>NC_135712.1:89089876-92020081 GCF_964656455.1 Halichoerus grypus
AGTCTATTGATTCAAATGTGAATCCCATTCAGAAACACCCTCACAGACACAGCCAGAATAATGTCTGGTCAAACGTCTGGGCACCCCCATTGTCCAGTCATGTTGACGTAAAATCAACCATCACAACTTGAACCCAGAAATTCTATCCCCCAATTCTCAGACAGGTCCAACACATCTTCTTACGTCACAAATACACTGTGTCATCAAGCTTGGAGCTGCTAGTAATTGCCCCACCTATTGATCTACCAATTCAGAATAGGGTAATATTTATCCTGCATGGAATATAATAAACCACAATAAATAGTCATCAGAGTTGTATTATTGCTTCTTTGAAACAGACTCAGGATTGACTTCCCTTTTCATCAGATGAGGCCACAAAATCAGTAACCCTACTGACATGCACTTAATGCACTGGGTCATAAAATATTAAAGATGATGATTCAGCTCAAAGTTGAATGTGCCTTGCATATAATAGGCATACAACAAATATTTGATGACTGAAGAAATAAATGATGTCACCTGCATTCTGGTTCCATATCTAAAGAACACTCCAAAATTAAGCAACTTAGGTAAAGGAAGACTATTTTCTTCCACAAAGTTGCTTTAAGCAAACAAACAAAAATCCACAAAGGGGAAATATAAGCCTCTTCTATAACTTTTTGGCTGTTATGAATGGGGTATTAAGCTGAAATGTCAATTTTCATTTTTGAGGAAAATTGGATTTTGAAAAATTAAATGAACAATGCATCTCCAACTTGAGAAAGAATGGGTTCTCTATGTTAATCATCTGAAGTCCTGTGAATTATTTAGAAAACTGTTAATCCCCACCTGGAATTGCATCAAGTTACATCCACCCCAAAGGACAGAAACTGAGATACATGATAACTTCCCAGTTAACATGCGGAGATTACAGTCAATTTGAGAATACTAGTTAAGGCATTACCTGTTCCTCTGCATTTTCAGCTAGCTTATCATGGATAGATGCATGCCAAGTGACAGCAAGCTGATCCTATGACATAGTATATGAATATGGTTGGGATAATAAATGTCCAGATCAAGGTTGGAGCCTTCTAGCCTCTTCTAATAAAGAGACTAACTGAGAATTGGTAGATCAGTAGAATTGTTTGTTAGTTTTCTATGTACACACAAAATCAAAACATTAATAGAACCCATTTATTATTCAATGCTTTCTGTGTGTCAGCTTATTTACAAGTATTGTATGATTCAATCATAACCACCCTAACTAGTAAATAGTATTCTTTCCATTTTACAAATGGTAAAATTGAGGCTTAGATAATTGAAAGATACAGAGATCTTCCTCAACTTATGATAAGATTACATCCCAATAAATCCATCATTAGTCAAAAATATAGTGAGGTCAAAAGTGCATTTTTTACACCTAACCTACCAAACATCACAGCTTAGCCTAGCCTACCTTAAACATGTTCAGAGCAGCTACATTAGCCTACAGTTGGACAAAATTGTCTAACACAAATTCTATATTATAATACAACACTGAATATCTCATATAATGTATTGAATACTATACTAAAAGTGAAAAACACAATAGCTGTATGGATACAGGATGGTTGTAAGTGAATCAGTTGTTTACTTTCTTCATTGTAGGTCTGGGAGCTGTGGATCACCACCACTGCCCAGCATCATGAAGAATATGAAACCACATATCACTAGCCAGGAAAACAAGCAAAGTTCAAAATTTGAAGTATGGTTTCTACTGAATGTGCTGAAGGGGTTTTGGACAGCCCCACCCCCACTCCCAGAATGTGCCACTTTGGCATGTGGATTATTTTGAACTGAAGGCACTTGAGATCCTGTGGGCTCAAGAGACACTTTTGTCCTTCCCTTAACCATACAGAAAAATCTAAATTGGTGGGTCTTTTCCAGAATGAGTTATTAACAGAGGTAAATTTTATCTGAGTGACCCATGTGTATAGTAAGGCAAACAACTAATTACCAAACATCTCCTTTTCTTACTGCCTTGTGAAATGCATGTCTTTCCTCTGAAATCCCAGACTCCTACCTCCTTCTCCTTAGTTCAGAATGACATATATACCTCATTTTGCCTGTCTTTGGAATTTCCATGTCTATGTGGATGCCCCATATGTATGCCCATTAAGTGTGACTTTCTTCTATTAATCTGTCTCATGTCAATTTGATTCTTAGTCCAGCTAGAAGGACCTTTAAAAAACAGGAATTCTTCTCCCCAATAGTGCATTGCTTATGCACCATCATAAAGCTGAAAAATCTTGTTGAACCATCATAAGTTGGGGACTGTCTGCATAGCATATAAACACTGAATCCAAGATTTGAACCATGATTTGGCTCAGAACCGCAGCTCTTACCACTACACAGTATTGCCTTCTACATTTCATGCTCTATCTTACCTAGATGCAGAGGATCTTCTTTCATTCTGGTGACAGAACTGGCATGACTTTATCAATTTAAGTGTAGCAACTAGAGGTAGGCAGTCCCAAGGCTAATGTAAGTCAGTTTATTTTTATGATTTTGGTTTAAAGAATCATTTGGATGACTTTTCAAACTCAGCAGATCTGAAACATTTTCCAAATTTTCTAGAATGCTGACAGAAGACAGGGCGCCTGGGTGGCTCAGTTGGTTAAGCGACTGCCTTCGGCTCAGGTCATGATCCTGGAGTCCCGGGATCGAGTCCCACATCAGGCTCCCTGCTCAGCGGGGAGTCTGCTTCTCCCTCTGACCCTCCTCCCTCTCATGCTCTCTGTCTCTCATTCTCTCTCTCACAAATCTTAAAAAAAAAAAAAAAAGAATGCTGACAGAAGACAGGTACTTTGACAGCAATTTCTCCTTCTTTCTTTTAATGACAAAAAGTACAAACAATGGGAAAGAGGCTAAATGACAGTGGCTTTGTTTAGGTAAAGAAACTTCATTATGGTGTTAAAAAAATGACCTAGAAAAAAAATGACTTTGACATGGCTTAATTAATTCTGCTGATGAGCCCAGGGAGGTGGGTATGATTCTTAATTTTATGTGTCAACTTCACCAGGCCACAGGGTAGCCAGAATTTTTGGCTAGCCATATTTCTGGGTGTGTCTTTGAAGGTGTTTCTGGATGATATTAGCATCTGAATCCATAGATTGAATAAAGATAGCACTCACCAATGTGAGTGGGCATCATCTAATCCATTGAGGGCTTGAATGAAATAGGTAGAAGAAAAAAAATTCAGTCTGACTAACTGAGCTGAGACATTGTTCATCTTTTGCTTGGACTGGGGCTTACAACACCAGCTTCCATGGTTCTCAGGCCTTCTGGCTGGAACCAGAATTAAACTTCCAACTATCTGGGTCTCCAGATTTGAGACAGCAGATGTGGGAGTTAGCCTCCACAATCATGTGCCTCAATTCCTTATAACAAATCTATACATATATATGTATGTATGCTTATATATACATGATTAAATATGCTTAAATTACTTATATATGTATAAATATGTTTACATATAAATTATATAAATGTAGTTATATATGCATACATATATAGATCTCCTATTGGTTCTGCTTCTCATCAGGACCCTGACTAATACAGTGGGATATAACAGGTCAACTTCTTTAAAACATCTACTTTTCTTTAATTTGGACACAGTGGTTCTAGAGGTATATATACCTCCCCTGCTTTTCTGCAGGTCAGCTGTACCCAACTAGATATGTGATACCTATGATCATACGAGAAGTTCTAAATTCTTAAAGTTAGATGAGAGCTTGTTACAGAAGTCCTCCAGTGTTTAAGAATAAAGAATCTACTTTTTCTAGTATAAATTTAGTAACTTGATAAAGAATAAGATGTAGTAATATAATCAATATCTCATCATTGAATGACATTTTAAAATACAAAAAAAATTTAGGACACATCCAACAATTTATTACACCAAATTCTAGGGCCTTTTTTTTTTACACCTTTCAAAACCAGTGAGAGGTGTGATTTTAACATAGTGCTCAAATAAAAAAGCAATGTAGGAAATAATAAGCATAATCAATCATTGATCACATTATATGTAATTCAATATATACTAATCATACATTTCATCTTCAAATAATGAACTTCATTCATGCAGGAAATTATTAATACTAACTTCACTGGGGTAGTAGAACTATTTATCTAAAGATTTATCTGACAATTAAAGAACATGGAGTCTAACATGCATCCAAAGGATTATGGTCTCATTTTAAATCTATGATTCACTTTAGTATTTTACTCGGGTTTTGGGATAGCATCAAAATGCTGAAGAATAAATACTCACTCCTGACAATTTAATCTAGAAACAAGAACACTTACTCTAACAGCAACGTGAAAGGGTCATTTATTCAACTTCTTTGAACAGGTCTAAATTTAACTCACTACTTTATCAATCACCTCCAAAGATAGTCTAGAATTTTTCTGTAAAAATATATTCTACTTTTTTCTCTCTCAAAAAGTATGCCAAATTTTAAACTGCATTGTCTTCTTTTTCCCTTAGCATCTCTCTCTTTTATTTTTCTTCAGTTATTTTAATTTACATTTCCTAAATAAATTGTTCTCAAATTTGGGTGCACACTGTTATTTGGGGAACTTTAAAAAAAAAATCAATGCCTGTGTCCCACACCCAAAGATTCTGATTCAATTGGTTTTGGATGAGTTTCAAGGGTTTGTATCTCTTAAAAGTTCCTTGGATGATTCTAATGCACAGTCATTGAAAAACACTGCCTATGTCTTCTGGATGCAATACTTACAAATATCTAGAGCAATATAAGCTTATTAAGACAAGTATAAATAATAATCACACATGACATAGCTATATTCAAGATCCAGCAAAAAACAAAAGAAGAAAGAAAAGGTTAAGAAGAAGAAAAATTAAAGACAAACAAAAAAACAAAAAAACAACAAAAAAAACAACTGCCATACACTTAAAGTACCATGAACTAATTTCCAATATAAAGACTGTCATTAATTTTTCTCTCCTATTCCTTTATTACCAAAAGCTCCCTGAACTACTTTTGCTGTGGTCAAGACTCTGTCGTTCCATCTACAGCTAGCCGAATTTGTTTCTGGCACTTTGAGTATCAGATGCTAACATTCAGCAAAGCAAGCTGATACCTTGTAAAGCAAGTGTCAGAGGAGCAATCACTGCGGCTGTTGCAAAACCCAGGCACGCCCACTAGCCCAGGAACACCGAGAACGCTTCAGTCATTCTCTGGCCTGGTTGTACTCTATATTCTTCTGGGGAGCTTTGAAAAACTGCTGATACCCAGGCCCCACTAACCCAGAGATCTGGAATAAGGCCCAGACATCTTGTAAAATTTCTCCAAGGGTTTGTTATGTGAAGTCAGAGTGGAAAACCATTGACTAAGATGGGTTTGAAAAATCTGAAGGTCACATGAATGTGGCCAATTTGTAATATCCCCAGGATAACAAAATCTGAGGAACTCCCCCTCACTTCCTTATACACCTTCAACTACACTAACATTCCTTCCTTTTACAGTTACTCAAAGGTTGCTCTTCTTCATTTTGAACTTACTTTAACTCTGTAAAAACAAAGAAACAAACAAAAACAGGGATTTAAAGTTAGGAGAGTACTGTGATTTGGTATAAATTCTCTAACGCCTAGAGTGGCTTTCATCAGAGGTAAATAGATACTTGTGACTTTGATCCTTCTGTTATATTTTGTTTAATTTATCTTTATTCTCAATTCTTCACAGTGTAGGTGTCAAAGATATCCCACATTGCTTCCCAGAAGTGAGAAAAATGTAGCAAACATGATGACAAATTGCAAAGCTTTTTCCCTTTCTTTTCAACTACCCAGATGAAAAATAATTTTTTAGTCTATGATTTTAACAATAATGAAAGCAAACCACACACACACACACACACACACACACACACACACAATCATTATATAATGCTATATACCAAGACTATTCTAAACACCTTACACATATTAATGCATTTACTCCTAATAGCAACCCAATAACAAAGGTAATATTTTAGTTCCATTTCACAGATGAGAAAAGAGAGATATGAAGAGGTTAAATAAGTTTCTCAAGGTCATTTAGCACTGCCCCTTAAAATCTGTGTTGTTAACTAAAATGCTATGATGTCTCTATAAGAATTAAGATTTACCTTCCTAGAGTACACAGGTGATTTATCATATTGTTATGTTTATAAGTAATGGATTTAATTTTCATAATCTAGTGGGACAATGCAACAGAAACAAAATTTATGTGTTATAGTGTTTTTTCTAGTGATAAGGTACCAGACAATCACTAAAGGCATCCTTTGGTCCTCAGAAAAATAGGTATATAATGTTGGAATTATCCAGGAACTACCTGTTAGAAAAATAAGTCACCTGGGAGACTTCTTCCAACAGTCATTTTGAATAAATTCAGGGAAATCCCCTCAGAAGACCTGGTATAAATAAGGTGGGAGGTTCAATTAGATGGGGAAAGAAATGAGCATTAAAAAGTTCTTACACTTCGGGGCACCTGGGTGGCTCAGTTGTTAAGGTCATGATCCCAGGATCCTGAGATGGAGCCTGCATGGGGTTCCCTGCTCAGCCGGGAGCCTGCTTCTCCCTCTCCCACTCCCCTTGCTTGTGTTCCCTCTCTGGCTATCTCAATCTCTGTCAAATAAATAAATAAAATCTTAAAAAATAAAAAAGTTCTTATACTTCTAGGAAAAGTCTAATTGTAGGTTAGCTTTAGAACTAGTTTTAAAATTTTACTCAATTCAGTTCGGTGAACAGCCTCTGTAAGACAACTAATCAGCGACAGCCTCATCATTTGAAAGTTGGCCAGTCAGCAGTAGACTCAGCCCAGTGGACAAGCTTCTAAGGCCTAGTTAACCCACTATATGTCTTTAATTCACTCACCAATGAGAGATCAGAAGTTTGTCTTGTTCAGCAAGACTGTGACTGATCCGCATAACTCTCTTATTTCACTTTTTTTATTTGACCTTATTTTTTTCAATATTTTAAGTAATCTCTACACTGAATGTGGGGTTCAAAATCACAACCCTGACATCAAGAGTCACATGCTCCACTGACTGAGCTACCAGGCACCCCATCACTTTTTTTATTTTAACGATTTATTTATTTATTTGAGAGAGAGAGAGAGAGAGAGGAGGAGGAGGAGGAGGAGGAGCAGAGGGAGAGGGAGAGAGAAAATCTCAAGCAGACTCCCTGCTGAGCATGAAGCCCAATGCAGGGCTCGATCTCACAACCCTGAGATCATGACCTAAGCCAAAATCAAGCGTCAGATGCCCAGTCAACTGAGCCACCCAGGTGCCTTATCACCTTTTTGATTTTAGATACTGAGTGGGGATCTCTTCTCTCAGTAGAGGATACAATTAAGTAATTTTGCTTTAAATGTTTAAAATTTAATGCTACTTGAATCCTAGAATACACCCAGTGACAGAAGCTCCAGGTGTATTATACGGGACAAGTCAGATCCAGTGATGACACATTGCCCCCTACGGCAGAGTGGCACTCATGGGCAAAGCATATGTGAACCAAAAATCGTACATGGAATGATGGGTCTACCCTGAGGACCTGTGCACAGGGCAACTTCTACTGTTAGACTGAAAGGTACAATTGTCCTTCTGTGGATTCAAGGTGGCCTTTAAATTGTTCTAGGTGAGGGACATCTCAATGCATCAGGGAACATCATTTGTTAGAAGGGCAGGCCAGTTTTCAACACTGCCATGACACAGTACAAAAAAACAACCATAGGGGCACCTGGGTGGCTCAGTAGGTTAAGTGTCTGCCTTCGGCTCAGGTCATGATCCCAGGGTCCTGGGATCAAGCCCGGCATTGGGCTCCCTGCTCAGTGGAGAGCCTCTTCCTCTGCCTGCCGCTCCCCCTGCTTGTGCCCTCTCTCTCTCCCTGTCAAATAAGTAAATAAAATCTTTAAGAAAAAAAAAAAAAGCAACAGCAGCTGGAGAGTGGTTAGAGCAGGCTCCCATTTCTCTCCCCATTTATTGTAAAAGCTAGATCCTACCCTTTGAACTGTGTCAACCTTTAAGGTTTGGGGCAATCTAGCAGGAAGGAGATCTTTAAGAGGTAATGTTCATAAGACATCCAGGTTCTCAAACAAGAAACTGGAAAAATAAGAGATATTCATGTATTTGCATTTCAAGCTTGGAAGGAAGTTTATACTTGTGAACATGTAATTTTCATTTTATAATAAAATCTCATGGCTCCTTTGGGTACCTTTAAAATTTATTTTCAATGAGAACTTACTTGGGAACCTATTTAGATATATTAGACTTTACATAATATAGCAATTCTTGAACATCCATATTATTTTTTCTCATCACCAGCAAATCCTTGTTTTACTTTTATATATATATATATATATATATATATATATATATATATATATATATATTTGATGTATCAGTTTTCTTTCATCTTCCATAGGAATTATATATCCATATGCTATGAGTATCACAGTCCTAATTTATCATTTATCATTGCAGAAGAAAACCATCAAAAACTTTGTAACATTTTGTTCAGAATATTTTGATAATTTAAATCATGGAACAAATTTGTATTAGGGTTAGTTTATCATGGTATGGTCTCTAAGAGACAAGAGCGAATAAACTAGCTCCATGACCTTAGAAACATAGGTGGAAGTTCCTATATGTATTATAGAAACCCAGATCTCTTTATCATGTTGCTTATGCCAATTTTTTTCTGTTCAAAGTTTTGGAAATTACTGCTGATAACCTTCTACAGTATAGTCATGCTTATAAATTCTTAATAAAAAAAAAAAATCCAGCTAATACTAGAAGAGTAATGAGGCATTACCCAATTGACACCAGCTATTAAAAACAAATATAAACTATAAGGAGGACATTACTTTTAATCTGCTAAATGATGAAAGAGAATGGTGGTAATAGAGTAGACATTAACAATTTTATTTTATTCCAAAATAAGTTAGAAAATATATTTGGTAATTACTTTGCTCAATTTCTCTAATGTTAACTGTGTCTAGAAGGTAATAAACACTCAATAAATGTTAGTATTTGTTATTTTATTGTTGTTATTATTTATTATGATGATGATCTAATTTTTAGCCTTTGATGTGTGGCATATGGATGGGTATTTTAAAGCATGCAAATGAAATATTAAGACAGGCCATCCTTTTAAAAATTTCTCGGTTTTGCATAGATTTTGTAATTCACACAATATATGGTAGAGTGGTATGTGTATATACAGGGTTTATAGTCAAATATACCATTTGGGTTGTTATCTTTTTCTTTCTTTTATTTTGCTATGATGTTCATTCAAGAAAGTATAGTGGTTTCTAACTTGGAGGAAGTTTGATCTACATTCACCTTAAAGGAATCTCATGATAGTTTGTTTTCTAAAGGATGAACGATTTGCTATGAATAGAAAGACAACTCCCAGTTTATTTGATAATAAATAGGATGTTGATGGCAGAAAAGGCAAGCCAGAGGAGGGTCAGCCAGCCCTGCTGCGCCTGACCAGAGCAGACAGCGGCCTGGCCTGACCAGCATGGGCCCGGATCAGTGTCAAGCTGGCAGGGTCAAAGGTAGCTGCCCATTCAGCCAGGTATAATGCACTTGCTCTGTGAACCAGAGACTTGGAAACTCATCCTGGTCCCCGGAACTGATTTCTCCCAGGCCATGGCCGCACACCGTTGATTACATGGTAAGTGACAGATGGAAGAAGCAGCTCACAAATGCCCACACAGTTCTCAAAGTTGCTAGGACATCCCAACGCTCATGCATTCCCAGAAGCTCAAACTCATGAGCAGAGAGCCACATAACGTGCTCAGACTCTGGGTGCATCTTTCTTTCTTTCTTTCTTTTTTTTTTTTTCAAAGGTATGACTCATTATTCAAACACATTTTGAATTTGAATTCTGTCCAGTAGGATATTCATTCTTCTTTAGCAACAGCCTCCACCACTAATTACGGGCTTATATTCACAGCTTCACTCATTTTCTTTATCTGCTTGGCCCTAAAGGCATTTGAATTTGTAATTCCTGTAAATAACCTGTAAACCACAGGAAGGCAGGGATTATGTCAGTTTCATTCACTAATGTGTGTCTGGCACCTACCAGAATGCCTTACACATTGTAGGCTATCATTAATATTTGATGAAGCAAAGAATATACACATCAATGAATAATAGTCTTGTATTCAGATCTTCAGAGTGAGAAACAGAGAAGTAAAATTTATACATGCCCATCCTGATCTTCTTTATATTCCTTAAAAATGACCATTACTTGTTCCCATTAACCCTGGCAAACTGGTACAAATTAGGGCAGGCTATCTAAATGAGTTACTATGCTACCAAATCACAAATCACAGTTTCTGAGTCCTGGAGCTGAAGGTTGTCAAGAAGTTCCAGACCATTATTTTGAGTGTGCTCTCAGCATATAAGATATTGCTTCTAAAAGACAAACAACATATAGATGCACTGCCACCTGTCATATACTTTTTAATAATAATCTGTCTGAGAGAGAGAAACATGGGAAAAGGGAATTCTTAACAGCTGAGATAAACAAAGCTAAGACAGGCTCTTTCATTGGCACAAATCTGACAGTCGTATTTATAAGTGGCTCAAGGATAGAGTGTGAAACCAAGAGAGGCTATTGTCATCAACCTTTCCTTGAATAAGCTTAGCCTATGAGTTTTTGGCACCTAGCTCAATGGGTTTTGAACAGGCACTTGGAAACAACAAAACATTTTCATCACATCCTTTATGCTCTTTTGAAATCTTTGTATCACTTAAAAACACATAATGATTCTTAATCTCAATGTTGTACACGATCTAGAAATTTCATCTCCAAAACTGAGAAAACATGCTGGCAGGAAAGTACAGAATGATTGCCTCTTTCTAATACGTGCAGTAGGAGCATGGTAATAACTGTAAGACAACTTCTCCCTTCTCTCAAAGATAATTATGGCTCTCTAGAACTCAACATCTGTGCTACCCGATGTTACTGTCAAACACGTAAGCAGTGAGTTTGAGCACTGCACAAACCTGGCCAGCTTCCAAGAGTCTTTGTCTGAATACCTCAGCAGAAGCAGGTGGCTTTCTGGAGTCCAAGATTTTAAGTACCTTACCACACAAATCCTGTTCAATAGGGAAGAAATGGTTTTCTCTAATGATGGATTGACTCTGTTCAGGTTCAAGCCACTACTTTGGGGCTACTGATAGACACTTTTACAGCTATGTTTTACATGGAAAGAATAAAAACTCAAACGTTTAATATCACTAGTAAAAAAATGAAAATAATTATAAACCTAAAGTATGTCACCATTTTCCCTCAAATAAATGACATCCTGTTGTCATGGCCACTGACCAAGTGATTTTGTAAGAATGGAAATAAAATGTTTTTTGAAAAAAAAAGCAAAGATGTTTTAGGTAGACTGCAATGTTAGTTACACAATCCAGTCAGTGTTAGGAAGACATTAAAATGTTGATTAGGAAATGTAGTGAGTTTTAATAGACTTTCATAAAATTAAATGTAATTCTTAAAATTTGACATTGTCCTTCCTTTTTGATGTTCAAATAGGCTTCAATTTATGAAATACTGATAGTATATCATAGTATTATTTTTCTTATATTTACTAAATTGAAAATAACCATAAATTTTTTGAAGAAATTAAATGTAAAATATCTATGTTTCACTAAGATTTGAAGACAAATTTGCTCTTAACTCTAAATTTACTTTAGAAGATATTACTTGACCTTTTCCTAAAAAATGCCACAGTCAAAATCAGTGCTTCTACCTAGCAAGATCTACTCAAATGCAAATAACTCAGGGATTTTATTAAAATGAAGACATTTACATTCTGTGTATTTTTTGTGATTAAATAAGTGATCCATTTCAGATCATGGAAGAAGAGTATGTGTCTACATGAGGCCGGTAAATCATAATTTAATTAAATTCAGTTAAAAAACAACTTTTCTTTTTCAAAAAGGAAACATCAAACCAGCACTTTTGCATACAGAAGGCAAAATAGGTAAGTGATTGGTTTTTCTACTATTCTGCCATCAAGTAATTATAGCGAAAACACACACACACACACACAAGGAAGGAAAATATTAATTTTGAGTCTTTTTCATTATTTTTACTACTCAGTTTATGTGATTGAAGCCATTCGGTCTTCAAAATCAACTTGATCCATCATTCTCTTAGGAGTATTTACATATAGCATGCCCTACTTTGTAAAGCAAGGTAAGCAAAACTCTCTGAATCTCATTTCTCTGGTTTATCTATATTTTTCTTATCCATTTTCTTACTAGCAATTATTTTAGCTTGTCAGTTACTTATTAGGAGTCCCACCAGAGGGCAGACAGAGGAAAGCTCAAACTAAAAACTCAGATAAGCACAATACCGATATTTATTCATTTTCCCATCAAGGTTAGCATAGAGAGGGGGCATTTTGATGCTATTTCAGACCTCAGTATTGCTTTCCACAGTCCTTCTCTTGTCTCTGGGTAGGCTGGAGACTCTCTTCATGATCTAATAATTATCTAAAATAATTTTTAATGGAACAGAATTTATTTTGTATGAAGAAGATTATGAGTCAACAGACACACATGCGGCAAATCTAAAATTCAAGACCGTTCATAATAAGAAGCCAATAGAGAGATTTCAACTGGTGAGATTTTTAACTGTCCTGTGGGAACCATGAATCATACTTATTACCAAATACAGTATGTGTCACAATTTTTACAATGAGAATTCTGACAAAGGTGAAAGCAGAGAATTATATTAATCCAATCTGTATGCTACAAAAACATATAAAACAATTTCCACATCCACAGGAGTCAGTCAGTTCTTGATTCTAGCTCTATTTCTGAAATGATAAAAAGGAGGTTTAATAGCAACTTTATTATACTTGTCAAAAGAGAGAATGCCCTTCAAACCACCTCAAAATTCTTTGAAATGGTAGAAAGAATTGTTCTAGAATATCTTTTTTAAAAAAAACTTTAAATACTATAATTATAATTATAAGAAACAGTAAATCATTATTGCCAAAACAATTTTGTGCAAAATTAGTAGGAAGTATGCATTTTTGCAATAGTAATAATTCAGGTGAAAACCTACAGAGGAGTTTTAAGACAGTAAGACAAAATTTAATGTGTATGTTATCACTAAATTAGCCAAGAACTAAGTCCCTTTTTCAGTCTAAATAGCTTCATCTTTGAGCCTAGATTTATAAATTCAGCCTCAAGAAAGGTCAAATGAAAGAAGAAATCATTTTTTTCTTTATCCAATGTCTCTAAGCTCAGAAATTATAAAACTAACTCTGTTAATTCTGAAGATAACAGTTCACAAAGTCCTTAACATCTAGATCTTTTAGTAGGTTTATATCTATTGAATGCTACCACTAAGTAGGTAACCTGGGAAACAGAATTTTTTTTTTTTCTAAATTGGGAACATAAGAGCAACTTAAAGAATTGAAAATCCAGATAGCTAAAGGGAGAGTTAATATGTCAATAGGGACAGGAATTATTGCTGTAGAGGGGGTGAATGGACATCAAAACATGGTAAACATTGGCTACAGAAATTTGGACCCCACCTAAATAAAGAGGAAGGGGTCCAAGGGAAATTATCCTGCCTATTGGCAAATAATAGATCCTCAAAAATCCTTTCCTATCCAAGGATTGAATTAAAAGATTTAAAATGTAATATGTATGAAAAAATAATGCAGTAAATAAAGGGAAGGAGAGCATGGCGGTGATGAATAAAAAAGGGAATATTGGGGGGGGTATAATACCAATTAGTGAAGAACTTTGAAACTATTATATCGAAATCATACAAAATTATAAGGTCTCTTTTAAATCTTGAAACTTTGTAGATCAGGCACTAGACTAAGATGAAAAGAATACTAATCAAAATTAGTAAAAATGACAAGAAATCTAAAACCCAATGGCAAATTTAAAACCAACATTAAAAGCATTAAATACCAGAATCAGTGCTGGAAAAAATCAAATCAGGAATTTAGAGAATTGATCTGAAGAGCTCTCCAAAAACAAACAACAACAAAAAAATGAGTAGAACAAGCAGCACACTCAATTCTGTGTGTAACATGATTCTGCAGGTGGGGCTTACATTCACCAAGAATAAACAGGGGAAATAGTCGAAGGTGTTAACAGTGGCTATCTCCAGACTGTGCAATCATGAAAGAGTTTCACTTTTATTCCTTGTATTTCTCAATATAAAGACTTTTTACAGCCAGTATCTATTACTTTTATAATCAGAAAAAGTAAACACACACAGGCTCATCTTGACAGATATGTGTGTGTCTGTGTATTTTATGTAAATATATATATATATATATTTAGGTATATCCATTAGTGGAATGGCTTTGTCTACAATAACCAATCCCTGCTGTCTGGTCATTCTTAGGCTGGAGGCTTTGTAAACCTGCTACCTTTAAATTATAAGAATAAAGCTTAATTAACCCCAGGTTCTATTTTTCCCTTTCAATTCTGCATAATTCAAAAATCTATGAAGCTGGAATTTAGAATTAATCCCAGCTTGTAATAGCATGCTATCCTGGCTGATTCTTAGTTTTCACCATTCAAGAAGGAGAGTGTTTTCTAAGTCTTCTGTAATAACTCAGGAGGAGATTAAGGTTTAAGAATAAGCTGGAAAAAATTAGCCCCAAGATCTAGTATTTTTGTTATTGTTTTAATTCTTTTAAGCTCTTTTAAAAGTTAACCTTTATATTTTTGCTTACTAACTCTTAATGAAAATTCAGGAAAGCTTCCTTTAATTTTTCATGAAGACAAAAAAAAAATCAACATTGTTTCTACAATAACGTATAGAGCAAGCTAACATGGTAGTGGGGGCAACATCAGCTTTGACGTTAAACAAGCTAAAGCTGAATCTCAGCTCTACTATTTACTAACTGTATGTCATTAGACAAGGAGATAATCACTGAGTGGAGCTTCTACATCATTAAAGAAGAAACAAACCTAACTGCTAAAACATTTATTTTCCAAATCCTGTGGAGTGCCTTCCATACTCCAGATACTCTCCTATTTATAGGTACTTTGGGATTTGATGAATTATTTTCTATAAAGTGTACTTGCCAATTTTAAAAGTACCTCCCTTATTCAGTACTAGCTTCTCTACAAAAGTGACTTTTATATGTGAATGCTAGATTATTGTTTTCTCTTTTTCCTAACATCAACAATTAAATTACTGGAACTCTTAATATTTAATGTATATTGATATGCCAAAGTCATGCTGCTTTTGTCAACTGTTTATTCCTGGCACAGGATAGAGTTAGCAGTTCTGCAGCTAGCCTATTTTCAGAAATGGCAAAAAGCACACCCTAATTAAAACATTCTCAGTGGAAAGAATTGATTTTTAGAGTCAAAGAGAATAAACAACGCTATTGTCTAATATATATGTCATTGCAACTTATCTTTGCACAAATTAACATAGCTGAATATTTGAGTGCATTAAAACGTGGAGAACATTTATTGACCACCTACCACAGGATGGACACATATTAGGTACTGTGTGTGCATGAGTATGTTTTTGCTATGATCCTTCAAGGTATTACACTTTTGTGGGAAGAAACTGAGACAAGTATCTTGCTTGAAGTCACATAATACATTGTGGTGGTGTTCACTGTCAGATTTTTTAAGGCCAATCTCCCAGGCTCCAAAAGAATAAAATTATCCAACTTAAAGACATATTTTAAAACAAAGAATTTTCAATATACACATGCTCATGCATTATCAAAAGCTAAAGTGTGACAGAGTACAAAAGGATTCTGTAGCATAGATGGAAAGATACACTAATGACAGGTATTCATATCTCTCTTAAAACAGAATTTGACAAGTTAAAACACCTTTCAAATAGCCAAAATCATGTGAGAATCAAATATTAACAGAAGATTTATCACCCTCATTGAATGAAATGAAGACCTTTCTAGAGAACCAACTTGTCTCTATAAAATACTGAATGAGATAGAACCGCAAATGTTACCTGACATAGGTTACAATTCAATGAATCCATGAGAACTTATTCAAACTGTGTTTTGAAAAAAGAATTGAGGCTACAGAGCATAGCAGAAAAAAGTGTTGGCTCTGGATGCAGACTCCTGGGTCTAAGTCCAGATTCTGCTCCTTACTTGCAGCCTCAAACGAATCACTTAACAGCTCCATGCCTCAGTTTCTCGATGTGTGAAATAAAAAAATAAATAAATAACAGTACTACTTCATAAGGTCATTGAGAGGGTTAAAATAGTAGTAAGATACATATCAAGATCTCAGCAAATATTAAAAGTGTAGAACATCTATAGTTGAGCAGAAGCATAATATTTTAAAGGAAAACATGATTAAATCAAAAGTTCCTCATCACAAGTGACATGTGAATCTAAAGCACCTTAGATTTAACAATGGTAATTGCCATTTTGTTTAATTCATTTAGAAAATTTCTCAGACTCAGGTGCACAAATGAGAAAGGATTAAATGTTTAGGGAAGACAAGAAGAGTACTAGACTAAGTAGATTGCTATAGTTACAAAACATTGATTTTGGGTTTTTTTTTAATCTACATTGAGAATATATGCAGCATGCATTATGCTAGGCACTGGGGCGGTCTAAAACTAAACAAGACTTCAGAAACTTATCAACTAATACTGAAGACAGAATGCAAACACCTATGGCATTTTTCATTGACACCATATTTTCAAGTCTTCAGAGAAAATAACAACATAGAAAATGTTCTCTGAGGGATGTTGAAGGTTCTCCTGACTCCCTAAATCACATCTTCATATGCTTCTGTCAATGCCTAACATACCTTAGTCTTTTGAATAAAAAGGTGAAGTCCCCGGTTACACAATAAACACCCTCTGGAAGCAGAGCACATTAAACCATTAAACACTCAGCTCAAAGTTAGTTCATGTAATTGCTTGGCCAGGCTCTGAATTCTGAGGGGAAGGAAAACAGGATGAATTCCCAACATCATAGCATCACATCAGTTTTTATAAGCACGTCTGTTACCCAACCCTCTTTGTCTATACTTTCTTATGAAATGTTAGATTTCTAAATTGTAATAAATGTGTACTTCTTCAAATAGTTCAAATTGGATGTTAGTCAAGTTTTGTCACTCCCACTGTTACTTCCAGTTCATGGAATCATCTGGACCTCTACTCTCTTTTAGGCATCTCCTATCATCACATTCTTCTCTCTGACCAAGTAGACTACATTTCCATCACTTGCCTATATCCTGCTTATATCCTCAGGTGTTTCTCTGCCTCACCTGCTTGATAGATACCAGACCCCAGATTGCAGCAGTGGTCCACCTAATCTGTATCTGAACATGGCCAGTTGAGAAGTGCGGGAAAAAAAAGTGTCACACAAATTCTCAGATTGAGATCACCATATTTTTCAGCAGATTCTCCAGACTCAAGGAGAAGCAAGATGGCTATTAGGGACGTGGCTGCCTGCAGCTGAAGCCAACTGAGCTGACAGCTAGAGGCCACATGCCGAACACACCCCCATAGATGGGCAGCAATCGGTCCTAGAATGGCAATCTGGATAATTATACCTCAGTAGCTACCACACCACATATTTGTGGACTCTAATTTCAATTTTATCCTCCATAATAAAATGAAATCCTTTGATGATCCCATAGTCAATCCTAACTCCATTGCAGCTATTTAGGAACATTCTCCACTCGTCTGAAACCTACCTACCCCATTATCCTCCTTTCCACCCCATCCTCAGCAAATGATCTACTGCAAAGAGAAAATGCAAGATATCAGAGAGGAACTTTCTGAACTTGTGCCACCACACCTATATCCTTATCTGCTCCCACTTCTCTCTCTTTCCTTCCATGAACACACTTCAGTAACTGTCCACTGACTTTCAGATAAAAGCCAAATTTCTTCCCATGGCTGACAGCCCGCCTTCATGATCAGGCTCCTGTCTAACTCTCCATCCTCTCTTACATCACTTCCTTTATGTTCACGATCCACTAAGGATTATACTTCTATCCCCAGAAATTATTGTGCTATGGCACATTTCTCTTTGGCATATATTTTTCCCTCTGTGTTGAGCACTCTTCATGGGCCTTCTTTGCTTTGTTAATTCCCAATTGCTTTTGGATCTCAATTTGTCAGACAGCTAATCCTGACCCTTCAATATGGTTTTATCATCCCTTTAATCTGCATCTACAGCACGCTGTCTTGCACTCATTACAATATGGAGTAGTTGCCTGTTGTGTAATTAATGTTCCGGATAGACCATAAGCTCTCTGAGGACAGAACATGATCTTATGCAGGGCTCATCCTCAAGACTCAGATGAATACCTGACACCTAATAGATACTAAATATTTTTTTTCAGTGAATAGTTACTTTTATAATTTATACCTGATACTAAGGGCCAGAACTGAGTTAGGCACTTGGAATGTATTATCTCATTTAATCTTCACAAGGATCCTACTAGATTTTTACATTTATTACTCAGAAACTAGGCACTGAGGGCTTCAGTCATGTGTGAAAAGTTCTCATCCAGATAAGAGACAGAACTAAGATTCAAACCCAGATTTGTCTGTCAATCCCTTTATTTATCCATATAATCTCCTCTGCTAGACTGTAAGCCACTAGGGGATAGACACATGTCCTATCCGTTCATGTCATTAAATTTATTCATTTGTTTATTCATCACCACACTGTGCCTTACCACCTGATAGCCCTAGATAAATACGAGTTGACTGAATTATAAATTTCCACCATTTTTTGTTATTGTTACTTCTTTTTTTAGATTTTTGTATCTTTCTTTTGACCCACTACAAAGGGTACAGAAGTAACTTGTGATGTATAATATTTTATGGAAATGTTTTTTACTATGGAGAAATGAAATTTGAAGACTAATATAATCTTTAAACATGGGAACAGATATAATTTGGTGATAAGCACTACTCTGTTTCAAATGATGATAGGGTTAGAGGTAATGAATTTAAATTACAGAAAGAATGAGTTAGGTTAGAAGTTGAACAAAATTCTCTGAATATGAATAATGAAATATAAGAAAATGATACCAAGGGAAGGTATATGAATCACCATCTGTGTAGCATTTGAAATAATGTAGATAGAGAACTATCTATTTGAATAGTAGAGACATAAGAAATAAATTACCTCTTCTAGGTTTGATTGTATGTTTCCATCCTTCTTATCTGCTAATGATGACGTTTATATTTCTAAGAAATATCAAATTATATGTATAAGGGGGGGAAGAACATTTCCACAATATATATTACAAAGTAGAAAGGAATTCAAACTTCATTCTCTTATTGAGTCACTTTTTCAGGTATTATACAAAGATCCAATGTTTCATGATTATCAGAACATGAATATATTTTGAAAAGGAGAAAAGCAGTAATTGTCAACAAAATGAATAAATCTGAAGGTAAATCTACCTATCTTCCTAAATGTGATAGTTTATATCAATCATCTAAATATTTAATCAAAATATTTGCTTGGAAAATCTAATTTCCACCAGGAGACTTTCAGACAAAATATCCCTGATTATCAAAGAGAAGATTTATATTTGCTTTTAATCTCATTGGGTAAAAAAATCCAGAGAGAGAGAAAAATATTTCAATTATTATAACCAAACATACTTAAAATATTTAATTTGCTGAGGGTTCTAGAGGGGAGGAGGTGGGGGGATGAGTTAACCTGGTGATGCGTAGTAAGGAGGGAAAGTACTGCATGGAGCACTGGGTGTTATACACAAACAGTGAATCATGGAACACTACATCAAAAACTAATGATGTAATGTATGGTGACTAACATAACATAATAAAATTTAAAAATAAAATAAAATATTTAATTTGTATGACCTTTCAAAAACTATTTGTAAAAAAAGGGGGGATAAACAAATAAAACCTCTATTATTTCTTAAAAAAAAAAAAATAAAGCAGCTTAAAACACTTATCAAACTGCCCACAGCAACACATATTCACAATCTTTTATCCATATTACCTAAATCCAAAATGTTCTGGAAACCAAAGCCATTTTGTGTAACTTTTCAGTGACATCATTTGGTGGCAAAATCTCATTGTTACTGACATTAGGCTACTTGGAATTTGAAGATGTCCCATAAAGAATTAAATGTTTGGTTACAAAAATATTAATATGTTTTATTACCTGTATTACCCAAAACCCTGTGGGGGTATTATGTACCATATTACTACAATATGTAAATCTAAAAAGAAAAAATCTAAAAATCCTACAACATCTGGATCCAAAACATACCTGGCCCCAAGGGTTTTGGACAAGGAATTATGGGTTTGTACCTTGGGGTGATTGCCCACGACCCATGTTAGCTCTTTTCAGCATCCATTCACTTTTTGGTAGTTTCCCTTAGTCTCCATGTCCCTGTATCCAGTCTTCTAAAACAGGCGCTGGCACAATCTGCTAGATTCTCTTTTTGACTTACTGAGCCTCGGTGCCCCAGTCTCCTCTCACATTTATTTTCCCTTCTGGCATTTGCTTCTCACTCATCCTCTGCCTTGAGATCCCTTAGCTATCTCCAGGCAACTTAATCCTCTAGCGTGGTCCCTTATCCCAGAGATTTGAAGAAAAAGTAAAAATGTATATAGAGAGATAGATAGATAGATGTGTATATATATAAAATTGAGTGAAATATATATATAATTGAGTGAAATTATATATATATAATTGAGTGAAATTACATAATTGAGTGAAATTAATAAATATATATATATATATATATATAATTGAGTGAAATTAATCAAATGGTAAAATGCTCTTTTGGAAAGATGATATTTGACAATTTTATCAAGAGATTTAAGATTTGGGTCAACATTTTATCATGTACTCCCACTTGTAGGAATCTAGTCTGAAGAAACAATTCTAAATATAAAATACGGGGCTCCTGGGTGGCTCAATTGGTTAAGCATTTGCCTTCGGCTCAGGTCATGGTATCTAGCCCCATGTCAGGCTTTCCACTCAGTGGGAGCCTGCTTCTCCCTCTCCCTGCCACTCCCCCTGCTTGTACTCTCTCTCTCTGTCAAATAAATAAATAAAATCTTAAAAAAAAAAAAAAAAACTTTAAAAAGTAAATATAAAATATGTTTCATGCACAAGGTTCTTTATAGAAGTAATATTTATAAGGTCAAAAAATGGAGATAATTTGCATTACAGTAATAAGAAAGGGTTAAATAAATTACAGTATGTCACTTAATAGTATAGTATACAACCATTATAAATAATAGTTAAGAAGAATAAGTAAAAATACAATTAGGAAGAATGTGTTACAAAAATTTAATATAATTTTTGTATTATAACTCGGTAAATTTTGTATATAAACTCAGTAAAATAATTTTTAATATGGATGCAACTTTTTTCCTTGAAGTATGAATACTTGTGCTGAGAAAACATCAAGTGATGATTGTGGTGGGACCAATGAAGATTTCTTTTCTTTCTTTTTTTTTTTTTTATTTATTACAGAGAGAGTGAATGAGAGAGAGCACGAGAGGGAGGAGGGTCAGAGGGAGAAACAGACTCCCGCCGAGCGGGGAGCCAGACATGGGACTTGATCCCAGGACTCCAGGATCATGACCCAAGCCAAAGGCAGACTGAGCTACCCAGGTGCCCCAATATCTTTTATTTTCTATATATGCATTTTCAATTTTTCCATACTGGAAGAATATTACTGTGTAATGAGAAATATTTTTCTTTAATAGAAAAGAAACAGACATGCTTAAGACTACTAGATTTTATAATCTGATCTTTAGTACTGTTAATCATTTTATAAGGGGTCAGTGTCTGTAAATTCTATAGTTATGTTCTAAGAACAAAAGCTTGACTGAGGGTTTCTGAAGGGAATTCCCTTACATGAATATTTCTCCTTGCCCACCAGAGATATATTTACCTTTAAAAAAATACACATATATATGTAAAAATACATACTATATGTATATACACACATATATACACACACACACACACATATATATATCTCCAGGAATTATTTTTAAAACCAAAGCTCTATTTGATGAATCTTTTCAAATAAACATCATATTTTTTACTAATTTATGCAAATACAAGGTCACTGTGACTTTTAAGTGCCAAAGCTGGTAGTCACACCCAGACTCTTCAGAAAGTAAATCTGCTAAATAATGTTGCCCTACATCAATCAAGCCATTAATTGGTAGCAGATTTTAAAGTATGAGGTCACTTTTGAAGAACAGCCTCATTACTGTGAAAATCCCACTTAGCATCTCCAGGACAACAAAAAAAAAGGCTGCATTTTGATTTTTCTCTTCAGACATGCTTAAAAAAATGTGCATCACAGGGTATGCAATAATAGATGGCTTAAAAAGGACCAAATTTACCTTTAGAAAGGGAAAGTTCTCTCTTACCCACTCTCACTAACCTGCCTGGCTCTAAGTCCCCTAATCAGACCTCCAGTTTACACTTGGGACCACTAACCTGCCACTTGCAGCCTCAGTGCTGCCTTAACCAGTCTTTCATGGGGAAGTTTAAAGCACTGGGGTAGTTGAGCTTCATCCATCTTGTTGGAGGGATGTCCCACGACCATTTAAGGTAGACACGCACACACACAGAATACCCACAAGATTGTAATAACTGCCTCAGAGATGCCTGCCTCCCCTCAGGTCAACTCCACACACTGCCTTATATCCTGCCTGAACTTTGTGTTTGTGTTGTCTTAGGTTTCCTTTCCTTTTGAACTCAAATGGCCTTACTGTGGCTCTTTTCAAAACCTAGGAGCTCTGGCCCTGGGACATTCTCGCTTCCCACTTCACCTTCCCTTCCCTCTCCACACCCTAAGGAGTTGGTTCACCCTGGTTACCAATATAAAAGATGGGCTTTTTACCTGTCTTGCATTTGTGCAGTACTTCCATTCCTTCCCCCATAACTGCACTTTGGGTAGGCAAATAGTTTTCAGCAGCTTCTCCTACGTTAGCCTTCTGGTTCCAGTATTTAATATGCTATTACAATGAGCTTCTCAGGGCTTATTCTTAACATTTTCCTGCAGGACTAAATTTCTGTCTGGTTCATAAAATTGTGCTCTCAGACCAGCTGCCATTTTTTTTCTGGCATTACCTAAATATCCACTTATTTTCTTGACCCAAATTTCTACCTTTTGCTGACATTTGCTCTATCCTCTAGTGACTGTTCATAGGATCTTCCAAAAATTACTAGCTCTGTTCTGAGAAATATTATCTCCAGAGTCTGGACATTATTGCTACAGGCCTCTGGTTACCTGATGAGACTGGGTTTTAAGATTTACATCTTTATTTTTTTACTGATTTTTCACCAGCAATTTTTTTTATCATCTATAGTTCTTTATTAATAGTATATGCTTAATAAATACACTTAAATTAAGGAATAGAGAAAAAGAGCATGCCAAATGTCAGCTTTCTCTGCTGAAGGTAGACATCAATTTTACAAGAAGTATGAGTGCCCCTCATCATTTTTTTAAATTTAATTTTATTATGTTATGTTAATCACCATACATCATTAGTTTTTGATGTAGTGTTCCATGATTCATCGTTTGCGTATAACACCCAGTGCTCCATTCAGTACGTGCCCTCTTTAATACCCATCACCAGGCTAACCCATCCCCCCACCCCCTCTCCCCTCTAGAACCCTCAGTTTGTTTCTCAGAGTCCATAGTCTCTCATGGTTCATCTCCCCCCTCCGAATCCCCCCCTTCATTTTTTGGGGAAATTCACCAGCAATTTTTAATCATTTTATTTAGCTGAAATTGTGGCTGTTTTATTAAAGCGATTGTATGCCTGCAAAAATCCTACAAGGTTTATAGTACTGGTTATTTATTCATGCTTACGATACAAATCTGTGTTTATATGTGCCAGTGTGCATATCATTCTTTGAGAGGAGCCTAGGGATATTAGCAAAGGAAATTCAAGGATCTTCCCATTACTGTAAAAAGAAATATATGCCTTCACTCATCTTCCCAAAACAATGAATTATCAATTTTCTTGGCAAGTATGTTAAATGATTTTGAAACAAACCTCTCACAGGTAATGATGATGCTCTGTTAGAATTCTTCTCATTAACTGAGAATTACCTCATTCCTCCCAATGGGAAAATCTGCTCTCTAGAATATTTATGGGGATTGTAATTGTAGAAGTTTAAATTGTTGAGAGATATTATTTGTTGAACAAAACTGATCATTTGCATTAGTAGTAGAACAGGAGCAATCTATTTGTTAAATAAAGACCTACAGGTAACATAAGGAAACAATTATTTTATATCTCAATGATATGACATGAAAGCAAAGATAAAAGGGCAAAACAATCATCAGTTAATATAGACTATCATATTTTTACTCTATGGTTATATTTTGCGTCTTAGGATTTGAACTATAATATGGTCAAACCTATATAGTCATTAATTTTGTTAAACTTATTTCTACCTTATTTTTCTGATAAAATTTATAGGTTTTTTTGTTTTGTTTTCTTTCTCTTTTGTCCTTGTTTATTACCTTGGAATCAGCCTAGCAGGGAGAAGGAAGAGCAAGCATACTAGATTAGAAAAGAGGCATGGGTCAATGACAGAAGGCGTATTTAAAGATTTAATGAGTTCAGTTTTTGCTTCTTTTGAAGGCTAATTCTTAACTGGAATTTCTTGGGGTGAGCCACCTCTGGGAATTGGCACTTAGTTAAGACTGATGTTGATGTTGAACTTAAATTTAACCAGTGTTCAAAAAATCCAGGTGTGTGGCAACAGGCTAAGACCAAGAGGGTAGACAGGTATTCGTCATAGTCTCACTTAGGGTGGAGGTGGTAATGTGTTAAAGAACAGTGAGGTATATTATCAAATTGAAGTTATTCCTTACTTAGTTTTTCAGTATTGCACTTTACCTCTATATTTAACACTCTACCCCCACTCCACATCTTCAGGACAGCTTTGTTAATTACTGAAATGGATGCTGCATTTGTACTCCACTGTTTTTTGTTTTGTTTTGTTTTTCCTCAACAGGTCTTCTAATACTATAAATTGGGAAAAATAATATCTAGCTATTGTTGTTATTAGAGAATTAAACATAACATATCAAAATACCAGATACATAGAATCAATGCATGCATGACAGTTGTACATTTTTGAGGTACAAAACAGTCAAGAAAGGGAGCAAAAAAGAAGCTGGAAAGTTAATGGTACTGATAGTGAATTAATTGTATGGCTTATGGGGACTAGTATCATTACTTCCAGGAGATACAATAGAAATGCATGTACAAATAGCTCCACAGTTGGGAAATAAACAAACAAGTGGCAAGTACAGGTAAAACGTTGGCTACAAGTGACCCTGAAGCTATCTAAGATAATTCTCTAAAGG
This sequence comes from Halichoerus grypus, assembly GCF_964656455.1. NCBI lineage: Eukaryota > Metazoa > Chordata > Mammalia > Carnivora > Phocidae > Halichoerus > Halichoerus grypus. The sequence continues at coordinate 89,115,269 of NC_135712.1, forward strand.
AGCCCAGTTTCTTTATTGATGTGTCACATAGCACTTGAGCCCATATTACAGGAAGTGAGGGGAGAGAAACTAATTCAAAACAGAAGTAAACTCTGATTGTGGACAAACCAGGCATACGCACAAGACCTATTCACTGCAAATATGTATGTATGCACACATCCAAACTTCACTTTATATAACTCTCTAGAAACACCCAGAAAATCACCAGCCAGATGCCAAATAGGTCATTATCTGAGGAATTAACAGCTTGCATTATGTGCCTAAAGATGATGTCAACTAGTTGTCTGACCTTGAGCAAATTATTTAGTCTTTCTGACCTTTGATTCTGTCATCTAAAAGTAAAACATTGGATTTGATGGTATTTGATGTCTCTTCTAGTTCTAACATTCTATGATCCTATGAATCTGTAGAAATTATAAAGAATCCAAAGTGAAAAGAATGCACTGGAGCTTTATAGCTAGACATCTACTGAAAATAAGAAGATACACTCAGAATGATATTTAATGGAATTCCACAACACTAATTGTACAAATGAAAGAAAGACTCCTCAGGAGTATTAAAAAAGAAATTAACAGGTCAGAGTAATAAGCAAAGAAAAGAATGTAGTCTTCTAACACTTCTTTTTGGGAAATTCATTTATATCTAAATCTTGATATTGAAACTGCATTTCTCCTTGTATTCCCCTACACCTGCTGTTCAATTTCCAAATGAACTGAAACAATATAATAGGGCATTTTCCAATTTCTGTACAACGATGAGAATACAGAATAAAGTCTAAGAGATAAAATCTTGGCAGGCTTGAGAATTGCCTACTAAAAACACAAAAGAGGGAGGAAAAAGGATAAATTGGGGAAATGATACTAATCAAATGATCCTATGATTTTTTGGAGTAGCCAATCTTTAACTATTGGCCATTATTTCATTTATTCCAAAGGTTGAAAAATTAGACAGCTGTGCTCTTAATATACCTAAGAATTTAGAAACCTTTAAGTTAATCCTATATTTTTCCTTCTAAAGAAATGCTAAACTTAATATTACTAGCAAGCACTTCATTTCAGTTAAAATCTTTTAAATATAGTTAATATATTAATTTTCTAAGCTATTTCCCAAGATATTCCTGTATTTATGTTTTGTTCTCCAATAATAATGTAAGGTCATCATCCAGGAAAGTAATCCTGATAACCTTCTATATTACCGAGCAGAGGGATAATTACAGTCATAGATGCATCCACCCCACACAAAATCTATTTTGTGATTATAAATGCAAACTGCATTAAAAAAGGGAAAACACATAAGAGTATAAAGAATTAAATTGATGACCTATAATATTTTGTGTTTTATTTCCATCTTTTTTTTAAAGATTTTTATTTATTTTTGACAGACAGAGAGAGTGTACCAGCAGGGGAAGCAGCAGTCAGAGGGAGAGGGAGAAGCAGGCTCCCTGCTCAGCTGGGAGCCCGATGCAGGGCTCGATCCCAGGACCCCGGGATTGTGACCTGAGCCAAAGGCAGACGCTTAACCATCTGAGCCACCCAGGTGCCCCTATTTCCATCTTTTTATGTTGTATATTTTTCATAATATTTTATAGTGTAAACACAGTATGAAAAGTTTTACTTAATGTTAACTCAAATTATTGAAGTGGGTGTAATCAGCGTAAATATAACAATATAAACAATACTTAATGATATTTCCAGATAAGAGTCACTAAAAAGTCCAATTAAGAATTGTCCACCTGATGTGGCACCTGGGTGACTCAGTTAGTTGAATGTCCAACTCTTGGTTTTGGATCAGGTCATGATCTCAGGGTGGTGAGATCAAGCCCTGAGTCGGGTAGGGCTCCACACTCAGCAGGAAATCTGCTTGAGATTCTCTTCCTCTCCCTCTACTCTCCCTGCCCCCCCACCCCCACTTGCTCTCACTCTCTCTAAAATCAATAAATAAATCTTAAAAAAAAAAAAAAAAGAATAGTCTACCTGAAAGAAGTTTAAATAACATTTGTTCCTCTTCAGGTTCTATTAATTCTATGGTCAACAACATAGATAGATAGCAATTCATCAGTGGATGGACACAGGGCTGTGTCCATAATTTGGCTATCTATCATCTGTCTATCTATCTATCTATCTATTATCTATCTATCTACCATCTACCTGTAACTATTATATATCTATTTTATTATATATACTCAGCCATCAAAAATAATGAAATCTTGCCATTTGCAATGATGTGGCTGAACTAGAGAGATGCCCTTTATCAGTATTATGCTAAGCAAAATAAGCCAGTCCGAGAAAGACAAATACTGTATGATTTCACTCATACGTGGAATTTAAGAAACAAAACAAATGAACAAAGGGAAATAAAAGAGAGATGGAGACAAACCTAGACACAGACTCAACTATAGGGAACAAACTGATGGTTACCAGAGGGGAGGGGATGGAGGTTGGGTGAAACAGGTGACTGGGATTAAGGAGTGCACTTGTCATGATAATCACCGGGGTGATGTATGGAAGTGTTGAATCACTATATTGTACACTTGAAACTAACATTACACTGTATGTTAACTACCTTGAATTTAAATAAAAACTTAAAAAAATAAATGCATACGCTATAGCAAAAAAACAAAACAAAACAACATAATAGGAATAGGCTTATCCCTCTTCTGGACCAAGTACACATAGTTTATAATGTCCACAGGTATCCCATGTCAGTCCTAAAAATAAATATTTTACTACTCATGAATTTCCTATGTAAACTTCAGAAATATTTGGAAATTACCGGAGTAGTACTTTACAAGAGAAAGGAAAATTCCCAGAGAAGTTCTAACTCATTCAAGATACCACGGCCGGGAATGCAATCTATGACTTCAACCAAAGTACTTTTTTAGGGAGAGGACTGGGGGCAGGGTAATAAAGTGAAAGAAAAATGATTTACCATAGTTACCTTTCCTGAATGATAAGCTATAATGTCCAGGAATGTGTTTAAAAGGTGGGCACACCTATGGAGACAAAGTGCATGTAACAGTGTCCCTGAGCAATGTCCAACAGATCAACATTTCTAGAAATATACTTAAGAGAAGCCAAGGTCAAAGCAATGACCCTGGGATTCCTTAGGCTGCTTTCAGCATTTTCACCTAATATTTCATGGAATAGACCCATATTAACTGAAGAATTTTCTACCTTAGATGTGCACAACATTAGCCATGATATTTTAACAGGACCAACAACTCACATTCAATTTTCAGGAGGCTTGGTAAGGAAAAATAAATAAATAAAAATAACAACAACAAAGTTCCTTAAAAATGTTGAATGACCTTGGGCAAATTACTTAATCTCCGTGTTTGGTAAATCCAGACTATGTATGAGATTTTGGTTGCAAATATTTAATGTTTTTATCTGTAAAATTTAAGAAACCTCATAAATTTATACATTGTTCTTGATGAAATGGTCTGCTTAACAGCTAAGAAAAAATAGTTTCTGTTTAATTGCAATAAAGCTCTCCATTATGATATATATTTACTTTGTCTCAGAAAATAAGCTATAATTCTTAATTCGAAATGAAAATATTTTCCTTTAACATATCTTTGAATTAAGACTGTTTTTTTTTTTTAAATGGAATTATTCAGTTACTTTTGAAAAGTGAGTTTGATAGGCTGATAAACTTAACAAGACAGCTCTAAATCAGTGAAATTGCCAATATTGTGTCCAGTGAGAGAGACAGCTGAGCCGATTCAAGAACCAATAAAAGGAATTATGTCTCCTTTAAAATGTACTTTTCTCCCTTCACCTCTATCAAATTAAGACTGTATCCTGCACAATCAGAATTTATTAAAACATAATTTTTTTTAACTAAATCAATCACCTCTTTTACCTGTCCTCACCATCATCAATTCCTTTCTTCCAGTCTCTCTTGAATCCACCCCACTAAGGCTTTTGCTACCCCCTACTCCCCAGAAACCATGCTTGTTGCAATCACCAATAACTCCCACCCCAATACATACACACCCACATTGCTAAATCCAATAGTCAGTCACCAGACTTCATTTTTTTTTTAATGCATAACAAGAACATTTTGTCATAGGTAAGTATTTTACGCTCCTTGCCTTCTAAAACTCTCACTATCCCGGGTTTCCTCTAACCTCACTAGTAGTTCTTCCAAGTCCCCTTTAGCTGGTTCTGCCTCATCAAATGTTGGTAGACTGCTTTAATTAAGACTCTGTCCTCAGGGCGCCTGGGTGGTTCAGTCATTAAGCCTCTGCCTTCGGCTCAGGTCATGATCCCAGGGTCCTGGGATCGAGCCCCGCATCGGGCTCCCTGCTCCGCGGGAGGCCTGCTTCTCCCTCTCCCACTCCCCCTGCTTGTATTCCCTCTCTCGCTGTGTCTCTGTCAAATAAAATCTTAAAAAAAAACAAAAAAACAAAACTCTGTCCTCATGTATCATCTTTCTTCAATCTACACTCACTCCTTTAGTGCCCTCAAAGAGTCTCACAACTTTAAATACCACTAACATGAAGACATTCTGAATTATACATTCAACACATGTTCTTAGATATCTAGTAGGCATCCCAAACTTGCCAGGTTCCAGATTCAATTTTCTCCTCTTCTACAAAATCAGCACTTCTTTGGTCTTCCTCATCTCAGTTAATAAAATTTCCATGCTTCTAGTTACTTAGGCCAAAAAACAGAATTATTCTCTATTATTTCTTTTCCCTTATATCCCATATCTAATCCATCAGAGAATTCTGTTGATTTTTTTTTTTACTTGAATACGGTTGACACATAGTGTAACATTAGTTTCAGGTGTACAGCATAGTAATTCAACTTCTCTATACATTATGCTCTGCTCACCACAAATGTAGCTGCCATCTGTCACCATGCAATGCTATGACAACAAAGTTGACTACATTCTTTATGCTGTGACTTTTATTCTGGTGACTTATTCATTCCGTAACAGGAAGCCTATGTCTCCCACTCCCCTTCACACAGTTTGTCCTCTGTATTTGTAGGTTTGATTCAGCTTTTTGTTTATTTATTTATTCATGTGTTTTGTTTTTTAGATTCCACATATGAGTGAAATCATGGTATTTGTCTTTCTCAGTCTGACTTATTTCACATAGCATAATAACCGTCTAGGTCCATCCACGTTGTTGCAAATGGCAAAATCTCATCCTATTTATGGCTGTGTAATATCCCATTGTATATGTGACTTTCAAAATATATGCAGAATCCCATCTCTTCAAACCACTTCTATTTATGCCACACTAGTACAAGCCACTACAATCTACCACGTGGATTAGTGCAACAGCCTCCCTCCCCTACTTCCTGCTGTTTTCAGCAAAGTAGTAGAATAATCCTGTCACAATATAGTTTGGATCATGTCATCTTTGTTTGATATCCTCCAATGGCTTCTCCCAACTTCCTCAGATTAAAAGATTAAAAATCAAGAACAACTCACAATGGCCCACAATGCTCTAACCTGTACTACCCAGAATGACAACTACCAACTACATGTGGCTATTTAAACTGAAGCTGAAATTGCATAAAATTAAATATTCAGTTCTTCAATCACGATAGCATATTTTAAGTGTTCAACAGGCACGTGTCACTAGTGACTACCATACTGAACGACACAGACATTGAACATCCCCATCACCACGGAGACTTCTACTGGATAGTGTCTCTCTGTACAATCTAGTACCCCCCATGATCTCATTGACACACTAATATTGACACACACAAATCTGCAAGATTGATCTCTACACTAACTGATTCATGAATACACAGCTTTACTGCTTCTCCCTCTACTTCAATAGATGGCCTATTGCGATTTCTGCCTGTTGAAATTTTATTCACCTTGAAGTTCTGTATCATACAACACTATTTCATAACATTTCTTCTGAACATAGTTATAATCAGTTATAATCTCTTCATTCTCAGATCTTTCATATTGCTTTGTTTGGCTGTGTCACATGACACATATTCTACCATGTATGATATCATTTAGTGATAGAGGATGGTAACAGTGATTGAGGTGCTTAGTGCTGCTTTTGCTCCCTTACCTCTGCATAGATGCCTAGATATGTAGTAGCTTTCCTGTGACTGGGAGGCAGAAGCATGAGGATGAAGAAAACCAAGATGTTGAGGCTGGCAAACACAATGTTACAGTGTGCTTGGGCCCATGATGTCATCACTGAGCAACTGAACCAACAAACAGCAATCACCAGGCTCCAAACATTTTGTGTTGTTTGCTTAAGCTACTGTTAAGTGAATTTTCTGTTTACTTAAAGCTAAAAACAGAATATATAGATTGCAGGATTTAATTATGTCCTGTTTCTGGACTTTTACTGAACATGGCAGAGACCCTTGTAGAGAACAAAGTCAAATATTTAAGAGGAGGGGAACTGAGTTGGACAGTCCACTTAACACACAGACACAAACACACTAAAGATGAGAGATGGGGAGAAAATACAGGCAACCCGTAATCTGATTTAGAGAGTTACTTAGATGGTTACTCCTCATGTTTTTACTTTAAGAGGAAAAATATCCTTTCATTAGAAAAAATGTTACACTGTTAAGACAAAAAGCAAACCAAAAAAATGGATAATACGGGGCGCCTGGGTGGCTCAGTTGGTTAAGCGACTGCCTTCGGCTCAGGTCATGATCCTGGAGTCCCAGGATCGAGTCCCGCATCGGGCTCCCTGCTCAGTGGGGAGTCTGCTTCTCCCTCTGACCCTCCCCCCTCTCGTGTTCTCTCTCTCATTCTCTCTCTCTCAAAGAAATAAATAAAATCTTTAAAAAAAAATGGATAATACTACATGGCCCTTACTCTTCAGAAATATACAATCTGGTAGAAGAAAGCAAAACCAATAGTTGAGAATGTTTAAGTGCTCAGTACTACTATACTGTCACAACACAAAATTCACTGTGTTCTTGGCTGTCTGCTAGAAGCTTGGTAAGGGCTGGAAAGGATTCGCAGAGGAAGAAATTCTTGAGCTGACTACTCTTGAAAGATAAGTATTCATCAGACATACAGACAAGGACATGTGAGGCAGAAGCAGCAGGTTGTGCCAAGGACACAGGGACAGCAAACCGTAGGGTGCATCTGGACAACTGCAGGTAGCCCAGCTGAAAAGCACAGAAGGAGAAAGTCAGAAATAGAAAAAGGAGCCAGGTCATGCTCTGAAGTCATGATCAGGAATTTGGACATTTTTCCATAAGCAAAAAGGAACATGATGTTATCAAGAACATTGTCAAGAACTCTCATTATTTGGACAGATCATCACCTAAGCACTCGTGTGGATAGGCATCGTGCCAAGCACTGGGAACCTAAAAAGCTTTCATAACAGAAATCACGACTTGGGACCACTGCCCTGATATCTATTAGCACCACCATCCATAAGCTTTAACACACGTCCTGAACTGCATTAATCACTGGCACAGATCAAAAATCTGAGCATGTTACAATCAACAAATATCTATCTCCATATTCTAGAGTTTTCTCTTAGTTTAAGGGCTTTTCCAAATGATTTTTGTCCTTCCTGTTTCAAACATTTAAAAAGTAATTTTTAAAAATGTCCATATAAATTTCTTACTGGATGCAAAAAGTGGGTGTGGTATATGTGGGGATGGGGGAGTAGGAATTGATAATAAGGAGAAAGCTGCTCTGTGCCAAACCCCAGACCCCAGAGGGAAGCAAGCCAAATTAAATAGGAGACTGAATTTATAGCTTACGTTATTAATAGATCACAAATTCTAACAGTTCTCAGGCAGTGGTGCTCAAGGCTCTTTTTTTGTCTAATGATATGTCAACCAGTTTTCTTCTTGAAACCCTCTAGCCACCTTTTGCTGGTATTTAGTACTTGATTGCTCATCACACCTATTCCTAAGCATTTAGAAGTGTATACTTAATATTTTGATGTCTCAGCACACCTTCCAGTAGCATTAAAAAGAAAAATAAGACCTGGGGGGTGAATTGGGGGGAGTCAAAGCAAGTCAAGCAAAATCCAGGAATCTCATTGGTATCCATGCAACCAACTTTTTCCACTGCATCAATCAACCCATCACATCCTTATCACCCTTATCACTGTTGATTGAAGTGGCCAAGTGGCAGTCAACTAGGTCAGAGTGGGCATACATTTCTGTCATGAGGCAATCGTGAATGCAAGTTTGTATCAGTATAGTCAGGGGCTTATATATGACAAAAAAATTCCTGTAAAAGTGCATTCACAAAGTGTGTCCCACCTCTTTACTAATTCCCCTAACAATACAAAGCTGAATTTAATCAACTACCAATTCAGGACAGTATAATCAGTTTTTATTCTTGTTTCCTTTCACTACTGCAACATGTCACCACTGTGATGTTAAATTAAAAAAAAAAAAAAAGAACGAAAGAAAGAAATGCAGGATCACAGACAAGAGAATGAAACCAGTGAAAAGCAGCAGGGGTTTGTCTTGTTTATTTTTTAAGGGTCCCTCCCAAACACTGGCCTCTATTCTGAAGTGGGGTAAGGAAAAGAGTACATTCCAGTTAAGTTGAAGAGTTAAACCAATCTGTTTTGCTAGAGGGAAAGCTCTGAAAAGCCCACCTTGAGTCCAGGCTTGTCCTGGCTCAAGGAACTGTGGTATGACAGTTTACTGTGGTATGTCCAGGTTATTAACTAAAATAGTAAAAGCCTGTCAGCTCAGAACTATAAACAAAGTGTGATGTTGATGGAAATGTCAATTTGAATTTTAACCAGATGTTGGAACCATAAAATCACTGTTTCCATTTAGTATCATAAAAGAGGGTGTGCCTCAGTTTTCTGAACCAGGAGGGACATTCTGTAGGTACAGCTGCAACCATTGGAGCCCACTAATGAAAGTGCGGTCCCTTCCCTATCTGGAAGAGGTAGCCAAGATAAGTTCCTATCCATCAGCTTGCCCCAAGCTCTTGTTATGAACCTTCTTATGTCCACTTCGTAGGCCAACAGGTAACTAGGGACAGCAGTAAGGTAAGTCTGAATTTTTAATCAGAAAATTGCATATGTGTTCATTCTTTGGTCAAGTCCAGGGTTAAAGAACCTAAGACAAATTAGGTGCCAAATATTTAACCATATTGATTACCTGGCCCTCACTAACACATTTCATATTCCTATGAGGATTTAGCCACGTCTTCAAGATTAGACTTAGAGAATGTTTCTCTTTGTGCTATGTGAACAGGTGCAACCCATCACTTGTCTTCAGTCGGGATCAGAGAAGATATTAACCTAAACTGGAAGGAATTAAATCTTCATAACCACTTACGAGAATGTTGGATATCACATAAAAAGTTGAGGCAGAAAAGGAAATTATCAGAGAAACAAGAAGGGCTGTCCATGACTCCATCAGTAATTCTTTTAGTGAATTAATTTATAGCTTTATGAAAAACTTATGAATCAAGACACCATTTGTTGGATGATTAATCTTTTATTAGCGCAAATTAGTCTTGCTCTATTTGAAAACTAACTTTTTAAGGTTATAGTTTTATGACAACAAGAGTTGATTTGGACAGTTTTATCATAAACCAATTAGCTAACTCAGGTTTTGTTTGAAATTTGCAAAGAAAACAAAAAGGCCAACAGATTACAGCACAGGTATTGAAAATGGCTACACTTTTCAACTAGTTGTGTTACAATCATGTAGACATAGCTTAAGTGAACTGAATTGAAGATAGCAGCCTTTTTATTGGAAGACCATTGTAACACACAATTATTAAAATTGATTAATACTTGGGTCAATGCAATTTCATTATCTCTGATCGATTTCAAGCATTACTTTTTAATGGCCTTCACTCTTGTCATTTCAGTTAGAACTGTATGAACACTAGCTTAGTGGAACAACACACACAGTCCTTTTTTTTTTTTTTTTTTTACAAGATGAAGCTCTCTGTTTTTAATAACCGGTCCCAAATCAACTGCCTAAATTCAGAAGACCAGATGCTTCTACAAACACTGTTGAGAAATCCATACCTTTTAGAGGATTTGTTTTGATAGATTTTTATGTTTATAATGCCAGAAAAAAAATGCACATTAAACAGGGGCTGTAATTACATTATAGTCCATAGTATTAGGCTTTGTTTAAAAATAGACACACAGGAAATGGTTGTTAAATGATTACATGGAAAATATAGAAAAAAAATATATAATCTGGCCTAAAATTATCATTTCCTCAGAGTCAGGAAAGTATAATCCGGAAGAACTCAGCATCTTACTTCTTTGCCAACTGCTAAAAAGCAAATCCTCATGATGTTACCTCTAAAATACCATTTAAATTCATTCTTTTGCTTCAATTTCCATGGATTTCAATTTGATTGAAACTTCAACAGCAATGTAAGCAATAATTTGAATTATTGCAACACCCTCCTTACCTCCTCACCCTGGTTTAACTTTTTCCTCATATAATCCATCCTAAACATTGTTTCCTGTTCTTGTTTTAAAATACATATCTCATTGACTCCTCAACTGCCAGATTAAAAATAAAACAAGGCAAACCAAAAACATTTTTAAATGGCATACAAAGTCCTTTATAATCTGACTACCTCTATCTATCTCTTTCCTCCTCCTCTCCTCTTTTTCCCTTCCCATTCCCCCTCTTTCTCAAATCAGCTTACCTCCACATATCCTACGTTCTAGACACATAGAATCAAGGCCATTTCCAAATATTCCATATAACTCTACCTTTCTGTCTTACACCTAGAATTCTCTTTGTCCCTTTCTCAGCCTGGAAAACTCCTTTAAAACTCATTCTGATTTTTACCTCCCTCTATGAAGCTATCCCTGTCCTTTAATATCATGTTATCAGTTCTTACCCAGATATTTCCATAAGTCTTGTTTATATCACACTTTATTCAAATTATATAATTTCATCAAACATTCCCATCTCCTACCTTCTAATAGTCTCTGAGCCTTTTGAATCCAGGGAGCCCAACTTATGTATTTTAAAATTCTCTGTGCCCTAATATCTCCTGAACTATAAACATAATGCTTAATAATGTCCACTGAATTAATGTGTGAAATACAATTTAGGAATTTGGGTTATTATTCAATTGATACAAAATCTATTTTTAATTATGAAAATCCCTAAGTGTTATAAGCAATAATTTAATTGCTTGATAGCTATTGACTAGCACATCTTAGCCAAGAAGGTAAAAATTGGAACATTTTAAGAACATACTTTACAAAACTGATTATATCTCCATACCTGAGCTATAATCTTGAGTCTAAGATCTACAGGAAGAATCAATGTCATCAAAGCAGTAATCTTAAGAGATAAATGGGCTGCTGGTGTCATTCCCCATTTATCATGATATTGTTACAGCCGAGATTGTGCAGAACTATATTCTATCCTGACAGGGCTCACTGATCCAGAACCTTATTGCAGATTTTTATAACTTGCATTTTTAAAAATACATTAGCAACTTTGATTTAGACATTATAGAGTACTGAATAAAAGAGACAACTGAGTAAGTCATGTTCTCATGTGTGTGGTACCACTGTGCCCTGTGCTCACTGGTCTATTACAACTTGATGGTTTATCACTCCCTGCCACTGTTGTCATTAAAGCACACCATGTGGTGGTTACAAAGTGATAATTCCTTGTTCCAAGGCTAGTTTTATTATTGTTATGCTTTATTTTTTTCTTTTTGATCCAAGCCCCACTAGCATACTCATTTTTTCTTTAAAATAAAAATTTTACTTTTATCTTTTTTAATTTTAATTGAAGTATACTTGACACACAATATTACATTAGTTTCAGGTGTACAGCATAGTTGTTCGACAATTATACCCATTACAAAATGTGTAGTTACCATCTGTCACCATACAACGCTATTACAATATTATTGACTATATTCCCGATGCTGTACTTTTCATCCCTGTGATTTATTTTATAATTGGAAGTTTGTAACTCTTAATCCCCTTCACCTAAACTCATTACTGATACACAAAGCAGGCAATTCATTTTAGTTCTGTGATCTCTCTATAGCCCCTGTTGAAATTTGGGAGGACATTTTGAGCTATTCAAAATGTTGAAATTCTTAAATCTGATGTGGGAGAAGCAAAATAAGCAAGTATCAAAGCAGTAATATCATTCTACTATCTTTCCGTCACTTAGAGACCTTGAGATTCTCACAACCCGTATGCCTAGCAAATACTTTCTAAGTGGATCATTTTTAATCCACTGAAATACAGAAGAAACTTACATTTGCTGCCTACAGTAATCTCTTTTATGCTAACAATATATTTGTAGATTTTGCATAAAAGCCCACTGTTAGGACAAGTGTGTTATCTGTTATTTGCAAATGTTCAAAGTTTTGTGGATAACTTGTGAAAATTTCTTATTAGTATCTTTTATTTAAACAAAAATAAAGCCAAGTTTATATGCTAATCACCACGTGCCTTAAAGAGATTTTGGTGCCAATATGTCAAGAAACTATACTTAACCTTTATGACATTTATGATGGAGCTTGATTAAACAAAAACACAAGCACAACAAATGGATTACAAACACTAAAAACAAAAACAAAAAATGAAACAAAAAAGCCCACAATATGTTTATTGGTTTGCTAGGACTCAGACACCAGTGCTCCTGTTAAGAGCTTAAACTCTGTATCTAGAACTAAGTGTCCGTTTTAAAAACTAATGGAGAAATAGGTATTTCTTTCTGAAAATGTAATTCTGATATGTAACAGATATAATGACAGTCTAAGTAATTTGACAGAATAGATTTTACATTTAGTCAATGATATTTTAACATCTTTATTTTTCATTTAAAATCACATTTATAGACGCTTGAGGTTCAAAAATCCATTTTAGTTTACCATAAAAGCCTGGGAAGGGACGCAGATCAGTTAAACCTATGAACTGTTAAAAAGAAAGCACAACTGTGAAAAGTTTCCTGATTTGAGTGGGCTGCAAAGAATTACTATAGCCAGGACATACTACCTTAGAGATTTTCTCATTGCTTATATATCAAAATTGCTCTCCTGCCCCACAAAACAAACACTACATAATGAATAACATCTCAATCTTTTCAAATTTTAGACATAATTTTTCATTCCAAGGATTTCTAAATTCTATTGCATTACTGTGACACCCAACCATGGCTAAGGGGTTTAGGATTTAGAGTGCGTCCTAGAATGCCTATTTAGTTCTAACACTCTGCTTTCTTGTTTTTAATTACCACTCGGTGATTAGTAATGTCTCATCAGAATATCATAAAGCATGGCTAGTTTTTCAAGGCCTGAAATAACTCTAAGTAAAGGTGTGACACTTATATGGTTACTATACATTTAGAAACTAAATAAGTATTGAGGACAATGAAAAATAAATCAGTTAGTTTCACTTTGCCCTAATAATATGTAAGCTCATAGACTAAAGAGAATATTCTATGTCAAAATCTTATTTCCAATTATTAGTATTCCTACTCCTGGGTTTTTCCTCAGGTTTGTTTTGACTTATTGGAGTTTATTTTTGCTGTAAAGCTAAATTCAAGTGTTGAAAAGCACTCCTGTCACACCCGTGTGATGTAATTTCCTTTAATGAGAATTCTCTCTCTCCTGATGGCACTTCTGTCTGTCTGTATTACTACAATGATGATAGTCGATTTCTACAATTGGGACATATTATTCTCTTTATCCCTCAAGAAGACTTTAAGCTCTTTGAAAGCAGATATTATACCGTATTCCTCTGTAAACTCCGCTCCTCCTATCTACCTACCGTGGGAAGCAGGTATTTAATATATTTAAGTAATTTACTAAGGTTTGACAAATCGGAGCCAAAGATGAAACTTGACGTTACATGAGATGCCCTCTCACGTTTCTGCACATCCCGTGAGACTGCCTTTGCTCAAAACAATCTTTCCAAGGATATGCATACAGCACACAGCCTTGGAAGATACAGAGAGTGTCTCCTCCACAGAAAAGGTCAGGTTTGTTGACAGACTTGGAGAAAAAAATGAATATATTGTCTCCCTTGAGAACATGCAGGTATGTAGGTATAATTACTGTCCAGAATAAAAGATTTAGGATCCTGGGGTGCCTGGGTGGCACAGTCAGTGAAGCGACCGACTCTTGGTTTCGGCTCAGGTCATGATCTCAGCGTTGTGAGATCCAGCCCCGCGTCGGCTCCGCACTCAGCACGGAATCTGCTGAAGACTCTCTCTCCCTCTCCTTCTGCCCTTCTCTCTCTCTCTCTCAAATAAATAAATAAATGAATCTTAAAAAAAAAAAAAAAAGATTGAGGATCCCTAAGTTCAAGGTTCCTCTTCTGTGATGTGACTACGACGTGTTCAGGTGTCACCTGGCCTTCCTTTCATCACCCTGTGGGAAGTGGGGCTCAAGGAATTCATGCAAACACGATGCTTATGCTGCTTGCCATACTGTAATAAACTACCTTCCATCTTTGATTCAGGGCTCTCTGCAAGTGTCCATGAAATTATGACAGACTAACTCGTGAGTCTGGTGGCTCAGGAAAATCTCAGACTTTCCACGGATATTAACAGATTCTTGGCAAGAAGAACTGATACCCATGCTGTCGTCCCAAAGCCTGAGAATTTTAATCAAAATTGGGCAGTGGATACAAAATCACTTTTGTATATTATGCCCCTCGTTTCAGCCTTTGTCGTAGTGTGTACACCTGCCCACTGATGCCCCACCAGCAAATACCTCACTGACTGCACACCTGACAAACAGCTGTGACTTCACACCATCTCTGCACTGCCCTTCCTGTTTTAAGTCTCTCCCTGTCTCTAACCTATCCTTCAGAAACTGATCTCCTCAGAAGGCACATCTGGTCTTGCAATTCTTCTACCCAAAACCTTTTGATGATTTCTCATGGTTTCAGAGCTTCTAACCATCAGCTTTGCCCCAAAGACTTCCATGAAATTCTCCGAACTTACTTCGCAAGCATTTACAATATGATTTAAGAAGAATGGACTTCTGTTTCTTATCTGCTTCCTGCTGTTGTGTCAAAATAAAGGAGTGTAACTTTCACTAAGGAGGTTGAATTCTTCCTCAGTATGAGTTGAGACCTAAGATATTTAAATGTATTTGCAAGGGACAATAAAAGTTTACTTTATAGATATGATCGTACATTTGGCACAAAAAACAAGTATTATTTTGGCTGACATCAAATTTCTCAGAGAGAGAACTCTGTTTAGGAAAATACTTGAATATGGAAAGTGAGACTAGTGGCATGCCTTGGAAGATAACCAGAAAAAAATAAATGGCAACGTGAACTTGGGGAAGAAGAGGGTAAAGTTGAGAGGAGAGGGGGGAGAAAGGGAAAAGACCTAGGCTGGGCCACATTCCAAGAAACCAGCCTATGAAGGAGGGTGGTCAATGAGAAATTGCCACTGGGGGGTGGTTAAAGACCTTTACCAACAAAAACAACAGCAACAATAATAAATAACAGATAATATTGTTTCTTACATGCTATATCCTAAGTACTTTTTGAAGATCAGACTATTATTTCCTACATTTTATAAATGAGGAAACTGTGTTGTCGTAAGTTTAAGGAATTGCTTGTGATCATACAGCAGCATAGAGTGCAGCAGGGATTTGGTCACAACCACACTGATTTCAAGTCATTTCGAGGTTGTTTGAGTTGCTGTGATATAAATTCCCTTGGCTTCAAATCCTCAAAAAACCAAGATGTGCCCATTAGAGAAATGCAGTATTGGCACTGCAGGTAATAATGATATGTGTGGAATGACCCTAATTTATGTTTCCCCAACTGCCTGAATCACAAGAAATAGTTTCCAATGTTGTAGGAAGTCACCTGTGCTAAAGTTATCTGTGGACCACAGCAGAGGTGGGAGAATAGCTTCAGGGTGGAACTAATTTGGGAGCAGATGGAAACCAAGTCTTTATTATATTTTCCCAAATATACTCTTGTAGCTGCCTACAAGGGATTGTAGGGTGATACCTAGATCATTAGCACAGCACCTGAGTTGGTATCTAATGTCAACAATAGCTCTAGGGGCATATTCCTATTTCCCTGCACTTGGGGGGATTTCAGAAGCACCAGACATAAATATTCCTATGACAGAGTTGTATTAAATAGTTTAATCCTCAGAAAACTACGGTGTGACCTCTATCAAACATTGAGTGTGCAGTTTAGGTATAGATTCTGGAAAGTCCTGGGCACCTTTGCAAGGTCAAATGAGACCTAGAGTATGCTTGGTTTTCTGCTAAGTTTTGCAGCTTTCTCTGGATTCCTCTTCATGTGCTTACTTTCCTTCCAAGACTTGGACTCTGGCTGGATCAATATTACCCAGCAAATCATCCCCTTTGTCCCAGGGCTTGTACATAGCCCTCACAAAATATGGGAAGAAGACCTCTAAGATCTGAACAGCTAAGTAGCCATTTCTCCACTGCTCTATGGTTGACTCCTTCTCCCATTAGCTTATGCTGTAGCACCTTTTCTTCCCTTCTAAGAATTTTCTAAACTAGATTCTCACAGTAGTATTGCCTTCATTGATTACTTTCTAACCCAGGTTTCTAATCCAGAAGCCCTCTCTCAAATCACCAGGCAGAAGGAAAATTTAATTCATTTTGATTGTCATCTTATTTCTCTCACCCCAAATTGTTGTCTAGCTTTCCTAATTTTTTAATCATCCTGTGTCATTTTCACAGCTTTTTTCCTCCAGCCAATTAGCAAATTATTTTCTAAGTGACATTTCTCACAATGCCCAATTTCTTTTCCCTGCTTACAGATTATTATAGCATTGCTTATTATCAATATTTTCTGTCACTCAATTTTTCCCTATTCCCAGCACAGGGGAAAAAAAAAGTTATTTCTGGAATCAGCAGCAGCAATCACTATCTTCTCTACCATTGTAATTGCCACACAGGTACTACTTTCTTAGAACCCCTGCCTTAAGCCTCCTGAAATCCTGTGGTCTCAACTTCTTCTCCACATTTCCTGCCAAAAGTGTAACTGAAAAAAGACTACTGCAGAGCACCTTCCAATTCTATGTCCCTGTCCATTGACAGAATCAAATGACACTATAAGACGGTAAACACACACACACACACACACACACACACACACACACACACCATGTGGATATTTTTGTTTAACTTTCAAATCTGTAAAGCAACTCTCCTCACTGATATTGCCTGCAGTCTTAAAAAGTTAACATGCACCACTGGGTGTCAGACCATAATTGCATATAATTAGCAAACTGCAACTCTTTCAAAAGATTGCCACTGTTTAAACAAGAACTAAGAACACAAGAATCCAAGATTAACATATCATCCTTAGAATGGTTATTTCAGAATAAGACTGAGCTATACGAAAGATTTTTATCTTACTATTTATACCATACCAGTTCTATATGTAATGTGAAATTTATGAAAACAATAACAACAACAAAAACTAGGAGATATGAGGCAATCTTCAGCAATGAGGCTATTTTGAGAAGAAAAGCAGAACTTTAAGTAATTCTATCTTCAATAAGTTTAAAAAGCAGGAGCCATGAAGCACAGGGTTTCTTGCTAGTTAAAATCCATGTTGAATATTGCAAATGAATAGAAATTCAAGAATGGTCAAAGCTCACCATCCCCTCCCACCTGTTGCTTCCTGCTGAACTCACTTTAGAAGTGGGTTTGTTTTTGTTTGTTTGGTACTCACTGTGTGTGTATATGTGTGTTTGTTTTGGTTGTTGTTTGCCAAGGTCGCAGCAAAAAGCACAGAAATTAGTAGGGGGAAAAGCTCTCTGGCAGTCCCCAGAGCAAGGAGGAGGGGCAGGGTCTGCCAAGCAGCTGAGCAAGGCTGCAGTTCCCTAGGCAGCCTGCCTTAGAGGTACAGAGCGATTAATCAATCCTCCCGGAACCCACTAAGTGTCCATTTGAAATTGAACTGACCATTGCAAGTTAAAGTCTATCTCTCTCTCTCTCCCTCTCTTCCTCCCTCCCTCTGTTTCTAACTTAACACATGTGTAGTTTTGTGTCACTATATTTTACATATACAAGTATGTTCCCATTGCTTCAATCTGGACATTCCAATAGGAATATAAACACCATAAATGCAGGTATCTTGCATGTCTTGTTCATTGCTTTGTCTCCAGCTCAGCACTCAGTAGGCCCGGAATACATATTCATTAAATTAATAAATACGAGTATGAATAAATGCACCATGTTAAAAGGCACCTTGAATAAGTCTTGTGATTGTAGGCTAAGGTAGTATTTTAAACATGGAATATATATATATTTTAGATTTTATTTATTTGTCAGAGAGAGAGAGCACAAGCAGAGGGAGCGCCAGGGCAGAGAGAGAAGCAGGCTCCCCGCTTATCCTGGGATCACGACCTGAGCAAAAGGCAGATGCTTAACCAACTGAGCCCCCCGGGCATCCCTAAAAATGGAATATAAATTTGATGAAGAACAATACAAACCCTTCAATTAGAAAGTTGAGATGTCTCCTTTCCACGTAACAGTGCACAGTTTTGATATTGCCCTTAACTCCCTAATAATTTTCTATACAGATAATGTGCTTATCGTTGTGTATGATTTTAATTATTTGACTGAAATATAATTTAAAAATTAGGGGCGCCTGGGTGGCTCAGTCGTTAAGCGTCTACCTTCAGCTCAGGTCATGATCCCAGCGTCCTGGGATCAAGCCCCGCATTGGGCTCCTTGCTCAGCGGGAAGCCTGCTTCTCCCTCTCCCACTCCCGCTGCTTGTGTTCCCTCTCTCGCTGTGTCTCTCTCTGTCAAATAAATAAAATTTTTTTTTAAAAAATTAAAACCAGGAGAGAGCCATCTTATAGAAATTTAGTTTCTCTACTTAAAATAAGAAGGAAAGGCTTCTATCTGGAGCATGTGTTACACCAGCAGCAGCTGATTCAGATCCAGTGAAGGTTCACAGAGCAAGATGCAGAAAAAATCTGCTAGGGTCTCAGCCAAGGAAAAAAAAAAAAAAAACCACAGTAAAACCACAAGAAGTAGAAGCCTATGAAAACCTGATACAATTTATCTTGGCTGCCCCACTGGACTAAAATAAACATTTTTCTCCCTCTGCTTTTTGCCTATATGAAATAGTAAGATACATTTTGAAATAGTCAAATTCCAGTATGCCACCGAGACACACGTAAGGCAGCTGTAATAAGGGAATATCTGACGTTTCATCGAATTACAAAAATTATCAGGCTAATAAATTAGAGCTTTTGAATCTATGTAGCAGCTTGAACTACAATATTGGTACAAGCTGATCGTACAAGTTGTTCCCTACAGAATAGTTAATATGATGAAACCAAGTGAAGAAATAGAAAACGCCCACACTTATTTTATTTTTATTGAAGGTAAAAACCACCTGCACACAGTTCTGTTCAAAGAAAAATGTTCAGTTTCATTTTTCTCTCACAGATAGAAATGTACTCCATAGAATTGGAACTACTCCTTTTGTTTCTTGTTCTCAGATTTTGATTTGCATACTTTAGGACATGTTAAGGTGCTCTCTGTGACTTAGAAAGTTTATAAAAAGGTAATTTGATCTCAAATCATAGTTTTCTTTCTTTATTTCTAATACTGAAAGCTGCATAGCCTTCTGAGAAGTGAGCCATGAGTGGAAGACATTAGCTTGTCTTATAATAAAAAAGTTCCACAGGGGATGAGTTACATATTATGACATTGTGAATATAAGGCTCATTTGGATTTAACTCATTACTACATCATGTTGCACAGGAAAGCAATTTTTAAGCAATATAAGTGCACTTCATTTGTAAAGGACCCAGCTATAACACACAATCAGTTATTGAAGACAGAAACTGATTTCCCAAATCAGGCATATAAAATTTAATATATTTGCTCCAGTTATAATGAAAGGGAAGAGAAGTTGAATGCCTTTTTTTGTTTTCCCCAGATAATAAGGACACTTTATAAAATTTGGAAAGTGCATTTTTGCTTGGGGAGTTGACTACATTTTTGATGCCACAACTGAATAAAATTAAAATCTTTAATAAAATATTTGAAATACCTGTTATACATACAGAATTTCAACTTTTATCCTTACATAAGTTTAATAGTATTACATAAAAAATAAGATCTGAAATTTATTAATGAAATAAGGATAATAATGGGCACTATTTTTTTTTCATATCAGTAACAGCTTTCCATATTGTTCAGTTTAATCCTAAAGGCTGACTAAATTATTCTATGGGAAAAAAAAAAAAACAACCAGCCAAATTGTATTGGTTTATTTAAGCTCCCTAAATCTGTATGTACTATTACTTAGGATTCTCCAGAGAAAGAAAACCAACATACATACATACATACATACAGAGAGAGAGAGAGAGAGAGAGAGATTATTTTAAGGAACTGGCTTACACAACTGTAGAAACTTGACAAATCCAAAATTTGTGGGGCAGACCAGAAGGCTGGAGTCCCAGGGAAGAGCTGCAATTCAAGTTCAAAGGCAATTTTCTAGTAGAATTCCCTCCTCTTTCTGAGACCTAAATCTTTTTCTATTAAGGGCTTCAACTGATTGGATGAGACTCACCCGTTAATTACCATAATGAAGGTAATCTGCCTTACTCAGTCTACTGATTTAAATGTTAATTTCATTTTTAAAAAATACCTCCTGCAGGGACACTTGGGTGGCTCAGTCAGTTAAGCATCTGCCTTTGGCTCAGGTCATGATCCCAGGGTCATGGGATCGAGTCCCACATCAGGCTCCTTGCTCAGTGGGGAGCCTGCTTCTCCCTCTGCCTGCAGCCCCACCCTGCTTGTGCTTTTTCTCTCTGACAAATAAATAAATAAAATCTTTATTAAAAAATACCTTCTGCAGAAATATCTAGAATAATTTGACCAAACATCTATGCCCTGTGGCCTAGCCAAGTTGACACATAAAATT
Source organism: Halichoerus grypus (assembly GCF_964656455.1). Lineage (NCBI taxonomy): Eukaryota > Metazoa > Chordata > Mammalia > Carnivora > Phocidae > Halichoerus > Halichoerus grypus. The sequence continues at coordinate 89,136,131 of NC_135712.1, forward strand.
AACAATTACACTGTAGTTATAAGCATCTAAAATTTGGAAAATAAACTTATCTATCCATTCTGTGATAGTTTCCCAGGATAGAGGCAATGAGGAAGAAGTTTTCATCACCCATTTTTAGGTACTTGAATTACTAGACAACGTTACTTTCTCTCCTATCAGCTGGAAACACCTATTTGAAAAATTTTTAAGTGACTGTAATAAAGTACTTATTTTGATTTGGTAAATATGCATAAATCATCTATTTTCCAATATATTTTCATTTAAATTTCCCCTGTAACCACCCTGATGAGATTATAGGATTGATACTTTTATCCACAATTTTCGAGCATTTTGCTTAATTTCTAAAGCACGGATTGAGATTTTCAAATTGCATATCTCAAAGGGCCATGTCTGCCATTTGAATCTTGATTTCGTTGACATTAAAAAGGAACATGAAAGAGAGAAGTATGTAATCAGTTCCCAACCTTTCTGTGTTTAACTTATACTTCACTCTACCGAATGTGATCATTACCAACTTTTCTATCGCTAGAGTGTCGGGAAGTCAAGTGAATCCACAGGAAACTGACATACTTTATCCTCAGAGAAAAACGTTTGTTTTTGCCTTGTACTACATCTGACTGATCCTGTTTCTTTTTTGAAATGAATAAGATCAAGAAGTGAACGGATAAAAAAGCATATTATAGTCAATGCAGGGAAGATTTAAGAAAGCTGTGACAAGTCTTAAGGTTAAGCCATTTTCAGGATAGGTAGCCAGTAAGCACAAATGACCTTGATATATTTAGTGGAAATATTTCATTGACCATAGAACATAGTCACTGCAAAAGAGTCCTTTCATTATGTAAAATATATTCCTCCCACTAAGAATGCAACAAAAGTCAAATTTGAAAAACTAAAGTATCTGCATCTTGATCCTTAACAATTTAACACAGTCTTGATGTTTTATATCAGATTCAGTAAAAAAGATTAAGAAAAGAACAGGTGTTTACTAGGAAGTTGAGTAACCTAATCTTAGTATGTAACTTTGAGAATAAAAAAAATTTATGGTGCCTGGAAGGGAAAGTGGGCAAGGGATGGGGAGGGAGGCAGGACGGAGAGGGCAAGACAGCAGGGAAGCAGGAAGAAAGCAAACCTTCTAGCAGAACTGGCCCTAGACTAAGACAACCCCTTGCTGGCAGAGCATAAAAAGACCTGTGATGGGATCTACTTTGTTCCTCCATAAAACCTGCGATCGCAGAAATTACCTTTTTGTGAAATTTTTACTTTCACTTCTTGCTAGCAAAAAAATGTTCACCACATTAAACAGAATATTATTTAAAAATGTAGAGTGACTGGCAGAGTGCCTGGAATATAGAAGATATTCAGCATATGTTTACATAAGGGAAAAGCAAATCCTCTACCATCAAAATAAAAAAAAAAATAGCACAGACTATGACAATGTAGATACTTCCTTGGAAGTATAGGGTTCTTGCTGCAGTTAGCTGGCCTGATAAAAGTATGAACTTTCCCCCTTCAGGAGAAATTCATTCATACAATTTAAATGAACTAATTCTTGTGATGTGATCCAGTATAGGGATAACATAGAACAAGAATGGCAAATCCTCTGATCAATTAACAGAGGCTGCCAAGAGTGTAGATAAAATATACTCAGAAACCAAAGTCATTTGTGTGTGTGTATGTATGCCATAATATATTATATATACATAATATATATACACATTACATTATATATCTAAAGTCACATATACGATTCTAATTTCAAATTCCAATAATATAGATCAATAACCAGAAACATACATACTTTTTCTAAAAAAAAGAAAAAAAAGAAAGAAAAAAAAAGAAAAGAAAAGAAACCACATGCAAGTGAAGTCTTTATCAAGAAGGTCTAGATATTCCGGGTTCATTCTCTCCCACAGTAAAGATTTACTGAGTATTTGCATGCCGGGACTCAAGTACTGTGCCAGACTCTGTGCAGGGAGCAGAAAGTGATTCATGCCAACAAAAAGAAAAAAAAAAAAAAAAGAAACTCTGTAAGTTACAAGGAGAGAGAGAGAACTCAACTGGTAGGAGATCGAAAAGAACATGAGCCAGACCTCAAAGGATGCCTAGTATTTGAACAGGTCAGGATTGATAAGGTCACTGCAGACAAAAGCCCCTGTCAATAATCCTGATTCATCCTATGGGGCATGCTGGTCTTGCTCTGGTCAGATGCCTAAAGAGTGAGAAGAGCATAGCTTTCATTGGTCTGTCCATCCAGTCAGTTAAAAGAATTAATGTCATTCAGCATAACACTGAGAAACTCTGAGTGAAGCAGTTCCTTTATCTAAAGTCCAGAGCAATAAAATACTATGCATAATTAAGCAAATCTTATACTATGTATTCTTTTTGTGATTAAATTTAAGACAATGTACATTTGTTATCTAGAGAGATCAATGATAGAATAGCTAATTGCTTCCTTTAGGAACTGTCACTCTACTACTGTTAAATTCATTCTGTTATCATTTGCATAAATTGAATTATGTGCACTTTTGTTATACATTTACATGTTTTTCACCAATTAAAGTGCCAGTTGCTGTATCGCCTTCTTCATTTCTCCCAACCTTCCTGTTTTCATTCTAACACTGAAATTGATGAGGAACAAAAAAAATACGAAGGGTAGGAATGACAGAGACCAAAAAAATAATACACGACAGAGGAGGACAGACAGATGGCTGGAAAGTGCATCTGGAGACTATGGGAAAACAGTTGCTGACTGCATCACCATCATCAAGCCTTGCCTTTGTACAAAAGCATACTAGCAAAAGAGAGAGTCCTGTAGCATCAGAAGAAAGAAAAATCAGGGATTTAAAGGAGTCTTTCTAAAGCTCTGAAAACCATAAACAGTCCACGGGCTTCCATGAACTCCACAGCCAGCTTTTCTTTAGGTGAGGACTACCTTGCCTCCCTCATTTAAGACTGAAGAGAATGTGTAGTTGTCAGCTTTGTTGAACAGGAAACCAGATCAATCATAGGGACTATAGTGCTCTTAAACAGAAGGAAGAAATCATGGGTGACAGATACGGAAAGGGAAGGATGACAAAATGAAGACACACTGTGAGCACAGGAAAGACAATAATATTATAACAGGTAAACAAATCTAGTGTCTGGGTTAAAAGAATGGGACAGAGAACCAGCACTACTGTTTACTATCTTAGATCAAGGGATGGTAAGTGAAGGCAGGTGAACAATGATTTAGGTGGAAGACAGAATTATAGATTTTATCTCTAGATAGCTTGAACGGAGATTTTCTCCTTTCAGGTGATCAACTTATTATAAGAAGGTATCATCAGAATATAGTAGATGCTAACAAGTAGGGTTCTAAGATTTTAGACTCCTTGGAAGTATAGGGTAGCTATGAGTCTAGGGTTCTTGCTGCAGTTAGCTGGCCTGATAAAAGTATGAACTTTCCCCCTTCAGGAGAAATTCATTCATACAATTTAAATGAACTAATTCTTGTGATGTGATCCAGTATAGGGATAACATAGAACAAGAATGGCAAATCCTCTGATCAATTAACAGAGGCTGCCAAGAGTGTTGGGTTGAGCACTCTGAGGTAAGGTCTGGGCAAAATGAAAAAGAGGGTTATGACTATCATAGACACAGAAGGGGCATAACACAGAAAGTGGCAGTACGTGTGCAGCAAATTCACCAGTCCTTTAGTTCAATGTCATTAAGGCCAGGTAACATAACCAAATAGTGTCGATGGCAAAGTTTAACTGGTGCTATGAAAGGTACCACTCAAGTTACATGTATTACTAACTAAATATACTATTGTTGACAAAAGGCATTGAAGGAGGAGGAAGAGGAGAAAGAAGAAAAAGAAGGGGAATGAGGAGGAGGTGAAGCAGCAAAGCAGTAGATGATTTTTAAAAGTATATTTCAGAAAAAGAGAAAAATAGATTTGAGAATCCATTTCAATTTAGTATATCAACAAGTAATTACTAAAATATAAAGTATATGAAATAATACTGAATGCTACCTAGGTTTTCAGATTAGATCTTGTTCATCAAGATACAGCTGAAGAAAATTTATATTTCCTACCTATATTTGAAGAGATCATTACCAACTAAAAAAAATATGGTGTTTTCCTTATGTTTGTAAAGAACATTCACAGCATAACTTAACTCATGCTTAATTGCTTGTACCAAGCCAGACAGTGATGAAAAATATTGCCCCTGTCCAGATAATGCAGACATTTAAAAATAGATAAGCCCCAGATAGCTTATTGTTCATTTTATTTTGTTAATAAATGTGTCTACTAAATAAAATCCAGAAAGATGGGGTACCATACATAAAGCAATAGACTATTTTACTATTATAATATTTTAAGTTTCTCAACTTGTAAAGACCATGGAAAGAACCTGTAAAAACCATGGGGAAATTCTTTAAAAAGTAATTCATACATGTAAAAAGAAATGCAAATGGTCAATTAAGATATAAAAAGTTTGTCAACATTATTTTTGGCCTATCAAAACAAATAAAGGACTGGAAGGTTGGCAGCTCTGAAAAGCAATTTGGCAAGACAAAGCAAATAACTAAACAAATTTAAACTCCCTAAATCTGTGATTTGTTTCCAGGAATCTATCAGAAAAGAATAATTAAGGTAGCAAAGACGTATGTACAAGAATCTTTGTAGAGACAACCTAAATGTCCATTTATAAGAAACAGGTTCAATAAATTCATGACATCTATATAATGGAATACCAGCAGTATTTTCATATAATGATTTAAGTCTATACTTATTGGCTTGAAAAATGATTCTAAATATATTGTAGGCAAAAAAACATTCTAAAGCAGATAACAAAGGAACAGATGTGTTATAATACAATTTTGGTTATTGATTGGAAAAGAAAGAAAGAAAATGATGAAAGAGGATGATAGGAGTATGGGTGGTTTTTACTTTATTAATTCTAATTTTCTCTATATATTTTACTTGTAAGCAAGAAAAACAACAATGTTCTTTCCATTTAAAAAAGAACAAAAAATGCCATGTTAGCCATAATTAAAATACAGCACATGTTTTCTTTCTCACCATTTCACAGTATCTATAGCTGTCAAAAGTCAACACATTCCTGCATTCAAAAATATACTAAACCTCATTAGTTCATCCATTTCAAATATCTTATTATTAGAGTATTATATTTGGTAACTAAAGTTTGAAGTTTTTAACATACTTTATTCAGCAATGTGCTTATGATCTTTAACACACAGACACACACACACACACACACACACACACACACAGGTCATTCCCTCAACAATATATGTGATAAATATGTGAGAAAGGCTCAGTGACTTCATTATATAATATACATACAACATTATACCTGTCACACTGAAGCTTCTTCTAAGCTAAAGAGTTCTCTCAACAGCTCTAGGTTAACACGTTTTATACAAGGTGACTAGCATCCCAACTGGCCAAAGCTGATTAGACCAGGGATAAACACTTGACACGGAGTCACAAATGTCTCTGGCCCTCAAAATAATATTTCATTCTGGGGAATAGGAATGGTAGAATCATATACTGGGGGATATAGCAGTTGGTATTGGGAGAAGAAAAAAAAATAAGGCAGACAAAAAGTAGTACAGATGGAAAGGGAGTTAAGTCACTTTGGTGTTTCAACACTTCAGTGAAAATCAGAGGAGTATGGCTATTGAGGTCCCTGGAGCTAACTGGATCCAGATTCTATATGAATAAGGCCTGATCAAGTGAATAATTCCTATTCATAGATTATTGTATGGGCCCACCCTTCTCTTTTGATGCTTACAATAAACTTGCATTGTCTAAGTGGTTACTGTTCCAACGCACCAAAAGCATACAATAAAACAACTTTTAATGGCCTATTTTGATTCTGACCCATCAGAATATATCTGCTATATATCTGAATATACCCGGTTGGCTTACACAGAAGATATGTGGAAGAAATAAACCAATAATGTAAAAAAGTGAAGGCATTTTTTCAAATAGCAAAAGTTACACATAGAAGTGACTGAGAGAATCATATTAGAAGATTAATACACACACACATACATTTACACATGCACTAACGTGGTCTTCATATTCCTATGCTAATCTTGACCATGTCTACAAATGGGATCAAGTGTAACTAAACTTCTGATTGGTTTTCTTTTATTTGGCCAACATACCAAGTACTTGGCTTAAGGTGGTGTATTATGTGGGCTTTATTATGGGACAATTAGGTTCTTAAATTAGGATATACAGTCAATATGTCTATCAGTGATTCCCTATGAATCATTCAAATATGTACTTTTCTATAATACTAAACATAAAAATAGCCCACGTGTAACCTCTATATTAGACAACTTTTAACTCAGGGAATGGAATCATAAAGTACTTTTCTTCTCTTCCATTTACATTTATTCATTGGGACTAGTTTTTTTCCTATTCCTAGATTAAAACAAAACAAAACAAAAACAAAACTCCATTAATCCTGGTGACTGTTATGTGACTTGACTTCCTCTAGTGAGCAATTAAAATGTTCAGTGTCATTTAATAGTCAGAACTTTGAACTTTTTCCCACTTTTGACCATCTTTAAATTGGAAGCCCTAAAGTCAAAGAAGGGAGGGCAGTCAGCTTCTTTGCTTTGCGTGTCTCTAACTTCGTGGCTGAAACGGAGCAAGTGAGAATAGGTAAAGCAGGAGCAAAAGGTTCTCACTTGACAGATACTCTCATGAACTGGCATGGTACCTTCTGAATCTAGCTGGAGTTGTCAACTAAATTTTCCTATTGTGTCTGCCTTGTGGGTTCTTTGGAGATCCATTCATCCCACACCTGGGACTTCTAACATTCTTTTGATATGGGTAATACATTCTCCTCCAGCTCCAATACTTACTCCTTCCACAGCCCCATATTTCTAGCTCTATCTGATAAGTTCTTTTTAGCCATCCAGGAAGCTTTACTGGAAAAGATCGGTAAGACACCTCCCTTCCACATCTCTTCTCTCTCCGACCCCCAGTCCGTTTGGGCTTCGTAACAAAATACCACAGACTGGTTGGCTTATAAACATTTCTGATAGCTCTAGAGGCTGGGAAGTCTAAAATCATAGCACTGCAGATTCAATGGCTGGTGAGATCCCTCTTCCTGGTTCATAAAGAATACCTCCTCACTGTGTTCTCACATGATAGAAGAACTAGGGAGCTCTGTGGAGCCTCCTTTTATAAGACCACCAGTCTTATTTATGAGAGATACACCTTCATGACCTAAACACCTCCCAGAGGCCCCATCTCCTAATACCATCATGTTGACCATCAGGATCACAACATATGAATGGCAAGTGGGGGGGTGGGAAGGGGTACAATCCTAGTGATCCTCTCCCTCCCATTCATTCATATTCATATTCTCTGTCTGTCTGTTTATCCGTCTGCCTGGATAGAGTCCATAGAAGCAAACTTTGCCATAGGCCACCCAAAACCTCTCTTTTCTACTTTTATCAGCAACTAACCAGTCTATATCTTTTCACTTAGATGTCTCAGTGACATCCTTTTTTCACTGGACTTGAAGCTTCCTCCTTGAGAAGAAATTGGGACTGAACACCACTAGCAGCTCTCTCAAAAAAAAAAAAAAAAAAAAAAAATCCTCTTTATCCACTTCTCTATTTCTTAGCATTCCCAACCTTTCATAGGTTAAAACTGGGTGATCATCTCAGAGAATTATGCCACCCTCCCCACCCCCAAGTTCTGCATGCTGGTCCCAGTGAGAAACACAGTATCAATTGTCTTCAAGCTTCAGCTTTAACTGAGACATCAACAGTGTACTTTAACATTTTTACAGTATCTGGTTTTGACATGAGTTGTCATTTTTTTTTTAAATCAGAAAACAGCATATCCTCTGAGTAACTATAATTATATAACATAAATATATTTTATAATATATTATAAGTAGGTATTAATAATGTTTTGAATATAATGATAACATGAAAAATATAAATGGTAAGTCAAGTGATTTTTAAAATACATAATATAATTGATCAATTAAATACAGATCTGTTTCTCACTTATTCAGGCATTCATTTCTTCCCTTAGAAAAATACTTATTCAATGTCTGCTACACAACAGGAGTCTGTTGCAGGGCTGAGCAAATTTGGTCCATTCCCTCATGGAATCTGCAATCTAATCTATTATAAGAATATCTTTTATATTGTACCATTTTTGGATGTTTGGAAAGAACTGACATGGTCTTAGAGCGTGGGCAGAGATGGAAAATCAATAGAGAAGAGAGAGAGCAACTGATGCACAAAAAACAGTGGGCCAATATGAGCTCAAAACTGATACAAATTGACGAAAAGTAGCAATAGGAAAGAACCTGTGACATACAGAGTTAATGCTAAGATGTCTTAGTAAATGCAGGAACTCATAATAAGGCATGTCATTAGCATGACTATTAGGGAAAAGGTTGTTTTGGATGAGGAGATGTTATTTGGAGAAAGTAACTGTAAACATATTTGTACCAAAATATTGATTAAAGAAAAATCTCTTATCTCAAGAAAAATATGTGGCTATTTGATGGAGTAGAGTCGTGAATATTGACAACCACTGAATACTGCCTGGCAATATAATTGCTAGTGGTTATATTTTTGTAGCTAGCTTTGAAATACACATTTTGTTGATTTTCAATTTTAAAAGGAGAATATACTCCTTACTGTCATGCAACTCCTATTCTGAGGAAAATAATGAATATTTTTATTTAATTATACATTTAAAATTTTAGAACCAGCTGCCTGTTTGCAAAAAGGACATAAATCTGTTTTTAAAGTTGTCTACAATGCTGGGGGAAAAAATAAGGCAAAGAAAGCCAGAGAAAGAAAATAAATACATAGGCTAGTTAGTACACAAAAGGCATAGAGACCCCTCCCCCTCCTCCAGGGAGCTGAACCCTTCAGAAAGAGTTTCCCAGGCTCTGAGTCAGCAGTACCCCTGCTGGGGTCAGCCAGTGGGATAACCAGTAGGATACTGCAGAAGAGGAGAAAAGGAGAAGCTGTGGTACTTCTTACTTTCTCTCTGCCTTCAGTAGCTGCGGCTACATCTCCACCCCCCTGCACTTGTGTATATAGAAAGTTCCAGCTTCCACCAAGTTACCCCAGCCCCCTTTGTCTCTCCAGCCTAGGCTTAGTAATGGCTTCTTTTCTTTGGGTTGCCTCACTGTCCCAACTGCCCTCTTAGATTTTACCTTTGATGGAGTAATTTCTCTCCTTTCAGTGCCCTCTGCTTTAAATATTCAGAGAGTTTTCTGTTGTCTGTTAGATCCTGACTGCTACAATCACTCATTGTTAAGATAATGGCATATTAATTCTATTAAACAATTAATACCATACTATAATACTATATAAACAATTTTACATAGAGAAATATCATGGGAAGTCTTACTATCTGCATATTACATGCTTATTCAACAGTGAAGAGCAGACACAGAAAGGTGTAGGAAACAAATTGCCATTAGTCATTCAGACGTGATCTTTAGGAAGAGAATAATAACTCAACAACAACAATACACATGACATTTCAGCACATATTCAATGATACATTTTCAGTGGGTATGCTCACTAGAAGATCCCTAAAAATGCACATATGCCAACAGCTTGGCAGTAATGAGCCAGTGTAATCCAGGAAGAATATCCTGGGGAAGTAGTATCCCTCTCTCTCATCTACCCATGAACAACATATATGATTCACTTAGGACTGTCCTTTCTTGGCACATATGGAAAATACATGGGAAAGCTACTATTCCAATTCTTCATTTCATTAAAAATGTAAACTAGCAAACCCTTTATATGGCAATAGTGAAACTTCTCCCAAGAACTCAGAATTAATGCCAGTTAAAGAATATTTTCTTATCATTTAACTTAAAAATCAACACATTCTGGCTAAAGAGGTCATGTGCAAACTTACCCTAGAGAGACAAATGAACTTTTAGAACTGCCTGATATATGGAACCCAATGTTTTTCAATAAAAATGTGCTCACTGAGAAGCCCAAGGATGCAGGAAACCAAATACTATCAGTGCTTCTAACCATAAGAGACAGTTACTTCAGCCCATAAAAGAGTTTTATTTCATTCTGCTGTCATTAAAATTTTCAATCATATGGCCAATGCCCTAGTTTTTATGACACATATATCCAGCTGTCTTTGCATCTCAATTTGGCCTACCTGGGCTTCCCAAGAGGGAGAATATGCAGTACCTGGAATCTTTTAGTCTCCACAGTAGTTGTGGTTCTTATTATCAATTAATAAAACAGCATCATAAATTCATATTACAGTATCATAAATCTGAAATGTGCACCCTCTCTGTGAAGGGTATGTTGGTAAGTTTTGTTGCTCAGCTTGCTGGACTAACCTTAAACCATGGCAAAATCACCAACTCAATACTCCCTGTGAGACATCTTTCCCAGGAAATGCATGCCACCAACATCCATTTCTTCTCCACCTACCTGAAAGACTTCTTAATATCTTCTGCTTGGATTGTCTGGAGAATCTCTTGGTATAACTGAAGATCAAGCATTGCTGAAGATGTAGCATTTGAAGGACACTTTTTAAGTGCATAATAGCCTATCAAAATCCCAAAAATAAATAAAACGATGGCTGTGCAAAGTATTTTTAAAAGGCGGCAAAAGTTGCAGGGGTTGCTCTTTGGCACAGATCTTGTGTAACGGGTAACATAGTCAGACTCTTCTTGAAGTCTCTGAAACCTTCCTTTGGGTGAAGTTGCTGGTTGAATGGAATCAAGATTGAGATCTGCAGTCTCTGGATTCTCCAGGTTCTGATTCTCAGCACTATCTAGTTGGAACTGGTCAAAACCAGGCTCCTCCAGCTCCTTTTCCATGTCCCACTCTAAGTCAAGGGCAGTGGCTTGAAGGTCATCATTGTCTAAGTACTGTGAGTGTCCTGGTGCTCTTTGATCTGCATTGACCTTCTGATAGGCCATCTTTTTACCTGTGAAAATAAGGGAAGCATATTTTCTTAAAATAAGCTGTAAAATTGAATAAAGGAAACTTCATTTAAGTTGGAGTGGGGAGACCAAAAGGGGGAGCTCTCACACCCTGCCCTCAACCAATGACAGATCCCAACAGGAAGAGACATACCTTGCATTCCCAACTAGAAGAAGCTTACTTTACTACCCCAGCAGGAGAAAGGAAAATGTTCTCCCTGTTAGGCAACAAGCTCGGCAAATAGGAAAATACAACAACTCAGCCAATGAGAAGCCATCACCACCCTGAACTCTCACTTTCCTTCATTCAAAGCAGCCCTCCCATCTTTCTTCTTTTCTCAGTAAAGTGACAGTCCTCTCCATTGATCTCCAGACTTGCCTATGGTTTGCCATAGTTTGCAGGTCCTGCAATTCCTCTGCTATTCCAGAAAAAAAACCATTTGCTGGTAGAATAATTGGCTGTTTACTTTTAAGGTTGACAAAACAAATAATAATGAAAATCTCCATGGTGAAAACAAAAGAAAGCAGCAATCCATTTTAGATGCCCATAAAATTTTAGTGATTGTATTCAGGGGAAATATATTGTCCCTACAGAAAAATCACATATTTGTTAATTATTTAATCTTCTGTTTTGCTGTTGATGTTTGTTATAGGAAGAGAAGACAAAAAAAATAAAAGTAAAATAAAAGTAGAAGTTACTTGGAGAAACTGTAAGACAACATAAAATAGACACACACACAATTATTCCTTTGAAGCTCAGGAGAATAAAAAAGTCACAAATGTACAAGTGTATTGAGGATAATATGTTATAATGAAGGCAAAATTTAAGCTTACACATTGTCAAAATCACTTTTAAGAAAAACTAAGGGCAGAAGCAATAAAGCTGTGGTTTAGTAAGTTAAGGAGGAAAAAAAAAAAAAAAAAGACCCTGGGATGATTTACATTATCACAGCTATTTTTTAAAAAGGTTCTGGATAGGGGCGCCTGGGTGGCTCAGTTGGTTAAGCGACTGCCTTCGGCTCAGGTCATGATCCTGGAGTCCTGGGATCGAGTCCCACATCGGGCTCCCGACTCACCAGGGAGTCTGCTTCTCCCTCTGACCCTCTTCCCTCTCGTGCTATCTCTCATTCTCTCTCACTCAAATAAATAAATAAAATCTTTAAAAAATAAAAAAAAGGTTCTGGATAGACTAGAAATAAAAACTCAATGGAGTAGTGATGCTATTGAAACACAAGAAGCAAAATATGGTATGTTACATAGTCACGAGTTATCAAAAGGATTGGAAACTTGGACGCCTGGGTGGCTCAGTCGGTTAAGCGTCTGCCTTCGGCTCAGGTCATGATCCCAGGTTCCTGGGATCGAGTCCCGCATCGGGCTCCCTGCTCTGCGGGGAGCCTGCTTCTCCCTCTGCCTCTGTCTCTCTCTCTGTCTCTCATGAATAAATAAATAAAATCTTTAAAAAAAAAAAAAAAGGGATTGGAAACTTTAAGTATACTGCAGAAGACCAAATGTTCCATGGAATTAGTGACATGAATTGGCCTGGATCACTGAACTTTAAGTAAAAGTCTGGGATGGCACCTTTCCAAAAAGGGAAGCCTTTTGCCAGCCAGGAGAGTTTGATTTCATAACCTTGCTATAGGAGTGGCAGATGGAGATTTTCTCCCCTACACAGTTTTGGATGACAGTTTGTTATATCCTGCAGAGTGGTATTAGGCTAACTGGGCTAATTAACTACAAGTAGTCTTCAGTCTGAATTCAGTAACCCACTGGTGTATTATGGTTGCAGATTAGGAGTATTTATACTTAAATTTTCTGTGTATTAGATTTGTCATCCCAGCTGGATTCTAAGGTCCCTCACTATGTTTTATGATTTTTCTATGCGCCCCACTGTGGTGGGTAAAGAACAGAGCTCAACAGACAACTGACTAGCTAACTGCCTTAGGGCCAGTGGTTAACAAGTAAACTCTAATAAAAAGATACAAACAGGGATTTCATGAAAGGGAGTGGCATCATGCACAGAATCATAGATATATACAACTCTAATCTGAGCTGGCAGAGGTCCATGTTAATTAAAATGTTCTGAACTTTTCAGATAATTCAAATATAATTAAATATTAATCTTACAAAATAAAAATAATTCTGACTAGATTTCTCTTCTGAGAAAGATTGTATAATCTAGGATACATCTATCTAGAAAGATAGATCCTATAATCTAGGATTCATTCTTACCCCAAATTGACTCAATAACGAGAAGTAATGCATGCCAGATCCTGGGATAGGCAGTGAAAACAAAGATAAATGGGTCCTTATTCCTCAAGTAAGGAACAATTCAATCAGAGATAAATGCATGAACAAACCTATGTGTTGAATAAAAAATGCAGAGTGCCAGGGAGACTCAGGGGTGACTGGGTGTAGCACAGACTATGGGAAAAGGTTCCCCAAGAAAGTGATCTCTGAGATACTTCTGGCAAGAGAGGAAGCATTAACTAGGGCTGACCAGGGGCATGAAAGGATGACAATCAGGTAGGGGAAAATTTACAAACATGCAGAGGAATGAGAATGCAGGGGGCATGGATCCTTTGAAAAATCCAGAACTACCAGGGTGCTGTATACTGCTATATACAAGGAAGGAGCACATGGGCCAGAGATTCAGATTAAAAATCTAGGAAAGGGTGACTGGGCAAAAGGCTTAACTTCTGTGTAACCCATGGTCTTCATCTATGAAATGGGCATAATAATAATATAAACTTCATAATGTTGTCATTAGATTGAGACAGTGAGCCTAAAACATCCATTGAGTGTAGCATAGGCTATATGGGTGAGAAGGGACATTCCTGGTATTAGAGGAGAGAGGACTGGGCAGGATTGTTTGAAGAAACGAATTTAGTAATGCAGAAGAAATTATATGGGTCTGTAAGATATCGTGCAGAGGGGGAGGTTACATCATATTCAACGTGTACACTCACATACATGTATGCTAGTTGTGATTTGCTTGTTTACATTTAGTCTATATGTAGAGATAAAAAAGAAAAACACTACATGACATACCAACTGTTATCATGAGGTGTTTATTTGGTACTGTGTATTAGAATAGCCTCGGGAATGATTCTGCAGGCCCTCCCCCCGCCCTTCCCATCGTGCCTCCCTCCCTCCCTTTAGCTTGGCCTGGTTTCCAAAATGATTCAAGAAAGCACAACATTTGAATTTTGTCTTTGGTCATATCAAGACAAGCAAAAAAAGAGAGTAATAATTGGAGTTAGTGGTAATTATTCATCTAGGTTAGGAGATAGTTGATTAATTGGTAGAGGAAGGCTCCAAATCACACTTGGTTAAATTTTTTACTTTTTTTAATTTTTTTTAAAGATTTTATTTATTTGACAGAGAGAGATACAGCAAGAGAGAGAACACAAGCAGGGGGAGTGGGAGAGGGAGAAGCAGGCTTCCTGCGGAGCAGGGAGCCCGATGTGGAGCTCGATCCCAGGACCCTGGGATCATGACCTGAGCCGAAGGCAGACGCTTAACGACTGAGCCACCCAGGCGCCCCTAAATTTTTTTTTTAAATGGTAAAAGAAAATACTGGAGGATAGGAAAAATTTGAAGATAGTAGAAATAAAGACTTTCTAAAATCCATATGCAGAAGAGGAAACTTTCTAACGCAGAAGAGGAAACTGAGGTCCAGAGATGAATAATTCTTTAAACTAAGAAAAGTGATGTTTGCATACATTTTATAAAAATATGAGCTTAACAAGTTGGCAGTAAAGTAATATTAAATACCCCACAATTCAACTTATTTTAACATACATTATAAAATACTGCAATTTCTTAACACTAGTCAATTTTTTTCTTATTTAGCTTAAACATCAATAAACTCCTGTTATCTTGCCATGGTATTTTGATATTTACTTCTTTAAGTGTTCAGTTTATGCATTATTGATTAATTTATTTAGACACTGTCCCAAGGTGGTTCTTTAGACTTCCCCTGCTTCTCATTTTAATGAATCAGAGTCTCTATCTTTAAAGGTTGTTTGAAAAATTGAATTGTAGAACATGGTTTATGCTCAAGGAAGATTTGGCACACAGGAGTTACTATGGAAATTTGAGATCTCTAATTATGACCTCTAATACAAACATTCAAAATCATTTCTCCACAAATCATTTAAAAACCAACTGCAGTGATGAGGCAGAGTTTTCATTTCTAGCCTGACAATAGGCATTCCATCACATGTACATCAGCAATTTAACGCTTTTCAAACATCAGACAGAGCCATCAATTAGAATGTAATGTAGATACAGATATTAAGTCCTCACCATATGTGTATCTACCTGACACCTTTACTACCACTTTTGAACCCATTACACACTTATAAATTTACCCTAAATTCTCTTTTCTAGGAGAACAGTAACTGGGTCAAAGGTAAATGGAGCCATTTGATGTAACAAATTCCAAAGTATTTCAGGAAAACTTCCAAGGAAATAGTATGTGAGAACATATACAATGAAGCATTTTAACCATTAATTTGGTAAAACAAGTTACATATATATTCTATACATGTTCTAGATATATGCATTTTATATAAATTTAGAAAACCATTTCTTTAAAATTATCTTGCTTTAAGGAATATAGATAGCTTTTTGCAAAAATACATATAAATCTCTGCCCTGACCATTCTGTTTCACTTTATCTAAAAAAAAGCCTCAAAAATAAACCCAATACTAAACTACTGAATAAAAGTGACCATATATTCAATTTTGAGTCAGCACAAATTATTTTATTCATGCCACAAAGAATATAGCTTTCCTTAAAATAGCTATGCTTGGGGCACCTGGGCGGCTCAGTTAAGTGTCGGACTCTTGATTTCCACTCAGGTCATGACCTCAGGGTTGTGAGATCACTCCCCACATCAACCCCTGTGGACCCGAGTCAGCTCCTTGCTCAACAGGATGTATGCTTCTCTCCCTCTCTCTCCGCCCCTCCTCCCCACCAATGTGCACATGCACTCTCTCTCTCTAAAATAAATAAGTCTTTAAAAATAAGTAAATTAAGGGTGCCTGGGTGACTCAGTTGGTTAAGCGACTGCCTTCGGCTCAGGTCATGATCCTGGAGTCCCTGGATCAAGTCCCACATTGGGCTCCCTGCTCGGCAGGGAGTCTGCTTCTCCCTCTGACCCTCCCCCCTCTCGTGTGCTCTCTCTCATTCTCTCTCTCTCAAATAAATAAATAAAGTCTTTAAAAAAATAAAAATAAAAGATAAATAAAAATAAGTAAATTAAAATAAAATAAAAAACCTATGCTCTGTGAGGTAAGTAAAAAACATAACACAGTGTTTTTACCAGAACTTTCAAATTCTAACTACAATAGAAAAAAATGTATTATAAAAAGAAATCTTCAGCAAAATCAGCAGGTCTTAGATATGATCATATAATTAGGCTATTCAAACTTCATATATTTTCTCTTACTGATACTCATTTAATTTATATTGTCATATTATTTTACACCTAACTCTATTTGAGTCATTTAAAAACTACATGTAGTAGATTTTAGAATCTGCCACATGAATCTTTCTCTAAAAGAGATATACAGTTGACCCTTGAACAATGTGGGGTTAGAGATGCCAACCCCACAAACAACCAAAAATCCATGTACAACTATTAACCTCCCTCACAGCCTACTGTTGTCTAGAATCCTTACCAATATCAGAAAGGAACACATATTTTGTATGTTAGATGTAGTATATACTGTATTCTTAAAGTAAGCCAGAGAAAAGAAAGTAAAAGAAAATATCGTTAAGAAAATCTCAAGGGGGGTGCCTGGGTGGCTCAGTCGTTAAGCGTCTGCCTTCGGCTCACGTCATGATCCCGGGGTCCTGGGATCGAGCCCCGAGTCGGGCTCCCTGCTCCGCGGGAAGCCTGCTTCTCCCTCGCTCACTCCCACTGCTTGTGTTCCCTCTCTTGCTGTGTGTCTCTCTCTCTGTCAAATAAATAAATAAAATCTTTAAAAAAAAAAAAAAAAGAAAACCTCAAGGAAGAGAAGATACATTTACAGTACTACATTGTATTTAGGGGGAAAAAAAAAAAAAACATGTGTAAGGGGACGGGCACAGTTCAAACCGGTGTTATACAAGGCTCAGCTGTACTTAAGGTGCAGGTCAAGTCATAGACACTTGTTACATTTCCTTAAATAGAAATATCTGTAGTATCCTTACATTCTATATTACAGCACTTAGCCTTTTTTATAAAATGCAATTTTTGTGAAAAGTACAGTATATTTTCCATGTCTTCAACATCTCTTACTCACTTAGGTGAGATCCCTTCCCACCCAGGTCCACACCAAAGGCTAAATTGTTTTAAAAATTCAACATACTAAAACATTTATTTTTTATATATACTTACCCTCTTATAAGGAAAAGAAAGCAGATACAAGTTGAACTAAAAGGTATTTTTTCTAGATTATGACAGGCTTAGATCAATAAAAAAGGAATTTGTATTCTTACTGAGCATATGATTAGTTTAAAAATAAGTTGTTACTTCTGAATGCTTTCTTTCACACATTTTCACTGGCTGAAACTAAATAAATTATATAGAAATAAAAGATGAATACCAAACGGGCAGAAATTTCAATATGTAACACACAATCCGTGGCTGCTGCAGATCTACCCGAACACAACGAATGGCTGGCAAGTAGTTCAAATGACAAATACATGTTAAACAAAAATTTCCCTTAAAAGTTATATACTACTAATGCCACTTAGAAATATGATCACAGCACTATTACTTTCTTGCTCAGCAATCACAGTGAAGGAATTTATTATGCAAATGCCCTGGCTTTTTCAATCTCTAAGTTAGTAGACTCAAACTACTTGATTCAAATCCTAGCTCTGCTATGTAATTTAGACAACTTACTTAGTATCTTTATGCTTAAATTCCACATTTGTAAGATGGAAATAATAGTAGCACTGTATTTTTAGCGTTACTATGAATGAATGAGATAAATTACTGAAGGTGCTTAGAACAATATCTCACACAAGGTAAGTGATCCACTAATAAAGGATTACTCTAGAAATTCTATAGTTTAAGAGAATACAAGTATTTGGAGCTTACAACTTTAAAGTACAGACTTAGTTAAATTAAATTATTTCCAGAGGCTGTAAGTTTCAGTAACAAGAGCCTAGAGATAATGAGAAACTGAGCAATGGACTCAAGCATTTTTGAGAATGGGAAGCATCTTCTAATCATTAGCTATGGCTCAGAGAAGAAAGAAATATGGCTAATATTTATATAAAAGTTATTATTATATTTCACTTACAACCACCACTTCTATATCGTTATTACAAAATTTCTTTTTAGTCTATTTACAAAAAGTTCTTCTCTAATGCTAAAGAGTTCAGTTTAAGAGTTTCAAGAATTAGTGATAATTAGTCATAAACATGAGTTACATACATTTGTTGTAGAAAACCTTGTTTGTCCTAGGTGATTGACTTCATGTATTGACTATGATGATACCAAAAGTGTTTTTAACTCAAACAGTAGGAGAGATTGGGTAGATCTTATTAGAATGAGAAACACATACAAAAGATTTCCTACTTGTAAAAGTGATTTTATAAGCAAAATAAATACATGACTCTGGCAGATTAACTTTAAAACATAAGGCGGAATCTCAATTTCCTATGACAGTTCTATGATTGAATCTTTATTGTACAATGAGAAAAAAAAAATGTTCATATAGTGTTTCCTGAAGCTTTGAATGTCAAATCATTTGCTGGTTTGAGCAGACTGATTTGAGGCAAAGGCATTTCTTAGAAATGTCAGTGCATCATCAAAAGGCATTCATTATACACCTTCGTGCAGTATATTACTTTAGATGCTGTACCAGTGAACTCTGTGAGTGCCCAGAGGAATTTTTACATTTAAGTTTAAGAACATTCCTTATAGGCTAAAAACATTTGACATAAATTTTTCAGTATGAACCTAGTTTCTACAAATAAAGCCCATGTTTGTGGAATAAATATTTGTTGTTGAAAGATTTAATGGTCTCAACTTGAGAGCAGGGCCAAAGATAATAAAATGATAAAAACAGTAATTCAGAAGACTCTGTTTGCTGACTTAATTTTTTAGTATAATGAGATTTTTTTTTCTATCTGGCTTTGTACAATGGCCCTGGCAATTGCTATAGCATCTGTAAATGCATTAAGAATCCCTTAATTGTAATTTTGTATGTCAACTACATAAAAAAAAAGACAATAATTATTTGTTGCTCATGCTTCACTAATTGAATAAAGAACATATATAAAGTAAGGGGGAATTATCTGTGTTTTATTTTTAGGAATAAAAAGAGTCAAAACCTACTCTTAAATGGGTAACAGGACACTAAATTTAGGCAGAGCAGATAATCAAGGTGGAGAGTATAAAACTAAAACTTGACTCTGAGGTCTGAGTTACCTTGATCACCAAATGACATGTAAAAAGTATGCTTATAGGATACCAAATTAATGAGCTATAAATTTCAAAATGCAGTCAAAACCATTTGAAGGAAAATTATTTGATGAAATCTAGCAGGTTTGTGTAAATTTGTTTTATATCGCTTGCATATGTATGACCACCTGCCAGTTCCCTAAGTGGGCCAGCCATTCTTTCAGTACCTGTGTGCACCTGCAATTTGTGTAACACACTAACTGAATGGTTAGTTGGGCCCATCTGAGTTCCTGTATTTATGATGAGGCTTTTCAATATTAGAATGATATCATTCAGTTCAGGAAAAATTTGGCAAGCAGAAGAATTAATTTAAATTGACTAAAATGAGGGGCACCTGGGTGGCTCAGTCAGTCAAGCATCTGCCTTCTGCTCAGGTCATGATCAATCTCCAGGTCCTGGGATCGAGCCCTGTGTTGGGCTCCCTGCTCAGCAGGGAGTCTGTTCCTCCCTCTCCCTCTGCTCCCCACCCTGCAAGTGCTCTCTCTCTCTCAAATAAATAAATAAAAATATTTTTTAAAAATTGACTAAAATGATACAGAGTGTACTCTCTGGGTCTTCTGAACAAGTAGTTGGAACACTTTGTACTATTTAGAAAATCTGTCAAGTGAGGTTAAGTCTTAACCACCAACACAAAACTCTTTCTACTTAGTGATGTGTAAATAGTTTCTGTTCCTGCCATGGACTCCTTTCCTGGTCCTTTTTGTTGTCTGCTTCTACCGAGACTCTTTTTTTTTTTTTTGGCCTGGTCATCATTTCTATTTATAGAAATATTTCTATAGTCTGTAGAAATATTTATTTACTTCTACAGAATTTACATCCTTTTCACCTTCAGAGTATTTGAAGTGGCTTACATTAGAAATGCATATACACAAGATAAGTGAAAACACAAAACTACAAATTACAGAAGTGTGGAGGAGAATAAATTCTGAGTCTGGCTAAAGAAAGCCACTATAATTGAGTTTTAGTATCATTCTAGCTTCACTACAGTCAGGGTGAAGAAGGCTGTCTGCAGGGTCCTCTCAAGTTCCATCATCCTTCACCTAATCTCACTTGTTAATGCACAAGGCTGTCAATCTTAGCTGAAGAGTTTGTTTTTAATTTTATTTTTTCCTAAATTATTCCTCTTCGTAGTAGCAGATTTCTTTTTTTTTTTTTTTTTAAAGATTTTATTTATTTATTTGAGAGAGAGAGTGAGCATGAGAGGGGGGAGCGGGAGAGGGAGAAGCAGACTCCCCACTGAGCAGGGAGCCCGATGCGGGACTCGATCCCGGGACTCCAGGATCATGACCTGAGCTGAAGGCAGTCGCCCAACCAACTGAGCCACCCAGGCGCCCTGTAGTTGCAGATTTCTATGTTAAGAAGATATTTTTCTCTATCCAGTCAGAGAAATCTGTGAGTCTCTTTTTTTATCTTTTACATTTAGATTTTAATAAACAGAGGTAACGACATGCCCGTGTTATGGTATCCAAAGTAAAATGCTAACAGATGATTCACTGACCCCTTAAAATGAGCCAGGACTTACTATAAGGTTGAGGTTTTACAAACATTATGTCATTTAGTCAAATAATCCTATATGTTAAATGTTATTATTATCACCATTTTACAGATGAAGTACAGATGAGGCTTAGGGGTTGTATTTTCTCCAAGTTCTCACACCTATCAAGGGCAAGTAGCTGGAGTGTCACACCCAGCCTGTCAAATTTCCAAACCTACTCTTTTAAACAGTACAACATTCGGACTCTCTAGAAGTCCCCAAAGTTGGCGTATTAATGAATTCAGAGATCTTGACTGAATGATCCCCGGTTATGTCACCAATGTGACAACAAGCACCAAGAATCTCAATGCTCATGAAATCTGAATGGTCCTGCCTTGACCCTTAGATATCTGGGTCTCCAGGACCCAAAAAGATCTCTGTTGTCTGCTCCCCACAGCACCCCGGCAGGCATCGATGTTTCCTGGCACTGTAGTTTTGAACAAGGGAGAATCGCTTCCAAGTATATTGCTTTGAGGAAAAGACCACAACCTCTACTTTATGGTCTCTTCCTAGCAACACTTTGAAAATTTCTCTTTTCTCCTGCTGCTGAGGGACAAAGAGCAAAACAACTGTGCTTAGAACTTGAAAGGTACAGTTTACAAACAACCTGCTGCTGACCTGTTTTCAGCCATTAAAACCCTTCTGTCCATCTTGTCCTACTCCCTACTATGTGTGGTTTACACAGGCCTGAGCGGGCTTCAAGGGTGTCAAGAGTTAACAGTCAATACAATCACTGCGTGACTCTGAGAGCTGTCTGCCAGGAGAAGCCTCTTAGCTTGATAGATACACTGCAATTTTTTATCCTTTCAGCCAGTGTGAATGATCTTAAATTGCTGTTTTTTGACTACGGCTTTTGGATTTCCTAGGAACAGACAGATGAAGCTGTTATCTACATGAGCCCGCTAAGCACTCTATTTTTCACATTTTCAAAGGTAATTTATTGGTTTACTTTTTAAATATCTTTACTCTTCAAAAACTATCAACAGGTTTCTATAAACTGGAAGTGCTTTATTCTAAAATTCGTATTGCTGTTTCCTAAAATTGTAACACAAAAAGACTTTTTGAGGCCCAGGGTAGTAATCTAGTGTATCCAGAATCTTTGCTTTTTATTTTCTGTAATGGCTCTTTTCACACTCGCTTCTTTAGGATGTTAACAGGAAAAAGTGTTAATATATTGTGTTATTGTGATTAACTGGTGGGAAAGAAAGCAGCCTAGGAAAACACATTGGTACGGTATATTTATGTTACTATGAAAATATGTATCATATGAACCATTCCAAATCTTATTGGATAAATTCTGGAAATCTATTCTTTAGCTAAAGATCACCAAGGAAGATCTAAATGTAAAAATTTTAGTATTCATCTTCCAAACTATTAGACCATGAGCTAAAGAAAACTAAAATTGGTGATTTAACCCAAAATAATACAATGATAGGAATTCGTTATACTTAATAGCATGGTATGGTCAAAGACAAAGATTATATATAGTAATTCACTTAATCTTAGGGCTAAAAATTAGTTTAAGTGAATTATGTTTGACTAAGTAGTAGGAATACATTAATAAGAAGAAAACCAAGAATTGTGAAGCTTTCAGTTGACAACTGATGAGAGAATCAAGACTGAAAAGCTTTTCAAGAATTATCTCAAGCTATTTTTTCTTACTGTCTAAAATGCCATATCATAACTACATATATCTGAAGCTAAACAAGGATATATTTTTACAGTATTTTATTCTAGGCCTCCCACTGATACAAAAATGGAATTTTATCTAAAAAAAAGGTGACAATTATTATTTTAAATTATAAAATTCAAGTCCTTTCTATAAGTGACCTTTCTTTAAGTATGATAATACTAATAACTGCTAACTTTTTTGATAAAAAAGCATGTATGTATTAAATTATAAGAAACAGGATGAGAAATACTATAGCAATATATTACATCTGCGTGATAGCTTGAGAAGTTAATTTTTATTACAAATTTACATATCTGCTTACCAATTGTTTTAGGTAAATTAAAGCAACTAAACAATTTACTAAAAATTGTATTGGGCACTGCTTATGTCATTTATATTTTATTTATGAACAGGAGTATTATAAAAATGGAAGACCTCCAACGGCACATAAAAGTAATGCTGATATGAAATTAAATGTCAGGCAAAAGGCATGAAAATGCAATATTCACAAAGACATTAAATGTAAAACATTTAACAGAACTTTTATATAATTGACACCATTGAAAGGTAGTTTATTATAATAATGCGTGCAAAATTTTAAAATTCACCTAGCACTTCAGTTTTAAAATGTCAAATATTATTACTTTACCAACATGAATTTTAGCTTCCTTCCCATTTTCCTTCTTCCCATAATGCATCCTTTATCTTTTTCTTTATATTTTTCCCTCCTTTCCCATTATTTCATTTTTTTCTTCTCCATTCTTATTTCACTAGTAATGTCTCAGGCATTCATTGAGAAATAATAAAATAATAAAACATAAAGTTTGTTTTATTTTTTTCTCTGTATTGAGAGTGATATATCCTTAACTATAAATAATCAATGGATTCTTTTCATTTGAAATGATTACCTGATGACCAAGCCAAAGATTATGTTTTCCTCTAGCATTCCAAATATGTTTAATCTTTAGCCTTCAAAATACTAGTAAAACTCAATTTATCCTTAACCTGCTGCTTGGGAGTTCCATAATCTGACACTCTATAGGAAAAACTAAAGACCTTTCTCCCTAACATTTCTACAAAGACTCCCTTCAGCTATTATGACTGGTGAGATTTTTCATTCCCATCATCCTCCATAACTATAACCTACATATTACCCCCACAAAATCTTTTTCAATCATATATCTTAGAAACAAAGGCATTATTTTTTTTTCTGCCCACCACCTTCTCTCTTTTTAACCCCATAAAGGGTTGAGGTCTTTAATCATTTCCTGAGTAATTTAAAACTTGAAGGCCCAAAATGATGAAAATATTATAGTTTTTTGCCTAAAAAGGAGAAGAATCTTTAAGGATGTGGAAAATAAAAATTAAGTTCAGAATTAATATAGGAACATATATTGCAACAAAGTTGTAAACAGTAGATGACCTTGACTAGTTTAATTATGTTAAAGAGTTTTTTTTCCTAAAAATAAAATAGCAAGCATTTATGTACCCTCTACATATATCAATTTACTTAATTATAGAAACAACACTATGAAGTTCCTATTGTTATCATCCCTGTTTTACAGACGAGGACACTGAAGAGAGAGTTGCCATTTGTTCTAGATCACACAGCATCCGAACCTAGCTAATGTGGTTCCAGATTTTGTGTTTTTAGTCTCTCTGCTATAGTGACAGAAAGCAATCAAATGAAGGCATATTTTTAATTCTTCTAAAAATTAAAAAAAAATAAAAGAACATCACTCAATTTTCCCACAATCAATCCCTAACAAAATTTTTGTAGTATGACCTTTTCCTGTAAATTCCATTCCTATGTAGTCTTTTGGGAGAAAGAAAAAAAAAATAGAGAGAAGAAATGAGTAAGTTCACACCTTCACACACAGATATAAGTCTCCACAACATGACCTCATTAAAGTTGCCTGTGGCTTCCCCAAATATACTTCACACCCATGCTCATAGCTACTGGATACCAGTGTTCATGATTTTAATTTCTAAAAATCTCTTTTCAATAGACTTTTCCTCTCTGACTCTGACTCCAAGAATTAGGCCTTATTCATGTTTTTATTTCCCACCGTTTTTGTAATGATCAGTTAACCAGGTAAATTTTTGTTGGACTAAACCCATAATTTTGCAACTCCTAAATATTCATGATCTCCTCACGTTTATATCCATGCTCTTTCAGAAATACACATGTATCTTAAGAGCAATTGTTTAACTTAAATGTGACAGTTTTTAAATATGCAGATTAATGATAGTGTGATATTTATTTGCTAAAGTGTCTTCTGAGAACTATAATTAAGGCATGAATAACTTTAACAGTGAAGGAATTCTCGGAGCCCTGAGTGCCAAGAAGTCCATCTACCCTGACTGGGAGAGACTATGTGGAGAGGCCCCCAGACCATATGGAGAAGAAGCTGAGCCCAGGCATCCAAACCAAAGTGCCACACGCATAAGACCAGACCGGCCACCAGCCGACATTCATCAAGTAACAAGCATGTGGGGCAAAAGAATATGCTATCTGAGACCTGCCTATATTCTTTATCAAACACATATAACAAAATAGCTGTTGTTCAAAGCCACTATATTTGGGGGTTGTTTGTCAGCAATGAGTAACCAGAATGAATAATCACTGAAGCTGTTTTTCCAAAACAGAAATCTGACCAGGTGACTTGACAGCTTAAAATCATATGAGATGTTTTATTCTGAACTAATATGACATTTCACGGACTCCTTTCCAAGACATGTAAGACCTTTATTATGCCTGGGCCTAAGCTACCATTCCTATCCTTCACATATATGTTTCAAGCCTCTTTTAGGCACACATTACACACATTCTTCCTCTGCCTCATTTGCTCAGGTTCAGATTCTTGATTTTAGTTAATTTGTCTAGTTACCTTTTATCTTTGCAGACTAGCACAGTATCCAGAACCTGTAGCTCTTCAACAGATGATAGGCTACAAAGAAGCATGGCATCTTGAAGAGATTATAGAATTTAGGGTAAGATAATTGCCATTTGACCAGCAATGTGTCTTACAGTAATTACTTCAGTTCATTCAGCTTTTAAATGAGGATATAATACCTATCATATATACTTCTAAGAGTTGAGTAATGAATAATGTTAACTATTACAACCAAAGAAAGCTGATAAACTGTAAACCCAGTATAAGTGCTATTGTTTTAAAATTTAAACCACTAGGAATCAAGAGAGCTAGGTTTGAATTCTGAATCCACAATTACTAGCTATGCTCCCCAGGGCAAACCACTTTTCTTCACAGGTAAAACTAGATTTGTGTGTGTGAAAACCAAATGAGGTAATTCGTAAATGTGTGCTTTAAGTACTATTTATCAATATCATATAAATAATGAAAGATTATTAATAATGAATAAAATCCAGTTAATACTAAATAAAATAAATCCCCTCACGTGTATACCATACTCAGTCACCCCAATTCCTGAATACTGCTGATGTAATTGCTTAAGGTAAAGCCACAAGTGAATTTACACTACAAGTGCCTGAATTTCTCTTTTCCCTGAACAAAACACAGAGCCTGGAATGAGAGGATGGAAAAGGAGACTTTGGTGTGCCAGATGTGAATATGGTATCCAGGGAATGGACGACACAAGAGCAGAAGGAGAAAGGAAGCAGCCTATGAAGAGGTAGCTCCTAGAAAATCCATCCCAGAACTTACCATCCCAGAATTTACCAACTTCAAGTCTCTTAAACACATTATAAAGGCATTTACTTATGCCATTCAGAACTGGTGTCTGTAATGCGGGCATACACAGAGTTAAAAACAAAATCAGGTCCTCTATTTTGAGGGGGGAAATATGAAGAGATCTATAGGAGAAGATTAATCCAACTCCCCTCCTGCACATAATACATTTCTGAAAGGAATCTATCCAGAAAAATCCATTTAGCTATGCCCAGAACAATCAAGACTGACTGTGTAGAGATTGAAGTGCCTCAGTCCATCTGCTGATGATATTTATTGCTTTTTGGCACCTTCTACATATTTACCAAGCATATGTAAAAGAAAGCTATGCTTCTTATTTCTAGGACAAAAACAGATGGTGTTCCAGTAGGTAATAATTTAATTAAATGGCTCCTAAAGCATGAACAAATTGTTCCAAAGAAAAGAAAATATTTTTATTTATTCTTTAAAAATAAGGAGGGGGAGAAAAAACTAAATAAAGTTTGACTTTTTTAAAGCAACAACATTATGGTTTACTAAATCTCCTGTTCTTAAAAACAGAGTGCTTCTCCCTCTCTATCTTCCTCCTAAATCAAAATCAAAATTATAAATAATATTGACGTTGTTCCTCAACTTTCATTAGATCTCTAAGAAATAACTTCAAATTAAAGTGAAACATTTTTACTAAAGTTGAAATCAGATATTCTTGGGATAGGACTAATTTTTGTGATAGTCAAATTAAGTTGTATAATATACTTTATGGACTAAACGGGATAGAATAAGCTACATACCTAAAATGTAGATTCTAATAACTGAAAACAAAATTTGCCATTCCAGTTAGACCCAGAAAGCCCTTTGAAGCCCCTATGATACATACATTAAAGATGTCACAATACTAGAAAGCAATAACAATTTTGCAGTGTAACAGAGTAAAGGTCAGCCACTTGAGTTTAGGATGGAAATGGTAAGAATCCCAGTAATGCCACTGCTACTTACAGACTGCATAACTTTAGGAAAGGAGATTAAGTTTTCTAAGACTCTGTTTCCTAGCTGTACATACATGCATATACCCAAACACAGAATGACAGTAGTTATGGAGTCACTCAGAACTCAATGGATAAATTCCAAGTACTTAGCACAGTTCTTAAGACAGAGTAAACATTCTACAAATGGCTGCCAATCACCATCACCTTTAAGATTTATTAAGCAATAAGAATATGTGTATAGTACTGGAGCTATAAAAATATAAACAAAATATATAAGAAATTGCTTCAAGTAAATTACAATCTATCAGCAAAGATGAAACTAACGTATATACACACTTAAACTGTAATCAAGAAGTAAACTGTGGGATTTAAAATAAGAATTCAGTAATGTTGAAATTAAGGAGGATTTTGATGGGAACTAAAGCTGTAGCTTGAAAAATGGATAGGGCTTGAGAATGAAGAAGTCACTCAAAGGAATAAGAAGATGAGCTCAAGCAGGAAGTCGGGAATGAGTCATCTGCATGTAAGAGTCAATGAAGGGACTCTCTTAATTAAGAAAAAGGTAAATACCAGGAGCTGGAAGAAATAAGTTTAGACTGATGGAAAAGGAAATAGTCTACCTATGTAAGGGTAGGTCCTTCCAGGATAAAGGCACCATGAGATTTGTGCTTCACAAAATGATGACACAGAGCAAGGAAAGCTAACATCAAGAACATTATTACAGTAAAGTAGGATAACCACATAACACAGTGAAGACTGAAACCATTTATACTTTTAGCAAAGTTGGTTTACTTAGAGGACTCAATAATTTTATGATCATTTATAATTATACTAAGTTACATTTATAATATATTTTATATTGAATACATACTTATGCTTGATAATATATATAATTAATTCTGTACTTTAATTACTAAAAAATTATAATCTTCAGAAAAAATAAAGTTAGAGGCATCATACCCCCTGATATCAAATTATATTACAAAGCTATAGTAATTAAAACAGCATAGTATTGGCACAAAAATAGACACATAGATCAATGAAGCAGACTAGAGAGCCCAGAAATAAACTCATGCATTTATGGTCAATTAATTTGTGACAAAGGAGCCATAATTTTTGACAATGGTGAAAGGACAGTCTCTTTAATAAATGGTGTTGGGGAAACTGGACAGCCATGTGCAAATGAATGAAAGTGGACCACTATCTTACACCATATACAATAATTAACTCAAAACGGATTAAAGACTTCAATGTAAGACCTAAAACCATAAAAGTCCTAGAAGAAAACATGGGCAGTACATTCCTTGACATAGGTCTTGGCAATGATTTATTTTTAATGCAAAAGCCACAAAAGCAAAAATAAGTAAGTGGGGTTACATCAAACAAAATGCTTCTGCACAGGAAAAGAAACCATCAACAAAAGGAAAAGGAAACCTATTGAAACCTATTGAAAGGGAGAAAATATTTCAAGTGACATATCTGATAATAGGCTAATAACCAAAATATATAAAGAGCTCATACAACTCAATAGCAAAAACAATCTGATTAAAAAATGGGCAGGGGGCACCTGGGTGGCTCAGTCGTTAAGCGTCTGCCTTCGGCTCAGGTCATGATCCAAGGGTCCTGGGATCGAGCCCCACATCGGGCTCCCTGCTCCGTGGGAGGCCTGCTTCTCCCTCTCCCACTCCCCCTACTTGTGTTCCCTCTCTCGCTGTGTCTCTCTCTGTCGAATAAATAAAATCTTTAAAAAAAAAAAAAAATGGGCAGAAGATCTCGATAGACATTTTTCCAAAGACATACAGATGGCCAATAGGTACATGAAAAGATTCTCTACATCATTAATCATCAGAGAAATGCAAATCAAACCACAATGAAATATCACCTCATACCTGTTAGAATGGCTATTATCAAAAAGGCAAAAATTACAAGTGTTGGTGAGGATGTAGAGAAAAGGGAACCATCATATACTGTTGCTGGAAATGTAAATTGGTGCAGCCACTATGGAAAACAATATGGAGATTCCTCAAAAATTTAAAACTAGAACTACCATATGAGCCAGCAATTCCTCTCCTGGGTATTTATTGGGAGAAAACAAAAACACTAATTCCAAAAGATTTATGCACTACCATGTTTATTGCAGCATTATTTACAATAGCCAAGATATGGAAACAACTTAAGTGCTAAGTGCCATTGATGGATGATGGATAAAGAAATTGTGGTACACACACACAGAGGAATATTATTCAGCCATAAAAAATAAAGAAAACTTGCCATGTAAGATGCTAATCTATATCAAACTAAATTCACAGACACAGAGAACAGATTGCTGGTTGTCACAGGCAGGGCGTGGGAGGTGGGAATGAATGAATGAATTATAATCATATTTCTATTATATATTATATGTACACATGAACTTTACCTTGTGCTAAGTGATAATGATAACAGCAATACATTTTCCTCATTCATATTCTCAGTCATTCATCTGTTCTCTAAACTCACTGTCAAAATGGTTGGAAAGATAGGGGGGTTGTATATTGGTATTGCTTTGATAGATGGGGAAAACCACTTGCTGATGGCTGCTATCTCACCTCCCAACTATAGAAGTGGACCCTGAGGGAGAAACTAAAGGATAGGAACTATGTTTGAGGCATTGTCATTATCTTTACACATTTAATCTCATGTCCTGAATGGTAAAGAACTACTGACACTAATACAAAAAAAAAAAAAAAAGAGAGAGAGAGAGACAGACAGATAGACATCATTCTAAAGGCAAAATTCAATCATATTTTCTTTTGGAAATTACACAACATAGTTAAGTAAGAATCCGTATGGTTTATTTTTAAGTTCTAATGACAGAGTTGGCAGAGTTTAATATATAGAAGAGATTATTAGGCATTGGACCAAGGCTTAGTTAAAAAACACAAACAGGATATCCAAGGTATTAAGTCCCATTTAATTTGTTCTTTCCACCTAAGCAGTAATCCAAATGATTCAGTAAGTAAAATGAACTTCTGATCAAGGAAACAGACATTCTAGGGTGGGAGGGATGGGGTGGCTGGGTGATGGACATTGGGGAGGGTGTGTGCTATGGTGAGCGCTGTGAATTGTGTTAAGACTGATGAATCACAGACCTGTACCTCTGAAACAAATAACACATTATATGTTAGAAGAAGAAGAAGAAGAAGAAGAAGAAGAAGAAGAAGAAGAAGAAGAAGAAGAAAGGGAAAAATGAAGGGGGGGAAATCGGATGGGGAGACAAACCATGAGAGACTATGGACTCTGAGAAACAAACTGAGGGTTCTAGAGGGGAGGGGGGTGGGAGGATGGGTTAGCCTGGTGATGGGTATTGAGGAGGGCACGTTCTGCATGGAGCACTGGGTGTTATGCACAAACAATGAATCATGGAACACTATATCTAAAACTAATGATGTAATGTATGGGGATTAACATAACAATAAAAAAATTAAAAAAAAAACTAATGATGTAATGTATGGTGATTAACATAACATAATAAAATAAAATTAATAAAAATAAACAAATAAGAAAACAGATATTCTAGTTTCCTATAACCAATAATACCCTAGATTTCAATGTCTTATCTAGAAAAACCACAATACCAGATAGCTCTAATTCTGCCTGGATATGTTTATATTGTAATATATAAGCAAACACTGCTAACTTTGGGAAAGTAGATACTTTATGAATACATTATGCTCTAGTTGTCTTACTGATATAATAGACCCTCACCAACTTGGAAAATTAGGGTTAGAATTAAGGTAAACATAGAAACCTAAAAACTACTTTGATAGCATAATATCTAGTTTAAGAACTCAAGACCTTAAAGGAAAAATCAAGATTAGATTAACTATAACACCCACATAAATAACTTCTTAATGGTTATTGTAAAAGGAGTCTGTGTATTTCTGAGATATGCAAAATGCTGCCTTCAAAGTATTACAATTCTTACATTCACTAAAAATGAAATGGTGGAGATAGCAAGCTAAGTAAAGAAATTATCAAGGGCATCCTACACAATTTAAATGAATAATAATACTTATTTTGAAGTTGGCTTTTTGTATTCTTTGGTTCTTTAGGGATCCCTCTTCTAGAATTTCAGAAAGAAGCTTACACATTCATTTTGCTTTGTTGACTTCAACATCCCACCTCCTGCTTTAGTCCCAGACATTTAGTGTAATCCAGATGCTTTATATCCAAAAACACTTTAAAAAAGCTTTTAATATACTTAAGGCCCAGTGTATTTTTTCTCAATATTTCTCTCAAGACTTTGTTGCAAAAAGTGCTATCAACTAAATAAATTAAAATAAAGAAACAGATAAATAAATAAATTGTACTTTATCAAAGGCACCCTTGTACTTCAAAGAAAACCATCAAAGTGAAAAACCACCCACAGAATGGGAGAAAATAATCCTAAATCATTTTTGACAAGGGACTTTATCTAGCATATATAAAGAACACTTACAACTTTATAATAAAAAAGACAACCCTATTTTTTAAAAAAGGCAAAGAATCTGAATAGACATTTCTCAAAGGAAAATGTTAAAAATGGCTAATAAACACATGAGAAAATGCAAAAAGTCATTAGTCGTTAGAGAAATGCACATCAAAATGACAATGAAAGACCACTTCACAGGTATCAGGGTAACTATAATAAAAAAGACAGATAGGAAGTTGATAAGGATGTGGAGAAATTGGAGTTCATAGCTGTGGGAATGTAAAATGGTGCATCTGCTTTGGAAAGCAGTCTGGCACTTCCTCACATGATCAAATATAAGGTTACCATATGATCTAGCAATTCCACTTCTAGGTTTATACCCAAGAGAAATGAAAAGAAGTATCTACACAAAGATTTGAACACAAATGTTTCAGCAGCATTAGTCATAATAACCATTAGGATGAAACAACCCAAATATCCATCAAATGATGAAAAGAAGTATACCTATACAATGGAATATTATTCAGCAATGGAAATGATTTAAGTATTGACATATACTACAACATGTGAATCTAGAAAACATATTATATGAAAGAAGTCAGTCACAAAAGACAACATATTATAAGATTCTATGTATACAGAAGGTCCAAAATAGGTAAGTCTACAGCAATAGGAAGTAGATTAGTGATTACATAGTACTAGGCAGGAAGACGGGAGGAAATGGGGAGTGACCAGGTGACTACCTAATGAATAGAAGCTTTATTTTTGGAGTGATAAAAATGTTCTAAAATTGATTATGGTGATAGTTATATAACTCTGAATACATTAAGATCATTGCATACATCATATAGGTGAATTTTATAGTATGTGATTTATACATCTTAATAAAACTATTCTTAAAAAGAAAAGTTTATTGCAAACCCCTATTACTCTTGTTCTGCGTTTTGCTACAACTTCCTTTTTCTAAACTCCAACCAAAATTCCTTCCCGTTATAAGCTGGTCCCACTAAGAGTGCTGGTAATCTATATAGGCTAGAGTCAAAAAGTTGCCAAAAAGGTATACAGAAGTAAAACTGTATATTCCAGACTTACACCAGGGAAACTTTCACATAGGAAATGTTTTGTCTTCAGGATGTGTTGTTCATTGGTAAGGTTAATGATTCTTCCCTTCTCTATACACGTACTCATGTTTGCTCCTAAAAGAAATATGCATACCTCTACAGTTTTTTGTTTGTTTGTTTCAGAAAAGTAAAGCCTGTTCTTAAATATAGGGTGTTAGAATCAGAAGCATTTTTTTTTAAAGAGCAGCTGGCTCTATTAGCAAGTATTTATGTAAAAAATTTGAATGCTGATATTACATTTACAATAATAGTACTAAATAAATAGCATTGCCCTTATCTACATGCTTAATAATGCTATTAGAATGGTAAATATATGAAAAAGCTCATTACATTTTTGTATTTTTAAATACCTTCTTGACTCCTTTAGGAATAAGGATCAAAGTTAGAAATATTCCCATCTGCAATTTTCTCTGACTTCCTATACAAACTTCAAAGAACAATTCTGTTTTTTAAATAAGTTTAAATGCTGGCTAATGTGAATGGAAGGAAAAATACTGCAGATGTTTTGTCTAATTCCACTGCATACATTATTGTTTTCCTTTCTGCTTGGCTTTTCCTTTAAGACACCCGAACATTAAATAAAACCACACTAAAGGTCACTCTGATGTAGAAACAGCCAGATTTCCAGTGTTCTCCCCAATTGTTCTACACATTTAAAGCTCAAAATGTTAAATAAACTGAAAATAAATGTTCTATTTTTTTTAAATTTCTTAAAACACTCCAAATACTTTGGGCTAGACTTGTCACTTGGAAAAAAAATCCAAAAAACAAAAAAACAAACAAATAAAACAAAAACAAACAAACATTAAGAGATCTTAATAAAATTCATTTAACTTCACAGTACATCTGCCATTTGAAAACATTTTTTTTTTTCTTCTGAACACAGCTTAATGAACCTTTAATTTACCTTTCATTCAGTATCCACTGAGGGTTGTTAAAAGACAGTCTTAAGTCAATGCACTTAATTACCATCATCATATGTTATTATGTACTGTTATATAACACCATATGCCAATTATCACGGGACTTTAATAGATACTGAATAATTACACATCTGCACACACATACCACTTGTACTATACATCTACATTTGAACTATATCTTTGAAAGTAAACAGTAATTTTCAAATATTTGTATTTGAGACATTAACTAAATGATTTATAGATTTCAAAACTAAATATCGTTTCAAGTATATTGTTCCCTAGTTATGTCTAGATATCAGACATCTTAACTTAGAATCTCTACAATAAAACAGACTTATTGTATTTAAACATCAAAACATTTCATAAGTCCAAAATAATTTATTTTAAAAAAATTATTGACTTTTAGAAAGAAGAGGTAAATAATAGGATATGCTAGGTATTTATTCATGAACTATTAGAGGATTTTTGTCATTTATCCAGTTCCCTGTCCTACTTTTAACAGTCACCCAAATTCACCCTGTGCTGTCCCCCCTGTGTTTCTCTTAGTCCTTAACACTCCTTCCAGCTGTAATTGGTCTATTATATACATTGTTATGAGAGTTATCTTTTAAAATAAAGCATATTTGGCTTCATTTCTGCCCTTTGTAAGAACTTTATTTAGACATCCATTCCTAGTATAAAGTAAAAAATCTCTTTAGCATGAAATATAAAGTTTGGTATAAGTAAGTCCCAACTTTCAAGAAAAAAAAAGTTCTCAATTTCCAGTCTCATCTAATCTTTTTTAAATGACACTGTTGGTTTGTAAATTGGTCCCCATACATAGAAAACAAGGAGAAACCAAAGAAAGAAACAAACCACTCCAGGTAGCAGGCTTAATAAACAAGAGAATGTACATATGAGGCTTGTCTTGGGCAGCCTCAAGACAAGTAGATCTCCACACCTGCCTGTCGGAATCTTAAAAGTTTATATAGAGGCCTTAAGTGGGTTTAGTCAGGTAGGCCACCCAGAGGGTCTCAGCAACGTATTGCTCTCTCAAAGCTGTGTCCTTTAAAATGGTTCCCATGGGGGAAATGGTGGGCATAACATAGTCCAAGGACAGAGGAAGGGATAAGAAGCCTTTAATTGCTCAGGTCCAGCTTGAAGGTCAACTGGTCAATCGATGATCATGTCCTCTGATGACTTTCTCCAACAATCATATTTTATATACCCATAATGAACACCTGTACACCCATTACCCAGCTAAGAAATCTACCTTATTTTATATATTCTGAGATGTTTACTTTTTCCTCCATGTTTTACTATCTCTGGATTCACAGTGAGTATTTACAATCACCCTAGTCCAGGTGGCATGTGACATATTTTTACTTGTTTATGCATGTGCTAACTCATTATTATTTGGACCAACTAGACAACTACTTCCTCTAGGTTTCAAGTTATTGGGTCATGCAAAGACCATTTGGGGAAAAAGTAGGATCCTGGTCATTGTTAAAAACACTCTACTTATACCTTCTGATAGGTCAGGAAAATGCTGGCATCAAAAGTTGCATTATATGGGGCGCCTGGGTGGCTCAGTCGTTAAGCGTCTGCCTTCGGCTCAGGTCATGATCCCAGGGTCCTGGGATCAAGCCCTGCATCGGGCTCCCTGCTCGGAGGGAAGCCTGCTTCTTCCTCTCCTACTCCCCTGCTTGTGTTCCCTCTCTCGCTGTGTCTCTCTCTGTCAAATAAATAAAATCTTTAAAAAAAAAAAAAAGTTGCATTATAGGTGTCACTGACTTAGAAGAAAGTCCCACAGACAACAATGGAATATTATATTAATCACTATTGCATTCCTACTTCTCTTCATTGCACAGAGGGTGATACTGCATTGGAGAAACATAGGCATTAATGACTCGGAGTCAAAAAGAAATATAAATGATTCATCCTCTGAATATAAAATATTTCAGGAAGAACTTACCTGTATTTTCTTTTTTATGTATAAAGAATGATAGATAATTAAAAAAAGATGTAAAGAAGCCTAAAAGAGTTCTTTCAATAAGTTTAAATTTTTTTTAAAAATTGTAATTTTTCTTTCTTAGAGATACATAAAATAATAGTGCACTTTATAAATAAACAGTTTGACAGCTTCATGACTTATATTTTGGACAAGTTGCTTAACCACTGAATTTCAATTTCCTCATCTGAAAATTGGTAATAATAATAGAACTCAGCTCATATGGTTACTGTGAGGATTAGAGGATTTAAAACAGCGCTTGACATATAAGTGCTCAATGATGTTAACTACCCCTATCTTATCAAATTGTTTTTAAGATTTTATTTATTATTTTGAGAGAAAGCACACGTGAGCAGGGGAGGGTGGGGAGGAGCAGAGGGACAGAGAGATCTTGAATGGACTCCATGCTGAGGGCAGAACCCATCAGAGGGTTGGATCCCAGGACCCTGAGATCATGACCTGAGCCAAAATCAAGAGTCAGATGCTCAACTGACAGAGCCACCCAGGCGCTCCTATCAATTGTTTTATACGGAGTTGCTTAGATGTCTCTCTAATACCTACTCTATTCCTTCATAAATACATTTGTCTTCTTACATTCTTCCTCTCCCTCTTCTTTTTCTCTTTCTTGTTTTTCTTCTTTTATGCAGAATATTTAATATATATGGGATTAGAAACAATGATATATCAACCATGAACTCCTGGTAATCATCACCCAGTTCCACTGATCATCAATCTACCCCCATCGACATTTCCATCCATATTCATTCATATTATTTTTTAAAACAAACAAAAACCTCAGACTTACCATTTTACATGTAATTATTCTAATACGTAATTCTAAATGATAACTATTTTTAACATAACTATAATATCATTATCCATTTAAAATAACTAATATTAATTTGTTAATATTATTAAATATCTAGGGAGTGTTCATACCACAAATGGTTTTGAATAAAATATACTTGAGGTATTCCAGTTAAAAAGTTGGGAAGTCGGTGGCGCCTGGGTGGCTCAGTCATTAAGCATCTGCCTTCTACTCAGGTCATGATCCCAGGGTCCTGGGATGGAGCCCCGCATCGGGCTCCCTGCTCCGTGGGAAGCCTGCTTCTCCCTCTGTTGCTCCCCCTGCTTGTGTTCCCTCTCTCTCTGCCTCTCTCTGTCAAATAAATAAATAAAATCTTTAAAAAAAAAAAAAGTTGGGAAGTCAATGCACTCGGTTAACAAAAAGATTTTCAATAACAAAGATTGAAATTATTGAGTGGAAGGAGGAAATAGGTAACAGTATTACTATGAATACCAGATTTCCCTAACTTTAGTGGTGGTAAAGGGTGGTATTTAACAGGTACTGAAAATCTGGTTTTGAGGATATTTTTGTTATATAAAGAAAATCTGACCTAAAATATCTTAATATCACCAGATACCCTCTTGCATTTTAATAGCTTTCATTAGCATTATGTTAGATTGCTATACCTTTGAGAAATGTGAGTCAAAAGTTAAACACAATTTAGCATTTATTATAAAAAATTAGTCACATCTATTTCACTTTGTTTTTCATTGCATTTTCTAGAAATACAATTTTTGGTAAATTCAATCATTAATTTAATAAATGCTTCTTGAACATTTACTATATGCCAACAGATACTCTTCTAGACACAGGGGATAGAGCAGTGAAAAGAACAACAAATATCCCTGTCCTCATGGAAGTTACTTCTAGTGGGGAGAGAAAATAAACAACAAAATTAAATTTATATTTAGTTGACACTTGAACAACATGGGAGTTAGGGGTACCAAGCCTCCAGTCTAAAATACACATGTAAATTTTGACTCCCCCAAAATGTAGCTAATAACCTACTGTTGACCAGAAGACTTACCAATAACATAAACAATCAATTAACACATATTTTGTAAGTTAAATGTACTATGTACTATATTATTTAATATAGTAAGCTAGAAAAATGAAAGAGTTAAGGGAAAAAAAAACCTTAAAGAAGAGAAAATACATTTGCAGTACCATATTATACTTATTGAAAAAAAAAAAATCCATGTATAAGTGGACTTGTGGAGTTCAAACCCATGTTGTTCAAGGGTCAACCGTAGTATGCAACATGGTGCGTTGAGGGAAAAAAACCCTGAACAGAGATAGGAAGTGGAGGTGTATAAGGGGGTTGGGAGGGTAGGGAAGGAGGTTCAGTTTTAAATAGATGGTCAAAGTCTGAACTGGTTTTTCTCATAACCATCAATCTACTCTAATCACTATCTTAAATGAGTAAGATGTCTACTAATAATGAGTATTCAATGGCACAATAACCACTGGTTTCCATTTAATTCTCCTCTTGAGTAACAGTGAACATAAAACACTGAAATTTAGCTGTAGGTCAAGCAGGCCATCTAGGATTTATGCGAAATAAAACCACAGAACTGGATTTAAATACATCCTTTCAATACTTCTGAATAAATAAAAATATAATTCATACTACTAATAAGATTAAAAATAGCAATTGGACATTTTCATTTCAATTCAAATAAGTAATTGTATTAGTACAATGAACCCAGGAAGAAGCCTCCAGCCACATGCTCCAGGTAACCGTGGTAACCTTTCTTTAGAGCTATTGCATTATGCTATCTATATGACTCCCTTCAAAATGACTTAGGATGATGATTTAGAAGAGAAATATAGAGCTTCTCTGTATTCTCATGACCAATCTCAAAACTGTAAGATCACTGCTGTTGCAATTACTTCTTTGTTAGAACACCAAGTGAGCCTTTTTTCAAGGCAACTCTAATAAGAAACAAGATAAACTTTAATCTTGTATAACCCTTTCAAATATAAAACAAAACTTAGCTTTAGGGGGAAACAATAGTGATCAAATAGTGTTTCATTAATAACTGAGAACTGAAGGCAACTGTGCTATTCAATTTATGAGTCTGGCCTCAAATGGTCTTTAATGATATAAAAATAAAAATCACTGAGTGCCAACAAGGTTGTGAACAGTCCAGCAATCTCAAAACACAGTTGATATAGTATGAATAAGCACAACACTTTTGGAAATAAGGCTAAGAAAATGTATCAAATATCTTAAAATGTCGACAGTCAGCTTCTTATAATCTAGCTAGAGGAATTAAAAGGAAATGAAACAAAAATGCATACATAAGATTGTCATTGTAATTGTTTATAAAGAAGTAGTAGGACATTTGTTTTAAACTTATATTTACCTAGTCAATTTTATTGACTATAATCAGTTGTAAAAAGGCAGTTGGGAACCTTAAAATGACACTTATAACAATGAGCATTCCAGTAGTGGGTATTTGTTCAAAATGGATAAGCCAATCTCATTTTTTTTAAAGATTTATTTATTAGAGAGAGAGAGAGAGAGATAATGAGACAGATAGAGATTGTTGGGGAGGGGCAGAGGGAATCTTCAAGCAGACTGCCCACTGAGCATGGAGCTTCACACAGGGCTCGATCCCACAACCCATGAGATCATGACCTGAGCTGAAACCAAGAGTTGGATACTCAACCAACTGAGCCACCCAGGTACCTCAGGCCATTCTCATTTTTAAGTTGAAGAGCTAACTCAGACAATAATATAGAATCAAAAAAAAAAAAAAAAAAGGAATAAGGGCGCCTGGGTGGCTCAGTCGTTAAGCGTCTGCCTTCGGCTCAGGTCATGATCCCAGGGTCCTGGGATAGAGCCCCTCATCGGGCTCCCTCCTCAAGGGGAAGCCTGCTTCTCCCTCTCCCACTGCTTGTGTTCCTGCTCTCACTATCTCTGTCTCTGTCAAATAAATAAATAAAATCTTTAAAAAAAAAAAAGGAATAAAAATTTTAACAAAGGTTTTTAGTATGACTATTTTTATTCTAGACGTACTTAGACACTTTGACATGGCCTCAAATGTTGATAACCAATTATTTGCTGTCTACTAAAATTAACTATAAAAACAACAGCTAGCATTTATTTAGAGTTTACACTACGCCTTTAGTCTTAAAACCCTTCAAACTTTGTTTTTTAATAATCCTCATTTTCAGATGAGAAACCAAGACTTTGAAAGGCTAGGTCATTTGCCTATGATCACAGTTACTAAATGGCAGTGTGGAGATGCAATTTCAAGATATACAATTCCCAGTTCTTAACCACAATGCTACACTGTCATCCTTGGTGTAAAGGCTCTATCTCTTTCAGTATTGTGAAATGGCAGCTGAAGTAAATTCTCCATGGAAAACTCTACAGCCTATTTTGATGCCATGGCTTTTACACTGTGACTGTATTTTCTGAATCACAAACCATGTCTATATGGTCTGACAAGTTCAAGTATTCTTATAAGGACAAAAATGTCAAATATATGAAGTGGAAATAGTTCTGGAAAAGACAGAATATACAACTGCTACACCATACAGTTGAAAACATAGCAGTTGATGGGGCGCCTGGGTGGCTCAGTCGGTTAAGCATCTGCCTTTGGCTCAGGTCATGATCCCAGCGTCCTGGGAAGGAGCCTTGTGTTGGGCTTTCTGCTCAGCAAGGAACCTGCTTCTCCCTCTGCCTGCCGTCCCCCCTGCTTGTGCTCTTTCTCTCTCTGTCCAATAAAAAAATAAAATCTTAAAAAAAAAACAAAAACAAAAACAAAACACACATAGCAGTTGATATGAAGAATATAAGAAAGTTAAGCGTTCAACACTAAGTGAGGACCAGACTCAAGAAATTACCTGGGACCTAGTAATAACTAGTAATAACTAGCAATTTCCTTTCTAGTATTTTGCATTGCTCAAACTTTCCTATTTTCTTTATCACCCTTTTGTTTTTGTTTCTCTCATTTTTCTCTCAACTGTTTTACAGATCTCGTTTCCTTCAAATACATGCCCTGACCAATGTTGCTCCAGGCACAGGTGGATGTGTACATCTGGCCTGATGACCTTCTGTAGTCAGCTGATACAACCAAGTAATTAACACATGCTCATACACAGACACCAAACCCGACAAGCCTATTAGGCATGAGAAATAGTTTAAATATGTTACCCATTTTATACAGGAGTATTAGAAATGTGCTAATCTCCCCTAGAGGTATGTAAATATATGTAAATATTCACAAGTATATAAAATATATGTACATATATGTAAATATCATAGATTTTTTTATGTGAAAAACTACATGTACATGAGTGATATAAATAGAAAAAGAAGAAAAAGAAAAAAATGACTTCCTTTTTAATTGATATTGGACAGATACAGGTGAAGACAACACAGTAGCCTTTGAAAAGAAAATAAGATTACGTTTCCAAAAATAAATAATTCCAAAAGGAATTAATAACGACGTGTGTTTAAAACACCTTAAGCCAATTCACAGAATTAGAAAGAGCTGAAAACATTTACACTAAAACAAGTCAGACTCTCTCTGTGGCATTGGTCTGTGTATTGATTGGGACCTTTAGGAGGCACTTGAACTCATTTGGAACATGAGAAATTATATGTCTGTGCATTTGTCCCTGTGGTGCACAGAATGGCATTCCAGTGACCCAAGAAGAATCCCCATCCTAAGGCTATCATGACATCAGAAGAAACCAACTAAATTCTCAATACAGGCACATTTCAGATTTTAGACACAGTTTTGACCCACCATTAGAGCATCCTCTTTGATGCTTTTTTTTTTTCCTAATGACACTGACACTGTATATGTTCTTAAACAAGGTCTGGAGCATTGATCCAGCAAAAAATCACAAACTTCTAACAGGGTAGTAGATCTATTGTAAGAATTATAAAAAAAAAAAATTATTCGATCATATAATATATATCACATTATTAGTATATACACTATGTACTCATTTTTCAAATGAATGTAAGTGCTATTTAGATTGATAAATACATATTTACTTTAAGTCAATATGAGTTCATAGTAGCTTTGCATCACCTACTTTATCAACAAATTTTAAAGGCCAACCGTAATGATAGGGGTCTACAACCACACAGTTTATAATAGAAAGTGTCTTCATACTTGAAATGTTTGAGATTCACTGTACTATAGCATACTTTTCTTTGGGGTGGGGACTCACTAAACACCTTAGGCAAAATGAATGTGCTACACTTTAATAATTATACTAGGATTATCAATTTTAAAAAGCCAGCCACTTTACTTCATCAATGAACTGGAGCAACACTAGAAGATTAAGAAGGCTTATCAGTTTAAGACATTTTAAGACAAGTCCAGTGGTTATAAAATTAATTTTTAATGATTTCTGCACCATCTGGGAGATTCTCATTATGTGTAATAAAAGCTAACCTAATAGTGTTTTAAAATTCCCCATTTCAATCGCTTCTCGGCCTTTTGGCTAAGATCAAGTGTAAAATTCCCCATTTCACCTAATCATCAGAGAGGTCTAATAATTTTATGTTCGAGTTCTAATAAAAATTTACACATTTGGGTAGAATTATATAGAAGGTTTAAGATAATATTTTGAAAAGGTACAGATTTAAAACTTTTCTTAATAAAGTTTTTAGATGGCTCTGCTCTCCAAATAATTAAAGCATGTGTGGCATATGGCAATTTTAGCCAACAAAAATTTGCTAGCAATTTTCTTAATGGTTTATCCATTTTAGAGAGGCCCATACTTCCAGTGAAGTTTTGCCTGGAAGACAGCAAGCACAGGCTTTTCTAGAGGCATTATGATTGCAAATTTTCTGTATCCACTGGATGATTATTTGACATGTTAAAATATAACTAAGAAAATGTTTACAAACCAAAGAATCATAACTCGATCTCTGGGACTGTTTTCTTCAGACATTTTTACTTTCAGTTCAAGTACTAGAGCTACCTCTCTGATGCCAATTTTTTTTTTTTACTTTATTACCAAGTAGGCTTGATAACAAGAACTAGATTAAACTGAGTCTGCCCTCAGTCAAAGAGAACCTTTGAGAACACTCCTTCCAAGTTTGTCAATGGTTAACAGTGGCAGGAAGAATCTTCCAGCCTCCCATAACCTTCACAAATATCTTTATTATGAGATGTTGTTACTACCTTCAGTGCTTTGTTCTTACCTCCCTTATGTTTTTCTTTCCCCCTTGTTTTAAGATACTTCTTGTTTAAGAGTAAGTTCTAAAGTTTCTTTTATTATGGTATCACTCTTATTTCCAAAACTTTTTACATATTCAAATAGTGTCCATTCAAAACTTTTAAACATCCATTGCTTCAAGGAGTTAGGAATGCAAGTACGCATTTTATAAGGTGAGGAAAACTGTCAGCACATTTCTTCCCAGATCTGTCAGCACATTTCTATCAACATCTTTCTTTTCTCCACCCAAACCAGCAGTCAAAAACCTCCTTGTAAGCAAACAGGATTCAGTGTTGAAAGTTGCTTAGGTTATCAGAGTTTAAATATCGAAGGGAAACGTATCACATGCGCTTCCATATTCACAAAGATTTACAGGATCCTAGCTAAGTTGCTTTTGATTCTTTCTTAAATGACAGCACAGGTTTCAGGAAGACTTTTGGCTCTACTGTCG
This sequence comes from Halichoerus grypus, assembly GCF_964656455.1. NCBI lineage: Eukaryota > Metazoa > Chordata > Mammalia > Carnivora > Phocidae > Halichoerus > Halichoerus grypus. The sequence continues at coordinate 89,179,439 of NC_135712.1, forward strand.
GTCAAGACAAGATGTGTTCCTATGATCTCATATATGTTCTTGGGAGATTGCGGCCAGGTCCTAAAAAGCCTGACTAGGTCTTTGTCAGGGACATGCATAAAGGATAAACTAGAGTGGATACACTTCCTTCCTATCAGAATAAATTCTAAACTCAAAGATGTGCTCTTGAAACAAGAATTTATCAGGAATATCTTCCATAAACAGTGTCCAAACTAACCAAGGAGGAATTCTGCCTCACTCAAAACCAATCAGAGTGAAAAAGGCAGTCTTTACCAGTCTGTAATTCTGGCCATCAGAGAGTCAATGAGTGAGTGACTGAGTGAGTGAGTGAGCGAGTGTGTGTGTTTCCCCCACCTCATGGCCAATTCTAGGATACTAGCTGGGTGTCCTAGAATTCAACTTAATTCTGACACTATCTACTTGAAGAAAGTGTCAGATTCAACAGGAAAGGGTTTTGTCCTACAAGACTGCTCCCGCACTTCAGACTCCAAGCCCAAGTCCAGGTTGTCAGCTGTGCTTTTGACCAGGTTGGTGGAGTCAATTACCCCTCTTCAGGTTTGATTAATTTGCTAGAGTGGCCCACAGAACTCAGAGAAACATTGTACTTACTAGATTGCCAGTTAATTATAAAAAGATATAACTCAGGAACAGCCAGGTAGAAGAGACATATAGGGCAAGGTCTGGGGAAAGGACTTGCCCTCTCCAGAGTGTGCCACTCATTCTCCCTAAGTCTCTACATGTTCATCCACCCAGGAGCACTCCAAACCCCATCCTTTTGGGTTTTTATGGAGGCTTCATTACATAGGCACAACTGATTAAATCACTGGCCACTGGTGACAGAAGTGAACCTCTAGCCCCTGTCCCCTCCCCAGTGTTAGGGGGGGTAGATCTGGGAGTTCTAGCCCTCTAATCCCATGGTTGTTTCTCCTGGCAACGAGCCCCAACCTCAAGTTTGATCCTAAAGCCACCTCATTAACATGACAAAAGACATCTTTTTTTTTTTTTTTTTTTTTTTTTTTTTTTTTTTTCCTGTTTAGGAAATTCCAAGGGCTTTAGGAGCTCTGTGCCAGAAACAGTGGGTAATGACCAAATATGTATTTATCATAAATCACAATATCACACAGCCCCAAGCGTTTTTTTTTTTTTTTTTCCCTCTTTTCTAGTTACAAGCACTTTTGATTGTTCCTACCTTTCAACAAACACATACTGAACATTTACTTTGTTCAGCGCAAAGCACTGGATAGAACACAGAAGAGACTGACAGTCCCTGCCCTAATGGGTCTTCCACTCCAGTGGGGCATGTAGATAAATAACTACACACAGCACAGCATGATAGTAATATGGCAGTGCAGGGAGGCATGAGAGTCCTCAGGAGCCAAGTCTAACCCAAGGTTAGAGGGTCAGGAAAGACTCCTCAGAGAAGGTGACAGTTAATCAAACTGCTTCTCTCCTGATGGTGGCTGTGATGTCACTTGCTCTCTGTGAAAACTCCAATTTTGTATCTTTCCCTGTAACGTGAATACCCTCTAATCAACCTCTCCTTCCACACACCCACTCCTGGAGCCTGGTAGAACGTCCATCCTGTTCAGCCATTACAGGGTGGCTGCATTTCAAAATGTCCACTTGTTCTCTGGAGGACAGCGATTATGGGAGCTTGAGGGACTGTGGCTGAATCTCAAAGCACATTCTGTCACACTATTCTTTGTTATTTATACCTTTCTCTCGATTTTAATTTCTCTGGTGCTTTCTGATACATAAAAATTTACATAACTAAATGCAGATTTAGCTTTTAAGCCACTCTCCATTACTGATGAAAGAAGTGATTTTTCTCTAGTTAAGGGAATATGGTTTATAATGATGCAGTTTCTTGAATGTGCTTTTGAAGCACCTAGCCATGTCCTACTCTATGTCTTTTTATCTCTATGACCTTTGACAAAGATTGCAGCCAGCTGCATTGGAAGAGCTTACCATATGTTGAAAACTGTATTCTGACACCTGCTCTTACATTTCTTGTTTCAAACATGAACATGTGCCTAAAATGATTTGAGTTACACAGCCTTCATTCTCATCACTGGTGACAGGGATGGGTCTGGCAGGGAATCAGCCATTTGAACTGGGATTACCCATATCTTGTGCTGTTTTTGAAAATTTTAATGAGTATCAGTGAATCTGATCATAAACATCTAACAAAAGTAGATCCCCTTTTAAATTCCATGTAGATTCACTAGTTTTTTTATTCAAAAAGGAGTCTAATAATAGGCATTTATGTTTTTAAAGCAAGATTACAAGGTTCATTGGTATGCTAAAATCGTTATTATTTTCATTCTCAGTGATAAAACTTCAGCAAGGGAGTCCTGATAACAGTAAGAGCACTAGGGTGTTGCCCTGCTGCATTTGAGTCCCTCAGGCAGCATGGTGCCTGGTGGTTACTTACTTAAGTTCTCAGTAGTGGTAATGTTCCAGTCAGAATTCAAACTCAGCTCTGACCTCAAAGTCACTTAATCCTCTAAGTGTCCTCACTGCCCTCATCATGACCTTCCCTTCCTATTAAGTCTCTTTTGAAGACTCATAATTTTATCCTCACTTCTTACTCCAATATGTATTGTTGATATGTAATAACTGTTGAACAGGAATCTTTAAATCAGTAAATGATTAGCTGAAGTACTTGTCCATACTATATGTTATTAAATCATATTCTTAAAATAACAAAAGGCTTCCGTACACATAAAGCTGAGTCAATTTAGTTTGAATTTTATGAACACAGCTATAGCAGGAATGGATCATATACAGAATTTTCACTGGCCCTCCAGATTGGCATTCCATCCCTTCTTCACCTCTCTCTGTGCCCTGAGAAAACTGACCTGTGCAGGATACATCAACAAGCCCTGTTGCCCTCACTTTTAGTTGGATTTGGCCAAATGAAAGGCAATCGTAGGAGATCACTGAGCAGAATGAGAGTGAGATCAGAGTGTTATTTCCTCAGCTGCCTCTCTGCCTGGTCACAGCAGGCTGGCTCTGTCCCTTAATGGAAGGCCCCGGCTCCTCCAGTAATTTCTTCTACACAATTCTCTCCTTCCTATTTCTCCATCTTCCCACACCACCTAGGCAAAGGGTAGTGAAGGTCCCTTGCTGCTAGCCCTGGGACAATTTTCCCTAAACCTGTCTACACATTTACCCTATCTGAGTATGCCCTATGTTTACTAACTGATACAGCTGAAAATAAATGACATTCTGGACTTGGGCCTTAGAGAAATGAATGTGACTAGTATCATCACTTAATTTCTTAATATGTTTGTGGATCAGAAACTATATTGTTTGAGCCTTTTCTTTTTCTTTTCCCAAGTTTAACTATTTTCCTCATGGCAGATCTCTACCCTAACCCTACCAACAATGCCATCTCCACAACAGAACTTCATAACCTGATTTGATATGTATTCCTGCGTTTAGGGAAAATCCATGTAAGATGCAGACAACTTCAGGGTGAAGAGAGCTGAGGTGGACTCTGGGGTGATCATGGTTCCTAGGTATACAGGATTTCTGACCTTCATACTGCTTTAACGGTCAAAGAACTCTTATTAAATGTCAGCTGGGCTATTGAGGTATCACAGAGTAACTCTGCAGGACTGGGGATTATAAAAATATTTGGATCATTCTTAAAAAGAGTTGTTGAAAAATGGTGCCACATACAATTTACTAATTTGAATAAATTTTATTATAATTGCTTAATATAGACGATCTTATTCTAGAGCTGTTTGTTTTAAACTGCTGAAAACCTTGAGGAACAAGCTCTTCAAAAACAAATTATTTTGTTTTATTATTCCATTATCGCCTTTCCCTGAACTCACCTACTAGCTTGACTTTATCAATGCTGTATTTATATTACCTCAACAAACAAAAAAACATATCCTGCTCCATTTCTCAAAAAAACATAGAATAAAATAATTTTAAATAATTTTTTTTAAAGATTTTATTTGAGAGAGAGAGGGCGCATGAGCAAGGTGAAGGGCAGAGGGAGAAGCAGACTCCCTGCTGAGTGGGGAGCCCGATACGGGGCTTGATCCCAGGACTCCAGGATCATGACCTGAGCCAACGGCAGACGCCTAACCAACTGAGCCACCCAGGCACCCCTATTTTAAAAAATTTTTAAACACACTAATACACACACACACACACACACACATACATATTTGCAAGTTTCCTAGATTAAAAATTATGTGACAGCTAAAGAGATTTCACCAAATGATTGGTTAAGATTAGGCCCATGGAATCAAATTATCAAAGTAGCCTCATTTTAGCTAGAGAAAAATGGTTCAGTAGGATTTTCTTGCTCTAAATGATAAAAATGCATTTACAGTTCTATGATAGTAGTGATTCTTAGCCACCATTTTGGGACAAATAGCTGGGCATTTTAAATGTCATTCACAGTTGGAAAAAAAAACACACACGCTTAGCCAAACTTCCTGCCCTCCAAACAGGATGGAGAGACACTGATAACAATCATTATTACAAGTTAAGTGGTGTCACAAGCCCAAGTTCAAATTTATCTTGCCAGCATCTAGCTAAGAACTAGCTGAGCCAACAATCTCCAGAAATAAGATTACCATAGAATGAGCAAAACATCAAGGCCTATGACCTTGAGTTTCTTTCTCTATCAATAATCCTGTCAGGATGGCAAAGCACATTTTGTAGCCAAAACAAGCTCCTGCACCTTTCCTTCAAGATGAAGTCAATATTTCTATTACCTCCAAAAGTTAGGCTAAATTACAAAAGAGTCAAAGCATCGATGTTGATTCCCTCTTCCTTCAAAAGTTTTTTTCTACCGCTCTCACAGTAATTATATTTTTAAATGTTAAATAGCAGAAAATAAAGAGTCTTTTCTACTTTATTTTTCTTAAATTTACCCAAAAAACTCCTATGTCTCTCATACCTGTGCTCCAGCTCTTCCGTCACCATGATGTATGAGCACAAATTGTGGTTAAATCCCATCTGTCTGAATATAGCTGGAGAGTTCTGTATTTACCCAAGTGTATCTATATATCTCCTTTAATGCGAAGCTTTCATTAGAACAATTTAGGAATGGTCAAAACAAGCAAAATTACATAAGCACTAGCTCATGGGTTTGCAACAACATGTAATTTTGTAGTTTTAAATATATAGAGATATATATTTTCACACAACTGGCCAGAATAAATTGAATTACTGATTTTATTGCATATCTGTGAGAAATCAATGCAATCATCTCAATACCTTGAGACTGAAAAAAAAGCCTAAAGTTTAGATGTCTCTTGATTCCAATATGGGCACTACTAATACTCTTTCCTCTTGCATTCTCTTTCCCCACATATGAAACAGTCTGAAGTATCTAATTTCTTTTGCCATCACTGTAGGTCGACCTAGGAGAAGACCGTAAGGCTATGCATTTAAGGTGTTTGTGAACAAGGACTTGCAACAGGAAAACATATATAATAGCAATGGACATCTGCAATAGACCGAATATTTCCCTATTTAAAATTCCAATTTAGATTTATTTTCTCATACTTTATTATCACTGAATAATAAAACCAGCTGATCACCATCCTGCTCATAAAACGCTTTCCCTGCTGCTTAAAATTATTATTGACTTATGAAAAGACCATTAGCTTTTTCATCTGCACATGAACTAATTCCAATTCATTTAGGCTTTTCCCGTTGGTAATATTTTCCAGCATTTTAAATGAGTGCTATTGCCCTGCTCTGCTCATTTCTTAAATACTTCATATTCCCAAACTGAAAAAGAAAAAAAATGGATTATGACTGCATGACTATGTATAACACTTCAAAACTATTATGATTTTTTAAAGGATTTCTTTATAAACTCCCAGACAAGCTTGTGGTCCAGCCTGGTGCCAGATCTTGTTCTAGTACTATACCTTGTAACTAATATAATGTAATAGCCAGTGTAATACAGCTATTAACTACAATACTCACATTTTAAAGATAATTGTGAGTTGTATTTGTATCATTTTTCCAGTTATATTGTATAAATACCAGCAATATTAAATATGATAGCATTATTAATATAATTAAGACTAGCTTCTCCCTCTGCCTGCCGCTCCCCCTGCTTGTGCTCTCTCTCTTTCTCTGACAAATAAATAAAATAAACTCTTAAAAAAAAAAAGATTAAATCAAATTTCCAGAGTAAAAGCATTAATTGGTAATCTTTAAAACCATGCCAAGATCTAGAATTTTCCAGCTGTGGGTTATCTGACAGATGCTTTGTACCTTTTTTTTTGTAAGTGAAGCCTACAAAACAGAAATTGTATCACAGCATTTTAGAACAAAAAGATGAAAGTCTATTTGTACTAAACAAGTTTTCTTCCTTTTTTTCTCCACAAATATCTTTATAACTGAAATAATTAGAGGGAAAGAGAGTTATATGTATTGAACCCTGACTATGATTTCCCTTGTAGCTGATGAGCCTCCGTTTCTTTCTTAAAAAGAGAGCAATTTATAAGTGTTTGATTAATGCAATTAGGTAAACAAAACTAAAACTACTTAAACACATCTTAACCTCCATTACTGACATATGTCATCACCAAAATATTAATTACTATTATATTTTATTATATATGTTATAATAAGTACTATTATTATTACAGAGAGATAACAGAATATTTCATTTGTAAAATGGGGAAAAAAGAGGGTTTAATAAAAAACGTTTGAAGAAAAAAACACAGAAAGAGATAAAATAGCTTTGAAAAGCTTTGTCTTCACAAAAGGTATAGTTATTTTAATTAAAGCTTAATACCAAAAATTATTTCAGGCCCAAACATTTTGAGATTACCAGAAGAGACGAATTTTAAAGCAATGCCGCCAACAATTCCAAGTTCCCTGTGAGGATTATGAAGATTCATAATACCCTTTATTAGTCAAGACTGCTAGGTGTGGAAAGAAGTAAAATGGAGCCATTAGTCTCTTCACTCTTTCTCTTTTAGAAAGAGACAGGGTTAGACTTAGACAGCCTGAGGAAAATAGTATAGGTCCCGATGTTAAGGATACTCCTGGAAGGTGATTCTCTAGCTCCAATAGACAAAACAGTTTAAGACTAGCAGTCTAGGTAGACTCAGGAAGCCTTTCCTTAGACGTCACATTGTACTTCCCTTTCCTCTCTGAAAACTAACTTTACCGGCCTTCTTCCAGATGTGCCAGGCTGGGGGTAGGTCAGCGGTAGAGCATGTGACTGCAGATGTGCCATGCTCCTCTGAAAACAGGGCATCTGCATGTGCTGCTTCTCTTTTCAGAAGCGTCCCTCTGTCTCTCTCCCCTGAATGTAGCCTAGCTATCCCCAACTTATCAATCCTATGTCATCATTTCAAACATATTCCTCAGGGAATAATTCCTTGTTCACCAGACTAAGTCAACACTCTGATCATGAGATCTCATGGAAGTAGGTATGTTTACTTATCACTGTTGTGACTGTATTTTGTTTTCATGATCATTTTCTTAATAATTGCCTCCCCCACTAGAACGGAGACTTGTTCTTTGTCTATTTTGAGTCACCATTATATCCATAGCACCTAGCTCAGGGCCTAGTCAAAGGCAAATGATCAATAAATACTTGATGAATGAATCAGTGCATGGATGCATGGATGGATGGATGGACGGATGGACGGATGGATAGATACTTAACTCTACCAATAAATACTAGACTTGGTTGATATATACTTGTGATGGTTCTGTCCCCTTGGAAAACCCTAAGCTGACATATTTTGCGTAATTACTGTTTTCCTTTTTTTCTTTAAACTAGTGATGATTAGAAAATGTTTATTCAAATGAACCGAACCATTCGATTGAGAGGTATTTTTCTTGCAATAGAACTTTAACAATTTGGCATTTGAAAAGGAGACCATTTATTCTACTTAAATGCATCTGGAATGCTAATACTTTCAACAATCTGTCCTCAGAGAATTTAATTAATCAGATGCATTTACTTATGGCACATAGAAATCTCAGTACTGGGTTTGGATAGTACTCTACAAACACTATTGACTAGTTTGGACAAGAAGGTTGGCCTGAAGGCCAGACCCGATGGTCTAAGGGTTAGAACATTGTCAAACACAGTAGTGACAGCTGTGAATTCAGTGGCAGATAACTTAGTGTCTCAATTAACAATGGAAAGTCCCCTTTAAGGTGAAGTCACTGATGATTTGGATTTAGCAGCCAACGATCTGGATTCCCTTTCTTGTATTGAGTATAAGCAGGAATCTTAGTGACCTTGACATCTGAATGCATGGAGTCATGGATTTGTTACACAGCCACCTAAGGCTCTCACTGCCTGAATCTAGCAGACAGCCTAATTAAACAGCAAGAGTTCCTGGAGGGGAATGTTAATGAGTCTACTTGGCAGCGAACAGTCTGTTCCCCAGATGGTGCAGGGGTTATAAATTGTCAATAGGGTATGAATAGTGAAGGGAGTCAGGGAAAATACAGAAAGACTCCTACATTACTGGAACTTTCTGAGTTACTAGCTCTACCATAAAAATATTTGGAAATTCGGCAGCAGGGGCTTGGGCAGAAGAAGTACTAGCATATGCCATTTACTTGAACTATAGGAATACAGCTGGAGTCACTTTGGCTTTTCAAATGGACATCACTCAATCTATATAAATTTAATATTGGGATGGTTATTTCAGGCACTTTTGTTAGGTGATAATCACTAGAAAAATAACAAAATCAGGGCACCTGGATGGTTCAGTCGGTTAAGCGTCCAACTCTTGATTTTGGTTCAGGTCATAATCTCAGGGTTGTGAGATCGAGCCCTGCGTCGGGCTCCATGCCCAGTGTGAAGTTCTGTTTGGGATTCTCTCTCTCTCTCTCTCTCTCTCTCTCCCACTGCCCCTGCCCCTGCTCCTGCGCATGCACGCTCTCTCTAAAAATAAATAAATAAATGAATAAATAAATAAATAAACAAAAACAAAAAACAACCAACATCATTAAAACCCTACCATGTTTGTAGTTTGTATTTATTACTTTCTGCCTTTTTATTTTTCCTAATGGATGGAACCTGGAACATGAGAGCTCTTTCTTAATTAGGTTATTTTTGAATGAGTAATATCTCGATGAGGAATAATCTCCCATGACCTTAAAGTCATGTCCTCACTACTCCAAAGTAGCCAAAGAAACCTCTATTAACTACAGTTAGGAGTGAAAATACCTCTTCTCTTTCGTCAAAATTCCCCTATTTGTTTGGTTGGTCCTTAATTAAGCTTCAGAGCCAAATGGATATATGAAAGCCACAGTCAAGTGTAACCTTTACTGTACTTCAAAAAGTCAATTCCAAGAATCATCTGTGGTAGACAGATTCTTGGGTGACCCCAATTATTTTCACTTCCTAGTGTCCATACCTTTGTACACTCTTGCTTCCATTAGTATGACCAGCTTGTAAATAATAGAATGTGACAAAGGACGTCACTCCCATGATTAGCTTATGTTACATAAGACTCTGTCTTAGCTGACTGGACGAAGTCTTTCCTGCTGACCTTAAAGAGGCAAGCCGCTATGATATTAACTGTCTGATAAGAGGGCACAGAGCAGGGAACTACAGGTGACCTCTTCGGAGCTGAGGGTGTCAGTTCTATAAACACAAAGAACTGGATTCTTCCAACCACCACCTCTAGAGGACCACAAGCTCAGAAACAAATGCAGCCTGGTTAATCTTGTTTGCAGCCTTTTGAAACCCAGAGCAGTGGACTCCACTAAGCTATGACCCTCCTGATCCATGGAATTAGATAATAAATTTATTTTAAGTTTGTGGTAACTTGTTATGCTGCAGTATAAAACTAACACACCATTGAAGAATTATCCATTTTTGGCTACATGATGGTTAATTTTATGTGTCTACTTGACTGAGCCACAGGTTGCCCAGTCAAAACTTACTTGGGGTAAGGTTTTTGTGAGGATGTTTTTGGATGAGACTAACATTTAAATAGGTAGAATGAGTAAAGCAGGTCCCCTCCCCCCTCCCCCCAGTATGAGTGAAACTCATAGTTGAAGGCGTGACTAGAACAAAAAACAGCTGACCTTCCTCCAGGTAAGAGAGAATTCTTCCTGCCATGACGTCCATTTGCAGTAGGACATCAGCTTTTGTAATACTCCCTCTCTCTCTGTTTTGTTTCTCTGAAGAGCTCTGATTCAGGCCATGATAAATAATGAAAACAAAAAAATCATCAAATCTTAGGGTTGGAGGGGACTGTAAACATTTATGAGAATTTCCCATCCTCAATCTACAGGAGTCAATAGATTGTTAGGCCATTTTTAATTTAATAGGAGTACATTTTATAGCCCTGATTCTTAGGAAGTTCTTTTATACTGACCCAAAATCTGTCTTCCTCGAGACTGCTAATTTTATTAACCCCTAATAAACATATTTCCCCTTTCAAACATTTGGATAACTCTTAGGTCTCTACTAAATCCTATCTTCTCCGAGTAAAATAGTCCTACTTCCTTTAGCACTTCCTTACATGACAATTTCAACACAACTCACATCCTCTCCACATATTTTTGAAGGTACGTTAGCTCTTATATGTACTCAGACCTAAAGATAACATTCTCAATTAGTTGCGGCCATAATAAAATATAATGGCAATATTAACTCCTTTCAACTGAATTTATACTATTTCTAGAACCTCAGAACTTCAGTATATAAAGAGACTTTACATATATAGTATTTAATTGTGGCCAATATTATAGATTATTTTAATCAACACCCCTTCTCAATAGCCTTTTCCCTTATCTTCCTCTATAATAGAGTCCAAAAAGCTAAATGCTTGATTTCCCAGCCTCTCTTGCAGTTAGAAGATACTAAATGATAATAATTCTGACTAATGAGATATAGAGAAAAGTCTGCAAGGAATGAATCTCCTTTCTCAATGAACAAGCAAAACCGCATCAGGGAAAACACTGTCTTTCCTTTCTTCCTGCCTGGAAGGCAGACGTGATGCATGGAACTTAAGCAGCTATCTTGCAACAGTGGGGCCACAACCACAAACAGAAGACAGAAATGATGGAGTCTCTGATGACAGCATTAAGTAGTTACATTAGCCCCAGACCCCCCACTTTCTATCTTCTGGTTATATGAGAAAAATCAACTTCTATTTTTAAAACCCCTTTAGCTAGGTTTTTACTTTCTAACACACTGTTATTTTTTTTTCTGATAGAGAAACTGAAGTTTGGGAAGCTAAATGGTTTGTCAAAAGTCACATATCCGGTAGAAGAACCAAAAATTCCCTCTTCAGCTTTCTTGCCATTATTTGGCTCTGCCAATTTACATAATATTGCCAATGCACAGAGTATAATGTAAATTCTCCATTTTAAATATAACACAAAGATAATCTCAATGTTACAACTGTCAAAGCTGTGATTAAGAAATACATGCTCTGGCACATAACAGTGTCTACAAATTAAAATAGAAATAACACTTGGCCATAAATATATTTCAAGACACTCAAGTGAAATATTCACTTATGACCATATGATTGAATCCTATAAATTAACCAAGTGAGACATAAATGGTTCCTGAGGAATGCTACTTCCGGCCTAACCAGAGCAGAGCTTTTCCCCTTTCCATTAAATTGCCTACTTTGACTCCTCCATACAAGTGGTTGTATAAGTTGAATTTCTACTTTCATGATGGCTCTAAATGAACAATTTTAAGTTACCGCAGCAAGTACACTGAAAAAAATAACATCTCGCTATCATCATGAAACAAGAGAAAGGCTTTCAGGACCCTTCCCAACTTTTTAAAAAAATATAGTAGAGAAAAGAACAGTTTTTGCTTTCTTAGCCATTTTCTCCTTTTTTTCCTTTCCACAATAGGCAGAAACTCGCCAATTTGATCTTAACTATAAAAGATGTTTTCCTGGTAGACAATTCCTAGTTCAAAGAAAAATCCTTTACCTGATTTTTTTGCCATTTTTGGAAACACACACATACACACACACACACACACACAATGTATAACTGAAAGGAAATAAAGAATATAACCTTCAATTGCATTTTATTTTTAACTTATCAAAAAGCCACAGAAATTAAAGTACAAATCCCACTACCAAAGACATAGTAAAAGGTTGGAAGAATATTCTAAAGGTCACATTATCTTAATGAAGTGCCACTTCCTGACAACATGGCCGTGATATTGGAGTAATATACTCCATTTAGTGGGAAATGCTCTGTGAAATCCATGCCCTCTGCACTCTAAACAAAGACATTGGTAATTTTCTTAAAAGGTCACACACAAATGTGTTATTTAAAACTAGGCATTTGCCAGTTGTGAATATATGAAAGTGAATATCAGATACAGGAATTGGCATAGACTATTTGTAAAATGCCAGAGCTTTTCACCTATGCTTTAATCTTATAAAATTGTGTCAGGTAATTTCATCCTTTGATCTATATCATTTTGTGAAAATATTAAAGGAAAAAGTATGCTAAAGATACAAACACAATTTTATCTAAAACCTCTGACTCACTCAAATTTAAAAGTGGGTTTGGGTAAATTGACAAAGTTTAACATTTGTTTTATTTTACATTTTTCAAGGGGAAGTTGCATGTTTACATATGTGCCACACCTTTAAAAGACACGGTATTTTTAGAAAATGGGTTCTCAATATGAGAAACCCCCCGGCCCTGTGATATTTTTCATTTAGGTGCACTCATAATAATTTCTTAAAGAATGAAATTGTTACAGACCTGTCAACCAGAGGGGGACAAATTAAAAAAAAAAAAAAAGAAGAAGAAGAAGAAGAAGAAAAACACCCAGAAACTTTACTTATCAAAGTTCCTGACAACAACAGCCTCTGCCACACTGCTAAAGAAAATACATGTATTTTCTTTTTTCATTTTCACAAAGTTCACTTAGCATAGGTAGATTAAGAGGTTAAGATAATCAATTCAGAGAGTCTTTAATTTCATAGAATGAAGCTATAGAACTATGACCAAAGAAATATTTATGATAGTAACATGAGAAAGGCATTATTTTAAAACTTAAAAAATAGATCTACTTAATAAGTAAAAGCTGGAAAACTGGTTAGTAACATCAGAAACAAAAAAAATAGTCATCTTAAACACTTAATTTATAATAGTCATAAACATAAATCCCAGCTGGATTAAAGACCTTGTATGTAATACTATAGAAAATTATACTTACAAATTAATATCCCAGAATAAAGAGAACAAAATATAGTAGAAAAGTATGGTAGTTTATGAATATAAACATAGACGTTACATAAAATACAAAAGAGAACAAAAGTACTTTAAAAATGGACAGATGTGGGGTGCCCGGGTTGCTCAGTCAGTTAAGTGTCTCACTTCGGTTCAGATCGTGATCTCTCAGTCCTGGGAGCCCTATGTCAGGTTCCACACTCAGCGGGGAGTCTGCTTCTACTCTCCCTCTCCTTCTGCCCCTCCCACTGCTCATGCTTTCTGTCTCTCTCTCAAATAAATAAGATCTTTAAAAAAAATGGATAGATTTGATAAATCAAAATTTAAATGTTCTACATACCAAAAAAGGTAGCCAAAATTAAAAAGCAAACAGATTAGATAAAATCTTTATAGCAAAGTTGAAAAATAAGCGATTATCACCTTATGTTAAAAATTTCTAAAAAAAGGGGTGACTAGGTGGCTCAGTCGTTAAGCGTCTGCCTTCAGCTCAGGTCATGATCCCAGGATCCTGGGATAGAGCCCCGCATCGGGCTCCCTGCTCAGCGGGAGGCCTGCTTCTCCCTCTCCCACTCCCCCTGCTTGTGTTCCCTCTCTCACTGTCTCTCTCTCTCTGTCAAATAAGTAAATAAAATCTTTAAAAAAAAAAAAATCCTAAGGAAAAAACCCCAAGAAACCAGTACAACAGACAATTCATTCAAACAGACAATTCACAAATACAATTGGAAAACATACATATGGGAAAGTAATCAATCTCACTAGTAATCCAATATATTTCCAATTCTGCTTTGCTTTATCAAATATAATTTTAAAAATCATAAAAGACTTTTAGGTAAAGATGGCAGAATGAAATGTGCTTCTATATTCCTTCTTAAAATCTCAGTTAAATTACAGGAAATAAAAATGAAATAATAACAACAAAAAGGAATTGGGACAGCAATGGTAAGTAAGAAATAATAGCACTTATGGATCTGAAATCTTGCATAAATTAAGATACAATTAGATTGACAGAGGGGGAAAAATTAGGAAATTAGGTCCCCAAAACCCAAAGGTAAGGAAACATGGGGCCTTCCAAAGAGAGGTGAGAAAAGGATCTCCAAGCTGAGAATAAACAAAAACTAGGAACCAATATGAATATGAACTTGCTACACTTAAAATTTTCATTTGAATGCATTTGAATTTAAAAATAGCATTTGAAACAGCTGAGACATTTGGGTCTCTCCTCTTCTCCTGGGAGGAAATAGAGCAACTGGTAATCTGGTCTTCTGCTAAAGTCAGAAATGTGCCATCCAAGGAAATATAGACTGTATCTGGGTTGGGTTCCTAGTAGGGAGAATTTGGGCCTTAGAAGCAGAACTGAATTTAAGGTAACTCTGCATTCCCAGAGGAGAGACAGAGGAAAACGGAAAGCAAGCCAGGCAGTAAAACCACTAAGGAGTTAAAGGTATCAAGGCCTTGCTTCTCAGACTTTAATGTACCTAAGAATCTCCTAGGCATCTTTTTAAATGTAGTATTTAATTCAGTAGGTCCAGGGTAGGGCCAAAGATTCTGCATTTCAAACAAGCTCCCAAGGGAACCCCAAACTGCTGATCTTGGGACTTTGATTAGCAAGGTAATTTTGTTGTTGTTGTTTTTTCCATTTCCATCCTAACACTCTCCATACCCCAGAAATTAAGAGATTCAGTTCACTTCTCCACCTCTGGAAAGCTTGGGAAGCATATTTTTCTTTTTTACACATTTTTGACAGTTTTTATTGCAAATTTAAATAATTACAGAGATATAATTTCCTGTCAATTGTATATATTGCCATAAAACAGATCCATTTCTATTTTAAATGAAATCTAAATACCCTAGTAATTTGATAGCCACTGTCATACATTTAAAAGTTAAATGACATGCTCTCTTTAACAGACATTTTACAGTCCTCTTCAATTCATTCATCTTTCCATTACATTTTTATATTTTTTTAGATATAATTCATACCTTGACATTCACCCGTTCAAGTGTCTAATTCAGAGATTTTTACTACATTCACAAAGTTGTGCAATCATCTCAGAACATTTTTTTAAAGATTTATTTATTGTAGAGAGAGAGAGAGAGTACGTACACGGCGGGGGGAAGGGGTGGCGAGAGTCTTAAACTGACTCCGCACTGACCCCAGAACCCAACATGGGGCTCAATCTTACAACCCTCAGATCATAACCCTAAGATCACAATCTGAGCCAAAACCAAGAGTCAGAGGTTCAACCGACTGCACCACCTAGGCGCCCCTCTCAGAGCATTTTTTATCAACCCAAAAAGAAATGCCTCACCCATTAGCAGTTACTTCCCATCAACTTCTTTTTTTTACTCTAATATTTATATTAGAGTATATTAGAATATTTATAACAATGATGTCATCTATGAATACAGTTTTATTATTTCCTTGCCAATTGAGATGGCTTTTCTTTGTCATGCCTAATTGTTCTAGCTAAAACCTCCAGTACAATGCTACATTGTACTGTATTGAAGTGGTGAGAGTGGACATGCTGGTCTCTGTCTGGATCCTAGGGGAAGAGCACTCAGTCTGTCACCATTAAATATGTTAGCTGTGGGTTTTTCATAGACATTGTTTATCAGGTAAAGGGAGTTCCCTCTTATTCCTAATTTGTTGAATACTATTATCATGAAGACGTGTTAAATTTTGTCATATGATTTTTGTGCATCTATTGAGATTACCATGTGTTGTCTTTTATTCTCTTAATGTGGTATATTACATGTATTCATTTTCAAATGTTGAACCAACCTTACATTGCTTGGATAAATCCCACTTGGGTCATGGAGTTTAATCCTTGTTTTATGTCACTGGATTTGGTTTGCTAGCATTTTGTTGAGGATTTTTGCATCTATATTCATAAAAGATATTAATTTTTTTCTTTTAATGTATTGGACTGACTTTAAAATCATGGAATGAATGGAGAATTACTCCCTCTTCTTAGTACTTTTTGGAGGAATTTGTAAAGGACTGGTGTTAAGTCTTCTTTAAACGTTTGTTAGAATTCACCAGTGAGGTCATCAGGGCTTGAGCTTTTCTTTGTGGGAAGTTTTGATAATTAATTCAATCACTTTATTTTTTCATGTCTCTTCCAATTTTCAAATTCTTGAGTTAGTTCTAGTAGTTGTCTAAGAATTTTTCTATTTATCTAATTTTTAAATATACAGTTGTCATATTTAATTTCATAATGTCTATAGCAATGTCCCTTCTTTCATTCCTGATTTAGTAGTTTGCATTTTCTCTCTTCCTTTCTTGGTCAGTTTATGGTAAAATACAAAAGGATAGAAAGGAATTGTTAAACAAAAAAAATAGGCCATGATGATTTGGGAAATTCTAAACCCCTTCTGCTTGCAAAAAAAAAAAAAAAAAAAAAAAAACTAAAATTAAGAAATTTATTATTAGGAAAGCATGTTTTAGAGAAAAATCCAATAGTGTAGCTATATGATTTTTTTGTGTGTGTGTTAATATCCTAAACCTTTGAATGATCTAAATCTTTTCTCTTTTCTTTGCATGTCTTATAATCTTTTACTGAAAATAGAGTATTTTATATCATTTAATGTGACAACTTTGGAAAACTGGGTTTGTTTTTGTTGTTTTATTAGTGACTTTCCTGATTTTATAAAGTCTGTATTCTTCATCATGTGTGGCCACTGAAGTTTCTCCTTGGTTAGCTTAGTAGTCATCTAATGATCATAAAGAGATTTTCTTAAAGGCCTGGACCCTACATGTTCCCCAGACTTGGCCAAGGGGCTATACGTGCATGTCT
Organism: Halichoerus grypus; assembly: GCF_964656455.1. Taxonomy (NCBI): domain Eukaryota; kingdom Metazoa; phylum Chordata; class Mammalia; order Carnivora; family Phocidae; genus Halichoerus; species Halichoerus grypus. Next base: position 89,196,433 of record NC_135712.1, read on the forward strand.
GGTTATATCTTTAACACTCAGGCAGGCGGTTTACAGTATGGGCTTAACTTTCACTTCCTGCTTGTATAGAAAAGTCAGCCAGAAGTGAGAGTTCGGTCCTTCTTAGATCTTTCCTGGACATTTGCATAGTCATATATATATGCATGGCCTTCTAGATTTCCAGAAATATGTTGGAGCTTCCTGAAAGTCCCCAATAAATATCTCATTCCCCAGATTTTCCTTTTAATTCTTTTGGTCAGCTTCTTGTTTCCCCAGACCTTACTACTTCCTTGAGTAGCTTTGATATTAAACAGTTGCCACTGATTGTTTCTGAGCAATACCCTGAGAGAAAAGGTTGTTTGCACTGAGCAAGCTCTAAATGCAGTTTAAAAAAAAAAAAAAAAAAAAAAAGCTATGCCCTGGTAATTCAGGTTTCTAGGATGACCAGAAAGGCCAAATAACAATTCTCTGAGACTGTTGTTTCTAGGGCTCCAGAACAAGTTTTTCCTCTTCAGTGACTGCTAGTCTGCTGGTTTTCATTGTGTTTACAGGGCTGACAGTTTTCAAGGCTATCACAGCACTGGAAAGAGAAGGATGAAAATAGCTGAAGGATGAAAAAAGCTAAAATGTCACAAAACTTGCTGCTGTTACTGAAATTCATCTGTTTTTCTTGAATAATGGTCCCTGGATTGTTGCAAGTCTTTAGATATATTTGGAGTTCTGAAAAAAGTTGACAATGACATTTTTTGACATTGTTCTTATTATTTTTATGGAGAAACAAATTTTTGGAGGTCCTTATTCCACTGTTACTCTCTAGGAAGCTTTCCTTTTCTGAGAAGGAATCTAAAATCAGTCCTCCCACAGAGAGGGATTTGGGGAAAAGACTTTCACTTGTGCTTAGATCAACAGCTACTCATCTGAGACCTCCACTCATAAGTATGGACCTCAGATTTATGATGAAAGTTAAAAGCAAAAAAAAGCTAAGGTAAGGTAAACAAACAGAACCGGCTCCTGAGGAAACAAGGATAACAGATCTTTCCTAGTCAAATTGCTATCCAAGGACCAACAGCATGGCATTGTCTGGATTCTGTTAGGAATTTAGAATCTCACATCCTGCTTCAAACCTACTAAATCAGAAACTGCATTTAAACAAATTCCCCAGGTAATATATGCACATGAAAGATGTGCTGACCTAGAGAACAAAAGATAACTCTTAGAAATTACCTTAAAATGTTTTGAAATGATATTGTATATCCCCACCTCCCAAAGGAGCAGGACTGTAAAAAATGAGTCAGACAGGGAATAAACATTAGATTCTGAAAACTAAAAATTAGTGGATGGCACATACTTGAGTTTTTCATATTTCTGTACATCTTGTGAAGCAAGGCACTGATTGCAGTTTGTTTTGGACTATCGTTTCAAGGATATTTGAATACTAAGAAGCCTTGGAAAATAGTTATAGTGATTCCCTCGAGAGCAAAAGGCAGGTTTGCTTATGGCCTTGGAAGAGAGAGATGGTGTTTGCCTCTGGAGCAGAGGGCAGGCATGCTTCACCACTGTAAAAGATTCCAGTTCTTTAAGCTCAGGATTTCTCTCTTACCAGGTCTGAACAGTCACCCTGGGACTTACAAGCAATGGAACTGACACAAATATAACAATGCCTGCATGCTGCCTGCTATGCTGTGGGTAATACACGTCTTTGTCTCCAATGCAAGTGTCTCATGTCTTCCATCAGTGTCTATGAAACAGTGGCAGGCTAACTTGTTAGTCCTCAAGTACGTACAAATCTCAGACCATTCACAGTTTTTGACAATAATAAAATAGACACTGGTAAAGACCAAACTAGTAACCTAATGACAAATAAACAAGCAGGTATCTCCATATGTTAGAAAAAATGATAACAGAAAGACCATATCAAAGAAAATTAAAAGACCTCCAAAATTCGATAAGAGTATTAGAAGAAAACAAGAACAATGAGGAAGAGAAAACATGAACTTATTGAAAAGGGCACTCATATCTTTAGATGGAGTATGTATGCGAAGTGCTATGCAGTATGAAAATAAGATTCATATGGCTGGGAAATTTCAGAAGTACAGAGGAAAAGAGAAAATTCTAAAGGCTTTTATAGAAAACACAATTTTCTACAAAGGAACAAAAAACAAACAAATAGAGGTCCTAGCAAAGTTTTATGATAGAAGATAATATCTTCAGAGTTAGAGTTGAATAAGGAAATAAAATATAAACTGAGATAAGTATCTAAACCATCAGATATTATCACTATTATATAAATATATATCTTTATATATAGATCTATCTAAATATAGATCTATCTAAAATAGATCTTACATGACTAGAATCACTCAAGGAAAAACTCCACCAAAATAAAAATAAACTTTAACAAAGAGAAGAATTTGATCTATAAGAAGCAGTAAAAATTAAGTAAGACCCAGAAGTAAATGATGCTAGAAAGAAAACTTGTTAGACTTTGATACATTTAAGATTCTTTATCAACATTCTTTGATGTATCCAATCAACCTACATGGTCCTACAGAAAAAAGTATTTATATAAACATAGTATTGTAAGATCTCTTTACAAGTTTTCAAGAGTTGAACACACAGAACCAACTGCACCTATAAAAAATATCTAAAATGATAGAGCCATGGTACCTTCTAATTTTACATCAGTGCATTCCTAGAAACCAAAAATATCTAAAGTTATCTTGCAGTAGATAAAGTGGCTTTAAAATTGCCAACAATCTATTTGTCACTTGGAACACTGTCAACAATCGAAACTAAAATTTCATCCCTTCATAAATGCTCAAAGACATCAGATTTCATGTTCTAAAAGCTACAAGTGACAAACACATGCAGCTTATTTTCTAGGCTTCAGATTATATGGACATCCATGAACATTTAAATTGAGTCTTTTGTGGCAGCTCAAAACTCTCATGATTAAGGAGTTACCACAGAGATAACAGTCACAATATCTTCTTACAAAACATGGGATAGATAAGAAGTACATTTATGTCTGACTATCTGAACAAATATGAGGTGACAACAGATGCAACACAAACATCAAAACAGCAGGATGGTTTCAACCTGGAGAGGAAGGAGGGAGAGATTGCGTTTTACCCATTCTTCTCACCTCGAACATTTGATTCCTGTTCAAGATCTGATATTAAACCTAAAATGGATACACAAAACAAAACCCTCCTTGGGGCAAATATAAATATATAATGTATTCTTTACCACTAATTCCTATGTACTTTGAAAGCCTAGTGTGTACATAAAATTTGGAAGAAGTGAAGGGGGCATCTAACCAAAGCTACAATGTCATTGGGTAACCAGTTAAGGAAATGCAGGGAAACCACACTTCTAAGGCTACTACTCTCTTTGTATTTTATTTATTTTTAATTTTTTTTTAAAGATTTTATTTATTTGTTTGACAGAGAGACACAGCGAGAAAGGGAACACAAGCAGGGGGAGTGGGAGAAGGACAAGCAGGCTTCCCACCGAGCAGGGAGCCCGATGTGGGGCTCGATCCCAGGACTCTGGGATCACGACCTGAGCTGAAGGCAGACGCTTAACGACTGAGCCACCCAGGTACCCCTCTCTTTGTATTTTAAAAGGATGCTTGCCTGAGTGTCATCTGTCACCAAAGGATTACTAGGACTCACGAAGGAAATGAGTTACAACTCTGACCCTTATATTGGCTTCCAAATCTTAATGAAATTCCAAACACCACAAAGTTTTGTGTAGTTGATGACTATTTAGAGAGTGCTTAGAGAAGGGAAAGGATGCTCTGAAGAAAACTTTAAATCATTTTGTAAACATATATTCCTAAAAACAGCGACCGTCAAACATGGTTTCCTCAACTTCCAGATAGAGAATGTACATTTCCTTACACATCAACATCTTAGAGACACCAATAATATTAATTACACTGGATATATTTTGAAAAACCTTGAGAATTAGAAGTGCCAAGTGAAAAAGAGTGGACTCCAAAATGTTGTTAATAATACATTCCAGACACTAGACTTAGAAAACATAGCATCAGCATGAAAAGTGAATTTTCAGACTGAAAAGTGCTATCTCCATGATATGCAAAATATCAATAATAATGTATTCCAAGAGGCAGTCGCAGAAAATAAGACCATGGCATGAATAAAAAGCAACTTTTCAGGCTGACAGAAAAATTAAAGCAGGAAAGAAAGAATGAATAAAAATGTATTGTAAATATGCAGTGGCATGCAGACACTGTATCTACAGTTACTTGGTATATGCCCAGACATCAACATTTTCTGGGCCCTGAGTTGATACTGTTTTTTAATATGGGATTCTGCATATCTTAGTGCAGAAGTAATATTGCATATCTTGGAGGGGGGAAGAGAAGAAGAATGAACACCCTTCATGGAGACTGAATATCATATTGTGGACTTCCCTATAAAAGTATGATAAAAGACTTTAAAAACAAGGAGCTTTATTTTTTATATATAACTTCACCATTTAAAAAACAGTTCCAAATTTATTATCTCAATTGATCCTTGAAGTAATATATTACGGTAGACAGAGAAAGGCAGGTCTTCTGATTCTAGCATTTGTCTCTACATCACACTGACACTCTGAGGAATCAGCACTCATAAGTATGCCGCCATAACATTAGAAGTTTTTAGGATAGGTGAAATTACATGTCTAGCTTTTTTTTTTTTTTTTATCCACAAATACTGAGTGTTCATTTTGTACTAAGCACTCTGCTAAATGCTGGAAATACAAGGAAAAAAATAACCAAAAAACACAAAACATGGTCTTGTTCTCATAAACATCCCAGATACGTTGAAAGAGAAACAACACCTTACATATTCTACCAACTAATGGATTTCTGAGGTTTGGGTATTTGGATGGACAATGGGGCAGTTTATTAAAAAATGGTACACTGGGGGAAGAGAAGTTTGGAAGGAAATGATTGTAAATTCAGACTTGAACATGTTAATTTAGGAGTCTTTGAAACATCCAAATAGAGATGTTAATAGGCAAACTGGCATAAGTTAAGAGCTCATAAGAGAGATCCAGGCTGGGAGTGTGAGAGTGTGTGTGTACGTGTGCACACGTGTACATGCAGACCCATCTGTGCATCTTTTTATAAATGTAAGATCTACATAACTTTGTAAAGCCAAATTAAGAAGTACTGTCAGTATAGAGTATTAGGTATAACCTTGCACAAATTTACTCAACTCTGAATTAAAGGAATTAAAGAATTCATGAATAAATGAAAGAACAAGAAGGCTTATTTATACACACACACACACACACACACACACACACACACCAAAGCCAGGTTTATTTAAATGAAAGTGCCATGGGAATATGGAATATGCTTTCCTGCTCTACATTAAACTCTTGGTATTCAGTAAACACTTCACAAATAGAACTGCCAATAGTTAGAGCACCATGAACTCTTCTGCTTCACCTCTCCAGTAAGTTTAAAACTAGCAAAATAACAGTAAGTGGTCAAAATACTCCAGCACAAAGAGTACAAAGCAGAACAGCATGTTACCTATTTTTTATGATTCATGATATTCAAGTATAAAAGTCTCCATGAAAAATGTTACATTTAAAATGAAAAACCTAAGAGCTCTACATAATTCCTTTCAAAAAATTAAATAATATACTATAAGACATCTGTGCAAAAAAGAGCATTTTTTTTTCTTTTTTTAAAAAGAATGATCAGTGTTTTCCTTGGCTGAGAAAAAAGACTGTTCCTAGCCAATAATGTGATCTTACCATGTGATTAATTCAACTAATAGAAAGTTGTTTGTTTTGACTAGGTAACATATTGCAATCACCTGTAGACAGAATCCCCATATGTTCTGATTTTGATAGTCCCAATTTACACCTCTTGTCCCAGCACAATTGTTAATATCACACTTTCACTTTCAAAAGTGTCCAAGTTTGCATGATAAATTATTTGGTCATCATATATATGAAACTTTTAAAAAATGAAAAGTGTTGGTGGCTCAGTCAGTTAAGTGACTTATTCTTGGTTTCAGCTCAAGTTGTGATCTCAGGGTCATGGGATCGAGCGCCAGGGTCGAGCTCCGTGCTTAGCTGGGAGTCTACTTGGGACTCTCTCTCCCTCTCCTTCTGTCCCAAACCCCTGCTCGCTCTCGCTCTCTCTCTCTTCCTCTAAAATAAATAAATAAATCTTTAAAAGAAAAAATAAATTAAAAAAAATAAAAATGTTAAGGAGCACTGGTGTTACACATAAACAATGAATCATGGAACACTACATCAAAAACTAATGATAACATAATAATAAAAAAAATGTTAAGTCTTCAGTTCCTAAATCTGGATATTGTGAGTCATTGGTCATTCAATTTGAGACCAATGATCTGTTTATTTTAAAAGGTCCACAAATGTTTCTGATGTGTACCTAGTTAAGAACTGCTGATCTAAAGTTCATCAAGACTTATTAGAAATAAGGGGCACCTGGGTGGCTCAGTCGGTTAATTGTCTGCCTTCAGCTCAGGTCATGATCCCAGGATCCTGGGATCGAGCCCCGCATCGGGCTCCTTGCTCTGCGGGAAGCCTCCTTCTCCCTCTCCCTGCCGCTCCCCCTGCTTGTGGTCCCTCTCTTGCTGTCTCTCTCTGTCAAATAAATAAATAAAATTAAAAAAAAAAGACTTATTAGAAATAAAAAAACACTTAGTGGCAGATGTTCAAATATTGAATTTGCAGCAGTCTTAAAGAGAACTAGATGGCTAGCCTAAAACTATAATTTCTATGATATTTTCATGAATGTTTAGCTTTGAGTATACACAGGGGATTTTACCTTATCAAATATCTATGCTGGAATTTGTGAGTACTGTGCCAGGTATGACCAGATGGGTTGTGCATTGGACATAATAATAGGGTTCAAACAATAAACTTCTGTCTTAGGTGTGTCTTACCTAAAATGTCAGTCAACTTACTTTTCCTTATTCATTTTCTCAATAAAGAGATCATTAAAATAACTCCATGTAAACAATCTTTTTTATTCTTTAAAGTATTGTTTTATAAGTTTTCCAAGAATATAAATATGCAAGTTTTTTTAGTATCCTCCTCATTAAATCCTTTTTAAAAAAACTAAGTATTTCACTTCATGTTTCTATTTAAAAATGCTATCCTCATATTTATTGGCTTTGGCTCTAAACAAAAATGACAGTCAAAACCCCTTGCCTGCTTTCTCCTCATCTGAGAGCAGCCTCTTTCCTATAAGGAGAATCCACATTTTTCAGTGGTTTATCAGTGGTTCAGGGTTAACAGGGGAAGCCAAGAAAGGTTTGACTTTGACTTTTCATTCTCCCTGTCTTCCTTAGGTTTTCCCCGCAGACAGCAGAAGCTTCATTCATTTGTACAATCAGATTCTGATTTGGTAGCTCTGTCCAGCACCCTAAAGGGCCTTGCAGGCATACATATGGATACCGTGGCATGCTTAACCAAGCTCTTTGTTGACCCAAACACCACTGCTTAGTCACCCCTTAGGACTAGGGCATGCAAACCAGCATACAGTCTACCTTGGAAGGACAGACCTAGGATAGAGGCTCCAACAGGATGCAGAAGCAGGCATGAGGTCACTTGGGCAAGGAAGTCCAGGTTCAGGTACCCATAGAGTTTGGTCTTGGGGTTGGGGATCTGGGGGATCCAGGTGGGCCCAATTTTAGGGGAATCACTTGGCCATGGTGCCCTAGTAACCTTGCACATCTTTATATAGGCCATGCAGGCAAGGCTTAACCCTGGCTGATCTAAGTCTTGGTAAAATGCTCTATGATTCTTAGAAAACATAAAAGTATAGGAGGCTTCTGAGGAGATACTACCAGGCCATCTCCTTCCATCTCTCTATTTTCCAGGGATGCTGTCATGAGATAATTGATCATTTTCTAGGTTCTGCTGAATTATGAAGCTTTCTCACCCCCCAACTCCTATACTTAGGGTACGGCTGCAGGCTATAAACTGCTTACTTGCAGCATGGAAGGAGCATCTCAGCAACAAGGTGCCCCCACTTACTTACGTTGTTTCATCATATCATCCAGTCCCTTCAGTTTCAGTGTTGTCCTGGGGGGCAAGGCATATGGGGAGCTGGCACCTTGGTTCACCTTGCTTTTGTTACGTAAGTAATAAACTGTCTGAATCTAAAAAGAGCTTGCTCTGTTTCCCGGCTGTCTTTTTCAGTCTTGTTGACTCCATGGTGAGAGGAGTGTGGCCAGAGGAAGGTGGTTATTGTTAGGTCTCAGGAAGTACTGCGGGCCAGGAGGACTTAAAGATGGCAGCCCTGAGTGAATGAGAATGAGCTGGGTAGAGAGGGAGTGACTGTGTGTGGATCCCATTCAGAAAGAGAACTGAGGAGACAGCACAACTGAAGGCCAGGAAAAAATAAAAGTTATTTGAGGTGGTGGTGTTGTTGAGCAGCAAGTAAGGGAAGGTTGAAAAAGAATGGACAGTAAAATAGAATATTGGCCAGCAGGAGAATTAGGGAAATACTATAACATGAGAAAATACTTTTAAAAGTATTTAAAAACAAAACAAAACACAGGTTACACAACAGTATGTCCTATGAGGTCCTGATTTTATAGAACAAAGCAAACAAAAGCACAGATTGGAAGTCAGTATTCTTTTTAATATTCTATGCTGTCAAAAATGAGCATAATTACATTTATAATTAGAAAAGAGACAAATATAAAATGATAAGTATAAAAGGGGTATTAAAAATGGTCAGAAGATACTCTAAAGTAACAAAGATAAACAAGGCAATGTTTAGACAAATAAAATGTTGAAAGCTAATTTAGAGGCATGTTGATTCTAATTAAGATTTTTAACATTTACTTACATGGGTGCATTTTACCATAAATGAAGTGAAAAATAAATTGAAAGAATTTACATGCTTTCCAAATTACTGACCTAGTGAAATTGTTGAAAATCCCTTCATCTTTTAATTAGGTTCCCCTTTATGTAGGACCACCTGCTTTACCTGCCCTATCTAAGCAAGTAAAAGGCATTTATTCTTGAATGTTGGTAAGCAAAGCATATGCTGGAAGAGATGAAGAGACTTCTTAAAATGTAGATGCTTGAGCTGTACCCTAGAAACTCAGGTATGATCAGTCTGTGGGGGGACCTAGGAATCTGCATTTTCAATAAGCTTCCCAAATGATTCTGATACCGGAGATCTGAGAAACATGCTTTGAAAGATTTTTGAATGAACAGAAAAACCCTAAACATAAATATACATAATTCTACACCTTTTTGTTTAACCAAATGTCTAAATTTCTTGAAGTCAGATACTTCTAACCAGCATCTATACTAATTTCTTCATACTGTGATATATTCATTGCTGTATTCCTGTAAAAACAACCCCATTTAAAAATTTTACTTTCTTGCTAAAGGGAAATAACAGCCTAGGGAATTTAGAAAACCACATGCACTCCTCTTAATGAGTCTTGATGCTTATTGAGCTACTTTTATGAACAGGAAACTATTGTACCTCTCTTGAGTGTTGAGGCAGGAAAAAAGGCTCAGTTAATAAATTCAGATCTCTTTAATCCCTGTCCTGGTCCCTGCAAATCTGGTCTTAACCTTACCTCCTTACAGAAGGCACTCTGACTTGGCTCACTGACTTATCCCCACTTGAAGTTATTTTCAGGTCCATTTTCTTTTTAAACGTTGCCTATCTGCCAACTCACACCTATTTCTCCTACAGCGGAACTCTACAGCATTTAACAACAATTTCTGACATATGCATAAGTCATGCAGAATGTATGTGCTCAAATAGACAACCATCGGTAGAGTTGGACGTGGGGAGTTGTGGGGAGGGGTTGGTCATTATATATCCCTCATACCTTTCATGTATTATGACTTTATTATTCATTCGACTATTTAACAATCATTTCTTAAACACTTACAAAGCATCAGAAAGGTTTTTAGATGCTGAGAACATAGCAGTAAACACCCCAGGAGCTTATATTCTAATGAGAGAAGACAGACATTAAAGACATATATACAATTTAGTAATAATGCAATATTATAACTAACACTTATTGAATGCTTACTGATGCTGGGTATTGTTCTATGAGCTTTATGTTAACTCACAACAGTTTAAGGGGTAGGTATTATTATTCCAGTTTTATAGGTAAGGAACCCAGGCACAGAAAGTTTCATGAAGTAAGCAGTGGGAGACAAAGATTTAATTCCAGACATCTCGCTCTAGCATTCACCCTCTAAGTCCTCATGTCTTGCCATCAGTAATAAAAAAATAAGTGCTATGAAGAATAAAGCACAGTAAGTGGGATAGAAAGTAATGGATAAAGGTGTTCAGGGAGGGCATCTCTGCTGACATATGAACAGAGACCAGAAAAAAGGTGAGGGACCTGGGCATGGGGATAAACAATTCTAATTAGAGAGGATAACAAGGGTAAAATTTCTGAAGTGTGGTTATGTTTGGCATCATGGCCACTTACCAAATTAGGTTTCATTTCAACTTCAGTAGAAAAGGATTCAGCTACATTTGACTCAACACAGAATTTTTATCCAGCTGTAACAATGAGTATGCACATGTGTTGTACATTAAAAGGCTAGTGTGGCTAAAGTACAAGGTATGAAGGGGTGACGTGGTAGATCAAGTCCAAGTCTGAGAGGTAGCAGAGTAGATAGAAACTGACTTCAGTTGTTTTGTTTTGTTTTGTTTTTTTAAGATTTTATTTATTTGACAGAGAGAGCAGAAGCAGGGGGAGCAGCAGAGGGAGAGGGAGAAGCAGGCTCCTTGCTGAGCAGGGAGCCTAATGCGGGACTCAATCCCAGGACCCTGGGAACATGACATGAGCCAAAGGCAGATGCTTAACTGACTGAGCCACCCAGGCGCCCCTGTGAGAAATTATTACTGTTTGTAGGATATAGTAAAGAATCATAGAGATAAATTAATATCAATATAAGATGACATTTCATTTAAAATCTTAATGGATTAATTTTGTTCTAATGTATTTATTCATCTTCTAGATGATTTTTAGCTATTTAAAATTATATTAATTTGATGGAATATTTTGCAGTCATTAAAATCACATTTGAATAATATTGATATGGAAAATATGAATATATTTTTTGAAAAATCAGGACATAAAAATATAAGAAAAGAGAATGGAAAAATACTAACAATCATTACCTCTAGTGTCTGGGAACCTAGGAAATTCTGTATTTTATACTTTAAATATTTCAATACTTTTCAAATTTGCTACAGTGAATTTGTATTACTTCTATAATGGGGGAAGCACAATAAACATACATATGTATATTCCATTAACTATCCCAATTTCATTAACTATTCACACACAATCATTCTTTGGCGAAGCTAAATACATTCAACAAATATAGCAGCTTGCTAATAGTAAACTCAGCAATTTTATGCTTTCTTAAAGATTTATACTACTAGAGGTTTCCCTTTAAGTTTCTTAAACCTGATTTACAAAGTTACTCAGAATTTACAAACTAATTTTGCAAATTCTATTCAGTACTAATTGTAAATCAATAACTCTTATCTTAAAGGAAGTAGAAGCAGCTTGTTTTAACTCTTTGCTTTGCCCTTGGGAATGTGGAAACTAAAATCCCATCAAATCTGCCCTGGAGGCTTTTAAACTTGCTTTTATTTTTGGCTAGTATTTTATCATTTGCTAATCTACAAGATACAGAGCACAACTGTCAAAAGTCAGCCCTGTATTTCAGGTGGGTCATTTGCCTCACTGTGAAATGCATTTAGAGGAATCAAACCCAAGATTAAAAACATAACATTAAGATGTATTTTAATTTTCAGGAAAGCAACAAAATCTGTATATAAGCAACTTGTACATAAAGGTAATACCTATAATAGAAAACTTAATGGACTGAAGTACCATTCTCCTTAAAGGTACATTTTTAAATCAGAGGAAAGCATAGCTAGCAGCAAACATCTTATTAAACAACAAGTGTGCAAATGCAAAAGGCAGAAGCCTCTAGGGCCATGTTAATTATCTCAGGGACCGAGGCATTAAGAAGACTGTCTGGCAGGTTCTAAGGCAGTCAGATGGCAATGCCAACACACAAGCCTCCCCAAGGTCTTGCAGTTACAGCACTGTCATATTTCAAATGACAGGTAATACTTATGAACACGCCGACACTAACCTCCTCAATTATAGTCAATGTTAAGGTTTTACAACTGGAGGAACTACTAATTTCTAACATATATATATTGCCTGACAAAAAGTACTTTATAAAAATAAGTGTTTAAAGGACCTATTGCAAAATGCTAAAGAGATCTTTGGAATGCTCACACAAAGATTCTTTGGGTGTTTTTCTTCTTGGGGAAAGAGATACATCTTCTTTTATAATGAGGATCACTTTTGTAGCATTTACAGCATAAGGAAACCTCGGTGCAGTTCAATGGGTCTGAATTCCATTCTCCTTGACTATAGTGACATTTTATCAAAGGTTATTTCAAGTTAGATCTATTTCATTTTTCAATATAACCATATTATCCTATTAAAATACAAATTTATACTTACAGGTGTGATGTTATTTCAACAAGTTGCATTTTTTCCTACTTTTTACTAGAATGACATTTTTCAATTTGTTTGCATATATTTGTAGTTGATGTGCTAGCTCTGTGACCACCTATTGTTTCTAGTTTTTCTTTTACTTGTAAACCTCCCAATAGACCACAAAGAGCCAGTCAGATGTCGATGTGTGTTTTTGGTAAACCTTGTGTGGTACAACCTTTGACACAAAACCAGAAGTCTCACTCAGGCTCAAGCTCAGTATCCCAACTTTTAAAATCACAATAATATGTCTAAGAGATTAAGTTCTAGTGGGGACTTTAGCTTCACCTGGATGGAGATTGTTAAGGGAAGCAGTTCAGCAAAGAAAAGACATGGGAGAATGAGACAGACCCATGATTTATACTCCAGGAAAGCTGAACTATGAAAAAAAGTGGATTAGCAGCTCTTCCATTAGACATCTTTCCTAAAACTTTCTCAATCATGGGTTATTGGACCATTGGTAGGCTTCGCTAAAAGAGGGCAGTTTGAAATTGCATAAAAATTTCAATTTAATATCCATCCATACATTTTTTTTCCTGGAGACAGTATATCATATCCATCTACTTCTTAAAGGTATCTATAACACCCAGATTTTAAACCATTAAAATATAATATTCTATGGAACTTTTTATTCCCCAAAATATCCATGTATAGGTGGAATACACAGAAACACACTGACGTGAAAGACTCATTTAAGACTTAACCAAGTTTTGGGGCGCCTGGGTGGCTCAGATGGTTAAGCGTCTGCCTTCGGCTCAGGTCATGATCCCAGGGTCCTGGGATCAAGTCCCGCATCAGGCTCCCTGCTAGGTGGGGAGCCTGCTTCTCCATCTGCCTCTGCCTCTCTCTCTCTCTCTCTGACTTTCATGAATAAATAAATAAAACATTAAAAAAAAAAAAAAAAGACTTAACCAAGTTTTAACTTGCGGTAACAGAATATTTTTATTTGCCAAATTTTGACAAAAAAGTGTTGAGTTGCAACAGTTAAGTATTATACTCATTTACATTCTAAATATATGCGTATATGTTTTTTGATGAGTTGTCTTATGAATTTAATACTATTTAGGGGATACCATCAATATATCTTTTAGTCATTTAGAAGACATTTTAATTGTTTTAAATGTATAGAAATGTTTAGATGGTAGGGAAAACATTGAAGTTCTGAGGTAGAATTTTCATAAAAATCTTTACTAGCATTTACTTATTAACACATTTAAAGTGTCTGAAACTTTGGCTGTTTTAATGTCCCTCAAATAATTACTTCTGATCACTAAAAAAGTAATGCAAAATTAGCTTCCAAATTCAGTTCTGTCAAGGACACATTAGGAATCTGAATCCTTATTTTGATTCCATGTCAAATGTGTGGCAATCATACTTAGGTACGTATTTAGAGACTTTCATACTTTAGAGTAAAAACAAAAACAGGGGCAATTATTAAATCATAACAGTATACTTGCTATGTTTGGTATCAGTGTTCCAACCGTGTGATGCATGTTTCAGACCAACTTCCCCTCAGAGTAAAAGATGCTTTTAAAAGTGTCTTGGTTGTTGAAGCAGAAGGAATCAGTGACTCAAACATATCAAAAAAGAGGATGAGGATCATCTCGCCTTGTTTACTTTGGATTGGCGTAGGAAACCTTCTACTCTGTTAAGTGATAATTGTTGTACTTGCTGATACATACAGAGCAGCTCACATCTGGGTTGCAAAATTTCTGAAGGTGAATTTCAGCTTCTAGCTAAAAGGCCTTTGTTTGTATTGACTTATATTGCCTTCTTACAGGCGAATAATTCCAGATACAATTTTAGGTCAGTTCCACCTAGATATAAGAAAAAAACGCTTTACAACTGAACAAAGCTGAATAAAATTGCTCCTTAAAAAACAAAACAAAACAACAACAACAAAAAAAACAACACATAGAAGCCACTGTTCTGTAGGTGTTCAAAATAACTACCTGCTCTGACCTGAAAACTTAAAAAAGCAACCATTTGCCATTTCAAGGTATTGCACATGAGCTGGGTCACTGCCAAAAACGAAATTCTACATAAGGGCAAGCAAATTACTCTCAACCTGTGTTTTATAGGTCACTTTTTCTGGGGGGAGCAGGGGAGTAGGTTAGAAAATTCACTGTATTAAGACCATGATAACTTTCAACAGCATATATCTTCTGTTGGTTGGAATAAAGATACATGGATACATTTCCATTGTTAATTTAAAAATTAATTTGTTAGAATGGGTAAAGGGAGATAAAAATCAAGATGGAGAGATGGCTTACAGACTCAAATTTTCCCCCAAACCTTTCAGATCCTATATTTTCCTCATTAAAAGAAATATTTCTAGTGCTTTTTTTTTTTTTTAAATGTTATGCACTCAACATTCATGATTCATTTATGTGTTTGAAGATGTTCTCATGACAAGTTGGGAATATATACAGCTGAACAACATGGGGATTAGGGGTGCTCACCCCGTGCAGTTGAAAATCCACACATACCTCTGACTCCCCCAAAACTTAATAGCCTACTGTGGACTGGAAGCCTTACCATTAACAGTCAATTAACACATATTTTGTATGTTATATGTATTATATATTGTATTCTTAAAATAAAGCAAACTAGAAAAAAGAAAATATTACAAAAATCATAAGGAAAGTGTATTTACAGTACCCTATTTATATTTAAAAAAACACATATAAGTGGACCAATGAAGTTCATACTTGTGTTGTTCGAGGTTTAACTTGTACTTACAAAGCTTTTTGAAGGTTTTTGCAATTACAGTAGCGGTTGCCAAAACTGTGCACTTCAAATACTGCATTTCATCTAGTACACACAGTGACCCTTCGGGTACACGTTATCTCTCTCTGATTGATGAGGAAATAGAATCAAATCATGTAACTTGGTGAAGATCACATGGTTACAATGTGGTAGAGCTGAGATTTGTGCATGTTTGATTTTTTAAATTTTTTTTAAAGATTATATTTATTTATTTGATAGAGAGAACACAGAGGGAGAGGGAGAAACAGACTTGTCGCTGAGCGGAGAAACCGATGCAGGGCTTGATCCCAGGACCCTGAGATCATGACCTGAGCTGAAGGCAGACACTTAACCGACTGAGCCACCCAGGCGCCCCAAGTGCATGTCTAATTTTAAATGTGATTCTCTCAACCACCCATTATCCTGTCTCATCATTTAATAGCTTTCCAGTGAGTAGTGCCATCCAATCTTATCCATCACTGACACAAGATAAAATACATACACATGAAACCATTTCTCATATGTGCTGCTCAACTCTGGACATTAAAACCCTCATCACAACCTAGATTTGAGTGCACACATTTTGCTACCCTCCTTTGGAGACACTCTAACACAATTTTAAAAGCAAGCCACCAGATTATTCTTTGAATATTTAGAATAAAAAGCAATCATTACTACCAACCAAAGTGAAAAAGTGAGAATTTGATTCAAATTTGGGGTTTTTTTTGAAATGCAGCATTTTAGTTATCTAACTTAAATCATCTCAAAAGGTAACAGATGCTCTTAGACACCCTCATTTTCTCTCATTTTTATACCTAATAAACATTTTTATACATGAAATGCTATTTGAATCCCTGGTGTGGGTGGCAATACCACGCTCAGACTCATCTCCCTTATTGTTGTGTATCACTTAGAATCTCAGCAACTCCATTAGATCACCCTATTCTCTGAAATGTATATGTTGCTCTGACAACTGAAAGCTGCTCCCCTTTGCTAGAGTGTATGTAATTTTGTCAACTTGTCTTCAGCTTATTAAAAAGTAAAACCACAAAAAATAAGATTACTGTTCTTTTTCACTCTAATATCTTGTTCTCCTACACTACTAAAGAAAATGTCTCAGATTTTTTAAGTTTGTCTTTTTCACTGCAATATACCCAATAATGTGCTGACAAAATTAAAAAATTTACCCATAAGCCAGTTAGTTTTTCTCATCCCTCTTATTGATGACTTCTAATAAAATTTAATCACTATAAAGAAAAACAAATTTTTCATTTTCTCTTTAGGACATGACTTGGGGCACCTGGTTGGCTCAGTCGGTAGAGCATGTGACTCTTCATCTTGGGGTTATAAGTTCAAGACCCATGCCGGAAGTAGAGATTACTTAAAAATCGTAAAAAAAAAAAAAAAAAGGAACTCATTTATCAGGTATTTCCTATTTCAGGTTAATAGGCAAAAAGTATCCACTTTGGCCTTTTTGCAATTTAGTACTCCACTCCTTGATGCCATTTGGTTATTGTCTTTTTTTTTTTCCCCTCTTTTTCTATTACTTGAGCTTTTGACACTCTACAAAGCACGGGTTTTTATAACCAGACATGGACAATCATCATAGAGAACTTGGGCAGTCAAAATTTTAACACTAGTTGATCCAGTTTAATATTTTTTTATATAAACACATATATATTTATATCTACCTTATAAATACATATTCTATATTTTAAAGTAGTATGTGGTTTGTAAAAATCATACATATTATTTATCTTCAACTTCATAAAAATATGTGACAGGGCAGGTATTATTATCCTCATATTTGTGTAGGGTGAAAAAACTAATGGAAAAGAATATAGTAGTTTATAATAATAACCAATAATAATAAAATAATAACCGAAAATGGTGGAAGTGTTTTCTGACATTAAGGAATCTTTCCACTGCTACCCCATAGTCCCACAGATTTTATAGCCTCCAAATCAGGTTACCTTTGCGAGATTAACTTTGTATACTTAGCATTTTATTACAAGCCCTTATCAATAAACTGACTAAGATAAATAACAGGAAAAATAGAAAGGGATATGAACCCAAACTCACATCTAAGAAATCTGAGTTCTGTTCTTCAATAAAACTGTAATACCAGAAAGTGCCATATTCTGTCCACAGTACCTTGATCTCTTATTGAGTCACATCGTCTTGCATTCGCCCACAAAACTTTTCATTTTTATCACTTATGTCAAGAAGCAAGCACATTTGTTATAAGCTTATTTTAGTATATAATAACTATTATGTTATTCAGCATGTCTGCATGTTGAGGTCCAAAGTATTTCTAAAATTTTGTGCCAGAAAAAAGTAAGAAACTGGTAAGTTTTCTACTTTCTGATAATGAAAGCTCTGTAGCCAATGATGTTTCTTATTTTCTTATGGCCAACAGGAAGCTCCAAATCAGATACGTTTCTCAGTTATAAAAATACTAAGTTTATGATAGACATACTTCCTTCCTTGTCTACTAGTTTCTTTTCTCTCTTATTAGATGAATGCTCTTTATAAGACACTCCAAATAATTTTCAGAACAATGAGGCATGAATTTAAATATGAATAATTACACTATAATCACAGAAAGTCTACTGTGTTTGAAATTTCAAAATGTCTTGTATATTTTGTGTGTATATATATATAGATAGATAATGTATACACTTATATATATAAATTACATATATATATATAATGTATACATTTATATATATATAAAATTCTGAATGGATGCAACTGTATAATGTGGGTGCTGATTTGTATGCTTCTTAAGGTTGGGAAACTATATGTGCATTATATTATCTCCCAAGTGCCCAGATTAGTATCTGGTACACGGAAACAATTCAAAACAACACATCTGTTGATTATTTGTATTGTTCTTTTTAGAAGATCCATTTGTGAGCTTGTAGTAAAATATTCTACTTGTTTCTAAATAGTAGCAAATTTATTATATTATCATCAGGCTTCTCAAGTGGTTCAGGAAATTTACAAAGATCATAAAGGCTATTTACCGAAAGAACTAAATGTTAATCATTTTTTTAGGCCTGGACAGTATTTTGATAGGATAAAGATCATGTTGGAAGACTTTCAGATAAAAATAATGGCTTAAGTCCAAATATCTTCTAACCAACCAACCAAAGAAAGAAAATCTCACAATCCTTTTATCAATCAAAACAACCAATTCTAGGAAATTTGAGATTGCCTATGGTCTAAATGATTGTGTCCCTCCCCTCCCAAATTCATATGTGAAATCCTAATGCCCAACATGGTGGTCGTAGAATGTGGGGCCTTTGGAAAGTGATTAGGTCATGAAGTGCTACCCTCATGAATGGGATTAGTGCTCTAATTAAGAAAGACCCCACAGAGCTCCCTAGCCCCTTCCAGCATGTGAGGATACAAGAAACATGCAACCGAAAATTGGGCTCTCTCTCGACCATGCCAGCACCCTGATCTCAGACTTCTAGCTTCCAGAATGGGGATAAATAAATTCCTTTTGTTTATAAGCTATTCAAACTGTGGTATTCTGTTATAGCAGCCTGAATGGACTAAGACAAGGTCCTTAAAAGAAAAATCTGAGAGCTCTTCCAGAGCAGATATAGCGTCACACTCATCTTTATATCCTCAGGGTCTAGTAGAGAGTTGGACCCAAGGTAGGAGCTCCACAAATTTTGAATGGATTCATAAATGGATCATTTAAAATGACGCTAGTAGAATATGTGCTCTGAGCTGCTTTTCCCTAGTAAGATTGATTTCTGCTGATCCATCAGTATGTTCCCAGCCAATCTCATTCAGCTAAAGCATGCCTTTGAAAGTTGGCAGGCTAGGATTTGGTGTTTAGTCTCTGGCCAGAAATAGAAAAAAAGGTATCTATCTAGACTGCAAAGGGTATTAATCTCTTGACCCTGGCCTTATTAACTCTATGCTTTAACCGAGTTAACCAGCCATGGCTATAGGGAACAGCAACATTCATGTCCTTTAATTGCACCATTCTCTCTAACTGTCCAAATATTATGGACTTGGATGAGAGGCACATTTGAAAAGACATTAATAGCACAGCATATGCTACATTGCATGTTTGTAATCTGAGCCAAAATCAGAACCCATTTTTCAGATAATTGTTCAATGTTCTATTCTCTGAAATCAAGTAGCCTATTAAGGTCCTTAAAATTTCTCTATTAAAACCTCTAGACCCCAATCCAAGAACATTCTATTAATAGTTACAAGGCATTTATTAGTACCCTTACAATATCCAAGTTCTTCAAATGCAACATTTTTATTTTTTCAATCTTTAGCATTCAACCTATCAATTGGAAAACAATCAAATACCTATTATGAACAAGGTTCTCTTCCACAGTCCCCAGAGATACAAATTATGACAAACAGTTGTTGCTTTCAAGGAATTTGCAACTTAATCTAAAAAATGAGATGTACATACAGAAATATGCCCCCCCCAAGGATTAAAGAGTAATGCAACATGAAAGAAGGCACAAAAGGCAGTTTTGCAGATAAGAAAGGCTGAACTCTGAAGATTGCAAATGAAAGTAAGACTAAGTGAAAGAGACCCAGCAGTTTTATTTGTCCACAAGTTCAATATGAAACATTTCAGGGGAAAGACTGTCAGATCTATTACTTGAGATTTTGACACTCTACAAAGCATGGGTTTTTATAACCAGACATGTACAATCATCATAGAGAACTTGGGCAGTCAAAATTTTAACACTAAGTCTGTATGTATCTTTATTATAGCACTTATATTGATTTTTAATTATTCTTACCATGTTTGTTGTCCCTAATACCTTGTGAGCTATTTGAGGATCAGAGTTGTATGCTTTTTATCTTTGTATACCCAAGATGTAGCATAGTACTGTGTATTGTGTTAGCTCAGGAAATAGGTGTTCAAATATTTACTGAACACATACACTTTGCGTCAGGCCCTGGTAACACTGCTTAACAAAAAAGACATGGTCCCCACCCATATGGAGTTTACAGTCTTGTGAATAAGGAGCAAATAGATGAAGGAAAGCATGGACAGAGGAATAAATGGATGAACTGGGCATGTCTAGTGCATAGCAACTGCTTGTCAACTCTTTCTCCTTCTGATAAATTTCTTTCACTTGCTAGAAATGCTGGTACACCATCCTCCCACTGGTAATTACAAAAGTGCCGAAGAGTTTATCTCCTGCTCCTCTGTTTATTCCTACCAGTCAAGAAAATTTTGTCAAGTTTTATGTTCTGTAGTCAGGATTCTGGAAATGATAGTGTTTTCTCCAAAAGACAAAATGCATTACAATATTGAATATGCTTTTATAAACCACACTGCCTGGGGATGCTGATTTATTTGCTGAGGTAGGCAGCCTTAGGTCAGGAGCCCTAGAGACACAGAAGGTGTGGAGAAAGAGACAGGCAGACAGGAAAGAGAAACCAGAGCCTATTATAATGGATTCTAAAGGCAGGTAGTTTGGCTAGCCACCCTGAAGGGGCTGAAGAGCCTTTGGGGCACTGTGAACTGGGGAGTGGCAGAATCAAAGTGATATTTTGAGATGATAACCCAGCAATTAGACAGGGTCTATATTGTTACAGAGATAAACTTAAAACGAGGACCAGTACGGATAGGACTATAATAGTTCAGGTATGAACTTTGAATTGTCTAAACAATGGTGGTGCCAAAGGTACTAGATATACAACTGAGGGTTTCAGCTTGGAGAGTGGGGAGTGGTATTGGCAAAACAGGGTCAGGTCCATCAGTGAGGCAAAAAAACAAAACAAAACAAAAACACACACCAATTTGGAATCAGGAGAGAATAAGTGAATCTAGAGAATAACATATGTTCAAGTGTAATTAAATGCAGTTAGGTGGATCTCTGTGAGCAAAGCTCTGAGGATCAGTTTGAATGTATAGATGTATAGAGTAAACAGATGTATAAACATTCTTTTCATGTTAAGGAAATTCTTCACAAATCTCACTATCAACAGTAACATGAGTGCTGAAGAGCTGAAAAATAACTTCTGGTTTTTCCTTGAAACCAGCAAGAAGCCAAACCTACCAATCCTCCATATATTACTGCAGTGATATAAATCATGACTTTGGGAATCTGCTAAAATTAATGCCAGGCCCCATGGCAGAGGAGGTCCCTGAATGCTGTATACCATGCAGACCTTAACAGAATCTGTGAATTTCTAACATTCATTCATTCATCCAACCATCTATCCATCCATCCACTCATCTATGTTAACTGAGTGCTTATTATGTGTGATGGGGTCTGGGATTCAGTTGAGAAATAGGAGAGATCGGTTTCCCACTTTCATTCAGGTCACAAATTTCCTGGACTGAAAAATAAGCTCTTCCTTTCCAAAAGCATACATTTAAAGCTTTTACCTGAAGATATCTCAGGCCAACACTGAGAAAGTTTAACAGGCATGTAAATTTTGGAGGCAATTAGTTGAAATCACAGAAGACATAAGACACAAACATACTGAGTAATATTTGATGCTGCAGAACAGACTCAGTTCTTCCAATCATAGATTCAGGGAGCCCAAATTAATGTCATTCTTAAGCAGGATACAGTTATGCTCTGCAACTACTTTGCATGGTTCCGCAGGGAAAAAGCAAAGAAGAAAAGAGCTGAAAATGGTAAATGAAATGAAATTAGATCATTGGTAAGCTCATAACTTAGGTTCATACCATTTGGTCAGTTTTCTAATGGCTATAACTTAATGATTCAATTAGTTTCCTGGGAACAAGGATAAGTGCATGTTCAATGTTCTGTATCATATCACTGATTATAATCTGCCAAAGCCATGTCTAACTAAAGCTTATGAGCAATGAAACCAAAAAATATATTTGTTGTAGTTTCATGATGAGTAGACAGATGAATACACTGTTGTTGACAATAAAAATAAATACAACAAAATTAGTACACAGAATGATTTCCTCAAGTACTCTTTTCCTAGTTGATCACTGCGTTAAGTCATTCATTCAACATCTACCACATGCAAGGCAGGTGCCATGCTAAATGCTGTGAATGAAACAAAGCGTTAAGTCATTCATTCAACATCTACCACATGCAAGGCAGGTGCCATGCTAAATGCTGTGAATGACCTGTAGGGGTGTTTTACATGAATACGCTTGAGGACCAAAGGGATACATTTCAATAAATAGCAGTGTAGGCCACATAATCTATGTGAACATTATTTTAAAGATATAAATCACAATAGCAGAAGTGGTGTAATATTATGCCATACAGTAATCATCAGATGATTGAGAGTTTGGTAGTCCATTAATTAAACGATGATATTTCCAAAAATACAGAGGAAATCGGGAGAATGCCTCCTTCAAGAAGATAAATCAGCAGAAAAAGTGTTAAATGCTTTGGTGTGAACACTTGTTAAAAGAGACAAACCTCCATGAAGATTCTGAAGTTTCAGTGGCCAGCCTTTATGTAGTTCTTCTCCTTTGTAAGGCTAACTTTACAGATGGGTATAAAACATTGATACATTATTTGCAGTGGAAGCACTATGTAAGCTTATACTCTTCTGGAGTGTTGTGGAGCTTAAATGGGAGGAATCATTTTCTTATGTACAAAGAAGATCACACCTGTCACTTTTAATAAGTTGAATCCCATGTAATCTATGGTAGTAAAAATATACCTGTTGGTAAGTTACTTTCATAATCATTAAAATATTTGTGTCCTTAGTGAGCTATGGGTAAACAGAATTAATCATATTTAACTCTCCATTTCCAACTGGTCACCAACCACTAAGTAGTTCACACTGGTTTATAAACAGCCTGTTATGTTTAATATGTCTGAAAACAAAATCAAAGGATTTCTTCCATTTGTAAACATTTCCAGTATAATTCAAAAATGAAGAACTCAAATCTCTGAACAGATATACTAATAGAATTCTCAGGCCACATCCTATTACTTTTTGTCTTTTGTTTATGAAAAATAGCCTGGCACCTGTCAATTTCCCTGCTTCCAGAGGTGTCTGAAAAGCCTAGTAAAATCCCAAATATACAAGACTTTGTACAAGGCATGCCCAGTTCACCTTGTGAGTGTATTTGATGGATGTTTTATATACTAATTTTGACATTGATATAAGAGCCATGAACATGGAGGAGTCCTCCCCATACATCTTTACTGCAAATGGAAATATTGCTACTAAAGACAAGCTTGAGTCAGTATTTAGAATGATTGATAATTTTGAATATAAACATGGAGACCTCTTATCCAGAAGGTGGCATGACGGCACCGGATGCTGATATCATTTTTGACAGGTTTTATGAGACCCTAAACAAGTGAGGGATGGTGTTGCAGGACCACCTTTCATATACTTGTCACTCTGATTTCCTGCAGTAACGAACTTCAGGGCCTCTGCTTAGTAGCAAAAGCTCTGAAACCTAAGGAATGTGCATATGTCTCAAAAACTGCCTCAAGTAGACAGAGGGCCTGGTGACTGTTCAAACCTGATTTTTTTTTCTTTATTCTGAAGCACAGACTAGAGTAGAAAGCTTAGCTCCAAAATAGAATAGCAACTGGAAATGTTATTTAGTGATAAGTGGACATTACCCAAGATAGAAGACAAGGACTTTAAAAGAAAATTATTCTGGGAAGAGACTGGTATATTTCTATTCTTACTTTGAGTCTTCATGAATGAAGCCGGAAGAACTCTGAAATTTCTTTTTATTTAGGTGAGGGTATTTTCAGGAAAGCATAGATTACCAATCACATAAAAATAAGCCTGCTGACTCCTGGGAACTTTGGAGGATAAACTAGGGCACACTGTCACTATAATAAGGTTCCAGGAAGGAGGATTCCTTGCATGCATCAATTTCATGACCTTTCCCTGTTCCTGCTGACATCCACGTTGTGCCAGAATTAGTTGGACAGATTCAAATCCCTGGTCTGTCACTTAGTGAATAACCTTGGGCAAGTTAGTGCATCCACCTTGCAGGATGGTTGTGAGAATTAGCAACAGAACACAGTATTTAGTTTGATGCTTACAACCTAACAGATACTTAGGAAATAGCAACTATTTTACTTAGTTCAATCCTGCTATGGCACAAATCAGTTCCACAAGACATAGGGAGTAAGTTATGTGTTTATGTAAATTAAGGTGAGCAAATTATTTAAATTAATTCAATGAAGTTATTTCTGCCACATCCATTCTATGGGGCAGTCATTCTGCCTCTTTAACTAAAACACTCTATGCAAAAGACATAATTCCATTATGACTCATATGACCATTCATTCAAAATTGCTATTTGACTTTTCTAGGTCAAGTGCACATCTAATTACTGAAAGACAAGAGTCTAATACTAAAAAATGATATTTCTCTTATTTATTGAAGTTTCTGTAATTTTATATATTTTTTAAAAACAAATACATTTCAGAAAGATAGAAGGAAACCTCAGAGATTACTAATTTTAATGAGAGCTCAGAAAAACCTTTTAATATTGTGGGCTTAGGGCACCTGGGTGGCTCAGTCATTAAGCGTCTGCCTTCGGCTCAGGTCATGATCCCAGGGTCCTGGGATCGAGCCCCGCATCGGGCTCCCTGCTTGGCGAGAAGCCTGCTTCTCCCTTTCCCACTCCCCCTGCTTGTGTTCCCTCTCTCACTGTGTCTCTCTCTGTTAAATAAATAAAATCTTTTAAAAAAAAAATATTGTGGGCTTAATCCTTTCAGATATATATTCAGATATACTCTTATACAAAACTAGAATCTTAGTGCATATGTGTTTTATAACCTGAAACACTTAGCAATACATCTTTTCTTGTCAATAGATGTTTGTCACATTGTTTTAATGGGCCACAGAATATTCTAGCATACAGATGTACCATATTCTATTATTAAAAATCCTTAAATTATTAGATATATAATTTATCTGAGACTGATATCTCCATGAGGAGGGTATCAATGCTTGTTTTATCTAGTAGTGTATGTCTAGCTCCTCGTACCATGCCTACCACACAGAAGAAGCAAATATTGTTGGTTAAAAAGCAACAACAACAACAACAAAACAACACATACACACAAACCTTTGTAATTCTATTCATTCAGAAAATATTCATAAAACAGAACTCATGCTAGAGGCCTGGAAGAGCAATGTACAATGATAATGAACTAATGAGTATACAGAATATTCACAAAAATGTTTTAAATGTTAATTTATAACTGTTTTTCTCATTAAATTGAAGAATATTTTAATCTAGTAAACAATTAGTGAGCTCTTATTATTAATATACCCCATAGCCTATACTAGCATTGGAGATAACGAAGAAAACAAAATAAAGAGGTCCTTCTCTAGCAGGGAGGGGAAAAAAGTATTAAATAAGAAATTCTAAGGGAGATTTGTAGTTTAAAATAGCAAGGAGATAGTATGAGCAGCCTAATTGAACTAATAAAAAGTGAGTTGAAGAAGGGCTTCCTAAGAACACAAATTGTAAGCTGAGATTTAAAGAATGAGTAGAGGGATGCCTGGATGGCTCAGTCGGTCAAGCGTCTGCCTTCGGCTCAGGTCATGATCCCAGGGTCAGGGGATGGAGCCCCACATCAGGCTCCTTGAATCTCCCTTTGCCTGCTGCCCCCCTGCTTGTGCGCTCTCTCTGACAAATAAATAAAATCTTAAAAAAAAATAAAGAAAAATGGTAGATACAAACAATCCAGGCAGTGGGAAAAATGGGTACAATGATGAAGATTTAAGAGACTATTAAATAATAAAGGGACCAAGGAAAACCTAGAGTGACTGAAGCATAGGGGCCAAAATGAATAGTGGTAGAATGAGGGTGGGAGGTGAAAAGCTCACATAGGACTTCGTAAGCAATGTTCAAATCTCAAAATTTATCTTTAGGATATTGGAAATCAATAAAGGGTAAAGATACATTGCGAGGTGCAAGATGAGAGAGGAAGGAAGACTAATTAGGAAAATACTATTACAGTGATCTAGGTGAAAGGTGTTGTAGTCAATGGAGATTGAAAGAAGTTGAAAGATCCCTGAGGTACTTAGACAACAGAATTGAGAGTTCCAGTTGTGAGAGGTCCATTTCACTTTGTGGCTTACTTTTCATTTCAACTGCTATCTCAAAGTAAAAAAAAAAAAAGAAGATACTTTTTATTAAAGTTTGTGCTACAAAATAATAGGCTTCACTTTTGGATTTTTTTTGGGTCTAGCAGAGGCTGTGGTTGGCCCCATAATCATTCTCTTCTCCTTTATTATTAATAGAATCCTTGGTTTTTAGGTAGTCACATACATATCCACCAGGAAGAAAAGCTATAGCTCCCAGTCTATCTTGTAGCAAACTGAGGCCATGTGACTTACTTCTAACCTAAAGGATAGGAACAAAGGTACACTGTGTGGCTTCTGAGAAGTATCCTTAAGCGGGGGGAGGGGGAGGACCTTTATTTCCTTTCTTCCCACTGACAAACGGAGAGAGATGGCTGAACTCAAGCAATGATCTAGAGTGGAAACCATGTGAGAAATACGGTGGGACAAGACAGATGGAGCATTATGTTAACCCTTGCCTTCCTTCATGCCTACCTCTGGAATTCTTCCAGTAATAGTGAAATTTCTATTTTGTTGAGTTTACTGTTGTTTGGTTTCCTGTCTTATGCATTATCTTGGGTTTATTAATTTTATAAACTTATCTTATGGATAAATTTTCTGAAATGAGAGAGGCTTTTGTTTATATCTTCTGTGATTTTCAATATAAGTTTAGTGAGATTCTTCTTTAATTGGCCAAAAGGGGATTTCTTTTATAAATTAGAGTTGCTGTATTAATTTCCTAGGGCTGCTATAACAAATTACCACAAACTGGGCATCTTAAAACATCATAAATTTATTCTCTCACAGTTCTGGAGATAAAAAGTCCAAAATCAATGTGTTGGCAGGGTTGAATCCTTCTGAGGGTTCTGAGGGAGAATCTGTTCTATGCCTCTTCTGATGGTGCCCAGAAATACTTGACTTTTCTTGGCTTAAAGACCCACTGCTCTAATGTCTGTTTCTAACATGACATGACATTCTCACTGTGTTTCCCTGTCTTTACATGGCTCTTTTACTAATCCATTAGGACTTCACTTTGATTACATCTGTAAAGACCCTTTTTCAAAACAGGTAGCATTCACAGGTACTGGGGATTATGATTTCAATGTACTTTTTTTTTTTTTTTTAGGGGAGATGAAAATCAACCCACAAACCTTGCTATCTTTAAAAATATTTTATGAACTCCTAATATTTTGCATTCTTTAATTTCATTTCCAAGTGCATGTGAAATACAGCTAAAGTCAGATTGTCTAGAAAACATCAAGCTAAACCTATCTTCTTTCTATATTTTCTATGAAAAATATAAAACTTAATATCTTACTGTAGCTGGCATCTGTTCATTATTTCAATTTATTTTAACTGACATTATAATACCTTTAAAATCTTCTTGATAAAGTGTCGGGGAAAAAAGTATAAAGTAGAAACAAGTCTTCATTTTTTTCTCTTAAAAATTCCCAAAATACCACACAGAGATATTTCTAAATTAAATTTGTATATAATAGGCACTCAGTATATAGTTAATGAATACTGGAAAATAGTGTAATTTGGCCTTTTTATTACAATGTACAATACAGGTCATAATCATTTGCTTCTGCCTGAGAAATCTTAAAGGAGTTTCAGGTAAATATTATACAATTCAGAATAACAGTTTTTCCCCCAAAAGTCTTGATAAGTTCTTGGTAAGGAAAAACTTATAAATGTAACTTCCCACCTGCGGGGGACGGGGTGGGGAAAGGGGGAGAAGGATTAGTTATGAGATTTGTATCAATAAAACTGAAAACTAAATTTGAATACATGGTTTATGATAAATCTTTTAAATGTTATCATTTGATGTATACTATTGGAATAAATTTTTAAAGCCTTTAACCTTTATAAAACATGTTTTGATGAGTTATTTCCACCAAAATATTTGATAAAGTATGACTTTTATTGCAGTAATATAAATAGGCTTTTCTTCAAAAGGAGTTAATCATTCTGTTTAACTTACAAAATTAGAGTTTAGCATATGTTAACAAAAAGAAATTGGAAATTTAGATCTAAATTGACTTTTAACAGCCATCATGAAACTAAATGATTTATCATTCTTTTTTTCTGAAACATACCTTATTTAATACACTCACTAAGGCAGGAAAAGACACAAACATTTTAGTGCCTAAGCTGTGATGGATAGATATCACATAAGTGCTTCCTAAAATTAAGCATCTTTATGCTTTATCACACAGGTCTCAAGGACTATACCAAAAATCAGTACTAACGTGTGACATGAGTGTGCCCCTCGAGCAGTGACTACTTAATGCCCTGCTCTAGCAGCAGGAGAGGCTTTTTGCTAATGTTCAAGTAGTTTTATTTGGAATATGTTTCTCACATTCTCTTAAGAGCTTTTCAAAAATGCATGCACACATATACATTAATAGAAAAATCTGGGAAAATGCCAATGTTGTTGTCATGGTTTCCATTCACATAGTAAATAGTGAGGCTGAACATGATACTGAAGTGTTAAGTTCCCCAAATGGTGTGCTTTTAAGCCTAGTGTCAAAATATAATGGGATTTTTAAATTCACTTCTTTGTGCCAAATTATGACCTTTATAAGTCTGTGTTTCCATGAGAGGATATGCAATTGATTTATTTGAAATTATATAGTGTTTGCTTACTTGACACTTTTTTATTGAAAAAATCTAATATACACATGACTGTATGAACACAGAAATCACTCTTTGAAATCTGAAGGTAGCATTACTGAACTACACATAGAGTATAAGAGATCCAGGGCCCTTATGAAATTGAAGAGAAAAGGAGGGAGAAAGAGCAGAATAAGAGGGAGAGAAGGAGAATAAGTGAGCAAAAGGAGTTTTATATTTCCATCACTGGGCCCTAAGAATATAAATAGAGTCAGGATTTAAACCCTAAATCTAAAGAATAAAAGTTGTTGGCTACTTTTGTTCTGGTGGGCTACTCTAATTGTACAAAGAAATGTTTTCTAATCATGGAAAAAGCAAGCAGCTGTAAAATGTTGGCAATAAAAGCTAGAATAGAAATCTGCTATTTTATAGTTTACATTTAATGTATATCATCTACCTCCTTTACAAATTATATGTCTCATTCATTCATTTCCAAATGGTTCATGCCATTTATTCATTTCTTCAACCTTATTTTAGGAGAACCTTCCATTCTGGATACCAAGAATACACCATGAAACAAAAAGTAAAAAAAATTCTGAACTCAAAGAGGCCAACTGTCTCCCTCTCAAAGAGAAAAAATGGAGCCGTAAAACATTTTATGTCAGATGATGATAAATTCTAAAGAAAAAATAGAAACAGTACAGACGTGCGTTGCAAGAGGCTGCATAATTTTCAATAAGGATGCCAGGTAAGGCATTGAAGATATGAGAGAATAAGTCACACAAATATCACAGAGAATGTATCCCAGACAGAAGGGACACCACTGGGCAAAGACCAAGAGTTGAGTGCATACCTAGGCGATGTGAGGAAAAGGAAGGAGAGAATCCTAGGAGATGAGGTCAGAACAATAGAATATGGGCTTGCACCATTACACAGATGTGCATGCATGGGTTTCTGATCATGTAAAGACCTAAGAGCCATTGTAAAAACTAAGTAACTTACGTAATAGCACTCTAGAGTAAATGACAGAGGTAAAATTTTAACTTAGATGTCAATTTCTGATCCAATTTTCTTGGAGTGAGCCCCCTAGAGATACAATGCCTGAACCTTTAGTATCATGGGATTAAGGCCTAAACTCTGCTAGGTCTCCAACTTCTGGGAAATCCTTCATCTCACGGTGGTCCTCAAGACTAAACAGAACATAAGAAGTGGAAATCTGCATAGGCGAGAGGAAGGAATTTAGGAAAACCTCTGTGGGTCCCAGGGAGAGTTGTATATAAGAAGGACCATTTCTGGAGGGATTAGAAAGTTATAAAACATTCAGGAACATAGTTCAAATTCTGAGACTTTTTTCCCAAAAATGGAAGACTTAATCAGGAGAGCTATCACAAGAAATAGGCAATTTATTAATTGATCCAAATTTGTACACACAGGATGTAGTAGACAAAAGAAATTTAAAATGTACACATCTGTTTCTAAATTTATCCAGTGATTTTATTCCTGAAAAGTTGAATTTATTTCAAAAATACATTTATACCAAAATCAATTTTCTTACATAAAAAAGAAAAATAATTTTTAGAACAGCGGTCGGCAAACTTTTTCTACAAAGTCATGCAATATGTTTGAGGCTTTTCAGTGTACATGTTCTCTGTCTCAAGTACTGAACTTTGCCATCACAGTGTGAAAGCAGCCACAGACAATACTAAATGAATGGGCATGGCTTTGTTCCAGAAAACTTTATTTACAAAAACAGGCAGTGGGCCAAATCTGGCATGAGGGCTGTAGTTTTCCAAACTTTTTCTAGGAGGATAAAAAGATAACTGCCATAACACATTAACTATAAAGAATAATTTTAAGTAATTTACTGAAATAGTGACCATATGAAATGTTTATTCAGAAACAAACATTTTATTTCTAAGTTAACTCACAACATCTCAAAGGATATTAGCCACATTCTCTCCATTGTCTCTTATACAGGGAGTTTTGCTTGGACACACTCAGCATATTCTAGACATAACACATTCATTAATCTTAGTGGCGTTGTTGTACATTCTTGTTTTTTGTTTTTTTTTTTTAATGTGTAGTCTCTACAATGTAGCTGATAACCTTCATATTGATTGTAACAGTAATAGCTTTTTATTGTTTTTCCATGTTTTTAAGTTATGTCAATTTTATGAAAATAATCCTTAATAAAGACACTGATTCACAAAGCAGAAGTCTTAGAGTATCAAAATAGTGTAGTCTGCTGGGAGGATGCTGAAGGAAACACCATTGAAACATTGTACTCTAAGTGGGATAAGACCACTTTTTCATGGCACATGTCAGACCTCAGGAGCTCTGCTGTACCCATGTATTAGTTAGGACTTTCTTGTCTATTATTAGCAGTAAGCCGATTCAGATTTCATAAAGCAAAATGGAAAAACTTTTAGAAGGACACAAGAGTATCTGATGAACAACCAAGCTGGAGTGTGGGCCAGAATGTACCAAAGCTTCAGGTAAAAGTGGAATTACAAACTTGAATACCATCAAGCTGCTCTAACTCTCTTCTCTACTTACCTGAACATTGGCTTTATTATTCTCTTTCTCTACACATCACATTTCTCTATAGTCAACAGAAAACAAACTTGCTGAGAGTGACTAGTTTTACGGGAAGCAGTTCATTGACCAATAAACTGGGCCAGTGAGATAATTCCTCAGGTTGTGAAACTTGGGATTATCAGTCTTTCTTCAGTGGGTGAATCTGTAACATTATGTTAGAACCACACCTTTGGGCCTATACACTATGGCCAAGAGAATAGGGCTATGTACAAATATGATATCCCCCAAGGGAGTTCTAGGAGTCAAAGGGAAAAAAAAAATCCATTCTGGGAAGAATGAGAGGTGTGTTACATAGTAAACCAAGAGGTACTGCAAATCTCAAAAGCTAAGACATTTTGGTAGGAAGTTAAAGTCTGTTAATTTTAAAATTAGTACTAATATATTTTTAAAAGACAGTAATCTCTACTAGATTATACAATGTCCGATACAAAGTAATTGCGCATAATTGGAAAAGTGGGTAAATATGTAGGTTATGTGTTGGAATCCAGGGGAAGATACACAAATCTAGTGGCATCTGAGAGCACTGAACTATCCTGTACTGTACTGTAAGAACATCCTCACTTTATGATGCTAGCCCATTATCAGTAGACAAGGACAGCTAAGACTAGAAAAGACATCTAGGGTAAAGACTGCCAAGGACCAAAATATTCCACTAAAAGCCACTGGGCAGTAAGATCTCATCAGCAAAACTTGTTTTGCTTTTCCCTTCAGCTGGCCAAAAACTATTTGATGGAAGCTGGTAAATTAATGATTTTGCACAGAAGAAGCCATTTCTCCATTTTTATCCTTTGAGATAAGCATGCCTTAAGTTCAAATAGAAAATGGCACTACTTAAAGCTATATTAAGAGAATTTTGCTGCCAAAACAAACGTTTTGAAGCAATAACACAGAAGCAAGATGGTGATACCAGAACAAGTATGGGAACAGACTGGAGATGCCGAATGAAGGTTAAGTGCTTTAAGGCTCTTAGAAAGTAATGCTCTCTCAGCAAAATATTCCCCAGTGTGCACTTATCCCTTTGGAAGATGTGGCATAATTGACTTTGAGTAAATAAAAATAAAGCTAAATAGTTTTAGACCATATGGCTGTTGTCTAATGTTTTACTTATTTGGACTACAGATAGCCAATGGTATCCCTCCATCACTCCCTTAGCTTTTCTGTAGGGAATAAAGATTAACAGCAACACTACCAGCCAAGTTAAAACCATGTGTTACATAACATTAGTTTACAATAATATTCAGTATGGGGTTAATCAAGATCCATCCCTCAACTGTAAATGCACCAATTTTAATCACTGCCCTATAGCTGTGGGGGGGGGGGGGTTAAGCTCCCATCCATAAACATTCTCACCCTGTATGATTAAACTCAAAGGCAGCCAAAAAACATTTTAGCAAATCAATTTTTTAAAGCTGTAAAATATTATTTTATTTCTGTTTTTAAATATAATTATATTTGCATAGTAAAACTTCTGAAAATATATATATTCAAGTGGAAACAGTGCTTATTCATGAGTAATTGACATTATTTTAGCTTGTATGATTTTATTTCATTATTTAAGTTTTAATTTTAATTCCAGTTAGTTAACATACACTGTTATATTAGTGCTCATCATGACAAGTGCACTCTTTAATCCCCATCACCTATTTAACCCATTCCCCTATCCATCTCCCCTCTGGTAGCATCAGTTTGTTCTTTATCACTGAGTCTGGTTTTTGATTGGTCTCTCATTTTTTTTTTCCCTTTAGCAAATCAATTTCTTAGACACTTTTATCACATCATTTTATTGTTTAACCAAAAGAAAAAAAATTATAAATACATTATCTGGATATGAAACCCAATAAGTAAAATTGGCATAAACATAAAATTCAAGAAATATTATTTATAAAAAAGAATTCTAGATTTAACTTTTAGAAGAAAAGACTAGCTAATCAGTATTCCTGTTGAATTCTTGATATCAATGAATTAAATAAGTATTTTGAGACTACCTGGTGATAGCCGAGTCCCTTCATTTATCATTGAGGAAACTCAAAGTAATATAAATATAAGCTATAGACAAAATGGACAAAAAAGACTACTAAGAAACAAAGGAAGGCATTACATAATGATAAAGAGGTAAATCTAACAAGAAGATATAACATTTGTAAATATTTATGTACCTAAATATGTAAAATACGTATTAACAGACCTAAAGGGAGAAATAGCAATACAATAACAGTAGGGGACTTCAAAACTTCACTTGCATCAATGGATAGAACACTGAGAGAGAAAATAAGAAAATATCTGCCTTAATGTGTTAGACCAGATGGACTTAACAGATATACACAGAACATTCCATCCAAAAGCCACAGATACACATTCTTCTCAAGTACACATGGAACATTTTCTAGAACAGGTCATATGTTAGGTCATAAAACTTAATGAAAAACTTAAGAAGACTGAAATCCTATCAAACATCTCTTCTCACCATAGTGGTACAAAACCATAAATCCATTACAAGAAGAAAACTGGAAGCTTCACAAATATGTAGAGATGAAACAACATGCTAATGAAAAACCAATGGATCAAAGAAATCAAGATAAATTTTTAAAAATATATCTTGAGACAAATGAAAATGGAAACACACATAACAAAATTTGATGCAGCAATAGAAGTTTTAACAGGGAGTTCATAGCAATAAATGCCTACCTCAAATCAAGAAAAATCTCAAAAATTTAACTTTATACCTTAAGGAAATAGAAAAAGAACAAAGCCCAGCCAGTATAAGGAAGGAATAACTAAGATCAGAGTGGAAATAAATGAATTAGAGGCAAAGGGACAAAACAAAACAAAAACAAAAACAAAACTAAGAGCTAGTTCTTTGCAAAGAGAAACATAACAAATCTTTAGCTAGAATTACCAAGAAAAAAAAAGGACTTAAACTAATTCAGAAATAAAAGAGGAGACATTAAAACTGATATCACAGAAATACAAAAGATCATAGGAGACTACTATGAACAATTAAACACTGACAAACTGGACAACCTAGGAAAAATGGATAAATTCCTAGAAACATACAACCTTCCAAGACTGAATCATAAAGAAATAGAAAATTTGAATAGACCAATTACTAGTAAGGAGACTGAATCAGTGGGTGCCTGGCATGGCTCAGGTCGTGATCCCAGGGTCCTAGGATGGAGCCCCTCATCGGACTCCCTGCTCAGTGGGGAGCCTGCTTCTCCCTGCTCAGTGGGGAGCCTGCTTCTCCCTCTGCCTGCTGTTCCCCCTGCTTGTGCTCTCTCTGTCAAATAAATAAATAAAATCTTAAAAAAGAAAAAAAAGACTGAATCAGTAATCAAAAATCTAGCAAAGTCCAAAACCAGACAGCTTCACTGATAAATTTAACCAAAGATTTAATACTAATCCTTCTCATTAAACTCCTCTAAAAATAGAAAAGGAGGGAACATTTCCAAACTCATTTAATGAGGCCAGCATTACCCTATTATGAAAACCAGACAAGGCTACCACAAAAGAAAGTTACAGATTAATATCCCTGATGAACATAGATGCAAAAATCCTCAACAAAATATTACCACCAAATTCAACAATACATTAAAAGGATGATATACCATGATCAAGTGGAATTGATTTCAGTACTATGAGGATGGTTTAACACCTGCAGAAATCAATATGATACACCACATTAACAAAATGAAGCATAAAAAACATGATCATCTCAATAGATTCAGGAAAAGGTATCCAACAAAATTCAATACTCATTCATGATAAAAACTATCAACAAAATAAGTATAAAGAGAATGCATCTCAACACAGTAAAGGCCATATATGAGAAGCCCATAGCTAACATCACACTCAACAGTGAAAAGCTGAAAACGTTTCCTCTAAGATCAGGAATGAGACAAGGATACCCTCTCTCCACTTTCATTCATCATAGTACAGGCACAGATTGGAGATACTGTGGATTCATTTCTAGAACACTGTAATAAAGTGACTGAAACAATAATGTGAGTCAAATAAACTCCTGTCCATTAAGTGTACAATAGTATTAGGTCTAAAACAAAACAAAACAAAAAAGCAAACACTATATATATATACCTTAATTTAAAAAATACTGTATTGCTGGGGCACCTGCATGGCTCAATTGGTTAAGCGTCCAACTCTTGATTTCAGCTCAGGTCATGATCTCAGGGTCTTGAGATCAAGCCCCGGCACGGAGGTGGCTTGAGAGTCTTCCCCCCACTTCCTCCCCTTCCCTCTCTGCTCATACTCCCTATCTCTAAAATATAAAATCTTAAAAAAAACCAAAAACTTTATTGCTAAAAAATGCTAACCATTATCTGAGCTTTCAGTTAGTTGTAATCAATGATCACAGACAACCATAACAAATATAATGAAAAAGTTTGACATAGTGCAAGAATTACTAAAACGTGACAGATGTGAAGCAAGCAAATGTTGTTGGAAAAATGGCACCAATAGACTTGCTCAGTGCAAGGTTGCCACAAAACTTCAATCTGTAAAAACAATTATATGTTTAAAAAAAGAAAGAAAGAAAGAAGATAGCAGGAGGGGAAGAATGAAGGGGGGGAATCAGAGGGAGAGACGAACCATGAGAGACTATGGACTCTGAAAAACAAACTGAGGGTTCTAGAGGGGAGGGGGGTGGGAGGATGGGTTAGCCTGGTGATGGGTATTAAAGAGGTCACGTACTGAATGGGGCACTGGGTGTTATATGCAAACAATGACTCATGGAACACTACATCAAAAACTAATGATGTAATATATGGTGATTAACATAATAATTAAAAAAAAACCAAACAACAAAAAAAATAGTATCTGTGAAGTGCAATAAAGCAACATTCAATAAAACAAGGTATGCCTGTGTTGGAAATCCTAGCCAGAGTGATTAGGCAAGAAAAAGAAATAAAAGACATCTGAATTGGCATGGAAATAATAAAACTGCCACTATTTGCAAACGACATAGTATATGTAGAAAACCCTAAAGACTCAAACAAAAAACTGAATATACAAATTCATTAAGTTGCAGGATACAAAATCAATATATAAAAATCTGTTACATTTCTATACACTAATAATGAACTATCAAAAAGAAAAATTAAGAATACCACTCACAAGTGAATCAAAAAGAAAAATAAACCAAAAAACCACCTACAAATAAATTTAACCCAGGAAATGAAAAACCTATACACTCAAAACTATAAGATATTGGTGAAAGAAATTAACACATAAATGGAAAGATATTTTGTGCTCATGGACTGGAAAAATTAACACTGCTGAAATGTTTATACTACAAAGCAACCTATTATACAATGCAATCTCTATTTCAATTAAATTTTTCACAGAAATAAAACCCAACTCCTAAAATTTGTATGGAATCACAAAAGACCCTGAATAGCCAAAGAAATCTTGAGAAAGAACAAAAGTGGAGGCATCACACTCCCTGATTTCAAGCTATTTTATTAAGTTCTAGGAATCCAAACAATATGATATTGGCATAAACACAGACACATTGATCATTGGAACAGAATAGAGAGCTCAGAAACAAATTAATGCATATATGGCCAATTAATTTACAACAAAGGAGCCAAGAATATACATTGAGGAAAGCACAGTCTCTTCAGTAAATGGCATTGGGAAAAGCAGACAGCTACTTGTGAAAGAAACTGGACCATCTTACACCATACACAAAAATTAACTCAAAATGGATTAAAGACTTGAATGTAAAACCTGAAACCATAAACTTCTAGAAGAAAACACAGGTGGTAAGCTCCTTGAATGTAAAACCTGAAACCATAAACTCCTAGAAGAAAACACAGGTGGTAAGCTCCTTGATATTGGTAATGATTTTTCAGATCAGACTTTAAAAGCAAAGACAATGAAAGCAAAAATAAACAAGTGAGACTACATCAAAATTAAAAAAAAAAAAAGGGCGCCTGGGTGGCTCAGTTGGTTAAGCGACCGCCTTCGGCTCAGGTCATGATCCTGGAGTGCTAGGATCGAGTCCCACGTTGGGCTCCCTGCTCAGCGGGGAGTCTGCTTCTCTCTCTGACCCTCCCCCCTCTCATGCTCTCTCTCTCTATCTCATTCTCTCTCTCAAATAAATAAATAAAATCTTAAAAAAAAAAAAATTAAAAAAAAATTGTGCACAGCAAAGAAAATTACCAGTGAAATGAAAA
The DNA here is from genome assembly GCF_964656455.1 of Halichoerus grypus. Taxonomy (NCBI): domain Eukaryota; kingdom Metazoa; phylum Chordata; class Mammalia; order Carnivora; family Phocidae; genus Halichoerus; species Halichoerus grypus. The sequence goes on from NC_135712.1 coordinate 89,234,213, forward strand.
GGTAACTTACTGAATGAGAGAAAATATTCACAAATCACATATCTTAAAAGGGGCTAGTATCCAAAATAAATAAAGAACTCATACAACTCAACAGCAAACAAAACATACACAGAAAAACAATTTAAGAAAAGGACAGAAAATCTGAACATTTTTCCAAACCACAATAAGGTATCATCTCAAACCTGTCAGAATGACTATTATCAAAAAGACAAGAAATGGCAAGTGTTGGTGAGCATATGGAGAAAAAGAATCCTTGGGCATTACTGTTGGAATATAAATTGGTACAGTGACTATAGAAAACAGTATGGAAATTCTTCAAAAACTAAAAATAGAACTAGCATATGATCTAGCAATTACACTTCTAGATATTTATAAGAAAATTTTAAAAAAGTAATTTGAAAAAAAATGCATGCACCAACATATTCATTGCAGCTTTATAATAGCCAAGATATGAAAACAATCCAAGTGTCCATCATTACGGACATTCTTTTCCAAAGAAATGTGCATATATGTTCAGCTGAATATTATTCAGCCATAAAAAAATGAAATCTTGACATTTGTGACAACATAAATTGACTTTGAGATTATATTAAGTTAAATAAGTCAAAGATAAATATCATATGATCTCACTTATATATGCAATCTAAAAAACAAAACAAAAAAAAAAATCAAGCTCATGGATGCAGACAGCAGATTGGTGGTTGCCAAGGAGAAGGGATGAGTGGAGATAGTCAAAAGGCACAAGGTTCCAGTTATAAAATAAATAAGTCATGGGGTCAATAAGGTACATTACGGGGACTATAATCATACTACACTATATATTACAAAGTTTCTATGAAAATACTTCTAAAACGTCCTCCTCATAAGAAAAAATTGTTTTAACTATGTATGGCATTCCTGAGATACATACATGCCATATAAGTTTTGGTCTTTGTTTATAAGATTGTAATGATTTTTTTTTCAGTTTTTTTTATTTTTAAGTAATCTCTACCCCCAATGTGGAGCTTGAACTTACAATCCCAACATCAAGAGCTGCATGCTCTACCAACTGAGCCAGTCAGGTGCCCCATAATGATTTTTTTTTTTTAACGTAATATAAACCCATGTTACTGACCATCACTCCAGTAGTAAATAAGAATGGTTAATCTTTTCACATGTGTTATTAAATGGCCCTTTATCCTTGTTTTGCTTTACTGTATTATTCCTATGAATTTAACAAGTCTACATTTAGAATTTATTCTTTTTTAAGAAAATAGTTGAGTCTATCACAAACTCCTAAGAGGTCAGAAGTATTGAGTGTTGTGACAGTGTGAGGATACATAATGGACTTAACCAGAACAAAGCATTCAAAACTTACAATTTCTCTAATATTTTATCTGTATAGCCAGTACAAATTAAACAAAATTTAAGAAATACTTTAAATTTCTTGTGCAAGACCAAAGCTACTTTTGGACAATCTCATAATATATCTACCTATGAATGTAATCATTCAAAACACACAACTTTTCAACATTAAACTTTTAAAATTATATTTCATGGCAAAATAGAGTCTTAGAAAAATAATGGATTCATAAGTTTGCTATAAAATCAAATTATTTTTCTTTCAATAAAAAGAAACAAAACATTGGCCCAAACCCATAGGATGTACAACACCAGCACTGAATCCTAAGGTAGTCTATGGACTTTGAGTAATTATGATGTGTTAATGTAGGTTTATCCTTGGTAAAAAATGTACTATTCTGGCAAATAATGTTGTTAATAGGGCAAACTATGCGTGTGTGGGGGTAGAAGGTATGTAGAAAATCTCTGTGTCTCCCACACAATTTTGTTGTAAACCTAAAACTACCCTAAAAAAATAAAAGTCTTAAAACCAAAGAACAAAAACAAAAAGTAGATGCTTTTAAATGCAGGTACATGGATTTTAGCATTAATAATCAAAATATGGTCAACTGTATTGCTCTAATTTCTCTCATAGAAAGCTGAATAAAACGCTTTTCTTTAGGTATTATTACCAAAGTATTTTGTCCTTTCTCATCTGTAAAATCAGCATTATACTCTTACTGTTCATTGACTAGATTTGGTCTCTGCTTTTACTTTTTAATAGAGTTAAAAAAACAAGGTTTTATTTTATAGTGGTATACTACCAAATTAGCATTTTAATATATATAATAATTATTATATGTGGAGTTTTCATTCTTTGGGCAATACAAAAATTAAATGCCATATTTACTAAGTTGGATAAACACTACTGCAAATTACTCCCTCTGTTCTCACTCTGCCCTCCAGGAGAGTTGTTCTCCAAGTCTTGTCTTAGGACCTGCACATCGGTATCACCTGAGAATTTCTTAGAAATGCAAATTCTATGCTGACCCCAGTATGAATCAGAAACTCTGGGAGTGAGGCCCAACAAGTTGTGTTTAATAAGCTCTCGAGGTAGTCCTGAAGCAGCTAAAGTTTGAAACTACTGTTCCAGAAAGATGAAACTTAGCATCAGGTCATCATCAGATTGATTATATATATATATATATATATATATATATATATATCAGAAGTATACCACAAAAGTGTTGCATTTGGGCTTATTTTCACGGAATGCTTTTATACCATTTATCAAAAACAAACAAAACCTTCCTTTACACCAGTTTTTACTGAACTAACAAGAAAAGATCATATTTGCTTAATATGAGTAAATTTTCTAATTACTATAAATAATGATGGTCTGACCAGGTATGGAACAAGAAGCAATCCTAGCAGGTTGGATGGTTTAAAAGCCCAGCACTAAAGGGGGACTTGCCTTCCTCTACACCATGAACCTCAAAGTCCTCAAAATGGAACACAAAGCTACCACCACCATAGGGTCTGGTTTTGACTGGGCCACTGGGAGCTTACCTGATTTTCTTTAGTCAGTCTAGGAAACTTCTACCTGAATTCTTAGTTCCAAAATTGGCTTGGGGCCAGGCCTCCTAAAGTCTGAGAAAAATCAGTACTTCTCAAGCTTACCTGATGATCTGACTGTCTTGGGGAGAGTGTTTCTCAAATCTCATCCTAGACCTCTTAAATTTATACCCCAGGAACAGTCTTCATGATCATCAGCTGGATACTATTTCTTGGCCCCATCAAGTAATAGACCAGGGTATTCACCTGATACCTCTTTCTCCATCTCCTTAACTCTATTCAGCTGCCTGAAGGCGGCTTATGTGGTTATTCTTCCCCAAGAATTTTCTACCATCAGGTTAGCCTCACATGTTCTCTTTAAGCCTAGTAGGGAGGGCGCCTGGGTGGCTCAGTTGGTTAAGTGACTGCCTTCGGCTCAGGTCATGATCCTGGAGTCCCTGGATCGAGTCCCGCATCGGGCTCCCTGCTCGGCGGGGAGTCTGCTTCTCCCTCTGACCCTCCCCCCTCTCATGTGTTTGCTCTCTCATTCTCTCTCTCTCAAATAAATAAAAAAAAAAAAAAAATCTTTAAAAAAAAATAAAAAAAAAAAAAGCCTAGTAGGGAAATATTTTTTAGGACTTCACTTTTCCCAGTTATTTTGATCTAAAACAGCTTAATCCTAGACTCTCTGTAAACTTGTTAAATTGTAAATTAATCCAAGATTTACTAGCAGTGCAATACATTTTACATACATATCACTATCTTTTATTCTGGCCCTAAGGTAACATTTCTCACCCCATAAAAGAAATTAACTAGGCATGTGTAAGACCTGGGGAAGTGAAGAGGCATCCCAGAATGCTTCATCTGCATTCATAATTTACCTTTAGAGTCTAATTTTCTAGATAAGATAATGGGCTATGTATAAAGTTAATCATCTTTCCAATAATTGTGATTAAATGGAAACGGAAATTTTACAACGATGAAATTGTGCCAAAATTTTTTTTAAATACCTGTAAGAAATGGGGTTATTCATCCTTACAAAGCTATGCACACATAAGAATGTGTAAGTCATGTACTCACAGTACCCAAAAAGAAAAGACTTAATAAAACATGTCCAAATGTTTTGGGTTTTGTTAAATATAAAATGCAAACAGTCATAACAATTTGACAAAGGAATTTTTCAGTATATCAGAAATTACATCCCATCTTTTAGTAAAAATATCTGTTCAATTGATTTAGAGGTGGCTGTTAAAAGCCCCAAGGGTCCTATACACTTAGGAAGATGAGATGGTTTTTCTCTCTGCTCTCCTTCTACCTCAGACTCCAATCACAAAGAACTATGTTCTATGAAGAAAAAAGAAAAGCAAAAAACCTCCCCATCAACTAAATTTGGGTTTAAAAGCAAGTTTAAGTAGCTTCAAAAAGACCTGGAGTAAACAACACTCTACGTGACACTGACACCAATGACACATACGTAACTTCAGATAATGATTCAATCAGTAATGAATAATTCAACCAATATTGCCTGTGCATCTGATTTGTGTCCAGTTCTGGGATTGGTAAAACTCAGAGATGTACAGCACAAAGTATGTGTTGCATTCGGCAAAGTATGATCTAGTTATGGAGACAAGAATTACTCAAACAACAAAGGAATAAGGAAAGGGCGCTCACTCCCCAAAATAAGGCATCACAGGCTGTGGCAAAGGTGAAAGTACCAGAGGGCAGAGAAGGCAAGCCTCAGAGTGCCTGCTGTCTTCTTTTTTTTTTTTTTTCAAGATTTTATTTATTTATTTGACAGAGAGGGAACACAAGCAAGGAGAGTGGGAGAGGGAGAAGCAGGCTTCCTGCCAAGCAGGGAGCCCGATGCGGGGCTCGATCACCAGGACCCTGGGATCATGACCTGAGCCGAAGGCAGGCACTCAACAAACTGAGCCACCCAGGCGCCCCTGCCTGGTGTCTTCTTGAAAAGCTCCATAGCACTGGGGGATTCTGAGTAAGCCTTAAAAAGCTTCAAGGTCTCAGCCTGGCCTAATCAAAGGGAAAGGCATTCCAGGTGAACCAAGATAAAGAGGTGATAATGAGCAGGGAGCCTAGCAAGCTAAAAGCACAAGATTTAGTTTTAGAGCAGTAGGCGATTTTTAAGGCTATTATCCTGCATATCTTAACCATAGTAAATACTTCAAGCTGTACTGCACACTCAGTTTACTGCTTTTAGCCAAATGCAGTTGCAACATCTTACAAATTAATTTAGGAAGTATGATTTTTAAATGTTCTGAAGATGCTTTATGGCAGCAATATTATTTCCAAAAGAGTCCCAAGACTTTATTGAAACCAAAGCAAAAAAAATTGTTTTGGTTTCTTAAACCTAAAATAAAGTGAAATATACATACCAAATTGCTTATATGTTATTTATATTTATGATACATTTATATATAATTATATCTACACACATACGGCTTCCTGAAAAGCCCTTTCCAACTGACTATTAACATGGAGGCTTGTAATGGTCTCAGATGGAGGTCTGACTAATATACTCTGTGAAAGTGTCAACCCCACTTCCAAAGTCCCAACATTTTGTAGGTAGGAGAGTTTAGGAATACCACAATTCCCCTAGGCTAACTTATTCTTTCTCTCTTCTGTGGCCCCTTATATTTTGCCTGTTACAGACTACGAGCCCTAAAATGTTTTATTTATTCACTTATTTAACAAATATTTACTGAGTGCCTAGTATGTGCCAGACACTTGAAATATAATAAAGAGCCAGGGAAGCATGATCCCTTTTCATAAGGAGGTTAAATTTTTGAGAAGACGGAATGAAAATAAAAATAATTATAAACTGGGGCACCTGGGTGGCTCAGTCGGTCAAGTGTCTGTCTTCAGCTCAGGTCATGGTCTCAGGGTCCTGGGATCGAGCCCCGTGTTGGGCTCCCTGCTCAGCAGGGAGTCTGCTTCTCCCTCTGCTCCTCCCCCGGCTCACGCTCTCTCTCTCTCTCTCTCTCTCAAATAAATAAATAAAATCTTAAAAAAAAATAATTATAAATTATGGTCAGTACTTTGAAGAAAAGAAACATTGGGCTAAAATAAAGTCAACATATAGCAAAGTGGTTAAGAACATTTACTCTTGACCTGAACTACCTGGATTTGTCATCCTGACTTGGCCACTTACTAGCTCTTTGATCTTGGACAACTTATTAGCGCTTTTCTGCTCAGTTGCTTCATCTGATAATTGGGGATAATAATAGTATCCACCTCAGAGAGTCATTATGAATATTCAATGATCAAAGGTAAATAACTTAGAACAATGCCTAGCATATAAAAACAGAAACAATAACTGAAAGTATAATTTCTACAACCTTTTCATTCCACTCAAGCAATGTCTTGGCAAGAGGGAGCACCGAGTGCAAATAAATTTCATTTTATTTATTTTTTCTGGTGCCATAAGGGAACAATTTTGAGACAGTAATTTACTATTGTCACAATGTTACAAACTATATTCTGATGGACAGGTTTACAGTTGAAAGTAAATGACTTTAAGGCCCCCTTTATTGCTGACCATCTGATTTCTTCAAGTAGAGTCATTTTCCTTCATAGAATAATAGCCACAGAAACAAACATCCAACACTGAGCTTAAAGAACTGGGTTCAAGAAAGTTACAGGGCATTAAGGAAAAAAAGGAATGAGCCAATAGGTAAATGTGCAAGAAAGAGATGTCTGGACTCCCAGAAAGGTGAAAGAGGCAGACTGGCGAAAGCTGTCACATGGTTTGCCAGTATTCAGAAAGCTTCACTGGAAGCAGGAAAGATACGCAGAGATGAAGATTACCTCTCACTGATCAGATGTGGACTAGAACAGAGCTCTTCAAACTTGAATATGTGAACCACCCGGGGTATTTGTTAACATGCAGATTCTGACTGATGAGGTCTGGGTGAGCCCTGAGAATGTACAAGGATGCTTTGTTATTCAGAGTAGAAACAGATGAGTAGCATCAGCATCCTCTGAGAGCTGGTTGGAAATACAGATCTCCAGGCCATCCCCAGACTACTCATAGAATCTAAATCAGAAGCTGGTTAACAAGATCTCCAAGTGATTCCAATGCACATTCAAGTTTAAGAAGTATTGGAATGAAGATGCCAAGGCTATTGATAGTGACCAAATTGTCCTACTTGGCCCAGAACCTCACTGGTTTTAGCACTGAAAGTCTCTTGTCTGGAGAAATCCCTGAGTCCCACACAAACCAGGGGATAAGTAAAATGGCCAGCCTAGCTATTGATGCCATAGATGGGACTGGAGTTTTCTGTGCATGCTAAGGTATTTTAAAGCTCATGGATGGTACAGTACAATTAGCATATTGCTTTCTGTCTTCGGCCAGCTGTATAATCTTGAGCAAATCACTTCTCCTCTCCAAGGCCTACTTTCATGTAAAATGAAAATGATATCTACCTCACGGGGTAGTTTTGTGGATTAAATGACTTATAATGTAATTGAGCATGCTTTGCATTCAAAAAAGTTTTAAAGTGTTAGCTATTGTTTCAGATTTATTTTAGAGAAAGTGCCGGTGGGGGGAGGGGCAAAGGGAAAGGGGGAGAGACAGTTCTCACTGAGCATGGAGCCCAATATGAGGCTTGATATCATGACCCTGAGATCATGACCTGAGCCAAAATCAAGAGTTGGACACTTAAAAAAAAAAAAAAAAAAAAAGAGTTGGACACTTAACCGACTGAGCCACCCAGGAGCCCCTAAAATGTTAGCTATTATTATCAATGGTTCTTATCAGGAAGAAAGGGACTGAAATCTCCTTGGTTTCAGTGCTATGAGCATGGCTGATTATGATAATGGATTCTGGCTTCAACTAAGCATTGGAAAGGAAAAAAGGAATGAAGTAGAGAAGAAAGAATAAAGTGTGTGTGTTGCGAGGGTAAATAGGTGAAAGGTACTACTCTAGCAGCAGGTACTACTCTAGCATGATTACTTACACTAGAGGCTTGGAGGTGGCTAATGTTACTTTCTTTCTATATTTTATATCTCCATTTTTGAGCGACAATGGGAGAGCTGAGTAGTTGTTACAGAGGTCACATATCCAGTTAAGTTGAAAACATTTACCACCTGGCCCTCCATAGAAAAAGTTTGCTAAATTCTGATCTACAGAATCTTAGCAAGACTTCCAAAAAGTTCACATGGCATATTCAGGCTGAACACAGGCTTCCATACAATTCTGTAGTATTTCACTGTACTGACATTATGTTCTTATTGATCTGTCTTCCCTAGATGAACTGAATGTTTCTCAAGCACAGGAACCACGTCTTATTTTTTTGTCTCAAGAGCCTAACAAAGAACCTAATTCATAAAAGGTGGTTGATGAATGGATATGGAACTGAACTAAACTATAAGCTGAAGTTTAGCTACATTGTGTATTTTAGAAGGAGGGCAGGTCTGTGAACTGGAAGAGTAATTTATATTTCTTTTAATAGGTAATAGATCCTCTTGTGAAATATGACTCCTGAGTTACCAGCTAATTTGCTATTTTGACGTTTGTCAAAAATACTTATCTGATTTATGAATGAAAGTTAATTAAATCTAAAACAAGTTCTCCATTTGGAGTGAGCAAATATTCTTGCATCCTCCTGCAAAATCTAATGAAACCTACAAAGCAAAAAAGTTACATATAAGAATAACAGTTCAATAATAACTTTAATATTGAAAACTACCTGTGTCCAAAGGCTTGGACTGCCTTGGTTAATATTACACATGCACTTTCAGTAACTAGCCAATGGTACTCTAAATACTTATCAAGTACAATTCAGAAGCCTGACTTCTGAATGTGTTTATTATTCCACAAATAAATCTTAGCCACAATGAAATTCCTTGCTATTTTGATAAAGCTACCATACTTTTTAATATCAGGGGATAATATGGCCCAGTGGGACTAATTAAGGGGTTATTCTATGAATAACTGATGCACTGCAAGAGATATACTTTCTTCAATAAACTGAAGTAGACAAAATCGAATACAGTTCATATAAATCTAATGACTGTCAAGGCCAAGATTCCTTAAGAAAAGCATGTGCAGTATAAAAACACAATTCTACAAATAAATCTTTATAGAAGGAATTGAGAAATATTAACCCTTTAAATATATAATTTTCTCCCTATTAGCTACTGTCATTAGCCTGCTTTTTAATGTTAATAAAGTAAACTTAATTTTGGAAAACCTTTATAATGTCAGACCAGTATATGGGAGAAAAACATTTAATATTTATATTAAATTCCTAGATACAAAATAGAGTAGTTGCCTTATTAGCTGTATTATTTTGTTCCAATTAAAAAGTAAAGGAAATATGGACTAGGCTTCCTAAATGCTGGAAAACTAGTAGTGAATTTATCAACAATTGTGCTTACACTTTTTCTTAAAGCTAATTGGATGCGTTGGCCTGTTACAGTCATCATAAAGTTATAGTCTTTAAATTAATATTTTTCAGACAGGATGAACTCTATAGATATTATTCTTGTATAAGTTCAATATTTCTACAAGTTGATGAATGGTTTTATTCCTTCTAATAGGTGATTATTCTTTATCACTGCTAACATTAGCAGATACAATTTGATGGTAGTATTGCAGACAGGGTTTTAGCTATGACCTACATATACAACTAGGTTAAAATATAGGCTTTGCCTAGAGTGGAAAAATGATTCTTAACAAAAACTATTTGTGCTTTCTCAGACATAGAAAAAATTCTGACCAAAGAGGAGTCTCCCATGTGTTGAAATGTTGGTTTACCTCTACACATTTTGGGCACACTCTGGTCCAACATGCAAGTTATTTACAGGATTCATATATAATTTTATAATCTGAAAGTGTACAATGGTTATGTTGCTATGATGTTAAAATGTATCAACATTTTGTTTAAGATTCTGTTGACCTATACCAAAGTTCAGTGATGGGCAACTGAACGACAGATCAGGAAATCTAAATGAAGTCCCAGGATTCACCTTCTGCAAGTCTACCTATTGCAGAAGCTGACGAAGCTGGCATTTGTGTGTTTCATGGGATGGGGATATGGAATTTCAATAAACACATCCCAATGTTTGGCTGCTTTTGTTTCCTCAGTTCTAAAACGGGATAATAATAGAGCATCCTTGAATTTTGTTGTGAGGGTCAGATGAATGTATGTGTCATGCACAAAGTATAATGCCTGGTATGTAGTTAGAACTATATAAATGTTAGCTATTATTATAGAATACAATTCAAGTAATTTCCAAAGCCCAGATATCTATTTACTGTTGCAGAAGATTAGAAATAAAAATAAAGGGATGACGAACCATAAGAGACTATGGACTCCGAGAAACAAACTGAGGGTTTTAGAGGGGAGGGGGTTGGGGGGATGGGTTAGCCCGGTGATGGGTATTAAGGAGGGCACATACTGCATGGAGGACTGGGTGTTACTCGAAAACAATGAATCGTGGATCACTACATCAAAAACTAATGACGTATTGTATGGTGACTAACATAACATAATAAAATAAAATAAAATTTAAAAAAATAAAGGGAGTTTTCAGATTATGTCACTCACATTGACTGGAACTTTAATGACATCAAAGTAAAAAGCATGACAATGATCTTTATCCAGAGAAATATGATGAAACACACTGGTTCTGTCATTTTCACCAAGTTTCACCATCTTTTTTATTTTTACTGCTTTCCTCTTTGATGTTTATATCTCCCTCTTTTGCTTTTCCCCTTCTTTCAATTTAATGTGGGTTTTTTTTGTTTTTTGTTTTTTGTTTTTTGTTTTTTATCCATTTGCTGTCGTTAAGGATTAGTGGTCTTTCCCTGTCTGCCATTATTTCAGGTAATTGCTTAAAGGCACAAATCAAAACCAATGAATAAAACAGGCTTTAGAATAAGCTCTCTTAATTATCGAGGTTCTGCTGGTTTTCAATAAGGCGGGTAATTGGTAGGCAGACAACCCAAGAGAAGGGAACAGCAGTGCCCAGACAGGCAACTCTAAAAAGATTCAATGTACCCCATCCTTAATTCAGGATGTTTTAAAAAGAAGACCGGGAGTATAGGTAAATCAAGATATTTGATTATAGAAAGGTTGGTCAACAGAGGTTATATTGCATTAAAACTGTAATAAAAACTGTAGTATACATACATTTTTCTTAAAGTTCAGTAGGCCTTAATACAAAGAAAATAATTTGCTATGTGCTCTAGTGCAATGGGCAACTCTATCTTCTGTGTGCTCTCTTTCCCTCCTAATTCTCCTGACTCTTCCTCCTTCCCCAAGACACATAGTGAGCTGGAAATGTCGCCAGTTCAATATTTTTTTTTGCATGTTACAAATCATCATATAGTACGCCTCTTGTCTGGATTACTCACCCAATCCAGATAGGTTTATTATCAGATTTTGAAATAAATCACCGCATCTCTATTTTTTCACTTTTTTTTAAGTCATAGTATATGAGCAATTTAAAGGTTAAGATTTAAAGCATCGTTTAAAAAATCCCAGTTGAGGGGCGCCTGGGTGGCTCAGTCGTTAAGCGTCTGCCTTCAGCTCAGGTCATGATCCCAGGGTCCTGGGATTGAGCCCTGCATCAGGCTCCCTGCTCGGCAGAAGCCTGCTTCTCCCTCTCGCACTCCCCCTGCTTGTGTTCCCTCTCTCGCTGTGTCTCTCTCTGTCAAATAAATAAATAAAATCTTAAAAAAAATAAAAAAAAAAATCCTAGTCGATAACACAAACTTGCTGAATACAACATGTTCTAATAGAAAATTTTATGTTTCTATCTCATTTTCTAAGTGCAACTTTTTAAAAGCCCTATGAACAATTCCATTACTCGTTACCGGTCCTTTTCTGAGAAGTATAATTGAGGTCAGGAAATTATGTGATGAGTATGGGGTCTGAAAAACCTGGAATTCATCAAAAGAAAAGAACAGAGAAGCCAACACAAACAACTTTTCCTAAGTGAATGATGTGCTTGTTTATTAGGAAAAAAGGTTGGCAGAAATTTCCTATTTTGAGAAAAAAAAAGCTAAATTCATTGAAGTTATAAGCTTGATTTTCATGCCTTAAGTTTTTAATTTTCTAAATAAATAAATAAATTTCTAAATAAAATAATGTGTCTGTGGAATCAAGGAGATTATTTCCTTTACTGCATTAGAGAGAAAAATAATTATCTGACTGATGTTTTTACTTTTTAAACAATTATATTAGCTATATAAATTCATCTAAAATTACTTATCTGGGAATTATGAACTAAAAACAAAATTAAGTAGTGTCAGGTATCATGTTTTCTCACCATATAGTTTTGCATTTCTTTTTCTACTTTTTTTTTCTCTCCTCTGCCTTTTCACTTTGTCCCTAAATTGCCAGAATCAGCAAATGTTATGGGATAATGTAAACAAGGCCTTGTAAACCCTGAAGCATAAATAGGCAAAGAATCACCAGTGTGATGGGGTTAGTACAAAAGGAACTTTTAAAACAGGTTTACCATTGTCAAGCAAAAGATGTTATGAGGGAACTATTAAAAGAGTAGTTGAGCAGCAACTAAGCAGACAATAAAGCAAATACGTCGTAATTTATATAAATTATAATTCTTAGAAAGATGAAGTATATTAAAAATAAGATCTTTGGGGCGCCTGGATGGCTCAGTTGGTTAAGTGTCTGCCTTCGGCTTAGGTCATGGTCCTGGAGTCCCAGGATGGAGCCCCACATTGGGCTCCCTGCTCAACGGGAGTCTGCTTCTCTTTCTGAGCCTCCTACCTCTTGTGTCCTCTCTCACTCTCTCTCTCTCCAATAAATAAAATCTTAAAAAAAAATATATCTTTAAATCAAATTGAAATTTTGACAATTCCTAAACTGAAATTGACCCAGGTTAATGAAATCAGGTTGACGCTGGTCAAGGACATTCATATTGCATTCACTTGTATCACCTATAGAACAGTTAGATCATCTCTCAGCAGATCCACATCTTAGGGATTTTTCTCACTTCTTCATGGAAGAAATTCTACTTAACTGGGCTATATTACCATTCATTTTTTTTTTGCTGTTCTTTTACATGTTGGTCTATATCATTTGAATTTATTATACTGTTTTGTTGATCCCTAAAAGAAGAGTTTAATTTGTAGAAGTAAAACATACAATGTTAATAGAATTCAGAAATTTAAGTGTCAAGCAAAATGTGATGTGTGTACATACATCATATGGGGTATGTACATATGAGGTAATTATTCAAAATGAGGTATTCAAAAAATTATCTTTTAGGGGCATCTGGGTGGCTCAGTTGGTTAAGCATTTGCCTTCAGCTCGGGTCATAGTCCCAGAGTCCCAGGATCAAGCCCCACATCGGGCTCCCCACTAGGCAGGGAGTCTGCTTCTCCCTCCGCCCCTCCCCTGCTCATGCTCTCACCCTCAAATAAATAAAATCTTTTTTAAAAAATTATCTCTACTACCTACTAAAAATAGTTTATTTGGTCTTTTGGTTGTTATATTTTTAAAGTATTGGGCATATTTAAAGATACTGAATGCCATGGAGAGATAAATACTAAGTAAACTGTTTTGATTTTATGCCCAGAGCATTATTTTCTCTTCTGAGGGTATTCCCATCACTTTGCTAACCTTCAATATATACAGTAGTCCTGCCTTATATGTGGTTTCACTTTCTGTGTTGTCAGCTACCCAATGCCAACTGCCAGAAGGTCAACAGTAGCCTAATGCTGCGTCACAACGCCTACGTCATTCCCCTCACTTCATCTCATCACGTAGGAGTTTTCTCATTGCACATCATCACAACAATATATATTGAGAGAGTGATGGAGAAACCACATTCACATAACTTTTATTACAGCATATTGTTATAATTGTTCTATTTTATTATTAGTTACTGCTGTTAATCTCTTACTGTGCCTAATTTATAAATTAAACTTTATCACAGGTATGTACGCATAGGAAAAAACATAGTGTATATAGGGTTCGGTACTCTCTGTGGTTTCAGGCATCCGCTGGTGGTCTAAGAATGCATCCCCTGCAGATAAAGGGGGACTGCCATACATGATCTGAGTCAAGTATTCACAAACATTCAACCAAACACTATATCCAGTTACAATGACACCCGGATAAAAGATCTGGAAGTTGACCTATTTTTAGATTTTTTGAGTTTCACATTATACTGAATAGTGTGAATAGTCTCTCTCTCTCTCTCTCTCTCTCTCTCTCTCTCTCTCCCCCTCTCTCCCACCCCACCGCACATGCCTCAGAGTTCATGTGCACCCAGAGCCTGTGGATATGACCTTATTTGGAGATAGTCTTTGCAGATGTGTTCGATTTAAGATTAAGTCACACTAGAGTAGAGTAGGGTAATAAATCTGTTATCTAATAAATCTGATGTCCTATATGAGAAGAGAGAGTACACACAGAGACAGAGGTGCACAGGGAGATAGGATGCTGAAGGCAGAGATTGGAGTGATGCGTCCACAAGCCACAGAATGCCAAGGATTACCAGCAACACCAAAAGCTAAGAGAAAAGCATGGAAGAGTTTCCCCTTGAGTTTTCAGAATATGGCCCTGCTGACACCTTGATTTCGGATTCTAGTCTCCAGAACTGTAATACTGTAATAGATTGAATTTCTGTTGTTTTAAGCCATCCAGTTTGTGATACTTTGTTTCAGCAGCCCTGGGAAACTAATACTCATTAAAAAAAAAAAAAAATCCTTTTTCTTGTCTTTTAATTGCAATGACTTACACAGTTTTCTTTTTCATTTTAAGATTTATTTAAGAAAGAAAGAAAGAGAATGGGAGAGGGGTGAGGGAGAGAGAATCCACAAGCAGCCTCCCTGCCAAGCACAAGCCACCATGGAGCTTGATCCCAGGACCCTGAGATCATGACCTGAGCCAAAACCAAGAGTCAGATGCTTAACCAACTGAGCCACTTAGGGGCCCCATACATTTTTCTATGCAGGCTATATTCTAATATTTATTTGTACAGACAAATATCCTTAGCAGAAGGGGAGGTTTCTCCATGAAGGCCACTTGAGTCACCTCCTCTGAGAACTCTCCCCTGAACCTGGGAAATCCCTTTATCTTAGTCTCTCATGTCATGTATATCTGTCCTTTGTAATATTTGTTATAATTGCAAGTTTATATTTATTCAAGTCTGGATCACTCACTTGAAGAGAAGTTCCATAAGATAGATACTTCGTCTGTTTCTGCTTGCCTTTGTATCCTCAGCATCTAGCCCATTTCCCGCCTCGGAGTAGGTTAAAATATGGTGAATGGATGTATTAATGTTAACATCTTCTGACATCTCCAATCATAAACCCTCATTTTTCCTTTTGAATGCTCATAACTCTTACAACTTCTCCTAATTTACTTACTTTCTACAGCACTTTGTATTCCACATCATAAGGATTCTTAACAAGAAAGGTTAGGGAAGGTTTATTTGTTGCAAAATAAATATGCCTAACTTTCTCTTCTCCCATCCCAGTTAGATTCTCCTGCAGGAAGAAAATACAGATGTGCAGAGATTTTTTTGTTCTTAAAACTCCTTCACGTTCTATACATGCCCCATTCTCTTTCTCTGTGGAAGAGCTCTAACACTTTCTAGTTAAATAAAATAAGGCAGAATGGTTCATTCACAGCTTTTCTACACGTCTATCTAAAAGAACATTCTGATTCGTACAAATCTGTATTTATAAAAATGTTTCTCTGTAATGGGATACTTAGAGACATGCATGACTAGATTTGATATATTTCTTTTAAGTGTCATTCCAAAATGGACCAGCATGCTCTTCAATAAGTACATCTTACTCAGTTTCTAAATAGCAAATTATCATAAATTTCCATACTTTGAATATCATTTTTTTCCTAAGAAAACTTTTGGGAAGGTAATTATTACTTTAGGGCTATTAGACAATTAAAGAACATGTTTATAAATTTGAGGAATAATATAAAATAAATGAAGCAGAAATTATCATATCAAGTCTCCAAAGTAAATTACTATTTTGGTTAAATAAGTATAAAAATGTATTGAGTTACTATGATTGGACAGTACAGTAAATAAAAGTACACAAAAAGAACATTTTACCCAATAATAGATATTATCTGTACCAAAAAAGAAAGCATTACTTTGAGAGTTTGAAATATTTTTTGGACTTGGAAACAGACAAGAAAACTTTGAGTGGTTTATTGTTAGCAAACCCAAGAAATTACATTGGTTCAAATCAACAATGATCTTATCACAACTGATCCTCACTTTTTCCAGTTCTTATTCCACAGTAACAGAAAATTCAATCTTCAAGTCTGTCTATGAAGAGTTGTAGGTCAAACTTAACAAGTTTGAAGGTGGTTCTCAGTGCATTAAATACAGAAATGATAAAACCATAAATCTTAATTGTTCTTAATCTTCATCATATTCATTGTCATATCCTTATAGTCACAGGTGTATTTTGTTAAACCTTGAACGAAATTTTAATAGGTCACTAGATATCAAAATTACTTGTCCTAACAGATCATTCTAGCAAAGTATGCCACGTAAGCCATGGTATTGCTTAGTAAAATAGTAAACTATGATTTATTTTAGAATTTGCACTTATTTGGGTCAATTTTAATATTACTTGCTTTTCAGTAACTCAGCTCTACTGCCAGGTACAGACTTACAGAAAAACAAGACGAGAAGTGCTGTGTTCATACAGACACCGCCTTTCCTGTAGATTTTATTTAGTCATGTGTAAAAACACACAGTAATCTTACACATGGACTTAATTTCAATGCTAATGTTTCCGAACATAATACTAACTCATAGTAAAGATCATTATGTGCCTATTCTCTCAGGTGAACAGTAAGGCTGGTGCTCCCCTGTTCCAAATCAACATATTTTCAAGGACGGCCTTTATCACTTCCATCTCCATACAGAAGCATATTTTAATTGCTTATTCTCTTCTGGTTTCTTTCTCCTTCATTTGTCTTCCCGCTTTTTGTCGTTTTGCATATAGGGTGATGAGTTTCAGAATAGGATACAGGGCCTATCTGACTGTACTGAATGGCAGCTAATGTTCTTATATAAAGTTTAAATAAAACATATGCTGAATGAAGAAGATTAAAATGACTCTAAACAATATACTTCCATAAATATAAGTAAAGCTTCCAACTCTATTTTCTCCTACATTTTTGAGCAACTAAACTATTTTAGGGTCCACATATGGATGGCAAGAATTTGCCAAGTATTTGTCATTCATTTAATATTTTCATAATTGTGACATATCAATGTATTGCCTGTATTAATAATTTTATATATTTTGTTAGACTCAATTTTAAAATGCAAATGCTTATTTTTATTTTTATTTTATTTTATTTTTTTTAAAGATTTTATTTATTTATTTGACAGAGAGAGACACAGCGAGAGAGGGAACACAAGCAGGGGGAGTGGGAGAGGGAGAAGCAGGCCTCCTGCGGAGCAGGGAGCCCGATGTGGGGCTCGATCCCAGGACCCTGAGATCATGACCTGAGCTGAAGGCAGACGCTTAACGACTGAGCCACCCAGGCGCCCCTGCAAATGCTTATTTTTAAAATGACTTTTATATCATTACAGAAAACAGAAATTTGTAGGTAACCTCAGAAGAAATACAAAGAAAATAAAACAATAGTATTAAATTTCTTTTCTTTTCTTTTTTTTTTTTTTTTTAAAGATTTTATTTATTTATCTGAGAGAGAATGGGAGACAGAAAGCATGAGAGGGGGAGGATCAGAGGGAGAAGCAGACTCCCCGCCGAGCAGGGAGCCCGATGTGGGACTCGATCCCGGGACTCCAGGATCATGACCTGAGCCGAAGGCAGTCGCTTAACCAACTGAGCCACCCAGGCGCCCCAATAGTATTAAATTTCAAATGAACTTTAAATCCCCACATTTAGAATATAAGCTCCATGAAGGTAGGATTTTTGTCTGCTCTACCCCAAGCACTTAATAGTATCTGGTACATAGTTGTTACTCAACAAAAATATATTGAATAAATGAATAATAAGTCTACTGTATGGTAAATTGAGAATATTAACCAGGTTTGTGCTCCTATGCTCCACAAAGCTAATTTGTTTTTTTTTTTAATTCAATTAGCCAACAAATAGTACTTCATTAGTTTCTGATATAGTGTTCAATGATTCATAACTTGCATATAACACCCAGTGTGTTCAGTACATCACATGACCTCCTTAATGCCCATCACCCAGTTACCCCATTCCCCGTACCCACTTACCTCTCCTTCCACAACCCTCAGTTTGTTTCCCAGAGTCAAGAGTCTCATGGTGTGTCTACCTCTCTGATTTCTTCCCATTCAGTTTTCCCTCCGTCCCCCTATGATCCTCTGTGCTATTTCTTATATTCCACATATGAATGAAACCATATGATAAAAAGCTTCTGCCCAGCAAAGGAAACAGTCAAAAAAACTAAAAGGCAACCTACAGAATGGGAGAAGATATTTGCAAATGACATTTCAGATAAAGGGCTGGTACACAAAGCTTATTTCTTAAGTATCAAGGTTTTCTTCTCCCCCGTAAGTTCTTGTAAATTATGATAAAATTGGTATTTGTGTATAGTATGTATATAAATGCTTATATTTTGTTCATTGTGATATGTTAATTGCTGATAGTAAATAGGATTCTATAA
Organism: Halichoerus grypus; assembly: GCF_964656455.1. NCBI lineage: Eukaryota > Metazoa > Chordata > Mammalia > Carnivora > Phocidae > Halichoerus > Halichoerus grypus. The sequence continues at coordinate 89,252,734 of NC_135712.1, forward strand.
TGTTATTGTTGTAATGTCATATTGTTATAATGTTACTGATGAATAATGTTTAACAATGCAATTTCCTAGTTGACAAAAGCTCTAGGGCAGTGCCTTTCACTTCTGACTGCAAATAGAATCACTTGCAGAGATTTAAACCATGCTGATGCCTGGGTCCCATGTAGCCCAAGCCAATCAAATCAGAATCTACTGGGAATAGGGCCAACCATTATTATTGTTTTAAAAAGCTCCCAAATGATTCAAATGTGCACTGAGAGCCACTGATCTAGGACAGCAGTGAAAATCCATTTGTCTCTGTAGAACATGATCCCTATATCAATCTTTAGCTTATAAAATTTATCCTATTTTTATACAACCCAACTTTTCCCTGTTTTATCAGCTTTGAAAAGTTCCTCTCAGGTTTCCAAATATATACAACCTTAAAAAGCTATCCTTATTTAAAACTATCTCCAAATAAATCAATCCCTCACTTTGTTTTACAAAACTTTATAAAAACCGTCCAACTATATCTAATATTTTTGGAACCAAAATGTTCTAAATCGTTTAGAAAGTGCTAATTATTTCCTATGAGACACAAAGCTTCATTTTCTCATTCTTTCTCATTGGCTCAGGATTGATAGTGGATACCATGCAAACTGCACATTGAATAACATAACTGATAAAATATATTTCAGACATGACAATGTGACAGCAAAGTAGCCCACAGCTGTGCCAATATGATCAGATAAGACAGCAAAAATATTCTAAGTTGCCAATAACTTAAGAAATATTAGATCAATTGTTTCAATTTAGGACCGAAGTGGGTATGGGTGTCTGATGGTGATGTTTATCAAAGGGACACAGTGCTGCATTCACAGAAACTCAATTCTCCTACACAAACTCCACAATCCATCATTTAGATGATGCTCTGTTCTATCCTCACACAAATTAATTCATTTATATATTACACTATAGTTTTTCAACGGGAAATCTGCTTTTGTGGTTCCCATAAGGAATTTATGACCATTGTTATTTAAGGATACCAAGTGAATCAGCAAAGAAATTTATTATATAAGACAATGGGGAGGGAATCCAGAAATATAATTAAAATTCAAAAACTAAAACACAAAGCAAAATGTTCTTACTATCTATGGAGGTTACCATCTTCTTTGGTGTCCAGTCATGAAACTATCATTCCTGATTTCTCTATTCCCACATGTAATTAACAACCAAGTCTTATGAAATATATCTTCCCCAAATGGCTTTTTCTATCCCAGGTTTACATTTTCACTGCACCACCTCTTTGGGGCTTTACATTTTCAAGCTTAGATTTTAGTTAGAGACTCTAGACTTGTTTTCTGGTGGTTAGTTTTTCTTTCCTACCATCCGTCTTGCATATTACTGGGAGATTGATATTTTTAAAATCCTACTATTATCGCCTTGTCCTGCTGAAATTTCTCCTACCTACTAACAGCATAAAAGCCCAAATCCATCATGGGACATTACAAACCTTACATGATTTTGTTCCCAACAAATTGTTTATCATGGCCTTTTCTTCACTCTCTTCTCCAATTTATTAAAAATAGAAAAACACATTAAAACATCTTTTATGGAACAATGTACAAATTTATTTCTGCCATGAAATAATGTAAAAACAGAAAGCCAGAAAAAATTGCAATTAAATGTTAACTGCACTACCAATTTACTGGATGAGCCCCCCCTCCCTAAAACAGGGTTCATTTGTTGAAATCCTAACTCCCAGTACCTCAGAATATGACCTTATTTGGAAATAGGTTCCTTGCAGATGCATGCAGTTAGTTAAGATGAATCACACTGGCTTACCGTCCTTATAAAAAGGATAAATTTGAACACAGAGACATGCACACGCACACACATGTGCGCACACGGGCACACACATATACACAGAGAGAATACCATTGTGGAGACTGAAATTACGCTGCCACAAGCCCAGGAACTACCAGAAGCTAACAGAGAGAATCCTGGAATAGATCCTTCCCCAGTACCTTCAGAGAGAATGTGGCCCTACTGATATCCTGATCTTGGACTATTAGCTCCACAACTGTGAGACAATAAATTCGTGTTGCTTAAGCCAACTAGTTTATGGCACTTTGCTGCACCAGCCCTCGGAAATTAAAACACTGAGTAATTATTTTAGGTTTTTAGTTAAATTTTTTTCCATTTAAAAAAAATGGGGATTATAACATTCTTATCACAGGACTGCCATGAAGATTATGGGACACTATTTGTAAATTAATACAGGGTCTGACTTTAGGAGCTATTTTCCTTCCTCTTTATTCCTCACTGCTTCTCATTATGTGAACTATAGGTACTTGGGAAGATTAGAGCTTCTCTGGATTTTAGTTGCTTCAAATATTGAATGGCAAAAATACTTTACCTAACAGCAACCTATATCAGAGAGTTTCTTATTGTTCCTTCTAACTCAAAAGTCTATGACTCATGACCAGAATTCATATCCTTGGTCTTGTCTTAATTGCTTATCTCCTCTGATAGTTTATTCTTTAGGTCCTCAGTGATGATATGACTTGAACAATGATTGACACTAACAGTTTTTGTTCTTCACGTTCTAAGATTCCACTTACCTTAGAGTTTACCAAGTACAGCTTTATAGTCTAAAAAATCCTAACAGTCCTATCTGATGATTATTAGTTTTTATGATAGAAAAAACCAAGATATTTTATATTAATTTTAAGAGGCAGATTTACCATTCATTTTTTAAATTAAGAATGTACATATTCTTATCATTATTGTATTTATTTTATCGTAGTTGGTAAATATCCTTTAAGCCCTATACTTTGACTACTCTATAATGATACTTCACTGTCCAGATATTGTTAGCCTATTCACAATTTATTAATCTAAGTATGGGAGAGCTTACTTTTGTATAAGGTATTCCCCATGTCCTAATCACCCCAGGACTAGGTACCAGACATCTAGAGATTATTCCTATGGCCCAGAGCTCCCCAAATTATTCAAACGAACCAGACCTATACTGTTTACCCTGCCCTGCCTTGCCTTTCTGTTGAAATTACAGTAAAGAATCTAGGCCATGCTATCCACTCACTCTTTCTGCCTCCTGACCAAACCTGTCTGTCACTTCCCCATATGGCCCTACATGGTGTGGCATGGCTCCTTCTCTTGGAAACTGTAAATCATAAAACTTCTTTCAACTGACCTTCCCTGTGTTGTTTACGGGAGATTATATGAAGTAATATGAAGTAATTTAACTTATATATGAAGTAATTTAACTTACAAAGAAAATTTTCATTTGTAAAGATATGTCCAAACCAGGAAGAGAACTACTCCTAGAGACAAGTCATCACCTGAGAGTCTTTTATCTGCATAACAGAACAGCCCTTCTTTCCCATACCTTTCCTACCTCCCCTCCCCCAGAAGCCCCTTAGCCTAAGATAGTATACAAGCCTGAATCCCTCCTGGGGTCTCAATTCATTATATAAATCCCACAAATACATAATTAAATTGGTTTTTTTCTCTTGTTAATTTGTTTTTATCAGTTTGATTTGAGGGCTCCAGCCCTTGAAACTAGGAGGGTAAAAGGAACAAGATTTTTCCTCTCTACAATCATCTCTACAAGTATGGGGAAAACCAAGTTAACATTCTGTTACTATTACACCATTCTGAATTTTTAAAGAGAAAAAGTAAGGTTTTGTTGTCATAATTTAAGGCTTGTTTACAGAATCTAGAATTTACCCTAGGGCTTCATTTTTATCTTTTATGAACTAATGAATACAAATTTCAAATAAATCTTCAGTTTTAAAATACAATTTAATATCAGGATATTTTACACTGTCTTGAGAGCTGCGGCTTTTTATAAATGCAGTTTTGAAGATATAATGGATGTGATTAAAACTGTGCAAATAACTATCTGAAAATATTAAAACATATAACATATATTAAAACCATAATCAAGTGAGAAGGAATTATTTATACCATAAGGAACAAGCTAATATGCATAAAAATGTGTCCCCATAAACATAATAAATTTTTGTTAATCTTAAATACTATAACTAGAAAATTTTTCTCTCATTCATCAAAAATTCCAATTAATAAAAGTTATCTTTATTCTAAATATTAGTAAGCATATTTATAAATAAACACATCCTTATTAAAACTACTTATATCAATTTTATCTTTCCTTTTTGATTTGGAAACTATTTCACGATCTCTCAATGTTTTGAGAGTTACCATTATAATCATCATTTTTAATTCATGCATCCAATCAACAAATGCCTCTGATATGGCATATATTATATTCAAGTTTCTGGAAATCCAACCACAAATAAAACAAAAGGCTTTGCCCTTGAGAATTTCACAGACCTGCTGAAGGGACAGATAACTAAATACGAGTTACAATATACAGTGCTATGTGCTATGAGAAGGACATACTAGAATAGCCTGGGAGATCGGGGTGGCTTCCAAAGGAAGGCAGCAACTAAACTGAGTTAAGAAGTGAAAAGCCATTCTAGTCTGTAAACTCAGAGGTAAAAGATAATAAGCCTGGCCTCAGGAAGTGGAATAGTGGCAATACATAATGCCACATTGGTCACAGGAAGTCAAATCATAAAGTTCTTAGGCTATGAAGAGTTTAGACATTATCCTGAAGATAATGTGGAGCCACTGAAAGATTTGCCTCAGGAATGTACAATGATGTATACTCTTGAATGTTAGAGGCAGAGTATTGCTTAATTAAGAAACATAGAATCCCAAATGCCAGCAAACACATCAATTCAATAGTAACTTAAGCAGGTTTTCATGGAAGGATATATATTTATAATATAAAATTTATATTAGTTATATTAATATATTGTAATGTTCTAGAACATTCCTATCCATTAAATTTGCATTATTTTTTAAACATTTTATTTATTTGAGACAGAGAGAGAAAAACAGCACAAGTGAAAGAGAGGGGCAGAGGGAGAGGGAAAAGCAGACTCCCCACTGAGCAGGGAGCCTGACATGGGGCTCGATCCCAGGACCCTGAGATCACGACCTGAGCCCAAGGCAGATGCTTAACCGACTGAGCCACCCAGGCGCCCCTCATTATTTTTGTTTTTTAAGAAATATTTAAATTGGCTAAAATACATTATAATATCATTATGTATTTTGTTTATATTATATAGTGAACAAAATGCTTATAAAAGACAAAAACAAAATTTCAATCATCGTAGTACTGATCTTTTATTACAATACTGTAATGTGGTGAAGAATATACAGATTTGAACAAATAAAAATTTAGAGGACTCCAGAGGAGAGGATAAAAATTCTTTGAAGAAAATAAGAGCTACAAGAGAAGGTCAAGAGAGCCCAAACCAATTTGTTAAATTCTGAAGAATGTCTTAGAAACTGTCTTAAGATACACTTTTTCTTTTATGGATTAAATAGGCAACATCTCTTCTGAGAGATCATAATCCTCCCTTTTGTCTCCTTTTACCCAAAAAGAAAAAAAAGAAAAAAAATTCCAATCATCCATGTAAATTATTTCCTGACTCACAGATATAGAAAGTGAAATTATCATCAGACATTCCCTGGTTAATATTTCTTTCTAAGATAAATTAAACATTTACCTACAAACAAATATATCAAAGATATGTACCTCCAGGGAAACTACTGTATCACCATTTATCGGGTCTTCTCAAGCCTTTTCGATTCTAAAAGGTAATCGGTTCCTTTTCTGAATTATTAATATAATGGGATTTCATAATATTCTAGGATAATTTATAATTAAATGTTTAATTATATCTAAATGCTAATGATATTTTTTAAAGCTTTTATCTCAGTCACATTAGGAAAAATAAATTCACCTTCCAAAGTTTATTCATGACAATAATTTTTGCTATTATTGGGGAAAATATATATTTTATAATAAGTATTAAGGGAGCATGGTTAATCAAAATTAATAGATTTTCCCTGTCTACTCTCATGTATACCAACAAACATTCCTTTTAAATAATTATATTATAGAAAAGAGAGATTAAGCTTTGAACAAATTGTTTTGCTTAATGCTGGGATTTTCATCCACTAGCTTGTAGGCCTATCTCCAAGTACTTCAACTAACAATAAATAATTAAAAACTGACATTAAAATTGACTAATTTTTTTTTTTTTTTAAGTAGGCTCCATTCCCAGCATGGGACTTGAACCCATGACCCTGAGATCAAGAGTCGCATGCCCTACCATTGAGCTAGTCAGGTGCCCCAAAATTGATCAAAGGATTTTAAATAGTATGTAAGCAAAAGAGACAGGAGAGACATTCTCAACTTAGAAATTTTTAACTCCACCATATTTTCTAAACAGCCTGGCAGGTTTAATGATAAAACATAGCATAGGATAGTGTTAAGAGCCCTAATTCTAAAGCCTGGCTTAAATTCTGACGCCTCCCCCTACTAGCATGTCCTTGTGTGAGTTTATTCACCTCTCTGTATTTCAGCTTCTCTATGTTTCCTCATCTGTAAAATGGGCATAATAATAGTATCCACAACTAGCAGGATGGTTGTGAAGATTATGTGAATTAATACATGTGAAATAGGGGTTGGTGCCTACTAAAACTGTGTTATATGCTTTGCCTGGTCTCTTAATATTTCAGAGAAATCTAACATTTTGGGCATATATAATCAAATCAATTTAATATTCCAAGAATAAAATATCTTGATTAAAAGCAGGACTAAATTCCAGCCCCTATGCACCCAGTAGAGCCTTACATGATGTGTATAGCTGGAATATATTGTGAGTAGTCAGTGTTCATGCCCATTAGTGGTTAAATATTTTGACTATCATCCCTGGTTGTAGGTGGTAACTATCTTCAATAAAACTGGATTATCCTGGACCAGTATTTTTCACCTAAGTTCTATAGATCCCCTGGGGTTTTATCCTGGTATAGGGTGAGGATGGGGAGGGAAGAAAGCTGGAGTGGGTCTCAGTCCTTAATTTTACATGTTGGAGTAAAATTAATGACTTCACCAAAAAAGAGGGTCTCACAACCTTAAATTAAGCTGAAATTCACTCCACTAGAGGTTGCCCTGAAGATGCATTTTGTAGAAAATTTGTCAACTACCCTACAGCAGTTTCTTTAAATACCCCATGGCCCCTCTGTTCTGATAAGACCAAATTCTAATTCCTTGACCTTAGATCTGAGATTTTTCTACCATAAGCCTACCATACTATCCATAAAATTTTGCTTTAAAGATAATTTCATATAAATATACATATACATATATATATATATATATATACATGAAAAACCACTGTCAGTTGAACAGCAATTCAGACCAGAACTGATGTTTGGGATGCCTGGCAAGTTAGTAGTTGAGTGCTTCCTAAGTGATAATATATTATTTTTACAACATTATTTCATTGACTTTTTTTTTTTTTAATGAACTTTTAGGGTATCATCGATTCAACAGAGGAAGCTCAGGCTTTAGCTAAGAAGGTGAATAGGTATCCCAAGGTCATACTACTAGTATTTTTGGCCAGCAGTCTTCTAACTATGCTTACTGTGCTCCTTTGTCTTCCATGAAGAGAGCTGGTCGGGGAAGACTCCCTAAGATACTTATAAAGCAAATGAAAGGCCTTAGTGATCACTTAAATGAGATATCCAAGTTCTTATGAGCTGCGGATTCATAACTTATCTCTCCTCCACTGAGGAAAATATATGTTAAAGTCCAAAACTTGAATCTTGGGGGGAGGGAAGGTAATCATCTTTTAATAATTCTATAAATTATTTTATATTTTTATAGGCAAGTTGGCATATTTACAAGAGAAATTTCTGTTAAATAATGTCATTTAAAATTATCTTTAAAGCAAAGTGTTTGCGTCCTATTTCTTCTTAAAAGAGGATGATTTTTTTTTTTTTTTCTTTTTTCTTTAAAATAAGCTCTACACCCAGTGTGGGGCTTAAACTCACATCTTGAGATCAAGAGTTGCATGCTCTACTGACTGAGCTAGGCAGGCGCCTCAAGAGGATGATTTGACTACAATATCCATCATTCCATTGCTATCAATAATAAAACAATAAATAGCTTTAAATGATTATGTAAAATGTGCTAAGCATTGAGATGCATCCTTAAAATTTACCCTTTCATTTAATCTCTACACTATACTACTTTAAAGATGAAGAAATTTAAGCAAAAAAAGGTGAATGAAGTAATCTAGTGGCCACAGATCTGGGAAGGAGTCACCTGGGATCCAAACCCTATTGAGCACTTATTTGCCATATATTTTTCTTACTTGTTCCTGCTCCCAACTCCTCCCCTAACATAAATCATAATAAAAGGAATGCAGGGATGCACACAAATGCACTGTATAAATAGTGTGATAAGTAATACAGATGAATATAAAAATAAGTGAATATAAGTAACTTAAAGAAAAACTTGGACAGCTATACCAACAAAGATTAAGAATATATATAAATATATATTCATATATATATTCACATAAATAAAAATACACAAATGTTAATAGTGGTTAAAACTAGGTGATGGGATTATTTATTCCTTATATGTTTACCATTTTCAAATATCCCTTAATGAGCATATATTACTTTTATAATTAGAGAAAAAGTGTTTTTTTTTTTTTAAATCCTATTCTTGTCACAAATATGTGTAATGAACTTTCATTCCACCTTTGGATCTTTCATGAATTTTCTCCAATATTATATACTATGATTTTTTTATGGAGTCTCAATTTTATACTAAATAAGATTGTATTCTCTTTTTACATATTGATATTATTAACTCATTGTCCTTATTAGAGCATAAAGAACAGATTCATTTATTTAGACTTATTGGGTATGCAAATGCTCACAGATTTTAAAAGATTTCATGCTAGAGTTGTATCTAAAATTTGAAGGGATCTAAAATTTGATCCAACTAAACAACTAAAATATGCTATAAGATAATAGGAAAAACAAATATGCATTGGTTTCTACTCCTGGCTCCTGGCACAGAGCTCCTAAAATTCCTTGTAATTGCTCAAGTGATAATAGCACTAAGAATATCTTTTGTTCTAATATTTGGTCTTTGGTACTGGTTCCCGACACAGTTCCTAAACCCCTTGGAAAGTCCTGGGAAACAGCAGTCTGTTTTTATTCTATGGGGAAACTTGCTGGGACTCTGAATAGCTCCTGGATGGGGGCTAGTCACTAGAAAGACTAAGCCCTCACTGGAATTTTCAGCTCCTCCACCCCCTCATTCTCCTTTTCTCTGGAAAAGGAGTTCTTCATTGATCATGCCTTCCTGATGAAGCTGTCACTAAAATTTCAAGGGTATGGCATTTGGATAGCTTTGGGGTTGGTGAAAACATGGAGGTGCCAGGAGAGCAGTGTGGCCTGGAGAGGGCATGGAAGCTCTGGGCCCCTTGCCTTATGTATCTCTCTCATCTGGTGGACGTTCATCTGTATCCTGTACCCTACCTTTTATAATAAACTGGTGAACAGTATGTAACTGTTTTCCTGAGTTCTGCAAGCTGCTCTACCAAATTAATCAAACCTGAGGAGGGGTTGTGGGAACCTCTGATTTATAGCAATTGGTTAGAAACACAGGTGATGACCTGGCTTTGGGATTGGTACCGGAAGTGGGGGCGAGGGGGCAGGCTCCAGGTAGATAATGTCAAAACCAAATTAAACTGTAGGACGCCCAAGCTGGTGTCACTGGGAATTGCTTGTTATGGGGAAAAATCCCCATACATTGGGTGTCAGAAGGGCTGTGAGTGTGGTAGTAATGAGGGAGTGAATGAGAAACACAGGAGGAAGATGAAGTTTACCCCTACACATATGCCTATGAAAAAATTATTGATCTATAAACATATTCAGGTCTTAGAATTTTTAGAGCTAATTGTAAAATTCCTTATGATCCACCATCAAGGATCCACACTTTGTACTGTCACACTTAAGCACACCCACTTTAGAGCTCGGCCCCCGTGCCTCAGGGAGCGCTGCCCCACTTCCCCCTCCTACAGATGTTCCCCCATCTTTCTCATTTTCTTCTCTTTCACTTCTGCTTCACTAAATTTCCAGCCTACCCACACCCCAATTTGTTATACACAAAAGCAAAAGAAGAGATATAAGTAATGAAAGTGGAAGAAATTATTTTGTTCACCTCAATCTTACTAATATTTCCCCAAAGCCATACTATCACAGAGAAGAAATAAAGGGGGGAAGACAGAAAGGCAGGAGAGAAGAGAATGAAAAAAAGGTGGAGAAGGAGGAAAAGTTATTTTGTACCTAATATTTCCAACTTTGGAAGAAAAAGGGAAGAGGATCAAAGTTTCATGTTTAAACTCAGAAGCCTTTAAAATCTTTATCACTTTCCCTTAGACTCTTATCCATTCACACCCAATAATAATGCAATCATAGTCATGACACATTTATTTAAAACACGAATCAGAGTTGTTATTGAGGCAGGTGATGTTAACGGAAACACTGACATCTTATATTACAGCTGTTTCTCTATTATAGCCACAGGGCAAAGCATCATTTTGGAAAACAGGGAAGTGTAGATTAAAGAATAGGTGTGTGTTTGTGTGTGTGTGTGTGTGTGTGTGTGTGTGTGTGTGTGTGAAAGAGCGAGAGAGAGAGAAGAAAAATAAGAAATACAGGGTATGAAAGCTCACCAGCAAAAAAGCTATGAGCAAAACACTACATAAATTAGGCTTTATATCTTCATTGCATATTTTATTAGGTAGCAGCTATAGGTACATACACTCCACACTCAGCACAGAGCTGGACATGGGGCTCGATCTCACAACCCTGAGATCACGACCTGAGCCGAAATCAAGAGTCAGAGGTTTAACGGACTGAGCCACCCAGGCGCCCCACATCCCTAGATTTTAATGCAACCAAGAATTATCAATAAATGTGGATTAATGAAGTTTTTAGAATTACAATTGTATAAAGAAACTCATTTTGTTGGTCATCTGTATCTATATATAGATTTATGTTATATATATTTCTGGAAAAATAATTTATCCATATGTCTAGTAATACTAAATAAGCATAGTCCAAATCATTTGGTGTCCTCTAAAGATTTTTCAAATAGCCACTGGAAAAAGTGCCATCATGTGTATTAACACAGTTTGCTTTGTTCTAGTTAATATAAGTGTTCGTGTAGTTGCTTACTTAGGTTCGTAAATGACAGGGCTAACAAAAATGCCAGAGAAAAATCAATCATTCCTCTAAAAATTAAGTCATTCAGCAATGTATTTATTTTTAAAATATATTTTTTACATTCAGTAATTTAAAAGTAACAGATTACTTTTTAAATGATGGGTGTCTTAGGCAGGAACCATCGATATATCCTAGCACATATACAAATCTCTCTTCAAGAGTCCAGAACTGCAACTGACAAAGTCTGCATTATTTATTTCTCAACCTTATTCTACATGCTTCAACATATAAACAAAGGCTTAAACAGGGTTCAGAGGAGTAAAATAAACATACAGTTGGAGGCCTATATACTACAGAACTGTCCTCAGCCCTGGGAATACAAAAATGAAAACAACTGGCACGGTCCCTGTCCACATGGAATTCAAAGTCTCTACTTTTATCTTTTTGGTCACAATTTGGTAAAAGCACAAAAAATTCCAGAAGAACAATAAAACTGCTTGTCTACTCAGAAGCTTGCCCTAGCGCTGATTAAAACTTCAGTTTTTATTGTTGTTGTTGTCTGCTTTTGTTTTGGTTTTGGTTTGTTTGTGTTTACATCCTATTTGGCCTGATAGTCCAACGTGCTGTCCACAAAATTGCCTACAATCTCATGCATGCTTACTTAACCTCCAGAATAGACTTGTCAGTGTAGACATTTTCTAGATGGCAGACTTAAGATTTTGGTAATTTTTGCAGCTGGGAACCAGAATAAATCCCCAAGCAAAGGAAAGCAACAGCTGATGGACCCTGCCGCACCCTAGAGTTCAAGTGAAGGGAGAAATGTAAAACCTAGGTTCTTAATATTTACTTGTTTTTCATCTTCATTGGGCCAGAGGAAGGAATTAAAACATTTCAGTGTCCCACACTGAATTTCTATGTGTTTCTAACAAGGATTTGCTATACTTTATTTAGGACTATGCCATGATATGCCATTTGATGAGTGCACACTGCTGGTGATTTCCCTAAGACAGAGAATGGAATTTGAGTATAGATATCTAAACAATTGCATCCTACAGAGTATAGCAACTCTAACTGGCACACAAATAGGGGCTTGGTCTTATCAGTATCACATTCTTATAAGTTAAGATGAACAGTCATTTTCAGCATAAGTGGTTGCTTTTACAATCAACAGCTCAGTCACCGAATCAAGGCAAACACATAGGAAATGGTACTTCTCAGAGCACTCTTTTAGAAACACAAAATAATATAATATGTATAAAACACACTAGACAAACTAGACTTGTATTAAAACAAATAATTTTGAATATGACTAAAATATAATGTATAGGCTCAATTGTTTCTAGTATTTTATAAATTACAAGAATATCCTGCTAGAAATTATGATCAAAAGCCATAAGAGAGTTTTAAAAATTTATGACTAATTATGACTGTTTTCCAAAATTCCTTTCAAATCCATCATAAAAGAAAAGCTGTCCTTATCGTGCTTTATAGAGCACTAATTATAAAAGAAAATGGATCAAATTAAGTATAAAAGTATAGGATTATCCATGTCTATCATATTTATACTACACAATTGTATTAGTTTTCTATTGTTACATAACACATTACCACATATTTCACTTAAAACACCACACATTTCTGGGTGCCTGGGTGGCTCAGTTGGTTAAGCAACTGACTCTTGCTTTTGGTTCAGGTCCTGATTTCAGGGTCATGGGATCAAGCTCCGTGTCCAGCTCCATGTTCAGCACAGAGTCTGCTTGAGATTCTCTTTCTTCCCCCTCTGCCCCTCCCATCATTCCTGCTTGTACTCTCTCTCCCTCTCTCAAATAAGTAAAATCTTTAGAAACAACAACAACAACAAAAACACCACACATTTCCTTATCTGTTTCCTTGGGTCGAAAGTCTGAGTTTTCCTTAGGTTGATCCTCCCCCTCGGGGTCTAACAAACCTACAATTAAGGTGTTAGACACACTGAAGTTCTCATTTAGAGTTAGAAGTTCTGTTCCAAGTTTAGTCACCTTGTTGGCAGAATTTAGCTCCTTGTGGTTGTAGGACTGAAGTCCCTAATTTCTTGTTAGCTGTCAACCAGGGACTGATCTCAGCAACTAGAAGCTGTCCACATTTCCTTACCATATAGCCCCCTAAGCAGCCCCACATGGTTGTTTGCTTTCTTCTAGGACATCAGGAAAGGCTTTCCCTGATTCCAATTCCCCATCCAGATAACACAATATAATCACAGTAGGGACCACTCTATCACCATTTGTTATATAAGGTTACCTAATCAAGGAAGTAACTATCTCATCTTATTTGAGGGTTCTGCCCATACTCAAGGGGAAAGGATTACTCAAGTTATGTACACCAGGAGGCAGGAATCTTGGAGACCATCTTAGACTTCTTCCTTGCACAACAATGCTGTCTTATTTTCAATATGATTGGAAATTAGTTTAGCCCTTATAGATGCCCTTTAGTACTTCTTCCATAAGCACTACTGAAATTATTAGTTATCCTAATAATGTTATTACCGTCATAGTCAATAATCATTATTATCCCCAACTAGTGAAGAAGACAGCAGAAGCAGAAAGATATCAAATCAGCTTCAGAGAGCTTTTAAGCCACTCAGGGAAGGCAGTGACAACCGAATCCAGTATGCTGGTACATGAAACATGCTGTTTTCCTAGCTCTGTCTATGGCACAATTCCTATATTAAGTAAAGGCAGATGGCAACCTGATGCTAGTGCACTAGTTATGAAGGAAACTAGCAAATACTTTTCTTTCAAATGGTAATTAATGCATTAAAACCAAACTGACTATAAAGCAAGTTTCCATAATTTCCCAAATTAGCAAAATTTAAAAAATTATGTCAATTTTGAAAATTGGCATGAGTCTCTCTCTTTTAATCAGAGATTTAAAAAAACAAACAAAAAAACCCCACAAAACAAAAAACCCAAGTAACTAGACATAAACACATAGACACCACAAAAGTCACAAGAGATATAATGCCAACATACCTTGAACTTTTTGCCTTTTTCTCTTCTTTCCTTCTTTCTCCCCCACCCTACCAAATGCTATAATGATCAAGGAAAATACTTGAATAAAATTAAATAAGTGTTCTCCAATTGAACAATTGTTCCTGAATAGGTTAGCTCCATTTTCAAGTTCTCTAAAAAGGAGAAGATGAACAATAGTATTGCTAAAATATTCTCCAACTTTAAGTCCCAAAATTCTGCTATAATTAAAATCTGGACAATAACAAGAAAAACAGTAGGTTCTGGGAGCAGATTGGAAGGAAGAAAAAAATAACTTAGGGAGATCCCTACTATATGTCCAGCCCTGTGCAGGAACTGTCACAATACTAGCTCATTTAATATCCTCAATAGCCATAGGAAGCATTAACATGCATATTTAACAGGTGACAAACCAAGGCACATTAAGGGCTCAGGGATTTACCTAGATAATACATCTAGTAAGAACATTATACCTGAAAGGCCCCCAATAAAGGTTTATTAAGCAACTGACTAAATCAACAAATGAGTAAACAAATAAACAATGGGGAGCCAAAGATTCAAAGAACATTCATCCTTCAGATGCTGTAAAGTTAACTGGACAGTAAAAAGTTGATATTTTCAGCTATTTCAGTGAAATTATTTCATAAATAGCCCTACAAAACACCAAAAAGGAATGGGTACGGAATTGGCTGACATAATATTCAACAGTCATTGCTATATGCTTTTAAAGCAATGCTCCAGCAAATATAAAATAAAAAATATAAGCTATGTTTTCATATATTTCATTTTTTTCTTTGGATTTAATCAATTAGACGAAACTTGTGAAAATCTTTATTACAAAGTTAGGTCAATGGCAAATTAAGTGCCTCTTAATATTTAAATATTTTTAATACTTCCCCCCCCCCCCCATTAGTGTCACTACAGATAAATCCACTGCATGGCCCAATTTACTTGAATACAAGTCATACCACTCCTACTCAGGCTTTGGAAATGCAAAATTAAACCTGAAATAAGTTTTTCAATCAGGCAAAAGATATATATATATATAATATGTATATATACATATATATTCACTTAATAACATTTTTTCCTACAAACATAATTACATAAATTTTTTAAGTGTATATATCTTTTAAGTGTAAATATCAATTAGAGCTGTAACATTAATCTTATATAAAAATAGCCATCTATTAAAAAAACTTGATATAAACACATGCAGCTCATTGAAATCAGATACTGCCTTCAATTTTAGTGAGACTGGTTAAATCATATGGTTAATTTTATTCAATACTTTAATAATTCTTTCTTCTAAAACAACTGTTTACTCTTCTTCTGTGCTGAAGTCTAAGTAAAATTGATGAGAGAGTGTTAAATTGAAAGTGTTGCTTTTTCTTTTAATCAAGTAATTCCCTCGAAGATATATTCTGTAATAGGCCTACAACTATAATTTTTGCCCTCAAGATATTTACAACTTTGTAATGAAGATAAAACAAGTATGTAAATTACTGTAATACAAAACAGTGCTATAATGGAGGTTAAAAAACAATGCAATGGGCTTTCTCAAGGAAAGCACAGTCCCAACCAGTTCAAAATAACACTCCCTTATTCATTCAACAAAAACTCCGTTAGTAATGGAATACTGTCCTCCCCCAAATTCATATGTTAAAGTCCTAACACCGAGAACTGTAGAACATAACTGTGTTTGGAGATAGGGCCTTTAAGCTCAGATGAGGTCACATGGGTGGGCCTTAATCCAATATGACTGGTATCCTTGTAAGAAGAGGAAGAAACACCAGCAATACATGTGCATAGAGAAAAGGCCAAAGGAGGACACAATGAGAAGGCAGCCATTTGCAAACTAAGGAGAGAGGCCTCCAAAGAAACCAATCCTACTGGCACCTTGATCTTGGGCTTCCAGATTCTAAGAAAACAAATTCAAGTTGTTTAAACCACCCAGTCAGTGTTATTTTGTTATGACAATCCTAGCCAACTGATATGAAAAAAATTAGTGACAAGTTTAATAGATGAAAAGACAATAAATCTTGGGCCACAGATTATATTTTCTCCTGTAGGATTAATTTACAGTACTGAACAAGTCTCCAGATTAGGTGTCATAAACATAAGCGCTATGGGGCTAGGAAGATAAATGAGTGAAAAGTGTCTGCGATTAACATAATAGGGAGTGGTGGGGACTGTAGTCAATTGGGGAGTTCATCACTAGGATAAAGATGCTGATGCTACTCAACTTTAACATATTATGTAGTCTCTCTGGATACGACTTCAGGGCTGTCAATTGCAACTGCCT
Source organism: Halichoerus grypus (assembly GCF_964656455.1). Taxonomy (NCBI): domain Eukaryota; kingdom Metazoa; phylum Chordata; class Mammalia; order Carnivora; family Phocidae; genus Halichoerus; species Halichoerus grypus. The sequence continues at coordinate 89,269,180 of NC_135712.1, forward strand.
AGACCTGTTTCTTCATATAAACCCTTCTACTAAATAATCTCTAAAGTTCTTTCCATCTTCAGCTTTTTAAAAGTCTGTGATAACAATCTTCTCTCTATTGGAGGCATTAAATAGAGGACAAATTAAGCATTCCCAAGAAAATTGTAGCCTGGTATTACAAACCACTTATAATCCACAGTTTAATCAAATTATTTTCCAGAAATTAATTAACTCTCAAAATTAATTAATATTGAATGGCATGAAAAAATTAGGAGCTTTTCAATAATAACATGCCACCCTTGGTAGCATACCTCAGTTTCACACTTTCTGATTCATTGAAGCAGTTATCATCATCCCCAGTTGACAAATTAGTAAACCTGAATGATCCAAGTTCTTCAAACACAAATGGTTTGAAATTGAGTAGGTGGAAAGCCCTGGAAAGAGCACCGGCACTGGCGTTAGGTTGAGTCCTTGCTCTGACAGTCATTAATTTCATGACATTTAGCAACATCATTCAGCAATGCTTAACCTCACTGAACCTGTGTTTATTCAGTATAAAATAAAGATGGACATTTATCTCGTAGGTTTGTTGTAAGGACTGTGAGAAAACACATATAAAGCAACCTATCTCAATGCTTAGCTGAGAAGAAATACTCAAAAATGGGAAGACTAGCAGCAGCAATGGTCATGGTAGCAAACAGCAACGATACAGGCAGAAACATGCCTATCACATCTCAGGAAATACTCAGGGCCCCTTTCAATTTGTTCCCACAGTATTAAAAAGAAATCGAAATCTGAAATTTTCTCCTTCCTCAACCTGCTTCTCAGCATATATTCCTTACTTCAGTGAATGGCAACATGTCCCTCCTAGGTGACTAAACTACAAACAGGAGGTCTCAGTTAGCCCCATCCCTTCTCTCACCTACATCTCTCCTTATCCCCACATTTGTCTGTCATTGCATCTCTTTCTGGAATTCATTTGTTCCCTTTCCCCTTCATTTCCACTGCTACTGCAATTGCCTTTTGCCAGGGTAAGCAACGGCTTCCTAATTAGTCTTCTGGTCATTCATTCATTCTCTCTCTCCCTCCCTTTCCAAATTCGTATTCCATTTTCTTGCCATACTAAACAAACAAAAATGCTGAATACATGTCTCTTGTACTTAAACTTCATTAGACCATAACACTTGTTTTTAGTGAAGTCCAAACTCCTTTGAACTGGCTGTGTGTTTTAAGGGGGTGAGAGAAGCACAGCCTTGAGCCCTTTGCAGTAAGTTCAGGTTCCAGTTCTGCCATGTGATAGTTGCAGGAGACCTCAACTGTTTCTCCAATCAGATTAAGTTCTTTCAAAAAAGAAACCTTTCCATGTATGATATCCCTAGGGTCATCCTTGGTGCCCAACACAAAGATGGCAAAAATTTTTGCTCAATGAATGAATGAGAAGATCAGTCACTGCACATCTATATATCTAGTAAAGTTGGGGTCAAGAGGTTCCTGGTCCAGAGATTGTTCCCCCCCAAACTTGTGAGGTTTTTCTCTTCAATAAACAGATTTGAAAAAGTAAACTGTCCTAGTGAGGATGACTATCTTCCAACTAAATGGAATATCCTTCTAAGGTCCAATTCAAGACTCTTTCATGAAAAAGGATAACATGGTCATATTCTAGATTCTAAGATCAAGCAAGTCTTTATGATTTGTTCTCTGAATAAGCACCACAAATACAGTAGACCACTCATTTATTTACCAATAAATTTGGGCATCATAATGTGCCAGACAATGTGATTGAACTTAGAGATACAGTTCCTGCCCTCAATTTGCCCAACCTAGAGAAGAGAAAGTAAATAAATAATCACAAAAGGGAATATTGACTCTAAAATTTGATAAGTACTATGAAGGGAAAAAAAAAACCTATGATAATTACCATAAGATGAGGACCTAATTTTAGGTAATGTTTTCAGGAAAATCCTCCCTGGGGCTATCTAAATAAATATAAGAAATGAAGAAGGGAACTTATTTTGCCCTCTTTGGAGTATAAATGAGAATTTTAAGGTTACAATGAAGAGAGAAATTTTTACTTTTGAATTGCTTTTATATTTTTAATAATAATATCAATCTAATCCACAATGTCTTCTGGACTGTGATCTCCTGGAAGATGAGATGTATTTCTTTTGTATTGTGCTGATATATCTAATTCCAAATTACCTGAGTGACTACTCTATAAATGCCTATCGACTGAACATGTGAGAAAGGGTTAAAGGTAATGAGAAAAGATAAGTATGTATGATTTAGACCATGCCATAGCAGTCACTTAAATTAAGAGGTTAGCATGCTCATTAACCAATCTGAAGAACCATTAGCAATGGAAAATAAAGAGAGTGAAAGTAAGTATTGAGGAACAACATACTACAATTAAATTAATGGGGTTTAGGGAAGATCCATGAAAGTTCCCACAGCTTCTGCCTCTTCTTTATAATGTCATGATTTTAATTTACCTCATTTATATTAACGAACGGAGGATTGCACAACTATTAGCATGATTGAAAATTACACTAATGCTCAGTAAATCTACCCCTAATTATTATGATTAATGAGAAGTTGATCATCTTGGACCAGATTAACAACCTAAAGCAACTGAAATAGAGCAAAAGAGCTTTTTCTTGCTAACCCAGGTCTTTAGTCTTTTTTATTTAATGAAACCCTGAGCAATCTACTCAGTAATGTTGTATACTAATTCATTATAAACATCCATTTACATAGATTTACATAGATTATATTTTTCACATTTATGTATTTATTTGAAATAATTATTTCTGAGTATATTAAAATGTGGTCTTACGATTGGCTTTATGCAGTGTTAATGCTTCAGTATGAAACTGAATAATAAAACCAGCCATATTTTTTTCTCTACCTGGTTCCAAGTCATCTGTTTCAGGGTTATCACCTCCAAAAGAGAAATTATTCACCGTTGTAGTCATCAGAGTTAATAATTAAGACACTAAGAGGCATAAATCTCAGTGATTAGCTTATTTAAATGTTACTACTTTACAAAAAAGTTTGAAGTGATAAAAAGAAATGATAGAAAAACAAATTTATTTTAATCAGCTCAATATCTGGCTGCCCTTTTTTGAGCGGAACAGGTGACTGTTTTTAAGTACTTTCCCTTAATTCTGCCTTTATTAGGACTGCCATATGGTATCAAGGCCTTATGTTTTGTCTAGTTTATTTTCTATCATCTGCTACTGATAGGTGTCCATATAAACAAACCCATAGTCAAAGCTAGACTCTTGGAGCACAGTGGCCTAGGATGTATACTTTGACAACATAATAAGCAAGAAGCCAGCAAGTAATTTTTCTCTGTGGACTCCAGGACTTTTAATGAAGCACAGAAAATTTACATTAACATGGCCTTTAAGTCCTAAAAGCGTTGTCCCATCTCAAAGTTGTATTAATTCTGTTCTTATTATCAAGATTTTCTTACTGTATTATGTGGTCTTAAGTTATAATTAATTTAAATACACAAACGTTATTTCCCCAGGCCTACCAATCATCTAAAAATTCATAAATTAATTCACAAAATATTTATTGAGGGCCTGCTCCATGCTGGGCTTTGTGGTAGGCCTGGGATTTTAGTAGTACACAAGACAAAATGTCCCCATTTTCATGGAGATTTCAAGATTAGTGGGAGAGACAGAAATTTAAAGAGTCTAATTAGAAGTATGAAGAGTGTTACATAAAGGAGCAAGCAAGTGCCTTGGTTTTATGTAAAAGGGAAACCCAAGGTAATATAGGAAATCAGGAAAGGCATCTCTGAGAAAATGACATTTATGAGGAGAGCCTAGAGGATGGAATTGTTGCTAGCAGTTTATCCTATAAGGAAGAACTAGGACTCTGGGAAATAAAATGGAATTTATCACTGGATATAAATTCAAAGAAAAAAGGCTATGTAGCATAATAGAAAGACTTTAAGGCTTAGGAACGCCACAGACCAATGTTAGGGTCTACCCTTACCAGTTTCTAGGTTGTATAACCTTTGGGAAATTACGTGTCTCCCTGTTGTATGTGCCATAAAAGTGGAAATGATATATATACCACATAGGATGAATGTAAGGATTCTGGGAGGTTATATATATGAGAGTGCCTGACACAATAGTAGGTCCTCAAACAAAGTTAATATTATAATATAGAGTGGCCCAAAATTCAGGGTTTCTACAAATTCACAAAAGGAAAGATGGGGTGCATGTCATGAAAGTGCTTTTGATATAAAACTAAATGACTTCTAAAATGAATTAGGGAAATAGGCTGTGGATTCACTCAAACCTGTGCCAATTCACTCTCCAGCCATTCACTAGTTGTGTAGCCTCGAGCAGGTTACTTTATCCACCCTGAGCCTCGGTTTCCTCATCTGTGAGACAGGCTATAATAGTGCCAGAGGGAAAGGGAATGGAGGGATGGGTAAAAAGGGTAAAGGAGAATGGGAGATACAGATTTCCAGTTGTGGAATGAATAAATCACAGAAATAAAAGGTAGAGCATAAGGAACAGAGTCAATGATACTGTAATAGCTTTGCATGGTGACAGACCGGTAGCTACGCTTGTGGTGAGCGTGGCAAAATGTATATGTTGGCTCACTATGTTGTACACCTAAAACTAATGTAACGTTGTGTGTCAACTATACTCAAAATGAAAAATAAATTAATACATTAAAAATAGTGCAAGATCACAAAGTGTTAGAATAGAATCAGATAGGCAGGCCAAACTGGTGGGAGTGCTTCCAACAAACAGTGAAAGTTTGGTCAGCCCGTTGTTCATACTCCCGAAGCAGTAGTGGTGATAACAGCAAGAGTAAGAGTCATCATCTCTGGCTCTCCTATGTATACATACAAAGTGGGAAGTGGGAAATAAAATTGGGAGGACAAATCATGAGAAAAAGGCATCAAAATGAAAGATGTACATTTCAAAGAGTAGTGTAGAAACACTCTAATGGTTCAGCTATAGTATTGGGTGGTCAGGGGAAATGTAAAAGTAGATTTGGCAGAAAACATCAAAAACATCTATTCATGAAAAGATTTACAACTGATTGGCTGGTTGGTGACATCTAAAGTTTGGTCATTTTTTCTTATATAGGGTACGAGTTATCTGTTGCTGCATAAAAACTACGTCAAAATTTGGTGGCTTAAACAATCAGTATTTGATCCTTCACAATTCTGTGGGTTAGCTGTTTACTGTATGCTAAGAAGGGAGTTTCCTCTGCTGGTCTTGCCTGGGGTCACCGATGTGCTTGCAGTCATCAGGTGCTTCGGCTGGGGCTGGATTGCCCAAAGTGGTCCCATCACATGTTTGGAGGACGGTACTGGCTATGAGCAGGATCTCTCTCTTCAAGAGTCTCTCTCCCTTAGGAGAGTAGCCTAGGCTTCTGCACAATGTGGTCTCAGAAAGGCAAGAAAATGAGAACAAAAGCTGCAAGTTCTCTTGAAGCCTCAGCTCAGAACTTCTGAAATATCATTACTACCACATTCTGTCGGTCAAAGCAAATCACGAGGCCAACCTGAATTATGGAGGTAAAGAAATAGACTGTACTTCTTGAGAGAGGGGCAGCAAGGACAAACTGCAAAAGAGATTACATATAGGGTTAAGAGAAATTTCTATAAGGAATTTTTTTCTCCCACTGTACCACACAGAGCTAGCTCATATTTGTTATCCTTTCATGGTAATTATACTATCCAAGTTTTATTGCCATATGAAACCTAACCTTACTCCATTTATGTTTGCCTTATTGCCTACAATATATGAAATATATAGACAGTCAAATCCCTATGTCAGGAGATCTCATCAGTTAATCTTCATCAGGATCATCAGGGAGCTTCAAAAAGGCATCTCTACCTTCCACTGCTTAGGTGTTCTGACTTAATAGATCAGGCATATGACCCAGATATTGCTTATTTGCTTTGTTTTTTTTAGAAGTTCTCTTGATGATGCTAACAAATGGTCATGATTGAGAACCACTGCATCTAACATGTTCCAGTTCTTCTTAAGTATAAATATTAGTGAACTTAAAAAGCTCCTTCCCTTACCTCCATCATAGTGCTAATTATTTTATTTCTCCTACCCCTTTGGGCTATCACTTCTCATTCTTCTTTATGGGAATCTCCTCCTCTATCTTTAAATGTTTTTTTTCAGGAATTCATACATACGTACTTACTTCTGTAACCCTATACCCTATATAATCTCTCTCTCTCACACACACACTCACACATACACACACATTCTGAGTGTATGATGACACCCCCAATCTATGACTTCAGGGCCAATGAGTCCCAAACTATGACACCCTGTCTTTTTTTTTAAGATTTCATTTTTTTTAAAGATTTTTATTTATTTATTTTTTGTGAGAGAGAGAGAGAGCATGTGCACACATAAGTGGTGGGGTCAGAGGGAGAAGCAGACTCCCCACTGAGCAGGGAGCCCAATGTGGGGCTCGATCCCAGGACCCTGGGATCATGACCTTAGCTGAAGGCAGACACTTAACCACCTGAGCCACCCAGGCACCCTTTAAGATTTTATTTTTAAGTAATCTCTCCATCCAATGTGGGGCTCTAACTCACAACCCCAAGATCAAGAGTCACATGCTCTACTGAATGAGCCAGCCAGGTGTTCCCCCCCTCCTTTTTAAAAGACTTTATATGATCCCTATTTCTAAACTTACTCTGAAACTTCAGACATATATTCCAGGTGCCTATGAGGCATCTATATATACAAGTATATAGGGATCATATAAAGTCTTTTAAAGGTATTATAGGTATTAAACTGAACTAACCTTTCTCCTCATTGTCCCTTTTCGATCCAATTTCTCATTGAATGTTACTACCATGTACACAAGTAAAAATTCTATTTGTGATTCTAGATACCTCCCTACCACTTTGTCCCTATGTTCAAGATAGTTTACCTTTCTAACAGCTCTCATCCTCATTAGCTCACCTTTTCCCCCCACTATTAATGCATTGAGATCATCATCACATTTCACTACCACTCCTTCCTTGTTGGTACCCCTGAATCTATCTGGATATGCCCTATTTCAAAAGATTTCCATTCAACTGCTGGAATAACCACTCTAAAATACAAAACATATCATTAAAATACAAAACGTACTGCCCAGTGGAAAATATTTCATTATTTGCTGTGGTTGGAGACACAGTTTAAGGTCATACTATGACAGGCCTAGGGATGAAAATCTAAGCATTTAGCCTTCAAGATCAAGAGGAAAGGTTTTGGCCTAGAGCTTAATTTATGAAGAAAAGTATTTTGAGAAGATTGATGTGTCAGTGGCAGGAAAAACCTGGGGGAAGGAAGACCAGTTGGGTAACTATTGTAATAATTCAGGCATGTGGTAATAATGATCTGGTCTAAAAGAGTCCTAATCCCACAAATGTGCTGACTGGACTCACTTGTATTTATGACCATGAATCTCAAATGGGTACTCCCAAAAGCCAGACAGTTCTACTATAACTTCCATAGTAAATTCATTTTCCTACTCTCCAACCTAACACACATCTTAAATCCCAGCACCGTCCTCCTACCTTTCATTCTGTACTGCTACACTCACCTACTAAGTCCCCAAAATAATTATATCAAAAAATGGATTATATAAGAATTATCCCACCTCTTCTCCATAAAACTTTCTACTCCACCTGTCCCTGCACCTGCGATCCTTTACCTTTCCTCTGATCTCTGTGAAAGCAGCATCCCCACTCCTTCCTTCTTGTATGAATCCTTTCCCACACCAAACCTAGTCAAGACCTCTGGGAAGTATCCTCTTTTTCACCTTTATGTTGATTTCCTATTCCTATAGACACAAATGAGGTCTTAATATTGTCCTTAAAAAGAAAAAAGGAAAAAAAAAAAAAAAAACAACCTTTCATTCCACATCTCATTTCAGTTAATATATCCTCTCTTTGCTACCCTTCTCAAAAGAAAACTCTCAAAATAATTACATGCAACTGAAATTACTCTTTTATCACTGAGGTGGTGGTCTAAAATATGTCCACAAATTCTTTGGCATTTGTTTTGAAAGGTGGAGCATAAACTTCCTTAGGAATCCCCTTTTTACACACTTCTAATGAACAGAAAACAGCAAAAGTGATACTATGTAACTTCTGAGAGTAAGTCATAAAAAGTATCACATTTGATCTCTCTTCTGATCTCTTGCTCTGTGGGAAAACCTGCTGCCATATTGGGACCTGCCCTGTGGAAATGTTTTGAGTGCAAGAAGTGTAGCCTGCTGCCAACAGCCAGTGAAGAACTGAGACCTCCTACCAACAGCCTTGTGACTGAGCTCTCTTACAAGAGAATCTTTCAGGCCTACTGCAGCCCCATCCAAAGTCTTAACTGCTACTTCAGGAGACCCTGAGGCAGAACTAGCCAATGAGACATGTCTGAATTTCTGATCCATAGGAATGATGAGATAACAAATGGTTGCTGTTTTTAAGTTTGGGATTTTTTTTTTTTTTTACTGTAGCAATCGATAACTAATAGATAACTAACAGATAACAATACAAACTAATACAACAATGCTAACAGATAACTAATAGATAACTATAACAATAGATAACTAATACAAGATAACCAATACAATATACAATATAACTAATACTTCCATTTCCTTTTCACCCCAATCCAATTAGGTATTTGTAATCATCACTCCAACAAGATGGTTCTTATATACTAAATTAAATTAAATTGCTTAATACCTGTAAAGCATTTAGAACAGCTTCTGGGCTGAAGTGCTAAGTGGGTGTTAATAAGAGTGGTATTACTTCTATTATTGGAAGTAGCAGTAGGAATACATGGGTCACTGAGGACCATCATTTTATAAAACCCAATGGTTAATTCTCTGTCCTTGTCCTTGCTACCTCTTAGAGCACAAGCTACTCTCTTCTTATTGTAAGAAACCCTTTGGCTTCTTAGTATCAGCCTACCTCATGGTCTTTTTTTATGGATTATCCTGCTCTGCCAGACTTATAAATACTGAAGTGTCCATGCATCTTTCCTGTTCTCTCTTCTTATTATTACTTTCATTGACATAATCTCCCTAGGTGATTTTATCCAGTAGCAGAGCTTTATATACCATTATTTTTCCCCATACCAATTCTTTATCTCCAGCTCTGCCCTCTCCACGAGTCTCTAGATATGTATGTTTCTTTCTCAACATTCCCAAGCAAATCTATTAGGCTTCTTAAATTTAGAATGCCCAAATAAGAACACTTGATTTTCTACATACTTTTATCTTATGTCTCCCACCACTAAAATGTAAGCTCTATGAATATAGGAAGTTTTTCATACCAGGCACTAGGTTCTGAAGAATCTGTACTTGGAATAGTGCCAGGCACACAAGACGTACACTAGAAATTTATATAAATGAATAAATATTTCACTATATATGAAGAATCGGTTGGATCATCTAAAATATTCTGAAAAATGTAAATAACTATAAACTTAAATTATAACTTTTTTTTTATTAAAGATTTTATTTATTTATTTGACAGAGACAGACACAGCGACAGAGGGAACACAAGCAGGCGGGAGTGGGAGAGGGAGAAGCAGGCTTCCTGCCGAGCAGGGAGCCCGATGTGGGGCTCCATCCCAGGACCCTGGGACCATGACCCAAGCCGAAGGCAGATGCTCAACGACTGAGCCACCCAGGCACCCCTAAAATAACTTTTAAATAACTTTAAATTCTATTTAAAAATCTCATAAAGGTAGTTTTTCTTTTTTGCAAGATTAAAACAACTTATAAAATAGTATATAGAACAAATTATTATGGCATATTCCATGTTTAAGTTCCTTGTGGTAAATCTGACCTTCAAAATTATTTGTATTGCTAGAAAATGCTTTAAATGATTATTTTCTTTCTTCACTTAAAAAATTGAAAAAATACTATTGAATATTTGCTTCCTTGCCATTATAGATTTCTACAAAACTTAACAGTCTGTAACAGCTGCCATCTATATTTGAAATTTGAAATAAAAATTTATGGGGATGGATGGCTCAGTCGGTTAAGTGTCTGTTTCTTGATTTTGGCTCAGGTCATGATCTTGGGGTTGTGAGATCGAGCCCCATGTCGGGCTCTGCACTGGGCGTGAAGCCTGCTTAAGGTTCTCTCTCTCTCCTTCTCCCTCCCCCTGTTTGGTGCACACGCCCTTTACTCTCTCTCTAAAATAAATAAATAAATCTTTAAAAAAAAATTATGAATTGCAGGGCACCTGGCTGGCTCAGCCGGTAGAGCATGCAACTCTCCATCTCAGGGTTGTAAGCTGGAGCCCCACGTTGGGTGTAGAAATTACTTAAAAATAAAAACCTTTAAAAAAATACGAATTGCTATCTTTTCTAAATACTGTTTTTGTCTTTCAATTGTCTAACATTTTGTTGCACTCCTAATATGTGCCAAGCAACACATACGCAGTGTGATATAAAGATAAACAATATGTAGTTCTCGCTAGCTAACAATACCACGACAGACGTAATCAGAGACAGACATGAAACCAATGTCTAAGGCCATGTATTTGGGGATAAAGGTGATGGGCCAACTAACTATGCCAAATGAGACTGGGAAGGCTTCCCAGAGTAACAGCATATCTCACAGAGTATAGTAACTATAAGATCTGTCTCAACAGAATTAAAAATGCATCTAATCTGACTTAATTTTTCAATGTTTTTCTAATTTCTTCCTTTTTTCTATTTAAATAAAACTTCCAGCCCAGCTATAAAGTTCTCATTTACTCATGCCAATATCCTTGATACAAATTCATAATTATTTTAAAAAACTATCACTAGTGTCATGTGACTGAAGTATTTATATTAATCCTATAAATGTTCCCCATGAATTATTCCTTAAAATCACTGTTTTGATTTTTCTTTTTTATATCTAGGTCACAAGAAACACACACTTTCCAATATCTTCAGTTGCTGAGTATCAGTGATTTAAGCCAGATAATATGCTAAGCTTGACATCACCAGAGTCATATAAAGAGAATATATTAGGCCAAGGAAATCTGATACTTTCTCTTAGCCCACTCAACTATGAAACAAACACTCTCAAAATCATTTTACTTTTGACTATTGAGCATCAAGTCCCCTGTAACCAAGGAAACAGGTTTCAGCTCTCAGTTTAACAGACAAAAGGCAATTATCTGTCTGAGGTAAATGTCCATCCTCAGCACCCTTCTGAGCTAACGCAACCCACTCCTTCACCTTTCTTTAACTTCTGTGCATCGGTAACTTACATCACAACTTTCTTCTGCCTCATATTATTTGTGGTCTCTTTGTGAGATTTTCCTATTTTGAAATTACAGGCAAAACTTCTTCCATAATTGAGGCAAACTCTTAAGTATAGCCTTTAAAAATGACATGCCACAGAAACTAGAAACAACGAATGCCACAAACAGTAATTTGGTATTAAGACAGCTAGCTAGGAAGAGTGTCCTAAATACAATGCAGGAATTTCTGAGTAGCTCAGCTGGTTTGTTCTGGCTCATGATATCACAGGAAGTTTTAGTCAAGCTATTGGTTGAGGCTGCTGTCACAGGAAGGTTCAACTGGGGCCCTAGGATCCTCTTCTAAACTTACTCATATACCGGATAGCAAGCAGCATCACTTCTGCACAGCATGGCCTTCTCCAGAGAGCTGCTTATGACATGGCAGCTGGTATCCCCCAGAGTGAACAATCCAAGAGAGACAGAGGCAGAGAGTTAGAGTATGCACCCAAGACAGAAGTCTCAGTGTCTTTCATGACCTAATGTCAGAAGTGACACACCATCATACATCATACAGACCAACCTTGTTACAGTGTTATAGGAGAATACACAGGATCTGAATACTGAAAGGTAATACCTGTGGGTTCAGGCATGTTGTGAGAACAAGAGGAGTTAATATACATAACACATGCAAAGCCATGCCTGGCTCATAATAAAGGTTACAAAAATTTTACACATATATCATCATCATCATCATCATCATCACCACCACCAACACCATCATCAGAGGTAAAGTTAGGATATAATTCTCTGGGAGATGGAGGAAGAGCCTGACAGATATCCTCTCATGCCCTCAAACAATCACTAATACCCAGAAACATAATCCTAGTATTGCCACTAATTATAGGATATGAGCATGGTATTTACTTATTTTTTTAATATTTTATTTATTTGTCAGAGAAAGAAAGAAAGAAAGAGAGAGCACAAGCAGGGGGAGTGACAAGCAGAGGGAGAAGCAGGCTCCTCACTGAGCAAGGAGCCCAATGCGGGGCTCGATCCCAGGACCCTGAGATCATGACCTGAGCTAAAGGCAGACGCTTAACCAACTGAGCCACCCAGACACCCTATGAGAATGGTATTTAATTTTTACTTCAGTTTCCTCATCTTGAAGATAGGGTACCAGAATTAAAACAAAATCTATATAGTATGCCCTCTAGTTCAAGTATCCAATAATTCTACCATTGTTTTCCTTCCCCTGTCAATGTTCCAGGAATATAGGAAAAACATCTTTTTCTCCCCATCTCACTGAATATTTTTAATCAACTTGTTATCATTTCCAGGGTCCTCTTGGAATTCTTTTTTTTTTTTTTAATTTAAATTCAATTAGCCAACATGGAATTCCTTCTCTTAAAATTGCTTATTAAGTGACATTACAAAGATCCACAGACTCTTCCTCAATTTTGCATACAAAAATGTATTTCAAGTTGGGTGTCCATCTAAGAGATCTTTCAGTTTTCATTACAGAAAACAATTTCTGGGGCGCCTGGGTGGCTCAGTCGGTTAAGTGGCTGCCTTCGGCTCAGGTCATGATCCCAGGGTCCTGGGATTGAGTCCCGCGTTGGGCTCCCTGCTCAGCGGGGAGCCTGCTTCTCCCTCTCCCTCTGCCTGCCTCTCTGCCTACTTGTGCTCTCTATCTCTCTGTCAAATAAATAAATAAATAAAATCTTTAAAAAAAAACAAAAAAGAAAACAATTTCCATGATAACTTCCTTACTTTTCCTGGGTGTTTATTTATCCTCATCTATTAGGCTTGTCCTAAGCATCGTCTACAAACATTCCCTGCACATTTATTTTTACAATCTTCAGGTCTCTTCTCTCCTTGATAAAGTAGCATATAATCTTCAGCCTCTTTTGATAGCCAGTGTAGATGTTACTGGGTTTAGCATCTTGTAAATACTTCCTCACACTTACAGTTAAGCTCTGCTGCATAATAAATAAGATTTCTAACAAAATGACATTAAATCTTGCTCTGTAGTTTGCAATACTAGCAGTGCATAGTTGAATTAATTAAAATGTATACTTATAAGACTGATAAACATGGTAGTAACCTAGAGCATTTGATTTTATTCTTCTAAAAGGCAAATCAGTCATCCAGGTTAGCCAGATAAACCCTGCATTATGGGTAGTTTTCAGGGAATCTGTTAAATAGGTTAGAGAAGATAGATTTTGGAGAAAAAATTACATTTGTTTCCTCAATATCATCAAAGATTGTTTCTAAAACTCTTGTCTCTTTAGCAGCTGTAATGTTTTCCCATAAAGACTATTAATACCTAGATGGCTTTATTTTTCAGATGTTTTGTTGTTGCATATAGAAACACAACTGTTTTCTGTATGTTGATTCTGCATCCTCCAGCTTTACTGAATTTATAAGTTCTAATAGTTTTGTGGTGATCTTTAGGATTTTCTAAGCGGACAGATAAAACAGAAAAGACTCCCAACTGGCACATTTTCTTACAATTAGATAGTCCCAAATTATTAAAGTAATAATTTAACACAGATAAACACTCAAATCTCAATCACTTCTTATTCATATTAAGTTCAAATGGGTATTCTTGAACAAAGGGTAACTCTTTCCCAAAATGGTGTTTAAGGGATATAAGTTACCCCTATCTTGTGAACTTGTCATTTTCTTGGCCTTGTGGTCACCAAGGTCACATACAAAGAGGGGCTAAAAGGTATACTAGTTTCTTAACCCCACCCCCGACCAGAAGTGACACACATTACACTTTTTAAAAAAATTATTTTATTTATTTGAAAGAGAGAGAGAGAGCGCAGGAGTGGGAAGGGGGGCGGGGAGCAGCAGAGGGAGAATGAGCAGCAGACTCCCCGCTGAGCAGGAAGCCCTACTCAGGGCTCCATCCCAGGACCACAGGATCATGACCTGAGCCAAAAGCAGACGCTTAACCAACTGAGCCACCCAGGTGCCCCATTACACTTTTGATCACATTTCATCATTAGAGCTCAGTCATATAGCCACTTAATGTAAGAAAAACTAGAAATGATAGTGTTCTAGAAAAAGGAGGAGTCAGAGTTGCTCATCAACTATGGTAGTATCTCTGCTAATTCTGAATTACAGAAGAACAGAGCTAAAAGGGACTTTATATAATCTTCCATCCAACCACCTATTTTATAGGTGAGGGCCCTGAGGACTGGAATAATTAAGTAGTTTACCAAATGTAAACAATATGGTTAATATAGAATATAGACATTACCACTTATTGCCTGATAGTTTGTCCAGTTCATCCCACCTTAAAACAGAACTTATGGCGGTAACTCCAGCTATTCCCTATCATCCACTACAGAGTCTGCATCACTTCAGTAGCCCCACCCCCCACCCAAGATTCCCATCCTCCTATCAACAGACCTAAAACCCATAGTGGATTGGCCAGGAAACTCACTTAGAATGAGCCGGCCTTCTGAGGGACAATAACCTTAAGAATTTGATGCGAAGAGGGCAAATCTTGTCAAAAGCATGAATATCAACTCATAAAATAGCAGAAGATACTTCCAACAAAACTAAGTGATTGGTTTGCCTTTTAAAATGACATAACCTAACTAAAGGATGAGTGCTTAAGCCCCTCTATTCAATTAAATCATCTGGATAAAGGCATTACTTTGGGCATACGATCATTGAAATTTAGAATCTTTGTTCTCAATGCTTCTACAACTTCCCTTTGTCTGGAAATAACAAATTACCACTTACCATGCCAACAGATAGGCTTCCACAAAAGCATGTTAAACTTTTTCAGTCTCTTTGCTTTCATCTTTTCAGGCCATCATTTAATGATCATACCCTGTCTGTATACTTTGCCAGGGACCACAGTGAATCATCTGGCAGAGGGATTCTCCAATGCATCATGCCCAGCAATGTTGTTAAAGTTGGGGAACTGCTACATTAATGCCCCTCTGTGATATAATTCCTTAGAACAATTGGCACTTGCACATTTCTAAGACCTGTATGTAGCAGGCAACACAATGCACAGACAGAATCTGCTTTACCTACAAAATAATAAGCTCCAAGATTAGGATCTATTTTTACTTGATTTCAAGGCATTTGCAATACCTATTTTCAGGTAGTCCATGCTCCTACATGGCCCTGTGAATAACTCTGAAACAGTTTACCAAGAACATCATGCTAGCTGGGTCTCTAAAAGTCCTGAACAAACACATGTGCTACTGCAAAAGCAGTTGAAAATTGGTCTGGTTTCCACAAACTAAAACTTGCCATATTTCAATGTCACTAAGTACACTATCATGAAACAATTTTTAAGGAACTATTGTCACAGTTACTCCCAAGACAGATGTCCACCAGATTCATTTCACAATTTCCTGAATTAGACTTTTTCTTTCAGCGTCAAAACACAAATAGAAGGAGACTATGTTATATTTCAAGAGAACACACCAACACTTTGAAAATAATTACTTTTTGAAAGATAGTTATTACATAAACAATTGATTGCACTGCTAAGTGCTTATAAATGCTTCATATAACAAACCGAATACAAGCAATCATATCATCTACAAGCAACAACTGATATAATTACATTCACTATGACTATACAAGATAGTCTTTACCAACTCCACACTGATTGAAAGTAAGTTGTCTAAATATTGAAGGAACTCATCAAGAATTAAAATTTATCCCAATTTCAACAAACACATTACCCTATTTGTAATGCAGGAAGGAAAAAGGAAAACAATGAACAAAAGAAATATACAAACGTAGCAGTTTTGTTATTTCAACTACATAATTTATACTAGGATCTGTTTCACATAAAAGGTTCACCAAGGAAAAGCAAACCCAAGATAGATTTGAACACATATGCAATTAGTAACTGAATCACTCCATTTAAATTTAAATTTCAATAACTAATGAAGTAATAGAATCTTCAACTGTAGGGAAGTGAAAAAAGGTAATTAAAAAATGTTGGAGTCTCTTGAGCAATAATATCTGAATCTTATCCTAGATTCCTGATGCTTTGGATCACCTACCTGGTGTCCTCTCAATCTGGGGACAAAGTCATTCTTTGAATATACCTTTCGTTTATTCAATAAATAGCTGTTGAGCATCCAATATATTCTAAGCATGGTATTACATTTTAGGAATACAATAGAAATATGGTACAGTCCTTGCCCTCAAGGAGCTCACGCAGTAATTAGACCAAGACAGACTTATAAATAAATAGTCACAGTAAAACAATAAAGGAATCCTGAAAGAAGTCTGGATATTGTTCAATGTTGAAACAAAAAGCAAGCAGTTAGTTCCAACAGGAGGGGTAGGGGAAGAGAGGAGTATGGTATGGTGAAAGGTTACATGGAAGACGTGATGCACTAGATGAGTAGGTGTTGTACATATGTCAGCAAGGTAAAAGATGTCCCAGAGAATGGAAACTACATGAGCAAACTCTATCAGCAATGGAGAAGAAATTAGTTTGTGAAGGTTGATGCGGACTTTGCAAGTTGGGGCATGAATTAATGAGACAGAAACAGAAGCCTGGCCCTCCCTCCTTACTCATTCTCCCCTACTGATCTAATTTAGACACACTGATCCTCAAAGCCTCCTTTATTAGATTCATTGAACTTCCTTATTCATCTTTTTCCCTTCGAAGTAGCCAGTAGAATGAAACTATTAATTTGTCACTTCTTCAAGTTAATATGCTATTCATTTCAAGATTCCAAAGCAACCCTAAAAATAAATCAAGGAACCAAATATTATACTGGCCATTAGCATATTTCTTGGGATGGATTCAACAGGTATAATCAAGTAATTATTTTTCTCCTACCACAGTTTAAAACTTCCTGTAGGGTCTCCCTCCCCAGCTTCCAGATGCTATCTTGGGCATAATTCATGCCCAAGCTTAGGTTGCTTTAGAATTGTTTAACTACCTAAGTTTAAGAATTAAAAAGTTCACTGTAATCAAAATCATGTATCTCACAAATAACAAGCTTCTTGCCTTCCCCTGACTCAGGCCTGGCCTTGTCTTAGTGGCCAGCAGGGAGGAAGAGGGCCTTGATCTGTTCTTTTCCTCTCCTTGTCCTTCCTCCTCACCTTCTTTGGATTCATTGTGCTGTCTCCTGCTCTCGCAGCACGCAGGTGAGAAAGAAAGAATGAGAAAAGGCTTGTGTGGTTCTCTCCCAGCTGTCAACGTCACGCACCTGCTGGGCTGAGTCTCAAGAGTTGCTTCATCCCTCTCTTACTTGGGTCGGTTGCAATGACTAATGCCATTCTCCAGAAGGAGGAAAGGATGCTGTTAACAGTTCTTTGGCCTAAACTGATACTACCAGAAACAAACAAGCAAACAAACTATTAAACCCTCCTTACATGAAAAGTAACAGAACAGAGAGAGCCACAGCAGAGTGACTGAAGCTACAGAAAGGAGGGAAGAGCATTAAGTGGTGACTGCTAAAACTGAAATTCTTAAAAGGAGAAATGTCTTATGTTGAGAAAAGACGTAAATTATCCTTTATCATTTTGCTTGCTTCCAGAGAATTGCTACCAAATATTACCCTGTTTCACTTCAGTAATCCCTATCTGAATCCTTTTTGGCTGTAAACACATATCTGGTGATGCTCCTCTCATCTTACACTCTGTCAGAAGCACCAGGGAAAAAGGACCTCAGCTCAATGAGGGTCCTCGCTAGAGCTGAAGACACTCAGGACAAAACAAATTGGCCGTTATCCTCGAGGGCAATCTGCCTCAGAAGCCAGTGACCCCAGGGCTCTGATATCTCTATTTTTCTTTAACTTTAACACTTGCCCACAAACCACCCTCTCTAACAAAGGTATGCATGTGACAAGCAGACAAGCTTTGTTCAGCCAGCGTCTCTGTTTTAGGGGTATCATCATTTGTTCTCAGCAGGAACCAAAGACAAAGAACTGGACTTGCTGGCTGATCTCTAAGTAAATTCCTCTTATTATATCCTCAAATCCTTCACTGCTTTCCAAAATTTAAAGACAAACTTGAAGAGAATATCCAAACAGGCATCTGTTGCTTTAAAACAATGGGAAACCCAAAGGGACCTCAGGGTCTTCAATGAGCAAATCAGTCTTCTCCAAATTTGTTTTATTTGGCACTGAATGAGAAAGAGACTGTTTTTAAAATAACTGTGAAAATTGGTAGACTCTCCTGATATAGTACACTGGCCAACTTTTAAAAGTTGGTAGTAAATTATATTTGTAGTTATTTCAAAAAAAGGTTCTGTATAAATACAAAACAATGGCAACTGATGGTCCATGGAGGCCATAATTTTTCACTGTACCATTTCAATCTTTTCTAAGAGTAAGAAAAAAAATGTTTCTAATTACATTTTGTAAAAGCAATAAATTTTACCCCTTCAATTACATTTAGATTCAGGAAGCATTTTTTAAAGAGCCTTTTTAAAAAAGATAAATAGTATGTTTTTGTTAATGGACGTAGAAATTTAAAAAATCTACACTAACCACAATTGAATCTGCAAATTCAATGAATTATCCAGAAGACATACCCTAGCTTTTAAATTAGAGAGCATTTAATCACATATATAAATGTTTTATGAACTTCTCTTACAATGTCTTTTAGCCAGCAGATTCTGGTGACAGAAGAATAACAGAAGACCACTCAGGTCATGAAATTTTCCCACTCACATTTTACTCGGCTAGTCTCCACGTTCATATCATTTCAACATTCTCGACAGTATTCTGATCTTCATTTTTATTGTCTCTAGTTCAATTCAGAGAATTATTTACTGAGTATACTAAATTATATTTCATTGAACAAAAAGAACAAATACATCAGCAAATATGTTTCACTTTAGACACATACAAGATATTGTGTCTTAGCCTAACCTAACCACAAGGTTAGTATCCAGATGGCTTGACCTCCTCAGCTTTTTGATTCCTTTTAATAGGGTTCTCCTGATATTTATTTGCCAGTATTATCTAAATGCAACTGTTTCATTGTCAATCTATAAAATGGAGTTTTAGTCAATCACAATGTAATGCACCCTCAATATAGTACAATTTTCATTTAATGAATTAATTTTTATGCAAATTTAACCTTTAATGGTGCTACAAACAGTTGCATTCAAGTTACATCTCCAGAACATTTCCCAAATGGTTTAAAAGTAGTGAGAGTGGAAAACAACTAATTTTTTTGGTAATTAAAATGCCCCAAACATTACATGTCGGGCTTAGTAAAATTCTCCAGTGTCCTCATTTATTTGTCAGTACTTACTCTGCATGATTACGACAGTGGGCTTGATCCCCTTCAGTGCACGTGCCAAGAAGAACATTGCAAGTAAGACTTCGGCTAAATGGACCACAGCTAATAGGGTCAAAACCCCTGATAGAATAAGGCAAGGCCATATCTAAATAGACGCCATGGAACAGTGACATTAAAATCTACCTGAGAGCTTTTCTCTAAACGCAATTATGTAAGAAGGTATAAGTCTTGCTAATAATTTCTCTTGAAGCACCTTAATTTCCCTGAAACCTAGCTACTGGGGACAGAGTATGGGTTTCTGTGTGCATTTGGTGTTTATATTTTTAAAAAGGTAATTAGAAGGTGATTAACTCCATCTACAAATAATAGAAATACAGAGTAGAGATGTATCTCTCTTCCTGTTCTGAGAGTAACGTGGTAACTACTGCTGTAGAGGAAAGCTCATCACAGGGTCTGGCATGTGGTGTATACTCAGTATCGAAACAGCATCAAGGAATCAGTGACATATGGTTCCCCTACGCACTGGCCAAACCTGATATCCTTATACCCAGACCTAGATAATTTAGCACAGACTGTGGTGTTATCATTTTTACAAGCAACACCATAGGCTCCAATTTAGAATGTTAAATCCTGTGGCTCACATATACAACCACTTAAGCAACCTCCTTAAGTGTCTTCCCATTACCATGTTTCAATCAAATAGTCCCCTCTATTACCTGTGCATGTCTGCCTTCCTCACTAGATTGAGGGCAGGGCTCATCATTTCTAATAACGTGTGGTTCAGAGTAAGAGCAGTCACAATGGATGAGCACACCAAGCTCAATGTTCAGGAGCAAACACCTCTGGCTTTATTCTTTATTCAATTATCTCTGAGATGATAGGGAAATTGCTGTCACATGCAATTTCTGTGTAAAATGTGTGGGGAAAGCAATTGGCTTGAGCTGTAGTCTGAGAATTGTGTAATCAGGTCAGAATGCTTAATGTTAAAAAAGTTATGAAGGGGAATATTGATTCATTCGTGAGACAAATACTTATTGTGTGCTTAGTAGGTTCTGAGTGCTGGAGACTCAAATTTAAAAGAGACAAGAACCTTCTTCAAATGTTGTAGCGAAAAATCAGTTCAATGTAATGTGATAAGTACCACGCTGGAGAGACGAACAGATTATAAAAGCACTACTACCAAGGAGGACCTGGAGGATTCACGAGACAAAAAAAAAAAAAAGGAGCATTTGGAGACTAAAAAAAGAAAATTTTACAGAGGAAATGTCTCTTTAGCTCTAAGAATGAATATGACTTTGGCAAATGAATTAGGTAAGGGAAAGGCATTCAAAAGAAAAAGCATGGTGAAAGGCATAAAAATTATGAATTCATTTTATGAACTAAAAATTATGAAAGTTATCTTAGATTCAAAAAACTTAAAATAGTTTGGTAGCCTGGGACAAAAGGTTTGAAGCAGGAAACATAAAAGACAAGGCTGTGAATCAGACTTGAATGACATTGGACATCGGTAGTGGTTTTTAACAAAGAAGAAACTATGACAGCAAGGAAGGAAATGTGATAATAGCAAGATAATTAACCAACAGGTATTTATAAAAGTACTTTGAGGCAAGAATGTTATAACACAAGTTTGATTACAGCATTTAAAGTTGAAGATATCTTTGTACCAAAAAGTACAAAGAAAAATAAAAGCTACTTAAGGTAACTTTTGTTTTACTTGAACTCTTTATATAAATTTTATCTAAAGATATTTAGCTTTGCCATCAACTGTCACACACACACACACACACACACACACACACACACACACAGAGATTTAGGGGGGGAAAAAGGTAAGGAGAACACAGGTACTTTATTAGTATCAGCATGAAATATCCTTTTTTTTTAAATATAATCTCCCTCCACATCCTTGGAAGTAATAATTCCAATCAGCCTTTGTTTTTGTTGTTTTGTTTTAGTCAACTCTGTTGGATCATACTGTTACTATAACCGTTCATAATGTGAGCTTGGAGATTGATTCTTATGATATCACTTAGAAGGCTGTCCCTTGTTTGCTCTTCTACCTAGAAAAGGTAATCATTACTACTTTAATCTAGTTGTTTTAGTCTTGCTTCCTGAAAATCACATTCACACCTCAACTGAAAGTGACTCATGCAAATAATTTTTACCCATTTTAAACACTTTCTACCTAAAGTAGAGGTTGATAGGTTAATTCAGGAAATTATGTAATTTGAAATTTTAAGCACTGCTTTTTTATATAACTTTCTTATTATTACAGAGTAGAAAAATGAAAAAGTACAAATTAGCAAATCTGCTATTAATATTTTGGTATTGTCCTTCTATCCTTTCTCTTAATATCCTTTTCTTTATCCTTCTATCCTTCATCTAAATAGCTAGGTAAAGAGGAAGGTAGATAAATAGGTAGATGGATACATACATAGATAAAGAGAACATAGAGATAGATATAGATATAGATATAGATAGATAGATAGATAGATAGATAGATAGATTTAGCTATTTGATGCAAATGGAATTATGTTATATGTTGTTTTATAGCTTACATTTTACTTTCACTATCCTCATCCTTCAGTTTTTCCACAAGACTAATGACTGTGAAATATGCCATATTATAAGTATACTATAATTTAATCTTTTATAGTGGCATATTAACATTATTTCATTGTTGAAAAAAACAAAGTTGTGTACCTTAATATTTTAGAGAAATGCTTTCCAAAAATTACCTTTAACTAATAAAGGGCTTTGTAGAGTCTTCAAGAACACTACAAATACCTCAAGAAAATGTAAAAAAAAATGTCAAGGTACAGGAGTGCCTGGGTGGCTCAGTTGGTTAAGCGTCTGACTTGATTTCGGCTCAGGTCATGATCTCAGGGTGTGAGACTGAGACCCACATCGGGCTCTGCACTCATTGGGGAGTCTGCTTAAGATTCTCTCCCTCTCCTCCTGCCCCTTCCAGTGCTCTCTCTCTCTCAAATAAAGAAATAAGTCAAAAAAAAAAAAAAAATCTTTGCTTTCAGGAAAGAGTGCTTGCCTAATTTTAAATTCAGTGTTTCCTGGCTATGCTACGACAACATCCACTGTGATGAGCCGAATCATATCTATATTTTACACAGCAATATCTAATAATGAAAACCAGTTAGTTGGTCAAATTAGCCAAACCAAGCATGTCTCCAATTATTTGTAGACAACCAAACTTAGTGGTTCTCAAAATCTAGCAGACATTAAAAAAAAATCATTTGGGGAACTTTTTAAAGATGCAGATTCTCAAAATTGACCTCCCACCTGTAATTCAGATTCAGTAAGTCAGTGGTGAAACTGAGGAATCTGCATTTTTTTTCAAGTATGCTAGAATAGTGGGCCAGCAAACTCTCTTTAAAGGGCCAGATAGTGATATTTTATGCTTTGATCGTCTCTGTCACATATTTTTCTTTTTGTTTTAAATAATTTTTTGTTACTATTTATGTCTTTAAAAATGTAAAAAACATTCTTCACAAACTGAGCCATACAAGCTCCAGGGCAGATTTAGCCTATTGGCTGTAGTTTGCTAACCCCTGCTCTCGATTTTGATGCAAATGATAAGTGGATAATAATTTGAGAATTGCTGCACAAGGAGGAGCCCAGGAACCATATGACTGGTGTGGTTACCTCAATAAGCTATTATTTGGTATAAATTAATATTACTGTTGCTTTATACTTCTCCTTCTAGACAGTAATAAAGGCATATTCTTCTGTTGGATGTTTAGCTACTGTACCTAGGGTGGTTTTGTTTGTTTTCTCTGGCTGAGTCCTAAAGGACAGAACACTTCATTGTCTACAGTGAACTGTAAGGTCATACTAACATGCATTGTAAAAGGCACAGGGCAATGATGTTACATGTTGACACTATGGTTCAATTAATATGTGGGTCCTAGTCCAAATTCTGACATTATTGATAGAATTAAAGTCAGTGAACTGCAAAATACTTTAAGAAGAGCTAATAATGGCTGATTATGGACTTTGTTCTCTTTTATACCAATATAGAAGATTGCATTTTCCAATGATGGCTACAATATCTTCCGCTGCACATGTTTTTCTTAACAATGTGATTTTGACACTCCTCCTATTGAGAGGCTGTGTCAATGAAACTGGGTAGGCTTGTAACAACAGCAGAAGTGGCATTATATGACTTTTAAGCTATGTCATAAAGGGCAAGAAAGCTTCCAACTGGCTCTCTGGGGACACTTGCTTCCAGAATCCTGCTGCCATGCTGTGAGGAAACCTACACGTAGAGGCCACGGGTACATATTCCAATTGATAGCCCAGATCCGGACTCAACATATAGCAGCATCAACTGCCAAACATACCAGTGAAGATGCCTCTAGATGACCCTAGCCTCTAGCTATTGAGTCATCCCAGCCATAAAATCTTCCCAGCTGAAGCCTCTGACATCATGGAAGAAAGAAGTCATTTCCAGAGTTCCCTGTCCAGATTCCTAACTACAGAAACCATGAGAAATAATAATATTATTTTTGTTTTTTAAGGCACTTGGTTTGGGGATAAATTTTAAGCAGTAATAGTAAATAGAAAAGCAAAGGAAACAAATCCAATGTTATTCCCATGACTTTGATAAATTTAACAATCATTAAAAAAATTAGAATACTACATGGTCACCCATGAACATGGATGTGTGTGTGCATACTCCAATGACATTTTAGGAAACCCTAAAATAATCCATACTTTGTTTTTCAAAGAATTATATTTAGTTGAGGGTTTAGTGGATAAAAATTAATAATATGTAAAGTCCTATATGTCAAAGGTGTCAGATGGCTTTTTAAATATAAATATATAAAATGTAGATATTTTACACCTATATAGACATATGAGAAAACTGAATATTAGTCATAAAAATGGCAATTTACCAAAATAAATTTGTTATTAGAAAATAAAGCTCAGCATAAATCTTTATGATAACGACTAAGACACCTGATAGCAGGATATACATGCATACACAGTAGTGTATATGGTATAGTATTGTTACTTTTTTAATAAGAGCAGCAAAGTTGTAGAGAAGAACCATTAGCATCATTCCAAAATTCCATTTTCATTCTATTCCATTCCACATTCTGCTTATATCTGTCCTTGAAAAGAACAGTATCACCCAGGAAATTTTTAAAAATTCAAATTATAACAGTACCGTTCCTTACCATGGTCAGCATTTAAGGAAGGAATTGTTAATCTTAGAAAAAGGTCATATTCAGATTATGCCTATAAATTTGATCAAAGTGAAATCGTAAAATAGCCGTCTTCAACTCTGCTTTTCCGGGAAGCCTTATAAATTTTCCCTTATAAGGGCTGTGCTAACTTAACATGTAATCATGTGCAAAGAAAGCATTTGTGTTGCATTTGAAAGAAGAAAATGTTCAGAGTTGCTTTTAACCTACAACCTGGCCAAAATAACTATAATATAGAAAAATCAGCATCATGTGGTAGAAAAATTATACATTTGACTCTTCTGGAGATAAATGTACTGCAGATAAGTTATGATGCTCTAACTGTGCACAAGGTAATTACCCTATTTAAGCACAGGTATATATCAAGGATTTTATATGGTTGTGAGCCAAGGTAAAGCATTATGTGACAGTTCTAGTTTCACAACTTTTAAATGTTTATTTTTATTAGTGAGTCATACATTCCTTTATTAAGTCCACAAGATTCAGTGGTAAATCAACTTGTCTAAGAAATATCTACATATTCAAATATGAATGGATATAAAATTGCAAGAATATACAGTTTTCATTGAATGTCAAAACATGTTAGACTGGAAGAGACTTCAGTGTGCCCCTAATTGACCAATTTCCCATCTATCTCTGCCTTCCCACTTCCATCTTCCTCTCTTTCTCCCTCCCTCCTTTCCTGATACATGTCCTTCTTATTTTCTTTATTCTTTTTTTTTATTTTTTTGTTCAACAAAGGTGAAAAAGCAAAATCACAAAAATGTTCCAGATCTGTATAAGTGAAACTAATTAATAAAAGTAAATACATTCAGAACTTACTATTTACTATACCATGCACTGTCCTGAGTGTTTTAAAAATATTGCCTCAACTAATCCTCAGAACAACCCTATAAGAATGGTGTCAGTATTACCTCTATTTAACAGATAAAAAAGCTGAGGCACAGTAAGGTTGATTTGCCCAGTTACACAGACAGGAATCAGGAAAACAGGATCCAAATCTAGGCAGTATGACTCCAAAATCTGCTCTCTACCATAGGTTCTATTGTGGACTTTTTGTCAAAGATTCAGTTTACACTAGGCCAAACATATAAGAATTAACTATTTTTTATAAAATGGCATTTAATTGATAAACACTAAAATACAAAAGGAAGTACCAAGGGGCTCAAATTCTTGGAAGGCTCTGGACCCCTGGAAAAGAATCCAAGAAATGCATGTAGAACTGTTCCAGAGAGTATCTGTGGAATTGCAACTCGTATTTTCTATCCCATTCTGAAAAATATTTGGAGAGGAAGGAGGAAGTCCTCAGGGGGCTTCTCCAACTCCATTCTTCTAACTAATCAAAAAATCCTCACTGGCCATAAATTTCAGGAATTTTAACTTACAAAACCAAGTCATGTTTAATTCCCATTTATTCAGTCTTGAATGTCTAGGGACGCAAGTACTCCAAAGGTTTGAGAATTCTATTAAAGAATATCTTTGGAAAACCTCGGTGAATCCAGTAAATCGGGGCAGCTCAGACTCTTGCTTTACAAAGGTTTTGTAACTCATTCTGCTATCAAATTTTTTCTCAGAGATTCAGGAAACAAATGGGAATACGGGAAGAACCTCAGATAATAGGCATTGTATAATGGAAGAACAAAAAATGTGGCAAACAGATCTGAGTGAAAACCTCTGCCTCTCCATTTACCATCCCCCATGTAAGAAGTCCTTTATAAGCCTGTTTCTTTCTCTGTAATACGGCAATACCAGTAATAACCTTGTAGGCTAGTTATGAGGATTAAATGAGATTATGTCAGAAAGAGTGCTTGACCCAGAACCTAGTATATGAAGAATTCCTATTAATGCCTGTTTACAAGTGAAGAAACTGAGACATTTACACCTAATGTTGGTAAGCGTTCCACGATTTTTTCAGATCCCTGTTTTATGGAAATACAAACCCCTCCAAAATTAGATGTACGTTTTTACTTTTCATAATATATTACCATGGAAATTACACTTCATACATACTCAGTGAACTTAATATAGCAATTAATTGCTAAAGAAATAGATACACTTTTTAAAGAAATATTTTTATATTCTACAAAAAGGACATTTATCTACAAAACAAATATTTTTCTCTCTGGCATACATGTAAACTGAAAATTAAAATAGTCGTACAGAGAAATTACCTCTAAATTTTGCAAATATTGCCTAAAATACTTAGCTTTTTTTTTAATTAAATGACTGACATATAAGAAAATGTTTTAAAACCAGCCTTCAGACAAGAATCACAAAGCAGCAGGAGATAAGCAATAGTCAGTAACTACTAGATTCTGGCAAGTTGCTTAGCAACTCTGGAACTGCAGTTTTTAGGCTCTTTATTCAGCTAACAAATATTTATTGAATACTTACTACATGCATGTTGCCAAGGAGAGATACAAAGAGCCTCATGAAGAGCATATTATTTTTATCATTTCCTCCTATGACAAACTGACGCTAAGCAGTTTTATAACTCACCTATACTCTAAGACGAGGAAAATGAAAGAAATTGAGTTTGAATCCAAGCCTGATGGCTTACAAAGACCTTGTTGCTTTTCATTCTGTTGTCTATTGATGAGCTCTAAATCACTGTCTCTGGAACTATACCATAGCTTGTCTTATAGTTATGTAACTGTTTCATTTTTATACAAATTTTAATATCCATGAGGTATAGGGATGCCATCAGCTTTCTTTTGTATCTCCTAGAACAGTGCTACTCAAATAGTGCTCCGTGGGATGCTAATTAGTAACAAAGGGTTGTTACTAATTCCCAGCAAAATAGGTATAGATATTGAAATTGTTAAAAATTTTTATAGCAGTTTGATTGAATAATTTTATGTCCGTGGAACATAATGATAAAATGTTTGGGTGTACATTCTGTATGTTTTATCTTTTTAAACTGGATCTTTATAACTCTTTTTAAAAAAAAAAAAATTCAACTTTTGGGGGGTCTAATGAAGAACACTAGACAGCACAAGTTTCAAATCAACACTCTGATCAGTTTTGACATACTTACGCACCCATGAAATCATCATCACAATTAAGATAAACACTTCTGTTACCCCCACAAATTTCCTTGTGCCCCTTTGCAAGCTACCCCTCTCTCCAGCTCCATGACAATAAAATAGCAAATGGGTGTGACTCTGCTCCAATAAAAATTAATCTATGAAACAAGACATCAGGATGGATCTGGCCTGTGGGCTGTAGTTTGCTGACCCCTCCTCTAGACAGTCATTCCATTGACTTTGAAAAGCACTGTTAAATGAATTAAAAAGAAAGAGAGTAAGGAACAAAAACTACTGGATTTTTGGTCCTCAAGTCATGTGGAACCTAAGTAAAGTATTGCCAAAGCAATCCTAATAGTAGCTTATCTTTTGTTTTGAGGTGGCCTTTGCTTCAGAACCTTAGCTTGGGTTTAACTTTATCAAAGGGTCTTTAGTAATAATAGCATGGAAGTAGTACTTATATGATTGGCTGATTGTTAAATCCATTTATCTACTTTTTTTTTTTAACTTTCATTTAAAAATTAGCTACATTAAATATATGACTTTACATAAAGGAAACAAGTCATGGGCATTTTATAACAAATTAGGCAGTGTCCAAGGGTGGGTATTTTGGACTCCAAAACAGATCTTTCTAGTTATAGAAAGAACAATTCCACCAAATATTCTGAAATTAGGAATAGTGAACACTCACCCCTAGGCTTAAAGGAAATCTGAGTTACCAAAGTATTAATTAGCTTTCCAAGTACTAGAGCACTGGTTTCCTCAGAATACAATTCATTAATCACAACATCAGGTTATGCAGCATTGCTTTTCTATATATTGTTTTTGCCAAATGAATAACCACTACCATGGTCCTACCATAATTATGGAAAAAGAAATAGAAAATAAAAAGCAGAAATAATGTGGCAAGGATCCAAAATATCCTATCTCTAATTTTTAAAGTTTGTTAGACTTATCACACTTTCTGCATCCCTATTAATCTTATACTTTTAAGAAAAATATACATTAGAAGTGATTATAAAACTTGAGGTTCAAGTGGATCACCTCCCTCACCATCCCAGAGTGCAGGAGGAGTTCCCATTAGCTAGTTTGTGCATCAGAAGAAATATATTATATAGGGTACACATAAAAGAAGTGAGCTTAAAAGAACAAAGTAACATGTCCAAAGTTGTACAACTGGAATTTCTATATTCACTGTTACTCAAAAGTTTTCAAGTCACAAACCACATGTGTGGGCCCATGTGTGTGAATGTGTGTGTATCTACTGCAAAGGTTAAAATTTTCTCAGCCTATTGCCCCGTATCACCCCCACCACTACCAACCAATTGCATACTTTGAAACAGGGTACTAAAAAGGTAAAAGATCAAAGTATTTCATAGAAGATGATATAAAAAGGCTTTGTTTTTATTCTTAATTGCTAACAGTTTATGTCAAAGATACATGAAATAGAATTTTTATTATGAACCATACTTTCATTCTATATGAATGTGAGAAAATTTGATGCCTCTGCCATAGGTTTCCGACTTTTATTAAAACACCTAGGTAACTATAAGATAGTCCCTTATTAATAATATTTTAGAGCCAAACATTGGACAAACACTTATTTAGTTAGACCAATACTATACATGAAAGTGAACATCTGTAGCTGATTTTTCAAGCTTTATATGAACAATCTTATCAAATTAACTTTGAAAAAAACCCTCTGAATGTGTGGATCTTTTCAGTTTTAGATGTCTGAAGTTGAATACGCTACTACCCTGGAAATGGAAAAGCAAGGACCTTAATCTTATGCTAGGCAGGACAGTGCATTTGCGCTGCTCATTTAAAAATATACATATTAGTGTTCTTGCACAGTGCATAGATTATATGACTTTAGGTGGGCATGCTTTTTCATAAAAGTATCAATGCTCTAGCAAAAGGGATGGCAGGTAAGACTGAAGATCATAAAACAATATCCTGCACTTCTCTATCATAATATTCTTCAAACTTTATTTTTTATTACTTTTTAGTCGTGTTTTTCACTAGATTGTGTGTTCTTTGGAATATGTATGATGTTTTCCTTTTTAAGCACTATAGGTATCCCTCACTTTTCAAAAGTTCCAATAATGCCACTTTGCTTTTACAAAAGGCCCACATTAGTACTTATTTTTGCTAAAGGAAAGAAATCTGAAAAGGAATTCTGCTTTTATGAAAAAAAGGCAAAAAGCAAAAATAGTGTTCAGCATTTGTTTTGCAGAGCCGTTACAAAGGCAGCATGTACCCCCAGCAGCGAGAGTGGCCCACCTAGCTCCTTCCCAGGGAACTACACTCCCCATCTCAGCGCCAAGCCTCCCATAGCTTGCACCTGTGTCTAGGAGCATCTGTGCTTTATCTTGATTAGATGATGTATCCTAAGTATCACAAAAGCCTACGAGAGGTGATTTTTTAGGTGTGGGAACATTAAAAAATGTTTCCATATATATTAATGGTAACTGATCCTTTGCTTTACACCATTGCAGCTTACAAAAAGCTTCTGTAGGAACATTCTCCTTTCAGATAGTGGGTGAAACCTAGAGTCCCATAGTGCCTAACACAATGCTTGTCAAATAGTTGGTATTTAATACTTTTGAATGACTAAACTCAATATATCCTAAAGCCAACTAAATTATACCTAAAGCTTTGTGATGTTGTTATTAAATAAGAAACTGAAAATGTTTAAGTATTCATTTATTACTCTCTAAATTCAGAGTTTCCCAAAGTGAGATTTGAGGGCTACCATTATAAAGTAGTCTAGATTCATAGTTAAACATGGATTCGGTGTTACCCACTTTATACTTAATCAATCTGAATCACTTGGTTATGAATTGTCCTCATTATCTCTCTATCTCTGTGTCTCTAAATTTATATATATATATATATTTTTTTCCTTTAAACAAACAAACAAACTCCCAGGAGCACAAAAGTTTGAGAAATCCTACTGTAGGTGCTGAAAACAGGAGGTAGATTATTGTTTTGTCATTAGTATTAGTGCTAGAAATAGAACTAGCAGTACCACTGTGGAATAAATGGAGTGGATAAATTGATTGTTGCAAGTTTATGCGTCAGACACAATGCTCAGAACATTACAACACGTTTAGTTAAAATAACATCTCAATCTCTGTTTCATCTGTAACATGTGTTTTATCATAATTTCACACATTTATCACAATTTCAAGGAATAGGAGACTGAGATTCACAACGATTAAAATACAAAAATACTAATTCAAACGGATACATTCAGCCCTTTGTTTATTGCAACATTATTTACAATAGCCAAATTACAGAAGCAGCCCAAGTGTCCATCAATAGATGAATGGCTAAAGAAGTGGTATATATCTACAATGGAATATTATTTAGCCATAAAAAAGAGTGAAATCTTGCCATTTGCAATAACACTGATGGAGCTAGAGAGTATAATCCTAAGTGAAATAAGTCAGAAAAACAAATACCATATGTGGACTTTAAGAAATAAACACTCATATGTGGAATTTAAGAAATAAATAAGCAAAGGAAAAAAAAAAAGAGAGAGAGAGACAAACCAAGAAACAGACTCTTAACTATAAAGAACAATCAGGTGGTTACCAGAGGGGAGATGGCTGGGGGGATGGGTGAAATAAGTGATAGGGATTAAGGAGCGCACTTATGATGAGCACTGAGTAATGTACAGAATTATTGAATCACTATATTGTACACCTGAAACTAATATAACACTGTATGTTAACAATACTTGAAATTAAAATTTAAAAATAATTTAAAAAAAGAAAAAATTGCCTAAGTTTGCATACCATAAAACATGTAAAGAGGTTAAATATATGGCCAAGGCTAAAAAACCTTTTAAATGCTAGCACCCAATTCTATCTAGTTCCCAAGCCCAAATGCTGTGTACTAAAGTATGGATCAGAATATGGGCACTATATCAATTTGGTGTATTTATAACTGAAAGAAAACATACTCATAGAATTTGGGAGTTCATTTATCTTTAAAAATTAAAGTTACCCCAGAGTAAATATGTCTAGATACCCCACAGCAAATATCTCTGAATAACATCAATTATTCTAATTCATAGGGCAAAATGTCTATTCAGAGAACATACACGGCAAATAATCAAAAATTTAACTGAACTATTCTAATGGATATATACACACAGGCTAAGGTGCTATTATATAGATTATTTTATCTGGAAAAAAAAAAAGACATTTTGTGATGAAGCTTTGAAAAAAAACAGCATAGGGGCGCCTGGGTGGCTCAGTCGTTTAAGCGTCTGCCTTCGGCTCAGGTCATGATCCCAGAGTCCTGGGATCCAGCCTCGCGTCAGGCTCTCTGCTCAGCAGGAAGCCTGCTTCTTCCTCTCCCACTCCCCCTGCTTGTGTTCCCTCTTTCTCTATCTTTCTCTTTGTCAAATAAATAAATAAATAAAATCTTTAAAAAAAAAAAAAACAGCATAGTTGGTCTAAAACCTATAAAAATTAACTGTCAAGATCTACAATGAGAAGACATGATTCATCTTTTCAAAAACCTGGTGCAGTTTAATATTTGAATGCTCACAAGATCATAAGGAGATTCCCAGAAGAAACTGGAAGACCTTATAATAGGAACTCATGAAAGAAAGAGGAGCTCAAAGTAGAGAAAATACATCTCAATTATCAAGGATTTGAAAAGGAAAGTGTGTCTACACCATGGGAGAAAAAAAGCTGATTTTAGAAAACTAAAGTTCCAAATAATTCCCTCTTCAAAGAGAAACTACTTTATTATTTAACAGAGATACCCTTAATTAGAAGAGCAAAAAAGGCATCAGGGTTCAGCAAAGCCAACAGGCACATAATCTTTTCTATTTTAAATTTTGAAGTAATGCTTTCTAAATAACACAGTACAGTTAAGGTGATCTTGAATATATTACTGTAAGTCATAGTCACAAAATTAAATCTTGGGAATTTTAAGCAGTGTTAAAGTTCATGCAAAATTCACCAAAAGCAGAGAATGGTACGGTATTCTGTTGCTTACAAATCATGCCTATAGAGCATAGAAGGAACTCCAGGATCCAGCAGGGTTTACTAAGTATGTGGGAAGCTAAGGAGAGCCCAGTAATTCTCCAATCACTACTGAAGTAATATGCCCAATGACTGCTCATTTTGATACCATTAAATTTCAGTAGATTTAATTTCTATTCCAATCACTTCTGCACATATGTTTCTCAGCCAGTGGTTCTGATACTTGGAAAGATATAGAAAAATTAAGTCAGGATGTACAAAACAGTTAATAATCTAATGTTTGGAAATACAAGAAATCAGCTTGGGCTGTCTGTGTTGTTGCTAGTATCTTGATTTTATACAGTGTCACTACATTCGTTATTAGAGTGAGAACATCTAATTCAGCTTCGGCAGTTTCTTTGTTTTGAAGATCTGATGGTGCCTGGTTAATGATATGCTGTTAGCTATATTCTAACTGGTAATGCAGCTACTCCTGGGGAGAAAGCAATGAAACGTTATCCTCTGCAGTTCTGGTGAAAGGGACACTGTAAGCTGCACTGCATGCCTCCATCAGGGGCTGAAATTACAAAAATAATTTTATGTCTTTAAAGTTTCCAATAACTTGTGAATCTTTGACATTGGTGAACATGTTTAAAATACCACCAGAAGAAAAACTCATCTCAACACACAACTCTGCTACCACTGGATTGATCTCATCTATTAAAAACACATAAAAATTGTTGAAGTTATTTGAGTTTCCTCCATCATTTCTACCTGATAAAATAAACCTGAACTTTCAAATTACAAAAGCCAAGGTGAAAACAGATAACAAATCATCATGCAGGAGAAGTCACCTTATTTCACAGGCTAGCAATTTGCTCAGGCCTCAATTCCTCACAACATAGGGCCAAGTCAACCTGGTTCATACCTCTTCTTTCACTATGCACTTGCGAGAAGCTTCCACTCTATTCAAATCAACTATCTCATTGTGTCTCAAACACTTTCTAATTGCCCACCACCACATCTTTGTTATGACCCAGCAAACTTTAATAATCTCATCTACCCTTGAAGAGGCAGTTAGCATTCTAGTGCTGCGATGAGGATGTCCCATGGTGATTTGTTTCTTTTCCCTGAATTCTGATAATAAACCATTCTTTACTTTCATTTGACAAAAACAAATGTCCTTCATAATAACAGTAAATGCTACCGGACCTTTACCTGAGTAGCAGAAACTAATCTAATCACTTTACACAATTCAACTCATTTAGTCCTCAAAATAAACTTATGATAGAGTATCCTTCCCATTTTATGGATGGAAAAGTGAGAAAGCGAGATGCTGTGTGACTTCCCCAGGATCACAAAGCTCCTGAGTTGTTAGAACCAGGAATCAAACCCAGGTAGTTTGAGTTTAACCTCTATTCTACATTGCACTGTATGTTATTTTACATGAATTATAATTTTACCAACTATATTATTTCTCAAACTGTGATTCAGGCACTGATGTTTGGTTGATCATTACATGATTTTAGGTGGTTTACAGGCAGAGCCTTATACTGAAATGTACTGTGATTGGTTGAGCCCCCAAAATCCCTATTTAGCAGAAGTAACATAATTGATTTATGTAAAACTATGTTCCCTTCAAAGTGTGAGGAAAGAACTTTCATTAAGAATCCAACAACATGTCAGGTATGTCATTAGATTAAAAGTGATTCTATTTAATTTGGTCATAAGTGCAATATATGAAAAGAACATTTAAAATATTCATCTTAAAGGAGACCTCAAATAATTATTCTGCTTAGTATATAAAGTATACTATACTATACGGTGTAATTACTCAAAGCTATTCATACCATATTTCAATTTATCTATTTTGGTTAAAGTTCTATAGAAAGCTTTAAGACTATCTCCAAGACATAATAACGATGAGATTTGATGAATAGCCAAGGAATGAAAATAACAGAAATAAGAATAACCACCCCTATCTTTTCTGGAAAGAATTACTCAAAATAACCCTGTTAGTTACAGTTGATGTATGTAGCATCAAGAAAACTGTATGAGGTGTATAGTATACAAATGAATATATTTTTTTAAATTATAGGAAGTAAAATCTACAAAAATACACCCACTGTATCTATTCTTTGCATGGATGTCACAATTGAACTTGCCCTTGAACTTCTGAATTCTGTTTACTTTTAAAATTAAGCAATACAGGTAATGTTATTTATTTGATTTCTTTTTATATTTTAAGTTGACATCAGTCTCCCCTCCTTTATGTCCTTGCTGGATACCATATGCAGACTTCTTCCAATGGGCAAGAAAGATAAGCGTATAGAGATCTATGCAAAGTGCACTAAGAGAGAAACACTGATGGCTTTGATTAGAGCAAAGACAGAACAGAGAAGATTAAAAGATTTCACTATATCAATCTATAACAAATTTTAAAATAACATTATTGAATATATACTGTATGCTAGGCATAATGTTTAATTCTTTATATTCATTATGTGATTTATTTTTTATAAAAATCTGTTGGAGTAGGTACCATGTTATAGAAAAGACTAAGGAATCTCAAAAAAAGAAATGTTATTAACTTGACCGAGGTTATACAACTAGTAAGCAAACAGGGACAGGACTACAATTTAGATTGGCCTGCTCATTTGCATACATAAAAATATTTTGTAAAGCAAGGAAAAATAAAAAGATTCAAGGACAGTAATCCCACACCCATAAATAGTCCAATGGTGATAATTGAAAGAATTATTGAAAGGGACCCTTAAACCCATATACACAAAGGTATTTTCTCAATCAAATCATAGCAAAAATAGAATTACTTTATTTTTATTTTTAGAATATGTATCATACACATTCACATAATCACAGTGTCATGTATGTGTATATACACAAAACATACTTACATATTATTAAATAATACTTTAAGAGATTATCTAAAGCTATACAATTCTTCAATCACAATTCTATAAGCACAATTCTATAATTTTTGGAAGAGGTGGAGAATAATGATAAAGTGAAGAGGTGAAGAACATATTAGGGCACTTTTACTAGCTGTGTCATTCATTATTTCCCTGATACTGCAGTGAGAATAATTCCTTAAAAACATAAAACTCCCCTCACTAAAATCCTTCAATGATTTTTCTATTATGCTTGAAATAAAATCCAAACTCTTTAACTTGACCTACCACAGACTTTCTCCCCTGCTCCCCATGTTCCTGTGCTCTGCCTGTTTTCCAGCCTTGGCGCTTCATTCAGAACAAACCGCTGCCCTCCTTGGAAGGCTATGCCTCCACCTTCCCATGACTGGCTCCTTTATTTTTTCAGTCAATCTAGCTTCAATGTCATCTCCTAAAAGATGCATGTCTCCCACATAACAGTTTTTAAAAATGAAAATTAAATATCTACTTCTTATTGATTTTTCTCCACTTGACTGTAAGTTCTATATGAACGAGGGACCTTCCGAGTTTTATTTTCCATTGTACATGTGAACTAATCAATGAATCGTTCATGAATAAAGGAATACCAAAGACAGTAATATTGGGATTTAAGCATTATTTTTCCAAATCATTATATTAACCAGTGAAATATATATATTTTTCCCACAGCTACCTATTTCTAATGTTTTTAATGTCATTATAATTTTATACTAAGCTATGAGTATTATAATTTAACTATGCTTTACAATTTGATAAGCTAAATATTAAAACTGGCTGTCATAAAATTATCATTATTTGCCGTCAATGTCTGTTTGCTAATAACTAATTCTAAACATAAAATTGTACATCCCATCTAAGCAAGTCCAGCTTCTTTAATCATGATTAGATCACTACAGACTTCAAAGAAGAGTGAGACCATAGCAAATCTTTTAAGTTCCTTAACCTCTGTTTTATAATTTTTACATCTGTTAAATTAATATGCTGAACTGAATCAGTTCTAGCCTCCTTTGAACTCTTACATTTTGTGATTCAAAAACTTAACTGAATTTCAGAATTTTTCCTCTTCAATTGCATTTACATCCTCTTAATCCTATAAAAATAAAGGAAACAATTCATGGAAAATTACAATGATGGCTATGGCTATCTACTTTGAAGTCTTAAAATATTTCTACCTCCTCTATACAAAAAATATGTAACAAAGAATAGAGTGTTCTGGAGCAACTAAGTTACTATTATGTTTTTTTTCTCCATTTTATACTGCTTTTTTACAAATCTAACCCCATGCCTCAATTCCATGCACAGCTGGTCAGCCTTATGAATGTCATTACAGCATGTGTTCTTCTAATAATCACTCTGCCAGAGGACAGGGCATGGGCCTTTTTGAATTGGTGAACTTCCAAAAGATAGAAGGAATTGAAGTTTTGTATTTTACACCTGCAATGCCAAGCTAACAAAACTATGGAAGATGTTGAAAAGCACCAGGGAACCTGATTTTTTGTTGTCATTGCTCTATACCTCTGTGCCTAGCCAGAGGCCAAATTTTTTAAAAAATGAATAATTTTCTCTCATTATTTAAGAATAGAGCATTGAAAAATGATGGTATTTAGATACGTGGTAAGAAAACTGTATAGAGAAGGAAACACTGGTATGTTTTAGAAAATTATTTTTATCAGTTTCAAAAATGAAAGCGACTATGCAAATCCTGTTTCTCCTCAAACTTGCTAATTCTAAGATCCACTGATGGACAAAAATCATTACTATGTCGTTTGCCTAATGGTAATTGTTTATTTTCCCCATCCTTCTACTTTTATTAATCAAAATTCTTCTGAATGGAATACCTGTTGTCCCTTCTTCACTGCTATGGATTGCATGTTTGTATCCACCCCAAATTCATATTTTTGAAGTCCTAACCTTCAATGTGAGAGTATGTGGAGGTCAGAAATTTAGAAGGCAGTTAGGTTTCGATGAGGTCATGAGAGTGGTGCCCTCATCATAGGATTAGTGACCTCATTAAAAGGAGAAAGGAAGAAGTGAGCTCTCTCTCCCCACCATGTGAGCATATAGAAAGAAGGCATCTATCTGTAAGCTAAGAGGGTTCTCGTCAGAACCCAACCACACCAGCACCCTGACCTTGGACTTCGCAGCTACCAGAACTGTGAGAAATACATACCTGTTGCTTAAGCCAACCAGTCTATGGCATTTTGTTAGAGCAGCACAAACTAAGATATCTACCCTGAATATTTACTCAATTATATTTTTCTATCAGTATGGACTCATGGAAGTATATTTAATTCTATGGGTTAATATTCAAAACTAGCATTTATTTTCTTGTTCAAATTGTTTTAGCCTCATTCATGCTTTTTCAATAACCCCCATCTTTTTTGAGCACTTATTTTACTCTCCTACCACAAGATATTTCAGGTTCCTCTTAAATTTACCCTGCCCCACCTGGAATCAAGCATTTTCCCAATGAGTCCTTGTTCCTTTTATTGCAGAATGTTTAGAAACTAGGGCCTGGGGTTTGCACCTCTCAAAGTATTTCTCTGAAGATATTTACTAAAAAGGGAAAGATAGTAACTTTATAATAGAGAAACCTTGCAGACATCAGCTTTACCAAGTGATCAGATTGATACCACCACTAAGAAGACATATTGACATCATAAACCTTCTTGATTTGGTGAGCTGATAATATAGCATCATTTCAGTAGTATTATTGTAAAAAAAACCACAACACTTTATTCCAATCATGAGAAAAATCAAACCCAAATCGAGGGACTTTCTACAAAATAACTCATCAGCACTCTTCGAAAGTGTCTAGTTCATGAAGGAAAAGGAAAAACTGAAGAACTTTTACAAAGTGGATAGCCTAAGGAGAAGTAACAACTAAACTCAATGTGGGATCCTAAATAGGATCCTGGAACAGAAGAAAAGAAAGCATTAGGGAAAAAAATTGATACAATTCAAATAAGATTTGTAGTTAATAGTGTTGCACCAATGTTAATTTCCAAGTCTTTAAAGATGCACTGTGGCCATATACGTTGTTAATATGAGAAGAAATGGGATTGGGAGATAAATGGGAACCAGGTCCTATCTTTGCCACCTTTCAGCAAGTCTAAAATTATTTCAAAATAAAAAGCTTTAATTTTTTTTAAACAAAGATCATTTATCTTATTAATAACACTATTTACATTTTATGATATACTTTCACCAAAAATGAAGGATGGAACAGATAGTAATAAACAAATGGCACAATGGAAAGCTCCTATCCATGCCCAAGCATTCCAAATGAAAGTATTTTCCTACCAACTGTATGTTTTGACCTCTAAAATTCTGAAAACATATTTCTAAAAGTAATATGTCTCATGAATTCTTACAAAATTTTGCCATATTTGAATTTTTTTATATTTTAGTTATTGTTTTAGAAGTTGGACTTGCAAAAAATTAAATGATTAATCACTGCAGGACTCATAAAGAAAAAAAAAACAAAGAACAAAAGAAGAAAAATAGTCTAAGAATTTAAGTGGCTTCATTCTAAAAATTAAATTAGTTAACTTTACTGGGCACACATTTTCTGCCAAATACTCTTCCAAAGACAATATTAAATTGCTAGATAGGGACTATGGTACATTACAAAAATGGCTGTAACTCTTTGCTCCTTCCTTGATCCACATACTTGGCAATGCAACTCTACAGCTACTCCCATCAAGAAGTAGAGTCTGTTCCACACTCCTTGAATCTGACCTAGTTGTGTAACTTGCTTTGACCAACACAGCAGAGTGACAGGATGCCAGCTCCAAGACACCCTGTGCGCTTCCTTTCACTCTCTTGGACCTCCTCTCTGCTGTGTAGCCAGAGCTACACTGCTGGAAGGAGGTGCCATCCCATGGAAGAGAGGCTAGTTGGCCCAGGTGAAGCCACCTTAGACCAAACTTCAGCCAGTTAACCACCAGACCCTAGATTAGGAAAATTACTTACCTGATCCACACAATTAACTGCAGATGCACAAGTGAACCTGGCTGAGCTGAACCTAATGAGCAGTAACAAGTCCTTACTATTTCAAGTCACAAAGTATTGCGGTGCTTACTTACATAGCAATAGCTAACTGATACAGGGCTTTTTTTTTTTTTTTTTACATTGTGCACAAAAGGAAAACAAGGTACAGAAAAGTAAGTAAGTTGTTCAAGTTTGCACCAAGATTAAGTACAGAATTACAATCCCACATCTGTCTGACTCCAAAATGTTTTCCATTTTGCAGTACTATCTCCCAAAATCTAGTGTGTTCTCATTTTCATTATTTCTCTAAGTATTGTCCCTATACTTGACTTACACAATTATTAGATTGGATTATAAGTGACTAATCTCTTCTGAATAAGCACATGCTAAATACTGTCCTGATTAAAGAGACATTTATTATACTCGATATGCTTTCATAATCACACATTCTTTTTTAACATGAAATCAAATGTGCTACATGATAACAATGATTAAGTGTCACAATGAATGCTTTCAAAATATGCCTCTTCCTATTTACTTGTTACGTAGCATATTTTATTTTTATCACAAGTATTTAATATGGATTTAACAGTATAAGTATAATTACATAAACATTC
Organism: Halichoerus grypus; assembly: GCF_964656455.1. Lineage (NCBI taxonomy): Eukaryota > Metazoa > Chordata > Mammalia > Carnivora > Phocidae > Halichoerus > Halichoerus grypus. The sequence goes on from NC_135712.1 coordinate 89,309,454, forward strand.
TTAAAGACATTTGACACTCAATTTTATTTTCAATTTAAAAATATGCAAAATAAATTATCAGTTGGGCTCAGAAAATTGTGATGAAGACTCTGTAGGATCTTTATTTCAACAGTGTTACATATAAATATCTTTGGAGCCAGGTTGCAACTGATGCTTTTCCTTATTTTTAATTCCCTAAAGATGATGGTTCAAAAAAGAAAGGAATAGATCTAAAACAAATGAAAGTAAGACTAAACTGGCAACTTTCTTTTAATTAAACCATAAAGTACAAGTTCCAAATAGTTAATCCCATTTGATTTAGAAAAGACTTTCCAAGAACTTAATAAAACAATTTGCAGTGGACAACTGCTGGAAGTATTCACCTACCTGATAGTATTTTGCAGTGTGACTGAAATAAAATCCATGGGATATTTTTGGGGCCACATGTTACCACAATAAAAGAACATCTTAAACAACCAAAGCTATAGTTATATTTCTATTCAGTTTCAGATCTTTGTTCAAAGTCACTGAATGAAAGTTGTGATAAAGCATTTTTAATATACCATTTTGCCTCTAAATGTGTAATGTGCTTTAACCCAGTAAGCATAATGCAAATATTCTGTCACTGATATTATTTTTCTTTTCATCAACAAGTTCTTGGGTCCTTGATTAAATTCATAGCCAGTTAAGAATTGAGAACCATTTGAAGAATACATAAGTAACTTTTTAAAAAAAAATAGGCCATGTAAAAATTCAATTTTTTCTGCTCCACTTATGGATTGATATTAATTTACATTTGGAAAATTGGAAGTAATTTCTGAAACAAAATTAAATCAAATTTTTAATTTTAAAAGAGCTCTCAGCATGTCACAAATGAAGTTTCAAATGAGAACTATTGCCTGAAACACTTTACCATACATAAACCAGGAATGGTGAAGGGGCAGAAATAGTACTAAAGAGTATCACATATGAAATTGAATATAGTTACTAAACACTACATATTAGACTATAGATATTATTTTGCATTTTCAACCCCTCTGATTTAATGAACTATAACATCTAAAACATAATACAAGCTATAACCATAAACTCTTAAGTTTGATTGGGTCAAAAGTTAGGTTACATTTTTTCTTTCTAAAATTAAGTATTATATGATACAATTTAATTTTTATCAATTAAAATTATTGACCTATTTTTGTTTTCCTTTCTATTCCCCCAATAGAATGATCTGAATGGAATCTTTTAAAACAAAATATACCTTGGACATCTGGCCTAACAGTCAATGGCATGTGTCCTGACTGCTTGATTCAAAATCAAACTCTACTACTCCCAATAGCTCTATGAAGTTGTCCCTATTCTAAAATTGGGAAACAAACCATGAGAGACTCTGGACTCCGGACTCCGGAACCAAACTGAGGGTTGCTGAAAAGGGAGGTGGGTGGGGGGATGGGGTGACTAGGTGATGTATTAAGGGGGGCACGTGTGGTGATAAGCACTGGGTGTTATACGTAACTAATGAATCATTGACCACTACATCAAAAACTAATGATGTACTATATGCTGGCTAATTGAACATAAGAAAAAATAAAAAATAAATTAAATTAAAAAAATAAAGTAAAAAAATAAATAAAGTTGGGAAGACTAAGGTTTAGAAAGCTTCCTAATATTCCAACGTCAAACTGTGTCAACCAAGGTGAGATAGCAACCTCCATCAGATTCCAGAGCCTGGCTCTTAATCACTAAGCCCTTATGCTTTTAAATGGTAATCACAGAAATTACCTGAAAGAGCTCTATTACCAAGACAACACAGAAGACAATATTACACCTCCTGCGCAGTCATCGCTCACCCAGCAAATACACTAACTCACATAAAATAATTCAGTCAACTCACTGCTTTAAAGTTTTCTAAGCTTTATATTTAGACCATTCAAGTTTTACAAACATTTCAATTTCAATAAATAGGCAATCTGGTATCATGTTTCTAATAGTGTCTTACTTTCTGGAATGCTTAGAACTTGTCTACAGCTGATAGTTTATAGAGTTAATCTATAGCAGAACTATTTTTATTTCTTATTTAAGTCTATTCAGTAGCAATTAACTCCCTGTATCTTTTCCCATCTCAAACAATTCAAAAAAAACAAGTAAAACTCCATTAAACACCAGCCTTTTCATCAAAACTCATACACAAAAACATCCAAAAATGAATAGTAGGTTTGGAGTACGTGTGCATGGTAGTGGACCTTTATTCCCTCACTAAATTAAAAGTCCCTGACAGCTACGAAGACTTGGGCATTCATTTTGTTCCCAAACTCCTGCAAACTGGGAACTGGTCCTCCAATGCATTCATGTTTAATAAGATGGCATTTAAAAATGTCCTCCAGGGGAGCCCGGGTGGCTCAGTTAAGCGTCTGCCTTCAGCTGGAGTCATGATCTCAGGGTCCTGGGATCAAGCCCCACATCAGGCTCTCTGCTCAGTGGTGAGTCTGCTTCTCCCCCTCACTCTCCCTCTGTGCTCTCTCGCGCGTGTTCTCTCTCAAATAAATAAATAAAATCTTAAAAAAAATAAAAATGTCCTCTGAAATTTATTATAACTAAATTTTACCTATATGGGAAAATTTTCCATTCTAAAGAAATTTTTGTGATATTGAAGGTACATTTATTTACTACCTATTCTAACTCGCGGATTATCTTTAACACTTTACATACATTATCTACCTTTTATTCTCCCAAGAACAATAGTATTAGTCTAATAACACCTATAGGAAACTGGGGCTCAAAAAAGTGAAGTAACTTATACAAGTCTCATGGCTACATTCAAACTGATATATAGATGCAGATCTATCTACCTACCAAATCCACTCCCTTTGTACTCCATATGGCACCAACTATCATTCTCTAATGTGATTTGCAAGCACAGCTTTTCCTCCTTAGTATATTTAGAGTGAACCCATTTTTGTTAACTGGTTTGTTTTAAAGCTTTGTATGCATAGGAAGTTAGTGAGAGATGATCATGTGACATCTGAATAATCCACAGAACATTTGCAAGTAAAAACATTTATATCAACAACACTGCTGGGATAGCTGGTTACATTAAAGATGAGCCTAGAAAATCATGTTTTGTTAATGTACTGTTTCACTAAAGTGAAAACAGTTTATGGAACAAATTTTTACCAAATCTTTTTCAAACCAGTAAGTCATAATACTATATCCCATCCAGTCTATAACATCATTGATTATTATATGTACTACAAGATACTTTAAAAGTAAAGAAGTGGCTAATGGTAATTGTCAAGTACCATCAATTGGAACATTCATCCTAATTTCAGGGATACTAAAATGTGGGAAAATGTGCACCTTAGAAACCATGAAATATCATAGATATTATTAATGTGTTTTAATGTCAAAATACATTGGGATACTTTGAAAGCAAACATAATGAGTGGATTCTCATGTAAAAACCATTAGTCCCTAATTCCAAAATATTTTCACAAATAATCCTGCCAGCAGAATGATGAGAGATTAATGATGCCACACTACAAGGAAGCCCCAGGGAATAGCAACAACAGGGAAATATCAACATAGAATTCTAAATATGTGATTATAAAGTAGACCATTGTCAACAATTAACCTTGTCATATTTTATCGTATCTAAAAATTTTCTATCCGGGGCCTCAGTCTTAGGACACTGATAGCCATTAAGTTGCATAAAATTAAACAAGGAGAAGAAAGGTTGTCAAAACTAAAAAAGGGGGGTGCCTGGGTGGCTCAGTCGTTGAGCGTCTGCCTTCGGCTCAGGTCATGATCCCGGCATCCTGGGATCGAGCCCCGCGTCGGGCTCCCTGCTTGGTGGGGAGCCTGCTTCTCCCTCTCCCACTCCCCCTGCTTGTGTTCCTGCTCTCGCTGTCTCTCTGTCAGATAAATAAATAAAATCTTAAAAAAAAAAAAAACTAAAAAAGGAGAGGTAACTATGATTTTAACCATTTGCATTAAATTGCTCAAGAAACTAATCAGATCAACACCAAATGTATCTTTTAGGTGACTTGCCCCACATATTGGTTACCTAGGATCCCAATGAACCATTTAGCTATTGCAGCCTTAGGGCATCCATGTGTTGACAATTTACATAAGTTTTCCTCACCTAATTTGTTCAGCTATTCCTAAGGAGGAAAAAAAAAATCCTAGTTACCTTAGCAACTGCAAAGTTACATTTTATCTTGAAGCTGCAGAGCTTTTGTGAAATTAAAAAAAAAAAAATGCCTCTGTGCTGACATTCCATCCTTATTGGGTGATGGCTTTCATAGTCAGGTTGAGAATAACATGCAAACACCTTTATCTTCTCACTGCCCCACCCTTGACTGCATTTTGCACTGATTGTCTTTATTTTTTTTTTCTTTTTTGGGAAATGAATTACCAATATCAAATATGTATATAAAGAAATTGTCAGAGAGAGGCTCCAGAGAGTGTAGTTCATCACAGCTGACCTTCGTTATTTCTGTGAGAAGAGAAATTTGTGGACAATTGGCAATTGTTATAACGGGAAAATAAACATCCTGTCAAGTGTCAGTGGCTAGAAAGTCAATTTCCAGCCCTAATAGAAGATAGTTGTAAGCCTGTCTGCAGAATAGATTTTTCAGAAAGTACTACGTTAAAAACACATTTTAACAATTTAATTCGAAAAATCACTCTAAAGGCTGTGGTTCTTGCAGCTTACATACTTAAGGCTACAGAGTAAAGGGCACTTGTCAGATCTTAACATGTGACTTCAGCAATGCCTGAGGTATGACTAACTTTGAAAGGGAATACAGTGGACAGAACTGGCTTTAACCCTTAAAAAAAAAAAAAAAAAGAACTCAGGAATAAGGGAAATGGGCAGGACAATGAAATATAAGAAGGTATATGAGGTCTCTTTTCCTTAAAATGATTGAAACCCAAACTGAAGTAGCTTAACAATAAAAAGGAATATAAACTCTTAAATCTGGATTTCTCCAAGCCCTCAGCTCCAAGTCCTCAAGGCTGGGAGGCGGCTCTGCTCGGCCTGAGTCCCCTCCCAGCACAGCAGACTAGAACCTCTCTCTAGGCAGTGAGCTGGGCAATCTCATGAGGCCCTTCTTTGGTTTCCTGTTTTTCAGGGATGGCTTTCCTTCACTGCCTGATGTCCAATGTCTTGAGTGCTCTCACCTCATATGTTATGCACATTTTTTTTTATTTGTTTCAAGCAGGAAGGTACTTCCAGTCCCTGCTATTCTATCTTTACCAGAAGCAGAAGTCTTTTTCTCTCCCCACAACATTTAGTCTCACAAAGGTATCTGATTAATTACCTCTGCTTGCACTCTATTCTCACTTTTGGACAGTCGCTATGTCCAACCAAAGGGGACAATGCGATTAGCAGCAACCGAGTCACATATCCAAACCTGCAGTTCTATTTGTTCTATTGCCAGATTCAGAAAAAAAGAAACAAAACTATTTGCTAGAGGACCAAAACTAATAGCTATCAGAATCCAGCTCAGAATACACATTCTTATCTAAAAAAACAAACAAACAAACAAACAAAAGACTTTTGGGAGGATGCCAATTCCATTCCAAACTTATCTGTTGTTTACTATCTCAAGCATTTCCAGAGCATGTTCTGTGTGTCTATTGATGTGGCCACAGGGAACACCAAGATGAAAAGATGTGAGTGTGGCCTTGGCAGCTCACATTCCAGAGTGCTTCATGTGCACACTTTGCAGTTTTGTGAGAGCATTCACAGACTCTACCTCATCCCATGTACACAAGGGCTCTGGGATAGATTTGGCTTAGAATGGTACATTACTGGGGGCACCTGGGTGGCTCAGTCGGTTAAGTGTCTGCCTTCGGCTCAGGTCATGATCCCAGGGTCCTGGGATCAAGCCCCACGTCAGGCTCCTTGCTCAGCAGGAGGCCTGCTTCTCCCTCTCCCACTCCCCCTGCTTGTGCACTCACACACATGCTCTCTCTCTCCTGTCAAATAAATAATAAAATCTTTAAAAAAAAAAGAATGGTACATTACTGATTTTGGACCCATCTTTCAGATGTCTCATTTTAAAATTGAAGAAACAAGGTAAAGGGAGTGTCAAGCCAAATGACTGGTAAGTAGCAAACCTGATATTGCTGAAGTGTCAAATAGTATGAATGTGGTGTGAACATAGGCCTCTTGTACACTCTCCATTACTCGTGTCACTACACCAGAGTATCATCCTGCCTGGCCTGTAGGGCTAGGTAATAGCTCTCCCCTTCAAATGTGGAATTTTATGTCCTGCTGTTTTTAAACCAAATAAATTACCCCATCCTTCACTGAATAAAACTCATTTGCTATTTGCTATTTTCTCATCTTTACTGTCTATCATTCAGTCCGCACCCCAAAGCTAAGAAATGTTTTGTTTTTCTCTTGTCCACTCATAAAACCCACATTTAATAAACTGGAAAAATTTTTATAAAATCATGTTGCTGGGGAAAATGATAAATTTCTATATAAGAAATGATCACATATTATTTTTAAATACATATTATACACACAAAGACCAAAAGACAATATGCCAAAATATTAATAGGTATTTTAAAAATCTGAGTTGCCAACTTATGGATGATTTCACTTTGGTCTTAATTTTTTTTTTTTTTTTGAATTTTCTAAAATTTTTGACAATTAGCATTTTTTTTTTTTTTAAAGATTTTATTTATTTATTTGACAGAGAGAGACACAGCGAGAGAGGGAACACAAGCAGGGGGAGTGGGAGAAGGAGAAGCAGGCTTCCCGCGGAGCAGGGAGCCCGATGCGGGGCTCGATCCCAGGACCCTGGGATCATGACCTGAGCCGAAGGCAGACGCTTAACGACTGAGCCACCCAGGCGCCCCTAGCATGTTTTATATATAAAGTTATTCCTAAAACTAACCGCTAAAAAAACTATCTCATCTATTTCTTGATGAAAATCTTCCCTGATTAGCCCTATTTAATAAAATGTTATTATCACCTGGGGCACCTGGGTGGCTCAGCAACTGAGCGTGAGACTCTTGGTTTGGTCTTAGGTTATGATCTCAAGGTTGTGAGATGGAGCCCCATGTCCTCAGGCTCCTGGCTCAGCAGGGAGTCTGCTTGGGGATTCTCATTCCTCTGCCCCTCCCCCCTCTCTTACTCTTACTCTCTCCCTTTTTCCCTCTCTCTCTCAAATAAATAAATAAATCTCTTAAAACCTACTGTAGGCTTCTCTGCAAAGCTTTCTTATACCATTGAGGGCCTATAGCCATTTCCTTTTGAGATTCCTCTTTTATTGAAAACCAGCGGTTTTGCTTTATGTTTTTATTTTGAAATGAATGGATACTGCTAGGATTATGAGTTGGTTGTCATGCTCAAAAGAGAAACATATTAATTTTTAATCTTGTTTCAAATGTGTAAAAATAGAAGAAAGTCAGATTTAAATCCTGCCTGTTTTAGTAAATAAGTCAAATTCCAACATAAGAGTAGAATAAACATAGGGATTTGTTTAATTTGACCCTACTATTTAGGAAAACAGGGGGCTACTTTTCCATTAACTACTAAGATCTTACTAGAAATTCCTCCTCCATCTTCCTCTCAGTTCCTTAGATTTACCTGTGTAAGTGGTCTTAAATACAGCCTACTTTGAAAACAATTTTCTAAGGCTTAGTGATAAAAAGACTAATTTCTATAGCCACCCGCCTGTTTCTAGAGCCATGGGTGATTGATGGCTTACAAAGCCTTTTTATACAGCACTGACATTTTAAAGATACTGGCCAGTCTGAACTTTCCATCTGGCATCCCTGATTTCCTTTGTCCCACCTGGACTTATTCTGTAGTGACTTATTCCATTCTTGAGCTCTAAAACTACGTTGATTTAATTTAGGCCTAGGAGTTTGGGGGCAGTTTATTTATTTATTTATTTATTTTTTTATTTTTTAAAGATTTTATTTATTTATTTGACAGAGATAGAGACAGCCAGAGAGGGAACACAAGCAGGGGGAGTGGGAGAGGGAGAAGGAGGCTTCCCGCCAAGCAGGGAGCCTGATGCGGGGCTCGATCCCAGGACCCTGGGATCATGACCTGAGCCGAAGGCAGACGCTTAACAACTGAGCCACCCAGGCGCCCCTGGGGGCAGTTTATTTAAACAAGAAATGAGAGTAATGCCTTTGATGGTGCACGGTGATAGGGAAGAAATCCCTGACTTCCTGGCATTTATTTGTCTAATAACTCCACTGCCATATACAACCAGAGAGATATTCCAGAACCTTCCATGAGCTTACATAAAACTAGCAAGAGAGGCAGTCAATGCTTGCAAAATAAACAAGAAGATGGGGGAAGTTAATTTATTCCAGGCCAAAACAAACCCAACTTCTGTCTTTTGAACAGAGATAACTGATGTAAATAAGATATATTATTACTTAGTGCTAGGGAAGCAGTTTATACTTTTTAAAATACTCTTACACATTATATCATTAAAATTTCATTCACAGTAACATCATGATGTAAAATAGTTTCCTCCGAACCTTAAATCTAGTCAACTACTAAAATGTGGCTTTTTATGCAGGGAATTTTATTCTAGAATAGCATTTCTATCTCAATCTTCCTTCCATTGTGTCTATCCAAAAATAAATCCAAAGCACTTTCTATATAATAGATCCAAAATGCAATCCTATTTATGCTATTAACACTATTAATGTTTTGTTCCTGAAGACTAGTAGCACAACACCTTTATAGATGCCATCATAGAAAAGACAAACACTGGAAACTTGGTTAAATGTTTAGCAGTGAGAAATATCCATACACACACACACATACACACACACCAATAAAGAAAGAGAAAGAGGGAGGAAGGGAGGAATGGAAGGAGGGAGGGGTACGTGGAACTTCTGCAACATAAAAAACCAAGGGAAATTTGGAAACAGTTTTGAAATACTGGTAAAAATGGGCTCTCCCATTTTGGAAACTATACATGACACGGTTCAAGTCCTAGGCTAGATATTGCTCATCTCCCAAAAGTCTTCTGAACGTTGGCTTCTATCACCCAGTAAATTTATGATCAAAGAATCAGAGGAACACTAGGAAAGAGTCATTAGATCTTAATTCAAGCAGTAGCTTCATCTTGGGTAAGTCACTTCATCTTTTTTTTTTCTTACAGATCAAAGATTATTTATCTATAAAACAAAAGTGCTGGTGTCCAGAATATTTAAAAAATATTCTAGTGTTAGAGTTCCATAAAGGATACTATAATTTTGGTCTAAATGCTAAAAAGGTAATTCTTCTCAAAAAGAATATGATGAATTTTCAAGTAAAAAAAAATAAATGAGGGGTGCCTGGGTGGCTCAGTCGGTTAAGCATCTGCCTTCAGCTTAGGTCATGATCTCAGGGTCCGTGTGGGGCTCCATGCTCAGCAGGGAGTCTTCCTCTCCCCTCTGTCTGGCCCTCCCCCCAGCTCGTGCTCTCTCTCTCTCAAATAAACAAATAAAGTCTTAAAAATATAAATTAATTTGCAATTATGATTCAGATTGAGTGACAGAAATTGGACAAGGGCTGTACTTGCTAGGCACAAAGAATCATGAGTTATCAGTGCAATTTTTTTTACTCAGAAAAGCTCTTATTTTTTTTTTTAAAGGACTGAGCAGTTTAAAATAAAAACTCATTTCTGACGCCAAAATAAAGTATTTATTAAAAAAATCAGAGATCACATAGAAAACAAAGAAATCATGATACTAGAATTGGGAATAAGGTGATTAATGAAGTTCTTAGCTTCTAAATTGTTTTCTATTATTGCAAAACAAATTACCCAAAAACTAAGAAACTTAAAACATCAAATATATATTGTCTCATACTTTCTGTGGGTTAAAAATCAGAGCACAGCTTAGCTGGGACTTCTGAATCAAGGTTCTTCATGAGGATGCAGTCATGGTGTTGTTCAGTGGTGTGATCTTATCTGAAGCTTAACCAACCGAGCCACCCAGGCACCCCCATGTCAGTAGTTCTAAAATAACTTCTTATATGCATTTGTATGCAGAGTGATATATAATGTGAATAGTTCCTTTGTACAATGTTCAGAAGTATCCTTCATGACCATAACATAATTTTAAACTATGAATGAGGATATTTCAATGGGGACAAATCCAATGCTACTTCCTAGGTATTTAATATGATAAAGAATATGGTGGGAAATGGAGAATTGATACGTCACTGTTTTTCAAACCTTTAGTATGCTTAAGATCAAATTATGCACAAAGGTAAATATCCAGGTACCCCTCAGTTATACTAAATTAAATCTCTGGGGGATAAGCACAGATTTTTTGCTTTATGATAAACCCTCCAGAAAATTCTGATTCATCAGCTCCAGAAATCACATTTTAAGAAACACTTCTGGGGCACCTGGGTGGCTCAGTTGGTGAAGCGTCTGCCTTCAGCTCAGGTCATGATCTCGGAGTCCCGGGATCGAGCCCCGCGTCAGGCTCCCTGCTCAGCAGGGAGGTCTGCTTCTCCCTCTGCCTCTCACCCTGCTTGTGCTCTCTCTCTCTCACTCTCTCTCTCTCTCTCAAATAAATAAATAAAATCTTAAAAAAAAAAAAAGACACACTTCTTTATATGGTTCACCTCAACTGTCAACTGCCTCATCTGCATTCTTGGGATGTAATACAACAGAGATCCATTCTGGCTCTGTATCAGACATTTCAGTCAATTTCTTATGTTTTCCCACATGCAGATTTTCTGGTCAAGCTGTTGAAAATTTCCAAATCACTATCAGACAAAACAAAAAATCAGAATGTAAAAGACTGAGATAAATGGTTTATTCTTTTAACCGATAGAACTAAAGAAATTAAGAGGAATTACAGAGTTATATATTTGAGTTTCATGCTTTATATTTAAAGTTTTCCTTGTTGTTATGTTTTTTTGGGTTTTTTTTTGTATCTATGAAAAGGTTTATTCCTGTATTCACACTCTCTTTAATACCTGTTACCATCTCACTATATTGCTACCAATTAACTTCAGGAATATACAGTAGAAAATACATGAATTATAAAATGTATTCTCAAATTTCTCAAAATTCTTAATTAACCATAATGTTTTTAGGCATGGTGATGTCCAGAAAAGTGATGATCTTAAAGAAAATTCTATTCCAAGGTAAGCAATTTACAATCGATTAGTTGCACTATTGCCCAGAGCAACCAGAATTTCAGTACTAAGTTAAGAGACAGAGCACATGGGTAACCATTGAATAGTTTGGGTGGGGTCAGCTGTATGAAGCTTTATGGTTTGAAAAACTTAACATGGCTTTCTGGAGGAACTAGAAGTAAAAACATTATAGTAAATCTGTAACATTTATAATTATTATCGATATCTATTAGATATATAAAATTTTGCCTCCAGACTAGTTATAAGTTCTTTCATTACAAAATAAGAAAGTTGTTACAAATAACTAATTTTGACAGCTTTAAAAATGTCCACACAGCAATCCCACAAGGAACATGGCCAAAAGATTTAATGTTATGTGACCTACACTGAATTTAGACAATTTAAAACTAAAACTTCCTTTATTCCACATAAGGTAGGGAAAAAATCCTTAATAATTAGAACTTCACCAAGCCCATGAATATAGAGAGAGAGCAGCAAAACTGGTGATGCAACTATTTCACATAAATTGAGTGAATTATTGCCTCAAGCTATAAAGAGTATGGGAACAACACAATAAAAGTAACAGCAGCTCCAGCTGGTAACAAACAGAAATAGGAAGCTCTTTCATTTGTAAAAGGAAATGGCACAAGTTTTCTGTTCTCTAACAAAAAAAGCATGCAACATTTTCTCCCACTTAAATATTTACAGTCTATTACTTACTATTATGCATTCGATTAAGAATATGTTCTTGCTGTCTTTCTTTTTTTTTTTTTTTAATTTTATTTATTTATGAGAGAGAGAGAGCATATGAGAGGGGGGAGGGTCAGAGGGAGAAGTAGACTCCCTGCCGAGCAGGGAGCCCGATGCGGGACTCGATCCCGGGACTCCAGGATCATGACCTGAGCCGAAGGCAGTCGCTTAACCAACTGAGCCACCCAGGTGCCCCTGTTCTTGCTGTCTTTGACATTAGTAGTCCTTCTCTACAATTAGCCAAACAATCTAGCATTGTTAGTAATGTGTAGGAAAGTTTGATCATACAGGAAATGGGTGGGTTTTAGCATTTACTTGCCTAGCAAACAACAGCAAATCCTAGAATGCCAAACCAAAGTAGATTTTCCATCTGACAAATGAGAGTGGTAACTGCTTCACTCAAACATACACAGAACTTACAAACATGAAATTGATAAGAATAAATTATTTGAAATTCTACTAAGTTGGTTCCATATCACCCAATATGGTATTCTAACATCTTCGTCATCATCATCATCATCATCATCATCGTCATTCAATGAAATTTGTAGTGAGAACTTTTCATGTACCGGATATATGCTGCCTATTACAGATACAAATCAAGTAAGATACAGGCCAGCACCTTGAAAAGCTCACAGATAAGTGGAATTATCTATTTTGTATTGCTCTAAAAGACTGGATTTAAATTAGGGATTGTACAATGTACATTTTTTAAAAAATTATATATTATACTCCCTGTAGTTTCAAAAGGGTATTAAGCCTCTCTATATACATATTAAACATATTATATATATAATTATGTGATATTGATGATGATGAAAAATTAGTCTAGCAATGATCATTTTAACTTTTTTAACCTTTTTAGCCAGCCACCACTTAATCCCATTTCTGGATTACCTATGAATTTCCCTCTAAAATATATTGAACTGATTTTCAGGAAACAATGCACTATTCCAGCTAGTAGTGATTTTGCAATATATCCATGCACTTCTGATCTTATAGTGAGTTATACGTTTGTCAAAATCAATTTGTATTTATTCTCAAAACAATTATTTGCCATTGTATATAATATTGTAATTATGCAATTTAATTTCGACAAATGCTAATAAAATATGAGTACAAAAAGAAGTAATCGAATCTATGAAAATTAGGTCAAGACCTTTATAAAAAGTCAGAAAAGACACGTTAGTAAAAGATAGGATCAACAGATATTACTGCTTTGCTAACCCAGCACCCATTCCCAGACCTTTTCCATTCTGAGACTTCATAGAGTTGGAGCCAGCTAAAATACTCAAATTGATGTAATCATCTGGCACCATTCTGGCCAATGAGACATATACATTCATAAATTGGTGGCAAGTGAGAAAAATTTGCTTTCCTCATAAAGAGGGCAGATGTCTCTAGAACATGATCCTAATGCTGGGAACTGTGACACCCATTTGTGACTGATCATAAGGGCAAGGCCAGGAGAAGTTGAGAGAATTTGATTACCCTAATGTCACCCATCACTTACCTCCAGACTTCTTGTACAATAAGACAAAGAAAAGAAGGAATGAATGAAGGAAAGAAAGGAAAGATGGATAGAGGGAAGGAAGAGAGGAGGAGGAAATTTACGTAAGCCATAGGAAGAGTTGTTTGACTATTTGCAATTGAAGTATTCCTAGCTGATACCCAGTAGTAGTTAGCGAAAATGGGGAGGGGGATCCAGAAGCATTTTTCATTCTGATTGCTTCATAATTTTCTTGAGTTATGTCTCACTATGAAGTTAACAAAACTGCAAATCATTTGAATGTGACTAATGCAAGGAAGATAGGATATGTGGAAATCCAATCAATGGACCCCAAATATTAGTAAATAAATGTTCACTGATTCATATAGATAGATTGATACATAGATATAAAATTTAGGTATATATGTGCCATCTTTAAAGATTTCTCACTTAAAATGACTTTTTCAATAAATCAACAAATGCCAGCAGTGAAAAAATTGAGTAAAAGAGTTTCCACTATATTTTAGGGAAAGAAAAATCAGTCAAAATGTCAGCAAGATTCTAAAATCAATGCCAAAAAAATAAAATCAATGCCAAAATGTGAACATTGTGTATTTTCATCTCAAATTTTATAAAGTTGTAAATAGATAAATTGGAAGAAGTAAACAAGAAAGTTTGGAAATAAAAATTAAAATTAATGAATTTCAAATGGTAGATTAAGTGAGATAATATGCAAACAAGTATTTAAGAAACTTTAGAACACTACAGATTATTGAGTTCTCATTACTATTAAATAATTAAAGAAGTTTAAGGAAACAATCATTTTTGTCAATGCCTATCAAACCAATTAGGGAATATTTCCTGATTATAATACAGGCGAATATCTACTGTATTAGAATACTAGAATTTAGAGTTAGAATTTAGGGTTGAAGGGCCTAGCCCAACTGTGCAGTTTTAGCAGAAGCCTAGTCTAAAACATCCCTGCAGAGAGGGTATGAAGCATTTGATTTCACATTCTACAATAGGGATTTACCTTTTGAGTAAACAGATTCCTTTTTGGGAAACATGAGCAATTAGAAATAGCTTTTATATTATGCATAAACCTGCCAACCTATAATTTCTGTTAGTTTCAGTTTTGCCACTAGAAATAAGATAGAGGTAAGACTATTTCTTTATCCATTTGATAGGGTTCTCCATTCTATCCCACCCACCTGCTCTCCAACTTTCTTATTTCTATGCAAGTTTTTGTTTTATTTTGTGTTTTTGTTTTGTTTTGTTTGTTTAACATTTTTCACCTGAAATGCCTTTTGGATGAATTGCCACTGGTGTTGCCCCCCTCTGGGCATACTCCATCTGTCAACATACCAGAATAAGAATAATAAGCTTGTAGTTGACCATGGTATTTCCAAATCCAACTTATTAACTGACAGGTAAGTATCTTTTAAGTTTACAATAACTCCTTGGAAAGTCCAGACATGTCTCTCTAGTATTTTCCTTAACATAGATATTTAACATGTATTAATGCAACCTAATATTATATTCACTTGATTCCCATATGCCCTGCTACTATTTTATGTATATCTTTAGTCATGAGATTCTTTCATTTTTGTTATTTTTAAATCTGAATTCAAATGATCAGTATCAACATACTGTAGTTGAACTCCCCTTTTCTTTTATGTAATAATTACACTAGTAGCTACTATCAGGTGGGGAGCACTTACAACAAGCCAGGATCTGTTCTGAGTATTTTATGGATACATTATCTCTAAACTGCTCTACAACAAAACAATTTAAGAATTGTCATTTGTTTTAAAGATGATTAAATGGAAGCTCAATGAGTGAAATTATACAGATCAAAAGACACACATAGATATAAGATTATTCTATATATCTCTTTTGATATCTAATATCTCACTTTTCCAAAAAATATTTGAAAGAGGCTCCAAAAGAGGTTCAGACATTTCTCTTATAGCCATGCTATACAAAGAGTGGTCCACAGGCTAAAAGCATCAGCATCACCTAAGCAGAATCCCAGGACCTACTGAATCAGAATCCACATTTAAACTAGATTCCAAGTGAGTCGTAGCTATATTGTGGTTTGAGAGGCAATGTTTTAGAGACCACCTGTATTACCATCTTCTCAGATACCATTTCCTTTCCAGAATAGAGG
The DNA here is from genome assembly GCF_964656455.1 of Halichoerus grypus. Classification (NCBI taxonomy): domain Eukaryota; kingdom Metazoa; phylum Chordata; class Mammalia; order Carnivora; family Phocidae; genus Halichoerus; species Halichoerus grypus. Next base: position 89,324,964 of record NC_135712.1, read on the forward strand.
ATCATTTGAGTGAACATTTCTAGTCTCCTGTTCTCTAGTTTTCTAGTCTCTAGTTTTTGTTCTGGTCTACATATGGTTATATATACGTCACAGTGTAAAGTCCATGCTTCTGTGTGCTAAAATGTCTATCCTCTTAGATCTGTCTATAATCACTGGCCCATTTCCATAATGGTGATTACAGATATAAGTATACCAAATCACTCACTCTCACCACCCACATCCTCTAGCATTTTGCCTTTCTGATTTGCCTGGAACTGTGTATGCCAGGCAGGACTTGGACTTTGTATCTGGCCACATAACCATTCAGGATCTACTTAATAGACTCAGATTTTCTTCCCCAAGAGATCCCAAGGCCTAAAACTGAACTTGGAATAGGTGATGCCATTCGGTTTTATATCAAAGCTATATTCTCCAAGGCAGTTTGTCTGAAGACAGTGTGTCTGTATTTAAGAAAAGATTACTAGAACACAGCCATTAATAAAACGTATATCCCAAAGCCCACCTGATGGCTGGTAACCTCTGTGTCTTTTACTTAGAGGGTGAGTTTTAGGCTTCCTAACCACGTTCTCCCATTGCTACTAGGGTACTATAGAAACAGGGCTCATGTATTTCTGAGAAGCTCTATCAAGCAGTATAGCTCAGATAATTCATCACACATATAGTTTGGGAATGGTTGAAAATTCTCCAAATTATCTGAAATTACAGTCCCTGATACTTATTATTTGCCACATGATTGGTAAGTCTGAATACCATCACTTCTAAGATACACTTTGATACTTTACATTTTCACAACTGATACTTTCAACTCCTGGCCATTGTATCAAGCATGAGATTATAGATTTAAATAAATAAAATTATCAAATTGGTTTCACTTTTTTAACACAGTTGGATATACTGATTTCAAGTAAAAACATTCAGCTGCCTCTATGAGTCCTCTGCTTCCAGAATTATTTAGAATTTTATTTTTGTAAAATTATATATTTAAATGATTAATTAAAAAGTAAATTCAGACAAAAAAGTCACAGTGGATTATCTGGGAAGAAATGCTGAAATTAGAACTTAAATCCCAGATATGCCATTTACTAACTGTATAACCATGAATAATAGATTTATTTTTCTGATTTAATATCTAATTATGAGAATAAAATCAGATAATATGATATTCTTTTTTATTAAAATATAAGGTATAATTTACATTGAAATGTATTATTCTATCTTGAAAAGTGGCTTTGCCCATTATACAAAAAACTTCCAAAATGTAAGATTTACTAAAAAAGGCAACATATTCTGGCAATCAAAAATAATAATGATAACATCAGTGAACATTTATATAGCCCTTTTATTTGCCAGAAACTCTTCTAAGCACTTTATGCGTATTATCTTATAAAATGCCCTTAATAAAATACAGTTACATACTATTATTATTTTCAATTTACAGATGAGAATGCTGAGAAACATAAAATTTAGGTTATTTATTCAGAGTCATCAACAGATATATACAGAGAGAGAGAGAGAGAGATCAGTCAAGAAACACCTTAAATGTTTACTGGACAAATAATACTAATTTTTTAAATGTATTAGTATACTTTTCAAACGTCCTTTTGAAATTTGCTGAACTTTTTAAAATGTTAACCCTAACTGTGTGTGACATATTTCCCTTCTAGTTATCACAAAATTCCCGCCTGTGAAACTCACAAAACAATTTTCAGATGCAGTCTTGGGTTGTGCCCATGTGTTAGGCAAACCTGTAATTTTTGATGTATTAAGAAACTAAAGGATACCAGTAAGTGAAAAACCTTTATATTAAATTTTGAGTATATAACCTTATTTTACTCCAAAATTATAAACACATTTTTAGTGCTAATTCATATGGGCTTAAGGACCATAGATTTGGGGAGGTGTCAGAAAAGCTAAATTCATTTGCGAGGATACCTTCACAAGTGGAAAGCGAGGGTAGGTTACTAGACTTACAAATTCCAGAAAATGCCACAAACTAAAAGAAATAGATGATTTGGAATAATAGCCAAATCACTATATTTTTTTTCCATATAGTTCTTTGATACCTCTGACGCCTACATATTTTTAATGTTAGAGCTCTACTGCTACACACAGACATATTTCTTTATTAGAAATACAAAGGGGAAAGATACATAGAAGCAGAACTATCCTTTCTCATGAGAAAAGAAAAGGAACAATTTTAATCTTGTGTTTCAGAGCAAAGTTAACAATCACCGACAACCCTCTTCGCCTTCTTTAAACTATTCATTAGTATAGCATCTTAAATTCACTTAATCCAATAAAAATTATGTTTATTGGAATAAAACTTAATTCTTTCTTCCACCCTCCTTCTCTCCCTCCCTTTATTCTTTTTCTTTTTTTATTAAATTTATCTAAAAATTAGAATATAACCAGACTACAAAATTTCAGGAAAAACAAAAAAATTAGAAATATCCACCAACTGCCTATTGAATACCTAAGAAGTAATACTTCCTAATTTATCTCCTCCTAGTCTTTTTTTCACATAAATATTTCTTGTAAATGTAAGCATAGAGTACATACCCTATTTGAATCCTGATGTTTATACTTACATAATCATATATATGTATATGTGATTATTTGTGTATGTAATATGTGTATGTGTATAGGTGTGTGTTTATTTCCTGGCCAATTTAATAATTAAATAGTATTCCAGCAAGTAAAAAGTGAATGAATTATGACCTAATTATCCATTACCTTTATTTTTTTCTAATATATAACATAATAATGACCATATACTCACAAAGTTTCACAATACCTTAGGATTATTATATTAAGATCCTCAGAAGTGAAATTATTGAGACAGAAAGTACAAGATTTTTAAGTCATCAACATGACTTAAATTTATGGTTTACAAACTTCTAGGAAAAGATTCTTCTGGTTATACTTCATCAGCAAAATATGCCGACATACTCTTGCCAGTATTAGGTTTTACAATTTTTTGCTCTCTTAAAAAATATGATAAATGAGCAGGAGCTTGGAAAGATGGCAGAGTATGAGGACCCTAAACTCACACTGTCCCATGTTTACAACTAGATATCACTCACATCTATGTAAATAACTGGAGAGTGATCTGAAGATTGGCAGAACAAACTCCATAACTAAATGTAGAGAAGGTACATTGGAGGTTAGGAAGAGTAGAAAATGTGGTGGGGAGCTCCCCACAGTATGGAGGAAGCTGCAGGTGCATAGAGGGGAGAAAAATGGTCCATCACACCAGGAAGCCCACATGGGGAAGACAAATTCCTATAATATTTGGCTTTGAAAACCAGAGGGGCTGCATTCCATGCGTTTGTATAACCAGGTAGACTTGGAACCTGGAGCTTAAAAGTCAGCTGGGTCAGCAGTAAGTGAGCCTGGAGGGCAAGTGATAGCTGGGTTCTTGCCCTTAAAGAGACAGCAGTGAGATAACATAGAAGTGGCAGTTTGCACAATGCCTGAGGCAACAGAAGAGATATCTGTTAAATGGATTTTGGAACATATTAGGGGACTTCTCTGGGAGTAAAGGAGTTGGCAGATGCCATTCTCCTCCCCTGCCCTGCAGCATAAACACAGGGCCACCTGTGGGAGACACGCTGCACAGATACTTGCTACCTAAACTGCTAGCACTGCACCATGCCAATAAGTTCTCCTAAGGACTCACTTTCTCTAAGTCTGCAGGCCTGGGCCCTGAGCTCAGCACAAATACACCATACCCCCAGCTCCACCATGTGCCTGCTTTGGGGGATCTGGCCTAAAACCAGCAGCTCAGTGCAAATTTTGCTAAAACTGCTGCCTTGACCCCAAGTTCCCCTCAAGTAAGCCCCCTCAGAGCTGGCCTGTCTGGGTCCCACTAATATTACAGAGAGCAAACACAGAGCTCAACAGGCAAAGAGTCACTGCAGAAGACTAGACTGAAAAGAAAAGCAATTCAGACACAACAGCAGGGTGCAAGCAAAACACAGAGGAGACTCCCTGAAGCTATAGGTTCTGGTGAACAGGGGATACTGCACCACAGAGCATTACAGGATCTCTTCTTCGTAAAGACACTACTTTCTTTCTTTCTTTCTTTTTTTAAGATTTTATTTATTTATTTGACAGAGAGAGAGAGAGCACAAGCAGGGGGAATGGCAGGCAAAGGCAGAGGGAGAAGCAGGCTCCCCACAGAGCAGGGGGAGCCCGATGTGGGACCTGATCCCAGGACCCCAGGATCATGACCTGAGCCAAAGGCAGTCGCTTAACCAACTGAGCCATCCAGGCGCCCTAAAGCCACTACTTTCAAGAGCAGAATATGTAGATGACTTTCCTAACACAGAGAAACAGACAGAGAGGTAGACAAAATGAGGAGACAGAGATATATGTCCCAAATAAAAGAACAGGACAAAGTCATAGCAGGAGATTGAAGCAAAACAGAAATAAGTAATATGCTTGATAGAGAATTTAAAGTAATGATCATAAAGATACTCAATGAACTTGAGAAAAGAGTGGAGGGCATCAGTGAGACACTCAACAAAGAGATAAAAAATAACATATCAGAGACGAAGAATTCAACAAATGAAATTAAAAATACAATACATGGAATAAATAGTAGGCTACAGGAAGCAAAGGAATGTTATCAGTGTGATCTGAAGGATAGAGTCCTGGAAGGCAAACAGGCTGAACAGGTGAAAGACATAGAAATACTGCATAATGAGAAAAGACTTAGAGAAGTCAGCAACACCATCAAGCATAATAACATCTGCATTATAGGGATACCAGAAGGAAAAGGTGGGGGGGGGCAGAAATGCATTTGAAGAAATAATAGCTGAAAACTTCCTGGGGAGGGAAACAGAGATCCAGATTTAGAAGGCACAGAGATCCCCCAACAAATTCAACCAAAGGAGGTCCATACCAAGACAAGGCAATAAATAGTGATAAAGAATTTTAAAGGTTGCAAGAGGAAAAAAAAAAAAAAAAAGACAGTTATATACAAAGGAAACCCCATTAGTCTATCAGCTGATTTTTCAGTAAAAACTTTGCAGGCCAGAAGAGAGTGGCATGACATATTCAAAGTGCTGAAAGGGAAAAATGTGCAGTCAAGAATACTCTATCCAGCAAGGCTATCATTCAGAATAGAAGGAGAGATAAAAAGTTTCCCAGACAAACAAAAGTTAAAAGAATTCATGACCAGGGATGCCTGGGTGGCTCAGGTGGTTAAGCGTCTGCCTTTGGCTCAGGTCATGATCCTGGGATCAAGTCCTGCATCCAGCTCCTTGCTCAGTGGCAAGCCTGCTTCTCCCTCTCCCTCTGCTCCACCTGCTTGTGTGCTCTCTCTCTCTCTCTCTGACAAATAAAGAAAAAAAATCTTAAAAAAAAAAAAAAATTCATGACTACTAAACCAGCCCTACAAGAAATGTAAGGGGTACTATATGAGTGGGAGGAAAAAAGAGAGTAAGAAAAATAGGAAGTACAAAAGCAAAAAATTAAGTATATCTGAAAAAAAACAGTCAAGAGAAGCATAAAATAAAAGAAAGTAAAATATGATACCAAATATCTGAAATGTAGAAGGGAGAGGAGTAAAGAATGGGTTCAAAATTTAAGCAACCACCAACATAATATATGCTGCTATATGCAAAAGATGTCATATATAAACCAAATGGCAACCAAAAATTAAAAAAACAGTAATAGATATGCAAAAAGTGAAGAGTAAGGAATCCAAGTATTTTGCTAAAGAAAACCAACTAATCATTAGAAATCAAGAGAAGAAAGGAACAGAGAGGAACTAGAGAAACAACATAAAACAAGTAAAAAATGGCAATAAATACACAGATACCAATAATTTTTTTCAATGTAAATGGACAAAATGTTTCAATTAAATGACATATGGTGGCAGATAGGATAAAAAAAAAAAAAAAAGCAAGGACCATCTATGTGCTGTCTACAAAAGACTCATTTCAGACCTAAAGACCCATGCAAACTAAAAGTGACGAGATGGAGAAACATGTATCATGCAAATGGAGTAAAAAGAAAGCTGGAGTAGCAATATTTATATTGGACAAAATAGACTAAAAAAAAAAAGGCTGTACCAAGGGACAAAAAAAAGGACACTATATAATCATAAATGGTACAATCCAACAAGATATAACAATTGTAAATATTTTTGTACTGAACATGGGAACACCCAAATACATAAAGCAGCTAGCAACAAACATACAGAAAATAATCAATAGTAATACAATAATAGTAGGGGATGTCAACACCCAACTTATATCAATGGATGGATCATTAAACAGAAAATCAACAAAGAAACAGTGGCTTTGAATGGCACATTGGACCAGATGGATCTAACAGATATATTCAGAACATTCCATCCTAAAACAGCAGAATACACATTCTTTCCAAGTGCACATGGGACATTCTCCAGAATAGTTCACATACCAGGCCACAAAACAAGTCTCAACCAATTTAAACAGATCGAAGTCATACTACGCATCTTTTATGACCACACTGCTATGAAACTAGAAATCAACCACAAGAAAAAAATTTGGAAAACACACAAATACATGGAGGTTCAATACCATGTCACTAAACAATGAATGTATCAACCAAGAAAGCAAAGAGGAAATTAAAAAATACAGGGAGACAAATAAAAATGAAAACACAACGGCCCAAAATCTTTCAGATGCAGCAAAAGCTGTTATAAGCTTCATTCTATGAAGCCAACATTACTCCGATACCAAAACCAGATAAAGACACTACAAAAAAAAAAAAAAAGGGAAACTACAGGCCAACATCTCTGATGGACATAGATACAAAAATCCTCAACAAAATACTAGCAAACTGAACACAACAATATATTAAAAAAAATCATTCACCACAATCAAGTGGGATTTACATGTGAGATGCAAGGATGATTCAATATTCTCAAGTCAATCAATGTGATATATCACATCAATAAAAGAAGGGATAAAAAACATATGATCATTTCAATAGATTCAGAAAAAGCATTTGGCAAAGTAGAACATCCATTCATCATAAAAACCCTCAACAATTTAGGATTAGAGAAAACATTCCTCAAAATAATAAAGGCCATCTATGAAAAACCCACAGTTAACATCACACTCAGTGGTGAAAAAATTAGTGTCTCTCCTAACACAGTAGATGTCCACTCTCACCACTATTATTTAACATAGTACTGGAAGTCCTAACCACAGCTATCAGACAAGAGGAAAAAATAAAAGGCATCCAAATTGGTAAGGAAAAAGTAAATCTTTTACTATTTGCAGATTACATACTACTATATATACACAACCCTAAAGACCCCACCAAAAACACTACTAGAACTGATAAATGAATTCAGTAAGTTTGCAGGATACAAAATCAATATACAGAAATCAATTGAATTTTTATATACGAATAATGAAGCAACAGAAAGTAGGAAAGCAATCGCATTACAGTCACACCAAAGACAGTAAAATACCTAGGAATAAACTTAACCAAGGAAGTGAAAGACCTGTACTCTGAAAACTATAAAACACCAATTAAAAATATTGAAGATAGCACAAACAATTAGAAAGATATTCCCTGCTCATGGATTGGAAAAACAAATGTTGTTAAAATGTTCAGATTACCCAAAGCAATCTACAGATTTAATGCAATTCCTATCAAAATACCAACAACATTTTTCACAGAACTAGAACAAAAAATCCTAAAATTTGTGTGGAACCAAAGAAGATCTCGAATAGCCAAAACAATCTTGAAAAAGAAAAACTAAGATGGAGGTATCAAAATTCCAAGTTTCAAGTTATAATACAAATACAAAAATATTATTATACTGTAATAATAAAAACAGTATGGTACTGGCACAAATATAGACACATAAGATAAATGTAATAGAATAGAAAGCCCAGGAATAAATCCACAATTATATGGTTAATTAACCTTTAACATAGGAGGCAAAGGATGCCTGGGTGGCTCAGTCAGTTAAGCATCTGCCTTAGGTTCAGGTCACGATCCCGGGGACCTGGGATTGAGTCCTGCATTTGGCTCCTTGCTCAGCAGGGAGCCTGCTTCTCCCTCTGCCGGCTGCTCCCCCGTTTGTGCTCTCTGACAAATAAATAAATAAAATCTTTAAAACAAAACAAAAACAAAGGAGGCAAGAACATGCAACGGGAAAGACAATCTCTTCAACAAATGGTGTTGGGAAAACTGGACAGCTACATGCAAAAGAATGGAACTGGACCACTGGCTTACACCATACACAAAGATAAACTCAAAATGGACTAAGGGCCTAAATGTGAGACATGACACTATAAAAATCCCAGAAGAGAGCACTGGCAGTAATTTCTCCAACACTGACCATAGCAATCTTTTCCAGATAGCTTTCCTGAGACCAGGGAAACAAAAGCAAAAATAAACTATTGGTATTTCATCAAAATTAAAAGCTTCTGAACAGTGAAGGAAATAATAAAATGAAAAGGCAATCTACTGAATGGGAAAATATATTTGCAAGTGACATCTCTGATAAAGAGTTAGTATCCAAAATATATAAAGAACTTATATAACTCAACATCCCCCCAAAGAAATAATTTAATTAAAAAATAGGCAGAAGACATGAATAGACATTTCTCCAAAGAAGACACCCAGATGGTAAAACAGACACATGAAAAGATGCTCAACATCACTCATCATCAGGGAAATGCAAATCAAAACCACAATGAGATATCACCTCGCACCTGTCAGAATGGCTAAAATCAACAACACAAGAAACAGTAAGTGTTGGAAAGGATGTAGAGAAATAGGAATCCTCATGCACTCTTGGTAGGAGTGCAAATTGGTGCAGCCAATGTGGAAAACAGTATGGAGGTTCTTCAAAAAGCTAAAAATAGGGGCACCTGGCTGGCTCAGTCAGTAAAGCATAAAACTCTTGATCTTGGGGTTGTGAGTTCAAGCCCCATTTTGGGTGTGAAATTATTTTGGAAAACTAGGAGTTAAATCCCAATTCCAAATAAAATCTTAAAAAATAAAATCTTAAAAAAAAAAAAAAAGTTAAAAATAGAACTACCTTAAGATCCAGTAATTGTACTACTGGGTATTTACCCAAAAAATACACAAACACTAATCAAAGGGATAGGCACCCCGATGTTTATAGCAGCATTGTTTACAATAGCCAAATTATAGAAGCAATCCAAGTGTCCATTGATAGATGAATAGATAAAGAAGATGTGGTATGTACGTATATGTGTGTGTGTGCGTATTATTTATATATATATATATACACACATATATATATAGGAATAATACTCAGCCATCAAAAATAAAATCTTGCCATTTGCAACAACAGGGATGAAGCTATAGAGTATAATGGTAAGGGAAATAAGTCAGTCAGAAAAAAACAAATACCATATGATTTCACTTAAATGCAGAATTTAAAAAATAAAACAGACAAGCAAAGGGAAAAAAGAGAGAGAGAGAGTGGGAGGGAGAGAGAAGGAGAGACAAACCAAGAAACAGACTCTTAACTATATGGAACAAACTGATGGGAAGTGGGTGGGGGGAATGGGTTAAATAGGTGATGGGGATTAATGAGTACACTTACCATTATGAGCACTGAGTAATATATAGAACTGTTGGATCATTATATTGTACACCTGAAACTAATATAACACTATGTTAACTATACTGGAATTTTAAAAACTTAAAAAATAAAAAAGATATATGAAAAATGAGACTTTCTAATTGTTGTAATTTCCATTTGTTTGATTATCAACCAGGTTGAAGACGTCCATATGCTTTTTTTTATTTCCTTTTTGTGAATTGTCTGTTCATGGCCTTTATGTATATATTGGTTGAAATATTTACTACATTTCTCACATATTTTTGAGAAAAGGTTAATATTTCATATATATTAAACCTCCTATCACATATATTTAATCTTTACTCATTTTGTTATCTACATTTTGTTTTTATATTCTCAGAACTCAAAATTTATTTTTAGTGTTTTTCTTTTGATAATGATATATCTGATATTTAATCTGACTTTAAAAGTTATTTCTTTAGCCACCCCTCCCCATAAATTCAAAGTCCATTTCTATTAAGTATTCTATTAATTTTTACAGTTTTTATAGTTATTAATTGTTCTATTAATTTTTCTACAGTTTTAGTAAAATTTTTCCTGATTTTAAGAGTAACATATAGTAATTGTAAAAAAAATGTATACATATACAAAAATCTTATGCAATTAAAAAAAAGTCAAGGATTCTACTGCAAATGTAATCTCTGTTAAAATTTTGTCATATTTCCTTCAATTATTTTTTATGATTTTTAATTTAATTGAAAGCATATAGTATATTTTAGATTATATTACAGATAATTCTATGATATAAAAATAATACTACCCTACCCTGTACATAAAAATTTATTTCTAAACTAAGATCTTTCGTTAGGTCATCAGAAGTACTGGTTAATGTTAACATGAAATTTTAAGGTTTTTTTTGTTTTGTTTTGTTTTTTAAGATTTTATTTTTAAGTAATCTCTACCGCAACGTGGGGCTTGAACTTGCAACCCTGAGATCAAGAGTCAAATGCTCTACTGACTGGGCCAGCCAGGCACCCCAAACTTTTAAATCTTTTGATGTACACTGCAAAACTGTCTTCCAAAATGCCTATATGAACTTACATTCCTTCTAGAAATGTGGATGTTTCATTTATCCTAACTACCACAAGTGTATTGTGTTGCATTTATTTACTAATTTGGTAGGCAAATATGCTATTTCATTTTTATTTTAGTTTCTATTTCTTGTAGATCAAACAATAATTAACTCCTTAATGAATCTGAAATTATTTTGGAAAACTAGGAGTTAAATCCCAATTCCAAAATAACCAATATTGTAATTCTACTTTTGTCCATTTGATCTATAATAGCATCTTATTTGGGGTAGTTTATTAAATTCTACTAGTTTGACTGTTCTTGTGCCAGTTACATAATATTTTATTTGTTGGTGTCCTGTAAATGCTTTAATATCTGGTTGAACTAGTTTTATAGTTTCATCAATATTTTTTTTCCCTTTGTATTTTCTTTAATAGTCCTATCTGGTGGGTTTTTTTGGCCCTGAAACTTCTAAGCAACTATTAACTTTTTGATCAAAATTAAATATATAAAATTATTGTTTAACATTTTATTTAAAGAACCTATACATATCTTCCTAAGTTTATTTCCAAATTGTTAACTTTGTTGTTGTTTTTAGAATTTTTTTTTAACATACAGATGGCAGGAACATAGCCATGGTTTTTAATTTTCATTCTGTTGATGCTGTTCTTTTTGAGGCACCTAGGTATATGCCTTGGGACTTACTAGGAAAAAAATATGTTACATACAAATAATCATACTTTTATCTCCTCTCTTCCTATATTATTCATTTCTCTTTCATATCTCATTTCCTTAATAAAATTGAGAAAGCAATTTTTCTTAGTAATAACAGGAATCCTAGTTTAGTTCTTGCCCTTTGTATCTAATATCTTTATAGTTTTAGTGTGTGTCTTAATATGCCAAAAATATTTTACTACTCTCAATTTTATTAGGAATGATTATTAACATTACTAAATTTGTATTCCAATAAGTGAAATATTACATTATAAGATTAATTTATATTGAAGCTACCTTTGAATTTCTGGGTAAAACTCTTGATTGGTGGTATCATGGAATTCATTTACAATATTTCTAGTTTCTATTTACTGGTATCGCCCAGAAATTTAATATTTAAAAGAGACTTTCTCTTATGATAACAGAAAAAAATTCTTATTCTTATTTAATAGAAAAATAGTATCTCCAAGAGATAGTATCAATTAAGTAATGATCAGAAAATACCTTTTTTTTTTTTTTTGACCAAGAAAAGGTATTTATTGAACAATTACCCACCGCTGGATTTAACTTAGGCAGTCCAGATAGTGGGTGTCTCCACCTTCCTGATATATTTTCAGCCCTAAGGGTATCATTGTAGATCAAAGCCAAGGCCCCCAGGGAAGGTGACATATTCCCGGAAGTTTACCACCTGGTCCTTGCTCCCATACAGGTCTTCCATCAGCTTGCAAAGTCAGCATCCTGCCCCTTTGGGCCAATGGTGAGTTTTCCTGGATCACTGCCTTCAGCTCCTTCTTGCTCAGCCTGTTCTTGTTGCGTTCCCTGCCTGAGTACTTATGGAAGATGGCCATGAGGAAGCCAATGGCCCGATCCAGGGGGCATGCCTTGGCGGGGCGCTGGTGCAGAGCACACAGCCAGGCAAGAGTCAAAGAATCGAGAAAACACTTTTGAATAACTGAATTCCCCAAGTAGTTGATTCCTTATATATAAAGATATTAAAGATATCAAAGGTATCAATCTTTGGTTCTCTTATATTTACTTAGTAATTATTGTTCACAGAATCAAGATAAAGCAGGAGTTAGTTAATATATAACTACCTATAACCTGCTGAATGATAATATAAACAAATACTATCTGATATTATGTACAGTCTAGCAAGGATTTGGTGGCATATAAAGAATTTGGTCTTCACGACTTTGGTTTGGCCTTTCCTTAACCACTGCTTCCCAGGCAAATTACCTTCAGCCACACCGGGCATTTTATTATTCCCTTAACCACGGTACTCTTCCACATTTCTCTGCTTTTATTCACATTATGTTTTCATTCTGAAACATTCTTTCTATGTAAAACTGCATTTTTTATCTTTAAAGCTCTACCTTAATAGTTATTTCTTCAGCTTCCCCAATGAAAATACTAATTTCATATAGCCACTTTCATGCTAATTTTATTTACATGTCTTTGACACTAGATTTTGAACCTATCTAGGATGATGACAGTGTCTATTTATTTTGGTATCTTCTGGAGCCATGTAATAGGAGCTCATTAACTACTACTTACTCAATGAATGAGTGATATATGAGATTCTTCATTATAAACTTACCCTGGCCCGCATTAAAAATGGATTATAATTTCAACTAAAGAATGCCTAGTATAAAAGAAAAAAATATTTTTCTTTGTTCCTATATTCATCTTCTGTTTTACTATACTACAATAGAATATTAGTATTATTGTCTTAGTTGTTACAGACCATGTTCTAGATAGTAAGGATATAATATCTTAAGGACATTCGTGATCTCTAGCTCATATGCAGTATGAAATCATGGCCTGGGCTCATATGAAGAATGCTATAGTGAACTTCTCTCTATTCATTTCTTTTCAGAAACATTAAGGGGAAAATATCACACACCCACACCTGAGCTGCCAGTCCCCAGAGAGACTTGCTTTTGCATTTGCACTAAACTGAAAAGAGACTTCTTTCACAGTTGCTTTAGCATTAAGAAGAATGTCCTTTTACCCATTTGACAGAGATTTCTCACATAATCACATGGATGTTGTTCTTAGTTAAATACAGGTATACAAGAAGAAGAGTATTGCAAAATCAGGAAAAAAAACAATTAAAATAATCAATTGAATTCCTGGGAGGCTTCTTTTCTTCTTTCATGGAAATGCAAGGTAATTCAGTTATGTCTTGTCAATTATTAATGCAATGTTTTTTTAATGCATGGATTATAAAATGAAATATTCGGTGTCTTCTGGCTCTGAATGTTGGATCTGAATTTAAATTTGCCCTTTTCATTCACTAGAAGCAGAGAAGCAAAGATGGGGAATGAAGAGAAAGGCACACACAGGGCAGACAATGGTGGTCAGCAGGAAACTAAAGGCAGGTGGTAGAATCAGATGGCTAAGGAAGCTAGATAAATCCCACATCCTTTAGCTTGTCTTTATTTAAAACTCTGAAGAGAAGCAGTTAAAAAAAAGATTATAAAATAGCAAGGTTTATCAACAATTTCATTACCTAATAGACTAATAGCAGTTTAAAGTATGATTGGGTTATCTAATGAAAACTCAAAGTAGAGAAGCATCATGAGGAATGCTAATTTTTTTAAATAAAAATACCTGAAATTTTCTAACTGTAGAGTTGTTTTTGTGAATGTTGGATAAGTCAGAGGTTTAGGTGAAGGGAAAAAATTACTTTGGAATTTAACAGAAGTTAGTAACTACAAATAAGCCACAAGCCGCTTTGGGAATTATAAAGCATGCTGAAATAGTTATGTGAGGCCCTTGAATGGTGCTACCGTATATGTCCACTGCTCCTCCAAAAGTTGTGCCTAATATACTAAAGGAAATAATTACAAAGCTTTTGAGGTTCAAGTCTAAAAAGGGAATCAAATGCTTTTATTGTCACGCAACATTTTGAAACTGACAACACTGTAATAACTTGTGGTTTGCAGTTAACCAAGCAAATAACTTGACTCAATTTATATGTTTATGTTGATACAGTAAACACAATTCAAACAGTACCATAATAATAGAGTATTTTGAAATCTATTACAATAAAACAAACCATATAATTACATATTTATGTTAGTTACTCCTAGACAATAGAACATAAGCACAGAATACAAATGTTCAGAGCAAGGTTGGTAAACTTGATAAAAAAAATGCCACAAATGACAGGTGTCCCTAATTCAGATTTTTCAAATGCCAGATTCTCTCTTAGGATCATGTTTGAAAAGAAGCAAGTCCATCCTTTTCTCTTAATGTAAATCGACAACTTTGGCTATAATAAAAGCTACAGACAAGCAACACTGAAGGTAGCAAAGAGGGAAGGTATTTAATCAACAAGGAATGAAGTGAAAGTCTGCTATTTGAACAAAGACTGATGCCCTCACTGATAACAGTGGTCTAGTTTACTGTAATAATTGAACAATTTCCTATTCTATCTTTCTACTTTCTGATTCTACCTTTTTTTTTTTTTTGTCCAGCCTCAACTGGTCCTTCAAATATCAGTCTGATTGATATTATTCTATAATATCATGCTTTTGAATTTAAATCCAGTGAGCTGATTTAACAATAAAGTAACAGTAAAAAACAAATTTGGTTCTGTGAAATAGGAGCTAAAATATTCTTCATAATCATAATCCATAAAAGAAAAAAAAACCTCCTACTATAATTTTAATAATTCAGCCAATAGTATAAAGTCCTGATGGACAAAATAAAATCAGCCAAGTTCCTAAACAATTCATTTTGGATGCACTACCCTCACCACCAAGCTCTGTAAATGTGTAGTCCTCACTTACTGTGCCTATAACATCACTGACTCTTGCCTCAAATTACATACAATCAATATATTCATAAACATCATCATTTGCTTTGCATTTGGTATCATTTAAAGATTAAGATACTGCCAGTCCAGAAGAGAAAAACAGCATAACGCTGCTAGGCTTCATGTAACTATTTCTGAGTTTTAAGAGGCAATATTTCCTAGACTTTACCATATTACTTCAATATCTTAATTGGATTCTATGGTAATTTTAATTCAAACATATCATATTGCATTGCTGTGCCTCTTGCCAGATTTTTAAATTTGAAAATGAGTGTTTATATTGCTAAAATTAATTCAAATTGAGACTTCCAGATGTTTATATATGTGCACAGGTGTCTAGTCTCCCCTGTTCCATATGCCCATTAAAAATGAATACTGGTATATAAGAATAAAAGAAACCCTACATGTGGGCCCAAAACCAAGAAACAGTGCCATTCCTAAGCCAGAAACATCAAAGCCTTTCAACAGTAGCGGAACTAGGCTAAAGAAGACACTGTGGGTCAATCTTCTGAGCCACTTCTAAATTATTTTGCCCGAGAAATAATTGGAGTAGGCTTTGGTTGATTTCCACAAAAATCTCTTCACTCAAAGAGGTTGAAGATGAGAATAGACAAAACATGAATCCACCAGACTCTGCACAGATGGATTATTTTTCACTGTTGTTCACTGGCTCCACTTGGAAGCATCGATTCAAGGAAGTACCAAAGACCATTTCAAATGCCAGTGGCTAGAGCAAGCAAAAAACTGGCATGGGGTTGGCAACATGCAGTAAAGTGCCATTGGCAGTATGATAGAAACACCAGGCACGGTAGCATCTTGGCTATAGTACGGGATGTTCATCATACTATGAACATCGCAGAAAATCTGTCAGTGTACAGAGAGACAACTTAGAAGAAAAAATTCTATTTCTGGGTATGCACATTGTTTTAACTCTGTACCTATCTTCCATATTTTTGGAAATAATAAAATACAATGTGAGCAGATAACACTCCAATCTTTGACCAAACTTACTAACAAAAGTCAGATGTTTGAGAAAATTCTGCAGTGTAAGAAGCTGCAAAGGGATATTCTGCTATCCCTGCTGAGTCAGAGCTATGGTATGCATATGAAGCATTTCTATCAAGAGATTAAAAAATAATACATTTTCATTCACAGTTAAAATAAGATTTAATAGAATAGTGCATCATAGAAATTAAAGCAAGCAGTAATAGAAATATAACAATGTATGATCAGAAATAATTGTTTGGAATAAAAATGATGCTTTCAAATTTAAAATCGTAATGGATACAGTGATTAGCAGATTGGATACTACAGAAAATCAAAGAAGTGAACCAGAAGACAAACTCAAGACAAATTCAAGAAATTCTCCCAGAACTCACAGGAAAAACAACAATAAACAATGATGTAAAGAATTGATTAGAGTCCTGGAAGGTGTATAAGAAGATCAAACCTACTTATAATAGAAATTCAAGGAGAACCATAAAAAAGGGAAAAAAAATCTATGAAATTACCCCTCTCCAAATTTCAGAAGGACCTGAATGTATAGATTTAAATGCCCAAGTTCCCCCCCGAAATGAAGCAATTGAGAGTAGCACCATCACTGCAAATTTATGAATTTCAAGACAAAAGAAAAATCCCTCCAATTATCTATGCTTGAAACAAAAAGCAGGCTTACCTCAAATTCTGCTTCTGTGTTACCGAACACCACAAACTACTTAAACACTGTCTATAAAGATTTTGGGGGCAAATGTTTATTACCCAGGCAAAAGTATTTGTGTGAGAAGACAACAGAGTGTATTGGTAATATACGCAAGGTATGTTAAACACATTCTATTCAGTATAATTAAATTTATTCTCTAACTACTTGGGAGATAAAATAATGAAACAAAATCACCATCATAATATGAAAGTATAAACTGCTTGATGTTGAAATAACAGAACAAAATGTAAATAATTATTTTTAGTTATAAATAAACCCTATGCAAATCTCAAAAATTAGTCTTGAAAAAATAGATGTAAATATGAAAAATAATACATGAAAATAAATACATTCTGAAATAAAGTAAAACAAATTTAGCAATCAAGACAACATGAATGAGGGGCATCTGTGTGGTGCAGTCAGTTGAGTGTCCAACTCTTGGTTTCAACTCAGGTCATGATCTCAGAGATCTGAGATCGAGCCCCATGTTGTCGGGCTCTGCACTTAGCCTGGAGTCCGCTTAAAATTCTCTCTCCCTCTCCTTCTCCCTCTGCCCCTGCCCCCTGTGATCTCTTGCTCTCTCTCTCACAAATAAAAAAATCTTAAAAAAAAAAAAAACTACATGATTGAAAGTTGAAAGTGATACAAGAAGGGAAGGGAAGGATAATATATATGTATTTATTTATTTATTATTTATTTTTATTTTATTTTTTTTACTTGTATAGGGGATAATGCATTCAATATAGAAAATGACAATAAAAAAGAAAATGGCGATGATGGCAGCAGATAGCAAAATTGCACATGATATCATCCCTTTAAGTCTTTTATAATTTAAACATAAAAATTATGCAGAAAAATGACTGCAAAGAGTAAAATATAGAAACAGAAAAATTAATATCACATTTTGTTACAAAATAAAATAGAAGAGATCAAGTAAATGGAGGGAAAGATAGAACTGCTTCAGGTTCTCACTTAGAACTGAACTTGTCAAAGAAGTACCAATGGAAACATGAAATAAAGAAGTACCACGGAAACATAAAATGTGTCATGTCTTTAAATACAATTCAAAACAAATTTTTGTGGGGCTCCTGGGTGGCACAGTCGGTTGAGTGTCAGACTCTTAGTTTTGGCTCAGGTCATGATCTCAGGGTCATGAGATGGAGTCGTGTGTGGGGCTCCCCGCTCAGCACAGAGTCTGCTTGGGTTTCTCTCTCTCCCTCTCCCTCTGCTGCTCCCCCACACCGCTCCCTCTCAATCTTTAAAAAAAATTTTTTTGTGTGACTAGGTAATTAGATTGTTAATACTGATAAAAATAAATTTTATCAGAGTCATAAAAACATGTTTTTTTTGGGGGGGGCTTTGAACTTTAATACAAGCTTCTTGAAGGAAATGTTCATACCTTATTTATTTTGGCAGAGCATATAGCACATGCTAAGCACTCAAGTATTTGAGGGATTGAATGAAAATCCATTATAATAACCATTTAAATTTATTTTCATGTGCTTCTTTACAAAGGTGAGTCTAAATTCTGAGAAACAACACATTTAAATTCATTTAAAAGTGATTTGGTTATGCATTTGTTCAGGGCACATATCCTTTAAAGAAAAAAAAAAAAAAGCTAATTCTATGCTGCATTTATAGACAATTAGTTATATTTATTGAATGCTTACCAAGTGATAGCCCAAGTGCTAAGGGCTAAATCTCAATGAGTGGTACATACAAAAGCAGGTCATTGTGCTTTCCAACATGTTACATTTCAAACTACAAATATGATAAACTGTTGTTTTTTTTGGGGGGGGGGAACTGCCCCTTTTCTTCTATTCTCCACACAAAGCCAGAGTGATCTTTTCAGAACGTGAATCAGCTCATGTCACTGCCTTAACTTTTTAAACCTTCTAATGACTTCCCATTATACTTAGGATCTAATCCAAACTGCTAAGGCTGCAAAACCCTCTATTACCCAGACACTGTCTACACTTTCACCTCATCGTCTCATAGCTTTTTTTGTCCTTGTTCACAACATTCCAGACTCCCCGACATTCTTTTTCTTCCTCAAAAACTTTCAGAGTCTTAGCTCTTGGAATTTTCTCTTCTAGGGACACTTTTTCCTATGTTCTTCACATTGCCGATTTCTTTCCATCACTTAGCGTTCAGATCAAATACTGCATCCTCTAAGAGGGCCACCATGACAATCCTATCTAAAGATCCCTCTTTGACCCATGACCCTATTATATTTTCTTAATACTGATCACCCGCTGATATAATCTCATACTTGTGTAGTTTTGTTAATTGTCTATCTCCCTTCTGTTACATTCCATTAAAATGCAAGCTCCATGTGAGACATTATATGTATTGCTCACCACTGTGCCCACATCTACAACAATGAAAGGTGCTCAAAATATATTTAAATAGATTAATGTGCAAGTCTTTCTGCTTTTTCTACTTAAGCCCAGAAAATAAATAGCAAGGGTACATTTGAGGACTGTATATGGTAGCCTACTAATTAAGATACTAATCAATCTATATAACAATAATCATGGATGCTCAGGAAGCAACCTTTTAGTATTCAGTTAAATGATGATGACACTGATCAGAAGATTAACCAAGATCTAAATCAAGTTTAATTAATTAGACACTTATAGTGCTCAGTGTTATTGAGCTGCCAGACAGAAAGATGTTTGAAGCAAACTTCTAGTCTTACAATTAGTGACCTTTCCCATGGCATTGCCAAAATACTATTAGCAGGGCAAATCAGACTGCATGGGGCTTAGGCAAAGAGCAGATTTGTAACTGGAAGCGCTTTATATAAGCTACAGGATCAGGGTTTTGGAACTAACTGAGGACAAAGGTATAGTTTAGTAATTACAGTAGAGGTCTAGTTCAAAATAGTTTGTGTATTTGTCTATTGTCTATTTGGTTGGTGGGTTTATGTATTTGCTTACCTGTAAAAGGAAGGGAGAGGAAGTAGAGAACTTTTTAAAGACTCAATAAAAATGAAATGACAATATATAAGGGGAAGTGAATGGGTGAAGTTCAGTGTCAGCTGGAGTCCAACTGAGACTTATATTTGAAATACAACTGAAATAGTCAAATTTTTTATCACTCAATTTGATTATTATCAACATCTAGAAGTATTCATCCTTTAACAGTCTTCCAGATACATGGGAAAAAATTAATATGGCTTTTACATTTGCA
This sequence comes from Halichoerus grypus, assembly GCF_964656455.1. NCBI lineage: Eukaryota > Metazoa > Chordata > Mammalia > Carnivora > Phocidae > Halichoerus > Halichoerus grypus. Next base: position 89,345,037 of record NC_135712.1, read on the forward strand.
TTTGTAATTCAAATCATTAAGGTAGAGTCTGGCATCAGGAGAATATGGCTATTCTACTGAAAAGACTGATAAAATCAGTCATCTTCAATTAGTACCTTAGGTCTTTACCAAATATTTACAACATATAAAGACATCCCATAGCATGTTGTTTATTGTGTGTGTGTGTGTGCATGTTTAAATAATTGTTTCATGGACATACTGTTAGGGGAAAGGGAGAAGAAAAGGAAAAAGGAAAAGAGAAAAGAAAGGAAAAGAGAAAAGAAAAAGAAAAATCTAACCTACCTATAATCACTGCTAAAACCTATTTTTAAAGTTCTCTAGGGGTACCTGGGTGGCTCAGTCCCTTAAGCCTCCAACTCTTGATTTCGGCTCAAGTCATGATCTCAGGGTCATGAGATGAGGCCCCGGATTGAGCTCCATGCTGGATGTGGAGCCTGCTTAGGATGCTTTCTCTCCCTCCCCTCTCCCTCTGCCCTTCCCTGGTGCTTGCTGGCACACACACTCTCTCTCTCTCTCTCCCCCCAAAAAATAAAAATTAAAAAAAATAAAGTTCTCTACAGTGTTTGAATACTCTTGCAGTTTTATTAAGAATTCTCACACAGGGACGCCTGGGTGGCTCAGCCGGTAGGTCGTCTGCCTTTGGCTCGGGTCGTGACCCCAGGGTCCTGGGATCGAGCCCCACATCGGGCTCCCTGCTCAGCAGGAAGCCTGCTTCTCCCTCTGCCTGCCGCTCCCTCTGCTTGTACTCTCTCTTTCTGACAGTAAATAAAATCTTTAAAAAAAAAAAAATTCTCACACAAAGACACAGAGAAAGAAATTGTGTTGATTATGAAAGTCAGTAGCAAGTAAGGAATTTGAAATTCAGATGTCTAACATAAATATAGAGGGAATATCATATATTTCATATCACCCTAAATCCAAGAAGACAATTATTTCCCAAAAGCTATTAAACCTTTGGTAAAAAAGAACCAAATATTGTTCTCATGCCTAAAATTTATCACTATAAAGGTGTTCTCAATGAGTATAACTGTTTATATAATTCTATTATTTAATTTACAAATGTTCATTCAACAAATCTGGCACATCTGAAATGAGATGCAACAGCAAATCCAAAAGATAGGTTAAACATTTTCCCTTCTCTTTTGAAATCTTTTTTTTTTTTTCCCCCGTCTTGTTTCCTCAGACTCTAATTTCCAGAGGAACATTTCTGAAACAAGCAACATTAGGTGTTCAAATATTTATTAAGCACTTACCATATGCCAATAATTATTCTAAGAGCTTGGGATATATCAGGAATAAAACAGACAAAGACACTGCCCTCATGGAGTACAAGTTGGATAGATAGAAGACAAATTATAAACAGACAACATAATGAACAAGTAAGTAATAAACAAAAAGATGCAAAGTTTTTCTTTAAGCTAGGCACAAATGAATTGAGGAACCAAATCTGACCTGAACAGAGGTAAAGTTATATATATATATACTTTATCTCATCATATAAATAGCCATATATTTCCCTGCAGAAACATTAATGTGTTTAATAATGGGATGATGCCCAAAACCATACTAAGGCTAGTATATATAGTATATACCATATAATATTCCTAAAATGAAAAAAAAAAAAACAAAACCTAAATTCCAAAACACATCTAGTCTCAAAGATTTTGTATAAAAGATGGTTGACTTAATGTAAAAAGTAGAATGGGGAGTGGAGATTACAATTTTTGAACAAATGGTCAGGATAGGCCATGTGAGGTGGGTTGATTGGTGTTTCCTCTACCCCCAAACATATGTCCACCTGGAACATATGATGGTGACCTTATTTGGAAATAGGATCTTTGCAGAAGTAATTAAGTTATGGATCTTGAGATGGGATCATCCTGGATTTAGGGTGGGCACTTAATCCAATGACAGATGCCTTATAAGAGAAAGGCAGAGGGAGATTTGGGGCATAGTCACACAAAGACGAAGGCCATATGAAGATGGTGGCAGAGCCTGGAGTTACGCAGCTACAAGCCAAGGAGTGACACCAGAATCTGGAAGAGAGGATGAAATGGATTCTCCCTTAGAGCCTCCAGAAGGAACCAACCAACCCCACTGCTACAGACTGAATATTTGCGTCTCCCTCTACTGCCCTCCCCCACCCCACTCCCCACCAAAATTCATACCTTGAAGCCTGATCCCCAGTGTGATGGTATTTGGAGGTGGGGACTTTGGGAGGTGATTAGGTCATGAGGGTGGAGCCTCATGAATGGGATTAGAACTCCCTCACCCATTCTGCCCTGTGAGGCCTCAGCAAGAAGATGATAGTTGTCTATGAACCGGAAAGCAGGCCCTCACCAGATAAGGAATCTGCCCATGCCTTGATCTCACACTTCCCAACCAGAACTGAGAGAAATAAATTTCTATTGTTTATAAACCAGCTATGCTATGGTATTTTGTGATAGCAGCCCAAACACACTAAAACACCTATCAACACATTGATTTCAGATTTCTGACTTTCAGAACTGAGAGAATAAATTTTTGTTGTGTTAAGCCCCTCAGTTTGTACTAATTTGTTACAGCAGCTCTAAGAAACTAATACACCTGATTAAGAAAGTAACATTTGAGCAAAGGCAAAGTAGGGGAAGGAAGCAAGCCAAGTGGATGTCTGTGAGAACAATCTAGACAGAGGGGCCCTAAAGTAGGAGTATATCAGGTACATTCAAGGACCGCTACTGTGACTATGCTGATAAGTTGTAAGGGGGCCAAGGATAGAAGCACAAAACCAGACTGACATTGTGAAATACTGCAGACAAGAGAGGATGTTAATTGAGATCACAGTGGTATGAGTAGAAATAAGGAGAAGTAGTCAAACTCTGAATGTATTCTGAAGGCATAAACATTATCATTTCTCAATGGACTAAATGTAGGCTCTAAAAAAGAGTTGTTTTATGCTTTGCCTTTCTTTTTTTAGGCTGGGCAACTGGGAGAATGGAGTTCCTTCCTACTGAAATGTGGTATACCACAGCAAGTTTGGGGGAGACTATCAGAAGTATAGCATAGTTTGAGATATGTGTTAAATACCCAGGTGGGGATGCTGAGTACATAATTGGGCATATGAGTCTAGGGTTCAGAAGAATGGTCAGAAGTGGCAATGGAGAGTTGAAAGCTGTTAACATAGAGCTGATAAAAGACCACTGAAGAGGAAGGGAAAACAGAGAGGACCAAGGACTGACTCCTGGGTACTCCAACTTTTTAAGAGTGGGTCTAAGTGGATCAACTGCAAAGCAGATTGCCAAGGAGTGGCTAGTAAAGGGAAACCAAGAAAGTGTGATACTCTAAGGCTAAAAATAGTTGGAGGGAATAATAATCAACACTGTCAAATGCTGCTCATAGATCAAGTAGGATGAGGATTAAGAATTTACTAACGGATTTAGAGATGAAAGTTTTAAATGACTTAGATAAGAGTAGTTTGGGTAAATGGTCTGAGCAAATGCCTGACAAGAGTGGGCTTAAAATAAAGTAGGAGGGAAAAATAGGAAGCAGCAACCAGGGACAATTATTTAAAGAAGCCTTGCTAGGAGGAAGTAAGAAAAATGGAGTTGTAGCTGGTGGGATGAGAACTGAGGACCAAAAAAAAAAAAAAAAAAATTATGATGAACTTGTCATTCACTTGAATTTAAAAATATAGATTTTTAAAATTCCTTTGAACCAAACAATCATACAGAATATATTGCTAGATATATAAGAACTTAATACATAGAAATTTAATAACCATACAGAAAAGAAAATAATTTGTATTTTAAAACTGTGAAGGCAGTGTTACCTCAAGAGGAAAAAAAAAAAAATCCAGAAATACAGGAACTAAAACAAACAGAAAAACAAGTTATGAGACCATAGCCAGAAGCCATTTAAGTATACGTATGTTAAAGGCAAGGTCATTAAAATAAGATCTTAATTCTTTCAGCCTTTAGACTGAAGGGTATACGGTGTTGATTGATCTACAGTGAAGCGGATTAACTAGGAAGTATGACTTTGACAAGGTTAAGAAGGAGCAAAATTGGGTTTCTTTTTTATTTTTGCAATTAAAGATATAGTCTATATGTAGTTAAGGTATTCCTTAATAAAACAGACATATTTTATTTATTCTGTAAGTCTCATTAACAAAGATGAATAAAGTACAGAAGGACATGTGTTTAGTGCATATATTAGTAAACTTAGAAGGCCATATATAAAATACCTTGGAAGCTCTAATTGTGTGGTGGAAGGCCACTTATGCTTCCACAAACTCAAAAAAAAAAAAAAAAAAAAAAGAAAAAAGAAAATCAATACTGTTTTGGCTTATCCTGTGCTGGGAAAACTAAAAATCTTTCTCATACATAGTTACATAAAATAACTTTAACTAAATATGCTTACTGAGATGGAAGAACCATAGTAATGCTGAATTTTATATAAACATTGAAGGCAACAAAAGGCCTGCAGGAAAGTGTGGCATTGCACACTGAGTTCTCTTCTTTATGCATTCTTTTAATAAAGAAGAACAAACACATGGCTCCTCTTTCATCGACCTGGCCACTTTTTAATCTTACAGGTCTTCTAAAACATACTAATTATGAGAAAGAGAGTCAGGTATCAGGTACGACTTCTTTAATGAATAATAGGAGAGTGGGGGTAAGGAGAAGGTGAGAAAAACCAGAACGAACCTTTACTTGCTGTACAGGGACAGAAAGAAAAGAACATATTGAGCTTATTGCCAGAGAGAAAAAGGCTAGAGTCATTTTTTCCTTATAAATAGAGTAAGCAATCATCACAGACACTAGATGTAGAGTAACATGACAAACTTTATCCCAGGAGGCAAGACCTATAAATTAAGGTGCTTTTAAACACTTAATCCAGAACACATAGGTTTTTGCAATATAGATTTCTACACAGGAACATGTTCTTTCCTGCAATTTTGGTAAGTTTTTGCTGCCTAGGCCATAAATTTTCCTAAAGGACAATAATTCAACAGTTTGGCCCAATCCCATTAAGATGCAAATAATAATAACATCAAGATTTACTTGGAAAAAAAATTTTTCATTAACATGTCGAAGTCTTTTATCCAGGTTCTCATCTACCAATCAACAATTCACTACATGCTCAGTTCAAGTATTATGTTTAATCATTTAAATACTGTTTTTCATCAAAGTATCTTATAAATTTTATTCTTGAATATCTTGTTAGATTGTGCCTACATATTTATCATTCTATTATATATTCAGAGTTAACTGCAAAGTCATTTCAAAATCAAATGCTAAGTAACCAAATTTGAGGTTCCAGTGTATTACTTTGTATTCTTCTTTAAGATGATTTCCTGTCAAATGTATACATATGTGCTAACATTTCAATAGAACACTCTTGGTTTTAGAAGTACCCTAAAATCATCATATGTAACGCCATGAGTCTCTTTTATATCTTCCTCATTAGTAGTAATTCAACTTAATGCTGGGCTCTATCTATTTATAAGGAATTCATTGTCTTATGATAGTAAATTTCTGTTTTTCTTAGAAAACTCACATCATCTTTAAACCATACAAAAGTCCTTCTTTACATCCAGCTAAACCCTCTTGCCTTGTAGCTACTATTTACTGGTTCTTGTACTTCCCCCTTGCAATTCTACTTAACAATTCTAATTTATATTCAACATTACATATCTTCAAACACTTAAGATAGCTATCGACACTAAAAGCTATGGCTCTTTAACCTAAGGAAAATGTATTTATAATAAAAGAATCCCCAAAACCAAAGCTGAAAGGTAATAAAACTAAACCTGGAAGTAAATGGTTATATTCAAAATGATATTTTTATTTTGTTGTTGGGTTTGGTATTATTTGTTTTGTGTGTAAGGGGGCTTTTTCTGGATGTCTAATATTGGCAGAGTTGAAAACTGAGCACAGGCTGAGGAAATCTCTATTTACTCAATATGCTGATTTATAAAAGGAGGCCTCTATTCAAGATAACAAGAGAGCAATTTAATTTAGCTCTAAGAATACATTGATAAACTTCATAACTTTGCTAACTGTTGTACTGAATTACCAAGATACAAAATTTGATGGAGAAAGGAGGGAAAGGAGTATCTGCACAGATGCAAAATATATGAAAACAGAAGTTGAAGAGTCTAAGTCGTTTGTTGGAACAGCACAAGTTATGGACTGAATGTCTGTGTCCGCCCCAAAACTCATATGCCAAAGCCCAAACCCCCAATATGATGGCATTTGGGGTGGGACCTTTGAGAAGTAATTAGATTTAGTTGAGTTCATGAAGGTAGGGCTCCATGATTTGATGAGTGTCCTTATAGGAAAAGGAAGAGAGACAGGATTGATCTCTCCTTCTCTGTCATGGGAGGACACAAGAAAAGGCAGCCATCTGCAAGCCAGGAAGAGGGTTCTCATCAGGAGAGGAATCTGCAGGCACCTTGATCTTGGCCTTCCCCGTCTCTGGAACTGTGAGAAACAATGGGATTTAAGGCACCCAGCCTATGCGATTTCTTTATAGCAGCCTGACCTAAGACAATACAAAACTAAGACCCCAGTCCAAAATACCTCCCTTCGGGCCATCCTACAAAACATGACTGTTAAAATGCAATATAACAGAGGAAGATAAAAAAAAAAAAAAATCAGTAACATAGTCAATAGAATTCATTTTGCTATAAAGATTCTCAGGCCAGGGAATTCCAGGTATGATCCAGTGAATGAGGAAAAATTAAGGAGGCTGGTAAAATAAGACCTTAACTTTAAATCTCAACAGATGTCATCTATGTTGTACTTCGGAAGGATAAAGAGCAGACACTATCACACAAAAACTCTTATGCTTACAATTCCACCAAGAAAAATATAACATTTTACTGTGAAGAATTTTGTTGGATCATTTTATGCTGAAGTTTCATAAGAAGGTTATAAGATGGGAAAGACAGAGGGGAAAGAGGCTAAAGGATGATTAGCTATATTAGAAAGGAAATGTAGCAAATAAGCTGAAGAGTAAAAACAAAAATAAAAACTTCAATTACACAACAATTGTTTTCACGGGTCTTGTCTCTCTTACTGTTTTACTCTGATAGAGTCTTAGGATAAGAACTCAAACCCTGTTCAGTATCCTTCCCTACCTCTGCACATACCATAATGAAGAGAGGAGATTCTTACACTTTTGTGTAAAATGTATCATACTGCTGAAGTCTAAGATTATGTGTGCCATTAATATCTGATTATATTAAAATGAATATATAGTATATATTACAACACATGTGATAGAAATAATCTGGTTGAAATATTGGATTTTTATATAAGCCTCAAAATATAACATTTTGTTTTTTCCAAAAGATCACAGGATTTCCCTTTAATCCACTTGTAAGTGGACTAGAAACCAAAAGTCAAACATTAAAATATTAATATAAGCACTATAAAGTATTTTTATTTCTCCTAAGCATTCATATCTATAGATAGCACTTTTACATTAGTTTTAATGGTCCATATAAAATAAAAAACAGGCAAGTAACACTCTACCTTAATCCACACTGGCAATATGTTACTTTATTTTGAGATTGCTTTTAAGTGCTGATCAAAAAGTGCAGAAAATTCTTTGCATTACATTTTTATACTGCAAATTATAGTTATTTTACTCACAGTTAAGGGACACAAAATTTTTTTCCTTAGGATATATATTTTTGCTTCTCTGGGGAAAAGCTAATAAGTCTTAACATGAATGTATTAGGACATCCAGTGAATCACACAATTTTTGATAGAGAAAAGACTTTAGAAATCATCTTAATGCCATCTGGATTATGAATTCCTTTGATGAAATCTACTTCCTTAATCTGGGGTCTCTCAACTGGTGGTCCACAGAAAGATTTTGAGAAGTCTGTATCTCTGTGAAAATTTCTATGCAAATGTTTGTGCACACATTACACAGTGAATGATTATTTTGTCATCAAAATCTACTTTTTTACTCCTGATTTCTGAATATTTCTGAAAATTAGTGAGCAAGGCAACAACACTTATATAAAGTTTATTTTGTTCCACGTAAAATGTCAGCCATCCTAGAAGAGGTGAGGCTGACACCAAGGGCTCAATGTGTCCTTAAAATGAATTGGACGACGTTGGATTTGTTTTTGTTTTTGTTTTTTGTTTTTTCCAATCATGAATTTTAACAAACCAGGCTTTCTGTCCTCCTGGCAGCTGAGTTGTTCAGCAGTCAAAAAATCACATCTCCCAAGACAGATGCTTTTGCATCGCCTCATATAAATAGGACACTTGTAAAATATTTAAGTAGCAAAAAATATACCTTGAATTGCAATGTACTTCGCTGATGCAGACTCCCAAAGTTACTTTTTCTTGAGCACTCACCAACTCAATGATGCTTTTATATGCATGTAGATTGTCCTTATACCCCAGAACCCTAGGTATAATCTCTTGAGGCCAATATTTGCCATGACATGTCATTCACATAAACTGCCTGCAGTCATATCACACATGTTTTGTCAACCTACACATTCTTAATCACTTTGCTGTGCACCTGCTGCAATGCAACCTGTCAATTTGGCAAGAAAGAGGGCCAGGAAATCCCCATGCTGCCTTCTTGTCCACTATGTAAGTATTTTAACTTGGCACATTAAGGATCAGTAGGGGAGACTGGAGTCAAGAGGCATTGATATTCTGTTCTCGTATAAGAGCAAAATTGTAAAGAAAATCTGGTGCTTGCCACAAGAGCAGCTCGCCTAAACTGTGGTTAACATCTTTGACCTGCGCTCATGGGCTCACAGGCTATCTGGTGATTGGGCACAAAGCCGAGATTATAGAGGCGCACATGTTCTGAGATGAAGTAAAAACAGCATACAACAATCCACTCTGTTTAAAAGTCAGCTAGCCTTAAAACTCAACTCTGAGCCGTGGATTGTAAAAATGTTTTACACCAGTCCAGAAAAACAAAGTCAGCACTCCAGTAGCTGATGTTTACTGGATGCATAATAAGAACTAATAATTGAAATTTTTCAAAGACACTAGTCATTCCACAGTGCCTTTGTACAAATGGTTTCTTATCCCTGAAGTAAAATGTCCATTTATTTGACCGGGGAACTCTTCATTTAAGAAGGAATCAAATATCACCTCTCTGCTTAAACTTCTCTCTCTCCAATTATTTTCTTACAGGCATGAAGACTTGTGCACATATGGTAATTTAATAATTGTTTTAGATACTATTGCAGGAATAAAATCAGGTAACTTAAATAACATCCCCAGGATTGGTACTTTGCATATAGTAGCCTTCCTATATCTCCTTTTACTAACATAAACTTTAAAGTACCTAATCCCATGACTAATGTTTGTTCAGAGGCACTAAACTGGCTAAGGCACTTTATTTCACATAATTCTCAATGTATACCCTTCAAGAAAGTTATAATGCATTTGAGAGATAATCTATACCATCATTGGCTTTTCTTCAATGCTGAAGATTAAAACAAAAAATAAATTTGGGTTTGATGGGTGCCTGGGTAGTTCAGTCAGTTAAGCATCCGACTCTTGATATTGGCTTAGGTCATGATCTCACAGTTGTGAGATCAAGCCCCATGTCTGGCTCCATGCTCAGGGTGTAATCTGCTTGAGATCCTCTCTCTCCCTCTGCCCCTCCCTTTGCTCACACTCTCCCTCTCTCTCAAAATTTAAAAAATAAAAAATAAATAAATTGGGTTTGAAAATTTTGCTTACACCTGACATGTCTAACAATTAACTGCCTATAACTTATCCCTACAAGATTATACCCCCATATGTGCAAAAGTTTCAGTGAAAGCTAGATAGCGGCCTCTGAATTAAAGCATAGTTCAGAGAAAATTACACTTTTCTTTATAAAGAAATAGACTTCTATATTTCAAAAATTATATTTTGAGTTTTAGGGGTTTTCTAATATAAAGCTAAATTTAATTGATTTGTGCAAACCATTGCATCCAGAGCCACTGTTAAGGGTATTATGTACATGGAATGCTTAACAGATTCTTTAACCAAGGGATTTAATTACATTGTGGGTTAGGAAGAAAACGGTAGGAAAGAAATGGCAGAAGATTACTACACATTAGTTCCCACTGTGAGAAGGTGGGGGTGCCCTGTGGCAAGAAAGGTCAATATAGACTCCCTGCTGATGCTCTCAAAATAGCATCTTTAATGGCTGGTGTTAATACTGAGGTCTCCAAACTGACCACACAAGGCATTACAGTATCCAAGTTAAGTGACCATACCTTTAATTAGATTCCAAAGTTCAAGATAGAATAATTCTAGAATGTTATCAGAGAGTTCTGAAGCTCCATAAGCAAGATATACATCTATATAAGATAGATATACTTCTATCTATATACCTATATAGTGATACACACACACAGTAGACTATGAGTTGCTGCGTCCATGACTCATTGCATGTAGCTTCAATAGTTCCTAATAATAAGTCTGGTGCATAATCTATGTCAATAAATATTTGTTGAATGAACAACTGAATAAATTTGGTATGTCCAAATTTAAATACAAATATACTTACATTAAATGCTCTAAATTTGAAAGAATTTCCAACTTGCTGAAAATGACAAGAAGCCCATATCTAATCAAGACCATCATTACAGGAGTCCTACAGACCTAGGTTTGAGTCCCAACTCTACCATTTAGTTCCTATGTACTCCTACAAGTTTCATAATCTGAGTCTTCTGTAAAATAGAGAAACTGAGACCAATTCTCACATGGTGGATGTGAGGCTTAAATCTGGCCATTTAAAGTGTCCAAAGCAATGCCCATCCCCTAGTAAAAGTTCAACATACAGTAAGAATTCTCTTCATCATCATCATCATTGATGTTAGACATCTATTTAATTTTAACAGAATGGAGGTCTTTACTCATTTTACCAACTCAAGGATGAAAAATTATGAAACAATTACTTCTAAAGTGATAATTGCAACATTCATCACTCTATATAAGTTTGGAAAACCTTAAACATATATATTTTTTTAAAGTTCTTGATTAAGTCCTCCTATTTCTGTATTAAAATATTAGAGATAATCAAGAGTATCATTAGAAAATAACTTTTTCTTAAAATAAGGTAAGATATTTCTTAACTCAAATGTGTGATCCTAATTTCAGCAGAAAGTTGTTTAGAGGAGATGATCTTTACATCTCCTAACATTTAAGTAACAAATGCAACCAAAAACATCCTTTATTGTGCATGTACTATCTTTGATTCCTCTGAAATTCTTCACTTTGAGTCTGTATGTCATACTTTCACTGGCTACAGAACAAGAAAGAAACAACTTTCTGATGTCAGATGCTGAAGATCAATAGCTATTTCCCAAAGTTTATAGCATAATTAAAATGTGTAACAGGAATAATTTTCTCTTTAAACCCTAAGGCTAAGCCTAGAATTATTGACTAAGTCAAAGTTATGTGGTGTGACATTTTTTATTATGTTTATGGATAATATAAAGGAGTTTATGGCTTTTACATGTAATTTGTTAAATTAAAAACACTGAAGAGGAAATATCCATTACATCAGCAAAGCATCAATTGTTTAAAAACCTTTTTAAAGTGTATTTTGTAGCGGTAAATCTATATTCCTTTATACCAGTTTGTGGTCACCTAAAACTTCAAACTGAAGGTTAATGGTCAAAACATTCTTGAACTTAGTAGAACCCATTTATTTCAAACTACTTCTTCAGAGCTTTATCATCTTCCATAAAAGTCCCAGGGATGGAGGTATGATGAAAATATCATAAGGATGTGTGGGTAGGTAAGACAAGAGGAATCAGGATGTACCCAAACAGGAAACACTATTTGTATATATGAGGTTAAGTGAGTTTGTGTAAAATACAGTATCTATAGAAAAGCAGATATATCAGCTATAGAATCGACTGGGAATAAAATATTCTTTCAAGTAAGAAAAACTAACAGTCACTAATTTTTGTATATGGATATAAATGGCAACTATTTGAAACACTCTTTGGGCAGTCCTGTGTTTTTGTTTTTGCTTGTTTTTGTTGTTGTTGTTTTAAAGGTAGCTCTTTTCAAATGGTACACCTGGGAAATGTAGTGATTAAGAAACAATGGAGTCAGATATATACTAGATTTAAATCGTAGCTTTGTCTATCACTGGTATTAACTAAATGTCCAATTTTATTACTTGCCCTTTTAATTATTATCAATGAAAATAACATAACCATACAAGCTCTATTATGAATCACTATCCAAGGGTCTCAAAATTTTGAGCAGATAAAAACTGATCCAACCTTATTTTGATTTCTTCAAACAGAGCCAAATGGAAGTGGGTTTCTATCATCCCAAAGTCTCATAGGTCTGTCATATTTATGCTACATGGCCAATGTTATATATGGGCACTTTTCAAATGTTACATAGATGAGAAGATAGCACTATAAAAGCTTATTGGCAGTGAAACCGGGTGTTCCATTATTTTTCAAAAATTGGATGATTTTATAAAAAAATGTGCTCCCGCTATAGTCCAGGGGCACGCACTCTGAAGATAACTAGCTGGAGTAGACTTAGTGGGTGGTGCTACACGTTAAAGTGTAAATCTTCCAGAATAACAATCTCTAACTCCACATACAAGCTAATAACACACACACACACACTCTCGTCTCCATGAAAACTGGCTTAATAATTGACCAGCATCTTCTTTTTTCCTATTTCTTTCCCATATGCACTGGCACTATCTCCTGGCTTCTCTGAGGCTCCTTCAGGCCAAACCTTTAATTTTTCTTTCATGGAATCAACACCCCACATGCAGCCCCACCCTAACTCTTGGCTGGATGAACTCGTCCTTAACTGCAAAGATGCAGTCCATTTGGTATAAGCTCCATCACCCACTCTGCTCTATAACTCAGGGAATCTGTCATTATATTCACTCTTCCTATTCTTTCTTATAGAAAGTTGCCCTCTTGCTCTTTAAAGCTACTCTAATGATAACGAAAAATAAATAAATAGGGATACCTGGGTGGCTCAGGTCATGATCTGAGTACTGGGATTGAGCCCCACATGATCAGGCTCCTGGCTCAGCAGGGAGTCGCTTTTCCCTCTCCCTCTGCTCCCTCTCCCTCCCCCTCCACTCTTACTCTGTCTCTAGCTTTCTCTCTCTCAAATAAATAAAATCTTTAACCAAAAAAAAAAAAGAAAAAAATAAAGTTACTCTAATGAGACCAAGTCCTCATCTTCATCAGACACACCCTTCACCTTCTCCTCTGACACTGCTTCCTCATTTGTGAAAAGTGAAAATTATATCTACTCATAGCACTGTGGTGATGGAACTACCTTCATTCACTCTTCTGTCTCCCACTCTCCAGCTATGGCCGTTTCTCGTGGCACAATCATTGAACAGCTCCCCCAGCCTGACTTTACAACTTTGTCTTTGCCTTCCATTTCATTCTTGATTAATTCTCAAATGGTTTCTTCCTCATGCTCTACCTTAATGCTGGTTTTGAATCACCAGATCCTACCTATTTGACAATTCTGACGTTTGATCTTTTTCACTCTGTTCTAGAGAAATCCCCACTCTGCACTGCCCTACAAACGCTGTCATCTGTATCTTCTCTTTTTCCCATCACCCCATCTCCATTTATTTCATTTCTGCTCACATTTCAGATGTTAGTGTTTTTGATCACCAGTCTTCCTGCCTTCCTTTAACCTCTATCTTTGTAAACTCTCACCCACTCACAGTGGCATGCAGGACTTCAGTTTGAGTAATTTCCAACTCTTTAATTCCATCCTAGTACTCTCTCCCAAGGCCTAGCATCCTTTTTGCAATTTAAGTAAGGAAATTTTCATCACTATATAACACTTATAGCTTAAAATCATTTTCTTTAAAACACTCTCCTATTTCTCTTCCTAAACTGTTCCCCATCCTGCATCCCCTAAATCAGCTAACAGGACTATTTTCTCTGTCACCTAAGCCAGAAACCTAGTTTTCACAAGCTCTTCCTTCTGTTGCACTCAATACAAGTGAACACCAATTTAACCTCAAGTATCACTCCAATCTATTTTATTTGAGATTTGTCAAATCCCACCATTATCATATGAACTAAGTTTTCCATTACTATGTGATGAGGGGCAATAGTGAAGATGAATTTGAAATTGAGGAAAGCAGCTTTCACAGTCATATAATTATTTGCATTTGAGTCTATATTCCTCATTGGGTGGTTGTGAAACTTAAATATATTGAACACTTGGAACACTCTTGGCACACAGTATACACTTAAGACACGTTTTCCTCTATCAGCACAACTTAAACTCTTTGAGAGCTCATCTAGCTAACCCCAACCAAAGTTACAGAACTAGAGGAAATAAGAAGGAACAAATTCTCTAATTTTAAATGACAACACACTGCTCCCAATCTCCTAGAATAGTCTTGATGTCAAATATTATTCTTCTAGAAAAATGTTTCTTTCCATTTTAAGACTTTTTATTTGGCTTTTTTTTTTTAGTTAAGACTTCTTGTTTTATTTCGTTTTGTATTTACCATATTAAGTGACTGCTACTTTATGCTCAACTAATTTTCATGTTAGAATAAATGTAAATTGCATAGACACACAGGAATAATAGTATGAATTTTATGTTTGTTTTTCTGAGCATATTAAACTTATTGAAAATATACTATGTTTGTGTGGTTCTAGGCACTAGAAATACAGAAATAAACAAGTCAGCCATGGTCTTTTCATCTCAGACCCACAACATTTTATTGCCAGGATATAGGCAATACACAAAAATACCCCCCCAAAATGGCTCATAGTGAGCTACTAAAAGAATTAAACTCAGATATTAAGATAGAATAGCTGCTCTAGTTTGAAAGACTAGAGAAGGTATCACTGAGATGATATTTGATCTCACAACTGAATGACAAAAAGAAACCATAGGCAGGCGGGTGTTGGAGATCTCAGTTTGGTGTGTTTGTTGGTGAAAGAAAGGCCAAAAGTGTGAGATTCAAATAAGCTTAGTGAATTTCTGCTTTGACTTAGTTCCCAATAAATTCTAGTTCTTTCCCCTTTATATGTATGTGATTATAAAGACAAATTATTTACTATCGAACCAACATAAGTAAATGCAAATTTCATGTGAAGACTACCTTTCCAGAACATTTTATTAACTAAGTACCAATATTATTGTGGATGATGTTATCAAGTCACATAAAAGTATTTTGATAAATATAATTTGGTAATTACTAATTCCTAGAAATATAAATAATATTATAAGTTTTCTAATTAAGAAGAAATATAATGTCTAAAAGAAATCCACAGAAGGCAAATGGTAAACTGAAAAGAATATGAAATATGAACCTGAAACTGATGAGAACTCAGGCTTAAGAATAAAACCATTATTATTATTTTCTTTTTTTCACCCAAATTCCTATTTCTCCATATCAAAAATAGAAACTTAAGGTAATATCATTACCTAGTGCACCTGAAGTCCTAAAATTTCTAAAGAAGATTTATAATGCAGTATACATATTATCAATACCAATGTGCTCTTCTCTATTCTTATTCTCTGTCCCTGCACACCTACTCCCCAACCCCCAACCAAATCTGCCAAGTGAATGTACAGAACCCTACAGTTAACCAAAATAAACATAAAACATCTATATAAAATCCAGTAAAAACTTCAGGAGAGACACTTGAGTAATACCATATGCTTATAAAATATATATAGCAGCCTAATTTCCAAAATGAGCAGTTTTTATATTCTGAAATTTTAATGTTAATATTTTAATCATGTAAACATTTAGATATGAAGTCTATTTCTTAATTATTCTTTTGTTTTCTTTTCCTTTCTTTTCATTTTCAGATTTTTATTACATGTTTGAAATATTTTCTGTATAAATTTTTTTCTGACAAATGTCTGATAGGGTAGTGGAACAGCTTAAGGAACTCAAAAGAGAATCATCCACCGCAAGATTCCAAGATGAGTTAAATAATACCATTTTCTTTGGCTCTGTAACTCTTAGCTTTATTTCTCAGTATTGCCTAATACTGAGAAATAGCCTAGGTAGGGCTGACCCTGCCATCTATAGAAATTATTCTGATTTCTGTCACCATCTCTATGCATCCCTTGAATAACTGAAACATTTTTTATATCATTTGAACAGCATAAATCTTAAAACCAATTTCTTATTTTCTTTTGCCTGCTAGGAAGCTTGAAAACAAATTTGTGACCTGTTTGGTAGCTGTTTAGAATGTTCTGGTGCATATTTTATACACAACATTTTAACTGTTATTTTAACCTATTTTTTATTATGTTTATTTATTTATACTCTGTTTCAAAGTATTAATTTTGGGAAAATCCTTTTGTTTTTCAATAAGAGGAGAATAAAGCATGTAAATGGATAGATAGAATTTCTATGCCTTGTCTCTACTGTTTATTTTGCCAGGGAAGACTTTCTTCTTTCTGGCCACTTATTCTACTTTCCCAAACCTTCCAGAGCCAGTTTACATCATTTCTCCTCTATGAAACTCTCCATAAATTCCTAGCTTTCCCTATAAATTCTTAGATATTGTCTGTGGTTACAACAATACCAAGAATTGGCAAGAAGCAACTTCCCCTTTTTGTGGCAACACATATTTTTCCACCTCTGAAATTGACCACCAAAAAATGTTGATGTGATGAAGAATTTTTTTTAAGATTTACTAGTAGTTCAAGGGAAGATAGGACTTGTCTGTGATTGCATTGAATGTCCATAAACAAAGAGGAAAATAAAGCATAGTGACCCTTCAGCTCTCTCTGCTTCTCACACCTCTTTTTCAAAGGAACTTATTTAGGGGGCACCTGGGTGGCTCAGTTGGTTAAGCATCTGCCTTTGGCTTAGGTCATGATCAAGTCCCACATCGGGCTCCCTGCTTGACAGGGAGTCTGCTTCTCCCTCTGCCCACCCCACTCGGCTCCTTCTCTCTCTCTCTCTCAAATAAATAAAATCTAAAAAAAAGAGGGGGGGGGACTTATTTTTGAGAAGACAAAAGAATCACAGAGATGGAATGGTTTCAAGAGTTCAGTCAGTTCTCAAAAATGAATCATTTACCAAGGTCTGAAGTCACACAGCAAAGTTGACTGTGTTGCTTAACAGGTATATATGCACAACTTTTGCATGTTTATATAACTTGCATTAAGTTCAGTAGTTTAGTTTTCAAAATAGTTCTTTTTGGGGCTTTTTTAGTAGATAGGATTTTGTACTATCCTCTAAGTCACTTTTTTTTTTTTTTTTGTATACAATACACATCTTGCATTACAGTGACCGGGGTAAAGAGAACAGGTTAATTGCATGTCAATTAATTATAAAGGCATTTCTGAATGCACCTCCCAAAGTGTTCAATTATGGAGATGGTTAAAGATCTATCAACAAAGCAACAAAATTAGCCCTGGCAAATAAAACTATTTACACATACTTTTCCTGAGGAGAGATAAGAAGCTCAAGGGATCAAACTGAAGCTCAATACCCTCTTAAGGTTTTCATCCTAATCACACTTTCTTTGCAATCTTGTCAGTCACCCGTTTTTTTCTTCACTTATGTAGCAAGTATAATACCTTACAATAATAAGTCAAGTATGTGCTTGGTTAATCCTCTCCCCAAAAACTGTGATACAAAAAAAAAAAAAGAAAAAAGGTTGGCTTGCTGTCCTACTCAATTAGCTAAATTTGTTTAAACTCTTTCCAAAACTAGAGAATAGGCATACAATATAATAATTATAAGGTGTTTATACATGTACAATCATCAGATCATTACTTGTACTCTTTGTTTTATTTCTTTAACGAAAGGAAACAGATGCAAAGACAGATCCAACCTTTTAAATGTATGGAAAAATTTTAATTGCATTATTAATAATAATGTTTAACAATCAAGTCATCTTGTAGGTATGTATCACCTTCTTTTCAAGATTTTATAGTGACTTTAATTGAAACTTAAAATGTTTCCCTTTAAAACAATTTCGGTGCTGTAAAATATCATTTAAATCAAAGGGGATTAAACTGTGCTTTTCAGAACACTCAAAAGTCTACGAACAAACTCTAAATTTCAAAGTGTTTGAGAATTGGTCTCTCCCCCAGAAGCAGGTTTTAAGTGAGTACCATGTTTTTAACCACCTTTAT
The DNA here is from genome assembly GCF_964656455.1 of Halichoerus grypus. Taxonomy (NCBI): domain Eukaryota; kingdom Metazoa; phylum Chordata; class Mammalia; order Carnivora; family Phocidae; genus Halichoerus; species Halichoerus grypus. Next base: position 89,363,153 of record NC_135712.1, read on the forward strand.
CTCATGTTCCATTCAAGTACATTGCTTGCTGTTTTATTTCTAGTAAGGTAAAGATCCTATTTCCATTTAGAAAGACAAGAAAAAGAGGCCCTCAGCTCAGTTATGCTGCTTTCATTAACTATTTCTTACACATTATTTCGGAGTTTATCTCCTAATCTCATTGCCTACTCCAGGGATTCTCTGTCTGATATCTGGGGAAAATCCCCCAGCCATCTTCACAGGCACCTTTCCCTAACCCATTCAGGTCAGACTCACCTGGGATTTCATGCCTTGACATTTTCTGCAATTTTACTTGCTCCAAATGTGCTCAAATTTATCCTTAGATAATAAGGTCTCTTCAGCAGAACTTCTGGAAGTTCCAACTCCAAAACCCTTAATATGTAAATTTCAACTCCAAAATGTCTCAGGTCTTCAAGTGTTCCAACCTATCAATAAGAGCCAGTGGAAGCCTTCCTCCTGGAACATGGATACATTCAACAAGAGCTTCTTGCACTTCTCCTACTTAAAAATGCTGTTAAAGTTCTACAGGCTGGGAAGGAAGAGTCATAAACTGGTTAGTCCTCTTTGGGGCTTTAGAAAGATTTCAAGGCACTCACAGGCATGGTTTACGATGATGAATGCAGAGATACTTTTTCCACCACAGAAAGTAAACATGCACACCAAACCGGTATGACAGGCTGGGGTATATACAGTACTGCTGCCCTCGGGCCGCAATTTAGAAGCACAGACACTAAGGCACCTTCCTGCCTAGATTTTTTTCTTCTTTTCATAGCCCAGCAGAATAAGTATAATTTCTTAAAAAAAAAAAAAAAGGCTGTATCATGAGAAACATGATGCATTCAATGCATGTGTGTCTGGACTTTCAAGCTGACTCCTCTTGGCTGTGATGAAAGTCAAGTAAACGTCTTAAAAGTCAGTGTAACTTTTATGGAGTCAAGAAAAATCCCAAGCCTGGATGGACCAGTCCCATAACAGCTTACTGGACAATCCTGAATTGGACAATCCTTTCCAGGCCATAACTATAGAAACTAAAAGGTGTCAATATTGAAAGCATTCATAAGCCTGATTTTCCCTCTTGAAATAGGAAATTAAATGTCTCCAGAATGTAATGTACCAAATTCCTTTATGAAATTACAGGCTCTGGGCAGCTAAGGTGGATATCTGAGTTCTGGCAACTGCTTCTGAGAAACCAAGGGTAATTTTCTTACCTTCATAGGATCTGTTTGCTACTCTACAAAGTAAAAATATTGGACTTGAGGCTTTTTAAGCTCCCTCATACCTTGAAAATGTTAAGATTCTATAGAGTTTTTCTCCCCTAACTCTGACAGCCAAATTCTCCTTCAGTGGGCTGTTGAAAAGTCCTCTCTTCTCTGCTGACTGCTCTCTAGAACTGGCCTTGGATACCACAGGGTCTAGCCAACTCTTCTGTACTTTGAGACATTTTTCTCCCTGAGCTCTAGTCTTTTGTAGCCTGTAGAGAAGGGGTTTCCTAGATCTAGAAAACTAAGAACTGGAGTCAGAAGGGGAGGTATAACTAGAAGATACTCAAAAACACCTGAGCAGCTGTAAGTAGACGGCCTGGGTAGTGACAAAGGTGTGTTGAGCAGTCCATGGGAGACCCCGACTCAAAGAACCCACTCTCAAGGTTGTCTCAGCATTGAACTCAGCGAACCTTTTATTGAAATCATTCCCAAGATGAATTTGTATACCATATCCTTTCCAAAGAGGCAGGTGGCTTTGGAAATGCTTTGACCAAGGAAAAAGAGGAGGAAAATAAAATGGGAAAGGCTCATGTGGACTGAGTTGCTAAGGTAGGAGGAGCTCAGTGGATGAGGGACATAACTGGATAGCGATACCTTCTTTCCCTTTCTTATAATCCCTGCTACGGTCTGCTCTGCCTGTTACTAAGAATCTTGGAATAGAAAATGTATGTCCTTCCTGACGGGCAATACAGGTAAGGGGCCCTTTTACGCCCAAGGGTAGCCTCTGGAAAAATCTTAACCTAAGGAATTTTCCAGGGAGCTGCTTGCCTGGAAGGAAGTTGCCACCCTCCTGTTGTTTCAGTCACGGCCTTTCACTGCTATCACAGACTGACCAGGTGCTACTCAGTGGTACATGTGAGTTTGCAGGGATTGTGCAAGGAAATGCCACTTCCTTTCCTTAGCAAATACAATGCTCAGAAAGCATTTGCCCCCATTCCTATTGCCATATTATTTATATTTTCAAAAATAAGAAAAAAGAAATCTAGCATTTTATCCTGTCCTAGATAATTCTATTTTATGAATCCTGAGACTATTATGAGCCTTCTCATATAAATCTTTACATTATTCTCTGTAGAGTTACTTGTCACTAGGACTGAAAGGAAGAGATTGCTTTTTATGTTTGAAAAGATAATTGAGATCTGTTCCCATGTAGCTGAAGATAACCTTGGAACAACTTCACTTTCATTTGGGAAAAAATAGGTTCCCAATACCCTAGTTGCTGATAGCTTATAGGCTCCACTAACCAGGGTACTCCCAACCAGCTTCTTGGGTATAAAACCTACAGGAAATAGCACTCTTTTGACAATGTCTACAGCCAGCCCTCTAAGCTGTGACCAGACATGGTCACAGTCTAGACACATGGCGTTAGAAAACCACTATTCAAAGCACATGATAGAGTTCTAATGATAATCTGCTACACTTATTGTCTTCATAACCAAAAAATTTAAGTCATCCATATGTTTAATGTATAAAACAAAGTATTTGAATACAATCATTTCTGTTAGAGCATGCTTATTTGTAAGGTGAGCTGACAATAATGAGTATTATTTTAGAGAACTTCAGAATCTCTTTATAAATATTGCTAAGTCAAAAGCAAAATTAAACATTTCAAAATACCTTTTTCATTTATTTCAATAATTTTTAAACTCAATCTGAGATTTAGGACAGGGTATTGCACAGAAAACAAAATAATGTTAGAGCATTCCATAAATGAAGATTCCAGAAGATATTCTGATTTGTTTTCTAAGATGTTAAATTTATCATATATCTTACCTCCACACACATAAAGCTACAAATTATTCCCACGGTACTTTCCTTTATAATTAAAAAAAAATCCAGAAATAGTTTAAAGCCGACAACTGAAGTACCCTCACTTATCATTAGCTCTCTCCTCATTACTAAGTTCACTTAATAATTTTAAGGCAAATACAACTGGAATGAAAGCACTGCAATATTCCAAGAAGATGGATCTGAACTATTTGTAGACCCACCAAGGGTACATTTCAACTCAGATAGAAAAATACAGTCCTCATTGAAAAGTTTTCACAGAACTCACAAGGGAAAACCCCTTGAGATAGAGCTGAGCTCACAAGCATCCCTCAGCTACAGAAGGTTTATGGATATAGCACATGATTTTCTAACTCAAACCATAACATTCAAATTATTCACTATAGCTCGTTTAAAACTTCATGCTTTCTTCTTCTATATACTAATTATTAATTCTGAAAGTAAGTGTATGTGTGTGGATATGCATGTATATATGTAGTCACCCTTTTACAGTGGAACATGTTACCAGAAACATAACATACATAAAACTGCCAGAGAAAAGGGAAAAACAAAATAGAAAGTCTATACACATTCTAGGACTCTAAAATAAGAAATAAATATTACCCATGATCCTGACACAAAGAGAGACAAGGCCTGGTTATTCCTCAGTTTATTATAACCTCTGAACACATACACTGGCGATGTGCGGGCATAGTCCACAACAGGCTATTCAGGTGGTTGCCAAATAATTATATATATTTTATACAAAATCATCATTATATGAACAATATTAACAACCTAAATAATTCCTATATACTTTTCCAACGAAAGACGTTATAGAAACAAATAAAGTATATGTTATATACATATTATTTTCTCCATAAAACACATATAAATGAATTTCATAGAATTAAGCTAAATAAGTCTTTTAGCTTGTTTTTCTTCAATAGAATGCACTAAATGACTTTTTATTAATCTTTAAAAGTGCTTGATAATAGCATTTTATTTATTTTTTTAAAGATTTTATTTATTTATTTGAGAGAGAGTGAGAGAGAGAGAAAGGGTGAGCACAAGCAGGAGGGGAGGAGCAAAGGGAGAGGGAGAAGCAGGCTCCTCACTGAGCAGGGAGTCTGATGTGGGGCTCGATCCCAGGACCCTGAAATCATGACCTGAGCCGAAGGCAGATGCTTAACCCACTGAGCCACCCAGGTGCCCTGATAATAGCATTTTATGTAGGATTTAACAAAACGTTTTTGGGAAACATACAGAAATAAAATAAGATTCTGGGATTCTTAAGCAGGTTTAGTGAATTCTGGAAGATAATTTAACTTTAGAAAATGGACACTTTATGACCTGTCATGTCTATGATCATCTTAATGTTATTCTCATATATATTATATTTCACAGATGTAGTTACATGTTCGATTATATGCACTAAATAGAAAACTGGGTGGTCTGGGGATTTTTTTGGTGGTAGCATCACAAGAACATAATTAAATAAAAATGTCATTAGCAGTCGATTAAAAAATATCTTGATCAAAATGTCTCTTGTAAAGGTAACAAATAATTCATAAGATATTAGACTACTAGAAATCATAGCAACAAATAAGCATTATGTCAATTTTGTTTTTTTTTTAAAGAAGGAAGTTTTCTCACTCAAAAAAGTGAAATGTGTGAGCAACCTTATATTGTTTCTATCAACAAGCCTAACCGTAGAAGCCTAGTCAAGCCAATGTCAACAAAGCCAATCCCTCCAAAGGACAAAGGTATCTGACTGATTGAGTAAGACCTGTGAAATAAACCCCCTCTCCCCAACTGCTTTGCTCTCCTCTGAGATCCTGTTTTCTACCTTTAAAAAAAATGGTTATATTAATATATTAATACAAGGACACTTAGCTGGTAAACCCCAAATATGGCAAAACTTGATGCCAAATAAAAATTCCATAAGTAGAGACAAAAACCAGTATTCTGTCAATGCTGGAAAAGATCTGCACTACAAGTTGGTCACACCATTTCTCCAGCATTACATTGGAGAGTAAAGATAAGGCTTTCCCCACTCTCCACCAAATTTGGGTTTCTGTGTTGGTTGAGTTCTTAAGCCCAAGAGACAGCTAGTTTCTTTTGAAACAAGAAAAACCCCCACCTCCTTTCCTCACCCTCAAAGCACACCTTGAACCTCGGCAGGGGCACACGCAGGCGCACGTGCATGCACTCACGCGCTCACACACACACACACACACACACACACTCTGTAATAGAAACTGCTTAAATTTCTGATTGGAAACACTTTAGAGACTGTTGGTACTTACCTTGCAAAGATGTGTTAGGTAAACTTGCTTCATTCTCTCCCATCTTATTATTTCTTTTTAAAGGGGGCCAAGCAGTTTCAAGTTGTGTCAGTTACCTTGCAGGCTTTGTGACCTTCTGACTTCCTACCGGTACTGTAACAGTACACTACCTGCTCTCTTCTGTGAATCATTACCATCCTGCTTCCTGAATTACCTGGGCTGGCAGGACCTGTTTTGCTGTGAAATGAGATCACATCCTTTGATCCAACATACTGCTATTAATGTGTGTTTCACAAAATGTGGCTTTGTTTCAGTTTTGATATTAACTTTTAATTCTCTACTTTCACTCTAGTCTAAAACGTATTTACATTTTCCCCGAGTGTCCATACTACCAACACAACACGGTGCAGAGCCAGAGTTTTTGTTTTTTAGTGTTCCCAATCTGCTTCTCTTATAGAAATAAAAATTTAAAGTGAATTTTGCAATGTTCATTAAAAAAAAAAAATACAGAGACCTAAGGAACAGCACGGGAATTGGTTTTGTGCAGTGCTGGAAAGACAGACTTTGGAGTGCCTCTGGTACTAGGTGTGGAACCGTAAGTGAGGGCTGTTCCTTCTCTGAGTCTCAGTTTCCTCAACTATAAAATGGGGATGATATCTATATTTCAGAAGGTTCTTATGAAGATTTAAAGCAATCATGTATGTGCTAAACATTATGAATGGCAGATGATAAACACAACACAGGCAGCATTTTTCCTCCACCCCTCCTCTTCCTTTTCCATTCCTCTTCTTCCTTCTTTCCCTCCTCTTGTCCTTCCTCCCTCTGACAAGTGCAAAGAATGCCCAAGAAGAGCACTGATGTCACTATGTCCTGACGTCACTTGTTCTACTTACTAATTGAGAGATCTTAGACAAATGATCCAATCCGATTTCAGAATGCCTCAAGGTCCTCATTTGTAAAAGGATACTGATATTTGCACTGCCTTTTTACTAGGAACATAACGAGTATTAATATAAACTATTGTGCTTCAAACAAAAATAATCTCTAGCAAAGAAAAGCAACAAATTGGAGATTTATCTTTATTCATTTGTAAAAGTGAGAGAGGAAGTAGATCACAAAAATAAATCAATTTATTTAAACTCTGTCTCCCATAAGATATCCAGAATAAAAAACAATCTCTATTTTCTCCCTCTAGAATTCCTTAAATTTTAGATTTGTTCAGACTGGTTAAAAAAAAAAAAAAAATCCGAGGTTTAAACACCTTCTCCTTTAACGGTTCTTTAATTTTCAATTTGGAAGGAATCTGTATACCATGTTTGCTAGCTCATTAATGAAAAAAAAAATGATTATATAAGTTACATAAACAGAAAAGGTAAATAACTAGAATAGTTATTCTCAAAAATATTAGAAATGAAAACAAATGGGACATAAAAAAAAAAAATCCCCATCACTGGGGCACCTGGATGGCACAGTTAAGTGACCAACTCTTGGTTTCAGCTCAGGTCATGATCTCAGGGTCGTGAGATCAAGCCCTGAGTCAGGCTCTGCACTCAGCTCGGATTCTGCTTGAGTTTCTCTCCCTCTCCCTCTGCCCCTGCCCACTGCATGCACACACTCGCACTCTCTCTCTCTCAAATAAATAAATAAATCTTTTTTAAAAAAATCCTCATCACAGTTAATTTACAGTTCTCCCTTTCATTACGTCTCTGGGTCTCAGTTTCTTCATCTATAAATTGATCTGGAACATTTACTCAGCCCCATTCTCTCATTACAAATACCAAAACCTCTGATTTAAAATCCAAGCTGTGGTTTGTCCCACAATAGTCTTTCCCTAGTACAATTGCATAATGTAACATACATACTGTGCTACATACTTTACCAAATGGAACCTGAAATTGAATGTTTGCCAATAAAACACTATAATCATCACATTGGACTTCCCCCCTAACAGGAGAAACACACATATCAATCCTCCCTCATTATGACAACTTGGAAATGTATTTACATACTGGTCCCAGGCCCCTAAAATTAGTCAATAACCAATCTAAGACACCCATTATCTACCAGCTGAATTATGGAATGTGTGAAGTTACAAAGAAAGTAGAATAGAGAAGTCCTATTTTTGAGCAGAGGAAAAACATAAAAACACCAGAAACCCCAAAAGTGCTTGTCATTGCCCAGAAAGTAACATAAATATACACTCAGTTACACTGAAATAGCTTCAACGCTTATAAATTGCCATTCACTCAGTTATTCACTCTCTCTCTTGTGCACCTCAAACACCTAGGAAATTCTTCCTTCATTACTTTTTTCTTTGTCTAATTCTTATGCCGGAATTCTTCTTGAACCTAATCTTGGTTGAGGGTTCCTCTATATGCTCCAGATGCCTCTTAACAACTTGGAATTTTTCCTTTCACCATAGCTCTTATCACATTGTGTTGTATGTACGGCTTATTTCTGTCCTTGTGAGCTCTTGTGTTAGAGACCTCTTCTGTTCCCACCACTATATCCCTGAAACTGGGCAAGGTACCACAGTTCCTGCCACATATTATGCCTTCAACAGTTTTAATAAAGATGAATAAAATTACCATCATCACAAAGGGCGAATTAAAGGATCTCAAAGAAAAGATGAACATAGATTAGCAAAGATGATGATGAAAGATATTCCAGAAGGGGAAAAATGCCAAAATAAATTTCAAAAGTGAAAAGAAGTGGGGATAACTAGTTAGGTTTATCTGCAAGAGTAAATAATTAAGAGCTAGAAGGATAAAAGAGATGACATTTATGAGGATTTTCAAAAAAAAGAATCGAAGAGAAATAAATGAAAGAGAAAAAAAATATATAGTGAATGCATTAGTTTAACACACACACACACACACCCCAAAAACAAACACTGGTAGCATTAGCCAAAATACCTTTACTGAATGGTGTAAGGAACACTAATTATAAAATTATCAAGATTTTTGGAATATTGGAAAGAAAGTCTATGAGAGTGACTGTATCCTCCATGTGCATTCTGAGACAGTGCTGTAAAAACTAACCAGCACATTTTTTAAACAACTTAGATGACGTAAGAGAAAACGATATTTACAACCCTATCAGCTTTCTGTATTTCTACCATTCTATTTCTAAAGCAAACCTCAAGGAGAGAGCAGCCACAGAAGGTTATAAATGCTATCCTTTATCATTCAGTTTGAGGTCTACAAAGAAATTAAACAAGAGGAAGAAACCAATGTTGAAGTTTAAACTTGTTATGGGCAAGTTATAAAGTGATTATGTAGTTCTGTTTTTCAGAAGATAGATGTGAAAATTTGAAAAAAAATTATGAAGTGGTTATTCAAAATTCTGAATGTTGGCACTGTCTTATAAAGCATGGAGCCCTGGGTATGTAAAATGTTACACATTTAATAATTACACAGACCTGGTACTTCTCAATGAAAACTACAGCAGTAGGGGAACAAATAATTTGGTCAAAACCATAAATATCCACAAATAAAAAAAAAAGGATTAGAACTCTTAAAACTGTAATCCTAGAAGCTACTATGAGGAGGAAATTCCATGTTCAGCAACCAGAATGAATTTTTGTGATTGCAGTTTCAAGAATTAGGTAGAGGTGCTTAAAGAGTGCCAAAATATACCACCCCAAAATATGTCTCATTGGCATATGGATTTTATTTCTTTTAGAGAAAGAGAGGGAGAGAGAGAATCTTAGGCAGGCTCTATGCCCAGCACGGAGCCCCACACGGGACTGGATCTCATGACCCTGAGATCATGACCTGAGCTAAAATCAAGAGTCAGGGGCGCCTGGGTGGCTCAGTCGTTAAGCGTCTGCCTTCGGCTCAGGTCATGATCTCAGGGTCCTGGGATCAAGCCCCACATCGGGCTCCCTGATTGGCGGAAAGCCTGCTTCTTCCTCTTCCACTCCCCCTGCTTGTGCTCCCTCTCTCGGTGTGTCTCTCTCTGTCAAATAAATAAATAAATCTTTAAAAAATATATATAAAATAAAATAAAATAAAATCAAGAGTCAGATGCTTAACCAACTGAGCCACTCAGGCACCCTGGATTATTTTGACCTAAAGGGCCTTGAGAACCAGCAGCCATAGGAAAAGTCCTTTACCTCCCCTCACTGCCTCAAAATAGAGTATAAATTTCTTCTTTTGTAAAGAAAAGCTACATATATAAAGGAAATTTCCATTTGTAAAAGTTACTCCTTAACAGGAACAGAACTAGTCCTGGAGACAACTCTTACCGCCTGAGAAACAACCCTTCCTTACCATACATTTTCTTCCCTCATTTTCCCATAACTTGCCTCCCATCTCCAGAAGCTCAAACCCCTTTCCATTGTTTAGCCTAAGCTGGTATAAACCTCAATCATCTGGCTCCTTCAGTCTCATTTTCTTGAGAGACTCCCTTGCAAATCTACATAATTACAACTGTTTTTCTCTCTCCCTCCCTCTCTCTCTCATTAATCTCTTTTATCAGTTTGCTCAAGAGCCCAGTGAGTGAAACTGGGAGGGTAGAGGGAAAAGGTTTTTCCTCCCATATATGCTCTTTTCTCAAGAACATACACTGGTGGTATTTATTTTCATGCATTTTAGAATAAAGTAAACCTAGTTCCTATACAGTTGTACTCCAATGTTTAAACTTTTCAGTCTTTTTCTTCATCTATAAAGTAGAAGTAGGTAACAGTATTCTGAAAGAATTAAATGAGATCATATTTAAATGCTCAACATGGTGGGGCTCCTGGCTGGCTCAGCCTATAGAGCATGTAACTCTTGATCTCGGGGTTGTGAGTTCAAGTCCCACAATATGGGGCAAAGACCTTACTTAAAAATAAATGAATGAATGAATGAATGAATGCTCAACATGGTGTCAGGCAAGTAATAAGATGTTCAGTTTTTAAACATCACCTCAGTCCTGTCGAACCACCCCAAATCTAATAAATATTTTCCAATGTTGAGAATTGATTGGACATAAAATTTTCTGAACTAAGCTTATACTTTTCTTAAATTTATTTTTTTTAAGACTTTATTTATTTACTTGTCAGATAGAGAGAGAGAGAGAGAGCACAGGCCACAAGCAGGGGGAGTGGCAGGCAGAGGGAAAAGCAGGTTCCCTGCTGAGCAAGGAGCCCTACTCAGGACTTGATCTCAGGACCCTGGGATCATGATCTGAGCCAAAGGCAGATGCTTAACCAACTGAGCCACCCAGGCGTCCCATTAAATTTTTTTGATTAAAATAAAGGTGTCAACAGTGTAAAAATGACAAAGTTTGCACCTTGATACGATGAGCCATTTGGTTTTAGACCCAGGCATTTCATAACTTAGAATTTTTGATTAAAGATTCTTTGTTGAAGCCGAAATTCTGTTGTTTGATTGTGGCCGAGAATTTCTAAGTTGGGATTATCTGATCCTTATAGCTGCTAAATACTTTTGAGTCCTACCAGAAATAAGACAGCTAAACCAGAAAAGGGGGAGAATGCATATATTGTACAGGAAGAATGGGTAGAAATAAACAAGATTTTCTCATGCTTAGGAATACTGGCTGAACATATTCTCTTCCAGATCTGGGTATTACCATCTACCCAGTTGGCCTAGACAGAAACTTAGGATTTATTCTTAGCTCTATCCTCCCACATTCCCCAAATAGTCACAAAGTCTTATCAATTCTATGTCCTAAATGTCATTGAAATTCACCTCCTTAACTTTCCATATTCTCTAGGTAAGGCCATTATCATCTCTTGCCAAGACAGAAACTCCCTAAATGAATTCTCCCTTTCCTTTAATCCATCCTTTCTGTATCTTTAGAGTCCTCTAGCAGATAGAGTGATCTCCCTAAAACACAGTCATGGCATTTCCATGTTCAGGTATGTTCACTGGTCCCACAGCCTACTCAATAATGTCAGTACATAATCACATTTACTTTTTTATACCTGTGAATATATATATATATATAGCTGGTCAAAAAAAATTAAGGCATACTCAGTGCTTGGTATTAGGATTGACTGGTGGGCAAAAATAACCTAACTAAACTTCTTTTCATAAAATTGGCATACAGGATCTTAAGAAAATTTGTATTGATGGAGAACAAAGAAAGTAACTACTTCTTTCAGTAGTAAGACATATCCATTAGCAAGGAAACAAGTAATAATGACAAGGAGAGTACTGTCATTTTCATGATCTTTCCACTACAGTCTTATTAAATGAAGTAGCCAAGGAAATATATAAATTATATTCTAACACACACATGCACATACAACAGAGTTGCTTAACAATTACTGGTGGTTTATAGGTTGTTTCACATAATTAAGATACACAATGACTCATCTAAAAATAACAGTCACATGGAGGTGCCAAGTTGGAAGTCAGGTGGGAGTGATGCTACAAAGCAGTCTAATTTGCTGCTGGGAACAACACTCTTCTAGATTGTGGAAGAACTTTATAACAAAACATTAAATACAAGCTTGTAATCATAGTATGTAGTGACTTATACACTTTTTTATGAGGATCTCATGAAATCTTGGCTTACATGCCAGAAAATTTTAAAGCAATATACTCTTATTAGCAGTCTCAGCCTCATCCATGTGAGTCTACTGATAGTGGGAAGACTAGCTATGACAGTCATCTAAATATCATTTGAAAAAGAGAAAATAAAGTTTCAATGTATATTTAATACTATCATGGACCTATAAAATGAAGTACACACACTCACACACACAAATATTTGATTAATCTATATAGTACTATTCCACAAACCCTGGCAAAACTCCCTCAAGAGGAACCCCAAGGTGGGCGCCTGGGTGGCTCAGTTGGTTGGGCGACTGCCTTCAGCTCGGGTCATGATCCTGGAGTCCCTGGATCGAGTCCCACATCGGGCTCCCTGCTCGGCAGGGAGTCTGCTTCTCCCTCTGACCCTCCCCCCTCTCATGTGCTTGCTCTCTCTCATTCTCTCTCTCTCAAATAAATAAAAAAAATCTTAAAAAAAAAAAAAAAAAAAAAAAAAAAGAGGAACCCCAAGGAAAGTATTCAAGGAAGGTACATGATAACTGCCTGAGACAGCATAGAATGATGGACTTTTCAATTTGAGAATATCAGGACATGTTAAAAATCTACAATAAGGCTGGAAAAAAATTCTCCAGCCAAAACCCTAGAACACCAAGGTTTAATAGGAATACCAAAGTGATAGAATGATTTCTCTAATCCTTTTAAAATGCAATGAGAATGCTTAAATGATATTAGCTTGGAGATAAGTTTATTTGCTCAAAACATCCTGATATGACCAATCTTCAAAAAAGAAGTTTCATCTTCATATCAAAGAATGATCTAAAACACCTCTGATACTATGTTACAAGTACAACCCAGTCATTCATGCTGAAAGGTAAAATGTCTTCTGGTCTTCAGCCTCTTCACTATAGCCTCAAAAAGCAAGACAACAATTAACGCCAACTGTGCTGCAGAAATTTGACAAATACTTACTAAATAAAAACAACATTTAACAGCTGTTCACGGGGGTAACAGCCTTCTGTGTTAAGGTGAAGAAGCTGAGGTAAAAGATGAGGCTTCTCATTGTCTTTAGAAACATTCTATCCCTTTCACTTAACATCTTAGTAACAGAACACAGTAACTATAACAATCACTTATTAAATTTAACATTAAATGCCTTGGTTTCAATTCATGAATATGAACAAAAGTAGTCAAGAATAACTAATTATGAGGAATCAAAGAAAATTAGTATATCATTTTGTTACATAGTATTTCTTTAATTTTTAATTTTTTTAATGTTTTTCTTCTTCCTCTTCCTCCTCCTTTTTTTGAATAAAGTCAAAGTGGCATAACAAGCATTCTTAGGGGAAAAAAAAAGATTCCAGAACTACTTTTGTTCAATATCATAATGGGCCACTACTTTCTAGTGCAAATGTTTTCTTTCTGAAATCTCCTCTTCTACTTTCCCGCTGACTACCTGCCAGCTAACATTGTTATAGAAAAGGAGAGGAAGGATTAAAGTCTTCAACCTTCCCCTAAGTAGCTAGTACTTAAAATAGACTTTCTTTAAAGTGACTGGCTGTCTTTCCTATGGTGACCAGATTTACAAAATGGAAAAAAAAAAAAAAAAGTCACGGAACAAATGAGGGGAGATAAACACAGCTTCTTTGGATGGACTTTACAGAATAATGGGCTAAATGGAGAGAAATCTATGGAAAAAAAACAGAAGCCCAGGAAGACCCTGGAAACTACAGTATCTGATCACCATGGACAATGAGGGACTCGCATGTGAGCAATTTTAAGAATGAATAAACATAAAAATAGAGCTAGCCATGCCATGGCTAAAGCTACCTTTAAATACTTACTATGTTCCTTCATACCTCTTCTAAAACCTTTAGTCTTCCTATAGCCTAACATACCAATTTTTATTTCCTTAACATTTTTTTTTTCTTTAAAAAGCTGGGCAAATATGGCCCTGTCTTCCAATTCTCAACGCTTCCTAGCTGCTGTTTTTAGATCTGCCAGATTTATAAGCATTTAATAAATACTTGATAATTGATTAACTGAAAACATAATTATATTTCATCTTTCTCCTGAAATCTTTAAAATGAGAATGTAAGGGAGATGATTAATTAAAAATGTTACTAGTATTCTGCTTCCTTCTGAAGAGGCCAGAATATGCCGCCCCAAAATATGATACTTTGGCCTGAGGATTGTTTTGAGCTGAACCCAATTAGCTCTCTGCCTTCTCCCCTTTCTATTTATAAGAAGGACATAAATTCCCATCAGTAATATTGTTTCCTTCTCCATTACCAGGAAGAGAACTACTCTGGAGACAACTCTTAGTACCTCAGATAATTCCTATCTGAAACAAAACAAAACAAAAACATTAAATAACCCTTGTTTTACAATACAATCCCTCCACTCCCCTTCCCATAACTTACCTCCCTCTTACAGAAATCCCAAACCCCTTTTTCTTTGTCTAGCCTAAGATAGTATATAAGCCTCAAATTCTGTCTCCTAGATTCACAGTCCTTTGTGAATTCCCAGTGTGTATGCATGTAATTAAATCTATATTTTTCCTCCTGTTATTCCATGTTCTGTCAGTTTAATTTGCAGGGTTCCCAGCCACTGAACCTAGGAGAACAAAGGAAAAAAAGCTCTCTACCTCTCCTACACCTCTTTTCTTCAGTTTTCCTAAAATCTAAAAAAAACTCTTTTACTTCAGATTGGTGATAAATTGAAAATTATAATATTTTAAAGTTCACAACAGTTTAAAGAAATGAACTGAAATTGAATTACTCCTATTAGCACCTAATGAAACACAAGTTAAATAGTGAAAACAAAGCTGACAGTGTAAAATGCATCAAGAAACTTGGAAGGCAATTTAAATTATTAAAGTTAAAATTAAAGAGAACACTCTACTTTCTAATTTAAGGGTTATTTTATGACATCACAAATACTGCACTTATCTGCCCTCAGATACCTTTGTCTGGAAACTTTTTTTTAAAAAGTGGAATCTGAATAATTTTAGGTTATTCACTTCCAGTGGGTCCAATTCTCTTTGTACAGCCCTGTTTGCCTTGTTTCTTGTTTATCCTTTAAAGCATTTAAATACATGACCCTTGGCTTTTTACTAACAAAGTCACCTGAGCTCTCTTCCCAATTTCCGTGTCCAAATGTAATGTAAATATATACAACTTTATCAATAAAATAATTCATCTTCACCACCAAATTAACATACTAGAACAGCTTTATTTGAATTTTAATTTGTTAATGAGCTAAAGATGATTCTACCAAATGGCCAATCTCAATGTAAGTTCAGAAATTTTCTGACATAAAGACAAAGTTGCCGTTAGCAATATAAGTAAACATTTTTTTTTAAACGTTTATCATACTCTCTTTCACTGTTGATGGCATACATATTTGCCATTTTTATCCTGTTTGTTCCCTTGCGTAGATCCACATTTAAGTTTCCTACTGCCTGAAAATCGCCCTTGTTTGTAAGTTCTAAAATAAATAAATATGTACATAAATAAATATTAAATGACAATCATTTGAAATGTCACTCTAAGGAAATTTTCCAATACAATAATCAGAAAAATATGCAAAACAGCTTATGTAACATTTGTTAGTGTTGTTTACAATATAAAAAAATATAAGTAATTCAATACTAACAATAGATTTTTAAAATTAATTCTACAATAGTGTAGTGGAATAATCTATAACTGTTAATGCAGAAGTATTAATTCACTTACAAAATATCCAACACATTGTTGCATTATATTTTTGTAATGATATATGACATATGCTAAGAATATTACAATCATTACTACATTACAGAATTGCTGGTGATTGTCTAATTTCTCCTTGCATCCTTGATTTTTTTATATCTTAAAACTAGTTATGTATTACTTTTACAATCAAAATAAAAAAGCATTTATTTACTATTTTGAGAAAAATATAAGTCTTATTTATGATTCCTGACTGTTCTTCAAAATAAATTAGAAAGATAAAAGAGGTCTTAAACTGTGCTTTCAAAAAATGCCAAGGATATCCATAGAGTTTATCTGTAATTTATGTCTCTGATGTTTATAAATGGAACCTGATCTTGTTAGTGTTGGTAAATAGCTAATAAAAGAAACATCTATATGTGTATAAATAGGTATTCAATAAGTATTTAGTAAATTTAGTTGCTAAGGAAAGAAATTTTTGTAAACTTTAATTAGAATTCCTTAAAGGGACTTAGGAGGAAAAACTGTGGGTATAATTAAAAAGCTATAAAATTTAGATGTTCTATTTATGGGAGGGTGGAGTGGGGAGATAAATGTCACTCAGATATTTCACAGCTTCTTTCTTATAAACCCATACTTCCACAAAAACTAATACAAGTATCTTAGCCACCATGTTGATCTGGGGAATTTTAGTTAGAAAAGGGAAACAGCAGGTCAGCAAGACAATTCTGTTTGAGCTGGGAAGAAAGCAGATAAGAAGCCACCTAAGGAAAAACTGTCACTCTCCAGAGAACTAGCAAAATAAGAAAATTAGCTTGATGTTTCTTATTCTTTATAAAACACCATCTTCTGGGGGCGCCTGGGTGGCTCAGTCATTAAGCATCTGCCTTCAGCTCAGGTCATGATCCCAGGGTCCTGGGCTCCCTGCTCAGCGGGAAGCCTGCTTCTCCCTCTCCCACTCCCCCTGCTTGTGTTCCCTCTCTCGCTGTGTCTCTCTCTGTCAAATAAATAAATAAAATCTTAAAAAAAAAAAAAACACCATCTTCTGATAATCATTACTATATTATCACTAACAAAAATATAAACAGAAAAAAATAGAATTTAAATAACAAATTATTCCATTCTCAGAAGTATCCAGTATTGGGGATGCCTGGGTGCCTCAGTGGGTTAAGCGTCTGCCTTCGGCTCAGGTCATGTTCTCAGGATCCTGGGATCGAGCCCTGTGTCGTGTCTATGTCTGGCTCCCTGCTCAGCAGGGAGACTGCACTTCTCCCTCTCTCTCTGCCCCTTCCCCCCAACTTGTGTGCTCACTCTCTCTCTCAAATAAATAAAATATTTTTTTTTAATAAAAAAGAAGTATCCAGTATTAACTTTTAAATATATATCCCAGAGAGAAAGGAGGAGGAGTATATGGGTAAATATAGATATGATATAGATGTAGAAAGATATAAATATATCCAGAGGTATAGGCATGAACAGAGAGATAAAATCTAACAATGTACAGACCATTGTGAAACATGTTTTTTTTTTTTTTTTCTGTTAAAATTACACAGTCGATATCATTCTATTGACATCTTTTTGATGGACTTTGGAGTCAGATAAATGTGCATTTAGGTCCTGGCCACTACTTACTCCCAGTGTGACCTTGAACAAATTGTTTCACTTCTCTGAGCCTCAATTTTTTTCTTCATTAAAATGGAGAAAACACCCGAGCCTCCATAGAGGGTTGAGGTGATAGTTCCATATGATAATGCAGGGCCTGATCATAATAGGCTCTCAATAAACTTTGGCTATAACACAGATCATTGTTTTTGTTTAACTGTTATTGTAAGATTTACAAGTAACTGTGATACAGTTTTTGGAATGTTTTCCCAAATCTCAATGATCTTCTCTCACCTATTCCTCACATCCACAGGGGTAAATATTTTGTTCTATGCAATATAGCTCATTCCACAGGTTACAGTTGACCAAACCAGTATGTACATAAACTCCAAGTAGGAAGACCAGAGATTTTTTTCCCTCTGCAATTTTGATTTGGGACTGAAGGAGAATTAAAGTTAGGCTTGTAACATGTAACGTCAGGAGCTACGTGCATAACCATATTCAGCCATGAGACCAGGCACCTTAGAACAGCTATTCATGGAAGGGAGAATAATTCAGCTGATTTTTGGAAGAAAGGGGGATAAGAGATAAAGAGAGAAATTAGTTTGGATTACTTATGGCTCTTTCATTAATTTCAGTCCTAGCCCTTGGATTCCATGAATAGATGGATACTTCTCACTTCAGTGAATGGGAAAAGAACACCTCTTTGAACTTATATCAATTAAATCATAAAGAAATGGTTTCGAGAACCTGTTCTGTTACTCTCAGACCTCTTAGCCTGACCAATGATATTGATATTCATCAGAGATTGTATGAAAATGTTTGATGGAAGAATTGATGAATAGCTTTCTTTGTAGAATGTAATTGCTATGATTTAAGACTAATCCATCTCTTGGGGGGGGGAGGACTGGGAGAATGGTAATTTTGAGTCACAACCCTGAGTAGAGGAACCTAAGGGGGACCACACAGAAAGTTTTGGAATGTAAAATGTGTTTGCTCTCACTGGAAGGTAAAAAGGAAGGATCCTGCCTCACGCCTTATAAAACTTAACCTACAGAAAATCCCAATCTAGAAGGCTAGATTTTTTAATATTAGGACAGATATGGAGGGGGTATAATGGTCCCTGAAGATGTCCATGTCCTATTCCCTCAAGCCCAGGCACTTACTAGGTTACATGACAAAAGGTAATTAAGGTTGCACATGTAATTAAATTTACTAATCAGGTGACCTAGAGATGAAAATATTATCCTGAATCATCCTGAAGGGCCCAATTTAATGACATGAGTCCTTTTTCTTTTTTTTTTTTTTTAAGATTTTATTTATTTATTTGAGAAAGAGAAAGGGAGAGGGAGAGGGAGAAGCAGGCTCCCCGCTGAGCAGGGAGCCCCACACAAGGCTTGATCCCAGGACCCAGAGACTATGACCTGAGCCAAAGGCAGACACTTAACTGGCTGAGCCACCCAGGTGCCCCTAACGACATGAGTCCTTAAAAGTAGAAGAGGAACACATAGAAAGGAGGGTCACGGCAGTGTGATATGAAGAAGACTTGATCTGCTATTGTTTGTTTTTAAGATGGAAGAAGGGGACACAAGCCAATGAATCAGGTGGCTCTAGATGGTGGGAAAGGCAGATTCTTCCTCAGGCTTCCAGAAAGGAACACAGTCTTGTAGACATCTCCGTCTTAACCCAGTGAGACCCATGTTGCACTTCTGCTCTATAAAACCAGAGGGCAATGCATTTGTTTTGTTTTGTTTTGAGCCATTAAGTTTGTATTAATTTCTTACAGCAACAATAGAGAATTAATACACCAATATATTCTAATGACTGAATTGAAATTATGTTTGTGACTTAAAGTAACTACAGGTATGTTCTATCCTACTGGAGTAAAAAGTCATGACATCTGCCAGGGTTTTCATCCAGGAAAGGGGGAAACTTTCCATAAAGTTTAAAGGGGAAATGGAAAACAACAATGAATTTAGGTTGTGAACATATCATGAAGGATTCTTGCTCAATCTGCTAGTCATAATAAATGTGCTTTTTAAAATTTCTTAATTTATTTAGGCTAAAGCTAGCTTGAATTGGTTTTGAATTGAATTGGTTTTATTATTTATAACCAAACAGTTTTAATGACTAGAAGTGTTAAAGATAATTATCCCAACAACAGGTACAAATGGCCTCAGGCAGGGCTGTTGATAGTCCTAAATGAGAATGATATCTAGGGCTTCCAATTTATGTTTTAACAATAGTAAATCATAGCACATATGATAAAGAACACCTTATTGCATCTTTACAAAAACCTCAAAAAAGCCAACACCATGTTATACACTGAGAAACTGAGGTTCAAACAACTTAAATAACATTGCCAAGGTCCTAAGTGATGGAAACGGCATTCAAAGAGACCTTGGTATCTTTCTGACACCAACGCCCTATTATATCATTCATCCATCCATCTATCCATCCAACCATCCATTCAGTAAATGTTTATTGATTACTTACTATTTACCAGAAACTATGATATCTGACATTTAATAAGGCCTCATTAGGTGCCGAGTAATTTACATATATTAACTCACATAATCTTTGTTCTATTATGTCCACTTTACAGATGACACCCAAAAAAAGAGGAAACTTGCCCAAGGATTTGCTAGTGACAGAACAAGGATTCAAACTAGGCAATGTGGTTCTTCGTGACTCTTTAATTTTTTATCTCTACTGCTGCCTGTACGAGGTGCAGAATATGCAGATATAGTTTCTGCTGCTCTCATAGAGGTTACATTCTAGTTGGAGACACAGAGGAGAACAAAGCAAACAAACAAGTACTAGCTATAATAGGGTTATGTAAGAAAAGGGCAGGATGTGATATGAAAGAATAACAAGATGTCAGTCATAGTTTAGGGAAGTAACATTAAAAGCAGATATAAAATTTGAGGAGCCAGCCACAGAAATGTTTGGAGGATAGTGAGAGAGCATGAGAGAAAGCCTAGAGGTAGAAAAGAACTTGGTCCTCTAGTTCAGTTGAAGGAAGGCCACTGTGCCTGAAGCAAAGGAGTAGTTACATAAGATTAAACCATGAGAACTGTAGCAATAAGTGGTCAGATTCAATATTGGTTTTATAGTTCTTCATTAGGTAAAATAAAATTTGCCCACAAAATAAGAATTATTAATCAAAAAATCTTATTTTCAAAATAATTTATATATGTCTAATAAGAGAAATAATTTTGACTATCTTCCATTTACCTATACTGGAAGAAGAAGCATTGCCATTTGGTCTCATATGTGAACAAAGCAGTCATTACTGAATAGCAACTCTTCCAGCTACAGACACAAAGGTCTCTATAGCGTAAACAATAACCAGATAGTTCACTAGCTCAATTCACTCCTAATTTCCTGGTTATCTGCTCAGTCAGTCTTAGCTCATGGTAAAGATACTAAATTAACTATCAGTTTCATTGGTTATAAGTAAAATCCATTATGTTGATGCATGATAAACTACTGCAAATATCTGCAAGGGTGTATGTATAACTCTTAAAAATTCGATTCACAAACTAACCAGTCGTATCCACTCATACATTTGAAATGTGAACTCTAATTATATTTCAGAACTTTAATTTTAAGCATACTAATTAAATTCATAGTCAAAATCAAAATGCTGCTCAGAAATTTTATCAAAGGGAATTATCAGTAATATTCTTTTGTTAAAAAGGGTATACACTTACAATGTCTTATGAATTCATTAAAAACACAATAATTCCTTATCATTAATATTTTATAAACTAAAATATCAAATTCTATATATACTAACTTCTCCATTCAAAAAAATTTTTCAAAGATTTATTTATTTTAGAGAGCTAGAGAGAGAGAATGAGAGCACAAGCAGGGGGAGGGAGACAGGGAAAGGGGAGAGAGAATCTCAAGCAGACTCCCCACTGAGCATGGAACCCAAACAGGGCTTGATCTCATGACCCCAAGACCCAAGATCATGACCGACCTCAGCCGAAACCAGGAGTTGGATGCTCAACCGACTGAGCCACCCAGGTGCCCCCCAGTTAAAATTTTAATGTAACAACTAAATGACCTATCACTAGACAAAATTACATGTAATTATAATCATAAAAAAGAATAAGAAATAGTCGATGAAACTCAGACTAATAATCCATTTAAATTAGTATGATGATTACTCCCCTATAAGTCTGATCCTCAAAATAAAAGAATAATGTTAAACACAGAAGAATAAATCCACTTGGCTTATAGATCTTAAGAATTGATATTTTGTTTAAAATAAAATAACTATACCAAGTTTATTTTACAGAAATCACTAAAGTTTGTACTGGCTTCCTCTGAGATTAAAAAAAAAAAAAAGCAGATTCTAAAATGATATTGCAAAAAGAATAATTTGTGTTACGGAGAAAATCTTAAAATTTTCTTTCCTTAAGATAAAGAGTAGAGGCTTGTGAGAATGGGATTGCTCTTATATCTATCTACTAGATGAGCATACTCTTGCTTAAAGATAATGTTAAAGTATCATTTCATTTTTCCAAAGTGATACATATAAAATCTGTTGACCAATATATTCCTACTTATTAAAAAATTCTGAAACAATCTATGCTTTAAGTTATTGAAATTATATATGTTGTTGTATATTTGGGCTTAGTGGTGTTTTGCAAATTTGCCCTCTAGGAATACTGCAGGCTTATACTCCAGCAAGGAATATAAAGCATTTGCTTAACAAGAATTTGGGTTGGCCAAAAAGTCCTTCAAGTGAAACATTTTAATTAGAATCTCTTGATGAGAAAAACTGCAAGTTTTCCTTTCCTTTCCTTTCCTTTCCCTTTCTTTCCCTTTCTTTCCCTTCCTTTCCCTTCCTTTCCCTTCCCTTCCCCTTTCCTCCTTTCCTCCCTTCTTTCCTCCCTCCTTTCCTTTTTCTTCCTTCCTTCCTTCCTTCCTTCCTTCCTTCCTTCCTTCCTTCCTTCCTCTCTTTCTTTCTTTCTGGAAAAGAAGAAGCTGTATTTTATGTCCTTACAAAAAAAACAAAAAACAAAAACAAAAAAGAGAAAACCCAGACACTTGGGAGGAAGAGCAAACCTGGTTTTAAATTATATCCACTTTGATGGCAGTAAATTCTTCCAAAAGAATACATTTATAAAGATATAAACTACTTTCATCTTTTACATCCTCCTACATCTTTATCGGAAATTACCTTTATAAAGTGTATCTCAGGGTCATAGTCAAGTGGAAAGACAGGGATACAGGGGTCTGTGTAAATATCTTTCACTTTCCTTTTTGTCCTATTTATTTGGGAAAAATTCTGTCTTTTTCATTCTCAATAGATCAAGAAAGAAATATTAAGTACTTTCGATAAAGACACAGGGACTAAAACTGAATTGCCAGTGGAACACAAAACAAAACAAAACAAAAGAGCCCACATTGTACATTCTCCAACCATGTAGGCCATCAATTGTTTCTCCACATCCTCAACGTACCCACACTGATGCTCTTGATTGAATGTCTAAGAACAAGACCCACCATCACGCCTCCTGCCTTTGCACATACATTTCCCTGTACTTAAGGTGCACCTACACATACCACAGGTAAATATATCTACAGATATATGATATACCATGTGTTATTGAAGACCCAGCTCATTCTATAAGTCACTCCTCTGAGCTGATTTTCTTTGGCATTCTCCCTTGTCCCCGACCCTAGTGCCTGCCTGGGGCTACATGTTCCTGTAACAGTTAATGCAGCTCATTTGTGGGCAGAGGTTACAAAATCTATGCTGAAGTTAGAGCAGCCCTGGCAAACTTTATATTTGACCCAGAAGGTGTTGTTTTCATTTTAAACTGGCCCAATATTTTATATTTTATGATTCACCATAAAATTCCAGATTTCCAGCTTTCCTACTGAATAAAAAAAAAAAAAAAAACTTCTACATTTTCACATGGCAAAAATCCTTTGAAGCAGGGTAGCTCCTGTGCAATAGGCAGGAGCTATTAGGTTCACCACCTTCCCTCTGGTCTCCCCCTCCTGGGTTTGTCAGCTCTCACGTAGTGTTGTATTGACAGGGTGTATGTGTGCATCTTTATCACAGAGAACTATTTCTCTGTACCCAGCCCACTCAACTCACTTATTTTTTGTCATTCTTGCCTATACATTATTTGACTTTGGTGCCCCTAGGCAGTGGGAACGTGATCACAGAAAATTTAAATACACATGTCATTTATTACTACCATTATCTTTATTATTACAGCCATTTTTTAACTGTGACTTCATTCCCTCACTTCAAACTCACTTTCAGTGCAACTAAAAATACTGATTTGTCTCTTCCCCAGCTGTTCTTCTGTTTAACGTGTTAAACATGTAATGACCAAAAGAGAGGCTGTCAGAAGGTAAAGAAAGCTACTGATAATTCTCAACCTGGATAATTAATCCATATATAAAGAAACTAGTTTAAACATCCCATATTCTTACCTTCCTCCCAGATAATTGGCGTCTTGCCCAGCATTAAACACAGAAGGCCCAAAGAAACGCCAGAAGTTCCACCATAAGCTTCTGGAATCAGCTGACAACTACAGGGTCCGCTGGGAAGTCAGAACTCTGTATAATTGCCTGAAATTCCTCCAGGCCTAGCTAGGCTTGGTTTCAGTGACTAGTGGTTCATTTGCTCAGTCTGTCTGTAGCTTACCAGGGGAAAACTGGCTTTTCATCACTTGCAAAATGAGAAATGTTACATTCTTTGAAAATGTAATCAAACTTTCTCCAGTCTCTGTGAAAGGTACAGGAGAGCATGTGTTTCTGTTTAAACACTAATAAAAAGAATGGCAAACATTACCTGATCATCTGCTATGTGCCAAGTGCTGAGCTAGGTGACTCATGCCTATTTTTTTCATTATACTGCTCAACCTTGAGCTAGGAACTGTCATTCCTATTTTTACAGCTAAGGGAGCTGAATCTTAAAGTAAAGGTAAGATGTATTGTCTAACATAATAGGATTAATAACTTGAAATTCTGGCATCTCCATACGTTTGATGCCAAACAGGTACAAGTACTGATTTTACTAAGCTGTGCTGTGTCTTCACTCAAGCATTCAAGTCTACTCAGCCCCAGTCTCCTAAGAGGAGTAGGGCCTTAGCTAAGGAGCAAACAGGCCATGAATCAGTGATTGATGCAAAATCTGAAAAGAATCATCATACTGGAAAGAGCCTGAGGATGTCTACCTAGGGAAGAAAAAGAAGACCTAAGTGCTGTTTCTGAATATTTGGAGGATGAATTAGTTTGGGTCCTAAAGGTCACGCAATTTGTGAAGGAGGGGCTCTCTATGAAAATTAACACAAAATAACAAAATGCAAAAATAGTTATTCAAGTGAATATTTAGGATGACAAAAAAAGGTCAAAATTTTCAAATGCCAACTTAAACTGCATTCATAAAAAATATTCAGAAAAATAATATAATACTATTTTTTTTAATTAACTGCCTAGCACACTTTTTTTTTTTTTTTAAAGATTTTATTTATTTATTTGACAGAGAGAGAGACAGCGAGAGAGGGAACACAAGCAGGGGTGAGCGGGAGAGGGAGAAGCAGGCTTCCTGCCGAGTAGGGAGCCTGATGTGGGGCTCGATCCCAGGACCGTGGGATCATGACCTGAGCCGAAGACAGACACTTAACCAACTGAGCCACCCAGGTGCCCCTGCCTAGCACACTTTTATAGCACATTTTCCCCTGCATTTTTGGCTGTATATTCTTGATTATCACTGTAATCATTCTACGGCAATGATTTTGCAATATTTTCTATACAGAGAATAGAGAGAGTTTTTTTGGTATGGTTGATTAAAAATTATTTTTTGGTAATGATATTTTAGAAGAGTTTCTGTCAGTTTTACAAATCGTCTTTGAAAATCTGTAAATATTTAGGTTTGTTAACAAATTACGAGAAACCTCGGTCAAGTTTCTTTCACTTATAAGCTGTCACAGATCTACTCAGGGTTTATAGTACTGCTACAGTTTTATGTAACACAAACACAGGAATTCTGAAGAATTATATTTTGTTCAATTTCATGGAAAGTGAAAAAATATATATGGTATTTATAATTGCATATGCTCCATTACAGTGTATACTCCTGAGAACAGGAAACACTGGCTAGAGAAGCCTCCACTTAACAATTTTACGCCTGTGATGATTAGACAGATTTTGATCAACTAGCTTCTGACTTCATGCATTCAAACATCCACTACCCCACATACTTATGGTGTGAGACATTTTAGGACATGTTCATATTATGCTAGGACCTCTGGCCACACATTTGCGTTCTAGCAGAGTTAGTGGTAGCAATTTCCTAGAAGCCACTCCTATGTATTGGAATGGAGAGCAATAACTTAAAAAAAAAAAAAAAGAGGAAAATTACTGTGAGCCACATAAACATACCCTACTAAACCCAAACTAAGTACATTCCCAACTGAAACATCCCATAACCAGGTCCCCAACCCCACCATACATGAGGAGAAATGTAAGGGAGGAGAAGTTGGAGAAGAATTGTCCTAACTGTGATTAAAATATCTTATTTTGGCTAATCTAAAAAACACATGACCTTCAGGACTATTCCCGGGGCCCCTCCCAGAGCTTTGGAAGTGGTTCGTGCACATGAGATACTTGAAGCTTAAGCTGTATTAATTTCACAGTAATTCTGCCTCTGTTGGAGGGTTACTTTGTAGATAAAGGATACCTGTCTTCTGTGCTTTTCTGTAGAGCATGAGACTATATAGCTTGGGGCAAAAACTACAGGCAAGAGGTTTCTGGTTCAGTTTTACAAAGAACTTACTAACAAGGAAAGGTATCCAGTAATATTGTAGGCTGCAGCAAAAAGTTGTGAATTCCCATTCCTAAAAGTAGTTGAACAAAAAAGCTATTTGACATCTGGAAAAGACATGATTTCTGAATGAGAAGTCAGGCCTAGAATACATGTGTGACACTTTTATAGCTCTAAGTCACTGTGATATTTAGTTTTGACACACTAGCTCATTTTTGCTTGTTATTTATAAGAATTTTGTTTGAAAAAAATAAAGCTAGTATGAAGAATAAATGCCTGATAAAGAAACACAGTTATTCAAAGAAATTTTCTGTTAAAATTGCCTTATTCCTTCTACATAATTCATTGGCTCTTTTTAAAAAAAAAAAAGAAACAAAGAGAGAAAAGCAAACTTTTTACAAAATAAAACCTTAAAAGACAAGTAGATGCAAATGGAGCTGTTCAGTTTGAAGCAAGGGTAGGAGACCAAAAACATGCCTTTACCCCTTTCTCTTCCTCTTCACCTGACAGTGACCTGCATGGACTCCAACAGTTTCAAATTTAGGGCTCCATGAAAGTCAATGTTCTATCCCCTAGACTAAGGGGCCTCCTCATGAATTTGTACTATCCATGTGAATTTTGATATCTGAAGCATTTTTATAGTCAACCTTAAAGCAAAGAGACTTTTGTGAAAGATCTCAACAGGGCTTCTTAAACTGGGGCATGCAAATTCCAGGTGTGACAGGTAAAGGAAGGAGATAACAGGACCTACAAGATAAAGGTGGCACAGCTTCCTGGTACAACTCTTCTACTTGATGTTAAGTATATACAATGTTACTTTTATATTCAAATAGATATAATCAACGCAAACTAATATTTATAGAATTCTTAAAGATAAAATATGTAATTTCAAAGAAAATTCCAGCTGGCCACAGAAAGCTGCTGTTAGGACCTCAGGCCTTGCACAGAGAACACGTTTCATTCATGTCTGCAGTTAGGAGTATTTCAGCAAGAGGCCCTGCATTAAGCTAATAGGTTCAGAATTGGGCTTGGAAGCTGAAGATAGGACTCCTAATCTCTGCTCCCAGGAGTGCTTGACCATATTAAAGTCAGAGGAAATGGCATCTGTCTCCCTTATGTGGCTGCAAAGATAAAAATCAATCCAAGTGATTCTTATTAAACAACTTCAGAGTTCTTGGCATTTCAAAGGACACTATGGGGTAAAGATGTATAACAAAGTGCACAGTCTGTGTCCTTTAAGAGGCTGCAACCTGGTACGGACAACAGAGACAAATCAATGACTAATCCGAAATGGTTATCAGATGAAGGAAGCCCAGGCAGTTGCATTTTGAAGAGCAGAATAAAATGACATACTTTCAGTGAACTAAAGTTACTGTAGAAATATATGGAAATGTTTTTATTATTGACAGTGAACAAATAGCTGTCCACAACTTGAAGAAAACAAGTTTCCTGATAAGACTATTTTAAAGAGATAAACTTCCATGAGACCTAGAAAATAATTCTAAAATGCTGATTAACAATGGAGGTAAACTGAGGGTTTATAAGAAGCTAAAAGCTATGTTTGTAAAATTAAAATTCTAAATGCATTACTCTAAGAAAAATGATAAATATTCTTAATCTTCTTATGGAAAGTATTTAATTTTATTACTATGTACTCATATCAATTTGTACTTTCAAGACCTTTTGATAAGAATCACATTATCATATTTTCATACAAGGTGTTTGCAGGGATATTTTGCCAAGTACCTTATAACAAAATCACCAACCCAGTAATTCTAAGACTTAATATTAAGATTGTAGGTGATTTTGTCATTTTATTTGATTCCTGTGGATTATCCAGTCACACAATTTGTCACCCTCACCCTTTCTCTGGATATCTGTTTGCTATCTCTAACACTTCCACAAAAGGAAATAACAAAGAGCTAAAGTCAAATTTATCAACTTCAAGTTTGTACCCCTTATAAAATGCCCAGTGACTAAAGGTGTGGACTAAAATATTATCACACGATAATATTTGCACTTTTCATGACGGTTTTCTCCAATATATGAAGAATCCTCAGATATTCTAATGTATGGTTTGCAGTTAATACCACAAGGTCTGTGGCTTACCCACACCAATGTACTTCTAATCACTTGAGCTGGTTCAGAAATTCCAGTGCTGGTTTGCAACAATAAATAGTATAAAATGTAAGCAAAGGACTGTCAGGGTTAGGAGAAAAGCAGCTTGAATAAGATAAAAGCAAGAAGGTCTTAATAAATAGTGGTTAAAAGTAAGAGTTGAAGAATCTAACACATTTGAATTAGAAATCAAATTCTGCTGCTTGGGTTATCACAAGGGGGCTTTGGCAAATTACTTAATCTAAATCTCAAGTGGTCTTGTTGGTAATGTTGAAGTCCTAACGCCCAATACCACAGAACCTGTCTTTATTTGGAGATGAGGTCTTTACAGAGCTGATTAACATGGAGTTATTAGGGCGGGCCCAAATCTAATATGACTGGTATTTTAATAGAAAGAGAAAAGGACAGAATAAAGGCTATGTGAAGATACAGGGAGAAGGAGGCCATTAGCAAGCCAAGGAGGAAGGCCTGGAACAGATCTTTCCCTCATAACCCGTAGAAGGAACCAACCCTGCCACTGATCATGGACTTCAAGCCTCCAGTATTTGAGAAAATAATTTTCTCTTGTTTATGCCACCCAGTTTATGGTACTTTGTTATAACAGCCCTAGCAAACTAATACATTGTCTAAACTGACATCTTTGCTGAATAGATGACCACTTGCTTCTATAAAGAGGTGAGCCCAAGGATGTTGTAAAACTAAAGCCAGGACTCCTAAAATAGTTTGGTTGCCTTCCAGCACATGGCAAAGAAAACTCAATTTTGTATTTTTTTAATCTATTTATGACAAATTATATAAAACATATTAAACATGTGATAGAAACACATGTTATAAAATGTCATAGGGCATGCCTAACATTGTTTTGCCCTGGATAATTACTGAAACTAGAGTTACCAGATATTTATGTAAGGCATAAAATTTTTTGAATAATGAACCAATATATCACCTTTTTGGGAGAAACACAACTTTAAAGTCAAAGTTCAAGGATGAATTAACTGCAAAATATACCTCTACGTAATGGAAAGAATTGACCTGCTATATGGTGCAATTATATGTAAACCAATTACATTTTGGAAGATATCTGTCAAAAATAACTTTTATTTCAGAGTATTTGTTCTTAAAGAATTATTTCTGGACATTATTAGGGCAACTGCTACACACACATACACAAACACACATCATATTATCAGTGTAGGAGGACACATATCTTTTGCTTATTTATGGTATATGAAAATATGTATTTTAATAAGGTTCATTTTGACCCCCAAAATAAACTTGCTGGAATTGTTGCCCAAACTAAATGCAGACACCACAGGGAGCACAAGATTCAAGTTTTACCTG
Source organism: Halichoerus grypus (assembly GCF_964656455.1). Taxonomy (NCBI): domain Eukaryota; kingdom Metazoa; phylum Chordata; class Mammalia; order Carnivora; family Phocidae; genus Halichoerus; species Halichoerus grypus. Next base: position 89,392,550 of record NC_135712.1, read on the forward strand.
AAGTGTTGGTAATGCTTCCTCAGGAAATTTTATATAAACTGGTGCTGTCTTGGGAGTTCAGAGATCAATATAAAAGCCTCTATTGATCTCACTTCACAAAATGTCCTTTAATCATTCAATTAAGATGGCCTGAGGTACACAAAATTCTAGGATTCCATATATAAAAATAATGCACAAAATATACACTTAAATTTTTATCTAGGCAGATATTTTTCAGCCTTTCTTTTGTATTCAAACCATTCACATTTTCATTAAAATTCCATAAGAAATCACTTATTACAATGCAGTGTAATGGGGTGGGGATTCATGTGTACCGGGAAGGGGCATATGCCTTGCCTTACCTAGACACTAAATACCTGTTGAAGAAATATCAACACTTTATTTTTTTTTTAAAGATTTTATTTATTTATTCGTCAGAAAGAGAGAGCGAGCACAAGCTGGGGGAGTGGCAGGCAGAGGGAGAAGCAGGCTCCCTGCTCAGCAGGGAGCCCGATGTGGGACTCGATCCCAGGACCCGGAGATCATGACCTGAGCCGAAGGCAGACGCTTAACCGACTGAGCCACCCAGGCGTCCCTCAACACTTTACACATATATAAAATTATGAGAGCTTAAATATATAAAATTTTCTATTTTACTTTTCAAAAACGTAAAGGGTGGTAACGATGAGGAAAGGTAAGTTATCTGTACAGAAAGATTCAAGGAAATATATTTCAGGAAAATAAACAGTTTTATAAAGCTAGTAAAGAGGTTCAAGAAATATCAACTAATTTAATAGATTACCTAAGCATTATCTATTATTTCCAAATAATTTTTATGAAATACAAAATGTGAATCTATTTCCCAATGGTCCTTACGTAAGTTATGCGTCATGCCACCTCCTTGAATATGATGTTAAAATGTTTTGCATAAACTGACTCATTGCAAAGGCTTGCCTAAAAATCCCTGGCACCTTTATAAATATTTGGTGACTACAGAAAGGACAGTGCTCCTCAAATCTTTTTATTGTGCTATCATAAAGTGAAATTGGTAGAATCTGAACATACTAATCATTTAAGGAAGACAGAACCCTAGGTTCTTGTCACATTATTTTAGGTTACATTCTAATATGCTGCATAGAAATTTCATTGTCTTTATATTTGTTTCTGTTACTTTTACACAACATAGCTCTTTTTAAAAGAAGCTGCTGTTATTGTTTTCTAACAACCAAAAAGAAAACTATAGTCCAGGACACTTCTGATGCAAATACAGCCTGCATAGACATCCCTAGTACCGTTTCCATATCTGACTACATATTACATTGCCTATTTTGATTTCCTACCTACTTCAGGTTTACAATAATGATTTTAGTAGTTTCCTTAAAAATTATTTCCACATAAAATATTTATTTAATACTCATTAAACTTTTCAAAATCACTGGGGCCCCATTAGGTAAAGTCAAAACGGTTGAAACACAACTAAATAGGTTACATAACTGGTCAATGTACAGGAGAAAAGGCTTACAGAAAGCTGTGGTTCTGTAAACTATAACCTCTAAACGTGATTTTTAAAACTACTTCATGTGCCTGGCTGGCTCAGTTGGTAAACCATGACTCTTGATCTCAGGGTCCTAAGTTCAAGCCCCACACTGGAGGTAGAGATTACTAAAAACTCTTTCATAGCACAAGCTGAAGGCCTCAAAGGTTGAATGGTTGGATAACATAAACATTTACAATCTACGTACAGTCATGCTGTGCATGCTTATGCACATGCAGAGACACACACTAACATTGCTACCACCTCACACATACAGATGACAACATTTTTAAAACATTTTTATGAATGTACTTTTGGAAAGCAGATTATTAAAGCTTTCTCCAAAGCAAATCCTGTTTTTTCCATCATCTCCTATTAAATAATCAGAGATGCTTCTTCTCTGGGAGAAAATAACCCACCAAGTAAAAATGTGTAATGAAAAAGGCACTAAAAGTGATGGCCAGATTCCTAGAAGGATAAGAATTTCAGCAAGCTCAACAAATTAATTATGCCTATTAACATAGGGTAGTTGTTCTGCTAACTTTCTTTTGCAGCATTTTCTCAACTCTATATGAACTATATAGTAAATACAATATCTAGGTCACATATTTTCATAAGTGCGAATGTTCTAGAATTCTTTAAAGCCCACAAGAAAGTGGACTCCCCAGTTTTATCTTCTTTTCCCCTTTTGTTTCCTTTGACCATTTGCATCTGCACATAGTGCTTCAGTAGACCTGAACAGCAATATGACACAATATGAGGAAGTGCTTAGTGAGATACAGTGAGGCCTTCTTTAGTGATTTAACCTTAATTTTTCATACTGTGAAGAATGATTTCATATTCCCTTTTGTTATTCCTAAGTGTTAACTCTTTAAAAAAATTTAAGTATAGTTTACTTCCAATGTTGCATTAGTTTCAGGTGTACAATACAGTGATCCAGCTTCTCTATATGTTATACTATGCTCAACCCAAGTGTAGCTAACATTCGTCATCATACAACACTATCACAATATCACTGACTATATTCACTATGTTGTGCCTTTTATTCCCATGACTCAGCCCATAACTGGAAACCACATGTCCCACTGCCCTTCAGTCATTTTGGCTATCTCCCCACCCCAACCCTTCCCTTTGGCAACCATCACTTTGATCTCTGTATTCATAGGTCTGATTCTTTTTATTCACTTGTTTTGTTTTTTTTTAGATTCCACGTATGAGTAAAATCAGATCCTGAAGAGCCAAAGCAATCTTGAGAAAAAAGAACAAAGATGGAAGTATCACAATTCCAGATGTCAAGATATACTACAAAGCTGCAGTAATCAAACCAAAAGGCGACCTACGGAATGGGAGAAGATATTTGCAAATGACATACCTGATAAAGGGTTAGTGTCCAAAATATATAAAGAACTTATAAAACTTAATACCAAAAAATGAATAATCCAATTAAAAATGGGCAGAAGACATGAATAGACATTTCTCCAAAGACGACATAAAATGGTCAACAGACACAAGAAAAGATGCTCAACATCACTCATCATCAGGGAAATACAAATCAAAACTACAATGTGATATCACCTCACACCTGTCAGAATGGCTAAAATCAACAACACAAGAAAACAGTAAGTGTTGGAGAGGATGTGGAGAAAGCAGAACCCTCTTGCACTGTTGGTGGGAATGCAAACTGGTGCAGCTTCTGTGGAAAACAGCATGGAGGTTCCTCAAAAATTTAAAAAGAGAACTCCTCTATGATCCAGCAATTGCACTGCTAGTTATTTACACAAAGAATACAAAAATACCAATTTAAAGGAATATATGCACCCCAGTGTTTATAGCAGCATTATCTACAATAGCCAAATTATGGAAACGAGTCCATCAAATGATGGATGGATAAAGAAGAGGTGGTATATATATATACAATGGAATATTACTCAGCCATAGAAAAGAATGAAATCTTGCCATTTGCAATGACATGGATGGTGCTAGAGAGTATTATGCTAAGCGAAATAAGTCAGTCAGAGAAAGACAAATACCACATGACTTCACTCACATGTGAATTTTAAGAAATAAAACAAGTGTGCAAAGGGCAAAGAAAACAGAGGGAGGCAAACCAAGAAACAGACTCTTTTTTTTTTTAAAGATTTTATTTATTTATTTGACAGAGAGAGACAAAGTGAGAGAGGAAATACAAGCAGGGGGAGTGGGAGAGGGAGAAGCAGGCTTCCTGCCGAGCAGGGAGCCCGACGCGGGGCTCAATCCCAGGACTCTGGGATCATGACCCGAGCCAAAGGCAGATGCTTAAGAACTTTGCCACCCAGGCACCCCACAAGAAATAGACTCTTAACTATAGAGAACAAACTGATGGTTACCAGAGGGGAAGTTGGGGGTAGGGGGATGGGTTAAATAGATGATGGGGATTAAGGAGTGCATTTGTTGTGATGAGCACTGGGTGTATGGAAGTGTTGAATCACTATACTGTACACCTGAAACTAATGGAATTTAAATAAAAAACTAAAAAAAGGCTATATAGAAGTTTAACTTTCTTTTTAGATTTATTTTAAATTGAAAGTATCTTTATGAGAATGTTTCAAATTTCAGTAATTACCTACAGCCTAGCTATAAAGGAAACAAAAAGTAAGGCCCAATATTAAAAATAATATGCCAAAGAGAACAAGGGAAAGAATGATTTTTATTGTTACAGTCTGTTCTGCTCATTTCTACTGCTTCTATTTGGACTATTTATATATACTTGGAAAGTACAAATTCATGGAAGACAGACTTACTGAAGCTATCAGCATTGCCACAAATCAAACAAGCAAATTACAAAAGAAAAAATACGTACAGGGAAAAAGCAAAACAGGAAAAGAATATTTTAGCACAAATTAAATTCTGCATCCAGTGAATGCCATATCTGATAAAATGGGGGTGGCTATTATCTTCATGCTTCAAGTTGGACACAGTTGAGCGCACTGTATGGGCAAGAACCAGAAGCTATTACTAAAATGTAAGTCCTATCCATTGGAGTTATCAGTGTTTTATCACTTCACTGTGCAATTTCTATATACATTTTTGTTAACTAGAAGCAGAAGTTGAATATATCAAAGGATGACTATTATGGTACTCATGAAGAAAAAAAAAAAGTAGGGGAGTAAAAATGCTGATGTAAGAGACAAATTCTAATTCAATTAAGGCAGCACTTCATAAAGACCTAGTATGTGAGCATGAGCTAACATAATTTCAAGTCCTATAAAGGCTGAAACACTAAAATACACAAGCATATTTCTAATGAATGAATCCTTAATGATGAGTACTCAGGACTTAGAACACTCAAGCTCAGTTTTAAGTTTTCTCATTTATCTTGTGACTGAGAAAAATCATCTAATCACTTTTGTATCTGTTCCCTAATCTATAATTTGGAATAATGATGCTTATCCTGTCTTGTATACCAAATGTCTATAAGGACCCATAACCTTATCTGAATCATATCTGAGGAAATATGCTATAAACTGTAATCCAGAAGAAAAGGGCTATGTAAATTATCTATCTTCAAATCAGTAAGAAAATGTTTGGATATACATGGCTTAAAAAAAACTGGTGTCTGAAAATTGTATCACCACACAAAAATCTTAGAAAGCAATGAAGTACAGTGGAAAGTATAAGGCTCTAGAGTGAGACAATTTTAGTTTTTAATCCCATTTTAGCTAATTATTATCTGTGCAACTAGAAAAATCTCAGTTTTGCTCTCTGTAAAATTGGGATAATAATATTTTCCATACAGAATTTACAGGATTATTAAATCTGTGATCCATCTTCAAGAAAGAACTTATTGCCCCCACTCCTGGGAGTGCTATTAGCAGACAGCCTTCAGCTGTCAGCGCCTTCAAAGATTAAACTCAGAGACAGAGAACCACATAGCCCAACAGGATATTTTGGGTATCTCACATTGAATGACTGACTTACATGGAAATAAAAAGTTCTCTTCTACAGGCCCAACTCAGGGCAACTCTCAAGGGCCATGCTAGGCCCAAATCTCCCTGCGGTGTTGGCTAAGGCTGTCCTTAGGACTATGGAGCAGTTGGATTCCTCCTCTGGCCCACTCTTCTTTCCTCTCCTCCCTTCCACAGGTATTAAACCTCAGGGGACTCTGTACCAAACATCCTGTACTCTAAATTCCATGTTAAAGTCAGCTTTGGGAGAAGGCCAACCTGGGACAAATGATTAGTGATAATAGAAAGGTTCTGATAACTAATTTGTCATCTAATAAGTAAGTGAAGGCTGTTATGGTTATCCTCAATTATTTTAAACTATAAACTTCCATAACAGTTAACCACCACTGTTAGAGAAGCAGAGATGATACTGGTCTATAATCAGAAACGAAGTTAGTGTAATCACTTTGACAACTAATAGGATAATTTGGGCCCAATATAGGTTAGAGAGAACTAGGATAGTCATTTAGTTCAAAATATACTTTTACATAAAACACCTACGTAACTGAAACAAATTTTTTTCTTGGAGAGTTGTGAATTGTTTTATATTTTCATTTGTTCTCAAAATATGATTATAGTTTTAGATGGCAAACTTTGATTAAATAATTCATTGGGTTTTCCAATGGTCTTCTCTAGAGAGTGGTCTCTCTTTCACAATAAGATGACTATGTTTTTGTAACAAAGTGCCTAAGGAAAATTAATGAGTAAAGATTTTTAAAATGATACAAAGAAGGCTTGACAAAATAGACTCAAGCTGATACATAGTAATTCCTGAAATGTTAACATGACATATTACTACTAAAACAAGGAAAGGCTTGATAGGTATCAGTAGTTAATAAGATAACATACATAGTACTAGAAGATTGTGTTTTGTGCCAAGATGTTCCAGGTAAAACTGGACAGCAATCAACAAGTGATATTCAGATGTGGTACACTAAAACAAACAAAAGCAAAATTAGAACAACTAAATAATCTTTTGAGATACATCCTTTAGAGATAGAGATAGAAAGTAGATCTGTTGTTGTCTCGAACTAAGTCTAGGTGGGGGGAGATGTAGTGTGTGTGAAAGATGGGGAGCAATTACCAACAGCTGTGGAATTTCTTTTGGGGAGGATAAATATCCTAAATTAGATTGGGGTGATGGTTGCACAGCCCTGTGAATTTACTAAAAAACATGGTAAAGTGTATGATATGTAAACTACATCTCAATAAAGCTAGAAAGAATATTCTAATTTAAAATCATTTTCTACATCATTTAGGTGGCTTTTCAATAATTATTACTACTCTACTTACGAAGAAGTACCATGTATTAAAAGATGTGTGAGAAAGCAGGGAAGGAAAAGTAACATTTCTTCAGCGAAGGTAATTTAGTTGTTTTTCGAGAGTTGCATGGATATCTCCTATTTAACGCTATGTCTAAGCCATTTATAATTTATTTGAAGGTTTAATTACTCAATATCTCTTTCAATTATTAAAGGTTGTCAGTCCATTTTTGTGCTGGCATTATAGAACATTTGGAGAGCCATTTGTTCTTATTTTGTTCTCAAATTTTAACTTACTATTTCCTAAAGTACATTCTATTCCTTAGGTTCTAAGTGTTAAGTAACTATAAATGATATAAAATGCAAAAACAAACAAACAAAAAAACCCACAAACAAAACCAGTAAATTTCGGTCTTCTTTCTGCAAACAATTTTAGTTCAAAGACAATGCACAGTCTCAGAATTGGACAGATCCCTATAAGTCATTACCTGCTTCCCCAATTAAACATATAGTACTGAATTAACAGAATAATTGCTTAAAGAACTATGTCTAGGGGCGCCTGGGTGGCTCAGATGGTTAAGTGTCTGCCTTCGGCTCAGGTCATGATCCCAGGGTCCTGGGATCGAGCCCCACATTGGGCTCCTGGCTCAGCGGGGAGCCCGCTTCTCCCTCTGCCTCTACCCCTGCTCATGCTCTCTCTCTCTCTCTCTCTCTCTCTCTATCTCTGTGTCTCAAATGAATAAATATTAAAAAAAAAAAAGAACAATGTCTAGTCAAGAATCTAGATCTGGAAATGCCAACTTCCCCATAACTGTCCAACACTTAGATTTAATCCTACATTTTATAACCATTCTACCACTTCTCTTGTGATCTCCCCCACCAAAAATACAAAAAGAATAACAGAGAGTAGTGAAATTATCTCATGGATACTCCACCCATAGCTGTTTTTTTTCTCCATTAGATGGAGAAATGCCAATTTTTGGCATTAGACTATCCTCAGCATATAAAAATATTTCAGGAAATTAAATTATAAACATATACTCAATTAGTCACATGATTACAGCACATTTAAATAATCATATTGAAAAATACAGGGCTAATAATTTCAACTTTTAAATTAAATAAGATAAATCTCTTTCCCCGGTATTATAAAAAATGACTGGGACAGGAGTTGAGGGGTGCTTCCCGGGTGCTGTCTTCATCTGTAGTCTAACGAAAAAGGTGTACTTACTTTGTGACACCCATGATTTGTGTACATCTCCTTAAATAATTTACACTTAAATAAAGTTAACTTAAAAAAATATTTATTCTTTTATAAATCCACTGTTTAATTTTTCTATGATGCAAATTTTCTCACGAAAATGGTGATTTTCTATAGATAATAATTTTGGTTTTCTAATAAGTAATAAATCCTCAAATCAAGAGAAGAAAATATTAAAGGATCAGCAATATCTTCATTATAATGCTAAGACTATTGGATATTCATAGTACTGTATTTCTTAGGAACTCAAATATGTATTAAAATTTTTGTGTTATTAAAAATGAAAAAAATTTTTAAATCAATTTTAATTGGATACTAAGAACCACATGGGAAGGACCACAGTGTCTAACATCTGATAGTCTCTAATGCAGAGTATATTTTTTCTGTGATTGTAAAATTTAAGTACAGAAAAAGATACCCTGGGTTGGCAACCAACCAATGACTCTAGAAGAGAACTGTTACCAGCCTCCACCAATTGAGTATCAATGGATGTAGAAAACTACTCCTTTTTCTTTATTTTATTCCTATATTTTCCTCTCTCATATCCCTCATCCTTCATTAATAGGGCCAGAATATAAAGAATAAATATGACCAAAGATTATAATCATATATTTGTTTGGTTTTATATAACCAATAATTCTATTTTGTAAAACCATAATTTTATCTAGTACTTCTAAAACAAAAGAAAGAATACAGTAAAATAGTTAATGCAATTTGACATGATTTATTGAGTAAATACTAGAGAGATAACATTGGGCACACTGAATCTAACCTACTTACCATCAAACATTAAATATATTTAAAAGTCTCATTAAATCATACAGTTTTCCATATACTCTACTTTGAAAAGGAAGAAAATGAATCCACCGTTATAAAAACTGGGCTTCTTGCTACTGTGAAGCTTAAACTTCTCACATCCTCTTCTGTTGCTCAGCAACTGTAATTGTACTAGAATCATTTATATTAGACATTAGATACTTCCAACCTTTATTTTTCTTTCTTAAAAAACGAAAGCTATTGTTAAACCAAATAATTTCTTTGAGGAAAAAGGTAGCAGCATTTCGAATCTGAATGGGCTCAAGTATATCTCTCAACCTGCACAATTCAAATTGTTTCTATGCAGATTATAAAAGCATCCAGTTAGATTATATATTTTTGTGTCTGATGTGATAGACCTGAAAAAACTTAGGACTAATATAAATCCTTCTTTAAAACAAATACACATACTTAGTTGATATAATTAATTATGTTCTCTTTATGAGAAAGCTAGCCATAGAAATAAATTCATTATAAAACAACCAATTTTCAATAATACTTAGATTTTTTTTATTACTTTGTTTTTTAATTGGGGAGGGAGGACCATGTATACATATAGCAAAATGTTGTCCAAAACAGCCAATGATTCTGGATGACTTCAACCAGAAGCATTATTATGACTGACTACACTCAGAATTACCATTGGACAAATGATTTGACCATAACTTTGGCAGTGATTTGTATCTTATTTACAGAGTTTACCAAGCACCTATCATTATACCCACCTTATATATCACCCAGTAAATAACTGTTTTCTGAATCAAAATGAATAAAATAATCAATAGAATATATTATAAAGGATACTGTTAAATACCCTGAATTTAATTCTGCCAGAAGTCATTCACCAGGACTAGTCTCTAACTGGCTTGTGTTGCTAAAAAAAAAAAAAAAAAAAAAAAAAAGCCATTTGAAAACAGTTTTTATATATAAAAACCAACAGAATTTTAAAAGAAACAAATTATCATATAATAAATATGATTATTATGATAAATCTTATATCAATACAATAAAGTATCCTATCTCATAAGAGAAAAGAATGTACCAAAACAAAACAAATTGGGATACTGTTTATTTCTCTAAAACCTCTATCTGTCATGATGCACTAAGTACTTATGCATGTAAGGACACTGTTATCCATGTGAATGCCTTTTAAATACAGTGGTTCCACTGACTCAAAATGAACCTTCATATTTCAATGTGTATGACACATTTTGTAAGATAAAGTGACTATTTTTAACTTACATAAATCAATCCAAAACCCTGCTTAGTTAAAAAAGAAAAAGTGCATTGGCTAAACTTTTAAACTAGCAATAGAAGATATTTATACTCTAGACAAAGAGGACTTATTTTAGGAAGGATAACTCAAAATGAATATTCCACCTATGCTTGCTACTAGCCCTTATTCCCTAGGAATAGATAGCGTCTTACTCCTAATACTGTCAGCTTATTTTTAAGTTTGAAATTTAAGGGTTTTTTCTAGAATTAATTGCATATAAAGATAGCTTACTTGAAGCAGAGGCATAAAATAAAGCTATAATATAATGCAATGCCAACATTTGAGAGAGATTCAAATTTGGGGGAAAGGAAATTGTACAAGGAATGAAGCTAGCTTTCTTTAAAAAAAAAAAAAACAAGATATGAAGGGACAAAAAAAATTAACTGAAGCATTGTAAGAGTCAACCCAAGTATAGGCCATCTGCTATGTTAGACCGCTTATCCATACATGAATGTTTCAAACTGGGGTCAGAGGAATGTGCTGAATGGAGCTATACTGTCTCTACCACACATCTGGATAAAAAGGGATTGAACAAATGGCAAGAGAATCACCACACAAGGCAGGTCATTCACCATCAATCTAAGAAACAGAATAAGATGAAGAAACATAATTCTTAGTTCTAAGTTCTGATGCGGTATTTGGTCCTGGGAATACTATACTTAAATGACAGAATTCTGGTGAGAATATTTTTAAATGTTAGAAAGAAGAAACATTTGGAAGAAGTAGCTCTGATACTGACTATGGGTTTAAATGTTTTTTTAAACTCATGTAGTTAGGGTATGTGGATTCTTTGGCTTTTCTAATATAGATGTTCTCTTGATGGTCTCTGTCCAAGAATTCCCAAAGTCAAACTCTTCTGAAAGAGTACATTTTCCCATCTTCCAAATGCAGTAAGAGCTGGGAAGACAATCTGAATCCATCTAGGTATTTGGACCCGAGCTTCTCTTCATCACTGCTATTTATTTTTTCTATTTTTGGGGGTCCTGGGAGCACACACACAAGAGTTGACTGACAGTTTAATTAACAGATAATCTATAGAAGTATGGGCTAGGGCTATGGGAATCAACAGGGGGTGATGAAGCATCCAGGATCTAGCAACAGTAGAAACCTGTTACCACCCCTATGTCTTATAGGACATGGAGATAGTACAGTGTCATCAGAACTTGAAGGTACACCCTGAGTAGTAGAAATAGGAAGACTATGTAGTGAACTGAGGGGTGGAGGTAGAGACCTCTCGGTCTAGATCAGGTTTACAAAAGCGAAAGAGAAACAACAATTACAATAAGATAATTATCTTTTAAATCAATCACTGAGATGTCAAACTGTTTATCTGTGTGCCGGTATGGTCACTAACAATTTTTTTCATGTTTGCTTACTTGTAGAATCATCTTTCCCTAGTTCTACTTGTATTTCATTTGTAGATATATCAAAAGCTCATACTATTGCAAGATGGTTTTGGGTTTTGTTTTTTTAATTATGGACATACTGATGTCCTCATATGTGTATAATATATATTCTTTATGGGTTTTTGCAAAAGATAACATTAAATATTAATCTTTTAGAAACAACTGAACAATAAGCTTGGTTTTATGCAAGCTCCACAGAGGGCAAGAATCTTTGTTTTGTTCACTGAGGTATCTTGTGCCTAGCTCAAGTACCTGGTCAATATCGGGTATTCAATAAATATCTGTTGGATGAAATATAAATGGTGACTATTTTGCTTTGTGTGTGTGTCAGGGGTGGGGGTAGTCCATACTATTCGTGTTATTTTATTTTTACTTCAGATACTGTTTCCAGGTCAGATAAGGCTTCACTGTTTGCTATCTTCTACCCAGGTTTCTCATAGTCACTTCTGTGCCACTAATTTCAATACTATTTAAAATGAAAGCATTCTCTACCATAGTTGTCTACTACACGCAATGTGCTGCTGAGTCATCATTTCCTATTCCATAACAGGATCCTTAGGCCTTCTTCTCACCTTTCCTCCATCCCAAATTCTTGATCACAAACTTCAGTCAATTGCTTTTTGGACTACTGAAACTTCTTTTATTGTGATTACTTAGTTTCTACGCAAGCTCTGAGTTATTTTTAATAACTTCCAAAATTATTTTGCACTGCCTTCATTTTGACTCTTTGTCTTGCAGTGACTTACATCATCATAAATCCCTAAGTATTACCTTCAAAGTATTTGAGTAGCCACTTGTAAAGATGTGCTACACTAAACACATAGATACGGTAATTAAGCTAATCCTGGGTAAACAGAATACTTTTAGGAGTGGATAAAAACAAATAGAAAGAATATAATCCTTATTTCAATTTTTTTTTTATAAAACCTCACTGTGAATTAGACATAGGCTACATAAAAACAGAACTGCATTACTTATGGTTTGACTGTGGGATTTTTTTGTTTGCTTGCTTTTAGTTTTATTACTAGAATTAATAATGATTTATACAATTTCCTAATTCTTAAATGGATGAAAGTATTAACAATTTGCAACTAAGTATCATATTTATTTGAACACAAATATTCTAAAAAAGAAAGATGCTATTTGAAAAATAAACTCGTTTACTCTTAAGAATTAACTCATACAATCTTAATTCTCTTTCATTTAATCATAAACAGCTTAATGTTACTTTTAATCCAAAAATAACTGACAGTTTTTAGTTTTGTTTTGTTTTTAATTTTAGTATTTGGAATCATTTGCAAGGTCAGGAGAAGAGTACAAACTGAGAACCCTCAGCCTCACTCTACTCTCTTCCCAAACCAGGCTCCATCAGAACAGTCAGAAGTCTGGCACATGCATGGAGACCACCAGCTGCATCTGAGCTCTATTGGTTTCTCCCTGTCCCTTCCCCCCAGCCTCTAAGACACATCCTGGAAGGAGCCTGAGCAGGCCAGGAAGCAAAATAAGGGTATATTTGGGGCAGGGAATTTCTGGCTCCCTGGTACCAATGGCATAGTATTTGAGGACAGAAGGGAGATGGAGTTGGGTTTAGTTGGGCATGTCCTTTTGGGAGGAATGTGGTAGGAGGATGTCCAGAGAAGCATCTGGAAAGAATGTGTAGCCCAAGACAGGGTTCTGGTTGTCCAGGTCTATGTTGAGGTAGGGGGTAGAGTGGTTACCAATGCATTTCATGATAATTTCTCATGGAAAGGGTCCAAAATACTACAAAATAACAAAAATGCTCAAGGAACTTGAGTTTTTTACCTCATGCAGGAAATTATCTGAGATCCAGTGGATGTAATAACTCTTATCTCAACACTCTTTTCTTTCACAACTGCCCTTTCCTATAGCAACTATTCCAAAGCTAATAAACCCTAATGTCAAACACCAAAACTCAAAATATAAAGTATACTTTATATTTTCCTATATGATACTCTTTTGTATGTACATTGTACCTCACCAATGTCTACCAGGGAGCATATGTAAAGTAAATATAAAACTGTAGTAAATAATAATAAAAGTGACAGTATGCCCTTGAATCTAAATAAATTATCAACATTCTTTGGAGTATCTATTGGATGTACATTATTGTATTGGGACATTGATGATTTACAAATTATCATTTTTCTGCATACTGGTGTACTTGTAGAAAAATTTCTCAGCAAGACACAAAATGACTACCTCTTATGCACATTTCTGACAAACTATTGTTTTTAATAAACCACATAATAGAGAAGAGGGAAAGAAATCAAGTCAGATAAAGCATGCCCTATTGTCGTCATACAAATTACCAATTTTATAATAAGCTATGGTACCAATATTAGGAACCGAACAAACAGAGACATTTCCTTGATTTTAACCCTTTCCAAGGTTACACATTATACCAGGAAACTGGAGCCTACGTCTGTCTTTATGACTGCCAGGAAATCCCACTTGATTTCCCTCAGGATCATGTAAAATTGTCATTCAATCTCTGTCCTTGAATACAGTGAAAGAGAGCAGACTGCAGTTTTTTGAGATGCCCAGGATCCCCTTCTTCCTCAAGGGTGACTCATACTGTGAAGGAGACACATGAGAGACTATACTCTGCATGACAAGGTCCCGTTGGCCCATACACTCCATCTACTGCCTCCGAAGTCAGACCTAGTGGCCAGCATAGCAGAGCCTTTGTGAGAGCTGATCTCGAGACTGTACCTCTACCTTTGCTCAATCTCTACACCATCTCTTTGTGGTAGCTTTTAGCAACATAGTTTACTTCTCTTTGTTGTTGGCCAGTTGGGTGTTCCCTGTGCTTGTTGCAATAATACTAGCTGCTGCTAGAAAGCAATTTCCTAAAAGCCGTTTCTGTGACTCTCATGTCTTTTGCATGTGAGGCCCTGCTCACCTCCTTAAATACTGATCTAAAAACAAATTCTAGGTTTGGGTTTTGTTTAAATCAACTAATGAGTTCCTGTTAATCCTCAGCACCATTTCCAAATGGCATTTCACAACAGAGCTCCTTTTGAGAGTTATGGATATAGTTAGGATGCTCCACAGCTTTTTCAAATAATTACATTTTTAAAGAATTTACTTTAGGGGCACCTGGGTGGCTCAGTCGTTAAGCGTCTGCCTTCAGCTCAGGTCATGATCTCAGGGTCCTGGGATCGAGCCCTACATCGGGCTCCCCGCTCAGCGGGAACCCTGCTTCTCCCTCTCCCACTCCCCCTGCTTGTCTTCCCTTTCTCGCTGTGTCTCTCTCTGTCAAATAAATAAATAAAATCTTTAAAAAAAAAAAAAAGAATTTACTTTAAGTCACAATTGACAAGACTCAGTAACACCTTGCAGAGTCTTGATCCTCCCTTCCTTTTGTACCCGGCCCCAACCCCATATTGTGACTTAACCTTCTTTGGTAGCAGCAAAGGCAGAGAAAATAAATGGAAGATTACAAATTGCCCTAATAGGTAACAACTACAGACACCACACCAATATTGTAAGCTATGCTCTCTTCCAGTCCTAAAGTTCTGTCCTTGTATTATTGGCCACCAGACAGAACATATGAGGCCATATGGATTAATAAAAACTGTTTTCTTATAATGACAATGGCCTCAGCAGTAGAAGATAGAATAAGTCTCCAGTACCCAAGAAAATCCTAAACTTAGAAGCTCATTACCAGTTCTCTACTTAAGACCCAGTTCATCCTTTTGTGATCTTTCCTGTTTTCTGTAACACAAACCTCTCAAACTCTTCCCCAGGGTGGGCTTCATGAGAACATGCTAGAATATCCTGAGCAGGAGGAGGGGGCTCTGTAATCTAGGTAATTAGATGTGATGCCTGCACAAGTTGGCCTCAGTTAGACCCTCTGTTGTACTTTATAGAACTCTGTATTTGGTTCACCTCAGTTTGGGAATATTAAAAATATAAGCACTTTACAGCAGCCTTTTTCTTATTCTCATCCCTTGTCTTTTCTCTAATAAAATAGATTTGGGTGATCAATATTACCCAATAATGACACATTAATGTCACAATCCATGGTGCTTTGTTGCTGTATTTTATTGGACCTAAGATTCCAAGTTCTGCTGAGGCTCCTCTGGCTAAAGTCAAAGCTGCTAGTATCTTCATTTTTTTTTTTTTTTCTCCCTCAGAAAGTTAAAGGAAGAGCCTACCAGCTTTCCAAGAAGGGGCCAGAGAGGGCCTCCAAGAATTTAGCAAAAGACTCTAATACCTCTTTTCCAGTCTACCTTAGAGAACAACACGGAGATCTATCCACATGTACCTATCACCTATTCTCTATCTATGATCTATTCTTCATATCACAAACACTATAAAAGTGATTCTGAACTACTTATTTGGTTATTAACCAAGTAAATCTTCTTTTCTAATTCAGGTTGAGACAAATACTTAAGTAAAAGGCATAAAAGTGGGCGCCTGGGTGGCTCAGTTGGTTAAGCAACTGCCTTCGGCTCAGGTCATGATCCCGGAGTCCTGGGATCGAGTCCCACATCGGGCTCCCGGCTCAGTGGGGAGCCTGCTTCTCCCTCTGACCCTATCCCCTCTCATGCTGTTTCTCTCTCTCTCTCTCTCAAATAAATAAATAAATAAAATCTTTTAAAAAAAAAAAAGGCATAAAAGTTATTAGAAAGCACATGCAGTATCAGCTTATGCACAAAACAATGACACCCAAGTTGATCACTGATTTTATAAAAACCCAGAAAGATTTATTCCCTACTTATCATTAAGATATCTCTGTCCTGGCCAGGTTTAGAAAAATACATTTAAGCCCTATTTATCAACAACTATAGTTATCCAACAATCCCTAGTCTGTAACTTTATTCATTGAGCTACTTCTAAATTATTGGAGCTAAGAAAGAGCAAACATTTTAAATTATTTAGCTTTTGCTGATTTTCTAATATAACTTACCTATTCATCAACAGTGATCATCTTTTTATGCACAGTATGAGTTTGCTTCCAATGCTACACACTTATTACAATAGCAATCATTTTCTTCCATTAATGTGTACATTGACTTCCTTTCCATTTTTTTAGGCTGCCTTCCCACATACTTTTGCTCATGGAAATCTATGATTACCACCTTTCTCTCTGCTGTTATCTAAATCTAATGTTTAATAAGTCGTAAATCTGTAAATGCAATATGCCTCTGCTCTGCAATTTATTTTACCCATTCTTCATTTATCCCTAACAATAATACACATTCTTCCTAATCAATTTAGCAGTCAAAGGAAATCAGCTTGGTCACAGATAAGCCTGGATAAGCTGAATTTCTTAATATACTAATATATTCAAAGGCTTTGAAAACTTTACATACTTAGAATAAAATGTGATTCGGTAAGGTCCTGCATATTACTACCCTTCCCTGGTTCCTGGTCAATACTCTCTAACTCTCCTTCTTTCTAATTCCCTACATGTTTGCAACCCTTTTTTAGGGGTCAGCTCTCATGTGTGATAGCCTTTCCCAAAATTATACAACAGGAACTCTTTTAGTGGAGATTATGCAGTCCTTCCCTATTTTACAGTACCAAGTCTTCTGGAATTCTTTAAAATAATATCAAATCTGCAATATTTTTTAAATCTTCATGGAGTTCAGAGTGTACTATGACACACATACGCACATGCACACACACACCTCTTGTTCTCTGCCTCAACAATGTACTTGCGGATATGCTCAGCATGGGGCCATAAGCAATGAAAGAGCTAAATAACCACACAAGGGAACAATCCAAGAAACACTTCAAGGCAGTACAAGGTTAATTGCTTGAACAGGGGATAGAGACAATAAGGTTCGTGGCAAATAAGAAACTCACTGTTTAGCAATTCTGAGTTAAAGGATTATCCCCCCAGTTGAATAGAGAAACTTCTGCATGAGCATAAAAAAAAAAATGTATCACATTTGGTCCAGTTGATCAAGTTCAGTGAAACCTGTGTTCTCTACTGTGAGATCTTCAATCCACTGAGCCCTCTAATGTTTGTGAAAATGGCTCAGTGACTTCATTTTTTAGGCTTTTTTTCCCCTCAAAACAAACTCCCAATAGGACTTCTAAATTTACGACCACATCTTTAACCCATTTATTCAACAAGAGATTATTTCATCTCATCCAGTACTTTGCTAACTATTGGGGTACATGGCCTATAGAAAAGATATCAAAGTGACTTTAAGTAAATATGGTATATGACACAAAAAGTAAAGGCAGACATCGACTCTTCAGCCAAAAACTGAGTTACACTGCAAAGTCTCATCTTCACATAATGTGATGGAGGTTTATAGACAAATACAACTCTAATCAAAGCTGTATATTGATATGTCCCCCTTTTTCCTATCCTACACTTGTGTAAAGACAACATGTGGATTCAAGGCAGAGAACCTTTTACTATAGAAGTAGGTGACACCATTTTACCTGAATATAAATGAATTCATAACACACTAACTAGCCAAACAAATAATTGTATATGCCACAGAACAAGACATAGAGATTTATCTATCCTAAAGACATGAATATTTATCTAAATGTGTATGATGGTACATTTCCATCTTCTGTTGAACCATTTTAAAGGTTAAAAATAACAAATTAAATAATCTAACAAATCCTGTGGTCAAGACAGCAAAGCACATTCCTAGAAAACCCTGTGTTAATTGAGGCATATTTCTCGCCTTTTAGTCTTTGTAGTTCCAGCTCTAGTTAAAAGCACCTTAAAAGAAGTATTAGGTTACTTTTCAGCATGGCTCTGTCAAAACAAGGAAGAAATCCAGTAATTTAGCTTTGCAAAATCTAGAAATGTAAATAAAACAAGATGCATTTATGCAGTCTTGGGCATTGTGTTTTCATTACACTTGCAATGTTTCCCTTAACTTGTGAAATATTTTGTCAGTTTGGAGGGAGGAATAAAAAGCTGAAAAATTTCATCATATCTAAAGAATTCAAATCCAACTCTAACACCCAAAGATGTAATCTCATCACTTCATGTGTCCTTAAAGTAATATAAAGCCAAATATATTATCCAGTTAAAGTTGAACTGTATTTTTTTCTGATTTGCAGATTTTTTTTTTTATATATCATATACCAGTCACACTGACATGATTAGCCAGATGTTCTAACTACATGTCAGAATATCTATATTTATTTCATAAGGCACTAGAGAAGGAGCAAATTTAATTTTTATATCTCAAGGATAATAGGAGGGAAGCTGAGTGATGTTCTCTTGGTCTTTATTACTATAGGAGGGCATAACCCTTACCCCTAACCTTTACACAAACATTATGTTTCTTCTTCAACCCACCAAGGACCCAGGCCATTTATGTAACTTCACAATTCAGTTTTATACCTGAACTTTCTTTTTTAGCATGTATTATCTTTCCCTAAAATTTTTATCCATTATTAGCAAAAGTTTTCCTGAACAAAGAGAAAACCAGAAAAAAATCTCAGGGCTACTTGTCATAGAGGGAAGGATAACTGGACATCTGGGAGGGAAATACAGAACAGAGTAATCATTCTCTCTACAAAAGCATAATTTTACTTTTCTCACAAAGCTTTTGACAAGCAAGAATCATGCAAAAATAACCAGATGGCAGCTTGATGCTAATTTAACTAGAGGTCCTGCCTGTGGCCTTGTTGTTTGGTACCAGTTAAGTAACTAGAAGTCAGTAAAAGATACCACAGCTAATCATGCAATCCCTGTGTCTTTACACAATCACTAGCTGTGGAATATGCAATAAATTAAGGAAAAGGGATCAATATTAACTGAGAAGAGCCTGCTGTAATCCACTGAAAACACACTGGTAAAGAAGTAATGAAGCAAACTTGAAGAGGGAAAGAGTATTCTGACAAGTTTTAGAGCCAAAATTAACATTTGGAACCCATTTAAAAAATCATCAATGCTTAGTTTTAATTTCAAAGACTTCAAACAGCAGAAGACAAAATAAATAAATAGGGCAGAAAAGCAACATGACTGTAGTCTGTGTCTCATTCTCTCAGAACCTACATCTTAATAATCTACTCAATTGAAATGCAGCGATATGAAGAACCAAAACAGTAGCATCAAACCCACATCTGTCTCAATAAAAAAGTCAAAATTCAGTAGCTTTACATAAAATCATATTCAAAGGATAAAATAAAGTGTATTATGTCAACACAGGAAAAATAAAACAGGACAAAATAACCTGCATGTTTTGCAGAATGAGCTACCTTTGAAAAGAAGAAATAATATATTATGCATTACCTGGTTACTTCCAGAAACTAAAGCAAAGGGCTATAGTGTCTGCTCAAGTATAGAAGTAAAAAAAAAAAAAAATTAGGATCTGGTATGTGGTTGAGGAGGACAAGCGCAAAAACAGCGATTTATCTCAACATTCAAGATAAATAAGTAAGTAAGTCTAAACTGCAAACAAAATTTGCTTCTTTGCCTTTGAAATGCACTTATAAATAGCAAAGAAAATGTGTTTTCCCCCACATTCTGTCTGCTCTGTAAACATTAATTAATTAATCCCAACAATACCCTTGTGAATGGGAATAGGTATTTTTCTCTCTGTGTTCTACAAATGAGAAAACTATAATACTAATTATGTGCATTTATAGAACCATTTTTCCCTTAGGGATACAGGGTGCTTTACTATTCTGCAATTAATTAAACAGACATTAATCATCACATTACCTCTGTGAGGTATGCAAAGTTAATATCAAATAAGAATGATTGAAACTTTAAAAATAAGGAATTTTATCATTTTATTCTTCTTAAAATTACCCCTATGTATCAAGAGAATCCAGACTGGATGATAATAACTACAGTAACAACGAAGATACTATTTTGGAAATATGAAAATGTTGTACAGTTTTTTTTTTTCTTTAGAGACAAAAAAAATTGGCCTCAAAGTCTTGGAGTTTTCTAATCAAAAGAAAACAGAAGACACTATAGGGAGTTAAGGAAAATGATATACTTATTAATAAATATCTACTCAGGTCTGATAATAGAGCAGCCACTGTTCTAGATCCATGGAATACTGAAATGAATAAAACAAAGATCTATCCTCATGAAGCTTACATTCCAGAAGAGGAAAAAGGCAACAAAAAAGTAAACAAAATAATTTCAGTTCAAAAATAAATTTCTATGATGCATAGATATGGGTGAGAAGGCAGAGTGAGGGCCCTGCCATGTGCAAAGAGTAGGAGAGGGATACCACAGAGGTCAAGGTCAAGAAACTGACATGATAAGAAGAAAATGTTCCATTAGTAGACTAAATATCATAACACACATAAGACATTTAGCACTAGGAATTATTAAATTTAGATTTTGTTGTTTATTTATTGAGCTTTTTTTTTTTTTCCTTTGAGAATTACTGCAACAGTCTAAGCTTTGAATTAGTGTATACTGTTAGTTAATATATCTATGGAGGGAAATGACTCCGCTTATCCAAGGAAGCACTACTGCAATAGTTCCCAATGCTGCCTGCACATCAGAATAGTCAGGGACTATTTCTTTTAAAGATTGATTGATTTATTATTTGAGAGAGAGAGAGAGAGAGGGAAAGAATCTCAAGCACGCTCCCCACTGTGTGGAGCCCGACGCAGAGCTCAATCCCACAACATTGAGATCATGACCTGAGCCAAAATCAAGAGTTGGATGCTTAACCGAGTGAGCCACCCAGCTGTCCCAGTCAGGGACTATTTCTTTAAAAGACAGATACACTGGAAGCCCTCTGAAATTTCCAACATAAGCATCCTATGGGTAGGACTGAGAATCTGTTGGCACTGCAGCCCTTCTCCAACAGACCTCCCCCACCCCCCACCACTGCAGAAGACTCAATCACCAATGATTTTAGGGCCAGACAATGGTGATGCTCCCAAACAGAGCAGCTTAAGAAATAAACGTGACAGTGGTAGCACTCACTAAGGTATTCAAAATAAAAAAAAATATGAAAGCCCTGTGGAGATTAAAAGAAACAGAACTGTGAGCTGAATCTGACCTAGAGACTGAATTTGCCACAGCTGCAAAATGCACACTATTTGATTGTACCAAGTACAAAGAACACTAATCTCAGTGATGAAGTTCTGCAAAGGATCAGAATTGGCTAGGATTTAACCATAATTCTCCAGTGCAGAGTGGAATAACCCTTAATTCTGGGACAGCATTCATTGGCTGTTCATGCCAAGTAATAATCCTCATTATCAGGGATGCTCTTTTAGCAGAAATTCAGAAATTCAGTCACTCAATACACTCTAGTAAATAACTTCCACCCTAGCTGAGACTGTCAAGTAAGAAGTCACAAAAGCTATATTTTGCATTCTGCGTTTAAACGTGGAAGTGTCAGAAGGCATAAATGTTTAAAATAATGAAAATTATTTAAAAAATATGGATGGAACATTAATGTTGACTCCATTAGTTGGCATTATAGAAGTTTTTGGCCATCCGGATGTTCAGCTCATCTTTACATGAAAACACAGTTTGGATATAAGATAGGAAATAGAGGGAAAACAGGCAAGAGACACCAAGCACCTTCACTTTAAACATGATAGAATGTGTTCATTCTATCCCCTAGCTTAGTTTCATTATCGCTTAATTCAGTGTGTAGTTCATAAAAATTACTACATTTGCATTTAATACATGTATATATATATATATATATATATATATATATATATATATATGTAAACGCAGATTTCTGTAAATTTTTCATCTTCTGTCATTTGTGTCAACACAAATATTGAAATTATTTTTGCACACTGGACAACTGTGTAAAAACCGGCACAGCAATAAAAATATCACTGAAAATCAAGAGAATGTGAGACACACACTACTTTTGCATTAGTTTCTTTTCTAGCTTCTATTTGAACTGTGTTTCACTTAGAGAACAACACCCTTATGTGAAGTGCTACCTTGTACTCAGTGAGGAGCAATGTCATTCTCTGGATCATTTATTTCCTACTTAAACCCTGTTTTTGAACTAGTACTTTAACAGCTTGAACAAGAGTAAACTGTTATCTCAGCAGTGAACCAAAACCAGCAGCTGACAGTCAAAAACAATGCACATCTATCCTTACACTTCCCTCTGAGGAGAAAAGGCTCAAGTATATCTACAGTTTTAATGATGCTGGAAAAAGGAAATAGTGACCCTGATCTGTTTCCTAGGGCATAAAATACTAAGTAACAAATGAACACATAGGGTATTCTTTTGTACTTCCATCAGTAAAGGAAAGAAGCATTCCCTCTCCACCATGCAAAGATCCTGCCCATTTCTCTAGCCTAGGTCCCTGTTTTTCCTCTACAATAATCATGATTGTGGCCTGGATGCTTAATACTACCCTCCTGAACACACTGAGCAGCTCTTCACTCTTCAGCTCTTCACTCATTTTGTTTCCCCTTCTTAAACTATTTATTTCCTTTTACACTAAGTCTTATCCATCCTGCAAGGCTCACCTCAAATTCCCTTTTAATCACTAGCCTTCTAAGATTATTCTAAAAAGAAAGCAATCCCCTCTCTTCGAACCCCTATAGAATGTATTTTTATACTTCACCTATGGCATTTACCATATACTGCCTTGCTAACTAGTGTTTATTTAATATGGGATCACTGAAACTTCAGCACTGTGCAAGACATCTGGTCCAACTGCCTAACCAGTACAGGAAGCCACTGGTCAATGCCCATCTTGGTTGGCTTGGCTCCCCACTCTGTTCTGGCTTCCAAGGATGAGAAGTACACATTTTATTTATTAAATATGAATATACAGAACAAAACTTCATGCAGAATAGCCCCAGTAAATGTCTGTTGAATGAAAAAAAAAATACTTTAAAGTTGAAGAGTTCCAACTTTGTACTTGTTCCTCCTCATGCTTAGGTCAAATGTGGCCCTTTGTCATTTTAACTCATAATAGCTGCTGTAGGTTCTTCCTGCTTCTATACCAGTAGATATCACAAGCTTCAGGACAGATTAGGTAATGATGAGTTTTATCTCAACCACACTGGATATCCCCTTTAATCATCTAAGATAACTTCCAGGCCCTCTCTTCTCAGGGACACTTAAAACAGACTTTGGCATTGACAACAGGGTTCAACATTCCTCTGAATGCCTAGTGAGTATGAAACGTCTCTCCACGTAGGACATAGTTTAATACCCAGCACAGTACCAATAGGCAGATAGCAAGTATTCACTCAATCCAGATCAAAAATCTGTTTGTATGATTGGTATAGCATTGGAATGCCAGTACCATATCAGCCCTAATAGATATGTATATTCATTCCTCATAATACTATAGTCTATGTGTATTTTTGAGGTCACTTTCTGGCATTCAAAGACCACCTTGATTTTCCTTATAGTTGTCTGTCAACCTTTCACAAGAAAACTGATGATAAAGACTGTTGAACCATGGAGAGGACATGGAGTATAACATGCATATGCATGCACACATGGCAAGGAGAGGTTTAAGTTGCAGAACCAGTAGATAGACTGAACTTCACCTTGAGCAGAACAGGTTCAGAATTGAGGTGTCCTTTGCTGTGTTTTTTCATTCCTTTAACTTTCAATCATTCAGGATATCAAATCTCTCATCAAGACAAGGAATAGTCACAGTATATATGTAGTGTTACTCAGGCCTCCATTTAGATATGAGGTACATTGACTTTCATCAACTTCAGGAAATGCACTTTTGTTTTCTGCCTCTAACATCTGACAATCTTTTAAGTATAAATACATTATTTTCAATATTTTCAAACTCTACTTGATGGGCTTGAATTCCAGTTTTATTTACTAATTTCTACCACGTCCCTGTGTCAGAACAGAGAAAGGACAACACTGGGTGGCAAAAAGTTATGTCATGATTTTTGGTATACTATCTAATTTTAGCTAAAATAAACATTAAAATATATGTGTGCTTTGGTCAAAACATTCTGCTTATTGAATGTATTTTTCATAGAGAGAGGTTCCTTATGAGAATGTAAGACAGTGTTTTCTGGACTGGTGTCCAAGTTATCAAGAATGAAACTGCAGTATTTTGTCCCTTGGAAAGATTATGATAGCTGACAAATGCACATAATCACTTCTTATTGTGACTGAAATTAAAGTGTTGAAATGGGCGCCTGGGTGGTTTAGTTGGTTAAGTGTCTGCCTTCACCTCAGGTCATGATCTCAGGGTCCTGGGATCAAGCCCCGCATCGGACTCCCTGCTCAGCGGGGAGTCTGCTTCTCCCTCTCCTTCTGCTCCTTCCCCCAACTCATGATTTCTGACTCTTTCTCTCTCAAATAAAATCTTTAAAAAATATTAAGCATTGAAACAATAAACTTTAATTAATTCCTCATGATATATGGTTTTCCACTATTTTACAAAGCTGTTTCCATTGTGTTTGCCCCAAAGGAATTTAAAAAACAAATTTAAAAAGGCTTTCTCTATGATCACACAGTGTGCTGTGAACTCTGAAATGAATTATGTCCCTAAATATGTATATTATGTGCAAACAGTGATGCAGGTTTATCATGCATGGTGAGGAATGAAGTCCTTCATAACTGAATCAATGGAATTCCTTAATTTTATCATACTGTCACCATGATTCATAAAAAGGATGTAAAGATCCATCATAGAAATGAGAGAAATCTCTTCCATCTTCAATAGTAAAACTAAAAGCAATATGTGCCTAGAGATTAGATCATCTGTCAGTTATAATGCATCATTACAGGTTCTCAAATTATGAATATGCACTTTTCTGAGTGGCAAATTTCATGGCTGAGGGAGTACAGATTAGTTTCCCAGTTCACAATGAGGAATGTGGAATTCGGGAAGGTTTCAGGCACCTGGGGACTGGATGGAGCATATGGTCATCATTATTCATAAGAAGATTTCAATAAGAAGTGGCTCCGGAGCTACAGAGCTGCAGCGTTAAGAAAGGTGTAAGTCTTTAAAGCCTATTACCGAAACATGGCCATTTACTGCCAGTGATGTCTGCCCAGGTGCTGTGAGCGGTAAGCATCGTACAGAATCATGATTTCTATTTTGGTTATCATTACCCTCGTTGTATACCCTTGAGGAAGCCACCTAACAGCTTCCAGGCAATTTTTGTATGTACTTTGTAATCCTCTAGACCACTTCAGTATAGAGTTCTAAGAGGTAGGGGACTTTTCTATTGTGTGCCAAACAAGGAAACTTCAGGTCCAAATAAGAAATGTTTTCCTTGCTTGTCTAGGTCTGTCGGATCAACAGCATTTATTGAGCTCCCATTGTATGTAAAAATTCCTACTTGAAGAAAGTTGACTCCAGCTGTGGGAGAGAAGGCAACAAATGAATATGCAGCGGAGGCTTATTTTGAATCCAGGATGCATGGAGCACATACCCAGATAACTGAAGCTCTTCTGTTTTAACAGATGCTTATTTTAGCCCTGTTAGCAACAGAGATGTGACACTCAAAGTGCTCTTTAAGAAAGGACTTGCTGCCCAGCTGCAGGAGCGGGGGTTTGCTAACAGCCTCTAACTGAAAGGTTTATCCAGCTTTGCCTCAATCTTCCGTCTTATTCTCAGGAAAGCCCCTGGTCAGTCACCAGCAAGGCAGTGGTGGAAGGTCATTCCCTCCCAATGGAGGTCTCCTCCAATGGGTAATCTTTGCCCTGGGGCACCAAGATGGGGGATGTGCATCATGGTCTGTCAGCCCCCCTTTTATAATCCTGCTTCTGCTCTTTTCCTTTCACAGATATTACTCATCAATAAGTCTTTTGCATGTCTAATTCCATCTCTAAGTTTCTTTGTGGAAAACCTAACTTTCAACAGATTTTTAAAAACTTTATCTATAATATTTTTTCTGCAATAAAAATGAATGATACTGATACATGCCACAACATGCAAAACATCACGCTAAGGAAAACAGGCCTGTCACAAAAGGCCGCGTGTTGCGTGATTCTGTTTTTATGAAATGTGCAGAACAAGCAAATCTTTAGAAGCAGAAAGTAGATTAGTGATTGCCTGGGCTGGGAGGATGAGAAGATGGAAAGTGATTAGGGGGTATGGGATTATTTTTGACAGGTGAGAAAAATGTTCTAAAACTGATTGTGGTAATGGTTATACAACTCTGAATAGAACAGAAGATACTGAACTATATACTTTAAATAGGTAAATTTTAGGTATATCTCAATAAAGCCACCAACTATTTTATTTTTATATACTTCCCTATTTTCTTAAACAGACTATGTTCACGCAGTGGCACCAGGGGACTGTGAGAGAGCATGAGCTCATTCTTCACTGACAGTTGTCATTTTTCAGTGTATGAGAGTAGAGGAGACTAACTCTTCCATTTGGGAGAACTGAACTGAAAACCAAACAAACCAAATTTGTAAAATCATTAAATTAAATTTGTATAAAATTCTAATGTTTCAACCTGAGTTCAGACAAAGTGAAAGCCAAGGCTGAGGGAGTGTTCTTTCTTTGCTTAGAAGTTTACTTTCTGCTACTTCTGTGACCATAGCAGCTAAGGGTGTCTAGAATCCATTTTGGACAGGTGCCTATGTAAGTATATACCTGCAACAGGATGTTATGTGAGAATTTTCTTTTTGGTGCAGAATTGTCAAAGATGTTAACTATTTCATATTTAAACGAGTCTATAAGGCACAGAGAGTAGGGACAAGACATGAGCTTACTAAAAAGAGGCAAAACTGGCCCTGTTACCACAAACCATTACTTCATCTCCTCTGTAGAACCTGTGAAGGAATAGGGTTGTCATCAAGCCCTCTGCTTTGTGTGGGTCCATGTTCATGCTGAGAGGCTGCCATTAAGAGTAGCAATTACTGAGAGATATGTGGTGCCTTCAAGAAAGGGATTCAGGCATTTCATTCCCTGTTAGAGGTCTGTTTGGGCAGATAGGCAGCGGATCAGTCTCAGAGCTTGCCTAGGTAGTAGGAAAAGAATATTGGAGATAGTAGAGCCAATGTAAGGCATACCAATGGGTCAGCCTATATTTCCACCATTTGGCACAGCAAGGTTATATGAGTTTCTGCTGGATCACATGGATGTCACAGAAGGTAGCTCCAGTTGCACCTATTTTTAACACTCCATATAAGACCACTTGTGGGGTAAAGGGATTCCAACAGCAAGCAGTTGTGGGTTAGATGAATAGTGTTGGGAGCAGGTGAAGTGAGATAATGAAAAGGATACAGTGGGCAGATGACAAAGGGTCAGAATACAGACTCAGGTCCCTTAAATTTTTTAAGAATACACCCAGAGTTAGGTCAGAGTTATCACATACTAAGTATTGTAATCATTACTGCCATTTAATTCTGGTTTCCCAGAATGAAGCCTGCAGTTAAACAATCAAAACTGCTTATTTTACTCAATCAATAGTTCCTACTACTTAGATCAGTGCGTTAACAACACTACACTTTTCAAATCACATTTACTTAAATTCATTCTTTAAGGAAAACACTAATTAACTTCCTATTATAGACAATTAAAAAAATCTGCACACTAATTAACATCCTCTCTACTCAATTTGAATCCACAAATATTCAAAAGCAAACTGCAATGAAAATCTGGGGGTAATACATTTCTATT
Source organism: Halichoerus grypus (assembly GCF_964656455.1). Taxonomy (NCBI): domain Eukaryota; kingdom Metazoa; phylum Chordata; class Mammalia; order Carnivora; family Phocidae; genus Halichoerus; species Halichoerus grypus. Next base: position 89,420,612 of record NC_135712.1, read on the forward strand.
TCTAATGCAGTAATATATTATTCTTGAAAATGCTGCACAAATATTTTAATTTAGAAAGAAACAGAATAGTATACCAGCTCAGTGACATCAAAATATTGAAGACAAAAGATTGAAGATTTCAAAAGAGCAATCAGACTTAACCCACTGATTAATTTCTATATTTGGGGGAAAGCTTAGTCTTTTTTTTTTTTTAAAAGATTGTATTTATTTATTTGACAGAGAGAGCGAGAGAGCACAAGCAGGGGTAACAGTAGAGGGAGAGGGAGAAGCAGGTTCCCCGCCAAGACGGGAGCCCGATGCGGGGCTCAATCCCAGGACCCTGAGATCATGACCTGAGCCGAAGGCAGACGCTTAACCATCTGAGCCACCCAGGCGCCCCGAACTTAGTCTTATTCCATATATTAAGAGAGCATTAATCAATTATGCCATGATCACAAAAACCAGAATCTCACAAAAACCAGAAACACCAATACGTTTTATGAGGAAAAAATTGGGTCCTGTTTGTCTCTGTGTACCTAGACCAATGTCTAACAATGTGGGTTTAATAAAGTGTACATCACAGGTTGAATGTGTGCATGGAGCGAATGATCTTTTCCTTACCTCTCAATCACTCTCTCAATATAGTCATGAAATGTTCATTTTACTCTAGAAATGCCTGTTGACATGTCCACTTCTCTTTAAACTCCCTCTAAAATTCTATCAGAGCTTTGTCCTCTGATATTCTTATAGCAATCTGTCTAGTAGTTTCTTCTCTTGTAGCATCATTGCAGTATCTTTTTTTTTAAAAGGTTTTATTTATTTATTTGAGAGAGAGAATGAGAGAGAGAGAGAGCATGAGACAGGGGGAGGGTCAGAGGGAGAAGCAGACTCCCTGCTTAGCAGGGAGCCTGATGTGGGACTCGATCCCAGGACTCCAGGATCATGACCTGAGCCGAAGGCAGTCGTTTAACCAACTGAGCCACCCAGGTGCCCCATCATTGCAGTACCTTTCTAAATAGGTCAGAGATTTCACTCTCCTACCACCAAACCTCCACTGCCTCTGGTGTGTGGTGTAGGATACCATCCAAACATCTTAGTAAAGCACACAAGGCCCTTACAATCAGTCTCAAAGCTACTTCATGTTAACTTCTGGGCACTTCCTTTCCAAATCTGATGCACCTATTAGAACACCCAGTGTCTCTACAGCCTAAGCAAGCCATACTCTTGTATGCTTTTCAATCTCAGCATATTACCCTCCCCATCTTTTCTTCTATTAATAACAACCGTATTCTTGGCACTGGACTGGGTGCTGGGCAGAACCACATATTGCATTCAATAAAAATTTACTACATCAGTACACATCTCTGATGTTACTTCTGTCTTAAAGCCTTACCCAACTTCCTCAGAGGTAGAGGTGTTGTTATTGTACTTCAGTTTTATTCCAGTTTTTGTATTTTTTAATTGTTTGTGTATGTTTATATCACTTCCACTAGGAATCCAGGGGCTTTTCTGCTCACCTACATCCCTGACATCCAACAGAGTGCTGGGCTTGAGGAATGCATTTAATTTAAAAAGCACAATGAATGAATGGTCAAAGTGATAGAAATATATACCCAGGTATTTGAACAAAAGAAATTCAGTAATTCAGACTAGGTTAAGTTCTAAATTAACGCTGGTTCAGACAAGGCCCACACAGAAACTTAGGAAGTCATTATCTTTAAACAAAAGGGTCGATTATGAAATGTGTCTTGGAAAAATGAAATATTTGAATTGCTTTTTCATTAATACATGCAATTCATTAATCTATAAAATATTACCAACCCTGTCTATTTATAGATGAGAAGTAACAGAATCACCAAGTTCATGTAGAATTTGATTCCAGGTCTTCAAACTTCCAATGCAGTGCTGTCTGTTTGTTTGTTTTCATGAAGTTAACATCACAATATTTGTTGTCTGGTCAAAATTAGCGATCACTCTTTCATCATATTGGATCCTATTCCAAATTGGCAGTCACTGTCAGTATAACAAAAATCTAGTATCAAGTTTCTATTTCCTTTGTTTGAACTCACACTGATAATATTCCTCAGAGGCAAGCTTGTGTATTTTTTTGTACAGTTCCTTTCATACACATGCATGCAGATATCTGAGCATGTGTTTATGTATAAATTGTGATTTTGCTAAAATGAGTGTCCAGATAGATTTAACATAACAGATTATTTTCTATTCTAAATACGAATTCATAGAAAATGTTGATATGCAGTTTCAAAAGATGGCATCTAATATTTTTCATTATAACATTTATAGAAAAGTATAGATAATTTCCAACATCTGGAAAAAATATGGAGGCCTCTGTATCCTAAAATTTAGTTGTTGGAAAGCAAAAGATTTTTATTCTCAATAGTAAGAGACAACAGACAACAGGGTTTAGATATGGGATCAAGACTAATTAGCTTTTTAAAAATAATTTCTCAAGGAAAGAAATGAAATAAAATTTTGAAAAACACAAGAAATCAGAGGGAAATTATATTTGTTTTCAAAAGGGTGAAACGAAGTTTCCCACAAAAGGGAAAAAATGTTACTAGAGAAAACTGAGGATATAGAAACATCCAAATTGCATTTTCTGTGTTTTCTTTGGTGTGTCCTCATGGTTGAGTATAAATCATACAATAAAATGTAAAATTGAAAGGTATAATAACATAAAATGTAAAAAATATTTTGAAATACTCTAATATTCCATCTTTGGTCCCACTTTAAAATACTTAAAATATTAAGGAAAATTAATGACTAGATATACCAATAATATACTTAAATACATATTTTATTTTTAAAAAAAAAGTACCTGATAAATGTAACTGGACTCATGGCCTGTGATGGTTAATTTTATGTGTCAATTTCACTGAGCTAAGGGATGCCCAGATAGCTGGTAAAATATTATTTCTGGGAGTCTCTAAGAAGGTGTTTCTGGAAGAGATTAGCATATGAATTGGAGACTAAGGAAAATCCCCCTCACTAATGCAGGTGAGCCTCATCCAATCTGCTGAGAAAGCCCAAACAGAACCAAAAGGTAGAGAAAGATTAATTCACTTTCTCCTTAAGCTGGGACACTGATTTTCTCTTGCGCTCACATATACATGCTCCCGGTTCTTCAGCCTTAGGACCTGAACCGGGATTTACACTCCCTGGCCCTCTGGGTTTCAGGCTTCAGACTCAGACTGGGAGTTCCATCATATTCTCCTCTGCTTAGAACTTCAGGTTTGGACTAAAACTTCTAAGACTTCTAAGCAAAGAATATAGAATATTTAGAAAAAAGAAAATGAAAACATTATCTTTTAAATTTATCCAAGGAACCAAAATAGTAGTTACACATTATTTTATACCTCTGGTTGCTTTTATTTTAAAATAAACATCAGGGCGCCTGGGTGGCTCAGTTGGTTAAGCGACTGCCTTCGGCTCAGGTCATGATCCTGGAGTCCCGGGATCGAGTCCCGCATCGGGCTCCCTGCTCTGCGGGGAGTCTGCTCCTCCCTCTGACCCTCCCCCCTCTCATGTGCTCTCTCTCTCATTCTCTCTCTCTCAAATAAATAAATAAAATCTTTAAAAAAAAAAAAAATAAAATAAACATCAAAAATAAAACCACTGTAATCATTCACCCCCAAATTCAAACACAACCCATAGGGATAAATTAATGAAATTAAAGACATACTTACATTAATTTATTAAAAGCATTAATTTGCAAATATAAAGGATTTTTTAGAAAAATATACCAGCAAAAATTAAAAATGCAAATGGAGATATAAAAAACAAAGACTTGGGGCGCCTGGGTGGCTCAGTCGTTAAGAGTCTGCCTTTGGCTCAGGTCATGATCCCAGGCTCCTGGGATCGAGCCCCGCATTGGGCTCCCTGCTCGGCGGGAAGCCTGCTTCTCCCTCTCCCACTCTCCCTGCTTGCGTTCCCTCTCTGGCTGTGTCTCTCTCTGTCAAATAAATAAATAAAATCTTAAAAAAAAAAAAAAAAGACTTAAAAGTTTATTTATATGATAATAAATAAACTTCAATCATTTTTTTTATTTTTGACATTAGCATAATGCTATAATTGAGAGAACTATTAAATAAATTTCCACAAAAGAAGCAAAGACTTTTTGGACTGATCAGCAAATTTTTCAAACTTTTAACCATATTCTATAATTTGTTCATATCATAGACAAAAATATAGTAATCTCCCTAACTTGTTTTAAGAGAAAAATAGTATTATTTTTAAAACCTACTAAATATATCTCCAAATAATTAAATAACGATAGTAGCAACAATTAAGTATTTTGCTAAAATCAAGCATTAGAGAACGTGTCTTCCATTATCTAACTTAATCCACATAACAACATCCCTATATTAGGTACTTTAATTTCTACTTTATAAATGATGAGACTGGGCTCAGAATTACTGTTACAAGCCCAAGATTATCAGCAGTAACTGGCAAAGCTAAAACATAAACCTAGTTCTATCTCGCTCAAATGTTCATTTTCTTAACCACTAAATTGCACTATCTCCCAGCTAAAGACATCATTGTATACCTATATCTAATTATGCTTACTTATAAAGGGATCCATGATTTCCTCACTGAATGTACTGCCAGAAAAAACACTGCCTCTCCATACCAATTTATCACCCTCTGACTCAAAGAAAGTAAAATGAAATTCTTAAAGCCACAGTCAATAAAGAGTAACTGGCCAGAAAGATTTTTCTCCATACTCTGAGATTTCTCCTATCTCCACTTCCACCAACTTGTTCAGGTGACTTGCTTCTCCCAGCGCTGTTATATAACCTGTATCAAAAATCCCAGACTAAAATTGAGGTAATACTGTCTTTTTTTCTTTTAAAGGTTTATTTATTTATGTGAGAGAGAGAGACAGTGTGCGTGCTTGAGCAAGCAGGGCAGGGCGGGCTACGGGGAGAGGGAGAGGGAAAGAAACTCAAGCAGACTCCCCCCACTGAGCACAGAGCCTGATGTGGGGCTGATCTCAGCACCTTGAGATCATGACCTGAGCTGAAACCAAGAGTCCGACCCTTAACTGAATGAGCCACCCAGGTGCCCTGAGGTAATAGTTTCCAATAGGTCTCTTTACTTCTACATTTCTGTTCTATTGGCAGATGCTTTATTTGCTGGCCCAGATTACAACCACAGACTTTCCAATTTGATGAGAGCCAAACCTTTTTTTTTTTAAAGATTTTATTTATTTATTTGACAGAGAGAGAGTACAAGCAGGGGGAGTGGCAGGGAGAGGGAGAAGCAGACTTCCCGCTAAGCAGGAAGCCCCATGTGGGGCTGGATCCCAGGACCCTGAGCCGAGGGTAGACGCTTAACCAACTGAGCCACCCAGGCGCCCCAATGAGAGCCAAAAGTTTGCACTTCACTGCCAAACCATTTTTTGCTCATTCACTCAGCTCTGCATCAGGAACTTTGTAAGAAAAGAAAAATATAAAAGAGAATAATAGAACTACTCTAACTGAACTTAGATATTCCTGATAATCCATTTTGGGAGGATCAATAAAATAGAAATCGAAATAAAAACCCCAAGAGAAAGTCAACCACTGGACATTTATGTAAATATGCCCCAATGTCAGGAACTATGTCTTGGGAGTAAATGAAGACACGCCTGGCAAAGCTAGCCAGCCTCAGCCCTTCTGGCATACGCAGGCCAAAAATGGCTCCCCTCTGAGCCCTGACACGGCACTGGACAGTGGCAGGACTCTCTGTAGTCGGCATCATGTAACCTCGAGGCAACGAGGCATGATTGTGCTTGACGGGCAATGAGAAACTCTCCTCAGAACCTGAATGTCAGATCCAGGTGACATGGCCCGCAAAAGGCTGTTTTGTAATTTAAGGTAATTATGCTAAAATTTCAAGTGATGTGTTTGGTGGGAAAAGCAGTTTGGTAAGGTTAACTACAAAGATCTCACACTAGACAGGAAAATTAGCCTGACCATGTCTCTCACTAGGATATAAGGAGATTTGAAAAGTCTTATGTCCTCTGATACCATTTGCTATTAAATTATTTCTACTTAATTGAAGTCAACTCTAACTTCTATAAGTTTGCAACCACGGTGTGCTCATCAGTGTTCAAATTTCACCAAGTTTTAAACCCACTTCTTCAGAAAATTCAGGCCTGTCCACTCTCAAGAAATCATGTGGCATTGGACCAAAAGTTGTTGCCTTTACTGAAACCTGGCCCGACACCAGAACTGCCACCCAGGGCTGCACAGGCTATAAAATACTCAGTCCCCAGCAGTATCACTCACAAGGACAGTTAGGTAAGCAGTATTCCCGGGAGTTATATAGCACACCAAAGGCACAGCTGTACATGCGGACTCTGCCTAAGATCCACACATAGTAATTTCAGCCTGCTCAGCCTTTAATACTGTACTTTATGTTCCCTAAGCCCTGCTAGAATGTAAGCTCCCAAAGGACAAGGATTTTTGTCAGTTTTGTTCCCCAATATATGCCAAGTACCTAGAACAGTGCCTGTTCCAAAGCAGACACTCAATAAATATGTGTTAAATTAACGTGTCAAAGGAAGACTAAATCTAAAGCAAGTAAGAAGACTAGTGTTTAAATAATGGTAATGATAAAAGGAAATCATAAAATCATAAAGGGAGCCAAGACAGTGGCCTAAGTGGTATAAGCACTTATTAAGTCTCTTTTGAAGATGGAGCCCTTTGATGTTACCTGAAAAGGAAATTTTTACATTTATAGCTTTGATTATTGACATATAAAGGACACACAGAAACTTTCGCCCATCCCATATATTATTTTCTGATTCACACTTCACGAGAGCCTAGGAGATAAAGTGAAGAAAGCAGTGACCATCAAGGATTCATTGAAAGATGAGGTGAAGATAATAATACTGGTAGCAGAGAGGATACATTAAAATAATGGCTTCAAAATGACTACTTCAAAATCCCAGACTTCATGGGCAAAGAGCCACATCTAAGGAATGGATAGGGACTATCTTCTGAAAAGCAAAACTCACCCAAGGAGGTAAGTGACCCAAACCTGAAAGCAAACATTGAATAATGATAGCCAAACAGGGTAAGAAAGAAGGTGGTATCAAGAGGCATTCCCAGGGAAAGCATGAGTCTCTTTCCTTTTGAGGTGCCTCTGAAATAACATTTATACAACAATTTGAGAACAAAATGCTCAAAGCTTTAAAACTATTGAGAGGTGTTTATCTGAGATGGTCCTGAGGTGGCCCTGGCAGTAGAATTAAGGTTGCTGTTCCTAAGGGTCTTCTGTATGATTATTATTCAAACTGGCAACCATAATTTACTCATAAAGTTTGGTGAATGAAACAGGGGAGGCTTTCTCTCTCTGCTGACTCCTTTCACTGTCACACTGTTAGGTGAGGATATTGCATTCATTTTGACAGTCAGGTGTTGTATAGTGTGAAAACTCAAGTGGTAGAAAATAATACAATTTCTCATGTTGTCATTTTGCCAAAAAATGACATTATACTGAATAATATAAAAACCTATGTCATTGGCAAAGCTGCCCTAAATGCTGCACTCAAAAATAAATAAGGGTTCGCCCTGAAAAATCTTGACCTTATGCAACACTGTCAATTAACCTAGAAAAGACACAAACATAACTGGTGTTCACTCCTATCCCAACACTTCCAGTTCCTATAATAAAAATAGCAAGTTTCTGAAAATTTCAAAACCACGAAAAACTGCCCACCTTTTAATATAAGGTCAAGTGCAGGGAGGTGAAGACAAATGAGGGGGAAAGGTGTGACAGGAAGAAAAAAGTACTACTACTTATTTATTTAAATATTTTTAAAAATATTTTTAATATTTAAATAAAAAATTTATTTATTTACTTAAAACCTCAAAAGATAAACCCAACATTTTTTCTCCATGCTGGTAATGAAACTTGTTATTTAGATGACACTTATTAGTGTCATTAGATTTGTTATTAGATGAACTTATAAGTTCAAGTATTTCACAAAAAAATATGTGTTTTCTATTTAAATAATCTTCTCCATTTGGTTTAATATCGAATATCTTTAAGTGAATAGCTAAGCTCTGTGTGTGTGTGTGTGTGTGTGTGTGTGGTATTCAGTCCAAATTAAATCACTTGGTTGGCTTTTATTTTCCTGGCCATTTAATACCTATCTGTGTTATTTTCATGTTGTCACAGAAATAGAAAGGAAAAAAAGACATGTAGGAAGTAATCTGTACATGTGTAACTCTAAGTTCTTCATAACACATTTCGTCCCCATTTCCTTCAGACTATATTTCTACATATAAATAAGTTTCCCCTGATTGTTTCTAGTTATAAGAACACACCATAAAAGGACTACCACTTCTACTTCTATCTGTTTAATCATTGGTCTCACTTCTCCCCACCTCTACATTGCCCCAACTACTGCCAAAGTACATGTCCTTACCCCATCTAACCCAAAAGTTACTGATTACCAGTTTTATTACTGATCACTGTTTCTATAAATTCATCCTTAAGAATTGTCAACACTGACCTTCTAATAGAATGTGATATTTGTGTTTTGTTTGCTTTTTAAGACTTAGGGAAGGGAATTGCACATATGGAACACAAAAGTTGCCTAGATTAAAACTATGTTGTTTTGTTGTTGTTTTGAGAGACAGCGAGAGTGTGCATGTGCACACGAGCAGGGAGGGGCAGAGGGAGAGGGAAAAATAAAATGCTAACTCCATGCTGAGCATGGAGCCAATGTGGGGCTTGATCTCACAACCCTGAGATCATAACTTGAACTGAAATCAAGAGACGCTTAACTGACTGAGACACCCAGGTGCCCCTAAAAGTTGCCTAGATTAAAACTATGGATTGAAACAAAAGATCATGAACTATGGTATATATAATCACAATAATTATCATTTGATAATTCTACTTAGGATCCAGCAGGTGAATGAATAATGATGTTTAATCTTAACATTGATAAAAATAGATAGTAGGGCGCCTGGGTGGCTCAGCTGGTTAAGCATCTGCCTTCGGCTCAGGTCATGCATGATCTTTGAGGTCTCAGCTCAGCAGTGAGTCAGGGGAGAGGGAATATTGAGCCATCTCTGTATCTCTGTAATAAATCCCACTTGATCATGGTGAATGTCCCTTTTAATGTTGTCACATTGTTGAATGTGATTTGCTAATATTTTGTTGAGGATTTTTGAAATAATATGCAGCTATAGGAAAAATGAGATCCTGCCATTTGTGACAACATGGATGGATCTAGGGGGTATGATGCTAAGTAAAATAAGTCAGACTGAGAAAGATAAATATATGATTTCACTCATATGTGGAATCTAAAAATAAAAATGAACAAACAAAAAGAAGATTCAGACCTATAAATATAGAGAATAAACTGATGGTTGCTGGAGTTGGGGAAAGGAGAGTGGGAGATACAGGCTTCCAGTTATGGAATGGATAAGTCACAGGAATAAAAGGCACAGCACAGGGAATATAGTAATGATATTTTAATAGCACTGTATGGTGAAAGATAGTAGTTACACTTGTGGTAAGCATGCCATATTGTATAAAGAAGTTGAATCACTATCTTATATACCTGAAACTAGTGTAACATTGTATGTCAACTATACTCAAATTTATATTTTTTTAAATCAGGGGAGAGAGGAAGTTGATTAGTTAGCTTTAGTCCCAACCATCTCTAAACTGTTACCAATCTTAAACAGTTTTTGTTTTTTTTAATTACTACTACTACTACTACTACTATTACTTTTCCAACCAGAAAATGGATGTATAGACCTTTAAAAAAATTCCAATTTCAAATTATTTTCACCCTACAATTTTCATCAACTTAACCATTTTCATAAGTATTTTTTCATTTTGTACCCCATTAACAATAGATACATTGTGAATTCATTGAGCTTTCACTGCTGCAAAGAATGAGTTTGTGATAAAGGCTACTTCAACATTTTTTTTCTCTCTTAATAATCTGCTTCAGTGCATAGAATCCTAAGATTTCATATATTAATTATTGTATTCAAATATTCCTCTGAACAGTTAGAAATTTAAATTCATGAAACATTTTCAAGATACAGCCAAATCTATACATTAATGTAAAACATTTAATATAATAAAATGAGGTCAATCCAATGTTTTAGTGAATTGTTCATAATAGGATCACATATGATACCTCAAAAATTAGAAACATTTAAGGACAAAGTAACTGTTTATTGCTTTAATTTCCCCTCAAAGTGTAGCTATATCTCTTTATTCACAGTCTTATTTGGAATCTCTCTGTTATATCGAAAAGCTTCAAATATTACACTGTAAATGATAAATATGTATTATAAATTGTACATTATAATGATACAGCTCAGTTAAGAAAATGCTTTTTAAAAATTGTTAATGGTTTTTTTTTAAAGCTATGGCATTAAGATGATATTTTTCTATTACTGGCATTCTTACTATAGTTATTAAAATTACTACTTGGTATCTAATGAACAGCACACATCAATCAGATTTTCTAAATGATTTTCAGTATACTAGGGACAGATGCTAAAGAATTGCCTCAAGATGACTCTGGGGCAATGTATTAATACCCTAGAGTAAGTCTATCCACCATAGGGCCCCAATTCTGATGGAGAGCACTCACTCTAAAATTAAAAAAATTCGGTAAGTTTCTTTCCACCCCTTTCCCTTAACAGCTAGGGGTGACCAAGTCTGAGCCCAGAGAAAAAAGGAATAATTTAATGAAGTCAACTATTTAGTGTCAAGTTCTGGTTTAGATGATAATAGAATAGAAGGTATCTGTTGAGGATGCTGAGCTTAGAAACTGGCCAAACTTAAATTAGGATCTGACTTCTAATACTGTGTGATCTTGTGCAAATTAAGTGACCTGTAAGTTTCAGTCTCCTAATCTGTAAAGTAGAAACAAAGCAATATATTTTCAAATGATAGTAGAGAGAATAAAAATAAGATAATGTACCCAAATTACTTAGTGGAGTACCTAGTACTCAAGTAAGCAGGTCAGTAAATGACAGTTATCAATATGATTACTATTTTTTGTCTTGTTATTTCTTAACAATTAGTTTGTAAGCCTTAGTTTTACAAATAAGGAAATAAGGTCCAGTTTATGTGGTGGTTTTTAAAACTTAAGAGGCAGCATAAAACCACAGTGGAGTCATGGGGGCTTGCTAGAACTCATAGTTCCATCTTCTGCCATGTTTCATGGCCAGAAACTGGCTATAAACTGTTGAGAACTACTGAGGCAAAATGTACAAGTTCTGGTTCAAGATGGCAATAAAAGATGCTCCTGAACTCACCTCCTCCCATGGACATACCTAATCTATAGAGACACACAGGGCAACTCCATCTGAAAGAAATTGAGAAACAAGCTGACTGACTCCTACACATTGGGCAAACAAGAAAACACCAACATTAAAATGGTCTTGACACACCTTCAGCCTACTGAGAACCACTAAGAACAAAGAAGATGCCTTGAACAATCAATAAATTGAGAGACAATTAAGAGCTAGGGACGGGTTGAATAATAATGTTCATCTCCTACAAGACTACGAGAGATGGGTGCATTATCTAAAGCATAGATACCCAACAGAGAGTCAAGGAAAATTTTTTAAAAATGTTCCAAACAAAAGATAAAACTCCAGAAAGAGACTTAAGGAAATGTAGGTAAGTGATTTGGCTGATAAAGAGTTCAAGATAATAGTCATAAAGATGTCAGGAGAACAATGCATGAGCAAAGTGACAATTTCAGCAAAAATATGGAAAATATACGAAAGTACTAAACAGAAATAACAACTCAAAAATACAATAATGGAACTGAAAAATGCTAGATCAAACAACTGAAAGGATCAAAGAACTCAAAAACTGGGCAGTGAAATTCATCCAATCAGAAAAGAAAAAAGATAAAAGAAAAAAGAACAAAGATAGCTTAAGGAACTTATGGGGTATCGTAAAAAAGACCAATATTCACATTATAAGTCCAAAGGAGAAGAGAGAAAAAAAAGGGACAGAAATATTTTTCAAAGAAACAAAACAAATGAGCAAAGGGGGAAAAAGAGGGAGAGGGAGAGAGAGAGAGAGAGAGGGAGGGAGGGAGGGAGAGAGAGAGAGGCAAACCAAGAAGGAGACTCTTAACTATAGAGAACAAACTGATGATTACCAGAAGGGAAGGGGGAGGTGGGTGAGGGGATGGGTGAAATAGGTGATGGGGATTATGGAGTGCACTTGTGATGAGCACTGGCTGTTGAATGGAAGTGCTGCATCCCTAAATTGTAGAGCTGAAACTAATATCACACTGTATGCTAATCAACTGGAATTTAAATAAAAACTTAAAAAAAAAATAAATATTATTCAAAGAAATAATGGCTGAAAACTCACCTAACTTAGGGTAAGAAACAAACATCCAGATTCAGGAAGCTCAGAAAATTCCAAATAAAAATGATCCAAAGAGACCCACACCATGAGACATAATTAAATTGTTAAAAGTTAAGGGGTGCCTGAGTGGCTCAGTCAGTTAAGCAGCTGCCTTCAGCTCGGGTCATGATCCCAGCATCCTACAATCGAGCCCCACGTTGGGCTCCCTGCTCAGCAGGGAGTCTGCTTCTCCCTCTCTCTGCTCTTGTGCTTTCTGGCTTGCTCTCTTTCTCTCCCTCTCAAATAAATAAAATCTTTTATAAAAAAGTTAAAAAAAAAAAAAAACAAGGAGAGAATCTTAAAAGCAACAAAAGAAAAATAACTTATTAATAAGACCTCAAAAGACCATCAGCAAACTTAAGCAGAAATTATGCAGGTTAGAAGAGAGTGCATGAGATACTCAAATTGCTAAAAGAAAAACACTACCAAACAAGAATACTCTACCCAACAAAGCTGTACTTCAGAATTGAAGGAAAGATAAAGTGTTTTTCAGACAAGCAAAAGCTGAAAGAGTTTATCACCACTAAATCAGCCTTATAAGAAATGGTACAGGGATGTCAAGCTAAAATGAAAAAAATTAGTAACAGGAAAACACATTAAAGTATAAGCCTCACTAGTAAAAGTAAATATAAAATTAAATTCAGAATACTCATATTGTAATGGTGGCAGGCAAATCACTTATAAACATACTATGAAGGTTAAACATGCACAAACAAATTTTAATAACCTATAACTGCAATAATTTGTTCATGGATATACATGGTAAAAAGATGTAAATTGCTACTGCAAAAACAAAGTGTGGGGGCAGAAAAAGTCAAAAGGTAGAGCTTTGTATGCATTTGAAGTTAAATAGCTATCGGGCTCAAGTAGACTGTCATAAATATAAAATGTTCTATATAAACATCATGGTAACAACAAAGCAAAAACATATAGTAGATACACATGAGATCAAGAGAAAGGAATCTAGGCATAAGACTAAAGAAAATAATCAAATCACAAAGAGGGCAAGAGAAGAAGAAAGAAATAAAGGAATTACAAAGCAGCCAAAAACAGTTACTAAAATAGCAATAATAAGTCAATACCTATCAATAATTATTTTGTAAATGGACTAAATTCTCCAATCACAACCAAAGGGTTAATAAAGAAATCAAAAAGATATCAAAAAACACACGAAGACAAATGAAAATAAAAACACAGCAGTCCAAAATCTTTAGGATGCAGCCAAAGCAGTTCTAAGAGAGAAGTTTATAGCAATACAGGCCTACCTCAAGAAACAAGAAAAATCTCAAACAACCTCACCTTACACCTAAAGAAAGTGGAAAAAGAAGAACAAAGCACAGACCTAGTATGAGGAAGGAAATAATAAGAGTGGAAATAAATGAAATAGAACCCCCCCAACCACACACACACACACACACACACACACACAATAGAAAAGATTCATAAAATCAAGATCTGGTTATTTGAAAATATAAACCAAATTGATAAAACTTTAGCCAGATTCATCAAGAAAAAGAGGGAGAGGACTCAAATAAATAAAATCAGAAATGGAGGGGAAATCACAATCAATAGAGCAGAAATGCAAAGAATTTTAAGAGTATTATAAAAAAAAATTATATGCCAACCAACCAGACAACCTAAAATAAATAAATTCCTATAAATTTACAATCTTCCAAAACTGACTCAGAAAGAAATAGGAAATTTAAACAGACCAATTAATAGTAACAAAATTGAACTGGTAATCAGAAAACTCCTAAAAAACAAAAGTTCAGAAACCTTTGTGTTCACAGGTGAATTCTACCAAACATTTAAAGAAGAGTTAATACCTATTCTTCTCAAACCATTCAAAAAAAAAAAGAGGAAGGAAAACTTCCAAATTCATTCTATGAGGTCAGCATTACCTGACTCCAAAAGCAAAGACATCACAAAAGACAACCACAGTCCAGTATTTCTGATGAAAATAGATGCAAAAATCCTTAACAAAATATTAGCAAACTAAGTTAATTAATACATTAAAAGAATTATTCACCATGGCCAAGTGGGATTTATTCCAGTGATGCAGGTGGTTCAATACTATCAAATCAATGTGATAATCACATTAACAAGAAGAAAAATAAAAACCATATGATCCTCTCAATAGATGCAGAAAAATCATTTGACAAAATACAACATCTGCTCATGATAAAACTCTCAACAATTTGGGTTTAAAAGGAACATACCCCAACATAATAAAGCCATATACAAAAATCCCACCGATAACATCAAACTCAATGGTGAAAACCTGCAAGCCTTTCTTCTAAGATCAGAAACAAGGCAAAGATGTCCACTGTCAACACTTTTAATCAACATAGTACTGGGAGTCATAGGCACAGCAGTCAGAGAAGATATAAAATGCATCCAAATTAGTAAGGAAGAAGTAAAACTGTCACTGTTTCCAGATGGCATACTATCTATAGAAAACCCTAAAGACTCCACCAAAAAAGCTATTAGAACTAATAAATGAATTCAGTAAAGTTGCAGGACACAAAATTAATATACAGAAATCTGTTGTTTTTATACACTAATAACAAAGTAGCAGAAAAAGAAATTAAGAAAACAGTCCCATTTACAATTGTACTAAAAAGAATAAAATCCCTAAGAATAAATTTAAGCAAACTGGTGAAGGACCTATACTCTGAAAACTATAAGACACCGATGAAAGAAATGGAAGATAACACAAATGGAAAGATATACCATGCTCATGGATTGGAAGAATATCATTAAAATGTCCATACTACCTAAAGCAATTTACATTCAATGCAATCCTTATCAAAATACCAATAGCATTTTCCACAGAACTAGAAAAAATATCAAAATTTGTATGGAGGCACAAAAGACTTCAAATAGCCAAAACTCTTGATAAGAAGAACAAAGTTGGAGGTATCACAATCCCAGATTTCAAGACATACTACAAAGTAGTGTCAAAAGAGTATGGCACTAGCATAAGAATAGACACTAGCATAAAAACAGATCAATAGAATAGGATTGAGAGCCAAGAAATAAACTCACATATATACAGTCAACTAATCTATGAATAAGGAGGCAAGAATATACAATGAGGAAAAGCATTGTTTTCAATAAATGGTGCTGTGAAAACTGGATGGCTTCATGCAGAAGAATGAAACTGGACCACTTTCTTATACTATACACAAAAATAAGCCCAAAATGGATTAAAGTCCTAAATGTGAGACCTGAAACATAAAACTCTACAAGAAAAGAGACAGTAATTTTTTTGACATCAGCCTCAGCAATATATTTATGTATATGTCTCTTCAGGCAAGAGAAACAAAAGCAAAATTAAACTATTGAGACTACCTCCCCCAAAAAAGCTTTTGCACAGCAAAGGAAAACACCAACAAAACAAAAAAGCAACCTACTGAAAGGGAAAAGAGATCTGTAAATTATCCAATAAGGGGTTAATGTCCAAAATATATAACAAATTCATACAACTTAACACTAAAAAACAATCTGATTAAAAAATGGGCAGAGGGACTGTAGCCATTTTTCTAAAGAGGATATACAAAGGACCAATAGATATAGGAAATGATGCTCAACATCACTCATCATCAGGGAAATGCAAATCAAAATCCTGATAGATCACCTCACACCAGTCAGAATGGTTAGTATCAAAAGATAAAAAATGGGGGCGCCTAGGTGGCTCAGTCAGTTAAGCATCTGACTCTTGGTTTTGGCTCAGGTCATGATCTCAGGGTCGTGAGATTGAGCCCTGAGTCATGGAGTCTGCTTCAGATTCTTTCTCCTTCTCCCTCCCCCTCTGCCCCTACCTGCTCCCACATGCTCTCTCTCTCTCTGTCTCTCTAAAATAAATAAATCAAATCTTAAAAAAAAGGAAAGATAAGAAATGACAAGTATTGGTGAGGATGTTAAGAAAAGAGAACTCTTGGGTACTGCTGGTAGGAATGTAAATTGGTACAGACACTGTGGAAAATAGTATTCAAAAAATTAAAAATCAAAATGCCATATGGTCCAGTAATTCTGCTACTAATTATTTACCCAAAGAAAACAAAAACACTAATTTGAAAAAATATATATTTTTTTTCAAATTAGTATATATATATATTTTTTCAAATTAGTTATATATATATATTTTTCAAATTAATATATATGTATATATATATATATACACACCTTTTATTGCAACATTATTTACAACAGCCAAGACAGGGAAGCAACTCAAGCGTCCATTGATAGATAAAGAGATAAAAAAGATAGGATGTGTGTGTGCATGTATGAATATATATGAATATTTCTGTGTTTATATATATATGTATAAATTATGGAATATTTATCATAAAAAGAATGAGATCTTGCTATTTGAAAAAACATGAAAGGACAATAATAGGGTATTATGCTAAGTGAAATAAGTCAGAAAAAGACAAATAGCATATGATTTCACTTATTTGTGGAATCTAAAAAAACAAATGAACAAATGAAAAAAAATACAGAGAATAAACTGGTGGTTGAGGTGGGTAGGGAATAGGTAAAATAGATAAGGGAGAGTAAGAGGTACAAACTTCCAGTTATAAAATAAGTCATGGAGATGAAAAATACAGCCTAGGGAATATAGTCAATAATACTATAATAATGCTAAAAGGTAAGTGATGGTGACTACAGTCACTGTGATGAGTACTGAGTAATGTATTGAATTGTCAAATCAATATGTTGTACACCTGAAACTAATATAATGATGTATATCAATTATTTTTCAGTAATAAATATACATTTGGACTCAAATAAATTAGAAATGAAAGAAGAGACATTATAACTGATACCACACAAATACAAAGAATCATAAGAAACTATGAACAATTATATACCAAAAAATTGGACAACCTAGAAGAGATAAATTCTTAGAAACATACAACCTACCAAGACTGAATCATGAAGAAATAGAAAATCTAAATAGACCAGTTACTAGTAAGGAGACTAAATCAGTAATCAAAAATTTGCCAACAAACAAAAGTCCAGGACCAAATGACTTAACTGGTGAACACGATCAAATATTTAAAGAATTAATAAGAATCCTTTTCAAACTCTATTTAAAAAATAGAAGCAGAGGGAATGCTTCCAAACTCAATTCATGAGACCAGCATTACCCTGATACCAAAGTTAGACAAGGACTACAAGAAAAGAAAATTACAGGCCAATATTACTAAAGAATATAGAAGCAAAATTCTTAAACAAAATATTAGGAAACAGTATTCAACAGCATTCTAAAAGGATCACACACCATGATCAAGTGGTATTTATCCAAAGGATGAACGAATGTTTCAACATTGGCAAATCAGTCAATGTGCCACACCACATTAACAAAATGAAGGATAAGGATATGATCATATGAATAGATGCAGAAAGAAACATTCGGCAAAATTCAACATCCATTCATGATAAAAACTCTCAACAAAGTGGGTACAGAGGGAATGTACATCAATATAACAAAGGCCAATGATAAGTCCACAGCTACCATCATACTCAATAGGGAAAAGCTGAAAGATTTTACTTTAAGTTATAGGACCAAGATAAGGATCCCACTCATACCACTCATTCAGCATAGTACTGGAAGTCCTAGTCCAGAGCAATTAGGAAAAAAAAAAAACAGAAAAGAAAAGGGGAGGGGAGTGGAGGGGAGTGGAGGGAAGAGAAAAGGCATCTATTTAGGAAAGAAACAAGTAAAACTATTTTCAGATCACATTATGTATCGAAACCATAAAGACTCTACCAAAAAACTGTTAGAGTAAACAAATTCAGTAAAGTTGCAAGATATAAAATCAATATATAAAAATTCATTTGTGTTCATATACATTAATAACAAAGTATCAGAAAGAGAATAAATAAAATAATAAATAAAATAAAATTTGAAAATAACCACATTTGCAATTGCAATACTAAAATACCTAGGAATACATTTAACCAAGGAAGCAAAAGGGCAACACACTGAAAACTGTTAAGACACTGATGAAAGAAATCAACAAGGACACATGGAAAGCTATTTCATGTTCATGAATTGGAAGAATATTGTGAAATGTCCATACTACCCAAAGCCATCTATAAATTCAACTAATTTCTATCAAAATTCCAATGGCATATTTTTTAGAGAAACAGAAAAACAATCCTAAATTATGTATGGAAGGACCAAAGTCCTCAAATAGTAAAAGCAATCTAGAGAAAGAACAAAGCCAGAGGCATTATGCTTACTTACTTCAAATTATTTAACACAACTATAGTAACTAAAACAGTATGTTATTGGCATAAAAAAGAAACATGGCTCAAAGAAACAAAAGAGAGCCTAAACTTATTATATATGGCCAGTTAATTTATGACAAAGAGCCATGAATATACAATAGGGAAAGGATAATTTACTCAATAAGTGGTGTTAGAAAAAGTGGACAAGCACATGCAAAAAAAAATAGTAAGATGGAACCTTATACCATATACAAAAATTAATTCAAAACTGGTCAAATACTTGAACATTAAACCTGAAATCATAACACTCCTAGATGAAAACACAGGGGGTCAGTTCCTCGACATTGGTCTTGGCAACAGTTACTTGGATTTGATATCCAAAGCAAAGGCAACAAAAACAAAAATAAACAAGTGGGACTGCATTAAACTAAAAAGCATCTGCACAGAAAGGAAAACCATCAACAAAATGAAAAGGCAACTAACTGAATGGGAGAAAATATTTGCAAATCATATAACCAATAAGGATTAATATCTAAAATACACAAAGAACTCATACAATTCAATAGAAAAAAAAAAGTCTGTTTAAAAATTGGGAAGAAGAGGGGCGCCTGGGTGGCACAGTGGGTTAAGCATCTGACTCTTGGTTTCAGCTCTGGTTGTGATCTCTGGGTAGTGAGATGAAGCCCCGGAAGGGGCTCCATGCTCAGCCTGGAGTCCGCTTAAGACTCTCTCCCTCTGTCCCTCCTCCCATGCTCTCTCTCTCTAAAATAAATAAATAAAATATTTTTAAAAATGGGAAGAAGAATTTAATAGACATTTTTCCAAAGAAGACATTCAAATGGCCAACAGGTACATGAAAAAGGTGCTCATCATCAGTAATCATCAGGGAAATGCAAATCAAAACCACAATGAGATTTTTGGTTGGACTCACAACTGTAAGAATTGCTCTCATCAAAAAAACAAGAGATAAACAAGTGTTGGTGAAGACGTGGAGAAAAGGAAACACCTGTGCTCGGTTGTTGGCAACGTAAATTGATGCAGTCAGTATGGAAAGCAATGTGGAGGCTCCTCGAGAAATTAAATGGAACCACCATATTACACAGCAAACCCAGTTCTGTGTATACATCCAAAATAAATGAAAGCAAGATATTAAAGAGTTATCTGCACTCTGTTTTTCTGCAGCATTATTTACAACAGCCGAGATATGGAAGCAACCCAAGCGTCCTTCTACAGGTGAATGGTGTACTGTTTAATTATACCCCAAAGCTGAATTTTTTTTTCTTTTTTTTTAAGATTTTATTTCTTCATTTGAGAAAGAGAGAGAAACAAAGCATGAGCAGGGGGAGGAGGCAGAGGGAGAGGGAGAGGGAGAAGCAGACTCCCCGCAGAGCAGGGAGCCTGATGCAAGGCTCGATCCCAGGACTCCGCAATCATGACCTGAGCCGAAGGCAGACGCTTCACCGACTGAGCCACCCAGGTGCCCCCAAAGCTGAAATTTAAAAAAACAAATAAATGAGAGGGCAGCATAAAAATGACCCACATCTTCTCCAAGAAATCATTACTTATAAGATGAAGAATTGCCAACTGAAGTGGAACCAGAAGTGACAATATTTTTAGGTGCTACCTTCAGTATCTAAATTATGCTCAAACTATTACTTGCCTGGTAATAAGAATTGTTTATCCTAAGTGAAACTAACGAGTAAACCAAATTCTCGTCTGTCCTCATTTTGAACTGACATATTTTTTCCTTACCCCAAATTAGCTGTACATCCAGCTAATTGCATCAGTAAGTGACTAATTGGTAGGTAGCTGTGTGAGCAATTACCCGATTTGCACATGTAAGTGATGCTTATTTCAAGTTTACTTCTCATGCCAAGCTTTAGAAATTTGACTCAGAAGTTCAGGAAGACAAAGTGAATCAAAACTGCATCACACCTTGTTTACAATCATAAATAGAGGATAAGTATTACTTGTGATATGCTATTTGAAGTAATGTAAATATCTCAAAATATCTTCAGATTGTACTTTTCAAGTATTTATAAAAAATAAAAACAAAAGCCAAATGTTCCATTTTGCCAAAAATCAAAAGCTTAAACTGTACTCTGTCAGGTGGGCTATGCAACAGGACAAGTGGCAGTAATCTATCCAGGAAATTACAGAATCCTGAATAATCATTTCAAGATTTTAATGAAATAAAAATGACCCTATATCCTGGCAATATTACTACAATCACACAACAGTGATTTCTCTCAGCATTTAAGTACGGGACAAATAACAGAAGAGATTTTACTGAACTCCCAATCTTTTTCAGCAGGGCATTTAATTTCAAATGGTTGCAATGGTGAATTTAAAAACTTTCAACTATGTGACTCTTAACCTCTCTCTTTGTAATTTACCACCCTCTCTTTCATTTACCAGGTCCTACAAAATAAGAAAAAAAAAAAGTCATGAACTTTCACAATATACTAAATTACAAATTATTTTCTTTCAAAAATATGTCCCAGTAGTTTCTTGATATTATAAAAGATTTATTTTTGTTACTACATTTTCTATGTCAGCCTTTTAAATGAAAAATGCTTTTCATGTAACAAAATGACCTCAAAGTCATTTTAAAATATTCAACAGGTATATATAAGATCCCACATAAATTATTCAACAGGTACATATGAGATCCCAAATAAATTGGAAGATAGGTGTATAGAAAGATTATTTCACCCAGATACATTGTTTTCTCTCATTAAAAAAAAATTCAACAGGGCTTTAAAAAATACTTGATATATTACTATAGATTCAGAAGGTATAACAATGAACATAATAGACCCAGAGATGTGCAACTTTCTAAAAAAGGAAACATAATATTTACCAGCAAAGTGCAACATGAGACAGAGAATTCAAATATAAATTCAAACATAAATATAAATCATAATAAATATAACAATTTACACATAATCCAAGCAGATGCTCTCAAAATTTGCTTCTAGGATGTTGTAAATAATTTATTTTACATGTCATGTAGTAAGCTTTAATTTGATATTTTTCTAACATAAGATGTTAAAAATATACTTTATTCCAGATTTAGTTTTTTTGTTTTTTTTGTTTTTTTTCTAAATAGCTTACTGGCGTCTAGTTACCATGAAAACTTGCAGGTGCATTACTTTTTCCAACCATCATCAATGTGAATAATATCAAACAGCTTCAATAAGATAATCCATAAACAGGAGCTCCATGGAATTTTTCAAATCAGAATAATCAAATTCAGTTATCATTATAAAGTAGATATTCCAAACCAATTAAAAATGGATTCTGGTAAAGCACCATTTATTTGGCACAATTATTTTCTTTAGAAGAAGGACTTTAAGATAATATGACATGCGAAACTAGGTGTCAGACTACAGTGTGTGCTACTGTGGAAAGGATTTAGAATCTGATATTGGAAAGGGAAAGTTATATTTAAAGGTCCCATGAAGAAGCCGTGGGTACTATATCAGCTGTTTGGGGATCATGAAGAATTAAGAGATCTCACGCTAGGTTTGTCCCCCCAAAATAATTTCTTTTGTCTTTGTCCCCTCTTTACTAGACTTGAACAATCACAAAGAGCAAGAATTGGAAGTAAATAAAATAATAACTAAGACAACTGAATATCATTCAAAAAAAGCTATGTATAGTTTAACTAGCTGTAACATGGGAAAATTTCTTCTCAAACAGGAATGGATGTCCATGTTCATATATTGCCAACCCCAAGTTGTACCCCAAAATACATTATAAATGTCTGCATTATAAACTTAACCAACTCACCTCAAAGGAAGCAACAATGACAGCAAGAGCCTAGCAAAGACCATCTGGTGCCCATCCACATATTAAACATGTAGTTAGGTTCCTAACAAAGCCCTGTGGCTTGTTCTCAGTGATGTTATACACAAGTGCGTAATGAAATTCTCCACCACAAATAAATCTAAAAACAAATCAAGGATCACACTAAATCTGGGGATTCTTTATCTGTTTTGCCCACACTGCCTATCACAGTTTTCCACTGAGTGAATAAATGATTTCTCTGTGTCCGTGAATCCAGCCACAGTATTCAATATTGGCTGACCTGAGAAATTTACCATTAGGTTAGAAAGTTCAACTGCCTTTTTTCATTTCACTGCAGAATCACCATCACAACTTCTGGGTGGAATGGCTTCTTTGTTTAAGAAGAGAAATGACTGGCAGAGTGGTGCCATGCACAGACTTCAACTGACATGGAGATGTAAGAGAACTAGTAGAAAGAGAAGTCCCATGAGTGCCAACTACAGCTCTTCCACTGTTTTCTGCAGCTTTACCCTTCAGAGAATCTGCTTCCTTGGGTGTAAAATTACTGCCTGCTTTATCTACTTTCCAGAGAATTGGTTTAAATAAGATGCACTTGAAATGTTTTGTAGACCATAAAGCATTAGTCAAATAAAAGTTATTACTGTATTTCATAGCATAAGAGAAGAAACACGTTATTAGATTTGGTCTGTCCCTATTTCTGAACTTCTACTGACAGATCCATTTATTGATGATAAAAATTTACCTTAATTGAAAACCAATCTTTAATGAACCTCTAAGCTGTCAATGATTGTAAGATACACAATTTCTGCTTCTACCTTTTGTATACTCCTCTTTTCCAAGAGCTAACAAGGGACTTTGAGGAAACACAGGCATCTTTATAACTAACTGTACCTTTACCAATTAAGAAGGCAATATACCATGTTCAAATTAATCTGGGTGGGAAATGAAAATTCTGTCTCTTAAAAACCATGGGAAGAATTTGCACAAGCAAATAAACTTGCATCTGGATCTTTTATGTAAATTGTGAAAAGGATACATGATCTTTTTTTTTCTCTGTCTAAAAACAAATACATTTAAAACATCTGAATCATTCCAGATAAACTGACTGAATGCAAATTAACAGTATAGCATTGAGAGCAGCCATCATGGAATCATGCAAATAGTAGACTAATCCCAGTTGCCAAATACACAAATAATTTTGATAGCATAAATGTAGAACAGATATTCTAGTTAATTCTAAATTTCTTGAGAAACAAATCTCATACTTTCTACTGACAAAGGAAAAAATATGTGGATGAACTACTATCATAACTAAATATAATGTTGGCTGGCATTGTTATTTGTGCACACATTTTTCTAAAACCTATTATAAATTATAGACATAAGAATTTTATAAATAAAGAAAACAGTCTGGATAAGACTCAGTAAGAAACAAGCAATTAATCTTACTGTAAAATGTTTTTTTTTTTAATACAGTGATGCAGCAGTACAAAAAAAAGTATCACTTTTTCATGATGCAAGTGAAAATAAGCTATTAAAACCATCCTAGACACACTGAATATTCATCCACATTATAAGACCTTTAAGCCATTCAACAATCTGGAAATATTTCTTAGTCCATTCAGGCTGCTACAACAAAACACCACAAACTGGTGGCTCATAAACAACAGAAACAACTTTAATTTTTTTTAATTTAAATTCACGTTAGTTAACATACAATGTAGCACTGGTTTCAGGAGCAGAATCCAGTGATTCATCACCCAGTGCTCCCCCTAACAACAGACATTTCCCACAGTTCTGGAGACTAGAAACTCCAAGATCAAATCCAAGATGCAAGGTGCTGGCAGATTTAGTGTCTGGTAAGGACCCACTTTCTGGTTCATAGACAGCACCTGTGTCTGTGTTCTCACATGGTGAAAGGGGTGAGCTAGCTCTCTAGGTTCTCTTTTATAAGGGCACTGATCCCAATCATAACATTCCATCCTCATGACATAATTACCACCAAAAGGCCCCACCTCCTAATACCATCACCTTGGGGATTAGAATTTAAATATATGAATTTTAGGGGGACACATTCTCTCTGTAGCATTCTCCATAGTTTATAAACAGGGAATGGGCGAGCATGAAGCTGTGTTCCTGAACAGGCTTCCTTCTGCTACAAGCAGCTAATTACAAGGCAAAAGCCTACCCCAAAGGCAAGCCTAAGGCAAAACTGGAAAGGAGGGAATTTTTGTCTAAGCCTGAGGCTCCCCTCTTCAAGTATCCATACTGTCTCCAGGATGCTCCTGTAACATGTACTTCACCAGCTCTCAACGTGCCCTCTTGAATATTGCTGTTGACTTCTTATTCCAAGAGTGCAGGTGACAGGGAAGGAAAAAGAAAGATAATTGAGCATCTCTTATATCCCTGGCTCTAGTTTAGTTTTATATATTATTCCATTAATTATGCTGAAGATAATTAACAGAGGTGAGAAGGTGTTGGTGCAAAGATCCAAACATAGACCTCCATTGTCTTTCACTAAATCATGCTGCCTCCTTGAAAAAATAAGATATATTACATCCTGGGGAGGTTTGTGTTTCATTAAGAGAGAGTCTTTTTTTGAAGACTAAAAGAAACCAAGACAGGGGCCCTTTCTGGTCCCTGCTGTGACTTGTTGAGTCTTCAGGCAAGTAGTTGGCACCCTTAGTGCCAACCTGTCCCCTCTGCTTTCTGTAGCTGGAAAGAATAATGGTGGTAACTCTTCAGGCTCTTATATGTCATTCCCCTCTCTTGCTAATTTTAAAGAAGTTTCAACTTCTGAAAAAAAACAGTTAAAATCAAGTACTTTACTGGCTTCTCTTGTGTTTTGCTAAGAATCCATCCTCCATTCCTTGATTAATTCATTCACTGAGTAACATCATGGCCCCAGGTATTCTGCTAGTATTGAGGTTTTCACTATAAACTAGATGCCTCACTATCCCCCCGACATGTTTGCTTTCACCCCAGGCCAACCTTGAAGGAAAACTACTGCATCACCTTTTGTTTCCCCAAGATATCCTTGAGCTGCAAAATCACTGGTGAACAAGAGACACTGAATATTTTGTAGAAAAGTCAGAGAAAGTGAATATCTCACACACCACAGACTCCTACTTCCAAAATGTTCCTAAGTCATGTCTATTCACTAAAGTCCCTCTGGCTAAGCACCTAACCAGAGTCCCCCTTCACCAGGACCCATTCCCTCAATTATGCCCCAGCTTTGTTCATTGGCTGCTTTAGCCACCGTATCCCTGCGCTTGGCCTCACTGCTGCTACTGACCCCAAATATTGCAACTATATTTATGCAGAACAAAGATGCTTTGCCTTAACTTTTCTGGATTTGAGAACTTAAATCCAAGCATTTTGCAAGCAAGGTGATCTCCAAGCATTGGAACTTCACTTCTTTAGCAAAAGCAGTCGATCATAAGTAACAACAACAAAATAGTGTCACCTTCAAAGAGTATAGAGTCTAATGAAAAAAGACATATGTACCTAGACAATAATTTTGTGCAAAAATGCTAAAACAGAAACATACTAGAGTTACCATAGGGAGACAGAGATGAGAGCTCTTTCTTTAAGCCTGAGGTGTCAGGAAACACATAAAAAGAACTGTCAGGAATCTTGAAAAATAGGAGATCGAAGTTTTCCAAGTACACAGGATTGAGAAGGGGGCTCTAAGAAGAAAGAACATGGACAAAGGCAAGGAGACATGAGAGGTCAGGGCATGTCTGAGAACAAATAGCTCACTGTGGCTGTGAGATCAGGAATCAGAGCAAAGAGACACTGTAGTACCAGCTTTATTTCAAAATTCACCTACTTCCCTGCCCTCATGCACCAGCTTCTCCCTCTGTGCAAAGCAGTGTTCTATCTTTCCATGACAGAAGACAATGCTGGCTGCATATATTTGAGTATGAGAGAATGGGATTAATTTAATAGTTTCGTCTTAATTCTGCTCTGAATTTTCTCAATTTAACTAAATAACTTTAATGCTCTTAGGCACCACGCTTATGACAAACTTTCTTAAAAAGCCATTATAAAAATAGTGATTTTGCTGAAGACTGTACATAGTAAAAATCATTATTCCAGTAGATGGAGCAGAGGTGACATCAGAATAGCAGAACGCTGCCTGGCCCAGAATATACAGCCGAAGTCCAGACACAGCAGAGCCACAAAATGGAAAAAGCACATTTGAGAGCAAAGACTGAACATTACTGAATACAGCTTGGCTAATCACCTAATTTGGACTTAGAAAATTTCATATCCTATTTAAACTGAAGAGGAAAACATCCTTAGGCAAATACCAAAATGATTCCTTAAAGAAACATTTATATTTTAGAACAAGAAAGCTGTAATTCTGATTTGTTTAAAAGTCTCACTGTGGTGCTTTACAATCATTCTACGTAACAGAGAAGGCTAACATTCTTAGTAGAGCCTCTAAATGCATGGGTAATGTGTTTTTTCCCTCCCAGACAATTTGTGAATTGTGTGATTGTCTGATATAGAATTATTAAGAAATAGATCAGTAAACACAGCAGGCTACAAGCTTAGAATCTCTGCCTACACAATGGACCTATGAACAAAGTTACTGCTTAGAAATTGTAACAGCAAAGAACTGACCATGCGGATTCATATTTGAGAAGATATTAGCAAGTGGAATTATAGACATTAAAAGAACTGTGGAGAAGCAAACATTTTGATTACAAATTCTAGCTATTTATTATATATTAGGTAAATGTCTTAAATCTGATGACATTCCTTAGGGATTCTTGAAATCAAGGATGAACTATTCAATTTGTGGGTTTATAAAGTAATTATTGTAAGGAAATAATTTCTAATAGTTATAGGGAATAGGAAATATGTCCACTTTCTCTTAAGAATCTACCATATGTCCTACTCTCCTAAATTCTTTGGCAATTTGCAGAACTGGATTATTCAGAGGCAGACAATGTATGTGTTTAGGACACAAGTAAAGCAGAAGCAGCTCCAAGTTTTTGTTTTTTGGGTTTTTTTTTTTAAGATTTTATTTATTTATTTGACAGAGAGAGAGAGAGCAAGAGCAGGAACACAAGCAGGGGGAGTGGGAGAGGGAGAAGCAGACTTCCTGCCGAGCAGGGAGCCTGATGTGGGACTCGATCCCAGGACACTGGGATCATGACCTGAGCTGAAGGCAGACGCTTAACAACTGAGCCACCCAGGTGCCCGCAGCTCCAAGTTTTTTATTGAAGAACATACCCGGTACTTCACAAACACGTATCAAAATTATCACTGGGAGAAAAACAACTTTGTTAGATCTTAATTTGATCAGGTTTCTAACCTAATGGAAGAGCTTATTAGCCACATACTAAAAACAAACAAAAAAACCCAACAACAACAACAAATTAATTCAGACCCCTAATGTTTAAGGGTATGAAATAATTTAAACCTCAACTCTGCCACAATCTAGTTATATAAATTAGGAAAACACCCTTGCCTTTTTTTATAGTTTCCTTATTGCAAAATGAAGATAATGAAACCTCTCACAGGGGCACCTGGGTGGTTCAGTCAGTTAAGTCTTTTAATTTCGGCTCAGGTCATGATCTGGCAGGGGGGTGAAGGAGGTGTTGTGGGATTAAGCTCAGGATCAGGCTCCATGCTCAACACTCAGCGAGGACTCAGTTTGGGATTCTTGCTCTTGCTCTTCCTCTTCCTCTCCCTCTGCCCCTCCCACCCCAGGGCACACGCATGCGCTCTCTCGCTCTCACTCTCTCTAAAAATAAATAAATCTTAAAAAAAAAAACCTCGCACAAAAAATAGTTATGAGGACAAAGTGATATAAAGTGTAAAAAGCATCCTCAGATGCCATTATTAATGAGAGTATCCTATCCCTTGAGACAAGACTGAAAAAAAAGACAAAAAAAAAAAAAAGTTATAGGTGTTAATCCCAAAGCAAGCTTTTATTTATTTATTTTTTTAAAGATTTTATTTATTTATTTGACAGAGAGAGACACAGCGAGAGAGGGAACACAAGCAGGGAGAGTGGGAGAGGGAGAAGCAGGCTCCCCGCAGAGCAGGGAGCCCGATGCGGGACTCGATCCCAGGACCCTGGGATCATGACCTGAGCTGAAGGCAGTCGCTTAACCAACTGAGCCACCCAGGCACCCCCAAAGCAAGCTTTTAATAATAATCACATTCTAAGCCAACTTACTTTATTTATTTATTTATTATTATTTTTAAAGATTTTATTTGTTTGACAGAGAGAGAGAGAGCATAAGTAGGCAGAGCAGTAAACAGAGGGAGAAGGAGAAGCAGGCTCCCCGCTGAGCAGGGAGAGAGATGTGGGGCTCAATCCCAGGACCCTGAGATCATGACGTGAGCCAAAGGTAGACGCTTAACCGACTGAGCCACCTAGGTGCCCCTAACCCAACTTACTTTGCAGCACATCTTAATGTTAAGCAAGTCAAAATTTCTAATGTTAAAAAAAAAAATAGCTCTGTAATTTTGCATATGTGGAAATATGGTGTCCTCATTTCATACTTCGTCAATCTTCATTAAACAGGAATCATGAATATCGAAGGATTTACTTAACATATCAAGTAAGAATGTCTGAATTGGAAACAAAATCTTTTCATTACATTCTATAAACTCACAACACTGTTTACTCTATGTCTGTATGTTTTCTTGACATGCATTTAAAAAACATATGTATCAGACCAAAAAAAATCATTTTTCAAAATGTCTAATCTCCCATTATAATCACTACTGTGGTAAAAACCATTATATTTTTACTACTTTGAAGAGCAGAGGTTTCCATAAGCAAAATGAAATGTCACTGTTTTAGTCAACTCAGGCTGCCATAACAAAGTACTATAGATAGGGTGGCTTCAACAATAAGAATATATTCCTCATAGTTCTGGAGCCTGGAAGTATAAGATCAAGGTGCCAGCAAGGTCCATTTCTGGTTAGGGCTCTCTCCTTGGGCTGCAGACAACCACATTCTTGTTATGTCTTCACGTGGACCTCCCTTTGTACATGGTGCATATGAGCGGAAAAGAAGCAAGCTCTCTGGTGTCTCTTCCTTTAAAGGCAGTAATACATCATAAGAGTCCCACTGTCATGATCTCATCTAAACCTGATTATCTTCCAAAGGCCCCATTTCTAAATACCATCACACTGGAAGCTAAGGCTTCAACTTATGAATGTTGTGGTATACAATTTAGTCCATAGCAGTCACTTTTGCTGAAACAAAGTATGACCAGTGGCTAAGAGAGTACATGTGTAAACAACTTTAAGCCTCCTCTCTCTCTCTCTCTCTCTCTCTCTCATACACACACATACATACACACACACACACTTCAATCCTGTCATCCATTCCTTCTTGGTGTCCCTAATGGTCAGAGGTTATGTAACTATTCAGTCCCTCAGAGTACTCCTAATTAGAGAAAGTATGATTTTAGGAAGCAATATTTCCCTTCCCCCCCCATAAAAAATTAAATAAATTAATAAATAAATAAATAAATAAATAAATAAAACTATTGAAAATGCATTTTAAGATTATAAAGGAGAAGAAAATTCAAAACTCATAGCATCATTTAACCCTCTTAATTTTAGAATAAAATCCTAAAAAGAAAATGGGATCAACAACAAAGTAAATTTATTAGCAAATTATTAGTGATGTGTACATATACAAAACACAAATATACACATAAATGTTGATTATATATCACAAATTTTATATGCATAGAAAAGTTAATATCAGAATATATATTATTAAATCTATAATGAGGTCTTCTGTGATCTGGCTAAGTTTAATCTACGATTACTATCCCACTGAAATGTTTTGCCATGCTGTTTTATGCCTCTCTATAAAACTACATATATATACATATATATATATACACACACACACATACATATATATACATACACACACATATATATATACACATATATATGTGTGTATATTTATATATATATGTATATATATATGGACTATGTAACTCCCACTCCTCCTGCAAAATGTAGTTATTAAAAGTTAAACACACTGCTCAGAGGAGAATTATTATTGAGTATTTTGTCCATAAAAAAATCAATGAAAATAAATTAAGAATCTATTACAAGAATTAGAAAAGGAATGGGAAACTGTAATGAAGCAAAAGAGAACAAATTATTAAAGAAAAAGCAGATAAAACTGAAAATATAATAGAATTAATAAATTCAACAGCTGTATCTGAAAGAAAAAAATTACTAATGAACCTATTTTTGTAAGAAAAATTAGAAATGCACAAAAATGAATAAGTTATAATAGGAAAATAACCACAGTGAGAATAAATTTTAAAAAATAGAGTATGTTGCTAAACACAATGCAAATAAATTTGAAAATCCAAATAAAATGAATAATTTTCTATGAAAATATAATTTGCTAAAACTGACCTCAGAAGAGATGGAAAATTTAAAGATTGATTTACATAGAAGAAATAGGGAAATCTGTCATGAGGTAAATCCTAAGACATCAGTCCCAGAGGATTTCATGGGGAAACTTTTTATTAAGTCTCTAAAGATCAAGCAATTTTAAAGCTTCTAAAATTTCTTCCATATTATAGGTTAAAGAAGAAAATCACCTGACACAACAAAGATTGCATATATGCACTCAAACCCTCAAATCAATAGCACTTATGAATATCAAAGCAAAAATCCTAATACTAGCAAATTTAATCAACATATACACAAAAAGAATCATACATCATGACAAAGTGAGGTTTATTCTAAGAATTTTCAATACTAGGAAAACTTTTAATAAAATTATGTTATAATATTAATGAATCTCAGAAACATTTTATTGTCTTTGTTAATGCTGAAAAACCATTTGTCAAAATTCAATAACCATTTTTTATTAAAATACTCAATAAAATAGATTTCGATAGCAATTTCCTCCATATGATAAAATACATCCAGCTTAGTCCAAAAGCCACTATCATGCTTAGCAAGCAACACCAGAAGCATGACCAACAAAATCAGAAACAAGACAAGGCTTTTGTCTTGTCCGAGAAATCGGGGGGGGCGGGGAGACGAACCTTGAGAGACTATGGACTCTGAGAAACAAACTGAGGGTTCTAGAGGGGAGGGGGTGGGGGGATGGGTTAGCCTGGTGATGGGTATTAAGGAGGGCACGTTCTGCATGGAGCACTGGGTGTTATACGCAAACAATGAATCATGGAACACTACATCAAAAACTAATGATGTAAGGTATGGTGATTAACATAACATAATAATAAAAAATAAAAACAAAAAACAACAACAAAAAAGTAAAACTGTTACTAACTACAGACAACATCAAGATGTAACTGCATGCATAGAATATCCTAGAGAGTCAAATGGCCTCTGTCACATACAGCAGATGAAACAAACACACTGTGGGGATAAAAGATATTGAGAGAGTTGTATTTGCAAAGAGACTATAACTAGATGAGACATATAAAATACCTCTGAGCTTCCAACTTTCTGTTGGGAAGAAACAGGCAGAGAAAACTGCTCAGCCACCAATAAGTGGATATTTTCCACTGTTTTCTTTATATAAAAGGAAGAAGAAAGACATGGAAGATCCTTCTAGAGGATAAAGCCAAAATCTATGGAGCACAAAAACTAGGGAGCCAGAGCAGAACTAGGACCTAATTCAAGGTTTTTGTTTTTTGTTTTTGTTTTACCCTCAGGGTAGTAAGCTGGCAATATTTACCCAGATGATTTTCAGAACTGCTAAGGACCTCTGACTGCATGCTATATGGTGCCCATTCTTCTTATTTTCAAATCACAGTGATTACTGCCAAGGGAGACAAAGTAAAAAACAGTATTGATATTTACATGTATATTCATAAAGATGCATATGAAACTCGTAACAGTGAGAACTACTTTAGCCTGGGTGGAAACTGGAAAGACTGGGGTCAAGGTAGAAAGGAGACAGACTTTTCTCTGTCCATCTTTTCATATGTAGAATTTCTGGAACCATGAGAAGGCATTCAATATTCAAAAAATAAAATGGAAAATGAAAAAATAATTTAAAATATGTCATAGTACTGGGGTGCCCGGGTGGCTCAGTCAGTTAAGCGTCTGCCTTCAGTTCAGGTTATGATCCCAGGGTCCTGAGATGGAGACCTGCATGGGGCTCTGTGCTCAGCATGGAGTCTGCTTGTCCCTCTCCCTCCCCCTCTGCTACCCTCCCCCACAACCCCCCCCCCTGCCCCACTCACACACTCTCTCTCTCAAATAAATAAAATCTTTAAAAATATATAAGTCATAGGAAACATTAAATTATTGGAAAAAAGACTAAAAGAAAGAAATATAATATGATGATTCCTATATTTCTGATTTGATCAATTTAATGCAATACACCAAGATAGAAAATATATTGTAAGCACTTATGAGGAGACTATGTTTTAGGTATGTTGAGTATCAATTATATCTTAAAGCTAAGCACTGGTTTTAGGATGACCACTGATTCAGGTTTGCCTGGAACTACTCTGGTTTGAGCACTAAAATCCCCATGTCCCAGGAAACCCCTCCTTGGGATGCAAAATATGCTGGTTTTCAGCAATGGGTATAGAAGGTTGGGGGAAAGTACAAAACCCATATGGATGCTCAAAAAATTGAAGCAATAAGTAACACTCCATTTAGTTTCAAATGGATAGGACATAGACTATCCATTCTCAGTAGTTACTGTCACTGTTTTTTCCCCAACTGCTGGTTGGCAACTGTGATTTGCAGTTCATAAAAATGAAACATCCATTGTTGCAGCACTGAGTGATGTGACTTATATGTGCAACCTACGTGCATTGTAATCATGAACATTAACAGTCATCTTTCACTTTCCTGTGGATTAATTAAGCGCTTTGCATTGAGGTAATGCTAGTTTAATTTTAACATTGTGAATACTTTGACCAAGTTTTCTAAGAGTTCAGATAATGAAATGAGAATGATTATAATACAATGTCAGTATAACCCAGACAACTGTATTATTTTAATGACAGAAAGACACATTTAATTGTATTAGGGAGATATTTAACCAAGACAGAGCATTTTATACAATAGGCAGAAAGGAATTTGGGAATGGGCATGGTGGAAAAGGGGATGCAAAAGTACATAGGGAGTAGAAATTTCACAAGTCCTAGATGAAACACTTGGGTACTTATAAATCAGTCATATGTTTTGTTTTTTCCATCTCCCCAAAATACAACAATGTTCAGTCAAAACAGTCAATGTATTAGCCTGTGGACACACATAAGAATAAATGCACATCCTATGATCCACTGGATTATTCTATAAAAATTAATAAAGTTATGTTTCTTGATTCAGAGACGACAGCCATGTAGGCAAACAAAAGGAGAAATTTTGAATAGATGGGTTGACCTATGATAGTGTAAACCAGATTTAATTGGACCTTATTAATAAACACACTTCTCTCTGTATATTCAATGATGCACTGAATCACAACAACAAAATGTTTACTCTAGTTCGTAGATGCTTTGTTTTGAAAAATGGAGTTTCAAATCTTCTTCTAGGTTTTTATGAAGATATTATGAAACCCCAGAAAACATAAAACAAAGAATGCTGATATCTTACCCAAATAAGAACTAGACTTTGCCCATTAATTTCCTATTGCCTTGTAACAAATTACCACAGACTAAATAGCATAAAACAACACCAATTTACTTTTTTATGGTTCTGGAGGATGGGATCCTGAAATGAGTATTACTGGGTTAATCAAGGCATTGGGGCTAAAAATCAAAGTACTAGCATAACTGAGTTCCTTTCTGGGGACTAGGGGAGTATATATTTTTTTGACTTTTCCTGCTTCTAGAGGCCACCTCCATTCCTTGCCTGGTGCTTCTTCACATCTTCAAAATAACCAATAGCTGGTTGAATCTCATAGATCACATCACTCTGACACTGACTCTTCTCCCTTCCTCTCCCATGTTTAAAAAACCTTGTGATTACACTGGAACCACTTGGATAATCAAGGATAGTCTTCTTTTTTTAAAAGATTTATTTATTCATTTGAGAGAGTGAGAGAGTCAAGGGATTGCTAGGGGAGAGGGAGAGAGTCTTAAGCAGAGCTTAAATGTGGGGCGTGGAGCCCAATGCAGGGCTTGATCTCAGGACCCTGAAATCATGACCTGAGCTGAAACCAGGAGTTGGAGGCCTAGCTGACTGAGCCACCCAGGTGGCCATATTCTTCCATCTTAAAGTCAGCTGATTAGCAAACTTAATTCCATCTGCTATCTTAATCCCCCTTTTATCACGTAACATAATATATTCACAAATTCCAAGGATTAGGACTTGAACATCTTGCAGGGCCATTATTCTGACTACCACACTCCTCTATTTACATATTTGGCAGACTACGTGAATGTAAATTTTGACAAATCCCATTCAGCTTATAAACTTCTGGCCAAAGAAAATGCAAAGATATTACCTGCTAAATGCCCTGCACACCTTATATGCAGCACTGCTCAAAGGATGTGTGTTTTGCTCAACTGTGAAACTGAGGATTTCATAATGAAAGCTTTTGATCATTTTTCAGTTATGTCAGTGTATAAGTACTTAATGAGATTTTGGACTTTATAGAAATAAAACTATATATTCTCCTTAGACATAAGCCTACAAGATGACTATTATTGTTACTGGCCATAAAAAAGGATTAAAATCTTGGCCTGCCATAAATTCATTTTGAAAGTATGGGACAAGAATAATGTTTTTCTCTAATTTGGAAATACATTGAAGGTAAAAAGAAAAGGACTGAAATAAAATAGACATTTATGGGTGGTATCTCTAAATCTGATGAACTCTGAATGCCCATAAGGAATCTAGAAAAAAATTGATTGCACCTGAGTTGTTAAGGCTGAAACAAAAACCCAGAAACTACTATAAAACTCCCCCAACCAAAAAAAAAAAAAAAAAATCAGTAGAAAAGGGTAGCCAAGTTAAAGAAGACTATTTCTTTACTAAAACTGTAATTTATTTAAAATCCAATGTTGATTGGATACCCAAGTTCATATAATCTCTGTACTTTAAAACCATTGTCCCTGAAGAAGACAGGTTTAACTTACATTGCCATACGATGTACTCTGAAGTTTTCAAAAATGATGAATATTTTTGGCAGGGATGTCCTATCTGGTAAATGCATACAAGGAAAAGGCCTGGTTGACACAGAATGTCTGCCAGAACAAGCCTTGATATTAAGTGAATTGATACATCTGGGATCTAATTCTAACAAGTCTCAATAGCTGCTGCTTCAAGTAAGTAAAATCCAAAGTAATCCAAAAAAAAATTTTTTTTGAGAGGATATTTAATCTGGTATTATCACATTGAGCTGATACAAGGAATTAGTGGGATAAGGCTTTGATGAGGGCAGAGCTTCAAATCAAAGTAAACATTACATGTAACTATATTCAATTTTAGTGTGACACTAAATACTTACCTAAATACTTAAACACTTAAGAGAACTGTTATTAGAAAAGGAAACAAGGAATAAAAATATCCCATTGTATCATGGGACAGAAAAATATGTCCTTATTCTGCATTAAATATAGGTAACATCTGTTTACTTAGTTCTTTTGTGTTTAAATTCTCCATTTATAATTCCAAATTTAAGTTCACAATATAGTCTATAAAATTTAAATATCCAATAAAAATTCAAAAAGTAATTAAAATTAATTGCTTTACCAGAGGACAGAATGAAACAAAAATATTGTTATATTTCATACATACTATTTGTTAAATTAGTCCTATTAAGTACTAATTGACACTTTTAACTATTCTACTACTATTTTGTTTAAATAGCAATTATGTAACAGAAAAGTAAATAAGAAATAATATGTAACTTCAAATAAATACCTATTTTCCATATTTTAATGTTAAGGTAATAACACACATGCATGTAATTCTTATATGTTATGTTATATTGGTTGTTTTGGTCTAGTATGATATGGCTGTTTCAGTTTGGCTCTCTAAAATATTAATTACCCTAGTATTTGACCTGAAGCCAAAGAGATTGATCTGGCCTAGAAGTACTTGAGAGTTAAAAAACAAAACAAAACAAAACACCATTCCTACCTTTGTGCTACTTTTTACATGTTCACATTACCTTAGCATACTATATTGTAATTATTTGCATCCCCAATAAACAGTGAACATCCTGAGGGAAAGTACTGTAGCATAATTAACTCTGTTCCTCTAGGACCTAAGATAGTGCCTGACATATAATACAGGCTCACCAGAAATATTTCTATGCAATTGTCTTTGAAAAACTTTAGAGAATGTTTTTTTTTTCTAAATATTAGTATGCTACACATTTTATATATAAAGAAGAGAATGAGTTTTGCAGATTACAAACAACCTTTTATTTAAAAGGTGAACATTTAGCTTGAAAAAAGAAAATCAGTTTTAGAATTATTTTTCTTGGAAATGTAAATATAAAAAGATGTTTCAAGGACAAGAACGCACTTTATATATACACAAGTATGAAATTCATACCATGTAAGTTAACAAGAGACCATGTGTCAAATTTGCAAGGAAATGGTACAGATTTCTCTCAGTTATATAAGAAAATGAAGCCACTTGTGTAAAGATATTTTTCAGCGTCAAGTACTAAATGAATTGTTGCCAAGTTGATTAATATGGTTAAAAGTTGGTATCTTTGAAATTTACTTCAAAAACTATATGCAAAAAGCTTTAAAAAAACTTATGAGATTAGGCAAAAAATACCTAACAATTGATTTATCTATACAAAAATAAAAAGTGGGGTGCCTGGGTGGCTCCATTGGTTGAGCTCCCAACTCTTGATTTCAGCTCAGGTCATGATCTCAGGGTTGCGAGGTTGAACCCCATGTCAGGCTCAGAGCTCGACACAGAGTTATCTTGTCCCTCTCCCTCTGCTCCTCGCCCTGCTTGAGTGTGTGCTCCCTCTCTCAAATAAATAAATTGAATTAAATTATATCAAATTAAATAAAAAATTAAAAGTTAATGATTTGGGGTCTTCCCCTTTAAAATATCACTTAGCTCTTAATGGCTGACTTTTTTTTTTTTTTTAAAGATTTTATTTATTTATTTGAGAGAGAGAATGAGACAGAGTGCATGAGAGAGGGGAGGGTCAGAGGGAGAAGCAGACTCCCCACTGAGCAGGGAGCCCGATGCGGGACTCGATCCTGGGACTCCAGGATCATGACCTGAGCTGAAGGCAGCCGCTTAACCGACTGAGCCACCCAGGCGCCCCAATGGCTGACTTCTTATTCCCTACATGAATATTGTTATTTTCTATTTCTTTAGAAAGGAAACTATTTCAAGTGAGTCTACTGAGAGAAATACATTTGTAAAGAAAATATTAAAAAGTAATACAATTTCACCTTTAAGGATAGAATTTAATACAAAAATTATTTTTATTAGAAATAGTACGATAAAATTTTAAATATTCATAATATTTAAAATATTTTATGAATTAAATATTAGTTAAGTATATGATTAGCTCAAAAATATTTTACTGATTAAAATGTACTTTATAAGAAACAGACTACAAATCTTTTCCTAACCAGAAAACCATTGTTTAGATGAAATTACATTGTAGGTGTGAGAGTCCTTAAGGACAGATCACGACAAGTACCTTACTTGCCCTCAGTGCTCCTCCCTATCTCTCTCATATAGGACTTAGGGCACTGGTAAGATTCTATATCAATCCACTGGGTTAGAAATGCACAGCTACTGAGGGTGATAAGGCTATTTATGATTCTAGGTTTTATTTTTACATATATATGCTTCTGTTAGATCATTTAACTGTCCTATTTTTATTATTATTTAGTCTTACAGCCTAAGCAAAGGCTGCCTCTTAAGAAAAGAGAGTAAATTATGGAACAAATCACATTTATTAAACAGGTTAGTGAGAACCTTCTCAAGAAAAATAAAGAGTATGACAATTGCATGTACTTTGGTTTACAGAGACCCAGGAAGGGGTGTCAAATCTCAGGAAGCATAAAAATGCCTCTAACAGGCTCCAGCATCCAGCCACTCACTAATGCATGATTTCTAATTACTTTTGTAGTTTGTCACTCTTTAACACAATCAAATCTAATTGACCAGAAAATTTTGGTTAGAATGTACTAAGCTATGGCTAAATTTTTACTGTTATTATTCTGGTTTCTTTGTGAACATCTCAACTTTACTGCATCATTAAACCTTAAATTAGATTTTGATAATAAGAATATTTTATAAAATTTTTCAAAGAACTCCAGTATTCACACAGGAGCTACAGTATTCTTAAATCCACTGTCATGTCTTTTTTTATTTATTTATTTAATTCATACCCATTTTTTTCTGGGTTATTAAAAACAATGGCACTTTA
The DNA here is from genome assembly GCF_964656455.1 of Halichoerus grypus. NCBI lineage: Eukaryota > Metazoa > Chordata > Mammalia > Carnivora > Phocidae > Halichoerus > Halichoerus grypus. The sequence goes on from NC_135712.1 coordinate 89,459,445, forward strand.
ATTTTAATTAAACACTTCATTTGAAAGCCTTGCATAACAAATGTCAAACACTAAAGGTGAACTTATGTTAAGTGAGGATCAGAGCCTTTGGTCTCATGAAAGGAATTAAAATCTGAGGGTTCTTAGTTTCAGAACCACTGATGAGGTATACATACAAGAAGGGTGGCAATTAACTACCTCAGTTTAGAGTTTGCATTACTTTGTTTTAATGTTGGGAATCAGTGATCTAAGCAATAGATTGGACATTCTTGTCTTACTTCCATAAGCCTAGAAAAATAAAGGAATAATTGAGTTGTTGTCTAAACATCTACTTTGTCCATATATTTTATATGTTACTAAAACACTGAAGATAAAAATTCATGAATTTATTCATAAACATATATGAGTGTATTCACTAAAGAGAATAAAGAAAAGGCTTAATCATGCTGGTAATTTTTTTAAATGCCTCTATAAAACAAGATAATAGGATGTGAGATAGCATCATTAGAAAGCCTCCCTGTTTGGCTTACCTTAAATTATATCTGTTAATATTACTACTTATATGTTTATTCTTATTTTCCACAATATATGGAGCCTTCAGAGAACATCATGAATGTTTGGGGGCAAAAAAAAAAGATCTTGTACTTTTAATGTCAGATGTGGGTCAGTCAAGGAACAGAACTAACCAGTTCTAATCCATTTTAGTATTAACATCTAAGGACTTCAGGTTTGACTTGGCTATCAAAGAAATGAACAGTAAATACTTAAAATCATTACAACATGGCTTGACTCTAACATCTAATAAAAAATTTTTAAGCATTATTTCAGGATATAGATCTTAAAGACAGTAACAGTTTGTACTAACACTTGGAAAAATTATCTGAAAGATATAAGCATGCCTCACACAATGCACCCATTCTTAAAACTACTCATACATGAAGTAACTTGAATAGATCTACAAATGCATATGATCCTGAAATGAAAAACTATACAAGTAATATAGAAAGAAGAAACTACTAGAAGTTCCCAACTAAAGGCATAAAAATTCTAGTTTCTTCTACTTCTCCCATTGTCACTGAGATAACACACGTGGCTCCCCACAGTCATGGGTTCAATTTTCTTGTAGACATAAATTCTGATTTAAATTGAGCCAAAGAGAACAGATAAGACCCCCAGAGTATATTGACTTGGCCTATTTCCCATCTTCCACTAGGCTTGTTGCCTATAACTGCCATTAGCATCTGATAAAATGTACTTATTTTCTGAACTAAAATATAGATTTAAAAGGCAGTAAAGGTGATAAAAAGAAATAAATATATGCTGTAAAAAGGAAAATACAAAAAGAGTAAAAACTGATGGAGCTAGAAAATTATGTTAGAAAATATACTTACTTAAACTACAACTTTAATTTTTCCATATAAAATAACATTTGTTTTAAAATTTTTATTAAAATGTTAATCAAAAGAAAATAGAACTTGTAAACACTCCTTAAAGAATATGAAACTAGTCACAAAAAGGTTGCATGACTCTCTTTTAGATGTTCACATTATTTTTTTAATGAAAATACTCACTAATAGAGAAGTTGCTAACCAGTAACTTACAGGCTGGGTTTTATTCTTGGACTATAGTACTGGATTCAAAATTCTCATTCCAGGTCAGTCGATTAAAAAACAAAACAGCAACAACAATAAACACCTCAGGAAATTAAACTGTTGAATCATTTAACTATTTCATGGTCAAATCACTTTTTCTCCTAATTCTAATGTACAATTAAAGGGGAAATTCAAACTGAAAACTTTTTATTTTACTGGTTTATCTTCAATTACTTAAAAAGGAGCACATATAGAGCTCAACAGATGCTAGACAAATTCTAAGTGTTTCACATAGTAACAAAATTTTACAACTGTGCATTGCATTGGAAATGACCTTAGAATTTATTCAATCCAATGGCCAAATTTAATCCTCCTCTTGCTTTCCCCTCCCCCCACACCACACAATTTACTTCTTTGTCCAGCTTTAAAATGTTGGAATCTGAATGGCTTTATGAGGGCACAGCCTCCTTCCCCACAGGCTAACCATTCCTTACTGTCTCACACCCAGAAACTTCATACATTTGTATCAAATGCCTAACCTCAAGGCACATGAATTTGTCACCTTGCCCTGATTGAATCTGACCCCTTCAAATTTAGACCCATGGGAATACTCAGAAGGTTAAATGATTTGTCCAAGTTCTTAAAGTATGTTGGTGGCCATGCTGGGTCTGCTCAGAACTCCTAGCTCTTGGTTCTGTGCTGCCTTTTGGGTCTTTGTATCACCCAGGCCACGTAAAGTTTCATGCATAGAAAGCCTGAACCAGCATTTGAACATTAATTTCTGCTAGTGCTTTACAGAAAAGCATTTCAATCACACACTGGCATCATCCCCTCAAAGTAAGAGTATTCCAGGAAGAACAATAAACGCTCTTTAAAGATATATTAAAACTCTAATGCCTACCTGGAACTTCACAGTCTATATGTGACCATATACAGACAGATGTTCCAAAAAGTTAACTTGTATGAACTTGAAATAAATAAGCAATGCAAAGTCATGCTGAATCATGGCACAAACTGCATTGCTGTCATTTTTTAGTAAAATCGGGGTCAACTTAAGCTTTTAAAAAAGAGAGAGATGAATTTGATTATTTATAATAAAATTTATAGCTGTATAAAAATGATTTGATACTACAAAGACAAGAAAATTGTACCAACTTGAACAGCCACAATGGAATTAAAATATTTAGATAATGCTATCCAAAGAAAAGGATTCAAGTCCATGAAATAAATGGAAGAACAGAAATTGAAATACACAAGAATTTGCCACAGAATAATGTTCTCATTCTTCTAATCAAAATTAGCAACTATGGCACATAATAGAGGCGTGCCAAATCACCTTATTAAAAGTTGACTCAAGAGTAAAAGTCTTACATTCTAATTAAAGTAATTAGGTCTTACTTTAACCGAATGATCCTTGTGCAACCAGAGGGTCTTCGTAGGCTACAGGACTCTGACAAGCTGAACCCAGGGCTCTTCATCCAAGTCCCTAACAGTCAAAGCTCATTTCCTGTTCATAAATCAAAAAACAGAGGTGATCAGTTTAAATTGGGAGCTGTATTAGATAATTTATCAGCTGGCTCCTGAATTTCATTCTTTAGTTAATGCTTTTTAGAGTTCTTTTTATTGTAAGCAGACTGAAATTATTCATTTTTTTTTGCAAGAATGTATAGACATTTAAAAAAAAAACACTTAAAATGTACACACAAACACACAAATCCTTTTCTCTCTTGCTTTGGTTTTTATGTGCTTACATTTATGCCTTAATTTAACTACCCTCAATGGCACATTTTCTTTATGCCACGTACTACGAAACACAATAAACAAATACACAAGAAAACAAATACCTGGACACAAAGTGACTTACTTCTTTGGGGAGAAAAGGTTAACCAAAGGAATAAATGTATAGTAGTAGAAAGAGCATAACTAGGACTGAAAGCCTGGCTCTTCCACTGAACACCTGTGTGACTATGGGTAATTTCTATAACTCTTTACTAATTTCTTCACTTTAAAATTTGGATGAAAATAGGTAATTTGAAGAACTATTGTGAAAGTATAGACATTGTATGCAATGTGCCTAGCACACTGCCTAACACATACTAGGTGTTCAATAATGGAAATAAAGTATTTCAGGAGACTGATGGACTTTCCCTATTACTTTATACTTCCTAATGCCAAGATTGGTTATTCTACATTTCATATTTATGGGTTGCGATATTAATAATGCCATAATAATAGAGCTGTTTAATTTTTCTTCCCCTATTTTTATATTTTGATTTTAGCTCTGCAATATCTGAAAACTATAGTGTTTTTATCCTCCTTTTAAAATTTTTCCCCCAAGATGCAGAGAAAGGGGAACCCTCCTACACTGTTGGTGGGAATGCAAGCTGGTGCAACCACTCTGGAAAACAGTATGGAGGTTCCTCAAAAAGTTGAAAATAGAGCTACCATACGATCCAGCAATTGCACTACTGGGTATTTACCCCAAAGATACAAATGTAGGGACCCGAAGGGGTACGTGCACCCTGATGTTTATAGCAGTAATGTCCACAATAGCTAAACTGTGGAAAGAGCCAAGATGTCCAACCGCAGATGAATGGATAAATAAGATGTGGTATATATATACAATGGAATATTATGCAGCCATCAAAAGGAATGAGATCTTGCCATTTGCAATGATGTGGATGGAACTGGAGGGAGTTATCCTGAGCAAAATAAGTCAATCAGAGAAAGACATGTATCGTATGACCTCACTGATATGAGGAATTCTTAATCTCAGGAAACAAACTGAGGGTTGCTGGAGTGGGGGGTGGGGTGGGAGGGATGGGGTGACTGGGTGATGGACACTGGGGAGGGTATGTGCTCTGGTAAGCGCTGTGAATTGTGCAAGACTGTTGAATCACAGATCTGTATCTTTGAAACAAATAATGCAATATATGTTAAGAAAAAAAAGAAGAAGAGAGCAGGAGGAGAAGAATGAAGGGGGGGAAATCGGAGGGGGACACATGGTTGCTGGCTACTGTACAGGATACAGATAATTGTGAGCTAGGAAAGATACAAGTTACCTGTTGATGGATTAGATCAGGGATTGGCAAACTATAGGTCATGGGCCAAGTTCAGCCTGTTGTCTCTTTTTGTAAATAAAATTGCATTGCAACACATCTACATCCATTGCTTTTATATTGTCCATGGCTGTTTTCCTACCATAACAGCAGAGTTCAGTTGTTGCAACAGAGACTGTCTAGCCCACAAACCTATAATATTTACCATCTGCTTCATTACAGAATAAGCTGTTCAATCAGCATATTAGTTCACTGGTTCTCCGGGATGGACCCAAGAAGAGATCTGGTCCATTCACAGCCTTTAAAGCACTGTGCTAAACAATACTCTAGAACCCAGTTCTTAAAGTGTGATCTCTAGACTGGAAGCACCAGCATCACCTGGGAACTTATCAGAAATGCAAAATCTTAGGCCCTATCCCAGATTTCAGATTAGAAACTCTGAAGATGGAGATAGTAATCTGTGTTTTTACCAGCCCTCCAAATGATTCCAATGCATGCTCAAATTTGTAAACTACAGATTAGATAAAAATAGGAGTATTTATTAGCACCTGGCCATAACAACTTGACTTGGTTATGGCAGACCCAGGTCCATCAGCTGCTACTAGTATGTACAGGGATTTTTAAGTAATTAAAGGATATCAATTATATTTTACCTGCCCTGAAATGTGACACCTTGGGTTTACTCTGAAAGAACACTAAGGAGCAGGATGACTTTGATGTGCGAATTGCTATAGCACTTTCAGTAAATGCTAATACAGCCATGAGCTGTATATCCAAAGGAAAGACAGTATACCAAGTATCAAAGTGTAAAATCTATCCAATTTAGATTGAAATATCAAAGCAATATAGCAGATAAGCTCTAGTTTTTATAGGATTGCCTGTCAAGACAAACCTTTGCACAATAATTCTCAGCAGGGACACAGGAGAGCAGACTGCAGCTCAGTATGGGCCTCCGCTAATCAAGGATTTGTTCCAACATGTATATCCCCCAGCTCTGAGCCTCATATGTGGCCAGATAGCACTTTCCATGAGAGTGTGTGAGGAGAAATAAGGAAAAATCACCACCAGCCCTTGTGGAAGGTAGTAACTAGATAGCATTTCCCCTGAAAAGAAACAATATATATTATGTTCTATAATATATACAATTTCCACAAAATAATGGATGTTTAAACTTTACAATAAATCCCCCTCCTTGATTGTTTCTGTCTAAAACATAGACTAGCACCAGCAGCCATGGCTATGATGTGAAAGGGTTATGATACACAAAATATAATGGTAAGGTATTGATAAGAGATGAGCAAGATAAAGTCATTTCTTCTGGAAAGAACCTGGCCTCAATGTATTATATTTAATGCTGAAAGCTTGGCAGCTGTATCAGGAAACAAACAGTAAAATTATTTAGCCTATTGAAGAGTTTCTACATAAAGGTAGAAAGAAGCATGTCAATCAATAAGAATACTATTGACTGACAGCTTCTAGAAAATTCACATTTCTTAGTCATAAAAAAATCATTATTTCTCTTTTGAAAAGTGACAATAGACTTCATATGCCTAAAATCTATATAAACAGTTATTCAATATCCATTTAAGAGAGTTTTTATTTGGACACGTTATCTCTGAAAAACAGGAAAAAGCATTCAGATCTGCTGTGTTTTAGAAAATTTGGTAATATGGACCTGGATTTCACACCTATGAATTTAGTAAATGGGCATTGTTCAGACTGTTAGAAATCAGATTCAAAGATTTGAAATTCACAAATTTAAATCAAAGATTAATATTAATTTGGTACATTTATACATAACAGCACAAATTCAAAGAAGCAGCATATACAATTATCCCTCAATATAGGAAATACCAACCCATGTAAAGATAAAAACTATGCTTCACTCAGAAATAACTCACAGTGGAGAGACATAATACCTATCTAGAAGGACAATGAGTCACAAATAGTGTGAACCAAGGAGGCAGCAGAGGCTGAGTAGATTACAGAAAGTAATTAGAAGTAATGCTCTAAAATTTTAAGGAGTGGAAAATTAGGCTAAATGTTAGAAACCTTTCATAGCAAGTCCATTAGCCTCTAGAATCAAACTCCAGCTGAAGCTTCTTCAATTGAGTCATTTAAAATTAGACAAGAGCCTGTCTTTGCCAAAATACCATAGGGAATTATTCATAGGAATGACTAGTGGGATGTACTAAATGAACTTTTTTTTTTTCCTTTTCCTCCTCTTTTATATATCTGTCAAGAATTCATACACCTTAAAAAAACAGTGAGATGAAAATGCTCTGAAGATTATACTTAATACCATGTTAAGTTCATATTGTTTTTATGTTTTTCAAAATGAGGAAGATGATAGGATAAAAAATAATTAAAAGATAAAAACTCCTCTTGATTAGTCCACTCAAAATATTAAATTCAAGGAAAAGACATATTGAAAGACAGTATGTTCATTCATAAAATCTGCATAGTTAAAACCATATTTAATTATCAGCAATGTCCTAGTATAATGCATAACAGAGTTGATAATCAATAAACATTAAATGAATGAATAAATGAATACCTCCCCCACTCTGGAGATTATCTCTTCTAGGATTTATGGCCTTGAGATGTAGGCTTATTGTAGTTATTAATTACTGATATCCAAGGCAGACTGCCTGGGCTCAAAGCCTGGCTTTGCTACTTTCTAGCTGTGTCCTTGAATAAGTAACTTAGTCTCACTACGCTTCAGTTCCCTCATCTGAAAAATGAAGAGAAATTATAATAGTAGCCAGTTCCTAGGGTTTTTGTAAATACTAATGAGTTAATAGCAGTAAAACACAGAATCTGTTAGATAGTAATCACTCAGTAACTACAAGATATTATTATTAACCGTTACTACTGTGTAGAGTGACCAATGAAGGAGATTTTAGGAGATTAGTCTAGAACAGATCTGAAAGAACAGTCGGAGTGACAAGCTACAGATTCTTGGTACATGACATATTTACCAAAATACTACTAGAAATCAGTCAGTTCCTTCATAAGATTAATTATGGAAAATAAGTGATTATTCTCACCCAATTTAAAAGAAACCTGACCTTTCCCTCCCAGACCACATGTCTATTCACAGACAGTTACTTAGCCTTAGGTTTTGTGCTGCATGTCAAGTTCTTGATCCCAGTAAGGCAGCCCAACAAGTTACTAGTAAAACATAGGCCACTCTGGTGTTCTGGATTTCACACCTACAATGCTACCACCCCTGACAGTTATTCATAAATATAAACTATCTGATGCTTCAGGGATAATGGCTACTTGGTCAATTAACTCAAAAAGATTAGAGATGTAAGTTATAAGTCAATCTCTCCAAGTTTCAATTCCAGCTAAACCATGAGCTCTATGACCTTGGGCAAGTTATTTAAACTTTAGGCCTATTTTCTCATCTGTGAAATGGGAAAATCATATTAATTATACCATCTCATAGGGTTATATTATGTGCTTTATAGGTGCATAGAAAAAAAAATAGCTATTGCTATTTTCAATAGCTTTGAGATACAATTTATATAATATATCCATTGTATATAATTTCATGATTTTTTAAGTAAATTTATACAATAATGTAACCATCATTATGATCTATTTATTTATCCCAAAAAGGTTCTCAATGCCCATTTAAAACCAACCTTCACTCCCAAAACTAGCCCTGGGAAACCAATGATTGGCCGATTTTGGACATGTAATATTGTAATTAAATAATATGTGGCCTTTGTTTCTGGTCTCTTTTACTTAGTATATTTTTGAGGTTTACCACATCATAGTATATATTACTACTACTTTCCCTTTATTGCCAAATAATATTTCACTGTATGGATGTAACTGCTAAATAAATAAATAAATAAATAAATAAGTCGATCCTATAACAAGGAAAGATCTAAGTATTATTTCCTTTCCAGACTGGTCTCTAAGATCATGTTTGATTTCAGAACAGTCTTTCACTATTAAATAAGTAGGAGCCTTCAGGGCTTCACCTGTTCCTCTGTCAATTAAGATTATGACTAGACTAGTGAGAATAAACCGAGCACATTTCTAGACTGTCAATATGTTTCATGATGTATATCCTTTATTCCATTCCTTCCAACTCTCACCATCATTTCAAATCCATGAATCACCATTCCCTTTTAAGGCCTGTCACAAGTCATTATTCTTTTGATGTTTTCCATGCTTCCTTGGGACAATTTATATGCCCAAAAAATATCTTAATAATATTAATGGAAGTCAGTAGTATGTACAGAGGAGAATAGCAGGGACTCTAGGATCTGAAAAACCACCAAGAGGGGATGATCGCCTATGCTGGGTGTGTAGCGAGAAAAAAGGCCAATGGTGGGATTTTAATAAACTTCAACTTATAAAAGGTAGTTAAAAGGAGAATCCATGTAAAAAAAGTGGGAAGAATATAACAAGGTTACAGTTGCAAAGGAATGAAGAGATTCAACAATGTGAAAAGGTTCAGGCAACACACAGGTCAAGTAACATAAGCACTTGGAACATGCCCATTGGCTCTGAGGCATGAGGATGCTTGAGTCCATTTGAGGCAGGCAATGCAAATTAGTGAAGAAACTGGACATAAAGCAATGAGGAGTTGCAAAGACTGTGGTAAAGTTGGAAGTAGCAATAGCTACTTAGCTCCAGCAGATTGTTGCCATGTGGGATAATATCAAGCATGGCCATTCCTCTTCTTTTTCAAAGAAGCCCAAAATAAATTTGGGGAAGGTCTCAATTTTTAAATGTCACAAATTATTTTTTAATTTAAATTCAATTACTTAACATATAAAACATATAATGTATTATTGGCTTCAGAGATAGAGATCAGTGATTCATCAGCCTTATATAATACCCAGTGCTCACGACATCATGTGCCCTCCTTAATATCCATCACCCAATTACTCCAGCCCACTACCCACCCTGCCAGCAACCCTCAGGTTTTTTTCCTATGCTTAAGAGTCTCTTATGGTTTGTCACAATTTTTTTTTTAAACGTACTGTGTATAAAAATTATACCCTCTGAGCAAGCAGGATTTATTCCAGATACTCAAGACTGGTTTCAACATTCAAAAACCAACTAATGCAATTCATTACATCAATTGTCTAGAGAAAAAAAAAAAAAAAAAAAAAAAATATATATATATATATATATATATATATATATATATAGATGCAGAAAAAAAATACTTGACAAAATCCAACACCTATTCATGATAAACCTCTCAGCAAACTAGGAACAGAGAGGAACTTTTTCAACTTGATGAAGAACATCTAAAAATCCTACAGATGACATCATACTTAATGGTGAGGAACTAGATGCTTCCCCTCTATGATCAAGAACAAGTGAAGGATGTTCCCTCTCACTTTTCAATATCATACTGGAAATCCTAGCTAATGCAATAAGACAGGAAAAGGAAATAACATATATATACAGATTAGAAAGGAAGACATAAAGCTGTCTTTGTTCACAGATGATATGGTTGCCTTACGCAAAAAATCTGAAATAATCAACAAAAAATTCCTGGAACAGTTATAGCAAAGAGAATATACAAAAGTCAATTGTTTTCCAATATACCAGCAATGAACAAATGGAATTTGAGTTAAAAAAATACCATTTACATTAGCACCACAAAAAGTACTTAGGTGTAAGTCTAAAAAAAATACATATAAGATGTATATAAGGAAAACTCTAATATTCTGATCAACAAAATAAAAGAACTAAATAAATAGAAAGATATTCCATCTTTACAGATAGGAAGACTTAATATTGTCCATATGTCAGTTCTTTCCAACATGATCTAAAGATGTAGTTTAATCCCAATCAAAATCCCAGCAAGTTTTGTGGATATTAATAAATGGATTCTTAAGTTGATAAAAAGAGGCAAAAGATCCCAAATAGCCAACATAATATTGAAGAAGACCAAAGTCAGAGGACTGATGCTACCCGACTTCAAGACTTAAAACTATAGTAATCAATACAGCACAGTATCGGTGAAAAAAATAGACAAACAGATCAAAGGAACAAAATGGAGAGCCCACAAATAGATCCACACAAATATAGTCAACTGACCTTTGACAAAGAAAGACAATTCAGTCAAGAAATGATAGTGTTTTAAGCAATGGTATTGGAACAACTAGATAGTCACATGCAAAAAAAAAAAAAAAATTAATCTAGATACAGAAACTACAAATTTCATAAAAATTAATTCAAAATGGGTCATAGGCCTAAATATAAAATGTAAAACTCCTAGAATTTAACATAAAAGAAAATCTGGATGACCTTGGATCTGGTAGTGACTTTCTAGATACAACACTAAGGGCATGATCCATGAAAAAGGAATTGAAAAGTTGGACTTCATTAAAATTAAAAATCTTCTATGTGAAAGCCACTGTCAAGAGAATTGGAAGATAGTGACAGACAAAGAGAAAATATGTGCAAAAAGATTGTTACCCAAAATATACAAAGAACCTCTGAAACACAATAATAAGAAAATGAACAGTCCAAGTAAAAAACTGGGCAAAAGATTTGGACACCTCACCATAGAAGATATACAGGTGGAAATAAGCATATGCAAAAATGTGCATCATACATCATTAAAGAATTGCAAATGAAAACAATGCAATACCATTATACACTTGTTAGAATGGGTAAAATCCAAACAATTGACAACACTGATAAGGATGTGGAGCAACAGGAATGCTCATTCATTGCCGCTGGGTATGCAAAATAATACAGCACTTTGAAAGACAGTTTGTGGTTTCTTACAAAACTCAACACACTTCACTCAAATATGATTCAACAATTGTGTCTTTGTTCTTTACCCAAAAGGGCTAAAAACTTATGTCCACACAAAAACCTGAACATGGATCTTCATAGCTTTATTCATAATTGCCAAAACTTGGAAGCAACCAAGACGTCTTTCAATACATGAACAGATGAATAACAGTGGTATATCTAGACAATGAGATACTACTCAGCACTAAAAAGAAATAAAGTATGAAACCACAAAAAGATAGGACTAAATCTTAAATACCTATTACCAAGTGAAACAAGCCAATCTGAAGGCTACATACTATATGATTCCAACTATATGATATTCTGGAAAATGCAAAATGATGGAGACAGTAAAAAGATCAGTGACTGCTAGGGGCTTAGGGGAGATTAAGGATGAATAGGTGAAACACAGAGGATTTCTGAGCAGTGAAACTATTCTGTACAATACTATAATGGTGGAAACATGACATTATAGCTTTGTCAAAGCCCACAGACACCACAAAGCATAAACCCTAATGCCAGCTTTGGACTTTGGTAGATACTGATGTGTCAGTGTTGGTTCAGCAGTTGTTATAAATGTACCACTCTGGGGTGTGATGTTGATGGTGGGGAGGCCGTACATCCATGAGGAAAGGATATATGGGAACTTTGTACTTTCTGCTCAATTTTGCTGTGAACCTAAAAACAACAGTACTATAAAAAATAAAGTCTATTAATTTTTTTAAAAACTGAATAAAATTAAATCAAGCACACACATAGTGTGAGCTGAATAAAACATGTCACCATGCTGGATTACAATTTGTTTAAAGGCTATGGCAGCACATTTGCTCTAAGACTTGGGATATAATTAGTAATAGGTATAAAACCTACTGACTCAGAAATAAAGAGTTAAGAAAAAGGGTGATTATCTTATCTTGTATTTCTAGGTCTGGAAAACAAGCCTAAGTACTAACAAGTCAGTGGGCCATCATTTCCATCTCCTTTTTTAGAAAGCAGAATTAGGCTTCTATCACTTTATATATAACTGATTAGAAAATAATAAATATTCAAAAATTTCTATAATCAAAATATGAGCAAAGGGGGAAATACCCTTCTCACCCAACCCATCATGCAAACATATTTAGGTAAAAATTAAATACAACTCTAGAATAAGGCCATAGAAATATTCAAATAAAATTAACATAGAAGTTTCAGGAGAGTATGGCCTTTCTTTTATTTACTGATTTATTCCTAGAATCTAACACAGTGCCTGGTACAGAAAAAAAAAAATGCTAAATAAATATTTGGTTAATAAACAGGTAAATTACATATTCACTTTGGAAAAAATCATTCTGCCTTCAGTGTGCATCAGAAAGGGGCCAGCATGAAAATCAGAGAAATTTGTTAGCAGCCTATTGCAATTGTTCAGCTATGAAATAATGAAGGTGTGGAAAAAAGCAGTAACACTGGAAATGAGCAGATGCAGCCAGGAAAAGTATAAACCACAGCATGCTCAGAGTGATGAGGATGAGCTACTGAGAGCAACAAATACTAAAAGGCTGAAAGAGAAGAATGTCTCAGGAAAGATACTGAGAAGGAATATTGGTGATGTATGAAAGGAATCAGAAGACAACAGTGTGACAGAAACTCAGAGGGGACAGATTTCAGAGACAGAAAAAATAGTATCAGGTGAGGCCAAGTACCATGAGCAGGGCTGGAATTAGGGGGGGGTGAAGCAGTCACCTTGGTCAAAGAAATTTAAGGGGCATCAATCAATAATCAAGATAAAAATATGTAAAATGCATTATTTTAAAAATAAAACCTAATGCAAAAGAATCCATAGTAAACAAAAGATCAAAATTTTAAATCAAGATGAGATTGCAGTTTTGTGTTTCATTACCCTGCATTATTGTGCATAACAGCCTGCAGTTCCTGGACCTGCAAAGCTTTTGCATTCCCACTGGGCAGGTTTTGGGGTTGATAACAATGTGCCAATAAATTGGGCAGCATGGGTCTTTATATATAATCATGTTTTTTTTATTTTAGAGCTTTTACTAACTTTTTCTGCTTCATTCAAATTATGGGAGGATATCTTAATAAGTGTATACAGGGCACGCCTTTTTCCTTTTATCACAGTTTCTGACATGGCTTGGCACAGCACTGACTGAGACTTGGAAAGCTTCCTTTGGGTTTAGCAATTAGAAAGCCATTGGTGACTTAGTGGGAGTGGGTTCAATGCGGTAGTGAAGGGAGAGGCCAGATTGCAGTTGATTAAAGAGAGAGTAGGCTGAAGGCAAAGGGCCAGTAAAGATGTTTGAGAATAGAGGATAGATATTCCATGAGGCAATACAACTTCCAGAATGTTCTTTTATTCAAAGGGATCCACCCAAATCTGTTTGTAGGGAAACAAATACAGTTTTAAAAAAAAGAAAGAAAACACCAGTCATTCCTACTGTGCTGCTTTAGAAACAATCATCTTCACTGAGGCATTACTTATGCCTGAGGTTCTGTGCCCACTGACCAAAATCCCCATAGTTTCAATCAGAGCATTTCTGAAATATTTCTGACAACATGTGTGTTGACAAAATTTTCTCCTAAACAAACCATATCACAGGAATCAATACAAAGAATAATTCTCTTGAAATCTGGATGATTGCTTAAAAAAAAAAAGGCAATTTTGCAATAATATTTAGATTTAGTTTGAAACATGTAGTAAATCCCTACTTGTTAACCTTTTAGATTCAGATATCTCACAGGAAAAATTCCAAATTGGTTTATAAATGTTATCTTGGGTACAGGATGATCCTTGAAATTTAATTATGTCTTTACCCTCAGAATTATCCAGTATTAATAGGCAAATACAGGGATATTCATGATGACCCACTGAAAACTCTCAATAATAATGAAGGTGAAGGGGTATTAGTATATAAAAGGGGAGGTTTCTAATTAAAACAGAATTAAACATTTTAAGCAGAAAACCATGGTTTTGGTTATTTTGTAGTACTAATCTCAAAAGGCTAACACTTGATGAATTCAGTTATAGTTTCACAAAGCCAAAGGCTTCGTTCCCAAGACACATTTTTACTGGTAATTAAATGAGAAAATGTAGAAACGACACTTTGGTCGAAAGTGGGAAGTACAGCTGGAAGAGTGCTTACAAGGGACATGTCTAAAAAGATGAAATCAACACAACATGTGTCCCTTAGAAATAAAAAACAACATGTTACAAGTTAGCAAATGACTTTCTCTTCAAATATTAGAGAACAGTGCTTCTCAATATATTCTAAAAATACTTCCATGAATCAACTCTGGGTTTGGTGAAAAGTCAGATTCCTGGTCCCAGATGAATGAGAATCTGAACGGGTGGGCCACGGAATCTGCATTTTTAACTTTCCCAAGGGATTCTCAAGAGTGGCAAATTTTAAGCACTGAAGATGATATTGTATACTTTATTATGTACAGTATATACTCTACCTTTTTACATGATGCACTTAATTGTGAAAATGTAGTGAAGAATAGGTCTACCATCCCATAAAAAAATCACATAAATGTGCAAATTACTTATCACAAAGTTAGTACACTAGAACCATAAAGATGGCAAATAAAATAGCAATAGGTTTTTGTGAAATGTTCATAATAAATGTAATAAATAAATCTAATATGCATAAGATATTCCCTGTCACTAGGGAGCTTGTGCTATGTGAATTAAATGTTTTTTTCTTAATCTCTAATCCTTCAGAACTCAAATATTTTCCAATCTCTCATTTACCCATTCCTAAAATAACAATATTCTCCTAAAAAAGTAAAATACATGTAAATATGAACATGGGATTACCATGTCAATATTTGCTTACTAAAATATTCCAAAGGATTTACAGAGTTTTTAGGATTATCTCAGAATTACCCAATTGCTTATCAGTCTATTTCAAGTTATAAAAGCACATAAAAGCATACAGCGTATCTTTAGAAATATAGTCATCTATGACCACACTATGAGAAATACAACCTTGCAGTGCAGCTATGAGAGGTGAATTTCCAAAAGGTTAATTCTTAATTAATAGCTCTTAATTACAACTTTATATCTCACTTCTTTTATTTGAGCAAGACTTTCATATTTTAGTTTAATATATGATATGTCATACTCCCTGACAATCAGCATTAGCATCACAAACACAGTCAGTTTCAGGGAAGCAAAAGGTCATGGAGAAAGAAATTGTCATGAAGACTAGTGCTCTTCAAATAGAATTTCCATTGTTTTCTCTGGCTCTCATACAGAATGTATTTCCCATCTTCTCCATGAAAATAGTATTAAGTATCATATGATCTCACTGATATGAGGAATTCTTAATCTCAGGAAACAAACTGAGGGTTGCTGGAGTGGTGGGGGGTGGGGGGATGGGGTGGCTGGGTGATAGACATTGGGGAGGGTATGTGCTATGGTGAGCGCTGTGAATTGTGTAAGACTGATGAATCACAGACCTGTACCTCTAAAACAAATAATACATTATATGTTAAAAAAAAAAAAAAGAAGAAGAAGATAGTAGGAAGGGAAAAATGAAGGGGGGGAAATTGGAGCAGGAGACAAACCATGAGAGACTATGGACTCTGAGAAACAAACTGAGGGTTCTAGAGGGGAGGGGGGTGGGGGGATGGGTTAGCCCTGTGATGGGTATTAAGGAGGGCACGTACTGCATGGAGCACTGGGTGTTATATGCAAACAGTGAATCATGGAACACTACATCAAAAACTAATGATGTAATGTATGGTGATTAACATAACATAATAAAATAAAATTTAAAAAAATATATATGTATATGTTGGCTAAAGAAAAAATGTTTTGTTATGAAGATTTTTCAATATTGGGCATGGACTTCACACAGACACATAAAAATTACTGTGGTAAAAAGAAGATATCTAGTAGCCAGCAAAATTGGTCACTCTGTCTGAGTGTAGTGTCATCTACAATCAGATGACCCAGTCCAAGGACACTTCCACTTAATTTACTGAATATGCTTTTTAAAATTAAAGCCCAAAATAACCATTTTAACTAAGTTTAGTTGCATTATATTTATATGTGCCAATTGATTCTATTAATAACATTTGTTAGACTACACACTGTTGGGAAAGATCTTCGCCAAAAAAATTTGCATTTCCCTATTTTCTTATTAATAACTTCTTAAGTAAGCAAAATCTGTTAGGGTAAAAATCTGAGAAAATGTTTGAAAAATTAGGGGTCCTTGGAAAAAGGGATATGGAAAAGATACAACAGGTATTAGCAATATGCTGGACCACTCAGGAAATGTTAAGGATTCCTCAAACCAAACCACACCACAGTACCTCCAAAGAGAAAAAGGACAAATGTTTGAGATAAGGACCATGGCTTTCCTGGACTATGAAGGGATTCAGAGTTTTTGCCTTTCTGGAGAATATGAGTTGAATGAGGTTTGGAGATGTTTTTAAAGGAAAAAAAAGGAGCTAGCAGTGGATAACAAAAGGGGGAGAAAAGTGTATGGAAGCAGTCCACACAGGCCTATTATGCTCCTACTGTTTTGCTGAGTCCATGGCCTTGGCTGTTCTTTGACTCAAGACACTTCTCAGAATTGTTTATGAACCTGGAATTCTGAGAAGTGAGGTTAACATCACAGGAATGCAGCAGGTAGTTCTGAGATTCACCTGGTCTCCCTCTGGTCAAAGAACAGTCTTGCTCACAGATTGCTAGGAAAGTGGTGGGTCCCTTAGGTTCAGGTTCCCCCAGTGGTGGCGTACCCATGGCTCATGCAGGCTCCCGCTGACACCTGACATGGGCCTACAGTATTTTGAGCTTGGACAACCAACAAAATTGTTTTACCTTCTGCTTCTCCTGTAAGTAACTCCAGGAGTCTTGTGTTTTCTGTCGGCAGCCTCATTCTTTAGGCTTGTATAGTTGTTTCAGGGGGAGTTCTGCTGCTTCTAGCTCCCCCCCCTACTGTCAAACTTATTTTATTCAGATAAAAGGTTATTTTATTAAGGGAAGAGAAATGCCAACATGGAGCCATGTCTTCCTTTTAGGTCAGATCCCATCCAAAATTATAAAATTCAGTGTCTCTGGCCACTGAGCTCCTGCTTCACTGCCTCAAAAATTTTCACCTCACTGGCAATAAACTGAATTGTCAGGAGGGAGATTTGTTCATTAATATAGACTTTATCCTCTCACATCTGTTTATTTGACAAAGACTAACATTTAGAATAATGCTAAATATAGAAACACTCAATGTCATATTCCAAATGCTCTGGTTTAAAAAAAGTATATTTTTTATCACGTCTTACACAGAATATTCCACAAATCTCTTACAAACCACACTAACTATACTTTATTACAGCTCAGATTAAAGTTACAGCCTGTTCCACATAAATATTTTTTGATTCTTAATTATTAGAATATATTAACATAGGGCACACATTCTTTTAAAAAAACTACCGAGAAATTGAAAGAAAACTTTATTCAAAAATAATAAACTTCCTTTATTTCTCCCTATCCCTCCAGTGCTCTTCCTTGCTCTTTCTCACTCTAGTTAAATATTTAATGATCATTTAAATTCAACAACAGTCTGCTTAAGTTAAAAATATTGAAATAAGTCATGTAAAAAATCGTTTTAAAGTCAAGCACCGGAAACACACATTTTGTGCACTTCATTTCATTTTATAGTCTCTAAGAACTATTATAATTTTTAATAAACTTGTATCTGGGATTTGAAGCCAAATACTTACACTCAAAAGGCAAGAATTTATTAACCAAAAGACACCCTAAGTGGTACTAAAATGTATTCCCCAGTGATAAGTTTTAAATGAGTTGTAAAAACTGCATTTTACTAATCTAGTCACAATTAAAGAAGAACAGCTGTCCCATCTGTATTCCCAATGCCCACTTTGTAATGATGATGATTTTTTTCATTTATGACATTGCAGATAAACAAACATCTCATGGTTGAGTTCCAAAATTTTAGTTCCATCACTGTAACTGCAAAATGTTTTATTTTGTCTCAAGCTTTAAAATATATGATGTGGGGCACTTGGGTGGCTCAGTCATTGAGCGTCTGCCTTCAGCTCAGGTCATGATCCCAGGAAGTCCTGGGATCGAGCCCCACACCGGGCTCCCTGCTCTGCGGGAAGCCTGCTTCTCCCTCTCTCACTCCCCCTGCTTGTGTTCCTGCTCTCTCTCTCTCTCTCTCTCTCTCTCTGTGTGAAATAAGTAAAATATTAAAAAATAAAATAAAATATATGATGTTATGTAAGTTTAAATTAACAATGTTCTAGACTAACAAAAGTTTCTCATCTATATCCTTATTTATATCTTTATCTTTATTTCTATCAATATATATGTATATATATATCCATATATACACATAGTATATCTACTTACATCTACATATATAGCTATCATAATATGGATATATATATATAACTATCTTGGATAATTTATCACTATGCAAAATAAATTAGTTCTAACTTTTACTGCTAAGAAATGTTTTATTAATAGCCACGTCAGTATCTTCCTTTGAGAATCTCATAAATATACTGAAAACTGTATTTTAAAAAAGAGAATACCTTTTCTTTTAAAAACTAACCACAAATTACATTACATTTCAAGTGTTACTTTAATACAAGTTTACATCAAAACGATCCTCTGGAATCTTTTGTTTAAAGTAAAATTAAAACTGCATTATCTGTCATAAAGCAAATTATTTCTGGGTATTTTTAATAAGATTACTGTCAAATAGACTCAGCTTTTCTGACAGAATGTATTAGCACATCACTCCATTGTCTAAATGTAATATTGCTTCAAACATCTCAAATTCAGGAGGATATTGTTGCTTCTCTTTCACTTTCTCTCTCAAGTATATTTATGATTAAAATTAAAAGTGAAAAATAATCAAAAGATTTAACAAGCAGTCAAGCTAATATGAGGAGGAAGACCGGCGTTATAACTTGTGGTAAAGTTTTTATTAGTCACCTCGCCTCGTTGGTTGTGAAGCCCTTCATTTATATGATATAGGAAACATAAGAACTCATGAACATGTAGCTCATAGACATTGAAGTTATATGCCTCTTTTGATATCAAGAAAATCAACCACTTTTAAAATCACGTTGGCAGTCAACTTACATCTTAAAGAAAACTGCATGTGACCATTTGTAAAGAAAATATACACGTCTGACCTCTGTAATTCTAACATAAAAGTATAAAAAGATGGGAGATTTTCAAGAGAAAATTAATGCATGCCACCTCCTATTAATATTATTTAGTGTCACTGGTAGGAGAAATAGTACAAATGTTAATTTCTAAAATAATCTGGGTATTTTTAAATACAAGTTTTAACATTTTTACAGAGCCGTTTTTTTAATGAATTGCATTCTGTTACATTAAATGGAACGTTAAATGGAACTTGCTGATTATAAACTACCTTTCTTCATGACTCAAGTCATCTTACATGGAAACCTATACAGTGATAATTTTACAGTGATATACACAGACATCTCACAGGTATACATGGTCATAATTCTTCCCTTCTATCACTTCTTCTTGCTCTCACTGGCTCATACCGCTATTATTGGCTGACTTATTTAAATAGTCTAGAGTAAATGAGTACCATTTATTTTCTTCTCCTACTTATGCTAGTGACTGCAGGATCCTGCAAGTCTTGTGGCTGAAAGAGAACTGCTATTCCGTGGGATCTGGGAAGAGACAGCCCTGGATTTAGACAGGGATCTAATCTGAATTCTGAAATTCACCGTTCTGGGGACTTTAAATTGCTTAACCTCCCTGGACCTCAGTTTATCTTGTTAAATGGGTATTATGTCAGTCTCCCAAGGCAAAAATTGGACAGTCAAGGATAGGTCCTTTTCCTCTATTTTTTGGAAGGTTGTTTCTCATCCTAGTTCTTCTATTAAATAGTGTTAACCATCATTTCACCTCTAATTCTCAGCTTCTGTGTCAATAAAATAATGAAGGTATAGGCTCTTTGGCTCTAATTCCTAGGACTTCATTTAAATTGCACAAAGCAGGGCTTTAACTTCTTACTACAGCTAGTGAATTAACCTCAAAGAAATTAATGGCAGAACAGTCTCAAATCAGAGTTAATGATATAAATTAACAGAGTTTTAATGATATAGATTATGAAAATTATTGTGAACCATGTAAGCAATATATGATTTTAAATTCAGATAGGCAATGTGAAAGATAAACCCCCAAAATAGAGTGCTTCATTGCACAACTTTTCAATGACATATCCTATAGCTAAGGAAGGAGAGCTCTTGTAAAAAAAAAAAAAAAAAAAAAAAAATTAACTATAGACTCGGGAGAAAAAAATGCTCTATAAGTTCTAAATTTCTAAAGAAATGCTTTAAAGCATATCATGGCACCTGGGTGGCTAAATTGGTTAAGCTGCTGCCTTTGGCTCAGGTCCCAATCCCAGGGTCCCGGGATCAAGCCCCGCCTCCAGCTCCCTGCTTAGCAGGGAGCCTGCTTCCCCCTCTGCAGCAAACCCCCACTCATGCTCTCATTCACTCTAATAAATAAATAAAATCTTTAAAAATAAATAAATAAAGCATCACTATCTTACTACATATTTAGCACTCCATAAAGAAATCATGAGCACTTGAAACCAGCTGGAAGGGCAGTTACTAATGATACATGAAATACAAATCCTGAACTTGCAATTACTACACAGAATATATTTTAGAATTGTGGAGAGAAAAAAATTTCAGGCACCTTTTATCATGAGTCTTTGAAAAGGACACATTTGGCCCACTAAACCAAAAGATTAAATGGTTGATCTTTTTCCAGGCTTCTTCTAATTAAGGTTTTCTTACAAATGGAAGGTATTTTTAAATTTGTATATTGTTAGATGTGTACAAGAAGACTTGCATGTCATTTCTCCCTCCTCCTATCTTGCAGTCCACAGCATTATTTTCACACTTGAGCAGACGAACCAAAAGTCTCTGGTGCATCAAAACCAATATCAACCTTCCTGAATTAATTACTTCCTTCAATCTCAGCTTTATAATGAGTCTCTCTGGGAATTGGCACAATTAAAAAAAAAAAAAAAAATTGAGTCACCAGCAAGATGAGGGAAGATGCTGCTCTAAGGCCTGTTCTCTTTCCTCCTCTTTCTACCATTGAACTCTTCAGATTAGTATTCAGGAAGTAAAATCTCACTTCTAAGGATGAGCTCTATTTTAAACAGTCTTGGTTTTCAGACCATTGAGGAAGAAAAGTCATTTTCAACTCCCATATTACAAAACCAAATGTACCATGGTATTCTCTGTTTTTATACAAAAGAAGGTCTTTGAAAAAAATCTAAATTCTCACACTCATTCTATTTGTATCTTAGGGAATATTAATATTTCAAATACATATAGAGCTATCAGCATTTCTTTAATAGTTCAGAGATGGATAAAGAGCTAGGTTTTCAATAACATTTTTATTCTGTGTCTTGATTCATTATTAACACAGTGATTCTCATCAGTCAGCCCTGGAGATTTTATATATATATATATATTTAAATGTTAAATATCATGTTTATAGATACAGATAGCTATATATAGATATATAAATCTCTAGGCTATATTCATAGAGATTCTTATTAGGTGACCTGTGCCAGTAATCTATTTTTCTTATTAAATGAACATTGGGCTGACATTGTTTTTTTAATATCTAAGGTAGAGAATCACTGTGTTAACACAGTCCCCATTATTATGATACAAAGAAAAATGTATGCATCTGTTATGCTTTAATTGCTATATATTTTATTATATTTGTCTAGTAATATAACACACATGTGCAGTTCTTTTTTTGATATAAACTGTTAGTTTAGACCAGACTAGCTCATCATATTTGAAACTCTGTGCCCATTATTTAAAGCATGTGAGATGAGCTACCTTTGGGGGTTAAAAAGGAAACAAATACAATGAACAACAGATGTGATCATAATCTGCGTTAGATATCTGCTCAGTCACTCATCATCAGGGTTAGCTGGCTGATCCTGTTGGCTAAACAGGTATCTCTTTCTAGCTCACCTGTCTATAGATCTTCCTACACATGTACCTTCCATCAGAGATGACCTTTTCAAATAGAAGATGACTATTTACTGGTTAAGCATATTCTATGATGAGAAAAAAGTGAAGGACAGAATGAAGTCAAAAAGGGAATAAAGGTAAAAAAAGTCAAATGGTAGGACTAAGACTGGTAAATGAAATATTTGATATAAGATGCCTATCATTGAGGGGAGAACTAAAAATTGAACTCAGAGCATTTTAGCAATCAAAGAGGAATAAATAATGAATTATGCCACTCATATTTGGAAAAAAAAAAAAAGCCCCAAACCAGTTGCATAGGAAAATCTCAGTTCTTCCCAGAATGGAAACAGAGGAGAAATATCTCAATAGGAACTCATAGAGAGGACACTGCCATGTGGTAAGCCTTATCCATAACACCGCTCCCCCAACCCCAGACCCTTAGTGAGTACAGTAACATGTTTTATTATCCACTTTATTATAATACCTTCTAACACAGGCCCTAAAAAGAATTGAGGAGGAGCCAAACAATACAATGCAAGAATGTTCTCTGTAACCAGTAGCTTAATCCTGAGTTATACAGAGTATTTCTTAAAACTAAACTTTTGCTGATTATTGGGTATAAATGATAGATTTAATATGTTCTATTGTCAGCCACACTGAGTAGAAAACCTATTCCCTAATGAAATTTGAAAATGCCTACCCATACTTGAACATCAAGCTTCTTAAGTTCAGCAGAAGGATAAGTTAAGAAAATATGTGATAATACCACTTTTTCTTAAAGAATCCTGGCCTAGTTCCATCAATAGATAAGTAGCACTGATAATTTTAATATGAGGACATTTAAAGCACATATAATTAGCAAATATGGAAAACAACCTCAGCATTGCACCAATACAACTTCCGACGTTTAAGATAAGTTGGTTGCAAAATGTCTGCCTAGGAATCTAGAAGTATTGGCTTGCCACAAGTACTTTTTAAGTTTAATTCAGTAAAACACAGAACAGCTTCTAAAATTGATTTGGATTTGGGGTAGGTTTATCTTAAATCATTCTTCCTAGACAGTAATCAGATAGCAGTCAATTGACTAATAAGAGACATTTCCAGCTTTTGACCTTAAGAAGCTGTCACCAATATGAAGGCAAATGCTTATTTTTCTCTTCTATATGGATTGCTGCTGGGTTGGGGTAGGAATGAAAATATTACTAGGAGCCATAATAGAACTCATTTGAAAAGAATTATCTTAAAATCATGATATATTAAGAAGATGGACAAGATACACTGAACACTTGTTTATCCCATTAGAAGTTATTAAACAATTCATCAAGAGAGCATCCTGACCAAGTCAGATTTTTAAAGTAGTGTTAAGGTTATATTGACAACCAATAACTCATATAGTCTAGGTAATAATGAATTTATGTCTGGGGACAAGGGTAAGAAAAAAGTCAATCAGATCTGTGAAAAAAATTCCTTTGTTTATCCTGAAACATTCTACACATTGTGATAGAGAGCTGTATCATCCTCATGCAGAAAATTGGCTTGAGAAGCCAAGACTTCCGATTTACCAAGAAAGAAATATATAGTCTTTATAGAATATCTAGTAAGCTAAATGGTCTATAATTTGGGAAGAATAAAGGTTTGTCATTGAAAATGGAATGGACTACAGTCTGATTTTAATGAGAAATAAGCATATTTTGGAAGTTTATACTTAGTGGGCAAACAAATTGGGAAATACCAGAGCCAAGTATTAGAAATATTCTTGAATTTAACCTAAAAGTAGAAAAACTGGGTATTTCATTTAATTAGCCTTAACATATAAGAAGGTGTAGATGGGAAGTATAGTTCTACTATTGTTATGGAGTTAGCTGAAAAATCAGGCTCCCCTCATAAGAACTACTTTTACCTGCATAGACAAGTGGAAGAATGAGAAATTTTATATAACATTTCATATAATCTCACTCAAGTGGCTTTCTGAAATTTGGCTTCCAGTGTTGCTCCACCAACAAAGTCCCAGGTTTCCCACTGATTGGACCAATTTTAATCATCAAGGTAGCTAAGGGAATGTATGTGCTGATGTATGTGAGGAAGTTATTTCTCTACTTCTGGAGTAAACTGGAGAGGTGGATTTGAAATTGGAGCTGACACAGTCCATTTTCTCCTAGGAAGAAAACATAGGGACAGAACAATGAGAATTTCAGAGGCACGGAGCCAGAACTCTTCCAAATCACATCTGAAGATCACCCCACCCCACTACTGGAATTTTCAGTGATCTAGCTATATTAGTTTTCTATTGCTGCACAACAAATTACCACAAACAACAGCTTAAAACAACACCCATTTACTAGCTCATAGTTCTGGTATTCCAAAAGTTCAGGGCAGATATTGTGCTTAGACTATAACAAGGCTGAAATCAATCTTCTGGTTTCTGGCCAGGCTGAGTATATTTTGGTTATACTAAAAATCCACTTCATCAACATCAAGCTCGTTGTTGTTGGCAGGATTCAGTTCCTTGTGGTTGTAGGACTAAGGTCCCTGTTTCCTTCCTGACTGTCAACCAGAAATTTCTCTCAGGTCCTAGAGGCTGCTTCAATTGTTTCTTTCCACACAGTCTCCTCTATCCTCAAGCAGGCATTGGTACCTCAGATCTCATTTCCTCAACCAGCCAGAAAAAAATTTTCTACTTTTAAAGCCTTGTGTGATTAATTCAGAACCACCCAGATAATCTCCCTATCATAAAATCAACTGACTTGAGACCTTAGTTATATTTGCAAAATCCCTTCACAGCAGTACCTAGACTCATGTTTAATGGAGTAACTGGGAGAGTATATACCAGGGATTGGGAATCTTGGGCATCTTCACAGAATTCTGATTACTGCATAACCCAATAAATTCACTTTAATATTTATACCTATTTGAACCACATTATCTGTTATTTATAAGCAAAAGCATTGTAAGTGGTAAACTCCTCAAAAGGAGGGACACACAAATTGAGGTTAACACCTCAATTCAATGTGTGACAACATGAATTCATTATGAAAAGGAACAATTCTCAGCATACATGACTCATGAGTTTGAGAAACAGTGGCCAGTCTATCTTAACATCTTCCAATTTTCATATTCTCTTTCTATACCTGGCTACTAAAAAGTTCCAGGAAATAAATATGGTTGCTAGTATCTAGGACTCTTTGCAAATAAATAATAAAGTTTACCAGAATAGCAAACATACCAAGACTTTTACCTATAGTATTTTAACTGGGTCCAGTCTAGAAAAGAAATTTTGATCCCTCTGATAAAGTAGGTTTATGAAAAATGATTTGTAGAAACCAAAATCTAGCAAGTCTTCTACACATTGTAGAAGCCAAACCACCAGAAGACTAAAAATTTGGATTATATTACCTTCAGAAATGTAGAATCATCTTCCTGGAGTTAGGTTTCTGTGTTAGGTCTTCTTTAATCAAAGAAATTTGTCACTACAAAAACTCCATATAATTTGTTATTCTCTATATAAAGTTCTTTATAAGAAATTTCTTTGAGAATTAAGTAAGGGAAATGGATATACTTTTTAAATTATAATAATGACTATAATGGAAGAGATCAGGTCTCCTTTCTTACTTTGACTGCCAGGAAATTTGCAGCCAAATTTGACTATTGATTAATGAATATGTAGGACCTTGGGATGGTAAACTTGTAATTTTTTTATCTTGTTTTTATTTTCTATTCTATTATTATTTCTTGGTCTTCATTTTCTGTCCAAGGCACCTCAAAACTGGTACAAATGAGGCTGAATTCAAATAAAGGAATAAATTAGTTACATGCATCAAACACACCCTGTACCTATATTATGAACAGCTGAATTTTATTTAGGAAACATTTGGATTGAGAAATTCAGATTAATGAATAGGTCTTCCGCACTATAGATCGAATAATATTCAAAAAGTTCTGATTCAAATAATGTACTTCCTTATTTTAAAAAAATAAAATAATTCCTAAGAAAAACAAACAAAAAATTTTGAAAAATCAAACACGGAAAATTCCTTTTCCATTTGAGTATTTCTAAGATGCCTTCTTCAAAGTTCACACTCTGAATCCTTTAAATTCATAGTCCTAAACACAGTAAAATTGCATACAATGCTATTAATTCAAACAAACCTGAAAAGTTCATTTTTAAAAAGGATTCATATATGAAGTAACTCAAACCCTGTTTTTCTTGAGAAACACAGATACTTGAACAAATCTACAAATAAGAGAGTATCTTTTCAACATTTGACTCAAAGTTTATAAACTAAAGCTTTACCATCTATAAAATGACATTTATTTATAATTATATGTTATCAGCATAATGACCACTATAAGGGACTGTTGTCAAGATTGTGAAGAGAGGTAGGAGGATTGAAATTTTTCAGATCTGATTTAAGGATTTAAGTTTAGCACATGTTGGATGAAACTTTGATTTAAAACATCAACTAGGTGAGGTTACTCCAATTGATCAAGCATGTAAATTTCAAAGAAACAAACATACAGTCAAGTAATAAACTGTGTGGGTAGCAATAGCTTAACTAACATTCTGTTTGGACTAGGGGAGTTTCCCAATGGAAAATGCCTTTACTTTGCTAAACAGACCAAGTTTCCATTTTGTCTTTTCCGCTTACTATATCCATAGCTTCTCATAGACAGAAAAGGGAAGGTGGAGAGGTAGGTATATGAAACAGGAAATAAATCAAACCGCACAAATCACTTGAATCTCTGACTTATTTATACCCTTTCAAATGGTAGTTGTTGGTGAATTGCCTATGGCTCATTATATTATGGATAATTTTAAGTTCTTAGAAGGTTAAGCTAGAGAATTTTTATATTGATAATAAAAGGAAATGATGCTAAGCAAAATAAGCCAATCAGAGAAAGACAATTATCATATGATCTCGCTGATATGTGGAATTTGAGAAACAAGGCAGAGGATCATGGAGGAAGAGAGGAAAAAATGAAATGGGATGAAACCAGAGAGGGAGACAAACCATTAGAGACTCTTAATCTCAGGAAATAAACTGAGGGTTGCTGTGGAGGTGGGTGGGAGGGATGGGGTGGCTGGGTGATGGACACTGGGGAGGGTATGTGCTATAGTGAGCACTGTGAATTCTGTAAGACTGATGAATCACAGACCTGTACCCCTGAAACAAATAATACATTATATGTTCATTAATAAATAAATAATAAATAAAATAAAAAAATAATTATAAGTAAATAAATAATTAAAAATTAAAAAATAATTAAAAAAGGAAATAATGCTGTGGGATACAGCTAGCTGTATTACAGAGTATAGTTAATATCCCACTTATATATATATTCATATTCATGTTATATATACTTATTTGTGTATACATGTGTATATATAAATATGTATTTCTATAACATGATTTACAAATTTTTTCTCCCATTCAGCAAATTGTTTTCTCACTTTCATGACAGTGTCCTTTATAGGACAAATTTTTAATTTTGATGTAATTCAGTTTATCTATCCTATCTTTGCTGCTTGTGCTTTTGGTGTCATATCTAAAAAAACACTGTAGCACTCCAAGTCATGAAAAATTACTCTTCTGTTTTCTTCTAAGTGTTTTATAATTTTAACCTTTAAATTTAAGCCTATAATCCATTTGAGTTAATTGTTATAAACAGTATGAGTTAAGGATCAAACTCCATTTTTCTGTATGAGGATATCCAGTTGTCCCAAAACCATTTATTGAAAAGACTATTCATTCCCTACTGAATGGTTTTATCATCCTTGTCAAAAATAAATTGACCATAGACTAATATCCCTGATGAACATGGATGCAAAAATTCTCACCAAAATACTAGCCTATAAGATCCAATAGTACATTAAAAGGATTATTCACCACAACCAAGTGGGATTTATTCCTGGGCTGCAAGCATGGTTCAATATCTGCAAATTAATATGATACACTACATAAATAAAAGAAAGGACAAGAACCATAGGATACTCTCCATAGATGCAGAAAAAGCATTTGACAAAGTATAGCATCCTTTCTTGATTAAAACTCTTCACAGTGTAGGGATAGAGGGAACATACCTCCATATCATAAAAGCCCACAGTGAACATCATTCTCAATGTGGAAAAACTGAGAGCTTTTCCCCTAAGGTCAGGAATGTGGCAGACATGTCCACTATCACCACTGCTAATCAACATAATACTAGAAGTCCTAGCCTCAGCAATCAGACAACAAAAAGAAATAAAAGCAATCCAAATCAGCAAAGAAGAAGTCAAACTCTCACTCTTTGTAGATGACATGATACTCTATGTGGAAAACTCAAAAGACTCCACCCCAAAATTGCCAGAACTCATACACGAATTCAGCAAAGTGGTAGGATGTAAAATCAATGCACAGAAATCAGTTGCATTTCTATACACCAACAACAAAACAGAAGAAAGAGAAATTAAGGACCTGATCCCATTTACAAATGCACCCAAAACCATAAGATATCTAGGAATAAATCTAACCAAAGAAGCAAAGGATCTGTACTCAGAAAACTATGGAATTCTCATGAAAGAAACTGAGGAAGACACGATAAATGGAAAAATGTTCAATGCTCATGGATTAGAAGAACAAATGTCTACCCTACCTAGAGCAATCTATACATTCAATGCAATCCCTATCAAAACACCATCAACTTTTTTCACAGAGCTGGAACAAATAATCCTAAAATTTGTATGGAACCAGAAAAGACCTCTAATAGCCAAATGAATGTTGAAAAAGAAAACCAAAGCCGGTGGGATAACAATTCTGGACTTCAAGCTCTATTACAAAGCTGTCATCATCAAGACAGTATGGTACTGGCACAAAAACAGACACATAGATCAATGGCACAGAATTGAGAGCCCATAAATGGACCCTCAACTCTATGGTCAACTAATCTTTGACAAAGCAAGAAAAAATATCCAATGGAAAAAAGACAGTCTCTTCAAGAAATGGTGTTGGGAAAATTGGACAGCCACATGCAGAAGAATGAACCTGGACCACTTTCTTACACCATACATAAAAAGAGAGGCAAAATGGATGAAAGACCTAAATGTAAGACAGGAATCCATCAAAATCCTAGGGGAGAACACAGGCAGGAACCTCTAGGACCTCAGCCACAGCAACTTCTTGCTAGACACATGTCCAAAGGCAAGGGAAGCAAGGGCAAAAATGAACTATTGGGACTTCATCAAGATAAAAAGCTTTTGGGGGGGCGGAGCAAGATGGTGGAGGAGTAGGAGATGTGGATTTCGTCTGGTCCCAGGAATTCAGCTGGATAGGGATTAAACCATTCTGAACACCTACGAACTCAACAGGAGATCGAAGAAAGGAATAGCAGCAACTCTCTGAACAGAAAAGTGACCACTTTCTGGAAGGTAGGACTTGCGGAGAAGTGAATCTGAGGCAATATTTGGGAGGATAGACGGCGGGGGAGGAGGACTCCGTTGGCCGCTAACAGCAAGTAATAGAGCCGCAGAGCACAAAATAAGAAATTTTAGAAGTCGGCTCCACTGAGAGACGTTGCTCCAGTGGATAAGCAGGGAGTGGAACCCTCGCTGGGACAGTGTGGTCTCAGGACCCTGGGGTAACAGAAAGACTGGGGGTGCCTGAGTGAGGCAGAGCTCCCAGGTATTGGAGCGGGAAAGCCAGCTGCAGAGACGGAGCCGAGGAGTAGGCTATCAGCTCGGGGTTGCCATAAACTGTGATCTGTGGTGCAGTCGGGCCATTGCTCCTCCAGCAGGGACCCAACAAGCGGCAGATCTGGGGAGACTCCTCTTCCTCCCCCGGGGAGGAGCGGTGCAGGAGTGCACCGCAGGGATCTACTGGGTTTGGAGACTCCAGATGGTGTCGTGTGCCAGAGATAGAAACGCTCGGTCACAGGTCAGCTGAGAACAGAGTGCGGCCAGAGACCGGGGAGACGGGAGTGACTGACTGCTTTTCTCTGGGGGCGCACTGAGGAGTGGGGACCCGCATTCTCGGCTCCTCTGGGGCAGAGATTCGGAGGCCGCATTTTCACTCTCGTCCTCCAAAGCTGTACGGAAAGCTTGCAGGGAACAAAAGCTCCCAAGAGCAAGCCCGAGCAGATAACTTAGCCCAGACCCAGCAAGGGCAGGGCAATTCCGCCTCCGGCAAAGACATTTGAGAACCACAGCAACAGGTCCCTCCCCCCGGAGATCAGCAAGAACAGCCAGCCAAGACCAAGTTTACCAATCAATGAGAACAGCAAACTCCAGAGCTAGGGAAATATTACACATAGAATTCATGGCTTTTTTACCATGATTCCTTAGTCTTTCAAAGTTAATTTTTTTTTAACTGTCTTTTTTTTTTTATAATTTTTCTATTTCCTTTTTTCAACCAACATCTTATCAAACCCATTTTTAAAAAATATTTTTTATTTTTCATTTTTAGTCATATTCTATCCCTACATAGTAGTTACCCTTATTTTTGATATATATATATAAGTTGTTCTCTCTTTAAAATTTTGAGATACAGTTTCTTCTAACAGATCAAAATATACCCTAAATCTCTATTGTATGGCTTTGTTCGAGTCTCCTGCCTGATCACATTGTCTCCCTTTTTTTTTTTAAATCCTCTTCTTTCTTTTTTCAACCAACTTCTTATCTTATCAATTCCTTTTATAAAATCTTTTATAATTTTCATCTTTACAGTCATATTCCATCCCTTCATCGTATTAACCCTTATTTTTGTACATATATAAGTTTTTCTTTCTTTAAAATTTTGGGAGGCACTTTCTTCTAACAGACCAAAATACGCCCAAAATCTAGTGTGTGGCACTGATCTATGTGCACCAGCCTGATCATATTCAATCATATGCTGGTTTATGTTTTGTTTTGTTTAGTTTTTGTTTGTCTATATCTTTTTCTTTTTTCTTTCTTTCCCTTTCTTTTCCCCCAGTTTCAGGTCTTTTCTGATTAGTTTAGTGTATATTTGCTGAGGACGTTGTTACCCTGTTAGTATTTTGTTCTCTCATTCATCTATTCTCCACTGGACAAAATGACAAGACGGAAAAAATCACCTCAACAAAAAGAACAAGAGGCAGTACTGACTGCCAGGGACCTAATCAATACGGACATTACTATGAGGTCGGAACTAGAATTCAGAATGATGATTTTAAAAATACTAACTGGGCGTGAAAAAAACATGGAAGTTATTAGAGAAACCCTTCTGGAGAAATGAAAGAACTAAAATCTAACCAAGTCAAAACCAAAAAGGCTATTAATGAGGTGCAACCAAAAATGGAGGCTCTAACTGCTAGGATAAATGAGGCAGAAGAGAGAATTAGTGATATAGAAGACCAAATGATGGACAATAAAGAAGCTGAGAAAAGAGAGATAAACAACTACTGGATCACGAGGGCAGAATTCGAGAGATAAGCGATACCATAAGACAAAACAACATTAGAATAATTGGGATCCCAGAAGAAGAAGAAAGAGAGAGAGGGGCAGAAGGTATACCGGGGCAAATTATAGCAGAGAACTTCCCTAATTTGGGGAAGGAAACAGGCATCAAAATCCAGGAGGCACAGAGAACCCCTCTCAAAATCAATAAAAATAGGTCAACACCCCGACATCTAATAGTAAAACTGACGAGTCTCAGAGACAAAGAGAAAATCCTGAAAGCAGCTCGGGAGAAGAGATCTGTAACCTACAATGGTAGAAACATTAGATTGGCAACAGACCTATCCACAGAGACCTGGCAGGCCAGAAAGGACTGGCATGATATATTCAGAGCACTAAATGAGAAAAATATGCAGCCAAGAATACTATATCCAGCTAGGCTGTCACTGAAAATAGAAGGAGAAATAAAAAGCTTCCAGGACAAACAAAAACTAAAGGAATTTGCAAACACGAAACCAGCCCTACAAGAAATATTGAAAGGGGTCCTCTAAGCAAAGAGAGAGCCTAAAAGCAACATCGACCAGAAAGGAACACAGACGATATACAGTAACAGTCAACTTACAGGCAATACAATGGTACTAAATTCATATCTTTCAATAGTTACGCTGAATGTAAATGGGCTAAATGCCCCAATCAAAAGACACAGGCTATCAGATTGGATAAAAAAAAAAAGCCCCATCGATATGCTGTCTGCAAGAGACTCATTTTAGACGCAAAAACACCCTCAGATTGAAAGGGAAGGGGTGGAAATCAATTTACCATGCTAATGGACACAAAAAGAAAGCTGGGGTGGCAATCCTTATATCAGACAAATTAGATTTTAAACCAAAGATTGTAATAAGAGACGAGGAAGGACACTATATCCTACTTAAAGGGTCTATCCAACAAGAAGATCTAACAATTGTAAGTATCTATGCCCCTAACATGGGAGCAGCCAATTATATAAGGCAATTAATACCAAAGCAAATAAACACATCAACAACAATACAACAATAGTGGGGGACTTTAACACCCCCTCACTGAAATGGACAGATCATCTAAGCAAAAGATCAACAAGGAAATAAAGACTTTAAATGACACACTGGACCAAATGGACTTCACAGATCTATTCAGAACATTCCATCCCAGAGCAACAGAATACACATTCTTCTCTAGTGCCCATGGAACATTCTCCAGAATAGATAACATCCTAGGTCACAAATCAGGTCTCAACCGGTACCAAAAGATTGGGATCATTCCCTGCCTATTTTCAGACCACAATGCTTTGAAACTAGAACTCAATCACAAGAGGAAAGTCGGAAAGAACTCAAATACATGGAGGCTAAAGGGCATCCTACTAAAGAATGAATGGGTCAACCAGGAAATTAAAGAAGAATTAAAAAAAAATTCATGGAAACAAATGAAAATCAAAACACAACAGTTCAAAATCTTTGGGATACAGCAAAGGTGGTCCTAAGAGGAAAGTATATAGCAATACAAGCCTTTCTCAAGAAACAAGAAAGGTCTCAAATACACAACCTAACCCTACACCTAAAGAAGCTGGAGAGAGAACAGCAAATAAAGCCTAAACCCAGCAGGAGAAGAGAAATAATAAAGATCAGAGCAGAAATCAATGAAATAGAAACCAAAAGAACAGTAGAATAGATCAACGAAATAAGGAGCTGGTTCTTTGAAAGAATTAACAAGACTGATAAACCCCTGGCCAGACTTATCAAAAAGAAAAGAGAAATGACCCAAATCAACAAAATCATGAATGAAAGAGGAGAGATCACAACCAACACCAAAGAAATACAAACAATTATAAGAATATATTATGAGCAACTCTCTGCCAGCAAATTAGATAATCTGGAAGAAATGGATGCATTCCTAGAGATGTATCAACTACCAAAACTGAACCAGGAAGAAATAGAAAACCTGAACAGACCTATACCACTAAGGAAATTGAAGCAGTCATCAAAAATCTCCCAAAAAGCAAAAGCCCAGGGCCAGATGGCTTCCCAGGGAAATTCTACCAAACATTTAAAGAAGAATTAATAACTATTCTTCTGAAACTGTTCCAAAAAATAGAAATGGAAGGAAAACTTCCAAAATCGTCTTATGAGACCACCATTACCTTGATCCCCAAACCAGACAAAAACCCCATCAAAAAGGAGAATTACAGACCAATATCCTTGATGAACACAGATGCAAAAATTCTCACCAAAATACTAGCCACTAGGATACAACAGTATATTAAAAGGATTATTCACCACGACCAAGTGGGATTTATCCCTGGGCTGCAAGGTTGGTTCAACATCCACAAATCAATCAACGTGATACAATACATTAATAAAGGAAAGAACAAGAACCATATGATTCTCTCAATAGATGCAGAAAAAGCATTTGATAAAGTACAGCATCCTTTCTTGATCAAAACTCTTCAGAGTATAGGCATAGAGGTATGTGTACATACCTCAATATCATAAAAGCCATCTATGAAAAACCCATAGCGAATATCATTCTCAATGGGGAAAAACTGAGAGCTTTCCCCCTAAGGTCAGGAACACGGCAGGGATGTCCACTATCACCACTGCTATTCAACATAGTATTAAAGGTCCTAGCCACAGCAATCAGACAACAAAAAGAAATAAAAGCCATCCAAATCGGCAAAGAGGAAGTCAAACTCTCACTGTTTGCAGATGATATGACACTTTATGTGGAAAACCCAAAAGACTGCACCCCAAAACTGCTAGAATTCATACAGGAATTCAGTAAAGTGGCAGGATACAAAATCAATGCACAGAAATCAGTGGCATTCCTATACACCAACAAGACAGAAGAAAGAGAAATTAAGGATTCGATCCCATTTACAATTGCACCCAAAACCATAAGATACCTAGGAATAAATCTAACCAAAGAGGCAAAGGATCTGTACTCAGAAAACTATAAAATACTCATGAAAGTAACTGAGGAAAACACAAAGAAATGGAAAATGTTCCATGCTCATGGATTGGAAGAACAAATATTGTGAACATGTCAATGCTACCTAGAGCATTGTACACATTCAATGCAATCCCCATCAAAATACCATCCACTTTTTTCAAAGAAATTGAACAAATAATCCTAAAACTTGTATGGAACCAGAAAAGACCCCGAATGGCCAGAGAAATGTTGAAAAAGAAAAGCAAAGCTGGCGGCATCACAATTCCGGACTTCAAGCTCTATTACAAAGCTGTCATCATCAAGACAGTACGGTACTGGCACAAAAACAGACACATAGATCAGTGGAACAGAATAGAGAGCCCAGAAATGGACCCTCAACTCTATGGTCAACTAATCTTCGACAAAGCAGGAAAGAATGTCCAATGGAAAAAAGACAGTCTCTTCAACAAATGGTGTTGGGAAAATTGGACAGCCACATGGAGAAGAATGAAACTGGACCATTTACTTAAACCACACACAAAAATAGAATCAAAATGGTTGAAAGACCTAAATGTGAGACAGGAGTCCATCAAAAATCCTAAAGGAGAACACAGGCAGCAACCTCTTAGACCTCAGCTGCAGCAACTTCTTCCTAGAAACATCGCCAAAGCCAAAGGAAGCAAGGGCAAAAATGAACTATGGGACTTCATCAAGAAAGAAAGCTTTTGCAGAGCAAAAGAAACAGTCAACAAAACCAAAAGACAACCGATAGAATGGGAGCAGATATTTGCAAATGACATATCAGATAAAGGGCTAGTATCCAAAATCTATAAAGAACTTACCAAACTCAACACCCAAAGAACAAAT
Source organism: Halichoerus grypus (assembly GCF_964656455.1). Classification (NCBI taxonomy): domain Eukaryota; kingdom Metazoa; phylum Chordata; class Mammalia; order Carnivora; family Phocidae; genus Halichoerus; species Halichoerus grypus. The sequence continues at coordinate 89,495,105 of NC_135712.1, forward strand.
GATCCAATCAAGAAATGGGCAGAAGACATGAACAGACATTTTTCCAAAGAAGACATCCAAATGGCCAACAGACACATGAAAAAGTGCTCAACATCACTCGGCATCGGAAATTCAAATCAAAACCTCAATGAGATACCACCTCACACCAGTCAGAATGGCTAAAATTAACAAGTCAGGAAATGACAGATGTTGGCAAGGATGTGGAGAAAGGGGAACCCTCCTACACTGTTGGTGGGAATGCAAGCTGGTGCAGCCATTCTGGAAAACAGTATGGAGGTTCCTCAAAAAGTTGAAAATAGAGCTACCCTATGACCTAGCAATTGCACTACTGGGTATTTACCCCAAAGATACAAATGTAGGGATCCGAAGGGGTACGTGCACCCCGATGTTTATAGCAGCAATGTCCACAATAGCCAAACTGTGGAAAGAGCCAAGATGTCCATCGACAGATGAATGGATAAAGAAGATGTGGTATATATATATATATATATATATATACATATATACAGTGGAATATTATACAGCCATCAAAAAGAATGAAATCTTGCCATTTGCAATGACGTGGATGGAACTGGAGGGTGTTATGCTGAGCGAAATAAGTCAATCAGAGAAAGATATGTATCATATGACCTCAGTGATATGAGGAATTCTTAATCTCAGGAAACAAACTGAGGGTTGCTGGAGTGGTGGGGGGGAGGGATGGGGTGGCTGCGTGATAGACATTGGGGAGGGTATGTGCTATGGTGAGTGCTGTGAATTGTGCAAGACTGATGAATCACAGATCTGTACCTCTGAAACAAATATACATTATATGTTAAAAAAAAAAAGAAGAAGAAGATAGCAGGAGGGGAAGAATGAAGGGGGGGAATCGGAGGGGGAGACAAACCATGAGAGACTATGGACTCTGAGAAACAAACTGAGGGTTCTAGAGGGGAGGGGGGTGGGAGGATGGGTTAGCCTGGTGATGGGTATTAAAGAGGGCACATTCTGCATGGAGCACTGGGTGTTATACGCAAACAATGAATCGTGGATCACTACACAAAAACTAATGATGTAATGTATGGTGATTAACATAACATAATAAAATAAAAAGATAAAAAGTTTTTGCACAGCAAAGGAAACTGTCAACAAAACCAAAAGACAATAGACAGTATGGGAGAAGATATTTGCAAATGCCTTATCAGATAAAGGACTTGTATCTAAAATCTATAAAGAACATATCAAACTCAACACCCAAAGAACAAATAATCCAATCAAGAAATGGGCAGAAGACACAAACAGACATTTCTTCAAAGATGACATACAAATGGCCAACAGACACCTGAAAAAATGCTCAACAACACTCGGTATCAGGGAAATACAAATCAAAACCACAATGTGCTACCACCTCACACCTGGTCAGAATGGCTAAAATTAAGAATTCAGGAAACAACAGATGTTGGCGAAGGTGCGGAGAAAGGGGAACCCTCTTACACTGTTGGTGGGAATGCAAGCTGGTGAAGCCACTCTGGAAAACAGTATGGAGTTTCCTCATAAGAGTTGAAAATAGAGCTACCCTATGATCCAGCAACGGCACTACTGGGTATTTACCATAATACAGATGTAGTTATCTGAAGGGGCAGCTGTACCCCAATGTTTATAGCAGCAATGTCCATAACAGCCAAACTACGGAAAGAGCCCAGATGTCCATCGACAGATGAAAGGATAAAAAAGATGTGTATACACACACACACACACACACACACACACACACACAATGGACTATTACTCAGCCATCAAAAAATAAATAAAATCTTGCCATTTGCAATGACATAGATGGAACTAGAGGGTATTATGCTAAGCAAAATAAGTGAATCAGAGAAAGACAATTATAGATCTCACTCATATGTGGAATTTAAGAAACAAAACAGAGAAGCTTAGGGGAAAGGAGGGAAAAATAAAACAAGATGAAATCAGAAGAGGGAGACAAACCATAAGAAACTCTTAATCATAGGAAAAAAACTGAAGACTGCTGGAGGTGAGATTGCTGGAGTACAGGGATGGGGTAACAGGGTGATGGGCCTTAAGGAGGGCACGTGATATAATGAGCACTGGGTATTTTATAAGACTGATGAATCACTGACCTCTACTTCTGAAACCAAAAATACATTATATGCTAATTGATTGAACTTAAATTAAAAAAATAAAACAGGGAATCAAAAAAATAGAGTACTTCATTCTAAAAAACAAAACAAAACAAAAAAACAGAAAACAATTGACCAAAATCATTTGAGGATTTATTTTTTAAAAAAGTTACTGGTAGTTTCTATGTGTTTACACTAACTGGACTTATACCAATTATTTTCAGATAACAAGCACTTTCTTTGGCTAAATTTTACACTTATAACAAATGTACTTTTTTTAACAAGAAAAGAGGAATTACAAAAGTGGAAGTGGGGGTTTAGTAAGAGTTGGGAAGAAAAGTAATGTAATGGAAAGAACTCCAAATTAGGGAACTCGACACCTGAATTCTCGTTCTGTTTTTGTTAGTAGCAATATGCAAAGGTTAACAGGCTAATTCAGTATATCTGAAGTATAATAAAGAACGGCCTTTTAAGCTGGATCATATACCCACCTCTCACCTTACCCAACACTGTGACTGACAGTTTAACAAACGAGAACTAAAATTTTTTTTTAAAACATCTATTTGAGAGAGAGAGAATAAGCAAGCAAGCATGGAGGGTGGGGGTCGGGGTGAGAAGCAGACTCCCCGCTGAGTGTAGAGCCTGATGCTGGGCTTGATCTTATAACCCTGAGATCATGACCTGACTTGAAATCAAGAGTTGGACGCCCAACCAACTAAGCCACCCAGATGCCCCCAGAACTGAAATTTTAAAAGGAATTCTTCTCTCATGGGAAGGGTGTCCTGAAATTTATTAGCACTCTATAATAGTAAGTTATTGCTTTGGTTCATTTAGGCTGCTATAAGAAAATGTCGTAGACTGGGTGGCTTACAAATAGAAATTAACTTCTCACAGTCCTGGAGGCTACCAAGTTCAAGATCAAGGTGCCAGCTGATTTGGTGATTTGTGAAAGCCTGCTTCTTGGTTCAAAAATGTCCTCATAATGCAAAAGCAGGTGGAGCTCTCTGTGGTCTTTTTCAAAAGGGCACTAATCCCATTCACAACGGCTCTGCCTCCATGACCTAATCACCTCCCAAAGGCCCCACTGCTAAATATCACATTAGGAATTAGGTTTCAACATACAAACCTGGAGGCAACACAACATCCAGTCTATAGCATACATGTAGATTCAGCTATGTCACAGGAAAATTTATACTCTTCGGAAGATAACTACTATGAAATGAATGGGTCTGATATTATCCAGTCAATCCACAGGGCATAAATTAATGACTTTCCTTCTATATGCCGAAGTGTAGATCTGCTTTTCATCACACTGTTTTTGTGTATGCATTCTTTAATCTAGTCTTATTTATCCTCCAGTTTGTCTGTTTTGGGTATTATAAACAAATCTATCTGTATAGTCTATAAGTAATAAATCAAAAGTGTCAATACCCAATCAAAAACATTTAAAAATATATCACTTCTAATAAATATTCCTCTTTCCTTCAAGTGAATATTTTTCATTCAATTATAATAGAATCCTCTTGTTATAGGGGATATACTTCTATATACTGTAGAATACTCTGATTATAATCTTTTTTTAAGGTCTGTATTTGTAACTGCACAAAACAAGAATCCATAAAAGGCAATTATTTCTGTACTTTTTGTTCTTTCAAGGCCCCAATTTTGTAGTAAATGGATAGCACTAGAACACTTTATCATATCACAACAAAAAAAGGAAAAAAAAGTTAAAAAAAAAGCTATATATTAGTGAGCGAATGACCTTCAGCCTGAAACTTCCATATCTTCTAGTCCATTCCATTAGAATAAGTATTATCAGTATCTCATAGCCCACGTCCTCTGACTTCTGAACTGATAAATAAAGCAGACTCTCCGTTTCCAGAGAGTTTCTAATTTAAAGCACTTAGTGCTCAATCCAGCATAGAGCATGAACAGACTTTAAAAATTCTCCTATCCTAGGAGAGAGATCACACTTCCCCAGATTTCAGAATGTTGTTTTAGCTGTTACAGGATGAAGCAAATGAAAAAGCGAAACTCCCAGAGCAAAGCAGAATATACTTTAAAGATGTCCATAAGGTTAAAAGTAAATTTTTTACTGGCATACTCAGCCCTCTATCTTCTTTACTTTCTATGCTGAGCACTATACCTTAACCGAGGTTCCAAAATCTATAGTATAATCTTGGTAACTAAAAATTCTATTAAACTACCAAAAACTGTTCACTTATTATCAAATGCCTGTGGTCAGGATAACACTGGGTATCCTAAACTCATGATTCACAGGTAACTAGTTAGCCCAATTGATGCAACATATTCTTTGCTCTTTAAAAACATAAAGAATATTGTTGCCTCTTACCTCACTTATCTCATCTCTTCGTTTTATTTGCTTATTGACATTTTCTTATTACTAAAAGCTAAAAGTCCAGCTTCCTCTAGGAAATCCTCCCTCAATTTTTATTGGACATTTATCTTTAGTACTTTTCATTTGTAAATTACTCTCTGCTATTATATTTTTTAATTCTCTGCCTGCTTTCCCAGGGTAGTTTGAGCTCTTTGAAAGCTGAGGCAGAATCTGATGTACTTTAATATCATACTTATCTTTTAATCTTATAGAAAACACCCACGTAAGTTAATCATAAATTGCAAAATACTTAGGGGAATACATTATAATTATTCTGGATTTTAAATGACAATTTTTGTATCTGATGATTGAGAGCAGGTACAGAGTCTCGTTCTTATTGTATCCCCAGTGCTTGAACTAGGTACTCATTTAACTCATGTTGAATGAATGGCTGGATTAATAACTTACCTTAAAAGAAAATACAAAATTAAAAGGAAGTTAAATATTCTTTTCTGTAATATCTGCTATTAGGATAACACTGCAATACTGATTAAAACACAAGAAATGATGTGAACCAGAGAACATATATGGAAGCAAATAAGCACATGAAAGATGATCAACATTATTAGTCAATAGAGGAATGAAAATTAAAATGACAGTGAGATACACCATCACATACCTACTCTATTGATCAGAATTAAAAAGATTGAACATACCAAATGTTGGAGATTTAGAAAAACTAGAACTCTCATATACACTGTTGGTGGGAATGAAAATGAAACAACTACTTTGGAAAATAGTTTGGTAATTTCTAAAAAGAGTTATGATCAAGCCATTCCACTCCCAGGCATTTACTTAAGAGAAATGAACACACATGTTCATACAAACACTTGAACCCAAATGTTAAAATTACTTTCATTTTTAATAGCCAAAATCTGAAAACAACTCAAATGTCTATCGGAAGGTGAATGGAAAAACAAATTGCGATATATCCAGGCAATGGAATACTCCTCAGCAATAAAAAGCAACAATCCATTGGTATTTAATACAACATGGATACCTCCGCAAACAATTATTCTAAGAAAGCAGACTAAAGAGTACATACTGAGTGATGCAATTTATATAAATATCTAATACATAGTGACAGAAGTAATCAGTAGTGACAGCAAATGGGTAATTGCCTGGGATTGGGGAATGGGGTAGGAATAAGGATTAGAAACGATCATGAGGAAACTTTTGTGAGTAATGGATATCTTATTATCTTGATTGTGATAATGGATCCATAGGTATACAGATATGTCAAAACATCACAAATTGTACATTTTAGATCTAAAACTGGCATACAATAATTACACATATCAATAAAGCTGTTCAAAAAGAAAGACTAAAGGATCCTTGGAATAAATTATCCATATATTTAATCTGATGAAAATCATCAAGAGTTATCATTTCAGGTAGTTGACTAGCTCACAACCTCCTTTCCCTTTTCTGGCATCTGCTCAGGAGTTTTCAGTGGTGGTTCTTAAGTCCATGTGAGATACAGTTTAATATAATGTTAAGATATTTATTATTTTGATGTTTATCTAATTTTATGTAACTTTAAAATAAGTATACAGTGTATTGAAATCTTAATATACAATTTACAATTACGAATAATATAAATAAATATGTAAATATATAACCATCCAAGCAGTTGAAATTCTGTCTTCTCACTGCATTTAAAATATAATCCAAACACTTCATTGTGATTTGAAATCTGCCCTCTTCTCTCTTTAATGTCATAACACTCTTAAGAATAGATCACCATCCTGTGATCATAGACATTCTTTTTGTTTTTCTCCATTGGGAACATGTCAAGCTCCATTATCCCTCTGGGCCATCGCACTTGCTAAAGCATTTGTTAAAAACCCTCCCCAGATCATCCTCATCAACTCCTACCTCCTCCACGAAGTCATCACCATAATACAATCCAAATAGTCAATTATACTCCCTTTCACTCTTTATCACATATTCCTGTTTTATTTTCTTCATTGCATTTATTTCCAATTTGTCCTCTTTATTCACTGGCTTTGTCTATTTTCCATCACTAGAATGTTAAGTGCAATGTGGCAGTAGACTTTGTTAATCACAGTAACCCCAAAACATAGACCATGTCTGGAACATAGGTAGGCATTCAAAAATGATGAAAGCTCATGTACTTTAGCATGTTTTCAGTGTGGCAAGTAAACCTGGTTACTAGTAGGCAGGCTGTTTTCTCATGGCTGTCTCATTAAGACAAATGGACTGATTTTATGTGAATAGCTAAAGAAGTGTATTTTGATGACAATTTTGACCATTTAAATAGATTTAATCTGACTATAATGACTACATATTTCATGTGTAACACAAAGTTGAATAAACTGAATTTTAGTCAAGTTATCTTCAAAGTGGTGCTATTTTTAAAAATTCATCTTTATTATTTCTACAATCTTACAGTGGTTTGCAAAAAATAGAAATTTTGTGGCAAAAATGCAGTAACCTAGGAAACTTCCACTTTGAGCCATTTAGTGAAAAAGATAACCCTAAGGCATATTCTCAGTGAAACAACTGGATCTTGCACCAAATATAATTTTTGTCACACTGACATTTTCAGAAGACAAAAGTTGAAATAGACACATAAACCAACAAACACAATAAGCATTCTGGAAGAAATGAGGGAGAATTCAAACAGATACTCCCAACCAATGACTGTGCAAGGGAAAAGAATTACACTTGACATCCCCAGATTCTGCTTGGAACCCTACAGGGGAACTAAGTTTTTCTAAGGTCAGTAAATACCCCAAATAGTAAATGCAGTATTTTCCAAAGAAAGGCATCTCCAAATTAGAACCTTAGATTTTCCAAAGATTAAGATTAGCCACCTATAAATTCATAAAGCTCACTAACATACTAAAAACAAGACTCTGTGAATGACATTTGACAGAAACAACACAAACAGTTTTACATCGGAAAGATGTTATAAATTAGAATTTATAGCTAGACACCATAGATTAACTACATGTGACATATTTGCAGAAATATCTTCTGGTAACATAAGAACTGGCCAACACTTTATTCTCAGAAATTACCAGGAAGATTTGAAACCAATCAAATTATACCTTAGAAATAAAATATAACTGCTTTAATCAAAAATATATGGCTAATATGATCCTCTCAATAGATGCAGAACAAGCATTTGACAAAGTACAGCATCCACTCTTGATAAAAACTCTCAACAAAGCAGGGATAGAGGGAATATAACTCAACCTCATAAATAACATATATGAAAAACTCACAGCTAATATAATCCTCAATGGGGAAAAACTGAAAGCTTTTCCCCTACAGTCAGGAATAAGACAGGGATGTCCACTCTCACCATTGTTATTTAACATAGGAAGTCCTAGCCAAAGCAATCAGACAAGAAAAAGAAATAAATGGCATCCAAATAGGTAAGGAATAAGTCAAACTTTCACTATCTGCAGAAGACATGATATTCTACATAGAAAACCAGAAAGACTCCACCAAAAAATTGCTAGAACTGATACACAAAGTCATCAAAGTCACTGGATACAAAATCAATGTACAGAAATCTGTTGCATTCCTATACACCAATAATGAAGCAGCAGAAAGAGAAATCAAGGGATCGATCCCATTTACAATTGCACCAACACCAAGAAGATACCAAGGAACAAACCTAACCAAAGAGGTAGAAGACCTGTACTCTGAAAACTATAAAATACTGATGAAAGAAATTAAAGATGACACAAGGAAATGGAAAGACAGTCCATGCTCATAGATTGGAAGAACAAACGTTGTTAAAATGTTTATTCTACCCAAAGCAGTCTACACATTTGGTGCAATTCCTATAAAAATGCCACCAGCATTTTTCACAGAGCTAAAACAAACAATCCTAAAATTTGTATGGAACCTCAAAAGACCTGAATAGCCAAAGCAATCTTGAAAAAGCAAAGCAAAGCTGGAGGCATCACAATTCTGGACTTTAACTTATATTACAATGCTGTAGCAATCAAGACAGTATGGTACTGGCACAAAAATGGACACATAGATCAATGGAACAGAACAGAAAACCCAGAAATGGGCCATCAGCTGTATGGTCAACTAATCTTCAACAAAGCAAGAAAGAATATCCAATGGAAAAAAGACAGGCTTTTTAACAGATGGTGTTGGGAAACCTGGACAACAATAAGCAAAAGAAACTAGACCACTTTCTTACACCATCCACAAATATAAATTCAAAATGGATGAAAGACCTAAATTTATGTCAGGCTTGAAACCATAAAAATCTTAGAGGAGAACACAGGCAGCAACCTCTTTGACACTGGCCACAGCAAATTCTTACTAGATACATCTCTGGAGGAAAGGGAAACAAAAGCAAAAATAAACTATTGGGACCTCATCAAGATAAAAAGCTTCTGCACAGTGAAGGAAACAATCAACAAAACCAAAAGGGAGCCTGTGGAATGGGAGAAGATATTTGCAAATGATATATCTGATAAAGGGTTAGTATCCAAAATATATAAAAAACTTATCAAACTCAACACCCAAAAAAGGAATAATTATAAAATGGGCAGAACAAATGAATAGACATTTTTCCAAAGAAGACATACAGATGGCTAACAGACACATGAAAAGATGCTCAACATCACTCATCATCAGGGAAATACAAACTACCATGAAATATCACCTCAGAAAGGCAGAATGGCTAAAATTAACAACACAGGAAACAACAGATGTTGGTGAGGATGCAGAGAAAGGGGAACTCTCTTACACTGTTGGTGGGAATGCAAACAGATGCAGCCACTGTGGAAAACAGTATGGAGGTTCCTCAAGAAGTTGAAAATAGAACTACCCTATAATCCAGCAATTGCACTGCTGTACCCAAAGGATACAAGAATACTGATTCAAAGAGATACATGCACCCTAATGTTTATAGCAGCATTATCTACAATAGCCAAATCATGGAAAGAGCCCAAATGTCCATCCACTGATAAATGGATAGAGATGGGGTGTGTACACACACACATACACACACACACACACACACACACACACAATGGAATATTACTCAGCCATCAAAAAGAAAGAAATCTTGCCATTTGCAATGACTTGGATGGAACTAGAAAGCATGCTAAGCAAAATAAATGTCAAAGAAAGAGAAATACCATACAATTTAATTTATATGTGGAATTTAAGAAACTAAATAAATAAAATAGGAGTGAAGAAAGAGGAAGCAAACCGTAAAACAGACTCTTAACTACAGAGAACAAGCTGAGGGTTGCTGGAGGGGAGGTGGGAGGGAGGATGGGTTAAATAGGTGAAGGGTATTAAGGAGGGCACTTGTGATGAGTCCTGGGTGTTACAGGTAAGTGATGAATCACTTAATTCTACTCCTGAAACTACTATTATGCTATATGTTAACTAACTGGAATTTAAATAAAAACTTGAAACAAAAAAGAAAAATATATGGCTAAATGCCAGCCTAGACTCAATTGCATACAGAGTAAAAGAAGTGATAATAAACCTGAAGAAATCACCTACAATGCATCAAAGAGAATAAAGATAACGCATTTAAGGAATTTCAAATATTTTTAGGTTGTCAAAGCTAATATTCACCTAACTGGGGTCACAAAGAGAGAAAATAAAAGAAAGGCAATATTTAAAGAAATATGCAGCTCTGAATTTTCCACAACTGATGAAAAGGAATGAATTTATATATACAGGAATCACAATGCATTCTAAATAGGATAAAAAATAAATAAAAGTCTGAAGACACAATAAGGAAACTAAAGAATATCAAAAACAGATTATTTTCAAACCATCAAAGGGAAAAAGACAGATCTACAATAGAGAGTTAGACAGTAGATTTCTCAGTGGCAAATATGAAAGCCAGAAGACAGTAGAATAGTATCTCCAAAATCATGGGAAGAAATGATTACCTACAGAAATAAAACTAGTAAAATTCTTTCAAGAATAAAGGTAAAATAACACTGTCAGATAAAGTCTGAGAGTTTACCACCAATAGGTCAAATGAAGAACACTGAGACTTTGTTTTTCTAGTATTAAATTCAATATTAAGGATTTATTTTCAGGAAAACATTATACATTATATGAATAAATTTAATGTTAATGTTATTGGTGTTATATTTGTTGGAATTTGTATTATGATTATATACAAACTATAAGTTCAGGAAATATATACGCAGTCTCAAGTTTATTCTTATTAAACTTAAATATGTATAATGTAAGTGAACCTGAGGGGTCCATGAAACTATTAAAGGAGTCATTGAAACTATTTAAATATGATGAATGCTCAGCTAGATAATCCCTTATATCTCCTGCAGCTCTAAAATTGCATGATTTTCTTTCTGCAATCATATCTATCACCATCTTTTCAGCTTCAGCTTACTCTTGTATCTTGCTGTCATTAAGTCTGTTTACTGAGTGTGAAAAAAGAATATTTCAACTTTTCAAAAATCTGAGCTAAAGTGACTTACTTGAAGCTTTCAAATTCATCATCGTTAGATCTTCTAATGGATATTGCACTTCTCTGAACATATTACACTTTTTAATCGAATTCCAGGCACAGGAAATAATTAAGTAATGGTACTTTTTATGTTGTACACAAGGTTGAAATCTCTCATATAAGTGCTTGCTTGTTTTAATCATCTTTCTTTTTTTTTTTTTTTTTTTTTTAAAGATTTTATTTATTTATTTGACAGAGAAAGACACAGCGAGAGAGGGAACACAAACGGGGAGTGGGAGAGGGAGAAGCAGGCTTCCCGCCGAGCAGGGAGCCTGATACGGGACTCGATCCAGGGACTCCAGGAGGGCGCCTGGGTGGCTCAGTTGGTTAAGCGACTGCCTTCGGCTCAGGTCATAATCATCCTTCTAAGAAAATATCCTATTTTGACTTTTCTCTCTGTCCTACTGGCTTCCAGCAAGGTGCAATGATTGCTCTGTAAGGATGAACTTTTCAGTATAAAATAATGGTTTTGCATCATCTAGAAGCTTTATGTTTTCATGTATTTTTTACCACAAAGTCTTAATCATGCAAAGTATTTTAGAATTTTGTTCAGTTATGCATTTGGTAGACAACTGATAAATGATTGATGCTTTTACATTTTGAAATTATAAAATGCTTCTATTGGATTAGAAGAATCTACTGGATTAGAAGACTTGCCTTATCTTTCCTTCTTAAAACCGGCTGCTTTGAATTCTGTTGTACCTCCTGAAGGAGATTTTAACAAGACTTGCTCTAAGAAAGGCTATTTTCATTACCCTTATAAATCAGGAGATGAATTCTGTAGGGTGGTTAAATTTTAAAACATATTCAGAATATTGGTTTTTAATGTCATGCTATGTTTATTATTTTTCATCAGGTATGTCTAGATTTCAAATGCAATCAGTTATAAATTCTTTTTTCACCCCCCAAAATAGGGGGAAAATCCTACACACCATAGTTTGAGAACCTTAGGTTAGTAAGGGAGAAAAATGTTTTTGTATTTCAAGCATGCTATTAATAACTAGTTAACTTTTTTAGGGGTAACTACACCTGCCTAACCCTTATTTTTTTCTCCAAAAACAAGAATGGAGGTGAGGCAAAGATCATGTACTAAGTGATAGCTATATCTGTCAAGAGCTTTAGAAACTGTAGGTATCAAAAACTCTAGTTAATAGCTTAAACCAAGAGTTGTTTTTTTGTTCCCTCACTTAAAGAAGTCCAGCACTTGTACAACAAGAAATGTTAGTTATACTTATCAACAGACACCCAGATGCTACCATATGTCTATTCTTCCAAATTTGGCCAGTGGATTTTGGTCTCTCTTGTTGCAAGATTGCTGCTGTAGCTCCAAGTATTGCATATGCTTAGGTAAATACAGAGTCATACCTATTTTATACCAGCAAGAATTTTTTTTCCCCCTGATGTCTCCCATTACACACACCCTCTAGGATATTCCTCCCTGTATCTCACTATGCAGAACTGGGTCACACATATATACTAATCAAAAAGTAAGATGGACAAAGAGAATAGCATGATTAGCAGGACTTGGTTAAACCAGTGTTTCTTTTGAGAATCCTAGGGGTATTTTAGGCTGGAAAATTCTTTGTTATTCAGAACAGTACTGTATTTACCCAGACACCTGGAATTTATAAACTAAGGGCACTGAATGTCCTTATTATCTCTCAATCCTTTGGACTCTCTAAAACATGTTCAAACATTTCTAAATGTCCCTTAGAGGGAAGGTACATCCCCTGGCTAAGATCCATTAGCCAAAGTTGGGCATATTTCCACCAGGAACAACAATGGAATTCTGTTGCAAATTAAGAAGTGATGAATGGCTACTTGGTAAGCAATCACAGTACCTACGATGAATTCAAAGTTCCCTTTCAGTTCTAATATCTACAGTTTTATGAAGATATACTAGGCTACCACAAACATGAGCCTAAAAAAATATTTTGCTATTTCAAAATTGTGTTTTCACAACCAAAAAATCCTATAATACCTTTCCAATATAAGCAGAAAGATTTACTTCTTTTCATTTCAATCCCAAACTGTTACACTTCCCTAGTGGTGTAAATTATAAAATTTTCAAACAATTTGCCATTTTTGTTGGGAAACCACTGTTTCAAGTCATATTGGGGAATGGAAGAGGAATCAAAAGTACCAAAGAAACCAAAAGATCCAGTGGTTATATTAAGAATGGTCTTATGTTCATTGTTCAATAAAAGATAAGAGTGGAAGATTCTGAACTCCCAAATTCCATGTACCAAAATGTTTGCTAGTTCTTTTCCATGGATGTTCTAAGTAGCTGTCCACTTTGCATTAAGTGTAATGAAATAATGTTCTCACTGTATACAATTCTATTGTAGGCTCTGGACATATGGTAACTGAGGTCCTATCTTATTCAAAATTTTTATGCAAAGCACAAAATGTACCAAATAATGATCAGTAAAGATTTATTAAATAAAGGAATTTTTGCCTTTAAATTTTTCACCTAATAAGCTTGCAGCAATGGGAGGAAGTAGACAATTAAAACTCTTTTCTGTGTCTTCACAAAATCTTTTTAATTATATTATTACATGTAAATAATTCAAACAGTGAGCAAGTTAGGCTAAAAGATCCTTGCTTCTAATATAAAAGCAGTGGTTTAAAAATCATAGTTTCTGGAGCTCTTGGAGTTCTACAGAGTTATCTCTAGGGTTAGGGGAGGGCTAGTTAGAGGATAAATGAAGCAAATAAGGTTAATGTATAGAGGTTGGTCTTTCACCTCTGCTCTATGAATTCCCTTTTTTATGTATTTTTTGTTCTGTGTAAAATTTTAAAAAAAGTATTACTAAAAATGGCATGCGAATCACTGGTCTACAGTAATGGATAGGTGGTACTGTCAATGTTCCATTCTCAGATAGAGAAAATGTATTCAAAGTTTGCTCAAAGAAGCCCACCTTCCAAAAAACGGTTAACCATTGTTCCAGGACAAAAAGTCACCTTAATGATATCCGTCAAAAGAGAAAAGACTGGAAGCTCTTCTTTATTTGTGTCAACAGCAATGCCTCCTGGAGGCAGAAATGCAAATTGCCCCTGAAGTGAAGATATTTCATTCAATATTCATTTTAAAACTGTGCAAAGTGCTGGGGAAGGAAATTAATTGGACTTGATCTCTTCCCTCAAGGAGTTTACCAGTCAGCACATAATAGGTATGCAAATACGTCTTTCCTTTTCTTAGAGAGCCCATTCTACCTACAACCCTCATAAAAATAGCCCAACATAACAGACTTCATCCTTTCAGTCATAATAATTAGACTAAGAGCAGACAACTTATACAAATTAAGCCAATTATATTCTACCTGGAATTTGGAATTAGGTCACTGATTCTAAGTCAACGAGCTATGGAGAAGAGATGGGGAAATGTACAATAAAAAAAGTATCCAAGTTGGCAAGTAGGCAAGATACTCTGAAATTATGAAAGAGCACAGACTGAGGGCCTTGCAAAGACACCCAGTTTGCGGGGGAAAAATGTGCAAAGAAAGAAGATATGCCCCCAAAGACAGAGAAAAGCAACTACAGCTTTCCAGTCCCATGAGACCCAATAATAATTGCTAGTAGCTGGGTTCTATGCTATTCCCCAGGATCCTTATAATAAGCCTCTTTTATGTAAAGTATGTTGTGTAGCCCCCTCTCTTCAGCCAAGTGACTCTTTACTAAAGAGGGAGCCTGAAAGGCAAACTCTATATACAACACACTAAACCACGCAAACATTATCCATGCTGTACTGACTTTTGAATTTTCTTCTTTATCTTTCGTTTTTTCTCTGTATCCCTTGCTTCCTATAATTCTCTCCCCCATACTACTAATCAGCTTTATTCCCTTCCTTATTTCTTCAATTTTATTCCCCAGTTTTGAAGAGTAACTAAGAATTTTTATATAGCTTAAAGGCTATTCAAAGACATGTCATACTAACCTTTCCAACATAACTTTATTGTTTAAATTTTTGCCAGTAAAAAACAAGAGTTGCATTACCTTTCTGATCACAGATTTTGAACAATACAGTTGGAAAATTTCTTGGTAATGAAGTAAAGACTAAAAGAAGATTATTTTCTAAACAATATTTAATAAAATATTCTCAGAGCTTCCAGATAAAAATGTGTTTTAAGAAAAACTCGGGATCCTATAGAGTACTTCTACTAAGTAAAAACATTTGAAAGTTTGACGTAAATTGAGAAAATGAAATGTAGTAAGCTCTCCATATCATAAAAACAGCAGGCTTTCATATATTCAAGCTGCATGGGCTTTGGCATTCAGTTCTAAATGTACCCAAATTAGGTAATAATGATCAAGACCAACAAAATCCTGGTGAGTAATGACCACATTTGAAGACCCGATGGTCCCAAGGGCAGTGGTAGGCCATTATTACCTACTGGGTCTTAATCTCTCAGAGATATCATAAACTGAGGCTTCTACTTTGATCACAGACTTAAAGGAATCCAGAGGCATTGATTTTCATTCTTTCACTGGTTGCTACTTACCATCTATATGTTGAATTTCATGAAAAGCGTAAGTTCACCTGAGTCTCTACAAACAGGACGTTCCATACCAGTGACACTTTCATCAGATTAATTTAGGGAAGCAAATGGAGCAAAGTATGAAAACTGTATTTAAAAGCTATAATTATAATTAAAGCATTTTAAACACCATTTATGTGTGTGTGCGCGTGTGTGTGTATAATATATACATAACATCAGATATAAATAAAAAATAGTCAAATTTGTTATTGCTTTCTTATATATCAGGAACATCCATAAGTGTATTTCATTTAATCCTAAAACCATTGTTTGAGATACCATTATCTTTAAAGACGTGAATTTTGAGATGTGGATAAAGTTAGAAACTTGTCTTAGTATAAAGGCTCCCAAACTCTCTCTGTTCATAGTACCTTAGCAACTGAGCAATTTTTCTATGGTACCCTTAGGCTAAAAGACAGAGGTAACAGACAACACCCAGAATGGCAGCATGAGGAGCTCCTCAGAGCCTCACTCCAATGAGACAGCCATAACAGGTAAAAACTACAAAAAAACAATCATTTAAAGGCTATGGAAATTGCCTTAAGGTTGTACAGGAGAAAAGGAAATACTTACTTAAGAAAGTCTACTAAATCTCAGTACAAATGACTTCCCCCCTCCAGCTCAGTGTGATGAAAGCTCCACTCCAAGTGGATAGAATGCTGAAAACAAGGCTCCCTCTTCTCCCTCCGACTCTTAGCCAAGGGCTATGGTATCTCTGCAGGAGGGCCCAGTCACCAGCATTTCTCACCGTCCTACTGTCCTACTGCTCTGTGTTGCAGAGATTAAATTCCAGTCAAGTATGGCCAAGAAGGTAGGGATTCACTTTCTCCACCCAGGCTCTACTCATAACACAGAGCTCTTATGACAGGCATGGCAAACCAAGAATACTGGAACTCAATAGCCCCTGATCCAGCTCACATGTAAGGTGAAACTCTGTGCTAACAAGGGCAAAGCAGGAAGACTGAAGCATCCTCGTTATAAAGCAGAGACAAGACTCCAGGAGGAGCAGTTCTTGAGTAGTTGTTCAGAGAATTTTGCCTGGGGAAAAAGGCAAAGCCTAATAACAGGGAGCTCTGAAGCTCTCCCAAGGTAACTGACTTAATTTTGAACAGAATGTGGAGAAGTCAAGCCTAAGAGTACTCTCAAAAACAAAGCCTATTTAGTGGCAAGTAATTAAGAGAAGGCTGGTAGCTTCAAGTGAGCAGCAAGCTAAACTGTAGGCCAAAATCGTTTATTAAAAAGAACCAAAGAACAGGACCATTAAGAAGAGCCTCATCAGGATCAGAAAAACTTGAGACTGGCCTCAAAAATTACGCCTGCAATTACTAGAAGCTAACAGTTGCGTGCAATACCAACAGAGGCAGATAGATGAACAGAAGTGGATGAAAAAGACAAAGAGCACCCTGCTGAAACTGCCACCAGCCCAGGGAAAGTCACCAGATGGTATCTCGGTCCACAGAAACCAATAAGAACCAGAAATTTTAAATAAGAAGGTTAATATAACATACACCGTAAATAAATACTTGCTATCCTTTCATCTTCTCTAAAAGTTACTAAATTATATAAAGTAATAATTATAATAATATTGGGTTGCTTTTGCAAAATACATAGATGTAAAATATGTAACAGCAGCAGCATAAAATGCAAGAGAGGAAATACAGCTATAAAGGAGCAATGTTTCTATATCTCACTGAATTAAATATAAATCTGGACTAGATTACAATAAATTAAGATGAATATGGTAAGTTATAGAGAAACCACCAAGAAAAAACTCCAAAAATACATTATAAAACTCACTTAAGAAATTAAAACGTTACATCAGAAAACATTTACTTAATTCAAAAGATTGAAGTAAAGGAGGGACAAAAAATCCACAGAAGATATATAAAATCAAAAGGGCCGATGGAAACCCAATTATATCAAAAACTATCAAAAACATTAAATGTGAATGGACTTAAAATCTAATCAAAAGAAGAGATTGTGAGACTGGATAAAACAAGATCCAACAATATAATATCTACAAAAGCCACACTTTATATTTAAAGATACAAACTGAAAATAAAAGAATGAACTATATATACATATATATCAATGAAAACAGCAACCGTAAGAAATCTGGAGTGGTTGGGAGCCTGGGTGGCTCAGTTTGTTAAGCGTCTCCCTTCGGCTCAGGTCATGATCTTGGGGTCCTGGGATGGAGCCCTACATCTAGCTCCCTGCTTGGTGGGGAGTCTGCTTCTCCCTCTGTCCCTCCTCCTTGCTTGTGCTCACTCTCTCTCTCTCTCAAATAAATAAAATCTTGAAAAAAAAGAAAAGAAATCTGGACTGGCTATACTAATAGCAGACAGCATAGATTTTTTTAATTTTATTATGTTATGTTAATCACCATACATTACATCATTAGTTTTTGCTGTAGTGTTCCATGATTCATTGTTTGCATATAATACCCAGTGCTCCATTCAATACATGCCCTCTTTAATACCCATCACCAGGCTAACCCATCCCTCACCCCCTCCCCTCTAGAACCCTCAGTTTGTTTCTAGATTTTTTTTTTTTAAGATTTTATTTATTTATTTGCCAGAGAGAAAGAGAGGGAGAGTACAAGCAGGAGGAGTGGCAGGCAGAGGGAGAAGCAGGCTCCTTGCTAAGCAAGGAGCCCAATGTGGGACTCGATCCCAGGACCCTGAGATCATGACCTGAGCCGAAGGCAGACGCTTAACCATCTGAGCCACCCAGGTGCCCCTGTTTCTAGATTTTAAAACAAAAATGTCGGGGCGCCTGGGTGGCTCAGTCAGTTAAGGGGCTGCCTTTGGCTTGGGTCATGATCCCAGGGTCCTGGGATCGAGCCCCACATCGGGCTCCCTGCTGGACAGAGAGCCTGCTTCTCCCTCTCCCTCTGCCTGCCGCTCTGCCTACTTGTGCTCTCTATCTCTCTGTCAAATAAATAAATAAAAAATATCTTAAAAAAAAAAATGTTACTAGAGACCAAAAGGTATATTTTATATTGATAAAAGGGTCAAATGATCAAGATACGGCAATATAAAAAGTATATATGTGCCTTAAAACAGAGTCCCCCAAAATACAAATTAAAAACTGATAGGTTGAAGAAACAAACAATTCAACAATATTCTGAGACTTTGACACTCCACATTCAGCAAAACGAAGAACCACTGTTAAATTTAGAAAGGAGAATAATTTCAAACAGAACTTGAGTTTTGGCGAAGAATTAGTAAGTTATTAGTATTGCCTTTCTAAGGACCATTTAGACAATTACATGGTCTCACGTAAACACAAGCCTGTAGGTGAAAAGCACAGTTGTTTCATATATGTCACAGAAGGTTTTGAACATTTAACAATTTTGGATTTCAAAACAAGTATGTGAAACTTAGATCACATTGTAGTGACACCAAAATTAAAGCCCGAAACTCATTTCAGACACAATTAAAGAAAAAAAAAATGGTGACACGAGTACATGTTATTCTGTCATTATGGTTTCTAGTGTAACATTAAGAAGCAAGTATTTTTATTGAGACACTAGAGCCTATTGGTTAAGAACACTAAAATTGGCTCTAGGCTAATAGAGAATCAAATTCCAACTGATCCATTTACTAGTTGTGTCTTAATATCCCTGAGCTTAAGTCTCATGATCTATGAAATGAATGTAGTATCATTCTCACATGGTTGTTATAGAATCAAACAAGCAAAACCTAAAACACTTAATATAGTTCTGAGTATAAATGAAGAACTTACAAATTCTGGTAGTAATCATACTTATTTTTAAGAGAACTATTAATCCCTTTAAATTGCCTTTAATACCCAAATCCCAAATTTAGAGTATCTGTTTTTAAAAGAAAATGAAAGGAAGTCACACAAGCAAAGTCAATTTCAATCGTCTTCATTAATGGAAAGGATCAGTGATGAGAAACATGACATAATTACCAAAGTCCTACTTATGGTTGTCATCATGCACACACACATGCATACACATACACACACATACTACCCTTTTATGGGATCTATTAGGACTACTCAAGTTTGTTATTTTAAAGTTATTTTAATTAAAATTGAACATTCACATTAAGAATTCTACTTTAAAACCTATTCTGTATCCAAAATGGAAAGAGTGGAGTGCTCTTATTCTCCCTTTATTAACAAATTAGGCAACACACAAAATTAAATAAAAGGCTCACAGGCATCATTCAAGTCTTTGTCACTTGCATTTCATAAAAATGTCATTCCCATTAAAATGGCATTACATAAAAAAGATTTTTACTGGGGGTATTTTTTAGCAGATTAGCCGTCCTAATTACATTTTGCTTGGGCTAATGTTAAAATTAGTTTCTGTTCCCTAAGCACATATCAGCTGATAGCAGAGAGAAGCAGACTCGCAACTTTCTAGGCAATGGAAAGAAACCACCTGCAATTAGGGATGTGCTTAATTTAATTCACAGCAATTAGTGTATACAGGCAGGTGAATGTGACTTAATGGTACTCAAAATCCTTTTAAATTTTTGATGGAATTCCAGACAGAAAAATCTTGTAAATTAAGTATGTAAGGGAAAAATCGTAATTTAAAATCACACACTGGAACATAAAGTTTCTTACAGTATAAAATCACCAAACTTTAATTATAAATGAGAAATTGTTCCTTATATGATTTTATTCACCATTTTATAGAAAAGCAAGACAAATGAATTGATCTGTTTAAATAATTTAATGAAATCGCATCTCGATATTTACCAGTCATTTTTGGATGCACAATACCTTAAAGTTGTGTCATGACTTCTAATAGCATATATTAAATATTTACAAAGATGATAAAGCAACCGCATTTTGATTCAGTTATCTAAATGAATTCTTTGAAGGTGAAGGTTAGACTGAAGATTTTTTTTATATGATCAAGGATCCATACTAATATTTTATGCATGAAAAAGTACAGTAGTTGATGACCAAGAAATATTGATTAGTTGACGTGAGTAGCATCAATAATGAATAGCTTTCTTCTTGCTCTGACTTCAGAACATCCTTTCCTAAAAATTGAGTTTTTTGATACTGGATTTTCTGACTTAAAAATATTAAAAATAAAATTCCACTCAACACCTATTTACTGAACACCTATTACGTGCAAATCACTGGATGACAGATCTTATAGAGAGCACTAAGACAAGACAGAGAAGCTCTCCCTTCACCATGTTCTCCCTCCCAAGGAATTTAAAATTAATTAGGCCAGTGTTTCTCAAACTGTAATATGCATAGGAATCACCCAGGGATCTTGGTCTGTGGTGTGGCCTGGGATTACGCATGTCTAAAAAAAGGTCCCTGACGATGTTCACGGACTACTCCAGAGACGCAAGAGAATCAGAGGCTGAATTATTAAGAATGGGAAAATCTCCGTGTCAGGTAAAAAAGGAAGAGATTGCTCCAAATAGTAAACGAGGTAGGCGTGGGGCAATTCATGGAACAATTGGTATTCTTGTGGATCTTGAAAGCTGAGGACTATTTTAATGAACAGAGATCATCGATAAAGGGCAATACAGGTATAGAGAAAAGACTAATAAAAATGTCAGGGCAGAGTAGGTGGAAAATGCAGCATGTTTGGAGAGAATACTAAACAATACTGACCATAAGAATGTACAGTTCATGAAGTGGAAATAAAACAGGTTCATAATTAACAAAAAAATGAATTTTTTGTGCATATTGTTTTCACCATTAATAATCATGCCAAATCTACTAATGACCTGCCACTCATAAAGTGTCTTCATATCTATTATCCTCAGGATGTTCTTGTAATGACTCCATGACAGATTTTTGTTGTTTTTGACATAACCAGTTTACAGAGGAGTCTGAAGATAACATGTTGTCTTGAACAAGTTTAAACAGCCAATTAGTGCTAGACCCAAACTCCAAAAAGTTTTGCCCCATAAAACATTATCTCTAGTAACCACTTATAAAGTAAGAAAACATATTTTAATGAAGAGTGACAATCCAGAAGCAAAGTACTCTTTTTTTTCCTAAGATTCACTTTATCACAGTGGTCAGGCAATGAAAAAATCTTTTTTTTTTCCTAACTTTAACGGGAGTTTACCTAATGTCTCACTGTTCATGATAGAGCTTGTTGGTTTGAGTCAGGTTCCTTACAAAGATAAGGAAATAAGCTTCCATTCACAGTTTTACAAGAATTTTGACCAGGAACATGTCTTAAGTTTTAAAAGAACCACATACGTAATAAACACCTAACTGCCATACGCACAGGTACCATCACAAATTATGGAGCACAATCATCAAAGATAGCCTCTTCAAGAAGCTGCCATATCAGTCTTAGAAAAGTAGAAAACTGAAACACTACTTCTGATTACATTTTAAAAACTATAGAAAACAACTCACTAATCTAGGTGAGGATATTTAGAATAACTGTTAAATCTGAACATTTTGAAGAAATTCAATTTCATTATGACTACATGCAGTTCTTAAAGTAGCTTAACAAAACTTACACTCAATTTTATGATAAGGTGAACAGACACCTGTAGTGGAAACATCAAAGAACAGATTAACTTAATTTTGTAAACTGATATTTTGCAAAGGCTTATGGTTACTTATTCTTTTAAATATTTTGAATAACCATTCAGATGTGCTTAATCTGTCATTTCTGTTGATCAAGTAAAGGTAATATTTATTAGTTACTCCATCTGAATCTCCAAATTCTAAAAGCATGACATATAAAGGTTCTGTAACAATACTGGTTTTAATTTCAGGATCTTAGAAAAATGTGAATCTAGTATGTAGAAAGAAGTTTGTGTATAAGAAGAGTGTGATTTTAACATGCAAATTTATTGGATGAAATGGCAAACCTCTTTTAATAAGTACCTGCATATGAGTGAAGAAAACTGAAGTCTATACATTCCCTAAATGTAAAGCATTGGAAACTAATCATTAATTAAAAATTGAAATGAATACAAATGTTTCTTTAAAAACTCTCCCTAATATAATCCTAAAACCTAAGCTATTTTAAACAACCCAAGCTGTGAACACTCTATAGTTTTGGGAGGAAAAAAAGGATTCTCATTTTTACATTAAATTGTATGCACAGTATGATGAATATTGGTCTCTAGTGTTAAAGATTAAAATTGTCAAGTTGAACTAATATTTTCTTTTATAAAAGTTTACGTATATTCTTCTAATTCTTCTCTTTTATATTACCAGGGCAAAGTTCAAGAACACTAAATGGCTGAAAAATGCTAGAAAGAAATACCTTTAATGACATGCACATATACATCTATATGTATCTCTACCAGGAGCAAGCTCCTGCATGCACACACATACTCTCTCACGACATATTTATCTATATAGATAGATATATAATAACTGCATTAGGGAAATAAAGTTTGTATCGTATTTGGTACTTTTACAATTTAGTTACTTTCCTTAATCTACACTGACATTTTTATTATATACAATTTTGAAATAAAGCATACTAAAATTAGAGAAAATAAGTGGTCATAATAGGTTCAGTTTTGGTACTCTCACCTCTGGTTAAATTTCCATTTCTCTTGAATTATTTATTTAGCGGGCACTCGGGCTTCTTTCTGAATCTAATACCAAATAGACATGCCATAATAGGTAAAATATATGAAGTGCTCAAAATTCAATATTTGTTTTTAACAATGATAAAACACAGAATTTAATATAAAAATGATTTCTCATGTCTGCACATTACAAGAGAAATAATATGACTAAGACATGTAAATAACATGAGTCTACTTGTTAATTCTTCTTTAGTATCACCATAGGTACTTATTATCCTGTTAACTGTGCTTTCCCCTTGACATTGTAAGAGACAACTCAGTGACTAAATATTTAAACTTTGTACCATGCACAGCATTAAGTTGTATTGAGATTATTGATGGTGCTTCTAATTTTGACCCAGAACAAAATCAATAAACTGATGCTGAGATTTTAAATGGTATACATCCCCACACAAGAGTATTCTCAATTATCAAGATAATAATTGTCTTCAATTCTATAACTGCAACATCCTATATCTAATGATAAAAACAACAGAGGAGCCATTTTTAAAAGGAACTGAGGAACCAATGCATGATATATGAATATATATATATATATATATATATATATATATATATATACACACACACACACACACAAACATGTATATATATATATTCTGAAGCCCAAATGCTTGTAAGTCTGGTTGCTAACAAGCATGGAATTCTTATGTTCAGTAACAGAAGAACTTATTCAAATGCAAGTTGGTTAGATATCAAGTACTTCTTTATGAGCCATGGAAATTATAGGCAATATTTAAATTTTAAATTAGTCATTAATTTAAAAATAAGAGAAATTAATTTTAATGTTCTATGATAACCAAAGTATAATGATATTATTGATACTATGGAGAGATAGTTAAGTTTGTAATATTAAAATGTTCAGGTTCATCTCGAAGTAGTTAGCTAAAATTTTTGTTAGGTTTCTCCGGGAACAAAAAAGAAATGAATTAAAGGATATCTAAATTTACACCTCGGGGTGCCTGGGTGGCTCAGTTGGTTAAGCGTCTGCCTTCGGCTCAGATCATGATCCCAGGGTCCTGGGATCGAGCCCCGCATCAGGCTCCCTGCTCAGCTGGAAGCCTGCTTCTCCCTTTCCCACTTCCCCTGCTTGTGTTCCCTCTCACGCTGTCTCTCTTTCTCTCTCTCTGTCAATTAAATAAATAAAATCTTTAAAAATAAATATATAAAAAATAAAAAAATAAATTTACACCTCAAAGTAATTACACCCTTCTCAATCACGAGCATAATTTTAAATATTTTAAATGTCATACACACAGCAAGATGTGAGTGTGTGTATGTGTTATACAGGGAAATCCTTGAATAATGATTAACTGTTGTGGATAGCTATTGACAAGAAGGAATCTAACAGTCATTGAGTCCTTTGCCCCAGATACTGGTTCTGCTTGGGTCACAGTTTTCATTTTCTACAAGATCATTCAGCCCCTGCTTACATCTAGCATTTCTCTCCTTGCTTTCCCTCTGTCTCCCAAAGCCAATTCATTCAGCATTCCTTCAGTCCGTCCTCCTTATTCCATTCCCTTTGCCTGGAATACACTTTCCTCTTCTCAGTTAAGCCTAACCTTGGGTTATTTGAGGAGTCCTATACCTCCCTGTGTATATGTGTGATTTTACCTAATCAATATTAGCATCCACATTAGACTATAAGATACACAAAGATAGATTTGTGGGTTCTAGGTCTGTTTCTCCTTACTAGTGTAATTACAGCATCAAGTCTTTGCATTTTAAAAATATTTCTTCAAAATAGCCAAACTGTGGAAAGAGCCAAGATGTCCATCAACAGATGAATGGATAAAGAAGATGTGGTATATATATACAATGGAATATTATGCAGCCATCAAAAGGAATGAGATCTTGCCATTCGCAACGACGTGGATGGAACTGGAGGGTATTATGCTGAGCGAAATAAGTCAAACAGAGAAACACATGTATCATATGACCTCACTGATATGAGGAATTCTTAATCTCAGGAAACAAACTGAGGGTTGCTGGAGTGGGGGGTGGGGTGGGAGGGATGGGGTGACTGGGTGATGGACACTGGGGAGGGTATGTGCTCTGGTAAGTGCTGTGAATTGTGCAAGACTGTTGAATCTCAGATCTGTACCTCTGAAACAAATAATGCAATATATGTTAAGAAAGAAAAAAAGAAGAAGAATGTAGCAGGAGGGGAAGAATGAAGGGGGGGAAATCGGAGGGGTAGACGAACCATGAGAGACGATGGACTCTGAAAAACAAACTGAGGGTTCTAGAGGGGAGGGGGGTGGGAGGATGGGTTGGCCTGGTGATGGGTATTGAGGAGGGCACGTTCTGCATGGAGCACTGGGTGTTATGCACAAACAATGAATCATGGAACACTATATCTAAAACTAATGATGTAATGTATGGGGATTAACATAACAATAAAAAAATTAAAAAAAAAATATTTCTTCAATGAATGATGAATCTACTTGCACCACTTATTACATCTTTTTTTAATCTCACGACCAAAATTCATATTATATTATTTTCTAAGTAACATGCCATTGCATGTATTTTAAGTCTTTAGGGCAGCAATTTTGAACATGGCTCAAAACATCCAAAAGCAGGCACTGACAATCGAGTTTCAACTTCCAAGTTTAAAATAAAATAAATAAATCGAGATGAGCTATAATAATGACACATTTCCTCATAGGTTGGTAGTCAAGTAAATTGTAAAACTCTAACACTTTGGACAAAATCAAGAGTCCTTTCTGAAATATTTGTTTTCAGGTAACTGTGAAAACAAACAAAACACACAAAAAAATAAAAACAAGAACAAATACACTTAAAGTAGTGCCCTTCTCAAATAAAATCTAAAAAAAAAGGTAGTGCCCTTCTGAATGGGAGTCTCTCACTGAAACAGGAGACACTGGAACATGCCTGGGGAATCAAAGACGGCACAGGGCAAAAGATCTTCATGAGTGGTAGCTACCACAGAGCACTCAATAGCCATGATTTTGTCAAGCATTTGGGAGCTTGAATTTAAAAAGGCAACATATTCTCTTTCAAATTGAGGTGCTCTTTTTTTTAAAGATTTTATTTATTTATTTGACAGAGAGAGAGAGAGAGAGCACAAGTAGGCAGAGTGGCAGACAGAAGGAGCGGGAGAAGCAGGCTCCCCGCTGAGCAAGGAGCCCGATGTGGGACTCAATCCCAGGACCCTGGGATCATGACCTGAGCTGAAGGCAAATGCTTAACCAACTGAGCCACCCAGGTGCCCCAAAATTGAGATGCTCTTAAATGGGAATTTAACTTTAAGGCTAAATATATATCGCAGATGATGTAATCAAAGTATATTTAAATCTACTAAGAACAAAAACAATTTTCATAACACTGAAAAATTGTAAAAGAAATTGCTATGAAGTAGTTTTTAATTTTTAACTATTTTTTTTAAATTATCCTTCAGTAGAAAATATCTTGTTATTCTATATTTTTAGTGTGCTTCAAGAATAAGATGTTTTGGGGTCACCTGGCTGGCTCAGATGGTAGAGTATTATAGGATTCTTGATCTCAGGGTCATGAGTTCAAGCCCCATGTTGGGCATAGAGCCTACTTTAAAAAAAAATGAGGTATTTTATTTTGGAAATGAGCAAAAACACATTATCAATATTATGAAGTCAAATAATATGCCAGTTGCCCATATTTTAGATAAGTTAACAAAACAGGTTACCCAGGTAAGTCAAGAGATAGCAACATTGCAATTCTAACAGCATGACTTGTTTAACAATTTTATAAGTGATCACAGATGTAAATTTGTCAAGCTGCCTATAATAAAAAATTATGAAAATTAACAGCTTGGTCAACTATTTTTTTAAAACCTTATTTATGCAGTATTGTACCAATCCTATAGTATTCAAACTTCCTAAGTTCAGTGCTCCATGTATTTAGACCCAATGTCCTTTCCTTTACATCACAGCTGACTGGGGGAGGTGGGGGAGAGCTATTAAACATGAGCAGATTGGAGGAGCAGGACTAACAAAATAAACTCCTTTTATCAGAGACAGAAGGGCTTACACTTACTCAGAGTAGACACTCTGCTAAGCTACTTATGTTCTTAGATTTTCATGCAGCTTAATCCTCACATCACCTAGACAGAGTTAATAACCATTATTAAGTTCACTTTAAAGGGGCAGTAATTGAGGTTTAGACAGGTAAAATGACTTTCCCAAGGAAATGTAGCTAGTAAACAAAGAATAAATGTGGATGAGTATAGAGTCTGTGTGTACCCAAAGCCAACACAAAAATTCCTACTCTGACCAAAGTGAAAAGCTAATTGAAATGACTCAAAACAGAGATGTATAAAACATAAGTAGTACTCCCCTACTCCTTCTAATCCCACTGTACCTTTAAGTAACCAGTGTGAACAGTCCATTGCTTCCTCCTACACCTTAAGCTCCAAAAAAAAAAAAGGGGGGGGGATCTCACCATTATAATTTGGGACTGATTTTAAGCATTAAATCACTCCATTTAGAAACAGTATGTCTTCATATCAATCAAGCATCTACAATTATTCACATAATTTTCTATCCTTTAACAATATCATAAAGTGAAGTTTGGGATACTGGGCCATTTGTGTGAAATGTGTTTAAGTGTTTTAAGTGTTTTACAATTTTTTTCATTATTATGAATGACATTTTTATTTTCCATTTCAATTTTTAAAGATTCACAATGGTAAAAATAAGAGGGATGGAGTTTTGAATATTTGCCTTAATCTCTTTACTTTACTTACTTGTTCTGATTTTTAGTTTTTTAAGCATCCAACTGAATCATCTACAAATAACAATTCTGTCTCTTCTTTTCCATGATTAATATCACTTATTACAGGAGTATATGTAGTGATTGCATTAGCAACAACCTAAAAAACAATGCTGAATAAAAGTGCTAACAATTGACCTTCATGTCTTGGTCCTTCCCATTATAATGGTAAATACTTTAACATTGACTTCATTATACCTAAATACTGATTTTCAGAAAAAGTTGTTATGTTTAGGGAGTTTCTCTTGATTCATACTGTACATAGATTTTCAATTTCCAAAATGTGTGCAAATGGTTAAAAAGTATTCATACATTTTATCAAATGCTTCCCAATTTCTATACATAAATTCATAGGTGTTCTGTATGTTAATGTGATGCTACAGTAGATTATACTGTTGCTTTTTTAATTTCCCAATATAAACCTATCCTTCCATTACTGGAACATGCTCTACTAGGAGCCTGTAATTAGCAAGTCAAAAGATATTGAACATTTAGAATTTAGAAAATATGTAATTCTCTAAATTTCAAGCTTTAATAGAAATACCTCCTGGGGTGCCTGGGTAGCTCATTCAGTTGAGTGTCAGACTCTTGGTTTGGGCTCAGGTCATGATCTCAGGGTCGTGAGATCCATCCCTGCATCAAGCCCTGCTTCGGGCTCCATGCTTAGCAGGGATTTTGCTTCAAATTCTCTCCCCCTTTCCCTCTGCCCCCTCCCCTGCTCACACGCACCAACACAGGATCTCTCAGATAAATAAATATATATATATATAAAAAGAAATATCTATTTTTAAAAATCTTCTATACTATGGTTTTCTCCTTTAATATCCTGACTTTACTTCCATTTTGCATCTTATTTTTTTAAAACTAGGTTTATCATTTTTTTATTTGATATGTTCAAAGCACCAAGTTTGATGTGTTTATCTTTTCTACCCATTTAGTTTTCTATTTCACAGATTTTAGTTTTATCCTTATTACCTTTTACTTTATTTTTATTGGTTTATTGTTAATTAGAATGTTTAAATTACTTGTGTTCAGTCTTTAAAAAATATTTAAGGCTATATGTTTTCTCTCAGTACAATTTTAGCTGTTCATTACAAAGTATTGTAGTAACATATTTTGCTTTTCATTATTCAAAATTTCTCTTCAATCCAGAGACTATTTTTAAAAATGTTTCATTAAATTGTTCTCCATGAAGTATTTAAGTTGTTGTTGTTGTTGTTGTTGTTGTTATTTAAGTGATGTTAGTAGGTTTTTGGTTCAGGATTTTTGTTATTAGTTTTTTTAGAGTATTGATTTTAAGTTTACTAAATTCCAATAAGCAAATATAAACTGTCAAATATTTTTAGAATTCTTTTCTACTGAAGAACCATATTTTGTAAAGATCCAAGACATAATAGAAGGCCAAAGTGTTTTTGTATTTATGTGGTGTATACAATTTTACAAAGCTGAATGTGAACATTACCAAGAAAATCTGTAATGCATTATATATTTTCTGTTAGCTTGTTCCTCTTGCCACCAGTGATTCATATTGATAAGTCCATGTACAAATCTTATTTTTCTCAGTGATCAAATTAGATATACATTTTTGAACTTTTTTTAAAGATTTTATTTATTTATTTGAGAGAGAGAGAGCTAGAGAGCACGAGTCGGGGAGAAGGAGAAACAGGCTCCCTGCAGAGTAGGGAGCCTGATGCGGGGCTTGATCTATATTTTGTGCTTTGTGGTTGTATATTACACAATGTGGTATATTTATTCTGCTATCCACTTCTACTGATAGATATTTACTTTGTTTTCAGTCTTTTGCCATTAAAACTGCTGCCACAGGGGCACCCGGGTGGCTAAGTTGGTTAAGTGGCTGCCTTTGGCTCAAGTCATGATCCTGAGGTCCTGGGATCAAGCCCTGCGTCAGCCTCCCAGCTCAGTGGGGAGCCTGCTTCTCCCTCTCTCTCTGCCTGTCCCTCCCCGCTTGTGCTCTCTCCCTCCGTCAAATAAATAAAATCTTAAAAAAAAAAAAATGCTGCCACAATAATCATCAGCATACATATATAAAACTTATTAATGTACTCAATGCCTTTCCCAATGGGATAGAGCCTCTGAGATGGGGTTGTGGGGCAAAAGTTTGTATTTTAAATTTTTTTTTAAGATTTATTTATTTATTTGAAAGAGAGAGAGAGCACACAAGCACAGAGGCAGGGGGATAAGCAGGCTCCCCGCTAAGCAGGGGGCCCAGTGCGGGGCTGTATCCCAGAACCCTGAGATCATGACCTGAACCGAAGGCAGACGCTTAACTGACTGAGCCACCCAGGAGCTCCAAGTATTTTAAATTTTTAATAATTGCTGCTGAATGTTTCCTCAGGAACTGTTATAATTCACACTGCTGACACTGCTGTGTGAGAATATACTTGCCCCACTTCAAAGCACATGCTAGTTTATCTTCAAAGGACATTCTCCCCCAAATAGTCACATGACTTCAGTCTTACTTTGTTTCTGCTGAAATTTCTCCTCAGAGATCTTCCCTTAGCAATTTATAACTACATATTCTCTCTCCCAATTATTCTGTATCAATTTACCTTGCTTTTTCATAGCATTTACCATGAGCTGATAGTGTATTACTTAGACATATGTGTATTTATTTATTGTCTATGTGCCCCTCCTATATCTCCATTCCTACATGTTACAAATAAAAGAAGTCCAAGGGGCTGCTTTTCATTTAATTTCAGTTAATTCAAATCTGGTTCTTGGTTACAGGTTCCCATGGTCCTTCTATCTTGTTCCTTTCCTTCATGGTCTAGGAAGGCTGCTCAATTGCTAGGGCAGCACTATCTAATAGAAATAACGTGAGACACAAGTGTGATTCACATATGTAATTTAAAATTGGAATCAGACATAAAATATAAAGTATGTATGTTTAATAGATTTATAGAAATGTAAGGGATTAAAAACCTATTATGAGTCAGTATATATGCAAAAGGACCATATAAAAATTCTACAACTAAAAATATAATTAAATTTAAAACTCCTTAAGTTTCAATAGCATCTTAGACAAAGCTGAAGGGGGAACCAGTGAGCTAGAAAATATATATGAAAAAATTACCTACAATATAGCAGAGAGAGACAAGGAAATAGGGTATGGGAAGAGGAAGTAAGACAAAGGATGGAGAAAGTTAAAAATTGAATTGGAATGACAGATGGAGAAGAGAGAAAAAATAGAACATAAAGTTAGAAGATGTAAGGAATGAGCATTTTTCAGAATTGATTAAAAATACCAACCAAAGATTGAGGAAGTTCAACAATGTCTAAGCAGTATAAATAAACAAATTTATATCTACACAGAGCGCAGTAAAACTGAACAAAGAAAAATTAACTTAAAAGCAGCCAAAGAAGAGCTTTGCACAATATACATATTCAATGCAATCCCTGTCAAAATTCCACCAGCATTTTTCACAGAGCTGGAATAAACAATCCAAAAATTTGTATGGAACCAGAAAAAAACCCATATAGCCAGAGTTATGTTGAAAAAAGAAAACCAAAGCTGGAGGCATCACAATGCCAGACTTCAAGCTGTATTACAAAGCTAAAATCATCAAGACAGTATGGTACTGGCACAAAAACAGACATATTGATCAATGGAACAGAATAGAGAACCCAGAAATGGACCCTCAACTCTATGGTCAACTAATCTTTGACAAAGCAGGAAAGAATATCCAAATGAAAAAAAGACAGTCTCTTCAACAAATGGTGTTGGGAAAATTGGACAGCCACATGCAAAAGAATGAAACTGGACCACTTTCTTTACACCATACACAAAAATAGACTCAAAATGGATGAAAGACCTAAATGTGAGACAGGAATCCATCAAAATCCTAGAGAACATAGACAGCAACCTCTGTGACTTCAACCACAGCAACTTCTTGCTAGACCCATGTCTAAAAGGTAAGAGAAACAAAAGCAAAAATGAACTATTAGGACTTCATCAAGATAAGAAGCTTTAGCACAGCAGTCAACAAAACTAAAAGGCAACCTATGGAATGGGCAAAGATATTTGCAAATGTCTTATCAGATAAAGAGCTAGTATCCAAAATCTATAAAATTATCAAACTCAACACCCAAAGAACAAAAGTCCAGTCAAGAAATGGGCAGAAGACATGAACAGACATTTCTCCAAAGTCGACACACAAATGTCCAACAGACACACAAAAAAATGCTCAACATCACTTGGCATCAGGGAAATACAAATCAAAACCACAATGAAATAGCACCTCACACCAGTCAGAATGACTAAAATTGACAAGTCAGGAAACAACAGATGTTGGTGAGGATGCAAAGAAGGGGGAGGCCTCTTACACTGTTGGTGGGAATGCAAGCTGGTGCAGCCACTCTGGAAAACAGTATGGAGGTTCCACAAAAAGTTGAAAATAGAACTACCCAACACAACCCAGCAATTGCACTACTAGGTATTAATCCAAAGGATATAAACATAGTGATTCGAAGGGGCACCTGTATCCCAATTTTTTTTCCTTTTTTTAATTTTATTATGTTATATTAATCACCATACATTACATCATTAGTTTTTGATGCAGTGTTCCATGATTCATTGTTTGCGTATTCAGTACTCCATTCAGTACGTGCCCTCCCCAATACCCATCACCAGGCTAACCCATCCCCCCACCCCCCTCCCCTCTAGAACCCTCAGTTTGTTTCTCAGAGTCCATAGTCTCTCATGGTTCGTCTCCCCCTCCAATTTCCCCCCCTTCATTTTCCCTTCCTGCTATCTTCTTCTTCTTCTTTTTTTTTTAACATATAATGTATTATTTGTTTCAGAGGTACCGCAATGTTTATAGCAGCGATGTCCTCAATAGTCAAAATATGGAGAGAGCCCAGATGTTCATCAACAGATGAATGGATAAAGAGGTAGTATATATATATACAATGGAATATTACTCAGCCATCAAACAAATGAAATCTTGTCATTTGCAATGATATGGATGGAACTAGAGGGTATTATGCTAAGAGAAAGAAGCCAGTCAGAGAAAAATACCATATGACTTAATTCATATGTGGAATTTAAGAAATGAAACAGATGAACATAGGGGGAAGGGAAGCAAAGATAAAATAACATGAAAATAAAGAGGGAGGCAAACTATAAAGAGACGCTGAACTCTAGGAAACAAACTGAGGGTTGCTGGAGGGGAGGTGGGTGGGGGGATGGGGTAACTGGGTGATGGCATTAAGGAGGGCACTTGACGTAATGAGCACTGGGTGTTATATGCAACTGATGAATCACTAAATTCTACCCTGGTAACTAATCACACAGTATATGTTTACTAAATTGAATTTAAAGAATTTTTTTAAAAGATATTTTTAAAAAAGGAAGAGCTTTGTAAAGTGTGTTCCATGAACTGGCATTATCAGCATCACCCAAAAACTAGTTAGAAATGCAAATTCTTGGGCCCTACTCCAGACTTACTAAATCAGAATCTCAGCAGGTGGGCCCAGAAATCTGACTTTTACTAAACCAGTGTTTGAGAAGCACTTCAGTAAAATACGTACTGTCTACTCTCATTCATGAATTCCCTGTTTGTGATTTCAGCTATTCTCTAAAATTTATTTGTGACCTGCTGTGCTTTTGTTGCCATTCAAAGATATATACATGCACAGAGTAGTAGAAAAGTTACATCATCTTATGTATACATTCCCACCTGAGGTTGAAAAAAGAGACCCTCTGCTTGCTTCAGCTCTCATACTGTAAATCAGAATCCTTCCTCTAGTCTATTTAGCGGCACAGTTTTTTGAGTTTTGTTTTGCTTTGTTTTTTTGCATTTTTGTTCTTTTTGTATATGATTTTGCTGTCTACGAAGGCCCCCAAGTGTTGTACTGAAGTGCTGTCTGATGCTACTAAGTGTGAGAAGCTATGCTGTGCCTTGTGGAGAAAATCCACGTGTTAGAGAAGCTTCATTCAGTCTTGAGTTAGAGTGCTGTTGGCCATGAGTCCACTGTTAATGAATCAACAATATATATTACATAAGGTGTCTTTGAACAGAAACATACATAAAACAAGGTTATGTACTGATTGAGGAAAATGTTGTGACCAGAGGCTACCAGAAACGTAACCCTGTATTTCCCCTAGGGTCAATGATTTGGTATTGGCTAATTCTGTGTTCTAATCAACTTCATAAAACATAACCACGATGAATAATGAGAATCAGCTATATATAAAAACTGCCTATTTTAGAAATATGAAAGAAAAGGAACAAAACTACTCAAAAGAAACCAAATGCTATTGATAGGAGAAAAAGTAAATTAATAATGGTATATTCACATGATGAAATAAAATACAGAGATGAACATTAATTATATAATATGCATGACATATGTATGTAATATATAAATTATATTAATTAATATTATGACATGAATGACAAAATCCTATGATGTTAAATGGGAAAAAAAAGCCCCAAGAGAGGAAATTCAACATGATCATGAAGTCCAAAAGCATGAAAACAATGTATTTTTTAAGGACACAAACACACGTGTCAAACCACAAGGATTAAAAGCAAAGAAATAACAAATCCCAAACTCAGGATAGAGTCACTGCTAGACTAGAAGAAAACAGAGGTATGATAGAGGAGAAGCATTTACATAAATAAAAATTGAGTGGTTAGATACAAAAGTACTCAGGATACTGTAAAAAATATAGGAAAGAATGGATTGGATGGTAAGTAGTGCAAAGGGTATGCATGACAAAGAGGTTTCTTTTTTTTAAAGTAATGGCAATGTTATAGTTATCAAATTTGAATCATTGTTAATTTTTATATTTATTTTGCAAGAATGACAATAAAAATTTTTAAAGAGATACAAATTTCAAAACATTTTGTTTGGAATGTAAATGCAAGAATTATTAACTTGAGGTGAAATGCTGGTTTAATGTTTTACTGAAAGATAAAGACCATAAATATATACAAATATCATTAAAGAATAATATATATATCTTGTGACTTAAGGTTTATAAGGCTTTTCTACATGTATTTAAATCTATTCTCATTGAAATCTAGTCTCAGGCATTGTTATTTTTAGATGAAGACTTTTTAAGAAGTTAAAAAAAAATCAAAGCACAAAAATCTAGGACTTCAGATTCCAAAGTATTGGTCTTTCAACTACACAGCTGCAGTTATTATAATCTCTAATATCTGTCTATGTACAGAATGGTTTCAAAACACTTTAAATATTTTTTAAATTGATTTTATATGACCTAACAGTATAAAGCTCACCTAAGGTGAATATCGGCTATGACAAAACAAAACATAATATATGCATATTGTTCATATAAAACGGTTGAACTGATCCCCAAGATCATCATTTTCCCCATGAACTAGAGCCTTACCACAATGAAGCCACCAATGTTCTCACTCTTATACTTTCTCTTTTTAAATATTTTTAAATCTAAGATTTCATTAGCCATGGAACTTCAATCTAGTGAAGAGCCCTTTGAGCGATCTTCACAATTGGTCAATTACCAAGTGTGAACTTTCAACTGTAAGTGTTTTATATGTGGTATAAATCTAAGATCAGCTTTAAACACCGAAGTGGCTATCAACTTGATCAAGTAATTAGTGAATCGTTCTCTAGCCTATCATGGACCAGAATCCAAATACATTGCTTCAAAGATATTCAGTACAATCAGGCCATTACACTTGAATAACACTAAAGGAAATTTTAATTTCTGCCAGAATTAAAAACATAACACAGAGAGCCATACAATATTTCTCCTTCCTTCCCTTCTCTAGGAGGTTGTCTGTGGACACTTGAATTTACTGTGCTAAATAATATTGTTCTAAGTAAAAGCCTCAGTAAATTGCTGAAAACATTGAAACATAAAATAAAACTCAGTAGATTTACTGAAAATATTTTTTTTCTTCACTTAACATGGTTATACAATGTGTCAATTATCTAGTCACTCAGAATTCTGAGGAAGAAAGCAACAACTTTCTCTATAGACAATCAGTTGGCTTTCATAATACTCAGAGTATATTTGCATAATAACACTGCTACAGCTGCAAGGTTAAATCCATTAATTTATTGGGAACAGAACAGGCTGTTCTGGTTGGCTGTTGCAAAAATTGCTTTTTGCACTTGTCTTCTCCACCATCAAGTATTTGCTGCGAGCACGCAATTACTGCAGCAAAGCCTATGTTGCCAAGCAAGAAACCTTATTTAACATGGAAAGTGGCGAACACTTCACTTTCTGAAAATGAAAAAAATTAATCCTGAAAAGCTTCCTTATTAACATTTTCTCCTTCTCCTGTTGTTTCATAGGATAACGTAGAAGATGGCAATTCGGATGAAGGTTAACTAGATGAACCCATTTCCGCAGCAGCTCTCAAGTGCAAATGTCATCCCTAAACAGTCTCTCTTCGTAACTAGAAATAATCTCAAAGCTTCCTGAGATATTTTTCCCCTAAACAGTAAATTTAAAAATGGAATACTTACCTCCAAAAGTCACTAGCTAAAAAAAAATCTGTTGAAGTTCACATTATACACTCAGAACTGCTATTTAATAAAGGTAAGGCAAGTGTACAGCATTTTTATGAATTCATGGCAAAAATCTTTAAAAAAAATAAAGGGATAGACCAAAAGTCAAATTACATTTTGAAAATGAACTGTATCCAGCCAAGTATCAATAATGAATATAACCTATAACTAAGTTGAGAAACTTTTTCCTATCCAGGAAAACTAAATAACAGGAAACAAAAATTAATAAGAATACTTAATTTTTTTTAGGGAATTTATAAAATGTTTACCTTGTTAAAAAAAATTAAGTCAATTATAAATATAAGTAACATGAATTTATCATTACATCCAGGTCAGAGTAGACTCTGGAGTGAGAAGAGTCAGACAAAACAGGAGAAAAAAGAGTGGAGGGAGGGGCACCTGGGTGTCTCAGTCGTTAAGCGTCTGCCTTCGGCTCAGGTCATGATCCCAGGGTCCTGGGATCGAGCCCTGCATCGGGCTCCCCGCTCAGCGGGAAGCCTGCTTCTCCCTCTCCCACTCCCCCTGCTTGTGTTCCCTCTTTCGCTGTATCTCTCACTGTCAAATAAATAAAATCTTTAAAAAAAAAAAAAGAGTGGAGGGAGAGAGGAAATAGAGGGAGGGAAAAATAATACTGTAAAAAATAAACCCTTTCCTTCATCAACCCAGTTATTTGCTTCTTCCTACACCTACTCTGGGCCCAACAGAAATGCAAATAGGTAAGTAAGGGAATTTTCTTTAATTTTTCCACAAAAAGTTAGTATTCAATAAATACTTTCAGTATTATGTTGGAAATCCTTTAAAAAGCACAAAGATCACAAATATATGAGGAGGAGGGAAAAATGGGAGGGTGGTTAGGTAAATGTGGGACATTTTCCCTCAAAACTAACAAGCTCGATATCACAGTATTTGTACATTTTCAGTACCTACATAACAAAGCAGTTTTGTGCCTTCTTTTGGAATGCCTGTTTCTCTACCTTTTTCACCTGTCAGTTTTCTATTATTTTTTCAAGGCCCAAGTCAAATATATCATTATCTATGAAGCCATCCTAGATCGCCACAGTCTAAATCAAATGTTTCTTCTTCCACATTCCCATTCTTATTGAATAAGAATTTATTATTATGAATTTATGAAACTGAATTTGTATTACAATCAAATTGTGTTTCTTGAAGGAAGAGGATGTCATTTACCTATTAGCCCCAACACCTTGAATGATTCCATAAAGTGGGCTTGTAAGAGCTATTTAGTGATCTATGTTGAAATTCCTTCAGCAGAAAGTATTTTGTTGGCCTAATCTCAGTATGCCAAAATGTCTCCTTTACCTTCATAAAAATGAACTGTACACACACACACACACACACACACACATCGTTCACTGAGACTGACCGTCCCCTAAGCTGGCTCTGATCAGTCCAGCAGCCAGAGTGATGAAAGCCTATGTCAGGGCCTGTCACTACTCTGCTCACAAGTCCACAGCAGTTTCCCATTTCAGTCAGAGTACAAACCAGGCTTTACAATGACCTACAAATCCTTTGCTCTCTGTGACTTTGTCCCGCTCTCTTCCCGCCCCTCCATCTGAGTGAGAGTGACATCCTACCAGGCCTGTCTCACCACAGGGCCCTTGTTCTTGGTGCTCTCACTGCCTGAAAGGCTCTTAGATAACCCCATGATTCACCCCTTGACTATCAAATATTTACTCAAAAGTCACCTCAGGGAAGCCTCTCTTAACTACCTTATGTAAAATTACGCCCTTTGACACTTCCTGTTCTTATTAACTCCTTTCTTATTAACAAGTATTTCTCCCTAACATATCACACACAGAGGCGTCATCACCATGACACCACCATCGTATACACTTGCTTGTCTCACAAAAAAACATAGGCTCCAGAAGGGCAGGGATTTTTTCCTGATTTGCTCACTGTTCTATTCTTAAAGAATAGAGTCTGACCCATAGTAGGCTCTCAATAAACATGCTGAACGGTGATGGAATCAGTAAACTTTTTCTTTCGCGCACCTTTTAACAAAGCGCCTTTGAGTAAACAGATTTTTGTTGGCATTTGCAGCCCTGTTCTACTTTTAAGCTTTTTACTTAAACGGCTATGTTCCAAGGCTGGAGGGTAGAAAACCAAAGGTCAGCTATTATCCAATGTGGGAGAGAAAAAGTAAACAATGAAATGCATTGTGTTGGGGCAGCAGAGTCACACAAGGACAGAGAATATGTGAATCACGGTTGTCTCTTGTTTACCTTCATCAGTAAGTTTAGAATATCCTTATATTAGGACTTGAGTAATGTATACACACATCAGATAATTCAGAAATATTTGCACATCTGTGTTCATAGCAGCACTACTCATAATAGTCAAGATGGAAGTGATCCATATCCACTGACAGATAAGTGCAAAAAGAAAATGTGGTATATATAAACCATGGAATACTATCAAGGCTTAAACAGTAAGGAAGTCCCGTCACATGCTACAGCATGAATGTACCTTGAAGACATTATGCTAGTAAAGTTAGTCAGTCACAAAAATGCAAATACTGTCAATTCCACTTATATGAAGAATTTAAATTAGTCAAACTCATAGAAATACAAAGTAGAATAATGGTTGCAAAGGACTGAGGGGAGGGAGAAATCAGGAGCTGTTTTTCACTGAGTATAGTTTCAGGTTTGCAAGATAAAAAAGTTCAAAAGATCTGTTATATATGAATATATTTAACACTTAACTATACGTTTAAAAATCATTAAGATGATAAATTCTAAGTTACATACTTTTTACCACAATTAAATATTTTTTTAAAGAAGAGAAATGATGGCTGAAGTTCTGCACTGCTAGATAAATCAGATTTGTATCCATAAATGCGTATTTGTGCTTTCAAAAGTTGTTTCCACATTGGTTTATTTAAAGAAAGCAAATACTACACTCAAATAAAATCATTTAATGACAACTGGAAACCATAAATTTTAAGGTGCTTTTCAAAGGAAATTATCTATGAAGACATTGACTTTCTTAACAATAACAAATTTTATACTGGAGTATAGTTATTTTTAAATTAGAGAATACATTGTAGTTGTTTCAGAAGTAACAATTCAATAACTGTAAGCACTGAATACTTTTATTTCACTTTTAGTGCTTGCAAATAGTTGAAATCATTTGTGTTCATGCTCTTAATATTGGCAATTGCAGTACATCTATGATTACTGCATAGACAACAGCTTAATGAGAATGTTAATTATCAAAATCTTTGTTTGACTTAATAAAAACATCTGCTACCTATATGCTATTTTGCTGTTACATGCTAACTATCTCCAAATAAAAATCAGTGTGTATTATGTATTTTCCTTTATATAGACATGTTGTGAATTGAACTGTGTCTCCCCAAAAGATATTTTGAAGTCCCAACTCCCAATACGTATGAATATGACCTTATTTGAAAAAAGTGTCTTCACAGATGTAATCAAGTTAAGTCAAAGTCATACTGGTTCAGGGTGGGCCCTAAATCCAATGACTAGTATCATTATAAGAGAAATTTGGACACAGAGAGCATGCCATGTGAAGACAAAGATCAGAGTGATGCATCTAGAAACCAGGAATGCCAAGGATTGCCAGCAACCACCAGAAAGTAGAAGAGAGGCACTGAACAGAGCCTCCAGTGGGAATCTTCCCTGACAACAACCTCGTTTTGGACTTCTAGCCTCTCAACTATGAGAGAATAAAGTTCTGTTGTTCTAAGCCATCCAATCTGTGGTATTTGTTAGAGGATCTCTAGGAAGCTAATACAATACACAGACATGTACATGTGCAAAGGAGCAAAATTTGCATGACAGAACATGGGCATTTGAATTTCACAAACCTGGATTCAAACTTTGCTCCACTGAATACTTGTATTACGATACTGAGCATGTTACTTATCCCCTGACATCCACTTTCTCCTGTAAAACTGCAGTAATTGCATTGTGAAGATTAACTGAAATAATATATAATGACCAGAATCTGCCACATGAGGAGTTCAACAAATAAAAACTGATCAGCTTATAGATCATAGTGGATTCAGGATTTTAGAATGATCTATGGAAAAGTAAATGTAATTTTAAATACCACAGGCTTGGAAAGTCAATGACAAATTCAAGTATATCCATAGAAATACGTGCAGAAGAGTGAATGAATGGTCTAGCAAGCAAGACAAATGTGAAATGGTTGTAAGAATTAGGTTCAGCCTTCAGACACAGACCCTAGAGAGCACAAGAGGGATAGCTCTGTTCAAATATGTAAAGGTTCAACAGATAGGAAAGAGTATCAATTTATTCCGCATTGTTCAAAAAACAATATTTGGGTTATCAGACCAAAATTATATAAAGGCAGATTTTGAATCAATTAAGAAATAGTTTTATAACAATTTGAGCTCTCCCCAGATGGAATGGGCTGCCTTGAAACAGAGATATTTCTGAAAAAGTTGTGTCATCGTCTGCCAGTGCTACCATATGGTTGGGCTAGGGAAACTTTTGAGTTCCACAATTTCATAGCTTTTTAGATAAGAGTAATTAAACTTATTTGGTAGCTAACTTGAAGGAATATAAACATTCCGAGAATGGACTGTTATAACTGCAAATCCATTGATAAAATTTGCCTTTCTAGATTCAAATGTTACATTTCTAAAGATGTCCAATAAACATAGGAAAAGCTGCTCTATCTCATTAGTTATCCAGAACAACAACAACAAAAAAAACACATTCACCCACCAGAATGGCTAACATTAAACATTCTGACAATACCAAGTGTTTATAAGGAAGTGCTGTGATGGAAAGCATGATATATCGTTGCCAGGTATGTAAATTTTAACACCCATTTTAGAAAACTCGCTGATGTCTACTAAAGCTGAAAATATGCATATCATATAGCCTAGCAATTACACTCTAGGTATATATCCTCCACTAAAATTCATCATAATATTAACTAAAAGACATGAATATAAATACCCACAGTGATAGTATTCATAGAAACAATCAAAAAGCTGTCAACAAGATAAATAAATTGACAGTTTTCCCAATGGAATATATAGTAATGAAAACAAATGGACTACTGATCCAGCAGAAATATGAGTGACTCTCAGTAACAATTTTGAATGAAAAAGTTAGACACAAAAAAGGCACATACGGTACGATTCCATTTCTTTTATAAAGTTCAATAAAAGGTGTATCTAATCTATGGTGTTAAAAATCAGGATAATGGCTACCTTTGACGAGGAAGGAGGGTTCCTGGAGCAATAATAATATTCTACTTTCTGATGGGTAGAGAATTCATGGTATAATCTTTACCCTGAAAAGAAATCCATCAAGCTTAACATTTTTAATTGGCATACTTTATATATGTTATGCTTCAATAAAATATTTAGTTTAAAAAGTTAATTTGCTATCTGTGAAATAAGCAAATATGTAGAAATCCAGAAAATGATTACTATACTTTCTCATCTAATCCCGAGAGTTTAGTAAAGACATTTAAATTCCTTACAGTGTTGCTTATAGAAATATAGACTATTAGAGCCTAAAGAAAATATAGAAGTTATCCGCCCCAAATTCAGGAACAAGGGCTAGACGATACAGAAAAGAAATTGAGGACTAAAGGAGCAATCTTCCCTAAATTCAGTCAATAACTCGATACAGAGCAAGCCCCAGAACCTAGGTACGTGACCCCACGTTTAATGAGTTCCTTCTACATTGGAAATCCAGCATTTTCCTTTCATAACCACAGGGCTATCAGTCTCTTTTATTTTCTACTATTGGCCAAAAATCTCTATATAAGGGTCATAATTCCAAGGAAAATACCTTTCCCTTGATTTGTGGATCAGCTAATTTTAATTTCCTCTTTCTTCCAAGTCTTCTGAGAATTACTGCATAAATGTTTAAGACATGGACACAGTTTCCACAAGACTGATTTAGAGTCTACCTGAAAATGAAAAATGGTGCTGATATTTACAAAATGAAAACTAGCAAGCTAGCCTTGTGGCTCAGCAACTGAATGTTCCACTTTGGCACAAGTTGCTTGGCATGTTATAAATTCCTCGGTCTTAAGCTCTGAAAGACAGAATGAAGACCTAGGGGACTTTGTTGGTTTCAGTGATCTATCAAGTAACTTCAAGAGCTGAAAAAATTTGCATCATTTGGCATATATAATGCCAAATACATTCAACCCAGGGAGATAGTAAATCAATATTCCCCTTAAATTATGAGACAATACAGCAAGTACAGCACCTGCCAGAGATAAGAGCACCAAACAGAATTATCATTCAACCCAAATACCAGAAACTAAACATTCAGATCATTAAACTGCCCACCGTGACACACTAAACGGATAGCATGTAAAACATATAGGTATACACATTTGAAAACACATACAATATTTAACTGATGCCACCAAAAAAGGCACTTTATGTTAATACAATGTCTAAGAATGAAGTATTTATGTCCATATCAATTGATGCTAGTATTTGAAAGTAGTCATTAAAAATTCATTAATTGCTTATTGGTATGAGACTATGCTTCTAAAACTCCATTAAAAGATTCTCATAGTTCATGATTTATGTATTGATAAAGTGTTAGAGTCAATGTGAGACTATTTGCTTAACCACAATCCAGTGATCTTATACGCTATATGTCAAGTGGTAATAGGAATATGTAATGCAAGACTGAATTTTGGGGGGTAATAAAATATTTTAGAGATTATGAAGAAGCATGCCATTTTATTAATCATTTTAATTTAGATTTTACATGTATTTTTCCATATAATTACAACCACTATTGTTGATTTTATGATATTTTCTCAGTAATGGTATATTTTCTCCATGTTTCAGAGAGGTTGGTTGAACTGCATTTAGCCAATATGGTAAATATTGTAAACAAAGGTCTCTATTACTTTTCAGTGTTATTTACATATCTGGATAAATATATATGTTTGGAAAACAATACCTATAAAGACTTAAGTCCATTTCATCTTATTTGTACTTCACTCACCATTCAAAAAGAGTTAACTTCAATGGGAAAGCACGGTTTTTCTCCCATGATATGCTATTATATTTAGATAGTCATTTAATTTTCATTTTTTCAAAGTAAATTTGTTAGTTAAGGGCAATAGAATGTATAAACAATATTAATTTAGATAAAATACTTTGTAAGCAATTTTATGTTATTTAATATTAAAATATGCTATAGAAAAGCAGCTATGTGATAGCAATATAGCTTTACATAAAAAAATTCTTGCTTTGTTATATGAATATAGTCTATGTAAAACACATAGGTATCGGTACATAATAAATGCAGATCCACTTATAAGATTATGAAGATTGTGCCTGGAACAATTTCAAGGGATACCACTTATTTCTGGCTTCTATGAATTGCCCAACTGTAATAGCACAGAGAATACCCAACATGGCCCTACACAATGGCCCTAAATAAGCACCACAGCAAATAATTCAAATATAATAAAAATATAACCAACCTAAATTTTTCATGAAAGGAATTTCTGCACACCTTATAAAATTAGGATTTTGACTGAATTTTTACGATGAGATGGTTTGTAGGAAAACAATCTATTTCCAAGTTTTCTCTCAACAGGAATGCTTTTGTTAATTCTAGTCAAGTTATCTTGCCTCACTCATCTCTGTTGGGGCAAATATTTCTTTGCACCTCAATAGACCTCAGGACACAAGCCCATTTCTGCAATGTAATTGGTATTATTAATAACTATGAGTCATCTAGAAAAGGTTACATTATGCTTTAAGCTTTCTGATTAATAAGTAAAGCAAGTGAGCAATAAAGTTGTTCGAAGTTTCTCCTGTGAGTCCTCATAAAGGAGAAACTAATTTTGATGATACCTCAATAACTTTTTTATAATAACAGAAGAAAATTTTATGCTGCTTATACTCTTCATTTCAAGGTAAGACCAAGGAGTTCAGTAAAAGTGTTTCTAAAAATATAACTTTATCTGAGCTGAAGTTTAAAATATTAACTATAAAACTATCACAATTGATAGCATATATTGAGTGTTCACCATATAGAAGATACTGTACTAGAAGCTTCGGATAAATTAACTTCTTTAATCTTCAAAATAACTCTAATTTTGTTTTATTTTTATTCCTACAGTAGAGATAAGGAAACTGAGGCTTTCTCTGAGATTGAGCAACAGCCTGTGTCATCCTAATCACTATGTCTTCACTTCTCACCTGGGGGGAGAAGAAATACAAGTATTATCAAATGACATCAGGGCTACTTGCAGGAACTCTACACGTTCCCAACC
Source organism: Halichoerus grypus (assembly GCF_964656455.1). Lineage (NCBI taxonomy): Eukaryota > Metazoa > Chordata > Mammalia > Carnivora > Phocidae > Halichoerus > Halichoerus grypus. Next base: position 89,539,837 of record NC_135712.1, read on the forward strand.
CTTAGATATGGCCTCTCCATGTGGGGTTCCTCCTCGCTCTAAGTCACTACAGTAAAGAGCTACTAAGTAGAAAATGTTCTATCTCTCAAGTGTGTCAGTTAAGAAAAAAGTTTAAATCAGCACCAATAACCCAAAATAATTAAACTGCATATCCTTCAAACAATTACCATTTAATATTATTAAGTAACCTACTCACAGAAACTGGGTAGTTACGAATTCAGCAATGTTTTCTAAGAATGGAATATAACATTCTGTATTATTGATGAAAAACCAAGTAAGTGGACTCTGGGGTTGATATTAAAGACTTTTAATCTAAACCCATCCTGAATAAATGCCACCTGAGGAAATAACTATGGGCAAGGCCAAGATTTTCCTCATAAAATAATTATAGATTATGTTCTGACCACAAACAAATGAACAATTTAGGTGCCAAAGACCTTAATGAAGCTGAATCTTTTTATTTAAGCATACTTAATTGAAAGTGAGACCTCTATACATGTAGAGGCTACACTTTTCCCTATCAAATAACCATCAATAATGATACACCATTTTTACCCTGTACATAAGTGTTTCAATATTGATTTTCCTGACAGTTCTAAATAATGCTTTCCTATTAATAACCTAGAAGGAATTACAGGCTCAAACATAATAATTCTCTTAAGATAAACTAATTATATTTATAAAAAGGTCTCTGGGTCAATGGCTTTTTATTTAATAAAGGATATTATTGCCCTTACTCCAAAAATGAATATACTTTCTTAGTTTTAATAAGGCAAAAATATATTCTTCTTTATTAAAAAAGTACAATGTGTTTTTCTTAATAGAATTGTGCAGAGGGAAATAATTTTTTATTTCAGATGAATTTCCATTATGAAGGCAGACAGAATAAAAATGTCTAATAATTAACTCTTAATGTTATACATGAAATTATTGATATAGTATTCTTTCAGATCCTCAGAGATGCAGAGTATTATAATAAAATTAGAATAAAGATCTTTCCAAACTGATATTAAAAACCAACCTACAAATTTTTAACAAATATTATGATTTTGACTTCGACTCAGGTCTTGAACAAATCATTCTATCTTGGTGACTTGGTTTTCTATATCTAATGAATATAAATAACTTTCCAATGTAAAAATGAACAATCAGAGTACCTTAAGATCCTGTAAGAAAAAATGCATATATTAACACTGAATAAGTTAACCTTATTCAGTGAAAATTGTATTCTGTCAGTCAAAAAAGATACCAAAAAACATTGAGGTATTTGACTAATACTGTAACTAAATTCACAAACATCGTTTAAATTAAGTTTCCTTCTGTTAATCTTTTTGAAAATAGTTAAAACATTATTATATATGTATATTTGAAAATAAAATTAGAAAATATTCTAGAAAAGTAGCTACATACTACATTTCTAATGGCCTAGAAAAGGCATTTAATGAAAATGTTTATAGTATTCTGTATATTCAGATTCTTACATTCAAAATTCTGTCTCAAAGAAGAAAAACTGAATACCAACGGTTTCAAGCAAAGTCACAGAAGTAAACAGAGGATGCATTAAAGAGAGGTGAGGGCAGCATTAAGGTAACAGTGAAGCACACAAGCACTAAAGACAATAGGAAGCCCTTGGGCTTTAAAGGGAGCAAGGAGAGGGGGCAGTATTATTGGAACCAAGTAGGAGTGAGAGCTGTTGAAATGGGGCCATGTGACAAAACATGTGGCCCCACAGGTAGAAGAGTTTGCTTTCATCTATCAAATATAGCCCCATAAGGGCTAATGATAAACATCCTGAGTGCTCTCTTCCCACTTACCAAATTCTTGCCTGCCTCTTCCATTGGCTGAATCCAGCAGAGTGAGCAGGCTAGTGAGCAGATAATGCAGTTCATTAAGATCAGTCTCTTAGGATACAGAGCATGCAGAGAGGAGGAGAATGGATCTGAAGAGGCAAATAGGATAATCTGCATACTTATCCTGTGATAACCATTAAGCTGGAATCTGAGAAAACAAAAATGAGCCTGCTATTGCCCTTACCCTTTAAGGATTCAGTCTCGTAAGCAGTCAATAGACATTTTGGCTGTTTCCATAATTTGGCTATTATAGATAATGCTGCTATAAACATCAGGTGCACGTATCCCTTTGAATTAGTATGCTTACATTCTTTGGGTGAATACCTAGTAGTGTAATTGCTAGGTAGGGTGGTCCTCTTTTTAACTTTTTGAGGAGCCTCCACGCTGTTTCCCAGAGTGGCTGTACCAGTTGACATTCCCACCAAGAGTGCAAGTTCCCCTTTCTCCACATCCTCGTCAATAACTGTTCTTTCTTGTGTTGTTGATTTGGCCATTCTCACAGGTGAGACTACTACACTGTAGTTTTTATTTATATTTCCCTGATGATGAGTGATGTCGAGCATCTTTTCATGTGTCTGTTGGCCATCCACGTATCTTCTTTGGAAAAATGTCTACTCATGTCTTCTGCCCATTTTTAATTGGATTATTCATTTCGGGGGGGGGTTGAGTTTCATAAATTCTTTATAGATATTGGATACTAACCCTTTATCAGGTATGTCATTTGCAAATATTTTCTCCCATTCTGAAGGTTGCCTTTTAGTTTTGTTGATTGTTTCCTTCACTGTGCAGAAGCTTTCTAATTTGATGAAGTCCCAATAGTTTCTTTTTGCTTTTGTTTCCCTTGCCTCCAGCAACATGTCTAGAAAAAAGTTGCTATGACCTATGTCAAAGAGGTTACTGCCTATGTTCTCCTCTAGGATTTTTATGGTTTCAAGTCTCACATAAATTTAGGTCTTTCATCCATTTTGAACTTATTTTTGTGGATGGTGGAAAGTGGTCCAGTTTCCCCAACACCATTTGTTGAGACAGTCTTTTTCCCATTGGAGATTCTTTCTTGCTTTATCAAAGATTAGTTGACCATATAGTTGTGGGTCCATTTCTGGGTTTTCTATTCTGTTCTATTGAACTACATGTCCATTTTTTGTACCAGTCCATACTATCTTGATCACTACAGCTTTGTAACGTAAGTTGAAGTCCCAAATTGTGATGACTCTAGCCTTGCTTTGCTTTTTCGAGGCCACCTTAACTATTCTCAGTCTTTTGCGGTTCCATACAAATTTTAGGTTTGTGAAAAATGCTAGTGGCATTTTGACAGGGACTGCATTAAATGTGTGATTGCTTTGGATAGTATAGACATTTTAATAATATTTGTTCTTCTAATCTATGAGCATGGAATGTCTTTCCATTTCCTTGTGTCCTCTTCAATTTCTTTCATCAGTGTTTTTATAGTTTCCAGAGTACAGGTCTTCCACATCTTTGGTTAGATTTATTTCTTGGTATCTTCTTGGTGTTGGTACAATTGTAAATGGAATGGATTCCTTTATTTCTCTTTCTGCTGCTTCACTATTAGTGTACAGAAATGCAACATAATTCTGTACATTGATTTTATATACTGCAAGTTTACTGAATTCATCTATCAGTTCTAGCAATTTTTTGGTGGAGTCTTTTGGGCTTTCTATATAGAGTAGCACGGTCATCCGCAAATAGTGAGAGTTTTACTGCTTCCTTGCCAATTTGGATGTCTTTTATTTCTTTTTGTTGTCTAACTGCTGTGGCTAGGACTTCTAGTGCTATATTAAACAGAAGTGGTGAAAGTGGACATCCCTAGCATGTTCCTAACTGTAGAGGAAAAGCACTCAGTTTTTCCCCAATGAGGATGATATTAGCTATGGGTTTTTCATATATGGCCTTTATTATGTTGATGTATGTTCCCTGTAAACCTGCTTTGTTGAGGATTTTTATCATGAATAGATATTGTACTTTGTCAAATGTTTTCTATATATCTACTGAAATGATCATATGGTTCCTATCCTTTCTTTTATTAATGTGGTATATTACATTGATTTGTGAATACTGAACCACCCTTGCAACCCAGGAATAAATCCCACTTGATCATGGTGAATAATTTTTTAATGTATTGTTGGATTCGATTTCCTAGTATTTTGTTGAGAATTTTTGCATCCATGTTCATCAGGGATACTGGCCTGCAGTTCTCTTTTTTAGTGGTGTCTTTGGTTTTGGTACCATGGAATGAATTTGGAAGTTTTCCTTCCTTTTCTATATTTTGGAATAGTTTGAGAAGAATAGATATTAACTCTTCTTTAAATGTTTGGTAGAATTCATCTGTGAAGCCATCTGGCCCTGGACTTTTGTTTGTTGGGAGTTTTTTTGATTACTGATTCAATTTCTTTGCAATTTCATTGCTGATTATTAGTCTGTTCAAGTTTTCTATTTCTTCCTGTTTCCATTTTGGTAGTTTATATGTGTCTAGGAATTTGTCCATTCCAGGTTGTCCACTTTGTTGGCAATAGTTTTTTCATAATTTTCTCTTATAATTGTATTTTTGTGGTGTTATTTCTCCTCTCTCATTTGTGATGTTATTTGGGTCCTTTTTCTTTTTGATAAGTCTGGCTAGAGGTTAATCCATTTTATTATTTTTTTCGAAGAACCAGATCCTGGTTTCATTAATCTGTTCTATTAATTTTTTTGTTTTCTATATCATTTATTGCCATGCTAATCTTTATTATTTCCTTCTTTCTGCTTGTTTTAAGATTTATTTTTTTTCTAGTTCCTTAACATGTAAGGTTAGGTTATTTGATATTTTTCTTGCTTGAGGTAGGCCTGTATTGCTATATATTTCCCTCCTAGGACCACTTTTGCTGCATCCTAAAGGTTTTGGACTATTGTGTTTTCATTTTCATTTATTTTCATGTATTTTCTTATTTCTTCTTTGATTTCCTGGTTGACCCATTCATTGTTTAGTAGTGTGTTGTTTAACCTCCATGTATTTGTGGTCTTTCCAATTTTTTTCTTGTGATTGGCGTCTAGTTTCATAGTGTTGTGGTCAGAAAAGACACATGCTATTTCAATCTTTTTGTATTTGTTAAGGCTTATTTTGTGACCTAATATGTGATCTATTCTGGAAAATGTTCCATGTGCACTTGAAAAGAATATCTATTTGCTGTTTTAGGATGGAATGTTCTGAATATATTAAGTCCATCTGGTTCAGTGTGTCGAAGACATTGTTTCCTTGTTTTCTGTTTAGATGATCTGTCCATTGATATAAGTGGGATGTTAAAATACCCTATTATTGAGTTATTATCAATTAGTTCCTTTATGTTTTCATCATTTTATATATTTGGGTGCTTCCATGTTGGGTGCATAAATATTTACAATTATTATATCTTCTTGTTGGATTATCCCCTTTGTGATTATATAATGCCTTTCTTTGTCTCTTTTTTACAGTCTGTGTTTTAATGTCTAGTTTGTCCAATATAAGTATTGCTACACTGGCCTTCTTTTGAACTCCATTTGCATGTTAAATGTTTCTCCACCCCCTCACTTTCAGTCTGCAGGTGACTAAGTCTAAATCTAAGTCTCTTGTAGGCAACATATAGATGGGGCATTTTTTTTTTTTAATCCATTCCGAAACATTATGTCTTTTGATTGCAGCATTTAGTCTGGATAAAAAAAAAAAAAACAATCAAAAGACATAGGGTTCTTAATATTTCTTATAAAACAATTCCCTTTGAGAGTATGATTAACACTAGAGATACACTGCCTGTAAGTGCACATACATAGAATATTTGGCAAGGATCATACATGGACAGATTAAGAACATGAAAAAGCAAAATAGGGATGCCTTGGTGGCTCAGTTGGTTAAGCATCTGCCTTTGGCTCCGGTCATATCCCAGCGTCCTGGGATCGAGTCCAGCATCAGGCTCCTGCTCAGCAGGGAGCCTGCTTCTCCCTCTGCCTGATGCTCCCCCTGCTTGTGCACACGCGCTCTCTATGACAAATAAAATCTTTAGAAAATAAACAGAAAGAAAAAGCAAAATATTGGAATCAATACTTACTTTTCACTATAGTTTGAGAAATCTATACAAATAAGTATATATAATAAAGTTTGACAGAAAAGGAAAATCTTTGATTTAGAAAAGGAGATCTTTGATTATTGAAACTTTAACACAAGAAGAATGCAAAAAATTGAAGTAGAGTATATGGATAGATTATAATGGAGTCTTATAACAGGGTGAGGTTTACCCTAAAACAGCATTTATATACATTTTTTATTTTTTTATTTTATTATGTTATGTTAATCACTGTACATTACATCCTTAGTTTTTGATGTAGTGTTCCATGATTCATTGTTTGTGTATAACACCCAATGCTCCATTCAGTACATTTTTTTATTCTTAACACTTAACACTGCTATCTATTGTAGATGCACCATTTATATTATGTAATAGTACAGGAATGAAAAATGGTCAATGAACTATGGCAATGCTTATCACTCAGAATTTATATTTTATATTTATTGAACCTATTTAATTTAATAATGTACCAGCCTGTCCATATGTAAACAAAATATGCTATATAAATTTGTTAAGGTATTCCCCAAATTTCTCACTTTTAGAATCTTTTTGATTCAGAGTTGTAAACTTTCCTTATTCTTCACACAATATCTTAACCCATCAAAAGTAATGATACTGCATTTTTGTCTCCAGGATTTTCTTCCAAGTGGCTAACACCAATTCTGTGAGTTTTGGGGATGTTTCCCTATTTGATGGCACTTGAATTTTCATTCTTTTCAACTGAATCATGTCATGCTGGAAGTTAAGCAGCTTCTGTTCAAAGCCAGTAGGAAGTTTGTTAAAATAAATTCAACAACTTGCACAATACATAAATCAGTCATAATAGACTGTCTGCTTTGAAATTCCTTTTATCTATTCTGAGAGATTTGGCAATTTCTTGTTCCCTCAGTTCCAACTCTCTGTGCGTGATGAGCCATCCTTTTGCATAAATCTTAGTAACAAAATGTAATAGACCATCTACTTCAGGGTATTTTCCTTTCTTGGCCCATGAAAAGTACTTTGTCGTCACTCTGCAAGAAAATATAAACTCGTAGTTGCTCCTCCAGTGATAGATAACTGGCTTCACTGATACTAAACGTACACTCAGCTGTGTTTTGCCATCCCTTTCTGTATACACAGTAACTTCATTTCAATCTCCAATTACGGTGTAACATTAATGAAGACATTTTAAACAATTGAACTCAACATGTGTAAAATACCACTAATACATATAACTCAGTGGAAGTGATGTTAATATGAACAACCTATGACATGTACAGGCAATGTTGTATATGCAAAATTTCAGCCTGAATGCTAGCCATTTTACAACAGCCTTGATCATAGAGCATGTCCCAATTTCAGAGATGTCAAAATGTGTTTTAAAACATTTGTATTTTGTATTTTAAAACTGATAAAATATAGTTGCTTAAATCCTCTTCATTAGTTAATGGCGTAAGTTCAGTTGCTAAACAAAGTGTAAGTTTAGTAGCTGAACATATAAACTATGTTTTCATTATAAAGCAAACCTTACACTAAATTACCTGAATTATTCTATTTTTCACTTTATATAAATGTTATAACAATTTTTTATCAAAAATTACTGAAATTTTAATTAAAATATTCAGAGACCTATGTAACTCATTATCTGTCAATTATGAAAACACTTCATTATTAACTTTTCACCATGCAATATTTACAGAATCTTTAGCATCATATGAGAAAAGTTCAAAACTTTTGAGAGGACACCTATTGAGATTTACCTAGTCTAAAGTGGCCCTCTAAGGCAAATATTATAGAGTTTCTCTAACAATACAATTTAATTGACTTACTGTTCTAAACACTTACCTTTTGTTATTTAACTACTATTTCATAATGTCTTCGCAGATACTGTAAATTCCTTTTATACTATATCAATTTTGGATTTTAAGAAATTGTATGTATGAAGCCAATCAATGCAATACTAGTTTTAGTCAAAACTAAAGGGAAGCTAAAATCATAAAATAAGTAACTTCATTACAAGGCCTACAGACTGGTCTGAAAGCAGTTTGAGTGAGAATATGGCTCAATTGAAAAGATGTGAGCCATATGAACAACAGTGCAACATAGACGCAGCTGCTCAGTTTGAGTTCTTTAAAGGAAAAGTTTAGTTCAGAGGTATATTTCTGACACGCTTACTAAAATATTAAGGTTTTGTTTTGTTTTTCTTTTGCCACATGTCCTGTTTCTGACAAGTGTCTGCTAAGTTATTTCTTAGGAATAATTATAACATCTGAGAAAAAGAAAACTCTCTAGTAGCACCGTTACCCCTTCCCAACTATCACACAAGATACTTAATTTTAGGATGGTCATTGATTTTATTGTAATCTCTAATTTTGACTTAAAAATCAGGAAACAAACAGTTTTGAAAAGTTAAATGTTCTCTGTACGTTTTTATTTCTGGTGACACTTTCTAATTCTGTGATCACATTTGTTGGGCACCCACGTATACTTTACTAACTTTAGAGCATTTGTGGCACATGCTGAGACATGGACAGTTTCACAGGTTATCAAAGCATAGCAGAGTTTAAGAAAAGGGTTTGACCTCCTTCTCCTCTTGTGTAAGAAGAATTTAGCCAGGGACATAAACCACATATTTAACTGACAAAAAGTAAATCACCCCACTATTAAATATTCTGACACACCAGGAGAAGAAGGTTAGATAAAATAAATCTTGAGATAATCTGCAGGTGTTTTCCTGGAAATAAATGATAAAAAAAAAAAAAAAAGGCTGTGTGTTCAGTGAATTTCTCAGATTCACAGAAGTTCAGAATGCCAAAGAATCAATGAAAATAGGTAGAAGTAGGAAAGAAGAAGAAGACAAGATTTTATTCATAGATCTTAAAGTTATAAATCACTATCTTCTCAATATTAACACCTCGGTTTACAAGTTATTGAGTGTTGGCTAATCACAAAGACCTTGCAGTTTTTATCTGCAAATACTCTTTGCAACTTTTATTCAACACATTCTTAAACATGAATTTAAACTCTGGTATGTCCACACATATAAATGTGATTCATAATTCAAGAATCAGCTCCTATGCTACCTTCCCTATGAAATCTAGTGCCACCAATAAGAAAATCACTTCCTGTACTGTAGTTACAGAGCATTAATTTCAGGCCCTCCTACCAATTAATGCATTATACTTAAAAGAATTCCCTTTATATGTTTTTTTCTCCTATGAAATTGTAAACTCCTGAAGGATAGGAATCCTGGCATTTATTCCACCCCAAAGCCTGCCCTATTAACAAAAACATGAAAATGGGGAATAGTTCCAAAATGATAAAATAATGAAAGCAGGACTTGTTTATGTTTATTACTCATAGCATTCTTTTGTGTGAATGTACTGTATTCTGTGGATGAACATTTGGGTTGTTTACAACACTGCTGTGAACACTCTTGTAGGTGACTTTAGGGGCAAATATGTAGGTTGGAAGTTAAGGTATATATATGTTCATCTCTAGTAGATAGTGTTTTCCAAAATGGTTTTATTTATACTTTCTTCAGCAGTGTATGAGAGTTCCAGTTGTTCCACATTCATGCCACTTATATTTTAGACTAGATCAGGCGCGTTCAGGGTGGTATGGCCGTAGACTTTGCCACTTATATTTTAAATGTAATCATCATGATGGTGTGGACTGTTATTTTAATGTGGTTTTATTTGCATTTCTTTGATAATGTAAAGAATACTTTTTTTTTTCATATGGTTAAAGCTATTTGAATATCCTATTCTGTGAGCTACCTATTCAAGACTCTTGCTTGGTGGGGAGTCTGCTTCTCTCTCTCCCTCTGCCCCTCCCCACAGCTCATGCTCCCTCAAATAAAATCTTAAAAATAAAACAAAACAAAACTTCACTGCAGTCTAATACTTTCCCACCCAACTCCTTCCTTCTCTCCTTTGAACAGTCAGACCAGTATCACAGTCTGGTAGCTCTTCCTTGCCTCCCTATTTTTCCATTTTCTCTCAAATGTGTGTCTAATAATTATCTTATACTTCTAATCCTATTTGAGTCTGCTTCTCAGATGACCCAGGCTAACAGAGTGATCTTCTAGAATCTTTGCTGTTTTACAATTCACAAATATTTAAGTCTATAATCTATCTGGAATTGATCTGTGGATGGTATAAAGAGTCAAAATTTATTTTTCCCATATGAATATTCAATTGTTAAGGCACTATTTATTGAAGAAAATTTATCAATTTTCTGTTCTTCAGTGTCATCTTTTCCATAAATCAGATGTCTTTATATTTTTTAAGATTTTACTTATTCATGAGAGAAAGAGAGAGAGAAAGAGGCAGAGGGAGAAGCAGGCTCCCCATGGAGCAAAGAGTCCAACATGGGACTCGATCCCAGGACCCCAGGATCACAACCTGAGCCAAAGGCAGACGCTTAACCAACTGAGCCACCCAGGTGCCCAATCAGATGTCTTTATATATGTGGATGTTTCTGGATTTACTGCCTGCATCAACATGGACAAAAATGTAAATAAAGCCAAAAACAGGGTTCAACATAATTTTATTTATATAAAGTTACAAAGGCAAAACGTATAATGTTGGAATTCAGGACACTGGTTGTTTTTAGGAAGAAACGGCTGGTGACTGGGATGGGTATGGGAGGGACTTCTGAGGTGCTGGTAATAAACAGTTTGATTTGGGTGATGGATTACCATGTGTAGTCACTGAAATTTGAGTTATAAACATATGATTTGTTTGCTTTTCCATACATATATTATGTGTGTCATAGGTATAAAATAAGGTTTTGAATGAAATTTTAAACTTGAGGAAGAAGCCACCAATTCAGACACTTAGTAGGCAGAAATTAGAAAATACTCTTTGCACATGATTTTAAGGACACAAAAGCCTAACTTTAGAAAAAGCACAATCAGGAGATTAGAAAAAAATGTTTGAGCTCTAAACGATCATTAACCACATAATATGTGGTAAATCACTTAACATTATTATTGTCCCAATTTTTTCCTTTCAAACAATGGGAATTTCTTATTGCTTTGATTTAAAAAAAAAAAATCAGTTATATAAAAAGATTTTCAAGAATACTATACAAAGCAAAGAGCTATTAGTGGGAGACACAAAAATTATTTTCTGCCTTTCCTCTGATGCCTTTTCCTATTACCATTTATTCATGTGCAGTATTGACTTTACTACAGACTGCATATATCCATCCAAGGGTTTAACTTGCCCCTAAGATAGACCACAGAATAAACAGAGTTGTCTCCTCAATTAACTTTCTAAAGGTCAATAGCCTAGATGAAGCTAAAACTGGCTTTTAGGAGCAATTGTGTGTTGGTTACCAAGGAGCTTAATTATAAGCACTGAGAACAACTGAACAGAATTTTTTTGGTTCAATGACACAACATGGACATATCAAGTTTGATGAAAAGTTCTTAACTCATGTTCTAAATGGTAGCACAATTCCAAAGTGATAAAAAGCTAAAAAACAAAACAAAAACATAAAAAACAAAACAAAAACAGGACACATAATTGAAAGTAACATGAGGTAGAAGAGTCTGTCTCCCCCCGCACCCCAAGAAGTAGGTACAGGAATACCAAAGATGTTATCCAAGAACCTGATCAGTTGTTCTCCCAGTAAAGAGTAAAATAAGTGAATGGGGCCAAATGTAGAAATGAAACAATTAGGCTAAACACAGTAAGTTACTTTTATATGGAATTACTTTTATAGGGCATGATAAAACGAACGATGGCTACACCTGAAAAGAAAAACAACTTCACTGACGGTTCGTATGTTAAAGCATTTTTATGTTTTCCCATATTTTCCATTGTTTATTTCTATAAATAGCTGAGACTCTCTACTTACATGTCCTATAACATGAATTCACTTTTCAGCAATAGTTGGCAATGACAACCATGACTACCCATTTGCTTGTTATAATCGTGCTGAAAAGAATTAAGTTTAAGAGAAATTCTACACCTTCAAAGCTATTTTTACCCAGTGTCTTCTTCTGAATATTAGTTCAATGAAATGTTAACACAACTATTAGGAGAACAGGGGCCAAAAATCAAATAATGTAGGGGAAACACTGGGTTGAACTAAATTCAACAGCTTCTTCATGGTGGGCATACTTTCATAAGTCCTTAACATGTTTACATTTCCAAGAAGAAATGGGTAATATAGTGTTTTGCACACTTACTTATCACCTTTTTAATGGAGCATCTCATAGAATAGTGATTTAGAAACAATAGACATCCCAAGTCCCTCACAGCAATTTCAAATACAAGCACGTGTGCATGCACACACACACACACACATGTTCTTATCAGTAGAAAATTTGCACCCCCCCAATCCCTGGACCATATTCTACCACCTTCAGAAGGTCCAGTTCATTGCACAGGATGAACAGTTTAGAAACATTTGATATCCTAGCTATTAGGATTGACTTATTGCTTATATTGAAACAGTCAGATTTATCATACTGGATTTGTCAGTTTTGCTTCATCTATGTGCTTTATAACTTGTCTCTAATTCTCAGAAAATGTTTAAGAAATATTCTTTTGCATGTAAGATAGATATGGATAATGCCTTGACAGAATAACAAATTTTCAATATTCAGTCTAAAATAATGTCCTCTTTAAGCCAAAAGATGAGAAATAGGCACCCTCGGTCCTATCTTCTTTGGCTCCCACGTGAACTCACTCTGCTGCTTAAGAAAAACCAGACCAATTTATGCTCCACTTAGCCATCTGTGTGTGTGTGTGGATGTGTTAGGGAATGGTGTATTTCTTTTCTCTCCTGTGCCTTCCCTCTACCCCTCTAGCCTATTTCTAATAAAAATAAAATAGAACTTAAGACAAAGATATACATGATTTCTCAGGGCATTGAAAATAATCAGAGCAATCAAACTATGAAGAACATAGGTTTTCTATGTCTAGTATGCAAATGAATGTAATGGAAAGACATATAAAGATATATATATGTTTAGAAAATCAGGACTAAAGAGAAGAAAACCACAAGTGCAGCAAACTAGTTACTGAGACTATAAATCAAATTAGGTTTTGAACTCTCCGACAGAAGGGCAATAGAGAAATACAATCACAAGTTTTCATTACTGAACTCAATGCAATTCATCTTTCCCTCCCTCCCTTCTCTCAGTCTGAGTCTATACACACATGTATATTACCTCTACAGATATAAACATGTAAGAGTTTATATACAATTGTAATTTTTAATTCTCTATTTCCTAATTTTCAAAAAGCTAATCTATCTTTGGATAAAGGTACATGTGTGAAAGCCTTCTGTGGCAACAAAAAAGAACACATTACAAGTGTGGTTAGAAAACACAGATTGGGGTCATCTTGGGGAGGGGAGAAAGATGGCGGAGGAGTAGGGGACCCTATTTCAACTGGTCCCTGGAATTCAGCTGGATATCTACCAGACCACTCTGAGCACCCACGAAACCAGCCTGAGATATAAGAAGATCTGGATCTCTACAAACAGAATATCGCAGGCGGTTGGTTTTGAGGAGGAAGCGGAGAGCCGTGATTCTGCGGGCAGATATCAGAGGATAAATGGCAGCGGGAGGGTGCCTGGACGTGGGGATCCTACACCGCCGGGGGGTAACAGCCTCGCGCGCTGCGGACGGGCACAGACTCGCAGACCGGTAGCGTCGGGAAAAGACTTTAGGGCAGCCCCTGGGGTGGAAAACCAGACTGGAGGGGTCGTGCGCACGCGAACCGCAGCCGCCCGGACAGAAACCCGGAGCGACAGTCGCGCGCACGTGAACTGCAGCCTCCAAGACGGAAACCCGGTGCGCCGGGGTCCCGCCGGTGAACTGCACCCTGCGGGGTGGAAACCCCGAGCGGCGGAGTCGCGCACACGCGAACTGCAGTCCCCAGGACAGGACCCCAAGCGGTGGAGTCGTGCGGGCAGGCGCCGCAAACTGGGAGCGGCTGGTGGTTTTAGAAGCACAAAGGGCAGAGACGTGCCCCAACCTGGAGGCAGGACTGGGAGCGCTGCGGAGGGGCGCACAACCCAGGACGCTGCAGTTTATAGCAGCACGGACACAAATGGAGACGGTGTGGCCTGGAGAGCTCACTGAAGAACAGACTGAGGTCTCTCTGTTCTGAGGCAGAGGGCTGGAAACGGTCTCTTCTGCTCTGACTCACGGAAGAGACGCGGAGAGCCACCAGGGAAAGGCGCCAGAGAACAAAAGCCCCAAAGACTGATTCCCACTGAGCCCATCCCCCACCACAGGGGCGCAGGGCAACTCCGCCCAAACAGGGTTGCCTGAGTAACAGTGCGGCAGGCCCCTCCCGCAGAAGACAGGCTGGGAAAACAAAAGGCCAGCAACCCTAAGGTCCCAAGAAAACAGGTGCATCTTGCTTGGGTTCTGGTCAATAATTTGGACTCTATACATTCCCTCAAACACCCATCAACAGAATGACTAGGAGGAGGAGCCCCCAAAACAGAAAAGACTCAGAGATTATGACTTATGCTGCAGATTTACAAATGGATGCAGATATAACCAAGATGTCGGAGATGGAATTCAGGCTAGCAATTGTGAAGACAATGGCTAGAATGGAGAAATCAATTAATGGCAACATAGAGTCTCTAAGGGCAGAAATAAAAGGGGAATTGGCAGAACTGAAAAATGCTATCAATGAGATCCAATCCAATCTAGATAATCTAACAGCTAGGGTAACTGAGACAGAAGAGAGAATAAGCGATCTGGAAGACAGTATAATAGATAAAAAGGGAAAAGAGGAGGCCAGGGAAAAACAACTCAGAATCCATGAAAATAGAATCAGAGAAATAAGTGACACCATGAGGCGTTCCAATGTCAGAATCATTGGAATCCCGGAGGGAGTGGAGAGAGAGAGAGGACTAGAAGATGTATTTGAGCAAATCGTAGCTGAGAACTTCCCTAATCTGGGGAATGAAACAAACATTCGAGTCCTAGAGGCAGAGAGGACCCCTCCTAAAATCAAGGAAAACAGGCCAACACCCTGGCATGTAATAGTAAAACTTGCAAATCTTAGAACCAAGGAAACCATCTTAAGGGCAGTTAGGGGGAAGAGATTCCTTACGTACAGAGGGAGGAACATCAGAATAACGTCAGACCTATCCACAGAGACCTGGCAAGCCAGAAAGGCCTGGCAAGACATATTCAGGGTACTAAATGAGAAGAATATGCAGCCAAGAATACTTTATCCGGCAAGGCTTTCATTTAGAATGGATGGAGAGATGCAGAGCTTCCACGACCGGCAGAAGTTGAAAGAATATGTGACCACTAAGCCGGCCCTGCAAGAAATATTAAGGGGGGTTCTATAAAAGGAGAAAGACCCCAAGAGTGATCTACAACAGAAATTTACAGGGACAATCTATAAAAACAACGTCTTCACAGGCAACATGATGACAATTAATTCATATCTTTCAATAATCACTCTCAACGTGAATGGCCTAAACGCTCCCATAAAACGGCACAGGGCTGCAGATTGGATACAAAGACAGGACCCATCCATATGCTGTCTACAAGAGACTCATTTTGAACCTAAAGATACATCCAGACTGAAAGTGAAGGGGTGGAGATCCATCTTCCATGCCAATGGACCTCAAAAGAAAGCTGGGGTAGCAATTCTTATATCAGACAAATTAGATTTTAAACTAAAGTCTGTAATAAGAGACACAGAAGGACACTATATCATTCTTAAAGGGTCTATCCAACAAGAAGATCTAACAATTGTAAATATCTATGCCCCCAACATGGGAGCAGCCATCTACATAAGCCAACTGCTAACCAAAATAAAGAGTCATATTGATAACAATACGTTAATTGTAGGAGACCTCAATACTCCACTCTCAGCAATGGACAGATCATCTAAGCAGAAAATCAACAAGGAAACAAGAGCTTTGAATGATACATTGGACCAGATGGACCTCATAGATATTCCACCCTAAAACAACAGAATACTCATTCTTCTCGAGCGCACATGGAACTTTCTCCAGAATAGACCATATACTGGGTCACAAATCAGGTCTCAACCGATACCAAAAGATTGAGATTATTCCCTGCATATTCTCAGACCACAATGCTCTAAAACTGGAACTCAATCACAAGAAAAAATTTGGAAGAAATTCAAACACTTGGAAGCTAAAGACCACTCTGCTCAAGAATGTTTGGGTCAACCAAGAAATCAAAGAAGAACTTAAACAATTCATGGAAATCAATGAGAACGAAAACACATCGGTCCAAAACCTATGGGATACTGCAAAGGCGGTCCTAAGGGGGAAATACATAGCCATCCAAGCCTCACTCAAAAAAATAGAAAAATCCCAAATTCACCAACTAACTCTACACCTTAAAGAACTAGGAAAAAGCAACAAACGACGCCTAAGCCACACATTAGAAGAGAAATAATTAAAATTAGAGCAGAAATCAATGAATTAGAAACCAGAAACACAGTAGATCAGATCAACGAAACTAGAAGTTGGTTCTTTGAAAGAATTAATAAGATCGATAAACCACTGGCCAGACTTATACAAAAGAAGAGAGAAAGGACCCAAATTAATAAAATTATGAATGAAAGGGGAGAGATCACGACTGACACCAAGGAAATAGAAACAATTATTAGAAATTATTATCAACAACTATATGCCAATAAACTGAGCAATCTGGATGAAATGGAGGCCTTCCTGGAAACCTATAAGCTGCCAAGACTGAAACAGGAAGAAACTGACAACCTGAATAGGCCAATAACCAGTAACGAGATTGAAGCAGTGATCAAAAACCTCCCAAAAAACAAGAGTCCAGGGCCTGGACACAAATCAGGTCTCAACAATTCCCATCAATTCCCTGGGGAATTCTACCAAACATTCAAAGAAGAAATAATACCTATTCTACTGAAGCTGTTTCAAAAAATAGAAACAGAAGGAAAACTTCCAAACTCATTCTATGAGGCCAGCATTACCTTAATCCCCAAACCAGGCAAAGACCCCATCAAAAAGGAGAATTTCAGACCGATATCCCTGATGAATATGGATTCCAAAATCCTCAACAAAATCCTAGCTAATAGGATCCAACAATACATTAAAAGGATCATCCACCACGACCAAGTGGGATTTATCCCCAGGATGCAAGGGGATAAATTCGCAAATCAATCAATGTGATAGAACACATTAATAAGAGGAGGGAGAAGAACCAATATGGTCCTCTCAATTCATGCAGAAAAAGCATTTGACAAAATACAACATCCTTTCCTGATTAAAACTCTCCAGAGTATAGGGATAGAGGGAACATTCCTCAAGCTCATAAAATCCATCTATGAAAAATCCACAGCGAATATCATCCTCAATGGGGAAAAGCTGAGAGCCTTTCCCTTAAGATCAGGAACACGTCAAGGGTGCCCACTCTCACCACTGTTGTTCAACATAGTACTAGAAGTCCTAGCAAGAGCAATCAGACAACAAAAAGAAATAAAAGGTATTCAAATTGGCAAAGAAGAAGTCAAACTCTCTCTTTTCGCAGACAACATGATACTTTATGTGGAAAACCCAAAAGACTCCACCCCCAAATTACTAGAATTCATCCAGCAATTCAGTAATGTGGCAGGATACAAAATCAATGCACAGAATCAGTTGCTTTCTTATACACTAACAACGCAACTGTTGAAAGGGAAATTAAAGAAACGATTCCATTTACAATAGCACCAAAAACCATAAGATACCTCGGAATAAACCTAACCAAAGAGGTAAAGGATCTATACTCTAGGAACTACAAAACATTCATGAAATAAATTGAAGAAGACACAAAAAGATGGAAAAATATTCCATGCTCATGGATTGGAAAAATAAACATTGTTAAAATGTCTATGCTACCCAGAGCAATCTATACCTTCAATGCCATCCCGATCAAAATTCCAATGACATTTTTCAAAGTGCTGGAACAAACAATCCTAAAATTTGTATGGAATCAGAAAAGACCCTGAATCGCCAAGGAGATGTTGAAAAAGAAAAACAAAGCTGGGGGCATCACGTTGCCCGATTTCAAGCTATATTACAAAGCAGTGATCACCAAGACAGCATGGTACTGGCACAAAAACAGACATATAGACCAATGGAACAGAATAGAGAGCCCAGATATGGACCCTCAACTCTATGGTCAAATAATCTTTGACAAAGCAGGAAAAAACATGCAATGGAAAAAAGACAGTCTCTTCAATAAATGGTGCTGGGAAAATTGGACAGCCACATGCAGAAGAATGAAACTCGACCATTCTCTAACACCATTCACAAAGATAAACTCTAAGTGGATGAAAGACCTCAATGTGAGACGGGAATCCATCAAAATCCTAGAGGAGAACATAGGCAGTAAGCTCTCTGACATCAGCCACAGCAACTTCTTTCAAGATACATCTCCAAAAGCTAGTGAAACAAAAGCAAAAATGAACTTTTGGGACTTCATCAAGATAAAAAGCTTCTGCACAGCAAAGGAAACAGTCAACAAAACAAAGAGGCAACCCACAGAATGGGAGAAGATATTTGCAAATGACACTACAGATAAAGGGCTGGTATCCAAGATCTATAAAGAACTTCTCAAACTCAACACCAAAAAACAAATAATCAAGTCAAAAAGTGGGCAGAAGAGATGAACAGACACTTCTCTGAAGAAGACATACAAATGGCTAACAGACACATGAAAAAATGTTCATCATCATTTGCCATCAGGGAAATCCAAATCAAAACCACACTGAGATACCACCTTACACCAGTTAGAATGGCAAAAATGGACATGGAAAGAAACAACAAATGTTGGAGAGGTTGTGGAGAAAGGGGAACCCTCTTACACTGTTGGTGGGAATGCAAGTTGGTACAGCCACTTTGGAAAACAGTGTGGAGGTTCCTCAAAAATTTAAAAATAGAGCTACCCTATGACCCAGCAATTGCACTACTGGATATTTACCCCAAAGACACAGATGTAGTGAAAGGAAGGGCCACATGCACCCCAATGTTCATAGCAGCAATGTCCGCAATAGCCAAACTGTGGAAAGAGCCGAGATGCCCTTCAACACATGAATGGATAAAGAAGATGTGGTCCATATATACAATGGAATATTACTCAGCCATCAGAAAAGATGAATACCCAACTTTTACATCAACATGGATGGGACTGGAGGAGATTATGCTAAGTGAAATAAGTCAAGCAGAGAAAGTCAATTATCATATGGTTTCACTTATTCGTGGAACATAAGGAATAACATGGAGGACATTAAGAGAAGGAAGGGAAAAATGGGCGGGGGGAATTGGAGGGAGAGATGAACCATGAGAGACTATGGACCTGAGAAACAAACAGGGTTTTAGAGGGGAGGGGGGAGGGGGGATTGGTTAGCCCAGTGATGGGTATTAAGGAGGGCACGTACTGCATGGAGCACTGGGTGTTATACGAAAACAATGGATTGTGGATCACTACATCAAAAACTAATGATGTATTGTATGGTGACTAACATAACATAATAAAATTAAAGAAAAAAGAAAACACAGATTGGGAAAATCGAGTTCATGATGTATTTCCAAATGCTACCTTCACAATGAAGCGTTCCATTTTGCTTCCGACACCTCCTGTGTGTAGAAACATATTGACTGCTAGAAGGTTTTCAGCTGAGACTTGAGAGCTAATACTATATAGCATTCTTCTTTGCATCACAGTGCTAGGAACATGGTTGGCATGCAGTGTATTTGGGGTGAACAAATGAAAGAATCAATAGTCTACCAAGGCAATCAGGTGACAAAGAGTCTCACTAAATACCCACTTAGTCATAAATGTCAGGTCAGCACTAGAGAACGGGATTTAAGGTGATGTCTCTACCATCTTACACTAGCCACCTGAATATTAGGTCCCCCCACACACGCTCCCCTAAAGAATGAAGGCTATGGCCCATGTAAATTGGCAGCCAGATCAGCCTTCAGCGTTGTCTTGCTTAGACCATTTTTCTTTCAACTTTGAATCAGTTGCCAATATTTAAAATAAAGGCATTTCATGAGATTTGGTTGGTGCGCTCCTCTTAAATTAGAAGCCTGGCAACCCCACACCCAGAGTTATTCAAGACAACACAAAGTGACACCCAAAAAGCCGTTGCTCCCTTCAGACAGGGCATCTGTTTCCAGGTTAACTGCATCACTCCCCAGTCTTCTGTGCTTAGTCGGCTTCACCCATTTGCTTCCATTCCTATTTCACTGCAAGAATCTGATTTTTTAAACTCTGCTACACACAAACCAGTTATGATAGTACGTCCAAGTCTCAATTTTGGTAATTACTAGTAATGCAACCTTGAGCTAGTAATTTATCCTCATGGAGTTTCAATTTCATCACCTATAAAACTGTGAAAGTAATCCCCTGCCATATCACAGGACGGCTGTGAGAAGTAAATGAGATTATACATGAAGAAGCTTCATAAACGATAAAGGTCACATGTACATAAAGTATTATTTTGTTATTAAAGCTCTAATATGTAAAAAACTGATCTGTAAAGTGTAACATATTCCTGAACAAAATTTAAAGTCCTAAGATTAATAGGTAGGAAAAGCAACTGCAAACGTTAACAGTGACTTAGATGTACAATTAAAAACCAGTGAATGTTAGCACGCAAGCAGAGAATACGTCATCAGACTTGGGGATATTTCTGTCCAATCCATTTGTGCTAAAGACAATTTAATCAAATGTAATATTTTTTTAAATGTCAATTTACATTATTAAAAGATAGAGAGCCAGCAGGATATGTATTTCCAGATAGAAAAAATATTTGCTTTCAGAATAAATTTTAAACATTTAATGTTGTGTTATAAAAAAACTAGCCTTAATTTTATAATAAAGAATTATAGAATTAAAATCTAAATATCACTCTTACCTAAAATTTTATGGTAAAAGCCTTGATTTTAAATGTATTTTTGTATTCTGTATTAATATTTGTTTTGTTTCAGTAAAATTCTCTTGAATATGTGTGTATTCAATTTTAAAAATTGGACCCCTCTATTTCTGAATTATTTTCAAAAAATAATTCCTATTCACAGCATATAAGTGAAAATTCCAGTTTTGTGCTTTCCTTCTTCCCAGGGCTACATCTCATTCATTGACTTTGTTTCTCTCGTCTAGTAATGGGGATGGTTACCCAATTCTGAATCCTTACTATCTGGTGCTAAGTATGTTTGATATCGTAGGGGTATTACCACACATTATGCAAAACTATGCTATCATGTATTAATGTATCCTATGCAACAAATAGATTTCCCTTTGGCCAATGTTTTTCATTACTGAATGCTGGGGCATCTCATTTACTTGATGGACTTTATTAACTTGATCAAAATCCATTGTTAGAATGAACCCTTTACTTTCATTTAACAACAAATCTCTTGTACTTTTTTCTCTGGATCTTTACAGAGTTTTGGCAAACATGATTGTACCATTCAACAATATGTATTTTTATATTAAAAAAATAATTTTCATATTTTCCATTGTGTATTCTGATATATTTCTATTTGAAGCATCATTAAAAACTATTAAGTATTAAATGCAAGCAGTTTGTTATCTTTTTTAGCCATGATAATTACTATGTATTAAGTACTTATCTTGAACAGGGGGCCTTACATAGGAAGTCACTGAATCCTGTTAACCCTGTGAGATATATAACATTAGTTTACAAATGAGGAAAATGAAGCTCAGGAAAGGTTAAGTAAATTAATCACTGCCTCAAAGCCTGTAAACTAAGAGACAGAATTACAATCCAAGTCTTTCAGGTCCCAAAGACCCCAAATCTTTCTAAAAAATACTTCCAATCAAAGCCCCAAATGTTTTCCAAGCAATTATCACTGTCCTCAGGGAGAAATACACTCCCTAAAACTGATAATGGACACAGATCCTTACATAAATAGTAGATGCTGAAAAAAATCTCTCAAGATTTATGAGCCAATTTTGAAGGCAGTATAAATTATGTGAGTTGAGATAAAACCCATAAAGATGACTGGATTCAGTGACTGATATGTGCTATATCATCATTATTTACAAGTAAGATATATTACAACCTAACATAAATTTCTTCCAATTCATTTGTTTAATCAAAAGCAGAAAAGACTAATTATAAAGAAACTTTTTATAACCTATTTAGTTTTTCCAGTCTAGTACAAAGCTTATAGTGATGATTTAAATCTCATTTTGTAAACTAAATCCAAAAATCATATTTATTTTACTATATTTGCTCTTAGACACATTTTATATATCATTTTATTTATTCATGAGTTTAGAAAGAATAATGCTTCAAAGACCTAACATTTTAGTCATAAATATCATTTTTAAAGAGTGTAAACTAGTAAATAGTAACATTTCTCATGAGCATATATTTTGAAAGAGTGCAAAATCTAATCCAAACCCAAGAGGAGGATAAGTGAGGTTCATTCTGAAGTCCTGGTTCTTCTTTTAGTCCTGTACATTTTAGTTTATTATTTTTTTAAGATTTTATTCATTTATTCATGAGAGACAGAGAGAGAGAGGGGTAGAGGCAGAGGAAGAAGCAGGCCCCCTGAGGAGCAGGGCGCCCAATGTGGGACTCTATCTCAGGACCTTGGGATCACAACCTGAGCCGGAGGCACATGCCTAACCATCTGAGCCACCCAGGCACCCAGTACGTTCCAGTTTAATCCAAAGACGGCAACCAAGAGAAAATATAGATTTTAGAAATAAATGTCTCTATGCTTCAGGTTATTTATATTTATGCATTAGTCCATTGAGTCATTCTTTTATATATACTATTTGCTTCCAAAAAATGATTAATAGGCATGCAATCAGGTTGCTAAAATTAAGAAGGAGTTGCAGAGTTTGAATGTTAGGTTTGTCTCAGCCTACGGGTAGCCAATAGATAAAGCAAAGGACAATGATAGCCAGATACCTCTCCAGCTTGTCATTATTGAAAATATTTCAGATTTCTGTAGCTGTCTAAACATTACATCTTCAAGGCTAGTGCTGATTGCATACAAAACACACAGATAATATTTAATGGTATATAGGTAACATTCAAAAGTTATCAGGAGCAGCAGTTAGTATTAAAAAAAAAAAAAAAGCTGACACAAATGTGTTGGTGATAGAAATATTCTAATTTAACACTGACAGATTAAATTCATTTCTACTTGTTCCAGAACCATATTTGACTCCCAGTCAGTGCACCCAGACTAAATTATTACACTTGGATTTACAATAACTTAAATAATCTGCATCTGAGTGAAAAGTTAACAAATAACTGCTTATTTTTAGCCTTTGTGATGTATTTAGTGTATAGTGAACAGCATACCACGGCCTTAGGGGTAAAAAAAAAAAAAAATACAGGAGAATCAAAAGGTAGTTTCTGCTAAAAAGTTGATATGTTATTGGAGAGGTAAGAATACTTGCTTTGCCTTGTGCATTGCTATTAGGAATATCATGTGGTGCAACTGATATGGGAAACAGTACAGAAGTTTCTATTAAAAAAAAAAAAAGGCAAATATAGAATTACCAGCAATTCCACCTCTGAGTATATAACCAAAAGAATTACAAACAGGGGCTCCAACAGATATTCATATATCAATATTAATGTCAGCAGTAATTACAAGAGTCAAAAATTACCCCAAATATCTCACTGGATAAACAAATATCTTATTGGATAGCTCAACAGATAAACAAATTATCTCATTGGATAGCTCAATGGATAAACAAGTATCTCATTGGATAGCTCAATGGATAAACAAGTATCTCACTGGATAAACAAAGTGGCATATAGATACAATGGAATATTAGTTAAGGCCTTAAAAATTAAATACTGACACATGCTAAAACATGGTTACAGTTTGAAGGCAATATGCTAAGTGAAATAATCTAGACACAATATGAAAAATATTTTATGGTTACACTTCTATAAAGGGACCTAGAGCAAATTCATTGAAAATAGAATGGTGGCCACTAGAATATGGGAGAGGAAGGATTAGGGAGGTATTAAGGAATAAGGAATTTCAGTTCTGAAAAAGGAAAGCTTTGCGGATGGATAGTGGTGATGTTGAACAATGTGAATGTATTTAATGCCTCTGAACTGCACACCTAAACATGGTTAAAATGGGAAATTTAGGTCATATTTTACTACACCTGAAAAATACTTGCAGCACCTGGGTGGTTCAGTCAGTTAAGCATCTGCCTTCAGCTCAAGTCATGATCCCAGGGTCCTGGGATCGAGCCCCACGTTGGGCTCCCTGCTCAGCGGGAAGCCTGCTTCTCCCTCTCCCACTCCCCCTGCTTGTGTTCCTGCTCTCGCTATCTCTCTCTCTCTGTCAAATAAATAAATAAAAATATTAAAAAAAAATACTTGGGGCACCTGGGTGACTCAGTCAAGTGGCTGACTCTTCATTTCAGCTCAGGTCATGATCTCAGGGTTCTGGGATGGAGCCCTGTGTCGGGTTCTGTGCTCAGAGCAGAGTCTGCTTGAGGATTCTCTCTCCCTCTTTTCTACCCGCCTCCCCCCCAGCCCTCCATAAAATAAATCAATCTTAAAAATACTTGGTTCATTCTTCTGATGTATTTTTTTTTTGCTTTCATTGATTTTCATTTGTCATTCCCTAGCTTTGAAAGTATCACTTAGTTTTGAATATGTTCCTTCTGTCCAACCAGAAAGCCAAATAAAAGGGGAAGTTCCTATCTTCTATTTCCTATTATATTTCTATTTCCATTGCATACTACCTCATAACCAAATACAGCTATGGTTCTCAAACCTGACCTATTTAAAAAGCACAGAGTCCAAGGCCATGCCAGAACTAAAGAATCAGAATTTAAGAATCATGCTCAATAATTTCTTTTTAAACTCCCCAGTAATTCTCATTATAAACCTCAATAAGAACCACTTTAGTATTTTATTTGGTGTGTATCTCAGGTGAATGCTGACAGATAAACTGATTTTCCAGGGCTGTTGAAATACCACATTCTAGTTCTCTCATTAAGAAATACACACATTTAAGAATAGGGAAAACTTCTAAGATTCCTTTCCATAGTGAGTAATATAATATGAAAGCTTGCACTGTCTTTCATCCACTATCTAGAACTCCTGTGTTTGGCAAAAAGAAATAAAATATTCACTCTACACCTAAGGCCTTTATAAGAACAGCATGGTTTCAGAAAGTCTAATAATCTCCATTGATCCATAAAATTTGATGGCAATAACATTATAAATCCATCCTCAACTGTAATTCCCTTTAATATATGCATAAATTATACATTCTAGTCACAGTGCATAAGGTTGAAATTCTTAGGCTGATATAAGAAAATATACCTATTTAATGTATGAGGGCCTTGCCAGAAAATATGTTTATATCGACCCAGTATCTTCTTTTACATGGAAGAAAAAAATCTTATAAAAAACAAATTATCTTTAAAAGTTCTAGAATGCATTAGAAAACTGTCTTAGGGGAAAATATTACCAATTACACGGGCATAGACCCTGTGGTTTCTTCTCCTCTAAACTCACTTTTCACATAAACACCAAATACATTTTTTTAATACACAACCTTAAGTCAGTCTTGTAATTAAAACAGCATGAACAAAGGGTGCCAATTCTTCAGCTCTTTAACTGTTACAACCAAGTTTAAACTCCTTACATTTAAGTTCACCAAAGTTTGATAACAAATATTTTAGGAACTGCCATGACCACACTGTATTTCAGTTGTTTGTTACAACAAAGTCAATTACAAGACGCCAAAGAAACTAAGACGGATTCCATTCTCCACTTATTCTTTCCTTTATATGATACCCAATAATGCCCAGATTTCCCCTGCATTCTCCTGCCTGTTATGTGACGTTGGGGTTCTGTACATGTATGAACTTGGCTGCAGAGCTAGAGCTGTTCTCAGTAATGAGAGAATGAGTAAGGACTGCCCTTGCTATATATATAACCAAGCCTTCGTGAGCCTGCCAGGGTGCAAGAGAAGGCATTTCCGTCCTTCGATTGCTTCCCTGATGGCAGAAAAAGGGGTCCCATATGGCATCCAGTCACAACTCTTACCTTAAGTATCCTGCCATCTCTTTTAGAAACGTAATTTCTAAACAATCTTTAAAGCAGGCATAATTTGGGGCACCTGGTGACTCAGTCATTTAAGCGTCTGCCCTTGGCTCAGTCATGATCTCAGGGTCCTGGGATCAAGCCCCATGTTGAGCTCCCAACTTAGTGGGGAGTCTGCTTCTTCCTCTCCCTCTGCCTCTGCCCATGACTTATGCTCTCACATGCTCTCCCTCTCTCTCTCTCAAATAAATAAAATCTTTAAAATAAAGCAAACATAATTTTTAAACCAAGAGTACTTTCAATAGAGTTTACACATGACATTTGTTCTGCTGACATTTTGCAGATGTGCAGCTTATCTTTCAAAGGAGGCACAAATATCTTAGCATACCTTGCCTAAACAGACAATAATCATGGTTTTAAAAATCATATCTACAGTCCATAAGAGAAAAATTATATAGAGAGTCTCAGGTTCCACTTGGGAGATATTCCTGAGGTCACCCACAATATCAACTAACCTTCCTCACAGTTGTTCATATTCTTCTTCTTGAGCTCTAGTAATTGTGGTCTGTGTTTCTTAGACTTATACCTTCCCAACTGCATATTTACATTCACTCTCCATTTTCTACCTGGACACCCTTCCTTGCAATCTCTACCTCGTGATATGTTCCTTTCTTTGAAGGTCTTCCTCAGTTTCTCCCACTTCGTGGTGCTTTCCTTAGCCCTTCCTACTGGAAATGAGGCCCCCCCCACCATCTTCGAATTCTCACTGCATTTTATTTATGCTCCCTTTAAGTCAAATAAACATCCTTGCACCACAGAAGTCTGAATACAGATTTAATATCCTTTGTCAGATTATAAACTCACTGAGAGCAGAAATCTTGTATCATTTATCTTTGATTAACCCATACTAATATCTCATTAATTTCAGTCAATTTACCAACTAAGAAGCTACTCTTAAGATGATTTTAAGTGCATTTTTGGTTAAAAATAGCACAAACCTAAAAAATGGGCAGAAGACATGAACAGACATTTCTCCAAAGACATACAGATGGCCCACAGACACATGAAAGGATGCAAAACATCAATCATCAGGGAAATGCAAATCAAAACTACAATGAGATATCACCTCACACCTGTCAGAATGGCTAAAAACAACATAAGAAACTACAGGTGCTGGCAGGGATGCGGAGAAATGCAAACCCTCTTCTTGCACTGTTGGTGGGAATACAAACTGGTGCAGCCACTCTGGAAAACAGTATGGAGGTTCCTCAAAAAAATTAAAAATAGAACTACCCTATGATCAAGTAATTGCACTATGGGGTATTTACCCCAAAACTACAAAAGCATGAATTCAAAGGGATACACCCACCCTTATGTGTATTGCATCATTATTTACAATAGCCAAATTATGGAAGCAGCCCAGTGTCCATCGATTAATGAATAAAGAAGATATGAGATTTATATATATATATATATATAGTGGAGTATTCTTCAGCCATAAAAAGGAATGAAATGTTGCCATTTGCAACAATGTGGATGGAGCTAGACATTATAATGCTAAGCTAAATAAGTCAAAAGCCAAATACTTTGATCTCATGCATATGTGGAATTTAAAAAACAAAAACAAGGGAAAAAAAAAAAGAGACAAACCAAGAAACAGACTCTGAACTATAGGGAACAAACTGATGGTTACCAGAGGGGAGGTGGGTAGGGGGATGGGTGAAATAGGTGATAGGGATTAAAGAGTACACTTATCATGATGAAAAAATAATACAATAAAAAATAAAGTTAAATTTTCCTGAAAAAAAAAAAATCTAAAATACCCATAGTGGCAGTCAGCTTTTGGATTTTAATACTATGTATTGTGCTACTTGAGAATCAACCATACATTTTATTGTATGTATATTTTATAGTGTCTAGTACATAACGGTTATTCGATTAATGCTAAACATATGCAGATAAGAAAAAAATAGCACAAAACTGGACCATGAATGAATACAGTGGTAACTGATATATTTTCATAAACTGAGCTAAGGGAACTCTGCTGTCTGTAACAATACATATAGAATCTTTTCAACTCCATCCTTTTTGATATATTTATTATATATTCCACTTGCTTTAACTGCTGTTAGGTTCAAGGCATATAATCATTAGGTCTCTTGTGACTTCACTGTTCTACCTAAAAAGCAGTAGAATACTGCAACCCTTACACAGCAAGCACCTGGAACTGGCTTACTTTGATTATCATACTTGATAACAGTATCTCTGAAAGCAGTACACAATGAAGAAATTAAATCATAGAAAATTTCTAATATTTCAGAGTCAACATTTCGTGGTCATTGTTTTCCCCTTCTTCAAACCATTCCATTATCTATAATTATCTTACTTATTTACTTGTATGTTGTCTCTTTTCAACAACATATACTCAGCCATCCCACTGCCACTAGAATACAGTCTCAGAGCAGGGAATCTACTATCTGGGTTAAAAACAGTGTCTGCACATAACAAACCGTTGTGTAAATCTTGAATGAGTGTATAGCATCATTAAAACTTTTTTAAAATTATATTTTAAAGACAATGAAATGCTATTTTTATTCTGGAGTCACAATATGATTTTTTTTTTAAGTTGAAACAATCCAAACAAGCCATCTGACAATGGTTCTTAACCCAGGCAAGAGGAGGAGGAATCACAAGGAGCTTTTATAGTATACACACAGGTGATCCGGATTTAGAGAGTCTAAACTGGAGGCTGGATGTGCTATGTGTCAGCATGTAATTTTAATAGCTCCTTGAGTGATTTGTTTTCAGAATTCAAACCCAGAGCCCAAGCTCTCAACAGTTGTGTCTTCCCCTAGTCACTGAATCACCCCCAGCCTTTTAGTCTCCCTTCAGTAGCAAGCAATGCCAGGCCACCATAATTGACTTGCACCCATATGCAAAGTACAGCATATACAGACACAGAAGCCTGGCCCCGACATCAGGAAAGCTAAAGCCAAGAGTTCCAGACACACTGGCTAGATTGTCTTTCCAGACCCTGGATCTGTTGGGTTTTGCCTGCTTAAAGATATCACAGATGGCAGGTGACTACTTCCCCAGACACATTCTACCAGGTCTCCCTGGGACCACACAACACCTTAAAGAGCTGGAGACCTCTTGAACCCCTCTCCTCTGAAGCAGTGCTAAAAAGGGACCAGTTCCTTCTTCTGACTGGGTGTCCTGCAGGGCACATATGTCTGAATGAGGAACAGTTAAGGGTTGGGACTAAGAACAGGGGTTTGGGAGCCAAATTGTTAGGTGATTCTGATGGCTACCCAAGATTAAGAAGAGCTTCAGAGCCTTTGACATTTCTAGACTAAATCAAGTTGTATGCCAACCTCTCCTCCAATACATTTTTGAAGAGTTCCAAATAGCAAGCCAACCTTGGAAAGAGGTTGCAAAAGGACAGTCTAAGAGGTAATGGAGGAAAGTACATATGCCTCAGAACCTCTGAACACCAGTTGCCTAACATTTCAAGATGAAGAAATGATGCAAATTTTTCAATTAATAAAAAAAAAAAAATTGCTCAAGTATTTTTACATATAGGTGTCAAATTGATTTTTACATTCCTCTACATATAAATAATGACAATATTAACATGAAATTACATCCTTTGCAAAAATAAAACATGAAAAATTTAGATGTGAATTTTAAAGTGTACAAGAAAGTACATAATTTTCAAATTCTTTTACAGGAACCATGTGCACCCCTGGGTCCTAGTTAGAGTTCCCTTTTCAATGTATGATATGGAAAGTTCCATCATATTAAAGAGCTCTCTCTATATATATACATATAAACTTAAGCATGTGAACAAAGTTAAATTATTAGAATTAATCTAAAATTAGCATATACTGTGATGCTTCACAACTTTAATTAAGCTAACACGATTACTGACAAAGAATTTTAACTAACCAAAGGAGCTGTTAAAAACTTCCAAAGCTGATTCAAGTGCCTGGGTGGGTCAGTTGGTTAAGCGGCCTACTCTTGATTTCAGATCAGGTCTTGATCTCAGGGTCCCCAGATCAAGCCCTGCATTCAGCTCCACCCTCAGCAGGGGGTCTGCCTGAGATTCTCTCCCTCTACCCCCTTCAAATAAATAATGTTTTTTGCCCTGCGTGTGTGCACCTAATCTCAGCTGGTCCGCCCGAGACCCCCTGAGTGCCAACCCTATTCCCCCGCGTGGTCCCATTTCCTCTCCAACAAGATGAAAGAAACTATTATGAACAAGGAGAAACTCGCCAAACTGCAAGCACAAGTGCCCATTGGTGGGAAAGGAACTGCTCGCCGAAAGAAGGTGGTTCATAGAATGGCTAGAGCAGATGATAAAAAACTTCAGTTCTCCTTAAAGAAGTTAGGGGTAAACAATATCTCTGGTACTGAAGAAGTGAATATGTTCACAAACCAAGGAACAGTGATCCACTTTAACAACCCCCAAAGTTCAGGCATCCCTGGCATTGAACATTTCCACCATTCCAGGCCATGCTGAGACAAGGCAGCTGACAGAAATGCTACCCAGTATCTTAAACCACAACTCGGTGCAGACAGTCTGACTAGTTTAAGAAGACTGGCTGAAGCTCTGCCCTAACAATCTGTGGATGGAAAACCACCACTTGCTACCGGAGAGGATGATGATGATGAAGTATCAGATCTTGTGGAGAATTTTGATGAAGCTTCCAAGAATGAAGCAAACTGAATTGAGTCAACTTCTGAAGAAGATAAAAGTTGAAGAAGTTACTGGGAGATGCTATTTTATATTATGACTGCTTTTTACAATTTTGTTCATGGATCTGATAAAATCTAGATCTCTAATATTTTTAAGCCCAAGCCCCTTGGACACTGCAGCTCTTTTCAGTTTTTGCTTATACACAATTCATTCTTTGCAGCTAATTAAGCTGAAGAAGCCTGGGAATAAAGTTTGAAACAAGGTTAATAAAGTTAAAAAATAAAATAAAAAAATGTTTTTTAAAAATTTCCCAAAGCTGAACAAGTCAAAGGTGTTAGATCAGAGAAGGACTACTAGAAAGTTACAGGAAGGAGATGAGAGCAATCACAAGTGCAAAAATTAGAGCAATTTGAGGCCCTTAAAAGGCAAATAGTTCTATCTAAGTAGTCCAGTAAGACAAGTGTATTAGCACAGAGGGCAAAAACAGGTATTTGTATTAACATAAACTCTAAAAACTCCAAACAAAAGAGCATATTTAATGAAGCAAAAAATAAAGTATTTGTATTGAGAATAAATTAAAGCATCCTCCCTAAACATTTATTGGAAAATGCACTCAAGTGGAATAATTCCTTCACCAATATTTCTGAATTCTGTTAATACGCAAAAGCATATTATACTTTTATCAGGTCTATCTATGATCAGATATTCTTCACAGTCCCCTTGATTATGTTTATATTGTTGGTAGATTTTATATATATATATATGCATATATATTTTTTAAGCTTGATCTTTTATATATATGCATATATATATAAATATATATATATATAAAATATATAGATGCACATATATATATTTTTTAAGCTTGATCTTCCTTCTGTAATTTCTCCTAGTGCCATGGTTATATTTCAGTTCATGTCAGTTTCTGTGTGGAAAATGACGTTGACCCTCTTCCTTTATCCCTGACTCATAATTCCAGCCTCAGCTCAGATGCATCACTGTTTAGTCTTTGTTGACAACCCCAGAGTTAGAATACTTTGTTCTACAGCTCCCTATATGCACTATTATATTAATAATGAAGCACTGTTATGACGTTGCTCTTCACTAAATTCTTTGGCAGAAAAAAAAAATTGTTTTTATTATCTCCATGGTTTACCAAAGAGCCTGATATAAACTAGACATTCCGTAGTTACCTACTGCAGGAAGCCCATACAGAAAAGCCCTAAAATCTTGCCACTGTGATTAAAATAATGCTAAGCTCACATTGTGCATTTTAATACGCAAAACCACAGCAAATATTTTTATTTAGATTTCATCTACATGGCAATAAAAAGCAACCTGTTTGAAGGTATGAAATTCAATCATCCTGTTAGGATTTTATTTGAAAACATGACTATTACTGATACTTATTTTCTTGTTTAAAAACAAAGCATGAGAGACTATGGACTCTGAGAAACAAACTGAGGGTTCTAGAGGGGAGGGGGGTGGGGGGATGGGTTAGCCTGGTGATGGGTATTAAAGAGGGCATGTATTGAATGGAGCACTGGGTGTTATACACAAATAATGAATCATGGAAAACTACATCAAAAACTAATGAATAGCATTACAGGAAATCAATATTCAGCTTTATTAAATCTTGAAATACATATGCATGTATGTATATGTGTTCATGTGTATATTCCCAGAAATCAAAACTGAGATCAAAGTGAGTAGTAATCTTTTTTTAAAAAATTTGAGGGGGGAGAAAGAGAGAGAGAGAGCACGTGCGCACGCACACACAAGTGCATGTGAGAGCACAGGAGCAGGAAGGGAAGGAGCAGAGGGAGATGAGGAGAGGGAGAGAATCTCAAGCAGACTCTGCACTGAGCACAGAGTCCATCGAGGGGCTCGATCCCCCAACCCTGAGGATCACAACCTGAGCCAAAACCAAGAGTCTGACGCTTAACTGACTGCACCACCCAGGTGCCCCTGTAGTTATCTATTTTTAATATAGTAGATTGTGAACATTTCCTGTCAAACTAATCTTATAAAATACTCTTAAAAGTTTTCTAACATCCAACATATGAATATGCTATAAATTAACTGTTCCATTATACTTGGATATTCTTCAAATATATTTTTCAATGAACATTATATATAAATTTTGTGTATTTTTCTGATTTAGATTAAGAGAAAAAAAAATTTAAACTAATTGGTCATTTTTTTTTTCAGATATTTTTTACCTCCCTTTCCATATTTTAAGTATATGATGTCATACTTTATATCTCTTATTTTGTAAACCTCGACTGATATTTAACATTTTTATTTATATGACAGAGAAACAGAGCACAAGCAGGGGGAGTGGCAGGGAGAGGAAAAAGCAGGCTCCCTGCAGAGCAGGGAGCCCAGTGTGGGTCTCAATCCCAGGACCCCGGGATCATGACCTGAGCCGAAGGCAGACATTTAACCAACTGAGCCACTCAGGTGCCCCGTTGACTGATTTTTATACATACAATTTATTTCACTGCTTTTGTGCTTTAACCTTCATATTGGTTGTGTAAGTGATTAAGCTATTACGTTTGTATGTACTGGTGAAGTTTTTTCTTAATTTTCTTATTTCTGATTATGGTCTTCTCTTTCCAAAGAATTCCCCTTAAGATTTCTTGTAAGGCTGGTTTATTGGTGATAAACACTCTATCTAGCAAGGCCATCATTCAGAGTTAGAGACAGAGTTTCCCAAACAAAAGTTAAAGGAGTTCACCACTAAACCAGATCCTTTTTAAAATTAAAACGAAATAGCTTCAAGATAAAAAAAATAACACCTGCATTTTAATATCTTGCTGTTTTCAGTGACAGTATTTACATTATAGACAGTAAAAGGAAGGATCTTAAGATTTGGCCATTACATCACAGAAAAGTATGGCAATAGAGTTCTGAGGATATTATCTAGATCATTCTATCTCTGATCTTTTACTCCTTCAGATCCTGTATAAAAATACCATCAACATTTAAGAAGTAAAGACTTCCTAAAGAGACTGCAAAAGTATAATGTTCCTAGGTACACAATAGCAACGTGCACATTAAACTCTAACAGTGTTTCAAATAAACTGCTAAATTTCAAATGATCTACTTAAAAGAACCCTATTTAATAACAAATAACTTATACAAATAAGGAGATAGCACCAAAAAAATGCTTGAGTAACTAGGCACTTTCAAAGCCACAGAACAAATACAATCTTTGCCTTTTAGAGCTTGCAATCCAGGTAACTATCATTCAGAAATTAACAGTTCAATTTTGTGACATGGGATCGATGTAATCCAATCCCCACATAATGCCGATGATTTTATTCCTGATCTTCAAAGTTCTCATGAAATGAAACATGCACTGGACATAGAGACTATTTTACATAAAATACAGAAATTTAAGTGTTTACATGTTCAAAATATTAATGAAGTTTGGGACTATGTATAAAACATGCAGCAGTGTCATTTTTGTCAATAGTGTTTACAACATTAAAATAGTATCAACAGGGGAAATCAAGTCTACTTTTATAAAATACTGATAAGAACCTGAAGTGATTATAATCCCAAATAAAAACAGAAAATAATACTGAAATCCTGTAACAATTTGAAACATTATAAATACTGTCAAATTTAAGTTGATAGCACATCAAGAAAAATGGTAAAATTTTAATGAGTAAAAAGAAAAACTCAATCACCTATAAAGATCTATATATAATAATTAAAAAGTGAAGAGCACAACAATTATTTTCACTTTCTACTTATTGGCCCACCTTGGCCTATTATCTCCATAGACCAAAGTAAATAACTGCTACTAGAAAGAGAAGATGAAAGCCTTACATTCTGCAGTTATGACGTGGAAACTAACATGACTATCTTCCAGAAGTAAATCATGACTGTTGTAAGTATATTTGAGAGCAGAGCATAATAGTGGATTTTTTATACAAAGTGTAATTATTCAATTGAATAGAAATTGTATTTCTAAAATACTGGCACTCAAATAGGCCCAAAGCCAGTCAACCAACATTATTACTGTGCACAACAGAATTGTCTACAACTCTCTCATACTCAACAGATGATATTTTTAAAACTGGACAAATATTTGACACAAAATGTGTGGGTGGAGGTTTAATATACAGCCTTCAGGTAGAACATGATCTTCTGAGACTATAATCTATTTATGATTTTAACAAATTCAAAGGAATAGAGAGGACAGGAAAGAGCACTAATTTCCCGGATGCCTTCCATAACAGGTCACAGAAATTGAAACACCTACTCTTAAAACTCAACACCTAAATTGCTACTATTTAGCTTGTAATTTGAGATCTTTAAATCACCTGTAAATAAATATTTTTTGACATCAGAAAAAGTCCAGATCTTTATATACATTATTTAACCTAATTCTCTCACCTTAATTAAGTTAGTACTACTACTTGCATTTTACAGGGAAAGAAATCGTATCGCAAGTCATTAGGTAATTTATCCAAAATCATGTAAGTAGAGTCAAATACAGATCATTCTCACTCCAAATCTGTGCTTTTATAGTACACCCCACTGCCTACCGTATGGAAAAGCATGCATTTGGCAAGACTCTTCATTTAATGATAAATGATGACCAAAAGCCTCAAAGGAAATTCTTCTTTGGTGTACAATGCATTAGGATTCAGTAGCCAATCAACTTACATCAAACCTTACAACTCTAGATTTTCACTGAGGAAACCCTGGCTTCTCAGGGTAAGACAGCTGGTCCCAAAGTAATTTGCCTCTAAAAGGAAGTAGTCTACTACCTTGCCTTAAATAATGCAGCATTCAGTTATTATTTCCTGCCAGAGTGACAGTTTAAGCACAAGGCATTAAAAAGCTGTTTTCTCCTGTTCTAGCTGTCTGTTATTTATTGCCTCATACACTACTTGTCTATAAGTGATGGATAAATATTTGAAGGGAAAGATGCATCATTCTGGATGCTCCATGAAATTCAAGATGGCTAAAAATCAACGTTTAAGGCTCATCTATTTTTAGATTTCTTCCTATAATAAGGTAAAAACAAGCTTTAAGTGTTGTAAAAGACTTCTAGTAAAAACAAAAACAAAACTTGGCTTTACCAGTTACTGTACCAATTTTTAAAGAATAGTTCCTATTCCACTATTTCAAGGCATTTAAGTCTTGTGAAAAATAAGTGTATCTGAAACAATTAGGTTGTCTTTGACAAGATACTGAGATTGACTTATTCTTTGGATTACGTTCACACATAACAACGAAGCAACCAAATACTGGTACTGTCAACTCAGCTGCATGACGTAAAACCATAAATTTTACATCAAAAAATATTTCTTAAAAATCAAGATTTGGGGCACCTGGGTAGCACAGTCGGTTAAGCATCCAACTCTTGGTTTCTATGCAGGTGGTGATCTCAGGATCATGAGATCAAGCTCCATGTCAGGCTCCATGCTGAGCATGGAGGATGCTTGAGATTTTCTTTCCTTCTCCCTCTGCCCCTCCTGCTTGTTCTTTCTCTAAAATAAATAAATCTTTTTTTTAGTCAAGATTTATCATAATACTTGCTAACACTGAGAACTTACTATACTTTGAACCAGGAACTGTGCTAAGAATTTTATATAAATTACTACATTTAATGTGATAGTTCTTCCCCCTGATATCTAGTGCCTCTCCCTCACCTCGTCTTTGCTTAAAATTATCCTAAATGAGGCTTTCCCTTATCTTACTTAAAATTGGAACCCTCTCGTTCCCTATGTGCACTATTAGCTTTTTATTTTCCTATAATTTATCACTATCATGCAGAATATATGTTTTACAGATTTGTTAATTGCTTATCTTCCCAAATGTGAATGTAATCACCATGAGGGCATGAATATATATGTTATTCACATCTGTTTTGTTCAGTGCCATAGCCCCAATGCCAATAGTGCATGGCACATAGCAGATACTCAAAAATGTTGAGGTAATCAAAATGTTCAGTCTTTGCAAATATTGCAGATATTAGCCCATTTTCTTGGGGAAAAAAAGGCTGAAGTGATAATGTGACTTACTGAAGTAACTGCTTAGGCAGATTTGTGCATGCTCACAGTTCAATCCTCTCTATTCACTATACTGCTTCTAGGAAAAGGAATCATCCCAACTAAAGTTTGTCTCTTTGTTCTGCAGATTTATGTTTTTGAATAAATTACGAACATGTCTAGAAATTATAGCAAAGATACACACCTTTTAAATACCATTCATGACTGGTCCTCTTTTAGAAGGTCATTCACTTTGGATGGGACACAAATGGGGTGGGTGAGGGAGACCAGGGATTAGCTCAGACCATCTGTATCAACCCTGGAAATCAATGTGTTGACAGATGTCACAGCTAGTTTTCCCTCATACCCAATAACCTTAATGTCATGAAACATTTGCTGACACAAAAAAAATAAGTTATATACAATATTTAAGCTTATGTAAGACTTTATATGAAAAATAGTGAAACACAGATGTTTAAAATCTTCATACCCCAAAAAACACATATTTAGTATATACATTCATTCTGTAGTGTTTGTCTTTTTTATTTTTCCATTTATCTTTCCCTCACCCATTCTGAAAATAAAGTCAAGTAATTTGGTTGCCCATCACACACACCACATATACACACTTATTCTTTTTTCTGCTTTCAAACAATCAGCCACAAAGATTAGTCAGCAGTTGAGGAACTTAAGGAAAATGTATTTTGTCATTGCTAAAACAGACAGATGGGTTAAATTCAGAAACCACCAGTTCAAAGAAAATATTTTAGCCATAGGGAATAAATGGGAAAAAAAATCATCCAGTTGCTCCTATTTTTCCAAATGACTCTTTTCCCACCACTCCCCTGGACTAGAGTGACAAAGTTATAACACCATTGGTGGGGATTTTAAGACTGGAATTGTATAGTTAATATAGTTGAATAACTCTTTAGAAAGACAATTTGACAAAACTATTCTATTCTTTTTATATAAATGCTTTTTTCACTCTTTATGGAATGAGATATGGAATATTGTGGAATAAATCAGAAGATCTGATCAGATAAAGAATATATAACCAAGAGGGACAAAGAATCACACAAAGGATATTAACAATATGTGAAGAATCTATGGGAAATGAAAATGGTACTCCCTAGACAGTCACACAAAAGCATCATCAGACATGGTGAGCTCTTCTGGAGTGGTAAGTGTAAGGCAGAACCAAAAATAAATTCAAACATTCTGAAAATGCAAGTGGAAGGGTTTCTTTACCCAAGGAAACTGGAAATTATGTAACTGAACCCAAAGAAGTTCCACTAGGAAGACTCATTTAGCTTTATGAGGCAGATCCCACCTGAAAACCTACTTGCAAACATGTCACAGGAGAACATCCTAGAGATAAGCTATAGCTTCCAATACTGATTATAACTCACTTCCAATTTTCTGTTTATCAAATTATTTAATTAAACATAGAGCTACTAAAATAACTAATGCAATCAATTCTGTCCATCCCCTAATCCTATTGAGTTGTTTCTTTAACACTAAGTTATGAATAAGTCAAAAATCTTACTAAAGGTAGTGATTGAGAATACCAAAAATGCATACAGAATGGAAAAGAAACAGTGAATCATAAGCCAAATGTCTGAATATTTTCTTCTACTCCTGTCCTTTTGAGGAGGGAAAATATCTGGAAACAGATATAGTTTATAATCAAATGTATCACAAATTCATGCATAAAGGATATTAGCTTTAAAATGAGTTGGAAATTTAGAACACTTAAATTTTTCTAGAATTTATTTTAACATGATGTGACTGATGGTAAAATTACATGACCCAGGTTTTCTCCAGAAAGAAGAACCAAAGAGCTCTTATGTACTCTAAGAGCTATCCTTTGCATCTTCTTGAAAAGGTAAAATACCTAACTAAATATCTAAATAGTGACTTCAGGCAAGGCACTAAATGATAAATAATGAAAGTTATACTTTAATGGAATTTTAAATAATCTTTTATTTCACCAACAATATGAAAAATTATATTTGTGTTGCAGAAATATGTAGTTTTTTTTAAATGAGTAAGCATTTTATTCACAATGCATTACCTTTCATTTAGGCTACAGGAAAAACTAATTAAAAAGCACTATATTTAAAAGTTGCCCCAGGGGCGCCTGGGTGGCTCAGTCGTTAAGCGTCTGCCTTCGGCTCAGGTCATGATCCCAGGGTCCTGGGATTGAGTCCCACATCGGGCTCCCTGCTCGGCGGGAAGCCTGCTTCTCCCTCTCCCACTCCCCCTGCTTGTGTTCCTGCTCTCGCTATCTCTCTCTCTGTCAAATAAATAAATAAAATCTTTAAAAAAAATAAAAATAAAAAAATAAAAGTTGCCCCAAATGTCACTCTAAAGCTTTCAATATAATATGCTACCTACCACATTCCTTATGTATAACATTATGCTAATAACTATCCTTTCAACTTCAGAATTCCAGAGCTAATCAGTCACTTGTGGTCCAGGATGAAATTGCTCATTTTCTTGCCTACTAAGAACTACATGCTTATTTGAACATTGGCTTTGCATACATAGGACCCACGTTGTCTCTGTAACATGAATATATACATGGGTAAGAAGGGAATATAGACCCTTTAACAAAAGCCCACAACAGAGATGAAGGACAGTCCCTACAGAAGGGAACTACCATATTTGATATAAAAAGGTGGCATGGCATCAGATTTAAAATCGGAGAGAATATACCTTCCTAAAAAAATGAATTTTAATACGTTTAATAGTATATTATAAACATACTACAATATAAAAGTACAAGTTCAAAGTATTGTCATACAATTCACTGTAACACTCACTCTCACCATATTGCATGCAAATTAAAAGTACTTCTGTCAATGCCCCTAAAGAATTACTAAGGCAAATAGGATGAGACCCCCAAAATCAAAGGAAATTCTTCAGCCAATGATCAAGCTATTTATTTCACTCTACTCTGAAACACTGGTGCTGTCTTCCAAAGATAAACTACTCTTAGCACTTGCTGGCCCCTCATCTTAAGGGCATGGTAACTAAAGGTCATATGCCACTAATGAATCAACTACAGACTCATTTAGGACCCTAAAAACAACTCTTCTGTTTCTAATCTTTCTTCCCCTGCACAGCAAAAGCCACTTTGTTATATAAAAACATAACTGTCCCTAAGTAATAGTACTGCCTCATCTGTGTATGTCATTTGTGATAAGAATGGTGTGCAGTACATCCAATATTAGCATTTGACTAAAGATTGAAGGATTCTTTAATTTCTATTTAGTAAGATTTAAAAACAAATTTAAGAACAATTATGTTTTTAATCCTGTCTTTTTTCTCCATCATCACACAAATACTTTAAGGCCAACTATCAGAAATCTTACAAATACACACAAATAAAAAATGAGTCCTCTCTCCTGATACATATTCCTTAAAAAGTTCTATGATCATGGTACATAGAAGGAAGAATTAATCTGAGAGTGAGGACAACCAGTATGCCTAAAAAGAAAATCAATGAATGAGAAGAGTGGGGGATGGGCACTCAGAATTCTGTATAATGCACAATAAACCATGGTTTACTCAGAAAGAACAGTGCTACAAAACATTGGAAGAGGAGGGAAC
The DNA here is from genome assembly GCF_964656455.1 of Halichoerus grypus. Lineage (NCBI taxonomy): Eukaryota > Metazoa > Chordata > Mammalia > Carnivora > Phocidae > Halichoerus > Halichoerus grypus. Next base: position 89,580,151 of record NC_135712.1, read on the forward strand.
AATAGCTCTTTTTTTCATACTATGGGAATATCTTGATAAACCAAAATTCAAGGACCAATTGGGAATCAAGATTTCAATTCAACCTCTTCAACTAACTCAAAATATGTTTTTTGTTTTTTTTTTTTTTTAAAGATTTTATTTATTTATTTGAGACAGAGAGAATGAGAGAGAGAGAGAGAGAGCACATGAGAGGGGTGAGGGTCATAGGGAGAAGCAGGCTCCCTGGTGAGCAGGGAGCCCGATGCGGGACTCGATCCAGGGACTCCAGGATCATGACCTGAGCCGAAGGCAGTCGCTTAACCAACTGAGCCACCCAGGCGCCCCTCAAAATATGTTCTTGATTAAGTCATTTAACTTCTTTGGGTCCCAATTCTTACATGTAAAATAAGGAGACAGAAATAGATAATCCTTAAGATCATTTTCAACTCTAATACTCTATGCCCTGTATCTTGAAATACTTGAGGAATAAAGATCTCTTTTATAACACAGGTGTAAGGAGAAAGTTTATTTTTTATAAACTTTCTTGAAATAACTTATTACTTCATTATCCCAGTATTCTATCACAATACAGATATCTGAGATTCGTACTTGTTCATTGGCATATAAATATAAACTGCCTCAATTTTGAGATCCCTGAGATCAGGGACCGTGAACCATGAGTATCTGGGACTAAGCAGGCTTTTAAACTGGCACTTCATGAATGAAAGAATGAAAGTAAAAGATGGACACTAATAGCTGTAAATAAATGAATCACCTTTGTTAACTATTCACACTTAAAACAATCTGATTTTAATTCTCATATATACAAGGAAATTATATGTAAAATTTGTGCTTCAAATCAGCTGGGATAAGACCATTATTCAAAAATTAGTATTAATTCTAAATGTCCACTGGAAAGTATGGACAGTAAAAGTAACACTTTTCATTTCTTTAACAGCAAATTTTCAGAAAGAAAAATACTTCAGGGGCGCCTGGGTGGCTCAGTCGTTAAGCGTCTGCCTTTGGCTCAGGTCATGATCCCAGGGTCCTGGGATCGAGTCCCGCATCGGGCTCCCTGCTCGGCAGGAAGCCTGCTTCTCCGTCTCCCATTCCCCCTGCTTGTGTTCCCTCTCTCGCTGTGTCTCTCTCTGTCAAATAAATAAATAAAATCTAAAAAAAAGAAAAAGAAAAAGAAAAATACTTCATTGGATATATTAAAATTTAAAATTTAAAAATACTAGAATAAGTTAAAGTTTTCTATACTCTTCGGTGGTAAGGCCTCTACAAACCTGATCAACAATCATGAAAATATTTAACTACTACAATATATTTAACTACTTCAGAAAATCATGACGTGTGGAAAAGGGTTACTATAAATAGGGCTTTAAAAATGAAAAGGAAAAATAAAGGCAAAAAAAAAAAGAAACTTGAAAGTATCCAATGCATAAAAAACTTCTCTAAACCAATAGATTAAAAACCCAACATACTAATAGAAAATTAGGCAAGAATTTGAATAGGTTAAGTCAAAAATTCTCAATTAAATGTAGTTCAATCTTATTATATCCAAAGAATAGAACTGAAAATAGAATTAGTTGTTTCCATATCTGGCAAATAAAGATGAAACCCAATACAACATTCAGAATTTCTTCAAGGCACAGAAAAATCATACGTGTTTGGTACAGTTTTCTGGAAGACTGTATAGTACATTCAAACTTAAAACTGACTTTAGCCTTTGACCCAGGTCTTTTAAGAAAGTAGTCTCACTTGTTTTGTTTAAATTCTATGTATGAGTGAAATCATATGGCATTTGTCTTTCTCACTTTTTTCATTTAGCATCATATGCTCTAACTCCATCATTGTCCTTGCAAATGGCAAGATTTCATTCTTTTCTATTGCTAAGCAGTATTACATTTTGTGTGTGTGTATATATACACACACACACACACCACTTCTTTATCCATTCGTCAGTAGATGGACACTTGGGCTGTTTACATAATTTGGCTATTGTAGATAATGCTGCTATAAACATTGGGGTGCATGTACCACTCTGAACTAGTGTATTTTTTTAAAGATTTTTGAGAGAGAGTGTGTGCGCTTGTGCATGCACAAGTGCATGCCCAAGTTGGGGGAGAGGCAGAGGGAAAGAATCTCTACCCTGAGTGAGAAGCCCAATGGGGGGGCTCAATCTAAGGACCCTGATATCATGACCTGAGCCGAAATCAAGAGTCGGGCGGTTAACCGACTGAGCCACCCAGGCACCCCTTGAAGTAGCATTTTTGTATCTTTTGGGTAAATACCTAGTAGTGCAATTGCTGGGTCCCAGGGCAGTTCTCTTTTCAACTTTGAGGAACCTCCATATTGTTTTCCAGAGTGGCTGCACCAGTTGGCATTCCTACCAACAGCGCAAGAGGGTTCCCATTTCTCTACATCCTTGCCAATACCTGTTTCTTGTGTTATTGACTTTAGCAATTCTGACAGGTGTGAGGTGATAGCTCCATTGTAGTTTTCATTTGTATTTCTCTGATGATCAGTGATGTTGAGCATGTTTTCATGCATCTGTTGGCCATCAGTATATCTTCTTTGGAAAACTGTCTATTCACATCTTCTGTTCATTTTTTAATTGGATGATTCATTTTTGGGGTGTTGACTTTTATAAGTTCTTTATATATTTCAGATATTAACCCTTTATCAGACAGAAGATATTTGCAAATGATCTATTCCATGGGTTGCCTTTTAGTTTTGTTGATTGTTTCCTTAACCGTGCAGAAGCTTTCTATTTTGATGAAGTCCCAATAATTTATTTTTGCTTTTTGTTTCCCTTGCCTCAGGAGACCTATATAGAAAGAAGCTGCTATGGTTACTGTCTGTGTTCTCCTCTAGGATTTGTATGGTTTCAGATCTCACATTTAGGTCTTTCAACAATTTTATTTTTGTGGATGGTGTAAGAAAATGGTCCAGTTTTTCCAACACCATTTGTGGAAGAGACTGTCTTTTTCCCCATTGTATATTCTTTCCTTTTTTGTCAAAGATTAATTGACTATATAGTTGTGGGTTTATTTCTGGGGTCTCTATCCTGTTCCATTGATCTATATGTCTGCTGTTTTTGTGCCAGTGTTGTACTGTCTTGACGACTACAGCTTTGTAATATAGCTTGAAGTCTGGAGTCGTGATGCCTCTAGCTTTGCTTCGCCTTTTCAAAGTTGCTATTCAGGGTCTTTTGTGGTTCCATACAAATTTTAGGGTTGTTCTAGCTCTTTGAAAAATTCTGGTGGTATTTTTGATAGGGACTGCATTAAATGTATAGATTACTTTGGGAAGTATAGACATTTTAATATTTGTTCTTCCAATTCATGAGCATGGAATATCTTTCCATTTCTTTGTGTCCTCTTCAATTTCTTTGATCAGTGTTCTGTAGTTTTCAGAGTACAGGTCTTTCACCTCTTTGGTTAGGTTTATTCCTCAGTATCTTACTGGTTTTGGTGTAATTATAAGTGGGACTGATTCCCTCATTTCTCTTTCTGATGCTTCATTATTGGTGTATAGAAATGCAAGAGATTTCTGTAGGTTGATTTTGTATCCTGCAACTTTACTGAATTCATTCACCCAGTTTTAGCAACTTTTTGGTGGAGTCTTTTGGGTTTTCTATAGAGAGTAGCATTGTCATCTGCAAATAGTGAAAGTTTTATTTCTTCTTTGTCAATTCAGATGTCTTTTCTTTTTGTTGTCTGATTTCCAATACTACACTAAATAACAGTGGTGAGAGTGGACATCCCTATCTTATTCCTGACCATAAAGGAAAAGCTCTCAGTTTTCCCTACTTAGGATGATATTAGCTATGGGTTTTTCATACATGGCCTTTATTATGTTGAAGTATGTTCCCTCTGACCCCCCTACTTTGTTGAGGGTTATCATGAATGATGTATACTTTGTCAAATGCTTTTTCTGCATCTACTAAAAATATCATTTGCAAATATTGAACTACCTTTGCAACAACAACAAAAGTGGTCCCACAAGTGAAATGCCCAAAGAGGAATGGATAGTAAATTAGAGATATCCAATGTTGTATATGATCTCCATTTGGTCAGATTACAAAAAAAATTCTACACTTGTACATATAGATAGGATATCTAGTAGTACTCAGCAAATATCTTTAACTCAGCAAATATTTTAATTAAAAAAATTTTTATTCCTTCATTTTATATTTGAATGCATTTTAATCATAAAAACTTTAAAAATATATATAAAAGCATAAATGATAAAAAGATTCAACCTCTATCACACCACTTGAGTACAATAACATTGTGGGAGATAGTCTTCTAGTCTTTTCCAAATAAAGTGTGTGTGCATATAAATGTATTTTTATACACCACTATTGCAGTTAGCTGAATATATAGTTCATCATTTCCAACATAACATATTTCACAAGTACAAATGTATTTCAATGAATATATATATATCCTTGTATATATTTCTGATTATTTAGGATAAAAAACTGGTCTCCAATGTTTAAAATCTTTTCAAATTTTACTGAAATTTCTTACTACTTGGAAATTTCAGGTTAGTTTTGTTTTATAAAAAAACAAAATGCCTTAAAAAGGTAAAAATTTCAGTATTTTATGGGCCTTTGTTTTTAGTTTTTGTATGAATACCACAGACTGTAAAAAGGAATGATTTGAATTGAATTTGCAGCCAATAAATTAAACTTATAAGAATTCTGATATTATCTAGATCATTCTACAGGATTATTCAGTACCTCAATCTATACAAAAATGTTATCAAAGACTTTCTCAAGTATAATATAATGTCCCTAAACAACAGCAATGTCAATGTCAAGATATAACAGTAATTCAAATAAACTACTTAATTTAAAATAATCCTACTTGATGAGTAACCTGAAAAAGCAAATTAACACTCAATAGTGTTTGACCACAAAGTGCTTTCAAAGTTACATACGAGAAGCAATCATAATTCTGCCTTTCAGAGAATGCAATCCAGGTAACTATTAGCTACTCTGAAATAACTTTTTAGGTTTATGACTCAGGACTAGTGCAGTCTCATCTCCACATGATGCCAATGCTTGTATATCTGATGTTCAAAATGGAGACGACAGTCATGGAATGAAATGTGCATGGGACTTGGAACAGAATTTATGTAATTCTAAAAGGGCCTGTCGCTCCTTGAGCAGTTCCCATTTCCCTGCCAGAAATTATAAATTTGTAGAATTATGAAGAATATATTATGCATATGTATAAGTGCTTCATCAATTTTAAGATTTTAAATGTAAAATATTTTTTAAAAATCTTGAAGATAGCCATTTCCTGAATATTTCAAACTATGCTCACTAAATATTAGCCTATGTGCATTTTACTCTAGTTTTCATGTTAAACATATTGCTAATCCTAATTTACAACTAAATGAACCATCCTATTTTCCAAGTATTTGGTTGTTTTAGAAAGTTTTATATGAAGTAATTTGTGTCTTATTTACATTGTATATGTCTGAATCTCTTTTTAAAAATCCACTCAATCCCTGAAATCAGTCAGAAAATTGATAGGAATGTTACGATACTGATAAAACATCAAAGACACAAATTCACAAGATTTAGAAATCAGAGCAGTTTAAAAAAACACTTAGAAGTTGCTATACAGGGACACCACGGTGGTGCAGTCAGCTAAGCATCTGACTCTTGGTTTTGGCTCAGGTCATGATCTCAGGGTCATGAGCTTGAGCCCCCTGGCAGGCTCCACACTCAGCAGAGAGTCTACTTGAGATTCTCTCTCCCTCTCCCCCTCTCACTCATGTATGTGTGCGTGCGCTCTCTCTCTCCCTCCCTCTCTCCCTCCAAATAATCTTTAAAAAAAAAAAAATTGCTAACCAGTATCTTATAGAATCTAAACATTAATGCTTCTATATTTATTCAACAAATGACTGTAACCTTGGCACATATAATCACATTTAATCCTCTAATCAATCCAAGAATGCAGGTATTATACTCTATTTACAAATAAAGAGATAAAGGCTCATACTAAAGGAGTATTTAAAGCTTATGTGAGAAATCATATGTTGCCTATGTTTTTTCTTCATCCTAAGAAGACACTCTAACAGCATCTTGCTTAATTCCAACAACTCATGTGCCTAGCTAAGGGCCAATATTTCCCAGAGTAGTTATGTTATGTCACTATATTACAGTAAAAGAAACATAACAAGTTATTGGATAGAAGCTTCAGGAAACCTTATTTAAAGGAGCATAGACAGCTGTCACATGCTTCCTCCCACTTCTTCTTATTTCCAATCTGAGTATGAGGACTAGAGCTTCTATAACTATCTTGAACCAGGATGAAATCTTCAAAGTCCCATGCAATGGATGGTGAAGCAGAAAGCTGAATTGATAATTATGAAGCCATCTTACGGATGAGGACTATAACTTCCAGAACTTTTCTTTATAAGAAAAAATTAACTTCTATGTTGTGTATTAGTAACTTACTAGCAGCCAATGGTGACTGATTAAGCTTATTATATATAGGGCTCTGTCCTAAGTATTTTATCTATGTTGTCTATTTATTCCTTCATACAGTGTTATTTTATAGCTGTGGAAACTAAAGTTCAACAAGGTTAAGTAACAAGCTCAAGGTGATATTTCTTTTTTTTTTTTTTTAAAGATTTTATTTATTTATTTGACAAAGAGAGAGAGTTAGTGAGAGCAGGAACACAAGCGGGGGAGTGGGAGAGGGAGAAGCAGGCTTCCTGCCGAGCAGGGAGCCTGATGGGGGGCTCGATCCCAGGACCCTGGGATCATGACCTGCGCCGAAGGCAGACACTTAACGATTGAGCCACCCAGGCACCCCTCAAGGTGATATTTCTAAATAAACTGTGGAGATAAGGATTGAGTTAAGATCTTTTCTTAATCAAAATGATCTTTTCTATAATGTCACCCTACACTTTATATACGCATCTACAGGCCTGACATGTAATCATGTATTTCCAGAATATGGTTTTCTCCTATATATGTTCTTCCTGATCATTTTCTCATCCTTCACTCCCCCTCACTTGGTGATGAGAAGTATAGTTAAGTCTTAGCTCTGAGATAATGGGAGCAAGTCCCAGTGGTAATCTCTTATCTTTCAGAAAATGATCCAATTGCTATTTTCCATTGATTCTCTTTTTTCCTTGAAAGCAGATTTGTGCAATAAAAATTCTCCCTCTTGTCAACAAATCCTCTTAGCATCACATAATCATCTTTTCACAAAAAAGTAGCTAGGGGAACATTGTTAGCAATTTCAACATGCTCCAGGCCTCAAATTACTAGAGAAGCTTGCAGCAATTCTGAGCTAAAGTAAACCAGAAGTGTGTAGACATTGGACTGTCAAATACATCTCCTTCCTCAGATTTACAGTTATTTTTCTAGGAGATGTCTACCCATCCACTGAGATGCTATAATCATATATCCTTAAGGTGACAGCATAATATGCTCTTCCTATTCAGTACATTCAGTTTGCCTAAGGTTAAAAGCAGAATAGGCGTCAAAAAATACCATCTTCAAATTAATAAGATTGATAGCTCATTTTGGTTTTATTATTTAGACATAAGCCAAATCATGTAATTAGCTCACTAGAAGAAAAGCATTTTGACCTATTCCCTAAAAATATTTCAATGATTTGTATTCAAATTAACTATTATCCTGAAGCCACTCAAGCTCATTAAAATGAGATTTATTTAAGTATCTTTGTTTGGAAAATATACAAGTATTTGTGTACCCAACTGGAGATCATTTTCATAATCAGCTTCTCAGTCCCATTTTGTTCTCCTGGATCATAAGTTCCCATGACAGTTCCCTAGCTTAATTTCGTTGGGAGTCTTTAAATTACTCTGATTGAAATATCAAACTGCCTTTCTTAGGCCAGAAATTCCTAAACTTTCTCTATTTATGGTGTTCTTGGAAAGGTTTTTATAGTATTCTAGGTCAAATACTGAAGAGTTCTACTTAATATGGGGTTAGTTCAAAACACATGGAGAAGTATGAATTTTGTAGCCATTTGAAGATAAAGAGGTTCATATATCTGATAGTGCTGTGTTTCTCCCCCAAATTAAATATTTTGCAGTAACCTTGTGCATTTGCTACAGTATCTAGGGTGACTTGGTACCCATTTTTGGTATCCATACTCTCAGGCACTGTTAATATTTAATTAATCTATGAGCATATCAAAGGCAGAGACTGGACTCATTTATGCTTGCATTCCCAGAGCCTTGTAAAATGTCTGGTACATAGTGGGTACCAATATTTGTCAAATGAAAGAGGATGAATATAGATGATAAACTGGATTAATATTGACTTGAGAAAAAATGGTTATCTCTGGATGAGGCACTTTGAAATATAGGGTGGTGATATAGAACAGTGATAGAGAATATGGGCTCTATATCAAAAAATAGATATAGGATTGTGCTTCCCTCACTTATAAAATGGAAACAATAGTAGGATCAACTTCATAGGCCTCAGAAGAGAATTAAGTGAGAAATACATGCAATTCACAAACTATAGTGTACAGTATACACAGTAATACTTTGGCAAATGTTATCTTGCTATTTTACGCTTTACATCATAGAAGGGAAGACAGTTCCAAAAATAGTGGGAAGAAATAAAAGAATAAGACCTGCAAAGAGTAAGAAGACAATCAGCGAAATATTTTTAAAAAGCAAGCTGTGGTTACAAACAGAAGAAAGCACAGTTACCCTTTACTTGGAAAACATATTTAAAGAACAGGCTCTTTGTGGCCAGACTGAGAAAGCCGCAGTGGGACTGAAATTTGCCATCTGCCAAAAGTGAGACAAACTCAAATCCCTTCATTTCATGGCTTGAAATTGAAGACCAAAAGCATCTCTTATTTCTAATCACATTCCTAATTACAGAAACACAGGCTAACACCCCTGTTGTATATGGAGCTGCCAGTATTTCCATTATCAGTTCCCATTTCCAGGGCTTATTACTAAAGCACATGCTCCAGGGAAATTGTTGGCATAGAGGATCTCAGCATGGAAGAGATCATGTTTTACAAAAGTTGGCGTCAACTTTTCAACTGTAAATATGAAGAGATAGAAAGGCAACAATGAAAAGTCAAAACCCATGATTCTGGGATTGGAAAGGATGTTCAAGCTAATTTCAAATGTAGTGTATAAGTGAAAAACCACGCTCAGCATTTAAAGAGAATATACATATTTCGATTTAGCCATTATCACCAAATATCTGTAACAAGACAGAAGCAATGTAATCTGTCCATCTATGTCCCCATTAGTAAATACTGGCATAAATCTAATTTCAATATCTATGAGGAACTGCTTCTGCTTCGACCTTGGCCAGAGTATTATAAAAGGTAACACTTGTTTTGAGCCATCTCTGTTGTTTTGTTTTGTTTTGTTAACAATTAGCAAGGGGCACCATTATTTATTCCTAAAGTTTTTGTCATACTCACTGAATGGTTAATGTAACTATTTTAGTTTTTCAAATATCTGTTGCTTTTACTTTAGTTTCACTAAGAGTTAATAGCTTTTAAAACTGATTAGTACTGGAGGTTGTTAAAGTACATGTAACAGTTTGTTCTTGTAATACTTAAGAATTAAGTCTTTTGAATATAGTGGGCACACGATGCTACATTAGTTTCAGGTATACAATGCAGTGATTCAACAACCCTACACCACAGGTGTAGCTACGATCTGTCACCAATACAATGCTAGTACAATCCCAGTCACAATATTCCCTATGCTGTACTTTTTATTCCCATGACTTATTCATTCCATAACTGGAAGCCTCCATCCCCCTCCCTTTCACACATCCACACCCCCCACACACAACCATCAGTTTGTTCCCTGGATTTATTATGGAGATGGGGACAGACAAGATTTTTTTGAAGAATTATATTGAGACATTCAAGGTGTTTTTGAACTTATATTTGGTTGTGATCAAAGTAGAAGCCACAAAAAAAAAAAAAATTCAAAAATTTTGTCTAAAAAAAAAAATAGGAAGATATCATTCTTCTTTAGCCTATAATACTGCAGAAACTTTCATGTGTTTCTTGATCAGTTTCAGTAGATCAACCCAAGGTTGAACTGTTAGGGTAGGAAATAACTGTTAACTCAAAAGCTTTTTCTACTACGTATTGCTGTGTTATGTCAACAAAAATCTTATTTCTGGGATACCTAATTAAGCAGAGTGAATGAAAAAAAAAAAAATGTTAAAGCCCCAGTGGATGAAGATCATGGAGAATTGACAGGATTTAATACTTTGATACTTAACTCGTACCTCTTTGCCATCACTGAATTTATGAGAATCTTTATTCAACCTTCTCTTCTAGGAAATATAGCAATTTACTAAAAGTGGACAAGCAATTTATGGAACAAATTTTAAAATGGGTAATGAAAGCACAGAATTATGGATCAGTACTGACCTCGGAAAATCATTTTGTATATACCCTTCAAGAAATGGCTATACCTAAACCATCCATGTTGAGTTACTATCTATTACATTCTTAAAGGCATCTAGAAAAATTTAAAACCTCTTAGATAGCTAGTTCTGGATTTAATGCTACCAAAAATTTTTCCTTCATGTCTAAACTAGTTTCTCCTTCTACAATTTAAGATGCTGTCTTTCTTCTTTTAATCTCAGTAAAGATGGAGAATAGCTAGTTATGATCCTTTTTAAAGGACAAATTCACAAAATTCCCCTCAGATTATATAAGCTATATCTAGACTTAATAGTTATACTACTTGAGTTTTTAAACTGTACTAAGAAAATGTGTCCATACCCCGCCCTGTTTACAAGTTATCCTCGGCAAATCAGCCCTAATTCTTGCACCTGCTAAATTAGTAGATTTTATGCAGAACCACAGACTCATGCTTCATTTAACCCTTCAAGGAACAATAGGTTTTATTAGTATCTATCATAGAAAGAAAACTGTTCTATAGATGTAGGTCTAATAACATCCAGATGATCTTTGGGACTGATCAATTCCATTATTTACATGTAGTTTTATCACTTCCCCAAATTGGACAGGTCAAATCCATCCTGTGCTAAATAATTTTCCCCAATAAAGCATTTCTCCTATGATATACTTTCTTATATTAAATTGTATAATTTGTCTGCAAATATCCAAGTTTTTTCTATCCCTATAAAACCCCGACTTATAATGAAATTCCAAAGACTATAAATTTTCTTTAGTGTTGAAGGTACATGAGTAGCACAGAGCTTAGCATCTAGCATGTTATATCATTTCTGTCTGTATCTAAAAATATTGAGTTAGGGGGTGCCTGGGTGGCTCAGTTGTTAAGCGTCTGCCTTCGGCTCAGGTCATGATCCCAGGGTCCTGGGATCGAGCCCCACATCGGGCTCCCTGTGCCGCAGGAAGCCTGCTTCTCCCTCTGCCCTTCCCCCTACTGGTGCTCTCTCGTGCTCGCTCTCTCTCTCAAATAAATAAAATCTTAAAAAAAAAAAAAAAAAGAGTTAAAAATATTGAGTTAGGGGCGCCTGGGTGGCTCAGTCGTTAAGCATCTGCCTTCAGCTCAGGTCGTGGTCCCAGGGTCCTGGGATCGAGCCCCACATCGGGCTCCCTGCTCGGCGGGAAGCCTGCTTCTCCCTCCCCCACACCCCCTGTCTGTCTTCCCTCTCTCACTGTGTCTCTCTCAGTCAAATAAATAAAATCTTTAAAAAAAAATAAAAAATAAAAATATTGAGTTAGATAAGAAAATCTGGATGTTTTGTCAATCAAACTGACCTTCATGTGCTAAAATGGTTGACTAAAACCCTTTCCCACTAGATTTAGTGCTTTAAGGCAAGAACTAGGTCTTACTCATCTTTGTATTCCTGGGACTTTGAAGAATATCCAGTACCCCCCAGAAGTTAAATGGGCAAATAAAACAAATTAAAAATCTCAAATTGTATTATTTTAGTCATTTACCTTTGATACTGAGAGATCATTTACATTAAATATTACTCAGCGTGAAATAGTAAAGTCTTAACACTATATCCCAGGTGTACATAAGTATGTATAATTAAATGGAAGACTAAATGTGTATATATTGAAATTTAACTTCTATACAAGTAATCAAGAACACCAAGAATAAAAGTCAGATAAGTTTCTATTATGGGGAATATCTGTCTCTGGGATGTACTGAATTGGTTTTGCCAGTGAGAGACTTACTACTATCTACCTTTTTGGCAATCCCCAAACAGATATACTGTGTATAAGGAGACTCATGTGATTTTGGCATCAGATTTAACAGCCAAGCAGTGTGAATTCTGAAAACACAAAGAGGAGACAACTTTCTTATTTCAGCTTCCAGTTTAAATTCAGAATGTCTCTGAATGGTCACAGAACACTACAGAAATACTGAGGTGATAGTCAGCAATCATTCAGTGCCTGTGCAAAAAGTGTTCCTTGCTATTTCTACTTAAATAGCAATAAAGTACAATGTTACAAGTCTTCACTCTACTCCCAAATTCACATTAAAACATCCTGTATTTATATGTTCTGTTGCTTTCTTGAGTGTAATCTAAAGTATTTGGATAAATCCCTTAGTAAAAAGCAGTGTTAGTGATCATTTTACATTTCCCATCTGATCTATTATACCTTTAACAAAACATGTTCTCCCACACAATTCTAACATCAAGTACTGTGTGATATACCCTGTGGGCACTCCATAAATAGACTCACAACTGGGTATCAGAGGTCAAATTAGGGACTAGTTTCTACTAAAAAAAAATACCTTGTGTTCATATGTAATTTGCATTAGGTTATTAAGCAATTGATAGAAGTACAACATACATTGCTTAGATTTCAGGGCTTTGCTGTTAAACTTCCACAGAACATTTTCAGTGTACTGTATAAGATTTTAGTTTCATGTGTTCTAGATCTTTTGTAAGGTTCAGGGCTATAATTTGACTTAATAAAATAAAAACTATGGCCAAAACTATGCCATAGAAAACACTGAATTCACCTCCTCCCACTAACACACCAAATTTATACTTACATATAGAGCAATTCCTCCTAAAAGAACTGAAGGCTGATTGAACAGCTTTTGCACAACAAATGATAGAGGGACGACAGGAGAAGGGTGGGAGAGACGGGGAAACAATACCAGTAAGATAATACCCCCCACCATGGCTACCTGCAGTAGGGAAGGCTATCACTGAAGACTCGCCTACCCAGGGGCACAAGGAAAACAAAAATCTGTTTAAAGGACAAATAGACTATAAGCGAAGGAAATCCAACTACTCACCCTAGATTGTATCCCAAGTAGGCAGGCAACTACTGGAACTCTCTGTGGGGTCAGAGGCACTGACAAGCCATTTTTTATTTTCCCTCCTCCACCTTGACAGCATGGATGAGAGCAGGGTCCAAGTATCAAGCCTGCCTGCTAAGGCCACCCCAAATGCCCTAGGCCCCTAGCCTACACCAGCTCCACCACCCACCCAAGGTGATAAGATACGTGATCTACCTGATAAAGTGTTCAAAGAAATGGTCATAAGGATGTTCACTGGACTTAATAGATGAACTCAGTGAGAGCTTCAACAAAGAGAGAAAATATAAAAATTCTATCAGAATGGAATACAGTAACTGAAATGAAGAATATACTAGAGGGAATCAACAGCAGATTAGAGGATGCAGAAGAACATAATCTAAGAGACAGGGTATTAGAAATCACCGAAGCTAAACAGTAAAAAGAAAAAAAGAATTAAAAGAATTAGGATAGATCAAGGGACCTCTGAGACAACATCAAGCATACTAACATTTGCACTATATGAGTCCCAGAAGGAGAAGAGGGAAAAGCAGGCAAGAAAACTTATTTATAGTAATAGTTGAAAATTTCCTTAACCTGAGAAAGGAAACAAACCTCTTGTTCAGGAAAAGTTCCAAACAAGATGAACTCAAAGAGATCCACACCAAGGTTTGTTATAATTAAAACGGCAAAAGTTCAAGATAAACAAAATCTTAAAGGCAAGGGGAAAAAAAAAAAGTCACATACAAGGGAAACCCTGTAAGATGATCAGCTGATTTTTCAGCAGAAAATGTACAGGCTAGAAGGGAGTACCAGGATAGTTAGAGCACTGAAATGGGAAAACATAATTAAGAATACATTACCAGCAAGTTTACCCAGAATTGAAGGAGAGAAAAAGGTTTCCCATACAAGCAAAAACTAAAGGAATTCATGATTAAACTGGTCTTACAAGAAGGTTGCAATGTCCTCTTTAAGCAGAAAAGAAATGGCCAGAACTAGAAAGAAAAAAAAATCTCACTGGTAAAGGCAAAAATATAGTAAAAACAGTGAATCAACACTTAAAAAAAGCAGGTATGAAGGTTAAGAGACAAAAATAATAAAGCCAGCTATAACTACAATAAGTAGTTAAGAGATACACAAAATAAAAAGATATTAAAAAACAAAACATTGTGTGTGGGGTAGAAGAGTATAAAAACAGAGCTCTTAAGATGCTAACTTAAGTGACTATCTGCTTAAAACACTGTTAATACACATAAAATATTATATAGGAACCTCATGATAACTGCAAATCAAAGATCTACAATACACAAAAAATAAAAAGGAATCCAAAAAGAATACTAAAGAAAACCATTAAACCCCAATATCAGAGACCATAAGACGAAAACACAAGAACTACAAAACCAGAAAACAACAAGCAAGATGGCAATAAGTATGTACCTATCAGTAATTACTTTAAATGTAAACGGACTAAATGTTTTAATCAAAAGACATAGGGTAGCAGAAGACCCCGAATAGCCACATAAATCTTGAAAAAGAAGAACAAAGCTGGAGGAGTAACACTCCCTGATTTCAAACTGTACTACAAAGCCACAGTAATCAAAACAGTATGGTACTGGTACAAAAAAACAGGCACATAGATAAGTAGAACAGAAGAGAGCCCAGGGGCAACTGGGTGGCTCAGTCAGTTAAACATCTGACTCTGGCTCAGGTCATGATCTCAGGACCCTGGGATCGAGCCTCCTGTCAGGCACCATGCTCAGGGGGGAGTCTGCTTGTCCTTCTCCCTCTCCCTCCCCCCCTTCCCCTGCTCATGCTCACTCGCCCTCTCTCCCCCTAATAAAATCTTTAAAAATAATAATAAAATAGAGCCCAGAAATAAACCTATGCATTTATGGCCAATTAATCTATGGCAAGGGAGGGAAAGATATATAATGGGGATGAGACAGTTTCTTCAGTAAGTGGTGCTGAGAAACTGGACAGCTACACGCAAAAGAATGAAACTGGACCACTATCTTAAATCATATACAAAAATAAACCAAAATGGATTAAAGTTCTGAAGACCCCAAATCATGAAATCCCTAGAAGAAAACATAGGTAAGTAAGCTCCTTGACATCAGACTTAGTAATAGTTTTTTGGGCCAGTCTCCACTGGCAAGAGCAACAAAAGCTAAAATAAACAAATGGGATTACACTAAAATAAAAATCTTTTGCACAGCGAAGGAAACCATCAACAAAACTAAAAGACAACCTACTGAATGGGAGAAGATAACTGCAAATCATACATCTAATAAGGGAATAAAATCTAAAATATATAAACACATAAGTTAATACCAGAAAAAACCCCAAAGAGCCCAAGTACAAGGTGGGCAGGAGGTCTGAATAGATGTTTTTCTATAGAAGTCAAATGGCCAGCAGCCACATAAAAAGGTACTCAGCATCACTAATCGGGGAAATGCAAATTCAAACTGCAAAGAGATCACCTCATACCAGTGAGAATGGCTACTATCAAAGACAAGAAATAAATATCAGTACGAATGTAGAGAAAGGGAACAGTCATACACTCTTGGTGGGAATGTAAACCCAACTACCATGCAGCTACTATGGAAGACAGCATGGAAGTTCAAAAAATTAAAAATAAAACTACCATCCAATCCAGCAATTGCACTTGTGGGTATTTATCTAGAGGTAACAAGAACATCAATTCAAAGAGATACATGCACACCTATGTTCCCCGCAACATCATTTATAATAGCCAAGATACAGAAGCGACCTAAGTGTCCATCAACAGATGAATGGATAAAGATGTGATATATACATATACACATGTGTATATACAAAATGGATTACTCAGCCATAAAAAAGAATGAAATCTTGCCATTTGTGACAACATGGATGGAACTAGAGTATTATGCTAACTGAAAGGAGTTAGAGGAAAACAAGTATCCTATAACTTCAATTATATTAGAATCTAAAAACACAAATGAATAAACAAAAACAGACTTGGATATAGGAAATAAACTATTAGTTACCGAAATAGGAAGGGTTGGGGGGAGGGAGTGCAGGGCAGGCAAAATGGGTGAAGGGATTAAGAGGCACAAAATTCAAGTTATAAAATAAGTCATGGGGATGTAATATAGGGATATTTTATATGTAATACATGTAGCATAGGGAATATAGTCAATATTGCAATTACTCTGTATGGTGACAGATGGCAACTAGACTGGTCATGGGTATTATTTCATATTGTATAAAAATATCTCATCACTAGGATGTACACCTGAAACTAATACAGTATTATGTTAATTATACTTCAATAAAAAGCAAAAATAAAACCTTAAAAAGCTATGGATTTGTTCATACAGTTAAGAAATCTTAAGTGCCTCCTACATATTAGGTATTTCTCTTAAAAATATCCTAGCACAAATTCCTGATGTGGTTAAGAAAAAGAGAAAGCGATAGACACAGAGAGAGGCAATAAGAGAAGGAAAGGGAGTGAGAAAGAGATCAAACACAAAAGGTCAGTTACAGGTTGCACAAGCTTTGCTAACAAATGATATCAATCCTGAAGAAAAGCAAACCAGACTCTTCTGTAATTTATCCTTGGGCTCATAATACTAAAAAATCTTCCTTAATACCCAGAAAGACATTTTTCTGAATCCTCTCAGTGGCAGTGTTTTGTGACTATTCTGCATTCCTGACCCTTGCAACCTATTTTTGTTAACAGAGGGAGTGGATGGAGAACAAGTTATCAGTTGCTGGTACAACTAATATTTTAAAGTCAACCATCAGCAGAAGAGCTTGGAGCAGAAAGATCTATGGGGTGTGGTCTGAACCATCACTAGAAGACGGCATCTGGTCACAGAGAAAGAGCAGACCACATTCCCAGTCTCTTAAAATGAAGGGTACAAATTTTTAAAGTCACCCAACACCTTCTTCCCAACTAATGTGCAGCTAGACTTTTGGGAATGCCTTTTCTGGGTCTACTTTCAGATCAAAACCTTTTCTCCTACAATAAAATAATTTTCCCTGTGCTGGGGAAACCTTGTCTGGAAAATGGCCTACAGCAGGAAATAGTCACCTTGAATGAAGTAAATGCACTATTACCGAACACTAAGTTATTTGAAAGATTACTGCTTTTAGGTCTTAATTGTTGGCTGTGTCATTTGAAAGCTAATAAATTCTATACTGGAGAACAGTTTATTATAGCACAGTTCAGTTGAATTCTAATGCAATCCTCCAATCCAGTTGAATATAATCCCTCCTCCTCTTTAGAACATTAACTCAGAGTTTATATATTCCAGGACAAAGATAATACACTAAGGATTCCTCATATACCACTAAAAATGTATTTCATTCTATGCTAGAGATCAAAGAACTTTGAGAACAAGAATACAACTTAATTTCCAAACATATAATCACCAACATCTGCAAATATGGGTTCAGAAACCACATCAAAAGTTTCATAATTTACTGAGGTGCTGTTAAGCATAATATATCCCATGAAGCACTATAAAGGGTTATTATATATTGTAAGGGCTTAGATTATAATATTCTATTCTTCCCCAAAAGTTAAATATAAATTTTATTCTTACATGCAATTTTTTTTCTGAACTATTAAAATTAATGTTCAACCCTATAAACGCTTATGTCATTATAGGTCCTCTTCAATGACTTACTCCATTGATAATGCCCAGTGATGACAGGGAGACTAGAACGCTGCCTACAAGTGGATTTCACTGGCTTTAATTCAAATTCAAAGTATATGTTGACAAAAGTAGTCTCTGCAACACCTAGAAAAGGATTATCACACTTACACATTTACCTTTCTGGGGAGGAAAAATAAAGGAACATAAGAGTAATTTAATACAATGCATAAATGCAATAAATAGGTTAAAGGAATTACTATTCATTAAAGACAACTCAAAGTTATACCTTTCCCAATATATTTCAAAACAATCAGGTATCAGTATTTCCAATGGTGTGATTCTGCCTAAGAAACTGAGTATTTTCCTTTAAGTTCAAATATACATTCCTTATTACATCTGGCTTTCATTAATGCACACATAAATGTAGACACAGTTACTCAGAGACACACCCCTCTGATGTGTGTGTCTTTTGCACCAAGAGCCTATGAATAATCATGTGCTGAGAAAAAAAAAAACAAAAAAACAGTCACTTCACTATCTTTAAAGTCAGTGTCCCATTTAGGGACATATTTGCAGCCCAATTTAGAGTAAATAACTGCCAGGAAATTTCCTATGGAATAATTTATGTCTTTCCTATCATGGCCATCAGCCTTGTAGCCACTCTGCTAAAACAGAGATCTACTACCTGTAGATGAGGGAAGGCACGCAGTCGAGCAATCCACACCTGGAGAGGATTAGCTTACAACTGCTGCTACTATCAGCAAAACAGCAAGAAGCAGACAGTTCATTTTACAGAAACTTAATGGAGTGTATGGCTCTAGCTGTTTAATACAAGCACTGTCAAGGCATCTAAGCAAAAAGTCTCAGCTGTCACCATTGACAAGCTGAGTAGAATTATTTGTCACAGTAGACTAGATAAGGCACCATTAGAATGGCACACGGTGCTGCTACCATACGTCTCCATATCGTAGCCAGAGACAACAAGCTTCTGGTTGCCAGACATAACGTCGGCATGTCCTCCATCCTTTCTCACATAACAGACAGGAGTTTAACATTCCACCTTTAGCATTTCAAAAGTGACAGAAGCACATGAAGGCTTGATAATATCTTTAAGTATCATTTGCTTAATAATTTTATATCTATATAAATGATACACACATCCATACTCACACATATTCATACACATATAACCTAAGCAGTGTCTGTGAGTCAACTTCCTTGGTTAACTTTTTGCTATCCAGATCTTAGAGCCCTTAACTTTACTACTAACATATACACAAGTTATGATTCTACCTGATAAACAAAAAAAATCAGGTATCATGAACAAATATAATTTTATGATCTTTATCAGGACACTGGGAATAGCTTCACCTCATAAAAACATTAAAACTACACTTGAGAACTAAGGTACTGAGAGCAAGAAATAGTTTCTTTGGCTAAGTAGTCTATAACTTTCACTTAATCTTAGTAAGTTCTGTGTATATAATTTAGCACAGCCCTAATTAAGCAACACTTTCTACTGAAATATGGTTTTAGAGGGAGAAAATGAAAAGCCTCTAACTACTCAAAACTTGATGCAAAGAGTAAAAAAATACACTGATTTAGTGAAACTGGACAAGGGCATATGAGTACATCCTTTAAAAATAAAGACTGAATTTCCAGCTAAATATCCTTAGATTCCTTTAGGAATTTTATTCTGAATAATTTTATAAATGGCCACTGGTGAAATTGGACAAGTAACTTTTTCAGGATAAAATACAGGCCATTATTTTTCACTCTTAGTCACCACTCATTCATTCAACATGTATACTAAAAGCTAAATGCTAAAGATTTAGCTCTTGGGAGATTAATTTGAGGAAGAGACATGAATCATTTCTTCAAAGAGTTTATAATATAGAGATGAGACCTGCATACAAATAATATACAAGAAAAAGTCACTAGTGTTATGCGTGTAAAACTTAAGTTGTTAGTGCAACTCAAAGCCAGGAGAGATGAACACTGTCCAAAAAACGAGCAGTGGTGTAAAAGGGTATTGCCAACCACAGCATTCAGTGGAGAGCTTTCATGAATCCTAAGTTAAAATAAGTGAGTGGATAGCTCATATTATAAAATCAGAACACAGTAATTACAATAATTATGATCCCAAAGATTTCTCCCTGTGAATCCCTCTTATCCCATTTATTCAGAACTATAATAGATACATTGCAAAGAATTTTAAGCCAAGGAAGGATAAGATCAGATTTACATTTTAAATGGCTCACTGTGTTGCAGAGTGGAGATGGGAATGAGAGAAAAAGATTGTATATTAAAAGGCAAATTAGAAGGTCCAAAGAAAAGAGTTAATCAGGCCTGAGACTGCTATCCTTACAAAGGCCTGCTTGCAAAGTTGGCTCTTAGCTGGCATCTGGGAACTTCAATTTCAGGAGGGTTCCCAGCCTTCCCTGGTAACAGCTAACTGTGTCTACACTGCTTTTGCAAACGATAAAGTTTATGCTGAACACGTGGTCTTCTGAGAGACTAGAATCTTGGTATATGTTAGGCACAGGGGGTCTATGTAGTCAATCTCCAACAAAAACCCTGGGCAGTGAGCCTCCATGAACTTCCCTAGCAGATAACACTTCACCCATGTTGTTATAAATCCTTGCTGGAGGACTCAAGTATGTCCTATGAGGCTCCCCTGGGAGAGGACTCTTGGCTCTCATACCTGGTTTCCTGTAGATTCTACCCATGTGCCTTTTGCCTTTATTGATTTTGTTTGGTATACTTTCCTGGTAATAAGTCAGAGCCATAAAGACAACCATATGCTGAGTCCTATGAATTCTCCTGGAGAAACAGGAAACTTGGGGATGGTTTGGCAACTCTGACACAGAAGGTTTTATCATCTCAAAGATAAAAGAAATCTAAGCCAGTACAATCATAAAAAGGATAAAGGCCCATAAAAGTGGTTAAAAGTAAAAGCATTTGATGCAAACAGAAGCAAATTCAGCTCCACCACTGACTAGCCATGGGCAAGGCATGTTCCTATGGAACATTTAACAGATGGTTAGCACACAGTTACATGTCGTAATCTGAAGTTAGTCATGAGATCTACACGAAACATTTTTGCAGTCAGATACTACAAGCATGGATACCATGAAAAGAGAGGAGTTCACCTAGACAGAATGTCTCTGGTGAGAAGAATAAGCCCAGATCTAAAATTACAGGCCAAATTTACAGGGACAGAAAGTAAAAAAGGATAGAGTTAGAGCAGTGATTTTTTTAAAAAGCTTTATTGGCTTGGACAGCAGACACACTCTCATTGCCCAAATTGACCCACACTCTCCCCCACCAACACCCACAGAACATTCCCAGCAGCCCCGCCCCCCAAGCCCCTGAGGGCAGAAGGGGAGCATGCATTCCTGAAGCCCCTGGCACATCAGCAGCAATTCTTGCAGTGTCGTTCCTAGACCAGTAGGATCAGCATCACCTAGAAACAGGTTAGAAATATGTATTTTGATACTCTACCCAAGACCTACAGAATAAGAACATCTGGGGTCCAATAATCTATTTTAACAAACCCTCCAGGTAGTTCTGATACATGCTAAAATTTCAGAATTACTGAAAGTGTATAAAACATAATAAGTCAACATCTAGTTACACAGAAAGCCCAAGAGAACCAGCCCTATAACATGCACAGAAGGGAGAGAAGATAAGCAAGGAGGGAGAGATTGGCAATGGTAATGTCAATAAAAAAGTCCTGCAAGATAAGGATTTTCATATGCCCATTCATTTAGCAGTGTGACTTTATCAGAAACAATTTCTCTAACGTGGTAGGGGCAGAAGCCAAATGATAGACGTTAAAAACAAAGGAATGGAAGGTAAGAAAATAAAGATGCAGAGAACCTCTACTCTTTAAAGAATTTTTTAAAGGGCCAGGATTAAATAGAAATCTGAGGGAATCATGGCAGTTTTTGTTGATATTGTTTGTCTTTGTTAGGGTGGGAAAGACTTGACCAAAGCTACAGATAAAAACTGTATTCGATTATGAAAACATGTAGCTTGAGGCTATGAAGGGTGTACTTATACCAGAGAAATAGGCAAACATAGGGCTTGCTTTTCTGGAAAGCCAGTTTTTAAGTATTAACAGTAGACCATTAGAAAATGCTAACAGGTGGCAGAACAATGAAAAATTGGCAATGAAGAATGTTTACTTACTCTGGATTCCATCAGCAAAGCTGTAAGAAAAAGAGCTGACATCTGTATTAGGTACCTACAAACTAGGTCTCAAAGTTAATTTCATCACTAGGAGATAGCATAGGGATTTAAATGCAGATCTACAACCTCGAACATTTTCTTCTGTTTCCCATGCTTGCCATATTGTCAAAATCTAGATCTCTGGTAAAACATAAACATCTGTCTCACTCCAGGTCTACTAAATCAGAATTTCTAAGGGAATGACGTGGAAATCTGTATTACCTACATGATTCTTATTAGCAGGCAAAGCTAGAAAATACTGTATTATATACCACACTGTCTCTACAGTCCACTCTTTAGTTTACTAGTCTAGGTCACAAGCATAAGAGGACTCAGAGCCACAACCCAGTTTAGGAATAAAAACTGGGCATTGATTAGTAATATACGTTGTAGTCCTTGGGAATATGACATATGTAAAGAACAGGAGAAAGAATAGCCTATAAAAGTCAGAGCAAAGTTGCCTAAACTCAGGATCATTCTCAGCATTACCCTTTGTTCAGGAGATCAGACCTTGCAAATTCTCCCAACAAGGCCAATGAAATAATTTCCATTTTACAGGTGAGGAAAAGAAGGTGGTGGCAGGGTATGGGGAGAGGTAAGAAACTGGCTTAAAGTACCATCAAAGGAAAGCAATAAAGACAGAACTTAACTAGATGGTCCCATGTTCCAACCACCCTTTGACAGTTGAAAGTTTTAGGAAACAAAGTTCAATGTTGGCAATGACTATGTCAAAGCATCAACTTTGACATACTACTCTTTATTTTTATTTTAAGGAGACTCCACGCCCAAGGTGGGGCTCGAACTCCTGACCCTGAGATCAAGAGTCCCATGCTCTACCCACTGAGCCAGACAGGCACCCCAACATACTACCCTAAAGTAGCTGAATAAAGAATATCCTCCATCTTATTTACAGTCTAAAATAAGTGAATCATAAAATTTAGACATCCATATTCTGGAACCATGTAAATATCACAGAAAAAAAATCAAGAAGTCCATAAACTAAACTACAATAGCAATGACCATGTAACATGGGAGAGCGCTCAGAACTGTCAGCATCTAGGGTAATTTTCATTTAGCAGTATTAGTCTCATTAGTCATTAGCAGCATTATTACTCGACCCATCATTACTCGTCAAGGTGTTAATATGCTGCACGATGGGTATCTTAACTGAAGAACTGAAGGACTTAACCTCCATGTCAGAAAGATAAGCATTAGGTAAGGAGGCAGTATTAGGTCACAGTATAAAAGTCCAGGAACAAGAACATTAATGATAGGCCTTAGGGCAAGATTTGATTCATGAGTTTGAGTGGTATAAACCACAGCCTGGTGGTATACTCTTTAACTTACATCTCTAAATAAGAAGCCAGTATTACTCATATTTTTAAAAAGTCAGCTTTCAGGGGCACCTGGGTGGCTCTGACAGTTAAGCATCTGACTCTTGGTTTTGGTTTAAGTCATAATCTCTAGGTTGTGAGATTGAGCCCAGCATGCCGCTCCACACTCAGCATGGAGTCTTTTTGAGATCCTCTCCCCTCCTTCCCTCTCTGCCCTTCCCCCTGCTCTAATAAATAAAATCTTTAAAAAATAAAAAGTCGGCTTTTTTCTTTTCCATGAAAGCAATATAGCCATACTAGTTAAGAGTGTGGGCTCTAAAGCCAGACTGTATCTGGACTCCAGCCCTGGTAATAGCTGTGCAACATCAAGCAAATATATAAAATCTCCATGCCTCAATTTCCCCATATGCAAACTAAGGATATTAATAGCAGTTCCTCAAAGTGAAGACTGGATTAGTTAAAACTCAAAACACTTAGAACAGTGTCTGACATGTACTAACCACAAATAAAAAGTTAATTACTGTTACTTTCAAGCAAACTGTCACTGAACCTAATTATACCATACATGGATCAGAGAGTTTATGCTGATAAAAGTCACTTAGGAATTTGCTGATAAAATAATTCATTAAGAAGGTTAACATGGGAAGAAGGTCTCTGGAATATATGTATGTGTGTATATATATATATATATATGAAATATATATATATGAAATATATATATATATATGAAATATATATATATTTCAAGATCCAAGAAATGTATAGGACTATTCATATTGTCCTGTAGAAGAATTTGAAAACCTTGACTGCAGTGAGTCTGAGCACTCATCTTACTAACCTACTCACTTACTGTCTCACTTGGTTAGTCGGTAGTTAGAACCGATAGCTAGGCAAGCTAAAAAATTTCATGTACACAGCAGATAGTCAGACTTCAGCATAATAAATTCAAATCTTTTGCTAAACAATTTGTCCTCGTTAGAAAAAAAAAAAAGTAGATCATAACAGATCCTACAGGGAGAATATAGACTCTCAAGGCTGATGAAAACTGTTGTTTTAGGGGCACTGTTATCCCAATAAATGGTGGAAATGAGAATTTACCAGAAGTAAAGATCTGTTAGCAAGGAGCCAAATTAGAAAACTTTACAGTTCTGCAATGATTTCTTCATATGTTGCACTTATAAATGTTCTCTAGAGGAGATCAAGTAAATGTATTCACTTCAAATATCTGATTAATCACCTAAAGATGAAAAATATTAAGAAGATCCCTTGATATCAGAATTATGTATTTCATTCCCAAGCACGGGTCCCAATCCTTGCCCAATTATGGATTCTAATTACATTTTTAGGCATTGCTTCCTCCAGATGGCCTAAAGATATAGCATACTACTCCCATCTCCTAAAAAATACTCCATTTTAAAATTAAAACTCCATTAGTCTTGAAGTCATCTTATAAAACTCTAGTCCAGCTTTCTTCATAATGAATTGCAGAACATCTATCAATTTGCTTAATGAAGGTTTCGTGCTTGCTTCGGTAGCACATATACCACTTAATGAAGATTTGGACAGGACTCACTATTATACTTATTTTATGCTGCACTCTTTTTTAAAAATTAAGATACCTGTGAGAGATACAGCACAATGTTGAAAATCATTTCAGCTGAGAGAATAAAAATCTTGGTAACTGTTTAAAGTACACGGATTCACATCTGATGGATTATTATGGCCAAGCATAACAAAAACAAAAACAAAAACCCAGGACATCAAAACTCCTAAACCAACTAACCAACTAAACAAACTAGAGAAGTACCCTTA
Organism: Halichoerus grypus; assembly: GCF_964656455.1. Lineage (NCBI taxonomy): Eukaryota > Metazoa > Chordata > Mammalia > Carnivora > Phocidae > Halichoerus > Halichoerus grypus. The sequence goes on from NC_135712.1 coordinate 89,605,418, forward strand.
GAAAATGTCTGTATAATTTGTGCTAACATTTCTGACATGAGAATTTGAAACTCATGACTAACTAAAGACAAATTTCTAAAAGATGTGGAAAAAGTATAATTATTGTTGTTATATTCCAGCAAGTCTTGAGATAGTAACCAGAATTCTTCAATGGTCTTTAAGTGTGCAAGGTGAACTTCACACTTTTGGTTTGGTCCATTTAACTCATTCAAGCATCAGCTGCCTGGTTAGAAAGGTGGGAAGTTTTCATTTCCATGCTTCATCAATCAGGTATGCTACTAACTTCAAATGACAAGAGTTTTCCTTTACCTGAAATAGCAAATATCCTCTGAACATGGAAGACAGTTATACTGAATACTCATAACAACTATAGAACATGAATGTAGTCTGCTGTGATTATGTCACAGACTGTTTCTTCCTGTTTGTCCAGCTAATCCAAATACAATTCTCTTTTCACCTTCTGTCTTAGAGAACAAGGAAATACATAAAGAAGTCCAAGTTGAAAAGTTTTTGGCCCTATTCTCAGAAGACCACTAGAAGGCTTACAGCGCTTTGTCCATCTCAAGATTTAGGATAAAATTACTGGGTGTCTTTCAGTCTACCCTAGAGGAAAAGCCAAGGTTCTTAGTCTGTCAATCTCCTTCACAGCCTCTATATAACAACTGTTGAATCAGGGGTTCCCTCTTGAAGAGAGTTAGTTCTGCTTTCCCACAGCAACAGCAGGGGTGACTGAGGGAAGAGAAAATTTGTTCACCTCTCTAGATTCCATACCCAGCAGCAAATGTAGAGAAAGGAAACATGATACTAATGGAAAAAACGTTTTTTTTCTGTGTATTTCACTGAAATAGCTATAGCTAGCATTTACCTCAAGTAGTGCTAAATGTTTCCACGTATTATCTTGACCAATCCTCACTATATCACCACCAGCAAAAAACTAAAGAACTATGAAAGGAGTAGTGTTACTGTGCCCATTTTACCGATGAAGACATTAAGGTTTAGAGGTTATGTACCTTGTCCAAGAAAATAGTAGTGTAGGAATTTTAACACAGAACACTAAAACTGGGATTCAAATAACAACCACTGTGTTACACTACTAAAGAGGAATATTGTCACTGCTCTATTCACTTATCTAACTGGGGGTTTGTTGATATTATATAAGCCACAACTCCTTTTGTTTATTTAATACTGAGGAGATGGACACATGAGTAAAATACAAAACTTAATTCTCTTTTCAAAACCACCTATAAAACATGTGGATGATTTGTATGTATACCCAATTCATAGTTTTATTCCAATTTTTTAAAAAATCCAAGAAAAATTTTAGAGTACCTTTTTAAATCTTACCTATTGGATAGATACTAAATACTAAGTTGTTTTAAATATGAGGTTTAGGGCGCCTGGGTGGCGCAGTCGGTTGGGCTTCCGATTCTTGGTTTCAGCTCGGGTCATGATCTCAGCGTCGTGGAATCGAGCCCCATGTCGGGCTCCTCGCTGGGCGTGGAGCCTGCTTGAGATTCTCTCTCCCTCTGCCCCTCCCACTTGTTCTCTCTCTCTCTCTCTCAAATAAATAAATCTTTAAAAAAAAAAATATGAGGTTTAAAGGTGGAAAAGGTGGAATTGTAACTATGTAGTTCTTACTACTAACCTTGGAGCAAGGAGTGAATTAATTACATTGTCTTTTCATATTCAAGGTAAGACCAGAAGGATCAAGTTGGGTTGATTATCAAGACAGTCCTTTAAAAGATTTGCATAATATGTTGGCTAACTGAACATAATAAACAAATAAACAAATAAATAAAAGATTTGCATATATCTGTGGGGGGGGCTATGTTTCTAATTGACAAAGACCACAAAAAAGAGAGGTAGACTGGATAATTCTTGTGGATAGTAGGAAGCTTTAGAAAATAATAAGCCTAGAGTCCCCTGGATGGCTCAGTCAGTAGAGCATGAAACTCTTGAATCTCAGAGTCCTGAGTTCATGCCCCATGTTGCCTGGCTGACTCATGTGGTAGAGCACCTGAGTCTTGAATGTGAGTCAGAGTTCAAGCCCTGTGTTGGGGGAGGAGGAGGTAGAGTTTCAAAAAAAAAAAAAAAAAAGTAATAAGCCTAGTTTCCAGAAAACCCCAAGAAAGGAATTTTGCTTTTCTTCCCAAAAATATGATGTTTTGCCCCTTGATAACTAATGTGAAAAGATACAAATAATGTTATAACCTTTTGTGAAAGAAATAAGATTTTTCATTTGTGTCATTTTCAAATACTTAGATGATTGCTTACCTAAAAATATACCCAAACAGCAAATGCCAACAAGACTTAAAAAGCCATCTTGAGCCTTAATGTTTAATGATCTATATTCTATTTGCTATAGGTTTATCAAAATGATTAACTCAGTAACAAAAATTTTCCAGAAGTGTTATGATTTACTGTTCTTCACAATGCCACATTCTGTTTTGAAAAGCTCAAGGTATCCTTCTGAAACTATTTATGGTTCATTCAACTACATTTGCTCAAAATCTTTGCCTTCCATTCTCATTCAGTGATGTGAGCATAAATGGCACAATCTCCCTGAATGGAAATTTTTCAGCAAATAAGAAGTTTTTGAAATCTACATACATTTCAACCCAGAATTTTCCAGAAATAGGTGTGTGCACATAATTAGCTACAAGGACTATCATCTTATTTGTAATATTAAAAAATTCAAAAAAAATCCCTGATACCTACTACTAGGGAGGTGATAAAGTAAAATAGTGTGACCTATACAGAAGAATACTATTAAAGTTAACTCACATGTATAGTGCCTACACACAGCCTGTGCTAAGTAACTGCTTCATCTATAGATGAATATTCATTGCAATTTGTAATTTTTAAAAGCTGCTCAAAGTGGCTTTATCCAATTCTTGTTAATTGTGTATTTACACATATAATATAGCTAACACCTACAGAGCACTTACTATGTGCAAGGCATTATTCTAACTACCTTACATCCCTTAATATAATTCTCAGAACAATCCTTTGAGGAACATACTATTATCCCCACTCTATAGGCTAAAAAACAGAAGCATAAGGGAAATGAGTAACTTGCCCAAAGGCCTAGAGCTCATCAGCAATAAGACAAAAATTCAAAGCTAGTCAGTCAGGCTCTGGAGTCTGTGCTTTGAACGAGAAAATACGCATGCCTCATATTTTATTCTACTGCCTATACAGAGGAGTCAGAAAGGCTACAAGACATGGGAATAATGTAAAAGCAATTATTTCTGGTTTTCAGATTATCAATGTTCAAAATAAATGTGAATTTTGGGGCACCTGGATGGATCAGTCTGTTAAGAGTCCGACTCTTGATTTCAGCTCAGGTCATGATCACAAGTTCATGAGATCAAGCCCGACGTCTGGCTCAGTGCTGGGCATGGAGCCTGCTTGAGATTCTCCCTCTCCCTCTGCCCCTCCCCCCCACTCACACATGCCCATGCACTCTCAAAAACAGTAAATGTGAATTATTGTATCATTAAGTGAAAAATGTCTTCTGATTGCAGAATGATCTATAGACAAAAATACTATGAGGTCTAATGACTGAGAACTATTGATACAGATCCAAGGTAGAGATTCTGATATCCCATGGGTCCGTATCTTTAGTGGTCTCTGAAAATTGACAACAAATCTGGACAGTGACTTCTTCTGAATCTGGACATCTCACACGGTAGAAGAATACTGTTCTAACCCATCAACATTTTCTTGCTCTTACCCATTTGAAGCCATGTTACTGATGTCTATTTTCTCCTTCAAGGCAAACAAAGTTTTTATGCTCCTGCTCTTTGCCTTTCACTAGCAGAAGACTGAAATTGATATTTTAGATTTCTATGATATAGTGAGCTCAGCTAGTATTCCTACAATATAGCCTAATGTAGTAGTTCTCAACCCCAGCTACAAGTTTGTTTTGTTTTTTTAACTCCACAAGTGATTCTGATACACAGCCCGGGTTTAGAGTTTCTGCAGCATAGGTATTAGTGTATAGCTTGTCACTCTGCTTGTCATATTTCAGTGGTCAGAATCATAGCATTAGTAATTGAAACTGAATAGCCAATTTCAGGATGTGTTATTATGCATATTGTTAAGTATGCAACTAATAAAGCTTTGTAATTTCACTTAGAATGGGAATTACAAATAATTAGAATGGGTTATTAAATATGAATTTATATACAGAATTGAAATACTAGATTTAAAAAGGAGTATGAATGTAAGTGTAAAACTGAAAAACTAAGAGAAAGGAAGTTTTTGAAGCCAACCAAGATAGTCTATTTCCAGGGAATAATCAGACTGACTCATCAAGCTTAAACTAAGTGAAATCATGTTGGCTTGATAAATATAGCTTCAATATGCACACAGTCATATCTAGGATCTAGTGAAAATTCACAAAGGATCAACAAAATGCATAGCAGCAAGTAAGAACAAATACCTGAGATGGTACAAAATCATTTAGGGTAACCTTCCCTAGGAAACTATTATGCATGATGCAGATCTGCACTTAAAGATAGGCCAGGCACTTGATCATTTGTTGAACCACTAAAGATAAAAATAAAAATAAATTTTAAGTACTAACAACAAAATTTTAAAATGATTTTGTGAGTAAATTTATAGGAAGTGGAGCAGCTACCAAATATCTAAAAGACATGCTATATTATCTGCTGGTATTTGTTCTTCACACTATTCCCAGTGATAGATTGTGTGCACTTGCATGGGTGTCTGTTCATTTACTTTGTTTCACTTTGGCATAAGTTTTGGGTTAAAGTAAACTTATTCTGTCTGCCTCTTTCTTGAACACATCCTTTTACATTTGTAACCCACACATGTCTGGTTCTCCAACCCCTTCACCAGCTGTTCTTTCTCAGGTTCCTCTTCAAGATTTCTAAAACTGATGTCTTATCTAAGCTTTTTGTGGGTGACCTCATTCAATCCAATAGTTTCAAATATATCTGCATGGGACATCTAAGTCTATGTCACCAGCCCTGGCCTTTGCCAGACAACCTGACTCATGTGTCATTATGTGCATGGCATCTCTAACAGGCTTCTCGGCTTAAAACTCATGATTCCCTTCCCCACAACCAAATATATTCCTCCCCAAGTTGTTTTCTCAGCAAACGGAATCCAGTTAATTCCAATCAAAAGTTAAGAGCTACACTTGACTCCTCATTTTCCTTCATCTCCCAAATTTAATCTACCATTCAATGCAGAACCCTTCTACTTCTCTACCTCTCCACTATTACCACTCTTTTCCAAGCCACTACACCTCGAAACTAGATCTCTGCAGTGGTCACCTGACTTATATTCCCCCTTCTAACAATACTTTCTCAAAACAACAACTAGAGATATCTCTTAAAAATGTAAATCAGAGCATCTCACTTGCCTGTTTAAAACCCTCCTATATCCCCACTTTCACTTACAATAAAAATCCAAATTCATACATCTGGTCTACAAAGCTCTAATGATCTGGCTCCCGCCAAGCCTTCCAACCTCATCTCATTTTATTCTGCCCTTATTCGTGACAGTCTTCTCCTAGGGACCTCCTTTCTATTTCGAGAATATCCCAAATTCATTTCCAAGTTGACATCTCTACACTCAGATTTTTGTATGATGTTGGGAGGTCAGGGGAGACTGCTTCTTCCTCATTTCTAATGTTTCCTCTCAGGTGAAATGACCTCCCCTGCTATATAATGCTTTTTGCCTCTAGTCTTTCTCAGTCCTCTGACTGAGAAATTTCAGAATAGCTGGAGAGGCCCTGCCTTAGTCAGCTTTTCTCCCTCTGGTGGGTGACCCTGCCCACTCAGTGCACGGGATCTCTGTAGACGTATGGAAGGCCTTTCTACCAAGACACTGTCACAGACCAAGACTGAGTCTGACAGGTTTGGCTCTTAAGTTTGATACTAAGCTGTTTCCTCCAACCCGGCATCTATTAGAAAAAGCTGCTATTTCCATCTTTAATCCTAAATGGTTTATAAACAGATGTTTCTCACAGCTGTGGAGGCTGGGAGACCAAGATCAGGGTGCCAGCATGACAAGGTGAGGGCCCTCTTCCAGGTCCCATACTGCTCACTGGATCCTCGTGGCAGAAGGGGCAAGGGAGCTCTATGGGCTCTTTAATAAAAGCACTGATCCCATTCATGAGAGCTCTACCTTGTGACCTGATCATCTCCTAAAAGCCTTACCTCCTAATACCATCACATTGGGCAATAGAAGTCAAACATGTGAGTTGGGGGGGGGGGGGTGAAAAAGAACATTCAGACCATAGCAGAGGGTTTGTAATTGGAAACACTTTCAGACTTCAAAACTACAGTTGGATCCTTTATGTAACTGTTACATAAGTAAAAACGTCACCTCTTCAGAGAGGCTTTTCTTGATGACTTAATCTACAGAATCTACCTAGTTGCCGATTATGTCACTCTCATTTTGGTATCTTGCATATCAATTATGTTCCTTTTCTACTTTGTTTTTGTTGTTTGCTACCCCTTGCCTTCCATTAAGTATGAACCTTGCTCTCTTCCCTGTTTATCACAGTATCCTTGGAATATAGTGGGCACTCAAATATTTGATGAAGAATTGCCACTTGCCAAATTTTATTGACTGGTACAGTTTCTGCAGTGAAACTCCGACTATATCAAGAGATGCAGACCTGGCTAGAGCTACTAGTTCTCCCATCTCCTCAAATCTTTCTCTCAATCCAGGTCTAACAACCTTCATAAATAGTTGGGTAATTCATGCCTTGCAGATATTGTTTTCATTTGGTGCTCAGCATAGGTAATAGTCCTCCAAAAGTTACCCTACTTCCTTACACTTTGCTAATACCTGAGGTAAAAAACTCTTGTTACCCTTGGGCACAGATAACTTAAGAAACAAAGATGAAACATGCACAATTTTAGATGGCATATCTTTTAAGACTAACTAGAAATGAGGCAGTCAGGGAAACAATTCAAATTCATGGACCACACTAAGAAATTTTCAATGGATTTTATGGTTAGTCTTCAGAAAGACTAGATAATATGAATAGTTATTCAGTTATCCTATTCAATTATTCTGTTCTAAACTGTAATAAAATATTACTGATATAAGATTCTGATTTTTTTATTAATGGCTTTATCACACATTTTCTTAAACCATGACTCCAATCCTCCTAAACACTTGATTAAAGGAATCCTAAATACTCAATTGAAGAAAAACATTTAAACATTCTGATGGGGTTTTCTTGAAAGTAGAGTGATCTAACGTACTTTCTGATAAAATAGAACTGAAAAGCCTTTTAAGCATCTTTAAACTTTGAAAGTTCTAGCCTTTAGGGGCATCTGGGTGGCATAGTCAGTTAAACGTCCAAATCTTGGTTTTGGCTCAGGTCGTGATCTCAGGGTTGTGAGATCGAGCCCCATGTTGGGTTCCATGCTCAGCACTGAGTCTGCTTAAGATTCTCACTCCTTCTGCCCCTCCCCCCAACATAAATCTTAAAATTCTAGCCTTTCAAAAACAAGTAACTAAGAACACACATCAACTGCTTTATGTGAGAGTCCAGTTACTTTTAAAATGTGAACTAGTTGGGCACCTGGGTGGCTCAGTTGTTAAGCGTCTGCCTTCGGCTCAGGTCATGATCCCAGGGTCCTGGGTTCGAGCCCCACATTGGGCTCCCTGCTCAGCAGGACGCCTGCTTCTCCCTCTCCCACTTCCCCTGCTTGTGTTCCCTCTCTCGCTGTGTCTCTGTCAAATAAATAAAATCTTTAAAAAAAAAAAAATGTGAATTACTTAAACAAATGAAAGCTAGAACTCAAGCCCATAACGTATCTACTGGCTAAGCCTGATGCTAGAAATTCACAATAAATGGAATCAAAATATTCTTTTGGATGAGTAAAATTTGCAAGAGTTTGGTGAGATTGTGTATTTTCCAGATGTCTGAGCAAAGAAAATAGATTCACATTTCTCTTGCTGTAACTTCAATAAATAAAAGATTTAGAACAGCTACATATGGTAATATTGTGTATCAACTACAACTGAAAAGGACAGTAGGGCAACAGCGATAAAAGAAAAAAAGCTACATATGGGACTACAGAGCAATACCAAATTCTTTAGAATTCACTTTTTACCTTAGACTATAAGCATCCTGCTGACAGTAATTATGCCTATTAACTTGATAAAAGACAATCTCCTTATTAAGATCTTTTTAAAATAATGATAAATCAATGAACAACAGTGTGACAGAATAACTGAGTTTAAGCTCACCTGGGGAAATATAAAACATTTTGCTGTTCATTAATTTTGAAGGTAGGACTCAGAAAAAAAATACACGTGGTCCATGTGATGAGTCCCTTGTGTCCAAAGATCTAAAACTTGTGGAAAATTATTCCCCTTTCTGTAATAGCCCATTATTTTTCTCTTAGACTATGTCCATTTCAACCTTTGAAACTAAGTTCAAAATATTCAAATAAAGGATATAAATCCTTGCTTTTACAAGTAAGGTGTGGATTATAGACAAAAGCTTTAAAAGAAAAGGAAAAATATAATAGCATCCAACCTTGATGTGTACCCAAGAGACTGAGACATTATCATAATGCCTCTATTATGGCAATTGCTGAAATTAAATGCCTGCAGATTTGACCCTAAGGAGTATAGTGCAGTGTTTGCTGTAATAAAACACTTACTGTAAATGCTTAACCTTGAATAGATTCTATATTAATACAATTCCACAATAGCTATTTTGACAACTGTCACTATATATTTCATAAGCCACATTGAACCATCCCATGTTACTTTCTCAGTTATCTGAAATATCTTGCTTCTTTCTTTTGTGTATTGCTTTCCAGAACCTTTATTAAGACTCCATATACACTGTAAAAAGAGAATGGCATGGTATTTTGTTGATTATTCAAGATTAAAATAACTTAATAGAACAAATGATTCATGGAGCAGCATGTTTAAAAGTACACAGGTATAGTTTGAGAGTTACATATAATTCAGAATGATATAATTGGCAGCACTTATACTGTAGATTTATACCGGACTTTGCCATCATTTTGCACTAATGTTATCATAGCTGCTTGCTATTTAATAACCTTATATTAAGTCCCTATGTTTCATATACAGGTGACATAAAGACGTAAATATGGCTCTCCTTGCCTTTGCAAAACTACAATGGACAATGTATCCATCTTGGAGTTTGAATTACATTTGCATTGTTAGCTAAAAATGGAACCTAGATGTTGCCTGCTTCATTTCTTAAGTATCAAATTTAGAAAACTATAAATATTTTGAAAAGCAATCAAATAAGAACTGAAGACTTAGAAATGATGCATTTCTTCATGTGTCATATAAAGATAAAATTTGTAAAGGAAATAAAAAATGGGTATAGCCCCTATTATCCAGTGAGAAACTTCCATTTCGCAAGGCTTTTTGTATATTCTATTAAGTGTACCCACAGTTTGTTTTGTTGTTTTTATATTAAGTTCACTTTCTGGTAACATAGCTTGTAGAATTCTTAAAATAAAAGCATATATGTTAGGGCGCCTGGGTTGCTCAGTTGGTTTAGCTTCTGCCTTTGGCTCAGTTCATGATCCCAGCTCCCTGGGATTCAGCCCCCACATTGGGCTCCCTGCTCAGTGGGAACTTTGTTTCTCCCTATCCCTGCTCATGCTCTCTCACTCACTCTCTCAAATAAAATCTTTTTTAAAAAATTAAAAGAAAATAAAGCAAATAGGTTAAATTTTACAGGTTTGGATATTCAGTCAGCTAGTCTACTAGTTCATGCTACTGATTTCAACCTAGTTGTCTCTACCTCCCATTTACTCTATAGTCCACTGAGATATTTTCCTTCATCATCATCCTACCAAATTAACTCTGGAAGATCACAAACAGCAACCTAACAACTAAATCCAATAGATAATCTTTTACACATCTCTTAAGCCTGGATTTCTCTCTTACTTGGTACTTTAAGTCAGTCACAATATCCTGTTGATTCTACCTTCTTACTATCTCTACTATCCATCCCCTCTCAGTCACAGACTTAACCATTTTGGGGATGGGGGAAACTTCCAAATGGCTTTACGTAACGGAGATTTGTGCTCCCAACATGTGTCCATTGTGGATCATCAGCAGGAGGCTCTACTCATAGTAGTTACAACCAAGCAATGGAGAATCCATGATGCTATTGCCTATCACTGTGGCAGAGTAAGCAGAGCTCTAGCTAATTCTGCATAAGCATTTAAGGCTCAAGTCCAGAGATGACAAGCACCACAATTCATTGGCCAGAAATAGTCACATGGCTTCACCCAACCAGGAAGAATTGGGAAATGCCATCTCATGTACTTGGAAAGAATTAGGGTGTCTGTAATGGATAGTACTAATTGTAACACATTCGTGTTCAGAATTTTTCAAAGCTCCTTACTGATGACAAGATCAGATCTATTATCCTATGCATCCATTCTCCTCTGATCCCTCCCCTCCCAATTCTCTTCACACTCAGAATGTGTGTTCTGGTGCTGAATTACTTGCAGGGTGTTTTTGTTTTTTGAAATGTCCTGCTGCATGCCTGATTTTGTACATATTATTCCATCTGCTCTAGTACTAGAAAACTACTCATCTTTCCAATTTTATCTTCAACTAGAGCTTCCTTCTAGAGTCTTCCCTAGCCCCACCCAAATTTTGTTTCATAGTTTCTATATTCTTTCCCCTCATTAAAATGTTATTGAGCCGGGGGGCCTGGGTGGCTCAGTCGTTAAGTGTCTGCCTTCGGCTCAGGTCATGATCCCAGGGAAGCCTGCTTCTCCCTCTCCCAGTCCCACTCCCCCTGCTTGTGTTCCCTCTCTCGCTGTGTCTCTCTCTGTCAAATAAATAAAATCTTAAAAAAATAAAAAATTAAAAAAATAAAATGTTATTGAGCCATTTGCACTTCTTTCCCCACTAGACTATGAACTACTTAGTGAGAATACATTACTTCGAGTTTAGGTCCCTGGTATCAGAGATAAAAGATAAACTCTAAGACATGTGTAACAACCAAATCCTACTTGACTTCTCTATTTGATGACTACTTTCTAAAAATACTCTGGTTCTTGGCTTCCATGACACCATTCTATTTGGATTTTTTTCCCACTTTCTGAGAAAGTTCACTGCTTTTCAAAGCTGAAATAAACATCCCTTAAGTGTTGGTGTGGTGGTTGTAGGAATGCAGGAATCTAACTTCATGCTTCCTGGATAATCTGTTCAATATCCGTGTCTTCAACTATCACCTATATATATTGAGGACTCCCAAATCTAAATCTGTATTCCATTTGCCTCAAGCTACACACAAAATAAATATAACTAACTTGCTATTTCCATTTTGTCACCTTAAAAGTCAAACCCATCATCTTATCCTCAAATCCATTTTTGCATCTTCCCTTTCTCAGCTAATTGACATAATGGTGACTTAAACCAGAACTTGGAATAATTCTATTTTCCACCTGCTTGCTCTCTCATCCCTACATTCAGTGAACAAATCATGCTAGTTCTACCTGTTAAGTATCTCTTCTGTTCCAAGTCTGCTACCACTTTTTCAAGTCTCCATCATTTCTTGCCTTAACTCTCTCTCCTTATAGATCTCTATTCTAGTTTTGCCATCTTCCTATTCATCCCTCCCTTTGCCATGAGGTTTGTCTAAAAATGCCGGTCTGATTTTTATCACTCATCTGTTTGCAATCCATCAGTAACACTTTGTGGCTTTAGCCTGACATCTAAGTCTCCATCTATCCAGGTTCCAGTACCCCATGATCTGTGCAGTCCAAGTGACTTCTGGGCCAAGAAAGCTGTATATCTTCAATTCCCTGCCTTTTTTACAGCCAATATTTCCACCAATCTCTGTGCCTGGGAAACCTCCACATATCCTTCAAAACTCAACTTAAAAGTTCTTGTTCAGTGAACCTGCTCTGAAGAACCTTACATACTTCTCTATCCACAGATAATGAACTTCATAGAGAGACTTTGTGACTCTTCAATGACTACCTAGCCACAATGTTTTACAGAAAATGCTCAGAATTTAAGTACATTTTAGAAAGAAGGGCTAAATGGTGGTGAGGTATAGGTATAGATGTAAGAAAGTAATTTTTCTAAAGTATTGAAAAGAATCCGACTAATATGTATAATCACTCAAAACCGGGGGGGAAAAAAAAAAGTGTTTCACATGCCATTTTCTTGATTGTTGTTGACTAACAGATCAAACAGATCTTGGTAATTCACAAGAGAAGTCAAAACATAATTTCATTGTATTTTAAGCAAAAAAGTAAAAACACAGAAAATGTATTTCAAATCTAAAGAATAAGGAATATGTCTGCAAATGAAAGTGTTGGTAGTAGGGAGCAATTGTTAAGTATCCCCTTTTTTGTCAATACCTTAGATTTAAAGAAAATTTGTTTGCAGAAAACAATGATGAGACTAGCCATGAGGAATAGAGAAATTTTTTAAAATCCATTAGCTTATTTTAATTTAGAAAGCAGAAGTCTATTGTCCCCTATTTGGGGAAAACTAAGTGTGAACATAAAGATGTGGGGCCCAATGACCTACAACATAAAAGCAAGAAGTCTAAAGACCCAGAAGTGAGAATGTATGTTGAAAGTTGCCCACTTGAAAGTCCTGAGGAAAGATACATTTATATTACTGACATGTCTATTCAACTGTCAAGAGGGATGACACCTCAGTCTTTATCTATATGAAATACCCATAAAATCATCTACCACAGATTTTGAAGGAAAACAGGTCTCTAACATGACAAGGTAATATATGAAAATATGTTCAACCTTAGAGAACGAAGCTGAAATCTATACCAATATATTGTTTACACTGACTCAAATATAAAATTTGATAATATACTGTAATGGCTTGACTATGAGAAAACAAAGACTCATGCATTGCTTAAAACAGTGTAAACTGGTATAACCACAAGAGGACAGTATGGCAATTGCTATGAAAACTTCAGCATCCTTTGACCCAACAGTCCTATCTCTGGGAATTTCTTATTGATATACTTGACATGCTAAATGATAGATGAACTGCAAAGCTAACAGCAAAAGATGGGAAACAATGTAAGGGTCCAGCAATAGATACTGATCAAATTATATATCCATATATATTTCAAGTTATATGCATATCCCACCCTATTACATATAGAAGGTAGCATACTAGAGACTATTCTGTTCCTTGCATTTTTTTTTAAATAAGAGCATATATTTATTCATTTAAGTAGGCTCCACACCCAATTTGGAGCTTGAACTCACAACACTGAGATCAAGAGTCTCATGCTCTACTGACTGAGCCAGTCAGGCACCCTGTTCCTTGTATTTTTAACAAGGAATCCTGAAGACATTTTTGAGTTACAAAGTACAAAGCTTTTTAGAACAGCATGAAATTTATTATATGTGTGTGTGTGTGTGTGTGTGTGTGTGTATATATTCATACAGTGGACTATTATACTGCTCTGAAAAATAAGATTTCTGCCTTTCCCCTAAGATCAGGAAAAAGACAAGGATGCCCATTCTTGCCACTTTTATTGAACACAGTTGTGGAAGTCCTAGCCAGAGCAATCGGGAAGAAGAAATAGAAAGCATCCAAATATGTAAGGAATAAAACTGTCATTCTTTGCAGATAGAATATTTTATACAGAAAACTCTAAAGATATTCAAAAAATGTTACAATTACTGAATTCAGTGAAGTTGCAGGTTACAAAAATACAGAAATCTATTGTGTTTCTATATATTAATAAATTCTCTTTCTGGTAGTTAAGAAAACAATCTCATTTATAATTGCATCAAATACCTAGGAATAAATTTAACCTAAGATGTGAAAGACTAACTCTGAAAGCTGTAAGACATTAATGAAATTGAAGACAAATAAGTGGAAATATATAGCATGCTCATAAATTGTAATATTGTTAAAATGCCCACACTACCTTACCCAAAGAAATCTATAGATTCAATGCAATCCCTGTCAAAATTCCAATGGCAGTTCACAGGAACAGAAAAATCCTAAAATTTGTATGTAACCACAAAGACCCCAAATAGTCAAAGCAATCTTTAGAAAGAATATAGCTGGAGACGACATTCTCCCTGATTTCAAGCTATATTACAAAGCTATTAGTAATCAAAACAGTACGCTATTGGCATAAAAAACAGATCAATGGAACAAACAGAGCCCAAAAATAAACCTATGCATATATGGTCAATTTATGACAAAGGAGCCAAAAACATAGAATGGGGGAAGGACAGTCTCTTCAATAAATGGTGCTGGGAAAACTGGACAGTCACCTGCAAAAAAAAAAAAAAATGAAACTGTACTGCAGTCTTATACCACACACAAAAGTTAACCAAAAATTAAAAGTTTATGGTTTCAGAAAACCATAAAACTCCTAGAAGAAAACACAGGCAGTATGCTCCTTGATATTGGTCTTGGCAATGATTTTTTTTTTTGGGGGGGGGGGTGATTTGACACTAAAAGCAAAGGCAACAACAGCAAAAACAAACAAGTAGGACTACATCAAACCAAAAAGCTTTGGCAAAGGAAAAAAGCCACCAGCAAAATGAAAGGCAATCTACTGAATGGAAGAAAAAAATTTGCTAGTCATATCTGATAAGGAGTTATCATCCAAAATATATAAAGGACCCATAGAACTCAATAGTAAAAAAAAAAAAAAAAAAAAAAAAAAAAAAATCCAATTAAAAAATGGGCATAGAAATGAAAAGTATAGCATAAGGAATATACTTTAACAAACTGAGGGTTCTAGAGGGGAGGGGGTGGGGGGAGGGGTTAGCCTGGTGATGGGTATTAAAAAGAGCACGTATTGAATGGAGCACTCGGTGTTATACGCAAACAATGAATCATGGAACACTACATCAAAAACTAATGATATAATGTATGGTGATTAATGTAACATAATTTAAAAAAAACTGAAAAAAAAAATGTGCAGAGGATCTAAATAGACATTTTTCCAAAGATAACAGATGGCCAACAGTTACATTAAAAGGTATTCAACATTACTAATTATTAAGGAAACGCAAATCAAACCATGATGAGCTATTACTTTATACCTATCAAACTGGCTGTTATCAAAAATAACAAGTGTTGGTGAGGAAGTGGAGAAAAAGGAACTCTTCTATACTGTTGGTGGGAATGTAAACTGGTGCAGCCACTGTGGAAACAGTATGGAGGTTCCTCAAAAAAATTAAGAATAGAACTACTACATGATCCATCAATCTCACTTCTGGATATTTATCTAAATAAAATAAAAACACTAACTCAAAGATATATTCATCCCCAGGTTTTTTGCAGCATTATTTAAAATAGCCAAGATATGGAAACAACATAAGTGTCCCTCAAAGGATGAATGGAGAAACAGTGGTAGATTATACAATGGCATATTATTCATTCATAAAGTATGAAATCATGCCATTTGCAACAACATGGATGGACCTGAGGGCATTATGCTAAATGAAATAAGTCTGAGACATGTATCCTATGATCTCACTTGTGTGGAATCTTAAAAAAACAAGCTCATAGATACTAAACAGACTGGTAGTGGTCAAATGCAAGGTGTAGGAAGTGGATGAAATGGGTGAAGGGAGTCAGAAAGTATAAACTTGCAGTTATAAGTCATGGGTATGTAATATACAATATGGCAGCTATAATACTCTACGGAATATTTGAAAATTTTTAAGAGTAAATCTTAAAAGCTCTTATCACAAGATATAACTATGTCTAGTGACAGATATTAACTAGACATAGTGTTGATCATTTCACAATATATACAAATATCGAATCACCATGTTCTACACCTGAAGCTAATATAATCTTATAGGTCAGTTATACCGCAAATAAAAAGTAGAAAGGAAAGAAAAATGCGCTTCTTATTTAGCAATACAAAATTAAAATTTACTGTTAAAAATAAACCAGAATAGTCTCTAGTTATGCTACCTTTTATATATTATAGGGTGGGGTAAGAATTTAGGTTTGTTTTTGCATGCATTTGCATAAAGAAACAGGTGGGGGGGGGGGAATCAAGTAAAAATGTTACCATGGCAGTGTTAGAAGGACTGGATGGATGAGAGATGAGCAGATATTTTATTCCATACCTCTTTGAATTATTTGATTTTTAAGCAATGTAAATATTTTATTCTAAAAGTAGACTACAAAACAAGCCAAAAACAAAACAAAAAAACAAAAACAAACTTGTACACCTTTGCCCAAACTCATTACCTCCCCAAAAACCTTCTGAGTACTCTTACACTTTCTGGATAAAGTAATACCAAGAAAGAAGATTCCCAGAAAAGGATTATAATGCCTATCTAATACAACAAATGAATTCATTTGCTTCATACACTTAAAAAAAAAAAAAAAAAAGGCATGTGATTAGCATGAATCTAAATACACTGGGACATTGACAGGACTATGGGCCAGAGCTACAAAGATGGTATATTCATCAAGATACAGCCTATGAACCCATGAGGTTTGAATAAATAGCTATTTAGACTTAACCTGTTATCAATCTGAACGCATAACATTGTCTTTCTACAAGTACTTAATTATGAAGTTGAATTCAATAGAAACATTTTTACATTTTAAATACGGGCTTATTTACAATGCATTAGAGTAAACTGCAAACTCAGCTGGATTATACACTTAAAACTGTTTGCTTCCACTTCAATACAGAGGATGTTGAAGAACACAAATAAGCCTTTACTTAATTTTAACCAAGTAGGACTTGTTTCTTTTAACCTACTACTTTGTCCTGATTCTACAACCTTCCTCCTTCTCCCTTTTGTCCTTTAGATGTAATCTAAATTTCTTTTTCATGAAGGTCTATCTTCCCTTCATCCTCATTTACAACAAATTATAGAAATTTGTCGTTTGTATAGAAAATGGCAAATAAAAACTTCACAGTAATACAAAACATTCATATAATTGCAACCAGTTATTAATAACTAATTATTACAACTGGCATGTTTAATCATTACACAGCTCAGCTATATGTTAACCTCAAATTTATAACAAATGGAAACCCCTACAATTAGAAACTTAAATATTATCTTTTAAGTCACAAATGTCTTTATTTTTGTAAAATGGGTTTTGGGGTATATGAGAAAAAGATGCTTCTTTTCTGAGGCTAAATAATACCTTTAGGCTGTTTGGGTGGCAAGAGCCCTTTACTTACGGATATATGCAACAAAACTAGCCCAGGCAAGAAATAAGTTAGCATGTAAAAATGAAGGAAACCATTAAAATGCAGTCGGGAAGCCCTGAAAGGGGGAGCTCTCCCACACTGGGATCTCAAACTGCTAAATTCACTCAGGCAGGTCATCCCTTCTGAAATCCCACCTAGTTTTGTTTAAAATCAAAGGTGAATGAACATTTTTAACTAAATTGGACCAATTTAACCAAGACCAATTTTGAACTCCAATGGCTATTATGGGGAAGAGGAAACCGTGTCTACCTCACCTTTAGTTTAGCAAACCCACTTGCCCTCGCCCTAGAAGATTTAACTAAAATTCTTAAATTCAACTCCAAAAATGGAGGCCCCTAAACAGAACCCCTCCCGTTCTTTGTCATGACTACACAAAGCCAGGACATTGGAAGAAACTATAACAAACAAATGCGCAGGTGCCTTCAGACCTCTAACCAGCCTTTCCGATTCCCTCCTAACTCCCAGTTATAGGAGTCTAACTACAGGGGCTTTTTCCCCAGTCGTTACTCTTAACTGGCTTGGAGCAACAACTCTTCAGATCGGAAATGTTATCGACACAGGAGCTACATTCCTGGTGCTCAACCCCACCGTTATAAATAGCCCGTGTATCAGAGTATGTTTATGGTTCTCCTTAGTTCCTCCACCCCTACTTGCTTCCTGGGTGGAAAGTTCTTAGAGAAATATCATGCCAGAATTTCTTTTTCCGCAAATAACCAGGTGAATCAAATGAGCCTCCAACATCTTCTACTTGCTCCACCTAACAATTCTAGAGATGAACCGTCTCTCCCTCCTGGACCAGCAGTAAGGCATCAAGCCCGTAAAACAAGATTTCAGGCTCAAGGCCTCATTATACCCTGCACTAGTCCCACTGAAAGTAATTTCTCACTGAATTAATTTATGTAGCACATTCTTTACCATCCCTGTGGGAAAGGCCAATGTCTCTTTGCCTTCATTTGGGAAGGAAAAAAGTCCTATTTCTCCCACATTTTAAAAGTTGATTTCGATTCAGGCCCCTCTGCAAGAAACCCACATCCACCTGTTAAAACTTCTAACCATAAAACAGACACAGTCTCCCAGGAAAAACTAGTTTGCTCAAACTTAGGGCCAGTATTTGGGGAACCTGGTCTCAGAAATGAGCTACATTTAGATCATGGCATCCTGAACTTTCAGAACCCAAAATTAAGAAGAAAAAAAACTTAACCCCACTACAGGCAAACCACAGAGATACGGGGTTTGGTTGTTAAATTTGGGCTTAACTTTTTTCCACAAAATACTTATATTTAAGGATAAAACATACATGATTTATCCTTTTATAAAACCCTTTGCGTGAGTTTTAACTGATCTGAGATGACTCAGTTTGTTCAATAAAAAAGTAAAATTTTCTAATGACTCTAAGTATTGACGGTTTGACCAGGTATGGAACTAGAAGGAATACTAGCAGGGTGGGTGGCTGAACACACTAGCCTAGCTAGATTAGAGCTTCTCTTCCCCTACAGCATAAACCCCAAACTCCTCAAAATGGAACACAAAGCTACCACCACCACAGGGTCTAGTTATGACTGGGCCACTGGTAGATTGGGAGTTTAGCGGATTTTCTTTAGTCAGTCTAGGAAACTTCTACCTGACTTCTTGGTTCCAAAATTGGCCTGGGGCCAGGCCTCCTAAAGTCTGAGAAAAATCAGTGCTTCTCAAGCTTACCTGATGACCTGACTCTCTTGGGGGGAGTGTTTCTCAAATTTCATCCTAGACCTCCTAAATTTATACCCCAGGAACAGTCTTCATGATCATCAGGGGATACTATTTCTTGGCCCCATCAAGTAATAGACCAGGGTATTCACCTGATACCTATTTCTCCATCTCCTTAACTCTATTCAGTTGCCTGAAGGCAGCTTATGTGGTTGGTTATTCTTCCAAAAGATTTTTCTACCATCAGGTTAGCCTCACATGTTCTCTTCAAGCCTAGTAGGCAAATATTTTTTAGGACTTCACTTCTCCCACTTATTTTGACCTAAAACAGCCTACTTAATCCTAAACTCTCAGGCTTTTACTTGTTAACTAGTAAATTGATCCAAAACTTACTAGCAGTACAACAGATTACACAGACATTACTATCTCTCTCTGGCCCTAAAGAAACATTTTTCACCCCATAAAAGAAATTAGGCATATGTGAGACTTGAGGAAGTGAAGAGACATCCTGGAATGCTTTATTTGCATTCATAGATTATTTACCTTTAGAATCTAATTTTCTATTTAAGATAATGGGCTTTGTATAAAGTTAATCATCTTTCCAATAACTGTGGTTAAATGGAACTAGAAGTTTTACAAAGATGAAATTGTGCCAAAAATTTTTTTAAATACCTATAAGAAATGGGGTTATTCGTCCTTACAAAGCTATGCACACAGAAGAATGCATAAGTCATGTACTCACAGTACCCAAAAAGAAAAGACCTAATAAAAACATTTCCAAATATGTTTTGGGCTTTGTTGAAAGTAAAATGCAAATAGTAATAATGTGACAAGGAACTTTTCAATATTTCAGAAACTACATCCCACCTTTTAGTAAAATATCTATTCAATTGCTTTAGAGGTGGCTGTTAAAACCCCAAGGGCCCTATACACTTAGCAGGAAGATGAAATGGTTTTTCTCTCTGCTTTCCTTCTACCTCAGACTCCCAATCACAAAGAACTATATTCTTTGGAAAAAAACTAAAAAAAAAAAAAAAAAGATTTCGACCAGCTATATTTGGGTTTAGAAACAGAAAGCATGAAAGTCTTTAGATAAACAACATTCCACATAACGCCAACAGAAAAGACACATATATGACTTTAGATAACATTCAAATCAAATGAAAAATTCAGAGACTACTTCCTGCACATCTGATGATAGGTATCCAGTTCTAGGTTTGGTAAGACTCAGAGATGTATAAGACACAATCCTTGCATTCAGCAAAGTATGATCTAGTTATGGAGACAAGAATTACTCAAAACAAATAAAAAGGGAATATGAATAGGGATATGCCACTCACCCTCCAACCCGAGGCATCAGGGGTTGTGGCAAAGGTTGTACCAGGGTTCAGAAAAAAACAAGGGCCAGTGTGAGCGGCATCCTCTTGTTAAAGCTCCATAACACTGGGGGATTCTGGGTAAGCCTTAAAGAGCTTCAAGGTCTCAACTAGGCCTAATCAAAGGAAAGGCATTCCAGGTGGGAACAATAATGAACAAAGAAAAGAGGTGATAATGAGCAGGGAGCCCACTAAGCTAGAAGCACAGGATTTAGTTTCAGAGCAGTGGAAGTTTTTAGGTTATTATCCTGCACATCATAACCACAGTAGGTATTTCAAGCTGTATCACAAAGTCAGTTGACTGCTTTGAGTCAAATGTTGTTGCAACATCTTACAAATTAACTTAGAAAGCATGCTTTTTTTAAAAATGTTCTGAAGATCCTCACGGCAACAATATTATTTCCAAATAAGCCCAAACACTTCTTTAAAACCAAAGTAAGTAATTACTATTTTGATTCCTAAAACTAAACTAATATATATACTAAATTATTTACATATAAATAAAAACAAATATCAATTTAAAAAATATATATGGCTTTTTGAAAAGCCCTTTCCAACTATTAAAATGGAGACTCATAATAGTTTCAGATAAAAGCTTGACTTACAGATGCTGTGGAAGTATCAACCCAGCTTCCAGAGTTCCAACGTTGATGAAGCACGAGTATTTTAGGACACCCCGATCCCCCAGGCTGACTTGTTCTTCCTCCATTCTATGGTCTCTTTACTTTGGATGCATACAGACCACATACCTTACAATATTTCCTTGTTTAGTCACTCATTTAACATATATTACTGACTACCTAGTATGTGCCAGGTACTTAGAGTAGGGAACCAGAAAAATATAATCCCTTTTCAAAAGGAGGTTAAATTCTTGAGAAGGAAGATTAAAAGTGAAATAAAAATAGGTAATTATTAACTGAGGTCAATGCTATGAAGGAAACAAACACTGGGCTAAAATAAAGTCAACATGTAGTAGGGTGGTTGAGAACATTTGCTGACCTGAACTACCTGGATCTGTCATCCTGACCTGGCCATTTACTAGCTCTTTGATCTTGGACAATTACTAGTGCTTTTCTGATCAGTTGCTCCACCTGATAAATGGGGTTAATAATAGTATCCACCTCAAAGAGTCATTATGACTATTCAATGATCAAAGGTAAATAACTTAGAACAATGTCTAGCATATAAAAACAGAAACAGTAACTGAAAGTATAATTTCTACAACCTTTTCATTCCACTCAAGCAATGTCTTGGCAAGAGGGAGCACTGAGTGCAAATAAATTTCATTTTATTTATTTTTTCTGGTGCCATAAGGGAACAATTTTGAGACAGTAATTTACTGTTGTTACAATGTTATAAACTGTGTTCTGATGGACAGGTTTACAGTTGAAAGTAAATGACTTTAAGGCCCCCTTTATTGCTGACCATCTGATTTCTTCAAGTAGAGTCATTTTCTTTCACAGAATAATACCCACAGAAACAAACATCCAACACTGAGCTTAAAGAACTGGGTTCAAGAAAGTTACAGGGCATTAAGGAAAAAAAGGAATGAGCCAATAGATAAATGTGCAAAAAAGAGATGTCTGGACTCCCAGAAAGGTGAAAGAGGCAGACTGGCGAAAGCTGTCACATGGTTTGCCAGTATTCAGAAAGCTTCACTGGAAGCAGGAAAGATACGCAGAGATGAAGATTACCTCTCACTGATCAGATGTGGACTAGAACAGAGCTCTTCAAACTTGAATATGTGAACCACCCGGGGTATTTGTTAACATGCAGATTCTGACTGATGAGGTCTGGGTGAGCCCTGAGAATGTACAAGGATGCTTTGTTATTCAGAGTAAAAACAGATGAGTAGCATCAGCATCCTCTGAGAGCTGGTTGGAAATACAGATCTCCAGGCCATCCCCAGACTACTCATAGAATCTAAATCAGAAGCTGGTTAACAAGATCTCCAAGTGATTCCAATGCACATTCAAGTTTAAGAAGCATTGGAATGAAGATGCCAAGGCTATTGATAGTGACCAAATTGTGCTACTTGGCCCAGAACTTTCCTGGTTTTAGCACTGAAAGTCTCCTGTCTGGAGAAATCCTCAGTCCTAGACAAACCAGGGGTAAGTTAAATGGCCAGCCTAGCTATTGATGCCATAGATGGGACTGGAGTTTTCTGTGCATGCTAAGGTATTTTAAAGCTCATGGATGGTACAGTACAATTAGCATATTGCTTTCTGTCTTCGGCCAGCTGTATAATCTTGAGCAAATCACTTCTCCTCTCCAAGGCCTACTTTCATGTAAAATGAAAATGATATCTACCTCACGGGGTAGTTTTGAGGATTAAATGACTTAATTCAATTGAGCATGCTTTGCATTCAAAAAAGTTTTTAAATGCTAGCTATTATCATCAACAGGCCTTATCATGAAATAAGGGACTGAAATCTCCATGTTTTCAGTGTTATAAGCAAGCCTGATTATGATAATGGATTCAACCAAGCATAGGAAAGGAAAAAGAAATGAAGTAGAGAAAGAATAAAGTGTGTGTGATGTGAAGGGTAAAGAGGTAGTAATCTAGCAGCAGGTACTACTGTACCATGATTATTCACACTAGAGGTTTAGAGGGGCTAATTCCTTTCTATTGTATATGTCCATTCTTGAGCTGAATGGGAACGGGAGCATTGAATAGTTGTGACAGAGATAATATGTCCAGCAAATTTGTAAATATTTACTATCTGGCTCTCCATAGAAAACGTTTGCTAACTCCTAATCTATAGAATGTTAGCAAGACTTCTAAAAAGATCACATGGCACATGCTGGCTGAGCATAGGCTTGAATATATATTTCTACCATAGTACCACAGTATATTGATGTTATGTGGTTGGTTATTGATCTGTCATCTCCCAATGAACGGAATGCTTCTTAAGGGCAGGAATCATGTCTTATTTATTTTTCTGATTGAAGAGCCTAACAAAGAACCTGGTTCATAAAAGGCTGTCAGTAAATGCATATAGAACTGAACTGTACTACCAGCCGAAGTTTAAGTACATTGTATATTTTAGATGTAGGGCAGGTCAGTGAACTGAAGAGGAATTTATATTTCTTTCCATAGGTACTGACTCCTAAGTTAACAGCTAATTTGCTATTTTTATGTTTTTCAAAAGCATACCTATGTGGCACACAAATGAAAGGCAATTAAGTCTAAAACAAGAAGTTCTTCTTTTGGAGTAAGAAGGGATTCTTACACCCCCCTGTAAAATCTACTAAACCCAATGAAGCAAAAAGTTTTAAGAGAATAACAGTGATAAGAACATTAATATTGAAAAAATGTCTGTGTCCAAAGGCTTGAACTGCCTTAGTTAGCATTACACATGCACTTTCAGTAGCTAATTAGCCAACGGTACTCTAAATACTTACCAGGCACAGTTCAGAAGGCTGACTTCTGAATGTGTTTGTTATTCTACAAGTCTTAGCTGCAATTAAATTCCTTGTTATTTTGATAAAGCTACCATACTGTTTTAATATCAGGGAACAATATGGCCAGTGGCACGAATTAAGGGGTTATTCTATAACCATTGCAAGTTATATGCTTTCTTCAGTAAATTGGAATAGATGAAATCTACTTACTACCTTTCAAATAAATCTAATGACTGTCAAGGCCAAGATGCCTTAAGAAAAGCACATACAGTATAAAAAGACAATTCTAGAAATAAATCTTTGTAGAGAAAATTGAAAAATATTCACCTTTTAAACATATTATTTCCTCCTTATTAACTATTGTCATTAGCCTGTGATTCAATATTAATAAAGTAAGCTTAATGTTGGAAAACCTTTATAATGCCAGACCACAGAATGGGAGAAAAATATTTTATATTTATGTTAAATTCCTGTATACAAAACAGAGTAGATGTCTTATTAGCTATATTATTTTGCTCCAATTCAAAAATAAAAGAAATATGCTTTGTGGTCCTTAAATGCTGGAAAACTAATAGTGAATTTATCAACAATTGTGTTTATACATTTTATTTTTTAAAGTTAATTGAACATTTTGGCCTTTCAGTCATCATAAAGTTATTGGCTTTAAATTGATATTTCTCAGGCAGGATGAACTCTATAGATATTAGATATCCTTGTTTAAGTTCAATATTTCTACAGGTTGATGAATGGTTTTACTCCTTCTAATAGATGATCATTTTTCATTGCTGCTACAGAAGCAGATACAATTTGATGGTAGTATTACAGATTAACTATGCCCTACATATATAAGTGGATTAAAATATAGGTTTTGCCTGGAAAGGGGAGGTGATTCTTAATAAAAAATATTTGTGCTTTCTCAGACATAGGAAAAATTCTGACCAAAGATGAGTGAGTTTCCCATGTGTCAAAATGTTGGTTTTCCTCTAGGTATTTTGGCAGACTTTGGTCCAACATGCAGTCTATTTCTAGGATTCATATGAAAATTTTTAAGTAAAAAATGTGCAATGATTATGGTGATATGAATATGAAGTTAAAATGTATCAATGTTTTAAGATTCTGTTGATTTGCTCCAAAATTCAGTGATGGGCAACTGAACTACAGATAAGAAATTTAAGTGAAGTCCCAGGATTCACTTTCTGCAAGTCTACCTATTGCAGTCCCTTGAGAAGTCCCTTTCCTTCTTTGACACTGAGTTTCCTCAGGTGTAAATGAGGTGACTGGCTCAGAAGATAAAATCTAAAAGAACGTGTCTGCAATTTGAAGCCTACAAAACAACCTGACATTTCTGTGTCAGTGGGATGTGGATATGGGTTTCCAATGAAAATGCCCCACTGTCTGGCTGCCTTTGTTTCCTCAACTCAAAAATGGGATAATAGAGCAGACCCGTAGGTTGTTGTGAGTATCAAATGAATGTATGTGTCATGCACAAAACATAATGGCTGGCATACAGCTAGTCCTACACAAATGTGAGCTATTATTATTATAGAAAACAAATCAAGTAATTTCAAATGCCCAGATGCCTGTTTACTGTTGGAGAAGATTAGAAATAAAAATAAAGGAAGCTTTCAGATAATGTCACTCACATTGACTAGAACTTTAATGACACCAAAGTAAAAAGCATGAAGGTAATCTTTATCCAAGGAAACATGATTAAACACATTGGCTCTGTTACTTTCACTAAGCTTCATGATCTTTTTTTGTTTTACTCCTTTTTTTTCCTCTGATGTTTATTTATACCCCCCTCTCTTCTGTCTTTTACCCTTCTCTCAATTTAACATTTTCTCTTTTTGTTATTTTTATAACCATTTGCTCTCTTCTTTAAGGATTAGAGGTCTTTACCTGTCTGCCATTATTTCAGATAATTGCTTGAGGGCACAAATCAAAACCAATGAATAAAACAGGCTTCAGAATAAGCTCTCTTAATTATCAAGGCTCTGCTGGTTTTCAATAAGGTGGGTAATTGGTAGGCAGACAACTCAAGAGGAAGGAGTAGCAGTGCCCAAGTAGCAACTCCGAAAGTATTCAACGTACCCCATCCTTACTTCAGGATATTTAAAAAAGACGACTGGGAGTATAGGTAAATCAAACTGTTTGATGAAAGAAGAGTTAATCAACAAAAGTTATATTGTGGGGCACGTGGGTGGCAAAGTCGGTTAAGCGTCTGCCTTCAGCTCAGGTCATGATCCCAGGGCCCTGGGATCGAGCCCCACAACAGGCTCTCTGCCCCGCGGGAGCCTGCTTCTCTCTCTTCCTGCTGCGCCCCCCGTCTGTACTCTCTCAAATAAATAAAATCTTTAAAAATAATTTATATTGCATAAAAACTATGATACAAACTATAATATACATTTGGCTTTCTTAAAATTCAGTTAGGCCTTAATACAAAGAAAATAATTTGCTATGTGCTCTAGTGCAATGGGCAACTCTATCTTCTGTACACTCTCTCTGCCTTCCTAATTCTCCTGACTCTTCCTCCTTCCCCAGGACACGTAGTGAGCTGGAAATGTCTCCAGTTCAATATTTTTTTAATAATGATGATATAGTACTGCCTCTAGGCTGCATTACTTACCGGATCTAGATAGGTTAATTAGATTTTTTTTTAAAGATTTCTTTATTTGAGAGAGAGGGAGCACAAATGGGAGGGGCATAGGGAGAAAGAGAGATTCTCAAGCAGACTCCACGCTGAGCGAGGAGCCCAATGAGGGTCTCCATCTGACGACCTGAGATCATGACCTGAGCCAAAACCAAGAGTCAGACACTCAACTGACTTCCACTCAGGTGCCCCGGTTTAATATTAAACTTTGAAATAAATCACTGCATCCCTATTTTTTCACTATTTTTTTAAGTCACGGTGTATGAACAACCCCATTGGACATGGGGCGTGGCTGGATGCGGGGCTAGATGTGGGGTTCAACCCCAGGACCCTAAAATAATGACCTGAGCCTAAGTCAGCGACTTAACTGACTGAGCCACCCAAGCACCCCTTTAAGTGCAACTTTTAAAAGCCCTATGTGATGAGTATGTGGTCTGAAAAACCTGCAATTCATCAAAACAAAAGAACAAGAGAACCCAACACAAACAACTTTCCTTAAGTGAATGATGTGTTTGTTTATTAAGAAAAAAGGTTAGCAAAAGTTTTCCCACTTGGAGAGAAAAAAGCTAAATTCATTAAAGTTGTAAGCTTGATTTTCATGCCATAAGTTTTTAATTTTCTAAACTAATAAAATGATGAAATGTGCTTATGGAATCAAGGAGATTACTTCCATTACCATATTAGGGAGAGAAATAATAATCTGACCGATGTTTTTACTTTTTAATCAATTGGATTAGCTGGGTAAATTCATACGAAAAGACTTACCTGGGAAATACCCACTAAAGGCAATTAGGTAGTGTCAGGTATCATGTTTCCTCACCATGTTTTTGTCTTTCTTTTTCTACTTTTTTTTCTCTCCTCTGCCTTTTCACTTCGTCCCTAAACTACCAGAATCAGTAAATGTTATAGGATGGTATAAACATGGCCTTTTAAACCGTGAAGCATAAATAGGCAAAGAATCATTATTCAGTCTGGTCTCTCTGCTTCTGATGGGGTTAGTAAAAAAGCAGCTTTTAAACAGTGCTTACCATTGCTAAGTGATGGACGTTATGAAGAAACTATGAAAAGAGTGGTTGAGTAGCGTAATAATAAAGCAAACACATTATAAATTATATAAATCATGAATATAACCCTCAGAAAGATGAGATATATTAAAAATAAGATCAGTCTTTAAATTATATTAAAATTTTGACAATTTCTAAACTGAAATTGACCCAGGTTAATGAAATCAGGTTGACACTGGTCAAGGACATTTATATTGCATTCACCTGTATTAACCACGGAACAGCTGGATCATCTCTCTGCAGATTAGATCCTGTAATTTTACATCAGCAGATCCACATCTAACGGATTTTCCCACCTCTTCATGGAAGAAATTCTAGTTAACTGGGCTCTATTACCATTCATTTTTTATTATACTCTTACATATTGATCTGTATCATTTGCATTTTATCATATTGTTTTGTTGATCCCTAAAAAAAGAGTTGAATTTGTAGAAGTAAAACATATAATGTTAGTAACACATAGAAATTTAAGTGTCAAGCAAAATGTAATATAGGTGTATGTGTGTATGAGGTAATTATTCCAAAGAAATCACGACTACCTACTAAAAATAGTTTGATTTTTATTTGTTATATTTTAAAATGTTAAGAATGTTTAAAGATATGGAATGCCATGGAGAGACAAATACTAACTGTTGCATCTGATTTATACACAGGATATTTTTCCCCTCTTCTGAGGATACTCACATCATTCTGCCAACCTTTAATACATACAGCAGATCCCCTTATCTATGGTTTCACTTTCCACAGTTTCAGGGACCTATGGTCAGTCAACTGCAGCCCAGAAGTAGAGGATCCTCCTTCTGATGTTGTCAGAAGGCCAAGAGTATCCTAACACTGTGTCACAATACGTGTGTCTTTCACCTCACTTCATCTCATCATGTAGACATTTAATCATACCACATCATTACAAGAAGAAGGATGAGTACAGTACAACAAGATATTCTGAGAGAGACCACATCCACATAACTTTTATTACAGTATACTGTTATAATTGTTCTATTATTGTTGTTGATCTCTTGTGGTGCCTAATTTATAAATTAAAATTTATGATAGGTATGTATGTATGTATATGCAAAAAACTTAGTATATATAGGGTCTGGTACTCTCTGAGACCAGGTATCCACCAGGGGTTTTGGAACATATCCCCCATGGATAAGAGGGGACTACTTACTGTACCTGGTTGGAATCAAGTATTCACAAACACCCAATCAAATATTATCTCCAGTTACGATGACACCCACATGAAAAATTTGACATGGACCTGCTATTAGCCATTTTTTGGGTTTCACATTGTACTGGTTAAACACACACACACACACACACACACACACACACAGACAACACAGATACACACACACACACACAAATTCATGTCCACCCAGAGCCTGTGAATGTGACCCTGTCTGGAAATAGAGTCTTTGCATGTGTAATCAAATTAAGATGAGGTGATACTAGAGTAGGGTGGACCTATAATCTAATAAATCTAATGCCCTATATAAAGAGAGAAAGTGGAACACAGAGACAGAGACACACAGGGAGGGTACCATGGGATGATGGAGGCAGAAATTGGAATGGTATGTCCCACAAGCCACAGAATGCCAAGGATTATAGGCAACACCAAAAGCCAAGAGAATGACATGGAACAGAGTTTCCCCTACAGTCTTCAGACAGAGTACAGTCCTTCTGACAATTTCAGAGCTCTAGCCTCCAGAAGTATAATAAAAGAAGTTTCTGTTGTTGTATACCACCTAGTTTGTGGTACTTTGTTTCAGCAGCCCTGGGAAACTAATACACGTATTATTTATAAATTCCTCATTTTCTCATCTCTTCATAGCAATGGATTACACATTTTTCTATGCAGGCTATCTCCTAATACTTGCCTATACAGGCATACCTCAGAGATATTGCAGGTGTGGTTCCAGGCCACCACAACAGAGTAAATACCACAAGAAAGAGAGACAATGAATTTTTTGGTTTCCCAGTGCATATAAATGTAAACTATATAGAGTCTATTAAGTGTGCAATAGCATTATATCTAGGAAAATGTACATACATTAATTTAAAAATACCTTATTGGGGCACCTGGGTGGTTCAGTCAGTTAACAGGCCAACTCTTGGTTTTGGCTCAGATCATGATCTCACCATTGTGGGATTGAGCCCCGTGTCGGGCTCTGCACTCTGCTCAGAGTCTGCTTCAGTTCTCCCTCCCTCTCCCTCCAGTTCAGGCACATGCTCTCTCTCTCTCAAATAAATAAAATCTTTAAAAAAATAAAAATACTTTATTGATAAAAAATGCTAACCATCATCTGAGCTTTTAGTAAGTCATAATCATGGCTGGTAGAGGGTCATGTCTTAATGTTGATGGCTACTAATAATCAGGGTGGTGGTTGTTGAAAATTGGGGTGAAAATTACTTAAAATAAGACAACAACAAAATCTGCCACATCAATTGACTCTTCCTTTCATGAATTTCTCTGTAGCATGTGATGCTGTCTGATAGCATTTTACCCATAGGAAAACTTCTTTGAAAACTGGAGTCAATCCTCTCAAACACTGCCACTGCTTTATCAACTAAGTTTATGTAATATTTTAAATCCTTTATTGTCATTTCAGCAAATTCATAGCATCTTCACCAGGAGTAGATTCCATCTAAAGAAACCACTTTTCTTTGCTCATCCACATAAAGCAAATCTTCACCCATTAAGGTTTTATCATGAGATTGAAACAACTCAGTCACATCTTCAGGCTCCACTTCTAATTCTAATTCTCCTGCTATTTTCACCACATCTGTAGTTACTTCCTCCACTGAAGTCTTGAACCACTCAATCTGATCCAGGAGGGTTAGAATCAATTTCTTCCAAACTCTTGTTTATGTTGATATTTTGACCTCTTCCTATGAATCATAACTGTTCTTAATGGCATATGGAAAGATGAATCCTTTTCAGTAGGTTTTCCATTTACTTTGCTGAGATCCATCAGAGGAATCACTATCTATGGCAGTTATAGCCTTAGAAAATGTATTTCTTAAATAATAAGACTTGAAAGTCAAAATGACTCCTTGATCCATGGGCTGCAGAATGGATGTAGCAGGCATAAAAACAACATTAACCCCATTGTACACCATAGCTCTTGAGTGACCAGGTGCATTGTCGAGAGCAGTAATATTTTTGAAAGGAATCTTTTTTTTTTTTCTAATCAGTAGGTCTCAACAGTGAGCTTAAAATATTCATGTTGTAAACAGATGTGCTGTCATACAGTCTTTGTTGTTCCATTTATAGAGCACAGGCACAGTAGTTTTAGTATAATTCTTAAGGGCCCTAGGATTTTCAGAATGGTCAGTGAACATTGGCTTGAACTGAAAAGTTGCCCTTTGCATTAGCCCCTAACAAGAGAGTCAGCCTGTCCTTTGAAGCTTTAAAGACAGGTGTTGACTTCTCCCCTCCAGCTATGAAAGTCCTTGATGGCATCTTCTTCCAATATAGGGCTGTTTGATCTACATTGAAAATCTGCTATTTAGTGCAGCAAACCTTCATTAATTATCTTAGCTAGATCTTCTGGATAACTTGTAGCTTCTACATCAGCACTTGCTCCTTTATCTTGTACTTTATGTTATGGAGACAGCTTCTTTCCTTAAACTTTGCTCAATCTATTGCAAAACGGGAAAACCTTTCAACTGTTTCTGTCACCAGAAACTCACACCTATTCAAGATGTTGGAGATTTTCAATCTGTTCCCTTGCATCCAAGGGAAGTATAAATGGGCTAACTCCTTTTTGCAAGGCTTTTTGAAAAGATCCCTTTTTTTTTTCTTGCTGAATGTCTGCTCTTCATCATATTCTGTATAATCACTTTTAAGCTCTGTGACTGTTGTCTGTCAAATCTTTGTAGAAACAATGTGTCTAATGGGGTGATGTCAGCTCAGCGCTTCAAGATGATCTCTAGTGCTTGGTATGTACCTCAGATGGGAAACATGTTAGATTTCCTCCTACAATTCTTTGTTACTCAAATGTAGCTTCAGAGGCTCCAAACCTGTGTGCTTCCCCTCCCACATAGGACATGACAACCAGAATAGGTCCCTCCTGGCACTAAGGGATGAAACCACTAAACACAAAAAACCTGACTCTTCATCGGCAATGCTTTTTTTTTTTCTTTTTAAGATTTTATTTATTTATTTGAGAGAGAAAAAGAGTGAGAGTGAGCACAAGCAGGGGAGGGTCAGAGGGAGAAGCAGACTCCCCGCTGAGCAGGGAGCCTGACACGGGGCTCCATCCCAGGACCCCGGGACCATGACCTGATCCGAAAGCAGTCACTTAACTGACTGAGCCACCCAGGGGCCCCATTCATCGGTAATGCTTTTCAGGAAAGATCTTGATCAAAGGGGAAATGTGAAAATAAATAAAGGAAATTTCATTAAAAATGCAGTCAGGAAGCCCTGAAGGGGGAGCTCTCACACACTATGAATCACTCACTGTAAGAAGCATACCTAAGCACTCCCCAAAAGAAAGAAGCTTACTTTACATTCCCTAACAGAAGAAAGGAATAATTTCTCCTTGCCCAGCAAGGGCCCAGCCAATGAGAAACCACCACACTCAGCCAATGAAAAGCTATAACAGCCCTTCCCTCCTCCTTTCCTCTATAAAAGCAAATCCTTCTCCTGTTTTTCAGACTTGCCAATGGTTCACCACAGTTTGCTTGCCCTGAATTGCACTTCTCTGCTCTTCCCAAATAAACTCATTTTGCTGATAAAACAGGTGGCTCTTTTTTTTTTTTTTTTTTTTAGGTCAACAGTCAGCGCTGCACAACACCTAATCTTCAGTACACTAAGATATAAGGTATAAGATTTTGAGTTCTAGAAATTCTCTCTCATGGATTGTGTTTGAAAGCAAGGTATTGATTGACACTACTGTCCACCACCGACATAATGACATCACAGTTCATGAGCAAAATCTTACTGGGGCAGGTACTCTCCTCTTCATGACCTGCTCAGTTATTAATTCCATCTCTGTAAAGTCTCTGCCTAGAAGAGTGCCACATTTGTGAGCAGTCTTGACTTCTGACACACAAGTTGTTTCAATAACATTGTGCTTCTTCTTCTTATAGTCAGGGAAAATCAAATTCATTTAGTGAGCAGCTGTGATGTGGGTGATATCAAAAACTGCACATAAGAAATGATGCCTAGAAATCACTCTCCCTGAATTTTAAAGGTTGAGTGAAAAGTCAAATAATGTAACAGAAACAGAAGGAAATGTAAAAATTAATAAAGGAATTTTTTTCTTCCATACTTTAAAAAATTTATCACCAAACCCTCTGGATATGAAAGTTAGAATCATCAGTTAGCTGATCACTTAGAAATTCAGTACAATCAAACTCGATTTCATGTAAAGAGTCAAGAGGGAAGATGGTGAAAACTCTTGCATAATTATACTCTATGCTATAGTATCAGTGATTATACATGATATTTTAAAAGATAATTTTAATATTTGCAAATGTTAAATGCATGATAAAGGAGGTAAAATGAGGAAAGGCAAATTAATTAGTCAATTCAAATCTCTTGATATATATGTATGACTAAGCAAAAAGAGAGACAGTACTGTTATTAACTAGATTATTGGACAGACAGATCCATTTAGCAGTGGTAGATTATCTCACTTATATATCTTGTCACCTTGCATGGTCTCTAACACATAATAAATGTGCTTAATAACATGCATAATAAATGTGTTTCTTTGTAGTCACAGAGAACCATTTTAATTATTTATTTGTTTTAGAGGTGGTATTCCTTCACTTTTCAGATGCCTTGCCTCCATACTTTACAATGGACCTTGATTCCAGGTAAGTGCTATAAACTATTGTGCAAAAGTTATAAAGTGGGAGTTATCGTATTAGTTTGGTTTTGAAAACTACCACATATCAGTCAGTAGAAAACCCAGAAAAAAATGATGCATAATAGTAAGGAAAGCCTTGACTTCTGACACACAAGATGTTTCGATAAGAGTATGGAGAACAAAGAGACACTTCATAAGCATTCCTCCCTCTTATCTCCTGGCTTTGAATTCCATGAGGATATGCCCATAGTCCTCTAGTGTGCAAAAGGTCCAGAAAGCTGTTCAGACACATTCTGCCTCCCACAGTGGGCAGGGGGACAGGGACTCTTTCTTAGTAAAAATATGTAAGGCAAGAGTCAGGGGAAAAGGCTGGTGTTATCTCCTCTCCTACCTGAGCAATCAACTGAGTATGATGCCTTCTCCATACATAATTCAAAATAAAAAATATTTGAGCATGAAGTCCAAGTAAATTCTACTTTTTCCTAAGATGACTGATCCTCTTATCCTTAAAAAAAGAAATCTTTCTTGTTTTTTGTTTGTTTATTAAGTACTCCTCCTTTAGTATCTTAATATATACCTAGTCCACCTAATGGGGGAATCCATAATTGCTTCATTCTCCCTTTTCCATCTCTCTCTCTCTCAATCTCTATCTCTAAGAACAAAGAGATGGGAAGAAAGAAAAAAACAATAAACATGATTTTTAAAAGCCTGAGCTTCCACAATGAGTCTGCATTCCTTCTAAAGCTCTTAAAGAAAGCTAAGAAAATTAATTAGGCTTTTGGAAATTTAATCCAAAATTGAGTTAAGAAAAATAATGAAAGAATTAAAATTATATCCTTTGAAAAACTCACTTTTCATTTTCATAAATTTCACTTATACTATTATAAAAGCAAATTAGTAGAGTTAAAAATAATGAAATTGCATAGTATCTTTGATAGGAGATATTATATAAATTTTCAACATCTCAAGTAAACAAATGATCTTTTCCATCCAAAGCACACACCAACTTCATAATATGATTTGTTTATTATACTTATTACATAGTTAAACTGGAAGAGACATGCCCCTTAAGATTTAACCCTAAGGTGTATTAGCATATTTTTACAACTCTTTTCACTGCTAAAATGGCATTTGATCTAGCTCATTTACCCACCAACACTGAACACTAAGGGATAAAGATTGTGGAATAATAGCGCTTTTTTTCCTTATTTAATCAAATACCCAAGGCTGTATGACCCATATTTGCAATTATAATTCTCACAAAAAGTGTTGTAACAATTATCACCAAAAAATGTATAAATAATTTGAGTATTAAAAGTATTTTCAAACATAATAAAGTTAAGTCCTTTCTGGTTATGTCAAATTCTAAGAGGTTATAATTTTTATTTACATTTTGTTATCTTCCATATCTTTGTTCACATTATTCTGCTGTGCCATTACTCATTTCTTTAATTCCCAAGTTTCTACGTAATGCTATAAAAAGAAGTATAATGTAGAGGTGAAGCTAATGACAATTTATTACTTGGTGATTGTACTTGCCACTATTCTAAAATCCCTTCCAACTATGAATATTTTTTCCCTCAGATTTCTAAAATAAGATACAAAGTGGTTAACAAATATAGAAAAAAAAATAAAAATAAAAAAATAAGCACTATAATTTATTGTACTTTTTAATATGTAGTTCTTACCTATTATACTTCTAGCTAAAGAGTTCTATGAAGAGCAAATATATTTTAAGATTTTAATTCTGGATTTGTCATTAAAATATTTCTAACTAAATAAGATTAACTCCTATGAACCTTGTAAAAGTCTTTTATCTTCTTACTTGAAAGAAAATGTACTGCTATTTCAAAACGTATCAACTCCAGGTGAAAACAATACTGTTTTCCTTCTAAAACGCAGGATTCAAAAATAAATTAAAAAAAATAAAATAAATAAAACACATGATTCAATTTTCCAGAAATAATAAAGATATAAATAATATCTGCAATCATATTTTAAAATCCAATAATACTTTTTAAATTCTTTGAACAAATTTTACAAAAAGTAGTTAAAACAAGTTGCATGGAGGAAAGAACAAATATTTTGGAAGAAAATTAAGAAAATTCAGTATCTTCTAGAGTTACGGAATAATCTTATGCACTAGGGAAAAAAGCAAATTATATTTTAATTTGCTTACTTCATACTAAGATGCCATACTAAGTGACTGTTCTTTTTAATTGTGAAAAAAACATAAATAGCTATGGAAAAAAATAAGTATTACTAAACATAATTAGGTCAAAATCTCAGTGAATTGTAGCATATGGTTTCACCAGAAAAATAAAAACAAAAAAACCATATTTTGATGTAGCAGGTAAGATAACAATTTGATTTAATGGTCATACTTAAATGTGAACAAACACAAAACCTCAAAAGTTTGCCCAGGGTAGCCAGACCCCAAATCCTGAGATAATGTAAGACATTATCTCAGATCATATTTCTATTTTAAGTGAGAAGTTGAAATAGCACCAAGAATTATCTTTAACTTTTATAAGTACACTACAATAGTTTTCTAAACACTACAACTTCTGTTGTCTCATTTAATCCTCAGAAGGACCCTATGGTACTTGGTCAATTTGACCCATTTGAAAGTGAACAAACAAACTGACATATGATCCAAGTGATGGAATAATTAAGAGGCAGGATGTAAATCTGAGAGCTAGAATCTAAAGCTTTAGCCTTCAAATTTCATGATATTTCTACTCTATGCTCACTTCACATTTCTTTAAGGTTATTCCTAGACTGTTTCTGAATGGTACTATAGTTTGTTAAGCAAATCTGACCCATTAGAATTTAGAGTTGTGAAGTTTACGAAGAAAAACTTTGCTATAGTGTCTTAGTCCACTGGGGCTGATAAAACAAAATAAACATAGACTACATGGCTTAAACAACAGAAATTTATTTCTCACGGTTTTGGAAGCTGGGAAGTTTGAGACCAGGATACCAGAATGATCAGTTCTGATGAAGGTCCAGAATGCACACTGCCAACTTCTTTCTGTGTCCTCACATGGTGGAAGAGGCAAGGGAGCTCTCTGGGGTTTCTTTTCTAAAGGGATTAATCTTCTTCATGAGGGTTCCACCTTCAGGACCTAATCACTTCCCAAAGGCTCCATCTCCTAATACCATCACATTGGGCATTAAAATTTCAACATAAGAACTTTGGGCAGGACACAAACATTCAGACCATAGTATATATAGTTCATCTGTAAATCTTAATAGGGGCTATCAGACTACTCTCAGAATAAGATCTTATGGCAACTATGTGATTTCAGTGTTACTAATCAGCATAGTAATACAGGGATATGCAAATAGATAACCATACAATACTTCTCAAAACTTTTGGTTTCAAGACCACTTTGTACCCTTAAAGTACTGAAGATTCCAAAGAGTCTTCATTTATGAGGGTTATATCTATTCATATTTACTGCATTGGAAATTAAAGCTAAGGAATTTTTAAAATATTTTAACTCATTAAAAAAGCAGTAAGAACCCATTACATATGTATTTTTTTTAAGATTTTATTGACTTATTTGAGAGAGAGAGAGAGAGGGAACATGAGCGGGGGAGAGGCAGAGGGAGAGGTAGAAACAGGCTCCCCACTGAGCAGGGAGCCTGACATGGGGCTCCATCCCAGGACCCTGGGATCATGACCTGAGCTGAAGGCAGATACTTAACCGACTGAGCCACCCAGGTGCCCCAAGAACCTATTACATATTAATACAGTGTATTTTTTTTTAAAGATTTTATTTATCTATTTGACAGAGAGAGACACAGTGAGAGAGGGAATACTAGCAGGGGGAGCGGGAGAGAGAAGCAGGCTTCCCGCCGAGCAGGGAGCCCGATGTGGGGCTCGATCCCAGGACCCCAGGATCATGACCTGAGCCGAAGGCAGACACTTAACGACTGAGCCACCCAGGTGCCCCAATACAGTGTATTTTTATGAAAATGTTTAGTAATATGAGTGGTATTGATTTACAATTTTGCAAATTTCTTTAATGCCCAGCTGAACAGAAGACAACCTCTCATACTGGATTCTAAATTCAGTCTGTTTTATTACATTAAAACATATATTGTTAACTGCATTGCATGCGTTCAAAAGTTAAGGAGACATGGGAGATATACAGAAAGACCTAAATCAAACTTCTAGAGATAAAAACTACAATATGTGAGGTTAAAAAATGCAACTGATAAAACTGATGGTAGATTAGACATTGCACAAGAAAAAAATTAGTAAGCTGAAGACATACCCATGGAAAAACTCCAAAATTAAACATAAAGAGAAAACAGGGTTTTTTAAAAGTAATAAATAGAGCATCAGCAAGCAGTGGGACAATTACAAGTAGCCTAATACACATGAAATTGAATTCTCCAAAGGAGAACAGGGATAAATATAGAAAAAAAATTTGAAGAAATAATAGCCAAAAATTCTCCATTTTTTTAATGAAACATATAAGTCCACAGATCTAAAAAGCTCAAGAAACCCAAGAATAAGAAGCATAAGAAAAGAAAAGAGAAAACTATTAAAAAGCTATGACAATTTTGACAGTGGGAGAAGCTGTCCATGTATGAGGGCAGAGGATAGAAGGGAATTCTTTGTATTTTCTGTACAATTTTATTTTGAAACTACTTTATTTTTTATTATAAATTTTATTTATAAAATTTTTATACATAACTCAATTTTATTATGAATCTAAAACTGGTCTAAAAAGTGAAAGTTTTTTCTGTAAATATGAGAATAAGTATTTTAATATGGATGCAGGATATAAGACTAATATAAAAATGTATCTACATATACTAGTAACAGTCAAATTGAAGTAAAAAAAATACCATTTAAGATAGCATCAAAAATATCATATGCTTAGGGATAAATCTGACAAAACAATGCAAAATACCAGTACCCCAACACTACAAAACATTACAAAAAGTAACTAAAGAATATTTAAATAAATAGAGTTACTTTGCTCATAGGTTAGAAGATTCAACAATGTTAAAATGTCAGTTTTCCTCAAATTGATATATATTTGATATGATCCTCCCCAAACATCCCAGGAGATGTTTTTTAGAAATTAAAAATTGATTGTAAAGGTCCTTTAATAGCCAAAAGAACTTTGACAATGAACAAAATTGGAGAATTCCATGATTTCAAGATTTGTTATAAAGTTACAGTAATCAATATTCTGTGTATTGGCGCCAAGAATTAGTTTTGACAAATGTGCAAAGGCAATTCAGTGGAGAAATTATCATTCGGATATCCAATTATGTATCCACATGCATAAAAATGAATTTTGATCTATAGCACCATATACAAAAATTAATTCAAAGTGGATTCTAGACCTAAATTTAACATGAAAGAAAAACCGTTGTTATTTTGGATTAGGCAAGACTTCCTAAATATGACATCAAAAGAATGATCCAATGTTGGGGGGAAAGTGAATTGATAAACTGGACCTCATCAAAATGAAAGACCTGCGGTCTTTGAAAGATACCATTAAGAGGATGAAAAAGACAAGCCATAGTCAGGATCAAATATTTTTAAGCATATAGCTGATAAAGTACTTGTATCCAGAATATAAGATTTCCCAAAGGTCAATAATTAGAAAACACAATTTTTAAGTGGATAAATTTACACATTTCAACAAAGAAAATATACAGACGGCAAACAAGCACATGAAAAGATGCTCGACAACATTACCATTAAAAAAATGTGAGTTAAATCTACAAGACACCACTGCCACTATTAGAATAGACAAAATTAAAAACACTGAGGTGAGGATATGGAGGAGACAGAACTCTCATGTGTTGCTGCTGGGAATTGGTAATTTCTTAAAAAGTCAAAATATACCTACCATATAATCAGCCATTCCACATTTAGATATTTCCCCAAGAGAAATGAGAGGATATTACCATACAAAAATCTTGAACTCAAATGTTCATAGCCCAGATTTGAAAACAACCCAAATATCCTTCAACAAGTGAATGGATCAGCAAATTCTGGGATTTACAATGTAATACTACTCAAAAAAAAGAAGAAATGAAATATTAAAATACACTACAACAAGGATGAACCTCAAAATAATTGTATGGGTTAAAAGAAGACAGAAAGAGAGAAGGGGAATACTTAGAGTGTCACAAGCAGGGTAAGTGTTTGGTTACCTGGGGACAAAGGGTGAGACAAGGAGTGATGGGAGAGAGGGATTAAAAGGAGTGATAGGCATGTTCATTATCCTCATTGTAATGATGATTTCACAGGTGTATAAATCAAATCAAAACTTCACAAATTATACACCTTGTGTGCAGTTGATTATACATCAAATATTCTTCCATAAGTCTGCTTTTTAAAAAGTTAAATAAATTTCCTAGTGTAAACCATTAAAATAAGCCATACATTTGTTTCTCATCTTGGAAATGTTTTTGACATAATTTTGAGAGCAAAATAGCAATTATTAAGAACTAAAAGCCTTTCCACACGAAAAAATTTACAAATGTCTAAAAGAGTAACTATTTGTTACCATGACTACTCAGTAGCTCCATAAAATGTTTTTAGTTAAATGGTCCTTTTCTCTTAGACATTTCTGCAAAATTAGATACTTGTGTTTATATTCTTACACATTTTTGCAGAAAAAAATGTTAAAGATCCATCAATGATCTAAAACAACAAATTCTTAGAAGTCCAGTGATATAAAAGTTAAGTCTGACTTACCCACTTGATTTCAGAACTGTATAATTATTTCAGTAAAAATAAAGAAATGATCTGTGTAAAAAATAGATTTAATGTCTAAAATGTAACGATTCTTTACATTTTATTTGCTTAGAGAGGAAATATATATTAGTTAACTGTCTCAGAATACCAAGGTGAAACATGTTTTAAAGGCAATATACTTATAACAAAGAATAAACATATTATTTTTTTATCAAAAATAGAAAAAAGGGGGGCACCTGCCTGGCTCAGTTGGTAGAGCATGCAACTCTTGATCTTAGGGTCATGAGTCCAGGCTCCACACGGGGTGTGGAACCTACTTAAAAAAAAATAGAAAAAAGAGCATCACCACTATGGCAAAAACAGAGTTAACCTGAATTATTTAGAATTCAGCACTATCATCATATAAAGAGTAAAAAAGTGTTAAAAAATTAACATTTTAATGTTTAAAATTTTATAAAGTCAATTGTAAAACCTGGATTAAGAGCAAATGGGTAGCATATACAACTATGAGAAAATGAAAACCAATATGTCATCTTTTTTTCTTCAAATTTTTATTTAAATTCTAGTTAGTTAACATAGTCATCTTAATTAAAAAAAAATTCTCAAGCATGAGTATGGGCTCAAATTAGTATAACAGTAACACTGGAAACTGAGTAACTCAAGTGCCAGTTTTGAAGTAGATGGACTCATTTTTTTAGGATCTGCATAATTGGCAAATTGACTTCCATGCAGGTTAGCTCCTTACATAACTATGAAAACTCTATGTGGGAGTCAAACAAAAGTTACAAATGACATCTCATTCAGTGCTCAGTTCTCTTGGTCCTCAAGCCCATTTGCTATTAGGGAGAGACACATACCGTTGACCTATCTCACAGCTTCAAATGGGCAGAGAGACAACTAATTTATAACATGGTGTATAAGCATGTGTTTTCAAACAAGAGTTTCAAGATCTCTGGGAATGTTAAACAATCATCTCTAAGGGAAAAAAAGGAATTTACTTTTTTTCCTTTCAATGGACATATTATCACTAAATAGTATAAGGTACATGGGTTCTCTAGCCTTCACACAAAGCAAATGTTATGTCTGATTAAGAACAGGTCAGGCATGCAACCATCTAAGGATATGAGCTATGACTACCATCTCATACACAGCTGAGCTAAAAAATATTCGTATGTGTATACCCAGTCACCATAATAAATTTTCACAGGAATCATACTTTTGTAATACTGGATCCAGAAGGCTGTTTAACATTCTTTTTGTTGGCTTTTTAATGCTTTTTATTGCTGTGATTTGACTTCTCATTTCCTTGATAATTGATTTTATTTACTTAAATGTGCATATGTGCATATTTTTGTGAAGTTTACATTCAGATCTTTTGCTGATTTTTCAATTATCTTTTTTTTCAGTTGGACAACAAATCCTTTGTCTAATATATATTTTGTGAATATTTTCGTCCAGTTTATGGCTTGCCTATTCACTTTTTAAATGGGGCCTGGGATAACCAGAAGTTTTAGTTTTGATGAAATCTTATTTATAGAATTTATGTTTATGGCTTTTGGTATCCTGACTAAACTCAAATCATGGAGAAAGTCTCTTATGTTTTCATATGGCTGTTAAATAAATGAAGAATAAACATATTTTTATATTCACTTACATAGTTACCATTTCTGCTATTCTTCATTTCTACCTATACATCAAAGTTACCATCGGTTATTCTCTTCAACGTGAAGACAGTCTTATAATGCAGATCTGCTGGTGACAGATACATTCAATTTTTTTTTGAGTAAAAATATTTTTTGTTACATCTTCAAATTGAGGGATATTTTCACTGGATACAAAATTGGGGGTTGATAGGTGTTTTTTTTTTTTCTTTCAGTGCTTTAGAGATGCTGTTCCACTGTCTGCTGCCTCCCTTTTTTTTCAGATGAAAAGTCAGCAATAGTTTGTCATATTTTCCCTCTTTGCAATGTGTTTTTCTCTAGCTACTATCAATATTTTCCCTTTATATTTGTTTTTCAAGAGTTGGCCAATGATGCATCTACATGTGTTATATCTCATACATATCCTGTTAGAGTTGTCTGAACTTCTTAAATCTAAAAATGAATTATTCTCACAAAAATTGAGACTACTTTGGCCAGTATATTTTCAAATACTTGGTATGCTCCATTATTTCTTTCCTCTTTTTCTGAGACAGCAAGTACACAAAAATTAGACCCTTAATATTGTTCCACAGGTCACTAAGAATCTGTTCTATTTTTATCCTTTATTCTCTTTGTCCTTCAGATTAAATAATTCCTATTGATTTATCTTCACATTTATCAACAATTTCTTCTGCATTCCTAAACTGCTCTTGAAACCATTCAATGAATTTTTCATTTATATATTGCACTTTCCAGTTCCACAATTCCCATTTAAAAAATATGCTTTCTATTTCTATGCTATAATTCTCTATCTCTTCACTCATTAGAATCATATTTTTCTTTAAGTCCTATATACTTACCAGTGCTACTTTAAAATTCTTGTCAGCTAATTTCAACATCTGGTTCATCTCAATTTCTATTAATGATTTTTCTCTTGATTGTGGTTAATATTTTCCTGTTTTTTCACATCACTAGTAAGTTTTTATTATGTAACATAAATTGTGGAAGATATATTGTAGACATTCAACTCTATTATCATCCTCTGAAGAGGTTAATTTATATTCTATCAGATAGTTTACTTGGCTAGAATAAAAATCTCACCTTCTTATTGAGCAACATCTGAAATTTCTGCAAAGTTCATTTAATCTTTCAACTTTTGGTTTCTATCAGATATTCTGGAGCATAGCATACTATGTATACTCCAGAGGTCAATCAAGGATTTGATTTACACACAACTTTCTTCTTAGATTCCAGCCACCCTACACTATACAAACTGACAAATATCCCTGGGTGCAAACCATGTAAATGCAAATGTAGCCTCTAGTTTCTACCTACTCTTGGTTCAGTCTTTCCAACACTTGCTTTTGTTCATATTTGACATCTGCTGGCAGCTCAGTAAATACAATCTTTTATATCATTATCAGTAAAACTCTAATATTTATTTATAATAATTTACAATTTCTCAAATAAATATTCCTCTAAAATTGTGTTATTAAATCAGATATTTGCTTAAAAAAAAAAAAGAACGTAACAGCAAAGGATAAGGTTTCTTAAATGCCCCATTACAGATATTCCTAGTCAAATGTGTTGCAGTATATATACTAAAGCATTAGACACTTGATTTTTTTTTTTATAAATCTGGACAGTTGTCTGTCTAATCATAAGCTAACCTCTGCAAGAGTTACCAAGAGAAATTTAAGCATTTACCCTCAAGCTCTCTGCAATGTTTAATATCTGCTCAAATGTTTTTACAGTTTATGATAGGCATTTCAGATATCTCCAGTTGAAAAAATAAACCTGTATCTCCAGATTAAGAGCACTATATTTCATTCTAACACACTGCAGAATGCCTTTGACTATCACAGTAAAGGGACTGGCATAGAAATGAAAGGAGAACATAATTATTTTTACTCTTCTTAGGATATGGAACAAGCTATCATTTAAACCTTTTAATAATTATATTATATTTAACAAGTTTTCTTGAGAGGATGGCAGCAAAGGTATTAAGCAATCAACCAAATCACAGAGTGGCTATACTCTCCGAGGGTTTAAGCTTAAAATTAGTGAAGAAATATAATGCAATTAAGTAAAGAAACTTCAGCTTAAGTGTTATGCATTCAACAGTATATTTTGAATGCAAACTATTTGAAGCTGTGTGTATATAGTTAATTTGTAAATAGAAATATTTAGATATTTCTTCCATTTCTCATGCTTATATTTTAATGCTAATGGAACTCA
The DNA here is from genome assembly GCF_964656455.1 of Halichoerus grypus. Lineage (NCBI taxonomy): Eukaryota > Metazoa > Chordata > Mammalia > Carnivora > Phocidae > Halichoerus > Halichoerus grypus. The sequence goes on from NC_135712.1 coordinate 89,649,259, forward strand.
AGAGAATTCTATCAGTGATCTATCAGTGATTTAACTCAAAAGCAAATACATCCATAAAATCAAAATCACTCACACAATTTTCTTTCATAGCACTTATTTCAAGTTTTTATAGTATTTTTATTTGTGTATCTGCTTCTTTAATTTCCATCTATTTTACTAGACAATGAGCATCTAGCACTCAAGGATGGTTATCTCTTTTGTCCAACACTGTATACCCACTGCCTAGCTCTGTGCCTGGCATATGATTGGCATCTAATAAATACGAATTAAGGATTGAATGAATAAGTAAATCCATGCCTAAAATACATACCTAACTTTTTTCGTGCCCTTTCCCCTTCCAAAAAAAAAAAAAGAAAGAAAGAATAGAAAAGAAAAAAACTTACTACACAGTTTGGTTTTGTTTTTAAGATTTTATTTATTTACTTGAGACAGACAGAGAAAGAAAACACAAGCAGGAAGGAGGGTCAGAGGGATAGGGAGAAGCAGACTCCCCGCTGGGCAGGGAGCCCGATGCGGGGCTCGATCCCAGGACCTGGAGATCATGACCTGAGCCAAAGGCAGATGCTTAACTGACTGAGCCACCCAGGCTCCCCTACACAGTTTTGATTATATAAAGTATGTGTACGTTTAGTGACTGTTACTAAATTTACAAATTTCAAAATATTTCCTTAAAATTCATAACCTGATTTTTCCCCTGTAATTTCTGGGCCATTGTTGCACAAAATTAGCAATTTACATATTTCTTTACAATATTCATGAAAGTTAACACCTTCAAAATCAGGCCAAAAAATCATGTATTTCTAATAATTATAATCATTGATAAGAATTCTTAGGCAAAAGTCTTCCCCAACTAGGAAAACCCAGGGCTTTAAACCTAATAGTCACATAGTCAAATAGTAAAGAATTGACCACAAAGTCCTAACTCCACTGAAAAAGTGGAGGTAACTAAGGAGAAAATCAGTTATGTATATTTTAGGTAGAAATTCTTAACTGTTTAAATATAACTTTCATAATTTTGCCAGTGACATAACTTTGTTATCCTTTCAATTCATATCAAATTAGTAAATTATCCATTAAAATACTACTTGATTCTCATTTATTCTTATGTGTTAAAAGCTGAGGTTTGACTGAGAAAACTGTGAGTACTTCTAATACCAGGTTGTATAAATAATTTTTTAAGCAATTAACTAAAATTGCACAACACTTTGGAAAATTATCTGTCAGTTTCTTAAAAAGCTGACTATACATCAACCCTATCACCCAGAAATTACATTCCTAATTATCCAAAAGAAATAAAAATATATGTACACAGAAAGCCTATATAAAAATGTTTGTAGTAGCTTCATTCATAATAGTCCCAAACTGGAAATAACCTAGATATTCATCAAGAGTAATTTCTTTGCTTCTATAAATTATTAGGAAATAGACAATCTACTGATAAAAAGCAACATCATAAATGGATCTCAAAAAAAATTATGTTGAGTGAAAATAAACAAACAGCACACACTGTGTGATTTCATTTATTTGAAATGCTAGAACAGGCCAAACTAATTTGTGATATCTTCTCCTGTGGGGAAGATAGACTGGAAAGGAATCCAAGGAAACTTAATGAAACGATGGAAATGTCCATATTTTGATATGCAGTCATCAAATTTGATTGGATGGATATACCTAATATCTGAACGTGGCACTGTATATAAAGTATACCTCAATTAACAAACAATATTCAGATAAGTGCATAACAGAACACCATTATTTTATGATCAGATTTTTTTAATCACGACATCCAATCTTAAAATATAATGCTTAAATACTCATAATATAATTTTTATCTACATCATATGTAGAAAAGAAAAACCATTCATTATTACTCACTCTGTCAGAAAGGAACAGAACTATCTAATCATCATTTTTCAGCAAGGACAGTGGAAGCAATGTCTAAATGCTCACTATAAGACAGGCTCAAAAATAGAACGTATATGAAAACACTGTATAAGTGATAAAATTTTATATAACATCATGGATGCAATAAAAATTTTACCAAATTCATATAAAATTATTTTAAATTCCCTTCACTTGGAATTTCCTTTTAAAAGCTTGTTAGAAGGTGTCTAGTGCAACTCAGAAAACAGTATCAATTGACACAACTTAGTTTGAAGATGAATAGAAATCATGTAGAAGAAACTACCTAAGCAAACATGGAAAACAATTCAAAATTTATAATTCGTAAGTGATTATACATTCTCCAAAAAAGTACTTTATTTCAAAAAAAAGAATTAACTGTCATAAATTCTAAGCCTAGTGATTTATTGGGGCCAGCTTGCATTAGCTCACAAGACCTGACTGTGCTTGTTTCTCCCCAATTCTATGTTCAGTGATGTCACATTGGTAGCTTGCAATTAGCCATGGTAGGAATATTTAAACCATGGAAATCAGCAAATGTTACAAAAGTGACTCCAGACTGTAACATGGAACATTAGAAACCAACCAAGCAAGAGGTCTCACAGACTTGAAGAAAACAGAAAGTAGTGTTTGCGGAGGCTAGGAAAGCTAGAATGTGAAGGCAGAATAGTTGATGGAGCTACAGAGAGAAAAAACTCTAGGAAACCAAGCACAGGGAGCATCTGACTCATTTGTTCAATCATAAGCTATGCATGTATAGGGTGAAACTATGTGACTGAGCAAAGAACAAGCAAGGCAAGCTGATGGCTGAATAATTTCCAAAGTTCCAACTAGTCAGACTATAGAGATCCTTGAACACCTAAGGCATTCAGCTGAGAACCCAAAAATGCCACACCATAGCAGTAGAGGTAAAGCAGTCTAGTATAAACTATACTTTAAACCTGTCTAACACTGCTTATCTAATTTAACTGCCTGACAGACAAAATACAACAATTTTTAAAACAACAAAACTTGAATTAAGCAGTGTAACACAATCACTTAATCAAAGTTATTAAACATGCAAAGAAGCAGAGAAATGACCTCCATCACCAGGAGAAAAATCAGACAATAGAAATCCTGAAACAATCCTGAAATGACAGAGATATTAACATTAGTAGATAAGGACTATAAAACAACTACTGTAAGTATGTGGTGATAGTTACAAGAGTATAAATATTTGTCACAATTCATTGGACTGCACACTTAGAATGGGAATATATAAATTATTCTTCAAATAGGTTGATTTTTTAATGTGGTCCTGAGTATATTTTAATTTCTACACTATACTTACATATACTTCATATGGTCATATAGTTTATTTGTTTATTTTTAAGCAGAAATATGATTTAAAACTGGGCCTGAGTCATTTGACTACATCAGATTGTCTCCTGATATTACTGTCAAATTTGATAACTCATTTAGTATTATTGAATCAAGTACTTAAAATTCTGGAAATAAATGCAGGTAAGGTAATACTTGGAATGTATCAGAAGTAAAACATATAGTGAAATTTGCAATTTAATTAAGCATAAACAAGATATATTAGGGAAACTGCTCTAATCAGATGTTCAGTGCCTGATGTCCTAGTATAATTGAAAAATTGATATCATGTACTCTCTAAGAAATAATACATATCTATTTTTTTAATTTTATTTTATTATGTTATGTTAGTCACCATACAATACATCATTAGTTTTTGATGTAGTGATCCACGATTCATTGTTTTTGTATAACACCCAGGGATCCATGCAGTACGTGCCCTCCTTAATACCCATCACCGGGCTAACCCATCCCCCCCCATTATCCTCCCCTCTAAAACCCGCAATTTGTTTCTCAGAGTCCATAGTCTCTCATGGTTCATCTCTCTCTCCAATTCCCCCCCTTCATTTTTCCCTTCCTTATCCTAATGTCCTCCATGCTATTCCTTATGTTCCACAAATAAGTGAAACCATATGTATGACCCAGCAATTGCACTACTGGGTATTTACCCCAAAGACACAGATGTAGTGAAAAGAAGGGCCATATGCACCCCAATGTTCATAGCAGCAATGTCCGCAATAGCCAAACTGTGGAAAAAGCCGAGATGCCCTTCAACGGATGAATGGATAAAGAAGATGTGGTCCATATATCAATGGAATATTACTCAGCCATCAGAAAGGATGAATACCCAACTTTTACATCAACATGGATGGGACTGGAGGAGATTATGCTAAGTGAAATAAGTCAAGCAGAGAAAGTCAATACATATCTATTTTTTAATTTCTACAATAACTGTTTAAAAATGTCATGCACAGAAACCCAATATTGATTTTAAAGTTAACGATTCTTTAAAGTTACTTAACTTCTTACTTTAAAAATATACATAATGTAAATCTTTATATGATTTTATACTTTTAATTTTATCAAAAAATATCATAAAAATCTTAGTAACATATAAACTGTCATAGCTCAGGTCAAACCAGAATAGTATCAAATTATTTGTGTCATAACCTGTCCTCAATACATATATTTCTGCCATGCCAATCTTTCATTCTGCAAAGAGAGCCAAAGGACATATAGTATGTACTGGTATGACATGCTCAGTTCTGCAAACACTGGAAATCAGATAGCTACTGGAAGTGGCCTTAACTGGTCAGCATCTTCTATGTACCTATGAGAGTGGATTTCAGGGTGGGTAACACCTATCCTCAATAAAACATGCCCTTTATTTTGTTGTTTTGTTTAAAATTAATCATAAAGTAGAACTATTTTAATAATATAACAGACTCCCAAAATTTCAGCAGACTTGAAAAGAAACCAAACAGAACTTTTGGAAATTAAAACATAATAGGTAAAAATAAAACAAGAAGGATGTGTTAAACAACAAATTACACAGAACTAAATAAAGAATCAATGAAAATGAAGACAGAATTGAAGAAACAAAGAGCAAACAAGATAAAAAAAAAGATGGGGAAAATGAAAAGAATGAGAAGACCTAAGATAATTTTAAACAGAGAACCAGGGGAGAGTGTAAAGGCTGAAGAATCTGTATTTGAAGAGATAATGATTTAAAATGTCCAAACAGTAAAAGCAAGTAAATGAATCCACATCTAGGCACATTACATTGAAACTGGAGATAAAGAGGCTAGGGAAGAGGTGAAAAGCAAGTCAAATCCGCAAAAAATGACTGGCAGTCATACTGGAGCAAAGTCCTCTACAGCAATAATGAAAGCTAGAAAACTATAAAATAAAATCTTCAACATGATAAAAGGATATCACCACCAATATAGAACTGTGTTTGAATAAACTTTCTGGAATTAATGTAAAATAAATCCACATGAATATTATCTACATATGATGATAATAATTTCAAAATTGCAGACACTTTAAAATCTAATTTTAAAAAAATGAAAATTAGGGGCGCCTGGGTGGCTCAGTCGGTTAAGCAGCTGCCTTTGGCTCAGGTCATGATCTCAGGGTCCTGAGATCTAGCCCCTCATCCAGCTCCCTACTCAGCGGAGAGCCTGCTTTCTCCCTCTCCCTCTGCCTGCCGCTCTGCCTACTTGTGCTCTCTCTCTCTCTGTCAAATAAATAAATAAAATCTTTAAAAATAAAAATTAAAATTAAAAAATGAAAATTAGAAGTAAATCAGAAGAGTGATCATATCAAAGTGTTCTAAGATTCTCAGCCCTTAATTATCATTTACTTTACATTTTAAATACACATGGTAAAACTCAAGAATAACCACAAAAATAATAGTTCCAAACCAGAGAAGGGAGAAAATGGGATAAAAAACAAACACACACCAAACTTCATCAATCCAACATGAAGCAAGAAAGAACATTCAATTGACTAGGAATATATAACATATATAATTCTAAATTGTATGCACATAATTTAAAAGCCTACAAATATACAAAACACAAGCTGAGAAAAACAAAATGAGAAATTAGCAAATCAACACCATCGAGAGAGACTGGCACACCTCATGCAAATACCAATAGGTTAATTAGACAAAATTATCAGTGACAGAAATTTATAACAATAAAATTAGCAAAATTAATTCAATGAAACCATTAGACTCTGCAATCAACAATTAGAGAATACACATTCTTGTCAAGCACACATGGAATATTAGCAAATATATGCCACAGTCTAGGCCCAAAAGTAAGTTTCAAGAAATTTCAAAACATAGAGCACCTTCACTGATTGAAGTGAAATTAATTACAAGTTTGTAAAAACAAATAAATCAACAAACATAACATATATTCTGAAAACACACAATTGAATAACTCATGGGTCAGAAACTAAATAAATCATAATGAAAATTTTAAAATACTTAGAACTGAAAAAAAATAAAAAGGATACTACATATAATAACTTGTAGAACATAGTAAACTTACTATCAAGAAGGACATTTATAACCTTAAATGCTTGTATTAATTTTTAGAAGCAGTTGTATAATTTAATCCAAATAAATCTTTCTAATCTTCAAAAGAAAGCTTCCCAGATTCTTTGGGAATATGATTTCCTCTATAAAATAATATTAGTATGTTTTAATTTTTAAACTACCATGAAATTTTAAGAGTATATCCTAAATTTATTACTGAAAATTTTCTTTTGAAATATTTGTGATATTGCCTAAAAAGTATATTCCATGTACCTACAAATATCTGGAAAGAAATAATAAGGATGCTAAAGATATGCTCTATAGCACCAGAAAAAATGTTCTAACTTAAGCATTTATAAACAAGAAATTAATGCACAAATAGATAAAAGACTCAATATACAGGTGTCCTTTCAAGTAAAAATTCAATGGAAAACCTAGAAAATTACCAAAATAATTTCAGCCAAAACAATGTACTTGCTTTAAATATCTTGTTAAATCTGCTTTAAAAATTGTTCAGTCATTATATAAATAAAGTTGGTATATATTAAAGTATTAACTACTGAGTTATCCAGAAATGTGACTTTGTGCTTGTTGTGTACAATTTAGCTAAGTGTGAAGACAGATTACTTTAAGACACTTTAGAATTATCACTTAGTTTTAAAAGGGTCAAATGGTGAATCTTTGTAGTGAATACTTTAAAACTACTTCCATAACACTACTGAACTATTTATGATCTTTACATGTATCAACTTTTAAAGAAAGTCTACTTCTATCCTTGATATTCTGTCACAAGATGCCAAACAAAATAGCATGTTCCTACCATCACTGCTTCTTCTTGCATAACTATAGCGGGCATTATTTATATAGACTCCAATGAGAATAGCACTCCTGAGGTATGCAATATTGTGGCCCTACTGATAGACAACTATGTAAAAACACTGCAAATATACTATTGATTTAAAATAATAAATAAAATTGAAGCATACAGATCACAAATACAAATTTAAAATTATAGTTCCACTCAAGCCTAGATATCTTACAGCACTACTATGTCATTTGTTTCTATAGCTTCACTGGAAAATATGTCTTATATTTCACATAGTTTTCTTTTCCTGTGCCTTTTGTCTTATCGCTTCCAAATCTCTTAAATCTACTATTTCAAGTGATCCAAAAATATCACCATTTCAGTAGTACAACTGTAAGGCTACCTGTATTTTAAATTACTAACTAATTAACATGTTCTTTCACAATCTCAAAGCGTCAAATTTGTATGAACAGATTTAATCGTGAAACTTAAAATTAGTGGTACTTAAAAATGTCTCTTTTATATAATACCTAATAGTTAAGTAGAGAATTATAAATGTAATGTGTTAAATATGGTACTGAAACGATAAAGATATAATTCCAAAAGACGGGAGTCTTGCTGTCAACATACAATATTCTCAGTATGGAATAGTTTTTCTATATTCAATTAAACGCATCTTTTGAAATAATTTAGTAGGTACATTTTAATACCAAAATTTCAGTTACAGTGCTTATTTTCCATGTAGCTCTAGAAAAATATTTTCAAAATAGAAGCAATAATTAAAGAAGAATTTTCCAAAATTGCAAAAGAAATTTGAACAAAATAAAAGTTTCTAAATGCACTTGAAGAGCTATGCTTTAAGTCCAACTAACTAAAAAGAAAAATGTGAGTACAGGATATATAAAGCATTAGAAGAAATAATACAATAGCACCGTAATTCTCTTTGATTTACAAGAACAATTGAACACATTTTCCACCAGAGGGGTTACTGATCTTCACTGAAAATGGCAAATTGCTTTATTTTATTCTATCATACAGTTTTCTTTGAACTGGTGCTGTTTGGGGGCATCTATCTCAGTGATGGCTTGAACAGGGACAAAGAGAGATATTTATTTCTCTGTTTTGGACCAGAATGGTACTTGAAAGTGGACCAGGAGACCAAGTAAAATTTATAATTTACCAGATAGCCTCCAGTAACCTGAGAAAGATGGAAAAAGAAGAAACTGCTAGGAAAAAGCAGAAACTAATGTCCTAAAGAGAAATAATAAAATTTCCATAGCAAAAGCCAGGTCCCAGGTGAACTGAAGCACCAAAGCTAATTATAAAAAAACATTAAGCAAAACATAGCAGAATATTAGAATGGAGAAAGATTTTGAGAACTATGTTCTCAAAAAGGTTTGTTAAATGAGAGGATGAGTAAATTGCTTCAAGTTCATATAACTATTATCCATCTAATATTTACTGAGCCACTCCTATGTTCCAGTCACTGAAAATACATGAGAAGTCAGTATTGTGTCAACCATACTTAAATTTTTTTTAAAGTATCTGCCCTCAAAAAAACATACTGCTGAGTAGTTAGAACTGTATTCCATTAGGCTCTAAGATGTGTTAGGTGTGCAGACATTTACAGATTAATTATTCTTTCTAAGTTACAGTGTCCCTCCTCTGTTAAATGGGTATTAAATACTTGCCCTGTCACCTTTCATATCTATTGTCTTTAAGACTATGCAGTCCATGACTTAATTTCTCCCTTTGGGTTTTTAACATTTAAGATACAACTTTATATTTGCATGTGAAAATTATAAAAGTAGGAAAAATCAAACAATGGAAGCCTCTAAGCCTCATCCATAATAAATCACCCTTGGGGGCTAGAGAAAAAAGTAATTAAAAAGGATCCCATTGATCTACATAGACTAAGAAACAAATCTATATAAAACTCACTCTGTTCTATTCTATTTAAACTATTCTATATAAAACCATCCTAAATAAAGCTGATTCTAATAACTGGAGAATTAGAGATTATTTCTTAAATTATCTAGGATATCTTGCTAGTTAAGAGAGAAGATATAAAAGGAAAGGGGTTTGCTCAAAGACATAATGTGTTAGTGACAGAGATGGAACGTGGATTTCAGGAGGGTTCCCACAATTCCCAGAACTGAAAAAAGGTTCACTGTGCCTAAATTATATAAAAAATATATTATGCTGAACACCTGCTTTTCTTCTGGGACTGTGTTATTTTGATATATACCAGGCAGAAGGCTCCTTCATGACCATCCCCCAATAAAAATCCCAGGTGCTGAGCCTCTAAGAAGCTTCACTGGTTGGCAACATTTCACACTTGTCACAACCCATTGATGGAGGAATCAAGTGTGTGACTCCACTAGGAGAGGACTCTGGAAGCTGTGCCTGGTTTCTTTCAGACACTGAACAATGTACCTTCTCCTTTGGCTGTAATAAATCATAGCCATGCACAAGTATGACTATATGCTGAGTCCTGTAAGTCCTCCTAACAAATCATCAAACCAAGGGATGATAATGGCATCCTCCCGAAAGGAGACATTTTTTAAAAAATACAAAAATGGTGCCAACCAGTGGTGCAGATTCCTCCAGACTCCTACACCACATGGTGTTAGAAATCAGTTTGTGACTGGGAGAAAACGTTTCTCCATAAGGAAATATGACAAATGAGAAAAAAAACCATGGCATATTTACTGAAAACCTAATGAAGTATCTTCTAAATTTACACCATGAAAAAACAAATCAAGAAATTGATCCCCAGAGCTTAAAAAGATACCTCACATTTTAACATAGAAATCTTACTTATGTTAATCAAACAAAAGAATAGCCTAATAAACCCTTGAGATATTTAAAAAAATTTTTCAAGAGATATTACATGAGATGAAACTGCTAAAAAATATTTCTTATACTCAAAGTGGCAATATTCATAGTTGTCGAAAAATAAAAGTTGCATATTTTAAAAGTCAATACACAAGGTTCATGTTGCTTATATGATTTCATGTTGGTCAACGATTAAGAAAATTGAGTTTCTGTCAGCAGGATAAAAAGGCCAAAACAAAACGTAATTTGAAACATGTATTAAGCATCATTATTAATATTTAACAAACATAAAAATATAAGGCTTCAAAGGTTGTTTTTATAATGTAATTATGGACTGTTATAGAATCAAAATATATTTCTATAAAGTACACTATAAATTTTATAATCTGTGAAAATTATCCAAGTTATGGATCTTTGCTTTTCAAAAACACATACTCTAAGAAAGTGCCTTTCACCAATATTACACTATCTTTAATATAAATTATTTCTTTTTTTAAAAGATTTATTTATTTATTTGAGGGGGTGTTGGGGAGTGGACAGAGACAGAAACAGAGAATCTCCAGCACACTCCCTGCTGAGAGCAGAGCCCAACACTGGGCTGGATCTCACAACCTTAAGACCACGACCTGAGCAAAAACCAAGAGTCAGAGGCTTAACCAACTGAGCCACCCTGGTGCCCCTATAAATATTTCTTGAGAAAAAAATTACACAATTGTATAGTGATTTCCTTTTTTTTTAAAGATTTTATTTATTTATTTTGACAGAGAGAGAAAGAGACAGCGAGAGAGGGAACACAAGGAGAGGGAGTGGTAGAGGGAGAAGGAGACTCCCTGCTGAGCAGGGAACCCAACGTGGAGCTCGATCCCAGGACCCTCAGATCCTGACCTAAGCCAAAGGCAGACGCTTAATGACTGAGCCACCCAAGCACCCCGTGATTTCTTATATATTAAGAAAGATAAGTGTTAGATGTGAAAGTCAGACAATGTTTTTTAATTACTTCTTTTTTTAACCAAGGTAATGCATTCTTTTTTATTTAAGAGACAGTAAAATTTTTTTTTTATATAATGAGAAGGAGCTACCAAAGAAAAAAGAATGTTATCTATTTGTCTAATGATTTTAAATATTCAAATAAGAATACTGAACTGTAGGGCACCTGGGTGGCTCAGCTGGTTAAGCAACTGCCTTCGGCTCAGGTCATGATCCTGGAGTCCCAGGATCGAGTCCCGCATCGGGCTCCCTGCTCAGCAGGGAGTCTGCTTCTCCCTCTGACCCTCCCCCCTCTCATGTGCTCTCTCTCTCTAATAAATAAATAAAATCTTAAAAAAAAAAAAAAAGAATACTGAACTGTAAGGAAAAAGAACACAACTGTGATACTGTCAAAGATGTGAGAAAATTCATCATCAATCTCCTAAAATATTCAGATTCTTTCTTCATAGAAGGATAAAACATAGCAGCAGAGAGAAAACTCACATAGGTTGTGCATCATACCTTTAGCCTCAATTGCTACAGATTCCTTTTCCTGATACCCAAAGTAAAATTGTTCACAATTCCATAAGGAATGCAATCACCTATCACCTTAAATTTTATTATATTAAGAGAAAATTTTATTCAACTAGTTACCAATGACAGAAGAGGTAAAATATTTGGATGAAAGTGTGCTGTAAGAGACAGAGAAAAGTTGTTACGTATAGTCTAGGAACCTGCAGTGGCTTGGGCTTAAATAAGACAAGGCAGGAACTCTCTCTGGTTCCTTTTTTATTTGCCTCTTGAGTTTTTTCATCAATCATCAAAGTCAATCTCTTCCTCAAGAAATCTCCTATTCAACCATACTAATTACAGTACTCAATCACAGTGTAGCGCACTCTCTCTCTTTTTTTAGAGAAAGTCAGTATGTTTCCTGGTTAAGATAACAGGCATTGAAGCCATAGATACTTAGCTTTAATTCCTGTCTCTAAGTCTCAGTTTCTTCATCTGTAAAACAGGATAATAATTGTAGTCTCTATATCATAGGTAACAATGCTTATAAAACACGTAATTGGAAAGTAGTAAACCCTGAGCCTATGGTTAGCTGAGAACATTCTCATAGCAACAGTCATTGTAGTGTTAAAGAGCAGCCCAGAACAAATTCTATTTGTGCCAAATGGTAGAGATACAAGCTATAGCTATAGTGATAGTGATAGAGATAGAAATAGAGATACCTGAAATCAAACCATTATGGTATTGGAAGGAAAAAATTATATATATATTAATATATATTATAAGTTATATACATACACATATATATACACATATATATGTATATACACACATATATACACACACTTATATATATACACACACAAACACACACACACAGCAAAGATGAGTCTTCTCTAACCATGTTACCAAAAGGAAATAACGTAAAGGAAATATTAAGAGATATGACTATATAAAAATAAACTTCTGAATTACAAAAAGCACCATAAATATAAGCATATAAATTGGTACAACCATTTTGGAGAAAAATGCAACAAGACTTTAAACACCCTTAAAAATGTACATATCTTTTGATTTCTCAACACTGCTTCTAAGAAGTTAATGTAAATGAATAAATAATGTGCTCACAGATTCTGCTGAAAAGAAGTTTTGTGGTATTTTAATGACAAAAAGAGAGAAAGAGGGAGAAAGAAGGGAAGGGAAGGGAAGGGGAGGGGGGAGGGGAAGAGAAGGGAGGGGAGGGGAGGGGAGGGGAGGGGGGAGGGGAAGAGAAGGGAGGGGAGGGGAGGGGAGGGGAGGGGGGAGGAGAAGAGAAGGGAGGGGAGGGGAGGGGGAAGGAGGAGGGGAAGGGAAGGGAAGGGAGGGGAGAAGAAAAAAGAGGGAGGGAGGGAAGAAGGGAAGAAAAGAAAGGAAGGAAGGAAGAAGGGAGAGAAAGAAAAGAAAGCTTCAATGTTCAACAACAAAAAAGATACATGAATTCTGATACAATTTATTTACAGTATATCAATTAGATTGCAGCCATTAAATTATGTTGTAAAAGAATAATAGTATAAAAGATATTCACAATATATTAACTAAGAGAGAAAATCATGAAAGATATGATAACATTTTATTTATACAGAGAAGGGAAGGATAAATAAGCATAATGGGTGGCAAAAGAACGGTTGATTTTTCATTTTTTCTTTTGTTTACTAGACAACATATAAATTTTTTAAAAATATTTGTAAATTACGTAAACTAGAACATGATCGTTGCATCCAGTTGTAAAATTTTATGAACTGTATCAGTTCACATTTTTTTAAAAGCACAGAGATTTCTACTTCACATGTAAAATATAGCAAGGTGGGGTGCCTGGGTGGCTCAGTCAGCTGAGCATCAGACTCTTGGTTTCAGCTCAGGTCATAATCTCAAGGCCCTGGGATGGAGCCCTGCCTAGGGCTCTCTGCTCAGCGGAGAGTGGGCCCGAGATTCTCCCCCTCTGTCCCTACCCACTCCCGTGCTCCTGCATTTTCTCTCTCTCTCTCTCTCAAATAAATAAATCTTGTAAAAAAAATAAATACATAAGTATGTAAAATAGAGCAAGGAGAACATTATTAGCTAAATTAAAATGAACAAATTTAATAAACAGTCTTCACTGTATTTCACTGAACTACCTAACACTTATCAGCAAGTAACACCATTAAATGTAAAACAAAACAAAAAAATCACCATTACTGAAAAGAATGTAACTAGAATGCCCAGACTGCTAGTTTCCTGAATTAATCACAAGAAATAGAATATGACTCTAATTCCAAACCACATATACTCAAGTTTTTCAGGGACAGATGAAAACAAAGGAAGAATTTTATGTTTCTTAATGTACTACCTGTTTCTTAATGTACTACCTAAAGTAATATGGAGTTAAATGTCTTAGATGAAGATAAATACATCAAATTCAAAATATTATTAAAACTCATTAAACCTAAATCCCACCTAAACATAAGTGGAATGAAGTAAAACATAGAACTAGGTTTTCCATTTTCTAAACTTAATGAATACATAAGCATTTCCATTAAGCATCAATAGGTAATTATATTATCTTGCTTAATAATTTTTTCTTATCATAAATTTTGTAGAGTGCCCTCATTACAATCCATAATCCCTTTAAGAACAAAAATGCAGTTTCTCATAGCATTAGATCCTAAGAAAAATATGGTCACTTCTAGTTTTCTTCCACAAAAACTGTCACACCTTTTAGGAGTTTCATTGACAAAACATACAATCTAAAATTGTTTTGTTTTGCTTTCTTCTATGTCCCACCATACTTGCCTTATGTTTCCAATTATTTTAACAATTATTTTAACAATTATTTTCCAATTATTTTAACAATCCCTTCCATTATGGTCATTTATATGCATTTTTGTCTTCCTCCCACCCAAGTTTTAAAATCTATAAAGGCAAAAAGCTTGCCTAGTTTCTTTTTGCATTTCTAACAACATTTACTCTACATATTACCAGCTACCTAGTAAGTGCCAAATAAAATAAAATTTAGGTCACTCATGTAAAATCTGATGTGCAAAACCTGTTACTTGAAGACACAAAATTCTATTCTTTACTACCAGTGTCACCTTCAGGCAAATGCCGCCTCTCAGGACCTCAGGTTCATCATCTGTAACATCTGGATTGTAGATTCCCATTCTGTCCCTACAGGTGCCTAAATGAGTTAAAGCTTGTGAAAACACTATGGAGTCAAAATCACTGTGCAATTACAAGGAATTATCAAATTCTAACAGCTCTATACATTACTGGTGTTTTTTAAGTTTTTATTTAAATTCCAGTTAGTTAACACACACTGTAATATTAGTTTCAGGTGTACAATATAGTGATTCCACACTTCCATATGACATCCAGTGCTCATCATCTCTTCTTTATCCATTCATCAGTCAATAGATACTTGGGTTTTTTCCATAATTTGGCTATTGTAAATAATGCTATAAGCATCAGGGTGCACGTATCCCTTTGAATTAGTATTTTTGTATTCTTTGGGTAAATACCTAGCAGTGCAATTGTTGGATCATAAGGGAGTTCTCTTTTTAACTTCTTGAGGAACCTCCATACTGTTTTCCAGAGTGACTTCACCAGTTTGCATTCCCACCACTCTTGAAAAAGAAAAGCAAAACTGGAGGCATCACAATTCCAGTCTTTAAGTTATATTACAAAGCTGAAATGATCAAAACAGTACAGTACTGGCACAAAAACAGACACACAGATCAATGGAACAGAAGAGGAAACCCAGAAATGAACCTACACCTATATGGTGAATTAATCTTTGACAAAGCAGGAAATATCATCCATGGAAAAAAAGACAGTCTCTTCAACAAATGGTGTTGAGAAAACTGGACAGCTACATGCAAAAGAATGAAACTGGACTGTGTCCTGACACCATACACAAAAATAAATACAAAATGGGTTAAAGACCTAAACGTGAGAACTGAAACCATAAAAATCCTAGAGGAGAACACAGGCAGTAAACACCTCTTTGACATCGGCTGTAGCAACTTCCTTTTAGATAGGTCTCCTGAGGCAAGAGAAAAAAAGCGAAAATAAACTATTGGGACTTCATCAAAATAAGAAGCTTCTGCACAGAGAAGGAAACAATCAACAAAACTAAAAGGCAACCCATGGAATGAGAGAAGATATTTGAAAATGACATATCTGATAAAGGGTTAGTAGCTAAAATATATAAAGAACTTATCAAACCCAACACTCAAAAAATGAATAATCCAATGATAAAATGGGCAGAAGACATGAATAAACATTTTTCCAAAGAAGACATCCAGATATCCAAAAGACACATGAAAACATGCTCAATATAACTGATCATCAGGGAAATACAAATGAAAACTACAATGAGATATCACTTCACACCTGTCAGAATGGCTAAAATCAACAACACAAGAAACAACAGGTGTTGGCAAGGGTGTGGAGAAAGGGGAACCCTCATACATAATTGATTTTTAGTAAAAACTAATACCTCATTCTGCTAAGCATTTATTCATGTATCTATTTATCTATCCAATTAAAACTTAAGGCCAAATAAAATATATCTCTCATCCAGAATGTAAAGTTAGTAATTATTAATAAGAAATTTATATTTTATAGTAAAAAGAACAGACACTTGGAAATTAAAAGTTTAGGCTCACATTTTTACTTCATCATTTACTAGCCACATCGGCGAACCTTTCTGAGTTCTAGCTCCCTCAGTTATATACAGGAAATGCTAATAATAATAATAAGATGTCTCTCAGAGATCTAAGATAAAATATTAATTATGTTATATATGAAAGTGCTCCATCAACTAGAAGGCATTACAGAAAATGTGGCATTATTAACCTTTACATAGTTAATAACTATAGATTATCAGTAATCATAATAGCCTTCACTAACAGTGACTACGGTATGTAAGACACTAAAAGATTTTATGCATATTTTTGTTAATCCTCAAAACAACTGTAAAAGATAAGTATTTTCTCATTTTACACAGGAGAAAACTAAGGCTCAAAATACTTAAAAAACAGATCCAAGTATACATATTGTGGCAGTGGCAGAACTTGAACCAAAGATTATGGATGCCAAAGCCTACGTCTTTCCACTACCTCCGACTTTCAAAATAGAGTTCAGGCATCTCTCACTGAATGTCAGTTAATACTAAGATCCTGAAAATCAGACACGAAAAGCTAACCCGTATTTTTTTTCCTGCTGCATTAAATAGCAAATACTACTATGTGTTCCATATTAACCCCATTATGCAATATCTTTCATAAAACACAGTAAAACTGTAAGTGGCAAACTATCATAGTAGGATACGAACTGCTTAAAACATTGCTTCCTGATTACCAGGTGATTACCAACAGTTAGCAAACAGTTGATTTGGATGCAGTATCATGGCCCCTTAGCATCAGCCACACTCAAGAAGCACATCACTTTTGTTAGCATGTTTTCTGGAGAGGTTGTACCTGGTTCTGATATTCTAACAATTATACCCAGGTCCTTCTCAAACATCATTTTATCAAAAATCATGTGTTAAGTTTAGATAAATATAAATTTTTCCTATGTAAACATCAGCTAAAAGTGTATTTGAAGAATATGTAAAAGTTCTCAGCTTCTGAGCGTAGGTTAACCATGCACTAAGGATACATTAAGCTGAGAGATATTTAACAAGGAGCACCTTTCATGTCATACATCAGTACAAAAATCTGTGTCATTAAGTAATGCAACAATAGAAAACTGAATGAACTTACTTCTCTTTAAAGTCAAGGGCAGAATGACATATTTAGACTTTTGTCAAAAATAAAGTATGTAATGTTTAAAACACATACATGCTATGAAATCCTGGATTATTCAAGTCATGGTTTTTATAAGCAATCCAAAGTTAACAGATAATAATAAAGAGTGCCCAACAACAATCACGTTATCACATAAATTTTATGATTATTTAGAATGTTGTAAAGTATCTATTGGATTCTCTGCTTATTTAAGGGAAAAAAAGTAAATGTCTGCCCCAGAAAGATGAACAACACAGTAAAATTTCCTTTTTGAAAAAAAAAAATGTTCAATTGGATACATTGTAAGCATACTTTATACACTTATACCTCACGATTAAAGACTTAGTTGTTCTCTCCCTTTACCCTAGATAACACAGATCAATGATCTAAAGATAAAGACTGCCAGTGTTTTTAACTGTCTTCTTTAGTAAACTAAATGTCATGGAAATTATCCTTTTTTTCCTTTAACATGCTAAAAAAATAAAAGTACCTACTTAACAAAGGGGACAAAGTATTCTAGCCAACAGAAAACAAGTCAGTGGCTTTAATTTAGTCCTCTCTTTTAACTGTGTTGCAGGATGAGACCATGAGAAAACCTTTTTTTCTTTGATAATGTAAACAAACTATACATGAGGCAGCATCAGAACTACGAGATTACCAACTGGGAAAATAGCATCACATATGGAATTTGGATCCAGGAGGAACCAAAGTAGGTGACAGTTGTGAGGCAGATCAGGAGTTGCAATTAAGAAAGTCATTTCATTCCCCCACAGCAATGAGGCCACTTACTTGGTCCACCTCATTCCTGTGAATAAAAATGCAAAATCATCTAAGTGAAACCTAAAATATTAAAGCATTCTTCCAAAATTATAAACTAACAGACATGTAATTATGAATTCAGTTAGACCCAACATAAAACTCTTTAACCTATGGGGGGTGATGGTGTCAATAATAGAAAACTGTGTGTCATTTAATTTACCATATTATATAAATGAAGCTGTACTAAAGATGGTCCATCTCTCTGACCTTAAGCACTGTTTTTACATGGCTGCGTAATAGCAGCAATCTGCCAAAATTTCATGATATTCATATAAAATACCAGCCAATATGCTTTATAATTCCATTTTTAATAAAGTGAGGAAGACTTTAGTCCTTAGATGCTTAATAAATGTTTATACAGTGATTACAGAAAAAAAATACACATTTCACTCTTTTTGAATGTTCAAGAACACAGTGTCTACTGCCTACCCTTTAAAAGAACTATTTAGCCAAATTATGTGTGCTCTGAATTTAAAAATACATTTTTAAATCGTCATTCAAAAAAATTTTGTCATTAAAATTGTGTCCACAGGGGGCGCCTGGGTGGCTCAGTCGTTAAGCGTCTGCCTTCGGCTCAGGTCATGATCCCAGCGTCCTGGGATCGAGCCCCGCATCGGGCTCCCTGCTCAGCGGGAAGCCTGCTTCTCCCTCTCCCACTCCCCCTGCTTGTGTTCCCTCTCTCGCTGTGTCTCTCTCTGTCAAATAAGTAAAAATAAAATCTTTAAAAAAAAAAAAAAAAAAAAAAAAAAATTGTGTCCACAGAACTGGCAATGATGCTTATAACATTTCTATTCTAGAAGAATTTGGTATAGCTGAGATTCATAAAACTGCAAGTAATGTCTAGATCCCACCCTTTTCATTCCATTTCAACATCATGCATGTATTAATTGTTATTTTCTAAAGATTTTTATAGATTGTGCAAAGGGAGCCCAGGTGTTTAAAAATCACTGTAATTAGTAATTAAATTACATAAAATGACTGTTTACCTAAAAAAAGTCTAAAAGCTAGACCAGTATTAATTACAGGTAATCAGGATGATTTTCCCCTTACTGTTTATTTGTAACACCCAGTTACACCTTGAACTTTTCTCATATATAACATTTGTCACGAGGAAACCTTTAATAGATTTTTACAAAATATTTCAGAAACCAGTTCCAATTTGTGTATGAATATTTAAATTACACTATAAATAAAAATGTACAATAAATATGAAATGTACATTAGTGATTTAAATATTTATGACAATCCAATGATGAGTTGTTGAGGTATAATAATGGAAGAATATAGTTAAGAAACACAAGAAAAGAAGTAATAAAGAGGACAGGAGTCAGCCCCTTTTCCTAAATTTGGAAATTCTTAAAGACAATCTAGCACAGAAAAGAGCCTAATTCTTTCCCATTAGCTCTATCCCCAGATGATGATATGATCATAAGGAAGAACCAAAGAACCCTTAGCTTCACTCTCAACAGCAAAAAGACCAAAGAGAGTTTTTCTCTTTCCTTTAAGTGTTTTTAAAGAGTATACACTTTCATTATTATTAAAGTAATACATAGTTATTTTAGGAAATCTGGAAATTACAGAGTAGTATCAATGAGAAAAGTTAAATTGTCTATAATTCTAGAATCTAGAGACAAATACTTGTGCAGTTTGGTATATTTTCTTCCAGTCTTTTTTTCTATGCATATGGACATGAATTTTAACCTACTTTGCACAGTACTTTGAGTAGAATTTGGCATTCTGCTTTTTCACTTAACACACCAGACATTTCCTTATGGTATTTTAAGTACCCTTTGAAAGCATCATGTTTAAGACCTAGATAATACTCCAACATATGGCTTCCCCATAACTTATTTAAAAGTTCTCCCATTGTAGGAATTTAGGTTGTTTCTAATTTTATGTTTATATATTTAATAATGGACATAATTTTGAAGATTTATCTATAGTTTTATCCACACCTCTGATTTCCTCCTGTAGAAAAAGATTTCTAAAATTAGAGGTCTAAGTCAGAGGTATCAACTTCTATTGATATATATTACCAAACTACTTTCTCAAAAGACTATACATATTTTTATTTGACTCTGCAGTTTATGAAGGTATTCCTTTTCCACTTCTAGCTTTATGCTTCAAGAATGTGGTGACATCAGTGACGTACAAACTGGTGAAGCATTTCTAATTCCTTTATAACTTACTATTCTAACATTGTGTTTAAATGCTATAAACTGAAAAGCTTCAGAGAGCATTTCAAAATGTACTTACACTTAAGTTAAATTACTCGTAATCTACAGTTTAAAGAGTCGTGAACATCTTCACCAAATTTTACCATAATACCACCTGGCTCAGAACTCAGAAAAAAATAAAATTAAATTAAATAATGCTATCTTAGAAAGAGTGTGAGATTTTGAGCCATACAGACTTGAAGATAAAACAGAATATTGCGGCTAATGAGATATGTAACCTTGGAAAATTGTTTTATCCCATTTGACTCTGTCTCTTCAACACTAAAATGGGAAACGCATCTACTTTTCTGGGTTGTTGCATGAAGTGTGTGTGTGTGTGTGATCAGGTACTAAAAATAAAAAGGCTTGCTTATCACCATTCTATACATTCTATAGTGAAGCTCATCAGGAAACAAATCCCACCTAAGAGGCCTACAGTTATTAGCTTTTAATGTTTCATTCTTGCAAGTCCTTTATAGATTATTAAATATGTGAGGAATGCTTCTAACATAAAGGAGAGTAAGACAGAAAAAAAAGGGGGGGGAATCAGAGGGAAACAGACTATGCAGAGTGAGAAAGACTCCGACAAAATATAGTGTACCATAAAACAAGAACTGCATACCATAAAATAGGAATGATCACAGAGTAAAGAGTTCTTAAAAGTTACAAAAATAATAATAAAAGACAATATTTAAAAAAAACAACAGAAACAAAAAGAAATGGAAAGTAACAAGAAAAAAGAGAAAAATATCAGAATTAATCCAGAATAGCTAGCATTTTTTCCAATAGGAGTTACAGAAATAAAGAGAGAAATCAGAGGAAAGAAAATCACAATAATAATATAACAATGACAATAATAAAAAGAACAAAAAAATTACCAAACTGAAAGACAAGTTTGAAAAAGCACACAGGTGCCCAAAAAAGAGATCGTAAAATTTCCTGAGAATAGTAGCACCAACCATCAGAATGGCCTCTGACTTCCCAGCAGAAACACTACAAGATAACAGAGGCTTGAAAGTTCTGAGAGGAAGCTGCCTGTGCTCACCAAAACTACCAATCAAGCGTGAAAGGAAAGTAGAGACATTTCAAACATGTGAGGAGTCAAAAAACTTTCCCAAGCACCCTTTCTGAGAAAGCCACAGGAGGCAGGAATGAGATAAAGGTAACGTAGGATCCTAAAATCAAAAGCAGGAAAGAAAAGTTGTGGGATGACAGTTGTACTGGGCCCAGAAGCAACAGTGAAAACTGATGCAGGAGGATGAAGGGACACAACAGGAATATTTCCAGGACAAAAACAAAAACAGTTTAATGTAGCTAATAGATGATTTTATGAGTTCCACCTAAATCCATTCCCTTCTTCACTCCCAACCTTCCTCTGCCCCCATCAAGCTCAAGAGGAGTTTATTTTGTTGGTGTTTCAGAAGAACACTTTTCCTAGTTTCTTCTGGGTTCTGTGACTATTTTCATTTCCTAAGGTAAGGACCAAATTCGTCACTTGGCCTTTTGCCTTCAATAATAAAGGCATTAAAGGGAATGCTGTCCTGAGAACAACAACAAAAAATCATTTTAAAATGGTATTTAATAGACCTGTCATAGAACACTGGGGAACAAATAGCAACAGATACAAAGAAAACATAGAAAAAAATATGTGAGAAAGAAAAAAAAAACCAATCATAATACATGTACTGGTTCAGAAGTAAATGATACTCAATTATTATAAATGTAAAAACCATTAATTTAACAAACAACTGTGATGTAGCTTTGTAATTAAAATGGAGGATAATTTGGATGGCTGGGATGTGATCTTAGAGAAACACAGTCTCAATTAACAAAACAAGAAGTAAATGGATAATAACAATTTATAAATTAAGAAATAACTATATAAGCATAGAACTATCAGAAGAAAAAATTAGAACAGTTGAAACTCGTCTCTTAGGAGTAGGAATGGAGAGAGGTATAAGAAGGTTGCTATTTTTCTTTCATTTTAAGCCTATATAATTTTTAAACTGTTTAGATAATACTTACATAAAATGATTAATTTAAAAAAATAATTTAATAAAACTCACCCTAAAACTTTGTTCCTTTAGAAAGAAAACTTGGAAAGAGAGGACAGAGAAAAAGAGCTAAGGGACAGAAAGGGAAAGGGAGAGGGAGAAAATGAAGTAAAAGCAAAAGAGACATTATATTGAGAGGACCTATAAAACACCTTAGAAAGTAGCTTTCTCAAAATGTTTTTCATTAAATGCAAAAGAAGTAATCAAGGTAATTTAACCTGATTGCTAATTACTGTCTCTGGAATGTGTTAATTATTGTACTATATTTGTAAATAAGAAATAAGCATCAGTAAAATATAGCTTAATTACTTACGCTGTATTTCTTCATTCACTCCCCCATCGTACCCTCACCTCACTCAGCCTACTCTTCTTGTGCATAGATAGCCACAACTCTCCCAGCGAACCATCCTGCCTCTAATCCCAGCCTAGGTTCTCTTCACAGAAGACCTGTCTTCATAATGACACTCCCAGCCCAAGAACTTAACACTGTCCATTGTCTACGTTTAAAGTACCCTGCCTGGCTGTGAAGACCCGGACCCTACTTACTTCTCAAATCCAGTAACTGCCCAGGAAAAATCCTCTGTTCCAGTCACTAAGGTCTACTTCTTGCACAGCCATTCTCTCTGACCTTACCTGCCAAAGGACTTTTATAGTTCACGCTGTTGGTCACCCCAGAAAGGTTTCTATTTACCTCTTTCATCTACCCAAGTTCTCCCCATCTGTCACAGTCCAGTCAAGCCATATTGGCTCTAACATGCCTTCTCTGAAAATTCCACAGCACACATATTTAACCCTTCTCTAATGACCTTGACAAACATGCTTTCACCTCATATTAGCACCTATTTAAATATGCTCCTATTCCCTAATTGTATCCTATTTTTTTCAGTGCCAATTTTGTTTTCCTATAATTGTAGACAGTTCTGCAGCAGGAAACATACTGAACTCTACATTCCATAATATCTAAAATCATAAATGGAGTCCAGTACAGCTTTTTGGTTGCTTAAAAAATGTATTTCATAGCACCCCATGCATTTTTATACACATGCCACATAACCAGGATATGCTGAATAGTTTACTGATTAACCCATTTTAATCTACTAAATAAACATATTGTACTAATACAGTTGTCAAGTCCCTAGACCATTAACCTTGATGTTATTTAATTATTGCCTTTCATCTTTCTGACCCGAATCTGTGCTTTCACATGTATCCATCAATGTTGGCACACATTCCAATTTTCTAATTTAGAAGAAATTAGACCAGTATGTAAAAATTTTACAAAAGATTACTCAGATATATGGTAATCAAAAATAATCTATTACAAAATTCTTCACTAAATTCTCTTCATAATTTTTAATTTACTTCATTTCCAGTTAAAATTAAATGGATTTTAAAACAAATGGAATGTGGAGCATGGTGTAACAGATATTAAGAGGAAGAAGCCTCTGAAAGTTTTCTCTGAAATTCATGTTACCTGAATTTTAATACTTTAGGAATGAATATCCAATTAGAATTTGGAATTAAAGAAGAGTGATACGGTAAGAGAAAGAAATGTGAGAAAATCTTTGGTTCTACCGTGTGCAAAACCCTACTTCCAGTAGAACAAATATGTGTCCCCAACAGAAACTACGTTATTCCTGTTTTGAGAGAAATTTTATTTTAATTCTCCCCTTCCATCTCCATATGGCAAATGGTACATAGATGGGCCACAATTACTAAAAGAAGAAAATTCTATCGAATTTTCTATAGAAAAAAATCAAAATACCTATTATTATGAAAACCCACATGTGAGGTCCCTAGTAACCAGGCAACAAGTTGTCATGAGCCCTGCTGTATTGCTGGGAAAAGGCTTTGTCTTAATGCAAAACAAAAAACAAAAAACAAAAAACCAACCACCTGCTTTTGTCTCAGTTCCTGAAAATTTGCATAGCTATATTAATGAAAAAGAGAAGCCAAATTGGGCATGTTAGCATGAACAGACGTTCAATAAACAGTAATGGAATGGAGGAGATTTACACCCCTTTGTCGAGACAATTAAAAACAATTAACGTCTTCCTTGTCAACAGCCAGCTTCTAATAGTGTGTGTAAAATTCACAAGAGGTCTGCCAGTAGGATGTGTGACTATCGCAGCTTTCACAGAAAACTGTTTTGTTTTGTCCTACTTGTTCTGCAAGGTTTTTTAACAATTGCCTTTGGTAACTTAAGGAGAAAATTTGGCACAGAGACTTTGTTAAAATGTACATTAAGGCTGCCTGCCAAGGTAATGGTATAGAACAGGTGCTGTCAGAGTCAGAAGGTGGAAGTGAAAGAAGGAAACCAATAGACAGAAGGAGCTTAGAAAGTGACCCCGAAACCCGGCAGCCTGCGCTTCGCACTGTTACCACCACCTGGCCCAGCCAGAAGCCACCCTTCAGCCACTGGTCCGGCTTGGGGTTTTACACATCCCACTGGCAGGCCTGGCTACATCTCCTGCCTTTTTTTTTTTTTTTTTTTACCTCTTAGTAGAAGAAATTCTATTTTGTGAACTTTTTATTTCATTCCCAATCTGAATATATAAGGAGTTAGTGATTTTTCTAATTTGTTTGAGCTCCTATTTTACAGCCAAGGAAATCATCATTTTTGTCTTATCATAAATTCCTATTTCTTGTTAGAAGTGATATATATATATACGATAAGGTATTATGGATTGGGAGCTGACATCTTTGGGCTCTTTTATACATTAAAGAAAGTACAGATGGTCCCTGACTTACAAAGTCTCAACTTAACGATATTTGAACTTTAAGACGATGTGTGAAAGCAAGTGACACACATTCAGTAGAAACCATACTTCAGATGTTGATCTTTGATCTTTTTCCGGGCTAGCAACATGCTATATGCTACTCCTTTGTGATTCTGGGCAGGAGAAGCAGGCCGCAGCTTCCAGTCAAACCCGCGATCATGAGGGTAAGCGATCCACACACTTACAACCATTTTGTACCCATACAGACATTCTGTTTTTCACTTTCAGTATTTCATGAATTACATGAGATATTCAACACTTTATCATAGAATAGGCTCTAGTTAGATTATTTTGCCCAAATATAGATTAATGTAAGTGTTCTGAGAACATTTAAAGCAGGCTAAGCTAAGCTATGATGTTTAGTAGGTTAGGTGCATTAAATGCATTTTGGACTTAGGATATTTTCAACTTAATGATGGGTTTGTTGGGATGTAAACCCATCCTAAGGAGAACCGTAACCAAATTTTTATTTTATATATTAGAAACCTATAGCTGTAAGACAGAGGACCATGTTTTTGCTAAAAAAGCACATTTTAGAGGTATTATGAGGACATTTAGAATGCCCTTGTGGTTCACCTTTAATCTCTTCATTATTAGTATATTTCACTTGGACCAGCTTTAGCCCAGGGGCAGAACTGCTACACTGAGATCAGATAACAAAAGTTAACTTATATCAAGTGTTGACCTAGGAGGTGTGGGGAAGCAAATTCCTACACTAAATACTCCTAAAGTGTAATCCATAATACTTGTGTCCGTGAGCTATGAAGCCCTAGGCCTCAATTGCAGGGAAGGAAATCTTTTTGCCCTCTACAGTCTTAAGTTGGTGGCCAGGGCCCTGTAAATTAGACTGACAAAAGAGAGAACAAGAAGAGAAAATCAAACAAAAATCCTCTAGCATGTGCACTGGGAGAAGGAGCACTCAGAGATGAGTAACTCAAAGGGGAAGTTAGAATTTGGGGTATATATGCTTAACTCACTAAGGGAAAGGGAGGGGGAGAAAGGGCACCTATGGAAAAGCAAATCACTTTTTGGAAAAATAAAAGGACCTTTAGGAAAATATAGATGGAGGATATGACAGTATTGTGGTAATGTCTGTCTGGGTGTGGTGACCTTAGAGTTGCTTTGCAGAAAGGGATTCAATGACTTCTGAGTTCTTTTGGAAGGCTCTGCGTTTAGGCAGATAAGGGATTTCAGGAACTCAAATACCTTCAGCTCAAAGTAATTCTTATACCAAAGAAGCAAATTTAGGGACGGCATATCATGATCGCCTTCACAACATTCCCAGTTTTAGAGCTCTCATTTCTGCTTCTTTTCTACTCATTTACTTTTCTACTCTCAATTCTATTCTTCATTTTATTTGCTTTAATTTGGCGATTTTTAACCTGTATTTTGACTGACAGCAAGCCAGAAAAATGTCCACTATTCCATAACACTAAGCAGCATTTCTTTGAGAACTGCCTCTTCTTCATTTTGTAAAATACTGCCTTTACCAGATGGACAACAGGTTATATTAAGGCTGACAGTTTCTAAACGCAACCTGGTATCCTTGTTTATATTTTCTTTTTTCCTTAAATATTCTATATAATTAGGTTTTATATTTTTAAAAGTTTTTTTCATTTTGAAAAAAAAAAAATGTAAACGTCCTGCCAAAATTATTGGGTTTATTGAAACTACCAGTTTGTATCTCCTTATCCTTAGGACACCAAAAAGACATGAAAGCTGATATCCTACTCTGTGCAGCTTTGGCTGAGTATTCACAGTCCTTCCAGAATTACATGTGGTCACACAGAAAAAAATTCTCAGAAATGCTCCACTGGTCCCAAGGACAATCCAGCAGAAAAATGATCATAAGACAGCACACTTAAAGGAGTAATGCCAGAAAAGCTGGTCAAAGAAAAGTCTCTAGGATACAGAATATTACAGTAGTAAGAAATATAGAATCTATTTTTATAACTGAACCCAAAATGTCCACACTATACAATAATATACAGTTGACCCTTGAACAACATGGGTTTAAACTGTACAGGCCCACTTATATGCAGTATTATAAATGTATTTTCTCTTCCTTATAATTTTAATAACCCTTTCTTTTCTATAGCTTATTTTATTCTAAGAATACAGTAAATAATACATATAACATACAAAATGTATGGTAACAGACTGTTTACATTATTGGTAAGGCTTCAACAGTAGGTTATTAGTAGTTAAGTTTTGGGAGAGTTGAAAGTTATACACATATTTTCAACCGTTTGGGGTTTGACTCCCTAGGTCAACTGCATACTATTAAAGTAATTTTGTGATTTGTTAATTGCCGTAATTTTTAAAATTATTTATTTATTTAAGTAATCTCTATACCCAATGTGGGGCTCAAACACTTGACCCTGAGATCAAGAGTCACATGCTCTTTCCACCAGGCCAGCCAGGCGCCCCAATCACCATAATTTTTAAAGGCTCCTCATTAAATTATTTTTGCTTACATAACAAGTGAAATTTATCTTCTTGATAATTTACCTTACCTTATAATTTACATTACCTTATAATATATGATTCATATAACTAGAGTTACCATTTCATCTCATTACAAAAGAAAGCTTTTATAATGTATTTATTTTGACAATGTATTTTCTAGAGTTAAAAAGTTAATAAATAAAAACTGGATATATTGTATTTCTTTTGCTAAAAATCATTTTCTTCATGTATTCTTAGTTTCCTCCAAACCTTTTTTAAAGAGAATTTATTGACATATTTTTTACTTACAAATTGACATGTTGTTTAAAAATTGCTTTTCATATTGATTTACTTTGATGGTGCCTCTTACTATAAATCTAAAAGTAAGGAGGAGATGCGGAAAAGAATTTTGCCATTTATGACAACTGATCAGGGAAAGAAGAGGATATGATCATAAGCAGTCTTTGCAGGGAGCCTCTGGTAGGTAGGTCAACCTATCCATTTTCCAGAGTTTTACATTCAATTCTGTTA
Organism: Halichoerus grypus; assembly: GCF_964656455.1. Classification (NCBI taxonomy): domain Eukaryota; kingdom Metazoa; phylum Chordata; class Mammalia; order Carnivora; family Phocidae; genus Halichoerus; species Halichoerus grypus. The sequence goes on from NC_135712.1 coordinate 89,677,340, forward strand.
TCCTACACCATAAATATTGAGAGCCTGCTATGTGCAAAGTACTACAATAGATACTGAGAAAACAAGGTGAATTAATCCAGGTTCTTGCTCATAAAGACCTTATAATCTAGGAAATATATTTTATTTATATAGGTATGAAGGAGGAAGAACGGCCTGCCCTCCTTTCTTATATATAGTAAACTAGTGCTGTGAGAATTTGACCACCCTAATTTGAAGAGAATGTCTAATATCCGATGAAGTCTTTCTAGTCTAACTGCCACTATTTGCAACTATATCTAAATTCCAAAGTATGGCTCATTGAGGACATTCATGATCTGCCTCTTCCTTAATTCTTTAGACATATCGCCCTATCTTAAACACTATACTTCAGACATCACAAACTACTCTGCAACTAAAATTTAATACCCCTTCACCTTCTACTGCCACATCACTCCCTGAGCATCCATCCCTAGTCGGGCTTAGATGCTCACTTCATTTCTGCTACTGTACCTCATGCTTTTCCCTACTGTTTTCATTTATCACACTACATTGTACTTGCCTATTTTTTGACATCCACTACATTGTAAGGTCTTGAGAATTAGATACATATTTTCACCATCATGTCTTCAAAGTAAATGGCACATAATAGGTGTTCAACAAATATTTGTTGAATGAATGAATGATTACTTCAACTTCTATTTTCCAAGAGAAATAGAATATTGCTAACTGGTCCATTCCATGATCTTTCAAGTAGAAAGCTAAATAATCTCAAATGATGGCACAATCTGTAACTAATTATACTGATTAAAATCTCTTAAATTATAATTATATGAAGATTTACTTTCCTTTAATTTAATAGCCATAATAAAAAATGCTGCTAGCGATTTCTAATTAGTTGTTTTTTTCCAAATCCATATTAACTTAGGATTCAAGTACCACTGTGATACATTTATATAAGATAATTCATATAATTGCTTAGCAGAGTATGTGGCTCAGAATTGATGGTAGTGCAGTGGACTACCTCATGGGGATGGCAATAATGAATGTGGATCAATGATGTTATATAAAAATTATATGGAGGACTTATGTATCCAAGAAAATATAAAAATAAGTGATAAAAATGTAGACATCTATTTCAAAATATGGGAAATGCATAGCCATATATCTTCTTTACAAGTAATCTGGTTATTAGCATTATTATTAGATTAAGCATGCTAACTACAAACCATTGTATTGGAAAAAAGAATGTAAAATATAATTGCATAATTTTACAGTGCTTTGTAATGCATGGAATAATTCTCTGCAGTGTTCAAAAGTGTAAGTAAATGATATTGACATCTGAATACTTTTTGACAAAAACAGCAGTTACAGAGAGAAAGAGGGGGAAAGGTTTTTATATTCTCTAACTGTTCAAACAGTTTTACAAGTATTTGGAAAAGGTCACCAATAGAGGGCTTACCTGGGGTCAAATGAGAGAGGCCGTAAACCATCAAAAGTTATTTCCAATGTCCAACTGGGAGATCTAAAACAGAGAATAACAAAGACAGTTTGTGACAAAGCTGACACACAGTATTCTGGAAGGAGTGAAATCAGTTGTGACATTTTTCATTTATCTGTAAATGCCTCTTTGGCAGTAGACTCACTCAAAACGACAGTTGCTTCTTACAGAATAGGGGAGGCGATGGTAAAATAGAGGAATCCTGACAGTTGCTTTAATGAGATTCTGCATTAGGGCTACTCTAACACTATCCGCCAACAAGGAGCTTTCCCTTCATTTTCAGTATCATAATTCAGTAATCTGGAAAATGTTATCTCTCTGAAAAACCAAACCATCCAGTCCCTAATAGCCATTGCCAAGTTTATTTTCCTCTTATCTTTCAATTAGAAAAAAAAAAATTATAAAGCAAGCATCTAAATAAATGTCAGCCATACAGACCAATTATGTCTTTTTATTAAAAGAGTACAGTTTTTATTAAAAATGGCAATATGGAGGGGCGCCTGGGTGGCTCAGTCGTTAAGCGTCGGCCTTCGGCTCAGGTCATGATCCCGGGGTCCTGGGATCAAGTCCCACATCGGGCTCCCTGCTCGGCGGGAAGCCTGCTTCTCCCTCTCCCACTCCCCCTCCTTGTGTTCCCTCTCTTGCTGTGTCTCTCTCTCTCAAATAAATAAATAAAATCTTTAAAAATAAATAAAAATAAAAATGGCAATATGGAGTATGACTGAACAACTCAAAGCACACTCTCCAATAACTCAGTATTTGTTTGAAAATATTAGGGAGTACAATTTAAGCTACATCTTAAAAGTCTTTCATTTTAATATTTTAAGTTCCTAAGGGAAAGGAAATTATCAGCAAAGTAGTTTCACTAGTCCTTATAATTTGAGCAACTCTAAACTAAGCAGTCTAAAGATTCCATTTCATTTACCCATTCAACTGTTCTTTGATCCTATGCTCAGTACTTAGCATAGTTGCAAAGCAACTGGAAAAAAACTTACTTCTAAAAAAAATGTAAATTATAACGTGCAGGGAAAATGCAATTCAATCCAGGGCTACCCAGCGTCTACTACCTACTAGTCAACCAATAGGTATTTACTGAACTGGGAAGCTGTACAAAATCAAATCTCTGTGAACAGCAAAATGAAAAGAACATGCATTTTGGCATTTTATATGCCAATGCAACCCATGTCATCATGGATTCAAATTCTAGATTCCAGAGAAGTGAACTAATTAAGAGACACTGAAGAAGTAACAAGCTCTCATTTCCAATTTCCTTATCCTTAAAGTAGTGTTAATAATATTTACTGCATGTGATTGTTGCTATGATTAAACAAATGTTCCAGGAAGGGATAAAGCACCTAGCACAGTTCCTGGCTCGTACATAGTAAGTTGTCAATAAATGGTATACCTATTATAATTATGAAGCTTTACTGTGATCAAAACAAATGATACCTTTTTCAAATACAAGAACATAAGTAGCAACACTAAGTAGGAGGGAACCCTGGCTGTCAGGATACTATATTATAAGAACTTTACTTCTACCTCTTCTACTAATAGCCTCTTTGCAACTCAGTTCTCTCATCACAAAAATGGGACTGACATTCCTACCTTTAAATAAAACTCCAACTTAGCTTGGCTATGAAAGCTGTCTGGGTACTTTAAGTATCCAAATAGTATACATTCTTGGAATATGGCCAGTGAATCTGGCAGGGAGCACCATTTAAGGTTGGCAAGTTAACTGTGATCTAAGATTTCGGGTTGATAATTTTACCCAGCTGGACAACATTTAATTTTGAGATAATGTTCAATAAAGCTGAAAAGCTGCTTGAGCAGATAAATGTGTACAGACTCATGAAAGTTTTTGTCTCCTTACTCTATCTTCAGTTTGCCTACAGCACTGGTTCCCAAACTTAGCTATACATTAAAATCACTAGGGGCATTTTTTTTTTAATGCTAGTATCTATGCACACCCAGACCAATTAATTCAAAATATTTTTTAGAAGCTTCCTAGGTAATTCTAATGTGCACCCAGGGTTTAGAACCACTGGCCTAGAGCTGGATACTATGTTTCTCCAATAGACTGTTGCCTTTAATCCATTTTTCCTCTTTTTTGCTAGGCAAAGCCTCTGATTCACCTTAGGTGTCTTTTTCCTAAGAAATTCTGAAGAAGATGCTTATGCCCAGATTCAGGACAATCTTGATTTAGGCTCAGTAAATCACAGTGGTCCCAACTGCTTTGCCAGGGATTGATTTACGGATATATATGTTATCCATATCTAGCCAAAGATGGAGGGAAAGGTGTTCTGGGGCTCCTAGCAAAGTTCCGACTCTTCTAACAAAATGCTTTTTTCCCTGCTGTTATATATGGATATGATGCCTAGAATTGATGTAGTCATCTTGTGGGCATGAAGGAAGTTAGTCTGAGAACAAAGCTACCATCTTGAGGATGGCAGAGCAGAAGGATAGAAAGAAACAGAGTCTGGGATAATGTCATTCAGCTGCAGCATTAATTTGTCCCACTTCTGGACCTGTTATGTGAAATAAATTCAAGCAGCATCAAAGCATTGTGTACTTACATAGCATCCCAAACAATATTAAACAAACAAAAAGAGGTAGGTATATCCCAAGCCTAAGTTTAGGTCAAAAAATTTCTTTCATTGCTTATATTTTGAAACATTTTATGAACTAAACCAACTGGTGAAAAATGTCCCAATTTTTCTTACAAACTAGACAATTCTTAGTTTTATTTAAATGGCTTTATAACACTTATTTTTACTAAGAAACACTGTGTAATATGTGATATAAGAAAATTAATAGCAGATCCTGTCAAATATTTTTTTCAATAGTACTAATTTGTTCTAGTTTTTTATACACAAACATAATGTACAAAATTAAAATATATTTTTCTGCAGCACATGTATATAAATACGTGCATGTGTTTGCTTTTTTAAATTGTTGCCAACCATATGGTGCTTAAAGTGGAGAAAAAATGTTTTTTAATATCCAACCACAACAATCACATGATTTCCTAATAACTCTGTTTTTGCTTTTAATTGATTCTATATGTAGCTTTCACTTTTTTTAGTTTTCATTTCTTGAATGTAGTACGTCTTATTATTAAATGTCCAGATCATAATTTTGGCTCCAAAACGTCCCCTCTTTTTCTAAAGTAGTAATTTCCAACCCAGAAAATACTAGGGATACTTTGGTATGATGCTTTACAGTCAACCACACAGTTGGAATGAGATTAAAAGGGATGTGTTCCAAGATCTAATATGAAATTTCAAAGTGACATATACTGTAATCACTATGCTCCAATTTGACATTTTAAATCTGGATGCTTCCAAAACTTTAAGTCCTTTGTGTTGCTTCTCCCTCTCTCCATCCCATCGGCAATTTCTGTATTATTTATTCAACAATATAAAAAAAATCACCAGCAATCTTGTCGGAAAGGGGGAAACCAGACTATCCTTGGTAGATGGATGGGCTCTGCTAGATAGAGAATAAAACAATGTATCAGGAGTTTGAGCTTTTGGGAGCTGTCAGAAATGATGAGACAGCAGGAAACAGGACGTGTAGATGATGGAAGTCTCCAAGACATGATCTCTTCCCACATAACCCATCAAATCTTCAATTAATTTATAAATTTATAATTGTCATGGCATGTATAATGTGATGAATTTCTTGCAAAAGTCAATAGGGGATATAGTTTGGTGCAGGACGAATTAAGTGTAGAAAGGATGAAACTAAGTGGGTTCAATGAAGAAGGAAAAGAGTACTGGAAAAAAAAAAAAAAGAAGGGCAGAAATTCTGAGAACATTCCCTCCCCCAGAATAGATTAAAGTGTGAAATGTGTTCAAGCCAATTTTCCCTCAGTATAGTCTGAGAAATCTTAGTGTATACGTTTGTCTCCCTCACTATTCTATGAGCTCCTAAGAACAATGCTATCTTGTACTCTTTGAATCATAATAGAACTCAATAAATGATTGAATTTGATTCAAGTGGGAAAGCTCCTCCAAAAAAGGTATTATTGCCTACTACTCCCAAATTTAGGCAAGCTCTATACCCAACTGTCCTTTCCTACAGGAAATATTAGTAAGACTGACCTCTCAATAGTGCTAAGAACTTCGAAGAACTGAAAGTCTCATGGGCAAGTTTGATTTGAGGTCATCCCTGTATCTCCACATAACTTACTGCTTAGCAGAGGCCCTAGAATAGCAAGTACATATTGTTTAGTGTTTTTATTTCTATTATAACTATCCTTAGATAATAATTTCATTTACTTTTTGGACCACTAAAGGACAACCAATAGAATCAGATATTTCATTTCAGAAGTATAAAATTAGCATTGGTTTAAAAGGTTCTACAAATTTGTAAGAGGAATTTAATATTTTGTAGTTTATTGCTGGAGGCAAGCCCTTATATCTTGTGAATCCCATTTCATTCATAGAAATATATGAGATGTCTTAAGAACCATTGGTATTTCAATTGTAAATATTAAGGAAAGCTGCATTACAATGCAGACAGGTAATCCTGAGGCCCAGCAGAGCAATAATGATTAATAACACACTCTAGAGGGAGTATAAATTTTAATACTATCACTCATAAAATCCATGTTTCAAACGTTACAAAACAGAATCAAGTTTACCAAAAAGCAAATAAATCATCTTGCTTTGGGGCTACTTCTTCTTTATCTCTGATTTTTAAATAATCAGCACCATCTCCCGAGAGCAGATAAACTATACTTACCTGCAAGTTCTGAAATCCTTAAAGAGGACTCTCATTGGATTCTGCTTCTAGTAAATTCCACTCCCAGTGTTTATTCAAATTTACGTTTAAAAAGAGAAAGGAGACTTTAGGGAGGTGGCCTTCATAAGGATTTTATTTGCTGATTATAATGATGATGCACAATGCCTTTTCACAAGATTGCATGGGTTAGAGGGTAATCCCACTATCACTTTTGCACTGATGAGAGCCCTATTTGAGTGCTGATCTCACATCTGGTCTCCAAACTAAGACAGAACTAAAAGAATCCAAAAACTATGCAAAGAGTCACAGAAATCATGACTAAAACCGCTAGAACTAAATGAGCAAAAGTGAAAGAAAATGTAATGAAAATTGGTGAACAATTCTGAAGAAAAAACAACCGTGCATACAAATATAAGGCCAAATAAGCACAAACATCAATAGGTTTATTTTTAATGGTGCTATTGGGAACTAACTAGATGACGTTCATGATAGCTTGTTTATTTGTTTCATTGCTTTTTAATACCCATAATTTTATTCTTTTCATAAATTTATTTCTTTTCAAGTCACAAGAATTATCTAAGTCAATGTGCTTAACCTCAGTAAATTGCTTCAACAAATCAGTTAATAGTTTCACAAAATAATGTGATCATACAAGAGATGAATCAATTGTCCCATTCAATATTTTAATAGCCACATTTCCTATTTCCTACATTTGTAATATTTTATATCTTCTATAAAGATATTCCTACAATGCTAAGCATGCTAAAGGAGTTTAAAATATAAATGAAAGGAAAAGACTAACACACAAAACAATAGCTATTTTTAGTCAATATGATTGATGCTTTTAGTTCATGGTAATATGAGGACAGGTAATCTTCCCTACAGAGAAAGTATGAAACATCAAGTTGAAGTAAGCTCTCATGTGTGTTTTTAGATCCATCTACTTTACAAATTGGCAAACGTTTTTTTGCAAATGTTCAGATAGTAAATATTTTTGGCTTTGCTGGCCTTCTCTGTTGCAACTATTCAGCTTTGCTGCTGCAACGTGAAACAGCCATTGACAGTACGTAAGAGCATGGCTGTGTGTGTTCCAATAAAACTTTATGAAAACTGCTGGAGGGCCAGATGTGGCCTGGGGAACATAACTCGACAATCCCCAATGAGTTCATCATTTTAAGAAGTGATGGATCTCATTTTCAATATGAAATAGAAAGCAAGAAAAGAACTGAGGTCAGGTAGAATTTTTGCAGATACACCCTGAAATTCCAGAGCATCAAAAACACCTATATTTAAATATAATTTTTTTAAAAATCTAATGGATGTTTTTATTGGCTATTGTTTTATATTATCCATGCAAACTCCTCCCACCAGCAGGACAGATTCCTTAGAACCCACCAATAGATAAAACTCTTCCTGTCGTTGAATTTCCTTGGCAATTGAAATAACTTGGACAAGTCTACACATCAAATTTTGACAATTAAAAGCTTACTTATATTTAAAAAATAAAAATAAAAGACATTTTTGTATCACTCACATGTGCTCCAATTTTCTACCTCTTTCCTAGAAATCCAGATATTTTGCTACATCAGAAAGTAGAACAGAACAAAAATATTATTAAGTACAAGTATCCTTTTTTTTTTTTTTAAAGATTTTATTTCTTTGACAGAGACACAGCGAGAGAGGGAACACAAGCAGGGGGAGTGGGAGAGGGAGAAGCAGGCCTCCCGCTGAGCAGGGAGCCCGATGCAGGGCTCGATCCCAGGACCCCGGGATCATGACCTGAGCCGAAGGCAGATGTTTAACGACTGAGCCACCCAGGCGCCCCAAGCACAAGTATCCTTAAGCATCATGACAACTTCTTCCTTTCAATCCACCTTCCATCATGTAATAGATCACAACACATTCAAACTTCTGAACAGAAAATGTTAGTAATTGTACTATGGTTCTCAATTCTTCCAGTGATAAGCCACTAATAAAAATGTCAATGTTATGGGGCGCCTGGGTGGCTCAGTCGGTTAAGTGGCTGCCTTCGGCTCAGGTCATGAACTCAGGGTCCTGGGATCTAGCCCCGCGCCCGGCTCCCTGCTCAGCGGAGAGCCTCCTTCTCCCTCTCCCTCTGCCTGCCGCTCACCTACTTGTGCTATCTCTCTGTCAAATAAATAAATAAAATCTTAAAAAAAAAAAGTCAATGTTATAAAATACAACTAGTATACACTAGCTAGCTATTTAAAAATTCAGCCTACTAATGGGGCGCCTCGGTGGCTCAGTCGCTTAAGGGTCTGCCTTCACCTCAGGTCATGATCCCAGCACCCTGGGATCGAGCCCCGCATGCATCGGGCTCTATGCTCAGCAGGGAGCCTGCTTCTCCCTCTCCCTCTGCCTGCCTGCCTACTTGTGATCTCTGTCAAATAAATAAATAAAATCTTTAAAAAAAAAATAAAAATAGAAATTCAGCCTTAGTTACTAAGACTTACTTCTTCTCTATTGTTTCCTATAGAAAAGCTATAGGGGCGCCTGGGTGGCTCAGTCGGTTAAGCGTCTGCCTTCGGCTCGCGTCATGATCCCGGGGTCCTGGGATCGAGCCCCGCATTGGGCTCCTTGCTCTGCGGGAAGCCTGCTTCTCCCTCTCCCTCTGCTGTTCCCCCTGCTTGTGTTCCCTCTCTCTCTCTCTCTGTCAAATAAATAAATAAAATCTTTAAAAAAAAAAAAAAGCTATAAAAAGTGATCATGATCCAGTTTTCACAAATAACAATAATAAATAATGAATATTGATTAATTATTATAGGCCAGGCAATATTTCAAGTACTATACACTTATTAAATCATTTAATAGTCAAATCAATCCCACATAATGCAGATAGTATTATTATTCTCATTATACAATAAAGAGAAAACTACCAAAGAGAGGTTATACAGCTTGTCCAAAGTCACAGGGCTACTATGTAGCAAAGCTAGGATTTGAAAGCAAGTGCTGTAGCCTCCAAATGCTAATGAGGTCAAGGCCAGGATTCAGTGTCCACAGGAATGCTAATGCACAGCCTGTGTGCTCTACACTCTAGAAAATGTCACCACTGGGAAAGATGATGAAATAAGAACTAGAGGTACACATAGAGAAGTACAAGCCAGAAGTGGTAGATGAAGGAACTTCCTGAAAGCTTATAACTGGGGAACCAAAATCATTTATCCAACAAATGCTACAGGTCAATAATCCTCCTTGTAGACATGGCAAACACATTTATTTCAGGCTTTGGAATCAGCCTGTTTAAATCCTAATTCCATGGGGCGCCTGGGTGGCTCAGTCGTTAAGCATCTGCCTTCGGCTCAGGTCATGATCCCAGGGTCCTGGGATCGAGCCCCGCATCGGGCTCCCCGCTCAGCGGGAGGCCTGCTTCTCCCTCTCCCACTCCCCCTGCTTGTGTTCCCTCTCTCGCTGTGTCTCTCTCTGTAAAAAAAAAAAAAAAAATCCTAATTCCATACTACTTACTAGGTCATTTTTTTGACTACTTATAATTTATGAAACTCAGACTCCTATATAAAATAAGGATAACAATCAGAATTGTTTTTCAGGGATGTTATGAAGATTAAATAAGCTCCTAAGGGCTTGATACGCAGTAGGTGCCCACAAAATGATAGCTGCTATTATTAGTCAGGGTTTTGTTTATTTTTAATTACAGCAATGGCAAATGGTAGCTATGTTAAAAGACACCAGACATCTGGATAAAAAGCTAAAAATGTATCCAAACATTTAAATGGCTTGTCTATATAACTTTGAGTTTCTCAAAATTTACTGATTACCTCCTATGTGCTAGAAATCACATGCGGAAAAAAAAAAAAAACCAGTTGTGATTAGTCATAAAAACATACTCTCTAGAAGATTGACTGAATTTTTCACTTTCATCTGAACATATTACATATACAACTATTAAGTTAATTCAATTCACAGAGCTTCCTACCTTGTCTGTGACTACAGTATGCTCCCATAATCCCTTCAGTCTTACAGGGCCAGACAGCGTGAACACCCCTTCTCACCCCCCATCTGCTTACTTCCAGTTTAAAGCAACTTCCTTCTTCCATTTTCCCCAATGTGCCATAGAAATATTATCATTTATTACTGTCTATGTGTGCACCAAAGATAGAAAAGAATTGTATTACTGAATGCCATCTGATATATTTGTGATTAAATAAGGAGATGGTGACAAACGTATTTTACTGTAGCTAAATCATATGCCACTAAATTTTTTAACATGATATTAACTATGTAACATTGGGCACAATCATAAAGAAGCAGATCATATTTCAAAGAGCTTTTGTTAATTCGAAAGAGAGGAAAAAATAGAAAGACATGCATATGAACAAAAAAAAGGAATAAAGAGACCAATCATATTCATAGAAACAAAGTCTTTTTGTTTTGTCATTTTCTCTTAACAGAATGTCCGAATAGACACTTTTCCAAAGAATATGTGCACATGGCCATGGCCAACAAGCACATGACAAGATGTTCAACATCACTAATCATCAAGAAATGCAAATCAAAACACAATGAGATTATCACACCAATCTTGTTAAAGTGGCTATTATCTAAAAGACAATAAATAAGTGTTGGTGAGCCTTGGAGAAAAGGGAACTCTTGTGCACCGCTGGTGAGAAGGAAAATTGGTGCAGCCACTGTGGAAAGCAGTACGGAAGTTCCTCAAAACATTAAAAGTGGGACTATAATACAATCGGCATTTTATCCAAAGAAAACGAAAACACTAATTTGAAAAGATATATGCACCCCCATGCTCACTGTGGCATTATTTATAATATCCAAGACCAGGAAACAACCGAAATGTCCATACATAGATGATGAATGGGTAAAGAAAATGTGGTGTGTGTGTATACATATATGTGTGTGTATGTATGTATGTGTATATATATATACATATACATATATATATATATATATATATATATATATATATATATAAAATGGAATATTTTTTAGCCATAAAAAAGAATGAAATCTTGCCATTTGCAACAACATGTATTGACCTTCAGGGCATTATGCCAATTGAATTAAGTCAGACAGAAAAAGATCAATGCCATATGATCTCGCTTACATGTGGAATCTTAAAAAAAAAAAAAAAACAAGCTTACAAATATGGAGAATAGATCAGTGGTTGCATAAGGTAAGGAGTAGACAAAATGGGTGAAGGGGGTTAAAAGGTACAAACTTCCACCTATGAAATAAGTCATAGGGATGTAATGTACAGCACTGTGACTATAGTGAATAATACTGTATTGCATACTTGGAAGTAGCTAGGAGAGTGGATCATGAAAGTTCTTATAACAAGAATAAAGAACTTTGTAACTATGTATGGTGACAGATGTTAACTGGATTTACTGTGGTGATCATTTTGCAATATATACAAATGTCAAATCATTACCTTGTACATCTGAAACTAATATAATGTTGTACCAATTATACCTCAATACAGAGAGAACAAAGTACATATTCTTTTTCTACTCTGTCCCCAAACTAACTTTGAAAAGAGGGAAAAGCAAAATAATGTTACAGACTCATACCATTATGATGACTACAATAATAAGAAACATAACCTGCAGGTCATGTTAAGGTGATTAAATTTATTCAGAGGTCAATGGAGAATACCTGAACAATCTTAAGTAGGACTGTGATTTACTTTATAGTTAGGCCATTTCTCTGTCTCAACTGTGAAGAATGGATCTGGAAAGACTACAAGCAAAGAGACCAGTTAGGAAACAGTGGCATTAAACAGATGAAATAGGATGGTGGACTCAACAAAAGTAGCTGAGATAGATGTAGAGATGGATGTCAACTCTGGAAATGGATATCAGAGCAAACAGATATGAAAGATATTAGGAAGATAGAATTATCTAGACATGTTAATTAACTAGTTTTGAGGCATAAGGATAGCACAATACATCAGGTAGAGGCACAAAAAAAGGAAATGGACTTGGAGATGTTGAAGGAAGAGAGGGAGATGGTCTCTAACCGGCCCGCCATCCAACCTGTCAACCTTGGGCCTGGTTTGAAGAGTTGGTAATCAAAAATGTTTTTAAAAATCACTTTGCATAAAAAAAACTAAGCCTAAACCATTACTAGATGGAAAGTCTTGTTTTTAAAGACAAAACGTTAAATGAGAGATTCAAAAGCAATTTGTTCACAGGGTAGCTGATGTGCCAAACAGCATTCAACCAGAGTGTTTTTTTAAAAATGATATGCCAAATTTTAAAAATCAGGAAATCTCTCTCTCTCTCACACACAGCCACACAAACACACACACACAGAAGGAGAAAGAGAGAGATGTTTAGCTTCTCTATATAACTGGAAGATTTGAGAGCTATGGGCCATCATACCCACATAGTAAACCCTGGTGGAAGCTGGTTAATGACTACTTCCCCTAAATAGAACATCTATTCTCCAGTTTTCTATAGATTCCCCACAACTCCCCACTTACTCACCAGCATGAAGGCTCTGTGTTAGTTACCAGAGATCACCTTTACACTTCATTCATCTATTTTACCTACATAGCTTCTACAGGCATCTCAGTTTAGTTACTTTTTAAATGATATTCTGGTTTCAGGAGGAAATCAGTGAGTGACAGAAACATACTGGAAAGTTCTAAAAAGAAACATGTACAAGGATGTGAGCAAGATAATGGAGTAATAATCCACTGGACCATCAATTAAAGAATAATCAAAAAGCATTTATTTTAGCTTGGTGCCACATACCACTTTGTGCCAATCTGGTCTTATAACCAAATCAAGTGTTTTCTCTTCAAGAAAGAAAAAACAATTTGAAAATTTCAACTTGAATTTAAAACTTCTCAAAACTAATCAAAAGCAAAATCAGCTATTCATCAGCTAAGTAGCTCATCTAGATTTTCTTCAGGTATAATGTTTTAAAACTGAGAAAAAGAAAGACTATCCAACATAAAAGCAGAAACACTTGCCATATTATATTACCTTACTAGAAAAAAAATCCTAATATATGTATCAACACTAGTTTCAATTAAATTTAGGAAGCAAACATAATTTCAAGAATATGAAAAGGAACTGCTAGGATAATTGTTTTAGAAGTACTGCAATTAAAGATGAAAAATCATATTGCTTCTTTTGACAAAAGAATGTTTCACTGGCATAAATGAGCAGTCCCTTATGTAATATTTACTAATCAGCAGATGATATGTAAATAGGAACCCCCCCAAAAAAGAACAAAAATCCAAGTCTTACTTGGAATGTGAAATTTTGTTCATTTTCTCTAATAATATAGAAAATAAAATAAAAAGCAATCTTCAGGTTGAAAACAACTTCATGTCATACTCAACACTGAAAGTATATGCACTTTACTATAGGAAAATTATATTCATTTAAAAATTAATTTAAAAGTAACCATAGCAAGGGAGCTTTTTCACAATTCTTAGCTAATATGTATATTTTAAAATATATGTTAAAAAAAAAAACCTAAGGAATAATTTAGAAGTTGTAATACCATTGTCAAATATTAGGATTTCAAATTCATTCCTTTCTTGATTTTTTTTTTTTCAAATTTTGTAACTTTTTTTCAAATTTCAAAAAGAAATTACTATTCTTTGGGTGTTTAACATTTATAAAAATGACTTAAGTTTGAATTTCATTCTCATTAAGCATAAAAAACATCCGTTTCATAATTTTCTCCTTTCATCAAGTGAAAAATTAGTAGAAATGTAACAAAAAGAGAACTGTATATCATAGGGGTTGTTCCCAAACTATGCATACCCATGATTTAAAACAAAGGTAATATAAAAATAAACCACTTTTATTAGACAACAGTACACAGATCAATTTTAATCATTTTTGTTCAATAAGTAGTTTCCTGGGAAGCCTTTCAAATTAATCTGAATGAATATATATTGAGTGAGGTGGTTCTCCTAGGGCAACTAAAAGAAATGAGTTGTTTGTTCCAGTCATTCTGTAAAGGCCTGATGGGCCCTAACTCTTGGTTAGTAAAGTAGAATTATCAGGTAGGATTGAAGTGTCTGCAAACAGAAGATGAGCTAATATGTTCTGATGTCAAAGTAGTAATTTCCTTTCTCCCTAGGAAGAAAAAATAGAGTCTGAGGGTAGGTAGTATTCCCTTTGATATATGCAGCAGTGGAGCAAATGAATAGATTCATAATTGATGTCTGAATACACACTATTTTTAAAATATAATAACTGGGGGCACCTGGGTGGTTCAGTCATTAAGCGTCTGCCTTCAGCTCAGGTCATGATCCCAGGGTCCTGGGATCGAGCCCCGCATCGGGCTCCCTGCTCAGCGAGGAGCCTGCTTCTCCCTCTCCCACTCCCCCTGCTTGTGTTCCCTCTCTCGCTGTCTCTCTCTGAAAAATAATAAAAAAAATTTTTTAAATCTAAAAAAAATAAAAATAAAATAAAATATAATAACTGCCTATAACTAAGATTGCTATCAGAATACTGACAAGAAGCATGGGGGTGGGGGAAGTACCTCAATATTTTAGAGGTACCTGCTCCTGGAATGTAACATTGACAAAGCTCCAAGAGAAAACAAAGGGAGACAATATAGAAAGCATGATCACTAAAATACATTTTCGTTTGTCAATATTGTAGATTAGTATGAAATCAAAAATAAAAGTTCTATGGTATTTTGATAGCAAAAGTGGTACTCAGATCAAACTGCCTTTTTTTGTTAAATTTTTTATTTGAGTATAGTTGACACACAACATTACAGAAGTTTCAGGTGCACAACATAGTGATTCAACTTCTCTGAAGAGTATGCTAGGCTCACCACAAGTGTAGCTACCATGTGTCACCACACAGTGCTATTACAATAACATTAACTAGATTCCCTATGCTGTGTCTTTCATTTCTGTGACTCATTCATGCCATAACTGGAAGCTTCTATCTCCCCCTCCCCTTCACCTATTTTGTTCATCCCCCTATACCCTTCCCTCGGCAAACATCAGTTTGTTCTCTGTATTTATAGGTCTGGTCTGCTTTTTTGTTTATTCATTTGTTTTGTTTTATACAGTCCACATGAGTAAAATCATATGGTATTTGCCCTTCTCAGTCTCACTTATTTTACTTAGCATAATACCCTCTAGGTCCATCCATGTTGTTGCAAATGGCAAAAATCTCATCCTTTTTTAATAGCTGCATAATACTTGTGTGCCTGCATGTATGTGTGTTGTGTGTGTGTACATCTTCTTTATCTGTTCATCTATTGATGGGAAGGTTGGGTTGCTTCCATATCTTAGCTGTTATAAATAATGCTGCAATAAGCATACAGGTGTGTGTATCTTTTAAATTAGTGGTTTTGTTTTCTTTGGGTAAATATCCAGTAGTGGAACTATTGGATCACATGGTATTTCTGGTTTTAATTTTTTTTTTTTTTTTTTTTTTTTGACAGAGAGAGAAACACAGCGAGAGAGGGAACACAAGCAGGGGGAGTGGGAGAGGGAGAAGCAGGCCCCGCACTGAGCAAGGAGCCCAATGCGGGGCTTGATCCCAGGACCCGGGGATCACGACCCAAGCCGAAGGCAGACACCCAACACCTGAGCCACCCAGGCGCCCCTCTATTTTTAATTTTTTGAGAAATCACCATACTGTTTTCCACAGTAGCTGTACCAATTTACATTCCCACCAACAGTGCGTGAGTCCTTCTTCTCCACATCCTAGTCAACACATTATTTCTTGTGTTTTTTAAACTTTTTTTATTTTAGCCATATCTCATTGTGGTTTTGATTTGCATTACTTGATGATTAGCAATGTTGAGCATCTTTTCATGTGTCTGTTGGTCATCTCTATTTCTTCTTTGGAAAAATGTCTTTTCAGGTCCTCTGCCCATTTTTTAATTGGGTTCTTTGGTTTTTTAGTGTTAAGTTATAGAAGTTGTTTATATATTTTGGATATTAACCCCTTATTGAATTTGGCATTTGCAAATATCTTCTCCCATTCAGTAGAATGTCTTGGCATTTTGTTCATTTCCTTCAATGCTTCATTTCTGAAATCTATTTAGAGTATTAAGTTTGAACTCATTTGTAAACATTCTTTCTAAGTAATTTTACAGGTGACTATTTTACAACCTCAACCAGATACTAATATTCTTGGAAATAGGTACCAAACCACTATTTCTTCTGACTAGCCTGATGGTACCTAGTGCAGTAATTTACAAATGATGACATACAAGTAATTCTTTGGGGAGTAAAAATCCACAAAATAGTAATATTACTGAATAAAATTGTAATTTATTCTGTCCAGCAATTGATAATAAAAAATAACATTGATCAAATAAAAAATGACATTTATATAATTTTGAAAAACCAATAAGCAATAAGATGATAGCAAACATCTCTCTTATGAAAAAAGAGCCCAAGTTTGAAGCAGTTTCAATGAATAATATATAGACAATTTAACCTATTTATGCATACAACGCATTGTAATTTCCGTTAAAAAGATTACTGAATAACAACTTAGTAACTAAACAATTCTATTAATAATCAAACAAGTAAAAATGTAGATAATCCTCAATTAAATCCATGGGCATAAATGAATATATGCATTTCATACTAGATGTTTTGAATTGGAAATTTTATGTTGCAATTGGCTATATATTGCAGGTATTTTTCATGTGGCTCTTCACATGATTAATTCTTTTCTTATGAAACTTATACAAGACTATGATTAAGGCAGGAGCATCTGGACTGCCACCACATCCATCAAATCTCCTAGGAATAATGTACATCTTCAATTTAAAAAAAATAAAATAGAAATATAAAGCATCATTTTATAAATGCAATGAGATGAAAAATTCATTATCTTAACAGTGGGCACCAGAATTTAGAAATAAATAATTGATGACTCACTTTGGATAAAAGCAACCAAAGGGTCTAGTATAGTACATTCCAACACAGCTAAAAAGACAGCTTAACATTTTTGCAACACATCAGAATTTTAAAGGTGGGTGCATAGAGAGACAAGAGCTGAGAAAAGAAAGTTAGAGAAAAGGAGACATTAGCAAGACTTAATTAGGCAAAGACGGGGCATGGGGTTGAAAACTGTGGTAAAATAAAATTTTGATGTTGAGGTAACAGAAAGACTTTTAAAAACAGGGATGGCTCATATTTTATGTGAAATTGTTTGTATTATGACATCACAATGCCGGCCCTCCAAACCCAGATATCCAATAAAATGCAATCTCATATGCCTTTTGTGACTGGATTTTGTAAATGAAATTGAGTCTCACATCTGGGTCAACACAGCAGAGTGTAAACTAGGAAGCAAAAGATGACAAGAGGATCTCTAAACTGATTTTATTCAATAAAAGCAGGAGCTCATAGAAAAGAATAGTGACAATATGAAACAGTGCTTTTACTCTACCTCTGCAAGGGATTATGGACTTCCACAGGACATGATTTGGGGCTCCAGCTAATCTTACCAATATTTAAAAAAAAAAAAGACATATCCTAAGAAACATTAGAAATTAAATGTTAGAAGCATGCCAATTGCATAATTTTAAAACTAATGATAACTGAAATATAGATTCATTAAAAGTAGATAAAATAATTAAGTTGGTAGGCATTGGTGACAAATAAATAAATCTGAAGGTAGATACCTGTAACAAAATGAATAATCCAGAAATAGATGGAGGTATATAGAACATCAACATATCACTGGAATTCAAGCTTATATTTTGGCATTGTACATTTTGTTCAAAAGAAATTCTAGGCATCCACTTCAGTAAAGATGAAGTAACAGAAACCAGACTTACACTTTAAACAAGAAAACCAGAATAAATATATGAAAACACTGTTTTCAGACATTGAACAACAATAACACTAAACTATGACTTCTAAGAGAAGGAGAACAAGAAAGATGAGTCCTATGATTGCCCCAGTTTACTTGGAGGCAGTTTCCAAGAAGTAGCTTGGAAGGAAGAGGCCAAATAGACTGCAGCTGTTTCACTGTGTTAAGGAAATAGACTGGAGTTTGGGAAGGCCAAGGCAGTTGAATTTGTGGGAAAGAATACCAAGGATACTGACACTGCACAGATGGAGAAAGCTCTAAAAATCTGCATGGAGGTTTATTTCAGGAGTTAGGTGGCTACTGATCTGCCCTATGTGAGTAGAAATCACTTGAGGCCAGGGAAAGAATCACTTGAAAAAGTAGAATAAACAATTCTCAGAGCTCACAGCATTTGGGAGAAAGATTTTCACCATTCAGAATGGAGAGACATCAAAGAATACTGAGGGACATCCAGCAGAAACTCCAAAAAGTCTTGCCTTAGTAAAAGCAGCTGGGGGCGGGGGGATGGGGGGTTGGGGGGAGACATCCTTAATTACAAAAGAACAAAGATGAGAATTACAGCCAACTTCTCATCAGAAACTGAGAAGCAGAACACAATGGTGGACAATTCAAAGCACTGAAATAAAAAACAACAACACAATAAAACCATCAATTCAGAAATCTAAGCTCAATAAAAATATTTTTCAATAATTAAACTGAATACTCTTTCAAATAAAATTGAGAGAATTCTTTGCCAGCACATAAGAAACACAAAAGGAAGTTCTTGAGGTAGAAGTAAAATGATAGAAGTGGAAATTTCCATCCACATAAAAGATGAAGAGTTATGAAAATGATAAATACAGGGGTAAATATAGAGTATAATGTTTCCTATTTTAACCATTTTAAAATATAACCATTTAAGGCAAAAATAATAGTGCATTATTGTAAGGTTTATAACATATGGAGAGATAACATTATAAAAGCAAGAGAACAAGAAGGAATGGGGAAATGGAAGTTTATTTACATGGTTCTTACATTTTACATGAAGCAACATAATATTTGATAGTGAACTGGTAAGGTAAAAATAATGCAGACTTTGGAGTAACCACTAAACAAATAAAACAAAAAGGTACAGATGGGAAAAACAGTGAACACAAAATTGAATCATAAAATATATTTGCTTTATCTAAAAAAAGGAGGAAAGAGGGGAAAAAGTATCAAAGAACAGATAAGAAGTAGAAAATGAATATCAAGACGGTTGATTTAAAAAAAAAAAAAAAGGACAGGTGATTTAAACCAAACACAGAAGGGGTGCCTGGGTGGCTCAGTCAGTTGTGTCTGCCTAGGGCTCAGGTCATGATCCCAGGGTCCTGGGATTGGGCCCCACATCCTCAGGCTCCCTGCTCAGCCAGGAATCTGCTACTCCCTCCCCCTTTGCTCCTCCCCCTGTCTGTGTTCTCTTTCTCTGTCTCTCAAATAAATTAATAAAATCTTTAAAAAATAAATAAAATAAACCCAAACATAGGAATAATAACTTAGAATATAAGTGGTCTGAAAAATCTAAAAGGTAGAGATTGAATAATAACTATATACAACCTACCAACAAAAATTACTGTAAGTATGAAGGCACACTGATTAAAATTTAGAAGACAGAAAAAGAAATAACATGCAAACACAAATCAAAAGAAAGCTAGAATGACTACATCAACACCAGAAAAGAAGATCTGAAAGCAATGGATAAAATCAGGATGAAAAGAATAATTATATAGTGTTAAAGGGGTCAATGCAACAAGAAGACATAACATTCCTAAAGGTTTATGCATTTAATAAAAGATCTTTAAAAACATGAAATAAAAACTGATGGAACTTAAAGAGAACTACAAAAATACCAATTACAGAAGAGATTTCAACATGTCTTTCTCAATAATTGATATAACAAGTATAGAAAAAAGTAAGTATATAGACTTGAGTGATACTATCAATTTACTTGATCTAATTAACATTTATAGAACATTTCATATTTTTTTTAAAGTGCACGTAGAACAATCACCATGATGAGCCATATTCTAGGTCATAAGACAAATCTTAATAAGTTAAAAAGATTGAAATCATACAAAGTATGATACCACAATGGAATTAAATGAGAAATGAGTAACAAAAATGTATCAGGAAGCTCCAAAATATTAGACTCTAGGATTAATCTAATAATAATACTCTTCTAAACAACACATAGGTCAAAAGGGAAAAAATCGTATAGATTAAGAAATATATAAATTGAAAGAAAATGAAAACACCCTATATAATTTGTAGATGCAACTAAAACAGTGCTTAGAAGGAAATTTGTAGCATCAAATACTTGTATTAGAAAAGAAGAAATTTGTTAAATCATTTTCCTTAAGCTTCTACCTTAAGGAACTAAAAAAAGAATAAAAAAGGAAATCAAACACAAAATAAACAAAAGGAAGAAAATAACAAAGGTAAAAGTAGATTATTTATGAAATAGAAGATATACAAAGAATAGAGAAAATCAATGAAACCAAAAGCTAGTTATTTGAAAGAATCAATAAAATTGACAAAACTCCAGGGGTGCCTGGGTGGCTCAGTCAGGTAAGCTCTGACTCTTGATTTCAGCTCAGGTCATGATCTCAGGGTGGTGAGATGGGGCACCATACTCAGTGTGCAGTCGGCTTGTCCCTCTCCCTCTACTCCTCCCCCAACTTGCATTCTCTCTCTCTCTCTTTCTCAAATAAATAAATAAAAATAAATTTTAAAAAAATTGATAAAGCTCCAAACAGACTGAGCAAGGAAAAGAGAGAAATGACACAAATTGCCAATATCAGGAATGAAAGAAAGGACATTACTCAGATTATACAAAAATTAAATCCATAAGGAAATAAAATTATGAACAATCATATGGCAAAAAATTCAAAAATTTAGATGAAAACAAATTCCTTGAAAGATATGACACAGCATGAAATAGATAACCCAAATAGCCCTTATCAAAGAAAGACATTAGATTCAAATTTTAAAACCTTTCCAAAAGAAAATTTCAGGCCAAGAAGCATCACTAGGAATTCTATCAAATATTTAAGTAAAAAGATAATATCAATTCTACATTCATTCTTTCATAAAATAGAAGAGGAAGGAACATCTCCCAATTCACATGATGAGGCCAACATTATCTTAATCCAAAACCAAACAAAGACATTACAAGAAAACTACAAATCAGTATCTTTTATGATCACAGACATGAAAATAAATCCCTAGCAATATTTTAGCAAATTTATTCTCCGATATTTAAAATATAATATATAAATTAGACATAAATGCATATAATAAACAAATACTTAAAGAGCAATATATGAAAGGCATATAAAATGTGACCAAGTAGATGCAAGATGGGTTTAACATTCAAAAAATGAAATATGTGATTTCTCCATACTAACATATTTTAAAAAAAGGAAAAAAACATATGATATCTCAATGATGCCAAAAAGCATTTCACAAAATTCAGCACCTATTCATGATAAATATTTTAAGCTAATTAGAAATAGCTTTCAATTTGATACAGGATCTATGTTATGGTCTGAATTGTGTTCCCCCAAAAGTCATTTGTTGAAGCTCCAACCCCCAATATGACTGTATTCAGAGACAGGACCTTTAATGAGATAATTAAGATTAAATGAAGTCATGAGTGGAGTCTTAATCCAATAGTTATATAGGACTAGTAACAAATTTCTCTCTCTCTCTCTCTCTCTCTCTCTCTCTCCCTCCCTCCCCACTCCCTCCTCCTACTGCCACCCCCACCCCCTCACCCCACCCCCCACCCTGTCTGTCCCCTTGGACATAGAAGAGGCCAAGTGAGGACACAGCAAGAAAACAGCCATCTACAAGCCAGGAAAAGAGCCCTCACCAGAAACCAACTCTAACAACACCTTGGTGTTGGACTCCTATCCTACAGAACTATGAGAAAATACATTTTTGCTGTTTAAGCCATCCAGTCTGTAGTATTCGTCTATGGCAGCCCAAGCAAACTAATATGGCATCTCTGAAAAACCTACAGCTAACATCATTCTTACAGGGTGAAATACTGAAAACACTGAATGCTTTCCCTTTAACATCAAGAACAAAAAGTGATAACTGCTTTTACCATGTATACATCAATATTGTACTGAACATCTGAGCTAGTAAAGCAAAAACAAGAAATAAAGGCATGTAAATTGAAAAGAAAGAAGAAAAACTTTTTTTTCCAAAAAAAAAGTTCATGTGGAAAATCCTGAGAAATGTCCACAAAACTATTAGAATTAATAAATGAGTTAACAAATATACAGGATAAACTCAATATACAAAAATCAATTGTATTTTTTACACTAGCAATAAAAATTAGATTTAAATTTCAATATCACATCAAAGAACATCAAAATATGAAATACACAGGGATAATACTTTCAATTTTGTAAAACTTGTACCCTGCCAACTATAAAACTTTGTTGGAACAAGTTAAAGATTTAAATTAATAAAAACACATACCATGTTCATAAACTGACTCAATACTGTTCAATGTCAACTGTCTCCAAATTTATTCAACAAAATCAAAATTAAGATTTTAGCTGTTTTTTTTGGAGAAGTTGGTAAACTGCTTATATAAGTTCTATTGAAAGGCAAAGGACATGAGCCATTAAGGAAATGCAAACTAAAACCACAAATGAGATACCACTACTCACCCAGAATGGCAAAATTAAAGAGACTGATCTTACTAAGTGTTGGCAAGCATGTAAAACAACTACAATTCTCATATATTGCTGATGTGAATGCAAAATGGTACAGACACTTAAGAAAACCATTTGGGAGTTTCTTAGAAGTTTCTTATAAAATCACATACACACTTACAATTCAACCTAGTAATCCCAATCTTAGGTATTTACTCTAGAGAAATAAAACTTATGTCCATACATGGACCTGTATAAGAATGTTCATAGTAACTATACTGATTATAGCCAAAAACTCAGCTATATATGTCCATGATGCCCAGATACCCATACTGTAAGTGGATAAACAAATTGTAGTATATCTATATAACTGAATACTACACATATTTAAAAAAGAATAAACTACTTGAGCACAAACAACATGGATGAATCTCACAAGAATTATGCTGAGTGGAAAAAAAAAAAGACATAAAAGGCCACCTGTTATATTGCTTAATTTATATGAACTCTTAGAAAAATCTAAACTATGTGTAGAAAGCAGATCAATAGTTGACAGAGGCCAGCAGTAGAGAAAAAGGACAGATTACAAAGGCAAGATGGAGGTTTGTTGTGGTGATGGAAACATTCTCTATCTTGAATGTAGTCATGGCATAAACAACTTTATTAACTGTATGTATTATACAGTATGTATACTTATTGTACTTCAATAAAGCTCATTTTCAAAAATTAAGAAGAAACTGCTCATCTGTAACTACGTATGGTAATGGATGTTAACTAGAGTTATTGTGGGGATTTTGCAATATTTACAAATATCAAATCATTATATTGTTTTCTGAGATTAATATAATGTTATATGTCAATTGTACCTCAGTAAAAAAAGAAACTGCATTAAAATATGGAAAAAATTAGTTAGAAAAAATTTACAGATATTTCAATGAAGATATAAGGAAGGTAAGAAGAGAATGCCAGTTACTTAGTTTTCCAGATCTTGAACAACACTCCCTGAGAGCACATCATGGAATGCCTAGATTGGTAAACATGTATTATGACAACGGAGGCATTCTAAATCAATAAGAAAGGCTGAGTTATTCATTAAGTGGTAGTATGTCAATAGGCTAGCCATTTGAAAATAAAATAAGCTAGGCTCTTGTCTCAAATCATACCTAAGATCAAATTCCTTATGGATTAAACATTAAACATAAAAAAGTAACAGAGCATAATTTTAAATAATTAGTCATATAACTTCATGTAGGTCAAGCTTTTGTAAGCATGGCTCCACAGCCAGAAACCATAAGGAAAAGATTAACAAATACTGGGGGAAATACAAATAAAATTAGAATTGACAATATAGAAAAAAAATTTTAAATAGGTGAGATAAGGCTAATATCCTTTAAAAATATAGTTATTATTAAATAGTCATAGGAAAAAGAAGATTATACAAACAGGGGGGAAAAAGGCAAGAAATGAACAAGAAATTCAAAAAGACAGTGCAATGGCTACTAAATACTTGAAAATATACTCAACATCACTAATGAACAAACAAAAACAATACTGAGATATCAAAGTTCACCTACCTAACTAAAGAATACCCTTGTAAGGATGTAGTGCTAGTGGAAGTACATATTTACATTTTTCTAGAGAGTATTTTGCAGTATCATATGTCTAAATATTATTTTTTAATTTTAAATTTTAAAATTTATTTTATAATCTGATATATATATAGAAAGTTGTATTTATTTCAGATTTGTTTATATGGTAGAAAACTAGTCTAAATGTTCATAAATATCAGATGCTACAAACACAATCTGAAGCCACTGAAAATAAAAATGCAACCAATAATTATTGACATAGACAGATACCCATGGCAAGGTGCTAGATAAAATATGAGTATACCTTCTGTGTGAGCTCATTTAAAACAAAAAAATTTAGGGGCGCCTGGGTGGCTCAGTCGTTAAGCGTCTGCCTTCGGCTCAGGTCATGATCCCAGGGTCCTGGGATCGAGCCCCGCATCGGGCTCCTGCTCCGCAGGAAGCCTGTTTCTCCCTCTCCCATTCCCCCTGCTTGTGTTCCCTTTCTCACTGTGTCTCTCTCTCTGTCAAATAAAGAAATAAAATCTTTAAAAAATAAAAATAAAATAAAATAAATAATAAAACAAAAAATCTATCTTCCTACTCATCTGTCTCTCCCCTTACCTATATATATATATATATATATATACATATATATATATATATATATATATATATAGACACACACACAGAGATACACAGGTCTGGAAAGTTACTCTAAAAAGATCAATAAAAGTTATCCGTGATTAGCAAAATTAAAGGAAAGCTTTTTTATATTTGTCTATATTATCTGAATTATTTATGTGTAAAAAAATAAGACTTCAAAGGATTATTTATAATGTAACCTCAGATTTCAAAATGGGCAAGAAAAAGTAATGGAAATTTTCTGGGAATTTCTAGAAGTGTAAATCAATGTTTACACAAAATAAAATCTACAGTAGGTTTTTTTTTAAGCATTAGACTAAAAATTCTAGGAAAATATCTTAAGGATTTCTTTGCCACATGAAATGCTACTTAAGGATCTACTAAATAGTGTCCTTCTGCTACCCTTACCCCTAGTGTTTTACTTTGCGACTTTATATCTCCAATAAAAGATCTTACAGGCTTTAAGGTTCTTTTCTTTGAAAATTATTTTCTGCTAAGTCTTAAGAAAATAAAGTGGAACTGTGGTTTACATCTTATTTGAGAAAGACAGATAACCTTGAGTCTTAAACCTTCTCTGGCATTTTCTTGATCTTCACTAACCATGACCAAGGTAGAATGGTCTCATCTGCAAATTACTAAAAATAATCAGCTCTGGGAAGTGACCTTGGATGAAGCAATGTTAAATTGGCCAGGAAATTTTTTTGAGGCATCACTGTTATTAACTCGCAATTTTTTCATTTCACTCTGCCACTGATGCTTGGCAGGTTATAATTTTTCATTTTCGCACTTGGCTGAAACTCAGTGAAGTAGAGATTATGGAGATAGTAGTGGAGAATTTTTACAAGGGGATTTCCCCCCACTCCATAATATTAGGTTACAAAATGGATCTCTATTGGAGACAACTTATCAGCTGAAGATACGTAATCAGACTGTTAGGATAACAGTAATGACCTATACCATATTTTAAATTTTTTTAAAGTGCTGCCTTCTGTACATAGAGTTGATGTTATGACCAATTTATATACTTGAAAACATTTCCTTAGTGGAGATGGTTTGAGCAGATTCTTCTTTGACAACTTCATGTCTTCATGAGATTGTTTGCTGGGATTAAAGAAAATGTCTGTGAAAACAGAAAACACTTCTTTATACAGAGATGTCCAGTGACAGAGGTTGGAAATAAACTTGTACTACTATTAATGAATTAAGAGCTAATCTTAGGTAGGTGGCAACTATTTTTGGTGCATCCTTCCTCCTTCTTTACATTGCCAGTGCCAGTAGTCTGATGACAACTTATAACCATATTCTTTCTGAATCTTTCAGCATGCTATTCACTAACCAGCTTATAATAGGCACTAAAGAGGTAAACTGTCATTCCCTCAAGTAAAAGAGGAAAGAAAATTCATTTTAAAAATAAAGAATATTATAATATGGAGTATAGCAAATCACAAAACAAATTTGAGATTGGAAATATTCCTTAAATCAGAAGACAATGCTTAAATGGGTAGCTGGAATGGAGACTTAGAGACCAGTCTCCTCTAATCTGAAAAAACGAAGAAATGCCTACTTGAGTCACCAATTGCCTTAACTTACTTTGATTTGATCATTAGCATCCAATTGCACCTAGAGTAATGTCAAGCTGGAATACCAAACTAGGGACATTACTTGCTAGGAAAATGATCTTCTTCCCTAAGATCTTTATGTGTGTCATTACCATATTACTTAAAAGGAAAGTCTCCCCCAGAACATCTGAATTTGGGGTCTTGTATCTAATTGTGGAATAAAGTATTTTGTTCCCCTATAGTTATATATTATTTCACCACAGAACATTACGATTACCTCACAATATAATTTTGATATAAATGAGACTGCTAACTGATCATTTTTTATCTAACCACTGGCAAAACATGTAAATTGACAGAAGAGTTGCAGAGCAAAGAGCTTCCTTTGACTGACTACAGTATCCTAGAGTTAAGCATCTGCCTTCGGCTCAGGTCATGATCCCAGGGTCCTGGGATGGAGCCCTCCATCGGGCTCCCTGCTCCCCAGGGAGCCTGCTTTCTCCCTCTCCCTCTGCCCCCCACTCGTGCTTACTCTCTCTAGTGCTATTTCTCAGATAAATAAATAAAATCTTTAAAAAAAAAAAAGAGATAAAGTTTCTAAACTTTTTTAAAAAGAGGAATGGTAAAAATGATAATATCAAATTACATCTTTATTAATCTGTGCAATATACAGTACAAGCTGAAGTTTTAAGAAACATAATTAAGATAAAATAGGTTATTTTAATGCAAACAATAAAGGCAAAACAACAAAGATGATAAAAACATTTTAAACATAATGAATTAATGAATTTTCAGATGTTCTAATAAACATTTTTAATAAGGAATGCCTTAATAAATGTCCAACTCTTGATTTCAGCTCAGGTCATGATCTCAGGGTCATGAGATGGAGCCCTGCATCAGGCTCTGTGCTGGGTGGGGAGCCTGCTTAAGATTCTCTCTCTCCCTCTCCCTCAGCTCCTCCCTCCCCTCCCACACATGTGCATAGAGCTCACGCTCTCAATAAACAAACAAATAAATAGAGCATGCTTAATAAAATGTTTTTCTGTGATGAATAATAATAGCAAATAGACTACCAAATAGCAAATAGTTGATAATAAGATATTTGCTTTTTCTACCAGCCATTGAAGGGAAAAAAAGAAAAGTAGGAACAAATGGGAGAAGAGGAAGAGACTGCTCCTTTATTTCTCTAAAGCTCTAGAGACACAAATAACAATGCACCAAAGATTAGAATCAGGTCTACTCTTGTCCTACCAGGCAGGCCCCATTTCAAGCAAAAGGAGAAATAGTTTGGTTTGCTCCTCTATAAAAGCCAGTAACACTAAAAAAGCAAGTCCAGATTTGCTATGCATTAAGGTAGCAGCATTTGGTGCAGAAGTTAGAGAAACCTACCACTAAAATTTCCTATCTTTGAAAAATAATGTCAAGATTCGTTATTTATATTTTGAAAATTGCTGATCTGACTCTTCCACAGAAAATATTTAAAACTGAAAAACTTAATAGCATACAATCACTCATCCTAGCAGTAATAAGAAACATAGATGGTGTATACTTTATTACAAGACCTACTACAAGAGGAGTACTTTATATTCTAATAATAAAAGGAAAATGCTGGGGCACCTGGGTGGCTCAGTCATTAAGCGTCTGCCTTCAGCTCAGGTCTTGGTCCCAGGGTCCTGGGATCGAGCCCTGCATCGGGCTCCCTGCTCGGCGGGAAGCCTGCTTCTCCCTCTCCCACTCCCCCTGCTTGTGTTCCCTCTCTCGCTGTGTCTCTGTCAAAGAAATAAATAAAAATAAAAAATTAATTTAAAAAAAAAGGGAAATGCTGAGTCAAACTTGGAAATCTTTTTATTCTTGTAAAATTATTAAATTTTAAAGGCAATTCATTTTGTTGTTCTTGTATTATAAGACAATCCATAAATGTTCACTTCAAGATAGTTTTGTTTGTTCAAAATTGCCTTCTTTTTAAAACAGCATTTCTAGTATTAAGGGAAATAAGCACAAATCTTAGTCATTTTTGTGACTAAGTCATTTTTAAGTAGTCTAATTATTAAATTAAAATTCCAAAAAGGCATTTTTGAAGCAAAAGTAGTTTGGACAATCACATTTCTTATCAATAAGGTAAACTGAACCAAATCAAAAATAAATATTACCTATCCCTTAAGATAAATGTTGATTTTGGTAAGTAACTTTTGTTTTTATCATTGACTGAGGTAATAGAAAGGAAAATATAAATAGTTAAGTTATGGTTAGATTTTCTTAGAGAAAAACATATCAGGGACTATTTACAGCATCTGGAAAATCCTTA
This sequence comes from Halichoerus grypus, assembly GCF_964656455.1. Classification (NCBI taxonomy): domain Eukaryota; kingdom Metazoa; phylum Chordata; class Mammalia; order Carnivora; family Phocidae; genus Halichoerus; species Halichoerus grypus. The sequence continues at coordinate 89,706,150 of NC_135712.1, forward strand.
TGTAGACGCAGAAATACAGCAGACCTCTTTGGTACTGTCAGAATACTGAGGCATGCCACCTAAGGGGAGGAGTCACTGCCTCATGCCCTACATGTCCTCACTACCCTACAACTTTTATCTTCAACTTTCAAAAATCGGACGGATTAGGTGTGTTAAATATTTCCTTATTCCCTCGTCCCCACCTTTTTCTTAAAAAAAGCATCCAGGTGCCTTGTTTTATTCATGAGACTATGCCTGCCAGAAATCATTAACAGAAATAAACAGCAATAAAGTTAGGAAATCTCAGCCAAGGCCAAAGATTTCTCTGGACTTCAGTCTTCTCTCTTGAGTGTAGCTATATCATGCAACCCTCACTTTATAATGCAGACATGCTCAATGCTAAAATGACTGTATTAATGGAAACTAAGTCACAGCACTCTGCCTCTGAACGTAACGACAGCAATGAAGATTTGTGTAATGGACAAGAATGCTTAAATTTAAGTAGTACCAGAATTAAACAGCAAAGAAAGAGGTGATTAAAGCTCAAGAAACTTCCCTATCATAGCTGCTCAGGCATGCATTTTCCTTTAATTTCCCTTGTTTTTGAATTGACCATACCACCCCTCATGCACTATCAAAGTTTTCTGAACATATGAAAAATACCAAATTATTTTTTATTTAAGTCTGTTGAATGCCTCAGATTGTACACAAAGCTTAGAAAAGCATGTCATTGAGACTTTGGAAAAATTATTATTCTCCCCAATTAACAGGTTTCCTCATTCAAAACAGTAAAATATACTATATATACATACCAATAGCTAATAATAGGCATGAAAATTATTTACTAATGAAAAATGGAGCTCAGAAAAAAGAATTGGGATAATTCTGACCACAAATAATGTGTACCAAAATGCTATATAAGTTATCATAATACATTTACTAAAAGTATACAGTGGCATTTCAAGAAGTACTTCAGGTAGTCAGGATAGCAGGAAAAAAATTTGAGCAGTTAAAAAAAAAAAGATCTTTGTCTTTGAACAAGTCACAGGTGAAGCTGATGTTGCTGTATGATTTACGCTTTAGGAATCACTGACTTGGGGATTCCTCTATGTTCGAGATTGTTCAACATAGATAAGGTGGACACTCAAGCTATAGGAGACCTGAGGCAGGAGAATATGTGAGAATAGAGATTTTAGAGACTGAAGGTACATGGCATAAATGAATCATGACCAAATGGTACCTAGCGTCTTCCCAGGTGTCACATGTGTGAGAAGAGGGGTAGGAAGAGGTCCCTGCGTTGCCTTCATGCAACTTAGAAGCATAGGGACCTGAAGGAAGTAACCATAAAGATCTGGCCACTGATTTTGCTGTGGTTCTCATCCACTCAACTTAAGACCTGAGTAGAACAAAAAAGATCACCCTCCCAGATCAAGAAGGAATTCAGCAGACTGCCTTCAGGCTTTATCTGCACCATTAGCTCTTCTGGGCTTCATCCATCTCTCAGCAGCTATCTTTACTGACTCTATCTCTGGGAAAAGGCAGGAAGATCAGCTGCTACCGCTAAGTGCAGAACTTTTGGTTGACTTTAACTCCTCACATTTTTGTAATAAAAAATAATAAATATTAATTTAGACCAGTGCTCTTTAAGCATGATAAACTTGTAATTAACAGCATATATGCTTTGCAAATCAGACAGTGCATTTCAGTTAACAGACGGCTACTCTCAAGGTGGTATGGAAAATGAATGGAGAGGAAAACACTGATCTTAAGCATGCATTAAAGTCTTCTACACTGCTCCAGAGGAGAAACAAGTAACCTTCTCTTAAGCTTCTCTAATTTTCTTCTTAAGCTGTAATATAAAACTAAACCAAATTAATTAATTAAACTCAATATGATCACAAAATATCTGTCCTATAGGAGTAATCTTTAATTTAAAAATGTAGTAACTCCTTTAAAAAAGAAGAGGAAATTAAAACTAAAGTAAAAGAAATGAAAGAATACAGTAGAAATCAATGAAGCAGAAAACAATAGAATAATTCAATGAAATCATAAACAGATTCTTTGAAATAATCAAGAAAAAAATAGACTGGGGAAGAAAAGAGAAGACACAAACTTTCACTATCAATAATCAGAGATACAGCATCACTCCAAATGCTACAGTTATTAAGAGATCATCATGAAAAACTTTATGGCAATAAATTCTACAACTTAGATAAAACAGAAAAAAATAGTTTCAAACTGTCAAAATTCACTCAAGAAGAAATAGCCATTTAGGGGACCCTGGGTGGCTCAGTTGGTTAAGCGTCCGACTCTTGATTTCGGCTCAGGTAACGGTCTCAGGATTGTAAAATCGAGCCCCATGTCAAGTTCCACGCTGAGCATGGAGCCTGCTTAAGATTTTCTCGCTTCCCTCTGCCCAACCCCCCCACTACCCAACCCCATCTGGAGGGGGGAGGGGGAGGAGAAAAAATAATAATAGCCATTTAAACCCCTTTAACTTTTAGAGAAATTGAATTTGTAGCTAACACCTACCCACAAGTAAAAATCCAGACCCAGATGGCTTCATTAGAAAAGTCTCCTAAATACTTAAGGAAGAAATAATCTCAAAACCTAAAAAAACTTTTCCAGAAAAGTGAGGAGGAGGAATATTTCCCAACTCATTCTATAAGGCTATCATTACCCTACTATTATTATGCTGCAAGAAAAAGATAAATGAGGCCAATATGCCTCAGGTAAATAAATGCAAAAATTCAAAACAAAATTTTGGCCAACAGAATCTAACGATATATAATGATCAAGTGGGGTTTATTCATTTATTCCAGAAATGCAATGTTGGCTTAACATTTAAACAGTAATTAATATAATTCACAATATTCCAGGCTGAAAAAAGAAAAACATGATCATTTCAATGGATGCAGAAAAATCACATGACAAAATCCCTTATCCATTCATGCTAAAAATTCTTAGCACACTAGTAATAGAAGAGAACTTTTGGCATTTACCAAAAAAACCTCCACTTAACAGTATACTGAATGGTGAAAGAATGAACGTTTTCTTCATAAGATCAGGAAAAACATAAAGATGCTTGTCACCACTTTTATACAACATTACTCTAAAGATTTTAACAAGAGCAGGTGTGTGTGTGTGTGTGTGTGTGTGTGTGTTGAGGGGGATGGGGAGTTTAAAATAATAAAAGGCATTCAGATTGGAAAGGAAGAACTGAAACTGCCTTTGCAAATAATCTTATAAGACATGATAATCTATATAGATAATCCAATGGAATCTACAACAACAAAAAAACTAGAAATAATGAGTTTATTAGCAAGGTTGTAATACCCAAGATCAACATACAATACATAAAAATCAACTGTATTTCTAAAAACTACTAATGAATCATCAGAAAATCAAATTTACAAAAAAATGCCCTTAAAACACATAAAAATATGAAATATTTAGAAAATAAATATGACAAAAAAGTATAAGACTTGTGAAATAACAACTTAAAATATTGTAGAAATTAAAGATATCTGTAAATAGAGAGGCATACCTGTCCATAGGTCAGAAAACACAATAGTGTTAAGATGTCAATTCTCCCCGAATTGATATGATTCAACATATCCCAAACAAAATCCTAGCCAGATTTTTGTGTTAAATTGAAAGCTGATTCTAAAATTCATGTAGAAATGCAAAGAGCCTAGAATAAGCAAAACAATTCTGAAAAAGAACAAAGTTGTAGGGCTAGCTCAGAGATAGGCAAATAGATCAATGGAACAAAATAGATATTCCAAAAGAGACACACACATGTATGGACATCTGATTTTTTACAAAGGGAAAAAGGTAATGCAGTTTTTAACAATTGATGCTGGATTGTTGTGATGAGGTGGGTGTTGTATGTAAGAGATGAATCACTAAATTCTGCATGTGAAACCAATTTACCATATATGTTAACTAACTTAAATTTAAATAAAACACTGAAATTAAAAAAAAAAACAACTGATGCTGGAACTGAAAAATCAATATACAAACAAACAAAAGAAAAAGAAAAGACAGCTGATCCATGCTTTAATCCATATATAAAAATTACTCATAATGGATCACAGACCTAAATTCTAAAAAATTAAAACTTTTAGGGGCGCCTGGGTGGCTCAGTCGTTAAGCATCTGCCTTCGGCTCAGGTCATGATCCCAGGGTCCTGGGATCGAGCCCCACATCGGGCTCCCTCCTCGGCTGGAGGCCTGCTCCTCCCTCTCCCCCTCCCCCTGCTTGTGTTCCCTCTCTCGCTGTGTCTCTCTCTGTCAAATAAATAAAATCTTTAAAAAAAAAAAAAAATTAAAACTTTTAGAATAATGCATAAAAGAAAACCTGTGAGCTTGGTGTAAACAAAGATTTCTTAGTATGATAATGAAAAAGCATAATCCATAAAAGAAGAAAATGACAAATTGGATTTCATCAAAATTTTAAACTTCTATTCAAAAGACACTGTTAAAAAGAATGAAAAGACTAGCCACAGACTAGGAAAATATATTTGCAAGTCACCTATATGATAAAGAATTTGTATCTAGAACGTGTAAAGAACTCACAACTCAACAAAAAAAAATTTGAAAATTTGGCAAAAGATTAAGACAAGCACATCATCAATAAATATATATAGACAGCAATAAGCAAATGAAAAGATACTTAAGATAGGGGCGCCTGGGTGGCTCAGTTGGTTCAGCATCTGCCTTTGGCTCAGGTCATGATCTCAGGGTCCTGGGATCGAGCCCATTGGGCGCTCTGCTCAGCAGGGAGTGTGCTTCTTCCTCTACCCCTCCCCCCTGCTCGTGATCTCTCTCTCTCATGCTCTCCCTCTCTCTCTCTCAAATAAATAAATAAAATCTTAAAAAAAAAAAAGATACTTAACATCATTGGTCATAAGAAAAATGCACATTAAAACCACAAAGATATACCATTATACTTCTATCAGAATGGCTAAAATTAAAAAGCTTGTCCACAGAAAGTGGAAGACCGGAAAATCTCATGCACTGCTGACTGGAATGTAAATGATACAACCACTCTGGAAAACAGTTTGGCAGTTCCTTAAAAAGTTATACATATACCTACCATATAGTCCAGCCATTCCACTCCTAGATATTTCCCCAAGAGAAATGAAGGCATAAGTCCAGATATAATCTTGTATATGAATGTTCTTAGCAACTTTATTTATAAGAGCCAAAAACTAGAAGATCTCAAATGTTTTTCAACAGGGAAATAAATTGTAGCACATTCATATATTGGAATGTTGTTCGACAAAGAAGAAAATAAACTATTAATACACACAATACAAATGAATCCCTAAACTATGCTTAAAGAAGCATAAAACAGCACGCACTTTATGACCTATTTACATAAAATTATAGAAAATGAAAACCAATATATAATAACAGAAAGGAGATCAGTGCTTTCCCAGGAAATGAAGGCAGGGGCAGGGGTGGGAGGGAGGAATTATAAACAGGCATGAGAAAACTTTGGGGCCTAATGGATATGTTCGCTATAGTGTAGTGATGATTTCACGGGTATAGTCACATGTTAAAACTTTACAAACTGCATACTTGATATATACCTTATTGTATGTCAATTATGCCTCAATAAAGCTCTAAAAGATAAAAAAGAAAGCAAGCCTCTAAAATGTTAGGATTCAGTGATTTTCACTTGAACCACTAAACACACGTATATTCAAAATGTTCATTTTCGGTCGCGTAGGTGGCTCAGTCTGTTGGATGGCTGACTCTTGATCTGGCTCAGGTCATGATCTTGGGGTCCTGGGACTGAGCCCCAAGTGAGGCTCTGTGCTAAGTAGGGAGTCTCTTTAAGGATTCTCTCTCTGCCCTTCCTCTTGCTTGAGTACTCTATCTCAAATAAATAAATAAATCTTTTTTTAAAAATGTTCATTTTCATTCCAAAGATACTATTTGCCAGGTTCATCTTTCAGTTTTTGACATAGAAGACTCCTGCACTGAAAAATATTAGAATGCAATACATTGTCACTTATTTTAGCCAAAGTCCTCTAGTTTTCATAATCATCACAAGCAATCAGCAAGGGATGGAACTATTATTTATTCATTCGAAAAATACTTATTGAGTGTTACAGTCTGTGCCAGGTACTAAGAAAACAAGATAAATAAAAATGAGTCCCCACCATCAAGGAAGTCATGGTCTCGTGGGGAAGACAGGTATTTTTGAAGCTGATGTTCAAAAGATGTGGCAGGTACAATAATAAAGATATGCAGAGGTGTGTTCAAGGCATACTGTGACCAAGGAGGTGGCATACCTAAGGAGTTGCAGGCAAGAAATAATGCAGGCTAGGGGAAGAAAAGCTTTCCGAAGGAAGAAACTTCTAAACTACATGTAAATAGTAACATTAAAATAACAAGATAGGGGCGCCTGGGTGGCTCAGTCGTTATGCATCTGCCTTCAGCTCAGGTCATGATCCCAGGTCCTGGGATGGAGCCCCACATCCGGCTCCCTGCTCAGTGGGAAGCCTGCTTCTCCCTCTCCCTCTGCCCTTCCCCCGGCTTGTGCTCTCTGTCAAATAAATAAAACCTTAAAAAAAAATAAACATGATAAAAATAAAATAAAATGATAATTCAGGTACAAAGAAAAATTTCTTCCTTTTAGGACCTACTGACACACGTTCCAAGACTGGACAGACTTCAATATAAATATAAGGTGAATATATGGTAATGATATACCCCTTTAAAAGTAAAGAGAAGGAATGATTCTGAAAGGTATTACCTGTGTGCATATCAGCTATACTTTCAAAATATTAAATGTTGGCAAAATTATAAAATGTTAAGACTCAAGAATCTGGAAGTACAGGTTTTTATAAATAGCTTTAATAAATAATTCACTTGTTTATTCATGAGCAAGTAACAGAATAGGTAAATAATGGGACTAGGACAGAGAATGCATCTGTATACTGGCCTTATTATTTTGATTACTTAGGATAACTAATTCATTAAAGAACATATTCAGTTTAAATCTTACTACCAATAGACTCATGCTTAACTTTTTACAGTATTATAGCCCTTGAGGAGTTCCACAAGAATTGGAACTTTATGAAGGTAAAGAAGAATAGTAATGGAACTATTCTAACACAATTTGGATTCCATGTAATTCAATTATTCTATTATTGCAGCAGTATCCATCAAAATAACAGAACTGTAGCTGATCTCATTAAGGTCAACGATAGGAATAAGCTGAGATGAAAACTAGAATTTAACACTGTGTTAACCGAGGACATTTAAAAGATTAATAATTCCAACCTTGAATATTGAACAGATCCCATCTAAATATATAGATGGCCAAATAATCCTTTCCTTTACCCAATTTTAAGATGTACATGTGTTGGTATATATATTATATATATATATGTATATATGTGTGTATATATATACACACACAAACACATATGCACACACACAACATAGGCTGGCATCAATGAATACATACATGTGTTGGGGTATATGTTTATTTATATATGTATATATTTATATTTATATGTGTGTATATATAATATATATAAATAATCAGCTGGCATCAATGAATACATACCTTTAACATTAAGAGAGAATTCTCTGTCCCACAATCTAGGCACAGGAAAAATAAATCTTTACAGTTTGATGATCATGCAAACAGCCAAGAAATGAGGCAAATATTATCAACATCTAATGTCAACACCGACAAAGCCAAATTGCTAATGGAAATTACATTTTCTCCTTGGCATATTTAGTGCTTCAAGAGTGTCCAATATTTTTATAGTATATCAAATGAGAAAATTTCAGGTAGTAGAGACAGTATATGCAGAGACTGAGTGGAGAAATACTGAGGGATATCTAATGAGGTTATGGAACAAATCAACACAGCTTGCCTGCTTACTATTCATTAGCCACCTTAAAAGACCAGAGGTGCCACCTCTTCCTGCCAACAGCTGCTGAACCAAAAGAAAGCATCACTGGAGTTCCAGAACACAAACATCATACAATCAGAAAATGTCAGAGCTAGAAAGGCTCGAAGAGGTCACAGAGTAACTGTGCCCATAAATCTGTAGGTCATGGTTACACTTGAGTGATTCTACGAACTTCTTGAAATTGTATGCAAAGTTTTGTGCATACATGCAGAAGAACCACTTATCTAGTTCCATCATTTCATTTAATGGAAGGGGAAACAGTTCCATTGAAATTGAATCACAGCTCACAAGCACTAAATTGGAGACAGGATCTCTTGAGTCCCAGCTATTTGTTTTTGCTATCACACCAAGTTGTCTCTTATTAAGTATTAAAAATCTTAACTGCAGCAGAAAAAGACAGACAGCTGTGATCCCTAATCCCAGATTTTCTGAAATATTCAATATCCCCTGTGTAATCACTCAATAAACCTTCCGTGAGTCCATTTATACTGCCCTTCCTGTCAAAGTGCCAAATATAACCTGGGTGATATCTGTGTTTTGGCAGCCCTTGCAAGTGAATCAATATCTGACACAAGTAGCTCATGCCCTACTGGCATCTCAGAAACCAAATATAGTCTGCCAGAACACTCAAGGAAGAAATTAGAAGATACAAAAAGGTTTTGAGAATATAAGTGTTCAAGGACAAAGCTATGTAGTAACTTATACTGTCTTGTGTATAGTTGACGCTCAGCAAACGTTTGTTGAACTGATGTGTAAAACTATCTAACAAATGGTCACCCTGACCATTCCCAAATGAGGAAAAATTCTTGCTCAAGAATCGCCTCTCTTATGAATACACTAAGGCTATTTTTTTTAAGCTAGCTTTCCTTAAGAAACTCCATATATACTGATCAATCTTTCAGTTATTCCAAAATAGCTCTGAATTTAAAAGTAGATGTCAGGGTTTTACAAGTTCAATAAATTAATAAGACTTTCTCTCAGTGTTGCTGATATATATATATAGAGAGAGAGAGAGGATATACATAGATAAAGGATATATCCTTTATCTATATATATGTGTATATATATATATCTTTTATCTATATATATCCTATATGTGTGTATATATATATATCCTTTATATATAGATAGATAAATGACATCTCTCCAGTAAGATATTTTGGCTAATAAGAATCTTTTCATCAAATTAATAACACCATTAGATTCACTTTTAGCTGTTTTAGATGGTTTAACAGTAGTCTTTGGGGTCTAATAACATACTGCTGACTTGGGCAAGCTGCCATCATACTCAACATGAGTTTGTACAAAGTAAATTCTCCATCTCAAATCTAAATAAAGTGTTTTCCCTGCAAAACCTGCTTCTGTCCCTATATTAACTACTGTGATTAGGAGCAAGATAATTTATCTAGTCCCCAATCCAAATGGTTTACTAAACTTTCCTCTCCCTTACCTAAAACATCTCCTGAATAAGGATACCCAAATATATCCCATAAACATCTCAAATTTACAACGTCCTTATTCCTGTCATTACTTTCTCATCAGCTTGAGCCAAAACTCATAGCTCTCCCTACCTTTAACTGTTCCAATTCTAGTTTTTCCTTCATATGACATCAGAATTAGTTTTCTGAAAGTAAATCTAATCATTTCTCACTCTTGCTTGAAGCCTATTAGTGGCTTCCTACAGCATTCAAGTAAATTCAGATTTTTACCTTAAAACATAAGGCTTTTGGTAATTAAAACTTGGTGTCCTTTCCATTCTCATGTGCACCAACCCATAACATCTCCTACAAGCTCTTTTAAACCTCCCGCTTAGAGACCTTGTCAAGATTCTCCACGTCAGCCTGTTTTTTATTCTCTCAACTTTTAGCATATACTGTACCCACACTCCATAAAACACTCTCTCTGACATGTTTTCTATCTGGCATAGAAGCTGCCCCTCCTTCATGGCTTAGGCAAAGGCTGCAAAAAACCTTACCTGTCTCCCCCCACATGAAGTCAATTATTTCCCTTACATTCTATCAGCACACTTAAAACAATATTTTATGAAACATACAGACTGAAGTTAAAGATATTACCTGAACATAATGAGAGTGAATTAAAAATCAGTACCAAAAAGATATCTAGAATCCCCAAATATGCATACTTCTAACTTCCCCATGGGTCAATGGAGGAATATCAGGGAAATTAGGAAACATGCTACATTAAAAAATCATAAATACATGTTACACAAAATTCATGAAATGGAGTGATATCAGTGAAAATCGGAGTGAGAACCTCCAAAAACTCTCTCTTACATAAAACCAACAAGAGAGCTGGCAAAATTGTTAGAATCAACTTTTTCAAAACTCAGGAAACCAAAAGCTTAACCAAAGGCTTGTAGCATTCTGGGGAGTGTTTATTCAAGAAAAATAACTGATTTCAGTAAAAACAATGATCCCTGTGGAATTTGAATTTGCCCTACTCCCTTCCCCCACTAGTTGAAAACTAAAAGCCCACATTTGTGGTGAATACCAGAGGACAGGCCACCTCTAAAAAAAAAAAACAGCATGGGTCTGGAGCATCTTCAAACTCTCATTCCCAGGGAAATGTCATGATATGACCTACTTTGTGGTTCCTAGAAGACCCACTTCAAGCTTCTCTGTATTTGACCTACATCAGATCTCACCCAGTGGGAAAAGCCTTTTTCCCAAAGACATCTGTTGAAAACAATTACAAGAATTTTATTTTAACTTTACAGTTGTCTAAAGCCTCTCTCCTTGGCTTACAGATGACTATCTTCTCTTTGCGTCTTCACATGGTCTTTCTTTTGTCCATATCTATGTCCAAATTTATAAGGATGCCAGTGATATTGGATTAGGGCCCACCCTAATGACCCCATTTTAATCTAATCACCTCTGTGAAGATGCTACACCAAATAAGCACATGTTCTGTGGTACGGGGGGTTAGAACTTCAACATGATTTTTTTTTGGGGGGGGGGCACAATTCAGCCCATAACATCTATCCTCACACATATAAAAAGTTGTGTTATAGTTATGTTTTTCAGTCTTTTGTTTCCAAATAATGAGCCATATTTTTCAGAATATTTTCTATTACCTTTAAAACATTATATTAAGAAAAAAATCCCTAAGGTGTCTAACTATGCTTTTGAAACTCGATTGTTACAGCAAAGTGGAAAGGAGAACAAATGGACTGATTTTAGTCCTGGCTCAGCCATTAACCATCAAATTTGCCCTGTACTTAGTACTTAAATGATGCATACTTCAATTCTTCACCTGGAAAAGGAAGTGGTTGGACTGAGTCCCTCTGCAAGCCCAAAGACTGATTCTACCTTGTCTTATTTTGCCACAATTGGCACTGTTGAAAGTGGCCTAGAAATAACACAAGAACATTTATTTAAATCAAGAGAGTAATGTAAATTCAGTTGAGTCTGGAAATGTATGCACAGCTGAAAACCACGAACCTTCCAGACTTCTTATACAAATTTCATCCATTCTCTGAGGACAGACTGCTTTTGGATTTGTGAATGCACATGAATGCTGCTTTCAGCACACAAAAATACCTATGGTAGGTGTCCCTCATGCCTTATGCTACTCCAAAATTATTTTCATCAGGGTTGAATATTCCAGCAGTCTTCATTTTCTTGAAAATCAGTCCTAGAAAATTAGAACTTATCACAACAGGTTATAGGACTTAAATTATATGTTAATTTACAAAAATTACCTTGGATGCTCTTAGATTCTATGATAAAATTCAAAGCATCTAATTGTTCATTTACTAAATGGTGTCCAGGTATTTTGAACTAGTAAATTTAAAAAAGTATACATCACTATATCTATATTTTAAATACACCAAGTAACAACAGAACCAAGACAATTAAATGGTCTTTCTTGACACAGGAGAAACATACATTTGAAAAAGAGTTCTTAGGGGTGGCTGGGTGGTACAGTCAGTCAAATGCCTGACTCCTGGTTTCTTCTCAGGTCCTGATCTCAGGGTGGAGAGATCAAGCCCCGCGATGGGCTCCATGCTCAGCATGGAGTCTGCTTGAGATTCTTTCTCCCTCTCCCCCATCCCCTGCACACTCTCTCTCTCTAAAATAAATAAATAAATATTTAAATATATATATATGTATATATATGTGTGTACGCATACATATAAAAGAAAAGAAAAAGTACATTTCTTTTGATAAAAGTGCTTTTATAAATTTGATACAGAGTATAATGATCAAAAGTTTTGGGAAAATATGTTGAAAGACAATGACTCATATAAACATTCCCTTTGAGAAATAATCATGGAATATTACAACACAAGACTATAGGATATGTTAAGACAATTTGAAGCAACATCAATGCTGGAAGAAAAAAAACATGCCATTATTTCAGAAGCTTGTTTAGGACACAAAGAATCCTTTAGAAGGGACATCTATGTAAAATTACCAGCTGAGACTAAATCTTGAGGACATCAGCTATGTATTAAACTGACATTAATTTATTTAAACATAGTATACATGTTGGAGAAGAACAAGTGAGGTGACATCAAAAAACAACTGTCAATATCCAACAGTTGACAATGATCATGATAAATTATTTAAAGAGTACCACCAATATGAAACATTTAAGAGTATAAAATGCATGTTTGGGGTTTTTTCAAATAACTATGTTAATGAACAGCTTAAGTCTAAGAGTGTGCTTTGACTACCTGAAGCTTCTAAGATTTATAACTTTTGCTCAGACAGCTACTGTTGGATAGTCAAATGGTACTGTAGAGCATAGTAGAGCATCGGGCAGATGGCTATATAATCATGGACTACAGATATAAGATTCAGTAATTGATATAACGGTGAAAAATGATACAGAGTTGAAAAAAGAACACCAGCAATATTAATGCAGGTTATGGTGATCGGAGGTTCATAATATACTTTCTGACAGTATGCCAATCACACAAAATTGATAAAATAATTTTTTCATTTAAGCAATACCCCATTCTACAAGTAATTTCTTACAAGATAATGTCTCAATGTTCTTATATGGTTGATTCACTTCTTATGGCTAAATGCTCCCAGTTTACTCATTCTTGCTGACAAAAGCCCTGGAAAATATAAGTACTTTACATACCTATAAAATACTTTTAAAGTACATATCTCTCCTTTTCCTTTCATAATGCAAACCCCATTTCAAATTTTAACTAAGACTGGAGTTCACGTGAAGGGGCACCTGGGTGGCTCAGTCGGTTAAGTGTCTGCCTTTGGCTCAGGTCATGATCCCAGGGTCCTGGGATTGAGCCCCACATCGGGTTCCCTGCTCAGCGGGGAATCTGCTTCTCCCTCTCCCTCTGCCGCTCCCCCCTGCTTGTGCTCTCTCCTCTATCTCTCCCTCTCCCTAATAAATAAATAAAATCTTTAAAAAAAAAAAAAAAAAAAAAAAGGTTGGAGGTGGAAAAAAAAAGATTGGAGGTGGCACTATTTTATAAGCATGAGTCTAAAGTATGAAGAGATTAACTGGCTAGCTTATTTTACTAATCATGAAATAAAAACCCAACTCCCACTCTACTCATTGAGATACTCAAAAGAAGATTCTCAAGGGTGTCTTCTCTGAATAGAAAGGCTCTCCCCACCCATGGGATAGGAGCTAACATTCCCTCCCTTACATATTGAAATGAATGAAATAATTCATTCAATTATTTTCGTCTAAGCTTTCCTCCTCTATACTCTCCACGTTTTGAAAATTACAGACTGCCCCTTTCCTCCAAACTTGAAACCAAGAATTCTTGATTTTTTTTAAAAAGATCATCAAGATATAATTCACATAAAATAAAATTCACCCACTTGAAGTATAAGATTCAATGGATTTTAGTAAATTCACAGAGTTGTACAACAATCACAACAGTCATTTTAGAAGATTTCATCCTTCCCAAAAGAGCTCATACTCATTTTCATCCCATTCTCCCCCTCTCCCAGCCCTACTACACCAATAATCTGCTTTCTGTCTCTATAGAGATTTACCAATTCTGGACTTTTCATATATGAAATCACACAGTATGTGGTCTTTTGTAACTGACTGGCTTCTTTGACTTACTATAACATTTTCAAGGTTCATCCATGTAGTAGAAAAGATCAATACTTCATTCATTTTTAATGCCAAATAATATTCCAATGTATACACAAGATTTTATTTACCCATTCATCAGCTGATGAACAACTGGGTTGTTTCTACTTTTAGGCTACTATGAATAATACTGCTATGAACATTCCTGTACTAGTCTTTGTGCAGATGGACATGTTTTCATTTCTCTTAGATATACAGCTAACAGAATGTCCAGGTCATATGGAAAGATTATATTGAATAACTGAAGGAAATGACAAACTGTTTTTCAAAACAGCTGTACACATTTGCATTCCCCTCATCAACCTATGAGGGTTCTAATTTCTCTATAACCACACCAACACATTCTGTTTATCTGACTTTTTAATTAGTCATTCTAGTGGGTATAAAGTGGTATGTTACTTGATTTTGAATTGCATTTTCCTAATGTGTTATGATGTCAAGCATCTTTTCATATGCTTATTTGCCACTTGTATATCCTTTTTGGTGAAATATCTATTCAGATTCTTTGCCCATTTTTATTTGGGTTGTCTTTTTTTAGTACTGAGTTATAGGAATTATTTATATATTCTAGATACAAGTCCCATACTGAATATATAATTTGAAAACATTTTCTCCCACAACATGGATCATTTTTTTTAGTATTTTGATGGTATAATTTCTAGCACAAAAGTTTTAAATGTTGGGGCACCTGGATGGCTCAGTCAGTTAAGCATCTGCCTTCTGCTCAGGTCATGATCTCAGGGTCCTGGGATAGAGCCCCACGTCGGCCTCCCTGCTCAACCAGAAGTCTGCTTCTCCCTCTCCCTCTGCCACTCCCCTGCTTATGCTCTGTCAAATAAATAAATATAATCTTTAAAAAAAATTTAAATATTGAGGCGCCTGGAAGGCTCAGTCGTTAAGCGTCTATCTTTGGCTCAGGTCATGGTCCCAGGGTCCTGGGATCCACTGGGCTCCCTGCTCGGCAGGAAGCCTGCTTCTCCCTCTCCCACTCCCCCCTGCTTGTGTTCCCTCTCTCGCTGTGTCTCTGTCAAATAAATAAATCTAAAAAAATAATAATAATTTAAATGTTGATGTAATCTAATTTACCTATTCTTTCTTTTGTTGTTTGTGCTTTTGGTGTCATATTTCAAAAAACAATGCAGATCCGAAGGTTATGATTCTTCATATGTTTTTTCTAAGAGTTCTATAGTTTTAGCACTTACATTTAGGTATCTGATCCATTTTAAATTAAGTTTTGTATATGGTGTGAGGTGGGGCTATCCAACCCCATTCTCTGCATGTGGATATCCAGTTGTCTCAGGACTACTTGTTGAAAAGAATTCTTCTTTCTTCATTTAATTGTTTTGGTACTCTTGTCAAAAAAATAATTGACCATAAATTTTAATTATATGAAATTTCAGTGACAAGATCACTTGAGAATTTTCAAGTAAATAATATGAGATTTAGCCAGTAACCATCAATGAAGTGGAGAAATGGCTGGTCAACATCCAGATGACAGATACAGCGTATTAGTGAAACACTGACCCTATCTACATCAATATCAATAACAAAAGTGATAATGGACTAGGAGAGGAAAATGCGGAAATCTCACAGTTAGACAATGATATCAAGTGTTTGTAAGCCATAATAAGTGACCGAAGTCAAGTAGTTAGCTATGGAAAGATTTTATATAATCGATCTAATTTGAAGATATATGAGAGGCAGCCTCAAAGGGATGAAATGGAGTGTCTGTGACTGTGAATGACAGTAAGTAAACAGGATATAGAAACCAACTGCTTACCCTGATTCAGAATAGGGTTTAGATCCAGTGGAGAGTATGAATCAAGAAACGAAGGTAGAAACCAAGTTATACAGACAAGGCAAAAGTGACAGAAGTTTGAGGAATGTCATGAGATTGTAAAAAAAAAAAATAGACTAGAAATGTACCCCAGATACCCTAGATAAGAAATT
The DNA here is from genome assembly GCF_964656455.1 of Halichoerus grypus. NCBI lineage: Eukaryota > Metazoa > Chordata > Mammalia > Carnivora > Phocidae > Halichoerus > Halichoerus grypus. The sequence goes on from NC_135712.1 coordinate 89,722,129, forward strand.
GAGAATAGTTTCCACTTTTTGCTTAGAAAAAGGCTTTTCACACACTGCATTCCCCTCAAGGGAGAGACTTACGGATTTGTAGAGACTTACCAGTACATCAATGCCTACGACAAAGTGTTTACTGAATCCTTGCTATAGCCCAGGCACTCTCTCTCACCTTGCCTAATTCTCATGAGTACCATAAGAGGTTAACCCTATTATATTCATATTACAGGTAACAAAATTGAGATTTTTAAAAAGTTAAGTATCTTATCTAAGTCTCACAGCTATAAAACAGCAGAGTCTAGACTTAAAACCAAATCTAGCTGACTCCAAATTATTTGGCCTTTGATTATACAGGTAAAGATAAAGAGAAACTGCATTGGGCTCTAAAACCTTAGTTCTTTACTTAAAGTAATATACAAGTGGTAGGTGGCTTGGGTGCTAAAGCTTAGAAGTTGATAGAGTTTCTCATCGGCTATTAGTTTTAGCATCATACTAATCACATATATTAGAAACTTCTGAGCTTTCTCTGATTTCTTCTTCACCCAACTTATCATTTCTCCTGACATCCATCTCATGTCCATTCCACTCTCACAGATATATTTCAGATCATCATCACTCCTAAACTTGATAATTATAATATCTACCAAACTTATTTTCCTATATGATGGCTCTCCTTACATAAATCCTAGTTATTCACTATTGTAAAACTAATCCTGAAATGCAGCTCTGATCATGGCATATGTACACGCAAAACTATTCAATACTCTCTCTTCATATCCATCAAATAAAATATAGCACATTGACCTTCACATCCCAGGCCTCTACAATATAGCCATGTCTTCCCCATCCAGCCTAGACATCTTAGCTGCCTACAGCCAAACTGCACCATTTATTACCACTGAAAAATATTCCATGCTTCCAAACTTAATGCATTTATTCATTCCTTTCTCTGGCATGAAATGCCTCCTCCATATCTGCCAAGAGAAATCCAAACCACCTCAAATGCCACATAGTACAAGAAACCTATCCCTGAAAACCAATTCCCTCAACATAATGATTGCTTCCTCTTTTAATTATATTTTCCTTGTATGGTTCATATGACTCTAAATTATTCTAGCTTTGTGGATTTTCCCAATCTCCCTTTCTAGATTTCAATGAAAGCAAAGCCTATGTATTATTCTTCTCTGAATTCCATAGACACTTAGATTCTTTGAAATTATGGGCATTAAAAAATAATTGTTAGATTAAACTATTATTAAAGTTGAGAAAATATAGTGGTGCATTAATTAGAAATATCTTGGCTGCAAATGACAGGTGTTCCATCTAGCTGAGACCAAAGGGGGAATTGTTTTTGGTTCATGTGAACAAACTATGGAAAATAAATGATAGGGCTGGCCTCCAAATGACACAGATACTGACAGTACTGTGTACTATGCCACTATGCTTCTCCTTTGGGTTGGCTCTGTTCCCACCTTTTATGGACTGACATTGCCTACCTTCTCAGAGACATGGCCACCAGCAGCTTCCTAGTTTCCATTCTCTGAGCTTCAGGGCCAGAGAGAAAAGGAATATTCTACCACACTCACTCCTACCTCTGAGTCTGTTTAAAAAATACCAGAAAAGGGGTGCCTGGGTGGCTCACTTGGTTAAGCGTCTGCCTTCAGCTCAGGTCATGATCCCAGCATCCTGGGATCTAGCCCCACATCAGGCTCCTTGCTCAGCGGGGAGTCTGCTTCTCCCTCCCCCTGCTCTTGTGCTCGTTCTCTTTCCCCCTCTCAAATAAATAAACCTTAATAAATAAATTTAATTAATTAACTTAATTTAATTTAATTAAAACTAGCAGGAAAAAAAGTCTCTTACCGGCTCAGCTTGGATCACCGACTTAATGACTATGGCCAAAAGTTAAGCATAAGAAGGTGGCAGCTCTTGTTCAGGCCTCATGGATAAAGTGAAGTATTCATATGCATGTGCATTTTTTGGAGAGCTGACTTTCTCAGAAAATGAGGAAAGAGGTATTACATGGAAAAAATATTTGATGCCCACTCTAAGTAGCTAAAAGTTTCAGTGGTAATAACTGATTAACTGTTGCAGAGTTGAGCTTAAAAAAAAAAAAAAAAGAATGAAAGGAATTTTCCTTTCAGATGTTAGTCTATCAGTCTATAAACATTTTGGAACACTTGGTAAAAAAGAAAAAGATATACATTGTATCGCTTGCTTTCCCATTCCTCATATTATTGTTCTTTCTCCAACATTCTTACATGGGCAGGTTCAGATCTTGCACATAGTTTTATAGTTAAGGCTGTGCACAACTGTTCATAAATATGGAAAAGGAAATGGTTGCTTAGCATAACTATTTGGGAATCTAGTATTCTGTAATGGTTAAACAATGTTACTGAAAGGTTTTTAGCCTTTCTTATGTAGTTTATCATTTTCTTCCTTGCATGACATTTATCTCCTCTAATGTTATTGTTGGAAATATCCATCATGTCTCTCTCAGAATATCATACACACAGGACACTAAGGATTATAGTCTCAAATGGCTATGATGGCCAGCAAGACAACATAAATGAGTAAGAAATACAGGGATCTAAGAAGTGCCTACTCAAAGTGGGCAGCTGCTATGCTCTAGCCAACTGTTACATTGAAAGAAGGCAAACTAGTGTGGTGAAATTATATGGTTCTTTTTATTTAAAAATTCCAGAAAGTCAGTGTTATACATGAAACCACCTGATTTTTAAATATGAACCACCAATTCAAATATTTTTTCAAATGCCTGTACAGGCCAAATAGACCAAATCTGCAGGTCAAATTTGACCTCCAATTCATATCCTATGTAGGTATATTCAAAAGTACTCACTGAATGAATGCTAATGAATAAAACTAATGATTTGCAAATCAAATCATAATTTTCTATTAATTACATTCTAATTGTAGAGATTACTTTCTCCAGAAGAAAATGTTGGTCTTAGCCCATTAAAACATTATTTAAAATTTTAACATTTACTTTAGGAACCATTCTTCTGTTAATGGGAAGTACTAGGTAAATGTAATTCTAAAAATTATCTCTGAAGAAGTTAGTCAAATGGATAATCAATTCATTCTTATAGATGCTCTCTCATATAATATTAAAAGTTATTACACAGGCAGCATTTATTGTCATTCTTATTTATTCCTTATTAAATGTTTAAACTGCTCAATTTAATCCCCCTTATGAAGACATTTAAAACTACTAACAGCCATACTGAAACCTCTTTGAATTTCTACAGTCCTCATTTGTTGTTATTTAATCACGTTTCCAGGCTTCAAGGAGCTTTGTAACTCATCAGTGGAAAAATGGAAAAAAGAATAATAAACTTGTTATTAGGAGATCCAGCTGAAATCAAATTTATTAGTTATGAGAGCTTGGGAAAGGGGAGTAAATGGTCTGCCATGTACTACAGCAATAACTCTATAGCACTAGTCAACTGAGATAAGAACAAAACAGAAGGAAATCAAGCATTTAGTTGCCCAGGTAACTGTCAACTATCAATTCCTGTCAAAAAAAAAAAAAAAGGAGATATGAGAACCAGAAGGGTAGTACTGATAGAAACAACTATGAATAGATATTAGGAGAAAAGAAAGAGAATAAAAACGGATGCCAAGATATGTGGGTAAAAGATACTATATCATTTAATAATCTACTTAAAATATAATTGAGATCTAAAGCAAACAAATAATGTAACATGGGTTCTATACATATATAAAAATAAGATCTATGACAAAAAACCCAAATGAAATGATGAGGGAAATAGAAATACATTTTATATTAGAAAATAAAAGGAAAGAAACCTCACTTAAGCATTATGAAGAAAAACAGAAGATATTAAAAAACAAAAATCATACTATAAAGATGAAAAGTATAATGCCTGAAAAGTACACATCAGTTTATCAGCAGATTACATAAAATAAAAAAAAAAAATCAAACTGGTGAATTTGAAAACAAAGTAATGGAAACTATGCAAAAGGAAACAGAAGAAAGAGAACCAAAAAGAGAAGACAAGTCAAGGAAAGGGAAGGGAAAGGATAGGAAGCAAAGGGGAAAGAGAAAAAAAGAAGGTATTGTGAGTATATAATGTATATAAATAAAATATATGACAACAACAGCATAAAGAACTGGAGGAGAAAAATAACAGAATACTGCAAAATTCCTATACTACATATACAGTGATATAATATCATTTGAAGGTAGACTCTGATAAGTTGAAAAAAGTATGCTATAAATTCTAAAGTACCTATTAAAATAACAAAATGAAGAATTATAGCTGATGACAATAAGCCAACAATTTAGATAGTATAAAATAATTTTTTAAAAGTACTCAATCCAAAAGAAGAAAGATAATCTAAAGAAGGATACCAAAATAAGGATGGAATGAATAGAAAACAAATAGTAAGGTGATAAACTTAAACCCCTCATCATATCAATAATTGCACAATATGTAAACTATTTATAAACACTGAAATAAGAAGGCAAATTTTATAAAACTGGATTTAGAGAAAAAGACCCACTACGCACTACTTACATGAAACACATTTTAAATACAAAGAAACAAATAGGTTAAAAGTAAAAGGATAAGCAATTATACATCATTCTAACACAGATCAAAAGAAAGCTGGAGTGGCTATATAATATCAGAAAAATTATATTTTAGAGCAAAGAATACCAGGGATAAAGGGTTTTCATAATAATAAAAGGATTAATTCATCAAGAAAACATAACAATTTTAAAGATTTATGCATCTAAAAGGGAATGTCAACATACACAAAGCAAAGATGGATAGAACTTGGGGAGAAATAGGTAATTCCATAATTATAGTCACAGATTAATTATAGTCAGAGCAAAAAGTGTCAAAATAGAAATCTAAAACAATAATGAAAACCAATGAAATCAGAAGCTGATTCTTGGAGAAAAATCAAAATGATTGATAAACATCTACCTAAAGTGATGATTAAAAAAAAAGAGAGAGAGAGTAGTACAATTTAATGTTATCATTAAGCGAAATGGAAAACCTCCCAAGAAGAGCAACCACCAGAGCTTGTTCAAGAAAAATAGGAAACCCTGCATAGACTTTTATCTATTAAAGAGATTATGTACTTAAAAAGCTTCTCACAAAGAAATAAGATCAAAAATCTAAGTAACTGGAAAGACATTTCATGTTCATGGATAAAAAGACTCAATGTTGTCAAGATGTCAGTTCTTCCCTACTTAATCCATAGACTCAACTCAATCCCAATCAAAATCCCAGAAAGTTATTTTGTGGATATCAACAAACTGATTCTAAAGTTTATATAGCAAGGCAAAAGACCCAGAATAGCCAACACAATATTGAAGGACAAGAACAAAATTGAAGGACTAACATGGTACTACCCAACTTCAAGGCTTACTATAAAAGCTACAGTAATAACAACAGTGTGGTATTGGCAAAAAAACAGACAACAGATCAATGGAACAAAATAGAGAGCCTATAAATAGACACAAATAAATAAAATCAACTGATCTTTGACAAAGATGAAAGGCAATAAAATGGAGTAAAGACAGTCTTTTCAACAAATTGTGCTGGAACAACTGGTCATCCACATGCCAAAAAAAAAAAAAATTCTAGTCACAGGCTTTAAACACTTCACACAAATTGAATGAAAATGGATCATAAACCTAAATGTAAAACTATAAAATCTGTAGAAGAAAACAAAAGAAAGAAAACTCCCAGCCCAGATGGCTTAACTAACAAATTCTACCACATATTTAAGGATGAAATAATATCAATTATACACAAACTTATCTAGAAAGGTGAAAAAAGGAAATACCTTCCAACAGATTCTATGAGGCCAACATTACACTGATCCCAAAACCAGACAAAGTCTTACAATAAAACTATAGACCAACAGTCCTTGGGAGCACAGGTAAACAAAATTTTAGTAATTTTAATCATGTTTAATAATTTTTAAATTAATATTTTGTTTATATTTTTATATGAACTACTTAATGATTATTATTAAATTATAGGTTTTAATTATTTATTAAATTAATATTTAATATATTTAAAATATTAATATTTTTATTTATCCATGAAAATTCTAAACAAAATTTTAGCAATCCAACATCCTTTTTCCTAATAAAAATTTTCAGAAACTAGTAATAGAAATGAATTTCCTCAATCTTTTAAGGCACATCTACAAAAAAATCTACATCTAACATCATACTTAAAGTACAAATCTACATGAAAGTCTGAATGATCACCAACAAAACAAAAATGTCCACTCTCACCACCTCTATTCAACATGGTACTGCAAGTTCCAGCAGTGAAATAGGACAAGAAAAATAAATAAAAGGCATTTAGATTAGATGACACAGTAACAATATCTTTGTTTACCAACAACATAATCATCTATGTTGAAAAACTGATAGAATCTATAAAAAAGCCACTAGCACCAAAAAATGAGTTTAAAAAAGTTGCAGGATACAGTTTAATATTTAAAAATCTACTTTGTTTGTATATACTAGAAATAAATAACAAATTGAAATAAAACAGAATAGCATTTATAATCACATCAAAAATATAAATACTTAGGGAAAAATCTGGTAAAATATAGGCAAGACCTATATACTGAAAACTTTATTAAAGAAGACCTAAACATGTAAAGAGATAAAATTTGTTCATGGATTAAAAGACTCAATAGCATTAAGATATCAATTCTAACCTTGTTCATGGGTCAAAAGACTCAATAGTGGAAAGATATCAGTTCTCCCCAAATTAATGTATATATTCAATACAATCCTAACCAAAGTCCCAACAGGCTTTCTAATAGAAAATGAAAAAGTGAGTCTAAAATTCATGTGGAAACTCAAAGAACTTAGAATAGCCAAAACAATTTCGACAAAAACAATAAATTTAAGTTACTCCTTCCTATTTCCTATTTTGTCAGAAAGCTAGATTACTATAGTATAGTATAGGCACAAAAATAAGCAAATTAATGGGATAGTTTAGATTATAAAAATAGATCCATAATATATAGACAAAATATTTTTGATAAATTTTCAAAAGTAATTAAGTAAAGAATAGACTTTTAAGGTTCTAATCTACACTTTGTAACATATACAAAAATTTGCTCAAAGTATATAGTAGCCCTAAGCATAAACTCTGGGACCAAAATCTTTTTAAAAAGTGGAAGGGAAAGGAGAAAATCTCTGTGACCTTAGGTTAGGTTAGATATGACACTAAAACCAAAATTCAAAAAGAATAAAATAATAAACTGGATATCATCAAAATTAGTAACTTCTGTTATTCAAAAGACACAAGAATAAAAAGACAAACCACAGACTAGGAGAAAATATTTGCAAATCATATATCTGATGAAGGACTTGTATACAGGAACACATAAAGAATTTTTAAAACTTTTTAACAAGAAACTCAAGCTGTTTAAGAAGAAAACACACAACCCAATAAATGTGGCAAAAGATGTGAACAGACACTTCACCTAAGAAGATATGTGGATGGCAAATAAGCAAATGAAAACAAGCTAAATATCACTAGACATTAGGAAAATACACATTAAAATCACAATGATACCACCACTGTAAACCAATTAGAATGATTAAAGTTTAAAATGCTAAATAAGGCTGAACATCCTGTGACTCGTGATAATGGATAAACTTTCTCATGAAATCTCTCCAGTATTGAATAATATGAATAAAACTAGTTCTCCATCTGAAATGATGTAAGTTTCTGAAACATTCTTTATCATGTTGTCTCCCCAGCCTAAAATTCTTGCCAGACTGCTTCTGCTCCATCCAAATGCCTTTCATTTCTTCATAACATATCCCATCACCTCTTATTAAGTGGTCCTTGACGAACATAATCTTTATTTCAGGAGGGGGCAAACTACAGTCCTGCCTGCTGCCTGTTTATATAAATAAAGTTGTACTAGAACACAGCCATACCCATCCATTGAGGTGTTGTGTATGTTTCTATGTGATACCATAGCAGAGTTATCTAATTATGTATATGGCCCAAAAAAACACGTATTTACTATCTGGGGGCCCTTTACAAATGAAATTTTCCAATCTCAAGAAAATTATTAAAAGGGAAATTACTCCTTTTAATCCCCATACTTCATATCTCTCCTAAGCATCATTCATTTTATTACTCATCTTTTTAACTTACATTTTATAATCCTTAAGGGCAAGGACTCAACTTTATAAGCACTACACAGTGCTTTGCCCTTATTCAGTACTCAATAAACATCTATTAAATCAGATTAAGTACAATTTATGAATGCAAAAGAGTTCAATCAATAGCAAACACTAATTAGGATGAGCTCTATAATTGCGGAATAATAAGAGTACACTGCTTTCATCAAGTTAGACTATGATACAATAACCTTTGCCAGCAGCTCAAGGAATGTTAGTGCTAAAATGGACTTTAGAGGTCATCAGATCCAATCTACTCCTCTGTAGATAAAAACTGAGGGTCAGAGAGTTTAAGTGATTAGCGAAAGATAAAATAAATGGTTAGTATTAGAACAAATACTTAAAGTCATGCATGCTAGAAATAACAGAACCAGATCAGTCAATGGGCAAGCTTCAAGACATATGCTAACTCCCACAAATTATACTGTATAGCATGCAAAATTGTGTGTATGTACATGTGAACATCCTCTTAGGAAGAGTTTTATTCTCATCATGATCAAAAAGGAGTTCATAATCCCAAAATGATTAAAGAAAAAAAAACTAGGGAAAAGATACTTTTGAAGAATCACTGACTGTATCATGTAGTAAGGAGCAAAGCCATGACTAGCCCACAGGTCTAATTATCATCTCTATGTTCTTCATTATGTCCGAGGCAGAAGTGTCAATACATATTCTGCCAATGTAAAAAACCACTGTGAATAGCCCTTCAAGCAATGCAGGCACCCCTCTTAATTTTCTCGTAAGGATCCTTTAGTGTATAAGTATTTCTGCAGTACTAACCATACCAAGATTATGGAGGGAGAGGTGAGGGTGGTTAATGTGAAGGGAAAAATACGTGCATTTCCTATTTTAAGTAATATTCCAAGGAGGTTATGTGCTATGGGTAAAGAAAAATAATCAGATGTCAAATAATTTATTATTGATACTTTTCATTCTATTTTCTCTTTATCCACACAAAAAAAATCTTCCAATAAAATGATACAATGAGATTGATGAGGAAGTACAAGTATACATGTTACTGATCTCAAACTTGCCTGTGCACCTGAGCAGCAAGGCAATGTCTGAGACATGGGTTTTGAAGCAAAGGAAGCTTTATTATCAGAAGGGCAGCCCAACCAGAAGGCAGAGGGCTGTTCCCAAAGCCACCTTGCCCTGTTGAGGCTAGGGACAGCTTATATATGTTTGGGGGAATGAGGTGAATACATGAGACGTGACAGGTCTCTTGAAAGCCTGTGGGGGTGGGGGGGAGCCTTGAAACAATCTGGAGGTATACATTCTTCTGGACAATCATGCACCATTTTGGATGTGGTATGATCAGATATGTCAGATAATTTCAAGACAAATGTCACCGTCCAGTCACCATGAGGTTTCTACAATCAGTAGGTAAACAGGGAGTAGGGGTGAAAAAGGCAAAGTTAATGACTGATCATGCATGAGGTTAAGAGGTGCACAGAACATAATTAAGTAGGGAACAAAACATAATGTGGAGCTAAGTTAATATAACTAATACAACTATAGTTTTGCCTATGCTTGCAAAACCAGTGCAGGAACTAAGTGTCCCTCCTCAAATACTCTGTGTGAATTAAAACTTCTATTCTGAATAATGAGTGATCCCTCCAAGTAGTATAAATCCTAATGTGCACTGCCTCCAAACAGCAGCATTACTATTGCTAAAGTTATCAGACCACACATAAAATGGAACATGAAAACCTGTGAAAGACACACTACTTTAAATAATAAAAAAGGGGGGGAAAGAAAAGAAAAAAACCACCTAATTGAAAGTTCTAGTGAAAGGAAATTACTAGAATAAAAATTAGTTAAGAAGGCTGAAAACAGGGTGCCTGGGTGGCTCAGTCATTAAGCATCTGCCTTCGGCTCAGGTCGTGGTCCCAGGGTCCTGGGATCGAGCCCCACATCGGGCTCCCTGCTCTGCGGGAAGCCTGCTTCTCCCTCTCCCTCTCCCCCTTCTTGTGTTCCCTCTCTCGCTGTGTCTCGCTCTGTCAAATAAATAAATAAAATCTTAAAAAAAAAAAAGTTTGAAAACAGTATAAACATAAAAAAATTTCATTTGTAGTACTCAAAAAAAAAATAAAATAAAATACTTAGGACTAATTTCAGTAAGAATGACCACAGGACCTTTATAGGGAAAACACTAAAATCTTATTAGAGGATAAAAAGACATTCCCAAAAATGAACAGTTATTTAGTGCTTTTGAATAAGAATTCCTAGTATTATTAAAAATATTGCCTCTCAATGTTACTATATTTAAAAAAATCCAAATTAGAATTCCAATTTTTGTCCTTAAGTGGATAAAATTTTCTTAAATTTATATTGAAGAGTAGATGCCCAAACTGTGAACAAAAAAAAAAAAAAAAAATTGTGAGCAGGTACACACACATATCAGAATTTATTGAAAAAAAAAGCCTCTATTATCAAATCATGGAGTTAACATAAAAACAAAGAACAGAAGATAATATTATTATCAGATAGATAATCTCACCACTAATAGACCAGTAAGGAGAAAAGAGTACATAGCTTAATAAAAGGTAGTGGCAAAACTAAATATATAGATATATATACATGTATATCGATATATATAAAACTAAATATATTGATATATATATATGTATATGTATATCTGGAAGAAAATACAATTAGATGACTATTTCACATCATATCTTTAAAAATTTAGGATTAAAAACTTAAAACAGAAAAGAATAAAACAACAAAAATCCTGTTAAAAATATAGCATATTGTATGCATAATGTAGAGTTTTAGAAGACTTTCATAATCAAAAGTGACTATTATAAAATTATAAAATATATTTGACTATACAAAACTTTAAGACTTGTGTATGGCAAAAGACATTATTAACAAAATCAGCAAACTATGTATTTTGGAAAAACATTAAAGAGCGCCATTAAACTCTATGGTGTAAGAGTCCTTAAAACTTGGTAAGGTAGATATAAACAACCCAACAGAAAAAATGGGCATCAAGTGGCAATTTACATAAGGGAAAACTCAAATTTGGGGGGAAAAACATTAAACAGAAGCTCAAACTCAGAGATTTATAAATTAAAATAACAATGAGCTATCACTTCATACCTATCAGACTGGCAAATACTTAAAAAGACAGATTACAGCTATTATTAGCACAGGTGAGCCAAAAAGTGTATTCTCATACATTGCTGGGATAAATGGTATAAAAGATTATATTTAAGACAAAAATTGGCAATTTTGTAAAAAAGATATATCTATGGTAAAAATATATGTATTAGTAAATACCCATGAATACTACCACTGAATATCTTCTCAACTGATACCTAATACGCATTTGTTAATATACTTTAATGAGGCTACAGATGAGTACTATATTTTTTGTGGAATTAGAAGGAAATATGATACCCCAAATTACATCTGATTTCTAAAACTGACATTTTTTACCACAGTTTGAACAAATGATATAATAAACATTATTTTTTCCATATATACTATGGATAGTTTAAATAGCAATCTGCATAGACTCTAGGTATTTGTGTAACTGCACAGTACATAAGATACTGTGTATGTTATACTGTTTTTCTAATGCTCAGATTCTCAGATACATTGTTAGAGATTGTCACTAGAGGGAAGTCTTGTTTTCCAGAGTCTAAATTTAAATTGCCATAAATCTTACAATTGCAGCACATGTCTATATATAAAAATACATCAGAAGACATAACCCAAAATACAAGACCATATTTCCCATTTTAAATCAGTCATAAGCTTCTGAAAACAATACCAGTCAATATTTGTAAAACAGATTGTTAAAGGTAACTTTAGGTTTTGGATCATAAATAGATCACAAAATTGCCACATGTAAAACGGAAAATAATAAATTATATTTTAAACAATCAATAATTAAAGTAAATGGGCATTTTTCTTTTCAGCTAAATGTAGTATACACTCCTTAAATTCTTCCTACATAGATTATAGCTAATGACTTTTCTCCATTCATCTATGAAACCTCTTTTTTTTCTTACCACCTTCACACTACAGTTGTTCCTTATCAGTTCCCATAGAGATACTCACGGATAACAGTGAAAGAATAATACTTGTATGCCTCCTCTTAACAATTATTCACTTATTCTATGACGTTTATAAATGAAGAATGTTAAATCTCTTCAGCTCACTGATTTTCCAGTTTAATCCTTCCCCACAGGAAATCTACATGTGGATAATTTTTGCTCTAGGGCACTTGCAGATTGGTTCCTGATAATAAGAACCAAACAGCTAAACTACAGCATGCAAATCCCTGCTCTGGAAGCATGTTTTTTAATGCTGTAACTGTTATTATTTCAAAAACAAATTAAACAAGGGAGTTCTGTAGAAAGCCAATTAACCAATTTAGGCAGCAACTTAATGCAAATCACTGCCCCTTACTTAACACCCAACATGATGTTTTGTGATTCTAAGATGTCAATCTCTAAGTGTACATCTACAGCAAGCGACTCAAGGTGCCTATACAAGCATTCCAATGGGATGCGTCTGTTAAGTATGAGTTTTGATTTTTTTCACTTCCTACCTCTGCCATGTGGTTTTATTCCTTCCATGTTCTATTATAAATAAAACTGGAAAAATGTGTAGGAAGAGCACAGAGCTATGAACCATGAGAATGAGATTCTAACCCAAGCTCTATATCGAGAAAACCATTTTTGGTCCAAACACCGGATATATGACAGAATGGCCATAAGTAAGATTTAATAAATTCAAGACTTCATGCACATTTTGAAACAAAGTTTCAAAAAACAAAGTAATTTTGCTCTTTTATTTTCCTAAAACTTTAGTCCTGATTATAAGCCATTAGGGGTCAATTTCAACAAGAAGTATTTAGAGAGACCTAGCTCAAAAAGACATGTGGTCCCCGAGGCTTCCATTCCTCCCCTAGACTAATACTTCAGTAACGCCTTCTCAGTAACTCCCATTTAAAAATATTTAAGTTAGTTAAAACAAAATTTGATTGGGTATAATTCATGAAATCACTTTAGTCAATACAAGTAATGGATTATACAAATTAACCAATTATTGAGCATTTATTTTATTTTAAATATATTTTTCTTAAATATATTTTTTAAATATATTACTTCAAATATATTTAATTACTAAAAACTAACCTTAGTATTTCTCTAACATGCAACATGCATAGTTTATTTCAAAGTTTATATAGCACACAAGCATGTTTTAGGAATCATATTCATTTATGAGCATTTATATATATATAGGAAAAATTTTTTGAAGTGTAAAATGAATGGACCACTTGAATAAACTTTGAGAAAAATTAGGATATATAATCAAACACTGGAGGAGTGATCAAATTAACTATAAGACAGAAATAACACCAAACGGACGAGAGGAAGACTAAAACTTGGAAGAGCAAAATACCACAGGACAAATAAAAAGTATTACACGAAAATAGGCCTACCTAGGAAAAATACATCTTAACTGATCTCTATAAAGTTCTTGGATATTGTGCTCCTCTCCTGCTGCACACACTTCATTCTATCAGTAATAATTGTGTTATGTCAAAAAGAAGACTTTTTCTCTATTTTTAGCCTTTGAATAACCATTAACAAATAACAAGGACAGATATTTGGCAAAACCTGCTCATACCTTAATAAACTTGCATAGGGTCTTTGACAAGTAATGATGTTCTCACAAGGATTTGATTATTTCATTCATTAAGTATTATATTTGGAAAGAAAAACAGATTTTAATTACGTTAAAAGTATAGAATCTGAATAAATAAAATGCATTGATATTTTGGTGTTCACTTTTAAGATACCAACACAGTGTATGTTTTCCCCTCAAGAGCTAGAGGTATCTATTCTCGGGAATGCCATCTATCTCTGGCACTGTTTCCTCTGCCCATCTCCTTGACTACATTCCTTAATGACAGAGTCCCACTTTTTATCTTAATATCCCTGCACCTACCTATACATTCCTATATGTTCTAGGAATTAACTGTTTTTTGTATGGACAGATGAGTAGTTGGGTTGGTGGACCAGCCTTACAAAATGAAGAGAAGAAAGGGGGTAAAGAAGGGTTCTATCCCTAGGCTATGAATTCCTTGATAAAGAGCTCTCTATTATTCATATTTATCATTTTAGCAGTTAGTGCAGTACCTGACACGTATTAAATCTTCAAATAATGTTTGCAGAATGAATGAGTTTCTGATTTATGCTGAAATTTCACTGAGTATATGATTCTCACAACAGTTTGTATCATTAATTAGAAATTTAGTCAATCCTTTCATAAATTACTCTTTTCTTCTAACTTTAGTCTCTGTAACTACTTTTCTATGAGACTAAAAGAAACTAATTTCACAAATTATATAAAGGATTATATTTATTATTTTTATGATCATCCTTTATATATCTTACTCATTCTAGAATTTAATATTTTCTCTAAAATGTGTTTTATATTTACTGGAACATCAGTATTGTCCACTTTGTTTTCTACAAATAGTTCATTTTTCCCTTTTAATGATTTTATGTAAAATAATTTTAATTTAATCAAACCAGCCCATCTTTTCCTTAATGTCATGTTTCTTTGCTTTCAGTGGCTTGATTTTCTTTTTTAATTTTACTACTATCCAGTTAGAATTTATTTTGCCATGAACTATTAGGTGACAATCTAATCACTTCCCTAATCCCCATGAAAAAGTCCAAACCATTTATTAAATATTATTTCTCTCCTCACAAATCTGAGCTCTTTGATAATATACTTATACATAATACCAATTCTTATTCTAAGAGCGATGTCCATGTCAGATTGTGGTAACTAAGAGAGTAACTCGCACCTATGTAACACCCTGTATGTACTACATCCGATAAAATGGAATAAACTAGGCACTTAACAAATAAATGCTTTCTATTAACAAAATTCTCGGGTATTTTACCTGCTATGAGATCTACATATAATAATAAAAATGCATATGTTGTTCATTCTCCCATAGAGTACTAGAAGACCCTTTAAAGCAAAACACCTGGTCTCACTCATTTTTCAGATCCCACATGCTTAGTATAGTGCCTGACAAAGAGATTCAACAAGTATTTGCTGAAGTGAACCCATTTATGGCAAGACTAAAAAAGAGTCCCATGAGAAAAAAGAGGATTTAAATGCAAGAAGATGGGAGATTTTTTCAAGTAAATGGAAGAAGTTAAGCAATAGCAAAATTATACAAAAAACACAAAACTACGAAGTACAGATTTTATCAACTATTCACACCAATTACTATGTAAATATTACTGATTTTCAAATAACTCCCCTTTATAGGTTAGATTAGGTTGGTTCACGCTTTCTGTAATGACAAAAATCACTCTTGCAAAATACACTTTAATTCTCGTTCCTTATTAACTAGTACATATTAATTCTTCAATCAAAAACCTCATTTCTAATATGACTTGAGAATGTTCCATTTATAAATGGAAACCTATGACCCTAATTTTCGAAGTCTGAAACCTCATGACTACATTCACTGTTTTTAAAGGAATCTTAATTTCAACTTTGTTAATTAAAATTTGTGAATCAATGGCCTGAAGAAATTTTCACTAGAAATACGTTAAATTCGGTGAAGCATGAGAGAACATATGTAATTTCCATTAAGCTGAGTTGTGAAAGGATGAGATACTATTTTACACTAGCCTCAAAATATGAATTTATCAGAAAAACATTCTTCAAATAACATCTAGTAGTGAATTCCAAAACAAACGGATTTATCTTTCTTAGTCCAAAGTTATTATCATATCACTCCTCTCCACCCCACCCCACCCCAGAAAAACTTCTGCCAACTTTTCTATCATTCTCATGAAGTAAGGTAATCTCTTAATTCTGAATTTAATGTATAATGACTCTTAAATATGCCTAGGCACATTATTATCTTTTCAGTAAAAACAACAGGTTGGCAAGTAAACAGAGTAATCATAAAAGGGAAAGGATCCAAGTTTCCCAACTTTGAAACTGAACTCCACTGACAGAAAATAAGGAGAGTTCCTAGGAAGAAACAGTTTCATTAAGATTAGGGACTCCTGTAATTAGCCACAGGAGGAAGAAACATGCGGTGGTGGCTGACACTCCGAAAAGTGAGTCTAGAGATGAATGATCCCCTGTAGCTTTGACTTAGTTAAGCAAAAAGTGGTATTTTCTTGAAGCAGATCATCTCAGATTGCTAAAGAGGCTTTCAAAACTTAACAAGCCTATTGCTTCTTGGCATTCTGGCTGAGATCATATGTAGTAGCAATCCTCAACCACTAACCAGGTCTACTGATTCAAGCTGGCAGGCATTGCACAGTGGGGTGAACAGTAGGAGATAACTAACATTCATCAAGGTAAGTATTATTAGCCCCATCCCACATATTTAGAAATTTAGGTTTGAAGTTTATAAGAAACACAGAGAAAATCACAATGCTAACTGAAGGGGGTGTCAGGGTTTGAACACAAGTTTCTCTAATTCCAAAGACTATGCTCTTTCCACTGTACCACATGCACATGATTCTGTCAGGAGAACTCTACATAAAGTCCTAAGTAGAAAGTTACAGGACATTGAAACCTAGGTATTTTCATCTCTCTTACCCACTGAAAGTAGTGATATTGGAAAATAAACACAAATATGGAAAAGGAATAGCTGGTCATAGAGATGGCTTTATAAGAGCAACATCTGGTTCTGAACAATATTTGGGATTCATTCCACTGTGAGATGCAACTTATGTCTAGTGGAATAGACCAAGAAAACATGGTTGGCAAAGAACAATAATTCTGTCCTCAAGTTTAATGAAATGATGAATACAGTAAAGCACAGAAACAGAGTCCTGAAAGATTAAAACAAAGAGAAATATTATAAATGGAATTTTGTGATCCCTCCTTCTTTCCCTGATGCTCACCAATTCTTCCCTATACATACTCGTACATAAACACACTCACACACATACACACAGTCACACTGGTACCCTCTGAGGACAAGTCTTTGTTTCCAGGGCCTTGATTCTCAAGCACCAAGAGCAATCTATGTACTTAGCAGCTCAATAAATACTTGCCAAATGAATGGAAACAAATGATAGAGAAAGTGAAACTATTTGATTCCTATTTAGTTCTATCAAGGAGAATGATCTTCACACTGGAAAAGGTATAATAACCATGGTTAACAGCTAACTGAAGGCTGATAGATGGAGAGACAGTAGGAGTACCTGGCTGTCTTAAATGAATGATTTCAACTCTAAAGTCCCAAACAAACTCTAATTCAAAATTTTCTCATTAAGTGCAGATATGATCACTGAGTGTGCCAGAAAATTGAGACCGGAAAATAAATCCTGATTCTCAAAGAGCAAAGGATAGCAATTACAGATAGAGACTATCATATAATCCCTAGCACACTTCTAGAATATACCTTTTAAAGATTGACTGATTGGTTGGTTGGTTGGTTGATTTAAGAGAAGGAGAGAGAGAGCAGGGGAGAGGGGCAGAGAAAGACAGAATCTCAAGCAGACTCCCCATTGAGCTGGGAGCCTGACGCGGGGCTCAATCTCACAACCCTGGGATCATAACCCAGGCTGAAATCAAGAGTCAGATGCTTAACCAACTGAGCCACCCAGACACCCCTAGAATACATCTTTTAAAAATAATTATTTAATAGATGATTTGTGAGCTCTTATAAAAGGAAGCACTTGATCATCAAGAGCTATCATGAGTTCATTAAGAGGTCATGCTAGATTTTAATAATCTTCTATTAGAATCACTAACCTGGAAAATTAAAGACACACTAAAGTTATTAACAGTAATGTCAACACTCACTGAACACTGTATTTTTTAATTGAGTATTATCTCATTTGACCCTTATAATAACCCTATGAGGAAAAACTTTATTACCACCATTTTAAGAATGAGGAAACTGAGTCATAAAGAGATAAAGCAAACTACCCAAGGACATGGGAGTCAGTCGATTGTGGGCATAGGATTCAAACCTGGAACACTCTTCTGCCAGAGGCTTTGTTCTTACAACCACTGTGTATGTTACCTCATATAAGATATATGGAAAAAAATTTGATAAAGTCTCTCATGGAATTCTTGTGGAAACAAAAGAAAACAGTGGGCTGGATGATCGTTTAATTAGGTAGTTTCAAAATTGGTTGAACATTTGCCAAGATGGATGGTGAAACAAAAAGAAATGAAAATGAAAGAAAAGGAGGAAAGGGGGAAAAAAGGACAGTTTACCCACTGATAATTTTTTTTTCAATGTGATCAATTCTAACAAATATATTGTACATCTTGGTCCACTGCACAGATGCGTATATAAAAGTACCTAATTAAAATATTTTCATGGAACAATATTTACTCTTTCTCTGTAAATGCTATACAGTATTTTCCATTTTATATGATTCTATTTCTTTTTTCAAATGCTGATTTTAATTCACTAAATTGACTGTCATAGCTGACTACTGGTTAGCATCCTAGAGTTTAAAAAACACTATTCTAGAGAATCCCTGCAAGGATATACAATGCAGTGTTAATAGAGGCTATAATGAGTGCAATTTGGAATTTCCTTCTTGCTTTCCTAAATTTTTTTTTAAAAAATTTCTATGATGAACAAATGAGAATTATAATAGTTTATATAAAAAGTAAAAAGTACTGAAGAGACAGTAACTGTACAGACACTAGTTAATAGCAATTCATATGAAAAATATCTGGTATTCTAATTGACCTCAAACTCAAAATAAGACAACAATGTGCCCTACGGGCCAAAAGAACTAACACACTCTTGCTCAGCATTAAAACAAACACATACACACACATACACACATCTAAAACAAGGCATATCCTTTGTATATTGGCATTCTATCTAGAAACTTATGTTTACTTCTGCATACCACATTTCCACTGAGGAATGTCCACAGGAGAAACAGGATAATAAAATCTGGAAATTATATAATATGAAGAACAGTCAAAAGAACAAAGGATCTTTAGTGTCTCTTTTCAAATATCTGAAAGACTTTTATTTAAATAATAGTCACAGAACAGAATTAAGATCCAACAAATATAAGTCATGCAAAAGGTAAATCTGGGTAGATTTTAGCCTCACATAAAAAGGAATTCTAACACTATTTAACAAGAGAATTCATTGCCTCAAATAGGAAAAATGGACACTCTTTACAGATGCCTTACAACAATCTTATCCCTTATTTCAAGAAATGAATTTGAATTTTTCAGTAACTTCAGATTAGTAATGTCCAGTTCCCAGATCTCTATCCTACCCCAGACAGATCTTTTCTCATTGTAGCTAAATGAACACAACTCGCAACCTTAGAAGGGTAATAGAGTACTATCAGTGGCAGTGTTCAGACACATGAGGGATAACCAATCAGTAGGGATACTATAGAAGAGAACTGCTGCATCGGAGACAGTTGGACTAGCCAATCAGTACTGTATTTTTCTACTGCAATTTTTATCTTAAAGAAGAAAAATCCCCTCACTGTGTCAAAATAGATATAATTTCATTAGAATAAAATTAGGATTCCTAAGAGGGTGTTTACAGTGTAATTCTTAAAATATATATATATTGGTTCTACCATATGCATTTTTAATTCTGTGGAAGGTATTTTATGTGCTTACAAGCCTATCTGAATATGTATCATTTTATTCCTCTCTTTTCACACGAGTCTTATCACACATATTGTTTTACACTGTTACACCGGGGTTTTTTTTCCACATAATAAATCTTAGAGAGTTTTTCATTTCAGTAAGTAAGCTGCTTCAACATTTTATAAGCTACATAGTATTCCATTTTATAGAAGTACATGTTTTTTTTAACTAGTCCCTAACTGACAGTGATTCAGAATATTTCAAATCTTTGTTGTTACAATGTTGTAACAAATAATCTTATAAATATATCATGCCACATGTGTAAGTCTATCTGTAGAAACAGAACTGCTGTATTAAAGGGGATATATATTAGTAATTTTCATAAATATTAACAAATTGCTCTCCAAAGGACTGATATTTTAGACTCCCACCAGCAATATATGTGAGGGTCCTTGAATTCCCTCAGCTTTGACGATGTAGCAAATTCCAGTGTTTTAATGTGAAAAGTCTTACATTTGAAGGTAGAACATATAAACCATTTTTTAAAAATGTTCTAACACGCCTTACACTCATTTAAGCTAAGAGAATGGACAATATACGAAAAGCACCACTGGGAATTATGACTTCACCAAAGTGCTGCGAAAAAAAAAATGAAGGAAATTGTAACAGTAACATTAACATGAAGAAGCAGTATATTTAACAATGGACACCCAGGTGTCCTGTGTATGAAACCCAATTTCCCTTAATAAAACCCTTCAAACCCAAATTCTGTTAAGGTTGATACTGAAGGGAAAGTCCTTACATGAGGTCACTTAGGCCTTAAGCACAACTAAGATTCAATTTTCGCATTGTAAGTCCTAATTATGCTTGACATATGATGCTGCCAGGTCACTGTTGACACACTGCAGAAAGCCAGAAATACCCTCTTCCTTGATCCTTTCCTTAATAGCATAAATAAACAGGACTACCAACCATCAGGATACAATTTAAATGCATTGTGGCAACTGTAGTGGTCACTAAGTCCATTTTTCCTTTGCTTCATAGTAACAGAGTTTTAGCTGATTGAGTGCGGTCCCCCACCAATAGAGAGACCGCACTTTCCAGCTTTCCCTGCAACCCAGTGTAGCCATGTGACAATTTGGAATGGAATGTGCAAATTTTGGACTACTTTCTTAAAGGAAATTGTTTGCCTTCTGCTCTTCTGCTTCTGCTATTTCCCTCTTTTCTCTAACTAGAATACAGACATGGCAATGATCCAGATTTAACCTTGCAGACAAGAACAGTGCCCTACAAGACTGCAGAACAATAAAATGTAATGCATTGTGGACTGGTAACTTTGTGAAGCTAATGACTTTGACAGGCCTGGACTACCCTATCACTGTTATGTGAAGGAGAAATAAGCTTCTATTTATTTAAGCCAATGTAAATGTTGGGTCTCTTTGTTATAGTATCTTTGTCTCTACAAATATACACATAAACAGACTCACACAAACATGTGTCTAAATGCACCCTTAAGACTGGGCTGTGGAGGTATTAAAGTAAAAACCTGAAGTAAAATTAAAAGGAAAAAGTATGTTTTGTTTTTAGGCATCAGGTATAAGAATACAACTCAGAAATAAAGATATATTACAATTAATAAACAATAAGAAAATATTAGAGAACTGACCAAAATAGAAGACTGATGTCAGAAACACCTTTTCTATGGTCAGAAAATTGATATAAAATTGCAAAAGCATTTTTGAAGGAAGGAAAAATACATTATTGTTCATGATGTAGAAATGTTGGGGTTCAGAGCCAATGGCCAAGAAAGTATTCTTGAGACATCCTGGGCACCAAAAGGTGGTTTTACTAAGCATGGGGACGGGACCAATGGGAAGAAAGAGCTGCACCGGGGTTGTAAGGGGTGACTGATTATATACTTTCAATTTGGGAGGGGGTTAGGGACAACACAAGCCTCCAAGGTATTTTGGAAACAAGGTTTCCAGGAGCTTGAGAGGGCTAGCTGCTGTTCAGAAAAGGTCATTCATTACTGTTTAGTAAAAACTTAGTCATGAGGTCCCTCAGATGTATATCGGTGGGCCATATGCTTGGAGGATGATTGCTAACATGTATCTTGGGGGGCAGAGATAAAGGAAGTTTCCAAAGGAATTTTTAGATGTTAAAGCAGACTCACAGGATCCTGAGGGGTCCAGCTAAGATTGCCTTTTGCCCTTAGCGAAGTGTCAACATGGAGGCAGCTGAGCTCCCAGAGGAAGGTCACTCTGCCTGTTTCGAGGACTTGTCAGTGGGCTGTAGACAGTAAGGAAATTTTTCTCTTTTGCCTTTGTTTCCCACATCAGTTCAGACACCTTGTTATTCTACTCAAATGATTACTCCTCACAGCAAAAAAGCACAGTAATTCAAATGCAATTAACAACTGGATTTAGAAACACTTAAAGTCATTTAAACTTTCAGTGGCTTATATAACAAATGTGGTATCTTAGCTTGGTTAAATAGTGACAAATAAGACTTTATGAGACAAGATGTTGAAATGCATTCAGTAAACATTATTGAATATGTACTCTGCACTAGATGACACAGTCCTGGATGTAGGGACCTCAAAGTAAATAAAACATAGTTTCTGTTTTGGAAAAGATCACTAGCAAATTGTGTTGATATATAAAGATAAAACTTTTTCAGTTCAATTGTGTCAAAATTATTTTTCAATATCGATTACTTGAACAGTTATTTTTTTTAAAGTACATATACACAAAGAATCATACATATATACCCAATCTCTTTAATACAAAGACCCTTCAAGAAAAAGTCTTCATTGTGTATAAAAATAGGTTTCAAAATAAAAGTTATTTTGAATTATAATGAAAATTTGTATTACATATACTTTAAAATTATCAACAGCTTTCCATCATTTAAGGATTATTCCTAAAGTAAGATACCAAAGATTCTTGGGCCTTTTTATATAAACCAACTGCTCAGTAAAGATCGTAAAATGCTTAAAAGTAACAGCATGGTCACTAACTTCTTCCTTTCTATTCTACCTTATTTATTCTAATTATTACAGGATGAAAAATATTGGCAAACCCTTTGAAATTTCATTTAACATTTTCACCTGAAAAATGAATCATAATGCAGTATCTTAAAGAGTTATCTACTTGAAAATGACAAATATTTAGTTCAATTAAAAGTAACATATACATTAATCTAATTAACATTCATTTGGAATTTTGTCAAAATCAATCACTTTGTTTTAACTCACTTTAATGCATTAAAATCCTGGAGCAACCATTATTTTAGACAAATTCTGTTATATGAAAACATAACTGCAACAATTTTATTCATTTTTAAAAACTGTTTGATGCTTACAAACTACCCTACCACTGTTGTATGAAGCAGAAATAAGCTTTTAAGAAAATGTAAATGATTTATTGATGACATCCTCCCTCCTGAAAAGTACCAGAAATTACAATAAGTAAATACAAGAAACTAGGATAAAATTACACACACAAAAAATGAATCTAACAACTAACTTTAAAATGATTATTTTAGAGTTCAACTTATAAAGTTTTTCTACTATAAAACCGATTACTGTTTAACTTATTTCTTAAAATAAAAGACCTTATGCAGAATCATATTAGCCCTTCAACTTGACTCCCAGTCTGCTTGTCAAGCTTGGCTATAAAGGTTCTTCTCATGTACTTGGTATTTTTCATTATTTTTTTATCTTTTTCTCTCAGTGTTAGACTCTCTTACTGTTTCCAGCAAATGGGAGGCTTTTTACATAGTAGGACAAAAGTATACACAGCAGAGATAGTTGAGAACCATAAGCAGTCCTGCTGGTTCTTCCCCACAGGAGATAATGTGCTGTAATGCAGATTTTGCTTGACTCTCGGCAGGATCTCACAAAATCTGCAAATCCCTCCCAGCAGACCCAGCAACAAAACTGTATTTTCCTATCTCCTCTATACAATGGTTTGTTTTATGTAGCATTCTTTTAAAGGTGATTCACTGTATGCAAGTTATCAGAGGCTGAGCAATTACTTTTACTTTTAAACTCTGCATGTTCCCATGCCTAATTAAAGCCCAAAGATATATAGACTTTTCACAAGTACCTTTGTGTAATGATATGAGAGAACACTGACAATGAAGCAAACAGGATTACTGAACTGCCATTTTTTTTAAACTACACTCTACTAGCACCTCTAACATTATAAACCAATCAGCTAAAAAAGAAAACAAACCCTTAATTTTGTAAGACCCTTCCCTATTATAACTCTGTAATATGAACTGGCATATTTTAGCTAACTAACTTCATTGTGTGTTAACACTGGTTCTAAACAGGCCTTTTGCCTTTTCTTACCTTCACTTGAAAAATATACTGTTGGGGGGCGGAGGGTGGGTGGCGCCTGGGTGGCTCAGTCATTAAAGCATCTGCCTTTGGCTCATGTCAGGATCTCAGGGTCCTGGGATGGAGCCCTGCCTTGGTCTCCCTGCTTAATGGGAAGCCTGCTTCTCCCTCTCCCACTCCCCCTGCTTGTGTTCTCTCTCTCACTGTGTCTCTCTCTGTCAAATAAATAAATAAAATCTTTTGCCTGGGTGGCTCAGTCAGTTAAGTGCCCAATTCTTGATTTTGGCTTAGGTCATGATTTCACGGTTGTGAGACTGAGCCCCGCCTCAGGCTCCCCACTGGGCATGGAGCCTGCTTAAGTTTCTCTCTCTCCCTCTTCTTCTGCCCCTCCTCCCCCCCTCTCCCTCTCTTAAAAAAAAAAAAAAAAAAAGGGAGGAAATTTTACTTCTGATTTCAGTAGATTTATGGGGAAAAAATGGTATATATTCTTACTTGATTTCCATTTAGAAAGACAGTTGCTGCATCATTTTATTTTTAATTATTCATTAAAGTTGTCTTTGTGCTGAGTTTGGAAGGATTTTGCAACATACAAAGATAATGCTCTAATAATAACCTATCCTTTATGGAAATAAGGAATAACATTTAAGAAGAAATATTTAAGGAGAAAATATTTTAAAACAAAAATCAGGGTTCTTTATGTGCAAACTAATATTTTTTCTCATGCCTTCTTAGTAAAACAATGGTATTAAATAGAGTATTAAAAATTAGAGATATTTTTGCAATAAAAACCTGAGAAATAAGAAATTATATCTCATTATATGACAAACTCCTAAAATAATCTAAGGGAAATACAATCATAAAACATACAATTTATTATTACCACCTTATTCTTTTAATAAGATGTGATATTCATAGTATATAATGCCAGATAAGCTATTTATCCTTTAAAATAATCTTAACATATAGATGTAAGAATAAACTCACACATAGACACATGCACACACACATACACACAGAGTGCTTTGTTAAATAAAAATGCAGACTTTTGTTTTTATAATATTTTGTGACTATTTTCAGAAATAATTTCAACATTTAATTAAATTTCACTTCACAAGCTTTTTTTTAAAATAAATTTCAATCAAGTTAGAGGAAAGGAATGTTGAGGAAAGTTTCCCCAGAAACATACATTATTTTGACTAGAAATGTACTTCTGCATAGACTGGTAGTATTTTTTTCCAATATGAATAAAAAGATCTTAAACCAGGGAAAAATCCACATAGCCTTATCAAGGAATCTAAAGACGAAGTATTTTGTTCAATAATCTTGTCCATAACACTATCTTTTCCTGCAAAAATGACAAATTTTATTGAAAAGAATATAATTGTTAAATTCAGATATGCCCCTTACAGCCAATAGAATGTTTATAATATAGTACTGACAAGCTGTTGTTGTACTCTTGAGATCAATAAAAAGTAAATTATACATAAAAAATCAATACTTAATTCATGCAATCATCAGTATTAATATTGGTGTAAAATACTTCATTTTACATACAACTGACATAAAACGCTTCATACTAGAAAAAAATTTAAACTGTACAGTGAATAAGTAGTACTTCATTCCTTATATTCTATTTAACATCTTTGTATATATTCTCTCAAAGTATATTTATAGCACTCAAGCTGCATAAGAACCTCCTGTTGAGGTTCATGGTAACTTTAAGAAAGGAGCCATATACTTTACCTATGTACAATCATAATACATCAATCACAGCTAAACTGAAGTTGTCATACAAGGAGCAGAAAACATAGAGTTTTTCAGATTACAAAGAACAGGGAGGAAAAAGCCCAGGAACTAGCTAGCATGTAACTGGGGGAATAAAAGAAGGAACGGAAAATCTAATCTTAAGAAGAGTTTTATCAATAAGCTTACTCAATTGAAGAGAAAAGCCTCAAAAAAAAAAAAAAACTTGCATTAATTTAAAGATTTAATATTTATGCAAACAACTTAACTGTCCAGCAACAGAGAAACAGATTTATTGTGTCCAAGCCAGGTAATGCATCATGTAGTAATCAATAATTATGTTTACAAGGCTTAAAATAATATTTAAAATGCTCTCTCTATATAATATATATACTCTATATATTCTATATATATTGTAATACACCAATATAATATATATTATGTTGAAAAAGCAGAATGTTAAAATTTCTGGTATGATTTCAAAAATGTAAAGAAAAAATAAAATAGAAAAAAAATCAGAAGAAAAAATGCTGAGATTTTTAAAAGCGCATCTCTGGGTAGTAACTAAAGGGTAATTTCTTTTTTATTTTTGTATATATTTCTAGGCTTTCTGAATGTTCTGCAATGATTCTGTATTATTTTGATCATTAGAAAATTTACAAACATAAAAGGTTTTTCAAATAACATAATCCCTGAAAGTCAATTTGAAATTAATATAACAAATCAGAGTGACACTCTATTTTTAAATAGTTTTATAGTTGACCCTTGAACATGAGGAAGTTAAGGGTATTGACCCTCACACAGTCGAAAATCTCAAAAATCTACATATAACTTTTGGCTCCCCAAAAACTTAACTACTAATGAAAAGCCTTACCTATACAATAAACAGTTGATTAACACATACTTTGTATATGTATTGTATACTGTATTCTTACAATAAAGATAGCTAAAGAAAAGAAAATGTCATTAAGAAAATCATAAGAAAAAATACATTTACCATACTACACTATAAAAAAAAAAATCTATGCATAAGTGGACCTGGGCAGTTCAAACCCATGTTGTTAGGGTCAACTGTACTTTGCTTTCAGAAAATTACACAATAAATAAACAAGTCTTAAATACATGATTTATATTACTGGGATCTTTTTATCTAAACTTGAAGCAGGAATGTTAAATGTTTCCATTTTTCTCACACTGTTTTTATACATGAACATAAAAGCTAACCAAATACAAAATTATCTTTGAATTCTTTCTCTTCCTGATCCAAGAGAAAAACACATTTAGAGCTTATATGATATGAAGAAAAAAATCAGAAATAGTTCTTAGTATATGCTTTATTCTATATGTTGATTCCAGATGACATGACTCTTAATGTACCCTAGTATATCCCCTTTTAGTTGGGGCTTGTTTATAGGTGAAATTGGTAGAGGAGAAGGAGGATTATTTTGGTGTTTTTCGTGGGGTTGGTTTTTTTTTTTGCTTTTTTCATTTTGCTTTAGCAGCATGCATTTATGTCCTATAAAGTCAGATCTCTGTAAAGCAGTTTGCATTTTTAATCTTAGTAATGTTGCCAGTGTCCCATTAACATGTTAAGCAACTTTCCAAAAAATTAAATAATTTTTTCACATCACTTCATAATTACAGAGCACGTATAATATAACATGCAGGTGGGTTTTGAAAACATGAACAAAAGGCAAGATTGCTGTCATTAGGAACCCTGATACCACTTTGTAAAGCTTCAGTTGAATACCATTTCAAAGACTGTATCTAAGTGAAGAAACTATCTTTGAAGCTTGCAGTGGTACACTTCATTTAAGGATCTTAAAGTGCTTTAAAAATCAGCATTTTTAATTCCCATTTTGAGGGTGAAACACTCAGTGATTCTATAACTGGGCTAAGATTATGGAATGAATCCAACACAGACACCAAGAATTCCAAATAAGCATGCTTCCAATTCACTGTCCACTACATGTTCATATGCAAACCTCATTTAACACTGACATTGAGAGCCAACTAAATAAACAGCCTTCACTTTCAATTTCCCCACAAACCCACTATCCTCAAATTTGACATACTGTCCATTTAAAGATTGATTTATTTATCTGAAAGAGAGAGAGTGTGTGCCAGGGAGAGGAAGGGGGAGAGGCAGAGGGAAAGGGAGAGAGAGAATCCCAAGCAGACTCTCCACTGAGCTTGGAGCCCAACCCAGGGCTTGATTCCACAACGCAGAGATCACGACCTGAGCTGAAACCAAAAGTCGGACCCTCGACCCACCAAGCCACCCAGACATCCTATCATCCATTTAAACACACTGGTCTCTTAGCATCTCTCCCATCATAGGCATCCACTTCCTCATATCATCCAGCTTTCACCTGGACCTTTTCTCCCCAAACAGCACTGCAGATTCTGGATGAGTGTCTCCTACACCTTTTGGGCTGCATGGACCCATAAAGTTTTTTAAAAAAACAAACAAACAAAAAAAAAAATAGGAGAGCATTAGTATAGAGTTACCAACTTTTTATTTTGTCAATAATGTTACTCAAAAGAATAGGATATAATTACAAAATAAAAGATGGTGGAAAAACTCACTACATAATTCTTATTTTCTCATTTTGTCAAAGAACAGTGGGAATTGTCTAAAAAACTTGGGAACCATTCCTCTGGACCATCCCCCTTCCCTCCAACCCCTGCCCTACACTCTTGCCCATTCCCTCAGGTTTCCCTCTGCCCTGGAAGAATGCTGGCTTGCTACTCTGATCTTTAGAGCCCCAAAAAACATAAGAGACTTGAAAAAATATATTAACTAAATTAGGAAGCAATCCTGAGCAGCTCAGTAGCTCCAGAAAAATAATGCAAAATAATGAATGAAAGTACACTGAGTCCATCTGCCATCTTAGTGGAAAAAATGGGAAAGCCATTACTAATAACAAAGCCTTTTCCTTAACATAAGTACATGGATAGCAGCAGAGACCTGTATTGTGAGCCAGAACACCAATGTCTAGTCCCAACTTGGTCTCATTTGAGTCAAACCTATGTGAGTCTGAGGTCATTTAATGCGTCTTTATAAAATGAAAAGGGATAAACAAGATGATCACTTAACGTAACTTATACTCTAAGAATATAAGTATAATGTTCTCTAGAGAATAAAATATAAAAAGTGTTGATTTTATATCCCAACATTTGTGTTTATCAGTTTTATATAATTACATCCTTCAAAGAAGGATGTAATGTGGCTTCAATGAAGGACACATAAAATAAAGCTGTTATAACAAAAAGCTGATGTTCTAAAAATAATACACTTTTTTCAAGTTTACCAATCTCATTTTTCACACATGTTCAATATCAACAGAAGAAACAAAGAGCAATCTGAAAACAGAGTAAGCACAATAAACTTTTGGAAAAGCAAATCCTAAAAATATGTTATAAGGTACTACTATCTAATAATATCAGCATTAAATCATCATCTCTCCAATCTATGTAATAAAATAAAATCAGTGTTTCAGATAAAACCATAGTTTTGTGAATTTTAAAAAAATAACAAGACAAAACACTATTTTACCTTTTAGTAATTATTCTCTCACTCCTCCAATTACAACACAAGCTCTGTGAAGGGCAAATCAGAATATTCTTCTTTTTCTCAGCCAAGAATAGCTCTCAGTGTTTACTGAAGTTAGCTGAACTGAACTGAATCCTAGGTCCAAATGGTCTCCACTTACCTATTATCACTATAAAAAACCCAGATTTCCTAGCTCTGTCCACAAACCATGTTTCAGGCCATATATCCCAAAACTCATTTTGGGGAAAAAACAAACTGATTTAATCTTTCTGTATCTTTTTCCCCATGCCTCCCTACTGTGCAGTGTAACTTCAGGGCAATAAATATCCCAAAAGGTGAACATGGGCCCAGTAGGTGGCATTCCTGAGACCTACATGTGACCCATTTATAATTTCAACTCCAATTTTATTATTGACCCTCATGCATTCCATTCTGTTAGCTCTACTTTGAACACCTTTTATACTCACAAAGTTCTTCTTAACTACTTATTTCAAGTGTCTTTGAGAACTACTTAGAAACAGACTTCCCCTGTATGACCCTAGGATTCATCATCTTTCTCGTTCCTGCTCCACTTTCCCACCCACCCATCCATTCCCCCGAGACACACACACACACACACACACACACACACACACACTCTCACACACTCTCACACACACTCTCACACACACACGGTGTGCTATCCTCCTTCATAAGCTTGCAAAGGGGCAAAACCTAGCCCTACTGGCTGTTCTCAGACGCTTTTGACAAAGTGATTCTATCTATAAATCTATCTTCACCTTTCAGTACACCAACTTTGCTTAAGCAGCAAAAGGCAGTGAAATGACATAATGAAGTTGTACTTTCAACCACCAATCCTATCTGCTGTTAGCCTAGGCATCCTCTGTGTGCCTGACAAGGGTAAGTATAGAGTACACTCACAAGATTATAATCTACTTGTGGAAGTTACATCTTCACATAGGGAGTTGGGTGGGGGAGGGATTCAGGAGTAGCTCTGGTTTGGCCTGCTATGTGTGTTACAGCACATTATAGGGCACTTAGCTTTGTCATGAAGATAAATTCATCTAAAAAGTTGAGTAAGCATGCTCTGGAAATGTAATGATAAACGAATAAGGAGGCAAAGATTAAAAGACAATGTCTCTGCCCATGTGGCAAACAGAACTTGATGGTAAAAGAAAGATACACGAAAACCGTGCTAATAAAGGCAGCCATATATACAAGAGAACACAGGACCACAGTGGAGGGAGTGTGACCAGCTCTGAGGATGGGGGTGTGGCCATTTACAAAAAGATACTTTAACTGGCTACTGCTGGATATACAAGTATCTATCATTTACAGCAAGGAGAAAAGCATTCCAGGCAGAGTATCCACACAAAATACAAGTGGGCACGAAACAGTGCCACACATCCCCCAAGTGTATTGGACACACCTCTTCCTTCAGCATCTTCAGGCCAGAGTGCCCTGTTCTCCACACACACATGCAAGCATGGGATGGGGGTGGAGGAATTACAATCAAAAACTATGCTTTAGGATAAGGGACAGGGGATGAAGGTGGAATCTATAATGGAGGCCAGATTACAATGGGTCTTGTTCAGCAGGCTAAGTTTAGTTTCATCCAAAGGCAGTGAGGAGATGTCAGAGACTTAAGCAGAGGAGTGACAGTATTAGACAACCACATATCAGACAACTGTTGGTAGATGGTGACTTGTAAAATCTCCCAAGTCTTTCACCCACAAGGAAACCCCCTCACTAACCTCAACAAAGACTTTCCTTTGGGAAAGGAAAGTCCCTTCTTTGGGGCTTGGCAAAGAACACAGAAAACAATTTCAACCTAGCCCATATCTGATTTCACCAGATCCCCTTCCCCAAGACAGTTGGAGAATGAGAAAATGGAGAAAAGGGAAGGAGGAAAAAAAAGAGAAATAACATTTATTAAGTATTAGGTACCAGGCAATGTACTAGGTGCTTCACATACATTATTATCAGATTTAACTTCAAAACAACCTTCTGAGGTAGATAAAATAATTCCCATTTTAAAGAAGCCAACCAAGTTGTCAAGTATCATAGAATAGTAGAATACTGAGATGGAAAATGGGATTTAAACCAGACTCAATTAACTCCAAAGATACTCACGTATGTAAGGATAATGCAGTTTCCCTGCATACCATCTTAATTTATTCTTACAATAATCTTTGTACAGTGGACTATTAGTATCACTTTATAAATAAATAAATTAAAATTCTGAAAGTTGGTCATACATATAATAAGTGGGTTGAGGAGGAAATGAGGTAAGGCAGGTGTCCTAGAAAGGTACATTAACTGCACAAAAAAGTGAGCTACTGAAATACAGATACCAAACTGACAAGGCCCTTCCTTAATCCCTCCACTACCCTTAGCATAGCACTGCATTAATGAACAATGTTTTATTGGTTTCAGTGTTTTGGGTTTTGTTTTTTTTTTTAAGATTTATTTATTTGAGAGAGAGAGCACATGCATACGCACAAGCAAGGGAAGGGGCAAAGAGAGAGGGAGAGAATCTCAAGCCGACTCCCTGCTGAGTCCAGAGCCCGACCTCAGGACCCTGATGTCATGACCTGAGATAAAATCAAGAGTCCCACGCTTAACAAGCTAAGCTACCCAGGCATCCTGCTATTCTTGTTTTTATATTAAAGTGAAGGAATAGCAATGCAGACAAAATATGTGTTGTAAAAATGGGTAGAGATTTCTTTCTCACTACCCCCAAAAATATGTAAACAAAAAGACATGAGAAACAGCAATTCTTTAATCAGAAACAGAGACTAGTATAATGGCAGTCCTTCTTTATCAAACATTTACAGGTTTTATAACTACTTTGTCCTGAACACACTGTGATTTTTTTTTTATCAGAAAAATGTTTAGAGTTGGGCGCCTGGGTGGCTCAGTTGGTTAAGCAATTGCCTTCGGCTCAGGTCATGATCCTGGAGTCCCGGGATCGAGTCCCGCATCAGGTTCCCTGCTCGGCAGGGAGTCTGCTTCTCCCTCTGACCCTCCTCCCTCTCATGCTCTCTGTCTCTCATTCTCTCTCTCTCAAATAAATAAATAAATCTTTAAAAAAAAAATAAAAATAAAAATAAAAAAAAATAAAAATGTTTAGAGTAGTTCAAATTGGATAAATACTAAGAAAATGTCTAGATTATAATACAAACACATCAAGCTTCTATTATGTAGTTTTCTGCTTGCTTTAGAATTGAGTTGAATGATATGAAAAATCACACAATTAGATTTTTATATTTGATACTGAACAAATAAGAGAATAGCTGCTTTTTTATAGATATATACCAGGCAGCAATGAAGTCAAGAGCAACTTTCTCCATTCAAGGGAAGAACTTGTGATTACGAGTCACTTGAATCTCACCAATGTCACTATCTCTAATATTGACAATAAAGTAAACCCTCAGTACTAGTAGAATGCACACCAACATTCCCAAATTAAGGTTGATACAGAGGTTAGAGAGAGATGACAATATACCATGTCATCCTTGGTAAAAGTAGAAACCAATCCACCCTTTCTTTCTAGACATACACAGTATCAGGTTTTTTTACTAACTTAAAAAATGTTCAACATTTAATAACCATTAAAATAGTTTTTTTCATTCTGAGTGAAATTAAAGATTTGGGGAAAAATTACATCATTTCAACTGGTGGAAAAGAATAAAATATATTTGACAAGATGAATATGCTCACTCTCTGCCTTGTCCTTTCTATGCACCCAACTCAAAATTAGTAAAGCAAGTAAAAAAAATATATATATAGTTATATTTATGTTTTAACCTTGGAAAATTGATAAGGAACATAATGAAGATGACAGTAACCTGGACCTAATGTGTAAATATCACTACAATAACAAAATTATGAAATACATTCAGATAATAGAGCAAAAACTGAGAAAAGAGATAGGAATTCTTTGCTTTATTCTGATAACCTAAAAAGAATGGTAAAGGGCGAATGGAAAAGCAGCTACTACTATGACAGTACAAAATTTCAACAGTATCTCCAAAACTCCAAAAGGAGTTTAATTTACTGCCTTACAGCTGAAAACCAGACAGAAGACAGCTATTTTAAATATTTAAGATCACAAATTTTCAAAAAAATGAAGCTAAAAATATCTTTAAAGCTATTAAAATAAGATATATGACAACTGTACTTTAACAATACATTTATACTATTCATATGACAATATGTGACACTAAAATCCCAGATCATGATTTCCTGGAAATACTTCGGAGAAAATCTATCAAGAAGAATTTCTGAGGCCCTAGTAATAAAATAATTATTCTCATAGAATGTTGGTTAAACAAAATAAGTAAGTGACCTCATGTACTTATTATAGACATTCGTACCAATAAAATCAAATGTGGCACCATGTCATTTAACAGTGTTTTTGATAATGCTAAAAAGTTATTTTCCTCCAACTCTGGGTTCCACAGGAAAATAGAAGGCTGGTTGAAATAGAAGGCTCTTTTAAGTTTCATCTGGTCAATTCCAGGACACAAATAAGGATTAGTCATAGAGACAGAGATCCTGGTCCCCATCTTCAGGCATATGAATGTCTAATGTCTAACCTTTCAAAACACAAGTTTTGGAAGACAAACTTGAGATTGAGCCTTCAAAATCTTTCACAAATGACTTTATCTATATCTTTATTTGTGACTATTTTAACTATTTAAAGCTTTCCTGAAGTATACTGATAGTATTTCATCTTTCTCTTACACAACCCCAAATATGAAATGACCTACCGTGTACATAAAAATATCTCAAAAATTAGAAAGAAGAAAGTGAATAACTCCTTAACTAAGTTAAATATCTCTGCTTCTTTTAGTATCTTTTTTGCAGGGTGCTCTAAGGGGGATCCTGTGGTAATGGAATACTTCTATACCTTGATTGTGGTGGTAAACTGTATGAATCTACACTTGAGATGAAATCACATAAAATTTTGCATACATGTTATACCAAAGTCTATTTCCTAGTTTTAATACTGTATTATAGTCATGTAAGACATTACCAATGGGGGAAACTATAAAGAGAACACAGGACCTTTCTGTTCCATCTGTCCATGTTTCTATATATCTACAGTTTCAAAATAAAAAGTAAAAAAAGAGGGAGGGAGGCATATCAGAAATCGTAATATCTCAATGCCAGGAGTATAGGAGAAAAATAGAAGAGTAAAGAGGAACATTATTCCCACAAATCTAAGATATCAGTGTGGGCAAATACCAGGAAAGCAAGTAAACCAAAGCAGGTAGATAATGGCAAATAATCTGAATATTTGATAGTATACAATAAGCTTAATGGGACTAAACATGACGTGAACATGACAACCAAACTGCCTATCTGTATGTCAACCTATATCCTTTCCTGGGGTCTGAAAATATATTTGAGAGACCTAAATAGGCAAGAAATTATTTCAATGCCTGAATTTTATTTTAAAAATCATGTATTTTACACTGATGTCATATTCACATTCATTTATGTTTTCAAACATTTAATTTACCAGTTAAATTACTTAACTACTATGAAAATTAATAAAGGGAAACTTCATTTAAAATGGAGTCAGGGAGCCCTGAAGGGAGAGCTCTCATGCACAAACTTCCCATCAAAGCTTACTTCACATTCTTGAGCAGAAAGTTCACTTTACAACCCCAGCAAGAAGGAAGATTTCCTCTTTGCCCAGCAACAGCCTAGCCAATGACAAACTGCCACAACTCAGCCAATGAGAAACCTAAACTCTCAGTCTCACCACCCTGAACTCTCATTTTCCTGCAAAAGATTTTTGTTCAAAGCAGCCCCTCCTAACTTCCTCCATTTTCTCTATAAAAAAACAGTTCCTCTACCTATGTCCTCCAGACTTGTCTATGGTTTGCCATCACTTATGTGTCCCAAATTGTAATTCCTCTGCTATTTGCAAATAAATTCATTCGCTGGTAAAATAAGTGGCCATTTATTTTTAAGATTTTAAGATTAACACTTTTTCCCAAAAAAAATTTTTTTAGTAAATCTGATATTCATAGAAGATGGCCATGTTTATCTGTGGCTTGAAACCCTCCAACACAACTCAAAGTACCACACCTGGAGAATCAGCATTTTACTTTCCAGTTACAAGGTGGTGATTTACAAATCATTTTGGCTGGCCAATTCTCAAATAGCCACTACACCCTGTTGACTAAATTATCTTCAGGAAAATTCTTAGAAGAGGAATAACTGCTAGTAATCTATCATTTCAGTTATGACTTCCTAAAAACAGGCTTATCCTAGGAACCATGTACCTCCTGTAAACAGAGCTTCCCCAGGGAAACATCATTCACACACTGGCTCATTTTAACAAGAAGCAGTAAACCCTTGAAGCATTTTCACAAACATACATACATAAGAATAGCCCTCCTGCATAATTAGCTTAAAAATGCCTAGTTCTTATTTTTAAAGTTTTCTGGGAATGTAGCAAAATTAAATTTAGGAAAAGGGTCCAAGACTGTGAGGCTCCTTTAGTCATTCCCAATCAGATTCACATCACTTGAGAAGGCTGATAAAGGAAGATTTTATCACCTAAATGTAATTAAAAATCTCAAGCTGACTTCTACAACCAGCATTTCAAAAAAAGTATTACAGTGCACCAGAAGGTATTTTGGTTCTGAAGAGTTCTGAAGCCAAGCAGGAAATATGTTTCAGGTTTGGTAAAAAAAAAAAAAAAAAAAAACCTGAATGGTCCCCTCTGGGAGCTAAGCTATAAGTGCTTCTTAAAACCAGGAGATGCCCAAAAAGTTGTCAAATCACTGAGTAATGTGTTAAATTGATAATTAAAACAAAACAAATTAAAACAAAAAAACACTACTACTTACAGAGTACGATTTGTTTAGAAGTGTTTCTACTTTGTGTGTTTTCTCCAGTTTCTAAGTGTAAAAAGATAAACAAATTCAAAGTACATTTAAGAATGCTTTGAGGTTATTTTATTACCAATGATAATTGGACTCAATGCACTAGAATAAGACAGCACAACTCATGCAGTTACAAATTTACCACTAAATAAGGCTGGACCAATATAATAAAGTCCTAAAACTGAAGAAGTTAATGAATAATTTTAGATGCCAAGTTTGTAAAAAAGCAAAAAGCCATCTCTAATATAGAAAACATTCATAAGTAGTATTACATACAATGGAAAAAGTCAAAAGTATAGAATTTTCATTATCTGTTTATTTAAAGGACTCATGCTCTTCTAAAGTTTTTCATGACTAAACATCTAAAAATAAAATATATGTAATATATCCTAAACAAACCATATTTTGGTAATTAATATTGAAAGCATAAATTCCCATTATGATTAAAACTTAACTTTTTAAACATTGAAACCACACTTACAAACAAGTAGGGAAAATCATGCTGAGCTCAAAATACTAGGTTTCTATGCAAGACAAATCACCTTTCTTATCTGAACCACTCAGATCAAAATGTCAAAACAATTAAATTACAATTTTGTCTGACATCAATATACTATGCAACATTGCAAAACAGACAAGCCTGCTTTCAAGCATACCGTTTGCTTTTAAATAAATGGCAAACAAATTGAGCAATGAATCAAATTTTGCAAAAGAACACATGAGACAATATGCCAGATCACAGAGGTCAAGGAATTCATCAAGACTCACTTTCTATGTAACTGTATGTTTTTGGCTCGGGGAAAAATTATCTATTCCTTCATACAAATACAAAAATAGACAAACATAAGGACAGATATTTAACTGCCTATACACCAAATATGACTATAAATCACATATTTTAAAAAATCACATTGATTTTATAGCTATATATGACTGCTCATATTTATGTGTATACATATCTGTATACGTTATGTGTGTGTAGTAAGGAAAAAGGAGAGCTTAAATTTTTATCTTAACAAACCTCGTTCTTCCATGTTGCTATCTTATCTATTTCTTTGAATATACCATGTAAAAAAATTATATAATCATATTTTTGAGCTGTAAGAAGCACTAAAATGATCCTGAGCTACCTCCTCATTTTTCAGTTAAAAAAAAAAAAAAAGGAAGGCGAAGGAAGACACAGGCACAAAAACTATCTGGGAACAGAACTGGGACTAGAACTCTGGGCCTCTAACTTCTAATTTTTTGCACCAAGCAATCATGTCATTTACTAAAGGTATGAACTCCTAAAAACTGATAAATATTGTCAGAAGAAACAATAATAGGCTCCTAAAATATATTACATTTACTTAATTTTTAAACTAAAGTGTTCTTTTAAAAATAAGGCCTCACGAGAAAATGATGACATACTAGAATTTTCTATGCAGGTATATTTAAGATTTCATACCTCTTCAACTGTAATACACATTCAGGATTAGTCAGAATCTTACAGGCTTTACACATATAATCACAACACAGGACTTTACTGCAAAGCATTGATTTATGGATTTTCATACTCTCATTGGCTAAAATTATTTTCATATATATTTTTCCTATGTATCTAAAAAGAATGTAGCATTATAGTTACAGATATGGATGCTGTAACATGACTGCCTGGTCCACTACTTACTACTATATAACCATGGGCAAGTTACTTACCCATTTGTGGCTTAGTTTCATTTTTGAAATATTAAGACCTACCTGATAGGGTTTTGGTGAAAATTAAATGTGCTAGTGCATACAAACCAAAACAACAGTGCTAGCTCTTAGCAAATGCTCAGAAAATATTAGCTATGACTGCTAATTTTTGGTACACTAATGATTAACACATTGCAGCTAAAGGAATGTCAGAGATCACATAGAATAGGGTTTGGCAAACATTTTGTAAAAAATCAGAGAGTAAATATTTGAGCCTTCTCCAGCCACAGCATCTCTGTCTCAACTACTCAATGCTATAGTCTTTGACAAATGAAGACACAGATAATAAACTGATAGATGTAGTTCTGCTCCAAAAAACCTTACTCAGAAAAACAAGTGGAAGTCTGGATTTGGCCTGAGGGCTATAGTTTGCAGTCCCCTGATATAGAATAACACCACACTCTACCAAAAAAATGAAGAATAGAGAGATGAAACAAGTAACAGAAATTTGCCCAGCAAGCAATTGGCAGGTACAGAACTAGAACCAACTACAATGCAGTTCAGTTGTCCCTTTACCTATCCATATAAGAGAGGCTCGATGAAGTCTTCATATTCTGATCTACAAACAGAAACAATCTGCATATTCTACTCTCCCACAACATACAAGATCAGCAGAAAACTGAGAGATTTTACAGGGTGATGAATACATTGGGATTCATTATACTATTCTACTGTTGAGTGTCTGATAATTTCCATAAATTTTTTTTAAAACGTCTCAAGGTACTTACCAATTTTCTCAGAACATTTGTGTACATTCTTTTGGTTTTTTTTTTTTTCTACTAGATATGGTAATTTGAAGGCAGGGATTATGTCATTTGCATCTTGGTATCACCATCTCCTGCCAAGACCTCAGACAGAACCTTGTTTTATAATTAGAATTAAATAAACAAATGGTCCCTAAATAAGTGATGGAAAGTCATCTCAAACAAGTCCTATTTCCAACTCCAACAATTCTCTACATCTTGTCAAACTCCTCAATATCCATCAGCAATGTTGTCAAAATGCTATCTTTCCCCGTACCCAATTTGTTGCCAATCCAGTCTCATTATATAATTTTCAAAATCCAACTTGAAATCTGTTTCTAGCTAAGATCTCTTTCCAGGTCTAATACCACCTATCCATAAGTAGATTCACCACCAGCAACACTGCTCTCCATTAGATCAAACTTGGTACTTAAAAATTAAAGCATCTATTTGATATGATGATAATACCCTTAGAACTTTACTGTAGTTATCTAACAGCACTAGAGGTAAAATTCAATGTTTTTACCTTCCTCATTATAGCCTTTCCCAGATTTCATGGTATGATCTTGCTTACCTTATTTCTTCCTTCACCCGTAGCTCACTTTTATTCTATAATTTCAACTTTCTTTCTGAATCTTCTCCCGAGCAGAACCCAAGGCTGAAATTCCCCTTCTTCTTTCCTCAACAAACACATATTTCTTTGCTTCAAGAAATTTTTGAAATCTCACAGTATATACTCACCAAATATACCACTAACCAAATGGGAAGAAAAGATATTTCTCACAAATTTCTAATGTACCACAACTGTCTGCCACTCATCACAATGAGAAAAGAGAAGTGATTCAAAGAGAACATCCACACACATCCCCACCTGCATCTGTGTCCACAGTTTTCCTTCTCTCTTATTACTACCAATTAATAGCCCATCCTAGTGACAGATAACCTCTCCTGTTGCATCCTCTTTAACATGAGAACAATTCCTCTTTCTCCTGAATCATCAATTTCCCAGGTCTATGGGCTCTTTATCATTAGCAAAACAGCCTACCATTGTTTCACACATCTTTAAAACTCTGTCATACAGCCCTCCAACAAATCCTCCATTTCTCTCCCTATCTTTTCAATAAAAATCTTCAAAGGATGTATACCATCACCCCCTTCAATTTTCTCTCCCACTTTTCAAACATTCCAAACAAGCTTTTACCACCCACCACTCCATGGAAACTGCTATCATCAAGGTCATCAATGATTTCCTTTGCTAAGTCAATTCTCAATCTTCATCTTTAGAACAGTTGACAGGTCCCCTACTTCTTCAAACACTTCCTTCATTTGACTTCCAAGATCCTACACTCTCCAACTCTTCCTATTACCAAGCATGCAGCTCATTTTTAGAATCTTTTGATGGTTCTTTCTCATCTCATAATGTGGGAGTGTCCCAAGGATCAATCTTTGGTCCTCTAACCCCACACATTATTTTCTAACCCCACACATTTTTTTTTTTAAGAATTTGTCCAATCTCTTCACTTTTAAAATACATTATCTGCTGAAGAATCCCAAATGTATATCATTAGCCTGGCTTTCAGACTGCCTGTTTGACATCCCCACTTGGATACTTAAAATGCATCTAATCCTTAATGCGTTCAAATCCAAATTCTTAATTCTCACCATATCTTTCTCCTGCTATCTTCCCATCTCAGTAAATGGAAATCTGTATTTTCCATTGCTTAGGTAATTAAGTTTTCCTAAGTTTCTTTTGCTTTCATACTCCATACACAACCTGTCAGCAAATCCTGTAGAGTATACCATCAAAATACATCCAGAATCTTAACTTTTCACCATCTCCACTGTTACCATCCTGATCTAACCTACCATCATCTGTCACATGGATTATTATAAAAGCCTATCTGGCACGCCCGCTTCTACCCTTGCCTTCTTCCTTCAATCTGTTCTCAACATAGCAGCCAGAGTAATGGTGTCAAATAGTTGTCAGTTCTGATGAAAACACTCCAAAGGCTTCCCATATCACTTCGAGTAAAATCTAGAGTCATTACAATAGCTTACTAAACCATTAGTACAATCTAGCCTCTATTTCATTTAAGACCACATCCTAGGTCCCTCCTTCCTCCGCTCCACTCCACCCACACTGGCTTCTTTGCTGATATTTGAACACACCGGCATGTAGGGCCTCTGCATTTTCTGTTCTGTGCATCTAGAAAGCTCTTGCCCCAAATATCACATGGCTAACTCCTTCACTTGCTCTAAGTCTACTGAAAGGTCACCTTCTCTGGAGGCCTT
This sequence comes from Halichoerus grypus, assembly GCF_964656455.1. NCBI lineage: Eukaryota > Metazoa > Chordata > Mammalia > Carnivora > Phocidae > Halichoerus > Halichoerus grypus. The sequence goes on from NC_135712.1 coordinate 89,763,272, forward strand.
CCCTTACAATCCTATTTTAAACCACTAAACACACACCACACATACACACCCTTTCTCCACAGCGCTTATTATAGTACCACCACATATTTTTCTATTTATTATATATACTGTCTCCCTCCACTAACATGTATATTCCAAGAAGGCAGTGCTTTATTCCAGTGCCAAAAACAATGCTTGGCACACATCAAGCATTTGATACATTTGGTGACTAAATGAATAAATATTGAGGTCTCTGCGAATCTGTTAATGCTTTTGTAAGTAATTAATAAACTGATCATTTCATCCTTGTTGGTCCTATAATAAAAGTCTATAATACTCTTTGTATGATACCAGGAATACATTAGATCACTCTTGGGAAGGAGTTACTTTCATATTTCCCAGAAGTCCTGAAATCAGCAATTACTGCCAATTATGGGGGAGAAAAAGCTCTGAGTAGTTTCAGGTGAAAGTACTGTTGAATGATACCCTCTTCCTATTAAGAATTCTTAGGACGGTTTAAAGAAATGGGGAAAATCCTACTCAAACATCAAAGCCCAGTTTAAAACCCAACCCTTTCCTTAATCTTCTTCCCCCCATTCACCCAGAGCTTTGTACCACTACTGCAGTACTAATTATGGGCCCTTCTCCTGGATTGAGTCTCTGTAGGACAAGAACTGAATCTTGTTTCTCTTCACCTGTCACCCACTACCCATGATTGGCATTCAAACAACTGTTACTGGATTGAACTAAATGGAGTGAATGCCACTGGAACCTGTGACATAACTGCTTATGTTTGTCAAGATGTAGTCCATCAACAAGCAGCACCATTATCTAAGTTTCTAACAAACCCAAGTCTTCTGTTCTGCATAGCTAAATGAGGTAGTAGGACATACACGAACAGGTCCAGGATCTATTACTCTGCTCTTGGATACACAGGCAACAGTAAGCATAGGGACGATAGAAAAGTAAATGATACTGTATGTGAACTCGTTATTCTAACAGTGAGGAACAAAAGAACACAGACACCAAAAGACATCCTACCCAATAAAGGCGGGAAAATGGGGGGGGGGGGGCTTAAAGAATGTGGAAAACGAAAGGGTCAAGGGGCTAAAGGTTGGCGCTACAGAAGAATGAGACCGCAGGGCAAATGTGTGCTAAGGCCGACACTAAGGTAGAAGCCAGCGCAGGCGCTAATCACAGGCTGCTCTTTCAACACTTTCTCATAAACTTCCTTGAGAAAGCCATCCTGCGCGTCCTCTGTAGCGGCATTCCACACGCGGGGCGTCACTCTGGGCGAGCCATCGCCAAAACACCGGTCCGCGGTGCCGGTTGTGTTTACCTGCGTCCCGCTAGGGTGCCGCGTCCGGCAGCCCAGCTGGCTTGCGTGCATGTGTGAACGTGTCAGAAAAGGGCACTCGGGAGCTCCTGGGCTCCGCTCTTAGGACAATCGGCTTCGGGAGGTGGGCGGGGGCCTCGAGGAGAAGATGCGGGCTCCTTCGGCCTGCGAGTGCCGGGGCTGAGTAGGGGGCGGCCGGAGCCAGGTGCCCCGTGCACCGCCCCTCGAAGTTGCCCCCGCCCCGCCGCCGCCCGAGCGCCCCTCCGCCCAGCTCCCGACGCCGGGTTGGCGTCCCGGGACCCACGCACGGGTGCGGCCAGCACCACAGCAGCGCCAGTCTGGGCCGGAGGGAGGGCTGGACGGCTCGGCCGAGACCGCGCCGCCTCAAAGCGCCGAGCTGGTTTTGGCAAAACTTTGAAAACAGAAGGACTCCGATTACCTGAGCGGCGCGGGCGCGGGCGCGTCTGCGGTACGGCTGCCGGGCGCGGGCCGGGTTTTCAGCAGCCGTAAAGCGGGAGGAGAGCGCGCGAGCCGCGGCGCGAGCCCTCGCCCCCGAGCGGCGGCCCCGGCGCCTCCGCCGCGAGCGTCAGCCGCTTGGCAAGGAGCGGGCTGGGCTGAGTCATAATAAAAGACACGTTTGCCGAGCGAAGTGGGAAGAGGGGCCTCGAGGAACCGTGTTAAATGGCAAGAGGCTCAAAAATAGGAAAGGGATTTTTTTTTTTTTTTAAGTGGCGAAAACTGAAAAACTTGTCTCATGGGGACAGATACGAACTTTTTTTTGTAATTTGCACATAGTTTACAGGTATTCTTTGTGTCTAATAAAACTTCTTAAAGATTTTTTTTTCCGTAAGTGCATTACCTCTGGAGCCAATAGCTGGGTATAACGCTTCACTTTCACCAACGGACCTTATGCAAGTTACTTGAATTCCGTGCCTTTGTTTCTCATCTGTCGAACAGGATAATAAAGGTGCCTCCCTCCGGAGAAAATGCTGGGAGGGTACTTGGCATAATGCCTACACTAAACGTTAATAATTATGATTTTAAAATAAAGTGCGGAAAAGTGAAGAGGAGCTTAGATGAACAGCTTTACAAGGAAGAAGATAAAAATAAAGCAAGGACTTTTGCAAGGGGGGTAAATTAAACAAATGTTTCAATGGAAGAAAATAAATTGGAGCCTCCAAAAAATAAACGAAGCCAAGAGATGTAGCTGAGGTAGAAAAAAGAAAAAAAAAAAAAGGAAAAACTAGGCACACTGACCAAAAATCTGAAGCTTCATGGGGGAAGGAAGGAGTATGTTTACTTGCTGCTTAGAAAATCATGACAAACTCCCTCTGCTGAGAGAGATTAAAAAAAAAAAATTTAAACAGATAAACAACTGTCTAAAACTGAGCCCCAAATGAGGAGCCTTCGCTCCAATGAATGAGATTTGGCAGTTCTGCAAAATGAGGAAATTCTTCCTTGTGCTGCATCTTAGGGGGTTGAGTCATCAAACCCATAGCAAAACTTAGTGGGCTGGATTCCTGAAACGCATTCCAGATGGATGTATTCTGCTTAGTTTTAATAACTGTATGATGTTCCCTCTGTATTGTCAATTTTGGAAGAAAGGAATCTGAATAAAGATTTAAGAAGTGAACTTGAAAATAAAAGCCAAACTAGTTACCTAATATATGAGTACCCACCCACAATGAGCATACAGTTAAAGATTATGAAGCAAGTAACCATTTCTCCCACTTTCATTCTCCCTCCCCTTTGTTTCTGTTTTCACTGTATTTCTTTTTATCTACTTTTATTATATCATTTTTATACAATGGAACTGCCTAGAGGAAAGGTGGTTTTAATTAATACCAAGGCATGGAAGGAATTTTTGCTAGGCCTTTCTAAGTAGGGTCAAACTTTTTGAAAGAAAGGTTTTTCAGTTGAAGTTTTAATGAGAACAAGGGTAAATTGGCAGATGTGAAATCAGAAGTTGTTCTAGACGAACAAGAAAATAGACTAAAGAGAAAGAGAATGAAATAGAAATCAAACAGTTCTATTCCCTAATTACTGTAAGCACCAAAGACTAGAGGAAGCTTTTCTCCGACAGATAAAGAAAAATGGGTGCCCTGCTTTACTGCCCAGCCTTTCAAATAGAAACAAAAGAAAGAAAAGAGAGAGAAGTAAAAAAAAAAACAAAAAACAAAAACCCTCTATCAGATTTTTGAAATGATTTTGTAGGGGGTCTCCTACAGGGTAAAAGATTTGGAGGTGCCTCTTTCAGGGAGAAACACCAGCAAAATATTTGAGGGGATTAATTTTTGCTGAATTGGGGAAAACCCTAAGTAAGATAAGAATCCCACTCTCTTTGATTCAGTTTTGCTCAGCCTAAAGGCTGAGGCAAACAGATTATCATTAAACCTTTATTAATGTAAAATAAAGAGATAAAAATCTTAAATGGTGTGAAGCCCATAAACAAAAAGAAACAAAAAAAACAAGACCAAGGCCCAGAAAATAAAGAGATTAGGAAGCTTTTCTAAGGGGAACCTTTGAACTTTTGGCTGAAATATGAATGCTTGTGACTTGCTTTAGACAAATAGGAGATACAAACTAAAGCTGGGAACCAAAAAGTTCTGGTCAGTTCAGATATTAAAAAAAAGCTTAACTTGCCTGAAATGTTTTGGTCTAAGAAAATAATTACATTCGTTTTAGGTAGAGACAAAAACTCACCACCTGATTTTGTATGCCCATTAATACCTCAATCACCAGAATCTACTTGAATGCACTTTTTAGTAGGACTCTCGGCACTTTGTGAACTAAACCTTGGGCTCATGAGCTTTTGAGCATTTTCTGAATTTATCCAAAGGTGGATTTTGACTAAATAAGTGTTTGCTTTTAAAACTCTTAAAACCACCATTAATTAATGCCAATAATGTAAAGCACAGAGAGACCTGCTTTTTAAGGTGTTTTATAGACAGACTGTAACAGGTTATAATCATATCAATTGATGACATTACAAGTTCCTTTTACACAGTTGAATTTAACCATACTGTGCTAATATGATTTTTATTTAAGATTTCATATAAGATTATATTGGAAAGGATTGTTTGGATTGCAAAAGACAATATTGTTCTTTCTAACTTAAAACTTCAATGTAGTAAAGATTTCATGCCACATTCTAAACACTGTTACGACATTACCTGCTGCTAAATCACTGCATAACAGAAGCAATAGTTAAATAGCCTCAACAAATTTAGTTTTGAAAACTAATTTCAGGAATGCCACTAAAGACTGTATCAAAGCTGAAGTGAGATTCTCAAGCCAAAATCAAGCTTTAGCAAGAACATTGTGTTACAAGATTGCTAGCTAATCCAGCTCAGTAAGAGAGGACAATCTTAAAGATACAGATCCTTGCCCTCCTCCAACAACAACAACATGTAGGTACTTAGGAAATCTATTATACATATTTTAGAAGAGGTCTACTTGAAGTTATTCAAATCTATAACACTCTGATCTTTTTTAGACATTTGAGGTGGGTTGAAGAATGATTACTTATGGTTTTGGTTTTGGAAAATGTCACAACTACAGATTCTCAGGTAAGTAAAATTTTCATTGGAAAAATAACCAATTGTAGGAAATAAGCATTCTTTTTTTTTTTTTTAAAGATTTTATTTATTTATTTGAGAGAGAGAGAGCATGAGGGGGGGGAGGGTCGGGAGGGTCAGAGGAAGAAGCAGACTCCCTGCTGAGCAGGGAGCTCGATGCGGGACTCGATCCAGGGCCTCCAGGATCATGACCTGAGCTGAAGGCAGTCGCTTAACCAACTGAGCCACCCAGGTGCCCAGTAGGAAATAAGCATTCTCATACATTTCTTATTGGAGTGTAAATTATCTCAACCCCCTACAGAGAACAATTTAGTAAGAAAATTAAAACAAATTATATTCTCCTGGAACCAGCAAATTACTTTTGAGAACTGATTCTATAGAAATAACACATGTACAACATTATTCCTTATAACAATAAAAGTTTGGAAATAAAAGTCCATCTATGGGAGACTAGTTAAATTAATTATAGTACATTCACCCAATAGAATGTACTACATGCAACTGTAGTTGTCAGGGAAGAAAAATAGAATGAACTTTTCTGTGAACAGTTTTGGGAAATACAAGATACACAAAGTGGAAAAAAAAGTACAAAACAAGTGTAAAATAACCTTTGTCTATACAAAGAGGAGATATGTTTATATTTATTTGTACATGCATGAATTCTTGAGGGGAATATAAGAAACTAACAGCAATAGTTACTCATGTAAAGAGGTGGTCAGGGTGCCTGGGTGGCTCAGTCGTTAAGCGTCTGCCTTCGGCTCAGGTCATGATCCCAGGGTCCTGGGATCGAGTCCCACATTGGGCTCCCTGCTCAGCAGGAAGCCTGCTTCTCCCTCTCCCACTCCCCCGGCTTGTGTTCCTGCTCTCACTATTCTCTCTGTCAAATAAATAAATAAAATCTTTAAAAAAAAAAAAAAAGAGGTGGTCAAATGTATTGATTGGACTGAGGAACAGGTGCAAAGAAGACTTCATGACATATATTTTTTGTTTTGTTTTCCCTGGGAGGGCCATATGAATATATTACCTGTTGGAAAATTAATTTTTTTTTAGTTTTTTAAAGTAATCTCTGCACACAACATGGGGCTCGAACTCATGACCCCAAGATCTAAAGAGTCGCATGCTCTTCTGACTGAGCCAGAAAGCACCACTGAAAATTAATTTTTACAAAAGAAAACAAATGCCAAATAGTATCCATTAGGTATAAAAAGTTAAAGTTGGAAAACTTATTCTGAAGTTGAATAAGATCCCTGTGATAACTCCAAAAGTACTGAAGTTTACTCTTAAGAATTCCTGCTAACCAGACTATGAATTCTGTCTATATCTGTTTTGACTATGAAGATCCATAGTATTTGAAAATAGCAGATAAACTTCCACACAGAGAGATGAAACTCATTTTCATTTCTCTCTAATGACTATAATGTCCCCAATAGTAGAGAAATTGATACATAACAGTGTATTTTACGCTAATAAATTGCCCAGAGTTTCTACAATTCACTATTCTTTTGTTGAAAATACTGTATAGTGGCAAGAACTAATATTTTAATTCTATAATGACTTAAAGAAAATCATTCTTACATAAATACCTTTGAATCACAGATTTTCTTTAACTCTTACCTATATAAAGTTCCTGCTATTTCCAATGCCTCTAGGGAAATTAATGGCCTCAATGTGAGAAGCTAATGAAAATAAAGGAAAAAAAAATTGAATCATTCTGCTTACAGAGCGTTTTGATTTTTTGCAGAAATTTATTTGTGTAGAAAAGTTACTTAGCTGAGAAAGTAGTATCCAAGAGGTGTTGACAATGTGTGTATGACTTCTTGAAAATTAAGCAGTGTGACAGAAACTGCTAATCTCACTAATATCTGTGCACTCCGTACATTTCTCAGCTTCCTTCACAGCTATATTTGTCATATAACTGGGTTCTGACCAATGGAATGTGGACAGAAGTATGACATGCTCTATTTAGTTGTTGAACCGGGTGGTTGGAGAAACTCTGGCAGAGGACTAAGTACTGTATCCCTCAGTATCAAGTCAGGAAAAATAAACCACATTATTCAAAGACAGGAGATTTAATATTAGGGCAATGATTGTACAGTGTGTAACTTGTGAAACCAAAGAAGCAGAAAGGGAACATGCAGGTAACTCAGAAATAATTGCAGGCAGCAACTACCACCTCTAGAGCTGGATGTTATAGAGAGTTTATAAAATGGCCTCCATAACCTCCACCTCCTGGTATTCAGGGTCTGTACAATAACTTCCCTTTGAAAATGGGCTAGACTTATTGATATTTACAATGAACAAAATGAAGCAGAAATAATGAAATGTCACTTCCAAGTTTAGGATATAAAAGTACTGTGGCTTCTCTCTTGGCATGCTTTCATTCATTCTCTCTTGGATTACTCATCTGGGGAATACCAGCTGCCAAGTCACAAGGCGGTCCTTTGGAGAGAAAGGTTTATGTGGCAAGGATGTGAAACCTGCGAAACCATATAGGAGAACTTGGAAACTGATTTCTCCTTCTCCCAGTCAAGCCTTGAGATGAGACCACAGTGCCTGCCAACAGTCTGAATGCAGCCTCATGAGAGACTTTGATCCAGAGGCATCCAACTATTTGTGTCCACATTGCTAATCCTCAGAAACTGTGAAATAATATGTGTTTGCTGTAAGGCACTAGTTTTGGGTAATTTGTAATGCAGTAATAATGACAAATACAGTAGTAGGGAAAAGATGAGTTACCAAAACCTAGGAACTCAGAGTGACTGTCTGTAATTTGGTTCTTAGCCCTCTGAGGAGGGACTATATTTATGGTCACCTCTTAAAGGTGGGATGGACTCCCTCCCAATTATAGGTAAGATAAAGAGGCTGGTGACACTGCACACAACAAAAGAATTTGAGAAAAAGTTTATTACCAACACAAGGACTGCTGGGGAAAGAACAGCATGCACAAGTAGGTCCGTGCTGACTTGAGTGAGGCAGACAGAGTGGGTTGGGCCTTTACAGTGACTCCTATATTGGGACTGGGAAAAAGTTCCTGTGCCTGGGATGGAGATTTGCGAGGTTTAAATTGCTTACCGGTGCCAAAGGAGAAGGCACACTAAGGCCTTCCTGTTAGCTTGTTCAAATGTGGGACCAAATGGGAAAGGGGGGGTAAGGCTTAAAAAAAAAGTCAGAAATCAAATATCAAAAAATGAAATCAGACCTTATTACAACGTGTATCCCAGCTACTGATTGTACCTCAGCAGCTCAGAGGAGGGATTTCAGGAGATGGTACTCTGACCTCTCAACAAGGTGTACCGTTGGCCGCAGCTGACACATCTGAGAGAGCACAAGTCCAGCTTTGGGGATGACAAAACATATTTGAAAAGGTGTCTGACTTCTGCTGTTCTCACCATGCTGATAGGAAGAAAGAAAGTCTCTTCTCTCCTTATCCACTTTCCAAAGCCCCTTTAGTGCTGTCTACCAGCAAAAATGAATTGGTGTCTCAGACATGGAACCTATCCTAGCCCCAGCATTACGGAAGACTCTGTGGAAGGGTGGAATTGGAGCAGAGTCAATACTATCAGAACATTCCTTACCTTTGTCATTTCAGCATCTGTGCACATCCCTCCTCACATGTTTTAACCTCTGTAGCAACAACTTCATGATTCTGCATTTATTCCAATGAAAATATTCTAACGTTCTCCCACAAAAAAGAAGACATGCACAAGAATGTCAACATCACCCTATTGATTTATTGGTTACGTTAGTTCCTCTACTGGTCCAATCATAACCCTATCTTGGATACTCTATAACTAGCACAAAAGTAAAAGCACTAACCATCATTACCAATCCTTATTTATAATAATAACTTAAGGAAAAAAGAGGGAAACTACTGTATGCAACAGTTGTTACTAGAGTCATTGTTTCTGTAACTAGTCAGAAGAAAGTTTGTAATTACAACTTCTTCCATTACCTGCTGCATGTTCTTCTGACCTCAGCCAACATCTCCACTGGTTATGGTTATTAAGCTGATAGAGTGACTCCAGTCTTTATTCCTGAAGAATGTAATGCCTCAGTAGTTCTATCTCTATTGCATTTCTGTAGTTTTCCATTAACTTTTACTATTAAAGATGCATGGGCTAAAAGGTAATCCAGAGAATCCACTTAGTTCCAGATATAGTCCTCTCTGTGCCCAGTGTATAGCAGCAGGCCAATTTCTCCTTGATAATCAGGATCAATAAAGTATCCTCCTCTTTTACAATTAATTTAGTGATATGAAAAGCTCAAAATGGCCAGATGGCAGTCTCAACTTACAATTCAATGGAACAGAGGTCATGTACCCTGATGGAAACATTCCTTAGTTCCTTGGAAACTGAGATCACTAAATCAGGAAAGTCCGAAGTTTCAAAGATGGGAAGCAAACTTTTGCAAATGAATAATTAGGTGTAATAGTGAGAGGAGCAATTCATATTTCTCCCTCTGGATTCTTGGAGCCATACATCCTGACCTTGGGAGAAACAGTATCATATGTGTTCAAACCATACCCTGTATGCTGTAGGAGAGTATCCCAGTCAGTGACATATATGCAAAGACCAGTGAATGCCATTCTGCCACACTTCTTTTGCTATAAAACAATGTTGTGTGGGATGTCAAGATGGTGAATTTAAGTGTTCTGTAAGTCCATAAATAGTGCTTCTGGCCAAAGCATTGCTGGCAGGTAAGCAAATCCATACCCAGAACAAATGTGCATTCCTGTGAGGTCAGATCTCTGTCCCTACCATGGGACAGCCACTAGATGAAAGAGCCTGGGTCCTGTACTTCTCTTTAGAGAAGAGCCACTAACCGAGAACATCTACTTTAGACTTTGTGTGTAAAAAATAAACTTTACTGCCTTAAACCACTGAGATTTTGGTGTTGTTTGTAATAGCTTTTATTCTATTTTTACTAATTCAAGCAGGAAATTTCCCTTCAACAAAAAATAAAAGGATTATGAATATCCATGAAAGAATTAAAGACTAAAACAGATATTACACATAAAAACTACTCTTTTAACGTATAACATTAATACATATATTTCTATGTTTGATCTATGCATTGAGTTTTCTATCTTCATTCAGAAATTGTTTCTTATGTCTGAAATAATGAGGATAATATTTTTAAAATTTTTATTGCTCCTACTACTGTTTATTATCACTATTACTATTACTATTGATTAATTTTCTTTGAAAATATCAATATTTCAAGCAGTTCAAAGGGTTTCTTTCTGTCTAAAAGACATGTTTCATTAAAAAATCAAAGGACTATACATGAAATCAAAATTTTAATTATGCAGAAAATTAAAGTCAAGTTTTCTTTATGTCTATTCATCTTTTCCTCTTATGCACAGTATAATTTGTTTCTTTCTGTATTATATTTCTGTTATTCCCAAATGGCTTATTAACTAAAAGAATAACTGTATGATTGCCAATTTTCTTTTTTACCTTGTTACAAACCCATTAAAATATGATCACATCTTGAAAATCCACTTTTTATTGATACATGGCTACACTATAAGGTGGAAAAAAGACTTGAGAATTTCTCTTTCCTCCTCCGTAAATATACCAAATGAACCAGAAAAAAAAAAAAAAGTTAAATGACAAGTGCAGCCAAGCTCTGTTTATTAGATGGCTGGCTTAGCATGAATAACTGTGAGAGTTTTCCATACCAAAGCATGTCTTAAATAGCTATAACAAAAAGTCCTAAATACGATGTAGAGTCCTCTTTAATATAAAAATAAAATGATTCTCTAATGATTAAGGGGAAAAAAAGACTACGAGAATACAGATTGATTTCAATGACTTCATAAGTCTTATATAGGCAGACAAAATAACCACCCAAATATTACATAACATTTTTCCTCCAACTTTCTTCATATAGTATATATATTTGAGGTTTCCTCAATTCATCACTTTCATGGTTTTTTCTTTTTTTTTCCGTTAAACATATGATTTTATCTATTGATGTAACTTTCAATATCTTCTACTCTGGCATTCCAGTCGGTGCATTGGACATGTTAATATTTTCCCCCTGTCATATGCCCTTGCCTTTGGGGAAGTGGTTTTCTCCAACCATATGAAACTGATAGGACTACCTAGGAAAGGGCCTTGCCTCCATCACCAGAGGCAAATTCATGATCCAAAAGCACCAATTATAATTCTTAAGGGGGATAAAGTTGTAAAGCTTCACAGGCTCTAGGCCTAGAGCAGCTGAGGGCTAGCTTCCTCACTTCATGGAGAGCTTCTAGAGGAAAGCAAAGCTGAGACAGAAAGTGCTCTGATAACACTGCAGTAGCCTTAGGCTCTGTCCACACCCTTACGCCTCTCAGGTATGTGAGCCACATACATCCTATTTTCCTTAAGCTGGTTTCAGTTGGATTTCTGTCATTCACAACCAAGAGTCCAGAAATTAAAGCTTTCACCTGCCACCCTTTCACTACTTATTTCCTCATGTCTTCTGACTCCTATTTTAGAATATTTAGAAATGCAATGGAGTTCAGGTTAACATGGTGGGGTAGTAGAAGGACCCTATGCTTGCCTCATCCTGCAAATGCAACAAGATAAATATCAAATCATTCTGAACACCCAGGAAATCGATCTGAGGACTGAGAAAACAAACTGAACAACTAGAGGGAGAAAGGAGGCCACATTGTGGAAGGTAAGACATATGGAGATATTATTTGGGGGAGAAAAGAATCACCAGTGCTATGGAGGGGAGAGAGCCTTGATCAGGGAGAGAGGTGAGAGAGAGAGAAAGAGAACAGAGCATAGGGCATTGCACAGGAAAAACACTTCCCCAAAACCACTGATGGGGAAAATGAGAGGGGCTGATTTATTGCAAGTTTTTACAAGCAGTGGAGCTCAAAGACTAAAGTTTTAGAAGTCTGCACCATTGCCAGTTGGAGCCTGGTGGGCATAGAGGTGCTCCTGTGGAGAAAGACAGAAGCCTGGGAGTGGGCAGATGGTCTGAGGATCCCTTGGATTGCACTGGGAGAGACAGTTCCCCTTCTTGGAGTGCATTTGGGAGAGGTGGCACTGTCTTTCCGGGGACACAAGAGCCAGTGGACACCATTGATTCATTAGCATACGAGCAGAGACACCTGCTGAGGGCAGGTGACCTGGATGCCAGCTTTTTGCTAAGCTTTATCATAAACTCCAAACCCCTGTGCATTCTTGCAACTGTCCTTCTGGGACAAACCAGTCCTTCTGGGACTCCTATGATATGAATGTTACTACACTTTATGGAGTCATAACCTACAAGGGAAGATATGAATGTTACTACACTTTATGGAGTCCTAACCTACAAGGGAAGACACATCAGGTTAGCAGCAGGACCCTCCACCAGAGGATCAGTGCAGGCCCATGCTGGGCTGGGTCTGTAAAATTTGGAGTTTTGAAACCCAGCCAGCACACCTGAGATAAAACACAGGAGTATTGCACTTGGCAGGCAGGCGGATGGTTCAGACACAGAAAGGCCGAAAACAGGGATCTGAAGCATGCCTGGGACAAATAAGGAGAAATTGTTTGCTCTTCTGTGAGGGTTTCCTGAACAGCAGCAGGCTTGAACTCCCCTCTCCAGGGAAGAAAGCAGGCTGATGCCATACCCACTCCCCCTGCCACACATTAGCACAGATGGACTTCAGTGAGCAGCACAGCACCCCATAGTGGAGGCTTGAGCCACTTACACCAAGCCCTGCCCCACTGTGCTCTGTAGGTGCTTCTGAACTAGGACAAGTGTGCTTGAGAGTCACAGCAGAAGCAGGCCCCTCCCCCCGAAGATACCCCTGCACACACCAAGTCAACCGACCATAGAGTGCTGCAAAACTTAAGCTGTAGAGAAAATAGGATCTAGCCTCTTTTAACAAGTAGACCAAAACACACTTAGTTAAAACTCACCACACACTGAACAAGGTCCAAACACTCCCCACTACAGGCAAGGAGAAGCTCTCCAGAGGGCCGACTTGAGGAAAAAGCAGCCAAAACACAACAGCAGAGTGCACACAACATACACCAGAAACACCTCCCAAAGGACCAGGCCCTGGACAGTAGAGGACCTCTTCATAATATTGCCATTACTCTCAAAAGCAGGAAACATAACAGGCTTTACTAACACACAGAAGATAGAGACCTAGACAAAATGCCAAGATGGAGGAATTCACTCCAAAAAAGGGACAAGAAGAAGTCATGGCCAGTATTCTAATCAAAACAGATATAGGTAAAATGCCTGAAATGAAATTTAAAACAAAAATCATAAGGATATTAGCTGGGCTTGAGAAAAGCATAGAAAACATGAGAGAGTCCCTTACCACAGAGATAAAAGACCTAAAAACCAGTTAGGCCAAAAAAAAAAAAAAAAAAAAAAAAAATGCTATAACTGAGATACAAAACTGACTGGATGTAATGACCACAAGAATGGAAAAAATCAGAAGAACAAATAAGTGATATAGAAGATAAAATTATGGAAAATAATGAAGCTAAAAGAAGAGGGAAGAAAAATATTGGATCATGAATGTAGAGTTAGGGAACTCAGTGACTCCATAAAGTGTAGTAACATTCATATCATAGGAGTCCCAGAAGAAGAAGAGAGAGAAAAAGGGGCAGAAGGTTTATTGAACAAATTATAGCTGAAAAGTTCCCTAATCTGGGGAAGGAAATACACATCAAAATCTAGGAGACACAGAGAACTCCCATCAAAATCAACAAAAGCAGGCCAACACCAAAACATAGTATAGTAAAATTTGCAAAATAGAGAGATAAGAAAAGAATCCTGAAAACAAGGGAAAAGAAAGTCCTAACCTACAAGGGAAGACACATCAGGTTAGCAGCAGATCTGTCCATAGAAACTTAGCAGGCCAGAAGAGAGAGGCATGATATATTCAATGTGCTGAATGGGAAAAGTATGCAGCCACAAATATTTTATCCAGCAAGGCCATCATTCAGAGTAGAAGGAGAGATAAAGAGTTACCCAGACAAACAAAAGCTGAAGGAGCTTGTTACCACTAAACCAGCCCTGCAAGAAATAATGAAGGGGACTCTTTGAGTGGGAAAGAAAGACCAAACGCAACAAAGACTAAAAGGAACAGAGAAAATCTCCAGAAATAAATACCGACTTTACAGGTAACACAATGGCACTAAATTCAGATCTATCAATTATCACTCTGAATGTAAATGGACTAAATGCTCCAACCAAAAGACATTGGGTATCAGATAAAAAAAACAAGACCCATCTATATGCTGCTTACAAGAGACTCATTTTAGACCTAAGGACACCTGCAAATTGAAAGTGAGAGGGTGGTGGGACGCCTGGGTGGCTCAGTCGGTTAAGCGGCTGCCTTCGGCTCAGGTCATGATCCCAGGGTCCTGGGATCGAGTCCCACATCGGGCTCCTTGCTCGGCAGGGAGCCTGCTTCTCCCTCTGCCTGCCTCTCCCCCTGCTTGTGTTCTGTCTCTCTGACAAATAAATAAATAAAATCTTTAAAAAAAAAAAAAGAAAGTGAGAGGGTGGAGAACCATTTATCGTGCTAATGGACATCAAAGGAAAGCCAGAGTAGCCACACTTATATTAGACAAACTAGATTTTAAACAAGACCATAACAAAAAATGAAGAAGGGCACTATATCACAGTGAAGAAGTCAACAAGATCTAAAAATTGTAAATATTTATGCCCCCAATTTGGGGGCACCCAAATACATAAATCAATTAATAACAAACATAAATAAATTCATTGATAACAATACAATATTAGTAGGGGACTTTAACACCCCTCTTTCAGCAATGGACAGATCATCTAAGCAGAAAATCAACAAGGAAACAATGGCTTTAAATGACACACTGGATCAGATGGACTTAACAGATATGTTGAGAACATTTCACCCTAAAGCACCAGAATACATATTCCTTTTTGAGTGCACATGGAACATTCTCCAGAATAGATCACATACGAGGTCACAAATCGAGCCACAACAAGTACAAAAAGATTGAGATCATACCAAGCATATTTTCAGACCATAATGCTATGAAACCTGAAGTCAACCACAAGAAAAAAATTGGAAAGATGACAAATACATGGAGGTTGAAGAACATCCTACTAAAGAATGAATGGGTTGGGCGCCTGGGTGGCTCAGTTGGTTAAGCGACTGCCTTCAGTTCAGGTTATGATCCTGGAGTCCCGGGATGGAGTCCCATATCGGGCTCCCTGCTCAGTAGGGGGTCTGCTTCTCCCTCTGACTCTCTTCCCTCTCGTGCTCTCCGTCTGTCATTCTCTCTCTCAAAATAAATAAGTAAAATCCTTAAAAAAAAAAAAAAAAAAAGAATGAATGGGTTAACCAGGAAATTAAAGAAGAAATAAAAAATACACAGAAGCAAATGAAATGAAAACACGACCGTCCAGAACCTTTGGAATGCAGCAAAAGCGGTCATAAGAGGGAAGTACATAGCAATACAAGCTTACCTCAAGAAGCAAGAAAAGTCTCAAATACACAACCTAATCTTAGACCTAAAGGAGCTAGAAGAGGAATAGCAAAAAAAGCCAAAAGCCAGCTGAAGAAGGGAAATAATAAAGATTAGAACAGAAATAAATGACATAGAAACAACAACAACAAAATAGTAGAACAGATCAATGAAACTAGGAGCTGGTTCTTTGAAAGAATTAATAAATTGATAAACTCTTAGTCAGACTCATCAAAAGAAAAGAGAAGCAACCAAATAAATAAAATCATGAATGAAAGAGGAGAGATCACAAGCAACAGCAAAGAAATATGAACAATTAAAAAAGAATATTATGAAAAATTATATGCCAATAAATTGGCAATCTGGAAGAAATGGATAAATTCCTAGAAACATATAAACTGCCAAAACTGAAACAGGAAGAAATAGAAAATTGGAACAGCTCCATAACCTGCAAAGAAGTTGAATCAGTAACCAAAAATCTCCCAACAAACAAAAGTCCAGGGCCAGATGGCTTCCCAGGGGAATTCTACCAGACATTTAAAGAAGAGTTAATACCTATTCTTCTCAGGCTGTTCCAAAAAAATAGAAATGGAAAGAAAACTTCTAAACTCAGTCCATGAGGCCAGAATTACCTTGATTCCAAAACCAGATAAAGACCCCACTAAAAAGGAGAATTATAGGCCAATATCCCTGATGAACATGGATGCAAAAATTCTCAACATGATACTTACAAGCTGAATCCAACAGTACATTAAAAGAATTATTCACCACAATCAAATGGGACTTATTCCTGGGCTGCAGGGGTGGTTCAATATTCACAAATCAATCAACATGATATACCACATTAATGAACAAAAGGATAAGAACCATATGATCCTCTCAAAAGATGCAGAAAAAGCATTTGACAAAGTACAGCATCCTTTCTTTATAAAAACTCCAACAAAGTAGGAGTAGAGGACACATACCTCAATATCATAAAGGCTGTATATGAAAGAGCCACAGCTAATCATTCTCAATGGGGAAAAACTGAGAGCTTTTCCCCTAAGGTCAGGTGCATGACAGGGATGTTCACTCTCACCACTGTTGTTCAACATAGTACAAGTCCTAGCCTCAGCCATCAGACAACAAAAAGAAATAAAAGCGTCCAAACTGGCAAAGAAAAAGTCAAACTTTCACTCTTCACAGATAACATGATACTCTATGTAGAAAACCTGAAAGATCCACCAAAAATTTCTAGAACTGATAAACGAATTCAGCAAAGTCACAGGATACAAAATCAACCCACAGAAATCTGTTGCATTTCTATACACCAATAATGAAGCAGCAGAAAGAGAAATCAAGGAATCAATCCCATTTGCAATTGCACCAAAAACCATAAAATACCTAGGAATAAATCTAACCAAACAGGTAAAAGATCTGTACTCTCAAAACTATACAACACTTACGAAAGAAATTGAAGTGGACACAAAGAAATGGAAAAACATTCCATGCTCATGGATTGGAAGAACAAATATTGTTAAAATGTCTATACAAGGAGGGCACGTGTTGTGATGAGCACTGGATGTTATACATAACTAATGAATCATTGAACACTACATCAAAACTAATGATGTATTGTATGATGACTAACTGAACATAATTTTTCAAAAAAGTGTGAATAGAGAAGGAAACAAACCATAAGAAACTCTTAACTATAGGGAACAAATTGAAGGTTCCTAGAGGGCAGGTGGGGAGGATGAGGTAACTGGGTGATGGGCATTAAGGAAGGCACTTGATGGAATGAGCACTGCGTGTTATATGCAACTGATGAATCACTAAATTCTACCTCTGAAACTAATAATATACTGTATGTTAAGTAAATTGAATCAAAAAAATTTTTAAGTGTAAAAGAAGTCTGTACTACCTAAAGCAATCTACACATCTAATGCAATCCTTATCAAAATACCACCAGCATTTTTCACAGAGCTAGAACAAACAATCCTAAAATTTGTATGGCATCACAAAAGACCCCAAATAGCCAAAGCAATCTTGAAAAAGTAAAGCAAACCTGGATGCATCACAATTCCGGACTTCAAGCTATGTTACAAAGCTGTAGTGATCAAGACAGTATGGTACGGGCACAAAAACAGACACACAGATCAATGGAACAGAATGGAAAACCCAGAAACTGTATGATCAACTAATCTTTGACAAAGCAGGAAAGAATATCCCATGGAAAAAAGTCTCTTCAATAAATGGTATTGGAAAAACTGAACAGCTACATGCAAAAGCATGAAACTGGACCACTTTCTTACACCATTCACAAAAATAAATTCAAAATGGATGAAAGACCTAAATGTGACACAGGAAACCAACAAAATCATAAATGATAACATAGGCAGCAACCTCTTTGACATTGGCCATAGGAACTTCTTACTACATATGTCTCCAGAGGCAAGGGAAACAAAAGCAAAAATGAACTATTGGGACTTCATGAAGATAAAAAGCCTCTGCACAGTGAAGGAAACCATCCACAAAACTAAAAGGCAACTGATGGAATGGGAGAAGATATTTGCAAATGACATATCTGATAAAGGACTAGTTTCCAAAATCTATGAAAAGCTTATCAAACTCAAACCCCCCCCAAAAAATAATCCAGTTAAGAAATGGGCAGAAGACCCGAATAGACATTTTTCCAAAGACATTCAGATGGCTAACAGACACATGAAAAGATGCTCAACATCACTCATCATCAGGGAAATACAAATCAAAACCATGATAAGATACCACCTCACACCACTCAGAATGGCTAAAATTAACAACACATGAAACAATAGTTGTTGGTGTGGATGTGCAGAAAGGGGAACCCTCTTACACTGTTGGTGGGAATGCACACTGGTGCAGCCACTCTGGAAAACAGTATGAAGGTTCCTCAAAAATTTAAAAATAGAACTACCTTATGACCCAGCAATTGCACTACTAGGTATTCACCCAAAAGATACAAAAATACATATTCAAAGGGGTGCATACACCCCAATGTTTATAGCAGCATTATCAACAATAGCCAAACTATGGAAAGAGCCCAAATGTCCATCGACTGATGAATAGATGCAGAAAAAGTGGCATACACACACACACACACACACACACACACACACACACACACACGATGGCATATTACTCAGCCATCGAAAAGAGTTCTTGCCATTTGCAAAGAAGTGGATGGAGCTAGACTGTATCACGCTAAGCGAAATAAGTCAGCCAGAGAAAGACAAATACCGTATGATTTTACTCCTATGTGGAATTTAAGAAACAAAACAGATGAACTTGGGGCGGGGGAGGGAAAGAGGGAAGCAAACCTAAGAGACTCTTAACTATAGAGAACAAACTGAGAGTTGCTGGTGGGGAGGTAGGTGGGGGATGGGCTAAATGGGTGAAGGGTATTTCTCCACTGTTAGGGGGAAAAGTTGGGAAGTTGGGGAGGTTTTCACAATGGCTCTTCTTTCTCTTGCCCCGGCAATTCCATGTAGGGGCTTTCTCGGATTTCCTCCTGTGAGAACCTGGCAGTGCTCCTCAGGAAAACCTTGCAAGTGTGTGGGGTCTTCCTATGACTATGACTTTGGGAGGCCTTTCACTCTCATGCTAGCATGCACTAAGCCTCCAGCAATTTCTCAAAGATATTGTTGAAATGTTCTTACCAGCTTATGGACTCCATTGGCTTCTATTCCAGGGAAACAAATCTTTGCTGATTTATCTCTCTGGATGCATCTGACTGTAGTTTACATGGTGGATATTTGCCCTGTGTTCCCCACATTCTCTGATGTGTCCAAACCCCACCCCAAGTAACTTCTTCTTTTAATGGTTATTTTTCATTATTCTTTTAAATAAATTCATAGCATTAAATATCTGGTTACAAAAGTAATTCATTTTCATTGAAGACTTTAGAAAATACAAACACAAAAAGGAAAATAAAAATCAACCACAAATTCCACATGCAGATACAACAACAGATATATTTTGATATCTATACTTCTAGGAGTTTTTGAAAGTTTTTAAAAACATTAATTCATTTATGTAACATCAAGATACACTTTCAATTTCCCCTTGGCCTTGGCAAATGCAGAAAATCTCCTTGGAGCAGATGCCTGGAACCACTGTCCTAGCATCAAATGACCTCATTTGGTTGTGCAAATTGGTCCCAATGGCTGAACCTAGGCATCTCACCTTGGGGGCTTAGACATGGTGCACCCTCCCCCTCCCCTACCCCCTCCCCAAGCCTGTGCTGGGAACTATGTAACTGTGAGCAGCCAACAGAGGGCAGTGATGCTCCAGTCTGTGCAGGACAATGTTTAAAGAACCAGTTAAAGTGGCAGTGGGGACAATGGCAAGCCCAATGTGGGTCCTCTTAGGGTACTGGTCACACTTTCCATTTCTCTCTCTGCCTGGGGTTTTGGAAAATACATAAGGGGAGAAGGCCTTAAGAAGGAGATCCTGGACTTCCTGATAATGAGAGCATTGGGGTCTTAAACAAATAATTAAAAAGCAAAGCTTTGTTATCAATTTTCTCCTAAGATTAAATAGGTCAGATGCCTTTCTTTTTACAAACTTTACTTCCATTATTTTTTTAAACATTTCTAAAGACTTCTAAAAATTAAAACTATGTCTGGATTAATACAAGCTTCTCTGATTTTATAAATTCATTCAAGAGGTTAAGAAAAAGAAATCAGGATAAAGGAGAATAGGAGTCTGGTGGTATACTAATTTAGAGACCTGACATGCTCATGTATGGTCAATCTCAACTTTTTCCTCCTGGGTCCATTCATTCTGAATGCCAGTCTCCTAACTGGGATCCAGAAATTTCTTGTCCTCACTCCCAGGCTCTGTTTCAGAAATGCCTACCAACAGGGTGAGCAGGAATAGAGGAAGGGGAAACACTCCACACTAATGTTCCCCACTAGAGCCCATATTATTTAGTTTGCAAGCTAGGCTACTGTAACAAAGGCACCAAGAAAGCTCCAATAAGATAATAGTTTATTCCCTGCTCATGTAAACAGTCCAGAAGTTAAGCAGGCAGTCTTGGCCTTGTAATCATCTCTGTCATGTTCAACTCATGGCTTACAGCTCTGCATGTCACTCAGGGAAGATGCTCCAATGCTTGCATTTTCCAACCAGTGGAAACGGGAGCCTATGCCCAATTATTTTTAGTAAGAGACTCAGAGTACTTGTTTTTTACCTCTCCTTAGACAAAACTCTGTCAGCCACCCTTAACTGCAAAATATCTGGACACTATAATCTTTAGTTGGGCAGATATATAGCCACTTAAAGCTTTATTTCATGGAAAGAAGAGGAGGATAATAACAACTAGAAATCTGCTATAGATCTCAACAGAGTCCCAGGCTTCACCAACACCCAGTTGCTTATTCATATCAATTATACTTCAGACTTGAAGTGTAAGAAAAGAAAGAGTAGAAAATGGCAGTAAAGTCATGATGTTCCTTCTGTTATCTTTTTATCTCTTTTGTATGTATTAGATGAAGTAATACATAAAAAGTATTCTGAAGGTTTCCATAGCGGGGATGCTATATATTATAGCTATTTTGTATCAATAGTATTAGTAGTATCAATATTGTAGTAGGTTGAATTATGGTCCCTAGATATTCATTTCCACATCTTTGTAGGAAGATTGTATAGTCCTATAGTTGCTACAGTTACAACTGTGATCTGTGCGATACCTCCATGGGAAGAGTATACGTAGCTACCACATTCATACTATGCTTGATCATGTGACATGTGATATGTGCCACATCTAAGCAGAAACTTTGAGAACGATATGACAACAGCGTCTCCCAAATAGGGACTCAGACTCACATCCAACTCATAATGACCCACAGTTGACATGAAATCCAAGTGACTAATAAACCTTTGTTGTTTGTTTTAAGCTATGGAAATTGTGGGATCATCTCTTATCCCAAGGCAAAGCTGAAAAATATGAACATTCTGGAGCTTTAGAATACAGTATAGGGAAGGGTGAGGTAGAAATAGTGTAGAACAAGATAATGAGTAGAGAGACAGTGTAGAATAAAAGAGAAGAGCACCAAAGATCATCAATATGTAAGGAATGCAGAAAGGTAACAAATACTGCAAAGGAGACAGAGAATGAATGGGCTGAAAAATAGGAGGAGGATCAGAATGAACATCAAAACGCTCTTCATGGGAGCTGACTAGTCAGTCTTTTGTCACAACAACATAAACACCTCTAATTATTACAGTAAGGGAAAGATTTGTTTAGGAGGACTTAGGTGCATACAAAACTATTGAACGGGGTAGAGTCAGAGAAGGCCCCTACCTCAGGGAAGCAGGAAGTTTCCACTGTTGCTTGAATTAGGACTGTCAGGAATTGCAAATAATCACAGCTATCTACATGTTTGCAGAAGGCTTTGCATATACCCACTGATTTCACAGGAAGAATCATCGATTTTTGCTCCTTTTCTGTCTTTCAAACCTTGAGCAAATTCTCTTTATCAGAATGTAAATTACTTCAGAACTCTGGTGGAAACGGAATTTGAGAAACACAGGCCCTGGAGTTCCTAGTCGCAGCACTAGAGCGAAAAGAATAAAAAGGAGAGGTGATGAATATTTGTTGGCAAAAACCAAAAACAACAAAATAAAACAATTTCTAGCACAAAAACCAATGGAGAATAGGATTTGAGAAAAAGAAAAGTGCCACTGTAGCCAAATAATCTGAAGAAATGAAATATGATATGAAATGGAAGGTGGCCATTAGAATTATGAACTTGACAAGGGAGGTAATTGGAAATTTTTTCCAAAATAATTGTAGTGAGAAGTTACACATGGAAGTCTTATTTCAGGTATTCAATTCTACTTTTTAAGAACTTTGGATAAGGACAGAAACAAAAGAGGTGGCAAGTTCCAGGTAATGCAGGATCAAGAAAAAATAATTTTAAGATGGTAGAGACTCATTCATGTTTCAGGCATAAAGGAAATAATAAGTAAAGAAGGAAGAGTTGAAGTCACCAGTGAGAGAGAAAAACTAATGTAGCAAGTTTCAGAAGAAAATGTATGAGCATAGGAATCAGATCATAAGTAGTAAGTTAATGTGGAAGAGAAGGAGGGATGCCAACAACTTCTAAGGCTTAAGGGGAGGAGATAAAGAGAGGTATAATTACAGATAGCCTTAAAGTTAAGAAAAAGAGAGTTTAAGGAATTTATGCACAAGTGATGTCTCTTTTCTCAATAAAAAGGAGGATATGGTTATAAGCCTATTATGTGAACAAAGTTGAAAAATGGATAATTCACAGTGCTGGTGAGGACATTTAAAAATTGGAATCTTAACACCTTATTGGGAGAGGAATATAAATAATCTATTTTTCCAGTTACAATATGCCAATTTGGATCAAGACCCTTATGTAATTTAAATATAAGTTGGCCTCTTTGTCAATCTCTGCTCTTACCCCGAATCTACATTGAAGCCAGTCTAGCAGTCTTCTAGTGAAACCAAAAAAGTCAACAAACTAATTCTAAAAGCATGGATTAAAAAAAAAAAAAAATCACATTCACACTGAAAACAATTCCTCCAAATTTGCTGTCTTGGGAAAGGCCAGGGGAGTTCTGAGACTAATCGTTTAATGCCTCTTAGATCTATCACAAATCTTGGAGATTTATAAATATAAAGGAAAGGAAAGTCACACAGTGTTGACTGCTACCTCCCCCTACCATGCTAGAGTCCTCCATCTGTCTCAAGTTCAAGGGATGGTATATCATTCTCAGATGTCCAAGACAACATCTTCCCTCCATGTTAATAAGCAGATTGTCCAGACAGTTATGAACTCTAGAATTTGATGGGCAGCATACCTAGTGGATGCCGAAATTGACCTGAGAATTTTTCCCTTACCATCAGACAAGTTCATAGCTCTGCTTAAAGGGCTGTGTGGGACAGACTTTTAAAAAAAACAATCAGGGCGCCTGGGTGGCTCAGTTGGTTGGGCGACTGCCTTCGGCTCAGGTCTTGATCCTGGAGTCCCGGGATCGAGTCCCGCATTGGGCTCCCTGCTCAGCAGCGAGTCTGCTCCTCCCTCTGACCCTACCCCCTCTTATGCTCTCTCTCTCTCACTCTCTCTCAAATAAGTAAAAAATAAAATCTTTTTAAAAAAAATAAAAAAATAAAAAAACAATCATAACAAAGTGCTTACTCTATGTCAGGAACTATCCCAACTACTTTACATGTGTTTAACTCAGGCATTTCTAAAAATAACCCATTGAGATATTTACTATTATGATCTACATTCTATAGATGAGGAAATTACTCCATAGAAGTGTTAAGTAACTTGCCCAAAATTGTATAGATAAGAAATGCTAGAGACTGACTTAAAAAGAAAATGAGAAAACTTTCATTATTGATATTTTAAATAACACTCAAAAAAACAACATAGTGAACCCCTATGTACCATTCACTTTACTTCAAGAACTGCAGAATTTTGACTGCTCTTGTTCTATTTACCCCTACCATTAACATTTCCCTTCCGTTTCCTTCCCTTCCCTTCCTCTCTTTCCTTTTCCTCTTTTTCTTTCTTTCTTTCTTCTTTCTTTCTTTCTTTCTTTCTTTCTTTCTTTCTTTCTTTCTTTCTTTCTTTCTTTCTTTCTTTCTTTCTTTCTTTTCTTTCTATCCTTCCTTCATCTTTTCCTTCCTTCTTTTTCTTTACTGGAATATTTGAAAGCCAATCTTAGGTATCACATGTTTTCCCCTTTGGACTTCCACACAGATATCCTTCACTAGCTGGTGTATCCATCTCAGGTTCTGTGAGTGTTGGCTAATAACTTACAGCCTCTTCCCATTACTGGAGAATTGCCTTTGACAAAATGGGAGTTACCTTGTCAAGGAAACTGTGCCTCCCATCACCACCCACCCTTTCCCCCCACACCACCACACATACACCCGAATAGGGGAAAAACCTTGGCTGACCCAATGACTGACTGGCACATGGGTTGAAAACGTTCTCCAGAACTACCTTTGGCATTGGATGGAAGCTAGTCTCCAGCTGAGACCACATTCTTACTTAGCTATTTTTCACTGGCCTAGATTGCTTTCCTCATTCTCCTGTAGGCACTCCTCCTTTTTTTTGAAAAATCACTTGAACATAAATCATTGTTCTAGGCTCTGCTTCTAATCTGAACTAAAATAGTTAATACTAGGAATTGTGCTAGGAAGCACACTCTAGGTCCGGGTTCTGGGGTTGGATCGCTCACAGTTAGGTGGCAAAGAGGACCCAAAGATGGATAGGAGATAGAGTATTTTATAGCAATGTGATTGCTAACACTTTTACCCATGGTTAATGAGGAAGACGGAAGGAAATGCACTAGCTGATACGCTCTCTCAGGAATTTTAGAGGTATAGGATAAATGGCAGCTCTAAACACTGTGGAATTGGTGACTATTGCTAAATGCCATTGACATATTGAAAAAAGATAGATATTAATGTATTGAAAAATAAAGTGTCAAGTTCAGATCTATTAATCAACAACTTAAAACTAATTGTGAGAATCAAGGAGCCTTCTTGACAGCATATAAAGAAACCACTCATCTGCAGCTGGACACAGACAAAGCTGAAAATCAAGCATAAGACTTAATTTTTAAAACTTCAGAAAAGCTGAATTCACAATTTATGTGAGTCTCCTATGCCAAAATAAGCGTTTTGATAGAGAAGTGGAACTCTGATACTTGTGGTAGGAATGTCTGGATAGATGTGATTGAAAATTTTGAATGCTCAGATCCCCTGAAATCTCTTGGTTTGCTGAATTGACCCATTCTCCCTATCGGATGATAGAGCCCTGCATCCCCATTCTTAAAGATAGTGCAGAATGAGGCTGGTGCCTTATAAGACTACTTACCCTCAGCTGAGGGTAATTGGTCAATGCCGAACCACACATTGGTTCACTGAACTTAAACTAAAATCTATTGTAATAAAAAATTCTCATCATACCCCCATTTAATTTACAAGGTTGGCTATGGCAAAAACTGGATGGGTCATGGCGGATGGCAGTGAACTGCTTCAAATTTAGTCTGGTGGTAGTCCTAATTGCATCTGCTGCACCAGCTGTGGTATCTTCCTAGGGTAGATTAACAGATCCTCCAGCACATAGAATGAGTTCTCTATTCCCATCAGGAAAAAGGATCAGATGCAGTATGCATTCACTAAATGGACAACAGTATACATTGGTGGTCTTGCCTCAAGCCCATGCTAATTCATATGCCCTCTGTCATGTATAGTGAAGGGACCTGGATCATGTGAACATATCACAAAACAAAACATCGGTACACTAGATTGATGACATCACAATGCTGGGGCATCTCTTCCAAAGTAAAGAGCAAGTTATTGCACCACCTACCAATAAGAAATAAGTATAATGCTTGGTAAATTCATTTGTATTTTAGAAGCAGTGTATTCTGCACCTGGAATATTACCCCAAAGCATTTATTGGATGGTGTGGAAGCCTACTTGCTTTGAAACTCAGACTCAGAACAAGAAATGTCCTTAGAGCATATCCTGGCTATGGTATAAGTAGATCTACTTGGACCATAAAAGCCCGCAGATCCAAAGGTATTAGAGCTATCTGTGGCAGAGAAAGATGCTCTGTGGAACCTCTGGTAAGCATGAAAAACAGAGTCAACGTGTAGATCCCTACCTTCTGGATCATGGTCATGTTATCTTGATTGTCAATCTATTTACTCTCAGTTCTAAATTTGCCTGCTCTGTTAAAATAGAGCTGAGTCCTTTAAATAACTTCATTTTGGAAGCTGGCACTGAAGACTTGTCAGTTGAGGGCACTGGAGAGACACTGCAAAGACAAAAGGAGTGTGCTTCCTAGGTCCATCATCCCTGGTAGGCAGGTTCCCGCAGTGCCTCTAGTGTCCCAGGGCTACTACAGCACGTGAGGCTTTCTCTAGCATCAGGCTCCTGGAGCATGTGCAGCTTCTCCAGTGCCCGGCTCCTTCAGTGCATACTGCCTATCATCACCCAGTGGCCAGCATCTTCCCCTAGTATCCCTCCTTGGGGAGGAGAGCAGGGACTTGTGGTAAATTGCCTCCAGTCAAATTACTCTGTGCTTTGAGTAATGAAGTCCTCTGTCTTTGACAAGTCTTTGTATTAAACTTTTCCCGTTCCAATTACTCGGTCATTTCTCTCTTTTAATAGGACTAAGATGGATACGTCATTTGCAAAAGAAAACTATGCGGCACCTAAGAACAGTTCCTGGCATACTACTGGACTCAGAAACTGAGCTTCTGACCCAAGAACATCAAATGACCGTGTCATAAAAATGATCTATCTTGAGTCAGACCCATCAGGTCGTAACATCAGGTAAGGCTGACAGCAATCTGTCGTAAGACGGAAGTGGTATATTGAGGTTCAGGCGCAAATAGGTCCAGAGAGTACAAGTAACCTGCAAGCACAGATGGCCCAGCGCCCCATGCTAGCTGCAACGGTTACATTAATAGCTATCCTTCAGCCTCGTGGGACGGGTTCTCCGTTGCCAGCTGTTGGAGGAAGAAAGTTTAAAGTTGATTTATGAATGGATTGTCTTGGTATATGGTTGCAAGTTGAAAATAAACTTTTTAAAACTGCATCCCCTACTCAGGAATGGCCCTGAAAGACAGTGGTAAAGGGACATCCTCTCAATGGGCAGAACCTCAGCCAGTTCATCTGGTCATTTACTTTGTGTAGAGACAGAAGTGGTCCACTGTAAGGGTAACCTGGAACCATAGGCAGTGGTGAGGGGTTCAGCTGTTTGGTCAGAAAGTCTGGAAGGAGCACGATTGGAAGATGGGGGTCCAGGAAGCCTAAAAACAAAACACGTGTTTTGGCCTCTGAGAGTGGGTGTGCAGTGTGAGCATCTCTGCATTGCATGCTGACAACTCTCTCACCCTCTCTTATGCCATTTGTCATTAAAGCTACCAGATTATGGGGTACTTCAGAATTTCTCACATTTTTCACTGGACTAATTATATCAGTGGGGTATTAATTAACATATTCCTCCACACCCATGTTTTTGCAGTAATCTGGCAATAGATCCAGACTTCATTAGATCAGTGTTGCTTTTTTCTTCTCTCTCTCTCTTTTATCAATATGAAACCATAGAGAGGCGATATGGTGTGTACTGCCTATTTCATCTCATCAGGAACATGATATGATTGTCCCACTTTTACTTAGGTTAAGATAGCTCAAATGTCACTCATCCATTTAAAAAATGACCCATAAATCTTAAAAAGCTATTCTTAAATAGCTTTAACATTTATTATTTTTTTATAAGTTGCAAAATGGTCATGTTCCAATTCTAATATTCCTCCTGAATTTACTAGTTATTATTCTTCTGTAAAGAAGAACTTCCATCATTTTTTGGGGGGAATATTCTTAAATAGAAAAGACAGAATAAATAAATGCTTGTTTTTTTTCTTTTTTTAATATGAGTTCCCGTCTTAGCAACCATCAAAGCTGCCCAATGAGTTTCTTTTTTTATATAATTATGAAGTTAAGGATTTATATATATAAATAATATATATAATAATACATAAATACATAAATATTATTTTATATATATGAGAGACATTTTTTGATCTAGTGCAGTCGTTATCTTCTTATTGCTGGTTTTGTTCCATCTTTCATAAATGGTGCTGGGAAATAAATATTTTTTAAAAAATAAATAAAGCACAAGTTTATTATTTATTTTACAAACATATTTAATTTTATATCTGTATCTCTTTTCTGAAACCTTGTTTGAAAAACCTTGTTTCTTTGAAAAACCTTGTTTGAAAAACCTTGTTTCTTAATGATATAATTACTCATTTGCTTTACCATTATGTGTACATAATGTATATAATAGTTTCAATCAATAGTGCCAATATGCCAAATATCAAAATAATGATACCAACATACTAAGAAGACCACTGAAAACAATTTCAGTATTTTTTTGGTTTTGTTTGTTTGTTTTCCTTAGGATATATCCACTAGTGATACAGAGGCAAAATATTGTTTTAAAGTTATTTGTAATAATTCTTGTTCATAGAGTTATGGTATCAACCAGATACACACTTAGTTTGATTTGTTTCAATTCGTTTTCAAATGTTGGGCATGTTTTTTTCTGCCATTCTTTGATTCATTATTTTTTCAAAAAATATGTATGACATTTACATGATTCTGAATTTAAAACTAGCTTCTCTCCTAGGCAGTCTCTCCTACTCACTTTTTCCTTGTTTTGGCAAACTATTAAACTTACTTTTGTCCTTTCCTTGTTTTGGATTTTGGATTTGAACCCAGGTAGTCTGGTTCTTTAGTCCCTGATCTTAAACAAAATGCTAGATTGAAACTACTCCATCAGAAATTATCAAATCCTTTTTTTTTTTTTTTTAAGATTTTATTTATTTGCGAGAGAGAGAATGAGAGACAGAGAGCATGAGAGGGGGGAGGGTCAGAGGGAGAAGCAGACTCCCCGCTGAGCAGGGAGCCCGATGCGGGACTCGATCCCGGGACTCCAGGATCATGACCTGAGCCGAAGGCAGTCGCTTAACCAACTGAGCCACCCAGGCGCCCCTATCAAATCCTTTTTTAATGGGGGTGGGGGTGAGGAGTGGGTAGTGATGCGATCAAAAATTGCATATGTTTGTAGTTATTTCTTAAAATGTAAACTCTGAGAATATCATTCCAGGCTTCTCCATAAGTCTCACTCCCACCTGCACCTCCCAATTCAAAACCACCAGGCAGCAGCTAAAAGCCTCTTTTATGGCTTTTTGTGTTCTAGAAGCTTACAGCCTTAACCCAGATACCTACTTTATAGATTCATAGCATGCAAGCTTTGCAGATATTCTTTTGAAGTTTGCATTTACAAGCCTTTGTGTACCAGCTTCTGTAAATTTCCATGTGACCTATCTGAACTTCTTGAAGACAGAGTGTGAACAAACATTACAAGCTTTTTGTGAAAGAGAATGTAGGCTCCATATAAAAAGATTTTTCCTAAATCCCATTATATCTCCTTTAACCATCCCTGTTCATTCTCACAAAGTTTCACTACTCTTGGTTACTCTCACATCTCTCTCCTCTTCTACTTTTGCTTCACTCTTCCCTAGGTCTCCTTAACCCTGGGTTTCTCAAAAAGTCTATTCAAGTTCACCAAGCATGCTCAGCATAATAAAAGGCTGCTAGCTGGTGGAATAGTCTTAGACAACAAAAGCGCCAGAGGCAGGGTCGTTAGCCATTTTCTTTGTTTTTTATGAATGCCTTTAGGGAGTCCTCAGTTTACCCTGTTACACTTCAAATTATTTCATGACCCTTATGACCTTTGGCATAGAAGCTCCTCTTCTGGGAATCTAGCCCAATGAAGTAATTCAAACTGGTACAAAGATGTTCATTGCAAAAATTATATAATAATAAAAGTTTATTACTATTTAAGTGTCCAGCAATAGGGGGATGATTAAATGATGGCACTTATTTATACTAGAATATTAAGGATTAGTCATATTATACTATAAAGACAGACAACCTTAATAACATAAAAACTCTTAAGATGTACTGTTAAGTGATTAAGTATAAACAAAGTAATATCAGTAATAATCTGAAGAAAATATGACAAACTATGAGCAATATTTAAAAAACATTAACAATGATAAACAGCATTAATTTCTGTATTTTCCAAATTTTAACAAATGGGGATATATTACTTTCATTAATAATACACATACACATATACACAGATTAACTCCAAGAGTATAAGCCTGTGAGCTGATTGCTCAAGCTATTTATGTCTATAAGAGATGGATCTGAAGGACAATAGTCCACAGAGAAAAGATGGGGCTTTGTAGAGTGTTATAGTTTGAAGATGTGAGCTTCAAAGGAGGACAGTTTCCAGATGAAGTCAAACAAAGTCAAGATCTGGAAAACATAATGAGAGAATGCAACTGACATTTCCTGGCCTTATGTTGCCTGGCATATAAGAGGAAGTACAGCATGCACTGGAGAAAGTGACACTGAAATGGAAGTTTTCAATGGAAAATTAAGGTAGCCCTTCTTAAGCTGCAGTCATTTGGGATTTTTGCCATCTCTCCTTCCCATACAAACTATCGTTTTTTTCAGTATTTTTCTTTAAATCAACTCACCATCTCCCTCTCTCTCTCTCTCTTTTTTAAATCAAAGGGCTTCCTTTAATTTTGACCTAAGCAATAACATGTGTGCAAAGATGACTCTGATATATATTTTTCTAATACACATTAAAAAATATAATTATTAAAATTGAAATATTTATCTAATGAATAGCCTAAAATCATCTTTGAGGCACTACTTTAGAGCAAGGAGATGAAGAGAACTTTCTCTGAAGAGACTGAATATGCAGAAAAAAATAGTTGACAATGAAATAAGACTCCAGAGAGCAAAGTGAAAGGTTTTGATTGGTAATCAACAATAAGAAAATGGGAGAGAGGTTGGGATGGGTAGTATAAATCTTCAGGTGAGAGAACAGAGTAATACACCAGAAGAATCTACATTTTGAATGGTGCTTGAGTATTAAGATGAGAAGCATGAGTGAAATTATCTGATCTATAAGCATTCACCTTTGGCTAAAATTTAAAAAAGGAGGGGGGGTGGGGACACATGGAAAGAGAGGGAAATTTGAATCTCAAGCAATAGGACCAAATAGTGGTACCAACAGTGGACCAACCTAGCAGTGCAGGATACATTTATAAACATGGAGTGTGTTGGCCAACAGGGGCAATACTAGGACCTGCAGAGTTGGTCACCATACAGAGAGGTAACAAGCAGAGAAAGACCTTGCAAGCACTCAATCCAGAGTCACTTTGCGGGAACAGACTTTCAGTTACCAAGAAAAGTGCCACTGCTCAGATGCAAGATGAAGAAAAACCTGATCTCACACATGGGCAAAGTAAAAAAAAATGTCCAATCTCAAATATTTGGGTCTACTTATACATATATTGAAATGGATATTAACTTTATTACATCTGGGCATCAAACAAATACAGCAACAAAGTAATTATGATAAGAGATGCTTTATTAAACACTGACAAGCACTATTCTATTTTATTTTGTTCATTTCACTGAATATTATTTTATTAGTTTCCATGAGATTAGGGAATTTGTCTGTTTTGTTTCCTGCTATATCTCCAATGCCTAAAAAAGGAACTGACACAAAATACATGCTCAATAAATAAATATATGACTGACTGATGGAATGAAGGAAGGAAGGAAGGAATGATGGACATGTATGCCAAGGACTTATCTTGAGCCTTGGTGGGGCAGGGGGGAAGTAGAGTAAAATGGAGATATTAGGAATGAGAGAAAAGTATTCAAGATTCATGATGGGACATATGAATCACAAAGATTCAGAATACATGAGGGATATAGTTACCTTGATTTTTACTTATGATAAAGAATCCTCAGGCAAATCTCCAATAGCAGGGTTCATATATTCCAAATCTCCTGGGTCATATTGGTGAGAAGAGGTAAAGGAGAAGCTTAATTAGTTCTATGAACATATTCAGCTTTCTCCTTTCTGAGTGTCTTTTGACATGCTGTTTTCTCTGATTGCAATGTTGTTCCTTCACCCCACTTTATAAACATGGTGAACTACTCCCCGACTTTTAGGTCTTAGACTGAGGGAAATTCTTTGACCACCACCATCATCATCTCTTCCTATACCCTGTCTGCTTCATAACACTATCATCATTTGTAATTGTATACTTATTTGTTTACTGGGTTATCATCTCTCTCCCACTAGATTTAAGATCCTTAAGGCAGTTTCTCTCTTTTTTGTTCCTCTCTTAATACTCAGTGCTTAGCACTGTGCCAGGTGCTCTGCAGATGTTCAGTAGCTTTGTTGATGGTGGTGAAATGAGACACAATGAGTAACTGTAGCCATTGCATTCACATGAGTTCATACTATATCTATCCATTTTTCTTAAATTGGGCGGGGGGGTGGGGAGAAAGACTAGTTTTGCAGTTTAATCTAATACACTATCATCAAAGTTAGGAGAATAGACAAGTTACACAAGGAAGAATAGGGTGACAAATGGGATTTGGGAAGTTCTTTGTTAAACTGCAGTTGAACAAATATAAAAGGCAATGTTTTCCCCACACAAAATATAATCATTTAGCTTTTCATGATGTAGGGACAGTGCCTAAGTTTAAAGAAAAATAAAGTTATAGTGAAATAATATTTAGTTGAAAAGTTAATATAATTGTACAGAAAGAAATTTTTAAGAATTTGGGGCACCTGGGTGGCTCAGTCGTTAAGCGTCTGCCTTCGGCTCAGGTCATGATCCCAGGGTCCTGGGATTGAGCCCCGCATCGGGCTCTCTGCTCAGCGGAAAGCCTGCTTCTCCCTCTCCCACTACCCCCTGCTTGTGTTCCTTCTCTCTGTCAAATAAATAAATAAAATCTTTAAAAAAAAAAAAAGAAAAAAGTTTTTAAGAATTTTACTTTGTATAAACTTGAGAATGTTTAATCTAACATTGTTTAGATTGTTTAGTAGAATGTTTAATCTAACAGTTTTCATGTTTTTATGCACATATACATTGGTATAATACTACTTATTAATTTTCCCTTGATACTTTAATTTCAAAATGGGGATGAGGAGGCAAGTAGTAGATGGAGATAAAAGAAAAAAATTAAGCCACAGAGGGGAAATTTGCCAAGCTTTTGTGTTCTCAGCCTTTGTAACTCTTAGAATACTTTGTACTCTTCACTTTTATTAACAAATACAGGAGATTTATCGGTGGCAGTATTAATCAGTCCTAAATGTCCTCATATATTCTTTCCTTAATGTATCGAATTCCTGATAATTATAACATACAAGATATCGCCCCAAATTCCTGACTGAGATTGTTCGAGAACAAGAGAGAAAATTTTCAACTCAAAGGTTATATTTACAGGGAGGCTTCTTTTCATTTTATGTTCTCTAGGTGGGAACAAAAGATTGAATAGTAGCTGTAGTTCAGGTCACATCGGTAGCATCTCCCTATGATTCATATTGTACAATGGGAACTCCCGTAGCCATGACCCTGGAAGGGTAGAGGAGAAGCAATCTGAGTTAGTGGTCAGAAGTCAAGGATAAATACATCTGTCCTTTACTAAACAATTTGAATTTTTCCTGAAAACTCTCACACAAAAGCTCTTAAAGTAAACCAATTTTCCATTAGTTTAAATGGGAAATTTTATGATGTGTTCTATCTCATTCCAAGGTCACCAGAGAATGTTCACAAAGAGAAAACACTTCAATTAACCAACAAAAACAAACCAATAGAAGTAATAATAAAACATTTGAAAGTAAATACAGTTAGTGCTTAAAATGTATGTATGGTTTATTTCACCCGCTAATAAAGGGAGAGAAGGGTTGATAACAGATGGTGAAGAGGAGAGTGAGGAGAAAGGAGTGCAAGGGAATCATTCTTTGGCAAGTGTATTCTTTGTATTCCATTTTAAACCGTTTTTGTTTTCTTTTCCCCAGTCCTTCTGAGGCCCATGGTTATTTTATATAAAACTCCACTTAAATTATAGCTCAGACAAACAATTTTAGGACAAAATAGAGCCAAAATATTGAGTGCTACAAAACATGTGGAAATAGCCCAAGTTCACAATAGAGTGAAAAATCAAAAAAGATTCTACCTCTTCATTCCTTTTGTGTATATTCAAACATAGTGCACAATTCAGATTTGCTCATATGATAATCTCTCACTAGAAGATCTTGTGATAAATAAGTTGGTGTGTCTTTGCCTGAAACTATAGGATCAAGATTATCCTTTCATATAGAAAATTTATTTAAGGTAGTTTTGGATTTAAAAAAAGGTGGTAATACTGAGAAAAAGTGGTTGTCTGACAGTGGTATAAGTTTTCAAGGATCTTAATGATGAAGGTAGTTAACTGAATAGTCACTGTGTGTGGTTTAGGCTGTAGTTTACTACTAACCTCTTTTCTGGATTCCCATCTGGAGATGAAAGAGAAAAAGACTTTCTGAAGCCATTCCCAGGGCTACTGAAGCGCCTCTGCTCAGATTCTTTGCATCTGGAAATGGATGCATATACTATGAGACATCCTGTCATCCTGACTGTTAAACAGAAATTCTCAAAGAAAAAAAAATCAACAAGCAAAAACAGAAACTGGATTTAGAAACGCCAAGCACATCTTATGCTCCCATTTAATGTGACAGTAGACTTTGCCACATTTGATATTGAACCATAACTGAGGTAAGTCTCATTCTACCCTAATTTATTGTTTGTGTTAGATGTCTACATAATGTTGACTTTCATAGTAAGAATTTCCCCAGACATAAGTGGGATGCTAGGAATTCACATTCTCAATGCTCTTTCATTAAAAAAAAAAAAAAAAAAATTTCTGTGATCCTGTACAAGTTACCTAACTTCTCAGTGTCTAAATTTCCTCATCTGTAAAATGAAGATGATAATTTGTATTTCCCTCATAGTGGGGATCAACTAAGAGAATACATCAAAGTTTTAGACCTGTGTCTTGAACAGAGAATTATGGTCACACACCTACCACCATAAGAACAATTTTATTTTATCTATTTATCCATGGAAAACTTGTCTCCTTTTCTTAATAGTTGGGCAGTTTAAATACCCAAGTTAGACTGAGCTGAATCTCTATAAAAGCATGATTTTTGGTGGTAGGCAAGACAAACAGCAAGAGATAAAAATGACTGGAGTTATTGCAAATATTCCCTTAGGACACACCTCAGGCACTGGACAGGCCAAGGTAATTGGGGGTACTGAAGAAACTAATCAGCTTCAAAATGAGAATTTATGAGTAAGTAAGTCTCTACTTAGCCCTCTGGCCATCATTATGGATTATCTGTGAAACCAGAAGATAGAAGTGGTCAGCCAGGGAGCATCACCGGGCCCTCACCAAGCAGAAAGTGGCTGCTCTATAAATAATATGAAAGGTTTTCAACTTATATCCAATGGGTCCTTTTTCAAATAAATATTTTGTAATACTCCCTTTATAATGCAAAAGTTAAATTTATAGTTAATATAACCTATCTACACAATAATAAAAATCAATATATTTAATGTAATATAAAGGAGGAATGAAAGGAATACAATTCACAAAATAGTATGTACTTCAATATGTAAATGTCCCATCATTTAATTACTAGAATATATAATAAGTTTGTTTGCACCTGTATGTACAATCATTGTGAATGCTGTAACTACAAATATGGACTGATGAAACATGTTTTAATGCCAAATCAAGGATTATAACTAGTAATGTCATTGTGAATTTCAGCAATTGTGAACACTCTTAGCAAAGTTTTCTCTCAATGTAATTGCTTTGTTGGAAAATTCAGTGTATGTTAAACTTGCAAGAAATATATTTTTCAATATATAAAATGAAGTCAGGTTTCAGGTTAGATTGTTATAAAGAGATTTTTCTATTTATGGAAGTATTTGGTGGGACATTATAGGGTCTAATGGGATGTGGGACATTTTTGGTTTTTTTTTTTTAAAGATTTTATTTATTTGACAGAGAGAGAACACAAGCAGGGGGAGTGGGAGAGGGAGAAGCAGGCTTCCTGAGGAGCAAGGAGCCCGATGCGGGGCTGGATCCCATGACCCTGGGACCATGACCTGAGCCGAAGGCAGACGCCTAACGACTGAGCCACAAGAACCTCTAACAGCTCTTTTCCACTCAATGAATACCAGTATCATCTACTGATCAATGTTGCAAACAACACTAATTCTCCTCCTCCCCCGCATACCGCATATTTCCAAAACATCCTCTAGAGGGTAGTACTATCTTCATGGAAAACTGCTGATATTATTTTCTTTTTCTTTTTTTTTATTATTATTATGTTAAATTATCCAGCATATACTACATCATTAGTTTTTGGTGTAGTGTTCAACAATTCATTAGTTGCATATAACACCCAGTGCTCATCACCACACGTGCCCTCCTTAATACCCATTACCCAGTTACCCACTGATTTATACCCTGCAGATTTCAACCACAAATGCTGTTAGGGGAGTAGTAATCAGACAGACAAGAAATATTCTCAGAAGAAGAGATAGTGCCAAAATAACACAAGTACATTAAAGGGATTAAAGGAG
This sequence comes from Halichoerus grypus, assembly GCF_964656455.1. Classification (NCBI taxonomy): domain Eukaryota; kingdom Metazoa; phylum Chordata; class Mammalia; order Carnivora; family Phocidae; genus Halichoerus; species Halichoerus grypus. The sequence continues at coordinate 89,799,739 of NC_135712.1, forward strand.
CTCCATTTATCCTCACTGCCAAGAAGAAACAATAAGGAACTCCCTACTCTGTACCTAGATGTCATCTTGGAGAGATTTCTGGAATAGCAATAGATATCTGAGAAACCAGGACTTTTTTACCTAAAGAAAATGAGGCCTAAGAATATAGCTTAACTTATTTAAAAGACTAAAATTTCTCCCCCATTCCCTATTAGGTGAGGACTTCGATGTTCCAGACAGCTTAGCTCTATCCAAGAAATAATTATCAGTAGTGTGAAATGCCTTAGGCGATAACACAAAGGCTAATTACTTGCAATACCAAGAATTCCTGTGAACTTAGGGAGAACAATTTCCATTACGTTATGTGTTGCCATAGGAGATGTGCTTAGATGAGGATATGGAGCCAAGAAAGCCTAAGAAAAGGGAAAAAAAAAGTCTTTTCTCTTGCTAATCTGTCTTTTGTCAGTTTAATTTGCAGCCCCCAAACAAAGAACATAAGAGGGTAGAGAGTAAGTATTTTTCTATTCTGACAGTAGGTATACTAGCTATAGGAAGCTAAGAAGCACGAGGATTTTTTTGTTTTTGAAGATGGAAGAAACTTAAACAGGTTTACATGCTATGGGGAAAGGGTCAATATAGAGGAAATTGTTGAGATAATGAAGAATGGAGCTGATCAATGAAGGTGCATTCCTTGGATAGACAGCAGGATGAAATAGGAATCCATGGTAAAGGAATTTCTCTTGAATTACAGGAGGAAGTAGCCATGGGAGTAGAACCAAGGTATTTAGGGATTTGAAATCAATTGGAGGGAAAAGCTTGGGAATTCTTAAGTTTTACTCAACATATGTAATAATTAAATTTGAATTATATTCTGAGTAGATCTTCAGGGGGTTATTAACTTATTAACTAGCTTCAATTAATTCTTTATACTTGAATATTTTATTGAACTTTGAAATGAAGTTTAACACATATAAATAAAATCATATAAATCATAAAATTATAGCTCAAAAAATTTTCAAAAACTGAGTAAACCCCTATGACCACCATCTAAGTCAAGAGACAGAATGTTACCAGCACCCCCCAGAAACTACCCCTTGTCCTCTTTCAGTCACAATTTTCCCCAAGGGTAACTGCTAATCTGACTTCTAAATCATAGATTAGTTTTGAATGTTTTTGAATTTAATAAGATATATAGAATCTTACAGTATAGACTTTTTTTATCTGACTCCTTCTGCTCAACATGTTTTTGAGATTTGTTGTGTGTGGTTGTAGCTTTTTATTCTCATTGCTGTATAGTATTCCACTGTGCATATATATGTGTATATATATATATATATATATATATATATCCCCCCAATGCATTTATCCATTCCACTCTTGACTGGCATTGGCATTTGGGTAGTTTCTCGTTTGAAATGTTAATGATGCCACTATGAACATTTGTGGTCTTATTTTTTGGTTTATACACTTACACATTTCTGTTGGTATACACTTAAGAATAGAAATCTAAAGTAAGTTGGGTATTTTTAACTGCCAAAATTTGTTGGTCCATTTTACTAGCATGGAGAAACAGTGACATCTGGTGCATGAAATAATGAATTTCAGGTCTTAGTGTCTGGAATTTTTTAAGGAATCTGTTCTTATAGGTAGTATGAAGTCTTAAAAGAATTCATATGTACTGTGAGCTTAAAGTTCTTGTTTCTAACATTAAAATTAATCTAAAATATATTTACTTTGAGCACTTAAAGAATTTGAGAATAAAATTCTTAAACTCTTTTAAATAATCAGTAAAACCAAGTAATTAAAATGATAGATTTTAGAAGAAATGCTATTTTGACATGTACTAATGACAGTATTTTTAAATGCAAATTATTTCCCTTAAAGTTGCCACACAGTGAAAGATTTTTAGGGTTTGTGAGGTACAAAATTTCTAACCTAAACCAGTGAAACCTGAAAAAAAAATCACACAGATAATATGATCATAAGGTAATAAGAGAGTAAAACTAATCTATATATTGGAATTCTTTAAAATTCAAATAAGGGATATTGCTCTCCTTTTTTTTCCTGCCAAAAAAAGCTATTTTTGATTATATTATGTGATTAGGAAACATACACATGCATACCACTTTATGTTTGTATGTGATTTTGCTATCACACAAAATTGGTAGGGGTAAGGTATGTCATTTAAGGTATTATTTTGATTGATCTCTACAGTTCTAGAAGGATAGTATAGTTTTCTTTCTTGACACTGTGAAGCTCATGAGCAGTTTTATCACACTGAAACTTAATGCTTTTCAACACCTATTCCACAAATATTTATCACAACCTTTTATCTGCCAAGTATTTTAGTTAGTGGAGTCCTGGATGAAGTTCTCTTTCTCCCTCCTGCCCTCTTGAATGCCTTCCTTTTCTTCTTTTCTTCCTTCTCTCTTTCTTTCCCCTATCTCTTTTTAATATGAGAGAAACCTGAGTAAAGTTAAATTCGGACAAAATTCTTGATCACTGGAGACACTAAAGATACAGGAGAGAGTTGGCATGACTAATGGAGCAGAGAAAGTAGAAAAGCAAGGATGGAGGTCATAAACTTTAGTTGGGAGAAAGAATCGCTTTCTAATTGTGTCAGGAAAGGAGGAAAAAAAGAAGGGGGAATGTAAAATAAAAATGGAGTGGCAGAAGTTGAGGAAGATCTGGCTGCTGTTTTCCATGAGGTAATTTTTATTGAGACCATGTTCTAAAAGTGGCGTTAGAAGAGGTATTTCGGTAGTTTGAAGAAAAGTGAAGAAAGCTTACAGTAGTAATTGTCGGCAACTGGAGGAAGTGGAAGTAACTAGAGGAAATATACAGGATTCCTGAGGAACCCTGAAAGTCCAGCTAAGGAAAAGATCTTGAATTTGTAATGGTGCCAATGATCAGCAGTGCTCATCAAGCAAAACTTAGAGAGAAGGAGGTTAGGTGAATTGAACTGAGTTGGGTGTTTAAAAGAAAATATCTAACAGAAGACAAATGGGCCAGAGAGATGGGGTCTACAAGATGATTATGGAAATATTTCCTGGAGTTGATGTGGATCTGAAGATAAGGGATGTTTTACAGATTACAGATAGATTTTGATGGACAGAGAGAATGTTGATGATTCATAAGTACGTAGAAATTAGATGAAGACAGAGTATTATGGTAATAATGAAGTAAGAAAGTTGACAGGATGGGAGAGGTTAAGGTCAGAAAAAATTGTGATTTATGATTTTATGAAGCATTTGCCATGATAAGTGAGGCAGGAGAGTGTGGCAAACGTGAAGTGGGGATGGAAGTCACTGAAAGTGAGAAAGTCAATAAAATGAGAGGCAAAGATATTAGATAGACGTTGATAGATAACCAGAATAATTGCAGAACTTAAGAAAGTTTGAGCGATTTTACAAAGCCTTTAATAAATGAGGGACAGTGATCAGGATTTAGTAGATTGTATGTAGTAGATGTAGTAGTACTGGTAAGGATCAAAAATAACTGATTGAAAGACATTAATAATTTTCAATAGAAGAAAATTAACTAATTAATAAGCCTATAAAACAATGTCTAATTTTATAATTAATAACTATAAATTAGAAAAATGAGAAGACACTTATTTTGCCTATGAAATTAGCAGAGATGTAAAAAATCATTGTCAAGGTTGTAATAGAATAGATAATTTAATATTATGAGTGCAAACTATTAAAAATATTGGAAAACAATTTAGCAGTATTTACTGAGTAGGTATCAATAAATTTTGACCAAATACTTCCATTTCTGGGAAATTATTATAAACAATTAGTACAAAATCACTACAGTGCTATTTAAAATAATCAGAATTGAAAAGCATCTGAGTATTTAACAAGGGAGGAAATGCTTTTCATATAATGTTAAGTGGAAAAGTATCTTACAATGTTTTATACACAATATGAGCAAATTGTTTAAAACCAAAACCTGTGCATATGAAAAAAGATTGGAAGAAGATGACCTAAGAAGAAAGAAAATGAATGCTTTATCCCTTCACTTAAAAACATTTTCTTCTGTGTTTTTCAAAATATCCCTAATTAGTGTTTTATTAATTTATACTGGAAATATAAGACCATGTTCATTAATAGTAGAACTAACCACTAACAGCACCATGAACAACAAAAATTCTAATGGGCTAAAAATATAAGACAAAACTAAGATAAGTGTAAAACATACAAATAAATAAAATAAGGAAATAATCTAAATTTACATTCTAATGGTATTTGAAGTAGAATATAATAAGTTGATTCTCAAGTTATTCTCGAGGAGTAAATGAAACAGGAAAATATATATTGTAAAGTTTAATTTGGTAAAGCCTATTCCTAAGTATCTATAAAAATTTTTAATGTTTAGGCCTTTTGACACAGCAATTCCACTTCTGAGATTTTAGCTTATAAAATTCTTACAACAAGTGCAAAAGATACATTTGTAAGTCTATTTATCATAACATTATTTCTAATAGCAAACTCCTATAGTTACTTAATTGTCTTTCTATGAAGAATGGTTAAATAAATTGTGCTATGTTTGTGTTATGGAATGCTATGCAGACACTAAAAAGAATGAGATGTGATATGTGACATTGATGAAAAAAATCTCTAAGACATATTGTAGGTAAAAAAAACAAAACCATTGAAGTTCTGGAATCTATTAACAAAGGAGTACACTCATCCACTTGCTGATAACAATTATAAATCTGGGGAAAGCATTTGAAACAAGATTGTTTAAAGGCAACCAAAATCATACAGAAACTCGAGGGAGTTTGAACCTTGGAGAAGGGGACCCCATGTAGATTGACAAATATTTCTCTGTGAATATCCTTATTTTGAATTCTGAAAATTCTAGCTGTATTGGTCTCCAATCTGTTTCTTCAATTCAGTGAGAGTATTGGACTCTTTTGGGGTTTGCCTTCCCTGTGCCACAATCTAGCAAGAACTTCCAGTCAGTTAGCCAAAGTGACGATTGGACTCATCTCATTTGTTTTCCTTTTCTTAGGGGTCACAGTCCTGTGCTACCTATTGAAAATTCTTGTTTTCCATTTTCTAGTTGACAGCAAGAGGTAATCCTGGACCGTCTTATTCCCTCATAGCTGTAAGTGGAAGTTTCACCTAGAATTTTAGATCGAGCAAAAATATATTTTGAAAATGAAGGAAAAAATAATATACTTTCAGAGAAATGGAAGCTGAGAGAACCTGTTGCCAGCAGAATATGCCGTTGTACAAGAAATGCTAAAGGGATGTCTTCAGGCTGAGAAAATTGATACCCAATGAGGATTCAGATATAAAAGAAGGAATAAAGAATGCTGGAAATATAATATGCATAGGTAAATATAAGATATTATCTCTTATCCATTCTCTTAAATTCTTTAAGTCATAAATCACTTAAAACAAAAGTAAAAAATACATTGTGAGGTTTATAACACATGTAGAATTAAATATATGACACAATATTGGAAAAGACAGGAGCGGTGCAAATTGAATTTTACCACTGTTTCTTACATAATCTGTGAAGTGACATAATAATAATTCAAGAAGACTTTGATTAATTAAGGATGAATATTGTAGCCTCTAGAGGAAACATGACAAAAACCCAAAACCAAAATAAACCAAAAACAAACAAACAAACAAAACAAAACTCTTCCACAGAGCTGTATTAGCTAAACAGCTGATAGAAAAGATAATATGGGCTATAAAAATTTTATTAACCCAAAGAAAGACAGAAAGGAAGAACAAAGAAACAAAGAGCAAATAGAGAGTAAATACCATGATGGAGACAGTGTCAATTATATCAATAATTTGAATTCAGAGTTTATCAGACTGCATGAAAAAGAGAACCCCAACTATTTGCTGGCTACAAGAGATCCACTGTACATATAATGATAAAGACAGAACACGAAAGATGGAAAAGATACACCATGCAAACACTAAGCATATGAAAGCTGGTATGCTATATCAATGCCAGACGACACTGACCTCAAGACAAGGAGCATCATCAGACATAAAAAGGGTCATTTTATAATCATGAAAGAGTCAATTCATTGTGAAGAGACTTAACAATCTTAAAGTGAATATACTTAATAATAATATTTTAAAATACACCAAGCAAGGGACACCAGACTGGCTCAGTCGGTAGAGCATATGACTCTTGATCTCAGGCTTGTCAGTTCAAGTCCCACACTGAGTGTAGAGATTACTTAAAAATAAAATCTTTAAAAATATATATACCAAGCTAAAATGGGCAGAATTAAAGGGAGAAACAGTTAAATCCCTGAAGTTGGAGATTTTAATACTTCTCTGAATAATTGATACAATAAGTAGATCAAATATCAATATAGATCATCACAGAAGACTTGAATAAGGCTATCAATCAACTTGATGTAAGTTACATTTACAAAACACTATATCCAGTAACTATAGAATATACATTTCTCTGAAGAGCACATGGAACATGCACTAAGATAAATCATATTGAGTCATAAAACAAATCTTAACAAATTTCAGTCTTGAAATCATGTTCCCTGTCCACAACCAAATTAAAATTTAAAAAGTAGAACAATATGAATAGTATAATCCTATTTATGTTAAACAATATTGATCACACAAATCAATATACTGTAAATCTACAAAATACGCATGTACATGTATAAAAAAAACCCCAAACCTGGCAGAATATAGATCAAAGATTACTTCTTATGAGAATGAGAATGGAAAGGGATTTGAAGGGAACATTGAAGCTTTATTTATATGTATTTCTTTACTGTTGGATTACTTTCATTCATATGTCACATCGTGTATTTAGGATTGATAAAAAATAAGTCTTATAAAGAATAAATATGTGTAAATAACAGGTAAAAGTTTTGAAATAGAAGTAGAAGAATAGTGAAGAAGAACCTGCCCTACCACTATTAAAAGGTTTTGAATAGCTATGGTACTTGAGGTACAGTGACAGGAAGCCCAAAGGAGCTAAATGGAATAGAGTCCAGTAACAGAATTATTACATATGAGAATTTAGTACATAATAAAGGAAGCATGTAAATTTGCTGGGCAAAGGATATAATCTTTAATAAATGGTGTCAGAAAAATTGGTTAAATGCTAGGGGGAAAATTAGACCCTGTTATAGCCATTAGTACTGTCCTTCATATACTTTTAGCTCTCTGTTTTTGGCACATAATAGGACTGAATTTCATCACCATCTTTGAAGTTAGATGTGGCCTTGTGACTTGTTTTGGCCAATGAGATGTAAGCATAAGTAGCAGGTGTCATTTCCAGGCGGAAATAATGTGTGTCTGTTCTAGGCATTGGATATGCAATTCACCATTTCCTTTCCTGCTGTTCCAGTGATAACTGAAGTGCATCTTGAGATAACACCTCTGTAAGACTGGCTCTTTGAGTGGCATATGAGCAGAACGTCCCCTACTTGCCTGCCCTGGACAGATGAGTTTGCCACCACAGCATAAACTGATTAATGTAAAAAACTGTTATCTAGAATTTTGGAGATACTTTAATAAAACCCCAAATTCCTTGCGTTGGCATGGAGGCCGGCAAGCAGATGGGAAGAAAATTATTACTGGAGTTGGAATATTTCTCCATGCTCTGCAGTAACAAAATGTCTCATAAAACTGTTGCTCACAAGGATGTGGATGACTGATTATATATCTAATGAACTTTTTGTCCTGGGGGAAAAGATTAGAAAATAGAATGATAGTAGCAAGCTTTGGTTGACATAACCTGAGTCTGGCAAGATATTACAAGAAAGTTAGTTCAGATAGAAATTGCCACTTTGCAAGCAGAAATGAAGGGGACTATAATAGAATCTATGAATTTATAGATTTATAGGGATAGAAGAGGTGACTGCTTCTCAATCTTAAATAGTTGAATATAAAAATGAAAAATAATTTGAACAACAAAGGCAGCTTAAAACTCAACTTTGGTTTATTTATAATTGCCAAGAACTGGAAATAAGTCAAATCCCTTTCAACTATAGAATGGAGAACACATACAACTAGAGAATACACTGAGTGTATTGGTTCAGTGGAATAAAACTTAAGAGGCACAATTGACTGATACACGCTGCAACATGGATGGATCTCAAACGTATTATGTTAAATGAAAGAAGTTTGGTTATATGACATATGCAAAGGCAAAACTATAGGGACAGAAAACAGAGCAGTGATTGCCCTAATCTGAGGATGAGAGGAAGACACAGAGGATTTTGGAGGGAAATCGAACTTTATTTTTATTACAATGGTAGTTTCATAACTGTATACATTTGTCAAAACTCACAAAGGCATACACTAAAAAAGGTAGATTTAAACTTGTTTGTAAGCCCAAGAGGAACCCTGCTTTAGTCATTAAAAAGCCCAGCAGGAGTGGAGGACATTTAAAGATGGAAGAAATTAGCCTTGCCAGGGAGGAAAGACACTTTACAATAACCATTTAGTGAGTATCTATGATGTGCCAACTAGAGCCAATCTACTAAGCACACTTATATAGAGAAATATACTATACCTTTAATCTTTACAGCATCCTGTGGGAGAAATATTGTTATTCCCATTTTAAGGAAACTGAGGATCAGAGATTAAATAATTTGCACAAGTTTGCTTAGTTAGTAAGTAATAGACCCAAGCAGAGCTGTCTGTTAAGCTTTAACAGCTTCCTCTACATAATGTAGAAAATAGAATGAATGAGTGATGATAGAGATTTTCAGGTAGGAAAAAGGGAGGAAGCTGAGGAAATTACAATCAGGAAATGTTATTATAGCAACATTGTGAGATGGGGCCATCTGTTGGCAGTGAGGGGATTAATGGGGATAAAGTAAAGTTGAAGCCTTGAGTACAGTGGGGAAAACTGAAGGAGGTTGTGATGATTTTAACATTGTTCATTCTACTCTTTGTCCTTGTACCATGGGGATGAGATACCATTCCATTCCTAGTTACATTACCCGAAGAAATCCTGCTGCAGGATGCTAGAGACCCACAATGGTATTCACTGAGTGCAGATTATCATAAGAATGTGCAACTTGAGAGTCTCTTATTTTGCAAAAACCAATTCTTATCCATTCCCCAAGTCCCGTTCATTTCTGTATTCTGTTTATAAAGAATATGTCATTGAAATTATAGCGTATTCCTGAGGGTGGGAAAGGAACTTTGAAGTATAAAAAGGAATCGTAACTTGTAGATGACTGTCATACTAATCTCTGATGGATTGATTAACCTTGATTTCTCCCAAATTCTTTAGGATCTCAAAAAAGAACTGGAAGACATAAAGAGTAAGATCATAACTGCAAACCCACATCTATACCATTAATGAAACATAGGCTGGTTTTAGAGAGATCACTACAGGAAATTGTAAAGTTCATGTTAGTTTCCTTTTCTAAAGGTACATATCATGAAGCCCTGGGCATTTTCATGATGGATATGAGGGGTGACATTTAGTGTTGAAAGCATTAGGAAAACTTTCATAAAATAAGATTAAATTGATTCAAATAGTATTAAAATGGGAAAGAGTCTTAGAAATCATCTAGTTCAATTTCTTCATTTTGCTTGTGGGTAAATTGTCTGGATTAATCAATTTTCTTTAAACTCACAAGAAGTTATTAACCAATCACAGATTACCTTTTTAAAAATTTTTGTTACATTTGTATGTTCCTTTTCCAACCTCTTCTTATATTGTGCCCACAGGTGAGAGAACTCAGGATATAAAAATTAAAAGTCAAAATTGTTCTGAACAGTAATGGATGAAGGTATTTTAAAATATTATTGCATGTGTAGAGGAGGTTAAATAAATTTCTCTCTATCCTTCTAGGTTCTTGGCTGAGGACTCCCCCTACCCCCATCCCCACCCACCTCAGCACTGTAATAAAAAGATAAAGTAGCAGGAGAAAAACAAACAGAACTTTAATAACATGAACACCTGCTGAATATACAAGAGATCCCAGGAAAACTGAGTAATCCCTGAAATGGCCCACACCACCATCTTAAATACCATCTCCAACTAAAGACAAAAGAAAGATGTTGGGTTCGGGGGGGTGGGGAGTCCATTATGGGAGGTTACCAGGAAAAGCACAGTAAACAAGGTTAAGGTTGTTATGCAGATTGAAATTGTTGTCTTCCCCATTGCTAAGAGTTTCAGATTTGGTCATCCTTTTCTTCCTAGCTAGCACAGAGAGGGAGACATCTTTATAAACTGAGATTTCCCTTTCAATGTAAATGTCTCTTACAAAAGGATAACTTATACTAGGTTTTCAGAGTTTCTCCTGTGTCTGCAGTTTCTTAAAAAGAATCAGCTCAAGATAATCATTATGCCAAAGAGACTTTTGGGTGGTGATGGTGGGGGAGCAAATCCTGCCCTTCCTCATATGCATTATATTTTTTGTCCACTTTTGGGGTGGCATATTATAGTGGAAAGAATGTTGGGTTAGCAGTCAGAAGACAGAGTTCTAATCCTGCTCACTCTCTTCAGGACTCAGTTTCTTCATTTTATGGCCCTGGTTATCCTAGAAAATAAAAATCCTACAGGTCTTAAAAATATATATATTAAAATACATGAGATTTTAGATGGATAAATAGAAGCCCTTCTTATAAGTTGGATGATTTAAAGAACTTGAAAATTATGGAATATCTGTCCTGGAATATGTTTATAAAGAAAACAAACAACCATCAGTTCTGAATGGTATTGAGATATTTGGAGAGAAACAGATAAATCTGAGAGTCTCTAGAGGTTTCTTCCAGATCCATAGTCTTATGATTATGTCCCCAGTGTAGTAGGTGAAATATAGCTTAACACATGAATTCTCATCATTGTAGAGTTTATTATCTATAGGTTCGTGAAATTTTACTGCATTGCTATTGGTTCACACATGTGCCATAGCGTCCCAGAGGTGGTATCAAGCCTGTAAATAGACGATCTGTTGAACTTTTATAAGAAAATAATTTAAGTTGAGCAGCACTGAGTAGCTGAAGTTGAGTATTTACTGTATTAGACCTGGTGTATTGGTTAGAAGCACAGTCCTAAAATCATATTTTAGAAGTTTTCAGAAGAGACATCTTATCAAATGACACACACACACACACACACACACACACACACACACACCTTTAGAAGTAAAAGGTTTTTCCTTTATACAGGAATGATAAGGACAGCACCACTGCTCTTTTATAGTCTCTCTGGGAGTTTTTCTCACCATAGCAGTTACAGAAGAATGAAAGCTTCGTGCCTTGGGAAGGCTGTGTTTTTATGTCTGGAGCTCTTCCATTAGGTCACACTGTTAAAGGCACAGTCCTTTCCTAAGGGAGAACTCCCCTGCTTCATAGCAGCCCTGTTTATTCTGTTAGCAGCTGCTCTATTCCTTTGTACTCCACGCAGACCAACCTTCTTAAAACAGGGAGGAAACGATTCTTATGGAAAGTGCATCACTGTTGGCTTAACCAGCTATTATAGAAAATATAGCCAGAGTTTTGGGGGAAAAAAAAAAGAAAATATCTTACAAGTTGTATCTGGACATCTCCAGAATGAAGAGGCATAAAAATAAAATAAGACTACTAGCTTTTGCACAGCATATATGTTTGTCTTCCTCTTTTATGGTGCAAAGGAAAGGTACACAAAAATGATGCCACACTCCCTAGGTTATATAGAGGGAAAAACCCAGTGTAGAAACTTCATTCTCATTTACCCATATGGCCAACAATGTCAGGATCCCCCCAAAGAATAAAGAGGGACTAGAGAATATGATGATTCTGCATGCTTTTCAATTTTCAATTACTTACATTTTTCTTATTTTCTTTTTTAGTTGTTCAGGACTCCAAGGTATAAAATACCGTCTTGATTTTCTTCAATGGAATGTCAAAGGGAGTCTCCCTTTTTTTTTTAAATTAAATTAAAAAATTTTTTATTATGTTATGTTAATCACCATACATCACATCATTAGTTTTTGATGTAGTGTTCCATGATTCATTGTTTGCATATAACACCTAGTGCTCCATGCAGAATGTGCCCTCTTTAATACCCATCACCAGGCTAACCCATCCCTCACCCCCTCCCTTCTAGAACCCTCAGTTTGTTTTTCAGAGTCCATCGTCTCTCATGGTTCGTCTCCCCCTCCGATTTCCCCCCCTTCATTCTTCCCCTCCTGCTATCTTCTTCTTTTTTTTTTTAAACATATAATGTATTATTTGTTTCAGAGGTACAGGTCTGTGATTCAACAGTCTTACACAATTCACAGCGCTCACCATAGCACATACCCAAAGGGAGTCTCCTTTAACAGAATGTTAGCTCTTTCTCCTTGAAGCTCAGTGAAGTAATTTCATCTGATCTTTCCCTTCTTCCTGCTTAACATCTGGGCTCTTTATAGAAGGCTAGATCAGACTCACAGATATAAAACTTTAAAAATATGTATATATTCCTTATTATCATGAAAACAACTTCCTGGCTTAAAGAAATATAGTGGAGGCCTTTTTTTATATATAGATGAAGATGGCAACTTGAACATGTGCCCCCAAATCCAAATCAGTAGGATACAATCTTTCCTGAGCCAAACAGCTGTTGGACCAATGGACTGGGGGCCTGCAGAATATGAGCCAGGTGTTAGCTCTTCCAGAACAGATGAAAAGGAATGGAAGACCTTTTGACCTTCTGGTTTTATGATGCCTCTGGAGACCAATGATGTAGAGAGCTATGAAATGCTGATCAAAATTATTTGAATTCTGGAGAGAGTTTGTCCTGTAGAGGCCCACAAATCCCCAGGAGGATTTCTCCAGGGGGAAGAACCAGTTGGTCTTCCGTATCCAGCAGGGAAGCCAAGCAGATTGTATGGGTCTTTGCTAACACTAAGGCCTGCAAAAAGCTGGCTTTTGCACAGAAGGGGGCTGCAAGAAGAAAGAAGTTTTTTTGTGATGCTTCCATTTGGGACTGACACACTGCTGGCTGGTATGTGCTAGTCTCCCAGCAACGATGGCATCAGCTGGTTGCTTAATAACAATGCAGAATCTCAGGCCCCAACCCAGATCTACTGAATCAAGCCAGGATTTTAACATTCCCAGATGACCTATAGACGCATTACAGTTTGAGAAGTCTGCAGATGCAGAGACAACTGTATCTCCGCTCAGTATCATCGCCACTAAGTTAAATTAGCAGCTCTGCCCAAATCTCACTGAGAAAATTAAAACCCCACCAAATACGGTTCATAGCTAAGTCGTGCTGGAGGGGACTGATGAGTACTTCAGGAGATAAATAATGCCCCCCCCACCCCCACATATATATATATATAACAAGAGAAACTTTGTATTTGAGTTAAAAAGTTAATAATTTTAAAGAGAAAATGGTCACTGTTAAGACTCAAATGAGTGGTCTTGAAGGTGATGTGAAAAAAATGTCTCAAAACAAAACAAAACAAAAAAAACAGATAAAAATGTAAATAATGAGGGCATTCATAAAAGATGAAAATACAAGAAACCTAAAATTCAAATAGTATGGGTTCTAGAAGAAGAAAAGGCAATAGATAGAGGAGAAATTATTTAATTTCACAAGCAGTAGAAGAAAATGTCCTATTCTGAGGATTGGAGTCTGTAGATTGAAGGGGTTTAGCAAATTCCACACAAGATTAAGGGGGAAAGAGAGATCAGACATTTCATGATAAAATCCTTGGAACCTAAGAATAAGGAGAGCATTTTCCAAAGTATAGATGGAAAGAAAAAAGTTGCTTATCAAATAAAAAAAAAATCAGATTGACATTAAACTCTTCACATTAGCAGGAAACTGGTGGAGTTACCACCATAGACGCCTGAAAGTACAGTATGCAATCCAGCCTAGAGTGCTGGCTTGCTAATAGTACCAAACAATGTCAGGAAAAGTAGGAACTGGCTGGCTAGGGATGTGTGGTGGGAAGTAAAGGCATGCTAAGTTCTCATCTTATAGGATGGGAGGAAGAAGTAGTTGGGGAATATGGCATCTTTGTTGAGGAGAATAATTGGTACCTTGTTTTCATATTTTGGGAGAGATATATGATTATGGATATCTTTAAAATATGGCAATAGTTGGTAAATAACTATAGACAAATAAAATAAAACTTTAAATTAAGGGAAACAACAAGTAAAGAAAAAACAGTAGCTTAAAAAACAGAAAAAATAAGTAGAAGGACAGGGAAAAAGAGAAAATAGTAAAGTTGGCAGGAAACAAAGTAAGATGAAAGGAGTAATATCAATTTTAAGTTATTACTTAAATATGAATGTACTGAATTATCTTTTTTAAAGATGGAAATGACAACAAGAGACAGAAATTGCAGTTAAAAAACCCCACAAACCTAGGTACATGTTGTTTATAAGCAATAATGATAAAGAAGGTGAAATGTGATAAAGAAAAGGATAGTTGAAGAGAAGTCAGGCAAAAAGCAAAAAAAACCCCTAAAAACAAGCAAGAGGTATAATAATAATATTAGTCAATCTGGAACTTAAAAGGATAAAGAAAGGCATATTTTAGTGAATGAATGTACAGTAAATCTCTATGTATCAAATAATGTAGCAGCAAAATAAATGAAGCAAAATAGTAAAAATATAATGAGGGCCCAACAAAAACAATTAACAGTGGACAATTTTAGATTTTTTAAAAATGTATTTATTTGAGAGAAAGAGTGAGCAAGAGCCAGCACAAGCAAGGGGAGGGGCAGAGTGAGACAGAGAAGCAGACTCCTCCCTGAACAGAGCAGGGAGCCCCATGTGGGGCTTGATCCCAGGACCCTGGGATCATGACCTGAGCTGAAGGCAGACGCTTAACTGACTGAGCCATCCCCAGGTGCTCCACATTGGAAAATTTCAATACACATTTTTTCCAGAAGTTTAACTAAAAATAAAATGCATAGCCATAGAAAAAGCAGATAAGCAACAAACTTGATTATAAATACATATATGTATATATATACATATATAAACTTTAGATTTTTATAAGAAAAAATTTCATAAGTCCAAAAAAATTGCAAAAACAAATCCCTCCTTGACCACAAAGAAAACTTGAACAACACTTTTATATATAGATTTTTACCATACATTCTATAATATAATTATAATGCAATAAAATTAGAAATAAATAAAAGTTTACCTTGAAACCCTAATTGCTTGAAAATGAAGGAATATATCTTAAATAATTCTTAGGTCAAAGATAAAAAAAAGCTTAATTACAAACTATCTAGAAATAAATTAAGTTTCAAAACCTATGGAACACTGTAAAAATACTCAAGAGAATATACTTAGCCTTAAATGTCCCCATAGTCAAAAATATTAAAAAAGGAACTTAATATTCATCTCAAGGCATTTTTAAAAACAGCCACAAAATCAAAGGAAAATAGGTGAAGGGAATGCTTGAAGCTAAAAGTTGAGTTAATGAAATGGAAAAAAAAAAACCCAATTATAAATAGGATAAATAAATCCACAACCTGATTCTTAAAGGGTTCCATAAAATAAGTAAATCCTTTAGAAGCTTGATTAATACATTCCTGATAGAATACTTAATAGTTTGTTTTTTTAAAGATTAAATAATGCAGGGCATCTGGGTGGCTCAGTCAGTTAAGCATCTGCCTTCTGCTCAGGTCATGATCTCAGGGTCCTGGGAGAGAGCCCCAAGTAGGGCTTCCAGCTCAGCCGGGAGCCTGCTTCTCCCTCTGCCTCTGGCCCTCCCCCCACCCCTGCTCGTGCTATCTCAAATAAATAAATAAAATCCTAAAAAAAAAGATTAACTAATACAAATTTGGAAGAAAAATTTGAGGACTATATATATATAAAACTTAAGCTTTGGAGAGAAATTTTTAGCCAAGATGGGAACCCAAAATATATTAAAGGAAAGATAGACGTATTTAGCTATATATACTTTAAAATATATTATCTAGAAAAACCTATCATCAACAAAGTTTATAGGCAAATTATAGATAATAAAATATATTTATAAAACACACATGACAAATAAAAAGTTAATGTCTATTACACAAAGAACTCATAAATTGGTAACAAGAAACAAATATCCCAAAAGAAAAATTCTAAGAATATTAAAATGCAATTCACAAAGGAGCACATCTAAATGACTGTCAATCACTAAAAATGTGCTGAACATCCCTAGTTGTAAGGAAAATGCAAATTAAAAAACAATGAGCTATGTTATTTTATATCTATTAGATGGTAAACTTTTTTTTTTTTTAAAGATTTTATTTATTTATTTGAGAGAGAGAGAATGAGAGAGAGCAAGTACATGAGAGGGGGGAGGGTCAGAGGGAGAAGCAGACTCCCTGCTGAGCAGGGAGCCCGATGCGGGACTCGATCCAGGGACTCCAGGATCATGACCTGAGCTGAAGGCAGTCGCTTAACCAACTGAGCCACCCAGGCGCCCTAGATGGTAAACTTTAAAAGTAGTGTTAACCTCGGGCACCTGGGTAGCTCAGTTGGTTAATCGTCTGCCTTCGGCTCAGGTCATGATCTCAGGATCCTGGGACTGAGGCCCACATCACCGGACTCCTTGCTCGGCGGGGAGCCTGCTTCTCCCTCTCCCTCTGCTGCTCCCCTCCTTGTGCTCTCTCTTTTTCTGTCAAATAAATAAATATAATCTTTAAAAAATAAAAAAATAAAAGTAGTGTTAACCTCAAATGTTGGTAAGCATGACAGGATAAAGCTATATACCTTGCTGATGGAAATGTAAAAAGTTACAACATTTTTGGAAAGAAATATGGCAATAGACTTTAAATTAAAAAAATGACCTTTGATCTAGCAATCCTACTTTCTGAAATCTATTCTGTAGAACTAAAAGAAAGCATTAGTATGTAACACTACATATATATATATATGTATATATATATATATATATGTGAGTGTATTACATACTGCTTAATGTTAAGAAACCAGAAACAAGTAAATGTCCCTTGATATGAGTATGTTTGAATACATTTTTAAAGAGAAACCTCTTATTATGGAAAATTTGAACTTAGATAAAAGTAGACAGCATAATAATATAATAAATCCCTACAAATTCATCAAATCATATTAAAAATTATCAACATTTTTTTCCAATTTTATTTTATATATCTATTCCTTCACTTTTTTTCTTCCTGGAATATCAAAACAGACCCAGTATTATTCTTTGAATACTTCAAACAAGAATTCTTTTAAAAAAGTTACTACCACAACATCATTATATCTAGGAAAATTAATAGTGATTATTTAATATCTAATATCCACTTGGTGTTCAAATCTCCTCTTTGATTCAAAAATGCTTTTTTACAATTGGTTTATTTAAATCAAAATCCAAACAAGATCTACACATTGCATTTTGTTGATGTATTTCTCAAGGTTCTTTTAATCCATGAGAGTTCCCTCCCTCTTGTTTCTTCATGCAATATATTTGTTGAAGAAACTTGGTTATGTTGTAGCATTTTCTACATTCTTTTGATTTAGCTCTTTGTTTCCTTGTTTTATTTAACATACTATTTGATTCTTTCCTTTTTTGAAAACCACTCAGTCTAACTAGATACTGAGGGTCTACAGGTTTTAGTTAAATTGTTTGGATAGACATGTCATAGATGGTGCTAAATACTTCCTTTGCATCACATTTGCAGGCATATAATATCTAGTTATCCCACTTTTCAATGTTAACATTGATTAATGAGTTCAGTTAGTGTCTGATGACCAACCTACTCTTTACCAAAAGTATCAGCATCCCTTGATTATCATTGCTTAGATCCATTATTTCATTAGAGGTTTTCTGATAGAATACATTTTGGTGCATGTATGCCATGAAGTAGTATTTTGCAACTATTGCAAATAATAGTAGCTAAGGCTTTTATAAAGTTTACTTTGACTAATGTAGTGTTCTAAGCACTCTGTATAAACTTATTATACCTAATAACAATCCAATGAATTAGATACTATAATTATCCCCATTTTATAGGCCAGAACTCAGGAATGGAATGATTTGTCCAAAGTCACAGCTACTAAGTGTTGGGTTGGGAATCAAGAGAATGAATGAGATCTACACCTGTTGCAAAGAGAAAAATACAAAAGAGTTGTACATAAGATGATGAAATTTTTGTAAAACAAACAATGGTAAATTTATGTACATGCTTTTATGAGAAGGCTAAATATTACATTATGATTACATGGTGGAGGAGAGAGATGTAATATTGGGGATGCATAGAGATAGAATGGGGGAATAGAGGGGAAGAAGAGAGACAAGCAAAAAAAAACCCCACGGTGCGCCTGGGTGGCTCAGTCGTTAAGCGTCTGCCTTTGGCTCAGGTCATGATCCCAGGGTCCTGGACTCGAGCCCCCCATCGGGCTCCCTGCTCATCAGGGAGTCTGCTTCTCCCTCTCCCACTCCCTGGCTTGTGTTCTCACTCTCGCTATGTCTCTCTCTGTCAAATAAATAAATAAAATCTTAAAAAAAAAACAAACCCACAAAAGACAGCTTTATGAAAAGTTGAAGATAAAACAACATATATGATAGTCTATCTTTTATGTAAAATGATGTATGTATGTATACAAACATATACACACAACTATATATGTATGTGTGTATGGGTTTATATTCATAAAGAAACGCATAAATACACAGTTGCTAAATGACTAACAGTTTTTACCTCAGGCTGGGGATTTTAGGTGATGTTTAATTTTTTATTTAGCCTTTTGCATGCTACTCAACTATTTTACAATGATCATGTATTTATATAACAGCAACAAAGAAACCCAATAAATCTATTTTCATTGTGGAACATTTTAAGAGAGTTGGGAATGAATGTTACCTTTTAAGCTACTAATGTATCAGTTATATAAAGCACAAGTTCACACCCTTTGAAATTATACTTATTAAATACTTAAGGTAATAAATAGTTAACACAGAATTTGGGTCAATAGTAAAATTTCACTAATTAATATTATTTGTTAAGATTTATCCAAATTCGTAAAAGCTCTGAATTATAGAATGGCAGAGAAAAGAAGGGTCATTTTATTAGCTCCAAACTATTTACAATAGAGATAGCATCAGTCCAAGTAGAACAATTACATTTATCATTTCACTACAGTTTGTTATGAGAGAGTGAGACTTACCTTTATGCTAGTGTTTCTCAAAATGCAAACTTATGCATGTTACCTAAGATTTTATCAGTTGAATAAACTTTCTAGGAGATTCTTATGTTAATAAAAGTTTGAGAGTTCTTGTTTTTGTTGTTGTTGTTTTTTGCTTTTTACATTTTTTAAGATTGTGTAGCACCTGTATTTTAATTGCCATAGTCATAGTAATCCAGCCTGGAGAGAGATATGACTGGTTTGTATCATCATTTAAGAAATATTATACTTTTTTATTTGTAATTAGATTTTTAACTTTATTAGTCCAAAAGACTAAACATTCACAGATAATGTTTCTGGGGGTCTGAAAAGGTTTCTTCAAATATTAAGTACTTATACAATACCAGGTGCTATTTCAGCATGCTTAATGCATTCTTTTTTTGGAGAGAGAGCGAGAGAACACATGCACACGATTGGGGGAGGGGCACAGAAAGAGGGAGAGAGAGAATCCCAAGCAGGCTCCAGGAGAAGCGCAGAGCCCCACCCGGGTCTCGATCTCCCAACCCCAGATCATGACCTGAGTCTAAATCAAGAGTCAGCTACTTAACCAACCGAGCCACCCAGGCACCCCTAATGCATTATCTTTTACAATGTACATTATACAATTTTAAGATATTCTTACCTCCACTTAACAGATGAAAAAATGGAGTTTTATAGTAGTTAAGTGACTGCTAGAGGAGGTTACGGAGAGGACGTGACATGCAGTGACCAGTTGACCCCGGGGCCGAACCCTGGCAGGCAGTGGGAGGCTCCTCACCGTGCCTGTTCTTGGAATGCTGTTTCCACGGCCACTGCCGCTTCCACAGCCTGGGTGGTTTTCAAGGACGCTCCTTTGAGAGAGCAATGTGTTGCTGAACCCACCTGGATGGTATTGGTGACTGAACCCAGTTGAGGCCTCTATAAACGTTGAAGATTCTGGCTGGCAGACACGGAGATTTACTCGACTTATGGCCACTCAAGACAAGCCTCGTAGGTAAGTTCCCTTGTTTTATGAAATCTGCCACCTTCTAATCTGTGGTGGGTTGCCGCTTTCTTTGATCTCTTCCCGCCCTCTGTGTACAGGGGCCAATTTCAAGATTCCACCCAGGGACTCCCAAGGTTTCAAACCAAATTTCAGGGTAGAGAATGGTTCATACTTCTCCATCATTTGCAAGAGAAGGGCCCTTAGATTCTACCTGTCTGTAGGAAAATGCTCCTGATGCACTGTCTCTAGGCCCTCACCTACATTGGGCAGTATTTTTAATGATTATTGGAATTTTATAGATTGAAATGGTTGGCTTACTCTGGTTTGCATCTAATTTCTGTGATCTTGTTACAGTGTGTGTGGTGTGTGCATAAATATGTGTGTGTGTGTATATATATGTGTATATATTGTGCTCCATAAATTCTTTTATGCAACAACTTGGGGAACAAATAAATAAAAATAAACACTGTGCATTCCCTGGGATTGTTTCTGATTCTTGACTCCCTGCTCAAGGGAATTACCTGTTCCCTGATTCTTCCACTTAATCAGTCTTGTTGCCCCCACCTTTTTATTGAGTTGATTACTAATTGCATATTCTTGGAGCCAGTGATGATGAGTCTTCTAGGTACTGAAACTACTCTTTCCCTCCCCCCTCTCTCCCTCTCTTAAAAAAACAGAAAAAGAATGAAATCTTGCCATTTGCAATGACAGGGAGGAGCTAGAGAGTATTTATGCTAAGCAAAATAAGTCAGTCAGAGAAAGACAAACACCATATGATTTCACTCATATGTGGAATTTAAGAAACAAAACATGAACATATGGGAAGGGGAAAAAAAGAGAGAGAGGGAAGCAGACCATAGAAGACTCTTAATAATAGAGAACTGAGGGTTTATGGAGGGAAATGGGTGGGGATGGGTTAAATGGGTGATGGGTATTAAGGAGGGCACTTGTTATAATGAGCACTGGGTGTTATATGTAAGTGATGCATCACTAAATTCTACTCCTGAAACCAATATTACACTATGTGTTAACTAACTAGAAATTAAATAAAAATTTGGAAAAAAAAGAAATAACAATGCATGTAATGCATAAAGCGCACATCCTACCTAGAATGTTTAGAACTTAGTTCATAATAGTTATTATTAAAATTAAGATTATTATTTCAGGTTTCTCATTTTTAAATAAGTTATATTTAAGTGAGTCATTATATTTTCTCATAATTTCAAGAATCTAACCATAAAAACTTTATGTGAGATGGCAGAATTTTTTTTTTTTTTGAGATGACAGAGATTTTTATTTTTCTTTTCTGTTTTTAACCTATAGGGAGTCCCATGTGAAAAATGGAAATACTTCCAGATTTTCTTCTTGAGATAGGACAAGAGTTATAACTGAGAGAAGATGGACAAATATTAAAACACATACAGATTATTCATCTTTGGAGAAAGATTGCTGGTAAGTACGGAAAGAAAGAAGACCCAGAAAAAATGGTTTGAATGCTTCAATTAAGTTCTCTCCAAGTCATTGTGAATATTAGTGCCTTTCCAGGTTAATATTAGACTTTTCATGTATAACTAGAAAGAAGCATTTATTATTAATACTTTAAAATATTAGCAATATTACTTATTAGTAAATAATACTGTTAAATTTATTAACATACATTTATTGATGGTAGACATAATACCTGGTAGTGGTAACAGTTTTGAAAAGATAATATATAACTAAGAAAATAAATATCACTATATTCTAACCACCCGAAGATGACAGAATACATATTCATATTTAAAAATATTTGTATGCCAGATATTGTCTTTGGGAAACTATATGCTCAGCTTTGTGGAGCAATTCAGACCCTTCATAATACATCTTAGTGAACTTTCTAAGTTAATACATGTAGGTAAGCTTTATTTTTAATAGCAACTCAGCATTTCGTCACATGGGTGTAATTTATCTAACTATTTCTATGTTATAGAAAATTAAGGCTGTTTCCACAGTTTTACATATTCTAAATAAGGCAAGAATGTAATATCCACGAGGGCAGATACTTTTTCTATTCTGCAAGCCAGGTAAAAATAACACTTGAAACTTAGTAGGCAAAAAATAAATTTGTTTAATGAATATGTTGAATGAATAATGTCATAGAGTGTCTTTCTATAAAACTCTATCTGTATTTCTGATTATTTCTTTAAATTATTTCCTGAAAGTAGAACTTTTTGACCAAATAGTAGGAGTTTTGTATCCATTCCTCACTATGCATTTTCCAGTCTCTTTGACTTTTAAAACATTTATTTGAAAAAAAGAAAAGTAATGATTCACATGGTAAAAGTGTACAGAACAGGGGGTGCCTGAGTGGCTCAGTCGGTTAAGTGTCCAACTCTTGATTTCAGCTCAGGTTATGATTTCAGGGTCATGATATCAAGCCCCACGTTGGGCTCCACACTCAAAGTAGAGTCTGCTTGTCCCTCTCCCTCTGCTCCTCCCAGCACCTCAAATAAATAAATAAATAAATAAATAAATAAATAAATAAATAAAATCTTTTTAAAAATAGGTGCAGAACAGTACATCATTATATTCCTAAATATAACCATTTGTTTTAAGTTTCCTGTTCATACATGAAACTTTAAAAACTTACATACATGATTTATATGTACTTTAAAAGATTTTTTTCAGGGGCACCTAGGTGGCTCAGTCGTTAAGCGTCGGCCTTTGGCTCAGGTCATGATCCCAGGGTCCTGGGATTGAGCCCCGCATCGGACTCCCTGCTCTGTGGGAAGCCTGCTTCTCCCTCTCCCACTCCCCCTGCTTGTGTTCCCTCTCTCGCTGTGTCTCTCTCTGTCAAATAAATAAATAAAATCTTCAAAAAAAATTAAAAATAAAAGATTTTTTCAGAAAAGTATTATAAGAAAATAGATGGAAAATACCAAAAAACAGAAAGCAAGAGAATTAGAATTAAAAATGCAAGTATTAGTCCAGGAAAAGCAAGACCCAACTAACAGACACACCAGAAAGAGAAAAGATAGAACATATTAATGAGATAACATAAACAAAATCCCCAAATCTGAAGACACTTATGATTCCTAGTATACTTTAAGACTATTTGTTCCAGTATTAAACAGTATTTCCTCCTTTAAAGTTTGTACTATATTCAGTTCATCCCTATGTCTGTGCATAGGGGTGTATCTTGATACCCTGCCTAATAATACCTGAGAGTCCTTCTCCTTTCACTTTTTTTTTTCCTCCCATTCCTGCTGCCCTCTGAAAACTGTGTTTTCCATTCCCCAGTTTCAGCCACTCTCCACCTTAACCAGAGACTGATAAGCAGATTCAACTCAAGGATGTTATTCTTCAGGATTTTTGTCAACTGGAAGGCATCCTTTCCCAATGCTACCTAAAAAACATTTCAAACACTTTTGCCCCATTCCAAATATACCTGCTTCGATCTACAGCCATAGTTTCCCATTATTTTATCTTCTTTACCAGACAGGTGCTATACCTGGTTTCTAGAACTTACATACTGAAGACCTAGCCTAAGCAGAAGTCAGGATTGAACAACAGAGCATACAACTTAACTGATGGTCCCCAAAGTTATATCTCTGGTCTGAACTCTTTACTCAAATCCCAAACTCAAATATTCAGCTGCCAACTGTTTATTAGGCATCTTGAACTTTGCAGGTTCAGAAATTGCAAACAAAATTGTAGGCATCATCTCTTTACCCTTGGGCCTCTTTTTTTTTTAAATATCATTCTCTTCCTGATTCATCACATTCCTGCCACACTGCCTTTTACTTATTACTAGAAAACACCAGTTTTCTGCCAAACTCAGAAGCTTTCCACTGTCTGTTCTGTCTGTCCTGAAAACTTTTCCCTCAGACCTGTGCCTGGCTGGCTCTTTCACATATCATTCAGGTCTCTGCTGTAATATCATGTCCTCAGAGGACTCTTCCCTGACTAAGTTAAATAAGGCAGCCCCTTCTCATTCTTCTCTATCCCACTATGGTTCATTTTATTCATAGCACTTTCACTACTTGAATTTTTATCTTATTTGTTTATTGTCTGTCCCTCTCCATTATTTACATGCTGTGTTAGAGTAGGGACATGATTTGTCTTCTTCACCATGTATCTCCAGGCAACAGGAAATTACAGTGCGGTGCATAGTAACTGAACAGTGAGAATCGTTTTTCGATAAATGATTGAATGATACAAGTTTTCAATGAGTTAAATACAACCTTTTTTTTTTTTTTTTTTACTG
The DNA here is from genome assembly GCF_964656455.1 of Halichoerus grypus. Taxonomy (NCBI): domain Eukaryota; kingdom Metazoa; phylum Chordata; class Mammalia; order Carnivora; family Phocidae; genus Halichoerus; species Halichoerus grypus. Next base: position 89,824,040 of record NC_135712.1, read on the forward strand.
TAGTCTCATATTACTATTTCTTGGTTTGAACATTAAAGGAAGTAGTTGGTTTTTTAAAGGGCACATTGTACAAATAGTATGTATCTTTAATCTAAATTGAGGGTGATAAAATGTGGCACAGGGGATCTGAGACCTACAAAGGAAAAAGCAGATTCATATCTTCTGTTTCACTCTTACTCTATGGTTTTTCCAATTATAGCTTTAGCCTCACTTTAGTCTGTCCTCTCTATAGAGAAGATTTATTGAGATACCCAATTACAGAATTATCCCTTCTTTCTGACAGCATGCAATTCACAGCAAAGCCCTACTTCCTTGGACCCTGTCCAAAATCACTCAACCAAAATCCAAATCCTTTAATAATTCCTTTCTGGCATCCTCTTACTGAGACACCCCAGGATTCCTCATGATGTTTGTTCTCTCTTCAGGCAACCAATAATAAACCCAACTTGTTCAATTACTTTTGTTCTTGGGTCTTTGGCCAGAGGGCATTTTTACACCTGACAGCTTGTTACACCTGCTGGCAACCGGTAATATCTCATCTATACCCAGGTAATTCCATATAAAGGTAAATTCTAGGACTCCTTTTTGGGTTACTTGATGTAGCAGTAATACACTATACAACTGAGCATAGACCTACAGCTGCTAAGATCTGCTGATGGAAATACTGCTCCCTAAAGACCACAGTCCTGTGTCTGAGGGCAGTGACACTCAGACTATAATGTGCATATGAATCACCTGGAGATCTTGTTAAAAAAATGCAGGTTCCTATTCAGTAGGTCCTGGTACGATCTGATATTTTGCTTTTCTAACACGATCCAGAGTAATATTGAGGACTAAACATTGAGTAGCAAGTTTTTAAAGGAACTAGAGACTGCATACTTGAGCTTCTTTTCCCCATTTCCCTCAGTTAGGATGCTCAGATGACCAGATAGGTAAGATATGAGTTATGTCCTGAAATTATAGACTTCTCCTGACCTTCCTTCCTATCTTGAGCCAAGGAGTGGAAAAATATGGAAGCCTTTGTGTTAAATTAGAAGTGTATATATGTTTGTTTTCCAAATCTTTAGGTACAACCAAGAGCAAAAAGATTTTGAGATTGGTTTGTTATCTGAGTGTCTTTGTTTGGATCCCCCCAGCAGCAAACACTGAAACAAAGATTCAAGATTCAGTAGGAAGGTGGTCCCAGAAAACACCAGTAGGGAAGTAGGGAAGTGAGGCAGGAAAGAGGAGGCCAGTAGAAAGTAAATTATCAACCAAGTTACAACTGTTGGCAACTGGAGCTTAATTTCACTGGGGAGATCTGTGCAGACCATACCTTAGAATTATCTCAAGAGAGGGATGAATTCTTCATTGGAAAATTTCTAAGGAAATTAATTCTTTATCACTTTTGTCCTGCCTTGATAGCTGGCCTATTGTGCTACTCAGCTGGGAGTGGTGGTGGGCGGGGAGGGGAAGCAGCCCTCTGGTAACGAGTTGTACTTATTCACAGTAAGCAGCCTTCAGCTTAGAGGTGAGCACTGAGCAGATACATGGGTGAGACATGGACAGCAACTGCTTCCTGAGTTGGGGCCTTTGCTAATACAAGATGAGAAGTAATTCACCTCTTACCCTCAAGAAACATAGATGTTTCTGATCAAGGGAAGAACATGCCTGAAGCTAGTTCTTGTCACAAACAACCTTTTCCATTAAGGGTTGACAGCAGGGCCTCCTGGAGACCTTGAGGCATCATTGCAGATGGATGAAAACTTTCTCTGCTGATAAAAGCTCTCCTCTCTTTATCCTCATCAGCTGGAACTGCTATCAGGTAATACCCATTCTGCAAATCTGAACAAGGTGAACTCTAGGTGTTCTTTCCAAGTAGTCTATTGATCACTCTTAGTTCAGCTATTAACAGTATGATAATTCACACACTCATTTTTTTCCAGAATCCTTTCTCACTACCAAAATTGGAGAGGCATATGGGCTATGATTCAGTAATGATCCCGTTAGCCAACAGTTCTTTAACATGATCCCTCAGGTAATTAATCTTTCACAAAGCAATCTTCCCAGATTGTTCCGGAAATGCCCTTGAGTCATTTAACATGATGGTGTGCTGCTCCCCTTGGGCATATCCCACAGCCAGGCTTGCAGGGGTTGACTTCAATTTTTACCTTAACCTATCCTTATGCTCAGATGCTGAAGATACCACAAAGTGCAGAAAGACTGGGCTCAGGTCACGGGTGTTTCTAGGACCATGCTAAGGAGGAGGGAACAAGGGATTGTCTTCTTTTCTGGCCTCCACATGCAATTAAGGCATTGTACATTAGACATCTTGGTGTGGTTAAGTATCTCCTAGTGCTTGGTGCTTGCCATGTTTGCTACAAGCCCTAGAGAGAGTTATCCCTCAACAGATCTTCTATTACCAAACTTGGTGAAACAGGACACATCACAAAGCTACTTACTACTTCTTCTTTAACAGTCTCTTCAGGGAGAAGAGACTTTCTTACATATATAGCTGGCTCATTCTGTTCCCTTTACTTAGGAAATTTGCCTAGCTAATCTGCATCAATTAAGATCCATTGCTGTGTCTTTAAGAATATCTATATTTTCATCATAGCTTCCTTTATTCTTTGTAATGTACACTGATTCATGTCCATGACTTAAAATATTGAAACTTAAGATAGAGCTGGTAAGAAAAATGTTAACAAACATTTAATGCAACCTATCCTTTCACAGATGAGGATACTGAGGCCCAGAAAAGTTCTGAGTAAGCAAACAGCAAACAACTAGTTAGTGGCCATGCTAGGACCTGAGTCCAGCATACCAGAGTTGCGTCAAATGTTCTTTCCTCAAAAATAGAAGCCCGGTAGGTTGTAAGCACCTGACTTTTTGTCAGCATTTGACACTTAACATTATGTGTTTTGTTATCTTATGTCACCGATGAGATTGTAAACTTTTTACAGGTGGAGGTTATGTCTCACTCATCTCTGTATTTCCTTTATTATTAAGCAAAGTGCTTTGTCCTGGAAACAGCTGTTGCTCACTAACTGCTTAACCAGTAAACAATGCATAAACAAATGAGTGAATGCTGTTTTGCTAACAGTTATAAGGCAATACAATTTAATTGGAAGAAGTAATGGGTGGTTTGGAATGCCAGTTGTTTGTACCATGTTACTTAAACAGCTGGTTAATTTAAAAGTAATATGAGTCAAACCAATGTTTTGTCATCACGTAGACAAAAATTGTCTCATTAACTGGATTGTTCACTTTCCGGTTTGTCGCTATTAGTTCATGTAGATAGAAATTCATAGTGTTTTGTCTTTTTCCTAGATAAAGCAATGTTTAATTGGGTGATCTTGACCAAGTAAATTAAAATCTCCCTGGGTCTTTTCTCCATCTGCTTAGCAGTATAGTCAACTCTGCCTGCTCATTGCCTCACAAGGCAATTGTCATGCTGACATTTTTATAAAAGAGGATTTTTATGGAGAGAAAAAGAGAACCAAATGGCTTAGTTCCTATCTCTTCCCAAGGAAGATTTTTGTAAATGACTTTATTTGAATTCATCAGTCCAGCTTTGTGTTAGAGTTATGGCAATTTGTGAGCCATGAACTCCTTGCCTCATCCTTATTTTCACATCCTCATTCTTTGATTGATTTACTAAGTAATGTGATTACAAATAAAGACACTTGATGGATATTCTTGGGTTCTTTGATTTGTGTGGTTTCTTGGCCTATCTCTCTCTCTCTCTCACACACACACACACACACACACAGAACAAGAAGGAGAGAGAAATTTGCTTCAAACATCTTTAAGCTCTTTGGTTATTGAATTTTATTTTATTTTTTGGCCAGGAAAGAAAAATAGAAAAAAAAAAATCATTGACTTAAACTGACACATAATCTTTTCTTGTGCATTTTCAAAAGGTTAAGTTCTGTGAATTGTGTAGGACTGTTGAATCACAGACCTGTACCTCTGAAACAAATAATATATGTTAAAAAAAAGAAGATAGTAGGAAGGGAAAAATGAAGGGGGGGAATTGGAGGGGGAGATGAACCATGAGAGACTATGGACTCTGAGGAACAAACTGACGGTTCTAGAGGGGAGGGGGGTGGGGGGATGGGTTAGCCTGGTGATGGGTATTAAAGAGGGCACGCTCTGCATGGAGCATTGGGTGTTATGCACAAACAATGAATCATGGAACACTACATCAAAAACTAATGATGTAATGTATGGTGATTAACATAACATAATAAAATAAAATTTAAAAAAAGGTTAAGTTCTAAGTTTGAATTCTAAAGGAGATCAACTTATGATCTAAAAACCTGACATATTCATACTTGATGTACATTGGTCCTTTCTCTTGATGTCTTACATCAAACCTGCTAAGTCTTAGTCTTCTTAAGGTTTCTCTGCCTCTATTTTCTCCCTCCTCCAAATTCGAGTATACATTATTACTAAATCCATCTTCAAAAACACATCTTTGATCAATCCTCCTCAAGCACCTTCAATCACTTACAATTTGACTACAGCTGGAGTTGGAAAACTATGGCATGAAGGCCTAATCCAACTTACTGCCTATTTTTGTAAATGGAATTTACTGTGACGCAGACATGTTTATTCATTTCTATATCACCTGTGGCTGCTTTTCTGCTATAGTAGCTAATTACTCACCATAGAGACAGTAATCCCCACAAAGCCTAAAAAATCCACTATCTTGCCCTTTACAGAAAAAAAAGTTAGCTGACCTCTACAAGATAAAATAAAAACTCTACAATCTGTCATTTATGGCCTTTCATAAATGGTAGTTGGTACATAGCAGGTGATCAATAAAAGCATAATCTAGGTAAAAATTTATGCTAGAAATATATCCTGCACTATTAATTTCTAGCACAGTCTCTTAGCTCCAGCAGTCTCCTGTCCTTTTGAGAGACATTGTGCAGCAAATTGTCAGGGCGTATGCATAGCCTCTGCAGTCAGACATGCCTGGGTTCTTGTTGAAACTTGGGCATTTACTAGCTGCATGATTTTGAGCAAGTTAGTTTTCTGACTCTTGGTTTTCTCATCTGTAAAATGACTTCATGGGGTTCTAAGAATAAAATGAAGTATATTTAAAGTCCCTAATACAGTGTCTGAAATATAATAGTTCAAGAAAGGCTATTGCATTGTTTCTTGTCTAGTCCAGGAACTAAGATTGCCTAGAAGATATGGTCTATGATCCTATCAGTCAACTTGGACTGCCATTACAAAGTACTTCAGACTGGGTGGCTTCCACAACAGAAATTTATTTTCTCACAGTTCTGGAGGTTGGAAAGTGTGAGCTCAAGGCACTGGACAATTTAGTTTCTGGTGAAGGCTGTCTTCCTGGCTTGCGGATGGCCACTTTCTCACTGTGTCCTCATATGGGGGAGAGAAAGCAAGCTCCCCGGTGTCGCTTCTTAAAAAGACACTAATTCTATGGGGTTAGGGGCTTACCCTTATGACTTCATTTAACCTAATTACCTCCTTATAGGTCCTTTCTCCAAACACAGTCACATTGAGGTTAGGATGTTAATATGTGAGTTTTGGGGGGAGGGCCCAATTCAGTTTATAGGACATGGCATACAGAGGGTGGTCACTCAGTGTATCCATACTTGGTGGATTGGTCATTGCATCCCCCACAGAGTGGGTTTCATCTTTAAGTGAGGCAAGCATTTGGTTTTCAAACTTTAAAACCATGTCATCTTACTGGCATAATATTATTAAGCTGCAAAAATGTATTACAGGACTATGTATATAGTATGAGTACATTTTTTTTTTTATAAAAATACACAGAAAAAAGACTAATAGGATATATGGCCAAAAAGTAACTGAAGTTATTGCTAGGTGGTGGAATAATGGACAATTAAAAAGGTTTTTCTTTTTTATTTCCTGCTTTTTATATAATGAATATAAATTGCATATATAAAAATAAATATATGAATAGGGCGATCATAAAACAAACTTAAAAATACATTAAAAACCCCACATATTTTGACAGTGTCCATAACTTTTTAGTTATTTAGTTTTTATTTAGGTGAAATTCCCATAACATAAAGTTAACCATTTAAAAGTGTACAATTCAGTGGCATTTAGTACATTCAAATGTTGTGCAGCTATCACCTCTATCTAGTTCCTGTCCATAACTTTGTAAAACAACTTCATTGAGGTATAATTTATATATCATAAAATTCCTTCATTTAAAATGCACCATTCAAGGAGTTCCATATACTTACAGAGTTATACAACCATTACCACCATCCAGTTTTAGAACATTTCCATCACCCCAGTAAGTGTCCTTTTGTCCATTTAGATTTTATTCCCATTCTCACTTCTGGTTCCAGGCAAATACTAATCAACTTTTTGTCTCCTTAGATTTGTCTTTTCTGGACATTTCACATACATAGAATCATGTGATTTGTTATCTTTTGTTTTTGGCTTCTTTCAATTTGCATAATATTTTTGAGGTTCATCCGTGGTTGTAGCATGTGTCGATATTTCATTCCTTTTTTTTTTTTTTCTGAATAGATTTCATTGTGGGGTAAACCACATTTTGTTAATCCATTCACTCATGGACACTTGAGTTGTTTCTACATTTTGCCTGTTATGAATAATCCTGCTCTGAACATTCGCATGTCAGTCTTTGTACGGACATGTGATTTCATTTCCATTGGGTAGGATCTAAAAAGTGGAATTACTAGGTTGTATGGTAATGTTATATTTAACTTTTTATAAACTGCCACATTGTTTTCTTCATAACTTAGTTTTTCATTTACCCAAACATCAACAACAGCTACATCTTTACATAAACTGTGTAGCCTGAGTAAGTTTCTTATGACTTCTTCTGTTTCCTCATCTATAACATGGAGATACAAATAGAACTTATATCATGGAGTTGTTGTAAGACTTAAAGTTAATATACAAAACACTTAGAACTGTGCTTAATATGTGTGAGTCCTAATTAAGTGCTAGTTGTTAGTATAGAGTATGTTCAGATGTTGGGATTCCAAGTTGAATTTCTTACATAGACATAATATAAAGCCACAGTAAAATGAAATTTAAAGACATAATACAAATAATATAAAATTATTAATTATTATAGTTTTTTTCAGTAAAATATACTGCAGACTCTTCCTATATTTTTGGGGGTTTTTTTTGGGGGGGCAAATCTTTCCATTCCACAGCTCACTCTTTATTTAGTGATCTTTATTTAGTTCTTCCCAAAGTATTCAACTTAGTTTTTATGTAACTGAATCTTCACAGAGACATCAACTCTCATTCATTTTGTACTCTTATATCATATTCATGCTTCATTATTTTATGCAGTTATATGCCTCAGTGGGTAGAGCTGTGTAGCTTCCTGGACATGAGGGTTCATAGGCTAGGAATATTAGTACGTTTTACAAAGTGAATGAATATTTCTAGTAAACCTGGTAGCTGATTGAATAGAACTTGGTAAGGATCTTCTACTTTATATGGCAGTGTCTGTAGGAATTTCTACCAGTTGCAAAGTTAAAGAAGAGGAAATAGTAATACATGCTTAGTTCCACATTCAGCAAAACATGAAGAAGAACTTGGCGTAGCCATTATGTAAGATAAAATGCAGCAGTATTTGTGGGTGATTTTTTAAAAATGGGAAAATATTATGTTAAGATTAAAAAGTTGAATACAAATAAATTTTGAGGAGGAAACTGTGGCGTTAAGTAATAGAATTATGAGTTAATTTTCCCCCTGCCTCTCTATACTTTTCTCCATTAAAACTTATAAAATGAATAGCTTTGATAAATGGATAAAAAGCAAATAGAACTTATGGTTTCATTTCCAACATTTAAAGAGCTTGGAAGTTTGCCCTCTTATCCTTATATGAAAAAGCTAAACAAATGGAAAATCAACCACTTTTCTTGAACCCATCACAGGGCAAACGGCCACCCAGAACCTCTGTAGAGATGGGTAAATCCAGAGAGTCACAGCCAAGGTCTGCTCACCTAATGTAGAAGCAACTGGAGCCATAAACTGGTAGAAACACTTAAGTGGTAATGTTAATGAATTGCTGAAGGTTAAGTATAAACACATAAAACCTACATGTGAATATTTACAGTAGCTTTATTCATAATCACCAAAAACTAGAAAAAATAAAATATCCTTCAATAGATGAATGAATAAAAAGTGGGTGGTGCATCCATGTAATGGAATATTATTCAGCAAGAAATAAAAGGAAAGGAATTATCAAGCCACAAAAAAGACATGGGTGAATCTTAACTGCATATTGCTAAGTTAAAGAAGCCCATGTGAAAAAGCTACATACTGTAGGAGTCCAATTAAATGCATTTGGAAAAGGTAAAACTGTAGTGACAGTAAAATATCAGTGGTTTTCTGGGGTTCAATGGTGGAAGGAAATAGGCGAATCATAGAGAATATGTTTACGGTGGTGAAATTATTTGATATAAGGCTGTAATGGTGGATGTATGACACAATGCATTTGTCAAAACCCGTAGAACTTTATAGCATAAAAAAACTGAATCTTAATATATATAAATTTAATTTTAAAAATTTTAGGAGGTTACAGTTTCCCAGGTAGGATTGCACACTGTGACAAGAGACTTCAACCGTATTACAAATGTATGAAATAACCTCATTGAGGGGGGTGGGAGGGAAAGGCGCCAGCCTAAGTACTTTTGGAAATGAGTGGAGTCTGTATGACAAACAGCAAAAGGAAATGCACATAGCACCGTACTCTAGTTGATAAATTTTTTTCCCACGAGAGGATAGATTAGTAATTCTGAAATTTCTATACGTGCATACTGGAATTTAACAAATAAGTAAATGAACGGTGGGTAGAGGGAGCCAGACGTCTCACTGTCAAAGTATGAATGTACAGGTAAACAAGTGAAGGAAGCTAGAATGATCCATGTGGTAACTGATTAGAGATATCAGTATAAACCTTATTTAGTTAAAGGAGATACAGATGATTACACATAGAAATATTTATACTCTGTGTGCATATATGGGTTCACATACACACATATACTTCCTTGCTCTGTCAGCTGCGAGGACCTACAAGCAATGACATACTTAGTGCCCAGATCCTGTTTCTAAATATCATTCTCCAGTAAAAGGATCCAGGGCTGCTTGGAGAAATGGCTGATTCTAGGACTAGAGCCAGAAATATACAAGATGATCCTGGAGAATCCAGTAGTGTGCCCCCCCCCCAAATTTTTTTTAAAGTGTTTAAAAAGAAAAATCAAAATCTCCAATAATAAGGTATATCAATGGAACACAGGAGACAATTGAGAGAACTCTCAAGGGCCCAAACTGAACAAATTTGAGCATCAAAATAAACAACGTAGTACGGAATAATAACCCACAGTACAAAATAAATAACCATAAGAACATACTGATATAAATGTTAAAAAGATGAAGAATTTGGAATGAAGGGATAAATAAGATAAAGCTATAGTAAAATCAGTACAAAAATTTCATACTGTTCTCTCACGCTTTCTCATGCAAGGGGACTGTGTATTTCTTCTGAGTTTCCTAGCAGTCAAAGCAGAGAATGAAGCAAATTATAAGACTTCTAGTATACATAAGCATATATAAAAAAAACAAATTACTTGTTCAGGAGAACGCCAGCTTCTCTTGAAAATGAGATTCAAGAGAGTTTTCTTTCTTGTGTTTTCACAACATCCTTACAATAAAGATAATAAGGAATTTTAATAATTTATAAATTAACAAATTTAATAAAATTTAATATCTTTCAATATAGACTAGTTAATAGGAAATTTGTTTAATTAATTCCTTAAGGCACATGTATGCTAATGTTTAAAGATACTGTAATCTATACCTCTATAAAATCTAAAATCATCACTTGTTTCTAAAAGAGGAGGTTTTAATTTATTTGGATTCTTGAAATCATAGGTGGCAGAAACAGGCAAAAATTAAAATATTTAAACATGACTTCAAATTTTATTTTTATGATTTTGACTTTTTCCTGATAATTGAGAAATTGACTTGTTAAAATACATATTTCCAATTTTAATCCTGAGTTTTACATACCTGTATTTAAGAAATAAGACTCCAGTTACTGGCATTAATCCCTCCTTTTAATTTTCTTATATCCTATTGTGGTCACAAACCTTTGCCTAGCTCCAGTTACTGCCATCGCTTCATCTAAAAGCCAAAATGGTTCCAGATTTATTTAGAATAGGTTGTTTATGGATTGAAAGGCAAGTGTTTTCATCAACTCTGAACTTTTTTCCTAAGACTGGCTTGACTTTCTAATCTACTACAGTTGTCGAACAAAGCTGTGAGATTACACTGGAAGCGGTCAATTGGTGACCTGCAGTGCTCGCTTCCCCAAGAAGAGCTAGGAGTCACTGGTGGGCTGGCTTACACAGCATTAGGTCTAAATAAAAAAAAAAAAAAACAATCTATACTCCCCCCATTGAGGATTGAAACTAGGAGGGCTAATTTGTTCCCAGTGGGGAAGAAACGCTATAGACTCCCTGCTCTAGGCTCTGTGGGTTCTTATCATTTAACTCATCGTGGGGTGTCCCATAGAGGCTGACCTGGAATTGTTTTGGAAGGAGACTACAAAGACAGGTGTTTGTGATGGTACTCTGTATAAGGGTTTCCATGAGATGTCACATTTAAATTACATTATATTTTAATAGTCATTCAAATATTGTTTCTGTAAACAGAGTTGCTGCTTAATTTGCAACACTTTTATTACTTGTAACATTTTATCCAACATGGGAGTCTACGTGTAAGTAAATGATTGGCAAATTGACTGAGACTACTTTTCCTTGTGTTAAAAGACCAAGACCTATACACTCTTCACTGTGTAATTTAGTAGCTTAATTATTGTCTTTGATCCAATCATTTTGTCAGATATCAAACTCCAGTAAAACCCAACATATTACCCTCTTGGTGTTTTTCGGTAGGGTATTATTTAAGATAACTTTAGCTATCTTTCAAAGCTTCAGCAGATACTTTAACTGAGAAATGAATTCTTCAAAGTATGTCCTTCCCTTCATCAAACTTCTGTTATGGTGTATTTTATTTCCATGGAAATACATTTCTTCTAATATAATTGTGCTTTTTAAAGTGCATTATCACTTAGAGACATATTTTCTTATTTATTACCTAGGAATCTGAGGAGAATAAGATAAAAATACCAGCTTAATCAGTAGAATACTTACATAAAACCTAATTATTTATATTTAAAGCAAGTCCTTTAAAAATATTTATTGATGTGTAATCAGCAGTATGATACACTAGCATACTAAAATGGTAAAGGGCATTATACCACTATCACTTAGGTATGGACTAGGCAGAACAGAACACCAAATACAGAAGGGGTCATTAAGTAACTAGAGTGGAAGGAAAACAACAGTTGTATCACTTTGAAAAGATAATTGGGAAAAACAATTCTCCTGTACTGCAGGGACTTTGACTTACATCGTAATTGGATTCCAGATTCCATTCTCTCCACTTTTAGCGGGTTTGCCTCCCCCTCTTTCTTATATCTTCTACCTCTTCCTCTGTGCTAGCTACTTCTATAAACTTTCTTAAATAATGTTAATTCAAAAAACAACTTCTTTTGAACCTTTCCCTTCTTATTATTGCATTGTAACTCTTTTTTCATTCACCTATAGACATGGTGAAACTTTACTCATCTACCATTCATGTTTAAACCCTTTGCAATCTGCTGTTTGCAACTGTGTGTGATTCATTATTATATTCCTTTGTCAGATCTCTTTATTTTTAATTTTTTTTAAGTAATCTCTTTACGGAGCACCTGGGTGGCTCAGGTCATTATCTCAAGGTGCTGGGATTGAGCCCCGTGTCAGGCTCCCTGCTCAGTGGGGAGCCTGCTTCTCCCTCTCCTCCCTGCTCGTGCTCTCTCTCGCTATCTCTTTCTGTCTCTCTCAAATCAATAAATAAAATCTTTAAAATAATCTCTTCATTTTTTTAAAAAAAGCCAATTCTACTCTCGATGTAGAGCTCAAACTCACAACTCCGACATCAAGAGTCACATGTTCTACCGACTGAGCCAGCCAGGGTGCCCCTGTCAGATTTCTTTAAATTATGTTTGACATGAACTCTGTTCTCTGTATGTGCCCCATCCCTGCTTCCCATGTGAACTATCTCCTCTTTCTTGGCTTCCTGATAAATGCTCTATTTTTTCCCTTACTAAACTGTTTTTGTTTTGTTTTTATTCTTAATAACAACTTCTGATCTCTTTCTTCAATGTATCCTCTATTGCCTGACCCTAAAGTGTTGGTTAACTCTCCCTAGCCTTCTTCTCAATCTGTGCTCATACTGAGTGATCCCATCTATTAGTAGGGCTGCAGCGCTCATTCATGTGCTGATGAATCCAAAATCTAAATGGATCAGACAAAGAAAAGTTGGACTACTTTGAGAAGAAAAAATGTACATTCTGAGTAATAAAACTAGAAAGGTAATTTTAGACAGATTATGAAAGAACATTCCACACATTCGATTACAAAGTAGACTTACAGGCTTTAGCTATTAAAGAAAAAAAAATTAACCGAGGGCACTAAATTCAGAGGCTATACGAGATAATAGGATTACTAAAATTAAGATCAAAAAGTCATCCTAGTATTTGAGAACTCAAAGTTGTTCCCTCTTCTTCTCTGGATGGAGCAGGAACTCTTGGCCTCTAACTTCCGGGGGGCTTGTACTAAATAACAGAGAATGTCGTGTTATGGAATTTTCTTGCTATGGTTACTTGTGGAGTAGAGAGAGGAACTAGCAAACAATAACAAACAATAACAAACATCAGGATTTCCGAATAGCTATAAAGTATGCTTTAACCACATCTCAAAGTGGCAAAATGAAATGAGTAGGCAGATGCGTTAAGATATTAAGGCAAAAAAGGTCAGGACTTCGTTGCTGATTCATTGGGAAATAGATCAGCTACAATGTTGAAAACAAAGCCTGAAAAAAATCTCCTGAGTCAGAAGTGGGTTTTGTGGGGTAGCAGTAGCCTTTGGGACATGCAGTGCGGTATAAAGAAATAGTCAATGTTGCATGAGGGGGGCATACAGAGTATAGTAATTCTTCATATTTTTAAAAAATAAAGGAGGGGCGCCTGTGTGGCTCAGTCATTAAGCGTCTGCCTTCGGCTCAGGTCATGATCCCAGGGTCCTGGGATTGAGCCCCACATCGGGCTCCCTGCTTGGCGGGAAGCCTCCTTCTCCCTCTCCCACTCCCCCTGCTTGTGCTCTCTCTCTCCCACTCTCTCTCTGCCAAATAAATAAATAAAATATTAAAGGAAAAGGAGAACTTCATTGGTTCAGTAAAGTCACAGCAAGGGTTTACTAACAGACATAGTACTGGAATTCAAACTTCTGTCTTATGAGCCATCGTAACTGTCAGCCTCTAAAATATGAGGAGGGCTTAGAGAAATTTAAGGAAATTATTTGTTTGAAAAGCACTTTAACAATGCTTTGCCCCAACCAAGTAAACATCAACATTTATTAAACAAAATGTTAATTCACCAGGAAAATGGTAAGTGATCAGGGTGGCTGATGATTGTTTCATTGCTTCTTCTAGTGTTCTGCTCCCTGGAAGCTGTCCAGCATTGTTGGCTGCAGGGACAATTTACTCCTTTCAAAATTCCCTAAATTTAGAGCTGAGACGCTTAGAAAATCATTCATCACACATAAATAAACAGCCTTATTGCGATTTCCAAAACATTGAAAATCTTGGAAAAGAACAGGAACACAAAGTTTCTGCAGTGTCTTTGCTGTGTGGACCTCACCAGTTTAAGAGGCTACTTGGCTTCTTTTCTATTTTTTTCTTATTTTATTTTTTCTAATATTTTTACTTATTTATTTGAGACTGAGAGAGATCACGAGCAGGGGGGGAGGGTGGGGGAAGAAGCAGACTCCCCAACGAGCAGGGAGTCCGACCAGGGACTCGATCCCAGGACCCTGAGACCATGACCTGAGGCAAAGGCAGACGCCCAACCGACCCAGCTGCCCTTCGCTTCTGCTTTAGATAACTCATAGCTCATTTCCATTTAACAAATCAAGTACATTTTTTTTTCAGTGAGATTATCTTTTTGCAAACTTTTCTTTCTCATTTTGCTTGATTATTAGCAATTTAGAAACATTTACAAATGTTGCAAATGACCCAATTTAATTAAAAATACAATATAGATGAGAGGTATATATTGAATGAGATTTTGTAATAAAGGAAGTCAATCTTTTTTTTTTTTTCCATAAAGGAGGTCAATCTTCAAATGAGAAAGACCCACCTCATACACAGCCTCTGCACAGATTTACTGCTCTTTCTCTTGCTCTGTCCTCCCAGTGCAAGAAATCACTGCATGGCTGCTGTATGAGGACTTAGAGCTTTAAGGGATAGGCCATGTCGATTGGGTTCTGGGAGTTGTTTTTTATTTCATTTTGTTATGCTACCTGAAATTCCTGCAATTAGAATATTTGGACTTAAAAAAAATACTCTGATAAAATTGCAAACATTTCTGGGAATGGTAAATGGCTTTTAGGCATTGACATGTAAATATGAATTCATTTATCAGGTTCCTTTCCTCCTTAACTTAGCTGGCCCTTGGCAATATGAGTCTTTGTTTGCAGAAAGGAAAAAAATCATTTGAAAACAGAACACTTGGGTTGTTGCAGACCAGGCCTGGATGGACAACACTGTGGGACAGGAAACATATTAAAGATAGACGTGATTAATTACAAGAATAGAGGTTTTTTTTTAATTTAATTTATTTTTTTTTAAAGATTCCATTCATTTATTTGAGAGAGAGAATGAGACAGAGAGAGAGAGCATGAGAGGGGGGAGGGTCAGAGGGAGAAGCAGACTCCCCTGGTGAGCAGGGAGCCCGATGCGGGACTCGATCCCGGGACTCCAGGATCACGACCTGAGCCGAAGGCAGTCGCCCAACCAACTGAGCCACCCAGGCGCCCCAAGAATAGAGATTTTTTTAAAAAGCACCATCTATTTTCTGTGCACACCCAGACAGGTGCGTGCGTGTGTGCGCGCACACACACGCACAGGCTATATTCAAGATCTCTGTTCTGCAGGAAATAGAACTCAGGAAATGCCAATAGCACCATAAAGATTAGCTATACTGTGGCTTAAACAGCTTTTATGACTGGCTTGCATAGAACAATTTTTCTGAATTTCAAATTATAGATAAAAATAATAAGCCTTTGTAATATAACTGGATTATAAATTTTGGAATTTCTAGACAGCATAAGTAAAAGGAGAGTCTCCTGGATAACGTTTAATATAATAAAACTGTTTTTAGGGTTTAGCACCCCTTAAGAGCTTCTCTCTTTTGAAGAACTGGAAAGTTTTCTTTAATCAGATAATAAGAATTTTGTCCCTCTTTTGTTCTGGTCTCTAATAAATTCAAATTCGAGGCCGAGTCATATTGCAAACCTGCCTCTTTTGTTGATTTATACGCCACTCACTTTTTTTTTTTATTATTTTGATTTTCATTTTCTAACTAAGCAACCTAATTCAAGTGGCCTTCACTTTTTTTTGTTTTAATGGGTATTAAAGAGGGCACGTATTGAATGGAGCCCTGGGTGTTATACACAAACAATGAATCATGGAACACTACGTCAAAAACTAATGATGCAACATATGGTGATTAACATAACATAATAAAATTTTAAAAAAGGCAAAAAAAAAGAAAAAGAAACAAAGTTATTCTGAATGATGTATTACATGTTATATATGCATTTCCTTACTATTCCTCCCAGCAGTCTATGACATAGGTCTTCTTATCCCATTTTTATAAACAAAGCTGCGTTAAATCAGATCTGGTGTCAGTGTTGAGATTCAGACTTCGCTGTATATAACCACTTTATAGAAAGAGCAATATTCTGATAGGTCATAACCAAGATACAGCTTTTTTTTCTTCCATGCTTGCATTTGAAAAAGGTTTTTTGTGTCTCCCCGTTACTTGATCCAGAGATTGCACAGCTTTTAAGTCACTTTCAGCTTAAGGATACTTTTGATTTTCAGGTGTTCCCAAGTCGAATCCTTCCTAAAACAAAGCTCCGAACATCCACCTAATTTAGAATTTTTCCCCTGCCTCACCTAAGGCCTGAGGTGGGCACAAGAGATTGGAAGTGATAAAGCTGCTGTAGGCTTTTTCACTCCTCCCCACTTACTCTATAGTTGGCTTCTCCAGAGTTTGGGTGTGGGGGTGGAGGGCTGAGAAGGCGGAGCTGGAGAGGGATGGGGGTAGCAGGAGAAAGCAATTCCTCTCTCGCAGTAGGCTTTAGCAATTCATCTTCCCTTCCCGTGTCCTCTTTGATGGCAAGCTTCCAAATGCTGGCTGACATAGGGGATTCACTTTCTGGCTGACTTCTTGAAACTTCACTCCCCCCACAGCAAGGCACATTTCCTGCTTCTTCCTGTGGGATGCCCTTTTGGCTGGGGTCCATCAATATGTTTTAAACCCTACCTTCTGAGATATCCATTTGGCATGAGGAAACTCAAAGCAACTTGTTTCACAAAGCAATGTAAGTGCAGTTTGCTTACCACTGGGGCCCTCTCTACTTGCCTTGCCATTCAAGTCCATTTTACCATCTTCCCACCTGTAGCACTGTCTGGGGGAGAGGCAGGTGCCAATCTCTATGTTTGTATAGACCCTAGGAATATACATCAGGTTCTCCCAATAGCCAGCTGGGGAGTGAGATTTCCAGTGTTCCCTTTGAGATGCTCCTGATATTTATGCCAATTCTCTTATTCATTCTGACTAGTCTTGATGTGTGTGAAGGGGACTACTTCAACAAGGCTGATAACTCTTTACCTTGATTAACCTCTTTAATAAACCTCATTGATAGTGCTCTTACATACAGTTAGGAAGTAGGGGTCTGGCGCGAGCCAAGCTACTCATGCTGTTTGACAAAGTCCAAGTATGGGGGACGATCCTGAAAACAGGAGACTCCACAGCTGGCTCCTGCTATTCTCTTTCATTTTGTTTATGGCAATCTTTATAATTGTGGGAATATTTCTGGGGTTTCATGATAAAGTGACTACTCATCTTAGTTACGCCTATCTAAGCAATCATAATGAAACTAATTCCACGAGGCCCCCCAGGCGCCTCAGAAGCGGCAAGATCCTAAGAAAGGAACAGCTCAGGCCGTTCCACAGTTCACTATATTTCCTGCGCTATAGAACAAAATAGCAAGACGGTCACGCTCTGTCTAGCGCCTTTCTCTTTGCGTATTGTTTTTTAGTTTTAGCGGAAGTCAATAAGCGGAAATCAATAAAGGTCATGTTAATCATTACAAAGGAAAAATGAAAGAAGGCTATGTCTGTGATCAAAAAAATGATCTAAGATTATCTCAATCAATTGTGAAAAAACATAAGCACATGTTATGAAAGTATGGAAAAACAAAAAAATCCTAACATATAAATAAAGTTCCTCCAAGGCTGTCAGGAGGAGATGCTTGCAACCTGACCCTGTGTCCGTGTCTCCTCATTCGCCGCCGCCGTCCTTTCCTACGAGAGACCCACCCCGGCTGGAGCTGGACTCCGGCGGGGGTCAGATGCTGTACTGAGAATGCTACCTTGAGTTGGTCCCCCATAGGTGTAGCTAACCCCTTTCTTTAAAATGTGAAGAGTTTTCTTTCTTAACATTCCTTTGGCTATTTGGGGTCTTTTCTGGTTTCATATAAATTTTAGGATTATTTGTTCCAGCTCTGTGAAAAATGTTGATGGTAGTTTGACAGGGATTGCGTTGAATGTGTAGATTGCTCTAGGTAGCATCAACATCTTCACAATATTAGTTCTTCCAATCCGTGAGCATGGAACGTTTTTCCATTTCTTTGTGTCTCCCTCAGTCTCTTTCATGAGTGTTCTATAGTTTTCTGAGTACAGATCCTTTGCCTCTTTGGTTAAGTTTATTCCTAGGTATCTTATGGTTTTGGGTGCAATTGTTAATGGGATCGATTCCTTAATTTCTCTTTCTTCTGTCTCATTGTTAGTGTGTAGAAATGCAACTGATTTCTGTGCATTGATTCAGCCACTTTGCTGAATTCTTGTATGAGTTCTAGCAATTTTGGGGTGGTTTTTGGGTTTTCCACATAGAGTATCATGTCATCTGTGAAGAGCGAGTTTGACTTCTTCTTTGCTGATTTGGATGCCTTTTATTTCTTTTTGTTGTCTGATTGCTGAGACTAGGAATTCTAGTACTGTGTTGATCAGCAGTGGTGATAGTGGACATCCCTGCCAAGTTCCTGACCTTAGGGGAAAAGCTCTCAGTTTTTCTGCATTGAGAATGATATTCACTGTGGGCTTTTCATATATGGCTTTTATGATATTGAGGTATGTTCCCTCTATCCCTACACTATGGAGAGTTTTAATCAAGAAAGGATGCTGTACTTTGTCAAATGCTTTTTCTGCATCTATTGAAAGCCAAAGCTGGTGGCATCACAATTCCAGACTTCAAGCTCTATTACAAAGCTGAAATTATAAAGATAGTATGGTACTGGCACAAAAATAGACACATAGATCAATGGAACAGGATAGAGAACGCAGAAATGGACTCTCAATGCTATGGACAGCTAATCTTTGACAAAGCAGTAAAGAATATTCAATGGAAAAAAGACAGTCTCTTCAACAAATGGTGTTGGAAAAATTGGGCAGCCACATGCAGAAGAATGAAACTAGACCATTTTCTTACACCACACACAAAAACAAACCCAAAATGGATGAAAGACCTAAATGTGAGACAGGAATCCATCAAAATCCTAGAGGAGAACATGGGCAGCAACCTCTTCGACCTCGGCTGCAGCAATTTCTTGCTAGACACATCTCCAAAGGCAAGGGAAACAAAGGCAAAAATGAACTATTGGGACTTCATCAAAATAAAAGGCTTTTGCACAGCAAAGGAAACAGTCGACAAAACCAAAAGACAACTGACAAAATGGGAGAAGATATTTGCAAATGCCTTATCAGATAAAGGGCTAGTATCTAAAATCTATAAAGAACTTATCAAACTCAACACCCAAAGAACAAATAATCCAATCAAGAAATGGGCAGAAGACATGAACAGGCATTTCTGCAAAGAAGACTTCCAAATGGCCAACAGACACATAAAAAAATGCTCTACATCACTTGCCATCAGGGAAGTACAAATCAAAACCACAATACCTTAGACCAGTTAGAATGGCCAAAATTAACAAGTCAGGAAACGACAGATGTTGACGAGGATGTGGAGAAAGGGGAACCCTCCTACACTGTTGGTGGGAATGCAAGCTGGTGCAGCCACTCTGGAAAACAGTATAGAGTTTCCTTAAGATATTAAAAATAGAGCTACCATACGACCCAGCAATGGCACTCCTGGGTATTTACCCCAAAGATACAGATGTAGTGAAAAAAGGGGCACATGCATTCCAGTGTTTATAGAAGCAATGTCCACAATAGCCAAACTATGGAAAGAGCCTAGATGTCCATTGACAGATGAATGGATAATGAAGATGTGATGTATATATATATATACACAATGGAATATTGCTCAGCCATAAAAAAAAAAAGAAATCTTGCCATTTGCAATGCATGGATGGAACTAGAGGGTATTATGCTAAGCAAAATAAGTCAATCAGAGAAGGACAATTATCGTATGACTCACTCATATGTGGAATTTACAAAATAGGAGCATAGGGGAAGGGAGGGAAAAGTAAAACAAGACAAAATCAGAGAGGGAGAAAAACCATAAGAGACTCTAAATCATAGGAAACAAACTGAGGGTTGCTGGAAGGGAGGGGGTGGGAGGATGGAGTAACTGGGTGATGGACATTAAGGAGGGCACATGATGTAATGACCACTGGGTGTTATATACAACTGATGAATCACTGAACTCTACCTCTGAAACTAATGATACACTATATGTTAATTAATTGAATTTAAATTAAATTAAATTTAAAAAATGTGAGGAGTACCTATCACCCATTATTCTCCTTCTTGGGGCTTTAGCTGAAATTCAGAGGCAACAGGATAAAACCATTTAACACCTGTTATATTGTTTTTAGAGTTCCTAGCCATTTCACTAAAATATGCTGTTTCCCAAAATTCACTTTACATAGATCTACTCACATTCTTTAAATGCCCCCTTTTAATCTAGAAGTTCAATATGACAATAAATATATACATAATGAAAAGTAAGCAGTCCTTATATTGTGAAACTCTTTTCTATCTCTCTTGTCTTTTATGAACATGAGCTATGTGTTTTCTGCTGCAAATATAATGTTGAATTGCAGCTATAGATTGTCAGAATGTCAGTGTTTGCTGAACTCAATAATATTTCTATGGAAATAGTTGCAAGCAAGCGTTAAGGAATTTACCACTTTATTCTGGTTTCTTTCCAACACGGCCACTAGTTGGCTGGTCAAGTGTTCTGCAAAGAACTGCTAATTGAAAAAAGATATAGATCTTACTTTTGGCCTTAGTACTGCATAGCTGTATGAGCCTGGCAAATATGTTAACCTCTCTTCCACTCAGGGTTCCTATAATTAAAGACTCTTACTAAGTAATCTTTATAGCCACAAAAGGTTAACCATGCACATAGTGTTTCAATGAACCATTTCAATGAAGCACTGAAATCCTTCTAAATAAAGCCAGAGCCATTGAAGCTGCTGACTAGAAAATCACCCCTGACTGATAATATGTCTGGACAAGCCATTATCCAGGATGGGTTGCTTTGATTTCAGTAAAGTGAACTGCTAATCTAAGCAGTTAGTTCTTCAGAGTTCCCAGAGACTAAAGGGGATACATACCAAAGAAACAAGCACATTTACAGAGCATGTTATTTCTTAAACTGACAATGTATAGAGTATGTGTATGTCCACAAGTTAATAAATAATATTCTGACAACACTTTCACAAATAATAAACTAATCTTTATAAATAGGTATGTTTCAAAATATGGAGGTGTATCCGTTGGTTCCTGGGCAAAAATCAAACTCCATGGCATGAATTACTAGGACTTCCATGACTTGGCCTCTGCTGATCTCTTTAGTCATGACTCTTGCCTTGCCCTGACTCGTATTCTGTCCTTAGGCCATACTCAGTTTCTTGTTTCTTGTTCTTGGTTGGAAACACCAGGGTGTTTTAAACCTCCATAGTTTCTCACAGGCTGTTCCCATTGTCTACTGTTCCAGTTACCTACTGCTGTGTTATAAATTATGCCAACACTTAGTGGTGGTCCTGGGAGTTAGCAGGGCTTAGCTAGGTGGTTATTGCTCAGTGAGGTCTCTCAGGTGGATGTAATCAGATGATGGCTGGAACTGGAATTGTCTGAGACTTGCTAACTCACATGTCTTATTTCTGGGCTTGAGGGACTTGAACAGCTGGTATTTGCAGTAACTGGCTTCTTGAGAATCTCTCTATGTGATCTCTTGAAATGGTCTCTTCATCATGGAAGCCTCGGGGAGTCAGACTTCTTACGTGCTGGCTCGGGCTTTCAAAATACATGACTCAGTAGAGGGAGGGAGTCAGGTAACAGCTATATCATCTTTTATATGAGCCTTGAAAGTCAGACACTCTTACTTCTGCTGCATTCTATTCATTAGAGGTGAGTCACTAAGGACAGCTCATGATCAAGAAGAGGGGAATTAGACTCCCATCTCTTGATGGAAGGAGTGTCAAAGAATGCGGACATGTTTTTAGACCACCACACATACATAGCAAATACCTGTTACCTTTCAAGACTCCTCTTGACAGTCATCTTCACTAGGAAGCCTTTGGACCTTGACCATGCTCCACCTGACCCCTTTTCCTTTCTCAAATTGACCATATGCTCCACTGCACCTCTACTCTTCCTTGTCTGTTGCTATTACTACATGTATGATATCTTTTCTTGTATCCATATTAGTTTATGTTTGCCTGGACTTTATTTATTTATTTAAATTCCAGTTAGTTAACATACAGTGTAATATTAGTTTCAGGTGTATAGTACAGTGATTCAGCACTTCCATAATATCTGGCCTATTAAAATACACATTTCTTAAGGGCAGAAATTATTTCTGTGTTCTCTTCTTTAGCCCAATCATTTAGCCCAATGCCTGAAAAACAAGGGGGGGGGGGGAGGATCTTTAATTGAATAACTAATGAATTGAATATAAAATGGAATAAGAAATATGAGAATATATGTGAAGCTTATAAATACCATAAATTTAGTTATTCCAAAACAGATTTACTTTAAAAAATAATATTAAACCATTTCTTCCAATGCTAAAACATTTGGTTTGGGGCATTATGAAAAATTACAATTTGCTTACTATTTTGTCTACATTGAGTAACAGGTGGCTGAAAATCCTGAACTTATTTTTTCCTTGCTAGAATTATGGTCATTGAAAGCAAAGTGTCATAACAGATTAAGAGCTCATGCTCTTAGTTTTGAGGCACTGAAAAAAACTAAAGTATAATGTAAAATACATTCATCTTCTTTTTCTCAGAACTTTAGTCTATGTTAATCTTGTAGATCCTCCAGTGCTGATTACTGTGAGAGCCATCAAAGGTCCATAAAAGCCCAATACAATAATGGAAGAAGGAACTTCTCCAAGACGAATTTAAGATGTGATGGAATTGAAAATGTAATGGTTAACTTCCTGGCAATTGTGTAATGAATGATAAGCAGAAATTAAGCAATGCCCTTCTATTTGCTGTAGATTTATGTTTGCCTTTTGGATTCATGCTGGCCATTGAAATTGACAGCATTAATCTTTGGCATCTTCACTTCATTTCCTATATAAAAGCTAGTTTAAAAAGATGTTGCAACCCTCACCCAAATTAGTGAAAGCAAGGTTATTTATATTTAATTTTCCCAAGAGCCATACTTTTTACTTCCTATGTATTTCTATATCAATACTAGCATTTTGTATATTGAGAAATTTTTAAAAATTAAATAGTTTACTGGCATATTTTGGCAACTCAAGATCTCTGTTGCCCGCAATTGCAATTGCATGGGGAATGGGTAATTATTCTTTAATAGTAGAAGAATAGTAGGGGTCACATTTGGCTCAGAGTCATGGGTAGCGTTTTCATTAAATATCACCCTGTAATCATTACTCACTGCACACTTTAGCAGGACAGCTGATGAGGAAGGACGATAGAACAGGGACATTGCCATCAATAGGCAGAGCACGCACAGGCTCAAGAGTATAATTTGGTTCGACTAGTACTTGGAGACACTTACTGTCACATTATGCCACCCTACAACTAAAAAGAGTTTAGGGGATAAAAATTGTTGTTTAGGGAAAATGTGTGGTTGTCTGATGGCACACACTTCAAACTCTGCTCAAATAAAAACTAAGGCAAGTGAGAGATTCCACTCATCTTATTGTGACTTCAGTGAAATTTAGGACACTGAATCCCACAATTTTATAATATGTCCTCAGGCAGTATATGCAGTAGTGTCTTTCAAGCAAGTCAGGTGATATGAAGTGAGAGATACTATGCAATCATTACACATAAAGCTTGAATATAGAGGGAGGTAGAAGAGGGTTTTTTGTTTTGTTTTGTTTTTTACTCATTTCTCTGTGCCTTTAAATATAAAGAAAAGTTTCACACTGATTCCTACCATTGTCATTTTATACATTTTTAATTTTTCCAGTTTAGAAATAGCCATGACTGTGATCGCTCAGACTCATTTTCAGATATTTTAATTCTAAATCCTTTGCATATTTTGGTGTTTATAACATGAAAAACAAAACCAGAAATCCCAACAATCGAGGCACACATAGTGTTCAGTGTCAGAACACATGGATGGTTTGAGATGATGTATCCCTTTCACAATCTCTATTGGCCACATTCCTTTCCTTGAGCTTTCCCCCCAAAATACACACTCCAATAAAACCGTGAGCACATATGTCCAATATATCTCTCAGATGAGTCTCTGAGCCTCTCATTCCAGCCAAATTACTTCTCCCAAGTCCTTTTTATATAGAAATTCTCAAGTTGCTACTGGTTATATTTTCATTGGAACACCTAGTTCTCATAAAAACTTTCTACTTCTTCAAAGATACTTCCAGAGGACGAGAAAAATAATAAGCCTGGATATTTATTATTTGTAGTAGTCTATGATTTAAATTATGACAAAAAAAGGGCGCCTGGGTGGCTCAGTTGGTTAAGCGACTGCGTTCGGCTCAGGTCATGATCCTGGAGTCCCGGGATCGAGTCCCGCATCGGGCTCCCTGCTCACCAGGGGAGTCTGCTTCTCCCTCTGACCCTATCTCCTCTTTTGCTCTCTCTCTCACTCTCTCAAATAAATTAAAAAAGAAAGAAAGAAAGAAATATTTAAAGTAAATAAATAAATAAATAAATTATAACAAAAAAGTAAAGTCAGAATTCTGTGAGATCCCTAAGAGGTCTGGGATAAAAACTATTGAAAGAGAATAAAAGGTTGGGTAAGGTCATTTGTATGCAATAATACTCACTTAAAGCAATTTTAGAGGGTTTTATAAACTTGGGGGGAATATTTTCTCTTTTACTCCATGTTTTTACTAGTTTCTTGTTTGTATGTTGAATTAGAGTGATCAGTGTTTGTGTAGTGTTTCTGGCCATTGGGGGTTTTCTCTCACTCTAGATGGGAAAGAAGAATAGGAAACAGGGCAAAAGATTCATTTCAAAAGAGTGGTCATGATTTGGAAAGTGAGAGACAGCAAACAAACTGTGCCTGCCTCATTGCCTTATCTATG
This sequence comes from Halichoerus grypus, assembly GCF_964656455.1. Taxonomy (NCBI): domain Eukaryota; kingdom Metazoa; phylum Chordata; class Mammalia; order Carnivora; family Phocidae; genus Halichoerus; species Halichoerus grypus. The sequence goes on from NC_135712.1 coordinate 89,848,749, forward strand.
ATTGTCCATATACTTCTCTTTTTCCCACCTATTGTTTATTTTTAATTTTACTTCTGCCTTTCAGATGATCTTAGTGGCCCTATATAATCTCTTTTATTTTCCCTTTATTTTTAAAGTTGTGAGATATATAATGCATAAAATGTACTGTCATTTAAAAAATAATTATATGTACCTTGTATCACCATCTACACCTAGTGTTGAATCACATCTAGCTTCATTCTTCAATAAATTTACAATTTTAGTGGAAAAGTGGAAACAGTACATGACTAAATACAATGAAGTGTTATAGATACTTTAAAAGACCCATGTCTGCATATAGAAAGTGGACACCAAAAACAAGACATGGTTAATTGTATTCATTGGAGAGAGGAGAAAAAAGACAGGCATGGCTTCATAGATAAAATTAGAGGTGAGTCTTAACAGATCAATGAACAATTGCCAAGTGAACAATCAGATAGTCCAGAATTCTAGGCAGAGAAGCTGCAAAACACCGATGTGTGAAAAGTCTCGGTATATTTTGAAATCACAAGTGGGATTGTGGGATGTAGGGCAGGGAGAGGGCCTTAATACCTTAAATTTTCTCTGGAATACCAATTCTAAAGTTTGAATGGGACAAGAGGGAGGCAGAGTGACCCAATAGAGGATGTTAGGGTAATCCAGGGAAAGACTAAGGTAGGGATTAGGGAACATGGAAACACTATGCGAATTTGAGGACTTTTAAAGACTGATAATTTAAAAGAAGAACAATTTTAAAGAAGTATAATTTTCAAGAACTGCCGATTAATTGGATGTAGAGAGTAATGAAAGGAGGAAACAAACCAGCCTTAGGTTTTTATTCTAAGTGGTACCACTTAGGTTGGTGGTGGTACCATTAGGTAAGATAGAGCATTCAGTAAAATTGCTCGGTAACACAAATTTGTATATAATGGAACTTATGATTGGTTCTAATTTTCCTCCCAGCCTTAGTTCTCAAACAGGGAGAGATGAAAAATCAGGGGGCAGGAATGCAGAACAGGGAGTAATTGGGAAGTGAGTGCCATGTGCTCATTTGAGACTTTCTCAGTGTATGGTCATCTATATTCAATACATGTTTCGCTATCTTTACTTTTGTTCCTATTACAATTTTACAGCATGACTTTTTAATTAACCTTGCAATAATATGACCTTGAATTTTAGCTGACACGATTTTTGGACCCCACATTTGGCATTTTGGTGGGGTCCTACTATATAGGAGGGGGGATAGCACCAAAGATGTTGAAATGAATTTTAATACTGAGTTTGTGGTGCTTATCATGCATGAAAATGGAACCCATTAAATAGGTATATGAACACACATATTTCAATATCAAAACTGAGATGGAAATGCAGACTTAGTGGCCATCAGTATATATTTGGTACTTGAAATCATGATTATATTTTTTTGTGGGAAACTGACATATTAAGAGTAGGCAGAAAAAGAAGAATCCACATAGAAAATGGAAAAAATGATCATGATCAAAAACATTTCAGGGGATCAAATGAGTGCAGAGTCATGGAAACTAAAAAATAGGGAGTTGTTTCTAGAAGAAAAAATGAAACAGTAACAAACGACTAGAAATTTCCCCTGCATTTGATAATTAGGCAGCAATCTATGGCCTTGGTTAGAGCCTTTTAGTAGCATTCTGGGGGTGGAGAACTGATCGTAATAAGATAAGAAATGAATGACTCTAACAAAGTGAGACCGAACTATTCTTTCAAAATGTTTCAATGAGAAGGGGAGGATAGAATTTGGAAGTAATTATTCAAGTACATAGGGTCAGGTGGTTGTAAGGTGGAAGAAAGTTCAGCCTACTTGTGGTGCTAGTACCTAAAGAGAGGTCTGAGCCTGGGGAAAGAGAGAAGATAGACCATAGGACAAATCTCTTAGATATTGACAAGAATTAGATCAAGTGCCAGGATAGCAATCTTAGCCTTGAAAAGGAGAAGAAACACCTCTTTCTCGAAGGTTAATAGAGAGGACATTAGATAAATTTGTAGATTAGAAGGAATCAGAAGTAAAAAGTGACCTTGGCTGATGGCCTCTATTCTTTCAGGAGGGAAGGGTTAATGACAAACCGTCAAATGTGGCTCTTGAATATAAGCTAACAAAGATTCAAGGCTGGTTGATGCGTGTTAGTGAGAAAGCTACCTAAACTTACCGAAGTGCTTTGTTTTCTTATGCATTGTTGTTAATACACCCTGTTGTCCTGATCACTAGAAAGAAGTGATGAGAAAAGGCTTGCTGTAAAAGGAACACTAGAGACAGGCTTCTGATTACAGTTCTAGCTCCATTATGTTAGACAAGCCAATTTAACAGGTTTCTCATCTGAAAGGGAGACTTGAACTAAATGACCTCTAACTGTCCTTCCTAATACAAACCTAACTTTATCGGTTTTAATTTCCATAGAGGCAACTAAAAAGCCTGGAGAAATGTTCAAGCCACCCTATTTAACATATATGCCCATGCCATGCTGCAGAGACCTGGTAGCAGGAAACTTAAATTAGAGCTTCAGGTTTGGGATAGAATTTTTAATTTATCTCAAAAATATTTATAGCATTCGTACTTTGAGTCAAACACTGTACTAGGTGTTGTGTGAATAAAAAGATGTATTAGATGGGTTTGGGTCCTTGAGGGAGTTTACAAACTAGGAAAGGAATGGAATATACATCTTTCAAATGTTGAAACTATAAAATCGAAGACAGGAAGAGACAATAAACATTCCAGGACTGAGCATAACAACAATACAGATAGTCTTTGTTCCCAGGCTGTTTGTTAATTGCCACAGACATTTGCTGTTAATTGGCCAGGACATTTTCCAGTTCAGTTCATGTGATGTGCTGCTAGATCCCTCTTGTCTACTAAATCTGTTGCCACCATAGCCTGGAGAGATTCTAAAAGTATCATAGAAGACTACAGAAATGTTACCTCCCTGCAGAGGGAATTGGTTTGGGTATGAACCCATGAGCAGTTTAATGTCATTCAGCTTATGTCCTGTGTTATCCTTAAGCTAACTAAACTCTACCATCAGAACCAGGGTTGCTGCTTGGGGGCCGAGGATTGGGGGTTTGAAGGGATAGTATTCTATTAAACTTGGCATTAACTCCTCCTCTGCATATCTGCAAACCAAATGAAGTTTCAACACTCCCTCTCTCTCTCTCCCTCCCTTTTTTCTTCTCTCTTCTTTCCTGCCTCTCTCTCTCTTTCTTCTTTGTTTGCTCATGTAGTTTATAAATTTTTATCCCAATTTTGACTCAGCCCTGTGCTAGATGATATGGGTGAAAAGATAAAAAATACTGTTTCTTTTCTCATAGAACTCATAGTCAGGAGAATAATATACAAATCAACAGTAATAAGATGTCTTGATAACTGTTGGGAGGGTACTGTGCAATAAATACTGGAGAGGAGCGAGTGAAGGGATAATGGTCAGGGAAGACATTCTGAGTTGAGTCTGAAGTATAGCTGTGTGTGACTATGTGCATGTGCATAAGAGTGCAGAAGTATGAGATTGGAAAGGTAGACAGGGGACAGATCTTGAGGTGCCTAATGTGCCATTCTAAAAAGAATAGATCTTGTCCTGAAGGTAGTAAGAGCCAATGAATATTCAAGGGGGGGGGGAAGACAGTTATAATGGACATGATTAATCATATTTCATAGTATGTAGTTAAGAATTTGGCATTGACCAGAGAGAAGTCTGACTTTTGCCTTCAGCTTGGGAGTTAATCTACTCAAACTTAAGAGAATTATCTTTGTTCAGGGTGGTATATGACTGGACCAGATCTTAGGGTGGAGCCAGTCAGGACTGATAATCTTAAGGCTAGGGGTGGGGGTGGAGGGGTAGAGTTATGTCAAAGAGACTAATCATATGATTTACGGTGGGGTCATGCGGTATTAGTCAACTCCAAGACTGAGATCAACCACATGGACAATCAATCAATCCTATGTAATGAAACTCCAATAAAAACTCTGAATTCTGATGCTTGAGTAAGCTTCCCGGGGTTGGCAATCTTCATGATTATTATCATATGTTGGTGCTGGGAGACAAATGCATCCTGACTCCATGGGGAGAGAACCAAGGAAGTTAACATCTGGAATTCTCCTGGACTCTGCCCTATGCGTCTCCTCCTTTGTCTGATTTTGATCTCTATACTTACCCTATATTTAATTATAACCATGAGTATAATAAATCTCAGTGAGTTTTATGAGTTGTTTTAGTGAAACCAAGGGTGGCTTTGGGAACCCCCGAAACTTGCAATTGCTGTCAAAATTGAAGACAGTCTTGGGGACTGTGCCCTCTAACTTTAAAGTGGGTGGAAACTTCTTGCACATAGTAATTAAAAGTACAGGCTTTGGAGTCAGACCTGGATATAAATCCTAGCTTGGTTACTTTGCAGTCTCTCCAAAAGCTTTCTTTATGAGAAGCAGATGACTTTCGTGCTTTGTCACCTCCCCTTGGCTTACCTTGGATTTAGCTTCAGCTGTGCTTAATAGTTCCACGTGAGCTCAGACTCACCTTGCTCTGGTAGTAGTCCAGCTCAAATGTGTGCCGTGTATCTTTTCTCTTTTTGTCCCTGGGCTGTGGGAGCCTCTCAATCAATGCAAAGATGGCCCAGGGTCAGTCCTCTAATAAGGGGGAAGGCAGCTATAGTAAATGTTCCAAACTTTCATATTTGGAGTGTCCATTTCTTGAAGGCATTCTGTTCGTTTCTCAGATATTCCAGCTTCTGTTGTTTATAGCAGAAATCATGATAATGCACCTCGTATTGGCTTTTCCTTCCCATACCCTCACCTCTGCTTTCTACCTAAGACTTTTCTTGTGCTCTATTTTAGAAGCTAAACCAAGACACTATCATACTCTTGCTATGACGATTGAGATATTTACTTAAAAGGGTTCTAGTACTTAGTGTATAGAGGCTGCTATTAGAAAAGGACATAAATCAAGGCAGTAGGGATGAAGAGAAGGAGATTCATTTGAGGGATATGGGGCATTCAACTGGGAGATTTTTAAGATACTAGACGAGTATAACAATATGGATAGATGTGCTAAGGGATAGTGAGGAATCTGAGACAGCTCTCAGAATTTTGACTTTACCATTCTTTGAGAAAAGAGACTGAGAGAGAGGCAGGTTAGTGGTGGGAAGTGCTGACATTCATATTTGACATATGAAGATTGATATCCTTGTGGGTAGACAAATGTGACTGTCCATTACGATTTCTTTCTGCACATCTCAAGCTAAAAAGACAGGTGGTCTAAAGAGCAAGTTACCGCGGATCCTAAGTAACCCTTGACATCATCAGAGAAATGTATATAGAATAGAGGTTACAAACTGGACCCCACAAGCCAGACACGTAAATAGTCTGAATACTATTTCCCCACATATTGGTATTTTTTTGTTGTTTGTTTTCATTTATTTGGAATCATTTTCTAACTTATTTTATATAAAAATCCAACATCAAGCTTGCATTTCTGAATGACAACACTCAGATGAGTCTGAATAACCTATATCACCTTTAGAATAGAAAAAGCTCACTCCAATCAAACACAGGCCACACCACCTGTTCCCCCTTTGGACTGAGGGTCAGTTGCTATTTATCATGAAGGTATTCATTAGTTTTCCTGATAACAGAACCACGTCACTCATTTTTGTTATATATTTGCTTCCTTGTAGGCATTTGTGATCATAATCTGTGCAGAATAAGGGAGTAGGGGATGAGGGACACCCTGGGGAAGCATATTTTAAGGGGTGGATGCTTTGGAAGAAGATCTAAGAAAGGAGCCTCTACTGGGTTGGACAGTGTCCTCTTGAAATTCATGTTCACCTGGAACTTGTGAATGTGATATAATCAAGATAAAATGAGGTTATATTGAGTTAGAATGGACCCTAAATTGAGTACTACTGGTGTCTGTTTAGAAAGAGGGAATGAACCCAGACACACACAAAACATGTGGCAACAGAAGCAGAGATTGGAGTGATGCATCTACAAATCAAAGAATGCCAAGGATTGCCAGCAACCCCTGGAAGCTAGAGAGAGGCAAGGAAACATTCTCTCTTAGAGCCTTCAGAGAAAGCACAGCCCTGCTGACACCTTGATTTCAGACTTCTAGCCTCCAGAACTGTAAGAGGATAGATTTCTTTTGTTTTAAGCCACCTATTTCGTGGTACTTTGTGATGGTGGCCCTAGAAAACGAATAAGGATAAGAAGAAGAAGAGAGGGGATCAATAGGAAAGTCTCTTTAAGAAAAAGAGTGTTATTATTTTTATGATCAAATGCTGAAAAGTGTTCAAATAAAAAAGATACTGAGATTGCTGGAAGTGCCAAGCAGGAATTTAGTGCTAACCTTGGGCGGAGCCCTTTCTAAGGAGTGCTGGGCGTGCAATCCAGATGGAAGTGGGCAGAGGAAAGAAAATGAAATCAAGAGGTCATGACAAGGAGTAGATTTAAGAAGTTTCTCTGAGAAGGAGATGAGAATAACAAGACAATAGAGGCACATGGGATTCATGGTGTTCAGATAACTTTTTTCAAAGATAAATACTCCGCATTTCCGTAGTGACTCATTGCTGTGTGTCCCTGTAAATGCACTCGATACCCTTCTCTGGCTGTTCTATCAGGAGGTTGGTGCGTACAAACTGCGTCAATGGGCTCTCTTGCCCTCTACTTCTGATTAGGTTTGAACGGTGGGAAGCACCAGCAGAAGATGAAAAGTTGTCCAAAAGTGAGGTCAAGGTATTTATTGCTCTGCTTTCCTCTCCACTGGGGTCATGGGTTAGCAGGGCTAAGTCCACAGCTTTTGTCTGGTGGTACTCTCCTACAGCAATCGTTCTCTTCTGCCTTCTGGTAATTGTCCCCGCTTCTTCCTTCTTCAGGCCTATGGGTGGAGAGTAGAAAGCATCACTTTCTTTTGATTGTTTCCCTTTACCCTTAACATTTTCTCATATGCAATCCCTTCATTAAATGTTTTTCAGTTACCCCATTTGAATGTGTCACCTACTGGGTGATTAATACAGGGAGATAAATCCTGAGAAGCTGAGAAAACATGATTTTGGAACCTCTTTCTACTTACAGTTGATCCTTCACATGGGCACCAGAGTGATTCCTTTAATAACATGAGTCAGATCATATAGCTTCTCTACCCCAAGCTCTCCGGGGACTTCCCATGTTACTGGGAATGATTCTACAGCTTCTTCCATGGCAACCAGGCCTATAACCTGGTCCCCAGCTAATTCCCTGATCTCATTTTCTTCTACTCTCCCTCTCGCTCTCTCAGCTGGCTTCCATGCTCTTCCTGGAGCAAGACAAGCATACTCATTCCCCATAACCTTTGCATTTATTCTTTCCTCTGTCTAGAATGCTCCCTCACAGATATCAAAGTGGATTACTTCCTCACTTGATTCAAGCCATTGCCTGATGTCACCTATCAGAGACAACTCTCTGTCACTTATCAGATGACAGCTCTCTCTAAAATAGTTATCTATCTATCTATCTACCTATCTCCGGGCATCCCAGAGTCCAGATGACGATTTACAATATTAAAAAATCCCCAGATTCTATTATCCTCAAAATGAATCTCGTCCCATTTTTATCCAAAATGGCAAGTTTGGGATATGTAAGGTGTTGTGGCCATGAAAATGCCTATCTCAGGTCTCTAACTAGGGAAGAATATAATTCATGTATGACGCCAACTGCTGCACTCTCAAATACATCACATTTATGACAGTGCAGCATTCTGGGGGATGCTCCAAGACCTTGACTGAGTGCACCAGGGATACTAAGGCAGGCTCAATCCTGAGCAATGTGGAATTTGCCTAATGGACAATTTTGGCTTGAGGACTCCCCATTGACATTATTGAAGGTTTCAGAAATGCACCCTAACTAAGCCTCTTCTACTTGACCTTCATTCCTTCCCTGTCTCTTTTACAAGAGTCAGACTTAACATTGCAGTCTCTTAGCTCTTCCAAGCTCCTCTAGCCTCCTCCTCACTCTCTCTCATAGACACTCCCCTTGTAAATCTTTTCCACATTTAATTTCATCTTGCTGTCTGCTTCTTGAAGAACCTGGATGAACACACAAAGGAATCTTTTCCCCAGGGCCCATGACATTGTCTCTTGCTCAGGTCTTTGCTTTTCTAGAAAGCATCTTGATGACAAATCCTAAGGTGTTCAGAAATTCACTATCCAAATCAATGGGTTCCAAAGAGGAATTTCTCCCATATTTTCAGTTACTGCCATTATTCTATTTTCTGACCTTTCCTCACACTTCTCAGATTTCCATCTTTCCCATTCTAGTTCTCCCCACTGCCAGAGAAAAGCAAAGAACTCTACCATAGTTTTAAGCCATGGAATGTGTCCTGCATGCCTCATTTGAGGGAAATACAACACATCACCAACAGATGATGGTGAACTATGTACATAGAACCAAAGCTCATTATTTAAAGTATATGTGTGTGTGTGTGTGTGTGTGTGTGCATGCACACGTGGGTATAAAAAGGATTTGTTGGCATTCTAGAAGGCAGCAGTAAAGAGAAATTTGATTTAATGTGGTTAAAGTGTCAGGTTCTTGGCTCTACTCTATGCTCTGCTAAAAAACAGCATATGACCCCTGATAGCTCCTAGTTTAGAGTTTTTCTTCCTTTCTCCTGCATTCTGGGTTCCTTTCTCTTGTCCTCCTCTGGGGTCTCACTTTTAAATCCTTCCCTCCCTCTCACATACTGCATCTGCTGCCTCTCAAATGGGTTCTTCTCTAAAGCCTAGAAGCATGCTTAATTGTCTCCCACTTAACAAATAAACAAGCAAAACTCAAAAGACCATACCTTGTCTATCTATTTCACAGGAATGTTTTGGGTGGGCATAAGTTGGCTTGGCTATCAACTCCGTGTAAGCAGAGATTATGTCTGCTTTAATCTGTGCTGCATCCCCTGACCCTTGCCTGCTACCTCGATCACGACAGAAAAGAAACAAATAAACAATTATTGAATGAATGAATGAAATGAGAAAATACATGTGCTTTTTGAAAGATAATACATGTGCTTCGAAAGTGGTATCCAATATAAATATAAAGGCATACATGATAATTAACTTTTATCTTCTTTGTAAGCAAATTTTACTGAACTATAAAACACATGCAGAAAAGTACACACATCATAGCACAGTTTAATGGCTTTTCATAATGTATTTATGCTTGTAAGGCCAGGACCGGAATCAAGGAAAAGAGTATTATTGGCACCCAGCACCCCAAAGTTCCCCTTACTGTTTTTTTTTTTTTAAGATTTTATTTATTTATTTGAGAGAGAGAGAGAAAGAGAGAAGGAGAGAGCACAAGTAGAAGGAGGGACAGAGAGAGAAGCAGGCTCCCCGCTGAGTGGGGAGCCCAATGTGGGGCTCGATCCCAGGACACTGAGATCATGACCTGAGCCGAAATCAAAAGTCAGACGCTTAACTAACTGAGCCACCCAGGCACTGCTGTTCTTTTTTTTTTTTTTAAAGATTTTATTTATTTATTTGACAGAGAGATACACAGCGAGAGAGGGAACACAAGCAGGGGGAGTGGGAGAGGGAGAAGCAGGCTTCCCGCGGAGCAGGGAGCCTGATGTGGGGCTCGATCCCAGGGCTCTGGGATCATGACCCGAGCCGAAGGCAGACGCTTAACGACTGAGCCACCCAGGCGCCCCCACTGCTGTTCTTTTTTAATTACTACAGACCTCCACCCACCAACCTGTCTTTTATCCAGCTTCACTATCTCAACACTTTGTTTTGGAATTTCATCCGTATTGTTTTGTATAGTTAATTCACTCTCATGTCTTTGTAATTTTCCACGGTAGGAATATACTCAAATTTATTTACCAATTCTGCTGTTGATAGACATTAGGGTTTTATCTCCAGTTTTTGGTTACTGTGAATAGCGCTTCTCTGAACATTTTTGAACATGTCTTATGGTGGATTATATCCAGTGGGTGGAATTGCTGGTTTATTAAGGCTCCGTATTAAAATGCCTCCTATAGGGGCGCCTGGTTGGCTCAGTCGGTTAAGCATCTGCCTTTGGCTCAGGTCATGATCCCGGAGTCCGGGGATTGAGCCCCGAATCGGACTCCCTGATCAGCAGGGAATCTGCTTCTTCCTCTGCCTCTCATCCCGTTCATGTTCTTTCTCACTCTCTCTGTCTCTCTCTCAAATAAATAAATAAAATCTTAAAAAAATAAAATAAAATAAAACACCTCCTGTAAACACTCCTAAAATCCTAAAACATTCAATAAGGAATAGCAACTCACTGAAATCCACTCAAATAAGAAAGGTTTTACTGAAAAGTGCACAAATTCCACAGAATTCAAGAAAATGGGAAACTATTAAAAGCAGCCATATGAATTCATAAAGCACAGCACTTGGGCTTAAATAACTTGACATATTTTAATAGATCCAGAAGCATTTTAAATTTTATAACCCAGAAGGATGTTCATGAGGAGGCCACTAAGTTATCGAGAACAAATTAAATTGTCAGGGTTGTATAATATATTTTAGGAAAGAAATTATTGACAAATTAAAATATAATTTAGATCTTAATAAGGAAAATATTCAGCAATGTGGGAGTATCTTCTACCCTAATCTTGCTTTACTAAAGAGTCTAAATAGCTGCTATTGTATTGCAGGAAAATAACCCCCACAATCTTTTTATATAATGAGGAAAAATATTAGGAACACTAAAATTTCTTTTTAGCATATTTCAGTTTTATATTTTCGCATATTTAAATATACAGTTTGCAAGGACTTACACATAATAACCATTTATTAAATATACTATTATATTTATGAATTATATAATTATCTTACATAGAATATACATATAATGAAGTAGAAGAGCTGTCACTAAAATGTGTCAATCAAATATCTATATAGTGCAACGTAAATTTGATCTCCATGGACCTACATTATTAAAAGTTCTATTGGCCACACAGTTCCTCACAGGTGATGAATTTGTGCTATAATCTTTATTCTGATTTCCACAGTGATATCCCACCATTGGGTAAGTAATTACTGTTTTCTCTAGGTGCTTACTGAGGTGACCTCGTGCTTTGTTTTTCAACCTTCACTGAAATGTGTCATGAAGTGCAAGAGAGAACAGGACTATTATATTATTAGATAAGCATACCTGTCCCCTGGCTAGTTCAAAAGGACATTGTAAGAATTAATGAGATTATATCATTGAAGTACCTTTAAATACTGGAAAAATTCAAACTATGTAAATGGTTATGACTTTAAAATGATCACCAAAGGTATATTTCGGGAGTGTGATTGTATTCCATTCAAAAATTATTAAGTCAATAAATTAGCTTTATAATGTCATTTTTACTAAATTCAAAGGGTAGAGTCTTGAACTAATTTAACTTTTGTGAAAGAGACCTTTTCTATAAGGCAAGACTCTTTTAGTTGCAACTCTGAAAACCCAGCCCAAAGGAGCTTACCTATTAAAGGGAATTGATTGGCTCAAGTAATTGAAAAGGCTGGGGGTGGTATCCCTTCAGGCATGGCTAGGTGTAGAGTTTTCAAAGGATAGAATACTGAAATGACCACTCTCCTCAGCTCTGCTTTCTCGTAGATTATTGTCATTGTTGGGCAGATTCTCCTATGTTAAGAGCAAATTTGGTCAACAGCGGCTTCAGAGGTTTCTCAACCCACGTGGAAACCCCAGGGGAAAAGGACAGCTTATCTTTCCCAACAGTTTTATGAAAATCCCCAAACAATTATTGGCCCACAATGGCAATGAATTTCCCACTGTGGTCAGTGAAATGCGGCCTCAGTTAGCCAGGACAGGTCACAGGTGTATCCTGGAATGAGAGGTTTCAATATTGTCTCATCCAGACCGAGGGAAGAAGGGCTGCCTGCTACCACCAGAGGACAAGGCTAAAGGCAAAACCAGCAAAGGACTAAGTATCCTTTCTGCCAGTGTGTAAGGTATAAATCAGAAAGTCCAAAAAAGAGAAATGTTTCCACTAAACCCAGTTTTGTTTTTAACATTTCTTGAAGATTGATAAAACATTCAACAGTTTTTGTCTAAATGTTCTGCGACTGTAAATTGCCTCCTGGGTTTAGCAGAACTACTTGCCAAAATCTTATTGACTGGGTGTTGCAGAGATTCACGGCTACATTTCTCCTCAGCAAGATCACAACTGTACAGATGTTAGTCAGGATATCTGGGACCCATAACCCGAACATTCAGTGAATACATAAGGTGAACTGGATGACCCCGTCATGTTTGCACACATATTAGCTAGGGACGCTGTGAGGAGAACAAGTGACAGTGTTAAAACTCCAATAGAGGAAAACTAGAAGACCAATCAACCTGATTTTATTTGTAGAAGAGAGTCTCTACAAATAAATGATTAAAAAGGAATTTAGAGCCTCAAGGGGAAAATTAAAGGTCTTATAGAATGGTAGAAAAAAAGTAACAAGGGCAAAGAAAGTCAAATTACAGCAGATGTACTTGTTGGTGGGTCATTTGAATTTTGCTGGCGGGGCAACCCCAGCAGGAGGGGTATTTTCACATCTTTTAGCGGAGGCCACAGCAGGGATAAGGAGTTCTAATCACTTTATTAGAATCACAAAGTCATTAAAGGAGGCATGGGCATGTGGGAACTGTTTATGGAAATAGTCAATGAAATGCTTGTATGGCCACAAGAAGTAATGGAAAGTAGATGTTGCTTATGGACACATTAAGAGAAAAAAATTGATTTATTTTGGCTGAATAGACGGACTCATGAGCTTCTCTTTGGTGAGGAAAAGAATTGTTCTGAGAATGAGGCATGATGCTGGCAGCTTTAGTGCAGGATCTTGGACCATCGACTCCAATTAAGCCCTTATGCCCCTTTGGTAAGAGCGATTAAAATATTAATTTACCTTACAATGTTGATTGTAACATATAAACTTGCTCGGAGTTTTTAAAAATCACTTCTGATGGGGGAATTTAGAACTTTTGGGGATTCTGCTCTTCCTACCAAGGATTTCTTAATTAAAAAAAAAAATTTTTTTTTTTTTTTTAATTAACCTAGACACAACAGATCTTGGTGATTCTATAAACCTAACTCTGATATGTAAAATCTGCTGGTTCATAACCCCAATCTCACTCATATACATGGTTCGGGGAAGTAAAAGTGTGCCTAAAAGAGTGACTGTGTTCAGATCGCGCCTGTTGTCACCAGGAAGGCCCCAAGACTTGACCTTTACTGCTCACCTGCTTATACCCATCGACCGCAGTCCCACATTTTCTTTAAACTCTTCTTTCAAGTTTATCTCTTAACAAGAGACCCTACAGGCATAACACACTGTGATGGAACTGAAACTACCCCTCAAGCAATAATGAACTGCCCAGAGGAGGCTCTGGTGGCCCAGATCACCCAGGCCGGTTTGAGCTAAACCCCCAACTCGTGCCTGCACAGATGGGCTTGGAATGACTGACCATGACCTTTATCTCATTATAATACTAAAATCTCTGCCCCGCGAGGAGCGCAAGCCCCGCTTAACACAACATGCAATGTAGGTATAGCACGTTTCCTTAATGCGCACGCTCAGCCTTGTGCCTGCTTCCACATACAAGTCTGCGGGGAGGCGGGGTGGTGGCAGACTGCGCAGACCTGGCCAAGGTTATGCCTCCAGCCCTTCGGCAAGAAGAAGGAGGAGCTGCTTAAGCAGCTGGAAAACCCGAAGGTGGAGCTGGCCCAGCTGCGCATCACCAAAGCGGCAGGCGATGTGGCTTCTAAGCTCTCCAAGATCCGAGTTGTTTGCAAATCTATCGCCGGTGTTCTCGCCGTCATCAACCAGACTCTGAAAGAGAACCTCAGGAAATTCGACAAGGGTAAGAAGTCCAAGCCCCTGGATCTGCGCCCAAGAGGACACATGGCATGTGTCGCTCGCTGCCTGAATAAGCACCAGGAGAACTTGAAGACCAAGAAGCAGCAGCGGAAGGCCCGCGGCTGTACTTGTTGTGCAAGTACACGGTCAAGGCCTGAGCCCCGACATCAATAAAACACAAACTGAGAAAGAAAAAAAAAAAAAAAAAAGACTTCCCTATCTCAATATTCATCCTAATTCTAAATACAAGGGACCCATTCACCCTTCCTTGGGGAGTCACAGTTTTGGAAGTTACCCCACCACCCATCTTACTTGCTGTAAATACAGTTTACACCGTGAGACAACTCAGGTGGTGTAGTTTCTCTCTGAGACTCTACAAGGAGTGAACTCAAGTTGGTTGGGTTATACTATCACCACAGGCCAGAGTCACTTTTGGGCTAAGTGAGTATGTATCAGTGTATTACAATATTAAAATAGTATTTTAAGTCTATTATTGTGAAACAAATCACCATAAGTTTAGCAGCTTAAAATAACACCCATTTGTTAGACCACAGTTTTGTAGATCAGAAATTCAAACGTGAAATGGCTGAATTCTCCGCTCAGGGTCTTGCAAAGCTGAAACCAAAGTGTTGGCCTGCTCTATTTTCATTTGGGGGTTGTGGGAGAAAATTTGTTTCCATGTTCATTGAGGTTGTTGACTAAATTCAGTGCCTTGTGGTGTTAAGACCGGAAGTCCCTGTTTCTTTGTGGGCTGTCATCTGGGGGCTGCTGTCTACTCCTATCCTAAAGACCGCCAGCATACCTTGCCACATGCCCATGGTTTATTTGCAAACCCAGCAATGGGGAATCTTATTGAATCTCTCTTTTGTGTCGAATCTCTGACTTCAGGAAGAGCCCAGTACCTTTTAAGGGCTCACCAGATTTGGTCAGGTTCACCTAGGATAAACCCTCTTTCTTAAAATCAACTGTCCCATATAGTATAACCTAATAATGGGAGTAAATCCATCATATTCACAGTTCCAGGGGTTATGCAGGCTATATGCAGTGGGTATCTTGGGGGGATCATCTTAAAATTATGCCTGCCATAGGTAGGACAGTAGCTCTCTTTCATCTAAATGTAGGTGGTGACGGTCTATATTTCAAGCAAAGAAATCACTCTAGTGTTCAACCTCTTTCTACCTGTCACTGCCCTCCCTTCCCAATGACTGTGAAATTTGCCAAACTATGACACAACATTAGGCAGTCATTCCCAAACTTAAGGGCGCATGAGTCTTCTGGGAAAAATGTTAAATTTGTAGCTTGCTGGCTACCGCTCCTAAGAAATTCTGGCTCAGAGAGAGTTCAGGAAAATGCATTTTAACAGTGATTCTGATGTATGCAATCAGGAGAACACAGTTCAAGAAACACTATGGTTTCAGAATCCGTGTAGTGACCCTTATAGTCTGGTATGGCCCCTATGACACTCATAGCCTGCTGTACACAGCACTTTTTAAACTTGAAAACTCTAAGATTTCTGAAAATATTTGAGAACTAAATTTGAGATCCACTTTATCTAGTTCTTGCAAATGGCAAATTATTTTAATGTAAAGCAACTTTGGATGTGAAACACAAAACAGCCAAAAACTCCACAAACCACCAAATATCATAGAGAAATTGCTTAAAAAAAGAGTTTTAATGTTGTTTGAGTGTCATCATTAAAAATGTCATTTTTTTTTTCCATCTGTGCTACAATTTTGTTAGGTTTACAGTATGCATTCTTCATTGAGATGAAGTATCACGAATATTGACTGCATTTTGCTTTCATTCATACATAATGACGATCATGGAGCAAAACATGAGAAAACATAGTAGACTATGCACTCATGCAGAAATAGACATTGTATTTTTGGGATCATCAGTTAAAGTCTAAATACAGAGTTAGAGTCTTGATTTATGAAGAGAAATGAGAAATGAAAAATGAAAAATAGCACCATCATAAGCAGCACAGTCAAAAAGACTGCTTTTTTTTTTTTTTAGGCAACAATTTTTTAGAATTACTCTGAACATAGGATTGTTTCATTTTTTCTTAATTGCAGTGACTTCAGTTTATTCATATTTTATTTTCATCCGTCTTTTATTAAATTAAACCCTGTTTGTCTCTGGAAGGTATTAAACACTTTAAAGAAGAAATTTGTGCATTTCAACTAACATTTGCAATCAGGCATGCAGTGAATTTCCTTCATGATTATGCAACTCTGAAAAACAATGTAGTAGATACAAATTCAAATACTCTCTTTAGGAATTGTAATCTATATAAAATGCTTACCTTGTCTTACCTGGTGAAATGCAAATAAATCTTTTCAACTGCCATTAGCAGCAATGATTGTGGTAATAAATGAATATGGATATCCAGTGTCACTTTTACTTACCCATTCACATAAACCAGTATAACATAAATTTATCACATTTTTATGCCTGCTAATTCTACTATTAGATAAAAATCTTGGCTTTTTAAAATCAGAGTTCCATTTGACATCTAAATATTTTATGATATTATTACTGAATTTATTAATTTCAAAATGTATGTGATGATAATATTTAAAGATTACCAAAGCAAGTGAATTCTAGAACATATTAATTCAGCTGGTATGGTTGAAAATGTAGCATATATCAATGTGTTTATTTTTTTTGGTACTGCCTTTTCATATAAATTTTTTCCAGGAAAATAGTCAATCTATCTTCCTTCCTTTCTTCCTTCCTTCCTTCCCTTCTTCCTCCTTTCCTCCTTCCCTCCCTCCCTCTCTCTCATTTTTTCTTTTTCTTTCTTTCTTTCTTTCTTTCTTTCTTTCTTTCTTTCTTTCTTTCTTTCTTCTTCCTTTCTCTCATTATTATTATTATTTTAATTACATGCTCTAAAGTGATTCCTCAATGGATTGAAAGGCAGATTGTTTCCCTCAAGTTCAGATCTTCCTTCAATATCTCCCTTAGGCATATGTCCTTTCTTTTCTATTTCCTCCCCTCTTTTCCTTCTTGGTTTAAATTCCTGGGGTCTTGAATTTCACTAAGGTGTTGGAAGATAAAGGTGGTACTTTACAAAATTTCCATAATTTTCATCACCTTTCTCATCACCTTTATCACCCAATGACATGGCATATGAACTTCCTCCTATTCTATTGAGTAAAATCTAAGCTCTCATACATAAACACCCTCTGATTTTTTTTCTCTGCAACTCGAAGTATATTCATATAGCATCCTCTGCTTGCCTGACAGAAGGAATGCATTAATGCATTATTGTATTAATGCTAATCCCTTTGACTCTGGTCCAGATTCCAAATGATAATGTCTTTTCTGAGAACTATTCTATCACCACCTGCTTTTGGATCTTCAGTCTAACCACTAACTTTTTCTCTTTAGCTTTGTAAGAGAGGAAAAATAATTTTCCCTCTACCTTTCCAGGGGTCCTGGCTGAGACGCCCCCTAATAAAAAACAGATTAACAAAAGAAAAATAATTAGTTACGTATGTAATATATGAGAGCCCCACAAAGATACGAGACTCAGAAGGCAGGTAGACAATTGAGGCTTATATACCATCCTGAGCTAAAGAAAGGCATAGGGGTCTGGGTCTTCAAGCAGGGGAAGGTAATTTTGGGGGAGGTGAGAAGAGGAAATGTTTGGTAAGCAAAGGTTGCTCTGCCATGCAAATAAGTTTCTCAGGCCCAAACAAACAAACAAAAAAGGTGATCTTTGATAATAACTCCCTTCCTTGTACAGGCCTCTTTTCTAATGTAAATTTCCTCTACAAAAGGGGAATTTTTACTGTTTTCAGAGCTTCTCTTGTGCCTGCAGTTTCTCAAAATAGTTCAAGATAATCCTTATGCCAAAGAGGCATATTCTGGGTTGGCACAATCTGCTACCCTTCAGTTTATAAACACACTCATGCATCTCTTAATGCTCCCACAAAGAACCAAGATTACCTAAACCTGCTCATCCTGCTACCAAGTTTTCTTAAAAAGGTAGTACACATGAATTTTCCCCATTTCTAATCTTGAACTAACAATCTTTTGTGTTCTGGCTTTTTTTTGCCTTAAACTCACACTTTCCTTCTGAAACATTTCTCTTTCTGGTCTTTTTCTATTTGATCTCTACTCATTTTGATATTAATGACCCCATCACTTTGGAAACTCTTTTATATAGATCAGTATCACTTTGATGATATTCTAGCATTTTTCTTTTCCTATTATTTTATATCCATGCCCATCACTGTTCTAACTTAGTCTTCTTTATTTACTTTTACAGTGTATATTTATAAATGTCAGTTTTACAGTTTCTGTTTCTGGACGTTGCCTCTTATTCTATTCTCTTTCTCTTGGTAATTTCATATATGCTGATAATTGGAAAATTACTTCCTAATCAGATTTCTCTTGGCCTAACTTCTCTTTTGAATTTCAAAATCACCTTTTCAGTTGTTTTGTTGAATATTGCACAAGGATGTACTGTCTGAATCAAAATTTCAACTTCTCCAGGATTCCCACCATCATCCTACCACTTTTTCAGAATGTTCTTGGCACTGGGAAGAATTCAACATACGCTGAATAAGTTACTCCTGCTCTATCAATGGCTTTTCTCTTTTACCTGTTACTTAGGTTTAATGCCATTTTCTTGAAATTCTTCTTTTTCTTGACCATGAATACAAGGTTTCTGTCAACTCAAACTTTGCAACATCTCTTACTGTCATAGTCTTCTTTCCTATTGTTTTTGTGTTCAATTGTTTGTATGTGAGTCACAAGAAGGCAGGGAAGTTATATTACTTTGTTCACAATTTTAACCTAAGCATCAAGAAGAGTACTTGGCATATAGTCAGTGCTCAATAAATACTTGCTGAATTGAATCGAATCAAGGATTCTTTGTTTTTTTTCATGGATAATTATAATAGACTTGGACTCTTTGCACCCAGTCATTTCTCTAATCCATCCTACACATCACTAGTAGTCACGAACTACTACTCCTCTGTCTTAGTATAAGAATTCTCACTTCCCTGAAGTATATACCCCAATTTATCCTGTCTCAGAGCTATCTTTGACCAAATTCCTGTCCAACATCTATCTGTCCAAGCTTTGGATGCACAAAATACATGTTTCTTTTCCATTTCAAATTCTTCTATTACTGGGAATACATTAGTATCTATGTGTATGATCCTTCTACATCAAATATCACAATTTCTAGTTCACTGTATCAACTTTCTAGAAATTCTTCAATATCTTTCAATTTATTGAAAGTATGCAATCTAAGCCTTTGCTGAGCTATTTCTGTATCTTTTAGCTTGTTCAAAGTATTTTTAGAAGTTTTCACCTAATATCAGAAAATAGCTTTGATAGCTTAAATGAGCTTTCATAATACTTTGGTTCCATGAAAATAAATTGAATACCCACAAGACTGTGTCTCTATCTTTCTGATGTGGAAAAGAGTGTGATGAGATCAAGAAGCTCATTTTTAATCAAATGACAAATTACTATCTTAGTATATTGAGAAGATAATATTCCATAACTGATAAATGCCAGACATTGTAGAGGACTATGTTCTTATGAATAGCTCTCCTGGGAAAAATAAATCATTTTCTGTATCTGTTGCCAACCCATTTATGTTGTACTTTGATCAGATTAATAAGACTTTATTTCTCATTTTACTCTTTGTATTATACCTAAATATAATATTATTGTAAAACATATTTTGATTTTCTTTATAACTATGATACATATTCGTCTTGCTAAATGCTCTAGATCTGTTTTGAAAAGGATATATATAAGATGGACACCATGATTTAGAGTCATGTTTGTGTTTACCTCTTTTTCATTTCATTCCCATGGAATAGGATTCCTTTAACAATAAGCAGAGTATGTTCCTTGAACCCTCCATATTTCAACTATAATTTGCATGATTTTTGGTATCCCACAAATTACAAAACAACTCAGAAATGATTTTCTTTTCATATTGAGTTATTTTCACTCATTATAATTGAATAGTTTAAGGTATCACTTTGCCATTACTTGCATTCTTTTGCAGAAAGTTTGGATTAGAAATGTTATCAATAGATATTTTGGAAATGGAGCTCATATAACATTAGAAGCCGTTTCTTGTATTGCCACAGATACAACAATATGCATGTTTTAACTCTGATTTGATAGATTAACTACTAAGGTGAGTTATTTAAGATTATTTTCTTATTTTAGATAAGAAAAAAATTAACAAATTAAAATTAAGAAAGACCACAAAAAGGATAAAAGTTTTAATAAATTGGAAAACCTTAATCAAGTGGATAGTTTTCTGGCAAAGTATAAATTGCTAAATTTGAATCCAGAATAATTTAAAAAAAATATAATTAGTACAATATAGGGAAATGGATAATATTATAAAATAATTATTTCTAGCTTATTACTGGAGCAAGATGGCTTGTTAGCCAATTATTCAAAACTCCAAAAGACATATAATGCTTATACTATATAATATGTTACACAACGTAACAAAAAGGAGAAAACTATCCAAGTTGATCTTATAAACTAGAAAATCTTGATAGTTTTGGGTTTGACAAAAAATAAAGCAAACGCTAGGTCAATAGCATTTAGAAATATATATGTATAAATTATAAGTAAAATATTGGCATGTCAAATTCAACTCCACATTAAAAAAAAATCATCTATCATGACAAAGTACAGTTTATTCCAGTAAAGTATAGATGATTCAAGCTTAGGAAATCTATTTACATAATTCATCACTTCAAACTGTCAAGGAAGAGAAGTCTTATGATCATCTCAATTGAGTCCAAAAATGTTATTTGCTGAGAATATCTCTAAGAAAACTCAGAAAGAAAAATGCTTACTTAAAATCATAAACAATATCTACTTTGACCAATAGCTCATGTCACACTTAATGGTGAAACATTTAGAAGACTGCCTTTAAAAATCATGAACAGGATAAGGATGGCTTCTGGCTGTCATTTCTAAAGAAAATATAGCCGGGATTCCGGAGTCTTCTAATCTCTTCCAATCAGCAGTTGCTGATATAGTTGCTACTGCCTACCCTAGTTTTTACATGTGAAATATGAGAGCCAAATGGACACCTTTTCTTGTATGCTGTGGCTTCAATCATGCTATCAGGGAAGACCTGTGAATCTAAAGGATCAAACTCAGCCTGTCGTATGGTTTACCTACTACTGAGAATGGAGTTAGAAGTCCCGTCAGTCTCAATGTCATGAAACTGTTCACAATAGATAAGGAAGAGAAGAAAGATATACAGAGGGCAGAGAAAGAAAGAGAATTTTGAAATGAGTGGTCCCTTGCAATACATTTCTACTTATTTAATCTATCTGTCAGTCAGCATAGTCTTTGTTTTGCTGTGGTACCACATTAACTCTGAAATCTTACTTGGGGCACCTGGGTGGCTCAGTCGTTAAGTGTCTGCCTTCGCTCAGGTCATGATCCCGGGGTCCTGGGATGGAGCCCTGCCTTGGGCTCCCTGCTCCGCAGGAAGCCTCCTTCTCCCTCTCCCACTCCCCCTGCTTGTGTTCCCTCTCTCGCTGTCTCTCTCTCTGTCAAATAAATAAATAAAATCTTAAAAAAAAAAAAAAGAAATCTTAGATACTTAAATAACACGTTTGTTTCTCACTCATGCTACATGTTTAATGAGAATTAATGTGGGGTATTGCTTCATGTAGTTACTCAGGGACCTAGGCTGATGGTGGCTTCACCATCTTGTATTTATATCATCCAGCACACATGACCTCCACAGATGGCTTGGCCAGAGAAGATAAAGAATAGAGATTACTCATGGACTTTTCGTTTTCTCAGTCTAGTAGCAATTAGAGTCAATTTCAATCACATTTCATTGGGTAGAAAGTCTTATGACCATTTAGAATAGCAAGTGGGATATTTGTTGAGCACAAAATGTTGTCTCCCACAAAGATCAAAACTAATTCTCTTTGGTGGCCCTCAGACTCTAACCAGTGTATGAATGAGATCACTGACTGGGATGGAAAAAGTAAGAAAAATGGAGTGACTGTTAGTTTATTTATTCCTTACTCTAAGTAGCTGTGCCCTCTCAGGTGTTACCAGTAAATTAATTTGAAATGTAAATACGAAATATATTCTATAATTGTTCGCTTGACCAGTACTTTCTGCTTATAAACAAACCATATGGGATACCAACATTATCAGAGGGTTGAAGTGATCCTAGACTCGGAAAGTAATAGTAACACTATCAAAACAACAGGTAATACTTGTATTAATCTTCTGTAGTCACATTCCACAAAGTTTGTGGCTTAAAACAACACAAATCTATTATCTTGCTGTTTCCAAGTGTCAGGAATCTTTTTACCTGGGTCATGTGGTCAGGATCTCACCACAATGAAATTAAGATCTCAGCAAGGGCTATTGTCTCACCTGAGGTTCGAGGTCCTCTTCCAATCTCACTGGCTATTGGAATAATTTATTTCCATGCCTATCTTTTAGGTCCCCATTTTCTTGCTGGTTTTCACCTGGGGGCCACTTTTAGTACCTTGAGCTTCCCCTCAGCTGCTTGCTCACAGCCACATCCTCTCACAAAATGGCAGTTCACTTAGTTTTTGAAGCCAGCAGGAGAATCCTTCCAATTCTAAAGGACTGACCTGATTTGCCCAACCCACTGAGGATAATTTTCCTTTTGATTAATTTATAGACAACTGATTAGGAATCTTAAACATGGAAGTGATACCCCATCATATTCAATGGTTCTTGCCATAGTCAAGGGGAAGTGATTAGACAGGGTGCATAGATAAGAAGAAGGAATTTTGGGGCCATCTTTGAATTCAGCCTAAATACACTCATTACATTTACTGAGTGTGTGCTCTGTGTGAGGCATTATAATAAGCATTTTCATGCCTTATTTCATTATTTTATTTCACAAAACCCTATGAAGTAGGTCTTATTTTAGAGATGAAAAACTGAATGTCCCAGAACAATCTACTCAAAGTGTCAGGGGTAGCAATTGCTGAGCCAGAATTTGAACCTAGGTTTGAAGGACCCAAAGTCTGCTTCACTCTGTACTACATTGTGTTTCCTTTTATTGCCATTCATTTAAGAGAACAACTGTTGGATGTGCCCATATGATTGCCCTAGACATTGCTTGCATTGGTGTTGGGTGTTTTGTTTTTTCTCTATGCAACATTTATGTCCATATCCTCTTCTAATGGACATAAGGTTTTATATTAGACTCAAATGCTGCTAGTCCTAGAGCCAGTCTGCTTCCTTAAGAGGTCTTTAGTTATCTCTGATCTGGTCCATCAGTTTTTAACGTAACTTCCTGAAAGCCAGTTTATTTCATCATATCCCAGGTGGTCCCTCTATATACAAAAGTTGTGGAAGGGAACATGATGAAAGAGCTGAGGCCTGGAGAGTCTACTTTCAAAAAAATTTCCAATTTTGGGCAACGCTCTCGGGTCCCCTCCCTCCTCCGGAGTTTGTGCTATCACTTTGCTATCACTCAATAAACTGCTTTGCTGTCCACCAAAAAAAAAAAAAAATCCTATTTTTCTGACATGAGAGAAATGTTACAACACTGTTCACTGAGAGAGAAGGATGTCTTCTTAAGTAGGGTTGTTGTTATTTTTAACCCAAGGCTATAGAAATCTTAATTTTATAATTTATCTCCTTTAGGGATAGATCTTCTAAGTGTTGGGAAGTTTACTTGCGATAGTTTCTGAAGAAATGGCACCAAATGGCCCACACCAGGTGGAATTCTGACCTTGGAGCTTCCGTCATCCCTGTTTAGTGATCTGTGATTAAGTAAATTAGGGGATTTACTTAATCACTAATTCTCTGATTTAGTATTCAGAATGGTGATTCTTGGGGCGCCTAGATGGCTCAGTCGGATAAGCAGCCAACTCTTGATTTCGGCTCAGGTCATGATCTCAGGGTCCTGGGATGGAGCCCTGTGTCAGGTTCTGTGCTCTGCAGGGAGTCTGCTTCTCTCCCTCTCCCTCTGTCCTTACCCCTGCTCACGTGCTCTCTCTCTCTCTAAAATAAATAAATAAATCTTAAAAAAAAAAGAATGATGATTCTCAGATTGAAAGGGAGCATAAATTTCAACCAGGGTACATTCTTTTTTTCAATTTTTTTTTCATTTTTTTTCCAACCCTTTATATGTGGTTACATATCCTAAGAAGTACTTTCCTTTGTTTACCCTTTCCTCATTTCCATACTCTCAAATCACTGTTGTAACAAGGCACCTTACCAATGGCAGTAGATACTATCTTTTGGATGTATTGATATTGAAAAATTGTTTGATAATAATTGGCCTAGAAATTAAGAAATGTATTGGAATCTGTTACTCAACTTTTGAATGGGAAATACTGTTGTAAAGAGAAATATTGCATATATTAATAGCTCTTACAAGTTATTACTTTTATTCTGGGACTGATTGTGTTTTTACAAGTTTATGAGAGTGATGTTAACATATTCTTATGTGACTGACTTTGGAAAACATAAGTTGATAATAGAGCCTTGGAGCTGAAGTCATGCAATTTTGGAAGTTGTGGAGGAGCATTCCAGCTATAGCTGCTGAATGAGAAGTCCAGACTCTAACCAGTGACCCTCTGAGTAGGGTTCAACCGAAGAAAGTTGGGAGGTTGGTGGTCGTTTATGTATAGTTAGATAATTAAAAAAATATACATTAGGTGATTTTGCTGGCTTGAACATCAGATAGGGTTTGAAGCTTTAAATTTTATGGAATGAAGTGTCAGACAATTGTATATTGCTTTATTTGGACTTAAATGATACTACTTTTGGGGGCAAAGATTGCGTAGAGGGAAAGCACTATCTCTTTGGAGCCAGACTGCATGGATTCTAGTCCCCTCGATTAGTGGAGAAATTAACTAGAGGTAGTTACTTAACCTATGTGTTTTCTAATCTATAAAATGAGAATGGTACTAGCATCTACTAAATAGGGTTATGTGAGGATCAAATGGATTAATGTCTGTCAAAGTACTCAGCACAGTGCCTGACACATAGTAATTAATCAATGTTAGCTATAAATAGGGTGCCAGTGTAGTTGGACAATAGAATGAGTAATATTTTGAGAATTGGGAATAGTCTAGGGGTGACTGCTAGACTTAGTATATAAGATGGGATAAGGTCACTTGAAATATTTCACTGGCTTCTGAATAATATCAAACAGCATTTATGAATGACTTTGGGGCTGGAAGGAAAAACTGGAAATAATTCTCATAAAGATGCAGGTCATTTTCAGGAATAATCCTTAAAAGACAAAAACAACAGCCAGAAAAGACTATAGACTTACAAATACATTGCTTTAACTCAAGGAAGAAAGAGTGTTTGGGAGTGTGGGTTACAAGATTTAATCTCTAAGGGGAATTGAAGTATTCCCACCCCTACTGCCACTTTAGTCCTCAGGAAGAGTAACTTAGATGAGAGACAAACAGGTAATGGACCCCTCAATCACATTATCTTAGGCCAATGGCTTGGGGCTTGATTTTCTGTGGGAGAAATATTCATACCATAAGTAAAATTGAATCTACCTTGAATACTTTCTGAAATAAGTTGGTTAAGAAACAAACAGATAAATCTCTCAAATCTAGAAACAAATTAAACCGATTCATTTGATCATTCTCTTACTCCCCTCTTTGGGCCTTCTCTTAAATCTTTCTCACACTGTTCTCTTTGATTTCTTTCACTAGCATTTGTGACATGTGGTAGGGTAGGCCTGAGAGGACATAAGTCATGCAAGAGCCTGTGTGTGTCCAGAGGAAAAGAGTAGTGAGGGTCACAGTTGCTTGTCTTTACTCTAAGCCTTGTACATAAAGCATGGATGCTCATACCTGGTTCAGTTATCTTCTCCAGAGAAGACCTGATGAAGATTTGGATCCAAGCGCCAGTTGGAAGTAAAGGGCAGGTGTAGTCTGTACTACAAATGTGGGGTTAATGATTTGTGGTTTTAAGTCCTTTGAGTCCTGATATCTTTCTTTTACTTTACAAATACTCACCATTACTAGTATTAACATTGTTCTCGAATTTCTCCTCAGTGTGTAGAGATAATTCAAATTGGCCCCTCAAAATCCATTTCCAATATCCCTCTGGTATAGAGGTTGGAAAGTAAATACCTATGGCAGGAGTAACATGTAAGCCAGTGATGTGTAGGCAAAAGTCCTCGGGAGGGCTTCCTTTCATAATGGAAAGCAAAATGTCACAAGAGAAACTCCTTCACTCCTTGCCTTTCAGTCCTTTCCCTGGGAGGAATGCAGAAGTAGCACCCGAAGGGGGAACAGTCACCTTGAATGGTCGTGCAATATGGGCAACATGCCTAGAAAAGCAGGAAGAATGCACAGCTGCTAGGCAGAACTGCCTTCTTCCCAACTTCTTTCGATAAACTTAGTTGAAGTGTAACAGATGTAGAAAAGTGTAGAAATCATGAGTACAGCACACATCTGTGTGACCACTACTTGAATCAAGAAAGAGAATATTATTAGCACCAGACAAATCCCTCTCATGCAATTTACCTGTCATTAACCTTCTCCCCAGAAGGCAATCACTGTTTTGACATCTATCATCATGGAACACTTTTTCCTGTTTTGAAACTTTACATAAATGGAATTGCACAGTATATGTTCTCTTTTTAAAAATTGTTATTATTTTTAAAGATTTTTATTTATTTACCAGAGAGAGAGAGCACAAGCAGGGGAAGTGGCAGGCAGAGGGAGAAGCAGGCTTCCCGCTGAGCAGGGAGCCCGATGCGGCACTCAATCCCAGGACCATGGGATCATGACCTGAGCTGAATGCAGACGCTTAACCAACTGAGCCACCCAGGCATCCCCCTTTTTAAAAAATTAAATAGCAATGTGACTTTTCTAGACACGCTGGGAATATATTTTAGCAGAAATAAACCCAAAGTAAAATAAGTAAGATATATGTTAGGTGGTGATAATTATCATGGAGAAGAATTGCAGGGAGATAGAGTATGTTGTTGGGGCGAGGGGTGGCAGGGAAGATTATAATTTCAGATCAAGTGGTCAGGAAAGGCTGCAGTAAGAAGGAGGCAAAGGCCTGGGGGCAGGCAGGGAGGTTAGGGAGGAGACTTAACCTGGGTGTTTGCCAGACTCTGTTAGAAATCACATTTTCATGTATACTTTTTTTTTTTTAAAGATTTTATTTATTTATCTGAGAATGAGAGAGAGAACACAAGAGGAGAGAGGGTCAGAAGCAGAAGCAGACTCCCCGCCGAGCAGGGAGCCTGATGCGGGACTCGATCCTGGGACTCCAGGATCATGACCTGAGCCAAAGGCAGTCGCTTAACCAACTGAGCCACCCAGGCGCCCTTCATGTATACTTTTTAAAAAAGATTTTTATTTACTTGAGAGAGAGAGAGCATAAGCTGGGCAGGGGAAGGGCAGAAGGAGAAGCAGACTCTCCGCTGAGCAGGGAGATGATAAGCGGGCGATCCCAGGATCCTGAGATCATGACCTGAGCCGAAGGCAGATGTTTAACCAACTGAGCCACCCGGCGCCCCTTCATGTACACTTTTATGAACACATAATAGTACCAGGGTTTCTGTAGGTCATGGGAATAGGCAACAGTTTCCCCTTCTTGCTGACAGCTTCTTCACCAGTCATTTGGACTTTTATTTTTCAAGACCAAGTGATAGAGTTCCATTAATTAGCACAAAGTGGAAAAAAAACAACAACCCTGAAAAGGTCAAAATTCACAACATGAAAAGGAATGGCAGAATTGGATTATTAACAAACGGAATAGGGGGCATGTAACATTGGACCCTTTGCCTTCTATTCCTACTTCCAGGTGACTACATGCTATGGATTGTTGAATGTTTTTTTCCAACCATAAATGGAGAGTATACCAATTGGATGATGCATTTCTCTCCCTGGTTCGCAAGAGGCATCTACTCCAGCCCAGCCCCAACTTCACCTCCAATCCAGATTGATTTCAATTCTTCCTTTACAGTGCTGTCAGAAGGTCCTTTCTAAAATCTAAATGTGGTGCAGCTCTCTCCTGAAACTCCTTCAAATGGAAAACTCTCATTATGATTTATAAGGCTGTGTAAGTTTAGACTGTACCTACTTTTCAAGTCTCCTATCTCACGCTTCTGCCACATCCCTGACGTATTCTAGCTAGATATCTTACCCCTTTGCTTTTCTGCATAGTTCTGTTTTCTTATATGTCCTCTCTTCTTTGTCTTCCTCAGTCATGGAGGGGAATGGCTCTGCCATGGTGCTCAGGCAAACTTGCACACATCTCCATAGGTTATGCTGGCAAAGGCTTGAACCACAACTAATCTGAAGCTTAGAAGAAGCCTTGTGATCCTCGTGAGATGATAGGAGGTTTGTGAGGAGCTCCTATGAGGTTACCTCTCACTCACCTCCCTATTTACCTTGGGAGGCTATTAAGTTTCTCATCACCTCCCAAGTTCTGTGAGGTATGAGGCTTTCTGTCCCATCTCCTTCAGACTAGAGCTGCAGACCATAACACCACTTAGCAGCAGTCTGGAAGTGGCTCCTCAGCAATGGGGTATCCCACAACTCATATTGCAGTCAACAGCATCTTTTGTTTTCATGTCATCCTTTCTTGGTGTGTAGCACAGACTCAGGGAGTTGGCACTTTCAGCTATTCTTCCTTTCCCTGTCAATGCAAGTAATAAGCTCTCAGGATCTAACAGTGGCTCATTATATCTTCACTGACTGGGTCTCTTGGCTCTCTTCGTGTTTTGTGCTTAACCAATAATTCCCGTGATTCCTTCAAGTCTCAACTCAGTCTTCTCATTCTGAGGACTTTCTTGTCCAACAGGTTGCCTTAAATACCCTTCTCTCCCCACTCTTAATAAATCCTGTACACACCTAGATTATAAAGAGATTGTAGGTATAAATAAATTATGTCCTAACAGGTTTTAGGTTTACAGAAAAATTTCCCAGAGAATACAGAGATTTTTTCAAAATACCTCCGCCCCTCTCAGTTTTCCCCATTATAAATATCTTGCATTAGTTTGGTACATTTCTTACAAGTAATGAACCAAAATTGATACATTATTATTAACTAAAGTCCATACTTTACATTAGGGCTCACTCTTTGTGTTGTATTTTCTAAGAGTTTTTACAAATGAATAATGTCAAGTGTCCGTCATCACAGTATCATGCAGAACAGTTTGTCTGCCATAAAAATCCCCTGGGTTCCATCTATTTATCCCTTTCTTCGAACCACTGGGAACCACTGATCTTTTTACTCCTTAGTTTTGCCTTTTTAGGAGGTTATGTATTTGGAATCATACTATATGTAGCGTCTTCAGACAGGCTTCTTTCACTTAGCAATATACATGTAAATTTCCTCTGTGTCTTTTATGGTTTGAGAGATCATTTCTTTCTAATTTCACCCCATTGTGGTTGGAGAAGATATTTTGTATGATATATTATCTTTTAAAAATCTATTGACTTAATTTATGGCCTAACATATGGTCTTTCTTGGAAAGTGTCCCATGTGTACTTGACAAGAATGTACATGCTCTTGTTGGGTAGAGTGTTCCATATGTTGGTTAGATCCAGTTGGTTTCTTGTATTGTTTTAAGTTCTCTATTTCTTCGCTTATCTTCTGTCTAGTTGTTCTATCCATTATTGAGAATGTGGGATTGAAGTCCCCAACTATTTTTGTAGAATTGTCTATTTCTTCTTTCAGTTCTGCCAGTTTTTGCTTCATATATTTGATGGTCTGTCATGTTTATGATTGTTATAACTTCTGGCTGTTTTGAACCTTTTACTTTTTAAAATATGTAACTTTATTTAATATATAATGTCTTTCCTTGTCTCTGGAAAACACTTTTGATTTAAAGGCTATTTTGCATGATATTAGCATAGCCATCTCTGCTCTCTTTTGGTTACTATTTGCATAGAGTATCTTTCCTCACACTTTCATTTTCAGTCTATTTGTGTCTTTAGATCTAAAGTGAGTCTCTTACAGGCAGTATATAGTTGGATTGTGTGTTTTTATCCATTCTACCAATCTCTGTCTTTTCCATTTAACTCAAAGCAGAAAATATGATTGGAAGTGATCCCACTCCTTCTGCCACTTTAGTCCTCAGGAAGAGGAACTGAGATATGAGACAAATACAATATTAAGTCTTCCAATTCACGAACATGTAACATCTTTCCATTTGTTTGTGTCTTGCTTAATTTCTTTTGTCAGCGTTCTGTAGTTTTCAGTGTAGAAGTCTTTCACTTCCTTATTAAGTTTATTCTCTAGTATCTTATTCTCTTTGGTGTAAATGGGATTGTTTTCTTAATTTCCATTTCAGATAGTTCATCATTAGTGTAATAGAAATGCAATTGATTTTGTATCCTGCAACTTTACTTGATTTATTTTTTAGTTCTAACATTTCTTTAATAGAGTCTTTAGGATTTTCTCTATATAAGATCATGTCATCTGCAAACAAAGATAATTTTACTTCTTCCTTTCTGATTTAGATGCTTTTTATTTCTTTTTCTTGCCTAATGCTCTGGCTAGAGCTTCCAATACTATGCTATATAAAAGTGGTAAGGAGTATCCTTGCCTTGTTCCTGATCTTAGAGGAAAAGCATTTAGTTTTTCTCCATTAAGTATGATGTTAACTGTGGGCTTTTTGGATATGGCCGTTACTATATTGGGATACTCTCCTTTAATTTCTAATCTTTTGAGAATTTTTTTATGACTGGATGTTGAATTTTGACACTTTTTTCAGATCTATGGAGATGATCATTCAATTTTTATCCATTATTCTGTTAATGTGGTGTATCACATTAGTTGATTTGCGTACGTTGAACCATCCTTGCATCCCAGGGATAAATCCCACTTTGTCATCAGGTATGATTCATTTAACGTACTGTTGAAATCAATTTGCTAATATTTTGTTGAGGATTTTTTGCATTTATATTCATCAAGGATATTGGCCAGTAGTTTTCTTTTCTTGTACTCTTCCTATCTGCCTTTGCTATTAGGGTAATTCTGGCCTTATAAAATATGAGTTTGAAAGTGTTTCCTCCTCTTCAACTTTTGGAAAAGTTTGACAAGGATTGGCATTAATCATTTAAATGTTTGATAGAATTAACCGGTGTGGCCATCAGGTCCTGGACTTTTTTTTCTTGAGACGTTTTTGATTAGTAACTGACTCAGTCTCCAAGCTAGTTATAGATCTATTCAGACTTTTTATTTCTTCATGATTCAGTCTTGGTATATTGTATATTTTGGGGAATTTATCTATTTCTTTTAGGTTATCTAACTTGTTGGTATATACTTGTCCATAATGGTCTCTTAGGATCCTTTTTATTTCTGTGGCATCAGTTGCAATGTCTTCTCTTTTATTTCCAACTTTGAGTCTTTTTTTTCATAGTAAGTCTGTTGAAGGTTTGTCAATTTTATTTATCTTTTTGAAAAAAAATCAGCTCTTAGGTTCATTGATTTTTCCTATTGCTTTTTATTCTCTATTTCATTTATTTCTGCTCTAATCTTTATCATTTCCTCCCTTTTGCTAACAGGGGACTTAATTTGTTTTTCTTTTTCTAGTTTCTTGAGGTATAAAGTTAGGTTCTTTATTTGAGATCTTTCATCTCTTTTTATGTAGGTGTTTACTGCTATAAGCTTCTCTCTCAATGCCACTTTTGCTGCATTCCTTAAGTTTTAGTATGTTGTATTTTCATTTTTACTTGTCTCAAGATATTTTCTAATTTCTCTTTTGATTCTTTTTAATCCATTGGTTGTTCAAGCATATGTTGTTTAATTTCCACATATTTGTGATGGGCCTTTAAATGAATGCTTTGGCATGTATATGGCTTTTATGATAATTGTTTTTAATTTGCATGCCTGTGGGACATTAAGCTCTTCTTTTCTTCTCTGCAGCATCCTGTACCCATCTCAATTGTTGTCTATATCACATTTCATTCTAATAGTTGCTTACACAGTTGTACACAGCATCCTGGATTGTGACTACATTGAAGGTACTGTCTCATCTAGTCTTCACAGTGCCTAGCTCAGTGTCTGGTGGATTATGGGTGCCAGTAAATGTTTCTTGAATCAGTGAATAAATTAATGGATTTAAATATTTGTGTGTCAGGTATATTTTAATATCCCCCAATATAAGAATATGTGCCAGGAATAATTGTATGCTATAAATGTTGAGTTCAAAAATCCCGCACAGTTTTAAGAAGCATGAGGTTTTGAAAGGAGAGAGTGACATCCATGCGTTAACCCCAGGAGGCACAACAAGGAATCCCACGTTTGAAGACATGAATAACACTTCATTACAAAAGTCTATTTTCTACCATATCCCTAGAGCAGCTAACACAGGAATTGTCAGTTTTCAACCTATTTGCAACTGCTACATTTTATTTTTCTCTTCAAGGGCAATATGGATTTTAGTAATTTTAGTGCTCTAGAGAAGCACCGCATTTGAGCACAAGTTTCTGTTCTAATAAAGCAAGTAGCTGACTTTTTAATTCTCAGAATGTGATATTGTTGTTTTGTTATTTTCCTTAGTGAAATAAAAGACTTTAGAAAATTTTTAGAAAAAGTTTAGGAGTAGACAGAAGGCCAGAGGAAAAAAGAAAACAAAGAAGTCTGGAAAATTGATATATATCAATCAATTGATATATATCAAATCAAGTGATTTGATAGCAATCAAAGCATGTTTAAATTTGTAAAATCAATGTGTAATATTGTATTTTTATTGGATTCAAACAGATTTCAAAGGTAATTTGCTTTAATATTAATTTTTAAGTTTTTGCACATTTCATCTAATATGCTGAAACCATCATAAATTTATTTATTCTGGTTTGTTACCAGAAAAGGCATTTGTTTATACCTGTTTGTTCTTTGCCTTATATTTAAGTTTTACATGTCTAATTTGGCAAGGATTTATTCTTACTAATCACAAATAGGGATTCCCAGCTATATCCAAGGAATTTAAATATGTGTAACTCAGATGTAATTGACACATGCCATTTTGATAACAAATCATACTGATAATTCTCTCTTGACCCTGACCAGAATAATAGCATATTTAATAATATAAGAGAAATTCATGGGGGAAAACAATGGTTTCATATAGTCCCAAAATAATGGCTTTTTTTTTTTTTTTGGCTCCTTACAAAAATTTTGCCCTAATGGTTGCAGAATGCTTTCACATGTATTTTTTTACACATATTATTTTGTCTTCAACTCATATTGTTATATTCATCATAAGAGGTTCAGAGGGTCAGAGAAGTTAAGCAACTTCCCCAGCATTACTCAGCTCAAGTGCATAGCAGAGGTGCCAATTGAACTCCGATCGAACAAGGAGCATTTTACAGACAACCTGTTAGGAACTTATCTGTTGAGTGTGTGTTTTATGAAGCATCTCCTTCAGCCGTGAGAAGAAAAGCAAATGTATCCT
Source organism: Halichoerus grypus (assembly GCF_964656455.1). Taxonomy (NCBI): domain Eukaryota; kingdom Metazoa; phylum Chordata; class Mammalia; order Carnivora; family Phocidae; genus Halichoerus; species Halichoerus grypus. The sequence continues at coordinate 89,882,020 of NC_135712.1, forward strand.
ACTTCCTGGAACAAACTAATCAATCCCTAACAATTAATAAATATATCCATGCATAAACAAACTTTATTGCCAGCACTGAGGTAACTGGCACTTCAGTTTCCTCCAAATCTTTTAGGCTTGTAACAACAGTATTATAATGTTTCAGTTGATGGTATATGCAGTAGCATTCTATAATGGCGTAAGATCAACTATTTCTTTTGGACTCTTGTTAATCACTTTCAAAGGATCAGCTATTAACTGCAATATCACTTCTATTTTTTTAATATTTATAGAGTTCTCATATATGTTAGATTTTGTTCAGAATATAAATAGCTTAAATCCCTATTACCTGATGTAGTAGTTCCCCACCATATACCACCAAGGGCCTTTTTCTGTAATTTGTGTCTACTGATGGTTCAGACAAATATTTGTTTTCCAAGCAAACTGTTTACAACAGTTTACCATGGTCTCATTTGGGGAGAATAGGATTTTTCTCTAAGGATTTTAAAAATATTTAAATTTATTTGAGATTTGTGTAGCTACTTTTTGGGTGCCTGGGCTCCAAGAATTCTAGGCTGTCTTGTACCAAGGTTTGGCTCCTTGGCCAATCCACACACACACAGAGCAGGCAGCACTTCCATAATGAGACTGGGGTGGTAACCATCCACTCTTCTGCTTGGACACACTCCCTACCCTAAAATCCCTACATTTTCCCTGTTTCCTTGGGTGAATTGAATCCAGGCTCCAGAAGGATCTTATTTTTTAGTCCAGAAGTAACTTTAAATGAAAAAATGTTGAGTGTTACAGAATAAAAAAAAAGTCCTGAGCAAAGAATTGGGGAAAATAGAGAGAAGCTGACTCCATGAGAAGGGGTAAGATGTGGGAAGGTTAGAGTCAGGAGGCTGTGGGAAGCTTGGAGGCAACTTGGGAACAATGATGGAGTTAGATGCTTAGGAGATGTTAAGATGGTGAGTAGTAACTAAGTGGTAACTTGTGTCACTAAGCTTAGTCCAGCCTTATGCTAACACAACACACCTTCTCTTTCATTTTAGTAGCCTCCCACTGCAATTACAAATGCAGCATTCTTTAGAACACATTATTTTTCTTTCTTTCTCCTGCTTTCATCTTTTTAAATTTCTTATTTGGTGTGATATTGGTGGGATAAGATTTTCCTGATAATGTCTGGGTTCAAGTTTAAGAATGTTAAGGGTTCTTATTCAATTGAACTGAGTTTATGGATATTGATTCTCAGAAAAGGTCAAAGCCTAGAATTAAATGAATTATATGACTATTCAAATAGGATTTATTTTAAGTTGTGATATGATATGGGTCCTACTTTTGGCCTCAAAAAACATATCTCTAGTTTTGTAGTCATGTATACGTCACTTATGCTATCTGAGCTTTAGTTTAGGCTCTACTTTAGCCCAGACTGGGGAGTGCCTGAGAAGACTTCTAGAAGTCACATTACCCCATGTTTAGTGAGAGAGCAAAAAGTAGCCTTTGTAATTTGATTAGAGGCCATATAAAGACAGGCTAGAGAAGCTGACTAGGAAGTATGAGGTCCTATTATGAAAAATATAAAGCTGAAAAAAGATTTAGATTCTAATGGTACTCAAACTAAAAGGTTTAGTCTGAAATATTAGCTGAAAGTAGGATCCTCTAGATTTAACCAGATGCCAGAAATGTTGCTTCAGGTACATCTTAACTGAAGAAATAAAACAATGTACAAAAATGTGTGTGTGTATGCATATATACATTAATATAAATATATACTATATCTTTCTATGTATTATTTTTTTAATGGGGAAATTCCTGTTGGAAATTCTGGTTTGGTTTCTATTCCAGATTAATCACAGCCATGGTGAGCAAATCAGATGTGTAAATTACGGCCCCTTGAGTAGCTGTTTCATTTAAAGATTTTTTTTAATTGTAAAAGATAATATACACTAACAAGGGCATAAAACATGAATACATAGTTTAATGAATTATTGTAAATGCAAACACTTGTGTAGGCACCTTGCAGTTCCAGAAAGAGAATGTTATTAGCACCCCTGAAGCTCTCTGTCCACCCCTCAATTATAACTGTCTCCCTCTGAGAAGTAACCACTAATCCAGCTTCTATGGTAATCATGTCTTTGTTTTGCTTTATAATTTTAACACCATAGGCTGCATTGCTAAACAAGAGAAATTAGTTTTGCTTGTTTACGAGGGCAATATATTTTTGGCTAGAAGTGATTTAGCATATGTGGAAGCCCAGGTCATCACCTCTCAGTACTGATTACGTCCATATGAGCCAATGACAGTATAAGGAGCAAAACGTGTTCCCCCAAACCAGCCTAGCAATGCCTTTATTAGTAAGTTCATTGATTTTCAAACAATATTTTCTCCCATTTAGGCTCTTTTTCTCTTGATTCCTCCTTTTAATCGCCCTGCTCCTTTAAAAATGTCACTGGATATAAATGTGAAAACAGAGTTTCATAATGATGGTTTTGTTTGGTTTTTTGTTTTTACATCTTGAGCTATTTCTACTCTCATCACTGTAGACTGTTCCAACCTTGACTTCGATTAAGCTAATTAATTGCTGTTTGTCTACACAGCAGTGTAATTCACAAAAGCTGGAGATATTGTTTAATTCAATCTTGCTGATGCCTAGAAAGACTGTTGAGCCATTTGGAAAAAAGCTGTGGCTTGGACAGCTCTTAGTACCATTCTGCCATCTCCTGTGTAGATCAGACTATTGATCTCATAAAACTTATGGATGTACTTCAAATTGTTTTACTTGTACAAACCAATCTAAGAAGAGTTTAGCCCTTTAAAAAGCAGCTGCTGGGCATAGAGAGGCTAAGAGTTCAATGCCTCAGAGTATTTGGGGCTAGTAGGGAAAAATGAAGTTATTTTTCTTCAGATCAAAAAAGACTAAAGGGACAAAGACTCCAACACATTAATAAATGAGACATGACCCTTTCCACTGATCCCAGATATTAAAGTTGCTTTTCCAAAGTAAGAGTTTTATTTTTCAAGAGAGACAGGGTCATGTGGGAAAGAATAAGATCAGAAAATGAAAGGTGATGTCACATCAGAGTAGTTATAATTAATAAGTGTTACTGGAAACACTGTAAGAAATGTCAAGTAGGTAAAAAACATAATTTTAAATGACTATTGTAACTTAGAATGTTGTTTTCAAAAGAAAAAAATACTTTCAGATACAAATTGATACATACTTAACTGGATCAAGCTCAGTTACAATTAGATTAAATACCAGATGTACAGTGAATGATTTCAGGGCACATAGAATTAATCTTTCTTAGTTCATCGTGTGAAAAAGATAAGTCACCCTATGGCCAATGTCTCTTCCTCATTTTGGGAATCGTATGTAACAAGGTTAAAGACTTTGTAGTATTGGAAATTAAAAATATATACAAAAGTAGAATAATAATGGCTCCCTATTTCCATCACTCACCTTCAAAATGAGCAACTCAGGATCGTTGATGCCTTACCTGGATACCATGTCCTTTCCTTAGAATAACGTGTCAGTACTTATCTGCAAATATATGGATGTTTATTGTTGTTTTTATAGTTATCTTTGATGTTTTATGTTTGTAAAATCCTTTCTCTCAAATAATTACTCCATTTTTTTCTTCTCTTGCATAATAGTTCTCAAACCTTAGTGCAGGTGAAAATCATTAGGAAAGCATCTAGGATAGAGCTCAAGAACGTGCATGTTAAACACACATACTGAAAATTTTGATGATACTGATCTGTGGAGCCCATTTTAAAAGGCATGACTGTAGAAATTCATACTAGAGTTTCAAAGTATTTCAGTGAAGTTAAAAGGAAAATGTTTCACTTTTAAGGTTTTTTTCCCCATCTATGTTCATTGTAAGTATTTAGAACTCAGCAATGTAACACCATTTGCCATTTCCCTTCATGATGATTCTACATTTGTTCTCAGTTTAAATGATTTTAAGTTTGATGTAAGTAAAATATAGATGTTATATTCTTATATAAATTGAGGTTTTATCACCTCTTCTAGGAGATGTTTGCTTTAGCAAGCTGTTTCTGATCCTGTCTATTTTTGCTATGGTAATTATTATTTAATTTTATTAATCGCATAGCTGAAGTACTCTTTGGGAGGGAAGAGATAACTTTGGGTTTCTCTTAGAAAAAAGTAAACAGCAGCTAAATATAAAAAGGCATTCTTCTTATTGGTTAAGGAAAAGTTAGAAAATTCTTCTGGTGGAGAAATACTTGGGTGCTCTAGTTCCACTTTTGACTCTGTTCATGAAGAGAGATGCAGAAAAATGAAAGATGAGTGGGGAGACTTAAAAGTCAAGCTAACCTTTGGCCAAAATTCTTGGAGTAGAATGATCATTGTGAGGAAAAGCTAATAATGTCTCCTTTATAAGTTGTAAGTAAGCAGGGGTTCTCACTAGAGACATAAAAGCTTTCCCTGTTCAAGAAAGTCTAAACAGACATTGAAAAACACTCTCAGCGGGCATCATTTTAAATGATTTCGATCTCTATTGACCACAAGTGTAAGTCTGACCGGCTGAGATGTGTGGTTACCAAACATTCCAAAAGGAAAATGAAAACCAAAGATTAACTTTTCTGCCTGTAAAACACCCTTAAGGATTTGCCTTTGTCTTGGCTGCCCATGCTGGACTCCAAATGAAAGGGCCATCACCCTGGAGACTTAAATTTTCAACTTATTTTCCTAAATATCCCAACTGCACATCCTACCTCTTCTTCTTATCTCTGGTCTCAGCCCAGATCCAGATAAGCCCTTGCTTCTTGCTTTCACTAAGGCTATATTTCAGACTCTGGGAATCATGATTCTGTTGGTCCCCTCCCTTGCCCTGATTACTGAGTATGTAAAGGAAGGACAGTTCAGGAGGTACTTGGACCTCTGCCCTGCGAAGGACAGCTCAGGGTTCCTATGCTAGCTCATAGGCCACTTCCCTATACCTTTTTCCAGATACAGTAGAAATCATATTTCTTTGTAGAATGTTTTAGTCCTCTAAGGGGTGTTCCAAATTGTGGAAGGAGGACTTTTGCTCCTGGTCCTCTAGGAATAACAGGTTGTACCATCAGAGAGAACACCATTTTCTGGGTAACATGGTAGTTTCTCATCTTGCATCATTCAGTGGGGGTTCTGGAGCCTGGGTATAAGCACACTTATGAACAATGGTATGGGTATGCCTGTGGAGGAAGATAAATAGAATTATTAAGATAGAGTCTTCAATCATCTTTAGTCGCTTCAGCTTTTAGGCTAAAGGTAAGTATGGATATTGCAGGAAGCCCCAAAGAACATCTCACACCATTCTAATGTAATTCTTACACAATGACAGATGTATTTGAGATCCTCCTAGGTCACCAGTTGTACAAATCAGCTAGACGTTATTAGTAGATGTAAAAGGCAGATGGGGTACTGAGGGTTGAAGGAAAACAGTGGAAAAGGAACTCATAATCTCCATGGAAGCTAATATTATGGGTAAAGGAATGAAAGGAGCCATATTCAAATTCTATGGTGTCAAGGTAGTTGTGCTAGGAATGTGCTAGTAGGTAATAGAGGACTATAGATCAAGGGATATGCTCCACTAGGCCATCAGTTTAATTTCTAAGTAGGGGATTTGTTAATATAGCCTGTGAGTCCCTTAAGCAATGTCATCAAAAGCTAGGAGACTTTGGAGAAGAATACTCTAATTTTAAAGGATATGTGTTTAAGTATTTGAATATAATGTCATACTACGTGCAACTTATATCCAAATAGTTTAGTCAAAAGAGAAGGAAGGATAAAGCAATGTGGCAAAATGTTAACAATTGGTGAATCTCTGTGAAAGGTGCCATTCTTTCAATGTTTCTATGGCTTTGAAAACTTTGAAAATAAAAATTGGAGAGTAAAAGAAATAACACAAATATATTTATAAATATGAAGGTAAATACCATGTAAAGGAATCAAAAGAGTTGAAATTGATTGTTTCTAGAGAGAATATCTGATAATAGTGGCTGACTGCTGTTTTTCCTTATATGACTTTTAGTACTATTTAGTTTTTAAACCCTCTGAATATGTTACTTTGACAAAAACTAAACAATAGCTTTAAAAGGAAAAAAATCAAATAGGCAAACTGGGAGATCAGATTGCCAGATTCATGGAATTGGAAAACCCATTGATAAATATGCTGGAACAGTTTTATTTACATGTATAAGAAAAAAAATGCATATGAGGGAGTAAGTCAGAGATGAAACAGAAGGAGTCTGAGTATCAGAAGAGGGGACAATATTCTCTATGGCCACTCAATTCAATCTTTCTTAAGAAGTAATACAAGATTATTTATTCATGAAAAATTACATGACTTTGGCCATTTCACTAATTAAATGAAATCAGTAGATGCATTTACTGACTTACTATGTCTTTTTTTTTTTTTTTTAAGGATTTTATTTATTTGACACAGAGAGACACAGCGAGAGAGGGAACACAAGCAGGGGGAGTGGGAGAGGGAGAAGCAGGCTCCCTGCTGATCAGGGAGCCCGATGCGGGACTTGATCCCAGGACCCTGTGATCATGACCTCAGCTGAAGTCAGATGCTTAACCAACTGAGCCACCCAGGTGCCCCTTGACTTACTATGTCGTAAAGTTGTTGTCTCTATATACCTTAGTCTCATGGATAGGCTGTGTAGGTATCCTAGAAATCTAATATACTAACTACTGATTCTTGTTCAAGAGACCAGAGACCATTATGGGTAGAGGAATGCAGGGAGATACTTGACATTTTATGATTGTAATGGGGAAATTGCTGACTATTCTCATGTTTATGGTTTGATTTTATTGTTGTTTGTTTAACAAAAATACAAGGTCCCCCGAGGGCAGAGGGAATCCTGATGATACTTCTCTGTGTTCCAGAGGTGTTTTTTTTTTTTAAAGATTTTATTTATTTATTTATTCATTTGAGAGAGCGAGAATGAGAGAGAGAGAGAGAGAGCACATGAGAGGAGGAGGGTCAGAGGGAGAAGCAGACTCCCCTGGTGAGCAGGGAGCCCGATGTGGGACTCGATCCCAGGACTCCAGGATCATGACCCGAACCGAAGGCAGTCGCTTAACCAACTGAGCCACCCAGGCGCCCCTGTGTTCCAGAGGTTTTATCAATGTGCTTTTAAATGGCCTCATCCTTGATTTCTAAAAAAAAGCGTAGTCTGGTGATAGCCAGAGCAGACACTGGACGCTTAAGTAGCTTGGGCAGTGGGTGGATGATAGGGCTAAGTGGTTGAAATGCTCTCTACATCTAAATTAACAGGAATTATTATCAATTTCAACAGGAAATTGGCCTTACACGACCAAGGCTTAGACTATTATGCTGCTGGATGTTTCTGAATCTTGGCACCAGTGAATATGGGCTGCAAGTCCTTTTTCTCTGCTCTGTTATTCTATTCTCGCTCTTGGTTGAGGTACAAGAATTGCATAGCTTCATTCTTCACTGATGTTGCCTCATGTCAAAGCTGGTAAATGTCCTTAGTGGCCATTTCATTATAGATTGTCACAAGCTGCAACTTAGGGCTGAGCTGCCTTGGAGGCCATGTGATCCAAATGACTTTGCTTCAGGATGGAAGAGAGATCCTGACCCAAATCAGTCTTTGTGCAAAAGAGAAATAAATCTTTATTATGTTAGGCTACCACTGAGACTGAGAATTTGGTGTGTCTTCATTATGGCAGCTAGAAATGATTATCCTCATTAAATACCATATGATTTGGAGAAAGAACTGGAAGATCTCCAGGTCCACAGTGAACCACGACAATGGCATTAGGGACCTCAGAGGTACTTGTGGGATAAGGGTTCTGAGTTCTAAAGTAAGAGAGTAGATTCCACATATGTGATTAGATCATGGTTCCTGGCCGACAGAATTAGATGAGAGCCTTCAGCAGCTGCCACAAGTTAAGCTCTGCAATAAATCTCAGTTGTTCCTTAGAGAGAGAAAAATCAGTCACTTAAGGATACAGAGAGGCTCATGAAAGATATTACTCCAGGTTGTTCTCGTATGTGGATCCCAGATGTCATCCTGAAGACCCCTGGAGAGAAGGGTGTGAAATAACTGCCTGATCTCCGGTTCTAGGTGAAAAGCAGATTATGACAGCCATTCAGTGTTTGATCTCACATCCATTTCCAGCCTTCTTTTGCTCTGCTTTGTATCACAAAGGTTTGACCCTGCTGGCTTCCATTTGGTTTGGCCGATGGAAGGAATTGGCAGGAAATTGGATGGCAGAGAAGTCAGAAAACTCTGGCTAGAGTTTTATTCCCTTGTACTCTGACTTGGGAGAGATTTATGGTACTGGCCATGCCTCTTGTGGTACTAGCTTACCATTCAGTTCTTCCTTCTGTGGTCTCATTTTCTTTTTCTTTTTCTTTTTTTTTTTTTTTTTACAGATTTTATTTATTCATTTGAGACACAGAGATACAGACAGAAAGAGAGAGCATGAGCAGGGGGAGAGGCAGACAGAGAGGGAGAAGCAGGCTTCCCGCTGAGCCGGGAGCCCGATATGGGGCTCGATCCCAGGACCCTGGGATCATGACCTGAGCTGAAGGCAGATGCTTAGCCATCTGAGCCACCCAGGTGCCCCCGTGGTCTCATTTTCTATTGGCATCCCTGGCTCCTGGGTTCTAATAATTCCATACTCTTTTTTTGTTAATCCCTGCAACCCAAGGGTGATGGTAGCTTTCTGCTGTTGCTAACCTAAAGGTTCTCTTATCACCTCTTTTGATTTTGTATCTCTTCCAAAACCTCTGTAACTGATCCCTGTATTTAAAGTCCCTTTTGAACTACTTGTCAAAGGCTCTGTTTTCTTGACTGACCCTGGCTGACTTGGGCTACAGACCTCGCTGAGGTTCCAGGAGCCAGGGTTGGAGGAAGTAATGCATGGAAATGGACGTCCAGACATAGGGGAAAAGATAGAGGGTGATGCCATGGGTTTGTGGAGAGACTTGGAAAAGATTCTTGGCAGAACGGGTCATTGGGGGAGGAAGAGATACCTTTTATAGGGTGCCCACATTTGAGCTGTCGGTGAAGAGTGTGCATATTCTGCATCCTATTAGCCATGTTTTAGTCTCTCAGTTTTGACTAGGTATACTTGGGAAATCCTTAGAGTATCTAACTTTTCTCCTACCAGCTCATTAGCAGGACTTGAATGTGGGTTTCTCTCCTAATGAGCTATACTAACTATTCCTCCTGGTGTTTAGGGGAAGACCTAGACCTCAGTAATAGAAAAGTTGTCTTTGGGATAGTTAAGCTGGTTTTCTTAGGTCAATTTTATTTTCCATCCAGATGGTCTGCCTTTTGCAGATGATACGGCCCTTATGCAGATTCTGTCCCACTTGCTAGTAAAGGGATTGGACTATGCCAATGCTTAAAGACCTTGGACTCAGGTTTACAAATGCAATGCCTGAAGTGAAAAATAAAGACTAAAAAATAATTAAACTAATAAAATTATCATTTTTTTCTGAACAGCGAAGTATTATTTAAAGTTAAATGTAATTAACACTGCCTATGAATACAATAAAGATTTATTTATCAACTTAATTATTGACCAAACATGAAAATGCCCTATGTTCTACCAATAGTACTTAATATAGGCTTAACTAATGTGCATTTATTTTTCAAATCATTTAGTTAGTGTTCCAGTATTATCTTTAAGCAGTCACTTAGGAACTACTTTAATTGGTTTCATTATATTTCTACTTAATTCTTCTAATATTATTTACTATTATTTTTTCTTGAATTAAGTGCATGCATGTGTTTGTAAAGAACTAATGATGCCATAATAATATGCTTAAAATTCAGATATAAGTTCTCAGATTTTCTACCCTTAAGTGCACTATTCACACTGAAATATTAGAGAAAAAGAAAAGAAAAAGGTGAACATAAATGCCATGAACTTAAATTTGTTCTAAGCTTTTAAAGAGAAGGTATAAAATGCTAAGGAGGAACTTTGAAGACCAAACCAAAAAACACTCTATTTTATTGTAGCATGCTTCATTTCATGCGTTTTTAAACTTAACCAGGGTGCTACGTACTCATGGTGGCAGAGATGTTCTAGGATTGTTTGCACAATTCCACTCAGGCAAGCTGGGTCAGGCAAGGAGGCATGATTAAAATGACAAATCATTCAAGTTCTTTACAGTTCTTTCTCCTCTCTATCCAGTCATCTCTAACCTGTCACTTAAGGCCAACTCAAGAAATAGATATTGAGCTGTAAAACATTTCACTAATTTCAACACATACTTTCTGCTAGCTGCGCTCCCTCTTCTTTCTTTATTAAGATTTGTACAAATTACGTTGGACAAAAAGAAATGTGGCATATGCATAGTCAAGCTAGAAGTGTGTATAATGAAAAAAATTAACTCTCACATACAACCACTATGCTCCAGTATAAGGAGTCAGAAAACCCTTTAGATAATTGGCTATTTATATGCTCTCGTGGAAACTGATCAGAAGAAGTAAAAGAAATAAGAAACTTAGAAGGGTTGGCATTCCTGTAATGTCATAAAAATGTTTGCTGGGAGGACTTTAGGAAATACAATGAAGAGCAATTTCTGAAATGTATGTACTTTAGATCAGAGCTTCTCAAGTTTGTAATGTGTAAATGAATTACTTGGGGATCTTGTGAAAATGCAGATTCTCATTCAGTAGGTCCCTGGAAGTTCTCCAGATTTTCCTCCTCTAACAAGCACCCATGCATGCTGATATTGCTTGTCCATGGACCATTCTTTGAGCCGTAAAGCTTTAGACCATGTTGACCATTTCTGGGGTGCTGAAACACTGAGATCCCCTAAATAATTGCTAATATTTGCATTTTGAAAAAACGTATTGCCAGCAGTAAACGTGTCCAAAAAGTAGTGGTTTTATCTGGATTAATGATGGTGGAGAGCCAAATAATGAGTCAAAAGTGAACTTTTTGGGCGAGCTTGAGTCACAGTGAAATCAGCTTCAGAACCCGTTTTAATTCTTGTGAAGAAAGGTCTACATTGTTTCTCATGTCCGTAAGTGTTGAATTATTCATATGAATGCTTCAGAGCAGCTTTCTATAAATCAAATGAAGAGAAATGAATTGGGAATTGTAACGGTGAGAAATTCAGAGCTCCTAACCTGATTTACCTGGGCACTCTCTCAGTTATCTTTCTCTTGTTCTGACCAAATCATTCCCAGCGATTTAACAGTACTTAAATTTAGCCCCAGAGACTCTTTCATTACAGTATGTGATTTTTAAGCTCTGTGATTTTAAAGCCTTGTCAGATGGATATTAGAGTCAATATTGAAATCTCAAAGAGCCATGTGAGAGACCTTCTAGAGAAGGTTTGCAATGGTTCATCCAAATGTTTTTTCTCTGTTAACAATGTTGGATTAATATGGCTGTATCATAACAATGGCTAATTGTGATGAAAGTCCCTGATCCAACTCATTTTATAGGAACATTTTATTATTCTATCTAATAATAATGCAATATTCTCCCTTCTCCCCCTCAAGATGATTAGGCATATATAAGGTTAGAAATATTTTGTATGGGTGAATTTCATTCATTTCTGTTGATTTTCTATTGATAAATGGCTCCTGAATGTTAGGGGCTAAAAATTCAACCAAAAACCCTAATACACTGATTAAAATAGTAAGAAATTGAGCACTTTGCAATTTATATGTAAAGCTTTAAAAGTAGATTGAAGTAATTGTCAATATAATACAAGTGATTTATGATGATATAAAAAAAGTTAGCTTTTGATAATACTTTGCCTCACAAGATTGCTATGAGGATCAAATAAGTCATTGTCTTTGAAAGTGATCTGTAAAGTATAAATGGTATTTCTGTCTTAAGTTTCACTTCCTACCAGTCTCTTTTACACAAGGTCCCCAGATTAATCTTCTTAAAGCATCGCTTTGATTACATCATATCCCAGTGCAAATCCCTTCAATGCCCATCCCAACCTCCTTCTGACAAATTGGGTTTGGCTTCCCTTAGCATTTAAGAAACATCATGCTGCTTTTCTAGCCTTTTCTCCAACTATTTTCCTATTTTTCTTATATCCTAAGGCCCTTTGGTTAAATCACATGTCCTGGGTTCCTGGACCACATTTTCCAATGTCTCCTGGACAGCTCCATCTGGTTGTTCCATAGTGACCCTAATATCAACATATTCAAAACTAAGAACAAGCTTTCTCTATTTATTTCTTATTGTCCACTAAGTTGCCTAAGCCAGAAAATGGGGAATTTTTATTGTTTTTTGTTTTGTTTTGTTTTTTACCTGTACCTTTCTGTAAAGCCCACCTTCAGTTAGTAATGGGGAATTTTTCTTTTATCTGCTCTTCTTCCTCAAGCCCACCGTCAATTGCTACCAACATCCATTAATTCTCTGATATTTTTTAAGCCAAATATCCTGTGGTTCTTTTAATGAACAAATATTTATGAATCACTTGCCATGTGTCAGCTGTTGTATCAGTTTCATATTATTGCCATAATATGTTATAACATACCTGGTGGCTTTAAACAGTACATTTATTATTTTATACTTCTGGATGTCAGAAGTCCAAATAGATCTTGCTGGGCTAAATTCAAGATGTAGGCAAAACCACATTCCTTCTGGAGGCTCTGGGGGAGGGGGGCTCCATTTTCTTGACTTTTCCAGCTTCTAGAGGCCACCTGAATTCCTTGACTTGTGTCCCTCTTCTACCCTCAAAGCTACCAATTATATTGTTCCAACTTGTCCTCTATTGTCCTATCTTCTCTTACTGACTCTCCTGCTTCTTTCATTTATAAGGACCCTTGTGATTACATTTAGGTCCCATCTGGATAATCCAGGATACTATCTTCATTTCAAATTTCTTGACTTAGGCACATCTGTAAAGTCACTTTTGGCACATTAGGTGACATATGTACGGCTTCTGGGGATTAGGACATGGTCATCTTTGGGAGAGGTATTATTCTGTGTACCATAACTATCTTCCTAAGCAGTGTGAACACAAAAGTCAATATGATGATACAGTCCCTGCCCTCAAGAACATCAAAGACAAAGCAGTTAAATGAGTGGGCAGCTATAATATACCATAATAGCTGTTATGGAATTATTATAAAAGCTATAGGAAATCCTTGGGGATGAGGGAAGGCCTTGGAAAGAAGTGTTATCTAAGACATGATTAAAATTCTATTTGAGACTCTTGTTACATTTTAGGAGGGAGAATAATGACACTAAGTAAGTTTGGTATAGCATTTTAGGCTCTAATAAAATCAATCAACCTGATTCACTTTTATAGTGGCAAGCAGATAGGCTTAATATAGATAGTAGTTATACTCCAAAATTATAAATACAGGTACTGTATAAACATATTATATTTATATACATACTCTTTATGTATATGTCATATGCCATTCAACAGATAATATAAGCAATAAAACCAACAAGTATATGCAAGACACTTTTCTATCAGCAAAAGGGAATAACAAAATCAGGCACAAATTCTGCTCTCTGGAAACTCACACTTTAGAAAGGATATAAGACATGAGCATAAATACTCACAAAAAGATGAGGCAGAAAGAAGTGACTATCATAAGAGAGATATATAGTATCATGTGTATACAGGGCTAGAAGGAAATATTTTGAGCTTAGAGAAAGCAAGAAAGACTTCACAAATGATGCCTGATTTGAGCTGGAGCGTCTAATGATGGGCTTCGGCCATCTTGGTGATGAGAGAAAACATAGAAGGGGACATAAAACATAAAAAGTGGATACTCCACTTCGCTCTTAGGTAGAGGAGAAAAAAGTTCCTGTTGGAGATCTTTTAGTCTGAAACATCAGTGATATTCAAGATATGTGAATTCTAGGGGTGCCTGGGTGGCTCAGTCGTTAAGCGTCTGCCTTCAGCTCAGGTCATGATCTCAGGGTCCTGGGATCAAGCCCCGCATCAGGCTCCCTGCTCAGTGGGAAGCCTGCTTCTCCCTCTCCCATTCCCCCTGCTTGTTTCTCTCTCTCGCTCTGTCTCTCTCTGTCAAATAAATAAAATCTTAAAAAAAAAAAAGATATGTGAATTCTAATTCCAATTTCACTTCTACTGAACAGAATTATTCACGCACTTCTATTGCTCTCACCAGGTTTTCAGAAGGATTTCTGCTGCAGTCTGGTAAGGAAAATATGTAGAAATAAATCACATACTTCCTTGTTAGAATGGGAAAGATTAAGAAATTTACCGGGGGGAAAGTATTATTACTGAATATTTTCTGGAGAAAACACAGTAAAGTTTATAGCTTTGGGAAATTATTTCATAATAATTCACTCAGTATATATTAAGCATGACCGCAAAACCCTGTGATAGATGATATAGGGAATACAAATATTTTAAGACGGTCCCTATTCTTAATCCATCTATTTTGGGAGAAAAAAACAGATATTGAGTCCATTGCAAAGCAATGTGTGATTCATACTACATGGGTAGATTATAGATCAGATCAATTTTAGGGGGTCTGATTAAGCTAATGCCCATGAAGGAGAGAGCACCTAAATCTGACCTGCAAGAATAAGCAGGATTATAATAGACCAAGGCACATACATAGGGCTGGAGGAATGGTGAATTAGTAGGGATGAAATTCAGACGAAAAAACCCAGCATGTGCAAAATCATGGAGGTAGAAAAGTCAAGACTTTTTCAGGGACTGTAAATTGCTATATTTTGTCCCCAAATGAGATTTGGGCAGTAAGCACTGAGAATACAACTGCAAATAAGACAGTTCCTGACTTCAAGGAGTTTACAGCCTTAGGAAAGGAACAGAGAGGCAGACAATTACAGTAAAGTGTGATTTATGTTGTGGCAGAGATTGAAAACAGAGTGTCCAGGTTTTACCTAGCCTAGAAGTCAACAAAGACCAGAGAGAGCTACCCAGAGGAGGTGCCATCTAAGCTAAGTCCTGAGGGATGACTTTGAGTTGGCCAAGTAAAGAGAGGGAAGATGGAGGAGTCTGTGCAGAGAGACAAAGGGCAGAGAGGCCAAGAGCACAATGCATTTGAGGAACTTCAGAAAGTTTCTTTGTGGTGGGAGTCCAGGATTTATGGGAAGAGGATGAAGAAGCCTATTGATATAAACAGCAGCTGGGTTTTGGAGACTAGGTAAAAGGCTGTTTTAACATCCAGATCAGAATGGTTGAGGGTCAAAACTATGAAATGGCAATGAGGATTAATCCGAGAATACATATGGGATAGATAGAGAAGAGCTATATGAAAGAAGATCCCTAGAAATCTGGTTTAGTATGGAGGGGTTTTACCACAAGAGGTCTCATTGAGTGTATTGCTACAGAGAAGTGATGAAAAAATACTTAGGAGTAAAGCCAAGGTGAGAAAGACAAGGTGGTGCATCCAAAGAGAAAGGACAAAACAAATAGAAAAATAGAGGTTGCAAATAGAAAAATAAAGGTTGGGGTCATGGAGGGCAGAAGTGAGGGAGAAACTTAGGAAACTCAGAGTTTGCAATGAGATGTTCTTTATCATAGAGGCGAATATAGACAAATGTAGATAGAAGGTAGCCTTTGCAATGAAGTCACCTTAGCTGGTAAATGCAACTTGATGTGTCTTTTTTACCTAATGCACAGAACAGTGGTTAAATGATTTGGGCAAGATATTTCAGGCTGAATCCTCATAAAAAAGAAACAATTTCATAAGCCTCAAATCACCTCTCCACTTTTCTGTTTTGTTGGTCTACATAGCAAAGACAGGATATCATATTTCCTAATAGGTGAGCATAGTTCCCTTCATGTCAAATGTATACAAATCTATAGTTTGATATTTCTTGGTTTTGGGGGAAAAGGATTTTCTGATTTAGGAGAGGAAAAGAAAATGTAGTTTTAACACTGGGTTTCTTTTTTTTGAAGATTTTATTTATTTATCTGACAGAAAGAGACACAGCGAGAGAGGGAACACAAGCAGGGGGAGTGGGAGAGGAGAAACAGGCCTCCCGCAGAGCGGGGAGCCCAACACAGGGCTTGATCCCAGGACCCTGGGATCATGACCCGAGCCGAAGGCAGACGCCCAACGACTGAGCCACCCAGGCGCCCCTGGATATTTTTTTATTTTATTTTATTTTTTTATTTGACAGAGAATGAGAGAACACAAGAGGGGGGCAGCAGAGGAAAAGGGAGAAGCAGACTCCCTGCTGAGACACAGGGCTCAATCCCAGGACCCTGGGATCACGTCCTGAGCCTAAGGCAAATGCTTAACCAACTGAGCCACCAGGCGCCCTTAACACTAGAAAATTAATTTGACTGTGGAAAATTCAAGGGGAAATTGACAAGATTAACTCTTATTGATGACTCTTATCTTGATGATTGCTTCTTCCTCTTAAGATTTTTCTCTGTAAATAATGATTCCTTCAGCTTTAGCTCTAATTATCAGAGCTCTCAGTCTTTCTCCATGTTTCCCCATGTAGTTTTTATAGCCCCTGAAACAAATATATCAGCTTATTATTCAAAGAATTTTTTGTAGCCAGGAGAAAAAGATACTCATAGTTCTCCCTCCTTAACACATGTGTTCACATCTGCTGGACAGCTCAATTTTCCTCCTTCCCTTCCCCAAAATATTTTATTGGAAACTGTGCACACATTGCTAAGCTTTTTAGTTTTGTTTCCCAAAACACTGTGTAGACTTTGTGCAGAATGGCAACCTATGTAGACATAAGATAGATGGATGTTAAGTGTACTTGGACCATCAACTAAAGGATTTCTCTATGTACAGTCTTGCTCACATGGTACCCAATTAACCTTTTATCACGTTTTAAAACATACACAGCTTCATGGCATGAGCTCATTCATCTTTGCTAAAAGCCTTCGTGGAAATTTGAACAAAAGTAGTTTCCATTAAATTTTCTTCAATTCTAATGTGCAGCCTTTTATTACTTCCTTCTAGGTTTTTCTTCTTTTTTTTTTATTAATAGCTGTTCTCAGGCTCTTTAAGGCTTAGAGTGAAAAAGTATAGAAATAAGTCATGTAGCAAAGTGTGGGCCTTGAGACTCAACCTAAAAAAAAAAAAAAGAAAAAATGGTGGCCAGAGAATCAGAGATGCAATAAATGTCTTAGGCAATAGATGAGGAAATTAGGCAGAGTGAAATTAGATCTCTTTCAATAATGGAGAAAAAGGAATCAGAAGACTGTCTACTCTATTGCTGTACAATTTGGGAAGAAACCCAAGACCATCAAGAAAGATATTTAAAGATGCCACGACAACCACTCTTGTCTTTAAGATACTGTACTTGGTAGAAATCCCTGACAGTACTATGGTGGCACCTCCCAGGCATTTGGTTTTAGATCTGTAAATTCAGGGGCAGGTGGAGGTATACTTTTGTTGTTGTTGCTCTTTCCTGACTTCAAGCTAGACCAAAATACTCACCCATTATAGTTCTTTTCTTGCTGCTGATTTTCTGATTATAAGACTCAGCCAACTTGCTATTTTAAGTTATTTTAATATTGAGTGGCAGTTAGAAAATAGGGTCTTTAGATATGAATATATTTTATAACCCAAAGCCCCATGGAGCACACATGAGCAGACTGGGATCATAAGCCAGAGGACTTTCCCTTCACTGGCTGGATAATTTTAAACTTTTTGGCAGTTTCCTATTTGTAAATAAGATGTCACAAATTAAGGGGGTGGGCAAGTTTTAGTCATATAAGCTTGTAAGAAGACATGTAGAGGTAGTAACAATCCACTGGTGGTTTAGTTAGCATCTCGCTCTTCTACAGTCTTGTAGACTTTAATGGCTGAAAAGAAAAAGTTCTTATCTTTACAATAAAATACATCCATTCTACTCAGGTCTGAAATGCATTAAAATCCTGACTTATCTGGGACAAAATAAAGCTAACTTCTCTGTACCTGTAATGACAATATGAATTTCAGATGGAGCAAAGATTTAACTATAAACAATGAGGCTGTCGATACAGAAGAAAATATGATTAGATTTAAGACTTTGGAACAGGGACTATCTTTCCAAGCAAGATACCAAATCCAGAAAACATGAAGGAAACACCAATACATTTAAATAATAAAATGCAAGCATTTCTGCCCTGCACAAAATAACAAAAAATTCAAAGGAAAATTGAGCAAAATTATTTGCAACACACATGACAAAAAGTACTGATTTTATTTATCTATAGAGAGCTCTTATAATTCCATAAGAAGAGATTAAAAAACAAATAGAAAAAATATACAAAGTAAAGGAAGACATTTTAATATAAAAAGAAATACAATGGCTTATAAGCATAAGAAAAGATGCTTTACCTCAATTTAAAAATGCAATTAATACAATAATGACATTCCATTTATATTAAAATGGAAAGATAAAAAAGTGATAATTACAATTTTGGCCAGAGTATAGGGAAACAGGCGCTCGAATACAATATTGGTGGGAGTGTAAATTTGTATAACATCTTTGAAAATAAATCAGGAAATAGTCAAGAAAAAGAGAAAACATCTTTTGTCCCAATCTTTCTATTTGTAAGAATTATTCCTTAAACGTACTTCCATTCATGTGCACAAATATATGTTCAAGGATAACATTCCATTGCTTATAGTAATTTTTGTTTTTCTCTGATTAACAATGATCTTTTTGGTTTTTTTTTAGTATTGTTAGTTTTTTACATCCGTCCCAAATTCAGCAAAAAAATTGTAACACCTGTACAAGTCACATTTTTTTCACATGATGAAACATGTCAGATACTCTATCACTTTCCATTTTATTCTAGAGCCATCTCCACCTAGGTCCCCAGCGTCACACTCTGAAGCTGGACTGATTGTTCTCTGGCTGCCTGATCAGACATTCTGGGTATTCCCTTGAATTTTTTTCCGGGATCCATGTCTCTTTGGACTAATAGCACTGCACTCATATTTTGTTTAGATATAAAATTCTAGGTTGATCATAATTTCCTCTAAAAAATGTGAAGGTCTTTATTCAAGGCATCTATTCTTATAGCTTTCAAGGCTGGTGTTGAGAACCCCTTTTCTTCCTCTCTGGAAGCTGTGGGAACTTTTCTTCTGATGTCCTGACATTTTGTGTTGGTAGCCTTGGTAAGGTGCTTTTCACATCCATTATAATAGGCAGTTGGAAGGCCCTTTCAATTAAAAAACTCGTATCTTTAAAGTCCAAAACATTTGTATGGATTATCTCTTTTACTACAATCCTCTTTATTTTATTGTAAAATATAACATTGGTACAGAAAAACCTTATGAAATAAATGTTTGGTTTTTAAAACATCATCATAAGAGAAATACTCTGGAGAAAAACACCCAGATTAAGACATAGAACTTTCCAAATCACCCCAAAGTCTTCCATAGGCACCATCTCAATCACATCTTTCCTCTCCTATAAATAATCACCATCTTGGGGACTTGTTACTCACCTTGCTTTTCTTTATAATTTTATCACCCAAAGGTACTTCCCTTTTTTTTAAGTTTATAAGTTTTTAAAGTTTTTATAACTTTCTTTTAATCTACAAGTTATCCCACCATATTTTTCTTTTAATTTATTTGTTGAAGAAACCAAGAAATTTAATTGATAAAAGTTCCTGCAGTATGAATTTTGTTGATTTCATCCCCAAGGTGTATTTTAACCTGCTCTTTTGTCCTATGTATTTCCTAATAGTTGGACCTACAAACTTCATCAGATACAGGTTCATGTTAGGGTACAAGACCTCTTCAGAGGTAGTGTTGAGTATTTCCATTCAGGAAGCATATAATAACTGGTTGTTTTTTATGATGATACCAACCGTTAATGCTCAATAGTTAGATCTATTCATTAGGAGTGAGAAAATAGTGAAATTCTAATAAAATGATTCCTTCTTTTATTAGCTGAAATAACTTCTATAAAGAATAAATTCCCTTCATCTACTATTTGGCTACTTAGTTATATAGTTTATAGAGGAATAGTAGGACAAATTCTTTAGTGCTTACTTTTATTTTTCAGTTTTTAAAACAATGAGTTGAATTCCAGTTATCCTCTGTGACAGAAGAGTTTTCTTTTTAACAATTATTAAATTATGAATTTTAACTTGATTTATTTCAATTAATAGAAATTAACTTTATTGATGCTCAAACTGTCCCATCCTACATAGTGAGATCTGCAAGTTGGCTTCTGAGTCTTTTTTATATATTCATAGAAGTCTTTGACAAGATGTTCCAGGTTCATTTTGTATAGATTGTTCCCCAGTTTTCCCTCTGTCACTCTGTGTGTGTGTTTGTGTATTTGTGTATTTGTGCGCAGGCATAGGGAATGTGATTTCAAGACCATAATCTGAGCCCTGGAGATGATCTTTGCTACTGGCTTGGTTTTTGTTTTCATAATATTTTTACTGTTTTATTTTGATACTTCCATTTTAAAATCCAAACCATGGGGTTTTAACTTAACCTCTTCTATCTTGCATCAGAATATCCTTTCTTCCACATTAAAATTGCTGGTTCTTAAGACAGTGGAGATGACAGAATTAGCATATCATAATATTCCTCATCTTCTGTAATCCTTGTTACACAGGTAACAGTCTCAGGATAGCAGTAACACTTACCAAAACCAGTATGATGACTGTAGGTAATTACAATTTTTGCATATGATTTCCCTATTCTCTTCACATTTTTTAATAGCTGTACTATGTCTACATTGTCAAAGCATATAGCCATTGTATAATGTACTTTCCACCTTACAACCTTCATTTAGCCATAGTTCTTTGAGCAGATATGTATTAAATGCCCATCACCAGTCCTTACATCAATGTCACCTTTCTGCTTCTCTGAAGGTCACTGTCTGCTAAATTTATCAGTAAGTGTTCATAGGAACAGTATTACCTGAGCTCTTGAATGTTGATAACTGTTTGCTGGGGCCTTCATACTTGTATTCTAAGTAAAGTCAGTTTATGGCTGAATATAAAAAATCATTGGCTCACATTCTGTTTTCTTAAGCATCTTACACACGTTACTCAATTTTCTTCTGGCATAAAGCATTGTTTTCAAAAAGTCTGATATAATCTAATTATCTAATGACAGTCTCCATTGTAAGAGACCTGGTCTTTTTACCCGGATGTGAATGCCCGAATAATTTTTTCTTTGATATTCAATAATCTTCCTAGAATATGGTAGTCATTTTAAATGTTTTCTCAGATACTGAGTGCACCTTTTCAAAATGTAATTTTAAATCTTTTTCTATTACATTGAGAAAGTTTTCTTGAATTGTAGTTTTTATTGTATTCTCTCTGTCCCATTTTGGTTTTCTTTTCTGAAGACTCCATATATACATATGTTGAGTCTTTTTTGTCTATCTTTTTATTAGTCATGTATTCTTGAATTCTTTTTCTTCTACCTTCTTTTTCCTTTTTGGACATTTTCTCTTCTTTATCTTCCATTTCACTTTAGACATTTTCTAAGCCTCTTAAGGCATTCTTTGGTCTTGCATTTCTTTCAATTTAATCTCTACTTTTGAAATCACTCTTTCTTTTATTTATAATTCTTTCTTGAATTCTGTCAAAGCATCTCTTAACTTTTCTAATTCTGATTTATGTCATTATTTATAAGTTGTATTATTTCCTTAATATCTTTTAGTTTATTTAATTTTTATCTTCTAAAAACATCTTAGAACTCCTTAGCTGTTACCTCTTCTTCTATTCTTCTTGTTCTGATAAACATTTGTATTTTTTTTCATCCCTTTTATATTTTTGTGAGGATTAGGGAGAGGCAAGAAACAAAGACATGTTTTCAATCCACAATATTTAATCAGTCCCATTTTTCTTGTGGATTGTCTTTTCTTATTGAGTTATAGAAGTTTTCTACCCAACTCATTAGTTAATTTTTCATTGCTTACACATTTTGTAAATATTTACTCTTAGTATGTACCTGTCACTTAAAAAATCTTATTATTTAATTTATTGAGATTTTAATTTCAATTCTTATTCTTTCCTTTATGGTTTATATGATTTTGTGTCTTGTTTAATAAATTCTTTCCTATTTCAAGGACATGGCAATATTTTCCTATGTGCTCTTCTAAAACATTTAAAATTTGCTTTTCATGTTTATAGCTGTAATTTATGTAGAATTAATTTTTGTATATAGTATAACATAGAGAACATTTCCCCCTTGTAGATAACTGAAGAATTTATCCTTTCCTCTTGATTTGTAATGTTTAACATACACTAAATTGCTCCTTTTTCATAGGTCTGTTTATGAGTTTACAGTTATTCTTCATTTGTTCCTCTTTGAATTGATATTATACAGTTTTAATTACAGTAGCTTAATAATAACTCTTGAAATATGGTAGGTGAAGTAGTTGCTCCTTATTCTTTTGCTTCAAAATGATTTTGGCCATTCTTGACCTTTACCCATTTAAGGTCTAAACACAAACACACAAACAAACATACTCTGTGGCAATTTTGATTAGAATAGCTTTGGATTTATGGATAAATTTGAGACTTATTTTTATTTACTTCAATCTTCTCATAAAGTGTGCTTCCATGGAACATGTCCAGATGAATTTAATAAAGAATATATACATGTATACATGTATATATACATGTAATGATCCCCACATATATATGTAGACAATACACATTTGCACATCTTTGTATATGGGTGGAATATTTGTAGAAATAGATATGCAAATTAGTGACTGTCAATGTCTCTGGGGAAGAGGACTAAGAAATTGGGATCTGATATGAGAAGGATGTTTACTTTTCACTGTAAAATATTTTATCACATTTGGATTTTTTTAACCTTGTGCATGTATTACTTTTTCTCTTAAGCAATCCCATTTGAAGACTGCACTTGATTGGCCTACATCAGCATCTTAATTATGACAGGTGATTGGTGTGAGAATTAGGGAAAATATCGTAGTAGCAGAACCACATTCTTTTTCCATAATTTCTTTCATTTAATAAGCACCAGTAACTCAGAAACCTCTAAATAGAAGGTCTAAAGTAATTATCCCTATTTTCTTACTTTGGATGACTATTACATCATTAAAATATTTTAAATGGAAGAAAACAGTTTCTTCAAATTTATCTGACAATGTCTCTTGTGCTATGTGTATAGAAAAAATGAAGAATTAATCAGTTGCTTGCTAGTAATAAAAGAACAACGGCAATCACTTTTCTAACGTTGGTAGCTCAGTGACTCACATATAATAAAAGGTCCTTGATAAGTGCATCCAAAAGTATTGATAAGCTTTTGAGGGTGGTATGTAGTGGTCTATTGTGGGGTATGATACAGAATCTAGGATATAGTAAGTGCTCAGTAAATGTCAGCTGTTGATTTTCTCAGTATTATATATCCTATTTCTGTTAGTACCAAACTTTGTCCTCAACCTGATTCTGCATATTATCTTTTGTAAATTATCTGGGTGACGATAAAAAAGTATGTCTATCACTTTATTGGATTTCATTACTCTGGGATGGAAAGAAAGATTTCGTAGGCTGGAAAAATATGATGAATCTAATGACGGTGGAATTTAATAGTGTCCAGAATCCTGAAGATGAAATAACACTCAAATGATCAAGGACAGGATGAAGGTATAATTTGCTTAACAGCAGTACATGTAGAAACTTTAAGGAGTTTTAATAGGGAGTAGGTCTCTCAATCTGAATTACTAGTGCATTATGACCACCAAAGAAGATAACATTACCAAAGTTATATTAAAAGAATACAGTTTCTACAATGAGGAAGTTGTTAGTAGTGCGCTATTAGATAGGGATCAGCCTATACCTGAAGCATTTATTATATACAATCCTAGACATCACACATCTTAAGAAATACAAGCTTGAGAGACTATTAAAAAAAACAGTTATCAGAATGGTTAAGACTGGCTATTTTGTATTAAAAATGGCAATTTTTCTTTGAGAAGAAAATGACTCATGGAAGATATGATAGTTGTCTTCAAATATTTGAAAGGAAGTCATGAGATAGAGACTTTATGACTTTCAAAAGAAAAGATAGAATGATAGGTGAATATAAGGAAGAAATTCCAAATGGTCTCAAAAGTAGCCACCTGTTTTAGAATTCTAGACCAAGGGTGTGCAGTAATAAGGTTCACAGCCACATAGTGGGACTGTGGTAGAAGATTAAGGAATCAGTTAAGTGGCTGGATCAGATGAAATTTAAGCTGAATATTTCATGTTTGATTTATTTTGGCATAGTACAGTGTGGTTTCAGATATGGCTGTATTTATTATTGGGAAGGATTGCCACACACCTGTATTTATTGGTGGACTGGTCAATAGAATTGAACGAATATTGCTGTGAACTCAGCAAGTACTGTTTTATGTTTACTATTTTGAGACATATAAAATAGATAAAACAAAGTATTGTGTAATGATTTGGTACACTGGATAGTACATAAGGAAATCGGAATAGTTTAAGTGTTTAAACCTATCCCAAGCATGGCAATAGTTGTATTTTATTGGCAAGTGTTTAATATTCAGCCCATTGTGTTTAACACTCAGCACATTGGCCCATGGTGAACACCATGTGTTGAATAAATGGACGAGTAATTCTTCTCATTGCTTGAGTGATGTACGCTAGCTTCTAACCTGCCTGAGGAACAGAGGGAGCTGATTCCTAAGGCACCACTTATTCAGATTACCTGGACACATTTCCCACAAATTCTACCTTCTTGGAGAAGAAGGCATAAAGAGCAATGGGAGACGGCATGCAAAGAGAAGCTGCAGGAGGTGGTGGAAAGGTCTCCTCTGGTGCAGGGGAAGTCAACTCCAAGAATGAGGCAGAATATTTTCAGGGGAGAGAGAGAAATGTTTTAAGGGGATAGTCAAGGAAACTCTAGAATTGGGACAGTAGGAAGGACTTCAAATTATGGCACTGCATCAGAAAATACTGTTTTCATATAAACATTTACAGAATATATTTGGGACTGTTTTTTGAACTCAGAAATAACATTCTGTAACCTGTAAGGAAATGTAAAAATGTAGTAAAAAAATGTAATCATGTAAAACAACATCAAACCCTATAAAACATCTAAACCCTTTTGTGGAATGTGGAACTCTTTGAATATTGTTTTAAACTGTTTATTTGGTACCGATGGCTATGTGTGGCCACAGAGACCGGCAAAACAATGACAGTTCTTTTATTTAGCAATTTGGAAATAGTGATCTTCACGCTATATTTTGGGAAATTCTATGATGTCTTATTTGTTTAACTGTATTCTTAGCTAGGGCTCTGTACAGATGAGCGATGCCCATACTTTACTTAGTCCTCCCTACTGAGAACATTGTTGATTGAATAGAACAAGACTAGAAATCTGTCACTCTAGATTTTATTTTTGTTGTTTCCAGTGACACAATTTGAGCGAGGCCTGGATGAAGGATTAAATTCATTGTCTCATCCTAAATATTATTAATCTTATTTTCTAAGGACAATGGATTATGGGTTAAAGAGATTTATTTAAATCTATGCTCTCTCTCTCTCTCTCTTTTTTTTTTTATAAGCTGCCATACATCTCTACAAAAGAACTATTTGGAGGCAAAAAGTCATTAATTTAAAATTGAGAAGTTTTTCTTCCTTTTTTCCCTCCCTCATCTCCTCACTCCTTCCCTTCTTCTCCTCCCTCTTTCCTCTCTTTTCTGACAAGCTGTGCAGTAAGCATGCCCAAGTTCCTGAAATTTACTCTCCAGATTCTTTCCCTGCATTCACCAGAGGTGAACAGACCAGAAACTGTCATTGTTTCCATCACATCGGAACTGTCAGCACATGTGTGGGCAACACAAAGAAGTTGGAAAGGAACATTTATCTTGGACATGTTATTGTGTGTCACACAGAGAAGAAATTATTTCTGAGTTTAAAAATAGTCAACACAACTTGGAAAACATGGTATTATTTATTCATGATAATAAACGTGTTTTAATGAAAGCCAGGGATGTCCAAACACAAACTGAATCATGACACCCAATGGCTTTTTTTTTTTTACAAAAACCGTGACATATGTCCCATTAATTTGCTAAATGAGTGCAGAAAAGATGAATCAAAAACACTAAAACTCTTTAAAACATACCATCTAATAATAGACATCAACCCTAGACATTCAAAAATAGTCCCTTTGCTTTAACTTCATCTGCTGAGTTTTTATTACTAGACCTTTACAAATTTCTTTAAAGCTTTAATTGTTATCATCATTTCAACACAAAACTGCTAGCACTTTGGCTTGACCTTCTACAGAAGATTAAATTCTATGACATTAGTACATATGTAGTAAAATATACAAAGTCATTTGTAAATATGTGAGTCTGAAAGAGCCATCACAAATATCCAATAAACCACATGCCAAATAGGATATATATATATACCATGCGGTATATATAATGGTTGACTAGAAAAAATGATATACTTTCTAATTTATGTTTGTCCCTAACAACTTCAGACTCATTTTAAATTAAACTTACCTATTTGGAAAAAAGTTAAAGTTTGTTAGAGATTTAAGTTGCTACACTTAAATACTATTAAATCTGATGCCTAAATAATTATTTGTTGTTTTCCAAAAATTCACCTTACTTTTTTCTAGGAATAGTTTGGACTCATTTGCTGTCATACAAAAAATCAAATTAAATGCAAGAAAAGACCTTTCTAAATAAATTTTCTTACTGGAAATTTGTAACATGGTCATCCTATTGTATCTTTTCAACTGAATTATCAGGATCTGCAAATTTAAAAAAGACAATAAGATTTATAAATAAAATCCCAGGAAGAAAGGCACTTATACCCTGCACACGGTTATTCCAGTCTGTATACTCCATAACCTTTATCAAGTGGAATTGATTTCTGGCATGCATACAAATACATCAAAGTGCCAGACTAAAGTCAAATCAGAATGCTTTTGAAAGAGAATCAAGTTGGCTACCAAATGTTTCATATCAGTAGGATATTCCTTTAGAGACTTCTGATGGAAATTTGAAGTGTATGTTATCATATCAAGTGCAGGAGAGGTATAAGGCTGTTGGAGAAATTCCCTTAGTTTATTGACTAAAAACCCAAAACAATCGTCTTTAACAGTAAAGCTTGACAAGATAATTAAATGAATGATAACAAAATCTCAGCAGGGAATTGCCCATTAATTGAATTTATTTGGGAGCATGTTTTCACAAGTATAACCAAATTATCTAATTTTCACTCACATTAAAAACTGATAGTCTATAACAACTAATTACTAGAAATGAAGAAAAAGGCCAGTATTTTGAACCAACAACACAGAAGAAAACAAACATCAAAGGATTGCCATGGTATTTGACAGCTTCCTAAAAATTCCATTCATCATTTTGCCCTGTGAAAAATCTTTCAGTGAAACCCGCCAAAGAAAAAAAATCCCAGTAATTTTTATGTAGTAGTGCCTTTAAAGCTGAAACACATTTGCCACATTCTTTGTATTTTTTCATGATATTAATATGCATGTTGGTATGAGTATGTCAACAGATGAAATAACTTGAGAAGAGTATGTTATAGATATAACAATTGAGTTTTGGCATTTCTTTTCTGTAAGAAAATGAGTGCATTGTTTTCCTCTTTCATATCACATATGGTTAATTATTTTTAAAAATTTGGTTGCTGTTTTCATGTTGTACAGATCAAAAAAATCTGAATTAAAACATCATTATGGTCAAAACTTTTAAGTTTGACCATAGGAATGAAGTAATTTCTATTTTACTCAGATTTTCTTCTTTGAGCTGTGAGCATGATCTCTCCAAATTCAAATTGAATAGTTTTATTGCTTTAGAAAATGACTTTCCAATTTCCATAAAGCTGATGATGAGCCTTATGATACATCTGTAGTATTCAACCAGATTTTGTTCACAGTCAACATATTCAATAGAAATTTAAAACTCTGAAATCTGTCACTCTCATATTTCTAATCCCATACTCTAGAACTTTAATCTGTTGATAAACACCTAGTAATAATTTTATATAACAAAACAATGAAGTAAAGTCCATTTTGGCTTAATGTTTATATAAATTCTAAGCAGCCTTGACTATTTGCAATTTAATCTGAGGGAGGAAAATCTGAATTAATAAGTAATGCCAAAAATATCCTTTTAATTTTGTGACTTACTTTTTCTCTAAAGAAAATTGTCTAAATAAATACACTTTAAAGATATTGGTTAAAATTTAACAATATTCAAAGTACTTCTTGCATTTAAAAATTATGTTTCAGCTTTAAAAACAGTTCTTACTGTTCTGTTTATTGTGGGAAATCATTTTACACTCAGAAAACTAGCTGCTGTAATTATAAAACTAACAACTAACATTCATTCACAATGAATTTATCACGACTTGAGAATTAATAATAAAACCTAGAACTGCTTTCTATCTTCCACAAAGTTGAAACTACATTAATTTAGAAAAAAGACTAGGACTATGCTCTGTTTTCCTAAATCATTTCCCTAAATTAATATAACATAGATGTCAGTTATGGCATATATAGGTAGATTGATAGATAAATTTAGAGCAACAGATATGCAGATAGGTATAAATATGGCCACTAATCTAGAATAGAATGCTTGATTTTGCCAAGTGAAGTAATGCGTATGAAAGATTTCACTCATATCTTATTTTGTTGCCATTTGTATTTCTTTTTATCTTTTGTTTAATTGGTGTAGTAAAAGACAGTTTTCTGATTAGCAGTATTTCAGACGTTAAGCAATTCTTTTTCTTGGTTTACATTGGCAGTTCCCAGTCTAAAAGCATAACCACATTAGGCAAAACTGCATGTAGACCGCTCTGAGTTTTGAAGACTTTTCACCTCTAACAGAGATTTTTATTTGAAGTTATAGAGTAATATCTACATTTAATTGATAGTTAATAATTGGGAGGGGGGAATTACAAGCAAAGAAATTCCTTGATATAGAAGATTTTATCTTTTAGTGTCAGCTTAATGTCTTGCTCAGCACTTTTTAATTCTCTTAGGAGGATAACTTTCTATCCATTACTTTATGATAGTTTAATCACGCTTATATTATGAACCTAGCTATTCTCGTTCCATGAAATAGTGCACATTTATTTCCAATAGGCCTTTTCCTTGATGACGAAAATCAGAACCTGTGTTTCTAACTGAAAACAATTGGCACATTTTATTTCTACAACACTTTCACATAAGAGGTATTTAAAAATACAAAGCTAACATTTTTCATGAGTTTCCGGGCTTATAAATTCATAATGTTAAAGTTTCATCAGTTTCTTCTTAGATAACACTTGCCTTTAAATACACATGTGTTTTCTATAGAAGTTACCTATATGTCTTCAAAAACCCAACTGGTCTAGAAAAATGACTCTCTGAGACAGTCATGTTTCTTTTGTTATTTAAAAAAAAAGACAAAACAGCAATAAACATTTTAGCTCTTTAATGAGCAAAGATCATGTCTCTTAGCATTGGACTAATAGTCATTATCCAGATTATCTTTATTTCACGCAATGACCAGTGACATGGCCAAGATGTACAAAGTTGTTTCCATCAAGTAGTATACAATTTTTTTTTTGTATAATAAGCTTTCATTCTTGAAAAAGAGTAACTGAAAAGAAAGGTTTCTGTTACTGCAGTTAGTTTGTCAGAGAAAGTTCTTTGCATTATCTTACAAACTATCAAAATTGCTAGTCATCTGAAAAAATGTAAAAAAAAATCACATAACTTTAGTCTAATAGAAATATAGTACAGGTAAGAGAGAAAGTATTTATCAGGATGTGCTCTTTAAGTCCATCTCAATTTTTTTTTAATATAAATGTACATCTGATTACATATACAAACATTTGGAAAGGTCTGTGATATACTGTTACTGGTAAACAACCGGGGGATGAAGAGTTTCCTGTGGTCTTAAAGTATTCATTTCAAATCACACATATGTGTACGACTAAAATCCTCCAGGTGTTGACTCTCCTTCTAGGTTCTGAATCTATGTTGTACTCTACTGAGATTGCGTGAGTAAATTCCAGTGAATGAACCTCAGTGAGAAAGATAAGTGATATGAGGAGGGACATAACTGTATATTGAATTCTTATTAGTAAACGTTTTGTCATGCAACATGAGTAAATCAATTAACTGAGAACTGTAATCAGAGTGGTAATTTGGGGCATCCTCATATCATAAAAGACTGTTGCAAGTAACTCTTTGGACACACTTCACCTTACCAAAAGGAACAAAATACAGAATAACAAAAACCACAGCAAATTATAGATCCTGTAACACATGTCCAATTAGGGCTGTATTTCTATAAATTATTTAGATTGGAATGAAAAGAACATTAAAAACACAGGAATTTCTTTTTTCCTGGGATTCATATCAGCGAGTATTCACCACTATACCTATGGTTTCTTCAAATACCTTTAATAACTAATACCTCCTATTATCAAAACTACTGTGAATTATTTACTTCTAATTACTTTTGCCCCTTAAAATCTTCTTTAGGCTCTGCCAATTGATAGAGGAAGCTTCTATTAAAGAATCCAATGGGATGAGAAGAATTTTAATTACGGCTTAATCAGCAGCACAGCCACCAAGCATATAAATTATCATGCACATCGTGCTAAAAATATCCAGTTTCCTTTATCCCCACAACTTTATACTGACAGCACTTATGTGATAATGTTGTACCTGCCAGTCTTTAAACTTCTTTGTTTTACTGGCAAATTTCAGCATGAGCCTCCGCTAAGGCCATTAACAGCATTGGTGCTTTGTGTACTTATCCAAATATGTAAATATGGTCTACACATTAAAACGGCTCCAAATAAAAACTGGTGAAAATTATCTGACATTCCATTGGTGTGTCCCTTGTGCATATTCATGGTTGTTTTTTTATTTTTATGTTTTATATTTCAGACATAGTTCTTTCCTGTTTGGTGTTCCACATGCCTAATTCCATTACGTAACATAAATCTTCAAAAAATTAATTCTTGAATGTGAATGAAAAAGTATCATTCAGAACAATTGCTTCAAGCAATTGAAATTCATTTTTAAAGTTGATTTGTTTATATATGTACAATTTATTTTTTTTCAAAACCCCCAAAGTTCTTGATATGTATATTCACATAATATTCCTCCTTATTTAAATAGTAAGAGTCTTGTAGGTTGAAAGCCAAGGAATCTTCAGTAATCTTTTACTGCAATCCATCAAAAAAATAGAGTTTGTTTCTCTTATCTGGCTATACCCTGGTTGTTGAATGTGAATGGGGGTGGGGATGGGGATGGGGCAGAGTATTGTTCTGTCCTCCGGTAAATGTATTGAATGTGTGTAAGGGTTGAATCCCTGGTATAGTGTTGGGAATCATTGTAATGGTGTTGGGTGTCATTAAGGGAACATCATCGGGTGACCTCCTCATAGCTAGTGTGTAATCTGGGGGACAGGCGGTCCGAAGAACCACCTCATGTGGATGGATGGACTCACATTCATGATCCAAATCAGTGTGCTTCATTTGGAGGGACATGATCTCCTCTTCTTGTGCGTGGGTCAGATCGTTGGTAGTAGTGCGCTGAGGGCTGCATCTCCTATGAACATCATGTCTCCTCTTATCCTTTTTGTAGTACAGGGCTGCAAAGGCAAGGATGTTCAGAAACAGCAGTGATGCTCCAACTGCAATAGTGACGCTCAGCTCTGTGGAGTAGTCCCTTTGATCCACTGAAAATGGACTTGGTTGTTGTTTGGGATCATCCTGCTTGGCAGTGGGAAATGCTGATGTGACGGGTACAGAATTCTTTCTCGTAGGTCTGAAAGTGATGTCAGTTGATGGCACTTTAGTTGTTGTCGAGGTATACTGAGAAATGTCATTGAGATTATGCAGATGAGGTACCAGCTCCAACCAGAGGTTCACCTTATTGGCTCTATAATGTTCTTTAACTCTTGGTTTTAATCCAATATGGAGATAAAGTTGATCTTTCTGCGAATATCTGGTCCATGCTACTTCTTCGAAGCGGTTGGGTTTAGTATGGATGAATTTCGTGTCTTGAGGGACTGGTTGATTTGGGTCACTAGGAAAGAAAAAAGCACTATGAGAACAAAATTGTTTTATTCTTTTTCTTAATCAAAATAGTACTAGTTTAACATCGAGTTGGAGAGGTAACTTAGCAAGTCAGCAAGGCCTTGGATTGTGTTGCTTTTTTGTTGTTTTTTATTTTATTTTATTATGTTGTTACTCACCATACAGTAGGTAGACTGTGTTTTAATAAAAACTGGGTCAATTTAGAAATACAGATCCTATCACAGGCAGGTTAGATGCATGATAATGTAATGAGAGTAAGCCTCACATTCTTGTTCTCTTTACCCATTTAGAGATGGGCTACTATCTACCCAAAGATTTAAAAATTCATATGCATATGCATTGTCTCCTGGGCAAACTAACAAGGACAGCATGGGATACAGGAAAAGACTTGAGTTTTGGAATTGGCAGATGAGGTTTTAAGTCCTAGTGGTGTTACATACAACGCATACGAATATCTATACAAGGATAGGTTCTCATCACTTCAGTCCCTTATTTGCAAAATTGATTAACAAGACCTGACCTGTCCACCTAAAAAAGTTAGAAGGATCAAAGGGCAAACAACACTGTAAATTGGAAAGCACTATAAAATGATATCATCACTACTAAATAACAAGTCTTGTGTAATTAAAAAAAACACAAAATAAGTTTAATTACTGAGATATCAAAGCTTTCTTAATAAACTTCTAAAAAGTAAGAACTAATAAATCAATGATTTCTGAAATAGCACCATATAGAATTCTGAATAAAGAAACCTAATATATTATTGTCATGAATTTATTAAATGAAATCACTTGGACACAAAATGTGTATTATTTTAAAATGCTGACAAGGATATTTTTGTTAAATTATAGAAAACTTTATTCCTTAGGTACATACCCAGTTTTGGCAAAATTTGTCCAGTATGTCATTACAACTGCACTCAGCATCACATCATTTTTGGAAAAATTGCAAGGAAATAATTCCGTAGGTCCAATCATGGGGATTCCTAGTACGTAGGGAACTTCATCTCCATGAGCTGCATCAGCCCAAGCTGGAACCTGATCTGTTTGGCAATGATGGTAAAAGGCATAGAAATATGTAGGTGAACCGAAGTTTGAGTGGAGATCTGCGGTAGCTACAGCCGGTGCCACCCACTGATGGTCCGTAAACAAGGCCAGTAATGTCTTCCTTCTGGTTTCAGGGTTATGGCGGTCAGCCCAGTCAGTATACATGAACTTAATGGTTTCTCTCAGAACATCTTTGCCTTCAGGATATCCGTATAAATTATCAACAAAATTGGAAACAGCAAAGTCAAAATCACTAGCTGATATACCATCATCACTATCTACTATATTTTCAACAAATTTTAACCCTTCCCCTTGGTTAACTCCTAACATGATATCATAGTTGAGAAACTCTCCTTGCTCCATCAGTATCTGAGGGTCATCTGGTATTACATCACCATCAATCACAGGTCCAAAGGCTATGTGGTATCGTGCTGGTTGAATATCTTGGTCAACAAGTTCTTTGTAAGGCTTCTTCTGTAGGCATTCCACTAACTCTACTGTATCTGAAACATTGCAACCAACTTTTGTGGCCAACATTCTAGCATATTTTGCAGGTTGGAAACTAACAGCCCAGCTGGAAAGGGCTGTTCCACTTTGAGCTATGGCTCGTTGGAAAAGTCCTATGAGAAAAATAACAAAGAGTTTGAGATGACTTTTGAATAATGTTGTGGTAAAACAGTAACGTCTGATATTTTAAATGTGTATGTAAAAACCCATATACAACTCAAGAAACAGGAAGATAGAGACATTTTTGCTTAAGAGAAGGTATGTAAAGTCATCCCCAGGGTATAAGGAGTCAGAGAGGTAGACTAAGTCTTATGCTTTGAGTGGCAACTGCTTTAGGAATCAAGAGGTCTAAATTGTTTGGTGTCTCAGAGAGGCAATAAACAAGGAGAGATGGAGAATGTGTAAATATTAGTGGTAAGAAGTCCCAAATATTTTTTTCAATCAACATGTAAACACTCATGTTATTATAAAAGCCAAGCAGATGGGCTCTCTCCCCCCAACTCTTCATTAGACTTTGTATTGTTTTGGGGGAATATTTCTTCCAATTTGGCTGCATGTATCTTCCTTCAAAATGGCTCTGTATGTTTGTTTTATTCAGATTTATTAAAAAAAGAATTGTTGGGAGCTTGCACAACTACTGGGGCTGGGGATTTGCTAATACCCTGGGGATGGCCCTGAAGGCACACAGAACAGAATATCACTTTAGACATACTCTTTCCAGCTCTTCATGTCAGACATAGTATGCTGAATATTCATCTTTCAGAAGAAGACATAACATTTGAAGTGTTTTCACTAGGTTAAAGAAAAAACCATCAGCAGAAGGATTCAGTGGGGGGTGATTTAACTTTTTCCACTGTTGAATGTGCACTGCTATATTTTATCATAAAAGATGAAAAATACATGGTCCACTGCTTTTAACTTAATTGCATTTAAGAATTATAAATCATGGTCCCATATGCAGTTTAATAAGAGCTGCATGCCATGCAAATTTACAAATGCACTTTGTCTACCCATTAAGGTATTTTCAAATAAAATTCTTGCTTTAAAAACACAATTTATCTATTTCCTTTAAAAATTACATTTATTATCAATTTCCCAATATAGCTTTGTAGTTCAGTTATTTAAACACATGCTCAATTATTCATATGTGTTAATGAGGTAAGAATTCTTTTCACAAAGGTGCTAAAGCAGTGTCTGAATTAGAAGCAAAGTTTTATATTTTTCTCCAAACATATATATGTATTCAAAATGTCTATAATATGCTCCTAGATAATTCTAAAAATATTCAAAAAGTCAAACAGTACCAATTTAAATTTTTTTGGTTTCTGACATCTTTATGAACATATTTTTAGTTTGCCAGAGCAAAGTATGCTAGAGCGAATGATATAAATACAGATTATTTTTAAAAACTACATAGGCTATGTGTTTGTTAACATTTACTCAGAGAAATATTTTACTAATTAAAAACTTTTCAACTAAAATAAACCTGGTGATTATTTCCCATTTCAGGGGCTCAATGACATTAACTAAATATACCAAAAAAGATTTGGGAAAAATGCACATCATATTAAGTATAATCTGAAATATGCCCTCTAGATAGTATTGGAAAAATCATATATTTTATCATTAGTGAAAATGCTTATTATGTGTATACAATCTGTGGTTGACTCCTGGTATAGATAGGCCTAAGCATTGCTGCAGCTCTGGGGTTTTACAGACTTTAAATCTACGTCGGCATGGGAAACAGAATTAGCCTGATGATTTTAAGATATCTCCTGGGCATCTCCTGGTAAAAAAAACCAAGCAGCCTTTTTGTGGAGGTAGGCTTAAAACTAAACCAAATATAAGTCCATTACTCTGGCCCCACAAGGACAGTTTTCCTTGAAGAGTGTGATGAATATTATATTTTCAACTGTTGGCGTGGCCACTGTTTACCAGATCATCAATTGATGAATAGCAATGCTAGTTAATGAACTAATTAGCTTATCTCTTTATCAATTGCTAGTTTTAGATTAGTTGACTGGCTTTGGTGCCCTTTTGCTCTCCATTTAGAAAAACTTTTAGAATAAATAGGAAGAAATAACATTTGAGATCAAATGACCCTATGAAATCTGAACAGATTGTCTAATGTTAACCTATGTAAATATTGGCATTAATACAGTCTTCAGCTAGAACAATCTAATCTCTTCAGTGAAAAAAACCAAACAACAAAATTTGTTATTTCAAAATAAGCCACTTCATTACAGACCAAGATCTCAATACAATTGGAAATGTTCTCATATGTGTCATTTTGTCATCTCAAATCAGAGCTCTACTAACATAAATGAGATGTTACATAAAGTGTATCTATAAATTAAGTCTATGATAATGTATGATTCTCCAAATATATACACTCATTTAATGATAGGCTGTTCTTTGGAAATACCACATCAGTGTATCTTTGATACTGAAAACAAATATTCTATGTCTGATGCTCATATCATAAAACTCAGTCTTACAAATCAAGATGTTTCATGAATTACACTTGACAGCGCATACTTCCTTAATATATATAAAACGACAATAAAAAAGCAGAAAACACAAAATGGTCTATGTTGATGTGTATTCTCTATCTTCCTATCTATTATGTATAATGGAGAGAAAGTATTAGCTTTTGCAGATTTTTCCAACAAAACACTTCTGGTGGATATTTCAAGTTAATAATGCAATTAGAATGAGTGACTTAAACTCATGGTAAAGTGGGAATTCATAAAAAACCAACATGATGAGCCTTGGGCAGGCACTTTGGAAAAAGGGTGTCAAGGCCAGAAAATGTAGACAAGAAAAATATTTCATGGGTTTATGCAGCCTCAGTGTTCCATGCTGCTTTAAAGCCAAGCTTTACAGGGCGGGGAATAATGGACACTTTTGAAGTTGAAAATAGAAAAAGCGCGGATTCAAACCTAATTTTCCTTTTAATGAACAGCTCTACTAGTGACCTTGATGCTTTGACAATTTTGGATCATGCATGCAAAATAATCAAACATCCATTCTGTACTCTGACAACAGGTGAAAATCTTGTTTCCAGACAAACCAGCTTATAACTGCTTCCTTATCTTCTTACCAGTAAAGGGTTTTTTACATGTCTACTGTCTTGAAAATAGATGATACACAATCCTTGCATTTAAAAAGAACCTGTCTTTGATTTTTGATTACTGAATAAACAGAGATGACAGAACTGTGAACATCTTTGATTTTCCCAAAAATCACCCTTTGAGAGGAAAGAAAAGTAACTGTAATGCTAACTATTCTGAAGTGTGCTTGAAAGGGCATACTTATCAAGCTCCACAGGAGACAAAGAAAAGAGTTTGACAAAAATTGAAACATGCATAGAAAAGCTGAAGAAACAAAATTTTAAACAATTATTGAGCTCAACCTAACACTCAGTTTGAACAGAGAGATATATACAGAGCATCACATACTACTGATGGTGGTGGCATGCAGACACCAAAATTGTCAAAATTTGCAACCTGCATAATACCTTTGGTTGAATTGCTCCAACGGTTACCTTCAGAATAATGGGATAAAGTCAGAAGATTGACACATGAACCCCCAGCGCCAGATCCAAAAACAGTGATTCTTAAGGGGTCACCACCAAAGAATCCAATGTTCTCACTAGTCCATCTTAAAGCCTGTATGAGATCAAGGAGTCCATAGTTTCCTTTTGCAGCCTGATCCCCTGTGCTCAAGAAACCTGGAAGATCAAAATAAAAAGATATCTTAGAACATCTTTTTGAGTTGACATGAATCAAATAGACATTCAATTTAAATACAGTTGAAGCCTGTGTTCATCAAGGTGAGTAGAGTCCAAGTTCTTTAGTAAAAAGTTATTTCCCACCTGAATAAAAGAATATACTTTAGGAAGAACAGTAGACACTGAAATCTGAAAAATGACATTTACCTTCCCCAAGTTACCCAGGTAATAGGTAACAGGGGGCAGACAAAGAGAATGAAAACATTCTGAAAAACCTCAGGGGAGACATTCTACCGGCCAAGTTACTTGGAGACATTTGGGATAGTACCATGGGGCATATGAGAATGTGCTTTTGCATAAAACACTGTGTCAGTCCTTCAGTTGCTCATGGTCTAACATGGTTGGAATTTAAAGAATGTGTCGCAGAGTGGCAGGATGTGAGGGTGAAGAGCAGGGGTATTTTTCTAAGATTTGTGCATAAAATTATATGCAACTCTTTGCATGTAGATGCATATATATACGTGCATTTTTATCAAAGATGGTCCATACTTAAGAAAGAATCACTGTGTTCGAGGTAATTTGGGGTCACATTTTGGAATACCTTAAATGCTAAACTCAGCATATTGGCTCAATTAGAAAACAACACAGAATAATTGGAGATTTTTGAAAGATTCAGACTCATATCTAGAATGTTTAAAGCTCTGTTTTACAGCAAATCTGATAATCAGGAGGAATATATGTTGCATAAGAAAAAGAAAGGAGGTAGAGGAAAGGTTACAGGGATCTGAGCTGACAGAGTGGCAAAGACAATTAACTATGTTAAGTCATAGTGCGGAAAATGGAGTAAATCATCAGGTAAAAGATTGTGT
Source organism: Halichoerus grypus (assembly GCF_964656455.1). Taxonomy (NCBI): domain Eukaryota; kingdom Metazoa; phylum Chordata; class Mammalia; order Carnivora; family Phocidae; genus Halichoerus; species Halichoerus grypus. The sequence goes on from NC_135712.1 coordinate 89,920,148, forward strand.
CCTAGGTAGGCTTGGAGTGTCCAAGCTACTCTGTCAAACTTCATTTTAACCTTTCATTCCTGAATTTCCTTCACTATTGATTTTTATTTCATGTGTATGCTGTAGCTTATCTATCTATATCATCTATCTCTCTAGCTATTATCTGTCTTCCAACTAAAAGCAAGTGATCATTAGCATGAATTCAGAGAGCCACTATGAGTTTTAGATTAGGAAAAAAGAATAGGTATCTGCTGCCTTTATTAAGGTCAGTCAACCAATCAAATCTATTTTTTTAGACCCGATAAAATAATACTACATGCTTGTATGAATTCTTTGATTTCTGATGCTATATTCAAACAAAACTTTGTGGTTCAGCCAAGGGTGAAAAATGAGGAACATTGAGTAAATCACTGCCTCAAAAGACACAGTTTGCTAATTACCCAAGTGATGTGCATTGGCAGCATTCTTTATACCTTGCTATCCAGTGAAGTGTCATTTAAAGTTCTTTTTAAACTTGACTTAGCGGCTTTGTCCTTAACAGCAGAATTATTTCAGATCACTCTAGCTGGAACTTTACATTGGACTGTTCAACTGCACTCCAGCTGTGGCAGAACCCAATTTTACAAAGGTCCTAAAGTGCTGCTTACCTTCATGATTACTTTGGAAATGATTTTTCCCTTAATGTCACTTAAGTCATTCCCTATAGTCACTCACCTTATCCGCCTCTGCTGGCCTTCAATTGTAAGCTCCTAGAACGTATGACTAATTGACGTCCTGATGCAATGACACATTATTTTTGTAAGATAGAACAATAATGATTACATGATCTTCTCTTTTTCGGGGAGATAGGAACAGAATTTTCCAGAAAATAATATTCAACTGTTTAATTTACTTGGCTCTTGAGTATAAAACCTTGAAAAATTATTACTTTGAAACTCAAGGTAAACTTTCAAAATTCATAATTACAAGTATGCCAAGAATTATTTTAGTGGCTCATGTATATACTACAATTCTCATTCAACTATGTATTCAAATAGAATTTATTTAATACCATTCTTCCCACCTAAAAGTTCGTCCTATTAAAAAACATCTCCAATCATTGTTTTTCCTACATGGACTACTAGTTCTACTGATCTGATGAAATTTACTGAGCAGGTTTGGCATCAATGTGATGTTTACCTGATCTGGCAAGTAGGATTACTTTCAGGGGTTAGTGAGAAACCAAGCAACTGAACATGGGTTCTCAGGCCCTTGGAATGGAAAAATCAGATCAGGCATAAAATAAATTGGCAAGAGGAAAATAAATAAAACCAGATAATCACTGTAACCAGGTATTGGTTTGAGCTACTGATGTCCACCAAATTCAGATGGGCAGACCTGAAGGAATCTGAGAGAAACTGAGTTAAGTTGTCTGGCAGCAGCCCTGCAGCTGACTGGTTGACCCAATCTATATTCAGGTCCCTCAGAGTATAACCACATAGGCAACATATTTAGAATGTAAAACAAAAGGAAAGCAAGGTGCTTCTCAGTAGAAAAAAAAGATTTAAACATACTCAAGGAGGAAACTGAGACTAGGAAAAATGCAGACTGTTTACATTTGAGATTTCATCTAGAATATCAGAAATTGAAGATGTCAGTGATTCTGTACTGTAGGTGTGCTTTCTTTTTTGGGGGGGGAGGAGGGAAAATTTGAATGTCTATGCTTATAGTGTTTAATATCTGAAAGTGTTTATATATATATATATATATATATATTTTTTTTTTAGAGTCCTCAGTATGTGTTCGTGCTATAAAGAAGTAGGAAAGAAATCTTCTGTGTTTATCAATGCTGTTGCCTGGATACAGATGGCTGTGGTTGGTCTTTGAGTCAAATTGGTAAGAACTTCAAAATAGAGCCTGTACTGAGCATCAAAGAGGCAGCCTTGCAGACCTGAGACTTTGAATGATAGTGAGATAGCTTTCTAGGGACCTGGGACTATAAATCAGAAAAATAACTCATTAAGGATTTTGTGTCTTAAACATAAAATAAACAAACAAAAAAAGCCAACATGAGATTAATGTCTCAAATCCTCCCAACTAAAAATCCAACTGAAAATCCCATGCTCTAACTCTCCTCCCTGTCTTCATAGCTGCCAAATCCAGTTCTTCCTCTGCGCTCTGTCTCTATTTCCTGCTTTCCACTCATGTTCCTGACTTATTCTAGGTCTTCCTCTTTTCTTCTTAGACTCATGAAATCCTTCTAGTTAGTCGCTCATCCTCCAAACTTCCAGCAAACAAGCTTACCTTCTATTCTGTCACCAGAATCACTTTTGAAAGATATTCTGTTCTAATGGTGGACACTGCTATATCAAAATAACATCCTTATATTGACACATACTGGACAGTTTCCCTCCATGTCCCTTTGAGTCAAGATTGTTTAAAATAAGTTGGTTTAAAATTCCTCAAATTGGACAATTTGGAGTCTGTGTAGGGAAAAAGAATACACATAATATCATTTAATTACCCACCACCTCCAGCTAACTTCCTTGCTAATGTGTTCTCTTGAGAGCTATTGTCTAAATTCTTCTTAGAAACAACAACAGATAAAGTCAAAATGATTTCCTTTTTGTATGTGTCCTCTGGAAAAAAGCTTGCTCTGAAATGGTTGATATCTTAATATCATATAACTTGGCAGTATTTCCAAAATTTTATATTTTCATACATTTATCTGTTGATTATCTATCTATCTATCTATCTATCTATCTATCTATCTATCTATCTATCTATCATCTATATCTCTTTATCTATTGTGAGATAATTTGTTTTTTAATGGCTCATCTTTGGGAAAAGTAAACTGAATTACTGACCAAGTCTCCTGATTGCTGACAGCTGGACATGGTGAAGGTGAAGGTGACTACTAACAGATGCCTGGAAAGAAGACACCTGTAGATGTCTCTCTATTGTTCAATCCCCAAATTTCCCATATTTTTGCCATCTCCAAGGTAAACAGGTGAGATTGATCCTTCTATATTATAGCCAGTGCTGACATTTGTGACTCCTTCCCCCATAGATAGTAATGGAGAAAAAAAGGCCCTGGTTTGCTTAGCTCCGAATTGTATACACTATTCCAATTTCAAGAATGGTCCAAGATAATAGGGAAAAAATAGCACTCAGCCCCAGATCCCACACCATTACCTCTATTCTTCACCCCAACCTGAGGCTGTTAATGTTCACACTTCTTGGTCTACATGTCAAAAAATGCTTATGCAGCATTCCCTGAATTAGGCTATTGTGTACTTCCTGTCTATTTGAATCTGGACAACAGATCTGGTTCAAAACTGATAAAATTCCTGTGCTTTCTGAATAACTGCTCTCACAAAGAAGTGAAAAAGGAGAACTATCCCTTCTAAAGGAGCTACTTAGAGGAAAGAAATCACATTGTTAATTTCTGATTGTTCTGATTATGCAGGAATGTGTCTAATGATTTAAAAGCATAATTTGCTTCAAAGCATGACATTCAGGGAGCCACAATGGCTACCATATAAGAAAAATCTTCAGCAACTATATAGTTCAGAACTATATAGCTTTGGGAGCTATAAAAATATCACAAATATCTGTCTAATGCATATTTTGGTCTCTCTTATGTGCTCCTATTTTAATGTTTGTGTGTGTATTTTGTAATTTATCATTTGTATTTATAATGTGCTAATTTTCTTTATTTTCTCTGGACTGGGTGCTCCCCTGTACCTGCCCCCAGATGGCCATTCTGTACATGTTTTCTGAATGAAGGCAGGCATTAACATCTTACAATTTTGTTACAACACGGAGATCAACAATTAAACTTTCCAAATGAAAGAGGCCTATGTGTTTTTCTTTGATGACAGCAATGAAGTAGGAATTTAAGAACCTCTCAGCAGCCAATCTGTTTGGAAAACACTTTTAAACGTAGAATGGGTAGTAGCAGCCTTAAAGGGAGAAAAATAGGGCTATACTGGGTAGGGCCCTCCCAAAAGAAGAAGAGGATACACCGACCAGCAAACTGAGGGCCACAATATTGGCCCAGATTATTGGCCTAAGAACATAAAGTTTGAGAAGCATTTGAGATTCTCTCAATAGTTAGTGTTATGAAGAGAGCGCCAAACTTAGTAGGACAACTTGGGTGTACAAGCAAGTTGCTGTGTGAGCAAGTTAGCCGCTCCGCACCACATGTACCTAACAGACAATATTAATAGTAGCACCTATCCTACAGAAGTTATCATTATTAAAAGATAATGTCTTGGGGATGCTTGGGTGGCTCAGTCAGTTAAGTGTCTGCCTTTGGCTCAGGTCATGATCCCAGGGTCCTGGGATCGAGCCCTGCATCGGGCTCTTTGCTCAGCAGGGAGCCTGCTTCTTCCTCTGCCTGCCACCCCTCCTGCTTGTGCACTCTCTTTCTCTCTCTGACAAATAAAAAAAAAAAAAAGATAATGTCTTGGGACACAGGAGGGCTTAATATATGTTAAGTAAAACTGCTTTGGTTTTAATCAACTGAATTTGACATTTTCCTTATTATCACTATTTCATGAAAAATGTTCTTCCATATTTATTGAAAAAATTTGAATTTCCAATGAATTAAAAAGAAAAAAATTTCAATTACAAAAAAGTTAAATGTATGTATATAGACAATAAGGTTAAATTTACCACAGAGATTTTTATTTTATTTTTATTTATTTTTACTTCATTAACTGTTTTTTAAAATTTAAACTTAATATTTTTATTTTTTTAACATTATTAATTTAAGAGAGAGAGAGGGAGCAGGGGAGAGGGGCAGAGAGAGAGAGAGGGAGAGAGTCTTAAGCAGACTCCATGCTGAGCACACTGAGCACGGGGCACAGAGCCCCACATGGGGCTCATCTCACGACCCTGAGACCACCACCTGAGCTGAAACCAAGAGTTAGATGTCTAACTGATTGTGCCACCCAGGAGCCCCTTATTTTTATTTTTTATTATTTTTTATTTTTTTAGAGAGAGAGCGAGAGAGCTAGTTGGGTGAGGGGGCAAAGGGAGAGGGAGAGAGAGAATCTTAAGCAGGTTCCATGCCCAGTGTGGAGCCCAATGTGGGGCTAGATCTCACAACCCTCAGCCCTGAGCCAAAATCAAGAGCTGGTCACTTAACTGACTGAGCCACCCAGGTGTACCAATTTTATTTTTTATTTTATTGAAGTATAATTGGCATACAATATTATATTAGTTTCAGGTGTACAACATAGTGATTCGACTTTTGTATACATTACAAAATGATCACTTCAGTAAATCTAGTTACCACCTATGTAAAGTTAATACAATGTTATTGTCTAGTCTATATTCCCCATGCTATACATTACACACAGAGATGACTTATTTATCTTATAACTGCAAGTTTGTACTTGATCCCCTTCACCCATTTTGCCCAGTCCCCCAACCCCTTTCCCTCTGGCAACCACCAGTCTGTTCTCTGTCACAGAGGTTTTGAAATTGTTGCACAGGCTGTAGTTTGCAAGGCAATTGAAAATACATATGTTGCCCTCTAAATTTTAACTGGGTAGTGAGGATATTTGTTATGACATAAACACATTTAGTGAATACTATTAAGCGTAGAATGCATGTTTGTATCCATTGTACATCGTTCGTAGAATTCAACTCAAACATTTAATTGGGTTGTATTATAATGAGAATAGTTTCATAAGCCAAAATACTGTGATGATGATTAAATAGAATACATTGTGTCTTGATTTGCTGATCACTCATTATTTTAGAATAGTTAGCAAAATTGCTAAAACATATTAGTAGTACATTTTTTTAGATGTAGAAGAAAATAGCAGAAAAAAAGATGAGTGATATATGAATAATTTTTACTATTATAGGCAGCAGTAGTCAATTGCACGTAGCTGAGACCTGGATGGGAAGGGGGGATATTGGGATGTTGTGTTCTTCAATCCCACACTAGCTGCCCCTGAGAAAGACACAGTTAAAAAAAAGGGAAGGGTGGGAGATAAAGTCTGGGCAATGAATAAACTTAACTAACTTAAGACAACTTAACTAATTTCATATGAATATTTCCAAGAGTGTTTTACGTATTTTATTTCAACCATAGTAGGATTTTTTAAGAAGATAAATATTGTCCTAAGGTATGACTAGTAAAATTTGATAGTCATTAAATGCTTTCATTATAGTCTTCTCTATTAAAAGCTAACCTGCCTGATTTAGTGATTTTAAAACTTTCTATTTTCGAAAACTTTCAAAATTACCAAAACATTTCAAAATAGTACATTTACCATGTACTTGTCACCCAGATTTCCCACATACACCCAACATCTTCTTTCCCTCTTCCTCCCTTCCTTCTCACTCCCTTTCTTTCTCCCTTCCTCCCTTCATCCTTCCCTCCCTCTCTTCCCTCCTTCCTACTCCCTCCCTTCCTCCCTCCCTCCCTTTCTTCCTCCCTTCCTTCCTCCCTCCCTCCCTTCCTTCCTTCCTCCCTTCCTCCCTCCCTTCCATCCTTCCTTCCCTCCTCCCTCCCTCTCTTCTTTCCTTCCCTTCCTTCCTTCCACTAACTCTCACTCCCTGCCTGCCATCAAATCTGGAATCACATGTTGAATTTAGTTTTCTACTTAAACTCCTTAATTTTGAACAGTTTGTTGGTCTTTCTTTGTTTTTCTTGACCTTGATATTTTTCAAAGAATATCAGGTCGGTTATTATGTAGAATGGTCAGTTATTATGTAGAATGTCCCTCAGTTAAGATTTGTCTGATGTTTCTTCATGATTGCATTTCCTCAGATTATGAATTTTTGACAGAAGGACCATAAAGTAATGTTGTGTTTATCTCAGTTCCAACAGGCACACAGTGTTGATTTGTCTCATGACCACTTGGTTAAGGTGGTAATTTTCCACATTTCTCCACTATTAAGTTATTATTTTCCCCTTTGCAGTTAATAAATATAAGTTAGGCAGATTATACTGATACTATGTAAATATCCTGTTTCCTATCACACTGTCATTCGCTAATTCTGGCATCCGTTTATGATTCTTATCTGAAACAAATATTAATTTCATCATTTATTTTATTATTAGTTGGAATTGGCAGTAAGAAAAAGATTTCCCTTCTCCCCGATTTGTATTCATTCATTTATTCATATCATTTTGGACTCAGGAGTTTTTATTTTATTCTAGGGGTTATAATCTTTTCCTTTCATTTATTTTGATGCTTATATTGTCCCTTATTTGGTCAGTGGGATTCCCTATGTCATCTTGACATGTCTCTATCATCTTTGAGCACATTCTTACTTCTCCTTGGCACAATAAAAATAGCATTTTTGCAAGAAACCCCTAACTACTCTTGGGGTCTTGGACTTCTCTTTGGTTAAAATTTTTGAATAGTCTTTTCATATGCGAAGTAATTAAATTTTTTCTTAGTAATTATAAAATTGAATTTTCAAAGTGATTTAGTAAAAGCAAATTAAGATTATGAAAATTAATTACTAAAATTACAAATAAATTTAGTAATTTCAAAAAACAGAAATGAAAGCTTATTCTTGAATTTTGCGGTATAGGGATATCTCATTTGTGAAAAAGTGTCATATAATGAGGTTGAAACCACTAATCTGGAACAACACTAAATAATGTCACCAACACCACATAAGGAGTACCAACACATCACTACCCACACGCAAACACACATCTACATACCAAACAAAAATGATGGTGATAACAAATCTATGACTCACCCTAGCTAAAAATATTTTAATGCCTCAAAGTATATAGATTATGGGAAGAGCAGAGTAATATGTTACCTATAGTGAAAATCTACTGTATAAAGTAGCAAAAGCTACAATATAAAGAAAATTACACTAAACTACTTCCCAATAGTCAGATCTCTGATAAAACTTGAATGATAATCCAAATTTCTCACTCTCTCAAATTTTAAATTACAAAGTTATTTGTTGTGTTTTTTTAAACCAACTTTTCCTCGGAAGTTTCAATGAGCAATTCTTAAAAGTTTGTGAAGCCTACCTAGATTAGAGCCATATGGTATGCCTTTCAGAGCAGCTGCTAAGTATAGAGAAAGGCACTAGAATGGACCCAAAATACCCTGAGGCACACCAATCCCAGAGACCAATGCAGTAGCACCAGCAGCTCGTCTTGGGTAATCTCATTTACTAATGCCAAAGGGATATATGATAGGTCTTACTTAGATGTTAACAATAAATCTACCTAATACCGAAAATTGGAGTAACTTTTTGGGTTGTACTTAAGCATAAGTAACATGGGGATATTGGTCCCTGCAATCCATCGGAAGTATTGTCTGGAGCCCCAAATCTATTGCTGTGTTAATGTGTGAAAGCTCACCAAGGAGAAAATTACTCATGTAACTTGGCCTTCAGTTGGAGAAATTTTTCAAAAGTTTTCCTAGACCAGCAATTCCTATAGTAGCTAATATGGATCTTCAGCTCAGAGGGTCATGGAATGCTGTTCAATAGCGAAGGAAATATTGAAACAAGTAGAAGGTCAATTTAGAAGAAGTAGTGATCTGAATCTCCCCCAGGGTGCCCTCACATTAAGCTTGGATTTGTAATTGAAAATAAATCTTTCATGTCTGGGTGACAAGTCTGAGGTCCTGTTCTGGGTGCAGTTTTCACTAAGCATTATATTTTCCAGTTTGAAGTCACTGTCCTTTTCAGCTGATTTGACCTGCAATGCCACAGTGGGACGTTGGCTGCCAAGTGATTAGCTATTCAAGAAAAAAGTGAAACTAATCTCTGTATTAATATACATGAGGTGAAATGAGCAAGGATCTGAGACTTGAAGGCACGGAGACTGATGTTACAAGCTGTGCAGTGAGGCGCACTCCCCCAGATCCAGGAGCAGAATCAAACCCCACAGAGGAAGGGTGACATTTGGCAGAGGTGGTGCAAGAGACAGCTGCCGTGGGTTGAAGTGACAGCTTGATTTTCTAGCACTTTAATAGAAAGACTTAGTCCTTTTTCAGGATAAAAAGAGCATCCTGTCATTATGGCACTTAGTAAAAGGCATACAAGTGCAGAATTCAATTTTTTCCTTTACATTGAGGATTGGAGGGGTGCTATATGGAAGAGAAGGTATGATTTTTTTTTTTTTTAATTTGTTGATCTACAAAGTATTTCTACATCACTTTGTGGCTCCCGAGGAACCTTTATATAGACTATTTTCCCTCTGTTAGAAGTACCCCTTCTTTCTCTTAGGGAATCAAATAATCATGAAGATCAATTAATATCGCAAATATGAATCTTGTAATGAAAAACAGTTTATTAAATCCACATTCAGCGGGTACCTACTCTTTCCAGGCATTCTGCTAGTTACTCAATACACGAAGTCTAATAAGACGTGTCTTCTGTTGGGTTTCGTTTGAATGTTTCTTGAACGTATTCCTTGGTCTTCCTGCAATCTCACCGTGGAGAGAGTGTGTGAAAAAGATACCCCGGGGGCACCTGAGTGGCTCAGTTGTTACGCGTCTGCCTTCAGCTCAGGTCATGATCCCAGGGTCCTGGGATCGAGTCCCACATCGGGCTCCCTGCTCGGCCGGGAGCCTGCTTCTCCCTCTCTCACTCCCCTTGCTTGTGTTCCCTCTCTCGCTGTCTCTCTCTGTCAAATAAATAAATAAACTCTTTAAAAAAAAAAAAAAGAAAGAAAAAGATACCCTGGACGCCACCTGTTTAACCAGAGTGTCTGGGGGTGAAATATGCACTTTTAGCAAGTTCCAAGGTGATTTTGATGCACACTAAAATTTGAAAACTCTGATGTCTTAAAGGTAAAAAATACAGGGAATTCTGACCAAAAATATTAGCGCTGGAAGGAACTTTAGTAACTAGTGCAATCACATATTTTACCGATGAGAACACTGAAGATCAGAGAGAATATAAACTGCCTGGTGTCACACAGTTGGCTAGGACCCCAGTTTTCCTGTCTCTAAGCACAATGCTTGTAAAGTAAGAAATTGGTTGTGGGTTTCTTTACTCAAATGATTCGTTATATTGTATATATTGCCTTTTTTGCTTTGCTAATCAACTATTTCCATATAATTTTGTGTTTCAGAGCTATGATGACAAAAGTTTGGTATATGAAACTCTCTACTCTCTTGACCAATTTTCTCCAGACTACCTTTCATCCACCCTTAGCTATCTAGACAAGCAAGGGTATTTTCCCATGCAAAAATTAGATCTCCCACAACAAAAAAATGATCATGTGAGGCCTATTCCATATACCTCTATTAATTTTTCTTGCAGTTAAAACTGCTAATTTTAGTTTACAAATAATCCTTATATTTCCAAAGGGAAAGGAGAAAAGTGGACTTTAAAATGTGAGGCAATACAATCTTTATTCTTACTTTCAAGGTTCTAACTACTTTGGGGGAAAAAACCTCTTATAAACTAATTTCATTATTCTCTTTGCTAGGAAATTCTTTCCAGAGCTGAAATATCTATGTAGCTTAAGCCAGTTTCCTTTTGTTCTGTGCTCAGAGAAGATGGAAAACATCTGGCAGGTTCTTCTGGCAGGATATTCAAGGAAAATCTTTACTCTTCAGGCAAAATAATCCAATTCCTTTTTGTCTACATTGTATGGAACTACTCTCCAACTCTTATATAAATGAATAAATTGCATAATAGAGATGGATATTTGTTGATCAGAGCCAAGTTATAGTAGTTTAATTTGCAATTTCTTTGAATAAAGTTAATTATAACAAAAGCAATGTTAATAAATTCTACAGAAAATAATTTGCTCTTTAGGTTTTTCATCCGTTATCCATGCCAAAAGAAATATCATTATGCAGCATGCTAAGGAATTTTTTTTTTTTCTTTTTTGAGCTTATCTAAGAGGAAATGCTGGCTGGTAGACTGCACAGGACCAGCTTTTACCAGGTGCCATAGGGTTTCCCATAAGCAACTTCATGGGGAGGAAATCAGTATGGCACAAGGGAGGCAGCCTGCAGGGGGCGCCTTTTTCTAATTTACCCAAAGGTACCTTATGGGTTAGTGGCAGCCGGCCCAAGAGGTCCACAGCAAGCTTCTGCCAGATGTTCAGCATTGTATTTGTGTGTCAACAGGCTTAGACTCTTCTCCTAGACGTTGAGAGAAGGGCATCCCACCATTCTTACAAAGAAAAAATACGAATAATATATTGTATCCTACAAACTGGTCCAACATTAAATGGACATCATTTGAAAAGTTTTCATTTCTTAGTAACCATTTCTGTGAATATTTTAGAGTTATAAAATTAGCAGCTTTCTATTTTGTACATAGCTTCCTTTTTTTTTTTTTTTTAATTGGAGTTAGTGGATATTGCTATAGTCTACGATGAAGAATTCCACAAAAGCACACTTGGTAGGCTGACTCTAAGTTTGGCAATGGAGCGAAACTCGATTTCCTACTAAGCTGAGCTAGTATAATCCTACAGTACTCAATGGAAAAACAAAAAATCCCTTTCCTTATTAAAAACAGCATGTCAGATTCTGTCCAGAGAAACCTTGCTCACAGGAACAAGTAAGGCTCTGAGGGTGGAAGGGGTGATCAATATTTGATTTTTATCTATATATCCTAGGTCACAGCTGCTCCTTTCCCTGAGCTGGGCCATAGTTCTTAAATTATTTATGATCAGAAGTAAGGAATGTTAACTTCTCAAACTCAGCTTGGAGGCCTAGGACCAAGTCTGCTCCACTAATACGACCTCCTTCTCCCTCTCTTTCTTTCAGCCTCTTTGACTCAGCCAGGGCGGACTTTTTCCTCCTTTCTTTACCAGAGTCTTCCTCCAGGTTTTCAGTTACCTTCTGCTTGTGTTTCCTTTGCCATTTTAAAGTTTCCCTGCATCAGATTCTCATCCCTCAAGCGATCATTTTTTTCTTTACGATCTTTTTCCCTGAACACAAATAAACCCTTTATTTCAAACCAAATAATAAAAAAAAATTCAAATAAAAAACTATATCTGTATAGTCTTTCCAGAATATGGAATAATTGAATGATTTTAGTAATGCCTATTCCATTAATATAACAATTAATAATAATGGTGATTAGTCCTATGTAATATGACTGGAATTTATTGAGAGCCTCACTCTACATCAGCCACCTGGTTAAGCACTTTGAGGACCACGTTTCATTTAACCTATATAATAACCCTGAATAGTAGATAAGAGTTTGAGGTCATCTCGTGAGTTAGTGACAGAGTAAGACCTAAAGGCTTTGTTCTGAAAAAAAGTATGCACTTAATATTTTGATAATGAAATGTGTCTTTATTGTGTGATCTTTTTTTTTAAGCAAAATATTCATCTGCTGTAGCAACATAAAAGACGGACTTTTCCTGGGCTTCTAAGCATCTCTCTTCCGAACACTTAACATTTTCCCCCCTTAACAAATCATCTAGCCTACATAACCTCCTTCTATTCCTTGATAATATAATCTTCTCCTTTCCATAGGTCACACACGGGAACAAATGTATGATCCATTTGTGACAATGAAACACAGCAGCCTCCTTCTTATAATACAAAGGCACAATCAGAGAAGAGAAAAGTAACTAAGCAAAAAAGGAAAGTGAGAGAAAACTACTCTGGTTTTAAACATAACTCAATGGAAAATTTGTCTTTCATCAAAAGTATTTCCAGGCTCATGACTTGTGGTTTCTTCAGTCTTCATTTAAGTAGAATAGGACTCACTTTTCATAAAGCAGGTAAGTGGATAAAGTACTCATTCAATTCTGCATTAATTTTAAAGGGAATGTGAACTAGCTCCACTTGGTATGAGCACTCATCTCAAAGAACATGGGCTGTCAGAGTTCCTGGGGACAGAACTGTCTAGTCTTATTTCAAGAAAGGGCCATGTTCCCTGGCCAGGCAACTTAAAGAGAGGGGCATTGGATCTTTGCCCTGAGTGCTCTATTCTTCATAACTTCGGACCATGTGGTTCTGAGGGGGCGGGGGCGGGGGTGGGGTGTCCTAATGATATTCGGAACGTACAGTTTAGTCCCATGGAAGATTTATGGGAGCATGTGACAGGCACAGCACTAGGCACTGAGTTTGGAGAGGCGTAGAACAATCACATTTTAATGAAAATGAAGGGACAAATGCAGTTCTTACTTATTGCTGTCTATAATGGAGCAGTGACATAATAGAAAAGATGGGGGGGAGGGCAGTATTACAATAGGTATGTCTTTTAACATCTAGAAAATAGGACTTCAGGTGTGTATTATCTTATTCATAGTCTAAGGCTGTAACATGAAGAGACAGATAGTTGGGCCCTTACACAATTGTTATATTTCCTGTAGGGTTCCTTACAACTCTTATCTGAAACTTTCAATTGTATGTAGGGCCATTATAAATCACCTGGACATGGAAGTAGGGGGCAGAGGAGGAAGGGTGGGGAAAATGACAGTGTGGAAGTAATATAAAGAACTCTAATATTAGGGGCTCCTGGGTGACTCAGTCAGTTAAGTGACTGCCTTCGGCTCAGGTCATGATCCTGGAGTCCCAGGATTGAGTCCCACATTGGGCTCCCTGCTCGGCAGGGAGTCTGCTTCTCCCACTGACCCTCCCCCCCCCTCATGCTCTCTCTCTCTCTCAAATAAATAAATAAAATCTTAAAAAAAATAACTAATATAAACATTGTATATTGGATTATGGAGTCTACTTTTGGTTCTAACTTCCCACACTATGATTTGAGATACAATCTTTATATTAGAATTCTTTATTATATAATACAGTAAGTGTCCCTAGTACACTTCCTAATAAATAGCAAGTACTTGCTGAACTGGTGACTATACATATTTATTGTGGATAATCTTTATAAATAATTGTGTGCACGACTCTTTTCCATAATAGACTATAAACATTTGGAGGAGATTGAGGGGAGAGAAAAAGAATTCATCTTTGTAGCCCCTGCCAGTCTCTAGCAGACAGTAGGTCCTATTTTACAGAATGGCAGAATGTATCATGAATTTGGGTATCATTTCTCCTAACCCCAAATGGAGTCTTGGCTCTGCCATCCCCTCACTTGCTAATGATCTAGCAGAGCTCCGCTTGCAAATCTGAAGGTGGAGCTAGAAGTCTGGCACCGACCAGTTTGGAAGCTGAACTGATTGTGCAGTGATCCGCATCACTCACTCACACAGCCGAGATGAATGAATCAGTCATGCCTGGTCTGCCTATTTCTTGTGTACAGACACAGGCTAAAAACATGTCCTGGGGATGATGATTTTTTTTTTTTTTCAAGAACCCATAATTTACATACATCACACATCTGGAAATTTTCAGGCAGCTTTGCAGACACTTTCAGCCTTTATTCAGATGAGGTTAGACGTGGGAGCAAAACTGAGCAGTAGCCAACACTGTGGAGCCTGAACGGGCTAGTCTTTCCCAGCCAGGGAGGTTTCCCGCTGAGATGGCAGTTAGCGACTTCCTGAGGTAGCGGTAACGGGACCGTTGGCTTAGGCTCTCTCTCTCATCTCCGAGCTGGGCTGCTTGACTGGTGAATGACGAATGCAACTGGGTCTAGCTGACAGCCGTCTAGGTCTGAAGGGCTATAGATAACTGTAAGTAAAGTTGAAAGAGGGGAGAGACTTCTCAGCTGCCCTGATAAAATGATTTAGATGAGAAGTCTGAATAAGAGGTGCAGTCATGAGATAGCCAGGACAAGAAAGACCTGTCACGAGGCCCTCCATAAAGGTTTTGACAGACAGACTCTTAACAGAGGAATGAAGCTTGGGTTTTTCTCTCATTGAATATACCTTCTGCTAGATAAGGATGGAGAGCCCATGTCAAGAAGAAGCTCGCTGAGTGGTGAGCCCATTGAGGTCAAGGATTATTTTTACAGTTTTCGGGTGATGTGTACTCCTAAGGCTAACCACAGAATAGGCTCTTAATACATGTACACACAATTGAACTGAAAATGCCTACAGTACTGTCAAGACTAGAGCATCACCTTCAGTATTGATCTCTAATGCCAAAGAAACAATGACAACTCATACATTTTATTGACATTATAAAGAGACATATGCAGGGGCGCCTGGGTGGCTCAGTCAGTTAAGTGTCTGTCTTCGGCTCAGGTCATGATCCCGGAGTCCCAGGATGGAGCCCTGCATCGGGCTCTTTGCTCAGTGGGGAGTCTGCTTCTCCCTCTGCCCCTCACCCCACTCATGCTCTCTCTCTCTCAAATAAATAAATAAAATCTAAAAAAAAAATAGAGACATATGCAATCTTTCCTACTGTACGATTTACAATAATTTAGAGAATGCTTAAGATGGATCAGTCTTCAGATTTGGAAACACTCCGATTAAATAGGCTCTTGTGTTATTGGTTCTTAAGAATTATTCTGTTCTATATGCCTATCTGACCCATAACATAACAAGGTTAAGAATCAATGGGCATTTAAGTTGGATTAGCTCAATTTACTAGTCACTTTCCTACAATAGACTAACAGTGCTCCCTTTGGTTCTTACAGATCCCATCCATCAGTGTGAACATCTGCTGATTATCAAGAGCCATTTTTTCCCCCACTGCAAGGAACTTAGCCACCCATTCACTCATGAGTGTATTTCCTCTAGGATCCAGAGAAGGGTCTTGTTAAAAATAAAACTAGGGTCATCCCAGTGAGTTTTTTTCTAAAGCATACCCTTGCTCACTTTTCCCACAAATTTTGTCTGTGTGTAGAAAGCTGGTTTTGCAATGATGACCAGATGGATTTGAAGATAAAATCATACGTAGGGCAACCAAAACACTGAAAGATCAATGACTTCATTTTCATTAAACTTAGGCAAAATAAATAAGCAAGAGTGTGGTGGGAATCTTGACATCTCTGCATTTCTTTTAGATCTTTCTGCTTTCTTCTAGCCTCAACAGGTATCCAGTGCTATCCAGGGCCAGCACTATCATTCTCATTCCTAAAATATTTGTTTTGGGACTACATAAATAATCCTACGAATGACTACTGAATGTCTAAGAGTCACCTAATGTATAGCCCTAGGCTTGCCGCATGATGGGCACCCAATAAATATACACTCCATTGAATTGAAAATTGGCACAATTTTGTCAAGGCTAGAGAATCAACTTCGATGTTAGTCTCCAAGTAATGCCAGTTAGGTTCTATATCAGGCATGGTGTTAGGTGACCATATGAGGTCACATTTTCATGTAATAGGAGACTCATTCAGACCTGGTTACAGGTTTAAGAATGTGAGAAGTATTTGGGCAGAGGTTTTTTTTTTTTTTAAGAATTTATTCATTTGAGGTGCAGAGATACAGAGAGAGAGCATGAGCAGGGGGAGAGGCAGAGGGGGAGGGAGAAGCAGGCTCCCTGCTGAGCAGGGAGCCCTATGTGGGGCTTGATCCCAGGACCCCGGGATCATGACCTGAGCTGAAGGCAGACGCTTAACCATCTGAGCCACCCAGGCGCCCCTTGGGCAGAGTTTTTAATCAAAAACATAAATTGATCAATTTGTTCTTATAGAGAACTTACAACAGTAACTTTAGAAAACACCTGGAGGTATAATCCTTGATATCAATACCATTTACTAATAATGGGGAAAATTGGGAATCAATTTCATCATCACTTTATAGTTCTTGTAGAGTTAATTATATCTATATCTGTTTAGTTACCATTGTGTTTAGAGACCAGATTTATTGTCTTCATGGTTTTTCATTCCAGGTAAAAACGAATAAGCCAGGAATATTTTTCCAAATGATACTGGTTAAGAAAAAACAGAAGACCATAGTTTTAAATCAGTTACCTGTTAATATTCAGCAGCTATTGGCAATATGCTCTTCCAACAGTTTTTAGAATTGGTAGAGTGGAATGCCTAGTATTGAGTTCCCTCATGTTGCCCTTCCCCACCATCTAGACAGAAAGCTTAATATGTTTAATATCTTAAACAACAGCAATTATGTAGGAGAATTAGTTTAAAAAATAATAGAGGTAGTTGCCTTTTGAATTAAAAATCACAGAGACTCTAAATGCCATTTTGAAAAAAAAGTGAGTGCTATTAATCTACCCTCCCCAAATGGGACCTGGGGAGATTAAGCGACTGTTGGCTGCACATCGGTTACACAAAACAGCGGCATCAGAGAGTACAGATTAAAATAGAAATAGATTGTGTAGATGTTCTTTTGGCTCCAGAACATCCTTATAAAACACCTAGTCACACACAGTCTCCCTCTAATTTTCTAGCAACAATTTAAATAAATACAAGATGTCAGACAATAGTCCCAGTTCAGGGAAAAAAGGGCTTCAATTCCACCCAAGTTAATTGAGGCTAGAATCATTCCTGCAACATCTATGGCAATTTCACATTGGTGCACTTCAATTAAGGAATAATAAGAGTGCAAAGTAATTTATACTCATAGATTAGATGTCGTCAGTGAAAAATTACCGATTAACTCAAAGGCGGCCTCTGGAGTGCTCACCAAGCATTTTAATGGGGGTCTCTCTGTCACCTCTTGTCCTAATATCTGGTCAGAAACTAGCAACACTCGAAATTTGCCTTTTAAAAGACTCAATATACCGGTTTTACACATCTATGACTTCCCTGTTTTAAAATCCCTAAACCACAACTGTTCCGTAGGAATAATCAGTTTTAATCATCTCCCATGTTTTCTATTATTTTGCCTACACTGTTTTCTTTTATTTATTTCAGTTCCTCTGGTTTTGCTTAGCATTAAAGGACATTTTCTTCAATAAAGTAACAACAAAAAGACATTTTTTTGGATAACATTGTTATTCAAGTGATCTATATTGTATTTTCACCTCAATGAACATACATAACTAACTTTCAACAATGAGAAAATGTTGTGTTTGCCGTAAAGAGAAACGAGATTCTTAATTACTGTTTTCCTCAAACTAAAATTTTAAGTCTTAGTAGATGATGATCATCACGAAGAAAATTTTGTGCATAATATGTTAAACTCTCCTCAAATTAAGCAGGAGGATTACCACTTGATTATCTGTTCTCAAATCAGTACTTTCTTAAGTGTCTAGAGACATGGGTAAGAAACAGTAAATTAAAGAACTAAAAATAGCTTTATTGAAACCACCCCTTTCTATTCTCCAGTTATTATTTGAAGAAAAACAAACTGAAACATAAGGCAACTCACATTTATTTTATTAGGAAAGAAAATGGTCTACTAGCGACAAAAGAGCAAAATTAAACACAAGTGAAGCAAGTGGAGTTTTTCCCTTTGCCTGTGACGATGGAAGTGTCAAAGAGCTTGGACCTAATAAAGTCAGAAAATCTGTGTCCTAAGGTGAGCTCTACCACTTACTAGTTGTGTGAATTTTGGCTGAACATTTTGACTTCCATGAAACAGGGTTCTCTGAAGAATGGCACAATACCTCAGTAGACTGTTGTGAGGATGAAATGTATTAGCATATGCGGACTTTGTGTAGTAAAGGCAGTTCTCATTTTTATAGGGTACATTTTCAAATAGGACACCAGAATAATTTCTAAAATGTTTCTGAGACATTTCTATCTGTTTCTCTCTGAACAAGTATTCCATGGTCCTTTTTTTAAGAGTAAGGAATGACATATACTGTAATTAGTGAGCACCTGCAATACCACCAACCTAATAGGACTTTTAGAGAACGTATCAGTAAAGTTTACAAAGAAGTTGGGATAGAAAAAAGGTAACAGAGGTTGATTTTAAAGAGGTTTCAAGAAAGAAAAGACCCAGGTAATTTAATAATAGGTAAAAATTTCTGCGCTTACAGTCATTAAAATGTGGTTCTGTGTTTGGCTTAGAAGTCTTGCTATGTGGCAGCAGCTTATTTATACTGCTGACACTGTTTATTTAAACCTGTCATTGCCATAGTGACTAAGTCTCCAGCCTGCCCACCCACGACCTGAAAGCCATGTTAAGTTATTCTGCGAACCCTGGATCTGGGAAGATAGACACATTTGAAAGGAGAAATTTAAATATGATTTCTGAATTTCTTGAAGCAAAGGGTTATCAAAGCAATAGGCAAAAGGCATCTTTTTTTTTAGAAATTAGAAATGTTTGTGAGTGAATATTTAAATATACCAGTGGCTTGGGCCTGTTTAGGTAATTCTATTTAGCTTTGCAAGATTTGTGATTAAAAATGGTACGTGATTAAACCGCAACATACACTCTCTCAACTTCTCCTGGAGTAATAAAAAACACATAGAGATAAAAAGCTTTAAATGACAATGAAGTCAAGGCTGGGAGTTATACTATAATAAGCATCTCAGAGGACTTGGAACTGATGGTGAAGTTGATCAAGCTGGATTCTATTTCTTTAACATCTATAGAACCCATGCAGTGTACCAAGCAATCTAAGCAACTTACAAATGTTGACTCGTTCAAACCTGATTAATCCTATTAGATCAGTATTATTAAGCGTTATTAACATCAGCTCACACAACTTGTTAAGTAGTAGAGCTTGGATTTGAACCCAGATGCTCTGACTCCAAAGTCCTTTCAAAACCACTCTATTCTGAAGCTGTGAGAAACTAGATTAAGGATTACTTTGGGGAACAGGGTTGTTGTGCTGTTAGCACACATCCAATTTGACAAGAATGTGTATGCAGATAGGTTTATTGTTTTAGTACCTGTCTCCCCTAAAGACACAAGATCCTTGAGGACAAGGGCTATGCTGATTTTGTTCTCTTCTGTATATTAAGTACCAGGAAGGTGTTCAAAGAAATTTTTTACTGGTGGATAAGTGTACGCCTGGACAATGGCTAGAAAATTGTTTCCAAGGATTTTTGGCTCCAAAGTCCAAGATCAACACCTGGTTGGGCATCTTTCTCTCTATTGCATGAGAACTGCTTTTTAAAATTTTAATGGTCTATTGTTTTCTTTTTTTAAAATTTTTTATTGTTATGTTAATCACCATACATTACATCATTAGTTTTTGATGTAGTGTTCCATGATTCATGTGTATAACACCCAGTGCTCCATGCAGAACGTGCCCTCTTTAATACCCATCACCAGGCTAACCCATCCTCCTACCCCCCTCCCCTCTAGAACCCTCAGTTTGTTTTCTTAATCATAAAAGCAGTAAACTAAAGAGAATTTGAAACCTGAAAAGTAAAACAACAAAAATAAAAATATAAAATAGAGAAAAATAAATTATTCAGTTCATACTAGACAGAGAAACAATAACTTAGGTTATGAAATAAGAATTTTAAAAAGATACAGAGAAATATGATCAAATTTCCTAGTAATTAAAATGATTAAAGGGGCGCCTGGGTGGCTCAGTCAGTTGAGCTCCCGACTCTTGGTTTCAGCTCAGGTCATGATCTCATGGGTGGTGAGATCGAGGCCTGCGTGGGGCTTGGTGCTCAGTGGGGGGGAAGAGTCTGCTTGGGATTCTCTTCCTCTGCTCCTCCCCCCACTTGTGCTCGTGCTCGCTCTCTCTCTAAAAGAAATAAATCTTAACAAAAAACTTTAAAATTATTAAAATTGAACTTTATTCACCTCCGCTTTTCTAGGAGGGAAATTGAAGGATAAAACAATTATTTAGTATTCAAAATGGTGTGTAGCTCTCAAAACTAAGTTTTGTTACCGTTAGCAAGTATTAGACTAGGACAGCTCTTGTTATTTTAAGTAAGTCACCAAATAAGTTAAAAGGCCATTTGAGTTGTAAAGTGGAAGACGTGGCACAAAAAACACCTTTTGGAAATTGGTGGGAGTGTGGAGGCAGAAGAGAAAGTTGAGGAAAAAGTTAAAGCCCAGGATCTCCCCAGGGTTGCAGAATTCCCTTGACAAGACATAATCCACCTGGATTCCTGAGTTGGGGCCAAACGAAGGTGTGAAAAGAGCTGTAAATCCTCTTATATATACCTTGTGCTTGAATCCTTAACTTTTGTTTCAAGATGAATGCAGGTGTGGTATATATTCTGAGCCTTTGAATATCTGAGAATAAGAATTTTGCTGTGGATAATATCCTCAGGTCACAATGTTTTTGCCTAAAACTCTATGGATGCTGCTCTCTCATCTTCTGTAATGAAGTTCCAGAGAGGGGTGGGGCCAGTGTAATTTTTTTCCTTTCTAGGTATCCTATTGTGTGTTGTTTTTTTGTTTTCTTTATGGACTTTATTTGAGAGGGGCTGGAAAATGAGAGTATGTGTTTCTCATTCTTTGTAATTAAAAATGTTTTAGGATTTATCTAAATGTGGGTATCTTTTTTTTAGTCATTGCTTATAATGAAAGCTCTTTCAGTTTGGATGCTTGAGCCATCTTGTCAGCTCAAGAAAATTCTTCCATAATACATTTCATTATGCTTCTATTCCAATTTTTATATCTTTCTTAGAAAACTCTTCTAAGGTTAGCTTTCCATATTTTTAATATCATACCTATTGTTTTCTCCCTCCTCATTTCAACGTTCTTTTCCTTTGTTTTTCTATATTCTGAGTAAGCTTTTAAAGTATGACCTCCACATCAATGAACTGACATCAATCATTTTGGATTTAAAATCTGCCATTATTATTTAATTCTCTTGATATGCTTCCTTATCTCACCACCCATTTTTTAATATCAGCCTGCTGTCTTTTATTTCAATCTGTGTTCTCCAAGTTGATTTATACCTCTGTTTCAAAGATAATGTATTATATATTCTAAGAAAATGTCAAATTTCTAAAATTATATTCTGGTTTCCATATCATTTTCAGAGGTCTGTTTTTCTTTTTGTATGATGATACCTTTCTCTTGCTTGATAATATTTTAGAATAGGAAATTATTTTCTTAATATTTTGATGTTTTCCTGTTTTGTTTTGTTTTTTTTTTTCACCTTGAACATGGTATCTGGACCTGGAGTTTGTTAAATTATGAGTTTTGACTTTTTCTTAGTTCTCCTCAGTGAACTTTTCAACTGGCAAAATCCCCTTCTTAGATCTAAGACTGGTTAACTGATTGATGTAAACTCTCCTTGACCCCGTTTTTAGCATCTACAATTTTATGGACTCTCTTTCTGCCATGCTAAAATGAATAGAAAAGTATTAACTATTGCATTAGCCAGGGTTCCTTTATAAAAGGGGAAAAATTAAAAATGAATCAAGCAAAAAAGAGGAACAACAATAAAAGGAATTTATTGGAACATATGATAAAATAAACTAAAAAATTATTGGCATCAAGCATGGTTGAATCCAAGGGTTTAACCCCTACCATCAGGACCCTCTCTTGCATAAGTTCTAGATACAAGGGCCCAAGAAAAGATCAATACAGTACAAACATACTTAAATACAAAGATGTACATACTCAGATACCTACCCCAGGTAGGTAGTCAATGATCAGAGCCAAAATATTCTACCCACACTATTGAGTAGCATTTACACAGTCAGTGTAAATGATATTTCATTTGAGGATAAGTAAAGAAAATTAAAGAGAAATTGAGAGAGAAAGAGAGAGAGAAAATTATCTGCATGACTGAGAATGAGTTTTTATCTCTAAAATTATTTACTACAGGGATTGGAAAACAAATATAGACAGTACTATTTTGCATTCTCTGTAGGGTACAAAAATATATAATTTATGAAATTGGATTAGAAAGTCGTTAAGAATAAAATAAAGCCCGCATTGAAAATGGAATCTGTAAGGGGAAAGAAAAACTTAGGAAGCCTCCCTATAATAGGTAATAAAAGGACAAAGATACAAAAACAAAGAAAGAACAGAAATTAGATAATGAAAAAATGGCTATGTAACCTTAGCATTATAGATATACATTCCAGAGGAAGACATCATCAGGGCAGTTACAAAGTATGCAATTAGGAGGTACAAATTACCAAAGCAAAAAAATAAATAAATAAATAAAATAAAAAAGTACAGGGGTACTTGTACTTGATTTAAAAACAAAATGAAACAAAACAAAACAACTGAGTATTCCAATGGTCTAGCATGGAAAGATACAAATATATAGACACCCAGTGAACAAAATTTTATAACCACAAGGATAATTAATAAATCTTACTGTCAACTATACAGGTAAAATGCTGCCCATAAAGGAATTAAAGTCTGACTAGCAATTAACTCCTTTGAGACATAAAATACCTGGAGACAATAGAAAAAGTGTTACAGAGTTTTCAGGGCAGGATATCAACTTATGACTTAAAAATTTTATTCTAACATAAAAACAATGGAATGAGAACTTCAGATACGCTTGGCTCAGCAAGTAATGCCCACTTTGCAAATATTACTTAAAGATGCATTTCACCTAATGAATTAAAACTCAGAATTTAAAAATAGTGAAATTGTATCTCTAAAGGACTAGTGTGATATAAAATTGTTAAACATAATTAATATTCTAATAATTGTTGATTTGGGTAGGCAAATGAATAAAACAACACATTACTGAAACAAAAGCTGTATAAGCTATAAATAAAAATTAATGTAAAATTTAGGTCTAAACACATAAAATATATAAACAAATTAAATTGGGAAGGCAGCACATAAAGGTGAAGATAAAGTATTTGAAATCTCTAACATTAAATTAGGAAAGCAGAAAGGATTTTATTTACTTGTTGACTTTACCAATGAGTTAACTCTAATAATATTTTTTTCTAATTTCTTAAAAGCAACACATTAGAATGCAAGTTCCATAATTTTTGTTTTGGTTGCTGATGTACCTCAACTGCCTACAACATTTTCTGCACATAGTAGGTACTTAATAAATATGGGTTGAATGAATTAATGAACTTATTACTCTTAGTAGCACAGTGTGTATATGTATACATTTACTTTTATAGGTTTGAAAATAGATGTACTCACTGGGAAACTAAAAGTAAACCCACAGAGTCCATATAATAAAAAGAAACAAAAAAATGAAGATAGCAGCCAGAAATTACAACCAAGATAAAACAACAACAACAGTAACAAAACAACTAAAGCTAAAATGAGGAAGACCAGGAAGAGTAGCAAAGATAATTAATACAAATGGGAAAAATTCTACTTTTAAAAGATACAGAATTTCTGACTGGTTAAGAAGCAAAATCCAAATAAATGCTGATTGCAAGCAACACATTAAAAAAATGTAAAAATCAATGGATGAACAAGCTTTTCAAGGTGAATACAAACTAAAAGCAATCATTGAGGGCAGTATTAAATTTAGACAAAGTAAAAGTCAAGAAAGAAAATATTAAACAACTTGATTTTTTTTTTCTAAAGAGGGACTTTTTTTTGGATCAGAGTTATAACCTGCAATGAAAATAGTTGTCATGAATCTTTACATGTCAAAGAGAATAATATTAAAATATGTAAAACAAACCTCTTAGAAATATAACAATTAAAAAATTAATAAGAGAAACATTGGTAGAAGCACAATTATTTTAGAAGACTTTTATATAACTCTGGGCATTTGACAAACTGTATAAAAATATATATGGGCACGAGAATTTGAATTACATGATTTGAATTCCCTGTTGTTTAGATTATAGGTTGAGTTAACATACCTGTATGGAACCACAAGCACCTTATAGAGAATACAAGTTCTTTTCAAGCACCTATGTTATATTTACCAAAATTGATTATACAACAGGCCTCAAACTTTTATAGATTTCAAAAAGCAGATAAAAACATTCATTCAATTATTTATTTATTGCTACTTATTGAGGGCCAGCACTCGATATTTGTGAGCCAGCATTTTTCCAAGCACTGGAAATACATTAGTGAACAACACAGACCACTCCCTGACTTCTTGGATTTTAAGTTTAGGTGGGGGAAAGACATGAATAAACAAGCAAGCCAGTAAATATATTGTATGTCAGATGGTGGAAAGTGGTATAGAAATAAATAAAGTGGGGTAAGGGGAACAAGGGATGAAGATTTTGGAAGAGTTCACTTTATTTCTTGCTTTTTTAGGGGTTATTTTTTCTCAAACCTATGGGGAATTTGGGCTATTCTTAGTTCTGCTCTTTAAGACAACGCTATTCTGTTTAGAATTAAGCCTTTTATAATTTTATGTAAGCTATGTGACCATAACATGGAAGTTAACAAATTCACACTTTTAATATGCAAGTAGCAACCATAAATCCTATTTGTAGCCACAAGGAACTTAAGTAGATAAAATATCAAGCCTATTAAGGAGGATTTTCCATTTTTAATTAAAACAGATTCTCTATTTTGTTTTCTCTGGGTCTTTGGAATCTGACCTTATGATGCATCTGACCAGGATATTATAAAAGAATAACTGGGTGACATGTACTTGAAAAGGTTTGTCAGACCTCTGAGCTAGAGTCATTATCTCACACAGATGAAGAGGAATACGAGTATGAACAAGTAACTGTATTAAGAAGTATGTGCTCTCCGTTGTTCACTTTTCCTCACACCAGACTCACTGAAGTTATTTATAACCACTCCCCAGGACTGAGGTCTTAGCCCAGAGGAAAAGTTCAAGGAAAGGGCGGTAGAAGGACTGGGAGTTACACACTTTGCATATTCCAAAGAGAGGAAAGGAGGTGACAATTCTTACTCAATTCCCTGTTTTGCTGGGCTAAATGTTCTCCTGAGTAGATTTCTAAATGAATTTGGGGAAGACATCCTTAAAACTTCAGGACATATGAAACTTTAGTGACAAGGTTGGGAAAATTCAGGCCAAATGCTCTACAGGTTTGTTTCATTTTATGTTAATACTAAAACAAAACAAAACAACAACAAACAAAAAAACTAGCCATCATTAGAACAGTGAGAGCAATAATTTCCTTTTTTTTTTTTTTTAACAAGGCCCAGAAGGATAGGATATAAAAACATGCACCAAAGAGAAGAAATGTGAAGATAAATTATTTTAAAATTCAAGATATAAGATAATTTTGGGAAGAGAAGATTTTTCTTCTATATTTTTAAATTGAGGTTATAAACTACACAATTTTATTTTACATTAATTTGGTGCTAAAAGCATAACTGAGTGATTTAGTGTGGAATGACTAAATTTCATATTCTTTTTATTCATATGGAACTTAAAGTAGGTTACTGAAAAGAACTATAGAAAATTAAAGTTTAAATGCCCACATAAAGAATAAAAGGAAAAAGAAACTATATGTCAATATGTCATAGGCACAACCAAATATAAGCTAGAAATTAGCACACAATAATGACTGTAATAAACACTGACTTTGCACTATTACTAAAAAATTAAATGGCTAGGGTGGTAATGGTGACAACTTTTCAGAGGTTTGGTATTCACTAAATGCCATCTTCAGTGTAGCACTCTCTCTGTGGAAATCCCCCCAATCTGCAAATCATTCCTTTGGCTCTAGAGGATACTCATCTAAATATTCTGCTATCATTATGCCGTAAAATCAAGGAATGTGCAACTTCGTGATTTTATAGAGGATTAACCCAGACAGAAATGCAATGCTATTTCTCCAGGTAGCCACCAGGAAGAGGAGCCTTGCAGGGTGGAGCCTTGCAAGATGAGAAAAGAGTCAGGCGTGGAGCATGTCAGCATCCACCAGGCCAGCTTACCTTGAAAGCAGCATCCTAGTTGGGGGTTCTGGGATGAAAGAAAGGCACAAGAGCCCCAGGAGTCCAGAGGCACCTGGACTGGGGAGAGTGCTACCATGCAGAGAAGCTGGGAACTACCAAAGGCAAGTCCACCTATTTTTCCGTTCCTCCAACACCAGTCCTGTTGGTGGCCTGCAATCTTCAACACTGCACAACACTGCTTTGGAAAACCATGGAAGAGAGTCTGTTGTCAACTGCTTAGGCTCCCTCACTCCTACCGTCAGCACTTCCCGTTTGTCATGAGCTAGTCCTCCACATCTTAGACTCCCAAGTCCTTAATTTCCTCCACCTCCCCTTATAAATCATTCCTCAGCAAGAGGATCTCCATATGTAGGCAATAAATGGCAAACAGTTTCCTTGGAAGGACTCTTACAAACATCAGTCGAAAATGAAATTCCGTTTGACTAAATATCTATCTTTGAGCACATACTCCTAGGCACTCTGGGAATACAGAGACAAAGAAGATCCAGTCTTTGTAGGTCAGTAAGGAGCACAGACC
This sequence comes from Halichoerus grypus, assembly GCF_964656455.1. NCBI lineage: Eukaryota > Metazoa > Chordata > Mammalia > Carnivora > Phocidae > Halichoerus > Halichoerus grypus. The sequence continues at coordinate 89,947,078 of NC_135712.1, forward strand.
TGTAATAAGATAGAGTATGAAAAGTATAACCATAGAAAAATCTAGAAAACAGAGAGGGAGCACAAAAAACCTAGGGAAGACTTCCCGGAGGAAATGATATGGCTAGCTGTTGCGGGATAATAATAGCGAAAGCAGGCATTTATTGAGCAGTTTTATATTGTCGGTAGGAGTCAGATTATGAAGGATCATACATGTCATGCTGAAAGCTGCTCTTCTAATCTTACACCAAAGTTCAATGTGGGGCTTTCACACGCAGGGGTGAAGCAGGCGGTTACATGAATCTTCTATCAATTTGACAGCAACATGGAAAGTATACTGGGGAAGTATAAGGCTAGAGGGAGAAAAATCTGTTTTAAAGATTATTGGATTATTCTTAGTGTGGAATGATGTCAACTAAACCTAAAGCCCCAAGAATAAGAAGGGAAAATGCCAGATGGTTTCTTGCACATAACAACAGTTGAGCCTGTTACTCTTTGAGGTTTATTTGTGTAATATCAGGTATTATACCTTCATCAAACCCAGACATTTTTGAGAGCGAAAGGGGACATTATTAACAATCATATCTAGAGAGGCAGTGTAAATAAACCAAGACTATCCCAGGTAACCTTTTAAATTAGTTGTAAGAAACTGGTGGTAGCCTGACAGAGAAGTCATTTGCGGGTAGAAAGGAGAAACATCTCGGAATGCCCAAGGTACAAGTGGTCAACTTTTAACAACTGCCCTGCTGAATCCTAACTCAACCTATTATTTTGGGGAAACAAAGGACAGATATGTGATATTTTCCAGCTAAGACTATCAGACATAAAACTACCCAGCATAGACAGGCTTCCAGAATTACTCTGACAACTAACTTTCCACTGAGGTGATTTCTCAATGTCCTGCACCTTCCCTTGGCTCTAGTTTGTTCCTCCTTTGGACATTTCCCGATTCTCTCTTAGTTCCTAGAGGGACAGAGCTAAAGGGGCAGGACAGTCCATTCACCTAGCTGTGCTGTGATTGGGCTGGCAGAGGGGTTCACAAACTCCCCTTAAAGCTTGAGCAGTAGAGACTTTAGCAATGGGTCAGACATGCTTTTGGGTGTTATTGCTGGATAGAAAATTGACACTGAAATGAAAACAGAGGGATAAATGTCTTCTCCTTTGAATTCATTTGAAAACTTCCTGCCGTGTGGATTAGGGTTTAAATTAATTTTCATAAACCAACCATAGGCTAATATTTTTAAATGCTTTGCTATGTTTTATATCATTTTTAATCTGATTTCTGTGGTTTTAAAAGGCATTTAGTGACTATAATAGCAGTGCTTGCCATTGTTAAAGAATTAGAAAAAAACTGTAAAAAAATGAAAATAATTATCACCCATAATTTCTTCACCTGAATATCTACTTGTTAAGAGAATTTCTTACATTTATGTAAACAATGTGTACAATTTTCATGTGGCTTTTTCACTTAAAATTGTATCAGAAATAATTCCTTATACCATGAAAGTCACTTCAAATATATAACATGTAATAACAGGATAATACTTTGTCTTATAAGTATACTATAATTTATTAATAATTTCTTTATATTTGGACATTTAGATGGATGCCAATATTTCACTAAAGCAACTAATGCCGAGGTGAAAGTTTTTGTGCATACATCATTTTTTTCTGTATTCTGATCATCTTTAGATTTTTAGTAGTGAAAGTACTGGGGAGAACTCTACTCATACTTTAAGGTAGATATATAATGTGAAGTTTCTTTCAAGAAAGTTTATATCACGTCACACACTAATACTATTAAATATTGGCTCCATATCATTATACTACCCTTAGCACTGGGAATTCTAACTTTTGTAATCATCTCTGATAATTTCATGGGGGAAAATGGCAGCTCATTCTCTTTTAATTTATATTTCTTTGATTTTTTAGTGAGGCTGCAAATTTTCTCATGTTGTTCACGAATACCTTTAAGCTTCCTTGATTGAAATTTTCCCAGGAAGACACTTACCTCAATTCTCAGTCATCTTTTGAAGTTGAACATAGTGTTTTTTCAATTTTATACTTACTTTCCAATGATAAGGCCTCATAAGGCATCTAGGAAGGCGCTGTGCACATAGTGGGTGTTCAGTACATATCAGGGTGAGAGCCTTATTTGCATCTCACTATATTGCCATGAATGAACATGTAAGGATTTCACTAGTAGGAAATTCTTCTAGAAAAATGTATCTGAAGACTATAGTGAAATGGGGAAAAATGTTTTGATGAGAAGGAATTTATTTATTTATTTAAAGATTTTATTAATTTATTTTACAGAGACACAGCAAGAGAGGGAACACAAGCAGGGGGAGTGGGAGAGGGAGAAACAGGCTTCCCGCGGAGCACGGAGCCCGATGCGGGGCTCGATCCCAGGACCCCAAGATCACGACCTGAGCCGAAGGCAGATGCTTAACCGACTGAGCCACTCAGGCGCCCCTCAGTCTTACTTTTAGATGAGGAAACTGAGACTCACACATTTTAGAAAACTCGCAGAAGATCTCACGGTTAATAAATGGCAGACTCACAATTAAAACCTATTTCTGCCTGGCACCAAAGCCCATGTTCTTTCTAGTTCACTTTTTGTCTCCTGTTATAAGTCCTTTAGGTCTAGTAGCTCATGTAATTTTCTTAATACTTCTATACGATGGGAACTATAAGGACCTATTTTACTATGGGGAAATGAAAACACAGAAAGGTAAAGAACTTGCGCAAGGTCACACAGCTAGTAAGCAGCAGAGCTAGGCATCAAATTCAGGCAGTCTGAGACTAGTCTGTCCATTGAATCACAACACTGCACTACCACCTGACATGCTAGGGGGATAGATGGAATCAATGAACTTCAGTGGAAATATGATATTACAGCCTAATTTCTACCATGTGACACCATTCAGGAAATGATCAATATCTGCTTTATAATCGCTACAATGTAATAGTCTATTTACATGATGAATATTTGTACTCTTTCCTGGTCCCCACAGAAACCTGGTAGACTAGACACACCATGTAATTATCTCGTCAATAGTTTTGTACAAAAATGCTTATTTGGGGGCAGGCCATACTCAATAGAAGAGCTGTGAGAAGAAAGGGCATGTTTCATGCTACAGTTTAAAATGAAATTTTTTTTACCTAATGTAGATAAAGGGCAAATGGAATTTTATTTGCAGGAGCATATTATGAGTGGAATTAAAATGCAACTATATAGTTACCCTGTGCTGAATAGCATCTATGCCACACTTATTTTCTAAAAGATATTTTAAGAAATATCCCCCTTCCCCTTATATGCATAGTGAAGAAAAAACATTGGCGTCTCTAGTTCTGTTTCCTTAGCCCCTATCACATAGTAGTATCCTGCAAATGCATGCCTTTGGGGATTAAGGTAAATGATTTATGCTAATAGAACCATGATTAGACTCATAATTGAGCCAAATTCTGTTATGTGGAACTGCATGCCATTTGATTTGCAAAAGTTGTTCCATCTGACTTTACAGGAAGATACACTGATGATCTATCATTTTAATTTCTTTCATGAGCACTCACTGGGAAAAAAGTAGCAAATGACGAGGTTGTTTATTTGTTACAGTAGTGCTCCTCCAAAATCAAATGAACAAAGGTAATCTTAATTTCATGAATCAATTATCTTAATAAATACCTACATAATTAACTGAGGAATTCTCTTTGGAAAAGCCAATTGAGAAATGGTTTCAATGTAAGGAAGTAGAAAGAGACAAAACACAATAATTCTGAGCTAATAAAAAACCATTTCCCACCATCATATATGGTATAGAAACTTTCCTAAGTATATGTACAAATATACATCAGATATCACTTAAGCATATATAATGTGCAAATTATGTCATGTTTGATTCTGTTATTTGGGATCATACATGGCAAAATTTACAGGCAACTAGCCAAATTAAATTTTTAATACACTTGGTATATCTGTATAAGACAAATACATGTTAGATTATGCTAACATTAATTTCTTTCTCCATCTCTGTACTTGGAATATAATTCCACTTGGATTAATTTAATAATGCTATTTAATAAATATTTTTGAAAGATTGTTGGAAATCTGGGTCCCAATACCAGACACATTTGCCGTCAGACATCTATTAATCTTTAAGACATATTCTTTGCCTTTTTGGGTCACAGTTTTCTCATCTGTGAAATAAATAGTTTGAACTAGATGAATTCTGAGATTCTTTTTTTGTTATAAAAATTATACTAAAAATGTGACTGCACTGATAAATTATGAAATGATTAAAAGTAAAAAAATAATTATATTAAGTGGTATGACTACTGTGTGCTTAGAAAAATCAAGAAGAGATTAAGGAATAGAAGAGAATTGTGCTTGAATGCCTGTTGTAACTCTGATGAGCTTTGTGACCTTCTATTAACTTTTTTGAGCTTCTGATTCCTCATCTGTAAAATGGAGATGGTAGTAAAACATTTAATTTCTGCCCCCCCCCATAAGTAGGAAAAGTGAGTATTCCCTCAGGTGGCTATGTTTTAGTCTTACAATTTCACAAGAATTTGGTTAATATAATGAATCCATAGTATTTAAAATTGCTAAGTGTTCAGTTAGCTACTTGTAGAGGTAATAAACATTGATTTTTGCTTTTCACATAAAGTCTATGTGGACCTAGCGGGTAAGTACAGGGATTGCTCATTCCCATTTATAAATTCAAGTAAAGCCTATGAAATTAATCCTCATTACTCTTAACAACTTGCCTATTATAAACCTTACTAGACCAGGCCTAGGATTATTTTTAATATTCAAAATCACTAAAAGTCAAGGGCCCTATCTCTACTTGCTTTCATTTCTTATATACCGGTAATAAATAATCAGGTCTTTAAGATATAACTTCATTAAACCACATGTGCTCCTTTGCAGCTGGGACAAATGGAAAAAGTCATCACCTCCAGAAGTGAATAATTCCCTGAACTGCCAATTTGGATAGAATGGCCATAATCAGGCAGCCCAAGAAATAGGGGAAATATTCACAAAGGAATATTTCAGCAAGTCACTTCTTATTTTAGTGTTGTTTTAAATTTTAGTGGATGGTATATTGCCCTTTTTAATTGAGTAACAGACATATAGCACCTGGTTCTTATGTCATAAAATACTTAAAAAGTAGAGGAAGTAACAATAAAATTCAGTGCATCATGAGTCTAGTAAAAGTTAAGTTCAATAAAAACTAGCCTAAAAAGTGTCTTATACATAGATTGTCTTTAATAGCGCCCCAATGTTACAGCAATATGGAAATCTCACACAAACTAGCACTTAAAATTACCACTTCAGTGTCATGCTAATTGAACTAGGAAAAAAAAAAAAACGACTCTAGAGAAAACCCTCTTAAATCATGACCTGTTTAGTTCTTCATACTGAGTTCTTGCATTGTATGAGAGATGAATGGTCACAGATACACCTAGATAACCAGGGGGGAGCAGGTAATAGTCCATCTCTTCCCTCTATGACACAGTATGTGCCTTTAATTAGAAACCATATACTTCCTTGGCATCCACAGTTATTTCCTAGCTGTACTCATAAAGAACTTCCATGCTTTCTTCATAGCTGAGACAATTCCAGCCATCTGTCTCTTAATCATCTCTTTGAACATATTTTGATGATCCAGGGGATAATTAAGTCTTGGCGGTCATTAGTGAGTTCTAATTTTGTTTCATATAGGAAACATGACATTCAGTATAAAGGAGAAAACTATGTAGAAATTTGTGATCATGTCTGCACAAATTTTAATAAAAAAGATCCTCTGCTCTTTTGCTATATTTCACATTGCTATTTCTGTTCTAGAAATCTTTTCCTTGACTTGTTTAATATGCTTTGCTACCCTAGAGTTTAACTGTAACAATACAAAACAAAAACAACCTCAACTACCCAAAGAAGTGAAGACACTTCATAGTCCTAATTATAAACCTTGTTTTTCTCCACGCTTATATTTCTGATTTGCAAGAATAATCTAATAGCACAGGGATAAACCAATAGTACAAGGCATGCTGTATCACTTTGGTTATCCATGTTACAAGTTGGGTTGGGCCAGATGCTGGCTGTTGAATTTTCTCCTCCTCTTGTCTACCATACAAAATGAATGCCCATTAATTCCGAGGGTAGGGATCCCTGAAAAGGGTTACTGGGATCTGAAAATCCTAAAAATTCCAGACGTATTTTTTTTTTTTTTTTTTTAAAGATTTTATTTATTTATGTATTAGAGAGCGAGCGAGAGAAACAGCATGAGAGGGGAGAAGGTCAGAGGGAGAAGCAGGCTCGCCGCTGAGCTGGGAGCCCGATGTGGGACTCGATCCCGGGACTCCAGGATCATGACCTGAGCCGAAGGCAGTCGCTTAACCAACTGAGCCACCCAGGCGCCCCCAGACGTATTTTTTGTCTGGAGAAAAAGGCCATATTTTTCCTTGAAATTTCAAACAAGATTCCAAACTCTTGTCTTGGGATTATTTAAGAATATTATTTTATAATTAACATCTTAGGCTACACAGACAGCTCTTCCTAACCCAGGTGTGGAATTAATGAGATAAATAGGACAGTTGTCTTTTTCTGTGCTGGGAGAGAGGAAAAGGCCAGGAAGAACAGGGGAGAGACCATATTGAACCCAAAATAAAAACATGGGCTATTACTCAGAAGGTTTGGATTTTCCTTTTGATTTAACCCATGAGAAGCTCTCCAAATTTGTACTTATCAATTGTTCCATCTTGACCTCAGATTCCTTGTCTCTAAACAGAGTGTGTTGGGTTACATTAGTGATGTTCAAAGCATGTTCCTTGATGTCCTAAGGGGACTGGAGAAATATGGAGAAGTAGTTTAGTGACCCTCCCAAGATGAAAGACTAGTGCAAAAAAGCTCAGTGAGCTTCATGCACCTCCTAAAGGGGAAGGTAGAGGTGGTAGATGCCAAGTGAGTATACAGACTTACATCTTCAAGTTAGCAACTTTAAGTTATGTTAAGTGGTTCCTTTGGATGCTCGCATCATTCCTTTTTGGAGATTTTGAAATTGCTCAAACTTCTAGGAGAACATTTTATATGTGGTGTAGTAATTATTATTTTACAGTTCTATTTCCTCCACTGAATTGTCAGTAACTCAAAAGAGGCATTATTTCTTGCCCATCTCTGGAACCTCAGAAGTAGTTGTTATATGGAAGGAGAAAGATAAACAGAAGGTGAAGGAAAATAATTGGTGCAGCAGTATGGAAGATGGATTAAATGTTCACAAAACAAATAAGAGACAAGCAGAATGTCAGGACTGTCATGCAATGATTGTCTATGCAGTGGGATGGAGAGATGTGATTAAACTTGAGAGATAGTCAAGAGGTAGAGTGCTTATGACTTCATGGCCAACTTGGCAGGAAAGATGGGGGAGGAGGGTCCAAACTAACTTTCAAATTTCTGTATTGGGGTCTCATTAACCAGGAGAGAAAATACAGAAAGAGGACCAGTTTGGGAGGTAATAATGATTTGTTAAATTATGGTCATGTTCCTGGGGGCACCAAGTCATGTGTCTTTGGGTACCCTTTTGTGTCTTTGGGTACTCTTTGTGATTTAAGATGCCAAATGTGTTTATTTTTGTGGGCAGCTGTCAACAGAGTTTGAAAAACATTTCTTAAAGAAGTACTCATGAGATACTCAGTTGTCAACAAAGTACTTGTTCTCAATTTAGGACACATATTTAGAAGTCAGCAAAAGACATCTGGCTGTGCACAATAATTTGAGAGTTGCTGGTGAGCGGGTTAGTTTAAGGCAGGTGAGTGGGTGGGATTAAGTAAAGGAAAAGTGAGAAGGAAGAAACCCCAGAGAATACCAACAGTCAGGGATAGACAGAGGAAAAGGAGACAGGAAAAGAAACTAGAAAAGTGTCCTGAAAGCTAAGAGAGAAGACCAAGCTTGTTAAGAAGCTAACTGTGTGTGATACTTAGGTTTTATGCCAAGAAAATTACATAGATTTGAACGTTCCCTGTAGGAACTTAGCATCAAGTACCAAAATGACATTGGCCAGACTAACAATAAATATAAAAAGCAGAATAGGCACACTAACTTGGCACAAAGGGAGAGGAAGATAGATGAAGCACATATTTGGTTAGGATGGCAAGGGTAGGAGGAGATGTGGGAGGTGGTGCGAGGGATAAGAACAATGTGAAGTTGTCAGCTCTCCTCTGATCAATGTGAGAACCCTGTTAGCAGAAGGTAAAGTATTCTCAGTGATTTACAGAAGAGATATATAAAGCCCCTGAAGGAGTTCTGATCGGCTACTCTCCTCTCTGGTGCCACAAAACATGCAAGAATTTAGGCAAATAAATCAGATGAAATGTGAGAATTGATTTTGAAAATGTGAAAAAATTAGCGGTACACTTCAAAAACTAAAGTACAACCTCAGAATAGTAAAAGTACAAGGAAAAAAAGATGTGTTTTCAATAAACACTTCCATTTATATCAATTCAACAACTCCATATGGTAAAATAGATACAAACAGCAGCTAGGATGGTCTAATCAACACCTGGGAAGAAATGGATGAAAGAAATGAGCCAGTGGTGTGCAAGGGGAGATTACATTTACATGTGTCTTGTGAACCTGAAAAATGGAAGAGAATTGAAAACTCAGAAAAGAAAACTTTGCTTGCCCAAACAGGAATCTTATTTGGCCAGATATATTGACTGAGCTGAATCTAATGAGTTCTTGTGCCGATGCAAAATGGACCCCAAACCTAACCTAGGAACCTTTTATTCTAAAAATGATTAAATGAGAGAGAGCTATGTTGGTTGTGAAATAGTAAGTTATTTGCTTTACAAGCCACATATTACCTCTGTTCACTATATGAAATAATGTGTGCATTGATTTGGGGTGGGGCGAATGCTCTGATTTATAAGTTTTCTAAACTTTAAATTAGATTAACTTTTGTTTATTGAGTCTCCGTATAGAGCAAAGAATGAACTCTTAACCCTAGAAGTCTTTTGTTAGTTGAAGTATTTGCAAAATAAAGTATGAGAAAGAATTACACAATCTGCTTCTATTATAGTTATCTAAGAGGTTTCAAATAAAACAAATGCTTGCTGCATAAGTTAACATACCTTTAATAAAGTCAAGCAGACTGTGTCTGTGTATAATATGTATATGCAATAACCCATTGGGGAAAGACTTATGATTTAAATTATTTGAATACTCATGTCTAGTCATCTCAAAATATTAAAAGATTGAGGGCTATAAATTTAATTCTCCTACTGAAGGGGGTTGAATAGTATCTCCTCAAAATTTATGTCCCCTTGGGACCTCAGAATATGAGCTTATTTAGAAATACGATCTTTGCAGATATAATTAGTTAAGATAGGGTCATACTAGATTAGGGTGGGCCTGAAATCCAATGATTAGTGTCTTTATAAAAGAGAGGGACACTCAGACATGAGCACGCAGGGGAAAAGCTATGTGACTGATGGAACCAGAGATTGGATGATGCAGCTATATGCTAAGGAACAGGAAAGATTGCTCAGAAGAGGCAAGGAAGGTTCTTCCCTAGAACCTTAAGAGAGTGCACGGTCTTGCCAACAATGTGACTTTGGATTGCTAGCTTCCAGAACTTAAGAGAGTAAATTTCTGTTGTTTTAGATAGACCACCCAGTTTGTGGTAATTTATTATGGGAGCCCAAGGAAAGTAAAATACCCACTATTTTAGAAAAGAAAATGTTTATGTATGTTCACATCAGTACTGCTTACTCAGAAATCTGGCTTTAATCAACTTCAAGGATTGTTCATGACACCAAGAAGTTGAGTGACTTGCCCAAGGTCATTTGGTACATGTGTCTCTGTTGTAATTGGAACCCAAGACCACCAACTCTTGGAAGTCTTTGCAATAGTCACAGTCTCTTGCCGCCTCTGACTTTGCAAGGATAATTCTATAGAAAAATGACTCTTGTAAATCCTGCTGTCAGTCGGTAGGAGCCGGCAAAGTGCTTGCGCTGATGGCTTCCGTGATTAGAATGCAGGGCAAACAGCCCCACAGTCTGGCTTATAAAACAAGCTAAAGTGTCGCCTGCTTCCTCACCTCATCATTTCTAGAATGGTACTTATCTTTCAAGCCACAAAACAGTGCTGATGCCAAGGCCATAAAAAGTATTATATGGTTCTGCCTGCCATCTTTTCAAGGTGGGCTGGCAAAGCAGAGGACCACAGACAGAAAAATGGAGTAATAAAGTTTAAATAGTAGGCAATAATATTAATCTGCTGTGCTGCAGTGCCGATTAAGAGATTGAACCAACTCCCTGCAGTTCTAATTGGATTTTCCTGTGTTTTCTACAACCCTTAGGGCTCTACCCTGATAAATCCTATTTTTGCTTGCCATTTATTCCTCATGAATGACTCTATGCAATGGACTTATCTGTAAAAACACACAAATGCTTGTATTGTCATAGAATATTCTGTGATTTTCTTTGTAGACTGTGGGCATGTGACTTTCCAAAGAGCAAGTAATTAATACACTGAGTCTCTGGGCTAATTGCTGTCTAGATATTTCATATGCGTAATAAGATAGAAGGCTATAGCTCAGGTACTGAGAAAGCACAGTCATATGTAAAGTGATGTCCTAGAAAACTGTATTACGTTGACACTAGGAAAATAGATCCGTACTTCGTTAACGGATAATATCTGAGGTAATCAAATGTAAAATGAAAGAGGAATAAAACTTTATGTATACACATGTCAGGGATATTTCTCAAATCTGCAAGATCATTTTTACATGGTCGATTCACTATTTTTTCTTAAAGATTTAATTTATTTATTTGTCAGAGAGAGAGAGAGCATAAGCAGGAGGAGTGGCAGGCAGAGGAGTGGCAGGCTCCCCGCTGAGCAGGGAGCCCGATGCAGGACTTGATCCCAGGACCCTGGGATCATGAACTGAGCTGAAGGCAGACGGTTAATTGACTGAGCCACCCAGGTGTCCCGATTTACTATTATTTTTGAAATAATGCTATCTTTGCCTGAATTCATCTTCAAGTGTGTGTATATGTAGCCAAAGAATACTTTTGTCAGAATATCCTAATCACTATTTGGTTATGATTCCAATAACAACCATTTAGCTCCAGTTATAAAAACATTAATTATGTATTCCTAGGTCTAGATCAGAGATGGACAGTGTGTGAAGCAGGGTCTCAGTAGGTGCGTCTCTTCAGATCTCCATACTGATTTACATCCAAAATTTTGATCGAGTAGGTCTGCCCAGTTTGTCTGATTTTATCATGTGTGATGCTAGCGATGCTTCTATTTTCTTTCGGTATGCTTTTAGTTTTGGTTTAGCTGGGTACCCTGAAACTACATACCTCTGGGGAGTTGTTCACCACAATCTCCTCACAAATTCTCAAACTCAGTAAGTTGCCCAAATTTTCTGCTTCAGACTCAGTGGACAACATCTTTGCTCTCCAGCTTGTGGTGTTTTGCCCATCAGACTCTGTGGACACCTTAGTCCTGACTGCCAATTACTGTTGCATCGTCTCTCTGCCTGGTCCCTTCCTGCTACAGTGTCCATTCTGTTTTCTAATTTCTTCTTTTTACTGTCTTTCAGATGGCTTCTACTTGTCTGATCCCTGGTGGCTGCTCTTCTGACCCAATGCTGACATCTGGGAAAACTGAATTGCAGTCAGCAATCCTGCTTATTTTCTGATGGTATGTCTTGCTTTTATGCTTTTTCACCTGAACCAAACATCCCCCCGACCCTCCTGGTTTTCGCTTCCAAGTCTGACCAGGGATTTCTAACCATCCATAACAACAAACATTTACTAAAGCAGGTATCATGTGCCAAGGCATTGGACTACTGGGGATTCAAGAGTGAACAGACACTGTCCCTATTTTCAAGGAGCTAATGGCCTGTCCAGGATAGATCTGTTTTATTGTACTCCTACTATGCAGTAGGAGGTTTATACTTAAATCTCACAGCTGTGGGTTCTCTAGGCTTGGCAGACTTGGTAGTCATCTGGGATGTTTGCTAAAACGTCAAAGGCCTGCACTGCATTCTAGATTTATTGAATCAGAATCTTCACGAATGGGGTCAAGGAATCTGCTTAAACAAGCAACCCCTATGACTATGTGATTATGTAGCAGATCATCTGAGGAACCTACCTTGAGACTTACTCTCACAGCAGCTCTATGGAGTAGGTTTAATAATCCCCATTTTACAGATGAAGATACTGGAGAAGAGTGGAAAGTTATGTAACTTTCCCAACCGAAGAGTGGAAGAGGCATGAACCAAACCCAATCTATATGGCTTGAAAACCGTTATCATTTCCACTCTATTCCTTCACAGATCCTCTTACCTGTGATTCCCCTTCCAGAGTGGTCTCCCAGACAATGTGTATAATAATAGCTGTACCTGGTACTATTGACAGCTGTGATGGTTAATTTTAGATGTCAACTTGACTGGGTCATGGGGTGCCCAGACATTTGGCCAAACACTATTTTGGAAGTGTCCGGGAAGGTATTTCTGGATGAGATTAATTTGAGTCATACACTGAGTACAGCACATTGCTCTCCCCAGTGTGGGTGGGCTTCATCCAATCAACTAAAGACCCGACTAGAATAAAAAGGCCAAGCAGGAAGGCTTGACTGTTGAGCTGGGATGTTGGTCTCTCCTGGTCTTTTGTATTGGACTGCAACATTGGTTCTTTTTGGGTCTTGAACCTGCTGGCTTTTGGATGGGAACTACATGTCAGCTTTTCTGGGTCTCTCCATCTTACAGTTTGCAGATTTTTGGGTTTCTCAGCTTCCATAACTGCATGAGCCAATTATATATATATATATATATATATATATATATATATATATATATATATATATATATATATAAAATCTCCCCTATTGTTTTTGTTTCTCTGGGGGACCCTCACTAACGTAATAGCATTTTCTAGCATTTTAGAAAATAGAGAACCATTTTTTGGATATCTTGACAAGTTGCCTGAAATAAACTCGGACATTTCATACTTATTTTAAAGAGTATGAACTGACTGGGCGCCTGGGTGGCTCAGTTGGTTAAGCGACTGCCTTCGGCTCAGGTCATGATCCTGGAGTCCCTGGATCGAGTCCCGCATCGGGCTCCCTGCTCGGCGGGGAGCCTGCTTCTCCCTCTGACCCTCCCCCCTCTCATGTGCTCTCTCTCTCTCATTCTCTCTGTCTCAAATAAATAAATAAAATCTTTAAAAAAAAAAAAAAAAAAAAGAGTATGAACTGACTATGAACAAATATGGCAGAAAATGATCTAGGTCAGAATGAGTCACCAGCTGAACATAAACCAGGATTGTTCTGTCAGAACTAGAGCATCATCCCAGTCTTGACAAATGGCAATAACAGCCCAGAGGCAATCCTTGCACTTTAGGGAACTGATGAAATGCCCTCAAACAATAGAAAATGGGCTACTGTCAGCTGGATCCCTGAACAGAGTGGGAAACTTGGAGAATGCCAAGAACCAAGAAACCACAATTACAATGAAGCCCAAGAGGGAAAATAAAGCTTGAGAAATGTAGGTTACTTATCTGATACAGGCTCAATGCACAATGCCGCACTTATGCTGTTCTGAGACACTGCTCTTCAGAGTGGTCTTATTTTAAAGGGTCACGTTAGCCCCCATCCAAGTTTCTCAAAGATGAGGATGTCTTGTCTTGAAGGAAGTCCACAGCATGGACCTTGACTACAATACTATTACAGAGTAAAGTTCTCAAGGACATAAGTGCTGTTTATTGAAAAAGCTACTCCCTGTTTGTGCTGCAGGGCAAAGAAAAGGAGGAAAGATTTTGGTTAAACCAAGAAAAAGTTAGAAGACTGAAGTAAGGCAGCATTGTACTTAAACCATTCTGATAATCTCCTTCCTATTCCTTAATCTCCCTCAAGGAAAGATGATGCAGCAATACTGCAAAAACCTGTACTGGGAGCATTTTTATTATCTGTCTTAAATCCTCCCTAATGCAATTTTACCTTATTACTCTCGGGAAGGTAAGGGGTGGTCAATGAATGGCATTAGTCATAGTTTTCTTGGTAAGCTATATTCCCCTGGTGGCAGATTCTATTACCATGAATATTCTCATTTTAACCTTGCTTGATTATTTAAAGGGAACTTAAGTGGTATGGATTCAAGTCATCTAAAGCATTAATTTTTCCCATGAAAAAAATGGTGTAAAGCCATAAAAGAGCTGTGAGAGGGCCAAAGACAATTTTCTGAGGAAATTATTCATTGACTTAATTTACTTTAAATTGCAAAACTCTGCTTCTAAAGTTCATTTATCTTCTGGCCCAGGCAAACTTATGAAGTAGGTAAAGTTTGTCTTCCTCAGCCCTCCTCACTCCTTTAGCTGGCATAATCTTTTTGTACCCTCCCCCTCTTTGATGCCTCATGTATTTATATATATGGATTCTGGATTGTTGTCATCACGCCTCCCTCGGGCCTGGCATCCTTCATGCTGCTGCTCTACCCTCTCACCATCCACCTTCACTTCATAAAAACTTATCTGTGTTGTTTATAATTTTTTTTAGGGTTTTTCCTTCCTGCTACATGAGGTCTAGCTAACCTGATAAACAACTTAATATGTTAATGGAAACTGTTATGGTTTGAATTATGTCCCCCCAAAGATATGTTGAAATCCTAACCTCCATTATCTTAGCATGTGACCCTATTTAGAAGTAGGGTCAGGTGTAACTAGTTAACATAAGGTTACCCTGGATTAGGGTGGGCCCTAAATTTACTATGTCTGGGGTCCTCCTAAGAAGCAGGCACCTGAAAAGAAAACACCATGAGATGTCAGAGACAGAGCATGGAGGTATGCCGCCACAAGCTACGGAATGCCTAAGGCTACCAGAAGCTGGGAAAGACACGGAAGGGTCGTCATCTAGAGGCCTTGGGAAGAACATGACCTTGCCAACACCTTGTATTCAGACTTCTAACCTCCAGACCTGTGAGAGAGTGAATTTTTGTTGTTTTAAACGATGGAGTTTATGGCAGCCCTAGGGCACTAATACAGAGTCTAACTTGTTAAAATGCTATTTCTGAGTAACTTACGTATGTCTGTTATAATAAAGCCTTCAGCAGACAATGACAGAGTAGAAGCAATCCTACCAACGACCTGACAGGTCAACGGGAGAGGTATTTTGAGATGGAAAGGGATGCCTGGCATCCACCAGCTACACATGACAGATTCTGATTTCTGACCCAGCCTCACAATCTAAATTTCAACTATCCTGTGGGACTTCAGTTCCTAAATGTTGCAGATACAGAGAGGGACACGGCAAGGGAGGGAGTTATCATTGGTAGAGAGTCTAAAGTATCAGGCATTCTGGTACATCCTTGCTCTCCTCCCGCAGGTGCTCCTCATACAGGCTTCTCCGTTTCAGGAAGGGGCACTTCCATCTACGCAGTTGTTCACAGCCAACAAAACTGGAAGATGGAAGAACAGAAACTTTTTTCTTTCCCTCAAATCCGCAGCACCTTGCATAATGCATGGTACAAAGTATGTGTTCAAAACCATTTGAAAGAATGAATGAGATAATAATCCGTCTAGAAAGCCTGAACTGGTTTATCCTCGTGACAGGGAGTCACTATTTGTGGTGGTTTCATGGGTGCTCTGCTGGGGGACCTTATTCTCCTTTGTTTATCTCTCTCACTGGTTCCATGAAGCCTTTTTGAAAGAAAATCTTAGAGCACAGATCCATTTGCTGATGACAGCATGTATAGAAGGAGCTATTAGGGAGGCAGTGGGAGGAGTCCGGATTCTGGCCTCAGCTCAGCTACTCACCAGACCTAAATCTGGATAGGGCACAATTTAACAGGAATTATTAAAGAACACAGTAATGCAATTGAAAGTGGATTGGAAATCCAGTAAAATTGGATTTCTAATCTCTGTACTGCCAAAAACTCACCCCATGGGGTTGTCATGAATCTCCTCTGGGTCACATTTTTCTCCACGGAATATTAAGGAGATTTGACTATTTAAGAGGAAGCAAGCATAAAGCCATTTGGCTCTGTGGGGTGAGGTGGTTTGGAAGAGTGAAAGGAACGGAGAGAGGAAGGTTGTCTCACTGGGAGGCTGCAGTAGAAAAGATAAAAACACCATTTTATTTGGAGCCAGTGATGAGTGTAGAAATAGTTTTCTTTTACTGTCCTCAAGTATATTCATTGGCAACACACTGCCCTTCTGTTAGATTTCCATGGTTTTGTGTGACCTACATTTGCTGTGATGTTTTACTGACTGCTTCATTTGAATTAGCTGCTTTTTTTTACATGCCTCCAAATGCCATTATGAATCACTGAAGCTCAAGACCATCTATCACAGTTACAAGGCATATAAAAGATGACAATCATCAGTCAAATATCTTCACTCTGCCTGAAACAAAATTTTCTCAGTACAAAATAAATACTTTCCCTCCTGCTGGATTAGCTAAGATTTATACTCCTTATATGCAAATAGTCCTCAAAGTTTCGGATGAAGGAAAGCGTTTAGTGTCTTGGCTCAATCCTAGGCAGGAGATATACTTTTAAATAGGTATTTTTGCTTTGAGGCTTATCCCCAGCTTCTGGAAGTGTCACATTTTTATTAGTGGGACAGCACATGGCACTCTGTGTATTTAAATATTTCTCCAAAAAGTTCTTAGCTGATGTCTTGAGCACACCAGGAGCCACATTAGATAATAGCTAAATCCAACCCTCATTTTGTTTCTTAGACCAAGAAAGAGATGTTACATAAATAGGAAAATAGAAAGTGCAATATACTATAAAATTACTGAATTTTGGAACTGGAAGACACCCAAGATATGTTCATGGTTAAGTCAGTTGATGATTTGAGGTTCAAAGTTTAGATGGAAAGGTGCTAATTAATAATACTTGGACCTGAAATTCAGAAGTCTTGACTTTGATTTGAGCTGTCAATTCCATCAGATTCTGATAGTTTAAATAATTAATCAAGCATGACAGAAACTGCCCGTTGCCCGTGAATATTCACTTTTCTCTTTTCCTGATTTTGTTCTCAGCACCAATGCATCCAACCAAAAAAACTACATTTTCCAGGTAAGTTTTGGACAATAAGATTTAAGTGTAAGAATTTGGTGCATTTTCTAAGAAGTTGCCATCTTGGACTATTAGATGAATTTCAAGGAACCCAGGCTAGGATTAAAGAATCATGGGTCCCTACAGATCTACCCTACTTATCATCTGTGAACTTCTTTTACTTAAGAAACAAATAATCACCTATCTTATAAGCCACTATTATTTTGGGTTTTCTATACCATATAGAGCTAAACCTATTTCTAACTATATACTATGTTATTGCTATACTTAAAACAAAAGCAGAAAGCTTTCTAAAAACTCAGTAACTGAATGTTTTGGAATTTGCCATCTTGGATTAACAAAAGGGGCACCTAAGTTTATCTCAGAAGATAGCACTAAAATGTGTGCCCATAAAGATGTTAAGTACTTGCTAATACTTTTAATAGCGACAGCTGTGGTTGAATGGCAAAGAAAGCTAAGAATTCACTAAAAGCCGTCTGTTTTTATAAGATAGTTTCACAGCAATGTATTAAGCATTTCAGAATAGCTAATGCAAACCCAGGCAAATAATTGCATAGTTCAGAAACTCAATATATGGCAAATATAATGATTCTGAGGAAACAATGAAAATCGTGGGAATGTTTAAATTCTGAGGGCATAACAGGCACTGCAAAATTTCATTCCTGAGAATCTGGATTCTGATTTGTGTCTGTAAAAATAAATTGCAAATATTCTAAAAGACACAAAACTATAGCTAATAAGCTAGAGTGACATTAAAAAAAAAAAACCCTCCAAAATTAAGTCAAAACCTTCCAAGTAACATTATCATAAATGATTTACTGTTAAAGTGTTAAAATATTTTACATATGTTAACTTGCTAATCCTTAAAAAAAAAAAAAAAGCCCTTTAAGACAAATAATTGTAAATGAGCTTTGGTGAAATAGCATCACAAAGTGGGTGCTTCATTCTTAAATTTAAATCTAAGGGAGAAAAAATAAATAATTAATCTATCTATCTATCTATCTATATCTATCTATCATCTATCTATCTACCTAAGGGAGACAGACACTATGAATCATCGCCAGCAAATGTAATAGTTTTCAAAAGTAAATTGTAACTTGGAAATTCTGCATAACTTTCAATTCAATAGTTCTTTTAGAATTTTATTCTACAATGTGAAGGAAGACGATCCAAGATTTAGAAGTAAAACAGAATGTGTGTAGTTCTTTTCAGTGTCCTTGTTTTAACAGGCATACCGGAGGATTAAAAAATTATCTAAGAGAATGCACCTAGAAGTTTGATGACAGAGTACACAGTGTGAAATGACATGTTAGCTAGTAGATCTCTTTTTGGGCTGAAAAGAATAAATCCAAAGGTTCTAATCTTGTGATCATATAGCACATAAACTATTTTGTTTCTTAACATTAGCAAAATCATTCAGCATTTCTTTGATTGAATATATACATCTCCATTCCTCATATGCTTCTTTGAACCAGTCTAATCATCATGGTTCTATTGTTAGCTAATAAGGTGAATAAAATCTTTGGCATGTGTTTGTTGTAAACTTATATGAGAGTCTTATTCTTAACTTTTGATAAAGTATACTTTAACAAGAAAATGAACAATGGATTTGGGCAACTAATTTCAGCAGAATTTATTAGCACCAAAAATTGCCTACCACTCAAATGGCACCACATACTCCAAAATGTAAACCACAGTTATTTTGGAAGAGGGAGACTTATCAAAATATTTTTTCATGTTGCTTCTTGTAGGATGAATAATGCCCTCCTCCCAACATGTCCACAGCCTATTCCCCAGAATTTGTGAGTATGTTACCTCACACAGGGGAAGGTTGCAGGTGGAATTAAGATGGCTAATTGGTTGACCTTCAAATAAGATCATTATCCTGGATTATTCAGATAGCCCAATGTAATCACAAGGTTCTTAAATGTGAAAGAGGGAGGCAGAAGAGGTCAGAGTGATGAGGTATGAGGATGTGAGCATGCGTTGCTGCCTTGAGAGATGGAGGAAGGGACCATAATCCAGGGAAGATGGCTGGCTTCTACAAGCCAGAAAAGGCAAGGAAATGATCCTCTACTAGAGCCTCAGGAAGGGAATGCCGTCCTACTGACACTTGCAGCCTAGGAAGACCTGTGTCAGACTTCTGACACACATAACTATAAGATAATAACTGTGTTGTTTTAATCCACTACCTTTGGGGTAATTGGTATAGCAGCTATGGAAAACTAATAAGCTTCTTCAAATTTAAAATTGCCATCTGTAATAGAGTTGGTAGGAGAGTCTAGTTTAGAGCCTCAACGTCTGAGGTAGGGGTCGGAAGGGAGAAGGAAAGCAATACAAAGACTTGGGACTTAGTCTCAGTTCTGCTATTAGCCAAGATACTGAGGATCTCATTTTCTTTGGGCCTCAAGCTCTTTTCAGCTTTTAAATTCTGACATTTCAGGGCCTTTAGAAAATTTGGTCATCAGGGAAAATATGCAGTGGTTCCCCCACTACCTTGGCTAACACCAGTCACATTTATTAATCCTGTCTATAATACTCTTTGAAGGACATGTTAATTCATTCAACAATTGTTGTATACCTACTATGTGCCAGGCACTCCTCAAGGTGCTGGAGTTACAACAGCGGGGGATATAGACAAGGCCCTTAATCTCATAGATCTTGCACAGTGGAGAAGAGAGAAATACATGGGGGAACAAATAAGAAGATAAGTAGGATAAATTTATTTTATTTTATTTTTTCGTTTTATTTTATTTTTTATTATTTCAGTTAGCCAGCATATAGTACAGTATTAGTTTTTTTAAATTTTATTATGTTATGTTAATCACCATACATTACATCATTAATTTTTGATGTAGTGTTCAGTGATTCATTAGTTGCATATAACACCCAGTGCTCATCACCACAGGTGCTCTCCTTAATACCCATCACCCGGCTACCTTATTCCCCCACCCCCCTCCCTTCTGTAAACCTCAGTTTGGTTCCCGGAGTCCAGAGTCTCTCATGGTTTGTCTCCCTCTCTGATTTCTTCCCATTCAGTTTTCCCTCCCTTCCCCTGTGGTCCTCTGTGCGATTCCTTATGTTCCACATGTGAGTGAAATGAAGACTATCAAACAAGGGGATGTGACAGATAAAAACCCAGGCTAGTGTGTGAGGAAGGGGTTGGGGAATATAGATGATGTCAGTTTCATGGATGTGATATCTGAGCTCAGATATAACTATTAGGAGGGAGCCTGACATGTGGCAAGCTGGAGGAAGACCATTCCAAGAAGAGGCAACAGAAAGTCCCCCAAATAAGAATGACCTTGGTGGGTCTATAAGGAGAGAGAATCTCAGGGTGTCTAACCCATGGTGATCTAGGTGAGGGTAGTAGGAGATGAAGGTAGGAATGTAGACAGACAGGCACTGGAGTAGCCAGAGGGGATGGACCAGTGTGGTGAACATCTCCCTTCCTCCAGCGTGACAATATGTCTACTCAAATAAACACATTCTCATCTGACCTAACCACTTTATTAGGCATTTACTTGTAGGAATATGTCTACCACCGACTGGTGGAGTGATCTACTGGAAAATACAAGATAAATATTATTTTTATGGTGCAAGAATTGAGAGAAACAACAAACTTCATGATGTTCTGATCTGAAGTATGTGTAAGGCAAAGTGCTAAAGATTGCAGTAAGAAAGAAACAGAGGACTGCTTCAGTCACAGGCAAGGATGAAGAAAGGACTTAACAAATCATCCAAATAAAAGTAGCAGCACCTCAGTTAAAAACCTAGAATTACCACCTGCCTATATCACTAGGCTAAGAGACACACATTGCTCCCTGCCGGAAATATTCTAACGACCCTCACAAATGCAGAAAATGAAAGAAAGATGAGTATTTCATTCTTTTAGGTCTGATGCTGATTTCCTCTGGGCCTTTGCTGATTGAATTGAGGTTCTAGGCATTGTGCTCATTTTCTTGGCTCTCATGATTGATAAATTATCATTGTCTTTTTTCCCTGGAACGGCATTATCTTGCAATGATGGTGCCCTTTTGAAGGCAACATATGGATAGGCTGTCAGATTTACAAATGCAAGTTACTTAAGGCTGGCTGTGTGCCAGCAATATTAGAGAGGGCTAGGGGACTTTCTGTGAGGGTCTAGACTATCTGATCTCAGACTTAGCTCTCTGAAGTAATGCTGATCAGATTTAGATCAGGTGTTTGAAATGGGGGTCAGGTCAGCTATACGGATGGTGAACCATCTACCCTGACATACCATTTGTTTCCTCTTCTTGTGTGAATAAACTCACTGGTAAGCTGTGACAGCAAATCAGATGCTCCCTCCTCCCCCCATTTCTGCTCTTTGCTTTGCAGGTTTAGTACAAATTTTGCTAAGAGAAATAAAGTTTAACCTGACCGAATTCAGCTGTGTCTCCCTACCTCCCACAGACGACTCTCCTTCTGAAATGAGAATAGAAAGTCAGGCTGCTGCTTTCCTTTGGGTGGTCATGCAGGAAGGACAGAATTGGAAATGAATGATATTTTCATGATCTGGAAATAATGGGGAGCGGCTACCCTTTTTATATCATTCATTCATGTCCCCAAAAGGCATTCTTAAGAAGTCTCTGTTAAAATAAATTGATTTCCCTTTTGCTAAAGCTTTGTTTTATAATGTGTCAAGGGGTTTGAAAAATATAGGCACTATTCAAGAAAGCAAGGCAAACACATGCAGTGTTTGCATTATTTACTAATTAGAAATTGGCAAGCAGCTCTGGTTTGCATATATTTGAATTAAGAGAAATTCATTTGTACATCTCTAACAAGAATATTAATTCAACTTTCACTGAAGGCCTACAATGCGCAAATTTCTATGCTTGGCACAATGAGAGGTTCTGAGAGGAGAAAGATCATGGTTTGGCGAGGCAGCAAGACACACAGAGAATTATTAATAGGTATGAAAAGTTACAGGCAAATGTCTTTGGGAATGGTTATTCTTGAATGTCTTAACTCGAAGAATAGAATGAGAAAAGGATCCTGGAGTGCAAAATATCCTGAGTGGAAATTTCTCATAGCCTGTATGAGCATCCATGAGTAGGAACTATATACATTTGATTCTAATAAAATCCATTCGGTTCACACACTTAGCTTGGCAGGAAAGTATGAAGCAATTTCTTTGTAATAGAAAAAAATAATTATTTTATGTCTAATTGAGCTGACAACAGAACTGCATTCTGTCTGGATGCTCGTGTATTTGCTGGGAAGGTATATATTGAGTGCTTCCTACCTGTCAGGCCCTGAGCCTATGGCTGAAGAACCTGTTGCAGTATCATGCTATGTAGGGCCTGGGTAGGGCCCTTACACCAGGAGATTTAATAGAGGGGTGCTCTGGCCAAGTACCTTGTCTTTATTCATCATTAGCATCTTTTGTTCCCAGATCTTGCCTTCTTCATCACACAACAGTATAGAGTCTTCATATATCCCCTACATCTCTCAAGGCTAAACGTTAACCTACTAGGTCTGAGCACCCAGGTATTTCTTATTTACTGTTCTACTTTTTTCAGACCCCACCAAACCCTCAAAACATAAGCATCATTCAGTTTAAAATCTCACTCTGGAAGAAGAGAAAAGAGAAAAAGCATTTTTAATATCCTTTTACTTTTCTCACAAAAGGTAAACCAGCAGCCCTTGGGGCTGGGCAGGGTTGTCTTAGCCCCAGTAGAGTCTTTGATGTGTATGTTTCCAGTGTAACTTGGAGAGCAGTCCAGGGTCTGGGGAAAGGGAGGGTAAGGCAAGTGTGCAGGAGATCATACTTCACACTCCCAACCACAAATAGGCTCTCTTGGATAAGCTAAGAGGCTCATGCCAATTGAGTATCAATTTTTTTTTTTTTTTTGCCACACCCTGTGCGAGGTCTCTCTGGGTAAATACAGGCACATCTCTGCGTTCTGAAGCCTATCAGTTTCACAAGGATAGGAACATATGGTGCTGCTTAGGTTCTAAATCTCTTTTCTCCATTCCACAGAGGTCTTCAGAATGCCAGTTATGATGAGAAGTCCAGCAAGGAATTCACAGCATAGATCTTAGCCTACATTATTTACTAGGAGATGCAAAGAAAGCCTGAGAAACTCCATGAAGTTCCTCCTATAGAGCACTGACAGGTTTCCAGAGCAGTTTGAAATGCAAGCAGTGAGGGGATGAGTCTACACATGGGGCGCTTCTTCCTTATAGGGGGGTGGGGACCCGGTGGAGAGCAGTGATGAGATCTCTTGAGCAAATCAAGGGTTTGGGGGGAATCTATGAGTCACAAGAAGTGGTGCAAGGTGAAAGAGGGGCTCTCTCCAGAAAGATGGAAGATGTTCTGGCTAAGACATAATTTATGATTTTGCCAAGGATTATATGAATCAATCTGTGGTGCCTGATAATGCCTCCTTGACCTGCACCTGCCTTCTTGATCGTGGTGGCCGAAAGCTGATATGAGCGCTGAACCACCATCTGACTTCTCTCCTCTTGCCACAGACAGAGAGGCGATTACATGAAGAAAGGAACATGATGCCTCTTTAAGGCCTTAGGAAGTCCCTGCTCAGGAGATGATCTGTGATTATTTTCTTGATTTGAAATCAAATCATGTGTTCTTATTTTTGGCTTGAAACAAATATGGCCATCATACCTGGAGAGTTTTGGTAGACTCGTATAGACTTTAACAATTGAGATGTTTGCTCAGTTGCTCCATTTGTTTTTTGGGTTCTAGACTGACCAAATGAACCACATGATTTTCATATCCCCTCCACCTATGTTGATTAAAATATTTAATAAAAATAATCATGACTGCAGTCTATGGGGCATTAGGTATCAGGCACTGCACTGAGGCACTTTGCATGGAGCTACCTCAGGAATCCTCACAAGAACTTTCTAAGGTTGAACTTAGAAGTTCTGGGACACAGCCTTTAAAACTGTAGAGTCTTTCTCTAGAATATGTTGTGGAAACATTAAAATTAAAAGAGCACACATTTTCTAATCAGAATTTAAGTGCTCCTGTATTTCTTAAAAATATACACAACTTACAGTCACTTATCTCAGTATTTTTTAAAATGCAAAATCATAGAAATTAGAAAGAGGGACATATCTTCTAATTTATATCTTTTGGTTGATTTAGTTATCATTTTGCTATTGTAAAACTTAACTTCCAAATGACTTTGTTAACACAATTTTAAAAGAAATACAAAAGAACTGCGCACACACAGATACTATGACTAGAGACTCAAAGTCCTGAAGAATTGAAAACTTTAAAAATGACTGCCATAATAAGCATTAAAATATTATTTTCAGTAACAAAAATCCAGCTACTTTGACTTTTCAATGTTAAGTGAAGTTAAAATTTTCATTTAGTATTAAATTTGGAGAGTTGTAGAGACTAATTTGAAAGAAGTGCTGAAGTAATAGTGAGCAATGGAATTTAAACATCTCCCTTGTCTTTGTGAAAGTTGTAAGATATAATATTTAGCTTTAACCTCAGGCTAATTGTATTCTGAAAAGGGAATTTGACAGAATCAATGTTAAATCTTCAAGTGCTTTGTTTTGAATATCTTAGTTTTCTAAAGAGGGAAATTCAGTGGATTCCTAAGGGTAAAATTACCACAATTATATTTTCATGTCACTTGAGATATTTGTTGAACATATAAAAATGGCTTTTTATTTGGAGTCATATTGAAATTAATAAAAGTGCCACAATAATTTGCTTACTGCTTGTGTTAAGCACAGTTACATAAATTCCAGATGCAGAGACTTTGCAACCACACGATCACATGACTAGTTTTCCACGTTCCATTTCTGCCAACTCATTGCTGGCTATCACATTTAAATCCTTCTTTAATAAGCCACGGAGGCTAAAATATGATATCTGGAGGTGGGTAATCCAGAAGGATTTACAGGTGGCATCTAAAAAAAAAAACCTGTTTGAAGTTTAGTTAATATGCATTTTTATGTCTTTCCTGCCTACGGATTCAAAAGTTGGAAAGTTGTGGTAGATGACATACTAAGCTGTCTTAGAGATAAAGGAGTGCCCACATTAACAACCAAAGTCTTCCTCTCTCAAGCTTTTCTGGGTATTAGTCATTGAAACACCACTATCTTCTATAATTTGCCATGCATGGATACAAATCCTGCTAATCAGATTACATTTTTGCTTCTTCGTGAGCTTATGCTGTCTTGGAACTTTTACCCCAAACTTCATTATTTAGGGGAAAAAAAGAGAAAAAAACAACAACCCTGTATGCTTAGTAGAGCAAATACCAGCAGAATCTGACACACTCCACTAAGACCACAGGAATTCAGTTACCATTCACGGATGAATTTACCTTAGGAACTAAGCCAGTGATTGATCAGCTAGAACATTCAATAAAGAGTTCTTTACATCAGCAGAAACACAATTAATATATGCTTTTGCTTAATCAAATTTTAAGTCAAAAAATTTTTTTTGATATGCAAGGAATATTTCTCCTTTTGGAAACACGTCAAGAGTATTGTGGAATATTAAAATATACTGATTCATTGTCCTTGAAGAACAACAAAACTACCCTGGCATTAGAGGTTATTAAAGATTTGAACTAAAGATATGTTAATTTTATAAATTTTTTTTTTTTTTTTTTTTTTATTATTTTAAAGATTTTTATTTATTTATTTGAGAGAGAGAATGAGATGGAGAGATCATGAGGGTCAGAGGGAGAAGCAGACTCCCCGCTGAGCAGGGAGCCCGATGCGGGACTCGATCCCAGGACTCCAGGATCATGACCTGAGCCGAAGGCAGTCGCTTAACCAACTGAGCCACCCAGGCGCCCCAATTTTATAAATTTTTTTAAAAAACAGAACAAAAACCCCTACTGCTGTGAAAAAATTAGAGTTTTGGAGAAATAACTCATATTTAATTAATAATTACTATCTGATTTAATTTTACTTATGTAGATACTAGTCTGTTGTCTCTTATGTTTAATAGAAAGATATAAAAATGTATTCCTTTATAAAAATGAGTTCCTTTCCCTAAAAATGTTAATATTAATGCTTTGAGAAAAATATCTGTACAATCACTATAATTTTAAAATGACTCTAATAGAAGTTCTATATTATCTGAATCAAATTATAATATCTATTTAGGAAATCTATTTTATGTCTGTGTTGCTATGGAAATTTTTTTTAATAAACAAGGATTGGATTAAGTCTCTAATAATAATAGAATAGCCACAAATCTATCATTTGATTCTAGAAATTCTGTAGAAATAGAGTTTAAAAAATCTGCCTCTTTTAAGATCCTGCTTCATTAACTACAATTCCACAACTGATAGTCTAGGTGCATGTAACAGGGCATCTTATGTTTGTAATGCCAGAGAAGAGGTGACAGGAGGGCATTCTCTGGTCTTTCATCCATTTCCTTCATACATCTGGGTACCCTGGATGTATCAGATCTACACCTGCCTTCTGCAGCTGAAGCCACATGGTTGATGGTGGAATAACAGTGCCCTGGGCAAGAGAATAAAGTCCTGAGACAAAACACTACAGGAGAGCATGTTTACAAGGGCTTCCTTTTCTCCCAAGATCCATCAGCCTCCAGCTGTCCAAGAACAAATGTGCAACTAACTAATCTGTAGGGGTGAATGCCTACACACTCTTCCCCACTTTCTGCCCACTCCAGGACCTTCCAACGAGAATTCTAAACATCTCTCAGTGAAAGAAATCCTTAGTAGCAACTGGAATAGGAACCTTTGCTAGACTGCACAGGGGCAGAAAATTACTCCTCTTGTCTAGGTCATTGCAGCATGAGGAAGCTTCTACTAGTCAGGGATCTGAGATGGTGGGTAGACATGGCCAAGAACTCCAGTCGTCATAGGAAAAGAGATCTGAAGTGTGTGCTTCAGTAAGCAAGCACTTCATACAGACATATCTGTTCAGTGACACTGTCCCCCAAATCTGTCCCCTAAAACCCCCCTAAAACTTGTAAAGGAAGTGTTGTCCCTTTTATAAGAAATAAAATCCAGAGCTTCTAACAGAAGGTAAGGGCAATTTACTTGATTGACATGTTTCAGCACTCACCGAGGGCTAAAATTCCCACCCTCCGCCACTCATATGCAACTCATTGACTCCGTGAGTGCTGACCTCTATTATTACTGCTGCAGATATTTATTCTTGAATAACAGATTTTTGGATGAGTCACACTCAGGTTCTCTTCTACTTCTTCCCCACAGTAACACCAGAATTCTTCATTTGCATCTGTGTTGCCATGGAAAAATGAACATTCTGAAAAGTAGGCAGGATTATGAGTTTAAATGAAAGTCTAATAGTAGGGGACAGAAAGAATGCAGGTTGAAAACACACCACAGCTAATATGACAGAAAAATGCCAACTTCAGTAATGAGAAAAAGAAAATAGAATTCTACGGACTCTCTGATAAATACTTTTTTGATAAAATACTTTATTTTAAAACTCTTTTTCAGGTTTTGTTTGTTTGTTTTTTAGTAGAAAAACACCCTCATGCTTAGGAACAAAGTAAGCATGCTATTTTCACCACCTGGTGCACCGCGGGCAGACACAAAGGCCGTTGTGCACCAAACAGCAGGTAATTGGATTCCATCTACACTGTGAAACTGCTAGATCATTAGCCATCTTTTCACTTGGAAATAGAAATGGCTATTTAAGAGGAGCAGGAAACAAAAATGAAATACCAAACCCTCTGTTTTTAGTTTATTGGACAAGAGGGTATGTATTTGGATCCAGGTCACCTTATCTCAAATTCTTCAGGTACTATGGGTATTGTGTACAGAAGACATGTTTCAAGGGGGAGAGATTAAAAAAAAAAAGGCAGAGAGACATTAAGAGATAGGGACATGTCAAGATAGTGAAACAAGAAGAAAGGAATGGGTTGGCAATATTAAGAAGAGAAAGGAAGAAATACAGAGAGAGAACTGGGAAGTGAAAGAACCATGAGAGAGAAGAAGAGAGAGAGAATGATCAAAGAATAAGAAGTAGAGAGAGAAAAATGATTGGAAAGAAATTTGGATAAAAAAAGAGAAAATTCCTGCCTTTAATAAGAAACTTCACCCCAAAGGTCTGGGCAAATTCAGTAAAGTGGGACCATGGAGAGAAGCAAGTGCAGTGGCAAGTTACCATCATCCTAGACTCAATATCTTGTCCATCTGAATGAGGCTTCTATCCCTGACGCCCTCACACCCACAGCACAAGCTTTAGTTGGGAGCAATTGGCAATCCTAGTGGGAGACTTTTCTAAATGAGAAACCTCTTTCGATGTTGTCTTATCCTTTTACAGGTAAGCTCTGAGAAGCACTTGAGGATTTTCCGACATCTCGATCCTTACTTCTGCTTAGACCACATCCAGTCAAATGTGCGGTTCCTGCATCTCCAGGCTGCAATTTTTAACCCACCTACCCTTGGGTGAGCAAGCCATTGGCGACCTGCCATCACAGAGGGGAAGTGATGTGGCACAGCGAAGAGAAGGCGGAACCGACAGGCAGGAGACGTGGCATCAATCTCAGCGGTGCCACTAACAAAAAGAGACTTTAGGAGAGGCAAGAAGAAACTGGAGCCGATTTCTACCCTTGGGAAAGACACACGGGTAGATTCTGAGGATGTTATTTCTCTAGGGTCAGAAGAAAGGGTTATCAGTGCTTCATATCCCATGCGATTGGAATATGCCGTGAGGAGGGCTAAGTGGTCTGTTAGGATTAAGCTAAAGTTGCTCAACTTAACGGCTGAGAGGGAGGCTGGAGTGAGATTTTATTTTATTTTATTTTATTTTATTATTTTAAGATTTTATTTATTTATTTGACAGAGAGAGACACAGCGAGAGAGGGAACACAAGCAGGGGGAGTGGGAGAGGGAGAAGCAGGTTTCCCGCCGAGCAGGGAGCCCGATGCGGGGCTTGATCCCAGGACCCTGGGATCATGACCTGAGCGAAGGCAGACGCTTAATGACTGAGCCACCCAGGCGCCCTTGGAGTGAGATTTTAGTCCCAGATAAAAGCCCATATAAAAGGAAAGGGTTGTTAATATTACTACCTTGTGACCTGTATTAGTTGAAATTAATCTTCCCTCAACATTTATAGGGCTTTCTCTGAAGTCTATCCCATTGAAGCATTTAGCCCTTTCTACTATGTACACCAGTTGTTCATGTTCACACCCCATCTTGTCTGCCAGACTGTAAGGACTTTCAATGAAGAATCTGTCTGGTTAATCTGAATGCCTTCCACAGCACCTAGATAGAGTTTGGTGCTGCACAGTAAGCACTCAGCTTACGTTTGGTGTATAAATCACAGAAGCAGTCAAGGAGGTCTGTTTTTGGGACAGGATATATAAAGACTTCAGCTTTGAGTTTATCTCTAATTTTATTGCTATTTTGGAGGAAATTGAGTTGAGAACACATTATTCAAGCCGTAGAAATTTTAGAATGGCCAGTGTCTGAGTTATTATTAATAATAACAATGAATTGCTATTATGTGCTAGGATCTTTAAAGCAGTTACCTTTCTTCCTTGAATTAGTATTCTAAGCTAGCTGTTATTATGTCCATTTTGCAGATGAGGAGACAGGGAAGTAAGTAATTTGCCCAAGGTGACACAATGAACAAAGGGAAGAGGCAGAGGGGCTGAGTTCAAATTCAAGGCAGCCAGTGCATTAATATTGGACCCAAGGTCCCCTGCTAGTCAGACCAGGAATTATAAAAGCTCCTCCATTAAATCTGGACTCCCTGGAAGGCTCTCCATGCCTAGATGACTACAATAAGCCACTAGCAAGGACAAAAAGGCCAGACTAACTTGATTGTAACTGTGGACTTGGGCTTATCGATAGTAAACTCCTATGGCATTTGCTTCCTCCTCTACAAATAATACTACTCTGTAAATAACAGTACTTCCTCCATGGCTGTTGAGTATAATTTGCGTTAAGTTAAAACGAGATGCTTGAAAAACTCCTAGAACAGTGCGTAGGCACATGGTAGGTACCTCAGTGAATGCCATTTGATTCTGAATTTCTGCAGGAGAAGTAAAATGGGGGGATTTGTGGGATAATGTGGAAATTCTTCCTCAACGTTTATAGCACTTTCTCCAAAATCTATCTTATTGAAGCATTTACCACTTTCTACTCTGGGTACCAATTATTGCTGTTCACACCTCAATATATATTTGTGGGTCAGAGCACATATTCGACACTCCTCCATCTCTAGCGCTAACTGCAAGGCAAATCTCATCTAATTGTCATATTCATTGATACAGGTCTCTGCCAAGCAAGAGGACAATCCTGAGAGGAGCCCTTCTAGATTTTGAGCTCTAGGACAACCCTTCTACCCTGTCCAGACTTGCTTCTCTTTGCGAGTTAGTTCAGATCAACCAGAATTAGGAAATACTGCTTTTAAGAAAAGATAACCTTGACCACACATCCACCTTCACTGTTCATACTATGACCACTACTACTACTGAGAGTAGCTAACACTTATGAACACTTAGAGTGAGTCACACATTGTCCTAAGCCCTTTCTGTCTTATTTCATTTAATCCTCAAGCAAACCTATGAGATATGTACAATTTTTATCATCATTTTACAGATGAGGAACCTATGGTTTATATCCCTTGTCACAGCATTACGTACTCTCAGTGTAGCAAAGTTAAATCGACTGCCACAAAGCTGTTCCATAAAATCAGCATAACAGTATGCAATCCAGCATATGATCACATCGGAAGAGATTCCATGCACATTACCTTTGTCATTAAATAATACCCCAGGGGAAGGAAGTGTGGGCACTAGATAACTATGATTCAGTGAATGTCACTTAATTACAATAAAGATACAAATAATTAATGGATATATAGCCAGTTTCACTATTAATAAAAAAACACAAATAAAAGACCTCATATTTTTAAAATTCTCAAATTTGAAAATTTAGGGGTGCCTGGGTGGCTCAGTCGTTAAGCGTCTGCCTTCAGCTCAGGTCATGATCCCAGGGTCCTGGGATCGAGCCCCGCATCAGGCTCCCTGCTCAGCGGGAAGCCTGCTTCTCCCTCTCACACTCCCCCTGCTTGTGTTCTCTCTCTCACCGTCTCTCTCTCTGTCAAATAAATAAATAAAATCTTTAAAAAAATTTTGGAAATTTAAATAATAACTTTCAGTGTTGGGAATAGTGTTATGAAATGAGCATTCTCATATTCTGCCAGGAGAAGTAAAAATTAGTATATTTGTAGAGGCAAAATATATCAAGAGCTTTGCACGTATTCATATTCTTTGACTCAATGATTCTCCATTCAGGGATTTATCTCAAGGAAGTAAACCATACAAAATATTGATATGTAAGGATGTATATCATAATATATTTAATAATAACACAAAGTTATGGGTAGCAACTAAGAACACAGGCTCAAATGAGCATCTGGGTTCAAATCCCAATCTGCAGTCACTAGCTCTTTGACCTTTGGGACATTTATCTCCCTAAGCTTTAGTTTACACTTCTATAAAATGGGACTGTGTATAAAGCCCTCTGCAGAATGTCTGACACACAATATGTGCGTAACAAATATTAGCTATTTTGTTTTTAGTTTCTCTATTTCTCTATTCCTATTATCATTATTACCTTTTAACCTAAATGTATAGCAATATGGTATGGTTGTATTATATATAATCATCTATTTAACAAAATCATGTTTTTCAAGATTAATGATGTATAGAAGTGATAACAATCAGCTAAGTGACAAATGTATAGCACAAAATTACAGGAATTATCACAATTTTTAAAATTATATAGTTCATAGATATATGTGTGCATGTATACCTATATGTAGAAAGAAAAAAAAAGAAAACATCAGACTGTTAATACTAGATAGTTTTTGGGATTATAGGGGACTTTTTGAGTATTTTCCAAATTTTCTACAGTGGATATGTGTTACTTAATCAGAAAAAAATTCGATAAATATGACTTTTAAAAGATTTATTTATTTATTTTAGAGAGAGAGAGAGAGAGCATGCATGCGGGTGGGGGGGGGAGGGGCAAAGGGAGACAGAAATAGAATCCCAAGTAGACTCCCTACTGAGTGGTAAGCCCAACAGGCTCGATCCCACAACCCTGAGATCATGACCTGAGCTGAAATCAAGAGTCAGACACTTAACCGACTGAGCCACCCAGGCGCCTTGTACTAAATATGATTTTAAAGCAGTTTTCACAACAGATTGTTTTAAACCACACCGTCCCCCACCAACACACATATACACATATGATGGCAATTGATTTGAAGGTTGCAATTATGGATATGTGTGGAATTTTGACTGCCCATACCTATTTCCATTTCCTAACAGCAAGCTCACTGTCTTTAGGAAAGGCATATTGTCCTCACTGAACACAGTCTAGCAGGATTGTATTCCAGTCCCCTTCCTCTCTGAGCCAAGGAAGAATCGTATTATTGGAGCCAGACTGATTGGGTCCTTCTGTATTAGTATTTGAATCTAGAACTTGAGTAGAGCAGCAAACGGATTGAAAATATTTGGAATTCACTCTTCCTGGTATGATTCCCTTGACCACTCTGTACCTGATGTAAACTGAACCTCTAGTTCTGCTTTCCTTCTTCACCAAGATGACATGGTCCCTGCTAGTTTCCAAGCTTAGTTCTCTAGCCTTCCTGTGATGCCATGGCCTCCCACTAGTGTTTCAATACATTTCCTTCCGCTTAGGGTTGCCTGAGTTGTCTTCTGGCACTGGCAACCAGAGATCACTTCACCTGTATTAAATTTATAGTCTTAAAGAAATGGCTAAATAAAAACTGATTAACTTATTAGTTCATACCACTAATAAGTTAGTTTCAAGACATACAAAGAGTTTTGGCTTATCATTAGAACACAACATACACACTATGTTGTTGAAATTTATCCTTGCCTTTTCAATTCTATTGGTTAAAACTGGGTACCTAAAACTTTTTCACCTTCTGTGGGCATGGCCCACCCAATATTTCAGAGAAAAGTCATGGCTAAATAGGAGAGTGATCTTTTTTTTTTGGCCATTCATGCATCCCTAGTAACAAGAAATGTTCCAAAAGACTTTGTTCTAAATAGACAGAATGAAATATTCATTAAACCACAGATTCTGGGACTTGACCACCTGGGATTAATTCCTACTTCTCTGCTTGCAATCCAAATGACCTTGAGAAAGCTACTTAACCTTCAGTTTTCTTCATCTATGAAATTGAGATAATAACAGTTCCTAGGCATAGGGTTGTTGTAAAGATTAGTAAAGTCAACATATTTCAAGTACTTAGGGTAGAGGCTGACATATACAGAGGTTCTGGGCAAAGGGGCATAGAACTTTTTAAAGCAGGGACCTAATTAGAAATAGCAAAGGCCTAGGGATGTGGAAATGCATGTCAGTCTGGGGAATAGGGAGCAGTTCTGTGGGTAAGGGTAAGAGAGTAGCAGGAAATGAATGAAGGAAAACAGGCCATAACACATCCTTCTCGCTGGCAAATAAAAAAACAAAAATTTATTAATTGAGTTCTTTGTGGGAAGCACTTTGGGGAACATGGAAGATGATATAGCTTTCCCCAAGAGCTTATAGGCCAGTGACAAAGACAAGACAAAAACACATAAAAACTAAGCAGCAGTTTCATGGCAGGAGCTATATTGTCTACATGATGTATGTGTATTTCTGGGAGCCTAGTTCAGTGCTAAGCTCAGAGCAGACACTTAATAAATGGATACAGAATGCATACATAAATATATTTGCCCTGTTAACTTTTTGAGAACAACATTCCTGAGTTATAACATCTGCACAGTATCACTGATTTCTATAAGAATTTAATCTTCTCTTAATTGCATCTTCAATAGGACACCAAAGCAGCTAGTTGAAAAGGCAATGTTACCTGAAGAAATTATTAGTCATCAAGCAGGAAAAACACCTTGTGTACTTGATTGAATTCATTTTTCAGAAACTAAATTTAGAGTAAACAGGTTTTCTCCTTAAGATTTTGATTTTTTTAAGATAAAATTATTTAATGTGTTTCAGAAATCCTATTATAAGATATTTTCTTTGATTTTTTTCAAATAAAGCAATTTTTTTTCACTCACAGCACCCCACTATGTATTAATAAACTGTCAAAAACAAAACATATATGTCTGTTCTGGGTATCCTGCTATAAGGTCAATGCACAAAAGCATTTCTGGGGTTTAGGCTCTATCGACTAAATGAAGTATAAGTATTATTGGCTTTGAATACGCCACAGTCATTTTTGTTAGTTTTAATAAACCTCTGTCAAACAGCATTGACAAGAAATTCTAATGGATTTCATTTGCAGAATTGAATAAGAAACCCACTTGAAGTAAGCAAAGTGCTCACACAGATTATTTTATTTGAATATAGACCTTTGAAACTGGGAAAAAAATCTGAAAGTGTATGTTCAAGCCCCAGGGCCTGGGATATAGCATTTAAGTCATCTTAATGATTCTACTTCTTGACGCTTTGTTGCAATTATAATTTTGCTACACAGACAACACCTGTCAGCACTTTCTTCATAGCTTGAACAAGGTGGCCTGTTCAAACAAGTATATGAACACTATCAAACGACATGATTTGTAGTTTCATTTTTGGCAGGAGACACACTTTTCACATAATGACAGGTCATCGAGTTGCAAGCCAGTCTCACTCTTTGATCTCTGTCAAGAGCAAAACCGGGGAACAAAAATAGCTTTGCTCATTTGTCTTTTGCTTATTAGCTGTATGATTTGACTAGCAGCTTAAAAGGAAACATAGCTGTAGCACTCCACTATGTATTAATAAACAACCACATACTTTACTGTAATTACTTCATTTCCTGTGTATAACAGAGCAGTGGTTGTGACACCAAATGCTACTTTCTAACAGCAGGTGGAATTTTGATAGAGCAACAAGATGTTAGGGGGATCACTATACAGGTCTGCTTATTTGCATAGGAAAATCTCCTTACAATAAACTTGTGGAGACCAGAAGGTGGATTTCTAAGGAGGACTAGACCCATGAATGGGCCAAACAAGCCTGGCAACTTTGGATTCTTTTCACAATGTATGCCATATTTACTATATGCAAAGGCTTTTTTTGAGTGGGAGAACAAAGGTAATGTATTGGGCGCGTGCAAGAAAATAAAAGATATGTATTTGTTATTTAAACATAAATATAAAATATGTAAATATATTGATATATAAATAATATATATTTTTATATGAGTAGTATATAAATTAATATATAGTTTTAAATATATATGTTTATACATATGCATATATGTTTATATATATATATATATAAACGGGAGAGGATACAATAAAATCTCAGATATCAGAAATTCCTGCCCCCCATTCAAACCCGTAATATTTGCCTTTGGAAAGATAGATTTCTGGAACACTAGTTGCTTTGGCTACATGAAACGTCAAATATGACATTCCCTGATGACTGTGTGTAAACAGAGCCTGTTTCGACACAAGGGAAGGGATTCTGATGTGCGTGGATAACACTGAAGTGACGAGTACCTCAGATGGGAACTTACTTAGGTAATAGTTACATACAGCTAACTAATAAATGTGTACACATGTGCAAATGAGTCCTCGTACCTAACCAGAAGGAAATTTCTTAAGTGTGTATACATGCATACATGAATATCTTCACGGTTGGAATAAAATGATCTTAGTGAACATAATCTATATTAAAAATGTCTGACATTTTTATAATTAAAAATATTTTATTGTTAATTTTAAACTAATTTCATAGATATATCATAAAAAACAAATGCATTTCTCTGAGTACCTTAAAAAGTTACGTTTTCATTTTTTTCTAAAACTAAATATTAACCATTTGATGACCTTTTCGAATGCTGTGAGTTTCACAATAGGGTGAGTGGCAGCTTATCAGCAGGTTCATTTTCTTTGATTTTTAAATTGTGTAAAATTCTGGTAGGTGCTATTGCTGCACTGGAAATTTTCTTTCTTTAAAAAACATGGAGAAAATATTGCATTTGAAACTATAAACAAAAGAGTCTAAAACTCTTAACTCGCCATGCTACTTATACAATTCAACACAGTAGGAAATGTGCCTTCAAAATCATATAATAATTCACTGTTAAAAACTAAGTTGTAGCACAGTGCTCAAGTGCTGTACCTTTCTTTTTTTTTTTAATTTTTTATTGTTATGTTAATCCCCATACATTACATCATTAGTTTTAGATATAGTGTTCCATGGTTCATTGTTTGTGCATAACACCCAGTGCTCCATGCAGAACGTGCCCTCCTCAATACCCATCACCAGGCTAACCCATCCTCCCACCCCCCTCCCCTCTAGAACCCTCAGTTTGTTTTTCAGAGTCCATCGTCTCTCATGGTTCTTCTCCCCCTCCGATTTCCCCCCCTTCATTCTTCCCCTCCTGCTACATTCTTCTTCTTCTTTTTTTTCTTTCTTAACATATATTGCATTATTTGTTTCAGAGGTACAGATCTGAGATTCAACAGTCTTGCACAATTCACAGCGCTTACCAGAGCACACACCCTCCCCAGTGTCCATCACCCAGTCACCCCATCCCTCCCACCCCACCCCCCACTCCAGCAACCCTCAGTTTGTTTCCTGAGATTAAGTGCTGTACCTTTCTACTCTTAATTCTCAAGTGGCATCATGTTCTCATTTATTGAATGCCCCTGATATTCCAGTCACCTAGCTGTAAATTGGCTTCCCTCCCAGCCTAATAACTTGGAGACTTTTTTGTAGAACAATTGTAATATTAAAATTCAGACAAGTGACCCAAAAATGGCCCTAGAGGGTAGGCCTGCAATTTCCTGATTTGCACTCTCCTTATTCTCTCATTTGTTAAGTTTCGCGACATCAATTTTTATACTGTTGCTGTTTTATCCTGGCCAAATGGTTGTTGAATTTTAATGAACTGTCTCCCTTTGACAAATGAGTTATTGTTTGATATATTACATTAGGGATATAGAGAATAAACTACTTATGGATACTAGATATTTGGATAAAATACATTTACATAATACTAGACTATTAGTGTAATGAGTTCTATTAGTTGTAAAAAGGACAATACACAGCAGATTTTGAAACATGCTCAAGAATGATGGACATATACATAATTTAAATCCCAGTACCTCAAACGAAATGGGAAGTATTTTCACATTATATAACTTGATTTTTTCCCCCTTTGTCATGGTGTAGAGAAAATTTTGCTTTCATGAAATAGATCTGAAGGATGGGGCAACTTTTTCTGATTATTAGCAATTACTCAGATAGGGTGGTAGTTGAATTCACTATTAACGAAATGAAATAGATGTTGAAGAGTAATTTAAAAGGTTGAAAACACTACAGCTATGCTCCCTTTCCCCCCAGTGCTTCCATCCCACTAGGGAAGAGGGATATTTTTTCTCTCATGTGAGGGTGTATGGCTTGGATTAAAAGTACTCTTTGCTCTGTGTTTTCCATTCAGACTTGATTTCAAAATAATTTACCCAGACACTGTTATAGTAAAGGAAAATGTTTCAAGCAAACTCCCACATATTCAGAAGCTAAATGGCCCAAAGGTTCAAATGCCCACACTTTAAAAATATTATTATATGCTAATTGTGTGCATGATGATGAGGCACTTCAAGATTCTGAAGTACCCTTCTAATCATTGTAGGAAGAGGAAATTACATTTGGTATGACTTTACTGTTAAGTATATGTAAGTTATTTTATTCGAGCTATAGTAAAAACTCACATACTCTAAATATAATAATTTTCTCCTAACCAGAATATTTAATTACCGTTAGTATAAGGTAGTGATGAAGAACCCTGCTGGCTCTTTGAAGTGAACTTGAGTTCATTCTCCATTCTATCACTGACTAGCTTTGTAAACATGGGAGTGCAGCCAAGATTCTATAAGTCTCAGTTTTCTCATCTGGAAAATAGGATGGCCAAACCTACAACTTCCTATTTTTGTTCTGAGGATAAGTAATACAATGAAGATCCAATACATAGAACCTATGATGAGTTTATAAATACTATTGTTGTTCTTCTTGTTGTTATTTAGGACTGGGGAGTCATTCTAGGGGTGTGGTTAAGAGTATGGAACTTGGAGGCAGACAGACTGCTCCAATCCTGGTCTTGCTATTTCCTCGCTGTATGATCTTTGACATTCTTTTAAGATTTCTAATTCTGAGTTTCGTCCACTGGAGTGGGGAGCTTGCAATAGTTCCTATTTCATAGAATTGTTGTGACGATTAAGTAAGATGACACATGAAAAGTACTTATTGTATTAGCTGAAACATGCCACCTGCTCAATGAATGGTAGCTCATATTTTTGATGTTTTTGTTGTTACCATTTTTACTATTATCGGCTATTATTTTATACCTTTTAATTTCTCCAAACATTCTGGG
The DNA here is from genome assembly GCF_964656455.1 of Halichoerus grypus. NCBI lineage: Eukaryota > Metazoa > Chordata > Mammalia > Carnivora > Phocidae > Halichoerus > Halichoerus grypus. Next base: position 89,985,533 of record NC_135712.1, read on the forward strand.
TGAACAGATACTTATTTTATACAAATTCAAATATACAATATTTCATAAATATACAAAATACAAAACTAAAAACCAGAAAAGATATCCAAAAGAACTTTAGAAAAGCATTAAGTATACAAACATGTGGTTATGTTACCACGAATGTTCTTTCATTCTTAAAGTCATTTAGCAGTTGTTAGTGCTGGCTTCAAAATTGTATTCTCTTTGATAAACATTATTTAAGTATACACATTATAGAACTCAAGTAGCTATCCAAAAAATATTTTACAGAATATATTCATTCAATACTATGTCGACCAACTCATTCATTCAATAAATACGTAATCATCACCTACCATTCAGTCAGAGTTGTGCTTAGTGTGGTAACCGAAGCACTGTCCCTGGCATGTAGCAACCAACTGTCCCAGCAAACCTACAATATTACTTCTCCCAATGAGCAAACCATGGTGGAAGTTAGAGTTAGGGAGTGATTCTCCCAGGAGCCCATCAGGTCAAGTAGGACTCAGAATAGTTGATGTTATCATTCCTGACTTCAAAGAAACTCATCAGTTAGAGGCTCCATCCTAAACTCTACAGCACTGGTTGGCCAATATGAACCAGACTCTAATCGATCGGAAATGATAAAATGGATATGCTAGTCAACATGTTAGGTCTGAGGCAGAAGCATCAGGCAAAACGCCTGCAATTTGTTCTGATTTGTCTTTGATGACATTTCTCCTTGCATACTGTTAAATTCCTACCATGAGAAAGTAAAAGAGACTCCGTACCACTCTCTTAAGGTCAGGAAATATTAAAAGAAAATAGTGAAAGAGCCAAAGTGGTTGAGACTAAATGTAAAACTAAAAGCAATGGGACTGTATAGAACAACAGGGAGGGGACAGAGGCAAAAAAGCAATTGTGATTTTGTTTTAGGAAAATTTTTTTGAAATAACATTTACAGATTTCTCAAGCACAAGATGTAAATGCACGTATAAAGTAGATGTTGCAGAATGTTTTATTGATCATAGTCACTTAGGGCCTTTGCAATAACTGTCTTTTCTTCCTGAACATGAACTCTACCAGTTTTATTAAAATAGCTTTCTGTTTTATCATTCTTTTAACAATACACATTTATTGAGTGCTTATTATGTTCTAGACTTTATATTAGGAACTGGAGATACAGTAGAAATTAGAAGTCACTATTCTCAAGGAGGTCACAGTCCACTGCGGGAAGACCTAGACACAACGAGGAGAGTACAATATAGGGGGATAAATGCAGTATAAAGCATAAACATAGAAATAGTATAGAGCATCAGACTTTCAGCAGATTTTTTAGTTAATTTCTGTTCTAGGCCACTATTACCAATATTTTCTCTCTCTCTCTTTTGCACTCCCTCCCTCCTTCACTCCCTTCCTTCCTTCCTTCCTTCCTTCCTTCCTTCCTTCCTCTTTCCTGAGTAGGCTCCACACCCAGCATGGAGCCTGACAAGGGGCTTGAACTCACAACCTTGAGATCAAGACCTGAGTCAGGATCAAGAGTCAGACTGAGCCACCCAGGCACCCCTACCAATATTTTCTTAAATGTAAACTCCATTCACGTCACATTACTTTCCCTTCTTACCTTTCAGTAATTATTTTAAGTGCCCTTAAAATTTGTAACTTTTTCATGGGGTTTAACATTTATATTCACTATTTTGTCAAATACACAGTGGGATCCGCTCAGATTTGACCATTTATTCAATAAAACTTTATTGAACATGGGCACCTGGGTGGCTCAGTCGGTTAAGCATCTGCCTTCAGCTCAGGTCATGATCCTGGAGTCCCGGGATTGAGTCCTGCACTGGGCTCCCTGCTCAGCGGGGAATCTGCTTCTCCCTCTGCCCCTCACCCAGCTCATGCTCTCTCACTTGCTCTCTCTCTCAAATAAATAAATAAAATTAAAAAAAAACTTTATTGAACACATACCACAATTGAATATGCTGAGGCCTATGGATAATACATGATAATTCTTTCCCCCAAGAAGCTGGAACTGCACTGTCTGTTATACGGTAGCCACTAACTGCATGTGGTGAGTTAAATTTTAATTTAAATCTATTGAAATTCAATAAAATAAAAAATTCAGCTCTTTTGTAACATTAGCCACATTTCAAGTGCTCAGTAGCCAGTGTGGCTAGAGGCTCTTGGACATTACGGATGTATTTTCATCATCACAGAGAGTTTTATTGAACAGTGCCGTTTAGAATATGGTGTGTGGGGGAGTAGTAGTGAAGTTGGCCATACAAGATATAATTATGGCCTATGGAGAGAATTGTTAATAGAGGGACAGAGTATGATGGAAGTTTGAGGATCTGGAAAGGCTTCCCAGAAGCGGTAACGTTTGGGTCTCAAGGGATGGGATCAAGTGAGTTCAAAGAAGCTTGAAACAGCGTGTTGAGAGAGTTGTACAGCAGGACCTGTGAATACAGGTGACAGGTTGTACCTGCCACAACTCCGAGGGGAGTTGTTTGTTGTACTCCAGGTGCCCCGCTGCGTGCCGTACTCATTCCTGCCTCTGGATCTGTGATGATGTCCCTTCCTGATTCTGGAGACCCTTACAGCTCCTCCCATCTCTTCACTCTGAACTTCATGCCTGGTTCTTCCTGACATCGTTTTAATCTTCCCATCCCCAACCCGTAAGACCATGCCTGAACTGTAGAACTTCTCAACACTGAATCCCAAAAGCAATTTCATTCTGAGCCACATGATAGAGATTATATACCGGTTTCCACAGTTCCTCACTGTTCCATTTCTGACTCACTTTACTGCCCAGGAAGGTAGATAGAGTCCATGTCTTCTCTTTTCCTCAGGGCAGTGCTTGGCATATAGGTAGATGCTTTGATTGGTTTATATAGTAACTACTTATAAATCATTTTTATTCAACTTCAGTACGTACAGAATTTACAACCTGGTAGGTGCTCTAAAGTAGTGGGGTTAAAAAAGATAAAAATCAAGGATGATATAGAAAAGTTCTGTAATAATTTGGAGGGGGACTAAACTATATACATTTAATTGCTATAGAAGAATGATGTGATGATGTGAAGTAATTCTGAACTTAATCCTTATGTAATGTGACACTATTCTTTGTAATATGAACAACCATCCATTGATGTTTCCTATGTATATTAATTTTGGGTTTAGTGGTTTTTGTTTGGGGTGAGATATGGTGAATATTTTTTTTAATTTAAAAGAAATTTTTAAAGATTTTATTTATTTATTTGACAGAGACAGAGAGAGAGAGAGAGCATGAGTGGAGAGAGGGAGAATCAGACTCCCTGCTGAGCAAGGAGCCCAGTGTGGGTTTGATCCTAGGACCCCGGGATCATGACCTGAGCCAAAGGCAGACACTTAACTGTCTGAGCCACCCAGGTGCCTCATGAATATTTTAAATTATTTTATTCATTGCCAAATTCCTTTTACTTACATAATAATGTAAGATTTCCGAGTAACAATAATTCTTATAATTTATTCGGGGTAAATGACAGGTAATCTTTTAAACTTTCCATCTGTTTGACCGTTTATCACTTTGCCTAGTGGTTTTTAACTTTCATATTTTTATATTGAGCATTGGTCTAGAAAAGATGTTAAAGATATCCTTCTTTTTCTTTTTTTTTTTTTTTACAAATATGATGCCCTTTATGTGGCTTTCTCATGAGTTGTTATGGGGCATGATTTATTTTCATTCAGGATCATCTTTGAATTGCTTCCTGACATTCAAGGTTGAGCTTTGCCTTCAGCTGAAAAATAATAGTTCACACACTTTGTCCATACACACAGACACACCATCTGTAAATAAGAGGAACACACCTGCTCTCACCATGAGGCCTTTCCTTTCAGTTCAGTCCAATATTGAAGACACCATTCACAGGACCTAGGCAAATAATGAAGTAACTTGAAAAGAAGGAGTATTCACACACTCTTCTATCTTTTCTGCTGATTTCTGGAGATGGGCTAAAGTTTGTTAAGATATTTTAGGGCAGTGTAAATTATGAATGTGTGCACGTGTAAGAGGAGCAGTGACTTAACATGTACGTTATAAATATGTTCCCCCTCCTTGTTGCAGTGCTTCTTAGCATTTTTCTCCTCTATTCTCCCTTCCTTCTGCCCTTTCACCCCAACCTTTTCTTCCTCAGTAACTAACTAGTGAGGATTTACTCGCTCATTCATTTTTTTAAGCAATAGTTATTGAAACACCTTCTATATTTGGAACATAACCTGATGGTAGAAGATGTAAAGAAGGATGAGATTCAGATCCTTCCAAATACAGGCTCATATGTAAGTGGTGGCATCCGTGGAAATAGGTGTGACGTGGTATGGAACTAAAAGGAAAACTGAAATAGTGAACTCTTCCTGGCCGGGTCAAGGCAGGCCTCAGGAAGAGGGAAGTTACCTTGAAGGATGAGGACACTTTGCCTGCTAGACAATGGGGACAGAGCTTTCCAGGCAAAGGCAGCAGCCTGTGAAAAGCAGAGGTAAGAAAGCCTGTGGTGAAGCCCACGGGAATGCAGGTTACGTGTGCTGGCAGGGGTCCGGGGGAGGCGACAGAACTGGGCAGAGCCAGTGTGGGAAGGGCCTTCAAGTCTGCGATGTATAGAGCAGGTGATGGAGAGACGCTAACAGGCTTCACGCCCAGGAGGGGCAAAGTCAGATTTGTATTTTAGAAAGATCCTTCTGAGTGTACTTTAGAGGCTGGGTATTACGGGGGGTTAGGAAGAAGAGCAGCAATGTGATTGTGCCAGGAAGTCTTTGGGGAGGAGATGAGAAGTGAGTCAAGCCTTATAGGATTAGGGCATGGATTTCCATCTTCTCAGTGTACATTCTTCCCTCAACATGGGCAGATTTTCATTATGTCTCCTACTGCCTCCATGAAGCCTGCCTGCCCTTAAAATCTTCACTACGAAGCCACTCTAAGGCACCTCATGGGTTTTAATGTCTTTCTATTCAAAGAGTGATTCATGGGCCAGCAGCACCTGCATCACTTAGAAACTTGTTAGAAATGCAAATTCTCAGGCATCTGAATCTATATTTTAGTGAGATTCCTGGGTGATTTGTATGCATGATACATATGAGAAGCACGTTTCCTGGTTCTCTATGCCCACATTGTAATTTTTTTTGGGGGCGGGTAGAGTGGTAGTTTCTATGCTCTGTGTCTCTTTGACTCCCCTAAAGCACATAATAGTGCATCTTGTAGGTGGGCAGCAGGTACTTCCTAGCTGATTTATTTTCAAAATAAAAGTGTTACTTTAAATGATTCAACCATTTCAATTTAATAGACATTTATTGCAACTGGGAAACCGGTTAAGAGATTATTGCAATATTGTCTAGGTGACAAATGAAGTCCTGCATTAAGGCAATGAGAGTAGAGATAAAAAAGAAGTGGCAATGGAAAAGAAATATTTAGAAAGAAAGATTGGTAGGTTTGATAATTACAGATATAAAAAGTGAAGATGAGAGGAAGTATAGGGTAAGTGGGTGAAGTGAGGACATCATCTACTGATTTTACTGGCCAACTGAAGATTGGATATGATTCCAATTTTATTCAGACATTTTTTCTATTTTTTTCTCAGTTAACAAATATTTACTGAGTTGGTGCCTTCTAATAAGGCAGGCTCTGTTCCAGGTGTCATAGATAAAAAGGCTCATCTGAGAGTATTTGGTCTTTGCCCTCAAGGAATTTACAGTCTAATGGAAGAGAGAGAAAAAAAAAAAAACTGGCACCTGGAAGGGAATGAAGGAAGTGCTGGGATAAAGGGAAGAACAATGGGCAATATGGCCCCGAGGTGGAGTCTTAACCTCGATTTGGGATGGTTGGTTTCAGAAAATGCTTCTCAGAAGAAGGGACTCACACAATCACCCCTCAAATCTAACAAATGGCCGGGTCTGTACAGATGCATCTATTCAGCAGATAAGAAGAGAGGGTGGGGTGGACTTTCAAGCACAAAGGAAACCATGGAGGGAAGGCCGGGGAGAGAGAGAGAGAGCATGGATGGTTTATTTGGTAAATTTAATGTTGTTCCACGTGGCAGCTGTATGCAGTGCTAAGAGGAGTTTTGCTATATTGAAAAATATAGGTAAATAATGTTATAAAGTGTCACTGATCTAGTTATTGCAGATCAAGGTACACAGTAATTTCTTGCAAACATGTATCTCACAAGGAAAACATGGCAACTTAGTGTTATCCTTGTTCCTTGTCTACAATGAAGTAAATCAAATTTAAATCTGTTTTCTCTGCACTCCAATCACTTGTTAGAATCCTGCTGATCTTTCAAAATCCATTTAAATTTCTCTTTTTGCTTTGTTTTGTTTTTTAAAGATGCTAACCCATATTCTCTCTCCCTTTTCTATAGTTCCAAAGTTTTTCACCTTCATTATTCACAGACTGCCCTTTTCCTTTCATAAAGTCTGAGGCTTCTACCTGCTTGAGATCTCCAGGAAGTAAAGAATATTTTCTTATGTATCTTTATAAATATCTCAGTTATTGACATCATGCTTGGTAGAGAGGAGGCACCCAAAGGGTGGATTTATTATCTCAAATTAACTGGATTTCTAAATACTAACCTAGGTGGGTAATTGTTGATGAAGGTGAGAGTTACCATCCTTTTAAGAATAAAATCAAAAGTAAGTCTTTTCCCCAAATTTGCTTCATATGTATAAATCATTAGTAACCTAATACTGGGCTTTGACGGGGAGGAGGGGAAGATTAGCAATCTTTGACCTCTCGTGAAAACCATTTGTACCCTGTAAAATATTTCTGGACCCCATTTCTGCTTTTGCTATAATTGCATGACATTTCTCTATAAACGGCTCAAAAATAAATTTGCACATGTTAATTTTCTTTGTTAGCTAGATGCGATCATTCAGCTACGTCAGTTTCACATTAAAATTGGACCACACATTGTAGCCTACAGGAAAGAGAAAGACAGGGTGATAAAGCTGCAAACTCTTTCTCAGTCGCCGGCACTCTCTTTTTGTGAGGGAAGGATTGGCAGCGGTCCCCGTGTCCTTGCTATTTTACTCCTCTCTCCCTAATGTGTGCTAACAGGCACTCTCATTTTTGCATTGTGTTTAATTTTTCTTTCATCTCTAGCTCTTCTGTGACTCTTTTGCCTCCTTACTAAATTGAAAGAAGGGGCTGCTTTTTTTCCCATAGAAATGGCAGCAGGGAGCATAAATAGTGTTTGACAGCTCTTTTATTTTATTTTATTAAAGAAAAATCGATGGTTTCACCGAATCAGCTTGGGATTATGTTGCTATAATTCTGTCACTGTTTTGGAAGGAACGTCTCTCCCAATCCAGGGCACCATTAGTGATTAACTATGAGCACAGATCAAAAGCTGTCCCTATGTAGGTTCTATGGAAGGAGGTCACAAGTTAAAACAATGTATTAGAGAGGGTGGCTTTGTGGATGTTGCTCCTTAGAAATGGGTTCCCAAATTAAAACTCTATTCTTAAACTGTTAAGGGCCTGTGAGAAAGCAGAGATCACCTCTGGATAGCAGTTTTAGGGTAAGAACCTCCAGGAATGTTCAATTTCTCTAGAGTTCAAATATACTCATTTGTCTAAAGCCGTATATACCACTCTGGTTTTGCAACGGACTACGCATTTTCCCCCTTCCTCTCCAGGGTCGACATGGTAGTCTTTAAAAATATACAAAAGAAAAGTTGTAAGCTAAAAATACGTCTATACCATACTAAACTTTCTTCCTGCCAACATCTAACATATAATACTATGGTAGCATTGTCTCAGTCAGGGACGCTAAAAAAATCCGCTTGATATTTGACCCTGGCTATGTATACATCAGAAACTGAACACTGATGTTTTTCATTATTCTATTGCAACATTACAATATAGTTCTTTCCCACAGCACCCATCACTTCCTCAAATACACACGTTCAATTTTACCTATTTTTTTCTCCCTGCAACTTCTCATTTTTCTAAATATTCTTGCAGGTACACATGGACCTTGGAATCTCATTTTGTCTACATAATTAAAAAGAAAAAACCCAAGGTAACACTCTAGTAACCAAGAACTCAATTTAATCTTATCTAGGCTTTAACTAAAGTTTAAAATGCCTCTGGTGAGGAAAACAATTCATTTAAAAATAAATATGGTGTTTCTTATGTCATAATCTTGGCCCAGCAATCGGATATTTGAGGATGCTAACGAGAACCTTTGGTTTATCACTCTGATTATCATAACCTCCACTGGCATTAATAACCTACTGATTTAAAAAAATAATCTGAAAAACAGTGATGTGGTAGTTAAGATGAGTTTGAATTACATATTCTTTATAGTCTTCCCAGATATATCACAGAATGATTTTATAACCTTGGGAAAGTCACTGAACCTCTCTGTACTTCTATTCTCATCTCTTTAAAATAAAGATAATGACTTCACCTTATTACCTAGTTCAGTGATGAAGGTGTGAAGACTAATAACCATAAAATGCACATCAGGCTTTCGGCAAGCCAGACTCAGTATAAATATAAAGTATTTATGAAAGAGAGCACACAAAGAGTTTGTAAATGCAAAGATAAAGTTTTTATAAAGTGTCTTGGAAAAAGAAAATACAGAGCGTGAATAAATCCTATCTCGATATTCATTTTCTGAGGTCCTCCCTTGTCCACCATATCCCCGGCATTGTTAGTCAAAATGAAAGACCCAAGGGAATTTTTATGTCGTCGCATTTAGCATTCCGCTGTGGCTTCCCATTGCTCGGCAGTGAAACATTCATCTTCTACTTTAAGCACCAGATTTACTGCTCCTAATGGGAGATTTGCATTTGTTCTAAGATTACAAATAACAATTATGCCAAAGCAATTACTCTTAACCTCAATTTGTAGCTCTTGCTTGCAGCAGGGCACTTTCATCTGTTCCATTTATTTTCATTCTCATTTTGGCCTGGAGGTATTTCTAAATAAATCAATCACAGGAGATGTTGGAACAGGTCTATTGAATAACACCTAGGCTGACTACACACACTGTGTGGAGAATGGAGAAAATTATAACTATAATTCAAGCATACTTCAGGGGTCAGTTATCTGAATAAATCAAGGGAAAAAGCTTTTGCCCTAGATTAGCTAGATAGTTGGCTCTCCTTTCCACTTATTCCTGTGAGTACAGAGATGGCATTTTATGTGACAAATATACAACAAATAATGCACTGCCTGTTTAGAAATAATTCGTGAAGAATTCATATGGTATAATGAGTTTCCTCTATCAACAACTATAATTGGTAGAAATCACTAATTATAACTATAATAATTGTTCATCTTTATCATGAACTTCCTACCATGTCAGGCACTATTAAGCACTTTACCACCCGCCCCCCATTTTACAGATGAGAACACTGAGGCAAAGGGAGATTAAATTCATAAAGCTAGTGAGTGGTGGAATGAACAGTCCATCCTGGGCCCAACTCTGGAGCCTGTGCTCTCTCGGCCTCGCTCTTCTCTGTTCCTGTGGTGAGCCCCCGTGGTGAGCCCCCGCGGTGAGCCCCCGGATGCATCGCGGAGCCACTGCTGTGTGGGCTGTCCGCACATCATGGTTAAAGACCGATTCCAGCATGAAGGATCAATGAAAGTGTATTAATTGTGACTGTGCTTTTATGTCCACTCTCAAGACTACTTCTATTTCTTGAGAATATAGCACAATGAAAGGTCATGAGTAAATGATTATATTTTGACTCTAGGCAAGTATAATTGAATTTATAAATCTTACATCTTTCTTTTATTGAGACTTGATAATTAAGAAACAATCTCTTACTTGGTATCCACACGATTATTCCTCCTAAAAATGAAAAGAACCTTGTTCCATAAACTTTGGTAATGTTCCCCCTTGCCGAAGACACTGACTTTAGTTATTTCTTCCTATTTATCATACATGATATATATGTAAAACCAATAATGGAGGTTTAAACAAAGAATCAAGCAGAATTAGTTACCCATCAGATGGTCAAAAACTTCTAATCGGAATACTAATTAATGTTAAGTTTTTCAGTAAATATTAAAATTTTGTACTCTGCTTAATGATTTCCTAAAGTAGCTTTTTAAACAAAAATACTATAAAATATGTACTTAACACAGGAAACTTGGGAGAAAGGAAATATGAAAAAGAAGATGAAAAATCTCCTATGATACCCTCAGTTGGAGGAAAATAATGGGTTGGCATATTTCCTTCTAAAAATTTTTAATGACTATTTTAATAAGGAATTGTTTGTTATGGAAGCCAAATGTCCATTCAGCCAAAAATTCTGAAATAGTTTCCAAATTTTTAGTGTCTTACATAGATAGGGCCTTAATTATAATAGCATATTTTCTAAATTAACTCTATGTTCTAAATAGCATCATTTTAAGTTAAATATTTATAGCTCATCAGATTATAAAACATCTCTTACTTTAGGCCCTGACGAGATAACAATTTGATGTGTTTCATAAAATTTAGCACCTCGCATTTAGTAGCATGCACGGATTAATTCTCAGAGTTATCAAAACTAAGGCAACTTTCAGTTGAGGCAAGTCACACATTACTAGGAACTCTCTTTTCTGTCCGAACGTAATATGTCTAAATTATGGCCAAATTATATTAACTGTGACTGTATGTGAGTGACTGTACGATTGCTTGCACACACTTGCGTTTAAAGATATATGCTCTTGATCTTTAGGTCTAATTAAAATGATATTACTGGCCTCTGTTCTGTTCTCTTTGGACAGCAATCTGTATCACAAAGTCGTTATTCACTGTTTCTTCACTGTTCTACACTCGAACACACAGAACAATTTATAATCCTTCTCAAAAAAAAAAAAAAAATTCAGAGTACTAAGCTGTAATGGTTCTCTCCTTCCCAAGGAGGCAGACTACTCAGTAGAAAAAGGAATCTGACATCTGATGGCCCCACAGAAAGCTATTGACTGTAAATGCAAATTTCTGTTGTTCTATACATTATGGGAGGAACTTTTAAAATGTCCCTGGTGGTTTATTTCATTTATATCTATGTAAGCTAGAGGTAACAAAAGACAATAAACTTTTAAACATTTTTTGAAGATTTTTATGGTAAAAATCCTGAATGTTTGTGTAGGAAACAGAATTAGGGAGATTCTTAGGTGACCACTTCCTATATTTAATTGATAGAAATACTATAAATACTATACGCTGGCTAACTGAACATAAAAAAAGATATGTATTTAATGAGGCTCCAGTGGGTATTCTGAGGTAAAAAGAGAAGAATATTTTGCGCTAAATATATACAATTGTATGTTCCCATTTCCCAACGTGACTTGTAAACTACGTAGTTAAAATACATGATTCAACAAACCTGATTATCTCAGCCAGAAATCTTACCTGGAAACAACTCATGGATGTGTAGTAAGTACAAAAATCCTCCTAATAATGTATTCTTTGAACTGCTAGAGGATGTGGATTTAATATGGAAAACATCTGCTCAGCGGATGAAAGGGAAGAACAACTCTAATATTTTCATCATGGGTGGGAGAAGAGAAATAATCCCGAAGACGTTCTTAGCGGCAATCACACCAGTGGTGGCTGTAGCAGAGTTCAAGGCTCTGTGATATCTCTAGCACGCAGCCACCGGGACTCGGGGGGCTCTTTACTCTACCAGGATTATGTCGGGCAAATATTTACCCTCCTTTGAGTCTTGTTTTCCTCACTCTGAAAATGTGGAAACATATCTGTGGTACCTCAAAAATCTTTTAAAATAATTAAATATTGGGACATTTTATAAATGCTAAAGCCCTCTGCACATGCGGGGTGGAGGGGTTAGTAGATGCCACAGGGTTCTGGGAGTGAAATTTCAATGATAACTTTCCATGCAAAATCCATGCCATTAAAGTAGGGGGGATATATTTTAAAGTCAGGAGAACTTCACAGGAGATAGTTGTTAGCATGATAGAGAAGGATTGGGGAAAAACTCTCGGCATCCAAAGATCTGAGTTTTGGATTGGAACTTGGGGCTTAGCAAGTGAATTGGGAAAAGGTTATTATATTAACCAGAATGATGAGTTTGGCAGAAAAATTAAAACTTGAGGGAAGAATGAAAAGATTGAGTTACAGGTGAAACATGAGCTTCTCAAGGTCAAAAATTCGGATCCAGAGGTGGGAAAATCAGTGACAAGGACAGAATCCTGGGACTGTTAAGGAAGTTAACTGATGTAACTAAATGTTTCACAATCTGGGAGTAAAGTAATACCTAAAAATTCAAAGTCCCGAAGGATGATATGATTTGTGCTGCTGGTATTATGAGAGCTCCATGAAAATGCTTATGAACTCATTTTACCCAATTTTATTAGTGGCCTCACAAGGAAATTAAAGACTTTAATATTTAATTTTTCAACATAAAAGATCTCTCTGAAGCACTAAGTGAGTTATTAGAAAAGGATAGAAACTAGTTTGAAAGCTCATATTCTAGATCAAGGTTCTCTTTGCCCCTAGTGTAGTGTGTCCCTACTTATTTTTGAAAAGCAAATCCTACCATTGAAAAATGATACAGAGGGGGCATATTCAGGATAATAGATATAGCAGGTCTTATCCTCAAATTCATCTTTTTCATAATGCTTTTTAATTCAGTAGCAAAAATAACAGTGTAGGCAAATTAAAATACACATTAAGTCTTTCAAAGCCCATGTTTTCCACACAACTTTCTAATGATTACCAAGACACCTGATTTTAAATTATTTTTCCAGAGTTGTGTAAGATACTCATTTAATTTGTTTACAAATATATTTGACTTATTTTATTACTCTCAGAAACATGGCATTACTATACATTTCAAACTGAACTTTTTTTTTTAAAAGAGAGAAGTGAACCTAGAGGTTTAAGCATGTATTTGTCTATTCTTTCAACAAACTTATTAAAACCTTACTAAATGTCAAATATTGAGCAAATGGATAATAGGGTTCATGACTGGTCTTCCTTAATAAGAATGAAAATTTTTGTTCCACATTTTTCTTGTACGTAAATATGTAAACAAAGTAAATTCAAGTTCAGAGATAATTCTGTCATCTGATAAGGGTACAAAATGTACCATGTAATTAATTAAACATTTGGGTTAATAGAGGAATAAGACTACATTACTGAAGAACCAAAATGCACATATTATAAAACTTATACTGGTACTACTTAAACCTTTCTTTAATTCAGATGATCCATCCAAAGTCCCTCTAGGATGTTGCCAAACACTGCAGTCACCGTTATGCACATTAACTGATATCATACTTTTAAGATGAAAGAAAATTCTATCTTGTGAACCAAGAAAATTTGGTGCCTGCTCTCTCATGTATATAATTCAATATACAGCTGAAAGGTATAGTGAATTTTCCTACTCATCCATACCCTCTCAAACCTTTTTTCCTTTTATTAGGACTAAAACAATTTATGAAAGAGGTCTGTTTGAAGCACTTTCTTTCCTGTCATCCCTTGGGCTGGTGATGTAATACAGTAATCCATCATGGAGCCGGGGAGGCCCACTGATGGATTACAGCACTGGATCATCCATGTGCCACTGTGCTCTGTAATGCACCATTACTGGGGCACAAAAGCAGAGTAGCTTTGGAAGAACTAAAAATTCCAGGTAAAGCTCTGTATATATCTATATACTTTCTCCATTTAAAAAAATAGTATCAAAGGTTGGAGGAGATGAGAAATGTTGATGGACTAATTGCACAAATTTTAAGGTGTCACAGAAGAAAAAAAAGTTTTATAGGTTCGGATCCAAATGGAAATTTACTTTGCATATTTTAAAGAAACAGGACAAGTTAGATTAGAGAGATTGGGTTTAAAAATGTCCATGGGTAGTGAATGATGATTTCATAAGAGGAGAAAAAAAAAAACTTTCTAACCTGCAGAAGGTTGATGCTTTTCTTCCCAGTCCTACCTAGAAAATATTATAGTCCACCAGATAGAGATGCCCTGTAGTTAGTAATAACCTTAATATGGATAGTGGTTATTAATGAGAATTCTCTTCGTAAAGTTTAATCTCACCAGCTCTCCACTTTAAGATGAAGTTTCATGGCTGGTAACACATGGCTTGTAACACATGGCTAGCAAATGGTGGATGAAAGATGTGAGTCTAAGTCTCTGGATTTTAAATCCAGTGTGGCAGAGTACAAAGAGAATAGATCTGTATATACCTATCTTTTAGTGTCAATAAAAACTGAATTCATATGCTTAATCCTGTGACAGAGAGCAAACACAGACTTTAAGTCATCTTTTTTCTTTCCTTTCCCTCATCTTCATTTAATTACATGCCTTTTCCTTGAATTACAGGCTGTTATAATATCCTAGATGTGAACTCATAGAGAGCTTGCATATTCATAAGATGGCAGAATAGCCAGAAGGATGCTTTAAATTTGTCCCATTTCTTAGTGCAAATCCATAGTCAGTATCCATACCCATTCTCTCACTGAGGGCCATCTAATTGTTTCTTTAGAAAATGGCAAAGTAAAATTTACAAGAACAAATAAAAAAATCCTGAATAAATTCAAGAAATCAATTGTACAATACAGAATTGGGTATAATTCAGTTGATACAGTTGATCTTCAAAAGCAGAACAAAAAATAATGGTTTTATCGGTCACTTTTTTTTTTGAAACTATGATCATTTTATAATCCCATTGACCAGGGAAGAGATACTATTAGTAATATTTTCTAGCTTGGGTAAAAATGTGGTCACGTCAAACTTCCTCCTATATTAGTACACTCAGTATCTTCATCCTGGGCCTCCCTTTCTCCCAACCCTTTGGGGGGCTTGGTTACTGAGACTAAAGAGGTCATCCTGTCAATCACTTTCTTAATGAATGAAAAACTATGAGGTAACTGCTTTAAGGGAATCGCAACAGTTTTTAATTAGAGTTTATAGTCCCATCAAACTCAATCCATACCTGGATTACTTGTCTCTGGATGTTTCTTTTTGACAAACTAAAGAATGATGTTAGAGTCTGGACACCATCTCATGTTAGTAAGACACAGAAAAATTGACTAAGTAGAGTCAATGAAAGGGGGACCAAAAGAACCTAAGAAGAACATGAGCATTCTTGTTTCTATTTGTGGATGAGGGGTACAATGTAGCCATGTTTATATTGCTTAAAAAGTCATAGCCAGTACACACAGGTACAAGATCCTGGGGAACCAGATTGTCCCTCAATTTAGACACTAAAATGTCTAGAAGGAGGTTTGTCTGCTTTTTTATATGACTTCTGAGGGGCCCACTGTTCAATTGAATTAAATGATGGAAGATTCCTGTATTAGATTAGATTAGATTAGATTCCAGCCATCTAAGGCCCTTCCAACCCTGGAATTGCTGATTTTGTGGGAGTCGATGGAAGCTGAGGCTCACAAGGATGAAAATCTTGAATCACACTGAAACAACTTTTTACACAAGCGCATACAAGCACACATATTTATTGAACACATAGTAGGTACTCAATAAATACTTTTTCTTCCTTGATTCCTCCAGAAGTTTCGATGTAGACACTACCTAAGTCTATGTGAAGTCCAAATAAGATATTCTTTTCCTTCTTGAGTAAATATTGTACTTTCCGACACTTGAAACTCTTGACAGTGAGTTATGGTTTTCAGGTGAATTGTTTTGGTTGTTACTGCATTTCTAAGCTATGATTCATCGCCTGAATATTATTCATATAGTTTTCCATCACAGATTCAGAGTTGATTTCACAATGCTTTACTCAACTGAGTAGAAAAAGGGAAAGATAAAGAAAACACAAATCTACATTATCAGGTTGTTTAAAAATGGGTCACAATTTTCTTCATGAAAATGGAAGTGGCTATATATATAATATATATGTGCAATATTGCACATATATATTATATATATGCATGTATAGAAAGTGTTACAATTGATATTTAGTTAACTCCTTAAGGACACAATCATTTTCAGTGTTGTCACATTGGTTCAAGAATGGAATTTTATAGGTAACAATAAATAGAATATTTTCCTAACAAATGATTAAAAACCAGAGATGTTAAAGTTAAAATGTAACGTGACAATAACATTCCACAGAGAACTTTATATACTCTACAAAGTACATTCACAAATATTCTCATTTAGTGGGTAGATTATAAGAGAAATAGATTACAGTCAGCAGGAGTACTGGGGTAAGAAGGGACTGAGGTAAAATGCCTTGTTTCCAAGCAGTGTTTACAGGAGGTAACTTGGAAATGTAGTATAGAAAGACTAAATGGGGGAGACATGATCTGGTGAGGCCTGACCCAGGCAGGTAGCGGTAATGACAGGAACAAATGCAATTACAAAAGCAGAAATAATTAGATGCATTTGCCCAGGGGTAGGAGTAGGAATAAGGTGGCAGGGGACTGGAAGGAAAGTTGATTATCACTGTAAGAAATTGAATCTATGTGGCTAAGAATATGATATAACCATGGAGAGTAGTAGGAGAATAACAGAAAGGAAAGCTGGTTTTGAAGATTTTTTTGATATAAAAATAATAATAGTAGCTCTGATACAATACTTACCATCAAACAGTGTTCTTTAGTGCTTTACACCAATTAACATATTTAATCCCCACCAAAACCTTATGTGGTAGATATCCATGTTGCCATGACATCAATGAAGTTAGAAATGCAAAGACTGTTCTAGAATTTTACATTGGCTGACCAAAATAAGCCATTTTTAGTTCTTCAGGACACCATTGTTAAAGATGCATAGTATATGATACTGGTATGATTGAAAGTGATTTAGCATTGAAATATTTGCAGGGTCAAGCCTGCAATTTAGGAAGGAGGTGGGAACAAATATTTAGAGGGGGAAAGCAAAGTGTTTCCTGAAAGTTTTATGCTTTGCAGCCATCTCCTCCACAAAAGTATAAGAATGAATATGAAGAAATGAGATATCAGCAACTGAAAAAAATGCTCTTGTGGAAAGAAATATGCAAATAAAGATCTTTTTTAACCCCTGATTTTATTGTAAATAAGACATTCAGTAGTGGAGGATGCCAAACAATTTTAATAGCAGATATAGTCTTAAATAACTGATTACTGTGGTTAAACGTAAAAGAATTTCTTTTCTTCTTTTTCTTTTTCGAGGGAGGGAGGGAGGGAAAATCTGGAGTATTGGGGAGAAAGGGAAATCAGGAAGTATACGTCTACAACTTTCTCACAAGTGGCTCAGGAAAAAAATGAGAGAAAATGCAAATGTGGTAAAATACTAACATCTGAAAAATCTTGGTGAAGTTTTTTGTATAATTCTTATAACTCTTCTGTAAATTTGAAATTATTGTAAAGTATAAGTTAAAAATGAAAAAAAAGTAATGGTTTCTGTTTGCAGAGCCTGGTGTGTGTGTGTGTGTGTGTGTGTGTGTGTGTGTGTGTATGTGTGTGTGTGTGTGTGTGTGTGTGTGTGTGTGTGTGTGTGTGTATTTGAGGATTCTGGAGCTGGGTGAAAGTAAAAGATCCATGCTAAAAATAAGGGAACAAAATGAAGATGTGTTTTGCATGAAAAAGAAAATCCCCTAAGAAATTGATTTCATCTAGCCCATTCCAAGTACTTATGAAATGATATTGCTATGGTTGTAATGCTGCATCTAAGAATAAAATCAATCCCCCATGGAGGCTGTCAAGGCATCTTGTTAAATGCCTACTGAAGGTTAAGCATAATAAGTATAGTTGAATAGTAGTGGGTAGTGGATAATTGCCGAAAAGCTCACTGGAATTTCAAAGGATAGGGATAACAGGTGATAACTGACTTTGATGACTATCCTACAAATAAACTGTGGAATCAGACCAGCAGCCTAACTTAATTAACACATCAACCCCAAAGCCTAGGAAACTAGTCTCTTGCTGCCTCTAAATTTTTTCTCTTCTGTGTGATCTTCTCTTTGTAAATTTTCTTGTCTCTCCACCTCTTTTAGAAAATCTCATTCCTTCCTGGGCTTGCTTTCTCTTTTCCATCTCCCGACTTTTCACTAGATCCTGCTTGTGTCTCTTTTATCCATTCCTGTCTTTATAATCAGAACAAACAGAACAAAAATTGAGTTGTTGCATTTGGTGACTACACTGTGAGCCTTAGTATTTTATATTTAGAGCTGAAGTTTTAAAATGTTTCTTGTAATTAAACTGCCCTCAAATTGCTATTTCCTTTGATTTGGCCCTATACTGATTTTTTTGTGTGTGTGTGTTGTTTTTTAGTTGGTTGGTGGTTGAGTGACACTTAGTTTTAAAAAATGGATCAAAAATTAAAAGTAGTCACGTAGGGATAGATACCAAGAGTAAAAATCTCTCAAGTATCTTATTTCATACTTAGCTTCAGAGCACCATGAGTTCAGAGAACTGTGGATAAAGAATAAGTCTTAGTTCTATGGTAGCGCCGTTTCCTAGGGAGCTAGTCAAGCTATTTTACAGCAGATAGAATGGTACCCAGTGCATACTGGATGAGTATCAGCCTGGCTATTCCTGGGTCGACCCAGTGGTTATTCAGTAAAGAATTCTCTACCCTACAGAAAAAAAATATATATATCTTTCACATACATTGTGAAGACTTCAGAAGCAAGATTTTAGAAAGGGAGACTAAAAAAAGATGAGGACACCCAGTATTTGTGAGCATCTGTTACCATGGCCTGGATTAACATAGAAGGTAATGGGAAAGGGCTGAAGAGTGAAGGAGGTTGGTTTATAAAGTGGCGTTCAGGAGGGGATATGAGCCTGATGTCTGTACTAAGCAATCCTTGATAGTTTGCGTTAATGGCTTTTTCAAACTATAGTACATATATCCTGTCCTGGCTCTCCTCATCCCTCTTCCACCTCACCAGCCCCTCACCTTACAAAATACATACCCACCCACATAAGAAAATACTGCTCTATGTAAGTGTTCCTCAAACATTGATGTGCATACAAGTCATCTGGGGGATTTTGCAAAAATGCAAATTTTGACTCAGTAGATCTGGGACAGAGTCTGAGATTTTGCATTTATAATAAGCATCTAAGAGGGCTTCCGGTGGGTAGACCACAATTTGCGTAGCAAGGCTCAATATCGCAATGACTTTCAGGTGATTTTCTAGTTCATACTGTCTCTAATGTTTATATGATTATAAATGTTACCCCCACTCCCCTCCTCAAATGTATAAACTATTTGGGATTTGGTTTCTACTTGTATTTTATTACCACATAATATACACTGTGAAAATAAATAAAGGAAACTTCATTAAAAATAGAGTTGGGAAGCCCTGAAGGGAGGGCTCTCACATGCCATCACTCAGACTCAGACCCTGAATAGGAAAAAGCTTACTTTACATACCCTAGAAGGAGGAAGAAAGAATTTCTCCTTGCAACAGTCCAGCCAATGAGAAACTGCCACACTTAGCCAATGAGCGGCCATTACCACCTTGAACTCTTTGAAACAACCCCTCCCAGATTCCACCTTTCCTCCATAAAAGCAAGCCCCTCTTCTGTTCACCTGACTTGCTTATGGTCCACCATACTTGTCCTGAATTGCAATTCTTCGCTATTCCCAAATAAATTCATTTTGCTGGCAGATAGCTGGCTCTTTTTTTTTTTCAAGGTCAATAACCTAGAGTTCCAGATGCATAGTAGGCATTCAGTGAACACATGCTCAAATAAGGTCCACTTTAAATTGTATCACTTTACACAAACTTTGAATAAAAATTTTCTTCTTTGCACAAGAGAAACTCGTGTGAAATTTTGTTGGGTAGTACCTTAAAATAAGAGCAGAATAATATTTGTTTTTATTTGAGGAGAGAAAATGCACTTAACCAAGTCAGTAAACACAAAACATGGTGCTGTTCTTTGTCTAATCTTAATGCCGTTTAGACATAGCATTTTATTCATAACAGATATTCTCTCCCACTTATAATCCTCCAGAAGCCCCACAATAGATGGACCAATGCACTGGAAAATGTGCATTCTACTTAGGGCAATGGCAAAGAAGCTATTTTAATGAGTGGTATTACAATCTTAGATTGTTGATTAAGGCTAAAGAGTTGTGAGGAAAAATTACGTAGAAGTGAATAAGACTATTGTAAGGGGAAGAAAAGGAAAAAAAAACCAATGTGATCTAAAAAAAATATCTACTAACATTTATGACATTTCTTCAAAAACATTTATTTCTTCCCTGCTCCCACCCTGTTTTTAATCTCCTTTCAGAACTCTGTGTTTTCTTCCTCCCTGTGCTTGAAGAGATGGCTGGAAATCATGACTGTGGCAATCTAGTTCTAGAAAGTGGAGGGGTTTGGGTTGGAAGTAAAGGTTCTCAGGATCACTTAGAGGTAAGAGACATTTGCAATTATCTAGTCCAAACACAGAAGTAGAAGTATGTATAAACGTGCAAGTAGAAGTTTGTGTGTACATATATATATATATCTATCTATATATAGATACATGCCATGGAATTTTTAAAAAGCTTGCTTTACTTTCATAATGAATATTTAACATTTATTGAGTACCACCAATGTATTAAGCATTTTGTCTCTTTTTATTTACTTTTTTTAGGGGGGAGAGGGGTTATATCAACTGTGGGGGAATTCAAAGCATATATTTTTAAAAGTATATCTGAATTATCTAAATCTATTAGTGATAGGAGAGAAAATTTTTAAGAACTTTCAATCATATTTAGTAATATTACTTGTAATGCTTTTTAATAAGCAAAAGCATACATATTATATAAATATGAAATACACTGTTTATTTTTCTTAATATGCTAATGCACAACAATGTGAAAGAGAAAAGAAAAAGTGTTTTAAAGTTACCAATTAACACTGGTCATTGTGTTTATGTTATCAATTAAATCAACATCTTAAGAGGTATCCTTGAATATAAATGACCTAAAAATCTTTACAGCACTTTGGTCAAATTGGCTTTGGAGTAAAACATCCATTTTCTCTCCAACACATCTCCAGGTCTACCTTTCACCAAGTGTTTTTTTAAGTTCCCGTGTTAATATAATGTGTAATTAAAATACAGGGCATTTCCAATTTATTTAAAGAACATAGAGTTTAATTTTTAAAATCATATGATTAAAATGAATTTTTAAATATAAATAAAACATAATAGTGAGATATTTCTATTTCCCCTCTCAAGTGGTATTCTAGTGTAGAAATAGAGTAGTAATATATAGTTTGTAATTGACTTGGTCAGCTAATTTTGCAATTATTTTATTTTTGATGATTTTGTTTTAAATTTTGGCATTAATTATGTGTGTATTTTGTAGGAAACTTCGACTTTGTTAATATTACCAATATCACACTTTTTCAAATTTGCTTATTGCAAACTATATTTACCTCTTAAATATGAGGATTCCTTAGATGAGATGCACCCCCTTATGTTTTATATTCAGACTGTCTTAATTAACATCATTCTTAAGACAATTACGTTTGATACATAGGTATCAAAACTATGTAACCCATAACATAATTTTATAGGAAAACCTCACTCTGTCGACTGAGGAGTAGTTATAAAAAGTCATTGAATGAAAGGAGTTTCTAATTTTTAGTATATGTGCTGCTGAAGCAAGCCCTGAAAGGGGTTTCTAAATATTCCATTCAAATTAGATCATCTTATTTTTATTCAGAAAACCAGGAGCATTAAAAGAACAAAACAACAAAATAGGTCTAAAAGAAAACCCCAGGTGCTCTGGACTAGATTGCATCATTTCTTCAAATTCAATGTGATGGTATTTGGAGATAGCACCTTTGGGAGATAATTAGGTTAAGTTGAGGTCATCAGGATACGACCCTCATAATGGGATTAGTATTTTTTAAGGAGAGATACCAGACAGCGAGCTCTTCTCTCCCTCCCTCTCTCCCTGTCGCTCCCCCTCCGTTCCCCATTCCTCACTCCAACCACTGGTGGACCGAGTGAGAAGGTGACCAGCTGCAAGCAAGTGAGGGAACCCCATTAGAGAACTAAAGTGGCTGTGAACTTGATCTTGGACTTCCCTGCCTCCAGAACTGTAAGAAACAAATGTCTATTGTTTAGCCCACCCAGTCTGTGATGACTTGGTTATGGCAGTCTGAGCTGACTAAGCTATCAGGCCACAGGGACAAACATATTTCTGGGAGCCCAAAGACCCTGATTGAAATATCTCCTAGACAGATTTCCTGGAGAAATGAACTGTTCTGGGAATAGCTGTTAAAAAGGTTTACTACAGCATTAAGGCCGCTGACTGGCTTAAAAGAAATTCCGAAAGTCATAGCCAGCAAACAATGAGTTTCAGCTGCCATAATGACATATAGGCCCTAGAGCAGAAAAAAAAAGGAGAACATGATGTTAATTATTAAAGCAAAACAGCTTTTTTCACCGAAGTGTCTACCACTGCTCTTTATGCCTTGACTGGTTAAAGCTGGTAAATTTTCTTCTTACGGCCAGTGCACCATGCTACTTAAAATAATCAACAGGTGCCTGCAATTTGGCCTCCTGCCAGTTTACTTATCATGGAAAGGTGTTTCAAAGCATTGTAGCTAGATTATAAATGAAGACAGAAACACTTGTAAGGGCAAAAAAATTAAAGGTATAACTTTTCTGTACGGCTTATAAAAGGGATTTCTCTAAGATTGCTTTGCTCTCTGGAAACCCTGCAAGTTTTCCTTTACATTACAAAAAAAAAAAAAAAAAAAAATGTGAACACATACACACTCCAATTCTTGCCATCCTTATTTCTTTATTCATTTTGATACTTCCTTCTTCACTGTATGCTCTTGCTTATTTTCATTGCAATTTATGCTATATACAACTTCTATAATATAAAGCAACTCTAGCTAGGGAGACATTTCTTTTGTCTGAAAATGAGAACTAAATGGAAAAAAAAATGCATTACACCCTTAGTAGCTATGTTATTTGACGTATCATTGAAACCTGAAAAACATACCCAGTAAGATTTTCCTATATTGTTTAATGAAAAGTTTGGAAGCATATTTTCACTATATATTGTTCACAAATGCTTCATTGTCCCCTGACAAATGGTCTGTAGCCAATCTCTAAAATCTTCTTTTGCAGTACTACAGCTTAAAAGATTCATACCATCAAACACTGCACCTCAAAGGCTAATGTCTACTCTCCAAATTTCAGATGCTGTAGCCTAATAAAAATTTAAAGAGTCCGAGCTCCTCTCCAGGGAGCAGCCGTCAAGCTTCTCTTGAAAGAAAGAAACATCAACAGCCTCCACCTGGAGTACCAATGTCTTGTCTTCGAGAAAAGACATAGTAAGGGCAAGTTTTTTAATAAAAAAAAAAAATCCAAGTTATGCCATTTGATGTTAAAATGACAGACTTTTGATCTCCCAATAGCTGAGGAACAAAAATGTTCCTAATATATCGGGTGTATTTAGGAAGGGAAAATGAAAAAAAAATATTATTTCATATATATAACATATATAAAACATATATATGTACACACACGCACAAACACATATACACAAACATGTACAATACACACAAACATATACACACATATATAGTCTATTCGGGGGACATTACAGTTTCTTTTTAACTGCTTTCATCGTCAACTTTCTGCGCAAAGTTTGATTTATTGTGTTCATAGCTGTATTTCATTAAGTCATGGCTGCCCTGGAGACAAAACAAAGTTCATTTTAGTTCAGCAGCATTTCACATTTTGCTCTCCTCTCAACACATTTCATCAATTATCCTTCATTTACACTTTCTGGTTCAGTAAAATTCCTTGTAGTAATATTCCTTCATAGAAGCTTGCTCTGAAAACTCCTGCGTAAAAAGGACCAAACCACTTACTTTATGTCATCTATAGAACAATTTATCTGAGGACAGAGAGCCCGAGATTAGATTGGAGAGACTGCCACTCACTTCCATAGAAATGCAATCTCATTTTTCCATTATAGCATATTAAAGTGTATTTTTACTATCACCCTAATAAAGAAATTTATTTAAAATCAGTTTAATATCGAAGATCTTTATAAAATGAAGCACAAACTATCTCTTTTGTAATCCATTATCTGTCCGAGATGCCTTCTGCTGGCTCCTGTTTTGAGAAGAAAAAAATGCCCATCTTAAAAAAGGTACTTCTAGACTCCTTCTTGATTCTCTAATAACCTAATATAATTCAGTGAAGAGGGGTTACCTTCAAAATTTTCCGTGGGCCATTAACCACCTACGGAAATGAATCACAGTTACATGTTATATTGGTTGCACTGTGGTTCATACTTTTTGTAAATGTCAAAGACAATAGAAAACACCTATAGAAAAAAACCATAGGCAGCTATTTTGAATTGCCTAGCATTTGGAAAAATAATGACTGTTTTAAGGGGAAAAAATTCACTCAAATCATCTACATTTATAAATTCAGTTATATCATATTATTAAATCATATTCACCCATGGTTTCTTATTCAAATTATTTTGATAATTTGATTATACCCAGACATTTTAAGCCATTATAATCTAGTACTGTTTTTTAAAAAAGCTTTAAAGGGGCACCTGGCTGGCTCAGTTGGTTAAGCATCTGCCTTCGGCTCAGGTCATGATCCTGGCATCCTAGGATCCAGCCCCGCATCGGGCTCCTTACTCCGAGGGGAGTCTGCTTCTCCCTCTCCCTCTCCCTGCTCATGCTCTCTCACTCTCTCTTTCAAATAAATAAATGAAATATATTTTATTTTTTTAATTTTTATTTTCTTTTAAAGATTTTATTTATTTATTTGACAGAGAGAGACACAGCGAGAGAGGGAACACAAGCAGGGGGAGTGGGAGAGGGAGAAGCAGGTTTCCCGCTGAGCAGGGAGCCCAATGCGGGGCTCGATCCCAGGACCCCGGGATCATGACCTGAGCCGAAGGCAGACGCTTAACGACTGAGCCACCCAGGAGCCCCTGAAATCTTTGTTAAAAAATTAAAAAAGCTTTAAAAATCACCATTTGGTAATTGAAATTTAGTAATTGAAATGCAACAATAAAAAAATATAAAACAGTGTTTAAGTGAAATTTTAAAATCCCAGAGGTTCAAAATGCAGCTGATTTAAAAAAAATTTACTACAACATACTGTGTTATGCTGTGATGATATGCCAACTTTAACTCAATTTAAATTTAATAGAAGCACAAGAATTTCAAAGATTTTTTTAAATCATAAAAAGTTAAGTATAAATATGAATGTGATTATTAAATTGTAGAGTTGACATTAAAGATCAAGAAAAAAGGTAAGACCTCTAGCCAAACTATATGCCATTTTCAGTACTATTTGCTGAATAGTACTACATATATCTATACCTATGGGTATTTTAAATGTATGTGGGAAAGTGAGTATCACCATATTTACTTCCATGTTTCTTTTTCAAACCTGAGGGAGATAGTGGTTAAAATTGTCCTTGAAGTGTAACCTTGCTTACATTAAGCATACTCATCACACTGACCCTTGTTCTACAAAATGCACCTGTCACAATTGTCAAAATTATAAATTGTGGTAAGTTCAATGAAGTGCTGAGGAAGACTAATAAGTTAGTGACATGTTAAGGTAAACCTCTTCAAGGATGTGCCATTTAAACGAAGACTTGAAGATGAGGAAGTCAGCTAATAGAAGAGTCCAGTTGCCCATGTAGAGGCCCAAGCTGATGTTTTAAGGCTGCTTGGAGCATAGTGAGAGAGAGAGATGAGAGAAATGAGGTAAAGTTGGAAAGGTAGGCAAGGGCTAGATCATACAGAGCTTAGCAGAGACTGAAACAGAATTTGTGTTTTATTCTGAACCCATGAAAAGCTATTGCAGTCTTAAAAGCAAAAGAATGATAAACTTTAAGGGATGATCATACAGGCTTAATGCGTGGATAACAGGGGTGGTGGTGGCATGTGATGATACACAGCAGAAGTAAATGGTTTAGGGTCTTCAGTTATATTCATTATGTGGATTTCTTAGCTGAATATGAAATAAAAAACAGCTTTCCCATAATATAGTAGAATTCACTGGATGCAAGGAATACTATGCACAGGCCTAAGTGGTATATCCTTCAAAGCTAATATATTTGATAAGCAAAGTACCATTCAACTTTAAATTATTTTGCTTCATTGAAATTGAGAACATCCATTCTCTCCTTCTGGTGAAGAATCCTAAATACACTATGATTCTGATGGTATATTTATGCATATAGACAGGCAGGTAGCTGGATAGGTACATTTTATATATAACTTTTGCTATATGAATAGTATATAGTACACTTGGGACAAATATAGATGAAATGTCTAGTTCTGCTTTCTTTAAACATTTCAGAGTTTTAGTTAATAATATTTATTTCCCACCATTGTATTTTGTAATTAAGAAGAATACAAAAATCAAACCTATTCTGGTTGGCTGCTTTTGCATGTGATTTGTGATTAAAGCCTTTTCACAATGTTTTGACATGAGAACTGACATACAGAGGTGTTCGGGGACTTGTATTCTTTCCCTCATAGCCATTTTCATTTCTATTCACATTATGAGGTCCAAAAAATTGCTAATAAGTGTTCATGAGATATTTTTCCTCAGCTAACTTTTAACTTGGAAATGGATTTTTGAAATAAATCTTTTGTTCCATCTGTAATGTGGGAATCAGTTAAAAGAGTTGAAGGTGAACTCCTGACAGTTCAAATACTTTAGGAATATCTGGATCTCATTTAATACAAAAATGGTTCAGGCAACATATTTGGTCTGAATCAATCAGTTCTCGATGCCAAAACCTTTTCAGGACTAGGTTTCACAAAGGAAATCCATCAACATAACAATGATCTGAATAAATCTGTACCAAGCTGTGCTTGTTTTCTGAAGGCTACATAAAGGTTTACAAAGCACAAATATTCCAGAGAGTCATGGAAATGTAATCTGTCTGTGATAAGTTCTTATGAGAAATTTATTTGGGAACATAAATATGTTCTAACTTAGAGGCCTGAGGACAAACACATCCTACGACAGAGATGTCAGAGGAATTTTTTAAAAAGCAGTGCACACGACTAGCATGTTCAATATGACAGCAACTATTTCAACCTGCAAAGGTTGTCAGGAGGTGATAAAGGTTGAAAGTAAAATTTTAAATTATTAATAAGTATAGATTGATTGATCCATCAATCAACAGATAGTAATCTTTCTATTTAATAACTTCTCTGTTTAATAAACACCTTTTCCCAAGTTATAATACAAAAACAGCTTTTTAAAAGCTTGAATAAATGAAAGTAAGGAATTAACCTCTTTTATATAACTCAGTGTTTCAAAATGAAGATTGTTTTCATTGTTTTCTGTGTGTAAAGGCCATCACTCGTCAGCATATGACACTGCAGCCCAGCTCCATTAGACATACACACTTAGATTAAAAAAAAAAAAAAAGAGGGAATGATGTGAGCAATACAGATGTTTCCAGACTTGGAGAAAAACATGTCTATGGCCCAAGGAATTCAAGAGCAGAGGAGAATACTTGCAATGGAGAAAATGCTACTAGAGGCAAATAACTTGCTAGATCAAGACCTGCTAGTTTCAGAGGACTATGTTAAGTGGCATAACTAATGTGATATGATGGTAGCATACAACAGAATGAATTTTTGTTTAGAATTTCTTCAGCAAGAACTTAATCACTATTTAATCTTCTCTTATGCCATTGCATAATCACTGACTAATCTTTTTTTTTTTTTTTTAAAGATTTTATTTATTTATTTGACAGAGAGAGAGACAGGAGAGAGGAAACATAAGCAGGGGGAATGGGAGAGGGAGAAGCAGGCTTCCCGCCAAGCAGGGAGCCCGATGCGGGGCTCGATTCCAGGACCCTGGGATCATGACCTGAGCCGAAGGCAGATGCTTAACGACTGAGCCACCCAGGCGCCCCTATTTAATCTTTTCTAATGCCATTGCATTCTCCGATCTTTCCATCTCTAAAGTTTCAACTCCAAATAGAACTAGTAATGATCTGCCATTTCTTCCTGTATATGCCTCCTCGATCTCGGTAGATCCTGGCCATATCCTTTAACTAGAGCTTCAACAGCAATTATATAAGACGTCTTAGTAGTCACACAGTTTCATATTATGCTGGGTTGTGTGACTTTCCTAGTTCTGGCTTACCTGCAGCCCACACTCCCAACATAACCCTGGGAACACAGGGTTGGCTTTAGAACAGTGGTTCTCAGCCAGGAGCGATTTTATCCTATAGGAGACAATTGACAAGATCTGGAAACATTTTCAGTTGTCACAACTGAAGGCTGCAAAAGTCAGGAATGCTATTAAACATCCTGAAATGCACAAAACAGCCCCCCACAACAAATAATTAAATTGGCACAAGATGTCCATAGTACTGAGACTGAGAAGAAACTCTGCTCTAACGGTATTTGTTTTGCAATCAACTTTGCCAAAACACGTGACTCTCAGTATGAAAAAGAAAGGGGAGCAGATTTTATTTTTGTAGGTGTTAGTAGATATTTATGCTTAAAATATTAATACATGGCCTCATTTCTGATATTTTAGAGGAATAACTATGTTTCTGGTAATGGATTGTCCAGTGTACCTATAACCCAAGTTACTAGCTGTGTTCCTTCTTTTACATTGTTAATTACATTATGACCCTTTTGTTCCTCTTCAGTTATAGAGTATAAGAAGACGGGGGAAAATGCTTTTAAGTTTTCCTGGTAAAAGAGTAGATTGTCCATAAACGAGGATGGAAAGCTAACCATGTATTGAATAGCCATGTCTTGAATTTATTTACAAGAAAAGACGAGGTTATAAGTCACATTTGACAGTATGCAACATCTATGTAATTCAGCATGTTTTCCTTTTTCTGCCTAGCTGTTCAAAAGCTCTCAAATAAATTTATTACCCAACCTCAGCGATCTGCTTATCCAGGTTTCTTGTAGTACCCAAATTCGTTTTCTTTCGTCTCTATTCTGTTTTACTATTATCTATCACATATTGTTCTAGTTTTGACTTGTAAATCACTTTAAATATTTTTAGAGACCTTTGGGTTAAAATTTTTGAATTTTAATAAGTTTATCAAATATTTGTTCAGTGCCTATATCATTTTAAGAAAGTGATAAAAGGTTTGACGGTCGTAAAAAATAGGAACCTAACTGTTCTTACATTGAAGGATGTTTACGATTTGATAGCAAATGAAGAGAAGCATGCTATTAACTATTAAACAAAGCAGAAAAGCTAGAGAGGAAGATAGGGATAGACTGAATATTCAAAATACAGGAGTCACTCCTCTTTGGGAAGGAGTATGAGGCTTCTTGATAAAGTCAGCTACTGAAATGAAGACTCTTCACAGGTCGAGATGTCAGAGGAAGAAGATATTTCAAAGGAATAGGATGAGAGAAGATGAAGGTTTAAAAGAAAATGGTTAAGTTTGGGTGACAATAAGTTGTTTGTGGCAGACACTCTTGGTGGATTACTCAATGGTTTTGGCTGGAGCATGACTGTGATCCAGTTCTGACCAATGGAATCTTGGGGGACATCAGGGGTGGGTTAAATGCTACTCTGAAAGTTTTTCCTCCTTG
Organism: Halichoerus grypus; assembly: GCF_964656455.1. Classification (NCBI taxonomy): domain Eukaryota; kingdom Metazoa; phylum Chordata; class Mammalia; order Carnivora; family Phocidae; genus Halichoerus; species Halichoerus grypus. Next base: position 90,014,998 of record NC_135712.1, read on the forward strand.
TTAAATATAAAAGTGTAAGAACTAGATGAGGTCATGACTGCTGGATGAAGTCATACTTTTAGAGCTTTCTTGTTCCCTAGGTCTTTGCAAATAAAAGGATTCGAATTGATAATATGATCAGATGGGATCAGGTCATTAGTACACAAAGAAAAAAAGTAGGGAATCATGTCAGAAAGAGACTGTGTACTACTGTAACAGGTTTTGAATGGTATGCTTTGGCAACTGTACTTCATTTGGTAGATCTGTACAGGGTCTATAATAACAGAATAATAAAACTGTGGAAACGTGTAATACAAGTAATAAATGCTTTACTGCTGTATTGTCTACACCTGTACTAGGGTTAGGCACATAGTGGGTGCCAAGTAAACATTTGATGAATAAATGAAAGGATGAAACCACACAAATAGTCATTATAGAGTCTTCAGCAATTCTCAATAGCTTATTATCTTTTACCCCTATTTAATAATCCTATTTGAATTTATTGCATGTAAAATTTCTTAGAATACATGTATACGTGTAAATGGTGTCTGTATCAAACAGATCTATATACTTATCTGGGAGGACACAACTGAATACTAGGAACATCAGTTGTGCCGTTGCGTATTAATTCTGTTACTGAAAATGGATTCAAAGAAATACAGGCAACAGAGTGGGAAGGAAAGAAAAAAATGTAAGTGTAGCTAGAAGCTTGTGGCAATTTGGCATACATTTCTAAATTAGCAAGGTGAAAAGTGTTGCATATTTAGATTTATTTATTTATGCACCTGGAGAAGTACCTACCATTTGGGAATAATTATTTATACCCTACCACTTCCACAGGTAATATATGGCTTCTGTAAGAATGTATTATCCAGGACCTATTATGTCACTTTTGAATGTAATCTAAACTAGTGAAACTGAACAGGAAACCAACATATTTATAAGTCACACATTTTTCAAAGTTCTTCCCTTTTTTTAACCAGATAAAGGGTGCAACATCTACAAGTGGGAAAACACCAATACTCCTTAATCAAATTGGAGAATAGCTGATGTTTGTCACTGACAAAATTAAAAATTCATTGTTCAGTTTAGTAGCTGGAAACCCTGTTATATCACATTCTTCACTGAATGACACACATTCTTTTGTGGAAGTGTTCTGCTAAAAGCACACCAGAATGTTGGCAATTGGGGCATGCAAATTTGTTCTGCAACTAAGAACAAGAGGAGGATTTAGAAGCTATTTTAATTTATGTGGTGGTACATTTATGTTTAAAGTACAATAATATTCATGTCATTATCATGTATTATTCATATGCAGTGTTTGAAGTGGAGGTCTTTCCAAATATATTAAGAAACTCTTATTCACAATAATCTAATTAATTCCCACACCTCCCTTCCTCTGGTTTCGGCAAGTGTGAATCTTTAGGTTGAATTATATCACAAGCTATAAACTGGCACCTCATGGGCCAGATTAAGCCAGCAATGAGTTTTGCTCACACAGTGTTTAATTTTTTAAAAAATTATTTGCCAGAATCTAAAAATAGAAAGCTATTCCACAAAATTCAGATTTTCAGCCCCTTTTGTAACAATTTGCACTAGCTCAGGAGGCCTCTGGGTAGGGCCCCTGCAGTCTGATTTCATGACTCGTCTTCTCTTGGCCAACAGAGGACGTCTCCTGATGCCGGGAACATATATGGATGCCTACCCCCGCCGTCCTCACACACAGCCCAGTTCATTTGGATTGTCTATGGCTTTAGCTGTAGTTTGGCATGAATAAAAAATATTGGTGACAACTAGAATGCCATTTCTGTAACTGGGGATGAATGGTAATGCTGATCTCAACTATGGGGGTGGGAGTTCATTGGTTAGCGATATCCATAAACCATATTGAAGAAAAAAGTTTTCAGTTCTATTTAAAAAGGTGTTTTTCACCCTTATTAAAAGACAGTTTCCATGACATGAATTTTCTGTTTCTCATAAACCTGTTTTATATAAACCCCACTAAAGAAAAGGGTGTACTATACATTATAGATTATTTTGTTAAAGGTCCACTTTGTAATTCAGATTCGCGTCAGCTATTTCATATAAAATTTTATTTGAATCATCCTTAAACATTCAAAAGTATTTGCTTTTGATTTAAAATTAAAACTACTAACACTTTTGCTGATGTCTAACATTTATTGAGCAATTACTATTGGTTATAAAGTTGTACTGATTGCTTTACATGCATTATTTCACTTAATCTCACAAAAGCATATGAAATATGTGCTATTATTATCCCAATTTTGTAGGTAGAGATTAAATAACTTCCCTAAGGTCTCAAAGTAGTGAAATCACATCTTGAGGCCAGTTTTGTTTCATTTCAGAGTCATGTTCTTAACCACTGCAGCAGTGTGAGAAAGATAGAAAAAATGAAGGAAGGAAAGAAGAAGAGGGGAAGAAAGGACAGAGTAGATGAGCGTAGAATAGAATAGATTAATAGAATTGGTTATATATAGGTCATGCATATATTAATGGTACATTTTGATTCTGAAACTTTCCACGCAGTTATAAGGTTTGTGCATGTGTGAGTGTGTGTGTGCATGTGTGTGCGGACACTCTAGGAGTGATGGATTTTTCCTTACTGCAAATTTTTAAAAAAATTTTTTAAATTATGTTATGTTATTCACCATACATTACCTCATTAGTTTTTGATGTAGTGTTTCATGATTCATTGTTTGCGTATAACACCCAGTGCTCCATGCAGTACGTGCCCTCCTTAATACCCATCACCAGGCTAACCCATCCCCCCACCCCCCTCCCCTCTAGAACCCTCAGTTTGTTTCTCAGAGTCCATAGTCTCTCATGGTTCATCTCCCCCTCCGATTCCCCCCCCTTCATTTTTCCCTTCCTACTATCTTCTTTTTTTAAATTTTATTTTAACATAAAATGTATTACTTGTTTCAGAGGTACTTACTGCGAAATTTGATCAAAAAAGTTTAAAGCCACCGCACTATAGCCTACTGTCTTCTCATATTAGAGCTTATAATACTTAATGAAATTAGATTCTTATTTTAGGTAGATGTGGAGTCTAGATTTAAACATCTTTTTAAACACATTAAGTTCCTTTAGCATTACAGTGCAAAAATTTACTAAAATGTATTGTAACTTTACAAACTAAGAATGGTCATACCTTAGATTTTAGGGCACTAACTAGTGCTATAAAAAGGAGAATGTTATTGGAATAGAATCAGTGTGCTACAGAATGCAAGTAGCAATGTCAGAGATTTAAGACTGATGACTCAAAAAAAGCGCAATATAGGTTTTGTCAATTCCTTTTTGTTTAACCGTGCTATTTCATTTTAAACATCCTATTTCTTCTGTGGCTACAAGGTAGACACATTAATTAGGCGACATTGCTTTATTCGGCTCTGTAGATGTTATTAATCAGTAATTAATTTCGTTGTGAAAAGTTTGTTAACAAATCCTGAGCTCATTTCTGATGGAGAAAAATAAACACCTTGGAGCCTGAGATAACTGACTGAGATAACATAGTTTCATACGTAAGCTGTTTCTCTGGGATTGTGCCAAGGGGTGTGTTGTGCAGAGAGGCTTTAGACCTCAATCATCTCTATTAGCACCTCACAAAGTCAACCTGAATAAAGAAAAGTAAGTTTTAATCTAATATCAGTCTCTTCTGCTGGCTGCTTCATAGCCAGACTACACAACCACGGAGTCCATTTGGAGCAGAGAGATTATGAGAGGGGACATCTTGAGGGAGATCGATTGCATCATATGTTGGAGGAATAATAATTGTAAAGTTATGGCCAAACATCAGTCATAGTACCTTTGCTTTCTGTGGTTTTCTTCCCTTTGGTTTCATAACTTGGACCCATTTTATAAAACACAAATTTCTCAGCGGTTAATGGCTACAGATTTCTCCCTTGCTCTATGCGTCTGTAGCAGCTTGTAAATTACACATATATGCAATATTTTATTATTTTGTAAATTATAAATTACTTTATATCAATATATTATATAAAATGTGTTATATATTATATATTACTATACATTAATATATCAATATATATTATTGATTAAAATAAATGTATATATATTTGAGGTTACCAACAATTTGGTGTACGGCATAAAATCATGTGCTCCTCATCCTGATCACTATTTCAAATGCTCTACAGGACCCCATCTGATCTGGCCCTTTGCTAACTTTTAGTCCCTTTGCTATATGTTGGCTTCTTGGCCCTTTGTTCTCTTCTTAGAACAATAAAGTTCATCCCACTTTAGGGCCTCGCTTGTATTCTCTTTGTGTAGAATATTCTGCATCCAGAGAGTCATATTTCTAGTGTGCCTAAGTACCACTACTTGAAAAAATAGAAAATGTATCTAGGAAATTTGAATACTAACATGCCCTGTGACTCAGAAATTCCGCATCTAGGCACATATCCATAAAGCAACACATATGTATCAGATAAAAGTATCAAAGAAAATGACCAGAGCCATGTTTGCTGTAATAGCAAACAAACAGAAAACAAACAACCCAGAAACAATCGAAATGCCAATAGAGAGCAGAATGGATAAATGTAATGAACTCACACACTGAAATTTAATACACAGCATTGAAAATAAATGAACAGGCACCAACATGGGTGAATATCAGAACAAAATGTAGACTCAAAAAAGCCAGTTACAATAAAAACAAATAGCTCTGGTTTCATTTTTATAATATTTTAAAAACAGAAAACAAAACAATATATTTCCAGATAATATGCGTGTGGTAAAATCATTAGGGAAACTAAGCAAATGACAAGAACAGATTTTAAATGGTGCCAAATTCTGGAGGTAAGGGTAAGGGAGAAGTCGAGATCAGAAGGGTAGATAGAGGCTTCACATGTTTTATTTCTGAATCCAGATTTTTAAGAACTTGTGTGCTTTAGTTTTACATATGTGCTATATACATGTAATAAATATAAATAAGAGTATCAAATAATAACATTTTTATGTGTTTAATATTTTAAATTAAAACTATAGGACATCAGTCCTTTTATATTCATCCTGTTTTATTTTCTTATAGCTTATTACTATTTGAAATTACTATACTCATTTATTGCTGACCTGCTTATTGTTTATCTCTCTCCCTTTCCCTACTAGACTGTGAGCTTCACAAAAACTGGCACCTGGTCTCTTTGGTTCAGTGCTCAAGAGAGGAGAGTGCCTCATACTAGTAGGCACTACACATACTTATTTGTTATTTCCAGGAATCACCAGCGATACGTTTTACAAATAAACTAACTGCAGAGTACTGTGGGGTGGGGGGGCATTTTAAGGTATATATGTATCATGCCCTTCAAGGCCTTACATTTCAGTTGGATTTGTTCAACATTACGTTTCTTCAGTGAATCAAACCATCTTCTCTTATCAAACTGACTTTCCTGTACATGTGCCCATTGCTCTTCCTCGTAGAGCTACGCTTCGACATGTGTGACTTTATTTTCTTCATAGGAGGCATTTGAATTTTGGCCTTTAATGAATCCTAATGTGACAAGATGAAAGATTAGGAGGTGCTTCAGCAACCCTCCTCTCATCTATTCCATCACTGGGTAGGAAAATTACTCGTAAATTTCCTAGAGAACGTAATCCTATTCCTGTTACTGCCTGAAAAATAATTTGCTTGTATTAAAGGAATGTCTTTTTCTTGTTAATTTCTTAATGAAAAACAGTGTAGAAACTATTACTTAAATGGCATGGAAAAGCCTGAAGTACTTAATTACCAAAGAAAGACCAGAAAAATGTTAAGTGAAGTGTAACAACAATTATAAAATGAGCTAAGAAGCCATTAAACAACACTTAACATATGTATTTTAAAATTTTGCCTTTACTCAAATGGCACTATTTGGCTGTTTAATTATTTTAGAAATAATAAATGATAATACTTTAATGTAGAAAGTAAAAATAAATTCTCAACATCGTTCTCAAGAATTGAGTCATTAGCTAATACAATTTTTTTTCCAATCACCAAGTTATAAAAAATCACTGAACTTTTGGCTATACAATTTATGAACATTTATGGAAAAAAATAACCTAATTGGGGTGATGGCTTCCTTCTCAGCTCTTTCCTTAAAATTTAATCTCTGTAAAAAAAACTGGTTTTTTTCTTAAAAATGAATAAAACTACAAGACAGAAAACTGAAGGAGATACTACTTACCAAGAGCAATCATGAATTTTAATGTTCCAGAGAGGAGGAACATGACCTACAGTGATGAAATGTAATAGATAAGTCCAGGTTGCTGGACTCTATTGCTTGGGCTTGAATACTATTTCCACTCACGCACAAGTTATATGATCTTCAGAAAGTTACTTTCTCTTTGCCTGGTTTCCCCATCCATAAAATGGGGATGATAGTAATAATAGTTCCTGTCTCATAGCATTTTGAAGGTTGAATGAAATAATATATATAAAATATTTGCAACACCTCCAGCATATAGTATACATTTTACCACTACCTATGTAAAATATGAGACTTTAAGTGTAAAGATTAATGTATTTAATGCTTAAGTTCTGTGTGAAAGAAATGATGGGGACCTTACAAAAGATTTATTAAAGCTAACTCTAGTCAGTGAATGTGTCTAAAATAAACTTGGAAAATATGTTAGAAATAGTCAATTTAGCATATAAATTCATCTGGCAAAAAACCATGGATCAATCTGATGTTTACAGTCTTATAATAGGGGCACCTGGGTGGCTCAGTCATTAAATGTCTGCCTTCGGCTCAGGTCATGATCCCAGGGTCCTGGGATCAAGCCTCGCATCGGGCTCCCTGCTCCAGGGGAAGTCTGCTTCTCCTCTCCCACTCCCCCTGCTTCTGTTCCCTCTCTCACTGTCTCTCTCTCTGTCAAATAAGCAAATAAAATCTTAAAAAAAAATAAAGTCTTATAATAAACCTTGCTTGTCCAAAGTCAAATCTCTTTAAAGTTGGATAAAATAATTAATATTATGACAAATCACCTTATAGATACAGCTAATATTTCTATAGAAGAAAAGTATCTGGTCAGTAGAAGAAGACAAGCCACAGACTAGGAGAAAATATTTGCAGAAGACATATTTGACAAAGGACTGTTATCCAAAATATTAAAGGAACACTTAAAGCCCAAGAATTACAAAAGAAACAACACAATTAAAAAATGGACAAAAGTCCTGAACAGCTACCTCACTAAAGAAGATATATAGATGACAAGTGAAAGCATATGAAAAGGTCAGGGATTTGCAAATTACAACAATAATGAGATGCCATTACACATTAATTAAAACAGCCAAAATCTAAAACACTGACGACAACACGACATGCTCGCCATGATGCGGATCAACATCACTCACTGATGATGCAAAACGGTAAGTCACTTTGGAGCACACCTGGACAGTTTCTTACAAAAGTAAAGTACTCTTCTCATTCAATCCATTAATTATGCTCCTTGATATATACCAAAATCAACTGATTTTTACCACAAAATACCTGCACACAGGGTATTTATAGCAGCATTATTCATAATTGCTGAAACTTGGAAGCAACCAAGATGTCCTTCAGAGGTGAATGGATACATAAACTGGGATACATTCCAGATAATGGAATATTATACAATGTTAAAAAGAAATGAGCTTTCAAGCCCTGAAAATACATGGAAGAAATGTAAATGCATATATTACTAAGTGAAAGAAGCCAATCTGGAAAAGCTACATATCTTTATGATTCTGAAGGGGAGCAGAATATGCCACCCCAAATATGCTACTTTGGCATATTCATTATTTTAAATGAAAGTTACTTGGGAAACAGCTGGTGTAAGAAGGGCACTCCTTTGTCCTCCTGGAAGGAGAAAATAGATCTCCCGTGTGAAGGTATCCTCCCCATACCAGGAGAGTAGCAGGCATCCTTATTGCCAGAGATTGGGAATTCAAGGCCGAGAAGGCTGTGTAAACAAACCTTGTTACTTCCTCACTAATTCACCACCCTAAGCCCAAACTTCTTTGTCTCGTCAATTCTTCACAAACGCATTGTTTCTTTGCCTAAAAGATATAAAAGCTGCCTGCCTTGGTCACTTCTTGGAGCCTCATATCTTTGAGGTTCCCATACGTATGAAATTCATTTTTTTCTCCTGTTAATCGATTTTATGGCAATTTAATTATTAGACCAGCCAAAGAATCTAGAAGGGAAGAAAAGCTTCCCACCCCTATAAATCCAACTATGTGTCAGTCTGAAAAAGGCAAAATTATATACAGTAAAAACAGTGCTTGCCAGGGATTAGGGAGGCAGAGCACAGGGAACTTTGGGGGCAGTGAAACTATTATGTATGATACAACAGTGGTAGATACATGTCATCATATATTTGTCCAAACCCATAGAGTGCACAACACCAGGAGTGATCCTTAATGTAAACTATGGACTTAGGGAAGTAATGATGTGTCAATGAATGTTCCTCAATTATAGCAAATGCAGCCCGCTGGTGCAGGATGTTGATAGTGGGGGAAGGTGCCCGTGTGTGGAGACAGGGGTTAATGGGAACCTTCCATACTTTCTGTTGAATTTTGTTGTGAACCTAAAACTGTTCTAAAAAATGAAGTCTATTAATTTAAAAAACCATCTAGGATGTAGATATTGACTAAGTAATATATGGTAATGTTAGTAAAATATGGAATCTAGTTTTTCTGCACAAGAATTTGAAACTGGGCATTAAAAGTATATTTGGGTTATACATTCCTTAGCGTGATTATAAAACAACTGGAGAATTAAATTCAAATAAATGAATAAAAATGTTTCAAATTTACCTCCTGGAATTAATTGATCAACTAGATGATTTAATTATTTTTACCTTTAGCACTCCGCTCTCCCTTTTTTGTCTTTTTGTGAACAGCCAAAATTTAGGAAATAAAAATTCAATATACTCCTTATCTTATAAAAACATTTAGAATTATACGCAGAATGAAATAAGTCTTAATCCAAGAGTAGTAAGAAGTAGTAATAGTAGTTAAGTATAGAATAAATTATAACTTAAAAACAGTGATATCATTCATTTTAAATTGCAACTTCGAGTTAAACCTTAAGAAGATAAAAAGCAACCTTATTAAAGATAATTTGCATGAATTTTGACAACCAACATTTTTTTCTAGTAACTTGAATCTGCTTAACAAGAGACCCTGAACAGTTTGGACCCCATAATGTACAAATAAAGCCTATTATTATCTTTCTAGAAATCAGGAGCTGGTATTGCCACTTTCTGCCCAAGAAAACCAGAGGGAATGATTTACTTTTCAATATTTAAGTTTCCCCACATGTAAAACAGCTGAAATAATTCAGAAGTATGTATGTTTTTTACCCAGAGAAATGTCAAAATTAACATGTCTGTACTGATTCGTTATGCATCTTTAAAGTCTTTTGTTATCCCAGGGCATTCATGGTATTTCTGGTGGAGCATAATAATAGTCCTTTCATGTAAGAGTGTTTAAAGTTGTTTCATATCCATGACCTCATCTGAGATTTCCAATGATCCAGCAAGGTTGCCAAAGTAGATAGTATTCCTATAGAATAGATGAAACTGAGGTTCAGAGTTGATATTGCTTTCCCAAGGTCATATGGCTCTAAGTGAGGTAGAGCTGAGATTAAAACCTAGACTCCTAAACCAGTTCTCTGAACTACAAAATGATATTTTCATTCTTAATGGTAAAGCGTAATGGTTAAACAGCCTTAGGAAACTGTGTCGTTCATATTTATTTATAATTTTTTTTGCTTTGCTTGCTTGTGTATTTCATTTTCTTTTAGATTACATAAAAGCATATTCCAGGAGATAGTATTCACAGAAATATAATTTATAGCAGTGTTTTCCAAACTGTGTTCAATGGAACACATGTGTTCTGTGAGACTAAAGTTAATAGATATTTTAGAAAATCAGATTCTATAGTTAAATTAGTTCGGGAAATCTAGCACATTAGCACCCTTTGAACAGTCAATGTACTCAGCCCTGCTGTAAAGCTACCTATTTAACTTTGTTACATATCCTTTGTATACCTATAATATAACCTAAATTGATTTCATCATTAGCTCCTTTTCTCATGGAATAAATTAATGTATAATCAACTTTGGAACAGTTTCTGAAATACTTCTTTAAAGAAAATGGAATGAAAAATAAGTTACTATAGTTTTTTCTTTAACTTCACTTTTTCCAGTTAAAGCCTTGACTCTTCTCTAGTGTTAATGATAAAATTTTCATCATTTGAAGCACTCAGAAGGCAGGGACTATATGTTACTCATCCTCTTACATCCCACTAACAAATAATTGCTGGACACAAAGTGGTAAGCTTTACATGAATCAATGACCAGACATTTATTGAGTTGCTGTGAGTAAAATGCTATTACATTAAGAGTAAAAATAAATTTATAACCAATTTGTGTAATTTTCCTAGTATTGAGTAAATAAATGAAGAAAAAAGATTAGAGCTTTAACCTTGAGATCCTTCTCCTCTTTTCAGATTAGAATACAAATGCATCCTATTCTGATAGGGAACAAAAGAAGAACCAACAATCACATTTCCCCTGTGAACCCCCAGCTTGAACAGGGGAAAACTGGTTCCACTGTTGACAAGATAAACTAGAACTACACACACACACACACACACACACACACACACACACACACACACACACACTTTTTAAGTAAGATAAGCCCAAAGGATAACATAGCATTGGGGGCAGTACACTGGTTGAAGAGTACTTTCATGATAGAAAGCAAGGGAATCTTCAAACATTGAGTATAGTGTTCTTCACACTGTTAACAGAATGTTACGACTAACCTCTAACCTTCATGAGGCAGAGACTGGATTTCCTTTACCACACAGTACCTAGAACTTGGCTGAGAGCTGACATAGGCAGACATTTGTGGAAGGAATGAATGCATGTACAATTGATCCTGCCATTTCCAGTATAATTTAACTAGTTTTTTCTTTGGACCAGAGAGTGAAGAGTATCTTCAGTGATAGCTCTTACTATTTTCTTCTCATAGTTTGTTTGCACCGAATAAGTTTGCAAGTAAATACCCTCTCACCAAGAGTCAAAAAGCACTGACTTAATGCACAATAATGTGTATCCAATTTAATCCTCAGGCATGGAGTTGCACAGTAAGATAATTGTAGGGATAGATCACTGTAAGCTATGCTAGTGGTAAGTCTGAGCCATGGCCAAAATGGCAGTTGGATGCTATTGCAGTTACGAATGATTGCCCCTCTTTGGTAGTATCCGGCTCTAGAGATGGTAAAGGAGCCTAAAGAGCTCAGCCTAACACAGGAGCCCAACTCCCTGCCCTAAAGTCTCATGCAAAGCTGCTATGCAGACCCGCCTGGACCAGACATATTTTCAAATGGAAGAGAGCTAGTTTATTCATAGTAAACTGAGTTGTCTCCCCTGAACCTAATGAAAAATGTCAAGGAAACAGTATTTCTCCTCTGACTCTAGCAGAATCCCCTCCTCAGCTTCCTCTTAATCAGCTGGTCTGTATGATGTGTGCTTTTCCTAAAACATTATATTTGGGTAATTTTCACTGTCAGAATAGTGTTGCTCTGTCCACCCCAAAAAAGTGCAAGATTCTCCCTGGATTTTACCTGGCTTTGTGACCTCACAATTCGATGACAAAATCTGATAATACCAAGACACATTAAAACAGGTTCATGAAGACAGGCTTCAGTATTCATTGACTTGGTACTTTCCTACACTACCTAAAAAGTAGTGGTAACAAATGCCAATAATAAATATAATATAATATAATATAATATAATATAATATAATATAAGCATTGCTATGTGCCTTTGTTTTCCTATTCTGAATATTAATGTGAATATCTCGCCAATACATCAAAAATATGTTTTTGTAGCTTACAGACATCTGCTATATCCCATGAGTTGCAAAATATTCAGTAACTGAAGACTGTCCCAGTCTTGCAATTTTTGGAATGATTTCAAGATTGAGCAAAGATCAAAGCCCTCTACGTGTGTGTATAACTTTAAACCTGTTAGAACAGAAACTAAGCTATGCTTGGTGAGAAAACAAAAGGGTAGAATTTTAAAATTTAAAAACAATGGTCTGTAAATAATAGTCACTTTTCACTTTATTGAATTTTAATTTTCAATTATACACTAACAGTAGTTTATTTCTTTATTTCACCAGCTTTGATCTAGGTCTGAATCTTAGAAATGGCTTTTTCAGAAACTACTGATTTAAAATAATTAAGAATTACTTAGTCCAGATAGTTCGTGTTCTATAAATCTTTTGCTACCTACTTAGCAATAAATAAAGGTTAATTTTTATTCTAAATGAAGCTAAACCATCCACTGACCACAGTGATGACTGCGGCATCCTATAGGCCAAATTTTGAATCCCATTCTGTTCCAGAGAAGATCTGGAAGTGACAGAATATGCTTTTAAAAGTCAGCACTGTTGGAATGTTAAACCCATGTGCCTAGAACTAGAGCGAATAATGAAATACAGTTGGGTTATTAATAGACATCATTAAAACCCTCTGAGAGTTAGAAAAATATTTGCTTTAAACCACATATCGTCGAGGCAACTACCACCCTTCTCCAAGCACATTTCACACTGTTTATCTTGACACACGTTACACCTTCATGTCATCTGCTTATCATTAGGATGTAACAGAAAATAATCCTACTGCATGTTCTAGCTAACTGCTCACAATTTTATTTGTCAAATAATAATAATAATAAAAGTTTTACCTCATTCACTCAGTATTTTCAGACATTTATTTAATAAATGATTTAAAATAAGGGTTCTGAGAAATACAATCTGTACGAAATTGCCTCAAAAATGGTTAACTTAGGAAATGAAATGTCTGATTAAGATGCATTAGAAATCTTAAGAAACAATAATGTTACATGTGGGATGATCAGAACGATAGCTATTATAATAAAGACATTAGGGAAATGGTTTTAATAATCTCAGAACTTTGGCAGAACGTTAAATTGCCTTTTTCTGTATCAGAAGTAGCTACAATTGCTTCTAAAAAGAAAGAATAAATAGCAGGCTCTTGCAGGGAAGGTGCCAGCCACTCAGGGAAAGCGCAGAAGGGCACAGCCCTGGATCTGTCTTGGCTACCCTTCAGAAAATTTGCCTGATATCTGGGAAGGCAGAATCAGACAGACCCTGGCTTTTGCTTTCATCTGGGCACCCAGCTGTATCAGGACTGGTCAGTTAGCATTTCACTGTGTATGATTAAATTGATCCAGTGTTCACTCCCTTGGTGGCCTGAGTGTTTCCTCAGAATTGCTGGGGCCCACACGATGCAGTGTCGTCATTTACTTAGAAGCTGCAGGCTCCTTTGGGGCCGTGTAGAAATATCAGGATAATCAGGTTTCTCTTACTACTTCACACGCCTCAGTCTCTTTATGTAATGTCATGTTGGGCACCCACCATAGGGCCGGTCTCTCAGCCTCTTAGTATAAGACAAGAAGGGGACAGTACATCTCATTCAGGTTCACAAAGGAATATAGACTTTTTATCCTCAAATGCAGATATAAATTAAATTATAAAGATTCCCCAAATGATTTGTCTAATCTTTTGGCTAAGCAAATTGCTTTATGTACACGAAAAGTATTGAACTGATAACCAGACATAGGGGCCATTCTGCTTTCCCATTTTTTTCAGCTTTATCCTTAGATTTTGTAAAAGCGCTATGGGTTTTGGGGGCACCTGGGTGGTTTAGTCAGTTAAATGTTTGACTTTGGCTCAGGTCATGATCTCAGGGTCCTGGGATTGAGACCTGCTTGGGGCTCCCAGCTCAGCCATGGGGAGTGGGGACAGATCTGCTTCTCCCTCTCCCCCACTCTCCCCCCCCAACCCTGCTCATGTGCTCTCTCAAATAAATAAATAAATAAATATTTTTTAAAAAAGTGCTATTAGTTTTTACCTCACCAATTCCTCATGTTCTATTCACTCCTTAATGTTTTGTAGACTCGCTTTTTTCTAAAATGGTCTTTTTGATTCTCTTCTTAGTCTGTTGACTACTTAGTCTGTTATTCTCCAATTTCTGTCTTTTAACCACAACCATTTCTTCTTGATCTCATGGTTACATTAAAATATAATTTGTCCTCTTCCTTCACCTTCAAGATCAAAACTGAGGAGGAGGAAGGCCTTGCCTAAGAACTTATTGTCTAAGACCTTATTAGTACTGGCTTCAAAGCTGTGTCCAGGTATAGGAAGAACCAAGAGAGTTACCCAGGTCTGTTTCCAATTCTTAAAAAGGCTCAAATAGGGGCTCCTGGGTGGCTCAGATGGTTGAGCGTCTGCCTTCAGCTCACGTCCTGATCCCAGGGTGTTGGGATCGAGTCCCACATTGGGCTCCCTGCTCCTTGGGAGCCTGCTTCTCCCTCTGCCTCTCTCTCTCTCTCTGTCTCTCATGAATAAATAAATAAAATCTTTAAAAAAAAAAGGCAAAAATAAAAGGTGTGTATGTATTTGTGTGTGTGTGCTTGGAGGGTAGGGTGGGGCAGAGATTTAAAATATCACTGTTTTGGGGCATCTGGGTGGCTCAGTTGGTTAAGCGTCTGCCTTTGGCTCAGGTCATTATCTCAGGGTCCTGGGATCGAGTCCCACATCGGGCTCCCTGCTCAGCCTGGGGAGTCTGCTTTTCCCTCTCACTCTCCCTCTGTGCTCTCCCCCTCTCTCTCAAATAAATACATAAAATCTTAAAAAAAAAAAAAAAAAAGGAAAAAATATCACTGTTTTGTGTGATAACAAGATAGATTCACTCCATTGTAAGAAAAATGGCCTTGCTAATTAAAAAGGCAGGAAGGGAAAGGTTTTCTCTGTTGGATTTGACAATCTGCCTCCAAAAAGTTACTGTTTATCTTTGGGAAGTATGTGAATTTGATCTCACAGTCAGAATAGTAATTAAGAATGTCTTCAGCTCGACATGTATCATATGACCTCACTGATATGAGGAATTCTTAATCTCAGGAAACAAACTGAGGGTTGCTGGAGTGGGGGGTGGGGTGGGAGGGATGGGGTGACTGGGTGATGGACACTGGGGAGGGTATGTGTTCTGGTAAGCGCTGTGAATTGTGCAGGACTGTTGAATCTCAGATCTGTACCTCTGAAACAAATAATGCAATATATGTTAAGAAAGAAAAAAAGAAGAAGAAGAATGTAGCAGGAGGGGAAGAATGAAGGGGGGGAAATCGGAGGAGGAGAAGAACCATGAGAGACGATGGACTCTGAAAAACAAACTGGGGGTTCTAGAGGGGAGGGGGTTGGGAGGATGGGTTAGCCTGGTGATGGGTATTGAGGAGGGCACGTTCTGCATGGAGCACTGGGTGTTATGCACAAACAATGAATCATGGAACACTATATCTAAAACTAATGATGTAATGTATGGGGATTAACATAACAATAAAAAAATTAAATAAAAAAAAAAAAAAAAAAAAAAAAAAAAAAAAGAATGTCTTCAGCTCACACTGAAGGGAAGAGTCTCAGGCGGACTAGACTGGGAGATCTTGCTCACTAAAAACTATTTTGTCTAACTGGGAGTACCCAAGGCCTCTTCCCCTATCCTCCATCTCTTTGATACCTGCAATTTTGTGACTTATAAGAAATACATATTTTGTCTTTCAGATGGCCAAAATATATTTCTCATATGGATTTGCTCTTCATCCAGGGCTCCTGGCTCACAGCTCCTAAAACACGTGGAATTTCCTGTGACAAGAGCAATAAAGATTCTTTCTTTCTCCTTTCTTTTCTTTCTTTCTTCTTTCTTTCTTTCTTTCTTTCTTTCTTTCTTTCTTTCTTTCTTTCTTTCTTTCTTTTCTTTCTTTCTTCTTTCTTTCTTTCTTCTTATTAATTCATTTAATAAAGTTATCTCCTATTATGTTAATGATGTGACTTTTGTAAAGCTCTAGGGTGCTTACAAGGGTGGGGGGCTGGTTGCTGGGAGAACCAAGCATGTGATTAGAGGGTTGGAACTTTCAGTCCCACCCCCTGACCTTTGATGAGGGGGAGAGGGGCTGGAGGTTAAGTCAGTCGCCAATGGCTAATGAGTTTATCAATCATGTCTATGTAATGAAGCCTCCATAAACACATGAAAGGGCTGGGTTTGGGGAACTTCTGGGTTGGTGAGCATGTGGAGATACAGGGGGATTGCTGTGCCTAGAGAGGGCATGGAAGCTCTGTGCCCTTATGATGACATACCTTGTCCTTGCATTCTTTCCATCTGGCTGTTCCTGAGTTATATCCTTTTATAATAAACTGGTGAGCTAGTAAATAAATGTTTCTGAGTTCTTTGATCTCCTCTAGCAATAATCAAACCTGAGGAGGAGTTCCTGGGAACCTCTGATTTACAGGCAGTCTGTCAGAAGCATAGGAAACAGCCTGGGGCTTGCTACTGATGTCTGAAGTGGAGAGTGGGGAGGGCCGTTTGTAGGACTGAACACTTAACCTGTGGAATCTGATGCCTGCTGGTGTAGTGTGTGGGAGAACCCTCTCCCCCACTTTGGAATTGGGCCCAGGAATCCTAGAACACTCTACCCTCCACATGTCTCCCAACAAAAGTCAAAATTGTGCTTTATTCAAAGGGCAAAAACCCTCTAAAAATTGACTGGCAGGTGACCCAGGCATTAATTCACGCTGAATTTCTTAGATTTGGGGCTTGTACTGTTGGGAAAAGGGGGATGGGTCCTGAAAGAGAGATTAAATGGATGGAGTTTCCTAAAAGGTCATTAGAAATTTAGATGTTAAAGGTTAGAAAGACATTTTCCCAGAGAGGCTCCATCTGAAGATAAGGAAATAGGATAGAATCTGGAATTTTTTATGACCTGTAAAGATTTTAACTTCTTGGCTACATATGACCCCTTCCTGCATATATTAATGTTACTGTTAGAGTAGGCAGTTACTTGGCTTTAACAGGATGCCGGGAGTCCAGCAAAGGGAGTCATGGCTAGCTATTGGGCAAGTTAGAGACTTGTCCTGGAACACTCCAAAAGCAAAGTCAACAGAAGCCTGATCAAACCAGGGAGGCCCAAGACAGAGAAGGCCAGGCCAGACCCTGACCAAGTAAAGAAGAAAAGGCATGAAACCCTGCTCTCAAAGAAATGCCCTCCCCAAGTAAATGAATATTCTGCCCCCTAGTTAACAACTATCAATAAAAGATGAGACCTAAACCCTGGGGCACACAGCTCTCCCTTGAGCTCACTTACTCTTACACCTTGAGAGCATACTCTCACTTTAATAAACTTTCCTACTTGTACCACTCAACTGTTGTGTCTGGTCTGTCCTTGAATTCTTTCTTGAGAGGGGACCAAGAACGTTTGGTGACATCCTGGGGATGGGCTGGATGGAGGCCTCGGGCCCAAGGGTCTCCCCTCCAAACAAGCTCCCCAGTCCACCTGGCAACATTACTGAACACATCATCTCTCAGAAAATTCCTTTTTTTTTCTTAAAGATTTATTTATTTATTTGACAGAGAGAGAGAGACAGTGAGAGCAGAAACACAAGCAGGAGGAGTGGGAGAGGGAGAAGCAGGCTTCCTGCCCAGCAGGGAGCCTGATGCTGGACTTGATCCCAGGGCGTGGGATCACGACCTGAGCCAAAGGCAGACGCTAAACGACTGAGCCACCCAGGCGCCCTCTCAGAAAATTCTAATAAATATATAAAATTTTTGTTTTCATATGAAAATCAAGCAGTGGGATCGAACTGATATGAATAGAACAAGAACTGAATTAATTTGCCATCAGGTGAGTGAAGTCTGAGAAGACCATGAGAATCTATGGCACCCAGGAATTTACAACAGCCTTGGGGAGGCCATTGCACTTTCCACAAATCAGGGAGTAAAGGTTGAGCCTAATTTATCTGCAGCCAAAAGATAGAGTGATCCTAGCAGATTTTTGAATACCATGCTTAGTAAACATTCCCTTATGACTCTCTCAACCTCCATGACCTAAATTTAAGCAATCTCATCCATACCCTTGGCAGAGAGCACTGTCTTCTACCTGGGACATATTCAGTTATTTGTTAGATTGAATTTCCCAGTTGAGATCACTTAAAATAATCTTATTACTAGATGAAGAACAGAATCCTTTTGCTGACACCTGAGGCAGTGACTGAGTCTACTCTGAACACTATTAAGCCCACTGTGACTAGTAGAGTGCCTTGATCTCTGGGAAGTGCTTAGTAAATGTTTATTGATGATTAATCCAAAAGGTTCCAGAAACTTTACAGGAGGTTATAAACAGACAGAAAAAAATCCATAAATCCCTTGAGACAGGGCCAGTCTTACAAGAGTATTCAAACTGTTTTCTCTGAAGCAGTTTTAGAAGAAAAGAACCATGAAAGGAAAATTCTAAATATCCTAACTTCATGATATGGGTTTGCAAATGCATTCAGAATGCCAAGTATTCATATAAAGGACTTTTTTTTTTTTTTTTTTGGGTTTTAACCTTCCCTTATCCCCATTTTATTATGAAAAATTTCGAACAGAAAGTTGAAATAATAGTAAAATGAGTGCTCACATGTTTACCATCTAAATTCAACAATTATTAATATTTTGCTGTATTTTCTTGCTCTCTCTCTCTTGCTCTCTTCTCTCATTTTGAGAGGAACATGTCTTCCCCACAACTAAATCAGTGTTAATCTTCTAAGAATAAGCATATTTTCCTTTGTAGCCATAATGTCATGATCACACTTAAAAATTCACTCTGAAACAAATAATACATTATATGTTAAAAAAAAAAAGAAGAAGATAGTAGGAAGGGAAAAATGAAGGGGGGGAAATCGGAGGGGGAGACGAACCATGAGAGACTATGGACTCTGAGAAACAAAGTGAGGGTTCTAGAGGGGAGGGGGTGGGGGGATGGGTTAGCCTGGTGATGGGTATTAAAGAGGGCACGTACTGAATGGAACACTGGGTGTTATATGCAAACAATGAATCATGGAACACTACATCAAAAACTAATGATGTAATGTATGGTGATTAATATAACATATTAAAAAAAAACTTAGCCATTCTGCAATGTCATTCAATATTCAATTCACACTCAAATATTCTCAATTGTCCCTAAAATGTCTATTACAGCTACTTTTTTTCCAAACCAAGATCCAATAAATCTTCCCATATTGCATTTGTTTGTTAGGTCTAGAGCATCCTCCCACTTCCTCCCCCCCCCTCCCCATTACAGTGACTTTTTGAAGAGACCAGGGCAATTGTTTTGTAGCATGGCCTACAATCTGGATTTCTCACATTCTTTCTTCCTGATGTTGAGTAACTGTTACTCTGTCCTCTCTATTTCCCGTGAACTGAAAGTTATATCTAAACGCTTGGTTAGATTTAAGTGAAACAGTCTTGACAAGAATACTCTATAGGCAGTACTTTGTATTTCATCTTCCTTCAAAAGGAACATAATACCAGCTTCTCCCACTGTTAATGAAGTTAAATTTGATCTCTTGGTTAAGGTGGTTTCCACCAGATTTTTCCATACGAAGGTAAGTTTTCCCATTTATAATTAGCAAGGAATCTGTAGGGCAATATTTTGAAAACTTACAATTAATCTGTTAACCACAACTTTGATATAATGGTTTCAGCATCCATTGGTAATCCATTAGTGAATCAATTGTTTCACTAGGGATTACTCAGCATTTTTTATTATTACCATAAACACAGTTAAGTGATATCCTAGAGGAAGTACAAAGAGGAAGCCAAACCATTAATAGAAATGTTTTTGTCTTGAACTCATTTGAGAGCATCCAAATCAGCATAAAAATGAATAGATAGCAGATGGGATATGTTGAACACATAGCAGAACATATTTGTTTCTATGCAAAGGATACTTGAAAATTAGTTCAAAGATTTAAGTAAGTTTGAAGAGGATAACCTTTATAGTTTGTCATACACACTATGGTGGTCTTCATCCATTGCTGGTTACTTAAGAGAATCTGAAACAGTTTGACAATAAGCATATTAGAATCACCTAACAAGAAACAAGGAAGAAAGGTGGGGGGATAACATGAACAGTAAATACCTTTGAAGTCTGAATAGTAAGATGGTAAAAGTAACTTAAATTAGAAAGACCAACTGATATCTTCAAATGTGGAAAGAATTTCTTAATTTCTCTAGTGCAGATCATTTCAACACTATCAAAATCAAGAATTGAATGAGTACAAAGGGCTGGAAATTCCTTGAGTCATTAAGAAGCACAACTCATCGCAAATCTGAGTTTGTGAGTGAGAGTTACCCAAGTGGTTTCATCAGCCTGACTTTACAAGCTTATTTTCTAGTACTATGATTTGAGATAGAAATATGAAGTTTTCCTTTATTGTTTTTTTACTAAGTATATATATTGATTATGTCATTAGCAAAACATGCAAAATTATAAAAAGAATAATAAAGATATCCCTTAATTACACCTTCCAGATATATTCTTTTCCAATATTTTAGTGCACATCATTCAAGACTTTTTCTATACATATATATTTTAAGAAAAATACAATGATGTTGTTTCACTGTTTTTGTAATTTGCTTTTTCACCTAATATATATTATGGACATCTTTCTGTGTCAATAATATAGTTTTATATTCTCATTGTAATGATGGAAATTATTATGTTGTATAGATGTACTATAGTTTACTAAATAATAATCTGTTGAAAGTAACAGGGCATTACCAGTTTTCCCTGTTGTGAACAATGTAACAGTGATCATTCCTGTATTTCAATTTTTTATATGTTGTCATATGATTTTCTCATACAAAAGTTCTAGAAGTAGAATTGCGAAGTCAGAAGATACACACTTAAGAACAACGACTTGCAATACATTTTAATCTATTTATTGTTACATATTTAGCTCCTTGCTTAATTTTGTTTTGTCCAATTCTATTTAATTTTATTTTGCCTAAATGTAGTTTTTAGGACATTTTCTTATCATATATTGCTTTCTAGCTTCTATAAATCTACCTGAAAACTAGATATGACTTCACCGTCAGTTGTCTAGTTGTTTTGTAAGTATCTTTAGCCTACTAATCTAAGGCAAGTGGAGTTCTATAGATCTCCAGGCTACCGGGTGGTTTATTTCAATGATAGCAAATCTTAACCAAATTCTTTTACAAGGATTGATTGTCAAGCAGACACAAACATCAGATGTCCTTTTCTTGTAAGTTCAAGGGTGCACCTTCTCTCTGTCCTGAGAAACTTTAGAAAGAACTGTGAATGAAAATTTCTTTTCTTTTACATTCTAGGCATTTGCAGGAAAGGAAGGGCCAGCCAATTTTTGAGGTGGGTCAGGCAACAAAATACTCCATGAAATGAGAATGACATAGTGCTACATGGAGCTTCAGATCTGAAACACATTTTTGAAAGTATTGAGCTGTTGGGCTTTTTGTATTCTAATACTTTTTAGGAAAGGGCAGGGATGTCCTTACCATCTTTCCAGGCAACAGTGAATTTTAAATACCTGTCACTTCACTATATAGATATCTAACATCCTTCCTCATGATTGGCAAACTTTCTGGTATAGTT
Organism: Halichoerus grypus; assembly: GCF_964656455.1. Taxonomy (NCBI): domain Eukaryota; kingdom Metazoa; phylum Chordata; class Mammalia; order Carnivora; family Phocidae; genus Halichoerus; species Halichoerus grypus. The sequence continues at coordinate 90,036,518 of NC_135712.1, forward strand.
TCATCAATAATATTTGAAGTGCTTACCTTGGGATATGGATTCCTGATTAAGACCTTTCAGAGGCTAGAGAACAGTTTACATTTTATTTAAACAGTCACACATATACACATATTACACGATTTAACCAGAGGCTTTTTTTTTTTTTTTGAGGTTCTATACATTTTATTTATTTATTTATTTTTATTATGTTCAGTTAGCCAGCATATAGTACATCATTAGTTTTCGATGGAGTGTTCAATGATTCATTAGTTGCATATAACACCCAGTGCTCATCACAACACGTGCCCTCCTTAACCAGAGCTTTTAAAAAGCAAATTATCTTCAGGAAGTGTAACAGGTGCTATTATTTATTATTACTGCTATTAATATTATCATTATTATTCCCATTTTGCAGATGAGAGAACTGAAGCTCAGAGTTTAAGCAATTTGCTTCAAATCATATAACTAATATGGGAAAAACTTTATGTCTATGTAAATCAAAACTTAGCTCTGCTTTCATCATCCATAATAAAGAGGTAAACACTGGGTTACATAGCTTTCATGGCTAATAGAAGAAACTGGAGAACAAACAGGAATATGTGTGAAAACATATAAATCATTTTGGACAATGTAATAGACAATACACTTATTTTTAATCATTCGAACAATGCAGAGAAGAGATGTTCCCATGTATGATTATTTCCTATATTAACCTTGGAGAAAGGACAGGGTATTATGCTATCTACAGGAGGAATTAAAATCTATGATGATGCTAAAAAGCTTCTTGGTGATCTGGCTTAATATAGAGATGAAGTTTGACAAATGAATGATTAATACATTCATTATACTATTTTTTCTCTTCTTAGGAAGCGGGTATGATGAATAAGAATCACATGAAGATCTTTCTCAATATATGCCTACATCCCCATGACAATTTTTAAAATATTATTTCAGAAAGCATTTGGCAGGAACTGAATGCCATACATTACAAAAACACAATTTCCAGCAAGTAGCTTCAGATTAGGTATTCTCTGCTGTTGACTGAGGGATATTCTGTATGCTCTAAACTTTCAGTGTAAAAATCAAATTGCTGAGCTCAGTTTTTATTTTGTCTTTTCTCATTTCTCTGCTCCTTATACCTCATTTTCCTGTTTTCATGAATGACTACAACTCTACTAACATATCGTCCTATCCCTTTACCTTTATTCTTGTTGGCTTCTCCATCTGGCACACGTTTACCATGCAGTGTCCTAGCCACCATCTCCCAGCTTTTTCTTTTATCTTTGTGTCCTTGTATACCACAGTACCTGACACATCACAGGTTCTCCAGACTGTGGAATGAATAAAAGCATAAATGCATATATTCATTTTTCTTTATCATATTTGATCTGATCCATTTGGATTCCCCAGGCTTTACAGCTGCCAGGAAAGGAACAGATTTTGGCTTGGACACTGGAAAAAGCTGTAGGGGCACGTGGTGGGTCTACAACACAGTGATTTGACCTCAGGAAAGTGTCATCTGCCCTTTCCCCTGATGTTCTATCTTCTTCCTGGTGTGAGCTGCAGCTGCATTCTGCAAACTAGTAACAGACAGGCTCCAGCAGACACTGATGGTAAAGAGAAGTGTGGACTTATGACCAACATAGTAAGATCAGCAGTAAATCTAGAGACATTATTTACTTGACAAGTACATGACTTTTTTTTTCATTTTTAAAAATTTTTTATTTAAATTCAATTTAGTTTCAGGGGTAGAATTTAGTGATTCGCCAGTTGCATATAGCCAGTCTGGAAAACAGCATGGAAATTACACATGATTTCTGAATGGAAGACATTGAAAAATTACACATAGGACCATTTAACTTATATGTAGGGGCCTTATTTTATGAAGCACATTGGCTACTTTATTTTTTTCGTGCTTTTAAACAATTATAATTAAATACAGATGTTTCTTTACATACATAGTGGTATAGACTGACATAGTTCCCAGTCCTAGGCTTAAAGATAAAGTATACTATTTCGTTGGCTAGGGTCCCCCACCTAGCCAGCGGCATAGCTGATGTCTAGCCAGTGCAAATTACAGAAATGGCAAAGTCCTCAAAGAACCTAACAAGACCATCTTAATCCAAGTGTCCTATGCACCTTGATTGCTAAATTTACCTTTGTAAATTTAGGAAAATTCTCATTTCCTAAGAATATATGCATTTTCAGCTCCACTTAACACTTTTTATTAGTTAGATTCAGTGGAATTAATGAATGTGTGCATGCGTGTGTGTGTGTGTGTGTGTGTGTGTGTGTGTGTGTGTGTTGTGTACCCGGGAGGGGCAATAGGAGAAACAGGTGGTGTGTTGAAACATATTTATTCATCCATTCCATACCAACTGTCTGGGATTCTTACCTCTTTAAATTCTAAACCAAAAAATTGATTGTTTGGGCCCCAGTACTTCAAGTCTTGAAGGTACAGAATAGACAATTTCCCTGGCAGCCTAAGACATCTAAGGCCAAATGAAGGCTTAATAAGGAATGGAAAGTCATTCACTTTTACATGATACTTGTCTGCTTGTATTAGGTCTCTCATCTCCAGATTTGACAGCAGGGTAACTATACATGCTTGGACATATTTGAATTGAGGATTGTTACCTATAATGTCTAGGTAATGACCTCAAACAGATGCAGCATTCTTTTGCTCCTCAGAGGACAAGGACACACTCTGAAAATAAATTTGTTTCTAATTTTCTTTGTTTCCCATTTCTATTTTGATTTCCTGAGCCTGCTGTATTTGGCAGGCAGACACATTTTCCAGATGAGGCCATGAGGAAGGCAACAATCAGGACATGCTTTATGATGTTCTTTTCAGGTTGCTGTATGCAGCACCATATCTAAAGAACCCAGCCTTCCTGAATGTCCAGGCAGGTGGCTCCTTTATGAAGCCCACTGAAATAGCTCATCCCAAAATGGACAAGTTACAAGCTACCAACTGAGCAGGTAAAAGCTCTGCACTCTGAGTTCTCTGAGGTCAGTCAGTTTGACTAAATGTACAAAGACCAGAACTACACGGACTTTGGGGCTGCTTTTAAAATGGGTCAATAAATAATCACCATTCAATCAGAACAGCAGTGGAAAGACTGGATGTATTCAAACAGCAGTAAAATGGAGTTGAAAGCTACTTCCTTTCCATTTAACTGAGCTGTTATAAGGATCAAGTGAGAATTCAAATAAAAACGTTTCAGAAAATGTTAAATGCAATTCCTCTCTATCCTACACATTATCTTTTCTCTTATTATTTTAGTATTTTTTCATGACTGCAGCTAGAAGTAATATTTGAGTTATTACCCTTTATAAAATTATTAGACATGAATTATTAAAAAAACAAATATAAGATGGGTAGCAAATTATTGACTCTCAGGTCAAGCTTGTGGATGTATTTGGTCAGAAAAACTTTTCATTTTAATGGAGTCATCATCAAAACTAAAAATTCAGAATGCTTCCAAAAAAATGTTGGATTTCTCTTCTTTATTGAGAAGTTGAGAGATTTGGAAGCAATGGTTTCTCTTTTAGCATTAATTCAGTCACTCATTCAACAATATTGATTGAGGTTCTACTATGTGCCAGGCACATTTCTAGGCATTCTGAAAATGACAGAACAAAATCTGGCAAAAATCAGCTAAAAATATCAGCGGCTGCTTCTATATACAAGCACATGCTCTCTATTTTATTACAGCACCTGCCCCGTCCACGTTCTAAATACCAGGCCTACTGCACTCATCTACTTTAACTTCCTGGTCCGTGTAAACATTCATGTTTGTGATGCTTGCAATACACTTGCAGTTTACACATATACACCTATTCCTTAGAAAGAGATATTTAATGGACCAAATTTATTCATTCCAAATAATAGTACATGAGAGGTTAGATTAGGAAGATAATTGCCTTTATTAAACTCAGCTCAAGGCTCTATGGAGCACCTGCTTCCCTCTTTGAGAGGGTAGTCTTGGAATTGAGCCTTGGAAGGAGTGGAACTTCTACAATAGAATGTGTGTGTGTCGGGCGGGGCAGGGGTGCGGAAGTGACATGTCTGGGGAAGGTGGTAGAACTGGACTGTTCAAAAGTGTGGAAGAGACCAGCTTGGCAGGAGCAAGGGATGAGGGAGGGAGTAGCACTATTTCATAACACTACACACAGTCAGAAGGTGCAGTTCACAGAATTAGCTATTACAGGTAAACAAATACTCCAGAAAATAACAGAAAGATAACACAGAATCAAGTGGTTTTAAAATATTATGTTCTTACAATGCCTAAATAATAGAAAATAAGCACACACTTGGATTATGTGGTTGTTACTATACTTGTAAAGCTTTAAAAAGGGGAAAACAGACGATTGAGAAGTTTTTAAATGTCTGCATTATTTAGTCCCACATGAATTCCCACATGCTTGGGCATGATTGAACCATTTAAATAAGATTTCTCACACAGTACTCCAACATATTAAGCTTGATGAGTCATCACGATGAAAATATTTATTAAGCCCTGGTTTCAGTCTAGGAAATATTTTTAGCTTGTTCGTGTGTCAAGCGTAACCTCTGAAATCATATAATTCCCATGACATTTTTAGAAAGGATGGTAAGATATACCGTATTGTAAATGCACAGAAACTATATATAACTATATTACAAATAGAGTTTAGAGCAGTAGTTAAGGAGTTAGAATGCCATGCTAGCACATGACATTTTGTAGTTCAGGAAAGAAAACTTCTAATGTCTTCAGAGGCCAAAAAATCTCCTCTTCATCAACATCCAATTTATTTATTTTATTTTAGTAAGTACTGTGTAAATACCATGTGCCTGGTGCTAGATTAAGTACAATGGAAATGGCAGCTTAGAGAAATCACAGAACTTGTCCTTGAGGAGCTCATGATTTTCAGGGGTCTAGTTCTCCAATTTGGCATTTACACAGGGTTAAGGGAAAGCAGAGTATCTCATTTTCTATTCTCTTCTCTGTCCCAGGGAAAGGCAAGTTTTCATTATCAGGAGTTGATTGACTCCTAAACGATATTAGCAATTATGATGGGTACAATTAACTGATGAAGAATTTATTATCACTTAACAGTATCTTAAGAATTAAATCTGCTATTTATTTAATCTTGTTCTGCACAGCACATTGGGCAAAAAGGGATACAAAGAAATAATAAAAATCACATCCATTCAACACTTGGCTCATCTGTACCTGTCACTCCACTAGACACTTCACGGACATTATAATTTTTAAACTATGACCCAGGGCTGTCAGGTTGCAAAGTCTATTTTCTTTCCCCCCTACACTATGCTCCGGGGCTTGCCCTTAGCAAACTCATAAATCTGGTGGGAGAGGCAAGGCTACTACGTAGACATAAACCAATAAAAGTATAAACAGAATAAAATCTGTGCCCTTGATTTTAATGCCCAAACAAACAAACAGCAACAACAGAAACAACGAAACTAGTTCAGGAAAGGGCTTCAGTGACAAAGCAGGAATACAGGGCTCCATCTCTCCATCTAAGGTTCAAACCTTAGATTTTCATCACCACTTCTTAATGCGTGCCCTTCAACACTGATGCTGTTTCCTCATCTGCCCCATGGCAATATTACCACTGCACCATGAGAATTATAGTTCGATATAAAGCACCTCTGCATGGTGTCTGCCCCAAAGTAAAACCCTTATGTTATTCATTTCAATGGGCATTTTTTTTTTTTTTTCTGTCTCACATTATTGAACTGCAGTAATTTCGGTCAAGGTAATGGGTGACAACTCTCTTGAGACAACCTCATTCCTTCTGGCCTGAGATTCCAGTCTTCAAGTTTTTCTTCTATCTCTTTGGATCCTCTTTTTTTTTCAGGGCTCAGTGCTAGGCCTTTGCTTGTTTCTTTTATCATGGTATACTCTCTTTCTGTACAATCTCATGTACAACCAACAGGGACGTATGCATACATATTCCAACAACTCCATAGGTGACATTTCAGACTTTGACCTCTCTTTTGAGTCTCAAACTAGATTATGCAACTGCCTGTTTAACACTTCCACTTGACTATCCACTTGACCAGCATCCCAATGGGAATACGTTCACATCTTGAACTCCCTATACCACACTGACTCCCTGACTCAACCCTCTCTTCCTCTACCTTCCTTTGTTAGTAAATGGCGCCACTAACTTCCTAGTTGTTCAAGCCAGACAGCCAGGTGCATCTTTCAGAGTCCTCATTTCCTTGTCCCCATATCCAATTAGTTGTCAAGTTTCTCACAATATATTTTAAATATACTTTAAATCAAAACTTCGACTTTTTATCCTCCCTCACCGCACTCTTGTGCAAGCCAACTTTGCCTCCAGACTGAACTATAGAATTTTATATACTTTTTCTTTTTTGATCCAAGTCATCCTACACATAGTCATTAAAAAGTTCTTTTAAAACTGAAAATCTACTCATATTATACCTCTACTTTAAGCCCTTTCATGGCTTTCCATTGCTTTTAAAATAAAGACAAAAATCTTAATCTTTGCCTACATTGTAATCTGTCACTTACGTATGTCTCCAGCTTCATCTCATACCATTTATTTTCTGTCACCTTCAATAATCTTCAGCTAGATTATCCTTGACAAATCCACATTCTTCAAATGCCTCAAATCCCCTCCTGGGTCAGGCTTTTTGTACCCGCTGTCCCTTCTACATCTTTGCCTGGTAAATTCCTGGTCAAACTGCAAATTTTAGTTTAAACTTTCTCAGAGAAACCTCCAGGAGCCTCCAGACTAAGCTTGGTCCTTTTTTTTTTTTTTTAACATGCTTTCACAGAACCTGTGTTTCTACTTCCTGGCACTTAGCATATTCATAATATATTATATACTATATACTATATATGTATAATATACAATGTATATTTGTTTCTTTTCCGTTTCCCCCTGAAAATTGCTCCATAGAACAGAAACTATGGTGGTTTTACTCACCAGTGCCCCTTACCCCTATCTAGTACCGTGCCTTGTACAAAATAGATGGTTAGTAAGTATTTGTTTTTGTTTTTTTTTTTAAATTTTTTTAATTTATTTGACAGAGAGAGAGATAGTGAGAGAGGGAACACAAGCCAGGGGAGTGGGAGAGGGAGAAGCAGGCTTCCCGCGGAGCAGGGAGCCCGATGCGGGCCTCGATCCCAGGACCCCGGGATCATGACCTGAGCCGAAGGCAGACGCTTAACGACTGAGCCACCCAGGCGCCCAGTAAGTATTTGTTGATGGATTTTTTTTTTTTATGTTTGACAAATGGTAGCAAACAAAAGAAAACAGCCACTTGACTACAAACTCAGCATTGACGACTCACAGGCAGAAGTCTTTGACCACCACACTGACTATATAGGCTTTCAGCTGTCTATCTCCTATAATTCACCAGCAACAAATCTCACTGTTCTGCCTACTCAGGTGACCATTATTTTTTCTGCCTTTTATTACTGGTTTTCATTTCCAAAACGCCTGCAAATAGTTCTCTCTCTTTACTTTGGGATTCCAGGTTGTGAATCCTGATGAGTTGGTATGGTATAAGAAATGTATTTGGTCTTTGTCCATGGTTCATGGCACAGAGCTCTCAAAATCTTGGGAATTTTCTGAGCGGTAGGAGTGTCTTTTGTTATTTATAAGGAGTTCCTTTTGCGCACATCTGAGTTTTTGCTAATGAGGTGACTTAAGATGGGGCTGGTCACCAGAAAGACCAGGTGTTTAGAAGACGGAATTCTCAGCCCATCCACCAACCTCTGGGAGGGAATTGGGAGCAGAAAAAGCTGGAGATAAAGCTTGATAAAAGTACTGAACCATGGGATTTGATGAGCTTCTGGGTCATGGAAGTGCTGAGATTGGTGCACTCAGGTTTCCTTAAACCTTGCCCTGTGCATCTCTTCCATCTAGCTGTTTCTGAGTTGTATCATTTTATAATAAATCACTAAATGTTTCTCTGCATTCTGTGAGCCAGTCTAGCAAATTATCAAAACTGGGGAGGGAATTGTGGGAATCTTGATTTATAGCTGGTTGGTCAGAAGTGCTGACTGGTGAGAAACAAGACTGGCGATTGGCACCTGCAGCGGGAGCAGTCTTGTGGGACTGATCCCCTAACCAGTAGGATCCTATGCTATCTCCAGGTAGACGGTATCAGAATTGAGTTAAATTAGTAGGACATCCAGTTGTCAGCTGAGAATTGGAGAACTGCTTGGTGTGGGAAAACCCTACATATCTGTTATCAGAAATGTTGAAGATAGAGGAGAAAAATAGTTTTCCCTTACAGTTGGAGTCTACACTAAAGAGACTCATTTTAGGTGAATTTACCTTAAATTAAGGTAAATTGTCTATAGTTCCATTTTCCCACTGCTTAAATGTGTAACCTGTAGCATTTAGTATTCTCATCCTCGGTGTTTCCAAATTGTGCTAAAATATTAGTGGTTATTTGAATATAGTTGACCTTTAAACATGGGGATTGGGGTACCAAAAATCCACATATAACTTTTGACTCCTCCCAAAACTTCATTTCTTTTTCTTTTTTTTTAATATTCCATCTATTTATTTGAGAGAGAGAGAGAGAGTGAGTGAGAGAGAGAACAAGGCGGAGAGGCAGGTAGGGTGGAGAGGCAGAAGCAGACTCCCAGCTGAGCAGGGAGTCCGATGTGGGGCCTGATCCTAGGACCCCAAGATCATGACCTGAGCAGAAGGCAGATGCTTAACCGACTGAGCCACCAGGCATCCCTCCAAAACTTAATTTCTAATAGCCTACTGTTGACCAGAAGCCGTACTGATAACATAAAGAGTCAGTTAACATATTTTGTATGTTATATGTATTATATACTGTGTTCTTACAATTTAGTAAGCTAAAGAAAAGAAAATATTATTAAGAAAATCGTAAGGAAAATACATTTACAGTACTGTACTGTGTTTCTAAAAAGAAAAAAAAAATCTTTGTATAATTTAACCTGTGCAGTTCAAACCCTTATTGTTCAAGGGTCAACCATGTATGCTCACTATCTTAAAAAGCTTTCTTCTTATTTTTTTTGAATGATGGGGTATTTATTTATTTGTGCGTTTATCTATTTATTTCTTTGTTTTTAAATAACATGGTGCTGAAATAAATTTTCTTTATACATCTGTGACCACAAAAGCTACCAGCGTATGCAGGCATGACAGATCCAGCTATTAAAAGAAAGAGAGAGAGAGAGAGAGAGAGAGAGAAATCTCTCTTCTGTTATTTAAAAACCATAAAATAAGCAAGGCTAGGAATGATTTTCCATGTGAGGGAGAAGCCAGAGCAAGGGATCTTTGCTTTCTGAGATCTAGTTCTAGGTTTTGGCTGAAAAACAATGTCATTGTTAAATCTGAAGGGCAAATTTGCCACATGATAATCACAGGGATGTCATAAATTGCATTCTTCCCTTCTCCCTGAAGAGGTTATTAAAGAACAAGAATTATTTTGAAAATGTCATCAGAGAGGTAGAAAAAAAATAATCTTCCCCTCTAGGTAGAAGATAATAAAAGACTAAGGGATCCTGGTGGATTTTCAGCTAACAGAGGGCACAAGCCTTCTTTCAGTTAAAGCAAGAAAGAACGCAGCAAGGTTACATTTCCTTTGCACGACCCTGCTATTTTTATGTTATGGTTATTAAACCTTCATGCTCAAGCTCTTATAGAACATGCAGAAAGCCAGTTTTCAAGATGGGTTAAAACTTTAACTGAAAAATTTTGCTCTTAAGGAGGTTACCTCTTAAAAGGAAAAATAATTAGTTGCAGGTGGCATTAAATAACTTAAAATATTTTTACGGAGATTGAAAATGTGCACTATCACTGGGCTTGGGAAATATGTTTACTCATTTCTCTTTATCTATTTCCTTAATTCCATAGGACATTTCAAGGCAGCATGATCAAGAGCCAGTCCAGAGGTGAAGCGATTTCAAAGAGGGGAAAGAGAAGTCTTTACTTATAGAAGATGGGAAAACCCTGTATAAAATAGGGTAAAAGAATAGATGGAGGAGAGTGTGGGTATAAATTAGAAGCAGGAAAGTCTGCTTGATTTAAAGAAGAAAATGACAAGTGAAAGAATAGTGAGTTTGGTTTCTCATATTTATATGCACATGTAAGTTCAGCTCTACAAAGTAAAGAAATTAGAAACATATGTTCGGGTAGTATATTCTAGTTTATGATTTTGTCCCCATAAAATCCTATGTACCTTAAGTGATGGGTGCTTTAATATATGGGTGTATAGTTCTCATTGTGTAAGATCCTGGAGGTGTATTTATATTTGATGAAAAATTCAGTGGTGAGAACAGGAGATTGAGCATCTAGAAATGAATCTATTCAGAACTAAATTTCATTCCCCTAGCTATTAAACAAAGCTTTTTTTTTTTTTCTTCTACTTCTTCTTTTACTGTGCTGAAAGTCTACCTTAGAACTAATTTCTAGGGCTACTTGAAGCTCAAGCCCTAATTGCTGATTGCATTAATTTTATATACTTGCCAACTTGTCTGGAATACAAATGTGGATCAATGTGGCAGTGTTGCCCTGTGCTCTACACACAGCATTTTCACACAAAGCACAGGTCACCCTATTGGGTGGAAATGCGTCTGGTCAGTGATCTCAAAATAAAATGCTGCTGTAGACAATAGCACTCTCAGGCACACTCATTCCACTTAGGACCTATGGACAGAGTGGAGGCCAAGTAGAGTTGAAAAGGTCAAGTGGCTCTCAGACAGAACTCACTGCTTTTGTTCTTCAAATGCTGTCACTAGTCTCTGCTCCAAAACAGTAGAAATAATGAGCATATGCGCTTGGCCTGAACTCTCGATGTTTTACCAACTGTAGGGCACATGCAAGGCTACCCAGTTGACTCTAAAGGTATCATTCAAATTGAACTTGAATTTCTGTAGCTCTGAGGTACTTCCTGGTGCATAAGGTACAGGAATTTGAAAGCTTCAGACTATTTAGATTAGTGAAGTGAATAGGTAACATAACAAGGCCAATTGCTCTGCAGATTCAGATATATTGAAGGTCAAATAATGACTACCGGGCCCTATTTTACCCAAAGCCAGGAACACAGGCACCATAGTGGGATTAAGTGAAGTCTGGATTCAGAGTTAAGTAGGTCTGAGTTCTAGTCCTTGTTCTAGCACTTTTAAATTGTGAAGCTTTGGTCAAGAAACTTGAAATTTTGAGGCTTAAAACTCTACATTTTAGGGGTTTAAATTTCCTCTATCAATTCAACCTCCACTCTGGAGGGAGGGAGGGAGTGGGGGGAGAGAGAGAGAGAGGTAGGGAGGAAGAGATTTTTCTAAAACTGAAACATGACCATGTCATATCCTGCCTTAAATCTCCAATTATTGGGGCACCTCGGTGGCTCAGTAGGTTAATCTTCTGACTTTTGGTTTCTGCTCAGGTCATGATCTCATGAGATCGGCCCCATGTTGGGGTCTGCGCTCAGCAGGGAGTCAGCTTGAAAATTCTCTCCCCTGCCCCTCCTCTCTCTCTTTCAAATAAATAAATAAATCTTTAAAAAAATAAATCTCCAATTACTATTCAATGTCACAGGGTAAAGTTTAAATTCCTAAAGAAGGTAAGGTGGGTCACTGGTAAATATTATTTAGAGTCAAATTAATAAGTGATTCAGTGAGATGACCAGATAGGTAGAACTAATAATGTAAGACAGCATTTTTTGAACATTTGCTATGTGCTTGATGTCCTGTTGTTTCATATCATCATTTCATTTAATCCTCACAAATTTTTTTTCAGGTTCATCTCTGTTTATTTTTTCAAAACAAAACTAAAAATCACCACTCAAAATATTTGAGAAGAGTGCTCAGCTCAATCACAGTTAAAAGCTTTATGTAATCTGCAGCCAGAGCATCATGGACCAGTGATAAGAAATGAACGATTCTGCCATGGCTCAGACAGGGTCTGGTGGCCTGAGACCGCCCTCTCTTGCCCTGTCAGCCCCATTATGGTTCTCTGTATGCTGCCACCAGGGCAGTGGCTGGCCAGCCCGAGTCTGAGGAAATGGACGGCATCCACCGATTACAAGACATCTCTGTTCCCCAGTGTGCTTCTGATTTGACCATCTGGCACCTCCTTCCCTCATACCTCTAATAATATTCTTATTTTGTGTTATTTGGAATCTAGTTTCTCAGTGGTTGTTATTTTTAATGTTAATGGACATTTTGTGAAATATCTAGGCATCTAGACCAGTGGTTCTTAAACTGTGACTAGGGTATTTCATGAGATATAGCTATTATTTTAGAAAAGGTTTAGCGTTCATATTAAGAAAAGCTAGATTCAACAAAGATAAATCAGTTTCTTTACTACAGGAAATTCCTGACTTTTAATATGAAAGTCAGTGGTCCATGAATGTCTAAGGGGAACTGGGGTACTACTGCATTATATGACAAAGAATTCTTTTTGGTTGAGCACTTATTGAGATATATTCGTACTCCATAGAACACAGTCAGGGAAATTATAATCTAGATAAATAAATCCTAGAATGATGAGTCCTTGGTAAATATTCCCAGAGCACTTTCAAAGTCAAAAAGAGCTTGCTACGCCCTGAGGGTTGGCTTCTAAGTAAGTCCTATAGTAATCTTGTAGTCACTCTAAGAAGAAATGCTTGTTCTGAAGCAGTTTTGGAACCCCTAGCAAGAGCATGTGGTGTAGAACATAGGGCCCTAATGCAAGTCCACAGAATAATTAAGCACATGACAAAGATTTCCAGATCCATGTGAAATTAGAACATTGTCTAATTTAATGGGTTTGCACAAAATTTTAAGACAAAGAGGATTTAAAAATAAATTATAGTAAATCCAAGCTATGTAGTACTGTGAAGTGGTTAAATGGAGTGAAGTAGACCTCTGTGTACTGCAGGGGAAATTGTCTATGGCATATTATTAAGTGAGAAAGAAGCAAACTGAAGAAAGTACATTCCATAATGATTACAATGTTATGAAACGTGCATTTAGAATTATATGGAAATGGGTCTGGAAATACACATACAAAACTACTCAATGGTGTGTGCTGAAAATATGAACTATGGGGTGATGAGTTGTGGGTGAAGGAAGACGTTCAGTTTTACTCTAATAACCTTAGTATTATCTGAGATTTCAGTAATTGGCAGGCATTACTTTTTTACTAATTTTATTTTAATTGAATCATACATATTTCAAGCATGAGGAAAACAACATATTCCAGTTATTTTCTTTTCCCATGTCTTCTGCCTTAGCTAGAGATGGAATATCAATTATTATTGCCTTTTAAAAGATTATAGAGAAGAATATTGAGAATGCATAGGGCTATTTACTGTAGATTCTGGAAAGCATCAGGCATTGCTCACAACCAACTATGTACCTTCTACAAGCCGGGGGTGTGAGTGGGAAAATCCATGGTGTTGTTTTTGGTATGGAACACAAAGCCCCCAATACCTTACTTAGCATTCCACATGTACTTAACTTCTTTCCAGATTCTTCCAAATGCTTAGATTTCTTTTTTTTCTTTTAGATCACATAGGCAGGCAAATGCTAGAAACATCCTTTGTTCTGCTCTCCACCCCACCCCCATGTACTTGTTCAACATCTAAGAATCCTTCAAGAATAAGAATAATGTTTCCTGACTTAGCTCCTTCTCCACCACAAGTGAATAAATGATGTTTTAAAAAACTTAAACCTTAGAACTTATTACAATGCATTGAAATTATTGTATAACCTTAGCTCTTATTACCAAATCATATACACTTTAAAACACATCTTTATTTATTTTTCAATTCCCAGAGCCTGCATACAGCAGGGTTCATAGTAAGTGTCCAATTAAGTGTTCAGAAAATGGATGGCTTTGGTCATAAAGCTAGGATGCTACATGAAAGGTACTCTACTAAGCTCTCTGAGGGCTCTGAGGCTGAAGCAGGCATGGATGCTCCCTCTAGGAAAATAAGTGAAATGCGTCCTAATAAATATGATACTAAGCAGAAAGTGATTAGAGTCTGAGAGGAATTTAGAGAAAAATGCTTGTTCTCTCCCCCTGAAAAAAATTGCCAAGCAGTGGTAAATGGTCATAGCTCAAACAATTTATGAAGTATAAAAATTAAAATACATTAAAAGAAGAAAATTCGCAATTTTAAAAGTAGATGAAAAATCAACAACAAAAAAAATAAGTATTAATGGCATGACCTTAATTATCAGAGAAAGAGACAGGAAAAAGAAAAAAAGAAAAACACTCCTCGTGAAACAAATGTATTCATTCCCTGCATATAGGATTTCTTTGTTCTCTTTGAAGCCAGATTAGAATCAGTTCCTTAAAGAGGTGTTGGACTTGAGTATGCATTAAGATTATATGTCAAATAAAGGGCATTTGTAATGTCTAATAAAATAATCTATGGAAATGAAAGTAATAGAGTTTCCTTCTAATCTTTGGTTAAATCAATCACATCTTTTGTACGGGTTTCAGAGCTTCCAAGCTGGTGGGCAGCAGTACAATGGTGTGTTGCAAAGAGATTGCAGGTGTATTAGATACTGACCTCCTGTAACCCTCATGGCCATTCCTCACCAGACAGAAGCAGGCTGGCTCATTTGTCCTAGTGATTTTCCTTGTGTGCTATGATATAAAAAAACTTGAGGAACGTTGATCTACTGTCATTTGAAATCTTCATTCTTTCACATGAACCAGCTTTTTGATAAATGCCTATTAGAGATGGTAATGTAATCAAGGGAAATGGCAGCACAACAAAATAGGAAATAAAGTTTAAAAATTAATGATCATTAAAAATTCAAAATTATCTGTGTCCTTAAAGAAGTGACTTAACCTCTTTTATCCTTAGTTTGTTTGTCCATGAAATGTAGAAGATAGTATCTGCCAAGCCTATTTTCATATGATTTTTACAAATATCAAATAAAATAATGGATGTGAAAGTGTTTTGAGCATTGTGTATTCTTAAATTATAAGGCTGTCAATGCCAGCTTATACTTTCCCCCTCTATGGAATAGAAATCACTTTACATACATCATTTTGTTAATTCTTCGAAGAAATGAGAAAACATTTTAAGTGAAAGTCATTCATGACTAAAATGAAATTTAACTGGATTATGGTTCATATGCCTTCTATTTCAATTGCCATTATTTAAGAATATTTGAATTCTACACTTGCACCAAGTTAATAGTGAAATCCAAAATCAACAGTTAGCTTTCTAGTATGTGAGTCTACAGTTCCCAAATTCTATTTTTGCTCCTGTAATCCCAAAATATTACATGTCCTAAAATATTACATGTCTCACTATATAGAACTAGTTTTCATAAATGTCAGATGATAATAATGTTGATGTTTCGATGATGATGGTGGTGATGGTGGTGGTAATGATGGTGATGAGGATGGTAATGATAAAAATCTCTTACTTTTGTCTAAACCTCTGAATTGTCCAAAGCCCTTATATTATCTAGTGCAGCATTTATAAAAGTCCATATACAAGTTCCACAGAGGCTATTAAGTTTGGAAATTGAAGGGTTAATAATTTTCCTTTTATACTGGACTTCCTAGAGGTTTAATATTCCCCAGAGGTTTTCACAGTAAAATTTCAGAAGGTGGATGGCATATACAGAATTCTCTATGGGAACATTTCATTCCCTCACCCCAAAACATCAAGTGGAATATTAAGTATTTAGTGGAATATACTGTATGATGCTCTTGTCTAATGAATAGACACATCGAATCTTAGTGCTAGAGGTGACCATAGTCTCATGTCATTTAGTTCTACATCTTCATTGAGCAGAAGGGGCTTTGAAGATCAGAGAACTTAAATGACATCTTCAGGGCTACATAGCAAATTAGTGGTAGAGGAGAAATTATAGTCCAAAATTCTAAATAGAGTGTCTTTTTCATTCCATCACTGAGGACGACAGAATAGCCCCAGGCTTCCTTTATCTCTGCCCAGTCTTCCAGTTAATCCTGTCATCCTTTCCCTTATCACCTAGTCCTAGACTCTTACACCTTTCATTTCTCGGATCAGGGCTTCAAAAGTTATCTCCATGACCTCCAGGCTCTTTGGCTTCAAGGACTTCTCCATGAATCATTTATCTTTATTTGGATTCTGTAATATGGTTTTATATATCTGTTTAACAGATGAGGAAAACAATATCCAGAAGGTAAGATTTGCTCAAGGTCAGGCAGCAGTTACGGACACTAAGAACCAAGGTTGGAGCCTAAGGATGCCTGGTATCTCAACCTATTTTCCCACATGCTTTAATTTTTACAAAATAATGGCTATCATTTACTGAGCTTAAGTGTCAGTCTTTGTGCTTAACTAAGCACTTTAGTTATCTCATTTAATCTTTTCATTGGCAAATGAGTACACACTGGCGATTAAATCACTCTCCACAGTCCCAGAAGTAGCAAGCAGCATTATAGGATTTGAAACCAAATCTAACTTCAAGTACTACTCTACTCCAAACTCGGCTGGCTTTGATTTTTAATTTGCAAATAAGAAGAACCCAAATCATAGGAGACAGTCCACGATCTTGGGACCACTTTAAATGTCAGCATAGTCAATAGTCCTTTGCTAACCAGGCCCATGGATGTTCCCGTCAAGGTTTGTAAAACCAAACCAGGTTCTGGTCCAACTTTTGCTTTTTTTTGGCTTTATAATCTTGAATGAATCACTCTGAACCTCCGTTTCCTTGCCGTGAAAAGATGAATAATGATGCTTACTATTTTGTTTATTTATTTGAGAGAGAGAGAGAGAGAGCACAAGTGGGGAGAGGGACAGGGAGGGAGGGAGAGAATCTCAAGCAGACTCCAGACTGAGCACAGAGCCTGATGCGGAGCTGGATCTCACCACCCTGAGATTATGACCCGAGCTGAAACCAAGAGTCAGACGCCATAACTAACTGAGCCATCCAGGCACTCCCAGATGCTTACCATTTTGTAAGACAGTTCTGAGACTAATGAATCTGGAGAGCCAGAGATGATAGGGGCTCATGAGACCCTACGGGATGAGAGAGGAGACCTAAAAAAGAGTTGTGGGGGAAAAATGGGCCTTAGGGAGAGAAATGCATTTGCAGGGTACCTCTGTTGAGGTAGACAATGATAACAGAACCTTACAGATTACATAGAAGTGCATGGAAACTACACGGCCTAATAAAACTCTGACAAACATAACTAGCAGCTATGTGAGCAAAATCATATTTCCCAAATTTGTAATTTAAGAGTAAACAGATTTTGAAAGAAGGGAGCCATGGGTTTTTGTTTTGTTTTGTTTTTGACAGATTATTTGTGTGACTTGGTCTAGTTGAAACTGAAAGCCTCACTGAGTGAGGCATCAGATGAACTGGTATGAGCATCCACTTTACAATATTTAGAGTACTCCTGGGAGCTTTGGAATTGTTTATATGCCATTTTAAAATGGAAGATTATGCAAAATGAGAGAAGAGATCATTTTTACAACTTCAGTCATATTACTAGGGGCTTTATGTTGATATTTGTAGATTGGTATTTTAATGAGTTACATAAAGTGTCCCCCTTAATGTTTATGACATATGGTTGTTACTGCAAGCTGTGTTTCTAGGAACTTAGATGCCTAAATACTTCCCAGTACCCTAAAAGCCATGTGGGTAAAAACAGCCAGGAAACACAGCAGTTTGGATCACGTGGCACAAAAACCAAAGCCTGTGCATGTACAACACTGAAAAATTAAAACCAGTACCTCAGTCTAAATAAATATGATGCAGAAATATATTTCTGTTACATAAGAGTAGTTCCATTTAACATATGTTGAATATTTCTAGCTAATATTTGTACCACTTAATCTAAAAATAGAGAAGGAGGGGGAGATAAAGTTGGAGAACAAAGCTTCTGGCAAAATGAAAAATTATCTCTATTAGAGTGGCACCTGCTACTGCTGGGTTGTAGTTAAGTTCTGTCTGAGCTGATGCTATAAATCCTCACTTCCAATGATTTATAGTATGACTATAAAAGGGGCTGCTAGAGACCCTTCAAATTTTCAGCCTTTAAGATTTAAGTCGATTTGTCCATGTTCAGCTCTGATATATAAACTTAACAGTGCGCTTATCAAAATATCAGAAATATTTTAAGGATTATTATATGTTACGTATATATTATATATTAAATATTAGGCACATAAGACGTGTACAGGTCATCTTATTAAATCTATACAACAGGTCTAGACCTAACTGTCATTTGCATTCACGTTTTAAATAATTAAATTGAGGGCCAGAGTAGTTTGGTGATTATTCCAAGGTTGCACAGCTAATAAATGGCAAAGCTAGGCTGATTCTTAGCTGCAATTGTTAAACTATGTAGAAGTTAAGCTCATTAATTCTTATTACCAGATCTGAAACAATACAGAGCATCTCCAGTTGTTACAAAGGCCTTGGGACAATAATTGTTACAAAGCCCTTGGGACAAAAGGAGATTTAAATTTATTTTAGATAAGGGATACAAGAATGAAAAGAAAGTTGCACTACCACAAAGTTTTAAATCACCTCTTACGGACACTTTCCCCTAATAAATACTCCGAGTAGAATATATTTGAATTGAATAGTAAAGAATATGTCTCATGAAACTTTGTCTTATTTTGAAATAAAGTCTATCCTTCTTTTTTTGCATTGCTTTTACTTTATCATTTTTCTTCAGAAACATTTGAAGCTCAAAATCACTGTATGGTTTTGATTCTTTGAAGATCAATTTTTTGAAAGTATATGAAATTAATATCCTAACCTACTGGCATGTGAAAATGTGTCTCTTGGAGCTTATATACTGTTGATAAGCAAATACTCTTAGGAGTGATGCCTCCAAGTGAGGACAAAATGTCAAAGCACTCACTCATGATATAGAATATAAAGAGTAAACACCAAAAATCCTGTAAGAGTGGTGGCATTATTTCTTTTTTGACTATTCTTATCTTCCTTTTTTTACTAATGCTTCTATCCCATGATAACATTAATATTCCTTGAAAGTGGGAATGCAGAGGATACTTTGTGCATGTCGGCATATTTGTTTATATACATATTCTATAAAAATCATATATAGAGACATGCTTATGTTTATGTGATTTGTATCAAGTTGTTTTGAGGATCAATTAAAGGAGAAAAAGGCCAACCCATTAATTCATTTGTTCACTATTTATTTATTTATTTATTTATTTAAAGATTTTATTTATTTGACAGAGAGAGACACAGCGAGAGAGGGAACACAAGCAGGGGGAGTGGGAGAGGGAGAAGCAGGCTTCCCACAGAGGAGGGAGCCCGATGCGGGGCTCGATCCCAGGACCCCGGGATCATGACCTGAGCCGAAGGCAGACGCTTAACGACTGAGCCACCCAGGCACCCCTGTTCACTATTTATTGAGTGCTTACTATACGCGAACCACTGTGCCATATTCAAGATACATTATTAACAGGCCCAAAATAAAGAAGAAATCATATTTACATTACAGTCTAACATATCTTAAAAATGTGATATTATTGGCTTATAAATAAGGACTTATAAATCAATTTACTTTTGTCTTCTACTGTTTGAATTCATCATGTTAATAGAGAAGCGGGAGTAATGAGTGACATTTTAGAATGACTTTTCAATACAACTGAAGATATAAAGTACATTCTGCATCCAACCTAGGCTGTTAATCTGTATCGTGGATCTATTGAACAGTGGTATTAGCAAATATCACTGAAATGGCATTGGGTCAAAAAAAGAGAAATAGGAATTGCAGTGATCAGTTCAGAATAATCATAATAATAATGCTGACTTCTCCCACATTTATTTTAATGATTCATGCAAGGAGTTCAAACTCTATTTTGTGAATTAATTCTCCTATATTCATAACATTCTTCTGAAGTATAAGGAAGTTTTTTTTTAACTTATAGATATGGTAATAGAGTAAAAGAAAGTGTAAATTGATATCGACCTATCTATTTCAAAATCCTGGTGGCTTTATTTTTCAATTGGATAGTTGACCTTGTGAAGTTCCTATATATGAGCTACCTATACATCAAAAGACTTAGTTCTTATACCTCATTTAGAAATCTTTCCAAGCCATTAGAGAGTTCCCTAATTCATGATCTAGTATCAATGGCTTATATATTAATTTGGCAATTGTTCAGATATTACTTTGTGACATTTCTTAGGTCATTCTATTAAACTGTTGTTTGTCGTATGTATGAACTTCTCGCATACATAAAATCATCTTGTTAGTTGGGTCCTTCTCTTAGAACAGGAGTTGAAAATTGGTGATTCTAAGACCGGGTTCACTGGTAAATCTAACAGTACATGTATTTGGCGTGGTCTAATATCTTTTTAATTAGGTTTAATAGGAACAGAATTTGACCCTTGTTTCATGACATAGTTTCCTCATAAGTTCATGTGTGGCACTCATTTATTTAGTTCTCATTAATTGGTTATTTTTAATAATGTGATAACACTCAGGAACCCTCCACTTAAATCATAAGACAGGACCTTAATAATAACCTGTATCCAATAATTCATTCCTTTCCTTCCTCCACCAAATATAATTACCATTCTGTATCCCTTTGTTCATCATTCCATTGCTTTCCTTTTTCTGGAGTTTTATTGGATATGCATATATTTATGAAAGGTAGATTTTGTAACTATAAATTTTACAAAAAGGTAAAAAGGCTAAGTGAAATATTTGGGGATTCTATTTTTCTTTATTTTTTATTTTTAAAGATTTTATTTATTTATTTGACAGAGAGAGACACAGCGAGAGAGGGAACACAGGCAGGCGGAGTGGGAGAGGGAGAAGCAGGCTTCCTGCCGAGCAGGGAGCCCGATGCGGGGCTCGATCCCAGGACCCCAGGATCTGACCAAAGGCAGACGCTTATTGACTGAGCCACCCAGGCGCCCCCAGGGATTCTATTTTTTCATTTAATATATTGTTGTTTCATTTGTATTTTGCATATTCCTATAATTCATTTGCTTTTGTCACACTGGGTTTAAAAACACATGAAATAATTGCCACCATTTAAAGACTGGGAGAAACCCAAAGTTCTCTTAAAAATCCCAAGTTCTCTTAAGCAATTGTAAGATCTGGAGATATTTGGTCCGCATTTTTACATGTGATAGATCAGAGGTAAGAAGCAGCTACTGCTTTCCCTTGGGACTGTGCTTTCGAGGCCACACCATTTGCTACATCCCACCCCCTGTCAATTTCACTACCTCATCTGGCATTCTATGGAATATGAGTTGGTACCTCCTTTCTTAGACTGGCTGACTAGAAATCAACAAAACCAATACCTAGCAGTTAAGAAAACCATAGAGTCTCAACTCTTTAAAATGACTTTTTCTTAAAAAAAAATGGTAATTTAAAAAATAATCTGCTCTGGTTGATCCATGAGGACAAAGTTACTGCTGCTTAGTGCCAGGTGGTGCCCAAGCCTGTATAAGAAAGACTGACAATAAATATTTCTCAGCACTTGCCTTGGGTGTTTCTGAATGTGACCTTTAAAAAGCAGCAATAACTATTTACCAAAAGCCAGAAAAGGATTGTTCTCTGGAATAATGTATTTCTTGTTTAGTGCTTTAAATTTGTTTAACCTATTTACATTTTACCCTGGGTCTCCCTGGGTTAAAAGAAAATGCTCTAAGGCTCTATGTTTATATAGTCAAAATATATTGAGAAATTGAGGCATTTATCCAGATAATTTAAGCAAAGAGTCATGATAAGAGGAAAATAATTTTTTGGTCAAAATGACATATTTTGGCAGTCTACACTAAGCAAACATTTTTTTTTTTTTTAAGATTTTATTTATTTTATTTATTTGACAGAGAGAGACACAGCGAGAGCAGGAACACAAGCAGGGGGAATGGGAGAGGGAGAAGCAGGCTTCCTGCCGAGCAGGGAGCCCGATGTGGGACTCGATCCCAGGACCCTGGGATCATGACCTGAGCCGAAGGCAGACGCTTAACGACTGAGCCACCCAGGTGCCCCAAAGCAAACATTTTTTTATCCCTTGCAACTATTCATTTGTTCATACACTGGATTTTTTTTTTCCTGTTTAAAATTATGTGTTTTTAAAAGTTTCTATTTAAATTTCAGTTAGGTAACATACAATGTAATATTAGTTTCAGGTGTACAATTTAGTGAGTCAACACCTTCATACAACACCCAGTGCTCATCATAGCAGGTGCACTCCTTAATCCCCATCACCCATTTCACCCAAATGCCCACACACCTCCCCTCTGCTAACCATCAGTTTGTTCTCTATAGTTGAGTCTGTTTCTTGGTTTCCCTCTCTCCCTTTTTCTCCCCCTATGCTGGTTTTGTTTCTTAAATTCCACATATCAGTGAAATCATAAGTCTTTCTCTGACTTATTTCACTTAGCATGATACTCTCTAGTTCCATACATGTCGTTGCAAATGGCAAGATTTCATTCTTGTTTACTGCTGAGTAATATTCCATTGTGTATATATGCATATACATATATATATATACACACACACCTATATATACACAATGGACTATATATATATGTATATATACACACCATATCTTCTTTATCCATTCATCAGTCGATGGACACTTGGGCTGTTTCCATAGTTTGGCTATCGTAGATAATGCTACTATAAACATTGGGGTGAATATATCCCTTTGAATTAGTATTTTTGTATTATTTGGGTAAATACCTAGTAATGCAATTGCTGGATCATAAGGTAGTTCTATTTTTAACTTTTTAAGGAAGCTCCCTATGCTGGATATTTCTTGAGTATTTACTACGTGCTAGGCATCATCCTTGGAGTTGATGTCATAATAGCTAACTCTCTTTTGATACCATTCATTCAGTTTTACAAAGTACTTAAGCCAAAAGGAAGAACACTTGAGAAGCTGATTAGTAAAGAATAAAGCCATTTGTTTTCCAGTAGTTTCAGGTTTTTGTGCTTTTTTTCTAGATTTAGGATCCAAACAACAACAAAAGTAATATCAAACCTTATCTGAGAAAATAAAAGGAAATAAATATCCCTTTCAAACAGCTAGACAGAAATAAAGCCAAGATACAGTAAAAATGCAAGCAACCACACTGAATGCTGTGATTAGTTCATGTGGGAGGTAGAGATGTAGAAAAGAAAGTACAAATCTACAGGGAAATGTAGCACAGTACTCAATGGAATAGAGAATTAAATAACTACAAATCAGGGAAATGTTCACTAAGGAGAAGCCACCCAAGTGAACATCTGTAGTTTCAGGCTTTAACAAGTCTGGGGAAGTATGTACTGGCAGAATGTTCTAAAAATGACAAATCAAGTGCATACCACTCTGAAAACCAAAAAACGTAGAACATTCCACAGAATTCAACGAAGGCAGTGTTTTAGGTTTTTGCAGTTCTTTAGAATGTTTTTAATTCACAAAAAGGTCTTTGCATTTTCTCCCTGTTCAATCGACCAAGCGAGAAGTGGTTTAGGAACTCATGGACAGCTTCTGATTTTACTTCAGACATAAACGTTACAGCATCAGCAGACATGAATCCACATTTAAATTTCAAAGGATTTGTTCCTAGAGAGTAACACCAAATGTAACCTGGGGAATAGATCTTTAGATGCTTAAAATATCTTCACATCTTTGCTTATCATAAATATTCTAATAAGTTACAACCCATTAATGGCTAATACTTTTTTTCCACCGTGGATAAAAATTCAAAGAATCCAAAATAAAGAAGGATAAAAGAACATTTTTAATATGTTAGTTTCTTTATGGAGTCTTAAGGTCAGCAGGGAGAAAAATACCATCAAAGGAAAGAAGAGATAACTTTTTTGACAGTGTAGGACAAATAAAATGTTTATGAAAATTAGGTGGCTTAATAAAATGTGTATGGTCAAAAAAGAGGATGGAGTCCTTCTAAATTAGGAACAGAGAATAAAAATTGAGAAGCAACTTCAAAAAGCTATAATGGCCATTTGGCAGCACACAACAGTGACTTTTCAAAGCTAGTCAAATCCAAACTAGAAAGTAATGCATAAGAAATTATGCACAGTCAATAAGAGGCTGCAAAAAGATATGGGGGAAAGTACTTTTGAAAGTTTAAATAAGGGAGTTTATTATTTTAAAAAATTCCTCCAGAAGGATAAATTAGCCCCAAAGTAAAATAATAATAGTTAAGATAATTAGAACATACTTATTTTAAGATTATATAATGCTATTATTCATTTTTCATTTCTCCCTTTCCAAATCAACCAGTTATTTCTAAAAGCTTAGCAAAAGAAAAAAAAAATCATGTGTATACACACACACACACACACACACACACACACACACACACACACACACACCTGGATGACTCTCCAGAGATTTAGTCTGAGTGAAAAATGTCAATCCCAGATCTCAGTCACTACATGATCCCATTTATATAATGTTCTTGAAATGACAAAATTATAGACTAAGAACAGATTAGTGGTTGCCAAGGGGTAAGGAGCAAGGAGCAGGTGGAGCTGGAGGGAGGTGGGTATGACTGTAAAAGGGCAACATGAGAGATCCTTGTGGGGATGGAATTGTTCTTTATCTTGACTGCATCAATATCAATATCCTGGTTGTGATATTTTACTGTAGTTTCACAATATATTATCATGGCAGGAAATTGGGTAAAGCAACAAGGGATCTCTCTGAATTATTTCTCCCAACTGTATGTATATCTACAATTATCTCAAGTAAAATGTTTAAAAATATGGTGTTACAGAAATCATGGCTATTAATTTCTTTGAGTAAGTGATATGCAGTAAAGTAATTCTTATAAAGATTCTAACATCAGTTAAAATTGTTCTTTCATGACTCTAGACTTTGGCTAAATGACTTAAACTTTTTGAACTTCATTTTACTCATCTGTAAAAGAAGACTAATGATTCTTATCAAAGATTGAATGAGATATTTGTGTGTGTGCATGCATGCATGAGTGCATGTGTGGTGAATATATCTGTTTTTGTAAAAATTATTTAAGTATAGTTGACACACAATGTTCATTAGTTTCAGGTACACAACATAGTGATTCAACTTCTCCATACATTACCTTATGCTCATCGCAAATCTGTCACCATACAGCCCTATTACAATATCATTGGCTATAGTCTCTATGCTGTACCTTTCATTCCCATGACATTCATTCCATAACTAGAAGCCTGTATCTCCCACTATCCTTCATCCATTTTGTCTACCCCCCATCCCCTTCTCTCTGGCAACTATCAGTTTGTTCTTTGTATTTATAGGTCTGTTCTGCTTTTTGTTGTTTATTCACTTGTTTTGTCTTTTAAATTCCACATATGAGTGAAATAATATGGTATTTGTCTTTCTCATTGAAGTATTATTTACAATAGCCAAGATATAGAAGCAACCTAAGTGTCCATCAATGGATGAATGAGGTATTTTATGTAAAGATCTCATCACTGGGTCAGGTAAAATACAGATTCCCAATCAATGGAGGTTATTGCATTAATTTCAGATATTCAAGCATCCCAGTGAAGACTAATCCTCTACCTTCTTGATCAGATTACCAATGTGATCTAGCTACATTTTGTGGCCATGAGATATTATATCCATTCATACAATGCTCCAAAACCAACATCACTGATGATATACATTTCCATGGGTCCCTGGTGTCCTTTGTACTATGATTTTTTATTGGAAAAGTGGCAGGAATTCACTAGGTAAAAATAAAAAATGTGGGAATACCAGAAGTCAGGGAAAGTTATATATATCCAAGGAAAACAAAACAAAACAATCTCTTCAATATATTGAAGAAACTTGCCCAGAATGAAAATGATCTGGTGGTGTCACTTGTTT
The DNA here is from genome assembly GCF_964656455.1 of Halichoerus grypus. Taxonomy (NCBI): domain Eukaryota; kingdom Metazoa; phylum Chordata; class Mammalia; order Carnivora; family Phocidae; genus Halichoerus; species Halichoerus grypus. Next base: position 90,062,301 of record NC_135712.1, read on the forward strand.
AAGTGAACAGCAAAATCCCTTGATCCGAACAATCAAGCTAGAAACTCAGTTTCAATTCCTCCCCCTTTGGCACCTTTCACATAGAGTCAAAACTTCAATCTTACAAATTAGACTTTCTAACCTACTTTTTGGTCTTTCCTTTTCCTTAGCTCTACTCTACTTTCCAAAATACAAGTATATGTTATTTTTTTTTACCCATATTTATGCCATAGCCTCCTCACCAAAATCTGTGAATCTGCATTCTTTTCCTTTCTTGCTGCTGGTTATAATCTGAAAATATGTATTATGCTATTCATCATTCCCCACTCTTGCACAAGTCATGATTTAAAAACTCAGATCAAGTCATGTAATTTCCTGATTGGAAGAAATCTTTGGTAAATTCACACTGGCTCCAGAATAATTTCTGAACTCCTATCATGGCACTTTATACCCTCTATGATCTGAACCTAATTTCATGCTACCCATCTCAACACAATCTGTGATCCTGCCAAAAGAAACTTACCTCTAACTCTGTTGACTCGCACATCTTCACCAACATTAATATATCTCTCCACTTCTTCATCACTTATAAAAATCCTACTCACTTGCAACATTGTACTCCTCCTCCCTGAAGCCCCCTTTAATCTGAGTTAGAACAACAAAAACCCTCAACTTTTTATGTACCGTTACAGTTCATCAAATACATATTTATTATATTATTTCCTTTATTCTTAGATTATGCCTCATTTTCAGGTGTCTAACTTGCATTATATGTTATATTATGTATTGGATTTTTTAAATAAATATTATAAAATACTCAAAGACACAATCTATGCCTAGTAAGATTATCTTTGAATTTCCAGTATGTTCTATGGTGTTAGGTAAATGCAGAACACTTCGTTCTAAATGTTCAATGGATATTTTTTTGAGTAAATGAATGAATGGACTGCACACATCTGTATACTTCTACAAATATACCCCAGTGCAATATATCTAATAAGTGCTCAGTAAAAGCTGAGTAAAATAGCTTTGAGTGAAATATTATTATAATATTTTTAAAGTTCAAATGGTAAATTTGATTGAAGTATTGCTATAATGTTTTTGAAGTTCAAAAAGCCAAGCCATAGAACATGGATAGAAGGAAAAATAACCAAGGAACTGCAGAAGAAATAAGGAAATAAAGGGTAAAGAAAGGTGATTTGTAATGCTGAAAGAAGAAATGAGAAGCCATTGTGAAAGACTGTGAAATGGAAAATGGTATTAAATATATAAGTGTAAACAAAAGATGAAGTGAAATATCATTACTCTACGAGATGAGAAGAAACAGCCAGCTGTTTTTATGTTTCTGCCTTTACTCAAAAGATAAACTAGGAAAGGTTACCAATAACCTACACATAGGAAAAGCAAAATAATAAATATCAGTTGTGTGGAGTACATAGAATTAGTTATCATGGAGAAATGAAAAAGAAAAAAGAAAAAGTTATGTTTGGTCATTTCCCCTCAAAATCTTAGAACGTGTGTATAGAATTTAACAGGTAAATGTACAGCTATGCCATATGGTACAAACTATATTCCAGAACATTGGAAGTAAGGGATTTAGGTGTGATTCTAATAGGTAATAATATTTTTTACGTTATGTACAGCAGTTCACCATACCACTAATACACAGCAACATAACAAATGGCCTATTTTCCAAGGCATATTTTCTTATAAAATGCAGGTGGGTTATATTATTTTACTATATTGTAATACCATATTTGATAATTGCCCATTCACCAGAACATATAACTGCCAAACCCCATCATTGTGTTTAAAATAAAATCTGTTCCAAAAAAAGAAAATAAAAAAATAAAAAATAAATAAAATAAAATCTGTTCCAGTTCCAGATATTCAGATGAGAAGATTCTCTGGTTATTTGTGATGGTCTTTCCCAACAGTAAATTTTTAATTTGAGGAAAAGTTGATATTTGGAAAAGGAGGAATGAGTATCTTTAAAATTAACCACTTTGAAATATTTTTGAAAGGATTTTTAAAATGTTAATGGCAATTATTACTCTTTAGAATATTCCCTCTCTTCAGTCCAAAAATTTTTGAGGAAATTGCTTTTTATCTCTAATCAGTTTTATGCTTAATCAAAACCTTTCTTAAAACATTTCAACAAATGTGACACACTAGGAACTTTTATGTAGAAAAATGAAATGTTACTCACTATGACTAACTTCTAATGCAAATAAACCAAATGTCAAAACAATGTTGAAGTTATAAGTACAACTGCAAGCTGAGAAAAAGATTTACAGTTCTTCCCAGTCCCCCATTTATTTTATAGCTGCCATATGAGATTTTATTTCTGGATGAAAGCTGCATTGATAAAGAGGTTTAATTGTCTGTCAGTGTGCCTTATGGTGAAGTTGCTTCATTTACTTCAAGACCGAATCTCATTACCAATCCAATTCTCCAGGCTCCTCTTCATCTTAAGGCGGTGCTTAATTAGTGTAGCCGTGGCCATGAAGGCAAATACTGCGAATCTAATAGACTATTGATTTTCCATCCTTAAATAGATCAGGCACCATTCAATCATGATTATTAGCTGTCCATTAGCTGGAATTCCCCACTCTGATGGGCTGTCAACACCATCACGGCCATCTAATCAACCAATCAAGAACCAGGTAACACCTGCAAGTGGGGACCTCTTTGAAAACCATGCCTCAAATGCTCGTCTTTATTTTTTTCTTCAGAGGAGTTTCTATTCCTATCCTCATTTTTCTTATTTAGCATTTGAATAAGGCTTTCATTTCCTAACAACTATACTACTTGGAAAGAGGTGTTTGCTTTTGAAAGGTTGATTGTGTTATCTGCCGACAGGCCATAATTTTGCTCAAAACTAATTCTACCCCTTTTCCACATCTGTAATATTTTGAAAATAATCTGACACTATAAACAGTTAGAACTTGTCAAAGCAAATAGATCCTTCTAATTTTAGCAGAAAGATCTTTATTAATTTCTACTGTAGTTTTAAGAGATGATTATCATATTAAAAAGCAAGGGGGGAAATGAACATTTCACTCCCCCCACCACACATATACACGAACATTCAACAGTTAAACCAAGAGGAAAAAGAGCCTGACTGTGATTTTTTTTAAATTGCTTATCGACATAGGAGAAATCACACTTAGCAACACCTCTGTCACTGAAAAGAATGGCAACCACAAAGGCCTTCAGAGGGTAGAAAGTCTGAACTTTTGCATTTAAATTTAGAAACTCTTTGTTGTTTTTTAAAGTTATAGTATATATTATTTACTAAGATAGTCATTGTATGATGAAAATGATGGTGGTCACGTCCTCCGTCTGAAATGCCATTTCTTCTCACACCTTTCTATATGTTGAAGTTTTATTCAAGTGCCATTTTCTCTGTGAATACTCTCTAATCACACCAGTGAACACAAGTGAAATTTCTTCACTACTCACATTATCTTCTGATGTATACTATGGCTTATGTAAAAGCACTTTTCTTCCCTTCAGGGCAGGTAATATGCTTCCATTCATTCATTCATTCATTCAGGCAGTCAATCACTCTTTTAGTCATTCATCCATTTGATAAACATTTATTATAAATCTATAACACGGCAGCTACTATGCTAGGCATCAAGGAAAAATAGATGAAAGACATACACAAGTCTGTCTTTAAGAAGTTCACAGTCCTGTGAAGGAGGTGACATAAATTACAACACAGTGCCATTATTAAGTTTTTTTTTTTTTTTAAAGCTGGTATTTATTGAGGGCCTACAATGTACCAGGCACTAAACTGTGTATTTTGACCGAATTTAAAATCACAAATTACTGTTAAGTAAGCTATCATTGTTCCAATTTTATGGATAAGGAAACTGAGGCCAAAGAGAGCTAAGTAAGTACCTATGTTCACATCACATAGTTGATAGAAGGTGAAAGTGGGTGGTTTCAAAACAGTCATGCTCTTGGCCTCTTACTTGCTGCACAAGGCAATCTGTAGAAGTGTGATAGGCTTGTAACATATTTACCCAAACCAGGACAAGATACTGTCCTGTGAGGTAAAGGGGTTGCTACCCAAATGGAATGCTGAGAAAATAGACATAGTTAGGAGGCCCTAGTAAACCAGGAAAAATGGTTGCCCTACCCAGAAGGGGAACCTTTCTTACCCTTTAGAGGGATTTTAGAACACCTTTGGCAGGAGATGACTTCTGAACTGAAATTGGGAGATTTCGGAGAAAGAACACAAAGTGACTTTTTGAAATAAACTACAGCTTGTGTAAAGACCTTGTGGCTTGAGAGAGGATGGCCTGTTGGGGGAACAAATCTTAGAATTCAATAGGGCTGGAAGGTAGGATATGAGAATCAAGAAATTGGATTGTAAGTCAGGTTGGTGTAGCCAGATCATAAGGAACATTGTATGCTACACTAAGGAGGTGTGACTTCATTCAAAAGCTTTGGGAAGTGGAGCTACTGTAGGACTTTAAATGAGAGACAAGATTAGTTATGCACTTTTGGAAGATGATTCTAGCAGTGGGACAAAGCTTAATAAAAGTATGTTAAATTAAATTCATGAAAATAATTATACTTCATGGTGGACATAATAGAATAAGTGCAATTAGAATAAACCCTTTTAACATAAGAATTTGTTGATTCATGAAAAATGTGAAGCCACACTGAAAGATTCCTAAGTTGCATTCCCATGGCATGGCAAGACAGAGACAACAATAAGAGCACGAGGTCACATTGTGGGTTTTCATTTCAAGCAAAACCCTGGAAAACTCAAGGAAGATTTTCTTCCCATTTTTTGCTCAAGAAGGAAGGCAAATCCCACACTCAGTGCAAAACCTGAATAAATTAAATTATACCTTCTAACCACAGAAGTGTCTAAGAGTCAACATGGGTCATAGCAAAGGTTTAAGGCATATCTTTAAAGATGATGCATCAACCTTGACAGTTGCCCTGAGACCTTTCTGACTCCAAAAATATCAGAACTGCATCCCATCCCATAAGTGAACACTGAGAAACACTGCAACTTTTGGAACAAAAATTCATTGCCTGAGATAATGAGCTCAATAGATATTTTCAGAGCTTATCATTTTTTGAGATATATGAGCTGCCTAACAATACATTTTCTTTTACCAATAGAGCCTATTTCATACTAGCATATTCTTTTGAACTTTTTACATCGGAGATTAATTAATTAAGCCTTCTTTCTTAAATTCTTCACATATTATACTAAATGGTTAAAATGGTGGCACATATACTGAAGTTAGAATAATCAATGCTATCTATTACTAAATAAGCTTTAATCATTTTCTTTTTTTTTTTTTTAAGATTTATTTACTTATTTGACAGAGAGATAGAGGGGTCGGGAGGGGTTGGGCAGAGGGAAAGGGAGAGAGAAACCCAAGCAGACCCTGCTCTGAGCATGGAGCCAGACATGTGGTTCAATCTCATGACCCTGAGACCAGACCTGAGCTGAAACCAGGAGTTGGATGCTTTAACCAACTGCGCCACCCAGGTACCCCAAGCTTTAATCATTGTCTGTAGCTGTTTACCCAGATATAGAACTGCATTCTCTCCTTCAACCCCAGAACTACAGAGATAACCTTAAATAAAAATTAATAATACTACCACATATTTAAATGGAATCTGATGTTACATCTAATCAATGAATTCAGTGAAGTTGCAGAATATAAAAGTAACATTCAAAAATCAGTAACATTTCTGTACACTAACAACGAATTATCCAAAAAAGAAATAAAGAAAATTATCCCATTTACAATAGCATTGAAACAAATAAAGTACCAAGGAATAAATTTAACCAAGGAGGTGAAAGATCTCTATATTAAAAACTGTAAGACACTAATGAAAGAAATTGAAGAATTCACAGATAGAAAAATATTAAATGTTCATAGACTGGAAGAATCAATATTGTTTATATGCCCATACTACTCAAAGCCATCTATAGATTCCATACAATTCCTATTAAGATTCCAATGGCATTGTTTTTACAGAAGTAGAAAAACAATACTAAAATTTTTATGAAAACCACAAAAGATCCCAAATAGCCAAAGCAATCCTGAGGACAAAGAAAACTGGGAGGTGTACGGCGGGGGGGGGGGGGGGGGGGGAGGCATTATATTTCCTGATTTCAAGCTATATTATAAAGCTAGAGTAATCAAGACAGTATAGAATTGGCATAAAAACAGACACACAGACCAATGGAACAGAATTGAGAGCCCAGAAATAAACCTCAGCATATATGGTCAACTAATATTTGACATGGGAGCCAAGAATACTCAATGAAGAAAAGACAGAAAGCAGTGCCTTGGTTAAGTGTCTGACTCTTGGTTAAGTGTCTGACTCTTGGTTTCAACTCAGATCATGACCTCATGGGTAGTGGGATCGAGCCCCGTGTCAGGTTCTGCACTCAGCGGGGAGACTGCTTGAAGATTCTCTTCCTTCTGCCCCTTCCCCCATTCATATACACATTCTCTCTCTGTCTAAAATAGATAAATAAATCTTTAAAAAAAAAGAAGAAACAGATGGTCTCTTCAATAAACGGTGTTGGAAAAACTGGATATTCACATGTAAAGAATGAAAGTAAAGCCCTATCTTATATACCACTCACAAAAATTAACTTGAAATGGATTAGACTTAACAGTAAAATTGAAAACCATAAAACTCCTAGAAGGAAACAAAGGAAAAATGTTCCTTTTGTCTTGGAAATGATTTTTTTTTTTTTTTTGGTTATGACACCTAGAACAGAAACAACGGAATAAAAAATAAGTGCGGCTAAATCAAACTCAAAACCTTCTGCACAACAAAAGAAACCATCAGCAGAATAAAAAGGCAACCTACAGAATAGGAGAAAATATTTGCAAACCATATATCTGATAAGAGATTAATAACCAAAATATATAAAGAACTCATAAACTCAATAGCAATAAATAAATAAATACCCCAATTGAAAATAGGCAAAGAATCTATTCAGGTTTCAAGATATTCAAATAGCAAACAGGTACATGAATAGGTGCTCAACATCACTAATCATTAGGCCATTAGGGAAATGCAAATCAAAACTACAAGGAGACATGCCCTCATGCCTGTTAGAATGGCTATTTTCAAAAAGACAAGAGATAACAAACACCGGTGACAATGTGAAGAAAAGGGCTTCCTTGTGCACTGTTGGGATTATAAACTGGTAGTCACTAAGGAAAACACTATGGAAGTTCCTCAAAAGATTAAAAGTAGAATTACCATAGGTTCTAGCAATTCCACTTCTATATATGTATGTATGTATGCATATATATGAAACAAATCACTATGTTGAAGAGATATATGCCCATATTCATTGCAGCATTATTTAAAATCAACAAGACATGCAAACAGCCTAAATGTCCATTGACAGATAAACAGATAAATAAAAGTGGCATATATACACAATGGACTATTATTCAGCCATAAAAAGGAAGGAAATTCTGCCATTTGTGACAACCTGGATGGACCTTGAAGGCATCATGCTACATGAAAGTCAGACAGAGAAAGACAAATACTGTGTGACCTAATTTATATGTATGTAGAATCTAAAAAGAGAGAGAAGAGAGAGGTGAGATTTGTTCCCAGAGGTGGGAAGGTGAGGAGGAATTGGGTGAAGGTAGTCAAAAGGTACACACTTCTGATAAATAAGTACTGGGGGTGTAAATTACAACATGATGTAGGATATATTTGTTGTAAGATATATTTGAGAGTTCTCAAGAGAGTAAATCCTTGAAGTTCTCATATCAAAGAAAACAATTTTTTTGTATCTATGAGATGATGGATATTAACTAAACTTACCATGTAATCATTTCAAAATATATGTAAGTCAAGTCATTATGCTGTGCACCTTAAACTTAGTGCTGTATTTCAATTTTTTCTCAAATAAACTGAAAGGAAAAATCTGAATGAATGAATGAATGAATGAAATCTAAGTCTACGTAAACACTAAGCATACTTTTCAGGTGAAATCAGGGCATTTAAAAAAGTGCACTACCAAATAAAAATGGCCAGCCTCTCCCCCACATATACTGAAACCTGGAGGTTATAAACGAACTGAAACACTGCAAATTAGATATGCTCTAGCATAGCCTATTATCATGACCTGTTGTCTACAGAAGAAAATAATATTTACAATTTAAAAAATGTTGTAGGTATAAGTTATGTTATTTCAAAATGCATACATGTGGATTATCATATTCACATCTCACTACATATTTATGAGATTTGAGCCAGATGTTTATCATCTTCAAATTATAGATAAAGAAAGCTGTTTTCATGGCAGAGCTGGGATAAAATGTCTGCTTCATAACTCCTACTCTTTTCCCATGGACATCACTTTTTGATTTATACAGTTGTTTTTAAGGACTGCTTTTGGTTTTAATAGAAATGTCCAGTTTTAATAAAGTAATTTATCTTTAATATGACTATCAGAATTTCACAGCAGGGAACCCGACTTAGTTGATATCTTCACTTTGTGGCATTTTCATTCATTTAATGAGATCCTATTTAAGTCAACAAAGCTAAAGTTTCTGATATAATGCATAACTAGGCTCTTATTAATGAATTTTCTAATGGCTTATGTATTTTGGGGGGATTACTCTTTTTGGGTCTTTGTTGTAACACTCATCTGCTTTATATTCAGTTCTTTAAACTGGATGTAATTCTACCTATTAATAGTTGAGTATGCCATACTCTTGCTACTCAGAGTATGATTGATTTATGGACCAGTAGCCTTTGTGGGATTTGGTTAGAAATGCAGAGACTCAGGCTTCACACTGGACTGACTAAATCGGAATCTAAGCTTTAATAAGATGCCCAGGTGATCTGGATGCACATGAAAGTCTGAGAAATACTATTCTGTACTCAATTTAAATAGTGTATCACTGCTGAATAGGACTTCAGAAAGCAGAGACCACCAGACATCCAACATTCATACATCTTCTTATTGTCTACCATACTTGAAAAAGCATTTGAGGTGGCAGGTTTCCTGAATATGATAAAAATATTCCCCACTGCTCCTCCTTTTACCTTCACCAAATAATCTGCTAGGTGGATATAGAAGCAAATGGACACAGACATACATATATTACATAAAGAAAATTTTTATCATGCACATAATTACTTTGAATTTTCTCATTTTATTGTAAAAACAGATTTTGCAGATTTGCAAAAACTGTGAATTATGAGATACGAAATATAGATAATCAAACATACTAAGCACATAGCTATAAATGAAGGAAAAATGGGGAGGTTAATGAAACTCTCAATGGAAACAAGCCCAGTCGTAGATAATCTCATTAAGATCTTTACTACAAATAGCAACAAATTAGCAACATTATGAAGGCAATTTGTATTTAATTTTCGTTTTTATTTTTCCTGTGACTGTGTTTGCTTTCCTCCAACATTTATGGGGAACTGGTTTGATTTTATCAGATGAATGTTAATACCACCTCAGTGATATGCTGCAGAGAAAGTACTGGGAGGAGAGACAGATAAAACAGCTAATCCAGACACATACTTAGAGCTACATTAGTTAAATGGTGGGCAGTTACCGGTAACCACACCACTCACCCACTGACTATGAATTACCACCTTATTAGGGGGAAGTGGTATGGAGTGATAATGAGCGGGTGTCCTTGTTGCTAATTAGAGCTGCACCACCCCTCTGACCACTTCCATCAGTACTTGATCTCTCCACGAAACTCTGGGAGCTATTTCAGTTACTCTTTGTAACTGCTTTCTTTGTAAACTCAGAGCAAAGATTTTCTCCATTATATACTATGTTTTTATTCACAGCTGGGTACACTGACTCCAAAACATGACATAATTGTGCCCTATATTCATATCAGTTGAAATAATTTGGGATTTAATGATTGACTATTCAAAAGGTTGGGTGAGTGACTGGCGGAATTATGTTTTCAACACAGACTTGATAGAAATGACTCACATACTTTATATTAATATATAAAAACAATTCTTTGCAGATCCAAATCCAAACAATTTTTAAAAGCTCCCTTTTAAGCAATGAATATTCCATCTGACAATCTACACTGATCAAATAAATTGAACAACTGCCAAGTTTTCACTTTGGTGTTTGGTGTGTAGACCATCCAAAGTTATTCACATCCATTCACTGATTTTTGCCCTGAGGAATAAATACGAATGATTTCTAAAAGTGATTTGAGTTCTAAGCAGAGCTATACTTGAAATTCTGAATAGTTACAAAGATGAAATGATTAAGCCTTTGAAATTCCTTGCCATGAACGGAAATTTCCCATCTGCTTATTAAGAAAACATTCAGAAAATTGGATAATTATAATCATTTATATGTAGCTAGCATCTTTCTACAGTGGTTCTCATAGACCCAATGTCTCATTAACCCTCAAATCATTCCCAGGGTGGAGAAATGAAATCCTTTCGAATCTGTGGTGGCAAAAGTCATTGGTTCAAAAATCACACACACACACATACTGTTTATTTACTTCCTTAATTCACTCCAGGATATTATTTCCAAAAAGATGTTATTTGCCTTTTAAGGTACCACCTGTGAAAGTCTCAGAGTTTCTAAATACCACTGTCATTGAGGTTTCTACAAATGCAATTACATTTTTTAAAAATTCTAATAAATATTCTCAATTAAGAATGATCTTGAGAGTGCCCACCAAAATAATATATTTCAATAAGTTTTCTCAGAAATGATCACTCCTAACAAAGACCTGAATAACAAAAAAGACTAGGTGGTTTTCCATAGTTATAAGTTCTGTTATTCAAAAAAGGTACAAAATATTACTAGAAACCCTATCTCAGTCAAGTGTTCATTCTTCATGATCTAGGTATTTATTTGGGAGTTTCCACATTTATAATTTATCCATTTTCAAACTGACCTCCTATCTATTTTTGTAAAGTAGAGATATAGTCATCATCTCTTGCAATTGTCTTCCATGGCCCCTAACATTCCAGTTCGGATTACTCCCGAGTAAGGCTTACGGGTAATTTTTAAATGCATGTGTTCTCCCTAAGAATGAAAGAGACCTAGTTATTAAGCTATTCTTTTGGCATTAGCACCTATTTATTAATCATTATGTATTAGTCTATCAGATGAGCTGTCATCTGGAAATCTGGATTGTAAAAGAAAAAAGTAAATCTGGATAAATGAATGTGATTATAGGAGGTAGCAATGATAGGAGAACTGGCTCTCTTAGGAGTGGTTCTCAGGCACAGACTGGGAGAACTGTGCCATATGTTTACCTGCTCTCCCAACAGTATTTGAGGGTACAGTCTAATTTAAAGCAGATGCATACAAGACTAGTGCCACCCTATTCCAAAAAATTTTATTGATAGGCTTATTTATCAAGAGTGCTATTTGTTGGCGCAATTTGAGTTTATCCATTCATAAAACTAATGTTTCTATATTAATGTAAAATTGAGAGCCTCCAATGAACAGGGGTTGTGCTAAATGTTGAGGTTATAGTGACAATGTTACATGGTCTCTGCCTTCAAGTATTTGTAGTTCACTGGGGACCCCCAAAACTACTCATTTCATTCTACCTCTTTGGGAGTGGAGGTGATGAGAATGAATTCTGACTTCCCTCTAGAGTGTGTGTGATCAGCTTTGCCATTCAGACCTTTAAATATTAATAGAAGTTTTCTTTGGTAAAATTTCCAAACAACTGCACCTTTGGGTATTTACAAATTAATAGAGCTAGATACATTGAGTAATGAGAAAAATAGCATTCCCTAGTGGTATGATTTGGTCTTCTTTGGTCTTCTAATTTGAGACTATTCTAATCTAAGGTTATTGTGAATGTGTTGAACTCTGACATAACACTTGCGATGTTCTTTGTGACTCTTATGATGATAATATGTTTGCCGTCCATGTTCTGGGTGATGGAATTCTGATGCCAAATGCAGAGGAACCACTTGATCTTTAATGCCCATGCCACCCGAGGAAGATTTATGAAAAGAAAAAGTCACTATGTGTCTCATTTTCTTCAAAACATTTGCCAAATTTCCTTAAAATCTTCCTGAATTGAATAACTCTTCTGAAAATATTTATTTACTCTCTGATTAACAAATCAGCAAAAGTAAGGTAAGCAATATACAGATAATTAATGCTCTATTAAATAATATTTCCTAGATTATATTAATGTGCTTTAGGAAGTTTTACACTGTTAAAGTATATAAGTTATATTATTTGTCCTTGATTAAATCAGCCCAAGTTGCATGGAGGACCATTCAAGGGCCACCATGGGAGATGGGGGAAAGACCAAGTGTGTGGGGCTCCCAAATCTTTCCCATAACTGTTTTAATCACAGTAGTTCCATTTTTATCTACTTTATACATTCAGGATCCATTAAAAATGTCATATGAAAAACTACTCTACTGATAAAAATGTTTAAAAACTCACTCCTTGTATGTGATGCTTATGGTAATGCCTATAAAATATTATATTTATATGATATTATATACATATGTATGTATATGTAATACATATGTAATACATATACATTTTGATGTATTATATATGTATACAATATTATGTACATATATATTATACTATATATGTATATATGGGCTCTTGCACAGAGAGTGACTATCCTATTCTGTGTATACAGTCTGATTTAGCATACATCATTGCAACTCCTAGTGACTTTCCAAGAAGGTAATCTATAAGATGTGTGAGGATTGCCCTTAATTTGATTTTCATTGGCAACCTGTTTGTCACCAAAATTAGGTTTTTTTTCTTAAACTTAATCTAGCTCCATACCCATGTAATTTATTTTCCACAAAGCATCTTTATAACATTTACTTTTAAAACTTCCTCACCCGGTTCAAGATCTATTTGTCCATTTTTCAGACCCTGTCAAGTGAGTGACCCTTATACATTATCTTATGTCTGTCACGGTGACTGTGAAGAAACAACATGACAAGTGGGCTGAGGCAGGAAAGGCTTGTCTAGTCATAAATACACAAATGCCCCAAAGGGGTCCAGAACATTTGATACAATGGCTGTGTGCCTGATTAACTCTCTTTGCCCGTTCCTTGGGGCAGATAGAAATGGTTGGGTGCTAGGTGCCAATCTTTGATCAACCTCAGCCCTCTGACTCTTTCCAAAAGGAGGAATTATTGCTAATCAAGTCCCAAAACCCCTGAGGTTTTAAGTTACAGTCTTTGTGATTGGCTCACCTCACCATGTTTCCCTTTATTAGCTAAAAATATACACTCTTTTTTTTTTTTGAATGGAGCCAAGGAATGTTGAACAGAAAAGCAATTTATTTTCCCTATAAACACAGAGGGAGGATATTTATAGATGTTTAATAGGGTATAACAAGGGAATCCTAAAGAATAAATAATAGATACTATTGTTTATACCCTCAGGGCAGATTGCCTGAAAGAGAGAGAAGAATGAGGTTTTATAGGTTTTCTAATGATAATGTTTGAATGATTACCAAATTACAGCTAAATTATGAGACAAAGGATTAAAGATCTTTTTTATATTTTTTAAAATAACTCTTCCAATGTTTCATAATTATTAGAAATTATAACTTGGCTTTGCAAAGAAATGTGGAAACTACTGAATCTTAGTAAGTAACTGAACACTCAGCAGGAATTGGCCATGTGTGTGTCGCCATGTTAGGAGCCATGATAACTAAGAGAATACCTGCCCTTAAGATTTTTATAATTTAATAGGAGATATTAGCATGTAAATAAGAATGGAGGAACAGGAGATATGGACACGTGTCAGAAGTTATTGCAGATTTTCAGGTAAGAGACAAATAAATATGAAATAAGAATGAATCTGAGACATATTGTAAGGAGCACTGGTGTTATATGCAAACAATGAATCATGGAACACTACATCAAAGACTAATGATGTAATGTATGGTGACTAGCATAACATAATATAATAAAATTTAAAAAAAAGAATGAATCTGAGAGACCTTCAGATGGAGAAATCTATTTGGATGTATAGAGTGAAGGAGGTGAAGGACCTAAATATGATCCTCAAATTTACTCTTAGACTAGGAGGTAGATGGAGTCATTACAAGAGACAGTCAGTGTATATGGATAAGCAGCTTTGGCAGAGAAGAAATAATGAGCTGAGGAGCTTAAGGCTCCTTGAGCTGAAATGTTAGCAAGAGTTCCACAAGGAGATGTTCCGTCAGCAATTAAAACCATCCAATCCAATCATCTGAGATGGTGTCTCTGGACAAATTGAACTTTCACAAAGACACTTAAAATGACATTTTCCCTGTTCTTTATTAGTATATTCATTTAATCAGTAGGTATTTACTGGGCGTCTTCTGGGAACCAGGAGCTCTTTTAGGTACATGGAGAGGAACAAAAGAGACATGATAACCTCTCATGGAGTTTATAGTCAACTGGAGGAGGCAAACAACAAATAAGTAGATAAATAGATATATACAAAATGAGATCAAATGAGATGTACTGAAGGAAAAGAAAAGGGTAAAAAATGTATTTTTGATTTGGTAGTCAGAGACATCCTTTCTGATGAGGTGACATCTATTCTGAGACCCAAAAGATAAGAAGGAGTTGGGTATTTGAAGATTATTTTAGGCAAAAAGAACACACACACACACACACACACACGTATAACCTGAAGCCTATAAGAGCTTGTCAATTTTAGGAATGCAAGAACAATGATGTGTGAGATGAAACTGGTAGATCTGTTAAGTTTGCAATGACGGAGACTTCTAAATGGAGATGTAAAGTATGTACCAAATAAGCCAGTTTTGTCCAGTGACTGAAAAGAGGAGGGAAGTTTACTAAGATCAAAGAACTCCTTTGAAAATATAAACATTTTTCTGATTTTCATTTAACTGACATTACTCCTCCTCCCATTTTGAAGCATCTCAGTTAAATGAAGCAGAGCAGGAGTCCACTGAAGAGAATGCAGGAGTAACCCTTCATCAGATAAGCAGATCCATGCTATGAGACAAGGGAGGTGAAGTCCACATGAACTCTGTTGTGGTTGAGAATAGGGAAGCCATGTATTTAGAAATACTACCCAACAAGGAATGCATATTTTTAAGATCTGCCATTTCAAATGTGAACACAAAATTTTGTTTGCTATTTATAACACAAAATAAAACTGGCAATAGCAATCTTTAGAGTGATAATTATTGATGACCATATACAGCACAACTTCACAATTTACAAACAGCTCTTTACACATCCATTTATTTCTTACAATTATCTAGTGAGGTAGCTGTTACTATTATTATTATTTTTTTATCGAAAAGGAAACTGAGGCTCAGAGAGAAGAAAATTGCTTAGGACATTACATTTGCAAATGAAAATAGCCCAGAAGTTACCAAAATCCCACCTTTATTCCATGGTACAATAATGCCTCATAATGAAAGTTTCAAGTAGAATTTCTCACAGAGATTTATTGTGGATTAATAGAAAGCATAACCTTCAAATGTGAACCAAACCCAACAAAAACAAAACCCAGTGGATATCTGTTAAATCTTAATGACAAATGGTATAATAGTAAGCCTCAATTGTTATACGGGAAAATGAAGGTAAAGTGACAAGGAAGGACTTGAGCCACAAGCTGTACACACTTCCATCAAGCTGCAAGATGCCAACTTCACCTTGTAGCTACAGGGCCCTTAGAAGAGCTAACGAGTCCTTAAAATACAATACATATTAGATGGAAAACATTTATTTATGAAATATGTATTATTTATATAAAATATAAAATGTATATATGAAACTATATATAAACATATATATCTATTATAGTAACATTATATAAATATATAATATTTCATATAGATGGAACATCTTTAATCTATGTTTCTATACTATGCTATTTTGGGGATATCATTAATAATTTGCTTTTTAGACAATCAAATGGTATATCAATGAAATATAAAGTATCTAAAATGTTTTAAAAATATATAAAATCATCCTGTTACCCCTAGTTCTGTATGGGTTGCTACTTCTTTGAATCTAGTCTACACTATACAGAACACTAGGATATAGATTTTTACTTTCTTGGATAATGTTTATATTTATAGATTCATATAATAAATATTAATTCCTCAAATTAATTTCCACAGAAAATACAATTTCCTTGCTTAAGTTCCAAGACCATAATATTAAATTTATTGTATTATTCTCTTTAGAGATATGAGAACACAGAGAATAAAGATGATTAGCGAGAAAAAAAATACAATTATGAAATACTTGAGAATGAGTATACGTCAGGGGTGAGAGGAAACAAAGAAGCTCAATCTTTATAATAGTGGATATTAACTAAATTATTCTGACATTGGCTACAAGGATTGTCTAAGTACTAACTGCAAACCAACTAGCAGAAAAAATTATGTTTGAGGTGTTATTTAGTTATAAGGTCAAATTTGAAAAAGAGACAATCACAATCAAACACACACCTTAAATAAATGTTTCCCATGGTTTCATTTATATCAAATAAGCTAATGTGCAGCATTAACCTATTGCTAGGCATTAACATTATTGATGAATTTGTGTGTAACTATTAATCAGTTTGCTTCAGAGAGACAAACTGTTTTAATTTGTTTTCCTAACTATATTGAGATCTGCCTTTATTTCTTTCCTCTAACCAATATCTCGCTTACAGCTGGGGTTTGTATTTGCAGCTGCTTAGTTGGAAGCTGTACCTCTAAAACACCCTCATCTTCTAACAGGCTATGTGGGATCTCACTTATTAAAGAAAGCACTATTCTGAAAACATGTATCTTTATTGCTTGCACTTTTTAGCCATAACTGGATTCTGGTATCTGGTTAAATTTATTTCAGATAGATATCTCAATTCTTCTTTTTCCTTCTCTTCTGCAAAGTCGTGTGTGCTGAAAATAAGGCTCTGTGTTGGCACAATGCCTTTCTGGTTAATGCAAATGAATGGAAGATTGTATTCCTTTAGATCCCTGATGTGCCAGGCAAGGTTAAAGCTTCATTCTCATAAGAAAAGTAAGCTTTTTAAAGCCATCCCAGAATTTGATTTATTTTTGCACTCACTGTTGTTAGGTATGGTCCCTGGGACTGGCTAGCTCCGGGGAATAACAATGAGCTATGGGGCTGCTCCCTTCTAGAATCCTGGTACAGATCCCGTTCATGTTGATAATGACTTAGAGAATTTAAAGACTTGATGGATTAAAAATTGGGGGAAGGGAGAGAGATGACAGATTTGAAGTTAGAATCCATGGGCCACATTTGAATTGGCAATTGTCCATAACTTTTGAATAACCATAAGCTGAATGTTCACGATCTCTTTAGGGACACCACTACTGGACCAACTATATATCTTCATGAGATGAACAGAATTGCCATTCATTAAAGTGCTTATGCGGCAATAGACCTGGCTCCAGAGACCCACTTTCCTCTCTGAAATGAAAAAAAAAAAAAAAAATAAGGGAAATGTGATGAATAATGTCCCTTTGTGGTTTGTCTAAAAATATGAAACACAGATCCACTTATTAGTATCAGTTTCATTTAGTTTCTCTAAATTATTAAATGGTAACTTATTTTGATAATATTTCTTAATGGGAGGTAAGCACTAATTAGAGTACCTATGGAAAAAAGAAATATATTGAGGTACCAACATTCTCACATAAGCTCCCACAAAATTTTGTCTTATAATTGCTAAAAAGACAACAAATCGTATCTATCATACCATGGTACCTGTCCTCCATTTTTTGTGAATTTATTTTCTCTCTCTTTCCTTTTATACCTGTATAACTTCCTCTGTTGACCCTCTTGCCTCTGGTTTATCTCATGTGTCTTTCCCCAGATCAGAGTTCCCTTCTTTCATTTGCTAGTCCACTATTCTTACAAGCTCAAAAAAGTCACCTGTTTTTGATCTCTTATCAGAACAACTCCATTTTATATCACATATTCATGTGGCTGTGAGGTACCTGAAGAGTGCTTTGCACAAAACATATTAATTTTATTTCTCATTCTTATTTATATCCAATGCATTTTTATTTGTAATTATAATTTAGATAAATTTGTCTGTCCTTTTATATGAGAGATTTATAAGCTCAGAGATAGAGAACTCTTTTTCAACTAATGTACTTCCTTAGTACAGTATTCTTAGATTCAATTAATTTGGAGGACTTGGCCATATTTGAGGAGGCTGATAATAAGAGTGATATTATCAAAGTCTAGAGGGCAGAAAGAAGCAGAGGAATCATTGGTTAGTAATTAATCAATTAGAACTATCCTTTTAAATATATTCATAAATTTAACTGGAATTAGGTAAGTTTCATAAGGTTTTATAATATCTTAAATGCAAAAGAACCTCCCTTAAACACCCCAAACCCACAAATGTATTCCCTTTAGAAACCCAAATTTAACACCCTCACAAATATGATTTCCAGTTCCCGAGGAAAGAAAAAATAAATGATTCATCAAGCTATGTTAAAGAATGATATTTCTGGATTAAAAATGATAGTAACCACAGCATGATCTCTTTGTTAGTTTTAAAGAAGAAAACACGGTGAAAGATCAAAGAATAGTTTTGGGCATCTAGCATGGTCCCTGGCTAGATACTATACTATGCTAGCTAAAGAATGTATTTCTGCAATAAGCAAAGTTTGAAGGCAAGCTTATTATTAATGTGAGGTGTCTTTTAAGTAATTGGAAAGTATTTCCTATCATCAGGTGTAATTAAACATAAATCACCTAAATAAATTTAAAAAAAATTCACAGAGAGGAAATATATTCTGTAACTGTTAAATAAATATAGAAACCACATGAAGCACTGGTGACCAAAACAGAAAGCTATAAAAACCCACAGCTGTTTTAAAAGGTTTAACTAGACATGACCACAACCGAAGACCCTGAATCATCCATTTGCCAGATTGATTAGAGATCACCACAAATTTCATCTTGGCTTCAAAACTCCAGGTTCATTTCCTTCAGGCACCAGGTCAACCAAGATCAATCATTGCTCTGGGCAGGTCAGAGCTGTCTGGAAAAGAAATTCTACCTCACCGCCTCAGCACTCTACTTCCTCAGGGTACAACAGCTCATGGTCTAGCAACATTGCAGCATTATTTACAATTATGAAAATCAGGGCGAAAAAGCAAGTATTTTTGAAAGCCAAACATTATTCCTCTAACTTTAGAGTGAGTAAGAATCACCTGGATGGGACAGACTAGGGCCTGACATTGGCATTTCCAACTAACTCCCTGATGATGTCTATGCTGCTGGTCTGAGGACCACACTTTGAGTAGAAAGGGGCCAAAGATCGCTAGGCTTTCTGGAAGATTGTTAAGATAATCTGAAAAAAAAAAAAAAATCTTTGCTCTCTTAAATCTCCCTGTGGGTCATGTACAAATATTGCCAGTCCTCTTAGGGCTTCTGTCCTTATGTGCTCTTATATTCAAACTGAATTCTATTGGTTTGGTGACAGAGAATTCCTTTTAGTTTGGTTCTCAAATGATTGACTCTCTGATTCTGTGTGAATTGATCCAAGTGTGCTTTCCCCCTGAAATATCTTTGTGAGCCTTTCTAAAGCTATAAACAATTCTTTTCTTAAGTTTTTTCTTTTTTCTATTTAAAATTCTAACACAAAATAATTTTCACTAACTATACAGAACATTTTGTTAGTTCTTACACAGAAACCCAATGACTACACATAGGAATGTATGCTCTTCTTATAACAGGCAGGTTGACTTCTCCCCACTTGTACATCTAGCCTATCTTAGATAAGTAGAATTGTTTTTCTTTATTCCTCACTTCAGAGATAAATGAATTGAGTAGAAGTCTATGTTACAAGGCAAATGATGGCTGATTCTTAATGAAAAGCATGTCTTTATCTACTGAACTGCTTTTTGGCTGATAAAGAGTTAACATAATAAGTTAAATAAAAGTAATGGTGAATCTAGATATAGTGAATACACCACTATAAGAACCTGGGTCCACTACATATTATCTTGAAAGAAAAAAAATAGTCTGTTTATACAGTCTCTAAGGCAAATATTACTTGGCATATTTTGCTTTCTGAATGCATTTGTGAATTTGCCATAGAAATTCTGGATGCCTATCAGTGAGAGAATTGTACAATTCTTTGAACTTATGAAAGCCTGAATGCAAATTTTTTTAAGTGTTTCTCTTATTTTTTTATATTTTATTTGTTTATTTGAGAGAGAGAGAGAGAGCACAAGCGGGGGATGCAGAGGGAGAGAGAGAAGCAGACTCCCCACTGAGCAGGGAGCCCAGCATGGGGCTCCTGGGATCCCAAGACCATTGACCTGAGCTGAAGGCAGGTACTTAACCACCTAAGCCACCCAGGTGCCCCAGTCCTCTCTTATTTTTGAATAAGGCTGTCGTTTCTATGGACTCTGGATGACATGTCCTCAAACCTGAGGCACAGGTCACAATTTCATAATATTCTTTTTTTCATGATATTCTGATCAAGTTCTAGTTGAAAGAAGGAAAGCAGTGATGAAGCACAGGCTAGAGGAAGAACCACATACTGAGAATGGCTAGAGAAGTTTCCAGGGAAAATATTTTAAGCAAATGGTACCCAAAGCAGGTTATGTGTTTATTTATGAGACAAACTTCCACATCTTCCATTATTCTCTGAAGTGAATGAATGCTGATTATGCTCCAGTCCCTGGAACTATATGCATTTAAATTAAAAATCTAGAAAGTATAGTATACACTGAGGTGGGATCTATTGACTGTGTCAGTAATAGCAGCGTTTTCATTTTTCCTTTTGTAATAGAAGTCATTGCTTGTGTTCAGGATGGATTCTCGGTCTTTATTAATCTCAGCAGTGAGAGCATTTGGGATTTTAAAAGCTATTGATTTTTTTTAAAAAAGAGATCGTAGTTCTATTCTGTGTTATCCTTAACTTCTATTTCAGATCTGTCATAAAATGGGTATCCAGTGCAGAGGGTCTGGCACTTGGTGGTGCATTTTAGGCACCCTCTTTAATAAGTCTTGAAGGATCTGGGTACTCGTTTAATTTTAAGGAATAAAAATCTTGTTTTGATTAATGATTTTCCCCATTCCCCTCCCCAGCCTGTTCTTTTGACAATTTGATAAACAAGGTCCTGGATTGTGATAATAAAGTTTGCAAAAATGGGCATTTTTAATGTGTTTTTCATTTGCATATTCTCTCAGGGCCTCTAAGTAATCTATTTTCCCTTCTAGTCACATTTTTACTTTCAGTTGCCTCTGAATCTTACTGCCTTCTCTCCAGAAGTATCTGAACCTTTGTTGGCCCCTAGAATGAACTGCTTATTCTTCTTCAAATGAACCATTAACTTATGTTATTAATGTCAATATGAAATGAATCTTGAAACAAAATGGGTGTCTTTTTCCATTACTCTATGATATTACTTTATTTTACATCATGCCATTATAGGGAAAAACACAAAATGTAATGAATGCTAAGTATATATCATGTAATAAAACCTATTAAACCTTTGCTTGCATTCATAATGATTTAAAAGTCTCTGCCCTGAGCAGCAAATGGTACCAGACTGCAGGAATACAAAAGTAAAGATGACAATAAAAAAATGCTTCCTGAGATAGAGAACCTGTTTGCTTTCTTTCCCTGTTATGTAGCCTGGGATTAAGAGAATTCCATACATCACCACAATTCTCAACTCACAACTATTCAAATGAGAAAAGCATGGGGCAATGGATTCACAATTAATTATGAAGAGAAGTATAAGAATATAGGCAAATATGAATGTGCTAACATTAATTTTGCAGTGACTGTAGGTATAGCTGTGGCTTAGAACTTCACATTATATTTAAAGGTCAGGATATATAGTCATTAAAAATCCCAGGGAATGAGTGTATGAAAAGATCTAAAGCTCATATTTGGGTTTGGCTTTTGAGAATGGGAGAATCAGGCATATTTGGTAGTTAAATCATTACAAACTTGGCAACAGTATACTTTTTTTTCCTTTCATGCTATCTCTGTGGCTCAAGATAATAAAGACATTTTATGCCTTTAGCAATTTACGTATGCATTGGCAGTTTTGTAATTTTACATTTAACTACCAGAGAAAGGTGATCAGCTTGTTTTTGCTATGTTAGATATAAAACAAAATGGCCATAAGGAGACGGGTGCTTCAAACAAACTCCCACATGATTGTTAAAAACGAAGACAAAAACAGTGGTTTGTCTATGAAAAGATGATAGTATCCTTCAGAAAAAAATTTATATCACATGCTCAGATTAATTACATTTTGGTTGCTAAAAGATATCCTGAATTTTGTCTCTGAGGACGTGTAACTAATTTTTAGAAACTAATTTTTAGAAAAAAAATTACAACGTATGAACTTAATTTCATAGAGATTCTGCCAAAATCTTTTGATTTATAATAAGAAAAAATGGATTCCTATATTATAAATTATCTAAGGTTATATTTTTCAAATATTTATTTCAAATAAGGTAATACTTTGAATTTTGAAAGATTTTGAGACTTTTTTGGGAGCATAGGAGGAAAAAATCCATGAATTGTACCACAAAGGTACAGAGGGTATTACAATTTCTGTTTTCAATTGGTAAGGAAAAATTAAAACTTTCACTATTTGCAGATGACATGATACTGTATATAGAAAACCTGAAAGACTCCATCAAAAAATTGCTAGAACTGATAAACAAATTCAGTAAAGTTGCAGAATAAAAAAATCATTGTACAGAAATCTGTTGCATTTCTATACACCAATAATGAAGCAGCAGAAAGAGAAATTAAGAAAACAATCGCATTTACAATTGCACCAAAAATAAGATACTGAGGAATAAACCTAACAAAAGAGGTGAAAGACCTGTACTCTGAAAACTATAATGCTTATGAAAGAAACTGAAGATGACACAAAGAAATGAAAAGACACTCTGTGCTCATAGATTGGAATAACAAATATTGTTCAATGTCTATACTACCCAAAGCAATCTACACATTTAACACAATCCCTATCAGAATGCAACAACATTTTTCACAGAACTAGAACAAACAATCCTAAAATTTGTGTGGAACCACAAAAGACCCCAAATAGCCAAAGCAATCTTGAAAAAGAAATGCAAAGCTGGAGAAATGCAATTCCAGACTTTAAGTTGTATTACAAAACTGTAGTAATCAAAACAGTATAGTACTGACACAAAAACAGAGACATAGATAAATGGAACAGAATAGAAAATCCAGAAATAAACCCATAATTATATGTTCAATTAATCTTCAACAAAGCAGGAAAGAATATCCAATGAGAAAAAGACAGTCTCTCCAACAAATGGCTTTGGGAAAACTGGATGGCAACATGCAAAAGAAAACGAACCACTTTCTTACACTATAAATAAAATAAATTCAAAATAGATTAAAGACTTAAATGTGAGGCCTAAAACCATAAAAATCCTAGAAAAGAGCACTGGTAGTAACTTCTCTGACATCTGCCATAGCAACATTTTTCTAGATACGTCCCCTGAGGCAAGGGAAACAAAAGCAAAAATAAACTATTGGTACTATATCAGAATAAAAAGCTTCCTCATAGTGAAGGAAGCAATCAACAAACTAAAGGGAAAACTAAGGAATAGGAGAAGATATTTCCAAATGACATATCCAATAAAGGGTCAGTATCCAAAATATATAAAGAACTTCTAAAATTCAACACCCCAAAACCAAATAATCCAATTAAAAAAATGGGCAGAAGACATGAACAGACATTTCTCCAAAGAAAACATCCAGATGGCCAACAGACACATGAAAGGATGCTCATCATCACTTATCATCAGAGAAATGCAAATCAAAACTACAATGAGGTATCACCTCAATGTGTCAGAATGGCTAAAATTAAAAAACACAAGAAATAACAGGTGTTGATGAGGATGTGGAGAAAGCGGAACCCTCTTGCACTGTTGGTGGGAATGCAAACTGGTGTATTCATTTAACTAAATGTTAACTAAGTTAACTTTGGAAAAAAGTACGGAGGTTCTTCAAAAAGTTAAAAATAGAACTACCCTACAATCCAGCAATTGCACTACTGGGTATTTACCCAAAGAATACAAAAACACTAACTCAAAGGAATACATGCACCCCTATGTTTATAGCAGCATTATTTACAATAGCCAAAGTACAGAATCAGCCCAAATGCCCATCAATTGATGAATGGATAAAGAAGATGTGGTATATATACACAATGGAATACTATGCAGCCACAAAAAAGAATGAAATCTTACCATTTGCAATGAGATGGATGGAGCTAGAGTATAATGTTAAGTGAAATCAGTCAGTCAGAGAAAGACAAGCGCCATATGATTTCACTCATGTATAGAATTAGAGAAACAAAACAAATGAGCAAAGGGGAAAAAAAAAAGAGAGAGAAAGGCAAGTCAGGAAACAAACTCTTAACTATAGAGAACAAACTGATGGTTACCAGAGGGCAGGTAGTGGGGTGGGGGGAATGGATGAAATAGGTGATGGGGATTAAGGAGTACACTTGTCATGATGAGCTCAGGGTGATTAAAATAAAAACTTAAAAATTTGTTTTCAGTTTTTCTTTCCAGTTATTTTAAGTAAGTGTATGGTTTATTGAGCTGCTTATATAGAGTTATAAAATTTATATTGTTCTCTTAATTTAGCATTATGCTATATTCACTTCTCTACAGTTCTACTGAGGCTTTTTATCCTATCATGTTGAAGGCTGTCATGAATATTTTTGTATATATGACTTTTTTTCTTTAAAAGTGCATATTCAAATTATTAATAATTAATGTCTCAAGACAAGGAAAAAATTTAAAAGTCACTTGTTTAACAATCACATAGTAACACAAAACTGTATATATACATATATATAATATATATATATGTGCTTCATCAAATATTTATGAAAGGAAAAAGTGATTGCAGTTGAGAAGTTTGAACAAGTCCCGATGGATAAGAGCAAAATCACTGGAAAGGCCTATATATTGTGCAAGAAATGACTTGGATCACACTCAATCTATGAGATACAACTTTATAAAAACATATTCATAAATGAGTGATAATGAAAAGAAAATTCAGTAAAGCAACTGAAAGCCTAATAAATGCTATTTTTCTTAATTTGAATCAGGAGTTTTTAATTGCTCTATTCTAAGAAGTATATTTTCCCCAACATTTTATTTGGAAAAATTTCAAATACACAGCAAAGTCAAAAGAATACAGTAAGCATTCATATAACAACTACACCTAACACTTTATTATACTTGCTTTATCACATATGTATCCACCTACTCCTTCCTAAGGAGCAAATTTTAAGAAATAATTTTTACATATTTATAATTGTAACTTTCATGAAATTGAATTGCATTTCATAACCAATGTATATGTTAAACATGATAGAGTTGGTTTTTTTTCAAAGATTGTTTCTAACATGGTGATGATTCTTTCAAGGCTTCATAAATGACGAAACACAGTCTTAGTTTTGACCAAAAAAAAGATGAGTTATAATTCAGTCTTCCTATTAAGTTTTTTAAAAAGATATATTTCACATTTTTTAAATATTTGGAGTTAACTTTAGCAAGATTTCAAGACTGAAACATATCATTCCAGTATTAAAAACATGAATCATGTTTGAATTACAGAAGAACAGACTTTTATGGCATATAAAAGAGTGGAACAAAGATTACAGGAAGAATTTGGAGCATTAAATGTCAGGAACAGTATTTTCTCAGGGAAGTTATTAACAGGTTGACATCCCTATCTCTTTATTTAGGCCAGACAACCCTTTTCATGATTTTTTAACTTTTGAATACTCATAAACACAACCATAATAACTCCCTTTTTTTGGTTATCTGGGTTCTTTTGTATTCTGAATTCTTAGAGAACAAAGAATATGAGAATATAATTTATATGTTCAATCCCTGTGGATCTCCCCCTCCCCTCATTTTTCACTCTGTACCATCTTTCCAGAGAGTGGAAAGAAGCCTGCTGAAAAAAATAAATAAAATTAAGTTAAACCTGGAGAAAAGGCCTATGAGAAGACACATAAATTTTTATTATAATCTACTCATTAATAAATCTTCTCCAAGAACTACTGTTAGTTAAATTAATTGACTATGGCTGTATTGTAAGTGTCTGCACAATCTTAGAAAAACACGGGAAACTCAAAAGGAGAAAATGTAAAAAAAACAAACAAACCAAAAAACAAAAAAACTGTGGTTTGGAATTTTTGTATTAGTACTCAATTATCTGAAATTGTTAAGGAATCTGCTATTTCATGTAATTTTATTTCTTCCCACATCCCATCCCATACAAAAGTATTACATTAAAAAAATCTTCTAAAATGTGTGAAAAAAGTTCCTGCTTTATGAAATAGTGAATGCTAACTGCAACTTAATGATAACAACTCAGCAGAAGCATCACTTTTTTTGTATTCACTGTACTGCAAAACACAAAATTACATTTTTCTTTCAGGAGCTGTTTGTCCCTTCACAGAGTGAATGATTCTTAGGCTTTTTGTTGTTATTTTGTTTTGTTTTGTTTCATAATGCACAGCTGGTATTTCTCTGCCCTCACTATATGGCTATTGGTTCTCCCTCCTCATTCCGGCTGGAGAGCCTGTTACTAATGGCCACCATCTTTTCATTGGTTCCTTATTTGCTATGCTTATAGGGGAAAAACTGTGACCAGAGTATTAGCACTGAGTGGAAAGTAGGAATAAATCTTCTCAAGCCTTGAGAGTTTTTAAAGAATGGATTACATTAGCATCAGTACATGAACTTTCTGACATCTATTTTTTTTAATATTCAAATACTTAAAATGCATATCTTTAACTATGTTCCAAATCGTTAAGGATTTTAAGGAAGTGACCTCAAAATATGGGGTGTAACTGAATAGTATAAATCAAATTCTAAATTTTAGTTATGTGATTTCAGAGAACATTGGATGTTAGGTTGTCCTCAATTTGTACTGTATTTTTAACTACAAATTTAATCATAATAGCTAATACTATTGACTACCAACTATGTACCAGGCGCTATCTTAATTGCTTTATATACAGCAACACATCTGTTATCATAACAGACATAGGGGCTAAAAGTCTAAGTATGCACATTTTATAGATGAAGAAATGGAGGTAGAGAGAGCTGAGACAACTTGCTGAAGAGGAATCACCATTTAAGCTCAATCAGTCTGGGTCCAGAATCTCCATGCGTAACCACTTTGCTATACCATGCAAATCCACATTAACATATGTTTATCTAATAGATCTGTTATTTTCCTTTAAGAACATAATCTATGTTCATTAAGGAAAACTATAAATAAATAGAAAAAATTGTAAAACAAAATGACCAGAAATTCTGCCACATGCATTTAAAAAAAAAAAAAAAAACTGTTAACATTTTGGTGCACTTTCTTATTTTTAAAAAATTTCATAGCACTTTAAAACAAAGTTCCAATCATATTTGGTATATATTGTATATATTTTCATTCAGCTTACTGCTGTAACATAAACTCTTCCCCAAATTATTTTGTAGTCCTTTTGATCATTATTTTTGATGATGGAATAACATGCCACCAACTGCTTACCTAGTGGTCTAATTTTAAACCAAAAGTCATAGAAAAATGACTGCTACAGGGAGTGTCAACAAGGCTGGAAATATCTACCATTTCTCGTTAAACTGCTACTTTTTTTTTTTTAAGTGAATGTCTCATTGGCCCAATGATCTGATTTAAATAAGGTCTTAGGTGAAAGAATGTATTTTTAAAAAGAATGTTTGGATATCTAAAGAGGGAGGGATGGGTAGTCATATCAAGAAAGTATCGGTAATATATGTATACATCTTATAAAATCGTGTGGTTTGCCTTGTCAGAAAACCCCAACTTGAAGTTTTTATTAAAGTCGCTTAGTATTTTCACTTTAAATAGAGAAAGAGGTACACAAGTTTAATTTGAATAATGAAATCCATTTCTTAGACCCTCATTTTAATGCATATCACTAGTCAAATAAAAATAATAATGCTGTAGCCACTGTACATTTTTCTGTATCAGTCTTCCAGCCTAAACAGCTCACATTAGAACCCTCAATTGCTCTCTGGTATGAGCTAAACTGGGAAGTAGAAACATCCTTAAATTTGATTAAATAATCCAAGGTAAGCGCTTATAATTTAAGTATCCCTCTTTCCCCAAGTCATAAATAAATACAATGTATGCCTTTGTCCTTCTAATGCACACCAACGTGGAGCAATGCAGACTTTTTCTCATCCAGTTTACAACTCATGGTTAAGCATGTAGCAGAAAGATGCAGCCTACCTACTGGTGAAAATGATCTTCAAACTCAGCCGCCCACCCAACACAGCAACCAGATTCCTGGCATTTAATTTCTACAAGAACTATAGGCACGAGTTAATTTATTCTGTCTGTTATGATTGAGCATCTCTCTCTTACTGGCTATACATTTTGGATGTAGGCAGTGGTGAAATGGTTGTTTGGACAGAAATTACACCAACAGAATGGAAAGAATCAGAGTTAATACATGGAGAGCATGCACAGTCTTAAGCCAAATGCACTAACATTGTAATGAGAGAAAGGAGAACAATTTATTTACATTTACACACACCCACGTACACACATAGTTATACCATGGCATTTTGTTTCACTCAAGTAATATAATTTGCATTTTCAGAAACCCAGCTAATAGGGGCGCCTGGGTGGCTCAGTCAGTTAGTTAAGCGTCCGACTCTCAGTTTCACCTCAGTCATGATCTCAGGGTTGTGAGATTAAGCCCTGAGTCGGGTTCCGTACTCATTGTGGGATCTGCTTGAGATTTTCCCTCTGCCTTTGCTCCTCCCTCTTCCCCTTCAATAAATAAATAAATACAATCTTAAAAAAAAAAAAAAGAAATCCAGCTAATATTAGAAGTAAACATTCCTTGGATTTGTAGGTGGGAAAGGGTTTTGCAAGATACTCCTGGAGTAGGAAGTTGTAAAGAGTGACTGAAATAAAGTTTCTCTTAAAATAACACAACCAATATCACTTCTAATATAAAACAGCAGTAAACACATTTCCAGTCCTTTTCTTTTTCAGATATGATGCAAAACCGGGAAAATAACTTCCATCCGTTAAGATCGGCTTGTAAAAAATGAACCAGAGTCCTGTCGCATAGGTTGGAAGTGGCAATCAGGATTTAAGTTTGATCTTTCTTCTGACCCCAGAAGGTAAGTTCTTTCCATTAGGCTATTACTTTTTTGTTTGCTTGTTTGAAATGTCATGTGCATTCTTGTGAGGAGGATTCCTATATATACAGAAAACTAAGACAACATAGAACTTCAGAAACCACAGTCTGAATTTCTGCCCAGAAATCTTCCAATGAACAATCGATCATTATTAATACTTTAAATAAAGGCTGTTGAATTCCTCTCTTTCCTCGTCGAGCAAATTGTGCTCATTCAGGACATAACAAAATGGGGTGTTTTTCACACTTTTCTCCAAAAGGGATGAATCTAACACATGCTAGTCATCCTTTTGCAACATTACATGCTATGCAATTAGCAAAATGGCCTGTCTTATGTATGTTGCTCTCCTTTGAAAACCTCACTAAATAGTAGCTCTTT
The DNA here is from genome assembly GCF_964656455.1 of Halichoerus grypus. Classification (NCBI taxonomy): domain Eukaryota; kingdom Metazoa; phylum Chordata; class Mammalia; order Carnivora; family Phocidae; genus Halichoerus; species Halichoerus grypus. The sequence goes on from NC_135712.1 coordinate 90,091,887, forward strand.
TTCTAAAAATACAAGGGAGTCATCATATTAGATTTTTAAAATATTGTACTAAAGAAGTTTTTAGCAATATTTTTCCTCTGTACACAAAAGTATACAGCACATGCAGCACATATATGTATATAAATCATTTATAGCCTCAATGTTTAACTGTCGGGTTTTGTTCCTCTGTTCCCTACCTTCAGTGCATCAGCTTTAGGAAACAGCCTTATAATTCATTAGAGAGTAACCGCACATCTGTGAGATTTTTCTGGCTTTCATTCTCTCTAGAGACCAAATGTTTGCTATTTCGAGCTATACAAAATATGCCTTTCTTAAATGAATAATGTTAATAAAGAATTTGAGCAATGAAGATAAAGCTCTAAATATACTTTTGTCTTTGTGTTATGTGAATATTTTGTTTGTGAATATGTGAATATTCTTTGTGTTATGTGAATTTGTTTGTGAATATGTTATGTGAATATTTTCTTAGCATTTGCAACTCTCTATACAATCAGTTTTACCTGCTCTATGATCACAGCTTTAGAAAGTAAACTGCTTTCCTTAAATAAGTTTCACTTAAAAACCAAGTTAGTGAACTTTTTTTTTTTTTTTAAGATTTCACTGTTCTAGTAGTGCACTAGCCTCTTGTAAAGTTAGTCAGGGTATCTAGGTTGATGCATTCTGATCTTTATGGAGTAACACTTTCTAAGTGTATAATGCCTCATTTCCTCCCACAATATATTCTACATAATCTCATTTTAGAAATGGGAATAGATATTTTGTCTTGGAAAAAATCTATTTTTTTCTATAATTTTTCACTCGATATGTCCATCATAGTGCTCATTTAGCAGCAAAATAAGCATACGAGATACATAAAGTAAACTCAACTCTCTCCTGGAAATCAGTGTAAAATGTCATTGTTTGAACACATTAGCTTTTATTAATAGCTGCAGCAAATTCTGTAGGCTAATTGTTCATAAGCTGGCATACCTAGAGCTGCTTTGGATGAGAGAAATTTCAATTATTTAGGTACCACCATTCATGATTTCTAAGGGTTCCAACAATCTCTTAGCTTCCTCAGCTAAGTGGTGGTGCTCTTTAAAAGCAACAGGGAATACAGACAGTATACACTAGTCTACTCCCCTATCCAAAATGTACAGCCATCTAGGCAGAGGAAGTGTTATTAAACAAGAAATCTTCTTGACTCACATGTTTGATTGTTTTCGTTTAAAATATTCTGTGCCCTCTGCCAGCCTTCTCCCTGGTATTTTCTCAGTGGGTAAGCTAAATATCTTATGCTATGAAAGGTCTTTCTCATCAAAATAGAATTTAGTGACTCTTCCTTATTGGATAAGATCAGGAGCTACCTGCTATAAAGAGAGTTGTTAAAGGTATATTAGCACTAAATTAAGACTCTTTCATGGCTACACTTAGAACTATGCAAGAGAAAAGGGCAGAACCATTTCCCAAAACCTGTTTTGCTAATAGAATAAATAATCCTAAAGGCAGTTACATTATTTTTTGATTACTTGCTTTAATTACTTAAATACACGAAATATTTTTAAATATGTTATCTCTAATCTTCCCCAAACTCTGCCAGAGAGATACTATTATTTGCATTTCACACATGTAGAAATAAGAGATTAGAAATTTTAAATTGACTTATAATTAAGATTATACCAGCTAATGAAGGCTAGGTGTGGGACTTGGACCTGGACTTTTGATCTCCTTGACTTCAACATGTCTGTTTCTTCCCTACTATGATGTCTTTATTTTTGAATCTAGAAATTTCACCTTGCAAAAATTACATATGAACAGAAAACAAGAATAAAATCAAAGACTTTTATAGTTCTATGTGGGACCTCAGAGAGACCACTGAGACGCTATTGAATGTAGTGATAAGTGCAAAACAGATGCTAAGCTTGCTCAGTAATTCAGTGCCATGCTCCCCTGCACTTACTCTGCAGTATAAAACAGGAAGTTTTGTGGTGCCTGAAGCTTATTTTATTTGGGGTACTTTCCTTAAGAAAAATAACAAAAATCAAAACCCTAATGTAGGTATAAAATAAATATCTATTTAGAATAGAAAAATAAGGGGCATCTGGCTGGCTCAGTTGGAATAGCATGAGACTCTTGATCTCTGGGTCATGAGTTCGAGCCCCACACTGGGTGTAGAGATTACTTAAATAAACAAATAAAAGCTAAAAAAAAAAAAAAAAAGACTAGGAAAATAAAACACAATGAATATTGAAATCTTGGGGATTCAATATTTTTGAATGTCTGCCAGCAATACTTATAAGCAAATGGTTCATGAACTCAACTGTCCCTCTCAACCTAGAACATTGCATACCCTCCCATAACTCCCAGTACTCACAGGGGCCTGTGCAAATAAGAGGTCCTGAATATTCAGCTTTTTTAGCATCATATAAATTACTTTGAGTGTGGATGACTCAAATAGACTTCAGTAATATTACAAGTTATTCATGGTAATAAATCAGTGGGCTGCCCACATTAAATCCATGGCCACCAATAGTTTTAGAAACATATACACATGCATGCATGTGAGCATAAACAGAAATACACAAACCCTCTCACACTTTATGGTCCCAGAGGATGGACGAACTAACCCTTAACTCTCCCTGGCTGCTTCAAGAATAGCTTCAGAGAAGATAGGAAAATTTAAATGGATTGTAAAAGATGTATAAGAGTTTGTTAGGCAAAGAGAACATAGAACAGTATTTCCAGTTGAGATGAAAGCTTTAGTTGAACACGGTGGAGTATGTCTGGGTCTTCTTTGACCCATCCTGAATGATGATAATCTGGTGCAGATCTAGCCATTTTGAATTTTCAGAAAATCTCATTGATGTTTAAATAGAGTGATGGGAAGAAGGCTAAAGCTTTATATTTATATGCCCACAAAGCAGCTAAATGAATAAAAGAAGATTGAGTCTAAAGGTTAAAGATTAGATCTTAAATATGTTAAATATGTTCTAAAACTTAGAATAACATTTCCTATATCACTTCTAAAAACAATATTCATTTGAAAATAAATTATTCTTAAAATTATAAACCATTTTGTTTTAAAATTGCTAGTCAAATTTTGGACACAAGATATATATGGTAGACAAATAATATAATGTAGAATATGTTATATGTAATATAAATTATAATTTAATTGAGTTAGCAATTACAAGCTAATTGAACGATACAGTGTGGGCAGAGATACATAAAATAAAGTGTTGTTGCTTAGTTTAATTACTATCTCAGATGCTGTTACACCCACAGTAATTCTTCATACAACAATGTAAAGTGTATATTCTTAGTATAGATTAGCTGTTTCTATGCATGATTTGATACAGATCAAGTTAATTAAAGCAATGAAATTAAGAAACTAATAGCTTATTTTCAGTTCCATGGAGGCTTATATCTAAATACTGATATCCAGAAGAATCAATAATCCACATATAGATTATTTCTACGTCCTCTTTATTTTTATTTTGAGCTCTAATGGTAAAAAAAAAATTAATATCTTAAAGTAAACTTTATTTTTCTCCTAAGATATTCCTTAATATACAAATGCTTATCAGGCCTAGTGGTAAAAACTGAAGGAAAAGTCATATTAATTTCCAGAAATGTCTACTCCCACGTGGTTCCACTCTGCCCTCAACTAGAATGTGTAATTCCTGGACAAGTTATACTGCTAGCATGAGTATCAGAAATAAATTTTGTGACATTTTCAATCATGTCTGGCATTTACTTTAAAGGACCACTTAATCAAAATTACGTCTAATTTGGGGCTGATTTTCTGATTATCATTTAAATTGATTTGCTGTTTATTGATTGATTAAGGAACACAATTAGCCAATATTATGGGGTTTTAAATCATTGTCCTCATGTAATAACTTACCTTGACAGTATGCATCCTTAAAATAAATTATTGATTATATCTTAAATTTCCTAAGAGCCTAGCACATGGAAATATATATTTTTTCAAATATTAATGGAATTGCTTGCATTTTTTTAGACAAGTTAAAAATTAAGTTAGACTACCGTAAAAACACCCTTTAAATGCCACTCAAATTTGGGATGAATATTCATGGTAGGGTCTCTAATCTTCTGTCAAATAGCTCCTATAGCTCATCCAAAGTCTATTAGCTTCACTCCAAGAGATATGTGGGTAGCTAAACTTTATTCTCGTTCCATAGCGCTAAATTCAGGAATATACTTGGTTCCAGGGAAGTAGTCTTGGGAAGGCCAAGAGTGATGGATGAGAAGTTTGTTCAGAATTAAGTGAACGAGGTAACTTTATAGACTTGCAATAATATTGTGCATTGTACAGTCCTAAGGTTGATTAAAAGCTCCTGGCTCAGGGGTAGATGGTCAAGGGCATATATCTGGGCAAGGCTGTGTCTTAGCCTGCTTAACTGGTGTTTTTTAGGCTGGGCTAAAAGAAATGGTTGCGTTTTCAGAAAGTGTGATGTGACCCTTACTCACTGAGAATCATCTCCAACTGTTTCTACTAACGATGCCTCATTGGGGAAGCCCAGGAGCTTATATCAATGTTGCTGATTCTCGGCTGTCAACACTGACTCTGCTGACCTTACTTTCTATCGCTTAGAAAAAGTAAACCATGTGTAATTTGCTAAAAGTTAAAGCACGAAGTTAAATCCATGTCTGATCCTAAATATTGACTTGCATTTTGTTCCATATTTTCAATATGTTTTTGACAAGAAAATAAGTAATACCCCAGAAGTTAAACTCACTCTTTTCATCTTTTAATTGGTTGTAACTATGAGAAACAGCTTTGAACTAAATATTTCCTTTTTCATGTCTATGTTTCTACTAAAATAGATACCATTTAATTAGTGTGAAAATTATAATAATGAGCAACACCTAAACCATAGAAGCTTAATCATAAATATTAGCATGCCATCATCTTTGCCAATAGGAAATGGGTAATAACTGTGGTTCATAAGATTTGCTTAATCTCTTTATTTTTCCAAGTATTTAAACAGAGCTAATCTTAAGCAGAAGCATATGAGAGTTATCATTTACACTCTCAATCCTCCATTTGGAATCAAGTCTTATTTTGAGATGCTCCTTCTACAATGGGCTCCAAATAAACTTATGCTGCAAACATTCCCAGAAGAATCCTGTTCCTGACCTTTCCACTGCTTTCAATTTGATTGACACTTTTTTCTGCATATTACATCCATCTCTGCTTCCTACGAATTTACTGGGTAAACCAACCTTTGCTTTTAAATTGGGTGGGAGCCAACAGTTTACTATTGTTTCAATCTAGGCAACATTTACATTTTAAGTCAGGATATTATGAATATTTTAAAAATAATGGTTCTTATTTTTTTTTCAAACTACAAAGGATTGCTTTATTCTTTCAGCTGTACATCTTATGTTTTGAAAGATTTTGACTATCGCTTTTAATTTTTGTGGCAGGAAGTGATCAGAATGGGTGCTGTGATGACAAATGTGATTCAGATAAGTGTGTCAGCTCCACCAGCCACAACCCAGAAGTTTCGGTGATATCACTTAAGTTAATCTGAGCTCATTAGCATGAAATTAGGGTTGCTATACTTTCAAACAAATGTGAAGAAATAAATTAAGGTTTTCATGAGGATTTCCAAAATATTGAAAATAATCTTTTAGGCTTCACTGCTACTTATACAGACTTCTAGAAGGAAGAGAACTGAAGCAGAGAATAAGTGTCTTAATCCAAAGGAGTGATTTCAAGGTCTAGAATTTCCTACCAGTGGAGGAAATGACTTTAGGTAAATCTAATCAGCCCTATGCTCAAAATATACGCTCTTAAACATTCATCCTGACTGTATTCAGGTATTCTAAAGTGGCCTCCACATCTAAGAATTCTGAAATTCTATCTTTTAAAAGTTATTGAAATATTTGCAGCATAAACTCTTAGTTAATCTTAATGAAATAAAATACTAAAATACGTAAAAGTTGCATATAAACTTTATAATTTATTAGAACATTGTTTGGTATTAAAGGAGTGTCCTCTGTACCCCTAGTATAATTTCATTTGTGTTTTTTTCATTTGAAAACAAAACAAAACAAAGGGTTGCATTAAATTTTTTGTAGGTCCAGCTCTGACAGCCAATGTTTCTTGAATGCATTACATCTAAAATTTTCATTTTTTATTCACTTGTTATTCTCTTGAGAATCTGATTAAATAGTTGAGTTATATATTTTATATCAATATTATACAAACATAACTTATAGAATTATTTAGGTAATGAAGCCACTTGATACTTGAATAAAGTTCCATACAAGGAGGCAAGTTTCATTCAGTCACTCACTTTATTAATAAGAGAATGTAATACCCTTTACACTGGGAGCAGCAATATATCTTAAAGTCATCTTCAGTTTGAGTCATTTATGTTTCAAATACACTGCACCAGAATGAACACTGAATTATACTAGTGATTCACTCATCTATTCCCTAATTACTCATATGCCACTAGCTTCCTCATAGCTACTCTGGTTATGAACTCATTTTGGACTCCATGGTCAATTCCTTCTGTGGGGCTCTCAAACCAATACTTGACCCTTTACTTTATGCTAAAGCAGCCACACCAATACCCTTCCTTCACCCACAGTATCTTTGTCTGTTCCTGTCCTGGACTGCAAACACTGTGGGAAGCAATCAGACAACATTTACATTGGTGTTGTCCAATTTCAGCTCAGACCTCACCATTGTAACACAGTCCTCTATTTTGCTACGAGTGCCCTTGATGTGTCCGCTACGTTCATAGTTTTATTATTATAAGTTGTCAACTTATAACTCCTGAGTCTACATTTTCCAATCTTGGTCTGGATGTCCTAGTGTCATCTGTTACATAGCCAGCTCAGAATAAACTCTTCATCATCATGCCAAAGTTAGGTTTCCACTGACTTCCTCTGGTCTCTCTATAACAATACCATCTTTCAGTTCACCCAAGATCAAAACCTTCTTCTTCTTTGCTCCTTTTGCCAAGGACATAAAGTCTCTCTTCAGGATTGGGAGTCCTCATATCATACTTTCTGGTTAAGTGATTTTAGATAAATCAGTGATTCTCTGGTTCTCAAATTTCTCATTTGTAGAATGCAAAGAGCAAGCAACTACCACTCAGTGTAACCGTGAGGATTAAATACAATAATATGAAAGTTTTTTTTTTTTTACCCTAGACTTACTTTCCAAAGATGCTGTATTTATCCATTTCTGCAGCCAAGTAGCATAATTATTTTTACTTCTCTGTTCACAACCATGCACCCCTTCTACCCTTTTATTCATTCAGATCCCTCCTACATGGAATGGTCTCTAATCTCTGCTTATCAAAATCTTTCTTGAAGTCATTTCCTTGCCAGCTCCTTTAAAAGGATTTCCTGATTCCGCAACTATATCTAACCTATATATAAGCTACTTAAAAGCAGGAAAAATATTTCTATATCCTTGGAAATTCTTAGCATGATTTCTCTAAGAAAGAATAACTGAATGAACCGAGAATATATCTTACCTGCTTGCCAGACTTATATATCCATATGCCCACCTGACACCTTCTTAGAAGGAATAGTCTATTCTTGTCTTAAATTCCATGCAACAAAACTAAACTTTCATCACCTCTGCCTTAATTGATTCTATTTCCCTACATACCTAAATCCTTTAATATTCTACGAATATTTCTCTTTCAAGATCAAAAATTCAGCTATCCTGAAAAAAATTCTGATCAAATGATACAGTAACAGAAAACCAAAGGCTGCCTCAAATTCCTGTTGTTCTTCCATGTGGTCACTAAGAGATTAAAAAGTTTTCCTACTTAGACTTTCATTTTTTTAAAAAAAATTCATATCCTAGCCATGTCTTTTACTCTTAATGAGTACAACTTCATAGCAATTTATCAGTTTATATATTTAGCCATTCTTGACATTCTAATAAAAATAGTTTTAAATTAATGTTCTGATATTTAATATACAAACTTTTATATTAAAATGTCAGGGATTGTGAGGTGCGTGTTATAAATTATCTGGCAAATAATAACCAACTACAATGCATAGTTACAGTGCTTTGTCCTCAATTTAATAAGAAAAATCTTAGGCAGAATATCCTATCTAGGTTCTTTTTAATTCAGGTTTTCACAGTCTTATTTTTCTTTGAGAATTGCAGAAAAAGTCAGACTTCTGCATTGCTTCTAACCACCTAGCAAGTCATCATTTTGCTCATCTGTCCATATTGTAACAACACCACAGTAACAACTAATATTTAAGTAATGATCAATTACTATATGCCAAACTCTACCGTAAGTAATGCACATTAGCTGTCTTATTTCAACTTCTTAATCACCCTATAGGGCTATTTTATTGTTGTTTTAATTTTACAGATGAGGATACTGAGATTCAGTGATGTTTAAACCCAGGTCATTTAAGTAGTGAGTTTTAGACCTAGAACTCAAAACCTGGTCTTTCAGCCTCCAAATCCTATGTTAATAACCACTCTATTATATAGATTTTTCAGAAATAACAAGACTGAGGTTCAAACTACCTTCCTGTCACTTACCTGGCACACTAGGATGGTTTCTTTATCTTCTCCTGATCTCCATGCAAAAGCTATCTAGTCAGCTGTACCATCAGTGAGCTCCCTACATAGTCCCTTCCATGCACTACCAGCAACTCAACTGGCTGGATTTCTCTTCCAATCCAACCTTAAAGTACTCCCCTTCTCCAGAAGATGTGTGTTTAGAGAGCAAAGGTTTTATTTTCACCATATATAGGAAGAAAATATATGCTACACATGTGGGTAGGTACCTTAGGGATATCATAGCCTCCCTCAAAATTCTCCATGTGCTGTATTAATATAAACAGGAAGTCTCATTAATTACTTTTTCAAAATGTCTCCCAGGGTATTTCCTTCCTTTTCATTCCCGTTATCACGACTGGTCTGGTCACTATGATAGCCTTCTAACTTGTCTCCCTCATCTGTCAGAGTTATATTTCTAAGATACTACTTTGATCATATTACACCCAGGCTCACAACCTTCAGGACACACTTTCAATGATTTAGCCTAGTATCCAAGACAATTAAGTTCTTCCTAAGTATTTAACTTTACTTCCCCATGAGGTTCTGCTACAGATAACATATTACTTATTCTATACTTTTTGCAAAGTTGCATTTATTCTGACTTTTATATGATGGGGCTTCTCCTTACTTTTTTCAGAAACATTAAACCCCATTCTTTCTACTTCTCCAAAGCTCATGCAAGTCTCCTGTCTTCCAATGTGACCTTCTTTGAAATTCCACATCCTCCTTGACTCCATCCCATAGTTTAGCACAGAAGTACATACATATGCATACATATGTATAGCAATAACACTTTTCTCCCCACCTACTCATTTTTCTCCATAGCTAGTATGTTATAGGTGTAAGTCAATGTCTAGTGTCACACCATCCTATCTCCACGCACTTTAATTTGGAATATATTTGTTCAACAAAATGTTTTTAGTTTGACATTTCACACTAAAAATTAGAAATGTGTTTTTACTCCATCTATTATCTTAGGTATATATCATGTTAAAAAATTTAAATGAAGCAGAATTAAGGTCCATTAAAGTTAACTTGTGGCTTGGATCATTTCTATATCAAATATAACTTCTTTTCAGATACACTAACACTTTCGAAATCCATAAAATTTAAAAAAAGAACCAAGAAAGCCTACAAGTAAAATGAGTGTAAAGTGAACATTTCTGATAAGCAAATAATGTTTTGCTAATTCTAAGTGCAAAATGGACTTATGTTCAAGTCAATCACACACATGGTTTAGAAAGGAGGGTATGTCGATGTCAGAGTATCTAGCATACTGGGCTCATGGTAGCAGCCTAGGGCAGACGAAGCTTGCCAATAGATGCGTATGTATTTCATACAACACTTGCATTTCATACAACTTTTTTGCTGTGCTACCTAACTTACCAGGATGGGGCCCTAGAATACTTAGAGAAAGCAGACACTGTATACTGAACTTAAAGGAGCTCTAAAAGGCCTTTCTACTCAGAAATACTTTTCCTCTCAGCTATTTTCACAGTGCCAGAAATGCCAATTTCCAGTACTTAAAGCAAGAGCTCAGTTAAAATGCAAATGCACATACATTGCTAGAAGGAAGGAGACCAGGGGGAAAAAAGTACTCAAACCTCACCTACTTCTCTGTTCTGCATCAGGCCAGCCTGCTGAGAGGAAATCCAATGGAGCTTCAAAGTAAAGAACTAGGGTGTGCTATTCAGGACTTTTGTGTACTGATTCTCAAGACAATTTTCTGTGCTTGAACATTTCACATTGGCTTTCTTTAATATTTATGTCCTTTTGAGCTTTTCCCCAAATGCCCCAAACTATTTTCTTCAAATAGACAAATGTGATGATCCCATTTCTTAAAGGGTGTCTGAGTGTAGACATTTGGGGGCCTGGGCACAGGGTAAATCAGATGACTTAAACTCAGCAATGGAGCTGGTCTGCACAGATTTACAACAACTTTGAAATTTCTCTAGTAGATCATTGTGTGCTCATCGGTGCAGCAAAGACCTGAGAACAATTAATTTTCATAGAAATCTACTTAGATTTGCCTACCTTAACCCAATTAAAACTTCATCTAATTCAGTAATGTTACTAAAAATGTTACACTGACTTTCTACATAGACTTTTAAGTCACATTTTCTAAACAAACACCATTGTAAACCTCTGATATAAAACAGAAGAAAATCAATTCTAGATATTGAATTTACAATTATTGATCTACTATTTCTAAATACTCAGTAGAAGTAAAAGTTACCATAGTTCAGACTGCCTCGACAGTCAGTAACAATACACCCTCAAAATATATTTTAGTTTTACTAAATTCCCATTTGCATTATGATTAATTTAGTGGGGCATGGGAGGTAGAAAGGTAGATTTATCAAATTTATTTTATTCTTTCAGCAGCAGAAGAAAAAAGATCAAGATTTGCCAACTCTGACAACTTTAAACATAGCATCATTATTTACCCATTTTCCTTTGTGACTGCATTTTTTCCCCCTTTGTCTGAAGGAGTTACTTAAGGCAACTTCTTTCAGTGAAAGAGAAATAGTTATAATATTTATTAAGCAAAGAACTCAGAAGTACAGGGAATAAAAGGGTTTTAGATTAAGTGTGTCAAATACATTTCTTTGTGTTACTATTTTTATGGCCAAGAGCATCACAATCTGAGAAAAACACATTAGTGTCAGTGAGAATATTTGAAAAATTTACTTCCTATCAAATCTCTCTTCAATCAAACACCAGAACAGTCATTTGAACAGATTGCTAGTTCTGATCCTTTGTGTATAGGTCATAATTTCCCACATAAACAAATCATTCAGGTATGAAGTCCTGCCAAAACACACCTTGCTCCTAGCAAGGACCAATTTAAGTTTATCACCTAAAGAAAAAGTATGTCACAGAGACATGATTTTACCTCCAGATCATGTACTACATCTTTGCTGACAAGACACTAGTTATTTCACTACATTAGAGTTATCTATACCCTAAAAACAACCTAAATTATGAGATACATATATATATATATATATAGACACACAGATTTGCTCCATAATCCATTTAAAAGCTGTATTTAGATGGAATTAACATCAGAGTCAACAGCAAAAGCTAAATAAAAAACTTTTTAAAAGTTTGGAATAAATTGGAATAAACTGACAGGTTACTTAAACATATTTGAAATAATTTGACTGAATATCAAATATCCTATCTTGATATACCGTCATTTTTTCCTTTGAACCAGACAATTCTGGAATTTAAAAAAAAAAAACTGTCCATAATTTTTAAGTTCCTTTATTTACTAGATTATGTATTTTAATCAAGGGGAACAGAAGAAAAAAATAAAGAATGAATTGTCTTTGCAAATTTCTATTAGGGAGTCTGTGAATTAGTCTAAGTATCACTTACATAGTGGTGAAGTTAGCATTAAGGCTGTTGTAACAGTCCTTTGAAGATCTCATTATGCTTATTTAGTTATTCAAAATTTGTCATTATGCTATCTAGTTATTCAAATTTGCTTTAAAAATACACTTCTAAAAACCCAATTTTAAACTTTGCTTTCTTTCATCTACAATATATCCTAGAAACACTTCTGGATCTTTATATTGAGATATTTCTCATTGTTTTCCATGGTTTCATAGTTGTCCATTGTGTGAATGTATAATAGTTCCTGCACACTGTGTTTCCTAGGAGATTATCCATGCTGTCTCAGTTTTCTAATCTATTTGCAGAGTTAGGCAAAGTAGTCTCGTGATTTTTAGTTTTTCTGCTTCAATATATAATAAGATACATCTTACTTCCTTTTATTTTTTATTGTCCTCCTTTTCCTCAATCAAGACAGATAGTGGTTTAGTTAATTTGTTGATGTTTCAAAATGCCAAACGTTTGATGTGTTTATTATTTCTACTATTTTCCCTTTTCTACTTAATTAACTTCAGTCTCTTCATTTTTTCCCCCAGCTTGATTTGTTGTTGTGTTTCTACCTTTCTGGGTTGAGAAATTAATTAATTTATCCCATTCTTTCATCTTTATTGGTACAAATATTTAAGGTTATGAATTTTCCTCAGTTCACTGCTTTATTTGTATCACATGGGTTTGAATATGTGGAATAATAGTATTAATTTTTGAAAATTCTCAAATTAGGGTTTATATTTCTCTTTTTCCTCTAGAGTTGTTTAATAGATAATTCTAATATTTCCAGGTAGAACAAGCCTTTTTAAATTGATTTCCAGTTTTGTTATGTATTGATAAGAAAATGTTGATATTACTAAAACTTTATTGTAGCACACTAAAATTTTCTTTATAACCCAATAAATGGTCAATTTTTATTAATGTTACAAGAGTACCTGAGAATGTATATGCTCTATTATCATGATGTAAATTTCACTATATCTTTATAATATCTACCTGATTATGTTATTTAGTTCTTCTATTTCTATGTCATTTTGTCCTTAGAGAAAGAATGACATATTAAAGTCTTATTTAACTTTGCCATGACATTTTATTTATTTATTTTAAATTTTTCTTTATTTAATTCTTTATTTGACACACACTGTTACATTAGCTTCAGGTGTACAACATAGTGATTCAACTTCTCTATATGTAGTTATGTTATGCTCACCACAGTGTAGCTATCATCTGTCACCATACAATGCTATTACAATATCATCGACTATTCCCTATGTTGTGCCTTTTATTCCCATGACTTATTTATTCCATAAGTGGAAGCCTGTATCTCCCACTCCCCTTCACCTATTTCACCTAATCCCCATCCTGTCTTCCCATCTGTAACCATCAGTTTGTTCTCTACTTATAGGTCTGGTTCTGCTTTCTGTTTGTCTGTCTATTCATTTGTTCTTTTTTTTTTTAAAGATTCCATATGAGTGAGATCCTATGGTATTTGTCTTTCTCAGTCTGACTTATTTCACCTAGCATAATACTGTCTAGGTCCATCCATGTTATTGCAAATATTTGCCTTACTATTTTAAATCTGCAGTACTAGAAATTAAAATGAAAGAGCTATGCCCTTCCGAAGAGTTGCATGCCCATATGTTAAGGAATTTCATAGTATGATAAACCTTACCTATCTCTTAACTCATCCTGAGACATCTCCCTGAAATTCATACTCTAATATTAAAATATTAAATGCTTTTCAGACCATCTTACTCATATATTTTTTATTCCTGCTCCTTGGATCAACTTTCCTTGCCCAGAAAACCCATTTCATCTACACCAGCTGCTTCTTCCTCTTTCTTCCTTTAGTGAAGTCTTCCTTATCCACTTAAGAAGTGAATTAGTCCCCCCCACTCCAGGTTGCACAAAACATCATACATAGTTTTACTTAAGTACTTATCATACTGGATTGTAATGTTTTATTTCCTCTACTCTTCTTTCACCTCCTCTACTTAGTAGTAAGCTCTGTGAAGGCAAGAAGCTTGCCTTCTTTACTTTTACATCTGAAGAGTCTCATACAGTATGTGGTACATAGAAGAGCTTCAATAAATATTTGGTATATGGTGAATCAATTAATTCTAAAAACCCTGAGTGTTTTTGGAATGCCATACCCTTAACTTATCACACTTACTCCACACAGTCACCCTGATTTCCTCTGTATAACAAAGAACCTTTTGGTAACTATTCTACTTGATATACATACAAGTATACATTTCTATTATATACATTACCATGTTGGATTGTACTTATTTTCCTAGATATCTGCTTCTTAACTAGGTAAGAGGCTCTACTCACAGAGAAAACTTTCTACAGCCTGGTATACAACAATTGCTAAGAAATTGTTGGATGCATAAGTGAATGAATGAATGAATGAATGAGATAAGTGATATTGCCAAGACAAAGACCCTAGTTGCTCTTATCAGTATTTAATGTAATGTCACACTTAGGAGAAAACAAAACAAATGTAATATTTACAATACATTGTTATCATACTTAAATTGTTAAATTAGTAGCCAGCATGTTTTTAGTATATATATTTTAATAGAAAAGGCAGTTTTTAAAGTGATTAAAAAGTAACATTAAAAATAATTATGTTTTTGTCATGATAAAGGCACTGATTTCAGCGATATTTACATTTTTGAGAAAAAAATAAATAGACAAATCATTTTCTTCTCTGAACAATGAGACCATATGAATGAATGATACAAATGACATACCGAGATAATTCTAGTTTCAAAGGCCTGTGCTATCACATTCCAGTTCATACAATTATTGTTTTCCTTTCAAGGACTACTTTCAAGCCACTAAATCATACTGTCTTCTTAGCTGACATTTAGTCAGTTAAAATTTTTAGAAAACAAAAATTTGAGAAATGTTGGGATTGTTATATGTGAACAACAATAAGAGGCACTCAAACTCTACTTGGCCCAAGGAGGTCATTTAACAGGTATTGATAAAGAAAAAAAATTAATTTCTATATAAGATAGAATGCCACCTATTGAAAATAGAACTATAGGAAGTTCTTCTATCTTAAATTATAGGCCTTAACACTTGATAAATACAAAATAAGCTTTTGGATAAAATTATCAGTAATTTCTCATTGTCCCACACTCCCAAACTTCAAAAGCTTTCTAAAAAAGTCAATTTTCTTCTAAAAATTTTCATCACTCAATTTAGATCAATGGATCTGAATCAAGTTAAAACTCCTAATAATAGTGTTAATTTTATAAATATATCTTAATGACTCTTTATCCTTCCCTAGAAAAAGCTTTTTTATCCCTCCCCCTTCACGTGTACTCCTAAAAGCCCATGTATAAATTAAAGAAACACATTGAACTAGTCTTGTGGAATATCTAGGCTTCCAATTATTTCCAAGTAAAATTCAGAGGGTTGACTTAAGTCAACAGATGGTTTGGGGCTTGTTTAAAGAAGAAATTATCTCACTCCATATGTACGCTTGTGAGATGTGCAATCAACTGCTGCACTTTTACACATAATTTCTAGAATTCCATTTTAAGAAAATGCATCCAAGGAATATTCAATGGAGAACCAGTAACTCTAAGAGTTTCTTCCCCATTCAGAGTAGCCAAGACCTTAATAGCCTACCTTGCTGGTCCTTACTAAAGAAATTGGCTTGAAGCTGCTGCTATTTTGATGCTATTTTTATCTTAAATCCTTTTAATTAATTCTGTTGATAGTTATTTTAAGCATTTTAATTAGCTATACTCACAACTCTGAACCACTGAAGCTAAAAACAATTCTGTATATCCCTTTAAGAATTAAAGTAATCCCTTATGCAACATTCTTCTGAGACAATTTTTTCATATGGGTTGCCAATACTTCTTACACTGGCAACCAGGAAGGCTGATATGCTTTATCCCTCTGGATCTACTCTTCTTTTTGGCTGGCCAATCTACAATGCATTTACCAATTCCACTGGCTTTCCTCTGAGTGTAATGACTTTCCTTGTACTCTGTTAAAAATATATCCCCACAAATCAAGAAGAAGCAGATTCAGACTAAGTGGCTGAGAAGATTTACATTCTATTGCTAACCCAGTTATTACTCTGCTGAAAACCCCATAGCATCAATATAATGAATCCCTCAAATTCTGCAGCAAGCACAATTTTTCTTCCCAACCTCATTGGCTCCCAACTTTCTGCTTGACCTTTTACAATCTGTGTGTGGCGGAACTTCATTACAACCTTTTAATGATGCACAAATGGCACACAACACCAAGGTCACGGAGGATCCCAAGTGAAAACTTTTAAAACACCACTAGAATAGATATTGAGAACTCATTTAAGAGGCAGAATAACCTTATGGGGAAATCCTATCTTAGGATTCAGTATGTCTCCCAAGGGCTTATAATGCAAAATATTGACAATGTGGTAAGTTGAATACCCTCAACAAACATTCTTTAGAGGAAAAGAATCTGATTTCTCAAGCTATAAAAGGCTAAGGGATCTTAAATGGCTCCTTTGGTGTCCTATCTCAGTACTGGAAGGATAATAGCTTTAGAATTCTAACCCAGACAGGTTTCATTATATAATTCACAACATTGATGTAAGTTCAGGAAGCCAACACTTTTATATATTTTTTTCTTATCAGCTTGAGCCAGAAAAAAAGCACTTCAAAATCCCATTGTAAAGTAAGTTAAGAATGTGAAAAGCACAAAATTACAACATAGCTCTTCACATGATTGATTGAAAGTGGAGGAATCTTGAAGGCCTTGGAGCAAGCAAGTTGAATTCAGGACAGGATGGGATGTGGCAAGAAAGAAGAAGGGAGAATTTGATTCTGATCAGTAATCTCCTTCAAGAAGAATGAATATTTGCTTGAGGAGGAAGAGAGTAAAGGGAAAGAGCCTCAAGAAAAAGCTTAGTTCCACTTGCTTTAAATCTTATTGCTCAAAGAGAGTGAAGGAGAACACATGATCTGGTTCTTTTTTTTGCAATTTTGAATCACTTGCAGGGTTGGTTCCCATTTTCTCTTTTTCCTATCCTACCTCTTCTTCTTCTTTCTCTATTTTTCACATCAATTAAAAAAATCCAAGTTATATTACACATGGCTGAGATTGTGTGATCTGCTAACATAGGAGATACAGAGGCCTGTTCAGGTTTAATTAGAAAAGGGGAAACATTCCAATTCACTGCACCTCCTACTACTTTCATCCCCCAACTCAAATTTTTATTACAGAGTATATACTGAGAACCATGTGAAGACACAAATGAAAAATGATAGAGTCTCTGAAGACCTCTAGTCTAACAGTGGAGGTACCGTGATGACCATCCTCAATGCCTAAAAAATGCCAAGTAATTTCTATGGGTGCCTCTCCTCCAATTCACACGTAAACCAGCAGTTTTATAGAGGGCAAAGACGAGAGTTCAGAAGCCACAGAAACTGGTTCTAAACCCATGAAGGCCTTGAGTGCTTAGATGCAGTGTGTACACTGAAATAAGGATGTGGGTTATGCTGCCATACACAGCCA
Source organism: Halichoerus grypus (assembly GCF_964656455.1). NCBI lineage: Eukaryota > Metazoa > Chordata > Mammalia > Carnivora > Phocidae > Halichoerus > Halichoerus grypus. Next base: position 90,109,369 of record NC_135712.1, read on the forward strand.
GCTTCAAACCTCCAGCTCAGGCCCTTGTTAGGCATGTGAATTCAGCATAATTACTTAACTTCTCTGTGTCCCAGTTCCTTCCTGTCAATTTGTAATAGCATATAGAGCTAATCCATACAGAGCTTCTTGCACAGAGCTTGCTACTTAATGGATTCTCTTTAAATGGTAACGGTGGTCATCATAAAGCATATGACTCGATTCAAATATTGCAAGAAGTCATGGATGTTCATTTTCACCAAGAGTCTCAACAAGTAAAAAATGGTTATCAGCTTCAAGAGCAAGAATGGTTTTCTGCAGAAAAGGTTATCTGATTTAGTTTAACACACTATTTGATGGGGAGTAAAATTGGGAATAGAAGCTGATACATTTTTTTTTATCCAAACCAAAAATTTGATGACTTAAGTTTCCCCCACACTCCCCCCAAAACCTTTCTTTTTCCCACTTGGCCATCCCTTCCCATTGGCACTGAAAATACTTTTATATGGAATAGTATCATACTATCTTTCCCATGCAAAGTTTCCTTTGAGGGCCATGACAACCCATGGCTTTATTTCATAGGCGAAGTCAATGCTTAGTGATCCCTTTACTAAATTAACTAGCCAAACTAGCCTGGGAAGAAATACCAGATTGCACCATTTACCCTGTCAGGCTCTCTGCCATTGGCTTTGGGTCCTAAGCAGTATGATGGCTGGCAGCCTTGGCAGTGAGCACAGATGGAGAATAATTGAGGTGCTCAGTTAGCACCAGGCACATTGTGGAAGCTCAGAAAAGTAAGAAACAGCAATGGGAAACTGTTCACATTCGCTCTTCATACAGCTGTTACACACATTTGTGAATATATTTGTAGATGAGATTATTCACATTTCATCCTCAAGCCTGCAGGGTTAAATGTGAAAGACCTGGCATTTGCTTTAAGAGTTCTCAACATCTTGCCCAAGAAAATGCTAAACCTTTGGCAATAAAAGTTATCTATAGACAAGGGGATATCAACAAATTCATTCTTTATGTATTCCTGCATAGAAATTTGCTGCTTTAAAATCCAAGAAAATGGTAGTGATTGTTGTAAGTAATACATTTTTGTACAATAACCATACAAAGTACATACCTACTTCTGAACTATTTTTACATATTCTGGCAGAGGTAGGTCAGGTAAAATTAATAATAAGAGATTTATTAAGATGTTTGTTAATATTTAAAATATATATGCAGGTTGATTTATGACACAAAGTCCTTCAGTAGTTTTTTGATTAGTATTCACCTCTTTACCTATGAATTCTTCGACAAATATGTGAATATCTACTTACTGTGTTTCAGGAAATTTGATGGGCCTTGGGAAATGGCAAGAAAGAGGCAGGATGATATACATGAATCTCTCTATTAGTGTTGTATGTAACATGGCACTCCTAATGCTCTTTTCCAAAATCTGTAAAAGTGAGATTCATCTGCAATGAGATGGGAAGTGTGTCCAATTCATGCACTTTTATCTAATTTAACTGAAACAGGTGCTCTTCAGTATAAATGCTTTACTTTGCCATAAAATTTCATTACAGAAGGTGTCAAAATGGTGTACAAGTAAATGGAGTTAAAGAAGTTAAATTTTCATAGTTCTAAAAAGTCAACTGTGAAAATAAAAACTGCCTCTCTAGTTAATTTCCCATGCACAGACTGCTTATACATGAATAATAATACAAAAGGCTCTGAACTCATTCACTTGACAAAGGAGGCATAAAAAATACTGGTAAATATATTCTTACCTGCCTTGTTACCACTTGCCATCTGTATTGTTACTGCATTCTACAGTCACTTCACTGCAAATGTAAAGAAATCATCTTAGCTACAACTCTCTCTTCCCTCAAAATCACAATCAATGCCCTGGGATAATGCCAATCCAAATCTTTTACTCTTCCTTCCACATCTGACTTCACAAAGATTTCTCTTCTACATCTAACAGTATCTCCTTCCTATTGTAAAAGAGGTAGAATGACTTAGCAAATTAAAGGAAATTGTTTACCCTCCACAAGCAGAGCTGGCTTTGTAATTATACTCAGGGAGTTCAACAACTTCAGTTCCCTTGCCTGAAGATGATTTCTTCTCTATATGGGAAGGTCACCCTATTTGACTGAGTTGTGCGAGGGATGCAGATGGAGAGCTGAGGTTAAAAAAAAAAAAAAAAAAAAAGGGACCCCATCTAGCAAGTCAGATAAGCAGAACCAACTCAGAAAAATCAATGGTTAATAGATGTAATAGAGGGCAGCCAGATTGCCCTCCCTCCCACTGACATCCACACCAAGACCATGGCAGGATCAATGTTACTTTCAGCCAGAGCTGGCTTTTTGTGGTAATGATAATATATGTGGAAGTTGAGAAGACTTTATAGAGGGGCATTCTTCAAATCAAGTTGCCAAGCAACTCATTTCCATGCCCTGTGGCTTGGTGAAAGTTTTCATATGTATATACAATTATAGTCTTACCTTTCTCCCTGGCCACCCCCAGACCTGGGACTGGATTGCTAGCATGGGATGCCCAGGAGTCCCTTCTGCCATATTGAAGCTCATCAGCATGTCCACAGGTGCTGGCTTTTTTTTCTGCTCAGCATTGCAGTATTAACACATGTCTAATTACCAGAAGGTTCCCTCTCCCCTACCAAAAATAGTGCCCTGACAGATCAACACCTCTAAATTTTATTGTGATAAAAAATACCTAAGTTATGACTTACTTCTTTTCTCCACTAATTACAGTCTAAGGGCAATTTAAAACCAATTAAGTTCTTACGTTTTCTTTCCCCAGTCTGCCATTAATAGGCCCTAAATTACAAGAATATAAGAAGCTGTGGAACATCAATCTACAGTCACAATACTTTCAGTAGAATTGTCATGAAATTATGGAAGGATAACGAAATGATTGGATATAATTAGGCGGTAGGGAAATAGGACCCAACTCAAAATGTCAATCAGCAAGTAATTAATCTTAAGGTAGAAAAATAGGAAAAAGAATATATACATGGCTTAAAAGGTCTTTTATAAAAACAGTATTCCCCAGGGGAATGCAAGCATCCAAAGACGAATTAGAAGCTCTTTATTATTAATTTGATCAAGTTCATGTTTACCATAATAAATGACAAATCTTCTCAATTTATTAAAACCACCTGAAAGGAGAATGGTTTCCTTAAATCTGAAATATAGCACTTGAGCTTATTTGCAAATGACATGGAGAAATTTAATGTTTTATTAAATGGTTCATTACAGGAAAATAAAAACAGAAATGGCCATTTATCTTTAAGGTTTACTCACCTTTTAAGAAAATTATGACCTTGAATTAGTAGGAAAGAAAACCCAACTAGACTATTTGTTTAAATGACATGTGACTGATAATAATTTTATATTACCTATAATTCAATAAAGAGAAAAAAATTTATTCTAGAAGGAAAAGATTTAAAAAGATCTTCCAGTTCAACTTTCTTCCCATCCATATGAACTGCCTTCAGGACCCCCAGAACCTAAATCTGAAAAAGAGAGAAAGCAAACCTATTCTGCTCTTAGTAAGAAAATACATTTCAAAGAGAATGAAGCATGAAGTAGGGGGAAAACACAGACATGAGGAATCACCCAATATACTTATCATATTGCTATGAAATACCCAAATGTATTTCTGGATTTATTTGCTCTAATATGTCATTTTAGGGCTTGATTTCTGGGGATAGACCTGTGCTCAAATTCTCTTGTGCAAATTACTTAATTTATTTGAGCTTTAGGTTCCTCATGTTTAAAAAGAAGGTAATCATAGTATCTGCTTCATAGGGATGTGAGGATTAAATTGTAGAGATGACACATGTAAAGCCCTGAGCACAATACTTGGCATGTCATCTGCTCTCAACACATATTAGCACTTACTGAAAAACACAATTTATACTTAGATTCTATTGAGACAGATACAACTGGCTGTAACCTACTTCTAAAAGAGTCATACAAAGCAAATTCAATGTCCAGTTTTACTGAATATACATACCTGACATTAAGAATGTTGATACGATTTTATGAATTTATTGGTAAGATTAAGGGGAAAAAAGTCAAGAATGGGGACAATTAATTACCGGTAACATATATGGAATGCTTATAGTGTGTCAAATGATGTTTTAACTGTTTTATACATGTCAAATTATTTAATTCTCACCAAAAACCTTGAGATAATTTCCACTGTTGCTTGTCTGACGACTCCACTAGCTGTTTGAAGATGGGGATTATGTTTTAGGAGCAGGACAGAACACAGTACGTGGCATTCAGTTGTTGCTTAAGAGATGTGAACTGAACACATGAATGAATCTTTCTAAAATGCCCCAAATCTTTAATGTTTTCACACATCCTACAAGTTAAGTCCAAATGTTTCCTTCTCCAGATTTCTCTCTAGCTTTTATCTGCCAGAGGCCCACAATTCTAGCTGCACAAGACAAGTCACAGTTCCTTGATCAGATCATAAATTCACAATCAATGCTTTTTTTTTTTTTTCCCTTGCCATTTCTACAGCCTAAAATATGTTCCTCCTTCTGATGCTTACCACCTTCTTCTCTCTACGGCTAGTTCAAATACTGCTTCTTGAGTGAAATTTTCTCTATTTTCTTCAACCAGAATAACACCTCCCTGTTCTGTTTTGCCAGAGCCATTTATATGCCCTTTGGTTCATTTGGTGTTCATTTATTCAGTAATTACATATTAAATGTCAATGATGACCACCAGGCATTTTTAGACACTGGAGAGAAAAACAGGCCTTTAAGAAGTTCATACTCAGAGAAGTGAACCTACTTGGTCAAATGCAAGTGAAATATGCAGAGGATAAGCATAGTAATGGGGCTTTGAATTATAGTCTTGGAAGGCTTTCTGGAAGAGGTAACTTGACATTCTGAGTTTTGATAGGCAAGTCAGGGATTAGTCAGGAGAAGTCAGGCTCATTCCAGGAAGGAGAAACCACAAGTGGAATGGCAGAGGGTGCCACACAGTTTGCAAATTGCAACTAATTTTAAGAGTGTTGCTTAGGGGTGCCTGGGTGGCTCAGTCATTAAGCGTCTGCCTTTGGCTCAGGTCATGATTCCAGGGTCCTTGGATCGAGCCCCGCATCGGGTTCCCTGCTCTGTGAATCCTGCTTCTCCCTCACCCACTACCCCTGCTGCTTGTGTTCCCTCTCTCGCTGTCTTTCTCTCTGTCAAAAAATAAGTAAAATCTTAAAAAAAAAAAAGAGTGTTGCTTAAGACTGTGATCCACCACCTCAACGGCAGACTGTCTGCAAGAAATAAATTCAGAGATTGGGAGTAAGTGTATAGAAACGGTTATGGAAAGTTGACCCTGTTGTGACATGAAAGCATCAGTGGACTCACTGTTGCCTTGAATATGGTATAGATCAGTTCTTGTATTGTCGAACTAGTATAGCGAGTCACATGTGGCATGAGCAGTATCCTAGTCACATGCAGTAGGACCATGGACGTGCCCACTTGGATTAGAACTAAAACAAAGAAAAGCAACAGGTCCTACAACCCAGTTTGAGAAGCACTGATTTAGAACATCTGACACATAGGAAGGTGGGATGGCGAGAAACCAAGAGAGGAAAGGGAGGGTCAGATCATCAATAGAACAAGTTTATTATAGAAGTCGTTTAATCTGTTCTTTAGGATTATAAACTCTTTGTCCATGACTGATTTTAATTTAGACATCTCTGTATTCCTCACAACTGTCCAGGTTTGTGCTATCAAATGCTTTTTGAATAAAATTATTTGTGCATATGTGTGATTTCCTGCATTGTAAGAGCCTAGCTGGGCTCCATGTAGCATTTGAGGCTTTCTTGATGTATTAGTGCTGTTGTGAAAACACGGGTAGGTTTACCTGATCTGTCAATTTTCCACTTCGTTCAGTAACTTAGAGCTCCAGGCCAGCACAGGGGATATGGCCATGAAATAGACCCAGTCTCTATTGTCAAGTGGTGTTAGTGGACACAGAGGAAGGAGCCATACTTGGGGTTCACAATGAAGTCATACTTTGAACAAATTAGCCCCTAAAAGTTCCAGTGATCTTTTCAAGACTACTTAAATTTTAGAAAGCTGTTCAGATTTGTATTGAATATGAAAAAAATATTTAAGAAGTTTGGCATAAATATGTTCCCTATATTGAACATTTTAGAATTTTCAATAATATTAAAGGAAGGCAAAAATTTTAATCAATTTTAGGCAATGTTGTGAATTTTCTTTTCTAATAACTAGACACCCAAGGAGAAAGGAGCAAAATGAAACAAAGGAGGAATTGAAGAGTAAAGGTTAGGAAAGAAAGATAAATGTTAGGGAATAGGAAAAGAGAATATAGACAGATGACTCCAGGAAGAACAAAGAAGAAAAAGGAAGGACCAAAGCAGAAAGGGAAACAATTCTTAAATGTTAGCACTTGGAGTTCAATGATCATTTAGCTTTACCGACTCCCTATTGTTCCGTTTCCATACATGAATCCATCAAAACAATGACTTCAACAGTATACAAAGGTTTACTTGGAATGGTTTCAAACTTATAGAAGTCCAGTAAAGCCAGCTGAAAAGAGTACAATCAATTAAGATGTCAAAACTGTATATAAATATGGAGCCAGTTTTAAATGGTGCATTTATAGTTAATAAAATTGTGTTAAGACCACTAAAAGCATAGATCTAAAAAATATATAACAATGAACATTTGTCTCTTGCCTCACAGTTTACAAAATACTTTCACTTTCATCATCATATTTTGTTATCATAACAGCACCGAGATCTGAGTATTATAAGGAATTTTACTCCTATATTATTGATGAACACACTGAAACTCAGAGATATTGAGGAATTGGCCCTTAATTACATGATATTAAATCTTTAAGGCAAGAGACTCACCCAACTTTTTAATGTCAATTTCAGGACACTTTCTTCAACACTCCACCATCAATATTGCTCTGACAGAATGCAATAACTCTATAAAGTCCTATACATGTGCTTTGGGAATTGCAGGAAGATAGGCATGGAGTACAAATAACCCCATTCCATAATGGTTCTCCCCGGATAAGGTAGCAATTAGTAAACTATAAAACATTACTGCCACATCTATTTTTTCAGAAGCATTGTTGATAGAGTGAGCATTGCTGCTACTTGCCCAAAGCATTTAGCAATGTAATACAATAATCTCTACTGATTAAGCCAAACTGGGGATCTTCTTAGAAGTCTCTTGATTGTGAATTTTGTTGTCAGATCCACAGTACTGAAAATCTCACAGATCTCTGCCATTAATATCAGTGACACAGATGTTAAAACTCTATACCCTCTAAAAGAAGCACCCAATTACCTCACCTTTGTCCTATTAAAGACTAATAAGATGAGAGTTTAAATAAATGATAAAATATTAGCCTCAAGGCTCCCCATCACATAAATTTGGTTAGTTCCATTTGATTTTTATTGCCATATTAAAATATATCTGTATATCACCCTATTTAATGCATTGAAATATGTGCTATAAAAATATGGCTATTCACAAAAATGTATTCAAGTTGAAAAATAAGCAGGTCCCAGAGAATTTGCTTCATGGCTTTTTAAAGTGTTGATGCTTATTTATTATAAATTATGCATTCTAAAATATATCCCTTGCTTAATTAAAAGAAAAACTCATCAATTCTCTTGTTAACTCTTCCACGAAGTTTCCAGAGAAAATAATTAATATTCTCATTGAGAAAAAGGAAAGGTAGAACAAGTAGAACATGTTATCAAAAGAACCCAGAATTATGTCAGAGTGTCTTAACACATGTACTACAAATTAATGCACTGAGTAATTTTGCCCCTATGCAACACATGCCCTCCCTTTGCTCCAGCTTGAAACAATACTCTCATTTTACATTTCCTACCTGGAACATTCGTAAACTGGTTCATAGAAAAAAAAAAAGCAAGCCCAGTGACATCTCAATATGAGCGTGAGGCTGCAAGTAAAAGAAGAAATTAACATCTTACTGAAGAATTGTTTGAAGTTTGTGCACCTTCAGCTACGTGTTAAAACAGATTATGCTACATGAAAAACTAAATTTCTCCATAGAGAGGAAGAGGATCTTTATTGGTACTGGAAAGGCAGAGAACTCAAGTATCTAGAGCTATTACTGTGAAGCCCATAAATCTACATCTCTTTTCAACAGCATTGTATTGCATCTTTATTCAGACAAATGGAAAATTATATAGAGCCAAAGCATATGAAGCTCAATTGTCTGCCAGGGGTATACTTTCCACCTGTGGGTGGGTGGGATAAAAATTTTAATGACACAAAGCATAATTCCACAGTCTTTCTGAGGCTCTCACACAAGTTAATGTCACTTACTCTAGAGGAACATCTCCTTTTATTAGTTTGATTCCATTAGTTCTCCCCGTAGCCCCAAGTTCCGTAATTACCCTTTCCTTCAGTTTTTGTGACATGCCCTGGTTTGTAAGCTTTTCAGTCCCATTCATATCCTCCAATCCCTGAAGCATCCTCCAGGCATCCATGTAGAGTTGATTGCCATACATAAGGGTAAAAGAAAGTCAGAGCCATTCCAAACTGATTGTAAGAAATCTTCCCTGCAGCCAGTTAATTCTGCTACAGCGAAAGCCAATTCACACAAAGTAAATGGGAGCTCTCTTTGGTGTTATGTGGTGGTTGACCAGCACACAAAGGAGAGAATGGAACATCTCATCAGTGAAACCCCAGACTTGGCAACCCCTGAAAGGTGACATGCCAAATCTTCATTTAGTGTCTCTTAAATTGCGGCTATAAAACTGAATCCACTTGGGACTCTTCACAAATCAGCACAATAACATTGTGAATGGCACCTGGAATTGGAAACCAACTTTAGGTGAGTCACTGTGACTCCCTGAATCCCAGTTACTTTGTCTAAGAAAACACCTTTGAAGAGTAGAATCTCTTGTTTCCTAATACCTGGAACCCCAGTACATAAAACAGGTAAAAGCAGAGTTGGTGTGGTAGAATCAGAAGGCGGGAACTAGAGGCCCTCCTACTTGGTTTCTTACCTTCTGCATTTGGCCATGAGGCAAGTCTAAGAAACATTAGATTCTCACAGAACTCTGAAAACTGTGGACTCGGTAATTTTACACACCCATCAAATCCTAACCTCCTGTGAAATGCCCCTGTAGTTTCTAGGAATTGTACCGACAACATCCTTACAAGCATTGCTGGAGGCATCCCTTGACAATGCTTCACTGGTTGTAGAATTCTAGTCAGCCAAACCTTTCCCAATATCTGACCTTTCAGCCCGGAGCTCTCTTCTCTCTGGCTGGAGTCCTCATGATCAACTGAGACAAATAGACGGAAGTAACACTACTAACCCTTAGAGCAATAAATAGCTCTAGTCCCCATTTCACCATTATAGCTTCCCTCCTCTGATTCAAGAATTTCCTTCAACATTCATGAGTTTCCCTTAAAGATATTATGAGCTGAGAGAAGAAAAAGTTTTAAAGAAACCTTTGGTCAGGAAAAGACCAAACAGCGGGGATGGTAAGGTTCCCGCAAAGGTGAGGGAAGGCCCTAGAGACCAACTTCATCTTTCAAACAAAAGCAGAGCCTCCTCTCTGCACCAAGCCACATTAGTTGTCAAACTGAGCCATAGCTTATTTAATGCAAAATGATGTACTGTTTTCTAATGGTTTATCACAGACTTTCAAGCTATGATAAATAGTAGGTCAATCTGATATATAATCATGCTAGGAAAAAGCAAAAAAAAAAAAAAGTTTCAAAATCTAAATTTAACTGAGTGGGAGTTGTTTCTTTTCATGGTCATCAATGTAGGTATGAGCCAAACGTGATTTTTCCGGGCACTCCAAGGGTCTATCCCCTAATATCAATACCACAATAGCCTATAACAGTGCCCATCCTTTTGAATTCTCGTCAGTGACCTCTAGATCTAGTGATTAGTCTTTAAAATACAATGTTATTCTATAATGCAGCTGTACATAAAGTATTGTTCATTTTTGGTATAGAATTCAGAATGTATACCTATATGCATAATTTTTCTGATTCCTTTTCATAAATGCTACAAATGGCCTCAAATTTTTATTTTAAACATTTCTCTCCTTACTTCTTAATATTGAACAGTGAACCTAAAATACTCACTTTTTCTCTTGAAATTATTTAAGGTAACATAGCACTCTTTCATCATTCTTAACTCCTAAATGCATTATCCTCTTCTATTTCCCTTTTACTCAGTATCTTTCTATCACTGTCTTTAGCCTTCCACATTAAGCATCATATTGATTATCTAGCTTCTTTTTCTCTCAATATTCTTAAACAGTTCTCTCGTGTTGGCCTGGCACATCCATCATTCTGTATCCTCTTTTAGACATGATGAATAATTGTATTTACATACTGTCCAGTTCCAGCAAATTAAAGCACCTTAGATTACTTTGGGGAAATATGTGTAATCAATTCTGACAGCATTTCTGAGATAGGTAGAAGCAAAACACCATAATCCATTTTTCCTAAGTAAGAAAGATGGCACTGGAGATAGGGAATTAGCCTTAGGTCACACTGTCATTTTCCAGTAGTTACAAACTGACATTCAATTGCTGGCCAAGTTTGTTAGCTCTCTCAGTCCTCTTCTTTCCATTTCCACTGCAACTCTCCTGGCTTAGGCCACCTCCACTATGCCATAACTGGACTTCCTACTAAGACCTCCCATCCCAGACTCTCGTTGCTTGAATTCTGCTCTATTTTGTCTAACCTGTTACTGACAGATGTGTCTTCCTGAAGAACTTCTCTGATCATACCACTTACTGGTTTTTAAACCTTCAATAGCTTCTTATCACCCAGCAAATTAAATTGAACTTTTCTTACATTAGCATTTGAGGATGTCAACCTAAGTTTTTCAAATATATCAATGACTGCTTTATATATACTCTAATACTCTACTTCACCAACATAGTTACTAGCTCTTCCCTGAAAGCCTCAAACTTTCCCACTTCCAAGTCTTTGCCCATGCCACTTCTGATACTCAGAAACACTGTCTCCTCGTCTCCGATCTAATCCTGTCACTTTGTTCTTTGGGGATCATTTTGAATATTTTAATTCTATGAATTCCATGCTGGATCTGCTAGCTATATGTAACCTATCTTTTTCAAAGGTGCAGAAAATTGTACTTGTCTTTTGGCATTTATGATAGTCTAACTTACTTTCTGTTTTTTTTTAATCATTTTTCATGGATTATAAAATATTTTTTAGGAAAAAAAAATTTTAAAGCAATAACTATTTGCCTTATTTTACAAAACCTTCAGTGTTACCTAGCACCTATAATTACTTATCTAATAAAAATTCTCTATGTATTTAACTTGACTTCATTAATTATATTTCATCAGACTTAACATATCCTATCCTCAAGTATTCTTTTTCATTACAATTCATAAAATCATCATTTATCATTGTATCCTCTTTAAATTCTTGAACTCTGTTTTTCTGTATCACTATTGTTGGTTCCTCTTTCATCTCTTAATTCTGGCATTCCTTATGGATTAGTACATCCATCCCATGGATTGATTCTTGTTTCTTATTTACACATACCCTCCAGGAGAAGTTCTTTCTCTCATAGCTGTAGCTTGTGACACATGACACTAACCTACAAGGTTGTTTGTTGTTGTTGTTGTTGTTGTTTCAGCCCTGATCATTCTCTGTTGCCTTCTTTTTAAATGACTCTTTAAAATTTCTGCTAGGATGTCAACTTTTTTTTTTTTTTTAAGATTTTATTTATTTATTTGACAGAGAGAGAGACAGCGAGAGAGGGAACACAAGCAGGGGGAGTGGGAGAGGGAGAAGCAGGCCTCCCGCGGAGCAGGGAGCCCGATGCGGGGCTCTATCCCATGAGCCGAAGGCAGACACTTAACGACCGAGCCACCCATGCGCCCCTAGGATGTCAACTTTTATGTGACCAAACTTAGTACCTCTTCCTCCAAAATTCCTTTCCATCATTGACACAAATGACTTCACCTCTCTTTGGCACATTAGGCCAAATTTTCTTCTCTAAATCATCTAATTAATCTGATCTCAGTGTGCACATGGGAAAACTAAAGCTTAGAAAGGGCAAGACACGGGTCCAAAATTACACAACACAACTGATCTGCAGATCAAGTTAATATTAAACCAGCAGCTCATCTGAGAGGATGTCTTAAAACAATTCTATGAAATTTGTTGTGTTTATAACAATAATGTGTTGAGGATGTTGACTCTCTCCCACAATGTTCTCTTCTTGAAGATAGATAAAAATCATTTCTTTCCTTGCTGAGTTCTGAGAATAGATGGGTTGCTTCCTTTGCAATGGCTTTAGTTAGACTTTCTGTAACAAACGATCAGATCTCCTTCTTATTGCCTTCTAGAAAGTTCATATTCCAGTCTTTGCCCACAAATAGCAAGTGTGTAAGACCTCAGAGCCTCTATTTTGAACCCTAGTGTCCCTTTTGGTTTCTTTCTCTTTCTTTCTTTCTCTTTCTTTCTTTCTTTCTTTTTTCTTTCTTTCTTTCTTTTCTTTCTTCTCTCTTTCTTTCTTTCTTTCTTTCTTTCTTTCTTTCTTTCTTTCCTTTCTTTTCTTTCTTTCTTCTTTCTTTCCTTTCTTTCTTTTTTAAGGTGGGGTCAGGAAGAGGCCCAGAGAGAAGGAGAGAGAGAAACTTAGGCAGGCTCCAGGCCCAGCACAGAGCCCCACACGGGGCTCAATCTCACAACACTGAGATCATGACTTGAGCCAAAATAAAGAGTCTGATGCTTAACTGACTGAGCCCCCCAGGCACCCCTCCCTTTTGGTTTCAAATTACTTTTTCCCACCAAAATTTTCCCTTCACATAAATTTCATGAATCATCTTTGTTTTAAAGAAATAACTTACAAATTTAATCTATTTTTGGACTATGCTGAATATTTTGGGTGAATAAAACAGAATAAAAATATAAAATATATAAGTAAAATAGTGATAAAGATTGAACTAGATACAAGTTCTCTAGACTTGCAGTAGCACACCATGTCTTTTCTGGCTGTTCTTTATATTTTTTGATACATATTGCTGTGTGTGTGTGTGTGTGTGTGTGTGTGTGTATTTAAGATTTATTCGTTTTTGTATATCCTCCTATCAGCTTGTAAAATCCCCCAGGACAGAAATTGTCTTAAATTTTTTTTGCAACTTTCTCAAGCAAATATAATAGCGTGTGCATATGGTAGCAACTCAATAAGTGGATTTGGATGATTCTCAATCTTGCTAAATCCTAACTCATATCTCAATTTTCAGTCACCATCTCACTTATATATAGAATTGTCTGTCTGACCTTGGCTAAAACTGTAATCCTTTACTTGACAGAATAGATATGTAATCTTAGGGTTTACTGTAAAATAAATTTCTGTTAATGGAATCTTGTCTTCTCACTAACATGGGGAAAATGGAAAAATGTGTACTTCTTAAAAATATATAAGGCATCCAATATTTAAAATTAGAGCTACATGATAATGTTTAAACGCACATTAAGATTCAGAATATTAGCAATATTGATTTGTGCTTAATATAGGCTAAATGTTGAAAACATAGTAAGTAGAAAAATACAGAGAATCTCTGATCCAGTGGCATCTATTTTATTCTTTCTTTAATATCTCTTTCAATGTGAAGTAGAAATATTTAAAAATTTAGAAATCCTACCTGTTTATCCTCAAAAACTATCTTAATAATTATATTTTTAAATTTGTTTTTAACTTTTCAAAAACTTTACAAACATTCCTTCAAACATACTGAACAAATTTCATAGATACTTACTATTAGCTCTTATGAAATTCGTTGGATGGATGAAAACCACACTAAATAAAATTAAGGAATGAAAGCCTAATATCTTGGTCAGCAGTGGAATTCCCCCCCGATACTTCACAGACTTATAATTAATTCAACAATTTTGTTTGATCTTCACCTCAGTATTATAAAGTAGGCAGCATGAGTGCAGGGAGCACCTTATGAAATAAAGTATAAGCCTATATTTCCTGAGATAAAATCTTTAGGAAACAAATACAAAGTTGCAATGAAATTGTTTTCTTTATTCCATGTAAGCACAGAAAAGCACGTGTGGTGCACCTAGTAATATGGGCTCAAACACAGAAACAGGAGGTAACTGGAGTCCAAGAAATGTCACACTGGGGCCACTGTAGCTATAAGATGACCAGCAAATCCCACACCTTTTGCACAGCCCCATTTCCCATGCGCCAGTGCAGAGCTACAGGATGCATTAATAAGCAAACAAGGGAAAACAATTAAAAAAACTAAATCTCAGGGCTGTGAGTTTGAGCTCCATGTTGGGCATGGGGTCGACTTAAAAACACAAAAACAAAAATAGGAAAATGAGTAAATAAACTGTACTATAATGGGATAGAGTACACTCAACAATAAAAAAGGGGAATATAGTAATAGATATATGAATGTTCACTGTAAAATTCTTTCAACCTATTGATGTTTGAAAATTTTCCTAAAAAATTGTTGAAAAAATAAAAACTTTCTGATGTTCTTTCATCTTCTGGAAAAGGGTGACTTAAAATTGCTACCTAAAGAATTTTTCAGAGATAAAATGAGACAATGACATCTTAGATATATATTTTGCAAATATTTTTTCTCACTCTGTGGATGCTTATTCATTTTCTCAGTGGTGTCCTTTCATGAGCAGAAGTTTTACATTTTGATGTAGTTTATCAATTTTTCCTTTTACGATGAATGAATGAGGTGATCCACACAAAGTTGATCTCCAATAAGTGTTGGTTCTTTCATCCTTTACTTCACCTGCATTCCCCTTCAGGGTCACAGGAAGCTCCTTTCAGGGGAGTCTAGAATCCACTTCAGATTCTCCAACCTTACTTTCAACTCCTCATCCTCCTGTACAGGGTTGGAGTCACTTGCCAGAGTTTCTTTGAAGGATATCCTTGACATCTCCTAGTGACAGACTTCCTTTTCCCTCACTTTCCTCATAACACACGGAGCTCATCAGTAGATCCATGTGGACGTTCAGCCTTTTTTGGCCCCCAGCCCCTTTTCTCTCAAAAGAGAGAAGGAGCAGACAAAAAGAAAGAGAACAGAAGAATGCAGCAGGTCAACTGAGAGTCTCCTGAATGGCTGGGAGCCAGTGTCAAATGTTATGGAAAGTCAAGGAGAATTAGGACAGAAGAAAATGCCTTTGAATTGTGGGAATTGTGAATACTGACCACAGAAAGATCATTTTCAGGAAAGTGGTTGGAACATCAGAGGATTGGCCTTATTTCTATTCTGGGCTTATCAGTAGCTCAAATTCAACAAACTTTCCAGCTACTGTTGCTGCAGCTTGAAGCTCTTGCCTATTTTACTTTAGTTTCCCACATTCTTAAGCACAAAATTGTTACCACTCAATGTTCCTTATCTTCCTAAGTACAGGCAGTCACAGGCCTACAAAGGCACCACGAACACAAACGATTCCAGGTATTTGGCACCCTCACTACCAGGAATCCCGGCTGTGTTTGTTTGTCCTGGAAAGCACTCTATAGCTGTTCTCATTTTTCAGGTGTATATATTTTGTCCTTTGCAAGGAGTAAGCTCCAATGGCTTCACCGACTTACTGAGGCTTATCTTTCTTACCTAATGCCTTTTTTTCTTAAACAAACCTTTTTAAAAATTTTTTTATTATGTTATGTTAATCACCATACATTACATCATTAGTTTCTGATGCAGTGTTCCATGATTCATTGTTTGCGTATAACACCCAGTGCTCCATGCAGTACGTGCCCTCTCCAGTACCCATCACCAGGCTAACCCATCCCCCCCCAATGCTTCATCCTTAAGGGAAAAAAAAGTCACTTGGAGCCAATGAAAAGATTTTAAAAATACAAATATTAACCTAAGGATTTTAGACAGTCCTTCCCGTAGATCAACTTTTTTGAGGTAAAAAAAAAAAAATTATCTTAAGGATCTTTAGGTAAAAACTATGCGGTAACCAGCACTGAAGGCTGGATGCCTCCTTCTTAAATGACCTGCTTCTAAGGGATCCTCTCTTGTTTTCTGGAACCTGAAGAGACTCATATCATATGTAACAACTTCAGTTGAAACTAGAGCTAGCTAAGAGAATTATGTTTACATTCAAAGAGCAATTTTTGATGCTCAAGACTATGATAATTTGTATGGAGCCTATAAAAGAAAAATGCCACATGCTTTTTTTCTCAAGACTTAGGTACATGAAACAATTAAAGAACAATTCAAAATGCAAATTAATCGAGTATTACTGGGTAGTGTGTGTATGGACAGAAAAAGATAGAGGGGGCTGGACTATATTTCCTTAGTTCTTCAGCTTCCCAGAAAAGGAGATGGAAGACCTCTTTAAGAATGTGTAGGGTTAGGGCACCTGGGTGGCTCGTCGGTTAAGTGTCCAACTCTTGGTTTCCACTGGTGTTGTGATCTCAGGGTTGTGGGATCAAGCCCCCCATTGAGCCCTTCATTGACCCCCCCATTAAGCCCCTCATCAGGCTCCATGCTCAGCCTCTCCCCTGACTCACGCACTCCCTCTCTCTCTAAAATAAATAAATCTTAAAAAAAAAAAAAAAGAATGTGTAGGGCTTATGGAAGGTAACCTGGACACTCAGGAAAAGAAGCTTAAGAGATTTAGGACTGCTATAGACCCAGAACATATTTATTTTCCCCAAAACAAGTCTTTAACTCTTTGTAGTAGCTATTTTTAGTTTTTTTGGAAGAAAGGGATTTTCTTAAATTAACCAATGATAGATTCATTAGGTATCCTAGAAGAAATATTCCATAAGATAAGGCACATGCAGGAGCGATCTGAACAGTACTTGTAGAAGAAAGATAAAGGAAGTTTGGCATTAAACTTCATTATTAGTATGCACTACATGATGCAAAGACCATCTTTAGGATAAGTTGTAGAAGTGGTTTACTGCGGAGAGTCTTTTTCTGGAGTATTTCAAGTAGAGTTCATTTCCTACATCACAAGAAGGACAAAGGATATAGTTTAATTCCTTTTGATATGGTGAATGAGTTGAGAGCCAAGGGGGAGATGGAAACGGCTTACACCTCAATGAATCAGCTTAGTACACTGAGTGGAAAAAAAAAAAAACTGTCCACTAGCAACAGAATAATTAGACATTGCATTAAAAAATGTCAATTTTGACTAAAATCTAACAATCCAGTGGGGTAGTGAAGTTCCATGACTTGCTCATAGAAGCCAAATGAGATTTATAGAGTTAAAACCTGATGAGAATTATATTGTCCGAATTCACAATATCACATTCTCTTTTTATTGCCTTATTTTAGTTAATATTCTTCAGGAGGCTTCATGCCTCATAACAGTCTTTGAATAAGAAACATAATTTTCCATATTTGCAAATGTATTTGTGTCATAAAATTCATTCAATATATTTTTATCATTACTAGAAACATTAATATCAGGCATCATCTCTGCCCTTACTTTTTGCATCAATAATTCCTCCTTCAGTCTATTAAAACCACAGTCCTCATAACACCCTTCTTCAATAATGTTTCATCACACTGTCATTTGTACTTGTTATTGTTGAAATTACTACCCAGTTAACATGCTCAAAACCACTCTCTTAGCCTTCATCTGTTGCTATTAATTACTCTTTTCATGTGTTTACCCCAGAGCAAAAAAAAAAAAGGTATAAGAAATGCAAAAAATAGCATTAGTGACATGTTTACCCTTAAAAAAATTTATTGCCCTAAATTGAAACACTAAAATCAGGTTCATCCTTAACAACCTTAGCTAATATCTAGTTTCCCTTACTATTTCCTCACCGTGCTTAATACATAGTATTCTGTGTGATGGCACTGTCTAAATATACTTGTTCCATGAGCTCTATGTTATTTTTTTTAAAGATTTGTTTATTTTAGAGAGAGAGAGGGCGGGGGGGGGGGAGGGGGGAGAGAGACTCTTCAAGCAGACTCCCTGCTAAGCTCAGAGTCCCATGCTCACCCTAACATCATGACCTGTGCCGAAATCAAGAGTCAGACGCTTAACTGACTGAGTCACCCAGGCGCCTCATGAGTTCTGTTATTGAGCCTTTGGCTCAGAGGAACATTACATTGCTATTGCTTTCATCAACCTGGTGATCTCTAACATCAAGAGATAGTTTTCTCAAACTTAGTCACACTGGCGGAGATCATCCCACTTTGACAGTAAGGTGGCACACTTGTTTCTGAATTGAGCATACAGAGAAAATATCACTAGCCATACTCAGTTTTGAAACATAAACAGAGGTGAATGAAAGCATGCCTTTAAGCATAGCTTAAAACCTCTTTCCATAAATACTAAGGGTTATCAGATAGAATTTGTTTCTGCCTTGCTCCCTAGTTTTTCTCCTAGGAATTCTCAGCTTCCACACTTATAATTTGATTCAAACTTCCTCCTGTTTAATCAGGGTTGGGGTTATCCTATTAGTCTCTATTTGCATAAAAAGAACACATTGAAAGAGCCAGCTGAAAAATGAGGGAACCAGATTCATACAGAAGGGAGTATTCAGGAACTTTGCTTTTTACTTCTTGTCAGTGGTGTAGGCTACATCAAAATCACTTGCAGAATTTGTGAAATCACGTATATCTGGATCCCATCCCCAGGGTTTCTGATTCAGCAGGTCTGATGTGGGTCATGAAAAATGCATTTCTAACAAGTTCCCAGGTGATGCTGAGGCTGCCCAGACCACACCTTGAGGACCGTTGATAAATTCACCTTTCCCAGTGGTTAACCTGCCACTTCGTAATCCATGGGATTACCCCCTCCATTATCCATCTCTCTACAGGCTTCTTGCTCTCACATTTTCTCCCACCGGCCATGTAGCTTCAGATCCTGCTCACCCCCTAGTGGGCCCCCTAGTTCACTCATTCTCAAGCCCAGGTGAAAAAACATCTTCCCTGTGAAGCTTCCTCTGTACTACTTTTCTTTGTCAATCTCTAACAATTTGACCTATATCCACCTCAGCACACTTAAGCATCTATCTTTCCCACTAGACCGAGCTTTTGAAGACAGGAACCTAGACTCCTGCACTTTGTATTCCCAGAAGATAGCCTTGGACCTAGTTACAAAGCTAGTACTTACTATATAGCTACTTATAATTTCATTGGCTGTCAGGGGAAAGAAATACATTTAAGTAAAGTTTGCTTCATCCAGCTAGATGTTATCAGTTAATTAAAAAAAAAAAGGCAGAAGGAAAGGAAAGTAAGGAGCTATGTTCATACCCCTCAAAGATGCACAGGGAGGAAATGGGGAAGCCAGGTTGGGGACTTGGTTTGTTTGCCTCCAGAAGCTACAGGGTTATATTCTGACTCCCCAAATAATACAATTATTCCAGGATAGGAGAAAGACTAGAACTTTGCACTTGTGATCCCCATCCTATTGTCTTTCACCTACACCACACTGCCTCACTCAGTTGACACTGTTTTGTTTTAAGTTTATCCAAGGGGTCCAGTCAGTGTGACTCTGGGAAATAGAATTTTTGTCAGATTGTTCCTCTCAACACTGTAAATCTCATTTGGCTTCTATGAGCAACTCACTAAACTTCACTGTCCCACTTAATTGTTAGTTTGGGGTCAAAACGGAACTCCTTTATGCCTTGTCAAGTTCCTCTGCAATCAATAAACATCTAGGGTGTCCTTATCCTGATTTGTTAGAGAGAGTAATAAAATGTTTCCATAGAAGTAAGAGTGTGGCTTGAAGTAGTACTGAAATTCACCACTGGGGATACACTATTGTGTGTCAGATGATATAACACAGAAGTGGTTACAACTCTGATTATGTATGGCCTCTGCCTGGTTTGACTCTTAGCTCTGCAACTTTCAAACTGTGTGACTTTGGTATGTTACTACTTCAGCTTCTTGTGCCCTTGTCAATAAAATAGGGCTAATAATAGTACCTGATTCATACAGTTGTTACAAGCATTAAATGAGTTCATATTTGTAAAGGACCTAAAAGAGTACCTGGCATATAATAATCACTACATAAGAGTGCATTAAATAAAACTAATATGTACAAAAAACCCAAGCCAAGAAGAGTAGAGGAGGCCTGTGGCACCAACATCCAGGCTCAACTATTTGCTTGTTTCATTTTGTTTTTGAAGTCTGATCTGGGTATTATTTGCTAAGGTTCTATAGTTGATTGACAATTTTTTAAAAAAATAATATTTGTAATGTAAAATTAATGTTTTGGATTCTTGCATAAGTTAATGAATTGCTAAGTATGCTTAATAATGAAAAGACACCAACTCTCTCATTATTGTAAAGGTATCCAACTCTCTCATACTGTAAACCATGCCATTTCCCACATCAGACCAAATAATATGTTATCTGCTTTGTAATGGAAAGTATAGAAGATTGGGGATCCAAAGGGTCATGTAACCATGAATGAGGTTAGTAGCCTGAAATACTGAAGTACAGGGCAGTGATAACCAGATGTAGACTAGGCAGCATGTGAATTTCTCAGGCAGTTCCACCAGCCACACCATCAGCCCTTTTCCTTATGAAGGAGAATTACAGATCACTGGCAACGAGACGCTGGATTCTAGCCAGCCCAGCAACACTGAAGCCACACTCCTCCTAGCTCTGCTCTGCAGGGTGAGATGTTTGTGGATGATAAGCGGTAGCAGGACACCAAGACAGGAGCTGCATCAAGCGGAGACAACTCAAACTTGGCAGGCGGATGAAACATGCTAAGCACATACCAAACACATCAGGCCACTGGGAAACAGTGGAAATTCCTACCAGAAAGAGTAGCCTATGAGACAAGATGGTCACATACCATACATGGCAACAGGCTAGTGTGAAAGGTTCTGCTGATCACTCATCTCCCTAGGTCTCTTGCCTACCTGCGAGCAGTAATATGGTGAGCAGTTTTGACTAGGCTCATGTGACAATAATTAATGTGATACGAGACTAACAAACATAATGGTGTGTTGAGTGTGTTTGCAGTTTTCAAATGCTGATTTTCTGTTTGCTGTTTCAATGTATTAATAAAAGAAAATTGATGCAATGCTATTTTTTGCATTTTTATTAATCCTTATATTCAAACATGGAGCAGATGTTATATACCAATTGGATTTTCATGAAGAATAAATGAGATAATTTAAGTGAAAAAAATCTGTCACGATGTTAGACTATGCTTTATAAATAATATTCCTCTTTGAAAATCTTCCTTGTTCTGAAATTGTCTACTTCTGAAATTAACATTGCTACTCTAGCATTCTTTTGATTATGGTTAGCATGGCATGTTTTTCTCCATCCCTTAACTATTTTTTTTAAGATTTTATTTATTTATTTGACACAGAAAGAGATAGCGAGAGAGGGAACACAAGCAGGGGGAGTGGGAGAGGGAGAAGCAGGCTCCCCACCGAGCAGGGAGCCTGAAGCGGGGCTCGATCCCAGAACCCTGGGATCATGACCTGAGCCAAAGGCAGACACTTAACGACTGAGCCACCCAGGTGCCCCAACCATCCCTTAACTTTTGAACTATCTAAGTGTTTGTGTTTAAAAGTAGGTTTCTTATAGACACATATATTAGAGGCCTGTTTTTTTAATCCACTCTCAGAACTTGCCTTTTAATTGGTCTGTTTAGACTACTAGCCACTGAAGTAATTATTGCTTATTGTTGGGTTAGTATCTATCTACCTTTTCTATTTGTTACATTATTCTTTGTATATCTCTTCCCACCCCCACCCCTCTTTTTTATGCCTCCTCTGGTCTTGAAAAAAGCATTTGAATGCTTGTTTTATACAAATTAACTCATGATTATGAGCCTTGAGATTGATGTACAGAACCACATTCCCTTATCCTCAATTTCATAATTCAAAAAAGCTATAAAAATCAAGCTCTTAAAAACTTATTTTACAGCAAAACTTGACCCAATCTGAATTTATTTGGGGGCAAAACTTGACCTGACCTGACATCGCTATCCCATAGAGTGTGAGTATTCATATGTTTTGTTAGAGAAAAAATAATGTAATTTTTATTACATTAGTGCAGCCCAGTCTCCTTAGTGGTATTTTTTATGTACCATATTTCTTCCAAAAACCTGAAAAATCTGAAATACTGAAATACTGAAATACTTCTGGCTCCAAAGGGATTGTGGCCCTGTGTAAGTATTTATAACCTTTCCCTCTGACTCCTCCTACCTGCTAGGTTTTTGTTTTGCCAATTAGGGTTATAAGTGGAGCTGAAGAGCTCAAAATGAGAAATAGAAGTAGCTATACTAGGAAGAGGAAAAACTAAAACAAATCCAGAAGTTGGAGAAGAGGGTCTGAGAGAGAAAAGTTGGAGCTGTTGAGAGAATACAGCAGATGAATTTTGGAGGAAGCACTTGTCAGGATGATTGGTGGTTGGGCGCACAACCGGGTAAATAACATTTTTAGGAATTCCTTCTGGGTGTTATACTATGCAGAAACTTTAGGATAAGGTTATGCTGCTTTAAAGGTTTAGTGAAAATCAATTTTTCTTTCTTTTTTTAATGAACCTGGACCTAACTTAGACAAGTTTTATTTGGCTTACCCTTCTAAGCTATATTCTTCTTGAACACCTAGGACTCAATCAATCTCTTGCACACAAGTGTTGCTTAATAAGTGCCTTTAAATTATAATAACCCTTATTGCATGAATGTAGTATGGCATTATTTAGTATAAAAGCAGTACACAATATAGAAAGAGGGTAAAATTAGGGACTGAAAGTCTTCTAACTTAGCTTCAAGTTCTGCCTTTCCTGTTAAAAAGCTGTATAATGGAGGGGATTTTGTTTGGTTATTCGATCTCAAGTGCAGAGAATTGGGTTAACCCTTACTAATAGTTCATGCCACATGGTCATGACAAGTATTCTAATGCTATTTATTTATTCCCTCCTTTTATCCCTGACCATCTCTTTAATCCAACCTACCCCACCTTATACTCCATTATGCTTGATTTATGACCTGAGTTATGTTTGTAAAATATGGAACAATGTTGTATGTTTATCTATTCTTTATTTATATGGCTAATGTTTGTGATGTAGTCTACATTTTAGCTGAGGTTTTTTTTTTCTACTTTTTTTTTTAACTCATTATTTTTAAGATTAGCCATTTGGTTGTATGTACATATAGGGTATTAGGGTTCTAAAAATTATCTCCTTGGGGTGCCTGGGTGGCTCAGTTGGTTAAGTATCTGACTCTCGATTTTGGATCAGGTCATGATCTCAGGGTTGTGAGATCAAGCCCCATGTCAGGTTCTGCGCTGGGTATGGAGCCTGCTTAAGATTTTCTCCCAGGGCACCTGGGTGGCTCAGTCTCCATTAAGCATCTGACGTCGTTCGGCACAGGTCATGATCTCAGGGTCCTGGGATAGGGCTCCACACTCAGTGGGGAGACTGCTTGGCCCTCTGCTCTTCATCCCACTTGTGCTCTCCCTCTCTCTCTCTCTCAAATAAATAAATAAAATCTTAAAAAAAGAAGATTCTCTTTCTCACTCTCCCTCTACCCCCCCGCTCCCCCTCTCTAATATATATATATATATGTATATATATATATACATATCTCCATTAATTTTTTTATTCACTTATTCATCTGAAACTATTTATTAGTATCAAATACATTCAGGGCACAATAATGGACATAGTCTTTGGCCTCTGGGAATAGAGGACTAAACATATAACTACATCTGAAAAAAATTTTCAGTTTTTCTACTGGTTTCAATTTCTAGTAAAGGGTTTGAAACTACTGATAAAATAGCCTCCTTTCTCTCTTATAAGAAAATATTTCCCACAAAATACTAGTTGCTGTTTCTTTGTGACATTTTAAATATAGGAGTTTTGCGTAGCTAAGTTCTGCTGTGTAACCAATGTCATATGGCAGTCTTATAAGTGCTCCTCTCTGGTGATAACCTTTCCTCCAGAAAGGCTATTCAGGTTTACACTCCTATAAGCAGCACCCAAATAAGCCCAGCTTCCCACATCCTTAGCAATCTTGAGTTATTCACTTTCCCAGTTTTTGCCAACCTGATTGATACAAAATGCCTTCTCATTGTTTTAATTTGCACTTTTCCTTAGTTACTATATGCTCGTTCATTTGGGCTTCTCTTTCTGCACTTTCCTTTTCTAAATACTTTGCCCATTTTCTCTTGGGGTCATTGGGATTGTTGTTGATTTGAAGGAGTTCCTAGTATGTTCTAGATAACAATCCCCTTTATCAATTTTGAGTGCTGAATATATCTTCTGCCATCTTAAGCTGCCTATCTTTATTTTAGCTTTGGGTATAATATCCTTCATTAAACAGAATATCAATTTTCTTGCATATGCTTTGTATTCTTGGTTATGCTTTTTGAGTCATGTATAAGTCATACTTTTGTAACAAAGCAAAAGATTATAAAGTAGGCATTTAATGATTCTCAGTATTGGTGTCCTCATTTGGAAAATCTAAGTTTGGCCTACATGCTTGTTAATCAGTTTTTCGAAGTTAAATTTCTAGAAAAATCTGCAGAGTTTTATTATTAATCAGAACCGAGAGTGTACTTAAATGAGATAATATGGGTAAAGCATCTCTAATTCCTGGCCCACAGGAGGCATTATACTAAGTAGCAGTTACCATTATTACTATTAGAAGAGGTATTATTGGCCAGAAAGAGCCAAAGAAAGAAAGAATAGTATGGGTTCATGAAAAATGATGGGAGTGATTTAGAGATGACCCTTTAATTTTTATTTATCTTATGCAAGCAAATGCTGATAAAATGAAATGTGCTTATTTTCTCTTTTAAAGATTTCTAAGTGGAAGATGCCACAAAATCCAAATGGCATCACTACAGAGCCGACTGTAGTTTAATGACAGCTAGATTGACCGCACAGTGGTAATCTTATATATTGTCAATAAGCAGATAAAAGCATTCAGGGAGTCATCGGTGTTTTCGACATCATTCGTGGTGACCCTTTGGTGGGCAATCTGACTTTTACCAGCCTTTTCAATGTGTGAAAGAAGACTTCAGATTCTTCCATGGCTCTGAATGATAGCTAAAATTTTATTTTATTTTTGCCAGAAATTCCCTGGGGTGGCCTACGGAGGGCCAAATACAAATGACTGTCTTGTGTACAAAGAGAGTATTTTTCTCAGTGGGATATAGAAAGCGTGACTCTGTGAGTTGTTATATATGCACCATAAACTTCAAGTATCCCCAGTCTTAGCCTCTTTCTCATTCCTGGAAATATAATTAATTCTGCCCAGCAGATAACCTATTTTCCTGAAGAGAGACGTGGTGCTCCTATAATGCTCATTACCAGTAATACTCATTTAGCAGGCTAACATTTACTGGCAGGAATCATGAGATCTCTCTCTATTCCCCCAAATCCCTAACACTCCAATCCTTAGACCCAGTAGATACTTAAAAAATATTTGCTGACTTATCGATGATCTATGCTCTACCATGGCAGTTTAACTATGGTCAAGTCCACGTTATTATTATAGGGATGCTAGGAACACCCAAGGAGTGATGAACTTCTGGGTGGAGCGAACAAAGAAAACCCCTGGTGCCCTGTTTGGATGTTTGCAATAAAAACTAGTTTTCTCTTGTCTCTACATTAGTATCCACATGTACTCACCTGTGCCTTGTGATGTTACAAGCCTCTTTTATTCCCTAAGTTTCCACCTGTGATGGGTGGTATACAAGGAGTGCAGGGAGATGCCCTGAACCCCGCCCCCAAGTGTTATTGACAGGTGGCTCTTCCCATTTTCCAGATCCGTCTGCCCTTCACATAAAAGCCGCAGCTGCTGACTGCAGGGCCTGTCACTGTTCCCCGTTCCGCCTCTTCATCACACAGTCAGCGGGACTTTTTTGCTCAAACTTACCCTGATTCGGATTGTTCCATTGGAGTGGTCTGGCTGCGGCGGCTGCTATTTCCCAGCGATTAACATAGACATTACAGTGCTCCAACCACTCCAAGACTGAGGCAACACAGTCATCCTGGACGGCAGCCACTTCAGGGAGACCTCAGACAGATGGCTGTTTGCAGAGGGCAAAGAATTTAACAGCAGTGCCTCTCCACACTGTGATGATGGATTTCCACCTCAAAGGAAGTAATGGGCATTAATCCCCTTGAGATTTCAAGATACTCATTCTCTGCCTTTCTACCCATATCCCATTCCTCACCCTTGCAAACAGCAAGCAGATGCCAGCCAGCATTTTAGAGGCCTGAGAAGAGCGAGCTCCGAAGATTACCGAAAAGCATTGTATATATCCTGGGAGAAGGAGCCTGTCTCCAGGCCACCCCCAGCTCCGGCAGATAGCAGGTTTGTGTTCCTAGAATCATATAACTTTGCTGAACTCCTTGTTTTTTTTTCATCTGTAAAGTGGAGATGATCAATGTAACTCACCAAGTTCTGTGGATAACTGAATGAGATGTTAATACTGATTACACAGAGCAGATTCCTGGCACTCAGTAGATGCTCAGTAAACATGAGCTGCGGCAGGGAGCCACGCTGGGGCAATGGCGTGTTGCCTCTTTTATGTCCTTTTTTTAAATTTCCTTTTCCTCCTTATTTATCCATGATTCCCTCTCCCAGTAATTTATGGGTGTAATTCTTCCATATCGAATAGAGCTTCCTTTCAGATTTTTTTCCTTTTTAAGTGAAATTATAGGATGCTAAATACATAAAAAAGCACCCAAATCCTAAGTTATAGCTTGATGAACTTTCATAAAGTGAAAAACCTGGGAAACCAACACCCAGATCTAAAAGACCACCAGCAGCACCTCCAGAAGCCCCTTTCTGCCCCCTTCCAGGTCCTATAAGATTTCAAAAAGTGCAATAGCAAGCGGGAATATACTTAGCAGATTCAAAAGATCTTGAGAAACTTTGTACCAGGGACAAGTAATACATTATATGTCAAATGAATGTTTTTCCAGAAGAAGATCTAGAGCCATAATTTCCCCAACCTCTGTCTAGCTCTGCCTTAGTACTCATGGTCAGCAGCGTTTCCACAATTGACCCGAGGACTTCCATTCCAGAGTTCTTTTCTGACTTTCCAGAGTCCATATTCTTGGCTGTTTTAAAAAGATAACTTTCAGGTGCCTGGGTAGCTCAGTCAGTTAAGCATCTGCCTTTGGCTCAGGTCATGATTCCAGGGTCCTGGGACCAAGTCTCACATCGGTCTCCCTGCTCAGCGGGGAGTCTGCTTCTCCCTACCCTCCCTCCACTCATGCTCCTGCCCATGTGGGTGCTCTCTTGTGCGCTCTCTCTCTCTCTCGCAAAAATAATAAAATCTTTGAAAAATAAAATAAATTAAAAAAATATGACTCTCTCTTCCATCTTCCTACAAACAATTCCATAAATGGTATCTTAGTAATGGGAAATTTATCCTTCAAGAGACAAGATAACCCACTTCTGGCCAAAAATGTTGACTTAATGGCATTCATTAGAGATGCATTCTGATGTGACACTGTCAAGTAATTCAGAAAAAAATTTAAAAATCTCTAACCATCAGGATTTATTTTGAAAACAACTCTAAGATTTTTATGTGGTGTAATCTTGTATTGGTGCAACAGTAAGAATGACTGAAAAATTTAAATTTTAATTATTACTACAATGCATACATAATTACAAGTCTGTTATCAAGTAAAGGTACTTCAGAAGATAAGTTTGAGTGTTCTAAAATTAGCATATCAATTGTTTGCATGTATATGCAGATTTAAAGTACTTTAAAAATTAGATATTACCTTAATAATCATGCTTAGGGTATTGTTTTTTTCTGTAAAAAACATTTTCTACTTCATGAAGGAAAAGATACATAAATTTACAAAAACTTCCCTATTTGACTTATTGCAAATTATGTACTACTTGAATCTGAATTTAGGAGGATTTATTATTTAATTGACCTTAAAATAAGAGAAATATGAGAATTATGTGTCATTAGAAGGGAAGGCAGAAAAATGGAAATAATTCCAGACATATTTTAATCAAGGATTTCCAAGATATGATCTCAGACAAGTATATGCAAATAATGTGTTAAAAATCATACAAGTCCTGAATCTCCTTGTTCCTGTATTTATAGCTTTTGAAAAATTACATGCTCATGTATTCCTTCTCACCTTGCAAATCTGGGATTTTCTGGATTGTTTTATGTCACTGTAATAAACGTAAGTTAAATTTCAACTCAGCCTCAGAGCAAAACACGCTGTGTAAAGCAAACTGAACAAACAAAGGGAGATGCTTTATTAGGGTTGAGGAGAGACATGAGCTGCTCACCTGACTGCCAGGGAGTGCTTGACATTAAAAGAGATCTACTATTCTAAGTGAAAATCAACCAAGCATTCATCAAGAAACCTAGAGAGAAAATGGAGCATCAGAAATTTGTCAAAGGTGGCAGAGATCACCACCTACTAGCCATCTGCAGAACACCAAGCAATGGAGTCTATAGAAGCAAGAGGAAAGCAGCAGGGGAGGTTCCCCTCAGACTTGTGCCCACTAACCCAGGTTGGGATTCTTATTCCCATACCTGCCTGCAGGCATTGCTCAAAGACCCGTCACAGGGAGCTGGAAATTGCCCTTCCCAGAAACTCCTTCACCCGGACACTCTTGTTTGCAAGGGACTGAAACCCAACTCAAACTACCGCATGCAAAAAAGGAATAAATTATTTCAGGTAACTAAAATTAAGAGAAGAGCTGGACTCAGAGATCAGGAACCAGAAATGTGATGACCACTGGATCTTTCTCTTTTTCCTAATCTGTCAGTCTCTCTCCTGCCCACTGTCTCTCTCTTCCTCTCCCTCCCTCTCTCTCCCTGCTTTTCTCTGCATACAGATTTATTCTTTCAGATCTGCCTTATCCACAAGGCTAGAACCATCATGGTTGGCAGTTCCCAGGTGTGCATTTTCACTTGAATGCTGAGAGAGTTCGAACTGTCTTCTCTTGGTTTCTATTACATTGCTTCCAAGATTATTGTATTTTGTAGAATAGTCAAGTTAAAATTAAAATACACATATATGCATTTTTAGAAAACCAAGACAGAATTTCTATCCTATTGCTTTCTCCAGAAGAGAAAAAAAAAACAAACTTTCTTCTATCAACACCATTATTAAACAAAGGGACTCAAAAAAGGAGAGAGTTTTGTAATCTCAAAATAAAGGACAGTTTTTTAAATTGAATATATGCAGCTTTATGAAAACTTTATTATAGTGCCCTTACTTTTTTTCCATTTCACCCATGAATGCATAATCACTGACCAGCATCAGTCCTTGTAAATCACTGCTCAGAGACACCAGAAGATAGAGAATACTGCTGTGGGGACCTGCACTGTACATGTATTTCTCTCTCCACACAATCTTGCTTTAAGTTTCTTGTCTTCACCATGGCCCACTCTTCTCAGCCCATTAGCCACCAGGGACCAGAGCAAGAGAGGTTCATCAAAAGCAAGAAATCAAGGGAAAAGAGCAACAGAGGGGAAATGTTTGGGTAAAGAGATACACTCAGTGGTAAAATCAGTTATGGGAAAGGAATGGAGCTCGAAAGGGATCAGGATATGACACCCCAGAAGAAGCCACTTTCACATCAGTTTTATTTTGAACTGAAAGCAGTTGAGTTCCTGAATTCACTTGTCTGCCTAAAAGCAGAGCTTCCAAAAGAATTCAATTGTCATAAATCCCTTGCCCTGAAGGAAGTCGTAGAAATGGCAGGTGCTAAGGCCTCTCTGACCTCCTCTCTGTCCCCTGAAGCAGGACAGAAGACCCTCATGGGGTCCCGCCTAGAGGTGCCCTCCCTAGACCCATAGGAAAGGAGAATGCTATTTCCAAAGTTGGAAGAAATCCAGAGGAATCTGAATGAACAAGCCCTGCTGTTTCAAACCCCAGTGAATTGCCCGTAGCTCCTACCTTCTGTCCTATCACGGCTTTCCATGACTTTCCACTCTTCATCAAATCTGGAATAAAAATGCTCAGGCTAATCATTTCTTCAGGTCTTAATTTCCTCATGAAGGCTCCTGTGTCATGTAAAACTTACATTAAATAAATTTGTATGCTTTTCTCCTGCCAATCTGTCTTTGTTGGTTTAATTTGCAGACCCAGCCTGGGACCGTAAGAGGAAAATGTATTCCTCCCTACCTGTGCTTCATCTCCTTCTGGAGTATGTACTTTCAATCCTTTCCTATCTTTGACTCTGCTGCACAATATAAAAACACAGACCACACCCTTAAATCTTGGAGTTTAGCGCCAATTAAAGGATACAAAATTACTTTTGAATTCCAAATATTCATGTAAGGATACGTATGCTAATTTGCTGGTATTGTTTTCTAATTGCATTTTACCCATCCCTCCAAATATTCATAAGCATAATGAGGTCTTTAAACTGAAAGTTTTTCTCCTCTGCTAAAGAGCATAACCCAAACTGCTACACTAAAATATATTCAGTCATTCAACAGCAAGCCAAGCTTTCAAATTAGCATTTGCATTAGTGAATGACTCAGATGTAATATAAAATTAATCCTTTACAAATTTATACAGGCTTCCTCAAACTGTTACTGTAATAGATTTCCTTATGCAAGCACATTTAATTACATCTTTTAGGAAGAGTAGTCCATCAAGACCTAGACATCAATGTTTAAAGAATTAGGTAAAATTGCATTTCTAATGAGAAAAAAAATTAAAAAGTAAAAAATAAAACAATACTAAAATTATTTACGTAATTTCCAATCTTTAAAAAGAGCTGGTACAAATTCCCATCAATCACTTGGAGTCATTTTTGGCAGGAAAAAAAATTTGTCCTTCCAAAGCAATGCAGTTTTTGCTCAAACCTCGAGTTAAATTTTTTCTCTTTGACAAAAAAAAAAAAATCACATCATATTCATTTTACTTCCTCAAGCATTTATTACAGAGAGAATCAATTAACAATAAAGTTAATTACAAACTATAAAATTGCTAATTGAGACAAATTACACATGATGGCTTTGCAATTTGGGTAAATGACAGGTTCAGATGGATGTGTGACCTACAAACTTATGTTATCCAAGATATTTGTCTTTTTAACAAAAATTTCAAAAAGACATGTGCATTAAAATACCAGAAGAACAGAAGCTACCATAACCCAATACATTACAGCACAAAATTCAGTAACAGGAAGTCTCCAACCTAGAAGCTTTATTACTTCAAGTTTTAGGAGCAAGCCATTGAACATTGTTTAACTCATCATATACAATCTAGTGACACAGACCCTGAGGGCTGAGTTACAGTGAGAATCAAGGTTTATTGTTCGAATGGTTTCTATCATGCTTGCTATTTACCAGTTATTATTATGGTAGCAGTCAATCATTTGCTCTAGTGTGTAACTAGAGTTTATGTAAACAGTTTAAACCAAATACTGAAAGAAAATAAAGCTGTTTGGAGTTTTTTTCTCTTTTTTTAAATAATTTTTTAAAATTTATTTGAGAGAGAGAGTGCACACGGTGAGGGGAGGGGCAGAGGGAGAGAGAGACAAGCAGACCTCCACTGAGTGGGAAGCCCAACCTGGGACTGGATCCCAGGACCCTGAGATCATGACCTGAGCGAAATCAAAAGTGGGACCCTCAACTGACTGAGCCACCCAGGCACCCCTGGAGGTTTTTTCTTTGTGAAAACGAACTTTTCCCATTCTCTCGTATGAAGTGATAAAACCTAAATGAGTAAGAAGAAAAACAACAATGACTGATAATTCGACGATCCAGGGATACTCAACGTGAAGAGACTGGTGCCTTTCTGTCTACCTCTCTAGTTATATTTGGATATTTGGAAGCGCTTACTTGCGAAAGAATAGCATCATACTGTACATATAATTTTGTAAACTACTTGTATAACATATAGATGTATTGGTAACACATTTCCTTATTTAAATTCAATAATATTATTTTTTACTACTGCTTGTATATATGGTGTTATTGAATATATGATTTAATTAATACTCCCTTTTTATGACATTTGGAAGTTTCCTATTTTGATACTATTAACAGCATGATGGCCATCATACTTTTAGCTAATATTTGCTTATATTTAGGGCTATTTTTCAGTTTTTTTTTCTTACATTCCAAAATAAATTCATATGCATTTTTATTGGTTTGGTCCTATCTTTAAAAAATATGGTATTAAAGTTAATACACACACATACACACACACAGTGCACATTGTATGGGATCTAAACTATACTCAGGAGTATTTGGCTACTATAATTAAAGGTAATACTCAATTCTGTACTTCCTAGTCTGAAAATGAGGTTGCAGAGGAAAAGAAAAAGTGTGTGGGGGGGAACCAATCAACATCACTTGACTATTTCATAGACTTAAATGGAGAACCCTGTGTATGTCCTCTAAAGGCAATTTTATTTTTGTTTTAAGAATGTTTCTAGATGAAACTATGGACTCTCACTGCTTGAGACATCATGTAGAACCTTCTAAATAAGTCCATTCTAAAATGACTACAAACTGTACCAATTTCTATGATTCTGCTAAAGAGACAACTCATATGAATGGTTCTCAACGAACTAAAATACTTCGACAGCCTGTCAAAGAAATGATTTGTTATACACATTCCAGAGATTAAATATAGATATCTGCATCATGAACCTGATTTTGAATAAAATGTCCATGGAACAACCATTGTCTCCATTGTCTTCTGTTAAAGTCCTAGACAACAGCTTTTCAAAAAATAAAATAAACAGCTCTAGACCCAACATTAGCTGAAAAAAGGGTGGAAAAACAAGGTAAATAACGTATTAACACTCTGAGCTCATGATCTATTCATCTATCAACTAAATTCATCCTTCAAATAAGGAATACCTACAGTTTTCAAGGCCCCTAACGATAGAGTAGCAGATGATGTGGGTCAGGACATGCTACTCCCAAATCTGGCAATTTGGCACACTGAATATTTTAAGCTGGAGGAATTTGAGAAATGGCATGTACAGAAGGGATTTTCTGATTTTTCCTTGAAATGGATCATAAAACTCTCATGTGAAAAGTGCCTTCCCTATACCCAAAGAAAAGGAGCATCCTTATCTCCAAGACATGAAGAGGAATCTGAACAAACAGGCCTTGCTCTTTTCTCCAGTTTACTACACTTGTTTTCATCTTATCATATTTTCTATGACTCTCCATTCTTCATCAAAATGATCATAAAAACACTCAGGTCAACAACTTCTTTGGATCTTCATTTCCTTAAGAAAGTTCCCATGTCATGTAAAACTTACATTAAATAAATATGTACGTTTTTTTCTTGTTTGTCTTTCTTTTGTTACAGGGTCCTGTGCCAGGAACTTAGAAGGGTGGAGGAAAATGGTATTTTTCCTCCCCTGTACAGCCTCGTAAGAGTTAGTTACTTGTTGATTAGATTTTGTTTCATACGTAGGTCTTCTTCCTCTAATGTTAGCATTCTGTTGTTAAGAGCTGCATCTTCTCTTCCCCAGGTCCCATCAAGCCTTTTCCCAGTCCCTCATACTAAAATAAGTCATTCAATAATCTCGTCCTAGCTCCACCTCCTTTATCCTTCCCTTCTCTGCTCCCTTCCCAACCCAGCTCAATGCCCCTGGCAAAATAAGACTCTAAGTGGTATTATTCCCCGGTGGCCTGGGAATTTCTACTGTTCTTTGTGAGGAAGTCATCTTGGCAGCTATGTGGCTTCAGGTATGTTCTCCTCTCTTGCTGAGCCCTAAAGTGGGGGACAGTCTTTATAGCTTTCAATGCCCAAACCAGCAACTCAATTATTAGTATCCACAGAGAATGCTGCCATTTTATCTGGCATCTCCTCTGTCTGCTGATGCCCAGTAATGAGGGTGCTGGTGTCTCTGCCAGCATAACCAGCTCTAGTCACAGTTGCCAGCCCAGTGCTGGTGTCTTGTACACTCAATGTCCCATGGTCATTTTAATGAGACAGCTCTTTCTGGGACTTACTCTTTCATTACAGTGCTATGGTGAATAAGCCATGACCCCAGAGGGAACTGGTTGTAACAGTTTGAGTTGCACGTGGACTTGTACCCTTGGACTCTGTCCCATATACACCTCAACTCTTTTACTGTAGGATAAGTTATAACCCAGAAGTTTCTCTGACTCTCACTCTCAAGGTCCTCTGACAAACCTACATTTCTAAGTTTCCAACTATGTCTCAAACTTAAGATAAACAAACACAATTTAGGTTCAAATTGGAGCATCTGCTACTTATACAGTTGTTGGTCATTATTCAGAACTCTTGGGGACATATTACTGCAGCCCAATACTGCACTCTGATTCCTGGAAGGTCAGGGAAGCTGCAACTTTATATAGTATTCTGTCTCATGGTCACATCTGCTATTCCTTCAAGGCTGCTTTAGCCTTTCAGACATTATTCTCTCCTGTTTTCCAATATCTTGCCAGCCCTTTGATGATCATTCTCAGTCATCCTTTCTTCTTCCTCTTCTAAAATTTTCTGTTCTCTTTTATTTTCTTTATTCTCACTGGCATGTGCTTTCTTAGTGGTTTGTGAACAAGTGTCACTTATGTGCTACATATACACTAAAAACACTAGATAAAGACTCAAAGAACCTAAGTTCTAGTTTTTTTCATCTGTTACCTGGTGTAATGACCTTGGATAAGCCACATAACCTCTCCTGTCTTCTGTTTTCTCACTTGTACAATGTGAGATGTTGGATAGACAAAAACTAGGTCCCTTTAAAATCTATAGTTATATCGAGTTTATGATTAAATATTCAAATATTTTTATGTATAGCATATAATTTGATAATAATTCTGTAAGAATATAATGTGCTATTTCTAAACTGATGGCCATAAAATTAAAATAATGGCTTAACATATTTTCATCTTAAGAACTATAGGAATAAAGAGCAAACATGTAGTTTATAACAATAAACCTGCCATTTTGAGACACAGAATAAATAAGACCATGCTTTTGTCCCTGTGAGAAGTACTCAATTATGTGAGCTGGTGGAAATTTTCTTCAGCTACCCAGTTTGTTCATCAGCCCTGTCCCAATTTACCATTTGCACTTTCACCACTGCTCTGATAGACTTGGAAATGAACTCCCCTCTACTACCCTTCCCTCAAGAATACTGATCACCATTCACTAAGCTTCTTCTCAGGGTTAGGTACTGCGCCAAGTGCTTCACATGGTATCTCACTTGATTGCCATAAAAAGCTTAAGAGATAGGTTAATACCTTCATTTTATAGATGAGCAAACAGAGGGTCTTGCTCTGGGGCATAACACTTGTGAACTAGGATTCAAAATCCTACCTTGTTTGTCTGGCTCCAAAAGCTCTATCGTTTATGACATTAAGAGATTAAGGAGAGGGATAAAGCATGGTCCCTCTCCTCTGGAAACTAACAATTTATTGAGTGAAAGTAAAGAGTGAAATGCAATCATATGGGGAGACAGTAATAAGTATTTAATAAAAGTATGCACCAAGTGTATCAGATAAGGGTAGGTGATTATTTCTTCTTAAAATGTTAACATTTAAATAAGGCCTTGAACAGTAAGTAAAATGTTGACAGATGGTGAAAAGGGAGAAATGATACAGACGGGTTCCAGGACAAGCAACTGCCAGATGTAACTTAAACTTAAGCGAAACCTGGGAAAATCTGAAAAGGTAGGTTGGGATGATATAGTAAAAAGTTTAGTATGTTAATAAGTTTGGTGTTTATTATGTAGGACAAAAATAATAAATCATATGTTTACACATTTACATAGTACAATGTGGTTTACTTATTCTTTTTTTAAAAAATATTTATTTATTTTAGAGAGAGAGAGAGTGCAAGGGCATGTGAGTAGGGGGAGGTGCAGAGGGATGAGGGAGAGGGAGAAGGAGGAAGCAGACTCCCTGCTCAGTGCAGAGCCTGACGCAGGGCTGGATCTCATGACCCTGAGATCATGACCTGAGCTGAAATAAAGAGTTTGACATTTAACCGACTGAGCCACCAATAGGTGCCCCTATTTTACCTATTCTAAGATACTTCAAAGCTATTTTTATTTATTTGTTTCATTTCCCATGGGGTTTGGGTTGCTTTCAATTTTGAGAAGCACTGTTAACTATCTTGTTAACTTTTTAATACTTTTAAGATCTTTGATAATGTTTCACTTCACTTAAAACATGCAGTATATCAACCATATCTTTAGAAAACAATAAACACTAGTTTAAGATGAGAATAGAAAAACGGATGATTTCTCTAGCTTAAAGAATGCATTTGAGGCATCACACGTTCTTGAATTCTGTCTTGTAGTGTGGAACTTTAAGTTCTATTCAATTACCAATAATATTAAACAATTGCTAGATGACCTTATAGCTAATTAGAAGTTCACATCATTGTATTGAATTTAATATTCCTAAAGATAAACTCCCTCACTAATATAATTGCTACTGGGTTACTAAAATACTATTATCTTAGCATTTTAAAAAATGATTTTAGCCAATTTTGAGCATACTGGTCTTAAATTCAACTGTGTTGTTATTTTGAGGGAAAAGAGTTATCTGTAAATCATACAGCATTAGAAACTTTCAAATTCTTCATAATAAAATACTTATAGTGCAAGGACTGCTGGAAATAGTTTATTCAAGAACACTTAAAATCCCAAGTGCCTGTTATCATCCCCCCCAAATACCCTTAACCAAGAATTGGACTCATTCAATATGCACTGCTTTGTGGAAAATCTGGAGGAGTTATTTGAAAGACTTCACCTGTCATGTGCATCACAATTTAAAGTCATTCTCATTTCTGAATTTAGTATCCTCTCACATTTTTGCAAAAAGCTGCTCTTTATATTTGAAGATGACAATTTTGATGCATTTATTGCCCATGTATAAGTATCAATGCACCACCTGCTTTCACTTCTCACTATCTAATTCACTTTTACTGATCTAATCTAAACTTTGTGCTCTATTTGATAACTTACCATTGAAGATTGAGCTATCCCAAAATATGCCACTTTGGCCTATGGATTATTTTGAACTGAAAGCAATCGAGAAAAAGTAGATACAAAAAAAAAAAAAAGTAGTTTTCTCCCTCCTCCCTTTGCCTAAAAGCGGGATATACATTTACATCTAAAAGCAGGTGTCTTTCCTCCCCTTTCTACCAAAAAGGACAAAAATTAGTCCCCAGAGGAAACCTTAGACCCTATCAGTTTGGAGAAGGAACCAGAGGAATCTACATAACAAATTTTACTAATTAGTCTTTATCTCTGCCCTTTGAAGCAGAAAACTGCCTTGTCCAGTCATTTCTCCACAGATCTACCTTTCTTAGTTGAAGATGCTGTATAAAGTGGGATTATAAGCCACCTAAAACAGTTACTCATTTTTCCCTGGGTATTTCCCATGTATTCATGTATACTTGTTAATCAACTTGTTTATTTTTCTCTTGTTATTCTGTCTTTTATTACCGGGTTTCAACTAAGAGCTCAGAAAAGTAATAGGAAATTGTTTCCTCCTCTACAACAGCATTCAAAAATCCTCAAAGGACTGAAGAAGAACCCTTGGTTGTTAATTGTTATACCCAAATCTAGCATCTCTACTACATCCCTTGAAAGCGGTACCTATAAATTCAACCTCATTATCAAAAAAAATTTATTGAACATTACAAAGATCTGTAAAAGGGAGTAGACCATTTCTTGCTCTTATCTTAGGGCTGAGCTAAGACCAAATTTTGACCCCAGTTTCTTTGAAACTACGATGGTGAAGATAGAATCGCAAATCTTTAAGTAGTTGATTTCAAAGCTAAGGAGCTGAGGCAAGGACTGTGGGAAGAACTGGAGAACTCCTTCACTGGAGGAGAAATGGTAAAGAGGATGTGGACTGGACAATAGACATCTGATAGTGTTTGTCAAGAATGAGTGATAGAGGATGCTTTGTTAAGTTCTGCTAATTGCTCTGACAGAAGCTGAGGATAAGGGCATGTGCCCTTTGAGTAGGAAAAGGTATTTCTTCTGAAACCCATGAGATTTCCCAGACATTCATACTGAAGAGAGAGAGAGAGAGAGAGAGAGAGAGAGAGACAAAGAGATATTAAATCAAAGGATTGAAAATAACAACTAGAGAAATGGGCCTCATCGAGAATGGAGTTGGGGTAAATTCTTTTTCTGTCTACGGGGCAATAGGGTGATGCAGGCTTGGTATTCCCTGGGGCTGGGGTGTAGATAAGGGAGGGAAGTGGTGAGGGGCACCTTGAGTATACAGGGCTGTGCCAAGCACAAGTTCAGCAGCATAAGCTAACTGTCATAGTGACCTGAGGAGGGAGAGAGAGGGAGAGAACTTGAGCAAGTTCTCTGAGTTTATACCAGATGGCTCCTTGGGGGCTTGGAGCAGCACTGGATGATGCTTTGAAGAGAAGTTTTTGTCTGACATCTATCAAAATTTGCCATTTAAAAGAAATGCCATCTCATTTTATAGTCATAGTCTGAAAAGGTCTGGAAATCATTAGAACCTACTCTATACCATAAAATTGCAGTTTTTCTTATATGACAAAATATAAGTTCCAGGCGAGAAGAGATCT
This sequence comes from Halichoerus grypus, assembly GCF_964656455.1. Classification (NCBI taxonomy): domain Eukaryota; kingdom Metazoa; phylum Chordata; class Mammalia; order Carnivora; family Phocidae; genus Halichoerus; species Halichoerus grypus. The sequence continues at coordinate 90,147,847 of NC_135712.1, forward strand.
TTTTAGGTTTTGTTTGCTGAAGTAATTTGTGCTTAGACCAGTGTCTAGAACAATATAAGCTTCAGTGAATATTGTTGAATATATGTTATTATATTTCACCCTTAAAATAACTCTGAAAAGAGGTAGTAGAATTCCAATTTTACTGATGAGGAGATAAGACCTGGAGAAGTTAAGAGAACTGCCAGGGCCCTATGGTTTCAGAGAGAGAGAGAGAGAGAGAGAAGCAGAGTCTAGACTTGAACATGGGTCTCTTCATTGCACACAGCTACAGCCATTTCATTTCAGCATACTTATGGATCCAAGAAACATAAACTAAAACTTTGACAATAAATAGAAGCTTTAAACTGCAAAACTAGTTTGCATTTTGTGTTTATAGCTACTGTTCTGAATTGAAACTCTGAATACAGACAGTTTTTTTTTTTCCTCTTAGGGGTACCAAGGAAATTAAAATAAATGGGCCACATTCACTAATGTGAAATTGAAACCATTTTCCCTCTAGTCAGTTAAAAAATGAGAAGGCACATTATACAATACAGCACAATAGGTTGGTCAAAGGAGGGGAAAAGCCAACAAACACTAAAGCCAATTTATTACTCCAATAAATGTCAAGGCAGTAATTGTGTGGGATGTGGATTAATACTGAAAAGAATGGATTTGTGTCATTCTTGAAATATAAATATGAATGCTTTTACCACAGAGTTAATAAAAGTATGTTGTCTGCAGTGACTGGTAATTGATGTGAAACAGTTACCTTTACTTTATCCTGTAAATGGCAGAAACAAAGCTTCCACTGAGGGGGCTATTCACACGTAAATTGTGTTTAATGGTTTCCTGTTAATGTGTTCTATTTTTATAATGAAAGTCTAGCCAAATTATAGAGATGCTCTTAACTCCTTTATTGCTATCAAATTGAGCAGTAATTGAATCAGGCAAGAAATCCCTTTTTGACCTTGAAGGCTGAGATTCAGATTTTACCTACTTGCCCCATCATCAAATTTTAGAGAGACATGGTATTAATTTTTCTAGCCTTTTATATTTTTTTTACAGTAACCTAATGGCACTAGATAAAATGCTTCTGAATGGAAAATGCAATGAATCATCAACAAACTCATCTATTTGCGTACAGAAGCAAGAAATTTTGAGGAAGCCCAACTTTTAATTCACAAATTCAGGTTTTTCATTTAACATTTTACCTGCTATAAAAGGTTTAACTAATAAGCGGTTCAAATGTTATGCAAAATCTGATAGAAAGATGGTGACTACATGTGGGAAGAAATGTGGTGTATGGGACAGATAATACTACATGTAGATCCCTTAACAGAATTATTCCTAAGGCATTTAAATAATATTTAATTCAATTGAAGACTTTTATGCCTTTGTATTATGTTGAAATTTTAAAAAATCAAATAATATTTTGAAAAACAATGTCAGTATGTGGGTTGAACATGTTGAAAGGACCTTCCCTTTGTATAACTTCAGTGATTTTCAGGAGAACATGATTTACATACAATTGGCAAATTACAAGCTACATTAGACAGATCTATCCTCATTTTGAAAAAGCAAATAGCTAATTGCATTCATGCTCATTTGAACTTCGAAGACTGAATTGGCCTTAAGCATCACAGAATTTGTTCTCAAGGTATTATATTTTGATTACAAAAATTTTTTTGAAGTCCTGTTTTTTTAGCCATCTTTAAAGCTCCCGTTCCATATTTCCTATAATACCCATAAAAAAGTTGATTTAGTGGGGACGTAGTTCTTCCACAGAAGTGTTCAAATTCCTCTAAGGTCCCTTGTGATCCCAACTTCCTCTAACCCACCAGGTATCCTCATGTAGCATCACCCAGATCTGTGCCCTGTCCTGTCCACATGGTCACATCTCTCTGACCTTACTTGAGTCACAAATGCCCTCTGCCTATGGAACTCCTACTCATCTTCTATGCTCAGCTGAGCCACGGCCTTCTTGATGAACTCCCATGCCTCCCTTCTGTTGCCTGTTAGAATTAATCACTCCTGGGCGCCTGGGTGGCTCAGTCAGTTAAGCGACTGCCTTCGGCTCAGGTCATGATCTCAGGGTCCTGGGATCGAGTCCCACATCGGGCTCCCTGCTCTGCGGGGAGCCTGCTTCTCCCTCTCCCACTCCCCCTGCTTGTGTTCCCTCTCTCGCTGTGTCTCTCTGTCAAATAAATAATAAAAATAAAATCTTTAAAAAAAAAAAAAGAAGAATTAATCACTCCTACCTTCCTCTATTCTTTTATGGAACTCAGTTTACAAATACTACTTTTATTTAACCTAGATATTTAGAAATTCCTGATTCCACTCATTACCAACTAGATAATAAGATTCCTAAAAAAGTAAACTATGTACACTTAGTGGTTAAGAGTTTGGGCTCAGAAGTCAGAGACCATGATTCATGCTCCAATTCCACCAATTTCTGACTGAGCAAATACAGCAGAGTTATGTAACCTATAACCTCTCTAAGCTTTTTTCTTTTCTACTATGAAATTATAGCATGTATCTCTCAGGTTTTGTAAAAATTTAAAGAAATCATTCATCTTGTAATGCACGTATCATGGTGACTGGCACATAATAAATACTCAGTAGCTGTTAGATATTTTAAAGATTTTATTTATCTATTTTAGAGAAAGAGAGAGTGAGAGAGCAAGAGAGGGCAGAGGGAGAGAGAGAGAGTCCCAGGCATATTCCACACAGAGCGCAGAGCCTGACATGGGGCTCAATCCAACTCTGAGATCATGACCTGACCTGAAACCAGGACTCTGAGGCATAACCAACTGAGCCACGCAGGTGGCCTCTGTTAGATATTTTAACTAATAATTATTTAGTATCTTTCATAGTCGAACACAGTAATGCAGGGCAAATGCTCAATACTCCTGGATGAATAACTGAATAAATTAATAAAATTAAGTCAATAAAAAAGAAGAAAAGGCTTTAATTTAAAAAGGGGTTTTCAACTCTTCCTAAGAAACACTGTCTGTACATCTAAAACTGTGAAATTACCCTAAGTTTTGTGAAGAAAATTTGTTTCCTCATTGGGTAGGTGATTATATGCAGAAGGTATATCCCTGCTCCCCTTGCCTTACGTCAATCTGTGTTTCTCCCTAACTCTACAAAGCACCATCTGTGCTTTAGAGTGAAGATCAGTATTTTGTACACATTTGGAACATGCTCTTCTCCCCTAATGATGGGCATGTCTGTATAAACAAACCTGAGTGCCTGCCTGAAGAGCCAAGGGTGAATCACTTTTGCTGTGGGGTTAGGAAAAGAGCATAGATGAGGAGTAAACAGAAGAAAACACAGGGAGGAAAACGCTGGGGTAGGAAGCAATGGGAATCTAGGATTTTTCTCTACTTTTTTTGATTTTCACATTTTTAAAAAGATTTTATTTATTTATTTGAGAGAGAGAGCACCAGCATGAGTAGGAGGAATAGGGGAGGGGGGATGGGGAGTTAGGGGCAGAGGGAGAGGGAGAAGCAGACTTCCTGCTGAGCAGAGTGCCTGCTGCAGAGCTCGATCCCAGGACCCTGAGATCATGACCCGAGCAGAAGGCAGACACTTAACTGACTAAGCCACCCACACATCCCTTCACATTTTTTAAAGTAAGCTCTACACCCAATGTGGGGCTTGAACTCATGACACCCCAAGATCAAGAATTGCATGTTCTACTGACTGAGCCAGCCAGGCACCCCTCACATATTTTTTTCAAAATTAAGTATTTTATAGCCCTATTGATAAAGGGCTTCTCTACAGGGGTAATATAATATCGGTGACATCAGGTTTGGCCATGTGACATGCTCTGGCCAATGAGATAGGAGCAATAGGGACATATGTCGCATCCAAGCAAAAGCTTTAGAATGTATTGTGAGGTCCTTTGATGATCTTTTCCCTCAACTTGACATTTGTCTGGCAAAAATGGAAAGGGTACTGGAACAGAGACCCAGTGAAACTACAACCTTTAACGTTGCAAGAATGGAGATTTTGGAGGGTTATTACCACACCATAACCCAGCAAAAGCTGGCTGATATAGAACTCTTCTGGGATTCAGTCTTAGGGCAATTAAAGTCTCCTGCAAAACCCCTCAGCAGCTTCCTCGGCACTTGTAACACACACACACACACACACACACACACACACACACACACACACCCCTCAAGATTAGCCAAGACTGGTCAAGGTACTAACTATACGTTCTATTCACTCTGAAGAACTCAGTAGTTAACAACTGCTACACGCCTACCCAGCATCATTTTGTTTGCACATGTTCATATGTTCACAAATACATATGTGTATGTGTGTACACATTGATTTTTACACACACGCACAAACACACACACATTACTAACTGCATCTCCAGATATGTATTTTGAGAAGACCTGACTCCTGCTTTCTAGGGCTTACAGTATTGATGGGATTTCACATATGAGACCCTGGGAACATGAACAAGTAGTTATTTCGTTACATTGAGCACTGCTTTGTCCATAGAGTTGGTATTCTAAGCATAGAGGTGATACATACACATACATCTCGCTAGATGTGGTTTTGGTTAACAGGGAGATTGCTTCCTAGCTGGGGATATAAATATGCACATGATCAGCTATAACCTATCCCAAGATATAAAGTAATATGTGCCATAAAGGAGGGTGAAACAAAGCGCTCTGGGAAGTCACACTCATGACAGATTTGAGAAATGTTCCACAATGAAGTGGTTTTTGAAATTGTTAATTGATGGGAAGAGAGTCTTAGCAATTTGAGAATCAGTAAATGGTATGATTAAAATCACAGAATGGGAAATAATAACTAGTTTTGGTTAAAGCAGGGGACTGTGAGGGACATAAGAGATGTGTATTAGTTTGCTAGCGCTGCCATAACAAATATCACAGATTGAGTGATTTAAACATTTTCTCACAGTTCTGGGGTCTAGAAGTCCAAGCAGAAGGTATCAACAGGTTTGGTTTCTTCTAAAGCCTCTCTCCTGGGCTTGCCCATGGCCACCTTCTCACTATGTTTTCATATGATCCTCCTTCTGTGCAAATGCATCCATGGTGTCTCTTTGAGTGCCCTTTTCTTATAAGGTCACCAGTTCTATCAGAATAGGGCCCTATCCTAATGACCTCATCTTAATTTAATGACCTCTTTGAAAGACGTATCTCCAAATACACTCATATTCTCAGATACTAGGAGTGAGGGCTTCAACATATGAATTTTGGGGGGAATATAATTCAGTCCATAATAAGGTGAATAGACCAAATACAGTAGAGGCTTGTTGGCAACTGGAAAGAACTAAAAATTTGTGATCAAGAGAAGGACACAGAATTAGAACACATGATTTAGGCAGATCATGTCTGTGTGTGAGGTCTGTAGGACCAGGAGAAATTGGACAGATGTTTTCAAATACAGGCAGCCAATGACCTGATTAAAGATAATCAGAGTGGAGGGAAGGGCATACATATGGGAAGAAATGTGATACAGAACAAATAATGAAAACAAAACTATAACTGGTTTTATTTTTGCGACCAAATGTCTATATACCAATGGCCACAAAAAGGTAAGAATCTTGAAGAGAATAAAAATATGTCTTGAAAATAGAAATACAGTCTAGAGAAGTAGAAGAAGATCCTGGAGCAAGCTATGAAGTTAGAGGGAGCTTTTACAATGTCAGTGGGGTCTTTAAAACTGTGTATGGGACAAACAAGAGCAAGTTCTGAGAAAGTTCATTAGATTTGGTAAGTGGGGAAATATTGATAATCTTATCAGTCTAGAAGAGAGCTGGGGTGGATTATGGAGGAGATGAAGGAGGAGGCTGGCAAGGAAGGTTGATTGAACAGCACAGGGGAGTATGAAAACAAGACCCTACATATAGTAGAAAATATAATAAAGTTAATTTTGTTAACTATTTGGTCACCTAATTTTTACAACACCTTATGAGGTAAAAACTATTATAATCTTCCATATACAGATAGAGAAAATATGACATCTAGATAAAATATCATATTCAATGTTACATAGCTAGTAAATCAAAGAGCTATATCTGACCTCAGGCATCTAATTCCATGTTACACGTATTTCACGGTTGTTTCGTTTCTCTATATAAATTTGGTGGTAAACAATTCATTTCAGGTGGCAGTTCAAGCATGAGCAATTTCATATGGACAAGACTGAGCAAGGCATGTGTTCATGTGTGAAGAGCTGGGAGTTGTGTATACTGAGATCAGCACAAATGCAGTACTCATAAGAAGATATAAAACAGGAGCAAGTTGAAGGAATAGGTAAACTTTATGTATTTGGATTTTGCGATATGAGTCATTTCCTAAATGAAAGAGTCATATATATTAAACTTCATTGGTACATTCATTCAACAAATATTTATTGAATATCTACTACATTCTACGTACTTAATGCTAGAATCTAAAGAAATGATGGGGAAAAGAAATACAGAACTGGTCCCAGAACTTATGGATTTTCCAGCTAGAAACACTTTCAGGGGCCATCAGCAATTTGATAAAGAATGGAGTTAGCTTATTTGATATCAGAGGTCATAGATTATAATAAAACTACCTTCATCGTTAATGGGACATACAATTCAAGGAAAGTTGTTACACCTCTGATATCCCAGTTTGTTCATCAATGAAATAGAGATCAAATTATAACAGACTTTTATATCTTTGCATAAAAGGTACATTGGAGAGGTGAAGCAGTATTAATAAATGAAGATAGCATATAATACTGTTTAATAATAATAAATCTTCATTTTATTTTCATTAGGGAAATATTAATTATTGGATCTGACCCAGGCAGGCTTGTTATTTTAAATACATTCAACAATCTTTAGAGGCTTTTATCATTTTCTCCGGAAGTAATAAAGCTATAATTTATAAAATCAGAAGTTAATTAAATAAAAAAAATCTTACAGTAGAATGATGTTATGACTGAGATTTAACATGAACATAATTTAAGACATTGTTATGACTCCCACAGTAACCATACTTGCCCACACCTCACCCTCTCTCTGTGTAGCCTTTTACTCTGTTTAAACAATAGATGCTAATACTTGGACTGACTTGTAGTCTGACCAAATATATTAAAGTGTTTCTGCATTTTGAAATTTTGATGAGTACTATTCCATTTTAAAGGTATAGTAGAAATATTTTTTTCTCATTGCTTATAAATTAGCATCTTTGCATTCAGAAAGTAACAAACTTAATAGAAGAAGCCAGCAGAGATCACATAGAACTCTTCTTCCAAACTCATTTGATTTTAATATGGTTGCTATCACAGACCTGTACCTCTGAAACAAATAATACATTATATGTTAAAAAAAAAAAGAAGAAGAAGATAGTAGGAAGGGAAAAATGAAGGGGGGGAATCGGAGAGGGAGACGAACCATGAGAGAGACTATAGACCCTGAGAAACAAACTGAGGGTTCTAGAGGGGAGGAGGGTGGGGGGATGGGTTAGCCTGGTGATGGGTATTAAGGAGGGCACGTATTGAATGGAGCACTGGGTGTTATACACAAACAATGAATCATGGAACACTACATCAAAAACTAATGATGTAATGTATGGTGACTAACATAATAAAATAAAATTAATTTTAAAAATATGGTTGCTATTATTAGTAAATCAGAGACCAAGGATATCTTGACTTTAGTAGAGCACTCCCTTACATTTGAACATTTTGGTCAGTTAATTAAATAAGGCAATAAAAAATGTATAAAATTTATAGATGACACCAAACATGGAAGGATAGTTGATACGAGAAGTAACAGAATCAAGATTCAAATTTACCTTGACAAATACTAACAAGCTGATCCTACACCCAAACTACTGGTAATATAGTGGTTATCTTTTTAGAAAATCAACTGTAGAAGCCTAGCTTGGTAGAGAACTTTCTTAGCAAGAATTTATGGGAAAGTGTTCTGATAGTTTAGATTAACCATAGTTTTAAACAAATGGTACTAAACGATGTTAAAACAGACATAATAATAACAAAGCTAACAGGCATCTTTAGGCCACACAAATCAAACTATAGCTTCCAAATCATAGAAAGTGATCATTGCTTGTGGATCTGGTGCTTGATTCAATTCTGAGAAACATATTTTAAGTGACACTGATAATCAAAACCTCATTTCATAGACAGGAAGAAATTGCAGAATTGAATGTGAATAATTTTAGGTTATTTGTAAAATCCATTCCAGCATTAAAATACTATGATTCCATGCAAAGTATAAACTATTGCAGAGCTTCCTTATAGCAAACAAATCCCATTAAATGCGGTACATGTAATCATTGATTATATACAAGTACTTCTAAAATCTGAGTTTCAACAAAATTATTATCTTGATAAATTCCATTGTGAAACAATACCAGCTCTTATCATATTAACTCAGGGGAAGGCATCTAATCATTTAGGCTTTACAGATAAGAAAGACAGATATGTTTTTTTTCTTCAAGAGTCTTATTTTCCATCCAGCTTCTTTTTAACAAACCCTATTTTTACACTGAAATATGCATAAAGAGATATGTTAGAGCTTAAAAATATTCTTTATGCGTTTTTTTTTTTTCCCCGTGGAAGACACCTCTTTATTCTCAGCCCTCCATATCTGGATTTTTTTTTATTTTATTATGTTATGTTAATCACCATACATTACATCATTAGTTTTTGATGTAGTGTTCCATGATTCATTGTTTGCGTATAACACCCAGTTCTCCATTTTTGTAAGAAAAAGTATCTATTAGATAAAATAGTCTTTTAAAATTGTTTTCAGGCTAAGCTGGAATTGGAATATAAAATAAAAGGTTTTCAAAAATCATTTTGTTTTAATATACATCTACTCCATAATTCAAAGCAGTGCTTCTCAAATTTTAATGTGCATCCAATACACTGCAGATCTGGGTTGAAATTGCAAATTATGCATTTCTAGCAAGTTCCCAGGTGATATGGATGCTGCTGGTCCACAGACCACTCATTGACTCCCAAGGATTTAAAGAACTGTGCTTTTCTAATATTATCCATTATTCTGAAATAATTCCTGCTAAACATATCACGTAAAATTAAAGAAGTTATTTTCAAAAAAGAAAAAGAACATTTGCAATTTTCTGTTCCTTGAAAGTCCTTAGCATTTCTGATGCTATTCTTCTAAATAATGTTACTATTTTTCCTTTGAAACATTAAGACCTTCTTCCCACCTCCTCTACTTCAAAGATGAGGCCCTTCCTCTGCACAAGGGCTCACCAATCTCTCACTCAGAGATTGCCATTCCAGCCTCACTCCTCTTCAATTTCCTACTACTTCCTTTGGTTTCATGCTATACTCTTCTTCATAGGCCTTTAAGGTGTTTATGGACTGAAAATTTGTGTCCTTCCCAAATCTGTATGTTGAAATCTTACCCCAAATGTGATGGTTATTAGGAAGAGGGATCTTTGGGAGGTGACAAGGGGGTACTTTCACGAGTGGGATTAGTTAATTCCCCTCCAAGAGTTTCAAGAGGGCTTGCTTCTTCTGCTCTGCCCTTCATTATACAAGTTTGCAACTGGAAGAGGGACTTCACCTTGCTGGCACCCTGATGGTGGACTTCCAGCCTCCAAAAAAATACATTTCTGTTATTTATATACCACCTCATTTATGGTATTTTGTTATAGCAGCCTGAGCTGACTAAGACATAAATCTTCTATATACTTCTCTAATTTCCTTTTACTGAAGTATTGACATTTTGTGTTTAAATGAATTACTCAAAAATCTTTATCCCAACCCAGCTTAAAATCCTGACCTATAAAATAAAACCACAAAATAACTTCTTGCTATGAATAGTCATGCTTCTGACCCAAACAGAGCCATGAATGAGAAAAGTTGGGGCAGCACCATGTCATATACCTCCACTGCTCCTCTAAAGTTCTTTCCAGTAGGTGGTGTAGAATGACTTCCTCACCAGGCAGAAAATTTAATGTGAAGTTCACTGTGGCCTTTAACACTCACTTGTCTGCTTCTGGGGAACAAAAACAAAAACTCATGGTCCAATTTCATACCTCGTTCCACCTATTAGTGGTTTCATCTAAGCCAGCAGTTCTCAACTTGCAATGCCATTGGAATCACTTGGGAAGCACTAGAAAATACTGATTCCTGGACCTCAACCTCACTCCCAGAGTCCCATTCCATTGAAAGGGCCTGAGCATTGGTATTTTAAAAATATTAGGTGATTTTATTAACTTAACTTACCCCACTTTCATTCGAAACTCCCCCATTTTTTATTTCTAAGACATCTTTTTTACTCATGTTAAAGCATTTCTTCTTCACAATGGTTTTTCAACCCCAGCAGTACGGACATTTGAGACTGGATAACTCTTTGTTGTGGAGATATGTTGTGGAGGGTCCCCCAAAATTAAAAATAGAACTAACATATGATCCAGCAATTCTACCTCTAAGTATTTATCTGAAGAAAGCAAAAACACTAATTCAAAAATAGATAGGCACCTCTATATTTACTGCAGCAATATTTATAATAACCAAGACATGGAAACAACGTAAGTGTCCACTGATAGATGAATGGATAAATAAATTGTGATATATATATATATATATATATATATATGTATGTATATGATATATGTATATGTCATATAATATATTGTATTATATATAATAGCCCACATAAATATAATGGAATATTATTCCATTATAAAGAATAAAAAAGAATAAAATTTTGCCAACATGGTTGGTCCTTGAAGGCACTATACTAAGTAAAATAAGTCAGAGAAAGACAACTACCATATGACCTCTCTTATATGTGTAATCTGACACACACACATACACACTCATAGATACAGAGAACAGATTGGTGGTTCCCAGGGGTGGAGGTAGGGGTGAGAGAAGGGTGATTTGTTTGTTTGTTTTTTGTTTGTTTGTTTGTTTTAGTTTAAATACATTGAATAATAATGTATTAAAAAAGAAAATTAGAAGTGTTCCAAAATCAAGTACAGTGTCTGTACTTACTAAGGATGCTAGTGCAAATTGGTACAACTTAGGGGAAAAGAAAGATAAATCTTTTTAAAACCTGGATTTTTAACTCATGACATAGCCAAGTTCAAATCATTCTATCAGAACCTTGAAACATAAACCTGAAAATTTTAGCCTGGCAGTTTGATAGCACATTTTAATTTTGCCCCCATCTGCTTTTCTAACTTTTTCTTCCATGAGAGATACTGGATTAGCGTGCTTTACAAACACCTTTTGTTGGTGAATCCTCGGTACATTTAAATCTTGCTTTTAAGCCTGACAAAGTGTAATTGAATTGTGTGTGTGGCGAGGTGAGGGGGAGAGTGTGCATTAGGCTGAAGTACTACATGGCACACAGTACAGACACAGTCCTTGACTGGGCTCCCTGGATCTCCTGGGGTTTGGAAGAGCCCAAGGAAAGACCCATAACCACCCCATTCTCCCCTCCTCCCCCACCAGGGTAATTTAATCCTGGTCCACCATTGAACACATCTGACACATGTCTGGATTTGCATCTATTGCCACATTCCCCCTCTCAGGTCAGTTTTGTCTCTTCCCTTCTTCACCTCAAGCATTTAAATTTACTTGTCGTTTAAGTTCCACTAAATTCATGAATTCTTCTCTATCCACTTCTACCCAATGAGATCTCTTCTTTGCATTCCTACCCTCATTGTGCAACTCCCACGTTGGTTGTTTAACATATATTACCTTATACAAAACACACAGACAATTTCTTAATCAATATACTAGAATTTTTTTAACTAACATTGATTTAACCAACTCCATGGATTAAGTAAGCTCTCTGTTACCTTTGTGAAACCTACTGATTGCTTTCTAACACCTGTAGAATCCGAGGGGTGGTAGGATTTTCTCTGATTCACCCACTCACTTCTGCTTTCCCAGGGGGGGTTGCTTGCTTAGCCAAATTATTTCAGACATTGTTTATGCCAGTTGAAATGTTTAGGTATATAAATAAATTATTTCTCTTAACAATGAAAATGAATATGAATAGAAAGAATCTTTGCTATGAAAACTAACTTAAATGCTTTGAAAAAATTCAAGTTAAGTTGCTGTGAATTAGGTGTGACTGTACAGCAATTCAAAATAGGAAAAATTTAGAAGTATTTTTTTCTCATATTGATGAGCAACTTTCTTGAAGATTTACTCCACTTTAAAGAAATGGAAGCTGAGACTTTGCAGTCAGGGTATTTATTATAGATGAGAAAGAATGAGAGGAATTCCCACCAATGGACCAGGACACAAGTGCAAGTTTTTGGTCCTACATCAAAAGAATGGCACAGTAATGTGTATTTACATGTTTAGGGATAAATTATTTAAGGCATTCATGCAATTCTTTATTATGATCCCGCTTTAACGGGCTTTTGAAGATTTAGCCATATTATTAAAGAAAACATCTGTGATTTCTTCAAATTAATAACTCTAGAAAGCCATGCAATTACCACATTGTTTAAAGTTTTACTTTTCTTTTGGAGATGTCATTGTACTTTGAAATTCTTCGCCCTCTGTACTTATTAGTGATATGTTTTCATTCTTCAAGGGTGGACTCAATTCTTTGGAATTAGTCAAATGTCAATTGAAGCTACTTTTGTGAATAAAATAGTGATCACGCTGGCTAATACCAGCTTCAGGCAAAAATGAGGTATAAGTAGAAAGGAAATTGATCTCTTTGTCTTATAAATTGGCTCAAAAGGCAAATGAAGAGGTAAGCTCCCAAAATGTTATTAGGATTTTAAAATATAAAGTGGTAGTAGGCAAATAAAGGTATCCTTCAGCCATAACTCTTGGAAAGTTTTATGTTAATTCTTTTAATCAGTGATTTAAAATTTTTTTTCAAATGTTATTTTCTATAAAATTTCTATTATTTGTGTCATCTTATTCTTAGTAATTTTTTCCATGAATATAGGATGTACAGTTGAAATTAGATTTCTGGCTATTTACAACATAGATTCAGAGATATCAAAGGTAAGAGAATCTCTTAGAATTCCTCTAATGTTATCTATAACCAAGTACTTCAAATGAAATTCATCCTAGAATTTTTAAAACTTTGCTGGGTAGAAGTAGTGGAAAAAAATGTCATCTAAAAGTTTTCTTCAAAACTCTATGAAATCCCTTTTGGGGCAGATTGTTCTTGTGTTCTGGGAAAACTACCAACTAGACTTTCTATTATGAGAATATCAAGCAGCCACTCTCCTCTGAAATGGATATAACTAGTCAATTGTATCTCCAAGGAGTTCAACTGTTCCATTAAGTAACAAAGGTTATTTTATGGGGCAAGTAGAGTTGCATTGCATCTCTGGAAATAATGACTCCTATAGAGACAGGTTTCTAAGTATGGAGAAAGCATGCTCTATGTCTGAAGACTGTTGGCTGGCCCTTGAAAGTAATCATGTAGAAGTAGAAGCAATCACGTTTCCTTTACTGGTGTGTACAAACACTGATAGGAATTTAGAGGTTGAAGAACAGGAGCAGACTACTTGCAGGAGACCTTTCATAGACTGTGTTATGAGTAATAATACTTTCAGACTCAGATGATAACATTCAGAGTGCAGTTGGAGGGTGCATATAAATGAATGATGTTCCCTTTATCTTTGTCCAGAGCCCAGAATCAGACCAGCATCTCAGGGGTTGGCTGCACTGAAATCAGTAGGACCATTGGTGTTTTCAAGGGGAACTGTGGTAGGACAGGCAGACTCTCTGATGAGAATAAAACAGTGTAGGTCGATTTAATTCTGAAAACATGTCAGAGTTCTGGGGACTCTATGAAATAATTGGACTATAGGTGGCTAATCCCTGGTGGGCAGGGAAGGAATGAAATTGTCATAATTTGGGCTTTAATAAAAGTGATATTTTTATTTCACACACATAGTCAAGTGAAGCCTGACTTTGAGATTACACTTTACCATTTCTTCTTAATGTATTTTAGCCACCTGCTAAAGAGAAGTCATAACATTATTATTTCTTCCACTTAAACACTCAAGGCATACAGAACTTTTTTCTAAAGATGTAAGAGTGTGCCTTAAACTTAGATAAATTACATGTAAATGGGAAAGCTGCCTCTGAAGTAGGAATATTCCAAATGCAAGGTAACATGACAATGGATGACCTGGCAAGTGAAACATCAGTGGATGAAGTGCTTTGGAGGCAGGCTGTCCTGAGTGGAAAGCCTGAATGTGCTTCTTAGTAAAAAAGTAACACGGGAAAAACTATGTATCCTTATTGTACTTCACTTTCCTCCTTCATAAAATGAGTATAGCAAGAGAACCTACCAGGATGTTTGGCAGATCCCCTCAACTAATCTCAAGTGTAGCTCAATTCATAGAGAAAACTGTACTGAAGGTATTATGTTGCCCACCAGGACATTAGTTGTCAAAGTATAATTTAAATGGGCAAGATCTTGGCTGAATCCTTATATAGTGGGAATAGCACTGAACAAACTGTGGATCCCAATTCTAGCTCTGGATCTCCTGCAGCTATCTCCTGAGCCTAGCTCCAGTATTTTACTTCACTGGGGTATAAAAGTCTCCCTCTTAAATTAGGTGGTTGAATTAGATCAGGATCTTTTAAAAATGGATTTATTCCCCCCCCCCTTTAAAGGTCCTTAATTTTCTCCCATCTGCAAAGTCCCTTTGCCATACAAAGTTAACATTCACAGATTCCATAAACTGGGAAGTAGATAACTTTGGGGACCATTATTCAAGCTACGGTAGGAACTAATCACATTACTTTACTTAACTGCAAAGGTGTGGGTGGAAAATGTAGCCCTCATTGGATAGCCACTTGGCAGAAATAACCCTTCACTATTTTTGTTTGTTTGTGGTCTGGGGTAGCTATGAGAGTTAGTTATGGTATAATGATTAAGAACACAATCTGGAAACTTGGACAAGTTAACTCGCCATGCCTCAGTTTCTTTAACTGAAAAGGGGGGAGTTGATTATATTACCATCCTCATAGGATAGTTATAAAGAAGAACAGTGCTTAGAACAGTGCTAGAAACATAGAAAGAATTCAATAAACACAATTAACTCTAGAATCCATTTGATAGAGAGCTTAATTGAAGTAGGATTCGAGATCAAGAGCCCCACTCTCATGGCCTTCATTTCATAATTCTCAGCAGCCACTGATACCGTAGGTATTCTAAAAGTCTAGAAACATAGATTAAAGGTCACTGTAATACATGATTCTGGATATTCCATCCAACATAAAAGTGCTATGACTTTTGAACCACTTCAAAGATGCAGAATCTTATCAATTAACAAGGATCTCCCATGTCTCCTCTGTTGGATCATTCACCTCTAGGTTGGCTATAGGATAGGTTGTTTCTCCATTATAATTTTGCATAAAAGTACCCTAACGCCCCATTCTAAGATAATTCAGTTTTGTTATCATTTATATCTCATCCACTTCTAAAAATGATTTAATGCAGTTTATTATACATTTTTATGGCTAGGACCTGTCCTGTGAAACAGAAGTTTCTCAGTATAATTACTTTGCATATAAAATTTATTCCATCCTATTCCATCCCCAAAAGATGGATATATCCTACTAATTGATTTCACCACTCACTAACATATCACAACCCACTATTGGAAAAACATTGCCTTGTATGGATTTGGGGCTTATATTATATCTTGTTAGCATTTTTGTTTCCTGAGGAAATTCCTTGAAGGAATTCTTGGGACCCCACTCCAGACTTACTGAATCAGAAACTCTGGGTGTGAGACTGAGCAATCTGTGTTTTAACAAACACTCCAGGTGATTCTGATTCACTAGAAAGTTTGAGAAGAACCAATTCAAGAAAAGAACATTTCTTTGCTGTTACATATGCAATAAGGACCTCAAAATAGAAATAGAAATAATTTAAGACTTGTGGAATGGTAAGAAGGTACTATGCAAATTGTAGATGCCCAGCCACAACCATTGAATAAAAGCAGAATTAGAACTTTTCTATTTTATACCATTTTGATTCTAAATTTTACTTTCAATTAAAAAAATGACAACAAAAACACACTAATGCTTAGACTGATCCTCTACCATCTTGGGCATTCAATACATATTTGTTGGTATTTTGGAACTAATTAAAGTCTATTATGATTAAAAACAAAACACAAAACTGTCTACTATTAATCACGGTCATTTGGAAGTCTGATCAATTCACAATCATCTTTTTCTTAATCTTCGCTTCATTCATGGTAGAAGGTCCTCTGCAGCCATCTTGTACGATGGGATGCCATCTAGGCACATTTGATTGGATCAGGAGGATCACCCGATCTATTCCAGCTCAGATTCTCCCTTTCAGGAACTTGGGATTGGGATTCATAGAGATATATTCATTCTGTCTTTATGCAGCTGGGCTTGAAACATATAAATTCAGGAACTAAGGAGTGCCAAGTTTTCTTCCATGTGCTTTTGAAAGAGAGAAAGCTGGTCCACAGAAAAAATGAGGAAAGGCACAGACAGAAGCGGAAAGTTCTGTCAGGCTCTAAGTCACTGGTTGCAGTTCCTTCCTTGAGAACAATGGCATTCTGGCTTTTGGGTTTCATAGATCCTGAATAATCTTCTAATAAAACCTCCTTTTAGCTCTGGTTGGTTTCTCTCATATGCAACCAAACACTGCAAACCATAAGCTGTTTGCTTGATAATTTTTAAGAAACCAGGAGTAGGAAAGATAAATTCTTTAGTCCATGAAAATCCACAGAAGCGAACATGTAACGAGTGGAAGATAAACATAAACATTAGAAACTTTCACTTAAAGTCAATATTATTTTTTAAAATATCTAATAGTATTTGAAGGTTTGGTGCCCAATTCTGTTAGCTTTTATCTCTCTCCTTCTGTTTCCTATTTCGCAGGGGTAAAGTTTCAGGAATTTCCTCTAGAAAGCTGTTGATATTGGTCTAGCCTTCTGCTTTGTATTATTACAATTATTTGACATTTGTGAAGTGCTCATGGTGTTCCAAAAACTGTTCAGAATTTTAAAAACAAAAATATCAGTCTCCTTGAAGCTAAGCACTTGTCCCTGATTATAACCTAAAGCCAAGAAATTAGATGCTGGTAGAGAGAAATAAAGGATTAATGTTGTCACTTAATTTTGCCCATGTCATTGCGAAACAAAATGTTTCATTGTAAAAGAGGCATGAATCACACATGAGCTCAAAATTTTGCCATCAGATATAAGATGGAGAACTAAATTCAATGGGTTTTAAAACAGAGTTAATGCATTACTAATTACGCTTTTTTTTTTTTTGCTTTTTCTCAAGGTTAAATATAGAAATTTTCACACAAAAGAATCTCTCACTAAGTAATATCTACCAATATATCAACTTACATGTTTCACAATTTATTTACTTATTTGAGAGAAAGCAGGAGCACCAAGTGGGGGCAGAGGGGAGGAGGGAGGGGCAGGGCAGAGGGAGAGGCAGTCTCCCCACTAAGCAGGGAGTTGGATGCAGGACTCGATCCCAGGATCCTGAATTCATGACTTGAGCTGAAGGCAGACGCTTAACTGACTGAGCCACCCAGGCTCCCCAAGTGTTTTACAATTTTTTAAGTGAAATATGAAACTCATTTATTTTTTAAAATATATTTTAAAAGTTATTTTCTTCTTATTCCACAGAAGTTAAACATGCAAAATCCTTTATGGCAATCTACTTACATTGATTGAGACAAAATATTTACCTACAATAATATGAGACAAAAAATGTGTTTCTCTTGGGGCGCCTGGGTGGCTCAGTCGTTAAGTGTCTGCCTTCGGCTCAGGTCATGATCCCAGGGTCCTGGGATCGAGCCCCGCATCGGGCTCCCTGCTCCGCGGGAAGCCTGCTTCTCCCTCTCCCACTCCCCCTGCTTGTGTTCCCTCTCTGGCTGTGTCTCTCTCTGTCAAATAAATAAATAAAATCTTTAAAAAAAAAATGTGTTTCTCTTAAATTGATTTGGGGGCATATATGTGTGTGCATATACACACACACACACACGCATGCACACACACACACACATTTTACTATTAAATTACTGCATGAAAAAGCTGAGCTACTCTTAGTTGGTCCCTGAACTATATACATCTATGGATATTCTGCTTTGAATAGGCCAAAGTATTTTTTGGGGTTTTTCTTTTTCCCAGCTTTATTGGGGTATGACTGACCAATAAAAATTACATATATGTAAGGTATACAACATGATGCTTTGATATGCATATATATTGTGAAGTGATTACCACATGCAACCTAATTAGCACATTCATCACCTCACATAGTTACCTTTGTGTGTGTGGTGAGAGCACTTGAGATCTACTTTCTTAACAAATTTCAAGGATATGGATCGCCAGAAAGATGGCGGAGGAGTAGGGGACCCTATTTCAACTGGTCCCCCGAACTGAGCTGGATATCCACCAGACCACTCTGAGCACCCACAAAACCAGCTTGAGATGTAAGAAGATCTGGATCTCTACAAACAGAATATCGCAGGCAGTTGGCTTTGAGGTACGAAGCGGGGAGCCGTGATTCTGCGGGCAGATATTGGAGGATAAACGGGAGGGTGCCTGGCCGTGGGGATCGTACACCGCCGGTGAGTGACAGCCTCGCGTGCTGCGGACAGGCACAGACTCGCAGACCGGTAGCGTTGGGAAAGGACTTTAGGGCAGCCCCCGGGGCGGAAACCCGGAGTGGCGGGGTCCCGCGCCTGTGAGCTGGGAGTGGCTGGCGGTTTTAGAAGCACAAAAGGCAGAGACCTGCTCCGACCTGGAGGCAGGACTGGGAGCGCTGCGGAGGGGCGCACAACCCAGGACGCTGCAGTTTATAGCAGCACGGACAGAAACGGAGATGGTGTGGCCTGGAGAGCTCACTGAAGAACAGACTGAGGTCTCTCTGCTCTGAGGCAGAGGGTTGGAAATGGTCTCTTCTGCTCTGACTTGCAGAAGAGACGCAGAAAGCCACCAGGGAAAGGCGCCAGAGAACAAAAGCCCCAAAGACCGATTCCCACTGAGCCCATCCCCCGCCATAGGGGCGCAGGGCAACTCTGCCTGAACAGGGTTGCCTGAGTAACAGCGTGGCAGGCCCCTCCCCCAGAAGACAGGCTGGGAAAACAAGAGGCCAGCAACACTAAGGTCCCAAGAAAACAGGTGCATCTTGCTTGGGTTCTGGTCAATAATTTGGACTCTATACATTCCCTCAAACACCCATCAACAGAATGACTAGGAGGAGGAGCCCCCAAATAGAAAAGACTCAGAGATTATGACTTATGCTGCAGATTTACAAATGGATGCAGATATAACCAAGATGTCGGAGATGGAATTCAGGCTAGCAATTGTGAAGACAATAGCTAGAATGGAGAAATCAATGAATGGCAATATAGAGTCTCTAATGGCAGAAATGAAGCTGAATTGGCAGAACTTAAAAATGGTATCAGTGAGATCCAATCCAATCTAGATAATCTAACAGCTAGGGTAACTGAGGCAGAAGAGCGAATAAGCGACCTGGAAGACAATATAATAGATAAAAAGGGAAAAGAGGAGGCCAGGGAAAAACAACTCAGAATCCATGAAAATGGAATCAGAGAAATAAGTGACACCATGAATCGTTCCAATGTCAGAATAATTGGAATCCCGGAGGGAGTGGAGAGAGGACTAGAAGATGTATTTGAGCAAATCGTAGCTGAGAACTTCCCTAATCTGGGGAATGAAACAAACATTCAAGTCCTAGATGCAGAGAGGACCCCTCCCAAGATCAAGGAAAACAGGCCACCACCCCGGCATGTAATAGTAAAACTTGCAAATCTTAGAACCAAGGAAACCATCTTAAGGGCAGTTAGGGGGAAGAGATTCCTTACGTACAGAGGGAGGAACATCAGAATAACATCAGACCTACCCACAGAGACCTGGCAAGCCAGAAAGGCCTGGCAAGACATATTCAGGATACTAAATGAGAAAAACATGCAGCCAAGAATACTTTATCTGGCAAGGCTGTCATTTAGAATGGATGGAAAGATGCAGAGCTTCCACAACCGGCAGAAACTGAAAGAATATGTGACCACTAAGCTGGCCCTGCAAGAAATATTAAGGGGGGTTCTATAAAAGGAGAAAGACCCCAAGAGTGATCTACAACAGAAATTTACAGGGACAATCTATAAAAACAACATCTTCACAGGCAACCTGATGACAATTAATTCATATCTTTCAATAATCACTCTCAACGTGAATGGCCTAAATGCTCCCATAAAACGGCACAGGGTTGCAGATTGGATAAAAAGACAGGACCCATCCATATGCTGTCTACAAGAGACTCATTTTGAACCTAAAGATACATCCAGACTGAAAGTGAAGGGATGGAGATCCATCTTCCATGCCAATGGACCTCAAAAGAAAGCTGGGGTAGCAATTCTTATATCAGACAAATTAGATTTTAAACTAAAGTCTGTAATAAGAGACACAGAAGGACACTATATCATTCTTAAAGGGTCTATCCAACAAGAAAATCTAACAATTGTAAATATCTATGCCCCCAACATGGGAGCAGCCATCTACATAAGCCAACTGTTAACCAAAATAAAGAGTCATATTGATAATAATACGTTAATTGTAGGAGATCTCAACACTCCACTCTCAGCAATGGACAGATCATCTAAGCAGAAAATCAACAAGGAAACAAGAGTTTTGAATGATACATTGGACCAGATGGACCTCATAGATATTTACAGAACATTCCACCCTAAAACAACAGAATACTCATTCTTCTTGAGCCCACATGGAACTTTCTCCAGAATAGACCATATACTGGGTCACAAATCAGGTCTCAACCGATACCAAAAGATTGAGATTATTCCCTGCATATTCTCAGACCACAATGCCCTAAAACTGGAACTCAATCACAAGAAAAAATTTGGCAGAAATTCAAACACTTGGAAGCTAAAGACCACTCTGCTCAAGAATGTCTGGGTCAACCAGGAAATCAAAGAAGAACTTAAACAACTCATGGAAATCAATGAGAACGAAAACACATCAGTCCAAAACCTATGGGATACTGCAAAGGCGGTCCTAAGGGGGAAATACATAGCCATCCAAGCCTCACTCAAAAAAATAGAAAAATCCCGAATTCACCAACTAACTCTACACCTTAAAGAACTAGAGAAAAAGCAACAAACGACGCCTAAGCCACACATTAGAAGAGAAATAATTAAAATTAGAGCAGAAATCAATGAATTAGAAACCAGAAACACAGTAGATCAGATCAACGAAACTAGAAGTTGGTTCTTTGAAAGAATTAATAAGATCGATAAACCACTGGCCAGACTTATCCAAAAGAAAAGAGAAAGGACCCAAATTAATAAAATTGTGAATGAAAGGGGAGAGATCACGACTAACACCAAGGAAATAGAAACAATTATTAGAAATTATTATCAACAACTATATGCCAATAAACTGAGCAATCTGGATGAAATGGAGGCCTTCCTAGAAACCTATAAACTGCCAAGATTGAAACAGGAAGAAATTAGCAACCTGAATAGGCCAATAACCAGTAACGAGATTGAAGCAGTGATTAAAAACCTCCCAAAAAACAAGAGTCCAGGGCCTGATGGATTCACTGGGGAATTCTACCAAACATTCAAAGAAGAAATAATACCTATTCTACTGAAGCTATTTCAAAAAATAGAAACAGAAGGAAAACTTCCAAACTCATTCTATGAGGCCAGCATTACCTTAATCCCCAAACCAGGCAAAGACCCCATCAAAACAGAGAATTTCAGACCGATATCCCTGATGAATATGGATTCCAAAATCCTCAACAAAATCCTAGCTAATAGGATCCAACAATACATTAAAAGGACCATCCACCATGATCAAGTGGGATTTATTCCCGGGATGCAAGGGTGGTTCAACATTCTCAAATCAATCAATGTGATAGAACACATTAATAAGAGGAGGGAGAAGAACCATATGGTCCTCTCAATTGATGCAGAAAAAGCATTTGACAAAATACAACATCCTTTCCTGATTAAAACTCTTCAGAGTATAGGGATAGAGGGAACATTCCTCAAGTTCATAAAATCCATCTATGAAAAACCCACAGTGAATATCATCCTCAATGGGGAAAAGCTGAGAGCCTTTCCCTTAAGATCAGGAACACGTCAAGGATGCCCACTCTTGCCACTGTTGTTCAACATAGTACTAGAAGTCCTAGCAACAGCAATCAGACAACAAAAAGAAATAAAAGGTATTCAAATTGGCAAAGAAGAAGTCAAACTCTCTCTTTTCGCAGACGACATGATACTTTATGTGGAAAACCCAAAAGACTCCACCCCCAAATTACTAGAACTCATCCAGCAATTCAGTAATGTGGCAGGATACAAAATCAATGCACAGAAATCAGTTGCTTTCTTATACACTAACAATGCAACTGTAGAAAGAGAAATTAGAGAAACGATTCCATTTACAATAGCACCAAAAACCATAAAATACCTCGGAATAAACCTAACCAAAGAGGTAAAGGATCTATATTCTAGGAACTACAAAACACTCATGAAAGAAATTGAAGAAGACACAAAAAGATGGAAAAAATTCCATACTCATGGATCGGAAGAATAAACATTGTTAAAATGTCTATGCTACCCAGAGCAATCTATACCTTCAACGCCATCCCGATCAAAATTCCAATGACATTTTTCAAAGTGCTGGAACAAACAATCCTAAAATTTGTATGGAATCAGAAAAGACCCCGAATCACCAAGGAAATGTTGAAAAAGAAAAACAAAGCTGGGGGCATCACGTTGCCCAATTTCAAGCTATATTACAAAGCTGTGATCACCAAGACAGTATGGTACTGGCACAAAAACAGACATATAGATCAATGGAACAGAATAGAGAACCCAGATATGGACCCTCAACTCTATGGTCAAATAATCTTCAACAAAGCAGGAAAAAACATGCAATGGAAAAAAGACAGTCTCTTCAATAAATGGTGCTGGGAAAATTGGACAGCCACATGCAGAAGAATGAAACTCGACCATTCTCTAACACCATTCACGAAGATAAACTCAAGTGGATGAAAGACCTCAATGTGAGACAGGAATCCATCAAAATCCTAGAGGAGAACATAGGCAGTAACCTTTTGACATCGCTCACAGCAACTTCTTTCAAGATACAGCTCCAAAAGCTAGTGAAACAAAAGGGAAAAGGAACTTTTGGGACTTCATCAAGATAAAAAGCTTCTGCACAGCAAAGGAAACAGTCAACAAAACAAAGAGGCAACCCACAGAATGGGAGAAGATATTTGCAAATGACACTACAGATAAAGGGCCGGTGTCCAAGATCTATAAAGAACTTCTCAAACTCAACACCCAAAAAACAAATAATCAAGTCAAAAAGTGGGCAGAAGAGATGAACAGACACTTCTCTGAAGAAGACATACAAATGGCTAACAGACACATGAAAAAATGTTCATCATCATTTGCCATCAGGGAAATCCAAATCAAAACCACATTGAGATACCACCTTACACCAATTAGAATGGCAAAAAGGACAGGGAAAGAAACAACAAATGTTGGAGAGGTTATGGAGAAAGGGGAACCCTCCTACACTGTTGGTGGGAATGCAAGTTGGTACAGCCACTTTGGAAAACAGTGTGGAGGTTCCTCAAAAATTTAAAAATAGAGCTACCCTATGACCCAGCAATTGCACTACTGGGTATTTACCCCAAAGACACAGATGTAGTGAAAAGAAGGGCCATATGCACCCCAATGTTCATAGCAGCAATGTCCGCAATAGCCAAACTGTGGAAAGAGCCGAGATGCCCTTCAACAGATGAATGGATAAAGAAGATGTGGTCCATATATACAATGGAATATTACTCAGCCATCAGAAAGGATGAATACCCAACTTTTACATCAACATGGATGGGCTGGAGGAGATTATGCTAAGTGAAATAAGTCAAGCAGAGAAAGTCAATTATCATAAGGTTTCACTTATTTGTGGAACATAAGGAATAGCATGTAGGACATTAGGAGAAGGAAGGGAAAAATGGGGGGGTGAATTGGAGGGACACATGAACCATGAGAGACTATGTACTCTGAGAAACAAAGAGGGTTTTGGAGGGGAGGAGGGGGGGGGATTGGTTAGCCCAGTGATGGGTATTAAGGAGGGCACGTACTGCATAGAGCACTGGGTGTTATACGAAAACAATGGATCGTGGATCACCACATCAAAAACCCATGATGTATTGTATGGTGACTAACATAACATAATAAAATTAAAAAAAAAAAACAAATTTCAAGGATATAACACATTATTAACTATAGTCACTATGATGTACATTAGGTCACTATAATTTCTTCATTTATAACTGAAAGTTTATACTCTTTGATCAAAACCTCCTCTTTTCGCCCCATCCCAGGCTATTGTTAACTACCATCCTTCTCATTGTTACTAGCAGTTCAACTTTTTTTTTTAATTTTATTATGTTATGTTAGTCACCATACAATACATTATTGGTTTTTGATGTGGTGATCCACGATCCATTGTTTTTATATAACACCCAGTGCTCCATGCAGTACGTGCCCTCTTTAATACCCATCACCGGGCTAACCAATCCCCCTCCCCCCTCCCCTCTAAAACCCTGTTTGTTTCTCAGAGTCCATAGTCTCTCATGGTATTAAAAAAATACTGATTGAGACCTGCATCTCCATCTACTGACCAAAAGTTACTATAGCATTCTTGGGACACACAAAGACACACACACACACACACACACAAATTCTCTCTCTCTCTCTCTCTTAATGTTTGACCTAACTACTAGTAGCTGTTTTCATTTCATGCTATGATAACTTCTGTCTGCTCTGTGCAAGGAGCATGAATCATATGTCCAAATTTGATCTGACATTATGCTGCAAGTACAGTTAGCACAGAATGGACCATTTAGTGCACACATGTTATATCCTTTACAAACCAAAAGTAGCAACATGAATAACTAAATGAGTGAGTTGCCTTGGCCACATACAAGTGAACCCATGGAGCATTGGATCTTTAAGATGGTTTGCATGCTCCACAACAAATTCTAGACATTTTATTGAAAATGTTATATCACTAAATATAGGATCCAACCGTGTACAGACCACTCATTATGAGAGTATTAAACTGTGTCCCAGTGACATCAAAATAATGAAAATGCCTGGAAGGTGTTCCTCTTCTATTTATTTACATATTTTAACCAGAAACAGGAGGAATAATAAATGATAACGAAGAGCCATTTATCCCCAGGGATTGAATAGCCTCTCATCCTATTATACTATACAGTCATTAATTTTAATTGCTTCAGATTTGTAACCCACATGGATAAAATTAAGATCCATTCCTGTAGGTGAGAAAAATAGGCTAAGATTGCTGTAAACAGAAATATCTTCCAGGCTTTTTTTTTTTTTAACAAATAAGCACAAATATTGCTGAATTATTTGGCTTAAGGGTCTAAGATAAATATTTGCATAAGTAAACAGAATTGTAGACTATATGTATGCCATTAATAAATTCTCGTCTTTCTGCATCTACGAAAATGAAAGAATATATTAAAAACTAACATAACACACCCTGAGAGTGTGTTAAAGCTACTCATTTACTCTTCAGCATAAAAAGTCACCACAGTATCTATTTTTGGAAAAATTCATCATATTTTTAAAAAGTAAGCCTATTTTACTTATGAAAATAATTCTTACATGGGACATGTGTGTTTGATTTTTCTGGCATTTAGACCATAAAGATGTGGTTTATTCTTGAATCACTTAAAAGAAAAAAAAGCCACCAGTGCATTTGTTGAATCAGAAATTTCTTAGCCATGAGGGGGTGCCCACAGCTTAGTACAGGGTGGATCAAAAAAGCTTTCTCCCCTTCCTGTCTTTATACCTCTGCCCTGAGGTCCTAAGCACAGCTTCAGACACTGAATCATGACTATCCAGCTCTATGTTTGTCCATTTGGAGTCTGATACATTACTGAGTCATAAACCATTTTAATGGGTCACCACCAGATTTTTAAAAAATTAAATAAAGAAATATAATTTAAAAGACTAGAGCTCATTGCACTAATAAAAGTAAATCTGGTTTTGTGAAATTTATATATTTTGTGTGTATATATACATATGCATTATGTATACTTATTTATGAGTGGTATACAAGCATATACATATAAATATACATATGTGTAAACATATAATATATAAACATACATGAATATATGTACGTATATTGTGTGTGTGTATTCCGGGAAATGATAAATTTATTTCATACTATACGTTGTTGGCAAAAAGTCAAAAATGTTTGAAAGTCCCTATTCAAGTGAGAGCAGCTGCTGATGCTGGTCCTTATGGCCAGGCAGGGAAAAGGAGACAGGCAGAACTTAGGACACTCTTTCTCAAAGTATGATTCTCAGACCACTTATATCAGGATCAACTGATCTTAGCCTCCACTCAAAGCCTACTGATCAAATATCTCTGTGTTGAGCCTCTTCATGCAAACTGGTTCTCCAAGTAATTCTGTGTCCTGATACTTTTGGTTTATTGTACTAGAGACCCTCTCCACACTGAGAGGTGTGTCTAGAGCCTTCAATATGTACAAAAGAAGTATTTTTTTTCTACTTTATACTTCCTTCTAGATCTGTGATGTCCAATACTGTAGCCACTAGCCACCTATGGCTATTTAAATTTAAATTAATTAAAATTTAATAAAATTAAGAAATCATTTCCCTAGTGACAATAATCACATATCAAGTGCTCAAGACACATGTGGCTAGTAGCTACTTTATTGGACAGTGAAGATATGGAACATTTCTATCATCACAGAAAGTTTGATTGGACAGCCCTGCTCTAGAGGTTTTCAATTAATTATAGAATTTGGTACACTATGTTTTGACATTGAATACCTTCATACAAATCTAGGATATTGAAACACATACAATTTCCAAAAATGCATAGAAATCACAGACAATATATTTTTATTGATTTAAAAATTATTTTCTGTTAGATTATACCAATTATTAAGATTTTTTAACATTTCAAAAATCAACATATGGGTGAGGGAGGGACAAATAGGTAGAGCATAGAGGATTTTTAGGGCAGTGAAACTACTCTGTATAATACTATAATGGTGGACCCATGTCATTGTACATTTGTCTAAATCCACAAATGTACAATATCAAGACTAAACCCTAATGTAAACTATAGACTTCGGATGATGATGATGTGTCAATGTACATTTATCAATTGTAACAAATGTATCACTCTGGTGGAGTATGTAGATAATGGGGGAAGCTATATGTGTGTGGGAGCTGGGAGATCAAGGAAAAGCTTTGTACCTTCTGCTCAGTTTTGCTGTGAACCCAAAACTGCTTTTAAAAATAAAATCTATTAAAAATGAATATATGCTTAGAAAAAAAATTTTAATAATAAAATAAAAGATTCAAAAAGCATTTCTTATATTCTAATTTTACCATTTTTCTTAGAAAAATAAAATTAATATATTTTATTAGGATAAAATATTAATGAATATTCATAACTATACACACACATTCCATATCAAACAGCTGTGAGTTGTTTACTAATTTTCCCTTTAAATTATAATGACATTATCTCAAGAAGGCACATACTGCTTGAACTGCTATTATAATCAACTTGCCAATAGAGTAAACAACTTTTCTGATACTAGCTGCATCAAATAATATTCAAAATAGATTAAGACCCTCTGAAAAATAAAACTTTAAGGCAATGGAACATTGTAAACTGAAATTGTTATGCAAGTCATAAAAATTTGCATGCTTATTTGCAAAACTTTTCAAATCAGTTGCAATCTTAAGTATGTTTGTATCAAACAAAATGTATTTTTCTCTAAGTTACTGTTGACCTATCCCTTTTTAAATGTGTTTACTCATGATAGGGGAAGTAAAGAAAACAGTCAACAGGTAGAGTCTAAGTGAGAGAGAAAGGTAATATAAGAAGCACATGGAGAAACTTGTTAGGTTGCCTCTCACCCTAAAAACTTGCAAATAAGGGAAGTTACATTTTCCTAAAAGTATAACTATATAGTCATCCAATGGAGTTTGGTATGGCAGTCATTGTTGGTTGCCTATTTAACAGCCATTTTTCTTCTTGCTTGCTAAGAGAATCCATCCCCCAATCTCATCCTGGGCAATGTACTCAGCCACTGAGGATGGATCATGATTATTCTAAACCAGTTATGCCACTCCTATTTTTCTATGCCAGTAATTTGTTTAGAGCTGAGATAATGATCCAGGTCTGCTCAAAGAGAAATAAAATGTGAGGGAGGGCTTGGATGAGGTGGGATGCCAGAATGGTTCTAAGACAAGGCTCCAAGATGAGAGAGCCTTGTTGCCCCTTCCTTCCCTTCTTGGTTTGTGTGATGTTCTATGAGGACTTGTAGTTGTGAGGATCATGAGATGCAAAACTAAAATACTGAGCATGAAGGAAAGGGAAGGTGGGAGAAGGTCATTGATGACATAGTTGAACTGCTTGCTATACTTGCCCTGAGACTACAAATTCTCAGGCTTCTTTTTAAATGTCTTTATAGTTTAAGCTAAGGTGAACAGAATCTTTGGTTACTTTTGGTTAAACATATTTTAACCATTATAGTGGGTGAGATTAAAGGTATGCAAAGTAGTGTTGAAGTTACAGAAGACTCCTAAATTAGACTATAACTTGACTCAATGCATCAATATAATTTAAAAAAGAATGTGTCAATCATAAAGGAGGCTGCTCAGACATGGAAATATAGAAAAAGAAACAGAGAAAAAAATAAACCCTGACTGCCTATTCAAGTACTGCCCATGGAAGAGAGAATTTTGGCAATAGACTTGAAGTATTATGATCCTGTTGTCAAAGTTATCTTTATAGTGGACAAGAGTTTTTTAAGCTCTCTTAGCTGAGGACCATTCCTTAAGAAAACCTGACTCAGATTGTTTTGAGTACAGCATGTGACTTCCCATGTAGATTTGCCTAAAGGTAAAGAATGTGTAAGTCATGCTGATGCTATTACAGCAGTTGATGTGACTGTTGGGGTTCTCAATCTAGGATAACAACTGCCTTATACCTCAGGCTCTTCGGGTCTAGTTAACGAGTAACAACCTGTGAGAGATGTGACAGAATGAAGTGAGCTGAACCATAGCCTAGTGACTTCACCACATTAAGTTCACTTCATGAAGGTTCTTGCCAGTCAGCTGGCTGGTCCCTTCTGCCTTATCTTGCCTTCCACATTCTAGGTGAGAAAAATAAAAGTGGATCGGGCAACAGACATGGACCCAGAGAGAACATGGTTGAGAGATGAATGAAGTAAGATGATGGGAATAGTGGGTGGAAATGTCAGGGAGGTTTATAAGATGCTTAGGAGAGAGCAATGATACTGAAGGACAAGAAAAAAAAAAGATCTGCATTTAGTAAGGAAGTTAAAGTAGGGTTGATCAGTTCAATTGAAGAAAGTAATAGATAAACATTATTTAGGGATAAATACATTTTCAAAACAGAACTATTGGTATATGGAATTCAGGAAAGTTGAACAGGGAACAAAGAAGGTAGAGGAGAAAAAGGTTAATTTCTGCCTGGAAACTTGTGATTCCAGAAAGCATTATTAATAATTATTGGAAGAATTATTAGTATTCCTTGAAAGTCATGATAGACAGACTTTTGCTAAGAAAGTAAAGTGTTTCCACCTTGGTTTTCCTGTTAAAGTCAAAGCAACCTGCATTTTTTCTTCATTTATCCCAGAATTGGTTGAAAATAGTGGCCATGAGAAGCCCTGCAAAGACACAGCAGGTTATTATAAAGGATTGATGAAAACATGGTAGAAGAGAGAATAAAAACTCTGCACTCTTACCTCATTATAGAGAATAAGCTTGCCCCTAACTCAGATAGAACCTTTATTCCACACAAAGAACAAACATTTAAACTAGGATCTGCCATTTATTGTAACTTTTCCAACAGAGAAAAGCCAACTGGATGACTTTGAGTCCCAGACCCCTGACTGGAGCTATCAGACTAGACAGATTATACTTTATGGACTTGTTCCTGTCTACTCCAATGTTTGTGTCTCCAAATCTCTTACAAATTTGGAAATTAAATAAGAAATGTATTCTTGAGCATATGAAGCTACATTTCAAAAGTGGGCCTATTCAGTAATTGGGTATCTTTGTACTTAGGTGGTAGAAAAAAGTGAGCTTTCTCAAAATGTAGCTGTGCATCTTTATTGTTGCTCTACTTACATTACCTGAGTAGAAACTACTAGCTTTAATAAAATGGAAATACACTTTAAATTATTGGCATTGATAAGGAAAGGCATTTGGAACATTTGACGGTAAAGCCATGACTAATTGACAATCTCATTAATTCTCAAAGAAAGTGAGAATTAGGAAGTAAGACCTTCCTTTGCTGATAAAACCAAAAAGAATTATTAAGTCATTTGCTAAGTCCAACTGAATCACAGTATGGCATATTCTCAATACAACAACACAATTACAAATAACTACAGGGCAGAGCTGGACATTGCTCTTTGCACAATTTTAGGAGGATAAGGCACTGAATGACTATTTTATTGTGAAAATAAAGGTAAAGGTGATGATGGTGGTATTGTAGATGAAATTATTCTAAAATAAGCTGTATTAACAGGTATGGAAAGGAACTGTAAACAGAGAAACAAAACATAGGAGAAGTCATGGCAATTTTTACAGACTTTTGGATTCAAGCCTTGATATTTTTCATATTATAATTATTTCCATATTTTTGTCAACTCCTTTATATTGAGATTAGTGCTAAATAGAAATTAAACAAGGGCATTAAATTCCTTTTCCAACTGCAAAAAAAAAAAAACAAATGGTGATCTCATTTTCCCAACTGGTAGCATTCTCACAGTTGATTCCCTAAGATTTAGATTTCTTGATTCAATAACAGGAACAAAATGAATTTGAAGTAACATCTGAACTAATTAGTGACAAGAGCAATTTGACTCTTTCCTTTGTCACAAGTGCCATGTAAAGCTCTGACCTCACTGTGTTAGGTTGAAGAGGTAGGAATTGCATTAGACCAATCCTCAAAGAACGTTGGCAGTGGTAGCAGTAATTTCAGGAAGATTCGCTTCAATTTTCTGTATTACCAGCTTCTAACATCCACTTTCAAAATCTAGGCAGTTTTGCCCAAAATGTTGTTTGCTCAACCTTATGGAGCTGTACAAAGTGGGTTTCAAAGTAATTTAATTGCCTTTTATCTTTCCAAATATTTGTAATTTCTTCCAATCTTTGCTTATTTTGACTGAAGCAAAATACACTAGAACAGTAAAGGAAGGCTTTACTGAAATGCCATTAAGGGATCTACTCCAAGACTTGAGCCATGCCAGTAATTCTAGGGCACAAGTACTAAAGAAAGTGGTCTGAGGAAGATTGCTCACTGACCTGGACTCCAGGACCACTCAGACATTTGGTATTCTGGAGAGATGAGTTTGTCTGGCATTTGGATAAGTGTCCATAAAGGACCAAGAGACCTGATTCCAACATTTAGACCCTGTATTAGTTTGCTAGGGCTACTGAAACAAAGTACCACAAACTGAGTGGGCCAAAGAACAGAAATGTATTGCTTCACATGTTTGGAGGCTGTAAGTCTGAACTCAAGGTGTTGGCCCGGTTGGTTACTTCTGATTTTAGTATATGTGCTGCCGAAGTGAGCACGGTTGGTTACTTCTGAGAGACTGTGAGGGCAGGATCTATTCCAGAATTCTCCTGGCTTGTAGATGGCCATCTTATTCCCATACCTCTTCACATTGCTTGCCCTCTGTGCATGTTTGCCTTGGTGTTCAAATTTCTCCTTTTGATTAGGACTCCAGTTAGATTAGATTAGGATTCCTCCTTAACTCTGTATGACTTCATCTTAACTTACTAACTTAACTTTCAACTAATTATATCTGTGATGATCCTATTTCCAAATCAGGTCATATTCTGAGGTACTGGGGTTAGGAATTCAACATATAAATTTGGGATGACACAATTCAACCCACAAGGGACTCTTAACAGTTTCTTTTCAAAATCACTTTATTCCCAAATGCACAACTTCAGGGCTCCTAAAGTCTCTTGAGCAGATTCATTCAAGTCGTCTGAAATATGGCAATACTGTGTCAATGACAGTCAAACGGAAACTTTTCAAATTCTTTGTTTTGTTTTTCCAACACATAATTTCTACAGAAAAGACCAAAAGTTCTCTGTTAATCCATTATCTGGCACAAGAATGGGTTTCTGCCACCAGGATAAAGGTTCTTTTGTCCTGAACCTTTTAATTTTTGCGTGGCTTCTGAGACTCAGGAAGGGCCAGGATGGAGTAGGAAGGCTGCCTACACATAATCCAACAGAAGGGGTTTGATCTCATCCAGGATGGCTCCAAGCTTTGCAGATGTTGACGAGTGAGTTCAGCATAGAAAGCAGAAAGGTTCAAATTTCCATATTTCTTTCTTACTGCAGATGTGTAGACAGATGAAAATTGCTGAGTTTATAGAGTGGATGGGAAGCATGTTTGAAGTGTGATGCCAGACAATTTGGGACCACATGAGCCAGAAGATAGCTTTGGGATGATCTAGTCCAGCATTTCTCACCCTGAATTTTGTGGAATTCATAGTTGTTGCAGGATAAAAAGAATGCTGTGATCAGATAAGTTTGATGAATGCTGGGCTAAATAAATGTAAACAGGTTTATTTCCAGAGAGTTTTTTAGTATTTTAAAATGGCAGATGTGTATTGTGCATCTCCAAGAGAGAGCTATAGTAGTCAGAATTTCCTACATTTTTGTACTAACAAACTTTTGAAATTTCTTGCATTATTTTCAGTGAGCCAATATTTAGCTCACTAGCATTAACATTCTGTAGAACTTAGTATGGGTTACTAATGTGGTCTCATTCCTTTGTTTTACATATGCAGAAATACAGACTCTGAGATAAAGTCTTAAGGAGAGGAGAAGTCCTAACATCTACAATCTCTGGTTATTTGGCCAAGTAAAGATACATAATAAATGATCAGAGCCAAGATCCAAAGCCAAGGTCTTGACCCCGGCCAGTGATCTTCCACACTGCAATAGGGCTTCTGCACATAACAAATCAACAGATTTGATTTGCCTCTGAGAAGATTTGCTTATCCAGAACTGGAACCATCACATTGTTTTGTTTTTAACTGAGAAACATATGCTAGTCCTGAGACACCCTCTAGCCCCATGGTGTCAAATCTGAAGATCTATGATAGTAACCTGGGGAGCTTTTCCAAAAATTCATTTATCTTACAAGAATTTATTGGAGCACCTTCTGCAAATAGAGCAGTGAACAAAGCAGAGAAATATTCCTATGCTAGTGGAGTTTCAACTTTAGCAGAAAAGAATTTAATTTAATAATTAAATTTAAATAATTTAAAATTTAAAGGTAAATTTAAAAGTTATTCAAAAATAAGTAAAGAAAGAAAATGTGATACTGTTAAATACTTAGACACATGTAAAGCATATTGATAAGTAGAAAATCTTGTGAGGGTAGTGGGCTTACTTTGGGTAGTCATTGAACTCTGCTCTATGGTGATGACAGTCAAACTGGTTGAATTGCAATTTGAATGAGGAGAAGGAACCACTCATCGAAATTGGGAAATGAGGCTTCTAGTGGAGACATACTTGGCATGAGTCAGAAACTAAAAGAGGTTGGAACATAAAGACCAAGGGGTAGGGGCGCCTGGGTGGCTCAGTTCGTTAAGAGGCTGCCTTCAGCTCAGGTCATGATCCCAGGGTCCTGGTATCGAGCCCTGCATTGGGCTCCTTGCTCTGCGGAAAGCCTGCTTCTCCCTCTCCCACCCCCCTGCTTGTGTTCCCTTTCTAGCTGTGTCTCTCTCTGTCAAATAAATAAATAAAATCTTAAAAAAAAAAAAAAAAGACCAAGGGGTAGGAAGAGAAATGGGCATTGAGATCAAATTCCTGGGATCCAGCAAGGATTTTGATTTGCTAGGTCTGAGATAGACTCAGGGATCTGCCTTTCAAACAAAGATCCAGGTGTTTCTAATTCAGGACATCCATGAAAAGCACTTAACAAAATTTTACACTAATCCTTTGGAAATACATTGGACTCAAAACCGAAATATAGAAGTATTTGCTGAGTAGAGAGGGACAACTGCTCACCACTCACAGCCCATATATTTTAGGGCAACTTCGGAACAAATCAAGTGATTCAGGGAAATTTAAAGAAAGGGTACTCTATAATCATGCTTGGTATAAAGTAACTTACTAGTTACTGTAGTACATGCCAATTGGCTGGGCACCCTGTCATGCCCATGTAAGACCAAGTACAGCTGTCCCCCCTACTTTGTGAAAGCTCAAATTATGCCACCTCACTTTCCCAAATGTACCTGTTTTCGCTAACCTTATGTACCTGGTTCAGTTAACCAAAAGATATCCAAAGAGGACTTACATTTATTTATTTATTTATTTATTTATTTATTTATTTATTTAGAGAGAAAGCACACATGTGGGAGGAGCAGAGGGAGAGGGAGAGAGAATCTCAGGTAGGCTCCAGCCCAGTGTGGAGCCCAACACGGGACTCCATCTCAGGATCCTGAGATCATGACCTGAGCTGAAATCAAGAGTCAGACACTTAACTGACTAAGCCACCCAGGCGATCCAAAGAGGACTTATACTTTTATGGAAAAAAGGCAAAAAGTAAAAATTGTAAAAATAGTGTTTGGTATTTGTTTGTCAGAAAGCCATTACAGAGGAAGTATGCCTGGAAGGTGCCTCCCAGCTTTTTCCCCAGCTTTTTCCCCTACACTCAGCATCAAGCCACCATAACTTTGAATCATGTCTATGAGCATCTGTGCTTTATCTCAATTTATTCTGTGCATCCATTAGCAAGATGTGTCCATAAGTTATCAGAAAAGCCCAGGAGAGGTTATTTTTTGGATTTGGGGATGCAAATTTTTTTTCCATATAAATAAATGGTAATTGCTTCTTTACTTGATGCCATTTTGGCTTATGAAAGTTTTCATAGGAATGCTCTACTTTCAGATAGCAGGGGAAATCTGAAATGTTAGCTGCCCTTCAACTATGAAGGGGAAATAAAAGAAAATTTACAATACTATGGAAAACATGCTAAGATGCTTAAAATAATAAAGAAAATAAAACCCAGAAGAAATCAATTACATATCCTCTTAAATTTAATTATTCTGTATTGGGTTTCTTTTTTTCTTCAGAAAGAATAAGGGTAATAGACACAAAAATGTTTTTATGAGGAAAAAAGTAAAAACCCCAATAGTCTCTCTATCATTCTAACACTCCAGTATTTTTAGATGACTGCCCACATATTACTCATCTGTCTAGTGATCAATACCTTTTTTAAGATGGGTGCCTGGGTACGGAATACCATCAGGTTGCCATGCAACAAAGAAAGTTTGGTGGTGTCAAGGGAATGTAATGCATGATCCAAAATTTGGAATATGTATTTTAAAGTAAACTGCAATCAAAACTTAACTTTGTGATGGGTATCAAGGAAGGCACGTACTGCAAGGAGCACTGGGTGTTACACACAAACAATGAATCATGGAACACTACATCAAAAACTAATGATGTAATGTATAGTGATTAACATAACATAATAAAATTAAATTAAATTAAAAAAAACTTAACTTCAAAAAGAGAGTCTGATATGTATGAGGTACTTACCTGTTCCAGGTACACGTCAGCACTGTTGTCACTGAAACTCTCAGCAACACTGAAGATGAAAACTGGATCAACCTTACCAATATGACAGCTAGCAGTTTGACTCAGAAATTGATACAGGGTACATCTGGCTGTGACCATCAATCAATTCATTCACTGCTTCCCACTCCTAAACTTTCTTATTCTCTAGAATGATCAATAATCCTTCACCTGATAGAATTAACTGCCCTTCCTCTAAATTTACTATCCATGACATCCTCTGGCTCCTTATCTGTGGGTTCTTTCTTAGCCGTATGGACCAAGCATTTAAAGATACATGGTAGAGTTAGAATGATAGAGAGGCTATTGAATTTCTATTTTTTCTCCTAAAAGCATTTTCTTTTCTTTTCCTCATTAGCCATATTTTTCTCCCTTAAAAAAAAAAAAAAGTAAACATGGAATAATTAAATATATAATTTTTCAATTTCTTGTTTTTTCTTTATTATTTTAGATAAGGCTTCTTAGCATGTTTCTCAGCAAAATTATCTATTTTCTTTTAATCCTCAGGAACCCAAGTGTCTCTTTCTTGGCATTTACATTTATACCAAACCAAAGAATGGCATACATGAATGGTTAGACTACAGCTAATGGTTAGAGAGCTGAGCTCTAGTCCCAGTTACTTTACCTCATATTCATACCACTATACAACATGTCATTTATGTCTTTAAGTCTTAGTTTTCCCATCCATAAATTAAGGACACTAATATCTCTTCTCTATCCTTTATATGTTTGAAGTAAAAATCAAAACAAAAACATTTTTTAATGTGAATGTGAGGGTGTTTAAAAAATCATAAATGTGGTTCAAAAGTGTCAGTTATTAAAATCATTTTACTTAAAGCAAAAAAAAAGCAGCATGGCATTTAGTTGATTTCTGTATTATGACACTCATATGTGTATAACTTTAGTCAAACAACATTTATTAATCAAAAAGAAAATGAATGCTTATAAAATGCTTTGAAAATTATAGAGTGCTATATAAATATGCATGTTATTGCTAGAATGTGATTACATGTAAAAATATGCTTGCTACCACAATGAATACAAAGAGGTATACAGTACAAAGAGCAGACACTATTACATAGGCATATTAATTCTATATTTAAAAAAGGACATACCCAAGAATGTTAAAATAAATAGCATATCAAACCGCAATCTTATGTAGCAATATAAGAAACAGAAGACATTATTTAGCCAATGCCATTGAACAGCAAATGTAATCCATTGAATGAAATGAGATCCTTGCTTTAATATAATATAGAAAGAGTTGGAATTACATGGTATATCAGTGACACCTGTGAGCAATGACCTAAACTCTTTCGCGGTTTGAGCTAAAACAACTTCATATGGAAATATATTTGGTCAGCATTCCCACTAAAGATTTTACCATTCTATATTTTTATTCTTGCCATGAAACCATCCAAACACTATCAACTGCAATTCTTGCTGAATCTACAACAGAATGATAAACGTAAAATAAACTAAAATAAAATCAGTTATCCTAACTTGCTTGGTTGATAATCTAAATCACTGAGTGGCCAAACTGTTGAACATAACACGTAAGTGCTTTATACTTAATCCTCAGCTGTTACACTGAGTCGTTATTACCCGCAAACAAGGAAACTCTGAGGTATTAGTCATCAGTAGCACAACTAGGGATTCAGAGCTGGGCTTCAACACAAGTTTTGTTTGACGACAATCCCTAGGGCCTCAGCCTGTCATATATTCTGAAATACAGGCTTATGTAGAGATAGGATGTAACTATTTAATTAAATATTTTATGTAGAGTTGAATATAACAAACTTAACTGCATTATAATAATTGGGAAAGGGTGGACTGGAAAGAATATATGGATAAAATTACAAAGAATTTATTTCTCCAAAAAAATAACTCAAATAAATTGATAAATAATTGATATTCTTCAAAATATAAATGGAACATTCATAGTACACAAATATTGGAAGAATATTCACACTAATATGAAATACCTCCCACCCCTACCCAAGCAAATTAAAGCAGAGGTGCCATTTTATACATAATTAGCAAAAAAAAAAAATTTATACTTGATGTTGGCAAAGATGAGATGAGTCTGGATAAGTATGGAATTATACAACCTTTTTTTGAAGGTGTATCAACATTTGCATGAATGTTTTTATCTTTTGATCTAGTAATCTCATTCATAGGTATATATTCTAGGGAAACAATCCAGTAAGAATGAACTATATTCCCAAAGATATTCATTAAGGTATAATGAGCAAAAAACAGAAATAAACTAAATGTCAAACAAAAGGGGAATAGCTGAGTAAATTATAATGCATCAAACCAGTGGTATTTTGTGCAGTTATTAAAAATGATAAATATGAAGACTATATAGCAACATGAAATACTTTTATGATATAATGGAAAGTGAAATGAGATATAACATTTTATGATTAAATAATATAAAATAAGAATTAAGGGCAAAAATAACATGATGGAAACTTAAAAAGAAGACATGTTTTAAAATAATTTTTATTCAATGTAGTCTTTTATACATTACTTATTATTTAATAGACAATATTTTAAATGATTTATATGTTAATAATATGCTAATACTTGTGCATTAATGCTATAGAATAATTTTTCAAATACACTTTCCAGTAATTTAAATTTGGCCAAGAGGCATAACAGGTGGTATACCTCACCTGTTGAGTAGGTATGTTTGAAAGAGGGGCAACACCACTTCTAAATCTCTAGATCTTTAAGAATGCCATGCCTCAACCCAGAAGATGGGATGGAAGTAAATTTATGCTACTGCTGCTACCTGAGAGCTGAAGATCAACTACAGAGGGACAGATATAGTAGTTATTAAGATGTCCAACGGGAAATCTCATTTCAACCCATTCAACACTATTGAGTATTCTTATATTCAAAAATATTTGGTGTGCTTGAAGTGAGGAAAGAAAGGAATATTCTAGGGGCTCATAATCTGGACTCATCTTGACAGATACATAGGCAATCAATGAAAGGACATGGTGAAAGGACTAGAATAGGGACACAAAAAAAGTACCACGGTTGTAGAGGAGGATAATGTGTCCCTCCAGTAGTCTTGGGAAGATTTCCAGTCCCGTGCTTATCTTGAAAAATTCTGCACTTTTTACGAGGCTTAGCATAAACTGTGCTGTAATAGAACACTTTTTAGATATTGGTGCTCGATTACACTAACCACTGCTGTTGTTTGTCTCATTGGAGTCTTCATATCATTGGCAGTTCTTTTCATTTTACTCATTGTCATTTTACTTGATTCTTGGGAGTATTTGCAAAGTTGGCCACTTCCTTTTCCTTGAAAATCTCTATTCCTTTGGCTTCAGTGACACCATATTCTTTTGATATTTCTTTTTCCTTACTGCTACTTTTTGTTCTTATTTGATGGTTCTTCCATCTGCACCTAATCCTTAAATTCTGGAGTCCCTCAATGCTAGGTGTTAGGCATTCTTCAGTTTCTTTATGTCTTTATAGGTAATTCCATGCACTTTCATGACTTTACTTAGCACTTTTTAAAAATTTTAACTGCCTATTCATCATCTACCTTGGATGTCTCACATATCTCTCAAACTCAGCATGCCCATAACTAAACTAAAAATTTCCCTCCCAAACTATTCTTCCTGTGTATTATTCATCTTAATAATTCTGGTATATGATCAGTTACACAACTGGATTCTGGGATCCATCTGTAATATTCCTTTATCACTCATCTTTCCATCCAATCAATCAAGGATGAAGATAAAGCCAATGTCACAGAAGGCAGAAGACATGTGGTTCTTTTTTTTAAAATATATTTTTTAAAGATTTTATTTATTTGACACAGA
Organism: Halichoerus grypus; assembly: GCF_964656455.1. NCBI lineage: Eukaryota > Metazoa > Chordata > Mammalia > Carnivora > Phocidae > Halichoerus > Halichoerus grypus. Next base: position 90,187,440 of record NC_135712.1, read on the forward strand.
GAGAGAGAGAGAGTGAGAGCAGGAACACAAGCAGGGGGAGCCGGAGAGGGAGAAGCAGACTTCCCGCTGAGCAGGGAGCCTGATGTGGGTCTCAATCCCAGGACCTGGGATCATGACCTGAGCTGAAGGCAGACGCTTAACAACTGAGCCACCCAGGCGTTCCAAGACATGTGGTTTTGTCTGATCAGGGCTTGCATAAAGCCAGATCAGTGCCAGACATTATAATTACAAGAGTCAATAAATATCACTTATTTGTTACTCGACTTGTGACCTTTTATCCCTTGCTTAGTCTTTCATAAGCACTGATATTATTGGTACTTTTTCTTCCTTTGGCTTCACGACAACTGTCACTTGGTTTTCGTATTTCTTTTTTCTTTTTCTTTCTTTCTTTCTTTTTTTTTTTTTTTTTTGCTTCTCCTTTCTACTCTTTCGGTATGCTCATCCTCCTTCAAGCCACAGGATGTTGACATTCCACTAAGATTGCTCCTTAGCTGTCTCTCCTTTTTCACTTGATATTTTCTCCCTATGATCTCAACCATGCTCACAAATTCAATTATCATCCAGTCACAACTGATTCATACAATTATGTCTCTAGGCAGTAATACTCTTCTGAGTTCCATATTTGTATAACCAACTGCCTACTTTACATTGCCTTCTGGGTATTTCAAAAGACATCTCAAACTCAACATGGCCAAAATTGATATGCATGATTTTCCTTCCCTCACTTTCCCAAAGTCTGGACTTTGTCTATTGTTCCCAATCTCAGTAAATACCACCATTAGACTTTTAAGAGCACAAAGCACATCACTAAAATCATCTTTGACACCTTCATCTTCTAATATGAAAAAAAAATTAATTCTTGCCTTAAAAATTTGGTGGCTGCCTATTTCATTTAGAATTAAGAAACTCCTTAATATGTTGTATATGATCCTACATGATCCAATCTCTATCCACCTTGTCAACTCAGATAAAGCTCCCTTTCACTCTTTGCACTCTGATTACACTATTACATTGCTCTTTTGCCTATACTTTGCCCTCCTGTCACTGAATCCTTGCACGTGTACCGCCCCTCCTCCCCGGCATCCCCATTGGAAAGCATTCTTCCCTTATTTGTCTAATTACCATCTGGTCATGCTTCAGATTTCAGTTTAAGTGTTATTTTTCTCAGAGAAGGCTTTCCTGGTGTATTTTGCAATGTCATATAGCCCTGTCACAGGTTCAATAGCTTAGATATCTTTCTATTTTAGTGCTCATCACAGATGTAAATATGTGTGTGTGTTTGGATATCTCCCCTCCATCCTGTTTGCCTGGAAACTCTATAAAGGAGGGCCTTTGACTGTATTTTCTCACCGTTATATCTATAGTACCTGACATAGTGCCTGGCACATGGTAGATACTCAATATTAATTTGTTAAATGAAAGAATGCATGAAGAAATGAATGAATGAATTTCTTTGTGTAGTGCTCAGAAGATTGAGTTTAGAATACTGTGTTTGAGTCCGTATACAAATCAGTAAAATGACACTATATATACATAATAAATTAGCAAGTGGCTAAAAAAATCAAATTATCAAGAGGTTGAAAAAGTATTTATTAGGAAAGATGAAAAGAACTGCCAATGTTTATTTGAGAAAATGACAGTTAAACACAAAAGGTCATAGATTTCTTAAGGGCACATGTCAGGGAAAGAATCATTGGCTTATAGAATCACACTCTTAGTGTAGCCCAGAAAAACTACTTAAATTAAGAAAATTAGAGAAACCATCTAATAATAAGGCATACTTATCGATGATAGAGAAGCAGTAAAAGAATAACTAGAGTTTATAGCCTTTTAAAGTAGAAAAAATACTGAAAACCAGAAAATCTGTGTTCTAGTCCTAGCTCTACTATTTTCTCTCAGTGTGAGTGGCTCAATCACTTAAATATTGTTGACCATGACTTCTTCATCAGTATGTCTTCTGTAATAGTTCTAAAATTCTGACTCTGTTATTCCAGAAGAGTTTTATGTGAAATGAGACTATAAACTACTCAAAGGAAGGGACCAAATCTTACTCATTGTTGCACTTCCCAGGGTCTGGCATGGGATAGTGTGCCTACTGGACTGTACTGTTAACCCGGTTGAATTGTTTATTTTATAGTATACCCTTAAGAATAGCTTGAGTCAAATCTCTTATAAAAATATATGCAAAATTTTATAGGTTGGATGTGCATTTTTTCTGGGGAGAGAAGAGCAAAAGCTTTTATAATATAGTCAAATAAGAGAATAAAAACCCTAAATGTAGAATTATTGAATGTTTATGTTATTTCCGTATCTCCTGTTGCACTCAGTGTATATTACTCAGTTGGGATCATCCTGATGTATCACCATCTACCCCACTGTGTATAGTAAATAGTCTGTTAATAAATATTTCTTACGGATTTACCAATAGTGTACCAGGTGTTGGGGATACAGCAGTGATAACCAGATTTAGAAACAACAATAAATATTGTCCTCAGGAGACTTAGTTTCTAGTGGAGGCAAACAGTGAATAAATGTGCAAACATAAAAAAAATCAATCATAATGACATGAATACAAAATGTCACAAAAAAGAAGAGAAAGGATAATGTGATAGACAATGACTGGGGTGAGAGGGAGTTGGTCAGGTTGTCAGGAAGGGCTGAACACTTAGTTTCAGAGTAAAAAGGGCACTGGAATAAGAGTCCAGTCCAGAATAAGATACTGTCTCTAGATAATAGCTTCTATTAGCTGTGAAACCTTGAAAAAGTCAGGTACCCTGTCTGAATCTCCATTTTCTCATCTTTTCAAAGATATCCTATACTTATTTTTCATACTTCAAGGAACTATTACACTTTTAGGTTTTTGTATTAGGATATTCACCTTCCTTGGAAATCAATAAACTCGCCATTCTGCAATCAAGATTATCCCATGGTTTACATAGCATGAAACTGTCACCTTCTTCTGATCAATAATTCTTGTCTTGTCCTTCTCTCCCTCCCACAGCCTCTTTCCCCAACCGATTACTCTCTACTGATTGGAAAGGGAGGAGGCAGATAGGAGTGGAGGAGTAAAGAAGGAGATATTTGGAGGAAATCCTGAGTTGAGCCCCATCCATCAAATTTCCATGTATACTCATTCCCCTACTCACCTTGAATCCCCAAATTGATGAGACAAAAACTAGATTATTTTTAGCTCAAGGCATGTAAGAAGAAACAATGGATGTATCTAAAGAAAGCTGAAAGTATAAACACACTCATCTTCAGAAGTGGGTACACTATAATGCTGACACCACCTCAAAGCCCAGCCTTGGATATGTATAAATCCCATTAGCCAATGTTCTTTCTTTTTCTAGAGAAGTATGACCTTGGATCACCACTATATTTTGAGCTTACTGAACCTAATCTTAAATATTCGGAGGGGGGGGTGGGGGCTGTGAGAAGAGCATTATTGGTTCTTGAATCAAAATAAGAGAGGAAAGCCTAATATTTACGATTTATGATGCATGGATTTACTTCTACTTTCACTCATCTAGGAAATAAGGCGAGACTATAAAATCAAATATACATACTTTCAGTTATATAAAAAAAATGCACACAGACCAACAAAACATAAAGTAGGGCCCACCCTAAGGAGTACTGTAAAACAAAACATCCCTATCTTTACTAACACAGATTCTTCAAACTTTTAAGAATGAGGAAGCAATCCTTAGCTTTCTCTGGAATCCCCACAAAAGTAATCACTTCTTTTTAACTTTGCAAATACTTCATCTGTACCTTTCTTAAAGAATATCTACTCCTCTTCACCATGAATCATAGATTTTTAAAAATACGCCTGGGTGGCTCAGTCATTAAGCATCTGCCTTTGGCTCAGGTCATGATCTCAGGGTCCTGGGATCGAGCCGCACATCGGGCTCCCTGCTCAGCGGGAGGCCTGCTTCTCCCTCTCCCACTCCCCCTGCTTGTGTTCCCTCTCTCGCTTTGCCTCTCTCTGTCAAATAAATAAATAAAATCTTTAAAAAAAAATACATTTTATTTCTTCACCAAACTCCAATCTTAAAGGTCATGATTTGTGGCTGTTTTACCTCTTCTCAACAGTGTTTTACTTAAAGCCTTGCATATAGGAAATGCTTAGTAATTGTCAGATGAATGAATGAGTCAAAGTTTGAGGACTCATTTAAATAAAAGTACATGTGTTTTATAAAAAATATGAATTCAGTATGAAAAGTCTTCGATGTTTCTTAAGCAAAGTGGAAAGAAAAACAAACAACGATAATTCTCTCTTTTAAAAATTTAATGATCACTCTAGAATACCAAAACTTTCTTTCAAGAATGAAGTAAATCTTTCATCAAATACCCTCCTAAAACTTTACAATTTCATCTTTCAGCCTCTCTTAATCCTAATCGCACAATAAGACTTTTATTAACTCTAATTGCTCTTTGATCAGACTTTTGATTATTTACCCTGAGGCTACATTGTAGATTCTAAGTTGTTCTGCACAGTTGTAATTACCATATGTTTTCATTAATCTAATTCTGTTAGCTGGCTGTTTACTGAGTGGTCTTAGTGTCAATCAATTATCCTGCTAGCCCAAGCATCAAAACAATTAGAATGGGGTTTAGTTCTCAAGGTGTAGTGATTAGGGTATTTTACTACACATTTCCAGCCTATTAGAGGGTAACCAGAAAAAGACAAACAGGAGATTTTTCAAATGCAGTTTTATCACTGCTACTAAGCACAGAACTACTAGGCACTCATCTATGTGGCTAACATTATCATCAAAAGATATGGGTCTTGGGAAACATTATTAAACATTTGAAAAATGAAGCCATGTAGATCTAAGTAAATGGAAAAATAATCAGTGCGAATTGGCATTTCCTTTCAAATACACTGGAAACCAGACTTTTCTAGTTAACACAGAAATTGTCCTTCACCAGACCACCACATTTGATGGTCTCCTAGCAATATTTCTTCACAGAAATACTTAAAAGTGTTTCAAAAAAATCAAAACGTAATTTTATTCCTCAAAAATTAGTTACCATATAGTTATTCAAAACCCTTACAGAGTTTGACTAATTCTACATGCATTGCTCTGCATGCATTATTTCACTCCTTCCTCCATTCCTTCCTCCATTGCTTTCATCAAGCAGTCCCTGAGCACATGCGTCACGCTGCTAACGACATTGCACAAAAAGAAAAAGACAACACGGCTCTTGGGCTCAGAGTCTTGTGGCAAATGTCATAAAGCACAGTACACCAGACTAATCAGAACTACCAATACTTACTGAGGTACTTAGCATTTTATTCTGTTTTTCTATAATAATAATAATTATTGACATTTGTCGAGCAGTGCCAATATACCGGAGACTGTTCTAAAAACTTAAGATGCATTGAGTCATATAGACTTTACAAGAATTCTGTGAGTTTGTTGTTATTAGATATCCTCATTTTACAGCTGAAGAAACTGAGGCACCGAGAGGTTGAATAATTTGCAAGAGGCATTCAATTAATAAGTGACAGTTCTGTGATGTAAACATGGAGCTTGTGCTTTTAAACCACTCTTCTCCAGTGGCTCTCCAAGTCTACAGTGCGCATGAGAATCACAGCTGGGTTTGTTCAAACACATTATTATATTGTCAAAACACATACCTCTCCTTAGAGTTTCTGATTCAGTAGGTCTGGCTGGGGCCTGAGAATCTGCATTTCTATCAATTCCCAAGAGGTGCTGATGCTCCTGGTCCACAGATCACACTTTGAGAACCACTGCTCTGCCATATTCCAAACCCCTCAAGCCTCCTGTCTGCCAACCAGCTCACCACTACTCTTAATTCTCATCAGGGAAGCGCACCACTTCCCAGAGAAAATGAGGCTCAGTAAGTCAAATTTCTCCCATTTCCATTTTCCCACCGCCCTCCTCCAATTCAGTCTTATCATTATCCTCCCTAATTGTCTCCTTCTCTTCCACATTTGTGAAAGTGTGCTGTTCCAGGTCTATTTTCCTAAATGTGGATTTCATTATTCACACTCCCTGAGGACCTTATTTAACCACATCTGCCAGTATGTCAAATAAACATGACTTATTTATAATTAAAACACAACTTTTTTTTTTTTTTTTTTTTTGGTATTCTCTCATCCCTTTACATTTATTCAGTGGAGGAGTCTCTCCCCTCCACCACCACCACTATAAAAACCCAAATAGTCCCATGACTTTTCTGGTCATGTGTAGGTAGTAGAGAGAGTGGATCACTTTAAATAATAAATAGGATCACTAACTAGTAATCCAGTCCTAAATACTAATCAGAACTCTGAACTTTTATCCAGTTGAAGCTTCTCCTACTGCAGGCAGGAAATCTCCTGCCATCAAGGAAAGGAATATGTTACTCTGTGTTTCTTACTCTCTTGTCTCTCACTAGGAAAGGGAAGGGGCAACATTCTTACTTGATTAATACTGTTGTAAGATACTTTATGCTCTCTAGCCCTGTTATATGTTGACATTAGTAGGTTCTTCAGAAGCTTCTCAGCTGAGCACTTTCTACTGTAACTCTCATGATGTGGTCAATGAATTTTGCTTTTTTTTTTAAGATTTTATTTATTTATTTGTCAGAGGGAGAGAGAGAGTGTACAAACAGGCGGAGCAGCAGGCAGAGTGAAAAGCAGGCTCCTTGCTGAGCAAAGATCCCGATGTGGGGCTTGATCCCAGGACCCTGGGATCATGACCTGAGCCAAAGGCAGACGCTTAACAACTGAGCCACCCAGGTGCCCCTCATCCCACTTTTTAAGAAGGAGAAGTCGCAGGTAGCATCAGCAGCAAAAACTACCATGTACTGCACAGTGACTATATATCAGGCAGGTAGTTTGTAGATAAGGGCACTCAGATTCAGAGGTTGAATAACATGCCCAAATCATAAAACTCTTAATTGGCAAGGTCAAGATTTGAACCCAGATCTAGATGGGTCCTCTTAGTCACTATGCTATGTTGTGTTCTTCTAATAGCTCTGGAATCTATCCCTTCTATAAAACCTCAAGCTTTAATTCATGCCTTATAGCTTCAGATAAAATCCAACTTTCTTTCCATTAGAAGCAAAGCCCTTCATTATCTGGCTCTTGCATCCCTTCCTACTTAATCTCTTCCTACCTACCCATTAAAACATCTGGACTGCAGCCACACTGAACATCTTGCATTTGGATTCAATTCTCATTAAAATGCCATTCTTTCCATCTCAAATGCTTATCACCTAACAGATGACTTTCTTCCTGTTCTCACAAAGCACTCTGGACATCTTCTCTTGAAGAACTTACCACAGAATATTACATGTAATTTGTCTTGCCCTCCACTAAACACAAATGAGTGCTCTGTTGGTCTTTAGCAAAAAGGACTGTGTTTACCTTATCAACGGTGTTCAATAGACTAGGGTATGTTATTTAGAGATCTGTATTAGGAAAAGCCAACCTTAATTGCTCCTACTGTTTTAGGTATCAAAATCTATTAAAAAAGAGTGAAAAGAGAAACTCTGTCAGAAATGAAACACAAGATATGCATCTATCTACTTAATACATTAAAATGACTGTATATAGCTCATGTAAAATATTATAGTGATGTAATAAAATAGGCCATTAAAAGGTTTTATTTTATATTTAAAAATTTTTAGCACAAATATCCTCATCATGCTTCATGAAGCAGAACTCTGAGATTTCTAATAAATTACTGGGCAATTACTTAGGATGAGTCAAAACTCCTTTTTATAACAATTTGCATTTTACCCATAGGCACCTTTCTATACAAAAGTGGTGAGAACACAAATCAAGTTCCCAAATTTTCATAACAACTGTTAGTTCTCTACTGATATATCATGTTTAAAGAATATGATTGCTATTGAATCAACATCATAGAATACTGGTACTTTGGAGACTTGTCACTGAATCCAGCCCTGAACTGACTATAACCTAATTCTAAAACAAGCTCACTTAAGTCAAGGATTTTTGAGACAGACTGCTCAAGGGACAGGCTAATTCTTGCTCTAGTTTTCTATAGGTCATCCATGTATTAATTTAGAATCTAAACTATCTAAATTTTAGATAATACCGAATATATTTACTAGGGGTATTTAATCCTTGGCTTCTACAAATGAGTGATATAAGAACATTTGAAGAAGTCCATGTTGTGATGAGCCCTGGGGTGTTATACACAACTAATGAATCATTGAACACTACATCAAAAACTTAAAAAAAAAACAAAAACAAAAACAAAAAACAAAAAGAAATCCCCCCTTTTTCTGCAGAATACATTTACCAATTATGTTACTTACAAACCCTTTGTAAGGCTTCATATGATAAATTCCATATGAAATTCAATACTAGGAAATAATCTGTCTTCCAGATGAACTGGTATGTATTCCTTTATCAAGTACTTAAAATCATATTGCACAGCATAATGCCCTGTGTGTTTGGCTATGGGAAAACCAAAACTTCTTATAATTTATTTTTGGTTCCCTTTGTTTAGTCATATTTTGATGTTGAAATCATCCTCAATTTTGTTTTCTTTTAGACTATAAGTGAGATATAAAAATAAATAAAATGAAAAGTATACATCAACAAGTTGACAGTAACAAGAATTTTTTTAATCTCCTTATATATTTTTGTCTTATTCAGCTAACAATCTGGTCATATCAAAAATTATTTCTAAGTAATTATAGAGTATTAGAGAAAGTGAACACATCAAAGTTCATACTGTAATAATTTTCCAGAGAGCCTAGTATTCAATGAAGCATTCATTGAATATCTTCTGGATATAAAGGGTTTTTTGTGTGTGGTTAACACAGTTTATTACAAGTGTCAGTAAGTATTGTGTCAAAGAAGTAAAAATTGTCACTGACTCATTTTTCAAAACTACTGAAACTGTCTATAGAACTATAACTGTTTGAGGAGTACATATAGATACAGAAATAGAAATATAGGTATATCCTATATCTCGTTGCTAAAAGAAACTAGGTTGAAATATATTTGAAAGGCAAAAGTCCAATAACCATATAGCTTGTGTAACAGGTAAAATGGAAATTCAGAATTCAGTCAGTATTTAAAAGATGCATTACTATAGGGGGAAGTGATGCCCTGGATAGTTCCTAGATGAGATTTTAGATATGGTGGCCGTGATAAACGAATGTTGAAAGTTACATGACCTATTCTAACATTATGCAACTGAAAGTCTCCAAGGGTTTCAAAGATTATGGAATTTTTAAAATGTAATTTTACACTTTATTTTATTTATTTACTTACAAGAAACAAGCACAAGTGTGAACCACTCAACTTTTAAGGGACAAGTAAGGGTTGAAAACTCCAGCAAGTTTCATATCATCACATTGGAGTTGTATATTACTGGGGTACATGTCACCTACCAGCAAAACTTGCAAGGCCCTCAGCCCTGGCTTCAAAAGTGCATGAAACTTGAACTTGAACATGTTCCAATCAACTTTGCTAGCTTGGGAATACATAATCCTAGGGCTTAGGCTTTATGTCAGCTTTCTAAAAAAGAAAAAAAAATAAGTGTTTAGAGAAATGGAAACAAGGATGAAATAAGATGATATTATTTACAGGACCTTGGTATTTTCTTTTTGGCTCCTGTGGAAGTAGGGGTTCATGTGGCTGGCAAGTTCATAGACAGGATAAGACAGAGGGAAATGGGATGAAATGTTTTTCAGAAGGACTGATAATAATAGTAGACCTTGAAAGCAAGATGTAAGGATTACGAAGAACATGCTGAAGGAGACAAAAAGTCAGTAAACATTTCTAAGACACTGAACTATGTACTAATATGAACACTTAAACAGAGGTTATTGGGAAATCTGGGGTGCCTGAAGAGTGAAAAGAGGGACCTGAGAAGATGCCAAAGCATAGACTGTGACAACTCTTTTAGTGGAAATGTTAGCTGTGTTCAGATCAATACAATAAAGACCAATCTATATTTAAACTATTTCAAAGAGCAAGGATGCCATTACACATCTCTATAAAGTCACCTTATTGCAGTTCATGCAAGAGTCCTAGAGCTTACAGGGCAGTCACCAGAAGGAAACCACACAGGTTCCCACTGCTGTGCACGAGCACGGTCTGTTTGCGGCTATCACTGTCCAGTGGTCGGCAGTTATGCCACATTGCTTAAAGGCCTTAGAGAACTTCTTTCGCCTACTGTGCTTACAATTACTCCATTTCAGCTAGTCGATCAGCTGCTTCGCCACCCTGCTGTTACCCATCTTCCACACATGTCCGGCTCAGTGTATCTGGATTTCAGTGAGCTTGACGTCCATGCTGATGTCCCAGGATCCTGCTGTTGTTGACCTTGTCTTGCCATTAGATGTTAAGTGTGACTTGTAGGCAAAGTTGATGAAACTATTCCAGAAACTGGTACGATATTTTTTTTTTTTTTAAGATTTTAGTCTTTAATTCATATACTGGAGGAATTTTGGCATTGCTATCAGTTAGTCCTAGACTTTTTTCTTTGAATGAACCTAAATGTTTGGATCATGTCATAATTCTGTATATCTTGCAAAATGCATTCTAGTTCATCAAAGCAACTTTCAATTTGGGGGTCTACCAAGGTTTACAGCCAAGACTGCAATAGTGACACTATCTTAAGGGAATATTTCATCTATTTTATACAGTGTTCTTTTCAATTTTTGTCTTTTTAAATCTATCAGATTATCAAGGTTGATTCTGCTAAGCAAGCAAGTATTACAACTCATAAAGTCTGCTTATCACTAAGCCTGATAATACACAGCAGATGGAGTCAGTGCATGGAATATATATATATGTTTTCAGCAACAACCTGTGGTATCCTAACATTCTTAAATTAATATCAACAGGTTTCCATATTCTTTTATGTAATGTAAAAAAACAGGTAGAACAAATAATTCACATACTCTCTTAGTTTATTTAATTATTTTTATGTCCTTTGATAACATAACAATATCTGTTGCTGATGCTAGCTCCTTTAAAATTGAACTTCTACTTCACAATAGTATTTTAAATCAAAACAAATATATATACATACACACACACATATATCTTGGCATCTTCAGATTAACCACATGTCATACACTTTTTTGATTTAAAAAAAACATGCTATCACCTATAAGGTGAATGTACTAAAATGAGCTTTGAAATGCAGAGCTTTGGACTTTTTACTTGATCAGATAGTAAGTATGGGAAGGAAGGATTTTAGGCAATAGGTCACTGGCACTATTGTTACAGAAAAGGACAAGAAACCAAATTCCAATGGAAATAATATTTATCTCAAATATCAGTTGATGCCATCCAAAGTCAAAATATCTCATTCTCATAAAGAAGATAAGGTAAATACTACTAAATTGTACAAAATTAAAGCATTTGCAAGACTTTAAGCCCAAGTAAAGGCCGATAATTGTACTAATTTTTCCCTCCCCCAAACATCTACATACACATATACACATGTTTATTATATAAAATATTTATACTTAGGGGCGTCTGGCTGGCTCAGTCGGTAGAGCTTGCAACTCTTGATCTCATGGTCTTGAGTTCAAGCCCCATGTTGGACATAAAGCTTACTTAAAATAAATAAACAAATCAAAAAATTAAAAAATATTAATATTTTAAAAATCTAACTTAAGAAAATTTGAAAAATTTCTCCCAACTGAGGAACACTTCTATCTTTGGGATGCTAACAGATGTTCCAGAAAACAAAAGAAAACAAATTGTGGTCAGACAAATTTGGAAAATGTGATTCAACAAAGCTAATAGGGGTTCTTTACTGCAAGACTGTTTAGGCCTTTAACTCTGCATTATACATTTTCACAATGGGATGGGGGAGAGTATACTAAAAGTATGGCACCATTTGACCACAGACTTACTGATTCAGAGAATACCTATCAATAACGTAAGAAACACATTTGGAAAACAATGGCTGAAAATATAAACCAAGATGTCAGCATGCCACTCTTCAAGGTTGTTTTTTATAGCTTTTTATGACTACGTATGTTCTTACTCAGAATGGCCATGCAGATTTCATATCTAAACAGTTACTACAAAGTTTAAAATTTTCTCTAAATTTGATCCATGTGATTGTCAATCCCATTCTCTTGAAAATGTTTACTGTAACTCAAACAACATAAAAACCTTAGCATAAAATTCCAAAAAAATAATACTTGGATTCAAGGACATACATGTATAAGACAATCATAAAAAATCAAATTGCTGTATGTTTACCATGCCCTTTTAAAAAATGTATTTAGAAAGAACCGTTATTAAAAATTAAAAGTCAGCATTATAGCTGATTCATACAGCTTTCACAAGTAGGGCAAATTCAGAAAGTAAGAGGAATGTATTTCAAGCCTCCACCTCATATCAGGTGAATTCAATACTCAGTGTGCTGTCAAAACATGCTTTGACATTCCACCACCAAAACCATAAGGTTTAGTCTTTGTTTCCTGGTACAGTGGAAAGAACATTGAATTGGAAATCAGGTGTGAATCCTGGTCTTGGCTCTGCCCCTAACTAGATCCCTGGCCCTAGGCAAGTTCCACCCCCTCCTGAATGTGCTCCAATGTAACATGTCCCGGTTGCAGCAGATAACCTAGGGGTCCTCTCACCATTCTACGATTTCAGTCTGGTAATGAGATGAACTGCAAGACTTTGTGTTGTAAATCACTATTTGGAATACATAAAACAATGCCAGCCTAATGCTCAAGTTTGGGCTGCTTCTAGCAAATACTTGTGCAAATTAGAAAAAAAGAAAAAAAAAATCTCTCCTGGGAGGGTAAATTGTAAAAGGTGTCCTTTCTGGGAAGACCAAATAGAAAAAGAAACCACATTTGTTGGGACTATTAATAAAAAGCACCCTTTCTCCAGCTGACATGACTTGTCAAGCAAGGCTCAAGCTATATTTCAGCATCGGGTCTCCCATCCACTCAGAGCCCACACAACCATCTGGGTCAGCCCTCTCCGGATACCCCGTTGACTCATCAAGACCTCATTTTGGTATCATCTCTCTTTTCTCTGTCTTACTTTTCTCTCTCTCTCTCTCCAGATAAATGTGTCTAAATTTCTCTAGTAAAACTCTTCTCTTGATTTCCAGCTACTGACCTCTTAATCTGCTTCTTTGCATACCTGGGCTTCTATAAAGTTTCCGTTTACTTCCTCACCTAGTCACCTACATTCACTCCCAAATGCACTAGAGCACTGGGTTGTCAAGCCTGCCTACCTCCACTCTGCTCACTTTTAAACTGATAGGCAAATCCACTAGATACCTTTCAAGCCTTATCTTCTTACTTGATCCCAGAATTCAACATTATTGGCTATTTTCTTTATCATAAAATCTCTCTTTTATTAGCTTTGGCGATAGCACCTTGTCCTAATTTTCATATCATCTCTAATTTTTACTGCTTTTTAAATATTAATGTTCTCCAAATCCTATCTTTTGCCTTCTTTTCTTCTCAGTCTAAAAACTCTTTTAAAAACACCTTATCCGTACCCAAAACTTCAACTTTTATTACATACTGATGATTTCAAAGCTAAAATCCAGACCCATTTCCTGAACTCCAAACCCCTACATTTATTTAACATATTTAACAATTTCCCTCCTGGAAATCTCTTAATCATGTTAAGTATAACATGTGTGAAATGGAATTGGTCATTTTTATTTTCTTCTGTTTTCCTTTACTTCTCTACACTATCTAAGGTATACCTACATTACTAAAGCAATTTATAAACCTACAAAAATTACTTGTAAACTCTTAAAAGTTCTTTAATGAACCCCTTTTTCTAACTACCCCTTTTACCTCACCACTCAACTCCCTGGCTCCCATCCCTATGTTAGTTAAAACTACGTTCTTTTCTCACCTCAGCTGCTTTAACTGTAGAATTGAAATGCTAACTCTCTCACAGAGTTGTGGCATGAGTCAGATGCGATAATGCATTTAAAAGGCCTGGAACACAGCAGGAGTGCAATAAATGGTGGAATATTATTATTGCTGGAATTATTATTTTTATTACTAGTAGGATTATGAGGCTCCATAAATTGTAACTCGACCATAACTACCACTAACTTTATTTGCTATAGTAATAACAGTTTAGGGTTGAACTTGATCTGATTTACTAAATTAGCATTTTTCAACTGCTACATAGCAGTGAAGGGAAAGATTATAGATTAACTCAATGTAAGAGATCCCAGCTTAATTTAGAATTGCAGACAGATATGGTATACTGAGCATCAGCTTTCAAAATTTTAATTAGAAAGCACCCTTAGGCTATTCTATATCAGAAGGATAACTTTGTAGTTACTGAGTCAAATCCAAGAATGTGTTTGTTAGTTAATGAAACTAACACATGCCTTGGTATTAATAGAAAGTTTCCTAGTTGATTGCATAGTAAATTCTTTATCATTTCAGAACTTTAAACTTCGGGACTAAATTTCCCACTTGAAATAAGAAATGACTATTTAGGAAATATCTGAGCCACTCTAGCATGTGTTTCAGAATTCAAAACCATTTTCAAGTCTGTTCTGGTAAAAGTGAGCACTAAAATGTCCAGGCTGAAAGCTTTGACTAAAATGTGAGAGCCCATGGTAGAGCTTTCACCAAGCATACATTTGGGGTGAGTAAGCTTAGCCTGAAAAGGATGTTTGACTTACATTGTATTGTAAAGAGAGGGTAAAATGCTCTTTCCATTGAGCTTCCAATGTAAGATGGTACTTGACTAAGAAACTTAATGACTCCTCCCTACAATAACCCCAAAAGGCCTCCAAAGATACAGAAAACAAAACTCACCTAACATCCAAACTATGCCTGACACATCAATTGCCTGACTATGGGAGGAACTCCTGCTAACTTTTAATTGAGGTAAATTAAAAAAAAAAAAAAAAAAAAAAAAAAAAAATATATATATATATATATATATATATATATATATATATATTTGAACTTCACCTTTTGTAAACCCAGTGTCTTGTGTTTGATTTTCAAAGTGCAATCTCATTTTTAAAAACTCTCTTCCCAGGTAAAACTGTTCATGAACTCAGTACAAATGTTCAAGTCTCTTCAAAACAATTTATTGTTTTTCTGTCTCCCCGTCACTTTCTACTCAGACGAACAGAAAGTTAAGAAGTAGAAGAGATAGCTTACGGAAGATTTCCATGGGTGACAGAGCAGCTGGGGGTCACTTCTGGGGCTTAGAATAGCTGAGTAGACAGTAGGGTCAGCTCTTGTTAAGGTTTAAAGTAGAAGCAGTTGATGAAGCTTCTTTAACTTGGGGTAGCTTGTGAAGTTATTTTCTTTCAAAGAGGAGGAAGAATCATCCTAAGTCTGAATCCCTGGACCCTCCATTCAGCGTGGAGTCTAGCCTTCCCCGTCAGCATACAGGATGCCATCCCCATCTCTGCTGTACTCTGAGTCCTCTATCTTCTCATAGGTTTTTCTTTAGGTTTACAAAAATTGCACCCACCTTATACTTAACATCTATATCTAATGGCCTTCTCTGTCATCATCTTTAGTAGTACACAAAAGTGAATTAGTCATATGGGTATATATTCCAACTATTACAAATGACTCATCTGCCTTGTAATCTTTTCAAAAACAGTCTAGATGTACAAACAATATTTTCATAGAAACCCTTAATTGCCCTGAGATGGAAGGGGAATCAAATTACAATATGTTGTGATTGGTAAAGTTGGACTACGTTAAGGGTTTCCCCAAACCCAAGATCTGCTACATATCTTTGGTGTATGTTCAGGATACTGATTTTTTGAGGTTCCCCCAGATTATATTTCTATCTTTATACAGAGCCAATATGTCTCAAAAAAAAAAAAAAAAGAATAAGAAGTAATGGGGCAGAAGATCGGCTGGAAAAAGTACAGACCAATAGATTGATAGATTGATTCATTGATGGAATTTATATTCTAGTTCATATAGCTAAATAATGTAAAGTATATATATGAAATAGCAAAGAATCACAAACATAGAAATTAGGTTAACAAATTGGTTTACAAAACCAAATCCAAATGCTATTCATAAAACCACATCTAAAGAATGAGCCATAAGAAGATTAAAAATAAAAAGACAGTTAAGGATAAATCATCCAAATTCAATGTGAAGACAAGGAACACAATACTATAAACTTAAGTGGTATTTCAGACATTGGTATTGCAACATGGATGATCTATAAATATATATTAAAGATAGACCAGACATGAACATTTTCAAAATGAATATTATATTTACATATATAAAGAAAAAAAATCTTTTATAACTTCAAGGGAAAATGGACAGAAACATTAGAATAGAGGGAAAACAATAACTTGCTTCACTATTTTAAGTCTGGACAGATAAGGACGCCAAGGATGTGAAAAAAGTTAATACATATATGTAATATATTTCTCCTTATGTAGTTTATAATTAAAAGATATATCCTATGTCTTTCTTTTAAAACCTCATGCAAATGTATTTAAATGATCATGTATAAGTACCAAAAAAATCTAAATAAATCTCCATTAGTAGACAGTTCATAGGCCACATTCTCTAAAACCTAACACTGTAAAAGTAAAAATTAGTTACAAAATTGCAACCTTTCCAAAATCCCCTGAAATTAAAACAAACAAAAAAACTCCATAAAGTCACTGCTGCAGCCAAAGAGAGATAAAAATTCCATTTAGATATTAGTAAAAAAAATCACAGTGAGAATACTACATATTAAAAATTTGAGGCATGATCAGAGGTTTAACCAGGAATTAAAATTTTATCTGCAAATGTTTTATTATTAAGCAAGAAAAACTAAAAATAAATGGAAAAATCAATTCAATAAAAGAAAAAAAAAGCAAGGAAACTAGGGAGAGACATGTGTTGCAGTAAATAAGTTAATGAACTGTAAAGCCAAAAAAAAAAATCAGTGAATATTATTTGACAAAAGTAATAAAATAGACAAACTTCTGGCCTTATGTAATACTTAGAAAAAGAAGTGGGAAAAAAAGAGTATAATTTGAAAAAAAAGATCCAAAATCTGAGAAAAAGTTTGAGAATGTGATATATACATCCATGTAATCTAATAAACAAATCTCAGTGAAATGATGATTTTCTAGATATAGGCGGTTAGCCAAAATCAACCAAAAACAGCAACAACAACAACAACAAGAAAGCCTTGGAATATCAATAATTATGGAAGAAACCAGAAGAGTTGGCAAAAATGTTGACCAAAATGGTTCAAAAGCAACTTCTTTCAAACTTTCAAGAAACCAATATTCTTCTGATGTATTAATTATGCAGGAGCATAGAAATTATGGAAGATTATAAAAATTGTTTATGAATCCAGCATAATTCTGTTATCAAAACATCAGAAAAAAGAACAATTTTCAGACTAATATTACTTTTTTATATTAATGTAAATAGCCTAAATATAATAGCAGCAAACTGAATTTATTGTTAACTGGACCAAGTAGAGTTTATTTCAAAAATGCAAAATGTTTGCCCACTGAATATTGGGATTCAATATCCATGTGATTCCTCTTATCATTAGATAAAGAAAAAATATATGATCATCTTGATGGATAAAGCAAATTTACAAGTTAGGTTATAAAAAACATGTATCATGTATCAGTGTAAGCATGGTCAGTCCCGGGCTTGTTTGGTGGCTCAAGCCTAGGGAACTCAGATTCCTTCTCTCTTGTTATTCTGCCATCCCTGAGTGTTTCCTGCTTCTGATGGGAAAAAGATGGTTCACTACTACACGTATGTCTAGGACCACAGAGGGGAGACCATTAGAAAGAAATTATGCACTTGCCCCCATTTAAATGGGATTATTGATTATCTAGGAATCTAAATAGTACAGCCTTAATTCTGGGCTAAAAATCAGGGGTTCTCCAAGAAGACAAGCATGGATATTAGGAAGACAGCAATATCTGCTTCAGATCCCATTTCTTTCACTTGTCAGTATTTGATTTTAACCCATGAGCACAAAAGAACAATATTTCAAAAGTCCCCAGTACACTATAGCTATCTAAAATACAATGAGCTTTGATATTTATGTATGCATTATGATCTGTAGGGTTTGAGCATTTGTTTGGGGGGGGGAGGATTTTCATAATATTGCCTTTTTTGCCTTAATGTAGACAATGATTAATGAGTGTTGTTTTAACCTAAATAACTTATCCACACAAATAAATAACACACTTGTTTCTCTCAGAAAGACATATACTTTTAATGGTAAGATACTTAAAATTTGTGTTATATAGTATTTAATTCTCATTAAATCACTCTACCTTCCAAATGGTTATTTTTTTGGTAATTTTATGGCATTAATCATAGTTTTATAGCTATATCTCTAATATTTTTTGTTATTGATAGCCTTTCATACAGATGCCTAAAATCACCATTTCATGATGCTCACCATATTATCAACTCATTAAAAAATGTATCGAGCTCTGTAGGAAATAGTGAATTCTCTGAAGAAAAGAAAGTCTGCCATATGCTCAAATCAGTGGGGAAAATGAATTTTCCCATCCCCATAGAAATCTGTAAGCTATTTACTATGCAAGATTTTACTAATGTTCCTTAGGATTCATGAGCAAGAGGATTATATTTAATGTTATTTATCAATAAGAAGTTTCAATATCATCATGCTTTAATTGGAATAAAACAAATACAACTGAATACAACTTTTTAAGTGCATTTAGTATATCAGAAATATTCAGAAATATTCAAATATACCATCAGGACCACCATGTAGGAATTAATGTTTCATAAAATATGGTTTAATTGAGAATATATAAAATATATTTTTGTAGGATAGCAATAACTACAAGTAATATTTAATTATTTTAAATTACAACATTAATAACTTACAATTAGCTTATTACAAAAGAAGGAGGAGGAGGAAGAAGAGGAGGAAGGAGAAGAAGGAGATAATGACAACAATGAAGGACTTTTTGGCCAATTTCAGATATTATTATTTTCTTTCCTGTTTACAAGCTGGCTTTATTTTGTTTCTTTTGGTTGTAGAATGCTGTTATGGAAAAAAACTGGATTCTTTCTTGATTTACCACTAATTTTCTATGTAACCTTAAATAAGTCTCTTTGCATCTCTGTGCTTAATCTCCTTGTTTCTAAGAAGAAGGGCTTGGACAAACCACATGATATAACAAAACATTTAAGCTCTGCCCCATCAACTGATTGTTCTTTGTTCTAAATCCTTATTTTTTTTTAAAGATTTATTTATTTACTTATTTGAGAGAGCGAGAATGAGAGAGAGAGAGAGTACATGAGAGGGTGGAGGGTCAGAGGGAGAAGCAGGCTCCCTGCCGAGCAGGGAGCCCGATGCGGGGCTCGATCCCGGGACTCCAGGACCATGACCTGAGCTGAAGGCAGTCGCTTAACCACCTGAGCCACCCAGGCGCCCCCTAATAAATCCTTATTTACCAAAATGGGCAGTGGGCTGGATTTGACCTATTATGTAAATATAGCACACAGTTTGCTGACTGTTGTTCTAGATCATTCTAGTTGGATGATTGGTTGACAGATGATCATATTATTATTAAGTTCCATAATTTTCAAGTATTCTTACATATCAAATATTAGATAATACATTTAAAAATAAATTAAAAATATATCCTGGGATAATTGATAAAATACGAATAAGATCTGTAGGTTAGATAATAGTATTATAATAAGTTTAAAAAAGAACTCTGCCTCAACAAATTTGGGTGATTTTATTTTAATGTCATTAAGATCTCTATAAGCTCTAGAAAAGTGTTTTCTATGTACTTTTACATTAAAAAGGGAATTAACTTCACTAGTAAAATATAAAATCAATTCTATTTTTTATAAATAATTGGCATAATATTAAATTTACTTTCATATGATAAGCCATATTTATTCTTGAGAGTCCTGAATGGTCTCTAATTGTATTAATAGTATTGATATATGTAACAGAAATGTATTCAAAATGAACTATTTGACTAAACATAAATGAAATGATATCAAACATTTCCAAGGTTGTTTCTTTCATCATTAGATCATATCTTGACAGTTATAGAAGAAACAATTTTAGAATAATTCCTAATACATTTATATGTTAGTAATATTCTTCTTCCACTATTTTTACCTGAAAGCTTAAGTCAAGCAATTACTCTCCAGTTTCCTGTTTATATTCCATATTCCAACCTATCAGTCAAACTGTGATTATGCCCAGACATGATGTCACAACTATCTATAGCATTATTTGATTGGCAAGGAAGCTGGTTATACATGAAACTGACATCATATCTCTGCATAATAAAGCATTCTTTTGACAGTGTATTTGTCATGGACTCTTTATGTAAAAACCAATTAGAAGCTGTTGTTTTTATAGAATTTTCCCAAGTGCTATAATAATCTGTATTTTCTAAGGGAAGAAAAAAATGTAGCGCCTCTATTTAGACATATTACATACTCCTTGAAGCACATTTGGAAAAGTTTGTTGAGTGCCACACACAATTTTCTACCTTTTTTTGTTTGTTTGTTTTGTTTTTACTCTGGATAGGTAGGGCACAGTATTAATGCTCTATGACAGAGTTCAGCAAATTATGTCTCAGAGGCCAAATTCAGCCCATTGACCATTTTTCTGTGACCTATGAGTTAAGAATGGTTTTTATATTCTGAACGGTTGAAACAATTCAAAAGAAGAATTTTATTTCATGATGTGACAATTCTATGAAAATCAAATCTCGGCATCCATGAATAAAGTTTTATTGGAACACAGCCACATTCACTGTTAATGTTTTAGCCATAGCTCCTTTTGTGTTACAATGGCAGAATCAAATAGTTGCAGCCAAGACCATATGACCTGTAAGGCCTACAGCATTTACTATCTGGCCTTTTACTGAAAAGTTTGCAAATCCCTTCTCTATACGTAAGAGAATTTTCATAGATCCTGAAAATACTCAGTACTATTTCCAGATTCAGTGAATAACTGTCATTATTTGTAAGCTAGCCCACTATTCCTGTATTTGTGTATATATATGTATGTGGCTAGATATGGTAATCTAAATAAAATGATGGAAATATATTTAAAGGGAGAGTCCAGAAACAGAAGCCTTGGTTTTAGTTTGTCCTCTGTGTCTGAACCTTAATTTAGTACAGCTTAATATAAATAATAAATTATAAATAATTTCTAAATAATTAGTTATTATTTCTCTTATTGCTTCAGAAGTAGACTGTGTTTCTACTCAAAGAACATATATATATATATGGTGTATACAAAAGAAGAAACAAATCAAGAAGTGACATTTGGAA
This sequence comes from Halichoerus grypus, assembly GCF_964656455.1. Lineage (NCBI taxonomy): Eukaryota > Metazoa > Chordata > Mammalia > Carnivora > Phocidae > Halichoerus > Halichoerus grypus. The sequence continues at coordinate 90,208,713 of NC_135712.1, forward strand.
TAGTTGGCAGATATAGCAAAATGCTGATTTCGCTTTAACTTAACAGTTTATTGAAGAAGTTAAAAGTGAAATTCACCTTGAAAAACAAATATCCTGTAAATTTTAAATGCAGATTTCTAGTGACAATGGTTACATTCTATGTACCTCAATGACAATAACAATAATAACATTTTATATTTATCTAAGATTTACAATTTAGGAAGATCTTCTTAGTGGTGACTAGTGATGTAGATAATTAATAATGAATGCTATAGAATGCACTGATGTAGATAAACGAGGTACTATCCGTGGGTCAGACTTGATTCTTGTTTATTTCTTTCTTTTTTTATTGTGATCTATCTCTATTTGTCGTCTATCTTTTAAAAAATTTTTTAAAAATTTTAATTCCAGTATAGTTGACAGTGTTATATTAGTTTCAGGTGTACAATATAGTAATTCAACAATTCCATACATTTCCCAGTGCTTATCACGACAAGTGCCCTCCTTAATTCCAATCACCTATTTGATTCTTGGTTCTTAAGAATAAGAGTTTGTGGAAGATTAGGGAGGAAAACAAAATTCAGCAATAAGCATATACATTTCTTTCATTCTTCTCTTCAATAAGTTACAGTAGTATAACAATAAAAATATATTTTAAAATTTACAAATAGTTTCCATATACACTATTTGTAGTTATAAAATGTCTTTCAGATACTTCATTTATTGGCAAAAAGTCTACAAGTTCATCACCAAGCCCTTTTCCTTTACCATTTGGCTTTAGAGTATCTTTGGTGGCCATAACTGGGATGACCACTCAATTTTTCTTCAACTGCGATACTTTTAATAGTAAAATGAGGAACCACTAAAAATTGCATCAGAAAGACAGATATAAATTGAAACAGACCCAGGCAATTCAAAACTGTCTATCATTAACTAGGATATCAACCTAGTTTCACACCCATTTTGATAACAATTCTAAAAGTTAACAGAACTTACTTCAGAGAATGACAGTGTCTTGTCTTTTTTTATGAAACCCTTTCTGTAAGACAATAAATGCATTTTTTGTTTACACAAAGTTTGTCTTGTGGTAAAACAACTTAAATAATGATAATAAGATTTGGGTAAATATTAGGTAAGAGAACCTAGTACCATAACCTGATTTATGAACATGAATTGCTTTCTTTCACAATTATACAATTAAATACAATTAATTGCCTTCTACTCATATTTTTCAAAGAAATAATTCTAAGCTACTCTGAATTCTTATAAATAGCAGAATAGATAATTAATCATTGAAAGATATGGAGGTTAAAAAGAAATTTTAAGAACCTTAAAAATAATTAAAGTATTTGAAATATACTTAAGACAAAAAATAAAGTGAAGGGAACAATAAATACTTATGGTTTTTCTGATGTAATAAACATATTGCTCTCTGTAACCAAGCCCATGTGGTTATAAATATAGTCTCTGCCTTCTGATAGGGATGATACAGAATATCTATGCCAGCCACTTGCTTTGTAGCTGATCACTGTACCTATTACAGTATAGATTACTGTATCAGGCCTCTTTCAGTTGCAAGCAATATAAATTCAACTAGAACAGGCTTAAACAAAATAAGGTCGTTTATTAGCCAACGTAAAGGAAAATCAAGGGTAGCACCAGATTAAAATCAGATAGGATTCAAGAACCAAACCATGTCACAAAAATTCTTGCAGGAGTTCTCTGGTGGACAATATGGCTGCCAGCAGCTCCAGGCTTACATTTTCTATCTCAGTGACTCAGTGGAAGGAGTCAGACCAAAGTCTGGGCCTTAGGAGGCTCACTGGCTCTGATAGGGACATGTGCCCATCCCTAAACCTATTTTTGGGGAGTGGAATAGACTGATTGGCTGTCTGGCCCATCACGGGGTCTGTAGGAAGGAAGTTGCCATGCCTAAAATGTATGTAATGGGAAAGAAGTGCTTTTCCTAATGTACCCCAATGCCCGTGCCAAAATAGTGTCCTTAGGAAAAGAAAGGGAAATCAGGCCAGATACAATATCAGGCGTGATATTAGATGCCCTCCACAGTATGCCCTTGTTTACAGACACATTTACTTTCTAATACGCTGTGTAGGAATTATCCTGTGGAAGAATTACATAAAATGGTTTAACATTAAACCATAGTGAAATTATGTGACTATATAAAGACATACATTAAAATGTACAAAATTGCTATGATATACCATCTAGAATACAAAGAATGATACCTGCTCTTAAAAATGTGACATCTCGGGGCACCTGGGTGGCTCAGTCATTTAAACGTTTGACTCTTGATATTGGCTCAGGTCATTATCTCGGGGTTGTGTGATCAAGCCCCTGGGTTCCAGGCTGGGTATAGAGCCTGCTCGGGATTCTCTTTCTCCCTTCCCCTCTGCCCCTCCCCCCTCTCTAAAACAACAACAACAAAAAGTTACGTCTATTAAGAAGAGGAAGAGATAAGATCAGCTATGTTGTGGCTTCAGTATCATTAATAAAATAACTAATGCTGCTAAAAATGCCAAGCAGAAGTCTTAGCCATAGTCTGATTTCATCAGACAATATATACATAGATTAGACTAGTTTGAATAAGCTGAAGAACTACCACAAATTTTCCAAAGAAAATTTTCCTAATATTTATTTTTTCCAGTTAGATGGAAACATAGTTCCTTTTAAAATCTAGTTTTATAAATAATAACATGTTTATTTTTTATTATTTAGGACCTCTTAAGAATAAGTTTGAACATGAGTATATCTGTTTAAATTCTCCTTTGCATAAAATATATATATTTAATAAAACTACATTTATAACATACACTTAAGCATTCCAATTCCAGATAATTTTTTAACTGTGAAAAAATATTTTATAGTTCCCAGTAATTATATTTTTATGTCAGCGAATGTTTACCTAAATATTTATAAATGAAGCCAAACAACTTGGCTAAATATAAGTCTTACATTCACGGAGACAAGTTTTCAAAGTATTTACCAATTTGTTCCATTTGTTCAATGCAGTTTAAAAGTTTAGCATAAATTACTCTGTTAACTATTCTTTGAAGCATTTTATAGACAACAGAGGAAAACAATAATTTTACCAAATTCCCTTAATTTTCTTAGTTACAAAAGGATATCAAGGCTCAATATAAAGTGGTCATATGGTCCTAACAGTTGTTTTAGCCACAGTAATGATGCAACAACTATTTGTATCTTTCCATTGCTAACACTTAAGAAGCACTCCATTGAAGAATTTTCCAGGTCTATAAACAGAAATCACTCTAGAAGCAGATGGTTAAACATCCATCAAAATCAGAAGACAAAATTTATTAGAAGACACAAAAGTAATTGATCCAGAAATGCAAGACATGATTTCCTGCTGACACCTTCAAGTCTAGTAACACTTTGGCAAATCTACTGTAATAAATTCTTATAAGGTCTAGTTTTATATAATTTTTATTTTAGGATTATTGCAATGTCATGCTTCACTTTCTGACATAATATTATACAGATATTCTTTAGTATTTTTTAAGCAGAATGTTTATAGGATGCCTTCAATTTTTAAGACTTGGTTTTACCAACTGAAGACTATTTCACAATTCATCATATTTAGTCTGAAAGTAGTACAGACAAGGTTTCAAAAGCACAATTCAGATGCCTCTTTTACCTCAGAGTATATAAATTGACATTTATAGCATTGGCTATTAAGAAGATTTTTCTGAAAATATAAATAAGCAGAGTAGAACTTACAAAATGCCCCAAGTCATACAGGAAGATAAATCTTCCTAATGATGTTTTATGTACAGTTCTACTCTTTTCTACCCCATAGATTAAGAATTCTTATATTTCTTAAATGTATTATTTGTGTTAGGAGAGAAAAATGACTAAAGGTTGCATCATACTTAATTAAAGCACCCCCCTTTTGGCAGCCAATTATTAAAATAATTAAGAATATACTCAGAAAAAAATTTATACCTTGAAGATTTACAACTCTAATAAAAGACATCTAAAGAACATGTTATCTTTATTTAAAGGGAACTGTATGTCTGGAGAGAATGTGTTAGGAGCTGTTTTTCCAAATGCAAATTTATACTGATTATCTAATTGTTTAGCTTTCTTTCTTTCTGAATAAGTACCATTTTTTACATGAGTTGACTACAGCTAAAAGAGTGAAGAGAGGTATCTACACATAGGGCAAAACTTCCCTAGCATATAAATCAATGATTTAAAAAATTTAACAAGCTATATCTTCCATTTTAAAAAAATGTTTTTTAAAACACATTAATTGTAGGGTGCTTGGGTGGCTCAGTTGGCTAAGTGTCTGCCTTCAACTCAGGTCATGATCTCGGGGTCCTGGGATTGAGCCTTGTGTTGGGCTCCCCGCTTGGCAGGGAGTCTGCTTCTCCCTCTTCCTTTGCCCTTCCCCACTATTCATGCTGTCTCTCAAATAAATAAATAAAATCTTAAAAAAAAAATCCACATTAATTGTAAATTTTCCCAATCTCTTTATTGTAGCAGGAGTCTCTCTGGATTGCCATTCCATTTCAGTTTATTGTAATCGACTAAAACTTCCAGACACAGGATCACTTTAAAATAAAACTTAAGAAAGAATCAGGATGGAAAACATTAATTTTTCACATTCATAAGAACAGGTACTGGAGTTTCAGAACAGTTAAAGACAAATATCATATAAATATGCATGCATCTGTCTGTACCCACCTTTTGCCTCCCCTCATGTCACAACCACATAGCTACCTATGGAAGGTGTTCTCTTCCTTTGTCCTGGTCCTATTCCCTCCCACTTTTTCAGGGGCCATCTTTCTCTTAAAACTTATCTCTGTGCATTTACTTGCCCGTATACTCATGACAAGCAAACTGATCGCTCAAACTCAGATCTTTCTTCTGAGTTGCAGGCAAACACACCTATTCCTCGTCTTCTCCACATGTATGTTCTGCAGATATCTCAAAGTCAAATCTTGACATATCAGCAGAACATATGTTGGATAATCTATCATTGTCCATGCAGTAATTATAAAATCAACAACTAACATTTAGTTTACTATGTGCCTGTGTTTTGTGCTTAATATTCCTTATTTAATTCTCACATCAGCCTCTCAGGTAAATATCCTCATTTTGTAAATGAAATGAGAATCTGGAGAATTTTCTTTTTAAAGATGTTATTTATTTTTCAGAGAGAGAGAGAGCACAAGCAGGGGGAGTGGCAGGCAGAGGGAGAAGCAGGCTCCCCACTGAGCAGGGAGCCCGATGTGGGGCTCGATCCCAGGACCCTGAGATCATGACCCAAGCCGAAGGCAGACACTTAACCAACTGAGCCACCCAGGCATCCTGAGAACCTGAAGAATTTAAGTAACATTCCCAGTGCCAACCAACTCTAAGTGGTGGACCTGAGGTTTGAAGATAGGTTTTCCTGAAACAAAATGTGTGCTCAGAGGCACACAGTAGGCTGCCTCCCCACGATCTCATGGAGCCATATATGTTGATGATAACTTTAAAACAGTCACTCATTTCAACTTGAAGCCACACATCAGGCATTGAGAAGCAAATGAACATAGTTAATTGTTTAAACTTTCAGTTGCTTGATTTCTTATAGTAACAGATACTACAATTGAGTAAATTGGTGAAATCATTGTTTTTTTAACTGTCCAGATAGATTGCCTCCACCATTCCAGTTCACTAGATATCTGCTTGATTCTTTTCATTTAATCTGTATATTCCAAATGTAGCAATGAGTATGAACATCGAATCGCCTTGATATGTCAACAATAATTATATTACTTACTAACCTATTTTTTTAAACATCCATTCTTTTCATAAATTTGTCTTACATTAAGCTGAAACAAATTTTAAATTGCCACTCACATTATTTAATGTCTATGTTGAATACTGTAAAGCAATTTTATGTGGATAATTTGGAGATGTTTTGATAAAATTGCTTTTCATTCATAATAGTCCATGTGTAGTACACACTGTAGAAAAGCATAATAATTAAAAAAATAACAGTTATGAGGGTTTACTATGTACCATGCATTGTGTTAAATGCTTTATATATACCTTCATGATATAGTAAAAGAGTTAACATATATAAAATGCTAAGGACAGTGTCTGGCACATAGTAAGAGCTATAGGGATGTTTATAAGATTATTACTGTTCTTACTATTATTCTATGTGGGGATATTTGAATCTTAACAATCTGTGAGATGGTCACCACTGTTGTCCACATTATATAGAGTAGTTAAGGCAATTGTCACAGGCCACACCACTTGGGTGCACCATTACGGAGGACTGGGACACCTGACTTTAGGGACTACTCTCCCAAACACAACACTGAGCTGCTACCTAAGTTGAGTTTTCCTATCTAAATTGAAGTGACCATTAAACATGTGATAACCATTTAAGCTCACCAATGTAAATTTTCAAAAGGATGCATATTTCACCTGTCATATTGGCAATGATTAAAGATAATGTGAGTCTCAGTGAGTAGAAGCCTGTGCACAGGAAGAGTCTTTCATTCCCTGCTCGTGGAAGTATAAGAATAGTTAATCTTTCTGTAGGGCAATTTGTGATAGATATAGAAGATCCAACATATAGCCATTAATCCAGTAATTCCATGTCTAGGAGTCTGCCCTAAAAGACATGATCCAGGAAATGCACTGAGGTAATTTATGCATAGCAAAATTTGAGAACTAAGTTAAATACCCATTAATGGGGGATAGGTTAAGTAAATTATCACATTGCCACAGGAAAGAGTGTGATAAAAATCATACTGTAAACAATATTTACTGACATGGAAAATGTTCATAAACTATTATTAAATAAAAATACATGCTACAAAAATATTCTATGAAATACTACCTTTTCTGTGAAGAAAACAATAAATACCTGTATATAGATACACACATAAATACATAGACAACCATACAAAAGCCCTTACATAATCCACAAAAGGAATGCACCAAAATATTAAATTGGTTATCTCTGTGGGGGATTAACAAGTTATTTTGATTTATTGACTATAGTTTTTTGAATTGCTTACCTTTCTTTAGATTGAATGAATATTACTTCTATTATTAACAGAAAAAAAATGTTATTTTAAAAATCTAATGTAACAAAAGGAGAAACCCTGAGTGGGCTTTTTCCTATTATGTGAAAGTGGGTCTGTGTGGAAGAGGCTGGTGACATCTCTAAGGAAAGGGACAGATGACACAGACACATAAATATGTACTCAGCATTGGCTTATGGCACCAGGCAAAAATCATATTGTATTTGACTCAAAGGTGTCATGCCAAGACCCACCCTGACAGCCCAGGGATGCTTCCTTAAGAAGCACAGTCTACTTTCACAGGAAGACTGCAACTCATCTTTGTCCTTTCCTTATGAATGCAACATATAGAGTGGAAGACTGACAGCTTGTTAAAAGCTAATTAGGAAGAGAAGGAAAGAAGCAAGCCTTGTGCAACCAAGTGGGTACATTTTTCTCCCTCAATTATGCTGAAGACTAAACCTCTCAAAAATGCAAGTGGGAAAAAAGTACATTTATATACTGAATGTATCATGTTAATATGTGTTAAGAGTCAAAATCCTGGATTCGGAAAAATAACATATGTGTAAAATAAACAACTTTTCACTGGCATTGAAAATATGTGCATATTTCTTACAGGGGAAAATGGCATTCCAGCTCATTAAATTATGTCAAGAATCATAGCTCAAACTCAACACAGACTGTCACCAAGCATCACACAAATAATCTGGCATGGGCTGGCAGCCGAATACTACAGACTGTGCAAATAATGACAAGGAAAGCCTTTATTCCCAAACCACTTAGTGCAGATTCCAGCCAGCTCTGTACACTCCAGAGGCACTAACATTATGCACAGGGAAATTAGGTTTACACCTACATCAAAAAATGTATTTGTTAGGACAGAGGTGGAGGAGGAAATGCTGCTAGCTGCACAGATGCAACCAACGTCACCAGAGAGAGACTTCTGATTCCTGTCCCCACCACCCCCTCCAAAGGGAGCAGAGATCTGATGGAAAATACCCATCTATTGCAGGATTTCCAAAAGACTGCTGAAATCAAGCAGATGAGGCATAGATTCGAGTCCTTCCATCAGATCACGTTATTGACTTCCAAATCAGGTCAAATGAAGCCCAGATTGGATGAAAGCAATCCAATCAAATTTCCATTTAAGTCCAGGTAAAAGGGGCTTAAGGATCAAAATTATTCAGAAAGTGGCCTCTGTCTCATTTTCACTTTGCCATCAAAGTTTGTCAAATATAAAGTTACCCAGACAACTCTCAGACAGAGCAACTAAAAAGCTTTGGTTAAACTCTTCTCTTTATTATATATTCACTTATACAAATAATGATTACTGAATAACAACTCTGGACAACAAATATTAATTTGGCATGGCCATTTCTTTCAGGAAGCTAACAATCTAGGAGGATAAACAACGATACAAAACAAATGGCTAAAATACAGTGCCTTGGGGTGCCTGAGTGGCTCAGTCAGTTAAACGTCTGCCCTCTGCTCAGGTCATGATCTCAGGCTCCCTGCTCAGGGGGGAGTCTGCTTCTCCCTCTCCCTCTACCCCTCCTCCCCCGCTCATGCTCTCTCTCTCTCAAATAAATAAATAAAATCTTTAAAATAAATAAATAAAATAAATAAAAAATAAAATACAGTGTATCAAGTTGTCAAGCTAGAAAGCACCGGAAAGGAGCAAGGTACAATCAAATAGCAGGGGGTTGATGGAGCAAGGTGAAAGACTGCCTCGCAAGGGACTCTCATAACTTTACAGCTAAATCTAAATTATCATAGGAAAACTCAATGAGACTCCACTGGGGGCATCCTCCTTCCTAGTTTGAATCGCATCCCACTCCCACCTTAGCCTTGCCAGCAAGCCCCACCCTTGATAGTGAACACCCTGGGGTTCAGAGAGGGACAGATGACTACTAACATGTCATCCCAGTCAACTTTTCCAGGACCAGAGAAGGCTGTCCCTCCCAGTCTCTCTGTGCAGTCCAACATTGAGCATTAGGAGATGCTACAGGAAAGGTTTGCATTGATTTCTCACTGCCTGTGTAAACAACACTGCAGATAAAAGTTCAATTTTTGTCCTTTTTTAATATGGTATTTTTCTTCCATATGCTCATTCACAATTCATTTCAATTGGGCTCAATTTGGAATTATCAAAAATAAAATATGAACATACATGTTCTTACAAGGACTAATTACTTCTAAGATGGTGATACAATGTTTCCTTCCTGAGATACTTATTTTAATTCTCCTTGCACAGAGACCCACACATTTCTGTAATATTGACTGGACACTTAAAATGAGGTTTTTAAATAAGAAATGATAAAATGTTTCAGTTCCTTATTTTGTATTTTGCTTTTTCTAATACTGGCTGGCATATTTATATATGTCTGTCAAATAGTTGCTTATTATCTGCGTTTCCTGTCACTTCTCTTGGAAAATATAAGCAAACATACTTATTACTAATAATGTTAGAAAGAGATTGATTTTCCTCTGTTTTACTACTTAGTGAATAATTCTTTAGCAGCTGCAAAACATTAAATGTTAAGTAGAAATACAACATTGATTTCTGAAGTGGTTCTGGAATAACAAAATGTCACAGCTTCACACTTGGAAAGCTTTGTTGGGCTCTTTAAATGCTGTTCTCACTTTTATAGGCAATAATAGTAGGAGATGTGAAAAAAATCAGATGGCAGGGAAGGAAATTTGCCTGTAAAACACAAAAGCACAAACCACACCCCCAACCTCAAAGGTTGAATTCCTTCAAAAGCTTAGATAATTGGTTCATTTTCAATTTCTTAGAGTTCCCTTACAAAGCAGAAGACACAAAATGTTCCCCAACTCAAGGAGGAGCGGATACTCTAAGTACCTAAGGAAGGAAAAAGAGCTCAGATGTAATCGATCGGGAATGGCCTTTCACTGAAGGTAACTTCTAGCCTTAGGTGTCCTCCTGAGTTGCCTTGTTTTTCTGGTCAGAGTGGCACCTAGAGAACTGTCTAGTTCTGAAATCCAAAGAAAGAATGTGTCGCTCAGCAAGCATCGTGTTGTGGTTACAAGAAGTAGAGAAATGTATAAGGTCCCTTTAAAAGAGTGATAAGGAAGTGCTTCCAAAGGAAAAATGTTTAGGTATTTTATGTCTTTCATTACCTTCAGGGCTACTGATATGCTAAACTGTCAGTCCAAAAAGAGAATTAAGAGTTAAAAAAACTGCACTTTTAATTAAATATATGAAAATTTAATTTTACCACTCACTCCCAGATCTGTATCATTCCTGGTTGTCAGGAATATGACTATTTTCATGGAAGATTAAGTCAGTCATGCAAGGTAATATTAGAAGCTATAATAAAGAATGGGGAACAAAGGGAAACAAACACAACTCTGCTCTCATAGGCATGAGAGTTTCACGTCTCTTTTGATCACGTTTTACTCTTTGCGGATGAAAATATTATTTTCCCCCTCCAAATTGGAAAAAAAAAAAAAAAAGCTATGAAACTAAACCTTGAGCTATAAAGCTCACGTCACACTTTCAGTAATTGTTGGTGCTATTCTGAGATTAGAATATGCTGGAAATACAGTAAAATCTGAACCACATGATAACTACCTGAGCCAATCTGAGGTATCTCACCCTCACCTTGTAATGGCTACTAGGTAGTCCCCACCGAATAACACACTTCAGGTTTACATTTTTTTAATTCTGCCTCAAACCAACACCATGAGGATGAGTTTCTCTTTCTGGTGTTATTTTAATGAGTTAATTAAGCAGATGTGACTAAACTTGACCCATCATAGCTCCTGGCTCTAAAACCGTAGAATAGTCATTACAAGCTGCCAAAAATACAGGCATATATATATATGTATATACATATATATATGTGTGCGTGTGAGTGTATATGTGTGTGTATATATATATGTGTGTGTGTGTATATATATATATATGTATGTATAATTTTATATGTATAATTTCCCACCCACCCTCTAATATTCCTGACCATAATGTTTCTCTGGAAAAATGATCCAAACCCAAAAACACACTTAGTGGATAAAGAATGAGCAACAGAGTTCTGCAAGTGTGGAAGAGAGGGCAGATCTATCAGTGACAGTGTCTGACTGGGAACAATACGCCAGTGTCCCATAGCCCCTGTGGGTGTTTGTTGTTCATAAGTAAGATGCTTTTATGATGGATAATGCACGTCTATTCATGACAAAGTGTCAATTAGAAGGTGACAATCACATCTAATGAAGAGTGAAATGGTCCAAATGGGAGAGGCAAAGTCTAAATAATGCACTGAGTACATAGTTAGCTTCTGAATAACCCAAAGATTATTGCAGAAGGACAGTTAGTTCTAAATCCATCTTGTTTTCTCTTGAAACAAACTGAAGAAAAGTTGTTTGAGAGCCAAGGACACACAAGTCCATAGAGATTTTTTAAATCTATCTATCTAATCTACCTACCTACCTAATCTCTATCCATCCATCTGTCTAAACAAGACCTCAAAAGCCTTTGGATTTTGTTTATTTGAACATCTAGCATAATAATATATTTTGATGTGCTTAATGCAGTGCATGAAGTGAAAGTCAGATCCAGTCAACCTTTTAAGCCAATTGTTTTGTTTTAGGCTTCAAACCATGGGGAGGGGCGTCCAATAGGATGATCTGAGCTGTCATTCTAAAACATTTAAAGATGGCTGATTCTAATTAAGCGTATCAACTCTGATGCTTGACTTCAGTGAGACAAAGGGTGCCATCAATTTGATAAGACTCTGCTAAGCAGGGTTTAAAATTCATTCATAATTTCTTTTATGTGTGTCATGTGTTGTGAAAATGAACTGCCATTCAATTTTTCATAAGCCATGCACAAGCGGAAGATTTAATTTTAGGCAGTGTTCTGGAAGGCCTGGGTAGTTTGGGGAGCAAATTATGATTCCATACTGTGATCTTAGTATAATTGGAACAGCAAGCAAAACTTTCTGGCATGCGGATATTGACATTCGCTCTCAGAGTCTATACACATTTAAACAATTAGAGAACTTCCACTGTTTTCTCCCCGTAATTAAACCCTGAAAGCTCCTCAAAAGCCCCTTTATCAAACTATACCAAGTGTAACATTTAAAACTTTAAAAATTTTCTTTAATTATGGAAAATGTGGCGAGAATTGTGAAGTTTCAGAAGCAGGGAAAGCAAATGGTGACTATTGAAGCCATATAGTCAGTATTTGTATAATAATATAGGATAAGTTGATATCATTATGAATGTATAATAAGCAACTGGCTGGCTTCAAGAACACCTGGTTGATAAATACTTATAAGATTCAATAATCTTAAACTGTTTATGAGAATTTTGTGACTATCAAGTATCATCTGGGGAGAAATTGTGAAGCTACTTTATGAAATCAGGAAATAACAAGGTATTATTGGAAATTCTCAAGGAATTTCAGATCAGATATTCTGTCTCCCTAGGCACAAGTGTTCTCAGAGGGGTCAGTTTCCTTCATCATTGTTGTTGGGAGTTGGAGTGAACGTTTCATTTTAAAATTTAATTTGTTCAGATAGGCGTTTCAAAATGCAGCATATCAAGTCTACAGTTTTAAATAAATGCTAACAGTTTTAGGACAAAACTCAGGAAAGATAAACTCATGTTGATTGAGTTAATGGGTTCCATTATTTCCTCCAATGAGAACTAGGTATAATATATACAATAGACCAGAATCTACAAGATAAAACTATTGGAATGTGAAACTTTTAAAAATGAGTTTTAATTTATTCATGGCTTTATTTTTTTGTTCATAGACCAGTACTTGAAACATAAGTTTCAATATATTTTAGTTGATTTCACACAACATGCTTTGTGTTTAAGACCAAATAATCATTTTTGAATTGAAGATGCACTGAACCACTTTTAAAGCCCTGAAACAAATATCATCCAACTTCTCTTAGATGATAAAAATGGACTTGATCGGATGCTTTAGACATTAGCAAGGCAAAAAACAAAAACAATCCAGTATTATTGCAAAGGTGACAAAAGGCATGTGTCACGATTATTTGGGCAAAAATTCAAAGCATGAATTGAATTCTCTATTAAAATAAATTTTCAAAAGATATTTTTTTTCATTTTTAATATCATTATAGTTAGACAAGAAAAGTGGATATGAAAGCAAAATGTTAAAAACATTTTTCTGCCAGCTGGAAACCCTTATGTCTGTTTTGACAATCCTATCACACATATACAGACTGTCACAAAGGGAAAATCTTTCAGTTTCCTCTCAGGAAGATCATTATGAGCCTTTTTTATTGATTGCTTCCTGTGGTATGTATAATCCTCCTTGTGGTTTTGTGCTATCCAGGGAACCTGTTGTGTGTAAACAACCACAGGTGATTAGCGATCAATGAATGATTTTAACCTACGAGATAAATGCAATAGGACATGGACCTTCATGTTAAGGGCTGTTTAGTTTTCATTCCCTACAGACTTGATTCTTTTCAGCGGAAGGGAGAAGAACGTGGAAAATCAATGTTGCTGGTTGAGGCCAACACCGTTGAGCTCTGCTCACAAGAACTGTTAGGTAAACATTTCTAGCTGAAATTTTAAGCTATATTGTGGACAGTAATTCTTTTCTAGTATGTGCATATTTGGCATTTTGGGGGTTGATTTAACAAAACACTCTGCTAACAATTCATTTAGATAAGCCCATTTTGTATAGCCCACACAATGCTTCTCTAGCTTAAAGGACAATGAAGTAAGGCACAGAGAAGACCCAAGATCAATTTAATTGTCAAGATTAAATAGACAGTAGTTATATGAAGAAACAGTGACAACACTGCAATTTTATATTTTTGTGGACATATCTTAGATTCTAAAACTCTTGGAACTGAAAGGAATCTTACAGATCACCTCCTGCAGGAGTTTCCAATATGATTGACCACTGGACTTACCTGGACAGCTTTTTAAATATAAATATAAATATTTCTGGGGTTTTCTTCCAAATATATTCAATCAGAGCCTGTGGAAGCCCGGTAACCTGAATTTTAAAAAGCTCCTCAGACAGAGATATTAAGATGAAAAAGCAACAAGTAAGACAGTATGAACAATAAACCTATCTTAGCAAAAACAAAAGATTCAAAGTGCATACTGTATAAATGTTTTTCCATGTGCTACACAAATACATAAATACATTGCATATTTTAGGATGCATACAAAAATTATTTACACTAATCCTTTCTTGGAGTAAGACTTACGGTCTAGTGAGGGAAGAGATTTATCCTATTTATCTTATAACCTTTAGGTTTGGCTTGCATTTCCCTTGTGTTCCATATCACTTAAAAAAAGAAATTTAACTTTTAAAATTTGTTCCTTGGGCCATTGTATTGACCGGCTAGGTTTGGGAAACACTGATTTACTCATTTTGCCCCCAAAGATTATCCCTGACTCAGCTGGAAGGTAAAAGTTACGTGGGGTATAGATCACCATCCTTAAACTCTGCTCTTGCCACCAAATACATCTGTCATAAATCACTGATGCTGTGAGCTTCTGAGGGGACACTTTTTCTTAGCACCTCCCATTCTAGGGGTTGATCAGATGGGATGCAGAATAGAAAAGGAGAGGTAGGAGACTTGCCCAATCTAGAAAGTATTTCTTCTAATCCTCCCGTCAATCTACAGCATTGGAGAAACGAAGCTAATGATTAATTACTCGTTTAATTCTATTTGTTACAAGCTGGAACAGTATGCTGACAACGTCCTTCATTGTGCTTCCTTGACATTTTATACATAATAGTAGTTTCAGCCAAGATGGCTAAGTTACACTGCAGTAGCAAAGAACTCTAAAGTCTCAGTGGCTTAAAACAACAAATAAGTATTTTTTTGGTCTTTACACATGTCCACTGCAGATCACCGAAAGGCTTGCTCATTCTAGTAACTTGGCCATGGTGGCTGAGGTCCTATGAGGAATACATGCTTCAGTGCTCAGCCTGACATGGGAGGGCAGGGACTGTGGTGAGTCACTCTGGCTCCTACGTTTTTTACTAACTATTCAAGTGGCCACACCTAACCTCATGCGCCTGGGGAGTGTAATTCTACTCTGAACTTAAAAAGAGAACCAGAATTCTTATGAACCACACTAGCACCTACTCGATTATATTCAGAATTGTATGCATTTTTTTTTTCTGTTTCCCGTGCTAGAAAGCGAGCTCCTTGAGGACAAGCATATTCTTTTAATCATCATTGTATCCCAGTGCTTGACAATTAATAGATGCTCAATAAGTATTTGATAACTTAATGACTGATTTATGTTTAATTGATTTTAGTGTTATATTTACCCTAGAAGGGTTATTTTTAACATCAGAGCAACTGTATTATGGGACCACATCTACAAAAATTATATTTCAAATTTTGAAATGTTAACAGAGAAGTTAGTAATAAACTTTGTAAAATGTAAGCACTGACATATATCTTCTTAACTGACCAGAGCAACTGCTTCACATTATTTGATGAAAGACATTTGCCCCTGCTACCCTCTCTTGGGCTAACCACATTTTGACAATACCCCAACATTACAGAGATATAAATAAATACTTACAGATGATATAAAATCGCTTATCAAGGGTATAGTAGCTATTAGTGGTTCATCTCTAGCAATTGTTTACTAAGGGATATGGCATAGATAAGAGAAGTCACAGATTATATGCTTTCTCCTGTATACTAGCCCTATCTCTTTCTTTGCTTTCTAATTAATTAAAAAAAAAAACCTTACTAACTTTGGATGTTTAATCCTCAGTAGTAATATCCACTTGCAATATAAAGATCGTCAAGGTATGCCTGCTGTTTGTAACATCATTATTGAGAACTTGTGGATTCTGATAAATCACATCTCCCAATTTAAGCCACTACTAAAGTTCATAAAGTCCATTGATTTTGTCCTGTGAGCCAGAATCTTTGTTCCATTGTATATATCTCAATACCCCTCATTGGTGGGTGAATGATTTCATAAACTCAGTGGTCAGGAATTCAGTTTATAATTAAAAAACAAAAAAAAAGGCACCTGAGTAGCTAATGTAGTCACAGTCCATTAACTGAAGATTATGTATTCATAACTAATAGCTTACGCCCTTACTTAGAGTCAATGTATCCTAAATTTGCTCCTATCTCTAACAATATCGATGGTCTTGTGCTCATTATATGGTCTGGGAGCTGCATTATGGAATCAGAGGAAGCAGATGGAAAAGAAATAAAGAAAGTTATTAGTTCCATAATCTGAATGCTTATCTTACAAGTTAATTCATAAAACTTGCATTATATTTCTATGTATATCCCTGGGTTCACATGAGTTTGATTTTACATGATTTTACATGCTACTGTAATTAAGAAAAAAAACTTATTTTCTATTACATTTTAAACAATAAAATGCATTAATCCAAGACAGATCTAGTAAAACTAGAGTCACTTCAAAATCCTCCAATTTGTTAATATACTCACTGCCTAACATATGATGGTGAATGCTGAAGCAAGAGTACCAATGTTTGAATGAAAATCTGAGGCAAGAGTCTTCCTTTCCAGGCTGCCATGCTATAACCATTGTGGTACAACAAAACAAGCCTTATAAAGAATGACAGAATCAATATACTAATTCATGAAAGCTTATGCAAGTGTTAAGATTCTTTCTTCGATCTTATGATACCCTTTCAACTGAGAATTTCAATTTAAAATTTGTGAAAATGTTGCAGTGAACTACAATAACAACGTCCATGGGTTGCCATCTGCCATTATAATTCTGGTCATCCACACAGATTCACGATAGTCTCACCATGCTTAGATGTAATTACCCTTATAATGCCAGAATAAATGAGAGAAATAATTTTTATAGTGTTTATTAACCTGAAATTTCTAAACTCATGGTGTAGGGACCTGAAATAATGCAAATTAAACACACTGTAATAAACATGAAATGCATGGTACTTATCAGGAAGTGTAGGAGGTAGACACCTATATGGCCATGCTTAAGATGAAAAATGGTGCCCTTAAGGAGAAAGCAAATGTAGAGACTGGATTTATAAACTACAAAAGCAGAATAAATGAATTAAACATATAAAAACAGTATAAAATCCAACCACTCACTCGTAGCCTATTTTGTGAGAGCAGTTATATATGATTCTAGATCTAGTTTTTGCCTTAAGATGGCAGAGAGCCCGCCCAGCATTTGAGTAGACACAGAGAAGAAGGATTAAAATGCATTGGCTATCTATTACAAAGCTGAAATATTATAAGTTTTTATCCTCAGAACTCAATTCATTATTACATTTATACTTCACAACAAGCCTATGAAGTTGGTATAATTACCCCCATTCGTTCTATTAAACAGATTAAATATCCTACATAAGAATTTGAATCAGAGTTCATAATCTTTTGATTATAACATATAGCCTGAGGAAGAACAACTTTTTTCTTTAAAAAATGAGATTTCCAGAACCTTCCTTTCAACAGAGGCCTCTTTTAGAAAATTTACTTGCAAGAAAATGTCCTTGTTTTAAGTATTTAATCATCTTGATTGCTGAAGTTACCAACTTTACTGATATAATGAATACTCTAGGTCTTGAGGGAGACCTGATAAAGGTAAATGAACAGGGGTTCACATTTTGGGGAAAAGGGAAACAGATGTTTTTCACATTGAAAATAATTTTGAAAACAAAAATCATTGTCTTAGATTAGGGTTTGGCAATTCTTTATTGTAAAAGTCCAGATACTAAATGTTGTTGGCTTTGAGGGCCATAGGATTTCTTTTCAACTACTCAATGCTGCTATTATACCATAAAAGCAGCCATAAGCAATAATTAAATGAAAAATTGGGCTATGTTCCAATAAAAGTTAGTTTATGAATACTGAAATTTGAATTTCATATGATTTTTACATGTCTTAAAATATTCTTCTTTTGATGTTTTTTCAACTACATAAAAATGTAAAAAGCGTTCTTAGTTTGTGGGCCATACAAAAGTAGGCAGCATTCTAGACTTGACCTGCAGGGTGGATTTTGCTGACCCTTACCTTAGACTGTCCTACTCTTAAAAAACAAACAAACAAACAAACAAAAAAAAACTCATGCTAGTTGCAGGTGAAAATAATAAACATTTGAAAAAAATAAGATAAAAAGAGGAAACCATTCTTTTTATAAAAGAGTTAATAGTAATGTGGGAATCCAAAAATCCTCATGAAATAAATGACAATTTTGCACAACAGAATCCATGTCTAGGAGAAGTTTTAGCAATTAGTTCAATGTTTTCCCTGAAGTATTACTCTTAAAAATATGCTTAAGAAATTTTAACTTGTTTACAACAGCATTTGCTGAAGGCTTTAAACTGTCCATAGGGATTGATAAGTCTTTGGAGTCTAAAAATCTGCATTAGTCATAACCTTCCTGCATGGTATAATTCAATATTTTCTTTTAGTCTACAAATTCTAATAATTGTTTGTGTTCTGGTTACTAAAAAAAAAAAAAAAAATACATTGCTTTGAACACTAACAGCTGGTTAAAAAGACTTAAACACACATGACACACACCCAAAACAAAATCTCAAACAAACTAATTGGTCTATCCAAAACCTAGTTTCTGGTTTTAACAGACTTTTTTTTTTGGTCTGAATCAATTTAAAGAAAAGTGTGTGAGTGTGTGTGTGTGTGTGTGCATGTGTTTGCGAGCACTATGTAGACTCCGTATTCTCATAACAAATGGAACCTGCCTTTTTGAACTTCAAGGGACTAGAACTTGGCTGACTTTGCGAAAGAGTGGCATTATTGGATTTTTCGTTTCTCCTGGGTTCCAATAAAACTAGCATCTATTGACCTTTAGGGCAGGTACAAAAAATCTATATTTTCATGCCGGACTGCATAAAAGAAAAGTTTTAGATTAGACTTTTACTATTGATTCTTGTCCCAAGATTTTAACTAAGAACTGTATCTCTCATCCACTAAGTTGCAGCTAAATCCCATCTCTGATATTTTTTAGCTGTGTGACTTTAGGCGAGTCTCTTGACTTTTATAAGCCTTGGATTGTTTAACTGTAAATTAGCTGATATGGGCAAGACCACGAAAGACTGTGTGCTAGACAACTAGTTTGGATTTGATGAAAAATGATGAGGCAGTGGGATTAAAAAGGAAAAGACCCCAGAGCTCTTAAAAGGAGAGTATTTAGCCCAGAGTTTAAGAGTAATGGCTAGTCTGAAAAATTAGCTTTGCTTATGAATAAGGTCTAGGATAGACCACATAACCACTAGGCCTCACTCTTTCATCTGTATAGTGGCAGTAACAATAATTACCTCACAAGGTTGCTATGAGCAATGAAATCCTGAAAATAAAATTTACCTAGGAAAGGGACTGGCAATAAGCATTCAACTAAGTGTTGGCTTTTTTATTGGAAAATTTACCACAGGCATGCATAATCTCTTATCTCTTTAAAGAGATATTCCTGAGTTTTTAAATCAACCTCATCAGATAATTAAATAGGACATGTTGGTGGCAAAGCTATGACCTCAACCCTCCCAGTGATTTGATCTTTACCTAAAGGTTTATTTTGTGATCAAGACTGATCCATTAAGAGGTTTTCTGGAAAAAAAATACTTTGAGAATACTGATTAAAAACAAGAAAATTGTAACTTATTTATAGAGTGTGCTTTTCCAGGATATAAAATATAAGGGGAAAATCTTAATTACTGGGAATAAAGATAAAGTGTACAATGTGATCTCTGCTGCACAAAAGGGCCAAACAACTCAGCAGCTCAATGAGAAGTGAGTAGTTTTTCAAAGTAATTCTTATCCTTCATTAAAAAAACCTTTTGAGTTTTATAATATTAATGCAACTTATAGTTAGCATGTAATCAATAAAAATATTTGCTTATAATTCAAATGCATATCTTTACTATTCACATAGTTACTCACTTTTTCTTGCAACCCCTTTGTAAAACAACAAAATAGAATGAGGAACTTGGGTATTCATTGTTTTATTTATCTGCCACAGAATGTAAAACATCTCAACTTTTTCTTTCATGATTGTTAGATTGTTAGATGTTGTTTAAAATCATTCTTTATATATAGTTGCTTTACTTGTGTATATGTTTTTTCTCTGAGGATATTATAAGGTCTTAGAAAGTGCTCCAATGTCTTTTGCACCTTCCTTTGAACTGAGAACAGTGTTGTGCATTATTCAGCTGTTAAACATTTCTCCTTCAACGAATAAAATACTTGTTTATTATACTGTTCTTAGGAAAACATCATTACTCGATTACAATATATAATTATAAAAAGGACTGTGATCTGACAAATATCTTAAGAGAAAGAAAATCTATCAAAAGCAAACTGAGCCTTTGAGATTTGGTGAAATATCTGAGATTAACATTTATGGAATGCAGTGAGAGTCTGCTTGATGTTATTCAGAACACAGAAATAACCTAGTCACAGCCTAATGGGATTTGTGTCTACATTAAGGGAAAGTAAATAATATATCACAAGAAAGCTCAGTTGATTTATCTGATAGTCATTATCATCTTATCATATGTTTCTGAAAGAAGAAATAGAAAAGGCCAGAAGGAGGAATAACTAATTATATCAAATCTGACTCCTCCTAAAGTGCTTGGGGTTCTCCTAAGCACCAGTAGGTCTGAGTCACTTGTAATTTTGTGGCAAGTTAAATAAACTGTCTCAAATGCCTGCTATCTGTATTCATCATCCAAGATAGCTATTTTTCTACCCCTTCTTATCACTTCCTTTACAATGCCCTCTCTCTAGAATCCCCATCTGTAGCCATCAAACTCCCTTATCCACCGTTCTTTTTAACTTCTGGCCTTACCTGAAATGTGGTTTATTGTGAAGTGTTCTGCTAGTGAGGCTCATTTTTATCTGACTTGCAAGGCCAGTGATGGGAAACACGTCCCTTCTATCTACAATGTAGCTTCCAAACCGGTACTTTTCTGTGCCCCCTTCTCATGCCATTTACTGAACTTCTAAAGACTTCACCATCTCATCTGTGGTCCTTTCTAGTCTAAGTTCTATAATTGTCCTGGATGACTCCAATGTCCTTCTGAATGTTTACATGTGTTCCTTCTCACGTTTTTGACCATTGATTTCTGCATGTTCCATTCAATCATTCAATGACTTCCAAGATATCATTATTTTGCTCATACCTGGTACCTCTCCTATTGGTCCCTGGGCTCCCTGAGCTTCCTTGTCACCTGTCCTCCTCAAGATGTTGTTGTTTGGGACTTCCTGTGATTCTCTGAGCGTCCTCCCAGTATATCCCACCCTCACCCATGACACCAGCCACCTTGATGCTTATGCTAATTTTCCTTGCTTTCGGAAAGAACCTTATACCAAAAGAACCTTAGCAGATACTCCCACACTTACACATAAGCTAAAGTTATAACACAGCAGCTCCCTGAGGCACCCAGTGCCTGTCATGAGTCACATTCACCTGACTCATCCTGCATGCACATCAGTCATTCCCTGGTCCTCAGCCAGTTACCCAGACAGATAGCCTTCAAGATTCATTCTCTTTAGCCTGGAAGAAATGTGAGGAAACCATCATTTGAATCACAGTGAATGAAAGAAAAAAAAAAACATTTTAGTAATTCCACCCATTTAGCAGCTTAGTTCCCTCCACCCACTGCCCCCACATCCCCAAAGAATCTGTTCACACACACAAACTTCAGTCACCATGGCTGAGGTTACTATCTCAACGGTTCTCCTGCACAGGAATGTTGCTGCTGTTTTGTCTTCCTATTCTTCTCCCAGATTTAATTTGTAGAAAAATCTGATCACACTTTTTAAATAATATGCACTTTCCTTTTCTCTCACAAATTGCCGAATTGAGGATGAGTTCATTTTCTGACTGAATATAACTCATTGCTCTCCAGTATACTGGAATTAATCAAAACATACCAACATATTTTCCCTATACATATATAGTTTAGTAATAAATAACAAAAATGATATAGAAAGAGGAGTTATAGCCCAATTTGTTTCTTATGAATCAACTTAAAAAAAAAACAAAACAAAATTAAGGACAAACCTATTGCCACAACAACATAAATCAGTTTGAAATAGTACCACTTTTTGCTTGATAACAGTAGGAACAGGAAAACTCATTAAAAATAGCTGGAAAAATATAAACAAGTAACTTGTCTAATATTGACCCTATGTACCCACATGCTCACCCAAACACAAACACACTAAAAAACAAAACAAAAAATCTGCCTTCACATAACAGAAACCAATTCTTCCATTTGCTCAGGTGAAGAACCTTGGAGTTATTCTGACTCCTGGCTTTGTTTTTTTGGTTTTGGTTTTGGTTTTTTTTTCTGTCACATCACTCATCCCAAGTATGAACAGATTATTTTGGCAGAACCTTCAAAGACATCTAGAATCATAGCACTTCTCACTATTCTCACTGTTAATACCCTTCTCCAATCTACCATCTTTTCCCACTTGAATTATTACAATAAGATCTTAACTGGTCACCTAACTCTTCCACAAAGAAGGCAGAGTGATTCTGTTAAAATATGTCAGGTTTTGTCACATGTCCTTTCAAAACTCTCTTTTTCTACTCATGCACAGTGAAAGGTAAAATTCTTCAATGACCTAAAAGTCCCAATGATATCTGGCCTCCTATTCTCTAACCCTATTTCTACCCACTCTTTTCCTCATTCACTTCTGCCCAATCCCTCAGGAGTTAGTGATGTTCCTCACACACCAGGAATATACTTCTGCCACAGGGTCTTTGCATTGGTTGTCTTCTCTGCCTGGAATGCTCTTTCCTAGCTATCCACAGGACTTGCTTACTCACTTACTTCAAAGTATGTCTTTAAATATTTCCATATGGAAGTATTCCATGGCCAATCTATTTTGAAAATACTATACCCAGCTCCCCTCCACCTCTGCCACCCTTCATACTCCCTATCCCACTTCCATGCTCTATTTTCCTCCAAAGCACTTCCCATCTGTAACAAATTTAATCTGCTCTGTAGTTATTATGTTAGCATCTTGTTGACCTTCTTTAAATAAAACATAGGCTCTATGCAGGTGGGATATTTTATTTGTTTTGTTTGTTGTTTTATCTTGAGCCTTCAGAATGATGCTTGGGATATAATCGGTTCTCATTTAATATTTATTGATCAAGTATTTGGATTCATTTATTAATTCATCTATTATAAGAGAATAGAGACAATGAATGTAAAAATGTCAGTATAAATAAGCAATCATAGAGATTGGAACTACATTCCGCAAGTAGACTGAAATGAATACTAGGGAATTGTAACAATGGATAGTTTCATGGTGCTTTATCATTTATAAAACACCTCTGCAAACACACACCCTCCTTAACAAAAGCATGTGAGTGAGGAGTAGCATTATTTTCATTTTACAGGTAGGAAACAGCATCATAGAGCTCAGTGACTTACTAGAGGCCACACAGATTTTAAGAAGCAGGCTACCTTGAGTGCTATTTCCAGGAGACTACATGTCCTTACCTCGTCTACAGGAACTCTCTAGATCTTCAAACCATTTCTCCAATTCATATGATGATAGCATGTTTAAAAAACACTGTTACTTTCTATTATGAAGATTGGACATCAGAGGCACCAGGATAAATATGACAATTGAATTAACTCTCCATTTTCTTAATTCATAGTTTGGAGTACAAAAGGCATGGTCTAAACTTTATCCTCCTTTCTTAGATTATCTCATTCTATCTTGCTTCCTTAGCTGAGGTGGAATAGCTATTCACTGACTTGGATTGCATTACCTTAAGTACTTAAATTTCATTTTCAATGAAACCCTGTTTAATGAATATTTATGAGTATGTCCCTGCAGTGTTCATTCAATGTGTAGACTTCCCTTCACAGCAGGCTGCAGCTCTACATTTTGCTGTTTATTGCTAAAATGTTAGCCATACAAATCGATGTCGCTTAAGAAATATGAAAATAACACTTCCTCCTCTAACTGGAACATTTCCACCAGAGTCACCCAGTGCAGCACTGATGGTGCTCAAAAATAATAAATAATAATAATTAGAATAATCAGCCCCAACCTGAAGTAATATGCAATTTACATTTTTGATAGATGACATTGAAGCATAAATCTCCCAGGAGGAGCAGAGTTTCCTAGCTAAAACATTCATCATTTCTAAAAGCATCAAGTGCAGATGCTGGAATAGATAGTCTCTTCTCACCATGAAAGCACCTACTAGTTCTTTTGCAATCAGGTGTCATCAGGGGGAGTTCTAGGGAGGAATTAATTTGAAAGAGCTTATTGGATAGACATACACTTTGATAAAAAGATTTGTTCCTCCCAGAAAAGGAAACTTTAAGTTGCCCTTTTTTTTCTTGTCTTTTTGTAAACGACAGTGATCATCTATAAAATATTCCATTATAACTGCAGAATCAAAAGTCACATAATTCCCATCCACTCAGCAAAAGGTAACTCCAATTAAAACTCTCAGTGGGTGGTCTGACATCTGATACTGTGTGGGCAAATCTGACAACCTGCCATATATTTTGAATTCCTTTAAGGTGAACATACAACTTAGCTGGTAATTTGCAAGAAAGAAAGAATATGCAGGAGTGTAAAATAAATGACACTAACCATATGGCGCTCAGATTGTAAACCCCTGATGACAAGAAGATAGCTGATCATCTTGCAACTGTTACAAGTTTTTCTTCCATCTGAAGCTGTTGTGAGCCATTGAATTATGCAAGGAGCATTTTGCTCCTCTCAAATCAGAGAAAAGTAAGAACTTCATGGAACTTTTGCACACGAAACATGGAATAAATGGAATGTATCTAATTTGCCAACTTGATATAAAACTTCTGGTTTGGGTATATAGAACTTGACTTTCACAAGAAAATCTAGAAGTTCTTTAATACAGAATTCTATAGGAATAAGATTTAGAATAATAATTGACCTCTTCTTTTAAACTTGTATTCCTCTCAAAAGTTACTATACATTATTTACTGTGAGTACCTCTAAATGCCACTCCATTGATGGTAGAGAGAGAGGAACAACAAAACAAATATGAAGTTGAAAATTAAGGCAAAAATCTTATTATTATCCATGAGATTTAATTCAATTCAAACAATGGTAAGTGCCTTTTATCTGTCATACACTATTTGATATAGTCCCTGCCCTTGGTTATTGTAGCTCTTAATTATTCCAAGAAGTCTCTCAGGTAGGCATTATTAAGATTATTTTAACAGATGAGATCATTGAAATTCAAGAAGTTCAAGTGGTTTGTCCATGATCACAGAGGGTAATGTACCACTCAGTAGGGGTTCATAGCATTCTTCACAAGGCAAATTGGGAAGTTATCAATGTTTAACTGACTTACTGAAATAGGCTATGTGGTGATCACAAAGAATAGAGGATCAGAAGGCTCTGTCACAAGCGTGTGACACCGGGCAAATTAATTAACCTGTCTAACTCTCAGTTTCCACATATAAGAAAAAAGAACACTACCCAATTCTTAAAGATTTATTTATTTAGTTGAGAGAGTGGGGGAGGGGCAGAGGGAGAGAATCTTTCAAGCAGACTCTCCACTGAGCACGGAGCCCAACGTAGGGCTTCATCTCACGACCCATGAGATGACCTGAGCCAAAACCAAGAGTCGGACACCCAACCGACTGAGCCACCCAGGCGCCTCTTCAATTCTTAAGGTTAACAGTAGGTAACTCATAACTAAGGATGTCAAATCTGGTTTTATATTAAAGTTGTTTAGAATAACTTCTCCTTGGTCACAGTAATAAAAATAAGTCATCTATCTACACTTGGTGTATTCTGGGAAATCTGTGTGTGACCGAGGATATTGGGGAATTTCAATGACTCAGGAAAGGGTTCCTATGTATAAGGCAATATACATAGGAAGACATAACAAGGTCTTCAGAGAAGTATGAAACTCTTGGGAGCCACTCTTCCTATCACTCTAAAAGCAGGGTACAGGGACACAAGGGGTAGGGCCCCTCAGCAGATGTTCCCTGGCTAGGAATGAAGAAAGGCTTTGCTGTTCTTGGGGGCACACCAGAAGGACTACATGTGAACATGCATGTCTCTGTGTGTTGTTTCATATGTTACACGTGTGTCTTTACACGTGTGTGTCTATGTGTGTACAGGCATGGACATTGAGAATGGGAGTCCAAGGTCCCCTCAATGGTCCCAATTGTCTCCTCCAACTTGAAAATGAGGCCATTCTTGAAAAATGTATAAATGCTCTTAGTTCCAAGGGAGGTATTTCTAACTCCATGCCCTCTTCTATTTTTCCTCTCTTTTCCCAGGTTGGGAAGAGCCAGCAGTATTTCAGCGAATGGAGAGAGATGTATAGTAGTAACTGTTTCCCCAACCCCCCTATAAGTTTCTGAGCTTGGGTCTGGCTCAAAGACAGAGAAGGGAGAATTCAAATTTGATGAGTTATTTCAGCTTTGACAGTAGACTATACTAGACTTGAAATACTAAAAATGAGAAAATTCATTAATTCACAAAATGGAAAAGCTATGAGGAATTTTTTAATTACGGGGAGAACAAAATGAGTTGCCAGAGTTTATTAAAAGGGGTTAGTGGTAAGAAAGACTCAGTTGGCTTTTTGCTTATCCCCAACCAAAATCAACCCAGGCAATAAAATAGTAATACAGCTATAATGACATTTTGAAGGTGACACTGGGTTGCCTTAAGGCTTGGTAATACTAGGTTAAGGCTTATATTAAAGTTGGGACTGATAATGTATCCTGTACTGCTTCCACCACCCTCCAAACACAGATTCTTAAAACTTCTAATATGCTGTTATGCACAAACAATGAATCATGGAACACTACATCTAAAACTAATGATGTAATGTATGGGGATTAACATAACAATAAAAAGATTAAAAAAAAAAACTTCTAATATGCATGTGCTCCTGACCTCATGGAGCATGTAGCCACATATACATATGGAATTACAAGATACAACATAGGATAGGTACCAAAGATAGTACAGGTAATAAAAACCTCATGTGATCAAAGAAATGAAATTTACTGTGTATGAATCTAGAAAGAGAACCGTTTTTATGTGGACAGAATCTAGATGGGTGGTAGAGAATGATAGATGTGTGAATATATAAAACAGGTAGGTTTGTTTGAAGCAGATGATTCTCAGAATTTAGTGGGAAATAAGGTTGGGATCAGTCTGTAGGAATCCCTGCAAAACAGACTCAAGTGATCTTTATTCTCTGAGAGGCTACAAATTGTTATTTTGATTTTAGGATTAGAAAGGGAAAATGATTAAATAAAGTAGTATTATCTAGGGAAACTAGAGTTGGGAACATAGCCTTTTTCTGAGGCTTCACAGTATACTTAAGTTACAAATAGTAAAATTAAAATATCTTTTCCAGAATGCAGAGGTAACTCTTTCGTAGATAGAATAGTCATCTTTTATGACACAGTTCCTTGTTTCTTCATAGGTAACATGAAAACAAACAAACAAAAAACCCCACACCATTTAAAGAATGAAATTATACTTTAAAAAAAGTCTTTAGGGGCGCCTGGGTGGCTCAGTTGGTTAAGCGACTGCCTTCGGCTCAGGTCATGATCCTGGAGTCTCGGGATCGAGTCCCGCATCGGGCTCCCTGTTCAGCGGGGAGTCTGCTTCTCCCTCTGGCTCTCATGCTCTCTCTATCTCATTCTTTCTCTCAAATAAATAAATAAAATCTTTAAAAAATAAAAAAATAAAAAAAAAAAAATAAAAAAAGTCTTTAGACCTGAAGATTTAGAGGTATTTCACTGCACAGTCACTTGAAATTTTTCTTAAATGGAATTAGATTATAGTAAGATCTTAGAGATTTTAGTACAGCATGATTCTAATGAAAATGACGGCACTAAAATAAGAATGATTGACAGCTAAAGAAGTTTTGAATGACACTTATAATTTCAGAAAATTTTTGCATCCTAAATGGAATGGGAGAAATCAGAACAATGACATAGATGCTATTTTTAAAAAAATACATTTTTAAAGGTACTGTAATGTTCTACTTCTTAACCTGGGTACTCATTTATTATTATGTCAACTATGAATATATATTTTTCACCTTTTTATGTCTGTGGTATATTTTAAAATAAAGATTTTATTTTTAAATTTTTTTTAAAGATCTTATTTATTTATTTGACAGAGAGACAGAGACAGAGAGAGAGGGAACACAAGCAGGGGGAGTGGGAGAGGGAGAAGCAGGCTTCCCACTGAGCAGGGAGCCCAATGCAGGGCTCGATCCCAGTATCTGGGATCATGACCTGAGCCGAAGGCAGACGCTTAACGACTGAGCCACCCAGGCGCCCCTAAAATAAAGATTTTAAAGATAGAAATTTTCAGATTTGTCTCTTTAGAATATATTTATAAATATATATTTGTCAACAGATCCATTTGAGGGGGGAACTAATATTATCTCCCCCCGATCGTGCTGATGGGCTTTGCTCTGGAAGCAGGCTCTCCTTATCTTTTGTTCCGCATCCCCAAACGGGACTATAAGTCATCCAGTCTTCAGTTGCCAGTAAGTGGCATGGTGGTTCTGTGAGGCAGACAGCTAAAGAAAACATTTGGTCAATAATAGTTGTTACTACTCAACATTTGGTCTGATAGATACCTTTTTAATTATTCTGAATTGGGGAAATAAAGAGCAGCTGCCTCAGAAATTTCTCTCTTCATTCTCAAATGCATTGACCTATTTTGTCAATCATGGAGTTCCTACTCTGAATTTTTTAAATGAACAATTTTTTTTCTTCAAAATATTGTTAGTCCAAAACTTACATCAAAATACCAACATCCCCCAAAGAACCTCAGTGGCTTACTTTTATTATCCATGTACAGCTTTCTAAAATGTCACTTTTTAATTAAGTACTTAAAATGGATTATATTATTAACATTTACAAAAGGGAATTTTGTAGTACACTAAATAGTGTTGTAATTAATATCCCTGGCTTTCTCCTCCCTGGCTACCACCCTCCCAAAAAACTTCCAAACGTCTGGCCCTTTGTGTATTTCAATGTGCTGTGTGGTCTTATTTCTTTTTTAATTTTTAGGAGGAATATCAAATTGTCAAAGAGAATTTCCACAAAGCAAAAACAA
Source organism: Halichoerus grypus (assembly GCF_964656455.1). NCBI lineage: Eukaryota > Metazoa > Chordata > Mammalia > Carnivora > Phocidae > Halichoerus > Halichoerus grypus. Next base: position 90,237,865 of record NC_135712.1, read on the forward strand.
AAAATTAAAAATAGTTTTGCTGCTGTTGTTGTTTTAGAGAGGGACAGGCAGAGGGAGAGGGAGAGGATCTTAAGCAGGCTTCATGCCCAGTGCAGAGCCCTCCTCAGGGCTTGATAGCACAACCCCGAGATCATGACTTGAACCGAAATCAAGAGTCAGATGCTTAACCGACTGAGCCACTCAGGTGCTGCAAAAATAGGTTTTTAAAGATCACAACACTAAATATTTCTAAAGCAATTCTAGATAAGATTCCAAATAAAATTTTATGAAATACATGGAGTAAATATTTCATTTTCAAAATAATCGTGTTGTATTTGAACCAGATGATTCCTTGGAAGTTTTCACGTCAGTGATTCTTAAGCATTTTTGCCCATACACCTTCCAAAAGAATATTTTAAAAAGTATGTACTTTCATACGTTTAGCATCTAAAATGTTTCTTCATAAATTTAACATTTGAAAACATATAATTCCCAATATGCCATAAATACTGGCAGGTGAAAATTTGTTTTTAACTTTTTATTTGTACCCAGTTGATTATAAATGTCACCTCGTTAATAAGCACAACATACATTACAAAGTAAAATACATCAACAAGTTTTGCTTAAGCAGTTAAAATATTGTGCATTGTTCTTTTTTCTCTTTGAACTTTTATTTCACCTCTCCCACAACACTGTATTTTAATGGAATAATTTTTTTTTAATTTGAAAGATCTGTGTCGATCATCCTCTCATAAATTTCTGCCAAAAATATGTATATAAATAAAAACTTAAAAAATTTCTGTGATCATGAGAATCTAAGTGTTAATATTTTTCTTCAAGATTTAGCTTTTAGTATTTGGTATTATTTTATTAGTATATATTTGATCAAAATAAATAAATATGTTTTGATAATTACTAAACATAAAAATAAAAAATGTGTTAGAAATTCATTTCTTAATGAGATAAATGACCTTTCTCAATTAGTTCTTGTATTCATATCTGAATTTTCATCTGAATTCATATCTATTTTTATTGCTATAGTAAGACAGTATTCAATATCAATTTAATTATTAGTTTTTATTTTTATATATGTCAGTCCTGAGAAAACGAATTCACATATATAAGAAAATGAGAATCTAAGGAGTTTTGTTATAAAATATCATTCAGTTCTTTGAACTCCTTCCAAATTATGTGCCAGAAATCACTCTGTAATCTATAATAAAAAATTACTGTTAATGATCTCTCAGCTGACAACTCAATTAACATCACCTTCAATTTTATTGAAAAGAAAGAACTGGAAATTAACTGACTTATAAAAGAGTTTTTTATTCAGCCATCTTGTTTCTCAATACAATTACCAATATCCTAAATTTTCTTTGTTGTGTGGCTGGAGATTTTTTTTTGTTTTCATTCATTTATCGGATGTATACTGAAGATTTCAGGAGCTAGAAGAGGGAGATTATATCATATATCACTCAGAAAGCTTTAAAAATATTTCCTCAAGATTGCTTCATTTGGAACATGTTTAACCTATCCCTGAGATTTTTAGGGAGTGAGAGAAGAATGACATTCTTTATGAAGTGCAGGTATAAAGAAGAAAAGGGGCACATACAAAATTTCTACAGCAAGCACATTCTCAAGCCAATTCATCTTAGGGTCATATATGACCATTCGGGATGCAGACAGATGTTGATTCCTTTAGAAGCGTTGATTCTGAAGCTTTTAGGAAATGTTGAAGTTCCGGAGGTTTCCCAGTTTAGTTTGAAGAACACAGTTACCATCCGGCAGGACCCTCTGCAAAAGAGTCCAATCTCTACCGCCTGTCCTCTTGTCTGCCCTCTCTCACAGACCCTAGCAACCATGGCTGTGAACTGACTTTTTTCCATCTCCAGCCTCCTTTTACTCTTCATTTCTAAGATTCATATGGTTAAATTTTTAAAGTATGGTGAAATAAGATTTGAAAATACTGGATTAGAACATCAATCTCGTCTTTTAGCTTTTTAGGTAAGACTATTGAAAAAAAAAAAACAAAATGTATGGGACACCATAATAATGACAAAAGGTGACAACAGCCAACAATCATGTAACACTTATTATGTGCCAGTCATTGCAGCAAAAACTTTTCAAACATTAACTTATTTAAATCTATTAACTTGGTTAAAGTCTTCTGAGGTAGGCACCATTACTCTTTCCATTTTACAGATGAGAGAACTGAGGAATGAAAAGGCTAAGTGACTTGCTCATGGTATTTAACCCCAAGCAGTCTTCTGTGACTATACACCTACCACTCTCCCATAACAAAATCATTTATTGGTCAATGCAATTGATTGCCAGTGAAGATGCACAGTATTAGAAAATAAGACAAAATGTGGTTAGTTGTTTCCAGTAAAGAACTTTCAGCATCTTTTTTTCCCCTAATTACTTTACCCCAAATCTGCCATCTTCCCTCTTCTGAGAAGAAACTCTACAGCTCTTAAAGAAGTGTGCAAAATTTATATAAATAAACCAGCTTGGAAAAATTTGACCAATGCCCACTTGAGATGACATTTTAAATAATTCTATGAAAGTATAGTAACTTTTATGAACCATAATGTTTAATGTCTTTATCTATCTCCTAGAATGACTTCTCAATTTTAGAATGTAAATAAATATGTTTGGATGCATGAAGAGAAAGGGCTCTTTTTTAAATTTGAGCTTTATTTCTTAATAAAGTCAACATTATATATGAAAATTTGTTGAGAAATAATTAGCCATAGCAACTAAATTGTGAGTTGATTGGTTTTAAAGTGAATGATGTAGTATTTGTAAGATGTTTAATTTTCTTATCAATTTTAATTGGACTGCATTTTCAGTTTTAATATTCATGTGGGAATTATAGTTAGTTGAAAGTTACAAAAGGAAAGTATTGTGCTTCCATATTGTTAAATGTTTAGAGAAATATATGCGGCTCCTTAACATATATACAGAAATATTATTTTGAAGGTACAATTAAATACATAAAAAATATAGAGAATATAATTGCTAAATTAATTATGGTAAGAAATCTTCATAAATAACTATTAGCACTAACAAAGATTATTTAACATAGCAACACTGGCTTTAATATAACCAAATCCTGGTCTCTTTTAATTATCTCACCACATAGTCTACAGATGTAGAATATGATTTGTAAGATGTTTACTGGTCAGAACTTTTTGAATATGAATATGATTTGTAGAATATGATTTGTAAGATGTTTATTGGTCAGAACTTTTTCTCTTGCTCATTTGCCTCTTTTATTATATTGTTATTAGTTAATATCCATAAACAAGACCAGCCATAATTAAAATAATTAGATAAAATCTATGCCACTGTGATAAAATTTATTATATGAAATTAAGTATGAGTGAGCCCTTGCTAGATAATACAAGGCTTTGTAGTTTATTCATGTTTTATCTAAGTAAATCATACTGTATTTTTACTGAATTAAATCCATAGTTTATCTTAAGAGGAAAACAATGTGAAATCAAAAGGAAAAAGAGATGTACAAAATCAAAATTTTAAATATACAAAAATTATAATAGTATGCATATGATTTTATACAGTAGTTACCAGAATATATATTTACATCATTAAAAAAAAATAAAACAACACTTTATGCTGGTAACACAAAAAGGTCTCAAACCCAAATGCCTGCACTGGCCAGTCAGGTAACATAAGTATGAAGGGTGTCAGGTACTGAGTGTGGGGAATGGAGCTTTCATGATCTGTCTGAAAGAGCTAGCCATTTCTCAGCTACAAATAATTGTTCCCAGAGCTTCCCACTGTTTAATGGGAGACAGAAATATGGACTTTTTTAAAAATGTAAAATCATCTGCTTTTCAATATCAGCCACTAATTCCATTTCTTTTTAAAGGACCATGTTTGCTTACTTCCAAGATAGCCACTATAAATTCTTTATGCCCTATCTGTACATGACATCCCCCCACAGAGAGTTGGCACAAGTGACACTGAGTCAGCAGCAGACATATCTTTTCACAGAGCCAAGGTCCACTTCAGGAGCATGTGAATGGTACCCTCACAAAGGACCCGTGCTTCAGAGGGCCTCATGTTTGGCTTACTGCTGTGCTCTCATCATCTTGAAATTTATAATGATGGTAGAATGTGGGGCCCACATTTTTATTTTGCACTGGGCTTCACAAATTACAGAGCTGGACCTAAACAGGACTTGGAACCTCTGCTTTCTGGCTCCTGTTAAGAAATCCAATTTGCAACGATGTGGATGGAACTGGAGGGTGTTATGCTGAGCGAAATAAGTCAATCAGAGAAAGACGTGTATCATATGACCTCACTGATATGAGGAATTCTTAATCTCAGGAAACAAACTGAGGGTTGCTGGAGTGGGGGGTGGGGTGGGGGAGGGATGGGGTGGCTGGGTGATAGACATTGGGGAGGGTATGTGCTATGGTGAGCGCTGTGAAGTGTGCAAGACTGTTGAATCACAGACCTGTACCTCTGAAACAAATAATACATTATATGTTAAAAAAAAAAAAAAAAGAAGAAGAAGATAGCAGGAAGGGAAAAATGAAGGGGGGGAAATCGGAGAGGAAGATGAACCATGAGAGACGATGGATTCTGAGAAACAAACAGGGTTCTAGAGGGGAGGGGGGCGGGAGGGTGGGTTAGCCTGGTGATGGGTATTAAAGAGGGCACGTTCTACATGGAGCACTGGGTGTTATATGCAAACAATGAATCATGGAACACTACATCAAAAACTAATGATGTGATGTATGGTGATTAACATAACAATAAAAATTAAAAAAAAAAAGGAATGAAAAAGAAATCCAGGCTGCTCTGCTACAGGGTGGCCTCACAGATCACAGAGGCATCTGATCTGAGGGAAGAGCCATCTTAGATATTAATCCCACTCAAGTGTTCACAGAACTAGAACCACAGAGACCATCTAGACTGAAAACCCATGAGACCCAATGAGAACTACCCATTTGAGCCCAAGTCAATCACAGAACCATGAGACAGCTCAAAAATAAATTGTTGTGTAAGCCACTGCATTTTGAGTTCGGTTGTTATGCAGCAATCAATAATCAGAACAGGCACAATGTTGGCTGTGCAAACACTGTATCTGTGGGCCTCAAGTTTGTGACCTTTGATGTACTGGCCTGTAGCCCATTGACCTCCAGGATTGATTGGCTATCTAGAAATTTTTATCAAAATATCATTTTATTTGGGTGTTTTAAATTATTTTATTATCTTGATTATATTGTTTAAAGGAAGAGTTCTGAAAATAGATTTTATTTTTCTTTTCTTCATATTGAGCTATTTTATTATTTGAACTAATATTAGACAAAAATTAAAATATGAATTAAATTATTTAAAAAGGTTACTTAATATAATTTGCTGGCCACTTGATATATATTTGATTAGCACATGTTGTCAATTCAATGTGTTTTTGTTTTTATCTGAAGACAATGACGTGTATTGAAATCATTGCCTCATTGCTTAGTCATTGCAAATCTACCTCTCACAAACATATGTCTAACAAGCCATCAAATTCTCCCCTGAGTGCCCAATTCCCTCCTAAAATCTAAAATTATTGTATTCTTCCAGGAGACAATTCCTCCAAAACTTTAGGCCATGTACTTTAAATCACTCATTTGAAGATGCTGTGCAAACAAATGATTAAATAATTCTCTTTGAATTTGTTTTAATAAACATGTAACTGGAGGCATATTGCCTGAACTATATTTATATTTTTTATTCTATCACACTTGACAAATAACCTACGTTTGCTTGAACCTTTCCATTTGAAGTCCAAAGAGAGTTTCTTAATGAAAATTGATCAAAAATATAAAAAAAATAAATATTTAGTTCTTTATACAACTTGGTTTATATTCCAAGTCAGAAAGAAAATCCATTTCTGTATTTTTCCCTAAAGATCTCTGGTTGTATTCACTTGGATCGATGTGGCTGTTTCCTTACAACATTATTTTGTAAGTGATAAATTTAGCAAATAATCAAGGAACACCTCTACCAAGACATTTTCAATAAGACTAGGAAGTGGGTAGCACCACCCTGGTTGCTAAGGCCTTGAACTTGGCCTTGCTATAGTTGTTGGTATAATGCATTCAGAATGGCACAGGGGAAGATGTTCTGCTTAGGATTAAAAAAAGAGTGTCAAGTAAGAATAGCAATGACCTTAGGGTTTGTTTCAGTCACTCAAGTGATTCAAATAACCCCAACTACTACATACTACAATTAGTAATGATCAACAGCACATAATTCATCATGATGTCAATTTCTGATTCTTGTATTGTCAGTATATATATATGAAGAAACACCATGGTGAGAATACATACTACATACTACTTGTTAAGAGTCTTCAGTTTCTTTTCTCATTTTGACACTCACTTATTGTATGATTTGGGACAGATCATAAAATTCATATACACTTTAATTGCTTCCTTCAATGAGGATAATACAATCCTATTGGAAAAATACTTTGATAATCTCTTAAGTGAACTGAAAATTCATATTCATAAATTCAATTAAATTTGAGTTGCTGAACAATGATTATTTCCTAGAGTAAAATAAATGAGATTTGATCACAATCAAAACAAAAGAAACTAAGCCTTTAGACTGATGAAAGAAAACCATTTTAAACGTCTCCAAATGTATTCCCAGTATCAACTGAACTTGAACACAGAAAAAAATAAATCACTACAAACAAAACAATAGATTACTAAAGTCAACTGCATTATTTTCTACTGTATACACAGAAAGCATCGAATTGAAATGAAATCTGTTGATATGAACTCTATATGAATTCCAAGTTGCCTTGGAGGATTTTTCAGGTTGAACTCATTTAAATTCTCAAAACTTGAAAGCATCTTAGTTGAAAAATGAGTCAACAATAGATCTTGAAACTGAAACACATATGCTGAAACTCAATTCATTTTTATTATGTTCCTTGAGTTTATAATTCAATATTTGAAACTACAAGCTTCTAATTTTAAACATGTTTATACATTTGTCAACCAGGTATAAAGTGCTAGGACAATGATTTTCAGACATTTCTCCCTCCTTCCATTTCTCTCTCTTTCTCTCTCTTATTCAGAACAAACTAATTAAAAAAGTTGGGAGGTCTGGAGCACTTAATTCTTCCTTTTCTCAATAATCTTTCCTCTTTCATTTAGGTCGCTTTTAAATGATTTTGTGAACAGTTTAAAACCTACAGCTTGGGCTTGAGATAGGCAAATTTTTGAGAAAGTGAGATGAACTTAATGGTTCATATTTTGAGTTTGGGAGGGAGTTATATCACATGATATGGCACATAGATACTCTTACAAGTTTGAAAATGGCTGAGAATGAAAGTAGCCAAATCAGTAGGCTGTTGGGTGTTATGGTAGAGCTGTTCCTTCAACCAGGAACAATCTACACCAGTTACATTGGATAGCCTTTCTACTAGACTGTGCCTTCTAGTTTCTTGTATCAAAAGATACATTTAGCCCAAATCTGAAAGGAACATAAGGTTAGAGTTTTCAACTCTAACTTAGACTAATCATACTTCTCATTATCATCTGAGTACTCTCAATGGTGAAATAATATTTATATTTCACTATATTTCTAACACACTTGCTTTAGGAAGTAATGAATTATTCAATTCAAAGGGTCATTCATTTGGCATTTAAAAAAAAAACATTAGTAGACTAGGTTGCTACATAGGTAGAGTAGGGCATTGAAATCCATTAGTAATCAACATTCCCCACCAGAGAGGTACACTTGTCACCGTTGATGAACCTGCGCTGACACATCATAATCTCCTAAAATCCATAATTTACCTTAGGGTTCACTCTTGGTGTTGCTCATTGTATGGGTTTGGACAAATGCACAGTGACATGTATCCATCATGATGGTATCATACAGAGAATTTTCACTGCCCTGAAAGTCCTCTGTACTCCTCCTCTTCATCCTTCCTCCCCCCAACCCCTGAGAAACCACTGACTTTCTTACTATCCATTGTTTTGCCTTTTCCAGGATGTCATATAAGTGGAATCCTACAGTTTGTAGCCTTTCCAAATTGAATTCCTTCGTTTATTATAGGTTTTGAAATAATTTGTATAAATTTAGAATAATTTGTCCCTTGAAAGTATATGGAATTCATCTGTAAATCCACCTGGTCTTGTACAATTTTTAAGTTAGTTCTATGACTGACATTTCAATTTCTTCTAAATCTATTTATATCTATTTTTTCTTGAGCCAGTTTTGAGAATTTTTATTTTCTTAAAAGAGTATCCATTTTCATCTAGGTAAGTAAAATAGGATCTTTTATAAATGTTTAAACTTATCTGTGTTTCTACTTCATTTATGACATTGTTAATTTACATTTTATTTTGAAATCATACTTCTCAAAGTTTTAAAAATGGTTGATCTTTGCCAAAAATCACCTTTTGGTTTTATCGATAAACTTTTTTTTTTTTTTTGATAAAGGGGAGGCCATGTGTAGTTATATGGGAAATCTTTGTCCCTTCCACTTAATTTTGCTGTGAACCTTAAATTGCTCTAAAAAAAAAAGTCCTAATAAAAGTAGGTAATTTTTTAAAAGCCAAAAAAAGAAAAAAGAAAAAAAAGAAAACCATTAGTAATAATTCAATATTTTATTTTATTTCCATTTTCCCCTAATATACTTGTATTTAGCCTCTCTTTTCAGACAGGAAGTTCAACATTGAAACTGCCAGAGTCTCTTTTCTCAATGTCTCATCTCTACTCTGGGCAGTTCGCAATCTAGGGTCCCTCTACAAAACCTTAAAAAATTAATAGCATCTCAGTATATTTGTTTGATTAAATAAAGTTACAAAGCTCTTCAGCATCCACATTCACATTTTTAATTTTGATTGACTATCTTCCAAGATCTATGCATATCTTAGTAAAAAGTATCAATTAGCTGTTATGAAGTAAAAATACTTTTTAGCAAAACTATTCATATTTAATAGCTGTATATGTAATAGAATAATATTTTCTGTTTGCATGTTTTCCATTTTTAGTTTAGGAAAAGATAAAATCACAGGTGAAAGAGATAAGTGATTAGCCATGTAAAACAAGATAGGAATCTCTAAAGACTTTATTTATATTTTAGGAATCCCCTTAAATCTTTCTAGTGAGTTATAGGTGGAGCATGATCTAGTTAAGAATGTAAACTTTAAAAATGGCTAGGCTTCTTCTAAATACTTGATTCTACCACTATTAGAGTGACTTTGGACAAATTACCCTATAAATCCTGTTTCCTCTTCTTTTTTTAAATTTTTTTAAATTTTATTTTATTATGTTATGTTAATCACCATACATTACAACATTAGTTTTTGATGTGTAGTGTTCCATGATTCATTGTTTGCGTATAACACCCAGTGCTCCATTCAATATGTGCCCTCTTTAATACCCATCACCAGGCTAACCCATCCCTCCACCCCCCACCCCTCTAGAAGCCTTAGTTTGTTTCTCAGAGTCCGTAGTCTCTCATGCTTCCTCTCCCCCTCCGGTTTCCCGCCCCCCTTCATTTTTCCCTTCCTACTATCTTCTTTTTTTTTTTTTTAACGTATAATATATTATTTGTTTCAGAGGTACAGGTCTGTGATTCATCAGTCTTACACAATTCACAGTGCTCACCATAGAACATACCGTCCCCAATGTCTATCACCCAGCCATCCCATCCCTCCCACCCCCCACCACTCCAGCAACCCTCAGTTTGTTTCCTGAGATTAAGAATTCCTGTTTCCTCCTCTATGAAATTGGGTAAAAGCAAACTAACTAATAAAGTGGGTGTGGCTTAAATAACCTTATTAAATTATGTAAATTACCTTGCACAATTCTGTCATAGGGTAAAAATCCAATGAAAGTTTCTTCTGCTATATCCTTTTTGACTTACACTTGGAAAGGAAAATATGAACCTTAAACTTGAGCCTTTTTCATATTATGTCCTTAATGACCTTAAGGAATAAATATCTTTCCTTTAAATTCACTGCGGTGGACAAAATAATGGCTCCCTAAGATATCCATGTCCTAATCCCCAGAATCTTGAATACATAGCCTTAACTGACAAAGGAGATCTTACAGATATGATTAAATTAAGGATTTTGAGATGGGGAGATTATCCTCGATTATGTGGATGGACAAAGTAAAATCACAGGGGTCCTTGTCAGGGAAAGGAGGAATCAGGAGAATGGGAATCAGAGGAGATGTGATGAAGCAAGCAAAGGTCAGAGAGACAAAATGCAATATGAACATGCTAGACCACTGATTCTGAAGATGGAAGAAGGGGTTACAAGCCAAGAAATGCAGACAGCCTCTAGAACATGGAAAAGGCAAGGAAATACATCCTCCACTAGAGTCCGCAAAAGAAGTGCGACCTTGCCAACACCTTGATATTTGGATTTCTGATCTCCAAACTGTAAGATAATAAACTTATGTTGTTTTAAGCCTCTAAGTTTATGGTGATTTGTTATAGCAGCAAAGCAATGGAAAACTGATATAATCAGTGAAAACTAGAAATGAACTAGAAGAAGTTATCGCTCTATAAATTTTAAAAATTCAGGCATCTAATATTTTTAGAGATGTATAGCAAGCTACAGAGAACTGTGATGTATCTGATAAGTAGGTCATTTCATCTTGTAACACATCATGAAGCATTAAATAAGTACAGTTAAGATCCCATATAAAATATATTTTAGAAATTACAAATCCCATATTTTGATAGGTAATAATGTATTTATATTAATAAGAAATTTTAAAATTTACTATAATTGACTGAATATTTACTATGTGCCAATAAGACAAGCACTTTACATAATTTCATTTAATTCTGGAACCAACCTTAGAGATAGGTATTCATACTGTAGTTTTATAGACAAGGGACTAAATTTGTATTTAATTTGCAGAAGGACAAACAAAAAAGAAAGGGAAAGGATTGGAACCATAGTCTGTTGATTTAAAATCCCGTCATTCACCAAAGATAAATTGAGATAAGAGACCAAAAAAACAAAAACAAAGACAAAACAAGAACAAGAGGTTGCTCTGTGAGAATTTTCGAGTGCTTCCTTCCTGACTTCAGATGATAATATTTCAACCTGTCATAGAGATGAGGTTTCTTGAACAAGGTGAAGGCCCTCAGGTACCTCACCACTTCTGCCTTACTTTTGGTCTGAACATCTTTTTTAATAGGGAGCAATTGACCTAACCATCAGTAGAGAACTCAGGACTGGCATTTTAGGTCAGGGCTTAGAAAAATCTAGAGGTTAAAAAGATATGTTTACTTTTTAAAAATTTTACATAAAATTGCTTTTGTATTCAACTTATGTTCTAGCTCTTGTTATTTTCTTAAGAGGTGAAGCACCAATGTCTATATAAGAAATTGAAGTAACGTTAAACTAATATTAAATTAATATTGACTTTGTGCTTAGTCTTATGCCAATCACCATCACATATCATATTTTATATATTTTAATGTTCCCATTTTTACAGAAGAGGCACCTAAGCCTCACAAAGTTTGTCCATAGTTACACAGTTCATTTAATTCCAGGTGGGACAGACTCCAATAGTCATGATAAAGTATCGACCCAGGAAAATATAAAATAATCTAAAAGATTATTCTCTCCTTATAATCTTCCTTTATGATAAAATCCATGAATATCCTCCTCATATACTGAGGCAGTATCTGGTTCTGCAAATTAGATCTTTCATCTCTAAATTTGGCCCTAGTTTCTGTCATGTAGATTCTCAAATTTCCTTTGGAGTGCACTTACTCAGATTTGTTTGCTAGAACTAGTTTTTAAGCAATGTGTATCTTCTTCCCTTTCTAAGTTAGTCTTTTTTTTTTTTTAAGATTTTATTTATTTGACAGAGAGAGACACAGAGAGAGAGGGAACACAAGCAGGGGGAGTGGGAGAGGGAGAAGCGGGCTTCCTGCAGAGCAGGGAGCCCGATGCAGGGCTCGATCCCAGGACCCTGGGATCATCACCTGAGCGGAAGGCAGACGCTTAACGACTGAGCCACCCAGGCACCCTAAGTTATTCTTATTTAATTAAGTGGCATGCTAAAAATCAGCTTATTCTATAATTGTAGACTGAAGCTGGGGGAAAAAAAAACAGCACCTAAACTGTCACAAAATAAGTCTGCTTTCCTGCTCTCTGCTTCCTTTGACAGTTTGGTCCAATCATTGAAACCACCCAGAACATTTCATTTGCTCTTATCTTCAAAAAAATTATTCTGATTAAAGCTGATTTGTTCTTAGCATTCTCTAGGAGGCAATGAGGTCTCAACCTCACAATACTAGGATATCCTTTGGGGATAAACTGAAATATTCATTCTATATTATAATCTGAGCAAACTCAAGCACATTTACGAAAAGGTAGCCTCATCTCCATTTTCCATATATTTTGTGAATTCCTCAATAAAATATGTATCTCTTTAGGCTTTACAATAAGAAAAAAATAGCATTGCAGGACCTGTTCCACAGAAATTGCTGTATTGAAAGTCACCAGTGATTAACTGGTCATCATATCTAATGGCTTTTATGCAATGCTTTATTGTCACTATTATGACAATGCTTACAATGAAATTTTACATGTATCCAATTATTTTATACTAAATACAAAACAGTTGACCCTTGAACTGCACAGGGGTTAAGGGAGCTGACCCCCCCTCCGCAGTAAAAAATCCACATACAACTTTTGATTCCCACTAATAGCCCACTGTTGACTAGAGGCCTTACCTATGTAACATAAACAGTAGCTTAACACATATTTTTTATAGTATATGTATTATATATTGAATTCTTATAATAGAGAGAGAAATGAAAATGTTACTAAGGAAATCATAAGGAGGAGAAAATACATTTACAGTACTCTACTGTATTTATCAAAAACAATTGTGTATAAGTGGACCCATATAGCTCAAACCCATGTTGTTCAAGGATCAACTGTAATTACACTGCATTGTAATTACGTGCCTCTCTTATGTACTTTCTTAAACTAGAGCTTATTATTTCTTTGTTCCCCCAATGTCTGTCCACTTACAGTGATCAACAGGTGAATGACTCAATGATGGACAGAATATTTACCAACTGGATTTAGAGTTTCATAATACAATAGATATAATATCTTCAATACAATGTTAATATCTTCCAAAGTATGGGATTTATAATCTTTTTAGTGTATTTCACATGGGATCTTAACTGTACTTATTTACTGCTTTATGATGTGTTGCAACATGAAATTACATAGCTATCAGGTATCATTACAGTTCTCAATAGTTTGCTCATTAAAGTCAGCAATAATGAGGTAGCTGAAAGGCAACTGGACCAGACCCCTCAATGTCTGATGATCAAAATAAGTAATCACAACCACACTTACCTTTACTATGTGCTACGTGCTAACATGGCATTAGCTTATACAATGTGCTTATCTGATCTCATTTTTAACAGGCTCAGAAAAGTTAAAAACATGCTCATGACATCTACATTTTAAACTCAGTTGCCTTTCCCACACAATCTTGATTCAGCCTAAAATGATATTACAATCCAAAAAAGAAATCACAAAAAAAATAAGAAAGATGGGAATAGGTTTCAAATAACAGCATTAATCTGGGAAAAAAATCTACACAGACATTGGAAGTAAAATAAGACAAAAACATAAGCATTATGATTCTCAAAAAAAAAAAAAAATTAAAAGGTTAGTCAAGGCCAGAATAAAAGAGCAGCAGATGACAACTTACATGACTTGAGCCTCTAAAACTGCAGTTCCCCATTACTATTTCTGACACATCTACTATTCATAATAGTATCTGCATGGTTTGACAGACAAAATGGGACTTCTTTACTTTATTACTTTAAATAGATTGTATTACCAATGGTGAAGATAATTCTATAAGTTACCCGGTTAGTTGTAAAGAATCACTAGCAGGAGAATACATACATATTTTTTTCTCCTTTCTTGAATGCTCTTGGAAAATGTTGAAAAGCTTAATTGGATCTCATTCAAGAGCAATAAACTTCCTGCCTGCAGATGTAGACTTCAGTCTACTGATCTGTCAAGAGTAAACAATGTTTTTAATGTAAATTTGTTTAATCTTGACATCCATGTAGACAGCTATACTTGAAAATGAATGAATTAATTATGTCTCCCATATGCAAAGGTACCAGCTACTCATGAGATGTAGGTCATGATATTTGAGTTTTTTTCCAAAAGGAAATCAATTTCCATTGATTTGTTCACATACTCTTACAAAATACCCCTTGAGACCAGAAAAATGCATTTAAAACTGGCAGGTTGGGGTTAGAAGTACAATCTATAATCATGAAATGGAGTCAGGTTAGCCAGGTCCCAAGAAATTCATGCCTGTGATCTGGGCCCTGTTAATAAGCTTCCCAAACCAGTTAATCTAAAGGGCCAAAGTCAAAATGAAGGTGTAAATGATTTTAAAAAGTTACAATTAATGCTATTAATAATTTCATCCATTATTTTAAAATGCACAAAGATTATATGTCACTCAAAATAAAATCTCATGCCACATCCAAATACAGGCACATCATCTAATGAACATCACCACAAACAAGGTATGGCATTCTTTTCTCTTAAAACAAAGTCAGAACAAATAAACTTGAAACAGTTATTGATTTATGAAACAGTGATCTCTAGAGCTGACCTCACATAGGAGTGCCCAGGGCCTGTATCAGGCAACTCAAATCGTTACTCCACTCAACCTGGTGATCTTGCAGTTATTGATTCACATTTGCTTCAATCTCTCCCTGTCTCCATGACTCTACGCCTCCATGCTTTCATTTTCGCATAGCAATAACAACCACACAAGCACGCACGCACACACACACACACACACACACACACACACACACACAACTTCTTTGTACTTTGTAGTGGACCATGAAGGTATGCACCTTAATGGATAATACTATTTCTCTCTCTTTCTCTTTCTCTCTCTCTCTCTCTCTCTATATATATATATCTCACTCTCTCTTTCTCGCCCCCACCGTCTGTATTTTCTTTTCCTTTTCTCTATTCTAGTAGCTCCCATGTTTTGTTGCCTCTGGGGATATATAAAGCTGCCCACAAATTAGGCAGAGCCTATAAGTCCTACTGGTTTCTGTTTTACAAAAGCCTAAACCTTCTGAAGAAGAGGCCAAGGGAGTGGGAAAGGTTGAAGTGGAGCAGAAGTTCCCTCTGACTTGAAAGTAATTTGCCCAGGGATTTGGGGAAAGGGAGAAGTCTGTGGCTATGCAATGGGAACTTAGCTACATGTCAGAGAGCAATGAGATCTCCGAGATGAATCTTTCGGTAAACGAGGGAAGCAAAAGCACAGTCCAAAGATATGGCCCTTTCATTACCATAAAGAAGCACAGGGCCACCAAATTTCAAGAGACCACTTTGGCTTGTCAGTGAGAATGCTAGTGGCAGCCATACTTGACTAAGGTCTAATACCGCACCCTTGTTTTGATTATTGCCTGTAAGTCCACTGGAGTGTGGTGGGATGCTGGCCTAGGGAGAGGACCCTAACAATGAATGAGATGGAATTTTCACTAAAACCAACAGGGGAGGATTTCAGTCTATAGTTTCAATCTTTTAAAATATATATTCTTCTGTTTTAAAAGAGCAACAACAACAACAACAAATTAACTGACACTCCTCATGTAAATTAAGAATCACCTCATGGTCAGAGGCAGAGCAGTCGTGATAAGAATTCTGTTAAAAAAAAAAAAAGCATCAAGCACTTTTCTTTGGCTATTACTGACTTCTTCTGCTTGACATACTTTTTGCATGAAGTGAAATGTGGCCTGTCCTTGCCAGAGTAGATAATAGTACCTGGACGCTGGCCAGTTGAGCTAGAATGTTGAGAGAGGAGAACATGTCAGCATTCACTGTGAGACTTACCCAGCTGCCTCTGTCAATGCCTTCTTATCTGTCTTCCTCACCCCTTCCTGGGCTGTCAGCACTGAACCTGGCACTCAATGAACTGCTCTCCTGCTACTTAAAAAAGCTCAGCTAGAAAATCGTGTGTTTCTTCGTTCCTGTGATCATTAGTTTGAGGCTATAATGAACTTTTTAGTCCTATGGAAAACACGAGAACGTGGACTTACAGCTGTTCTTCCCATATGCCAGGGTATCTAAGGTCTAAATTCGAAATTCGAAAGAAAATGCATTCCAAATGCAAACCACACCTTTTAAGCAACCTTACAAATTGCTTTCACTATTCCACTTCTCTTCCACTTATTCTATCTCCTTGGTACATAAACTGGAATTCTTTCACACATGGATTCTTTCTTACAAATTCTTTTCTGTTTCTCACTTGAAGCAGCACTGCTCTGGGGACATAAAGGAAATGTTCAAAAGTGTTAGCAGAACTACATTTTAGTGTCTGCTACAGCTTGGGTGAATGAGCATTCTTAAGTAAAAGAGAAAGAGGGACTGAGGGATGCATTCTAGTTGCTGTCGACTCCAGAAGGGGCTCACTTCACCATTCCAACCTCTATATTCTTTCCTTTCATTACCTTTTTTAATTGAAAAGATAGTGATGTGCCTGAAAGGAGGTGTTCTATCTTAATACAGAAATCACTTACGACCGTGCAACCTATACTATTTTGATTTGGCAAATTACCTTCTTCATACACGTACAGGTACACTTCACGTAATGATAGTATATTGTGCGGCCCGTAATTCTACCTCTGCTATTCATAATACTTTTATTCGTGTATAATAAAAGTTCCTCCGTAAGTCAGTTTTAAAAATCAAAATTTTCATGATTACATCATATATAATTCTGTTGATATACCTAATTCGGTAATACAGAATTTACTAGCTCCTATTTCTAATCGGGGGCCTATGGATTACTTCCGAGGTTTTGCTTTATAGATGCTGCTGCCCCTGAGAAGTAGCCCACGCCGAGAGCTCTGATAGATACACGAGGCATAGACCAGACACTTAGCACGTATGATTTATAAGGCTCCCAATCACCGTTCAGGGTGGATACTCTCAAGTCTGTTTTACAAATGAGGGCACTTGAGTCTCGTTGAGGTAAAATACTTCCCCAAGGGCACTCAGTGAGCCTGTGGCAGACCCAGGATTTGAAATTCATATCTATCTGACCCCAAATCTCATTCTTTCTCCCCTATATCTAGAACTCTTTATTTAGTGGAATTTCCCCAAGATACAATCCCAAGAGTGGCATTGTCGAATCAAAGAGTGTGACTATCTCTGTGGGCCTTGTTACTTACCCATCAATGAAAATACCAGTGACAAAGAGACAAGAAAAATTATGTGCAAACCTATTGTCTACCTTTCCCAAAGATCTCATGCTCTTTCAGATCAGAGGGGAGAACTGTCAGGCTCCATTTTTTTTTTATATCTGAGAAAATTATATGCAGGGAAATTTAGTTATTACTTCATATTTCACGCAGCAGATTTCTTATGAGCTTATGAGAAATATTGGAAAAGATGCTGTTCAAAATTTAGCACACTGTAAATAAAATATTATTACCATAGAAGATTTTAAATATTTGTTTGTAATTCCATTGGCATAGATGGTATTCTTAGTAAACAGGGAAACACATATTTAATCTGTGACTAAATAAGGGGCCTTTGTGTAACAAAAATTAGAGGGGTCCCTTTAACCAGAATAAAAATAAATGTCAAGGAGACAAAGGGATGCTTTCATGGTTTGAGATACACTATTATTATTATGCCTTTTCAACAAGTATCAATGCTCTCTCTTCCCTTTCACTGGAAACAGTGGAACCTTTGCTGAACTGACAGTCAGTTAGAGCCAGTCAACAGACACTGCTTTAGGTCATGTGGCACCAAGAACTGTTGTTGCCATGGCAACTGCACTATGATAAATTAGCCTGTCGCCACTAAGTATTTGGTTTGCCTACATGCCCTAGAAGGTGCCGTTTTGATATTCTCCTTGACGGTTTTGAGCTAATCTCTGATTCAACCTTTTCAGCAGGCTTGCTAACATTTACATATATTGGCGGAGAGTAAAAGGAAATTAATATTTTTCACTCATTAGATACATGTGTCACTGTTTCTGAATGATTATCATATTTAAGGAGTATTTTTGCATTCTTATGAAGTTTGATCATTGTTTCAGAAGCCCTTCTATGCAAGGTTAGTAGGGATTTATTTCACCTCTTAGATACTTATGTATTAGTGGCACTTAATAATTGAGATAAACTACTAGATTTAGCAAAACTAGAGGAAAAAACGTTAGCTATAAAAGCACTGGAGCTTGTAATAGCTTAAATAATTATTTTTCAAAAATTAGCACATTTTTACTGTTTAGGGGATTACTTCCTTAATAAATTCTGTGTCGATATTATAACAGTTTATTTTCTTTCGAGAGGTACAATGAGTTTAGGAGGTGTTTTTTTTTCTTTACTTAAATTTAATACAGTTCATTGATATTGGCATGTGAAATGTAATAAAACATGCTGAGATTCCAGACAAGGTATACGAAAACTTAATAATAATTAACATTTAGCAACTTTGTAAAATGCTTTCAGTTTACAAGGTGTTTCATATAAATTTTCTCTTCATCTTCAATACTCCCTCACATTGTTATCATACCCATTTTACAGATGATGAAGAACAACTGGAGAAGATAAGAAAATTGCCAAAGTTATAATGAAATTAAAACAGCCCAAACTTAATATCAAGTATCTGACTCCAAATATAGATTCTTTATGCTACATCATTACCAAAATAATTGTTTCTCTTTTTTCCAAACAAGCATATAAGTATTTACATAATATACACATTCTCTGAAAGCATTATATATTATTTACAAAAATTCAGTAATTTTAAAATTTTACATCCAGTGAAATATATATACTTGGGTTGCATGTAAATCTGCATACCACATATAGAACCTAAATAAAAGGATGTTAAAGAACACAAGCGATTTAAGGAATTATCTAGGTTATTATTCCCATAATTTTCCCTAGATGAGATAAGAAAAGAAGAAAGAAGAAAGAAAATCTCTGTAGAGCAGAGTAAAACAGTAGCAAATTTCAAATTTTAGACTTAGAATGATCACTTGAATTACTGGAAGTGTGGGATGAAGGCTGATAGTCATATTGTTGTAGGAAAAGACTAATTTCTCCTCCTATGTCCATCAGGGTTTGTCTCATTCCCTAGTCCATGCTTTTCAAAGCATATTTATTCCATGGATAAGCAACACAATCTGTGTCGTCTGAGGGCCTGTTCGAACTGCAGAATCTGACCCTACCCCTGCTCTATTGAATCATAATCTGCATTTTAGCAGGATCCCGGGTGATTCGTGTGCATTCCAATATTTGAGAAGCACTGCATCCCCTGGAGCCTTTACCAATAATCAAGAAGGAAAAGAAGAAAAATACAGAACATCAACACCGGTGGTCTCCAGTGCCTGGATCAAGACTACAATGACGTTTGGGCTTAAAACTAATAAATCTCTCACCCACCCATTGACCTGGTGGATGAGACAACAATATCGTCCATTAGCAATAATTAGCATCTTCAAGTGAACTGATTGCTTAATAGTGGAGACTGAACAAGTGAGTCTTGATGTGAGATAATAAAGTCTAGGATGTCAGGGACTATACCTGGCACAAAATACACACACACACACACACACACACACACACACACACACACACACACAATCCCTTTTGAATTTTTGTTAAGGGAAAGTCCCAAAGCATGTAATACTTTGTTTGACAAGTCCTATGATAAAGGATGATCTGCAATGCAAGCCCCTGGGAGCAATTTATCAACAAAAGTATCCAGAAGGGAACAGAAGACCAACAGCCTGTTAGCCCTGTTAACTAGTAAGCTCAGGGTTAAACTAACGTTTGCAATGCTTTTCTTTTCCAGGTGCCAGATGCTAAAGTCTGGGCTTTTACTGTATCTTAATGAAGCCTCCCCTACTCCACTCAATCAAATCGTTCTTGCCTTGAATCATTCCATAAGGACTTCCTGACTTAGTAACTAGCTAATATAATAAAATGCTTATACTAGCCATTTCCTAAAATGAATAATATTAATCCTGGGAGACAATGTCTTAATCCAAATGTGTGCCAGTAATGGAAGAAAGATCCATTTTTTCTGTCCCACTGGTAGGAAGAGATACTCTGTGATGGTTGGGACAAATGGTGATTCTTAAGGCACTGGGTTTAAGCTACTTGAGTCTGGCCAGTTGATGTTATTACATTTTAATCTTTAGATTAATTAATAAAGCTAAAAAAAAATCTCTTTAGCCCCCCAATAGTTCCCATTAAAAATGTTTGTACAGACATTAAAATTATGTTAACAGAATTAAAAATGAAAGAAAAATAATTTTGCACAATTTCACTATTCCTACAAACCAAATCCTTTCTATTTTTCTCTATTTCCTTCTGGTTGTTTACAAGCAATGTCTGTTTTTTTAAAAATATAATTTCAGTAATGACATCAATACCAATTGTCCCTGACTTTGCCAGCCCTACTAGAGTCACAGATAATCTGCCTGTAAGCTGCATTCGGCCCGGTTCCAGAGCCAACTCTGCACTAGATGGGCTTCAAACCCAACACAGGCAGGTGCCGTTATATTGGTGGGTGTGTGATGATGGGGACAGAAATTACCATCATCCATTAAATATTTAGGCTGTTTAAATTTTTATGTATAATAAAAAACTGTGAACTCTTCTCATGTAGCTTTCTCATTATTTTGAATTATTTCTTTAGGATAATTTACCATAAGTGAGATTATGAGGTTCGGAAATGCCAACATTTTTGGAGTCCTTTAAATATTATGAAAATGGCTTTCAAAAAGCCTGTTTTGCTCCAGCCCTGAGGGTTAGGAGTGGAGGTGGAGGTCTGGCATTGGTAAGTCACAAAAACTGCCCACTGGATTCTAATGTACAGCTCTGAATTGAGAACAACTACAAAGTGTGATATTTTCACTGCAAACCAGTCTGGGTAGCAACATTTAATGCTTTCCTCCCCTAATTTAGTAGATATAAATATTCCCTTATTTCCTTATTTTAATAGCTTTAACTGATATATATTTATCAATATTTCCATAGAATGTTCCCTGTTTTCTCCTTTTGGCTCTTTAGTATGTGGAAAGGTAAAAAATAATTGAAGCAGCTATAAGTTATACCTTCTCTAGGATACTCTTTTACTGTCACTCTCAACTCTTTATATGGGATAAGAAGAGAGAGAAAATGACTCAGCTTGAGGACAGTAATGTATAGGGACATGGGGAAGAAGAGTGTTTGTCCTTGGTGCTAAAGAAATCCTCTGTGGAATCTGGACTCTGGAAATACCATGAATGTTCTCCAACAACTGGAAGGGACAATATGTATTTTAAATGGCACCTCAAAGTCAGAGGGTATCACCTGACATTGTGTTTCAGTGTGAATAACAAGGACTTGCTGGGAACAAACAAGCAAACAATAAACCAAAGCAACAACAACAAAACCTCTTTTCACTTAAATATCCTCCCAGAAAGTGATGTGAAAAATGCAGGTGGTGGCATTTTTTTATAATGAAGCAGAGCTCTAGGCTTCCTGGGTTTTGAATCTTTCCTGCCTGCTGAGCCTGACCAGGGGCAATAATAAGTAGATCATTCATGCCACCAATTCCACTTCTTTGGGTTTTAATGATGACTAGGCCCAGACAATGGGAAAGACCTTCAAGTGTCCTAGGGAGGAAAAATGCCAAAAGCTATAGGAGAAAACAGTTTACAGTTTGCTTCCTATTTCAGGTTTTCAAAGACCTTTTCGAGCAGTTATTAACTAATCAGAGAGAGCCTTCATAAGGTGGACATTCTTAATATTTCATAAAAAGAAGAAAAAGAAAGGAAAGAAGTGTAGTGTGACAGAGGAAGCAGATCTGAACTCGCCCAAAGAACACAGTGACTCAGTGTTGGGAATGATGGAAAGCATAGTTATAATTTATCACAAATCTGTTCACAAAAAGTGATAGGTTGTCAAGGCACATGGCAGTGCAGTAATATTCGGGAATTTTTCAGGGCAGTGGTGATATCTCTTTGATATCTCTAGGGACTATCACAAAGTAGGTTCACGATAAGTGTCATAAGGCATTCAGTCTTACTAACTATTAACACAAGACATAAATTAGTTTATCGTCTGCTTACAAAGCCAAAAGTAGCAGAAGTCAGACTTCAGTAGAGTAAGATACACATAGGTGAATTGGATGGTGGAGTGAATGGACGGTAAAAATACTAATAAAGTGGAGAGCAATGGGAGCTTGTGCAAAGAGCATATGGGCTAAGGGCCAGACCAAGTCGGATTCAAATTCTGACTGTGCTACTAACCTAGCTGTTGCTCTTAAACACATGACTCAAACTCTCTACGTTTAAGTGTCCTAATCTAGAACACAGTTGGTAGTAACTAGAGGATAAATGCTAGTTTTCTTTCTCCTTGAAATTAAAGAGACCCAACTGGACAGGGTGCTGCTGTCTCCTCAACTAGAAAACAACAGCAGGGACATCAACGTCCCTAGCATCACTTCTCACTTCAAGGTTCTTTAATTCTACCATCTATTTACATAGCAGAGTTCAATTTCCTTGGTCTACCACAGGGACACACTCCTCGTGATTAAATCTCAAGGACCACTCACGAACTGATGGAATAGATCTTTATTTTTGTTACGGCAGGAGTTCTCAGAACCCCACAATTCCTACCATGTCAGTGACATCATTTTGCTGCAAGGAAAGGCTATGCGCTGGGGCTTCCTTAAAATCATAGAGACAAATCTGCTAGAGAAAGTGCTGCTGGATCCATGTCTTCTGTTATTTTTACCAGACATTTCTGTGCTTGCTTGAAATGCCCCAAGTGATGTATTTCGTATCACATCCATCGTCACTGGCAGATCTAGTAATATAACTCACAGGCAGCATCCCACAGGCCGATGTATGCTCCTGCGACGGCCACAGGAGAGGTGTGTCTTCCTCTCTTTTATAGATTTAGGATAGTGCTAGGCCAGGGATGGGAAATGTCAGGAACACATGCCATTATTCACCTCCCTTGCCTGTGGAATATATCTCTGATCAACCAGAACGCTCTCTCACGGAACCTGCGTGAAGCTTTAGAATTTTCCTTAACATATTGCTCTAAACAGGCAATAGAATTGGGGTTGGAAGTTAGCATGAAATCTTTGGCTCTGCTCACTTTAGAGTTGCTTTAACAATTGGGCTGAAGTTGCAAATTCAAACTGTACAAAATAAGAATGAAAAAATAACCAAGAAATTTGCAGTGTTATTCACCTGTCAACAAAAGCACAGAATTTGAAACTTGTAGGAATAGACCTCAGCAAGCCTGAGACCCAAGTTCGTGATCGGGATGGTCCAAGGGGGAAAGGGATCTTGGGCAGGCACATAGGGAGATTCTGGGATTGTTACCAATCACTTGCAGCGGGCAGTAGCCAGAACTTGCCTTTATTGCGAGGAGGAGCCAAGGGGGTTCAAAACCCCATGAAACTGGAAAGGGGAGCTTTTCCAAAGTTCTTACAGGATCGTCATCTCAAGGAAATGGCAGAAGCACTAGTATCAGGGTCTTAATGGGGCCTGGAAAACCAGGGCAGCTTGGCCTTCTCACTGGGAACACAGTGGTATCTCCGGCTTTGGGCAATCTGTGTTAGTAAGTTTATCCTTCATCTACCTGAGCACAGCTCACTCTTGTCCTGCATCTGTTGGTATATTCCTGTCACATGTTATCACCATCATTTTGTTGACTACCAACCAGAGCCACAAATGCAAATGTGTCCTTTCATGGTCAGAGCTGGTCCAAGGCATTCCCTCCCAGAAGGAGAAGTGATCCAGAAGAAGAAATGACAAGGTGTGCCATCCGCATCTTCCTCCAGCTGCCATGTTGAAGAGGAAAACATTCTGTGGGCCCACATGTCACATTTGTGCTTGCTTACTTGAAAACTAAGTGAAAAAAAAATGCTACCCACTCACATATAAACAATAGTGCATTTATGAGAAAACAAAGACAGGGAAAAAAAAATCAAGCCAGGTACAAAACAAAAAAGGTGAAAGTTAAACAGAGAGAAGCAGGTGAGAGATTCTAATCATGTGGTGGTAGGAATAGCTTTCTCACTCTCTTCATGTTTCCAGAGTAAAACAATGCCTTACATGTATCAGCCCAAGAATAAATGTTTGTTGGACTGAAAATGAATAGAAGAAAGGGAGAGATAAGAAGAAAAGGAGACAGAAAAAAATGAGGAGGTTTTTACAGCATACCTCTTTTATTTAAAAAGGCCATGAAATAACAAATAATGGGTGGCTCCTAAAGGAACCCACAAGAATTTATATGATGCAGACTAAACGCATCAGATAGTTTGACTTCTCAAAAAATAAAATTTGCAGACTAAAATCACATAAGTTGAATATATTACAAAGTTCTTAAAGTTCAAATTGTACTGTCATATCGAAGACCTTCAATATTTCTTGGAAAAGAAAATTTCTACTTCAAAAGTAAACTTTGTAGCTACCCGAAAATGAAAAAAAAAAAAATAGCCTTCTGAGTCTGTGCTGGGGAAAAGAAAAAGACTACAAGTATTTGAAAGCCAACTTCTAGAGGGCACATCAGGATTTGAAAGGATGTAATAAAAGATCTCCTTACAGCTCCCTGAAATATATGACAGTATTTCAAGGAATTTGGCTGAGACTGACACGGACTCTCATTTGAGATTTTAAAATAGAAGACAAACTGTCCCAGCTTTCAGCAGCCGCTTCATTGTTTCAGAAGGTATATCCCACAGGTAGAGTGTCCTACCTTCTCTTCCAAATCCTTTACCCCAACTGTAGCTGCCTTGATGAGGTAGGCCTGGCCTCACCAATAGATAATTCTCACTTTTTAATCACCTCTTCCCAATCTGCGCCTGCCATCTGTCCCTTCTAGCAAGGAAATATGAAAATGCAGTAGGAGAGAGCTTTGCCTGTTAGAGAATTTAAAGAACCTTGTTTATATTTTATATAAATATTTATATATATATTTTTAAAAATAGTCAAAATACAAAGATTAAATCATCTTTATCATGCAGAAGTTTTTTAACTTAAGAGCACACATTCCTAAGGTAAAATTCCTCATCCATCCAGGCTACAATTAACCTTGACTCCTTCGGGATGTCTGGGTGGCTCAGTCGGTTAAGTGTCTGCCTTCGGCTCAGGTCATGATCCCAGGGTCCTGGGATCGAGTCCCACATCGTGCTCCTTGCTCGGTGGGGAGCCTGCTTCTGCCTTTGCCTTCCGCTCCCCCTGCTTGTGCTCTCTCTCTCTCTCTGACAAATAAATAAATAAAACCTTAAAAAAAACCACACAAAACCTTGACTCCTCTGATGCCTTCACTCCTCTCATTCCATCAGTAATCAAGTCAATTCTGGTCTGTTCTCTCTCTTAACCATCCTCTTCTCTCCATTGCCATTTCTTCTCCTTACATGGAATCACCAGTCTCCCTGATTGTTGCAGATCTGATCTGATAAGGCCGTAGTCCTTCTAAAGCCCCATCAGTGGTGCCCCCCGTCCCCAGGATAACTCCTTGAGAGAACATGCAATGCCTTTCCCACCCTGTCCGCCGTTCCCTTCACAAGCCTCTTCTCCGTGCTAAACTTGTCTAGACCTTTACACAGGACGTTCACTCTACGTAGAATGTCCTGATCCACTAAAGCTAAGTTAGGGGGTAAACCTTAGAGTTCTTATAGTATATTTATTATAGCACTAGCCATGGGACTTTATTTGTGTTTATCTGTCTTACCGCACGAAAGCCCTTTCCTACAAGTACGGAGATTTATGTTCTGTTTCCAACACCAGAACAGTGCCTGGCACACAGTAGTCACAAAATACACATTTGTTAAATGGCTGCTCCTGAGAGCATCTCTAGACTCGATGTTGTGGGCCCACAGAATAGTTATAATTGAATACAACTAAAATCATGTTCTCAGCTGGCCTAGAAACAAGCCAGAAGGCACTATTCCATGCCTACTCGATGTTTACCTCAATGGAAACAAACAAAACAAAAAGAGTAAAGCCATCTAGTTTGTTGAAATATCCAATGATCAAATAGGAAAATAGAGCTGCCAGAGGCTTGCCAGCTTAAAAACTGGGTTGCGTAGCCACTGGTTACTAAAAGGTCATACATAAGAATAAATATAATCTTAAAAATTTCCATCTTTTGAAAAGCAAGTCTATATGCAAATAATTCCTAGGAATCAATCTGACCTGTAAATTTGAAATGTCATATTTTTCTTTAGGCTCATACAAACTCTAAAAATCACATTTTTCGTGCCAAGGGTCAACTATTTATTTCTATGTCAGTCCTGAAATCCTCACCCAACAAGGAGAGAGGTGAAGACGTGGGCAGGTCATGTGTCCATCCCTATGGGAAGGCTAACCCCACAGACAGAAGCTGAGATCCCCAAACCAGCTGTGTCATGGGTACTAAACAAGAGGAGGAGGAAAACTGTGAGACTTGGAAAAATTTAAAGAAAAAGTCTCCAAGCTATAAGAAGTTGAAAGTATGGGATATGGCAGAATGGGAAACATGGGAAGGTTTCTTTAAGAAGTATAAACGCTGATTAGGATAATCAGATAATAGTCAGTCAAGGGCTATCTGAGTAAGGAATCACATTTCGGATGCCAAGCAAAGTGCACACTTGTCATAATAAAATCTACACCAGAAGATCTGATCGTTAGTTTTTATTCTAGCTTGTCATTAAAATGACTTAAATATAAAAGTTGTATTTTAGACAAGCAAATGTATCCGAAGTTTCCATATATACTGTGTAATGTTGTGAGACAAATGGCTTCATCTCGACACAGCAACTAATACGTCCTTCCGATTCAGCTCAGATTTCTTGAAGGACAGTGCAGTGATTCTCCAAGTAAATCAATAAAATTCTACAGCATTTTCAGGCCTCGTCTACAAAAAGAAATTAAGCCCCCTGTGTAAACTCAGATCATTTCCCAATATAGTTTGCAAAATGAAATGATCAATTCAAAAAGTACCATGAAAGGCGATACCACTCTGTCATACCTCAGTTTTGCAAAATAGAATCCTTTATCATTTTGTAGGCAATCGTGGAAATGAGGATCTCATTTACCTAAATTTTATACACAGAATATGCAAATCTTGAATAAGCAAAATAAGAAACATTCTTTAGGGGGCAGCTAATCAATAGAATAAACTCCAAAATGAGATTGCAAAGAGACTTAAATGTAATTTCACATTATTTGAATCCAATACGCAATAGCAAGAAATGCCACTGAAAGAAAACACATTCTTTTTAAAAATTTGCACAAACAACAACAGAAATAACATACTAGCTTCCAAATATTTTGCTTCTATTTTCTATTTTAGTTATTGATTTCAGAAGGGAGTCTATGTATTAACTGTTCTTCTCCCTTCCCCGCTCCACAAAACACGGTGGGGTCACACACAGGACATATACATCTTAAAGGGAGCCTTCACATGTGAATTCCTAATGTGTTCTCAGTCAGTGTCATGCTAAACCCTGGAGAAGGGTTTCCTGGGAAGTGAGGAGAAATAAATCTATATTCTGATAGGCCAAATGACATTAACTGAGTATTTTTAAATCAGATGTCAAAAGTCCTAAGAGAGAATTCCTAAGGTGCTTTTCTTGAACTGGGCACCGTAGAATTGAAAAGCAGTTGCAAAAGATATGGATTTGGAGTCAGAAGACAGTCTTAAAACAGGGTTTATGTTAGTTATTGCTTTTGTGACCTTCAAATAGTCACTTCATAATTACCTAGTTGTCTCTGCCACAATATGGGGGATATTTCATATGCTCTCCTATCAGGATAAAATGCTAAGCAAATGATAATTAAACCTGAATTGTTTTACTGATATATTAGGATTACTTTCTTGGTCAAAATGAATGTTGCCCTGTCTCAGTGTCAATTCTATTCCCGAATCTCTGTACTTTGCATGTCTGTCTTCCCTTGAAACTCTGCAGATCTCAAGATAGTTTGAGATTTGGATAGGTAATCCTAAGTAAATCTTGCCTCTTAAAAATGAGAAGTTAGATTGCCTCTCTTCCTGTACCCATAGTTATGAAAACCTACACAGAACAGAGATGGAGACAGAATTATTCAAAACCATATTTAGTAATATAAGGAAAGTAATAAAAAGGGATTCATGGGGAGAAGTTCATGATTTTTCAAAATCCATTTTTGTCTGTATTTGGCTAGCCTTAATCTGGAGATAATTAGTTCTCTTCTTCTGGTTGGTTACCTGCGTTTGCATATAAGCAGGACAAATGACATTAGGGTATATATTCACATCTACACTGTAGCAGATGCACTCAAAGCTATGGCCAGGCTCTGAGAAGATCCGGATGATTTAAATCATTTGAGGCTGTTGGTCTTAAAAAAAGAAATAATGCCAAAATTGAATTTATAAAACTTGGGCATATTTTAAAAGTATATGTTTGACAAATTAATGCTTATACAGAAAAATAGAATACAATATAATTACAAGGTCTCCTCTTTATTATCTCTGCCTTGAGCATTATTTTTACTGACCTTTTTAAAAATACTTCTAAAAAGCTTTGCCCTTTTATCTTCTGTGCTTTGGTGAGGAGGGAACATGAGGAGAAGATCCACCAGCTGCTTAAGAGCCTTCGGCTGGAGATGATTGAGAGCCAATGGAAAATCTGAACACGTGATCTGTTACGACCACAGTGGGCTGCGTGCACATCATTTTATTTCCTTGTTTATGTGTTTCATAATTAACTTACGTAACTCTTTGATGTCCTTAAAAAAATTGTTGATTTTGCTAATTTGACTCAAGTCAAAGGAATGGAATCAAATACCAAATAAAAAATAAGTGTAATTTAGTCCATGCTTAAGCAAACTTCTGTTGAAGAACATTTGGTAAATATTTTAAGCTTTGCCGGCCATATAATCTCTGTTGCAACTACTCGACTTTGCCATTATGGCCTGGAAGCAGTCATAAGGACATGGAAAAGAATGGGCATGGCGATGTTCCAATGAGACTTTATGGAAATTCAAATTTCATATAGTTTTCACACGTCACAAAGTATTCTTCTTTTGATGTTTCTCATTTAAAAATGTAAAAAATCATACTTCACTCAGGGGCTATATAAATCCCATGGTAAGCCAGGTTTGGCCTACCAGCCACAGTTTTCTCAGGCCCTGGTTTAACCTAGCCAGCCTAGTTGGACTAGGAATTGCTAAATAGGGGTCAGAGTTCATGCATGTTCCCAATTAAAGGGTTTCAGAGAAGAAACATATTCTAGGCTTATTCGAAATGTTTCTGAGAAAACATTAAATTATTCTACTGATGCACATCACTGTGAAATTTTTTTAACCAGTTTGAAAACTTTTAATGTGCTCATTTCAGTTCCAAGAATCATAAATGCAGACTCTATTCCGACTTCTGTATCAAGTTCAGCAAAATGTTGTTATGTGAGACTATACTTTAGATTATTTAAGCTTATGCACCCCCAAACCTCTATAGCTTTCTGCTTCTGCTAAACTAATCAAGACCCACAGTTTGATGGAGATTGAAATGGAGGCACTGAAGGAAAAGTAGAAGGAATGGAATTGGCTCCTTGTCAATATTATTTTGCTAAAAATTTCAGAGATGCATATGTTTCATCATTCTCTCTCTATGCTTAATTATTTTAACAGTCAACCTTTTCAAATAATTCCATTATTGTTGGAAACAACTGACTTCTTTCCCCGCTGATCAATCACAATTAAATCACTGTAGTGATTGCTACAATCATTTTTTTTTTTAAAGATTTTATTTATTTATTTGACAGAGAGAGAGAATAGTGAGAGCATGAACACAAGCAGGGGGAGTGGGAGAGGGAGAAGCAGGCTTCCCGCCGAGCAGGGAGCCCGATGTGGGACTCGATCCCAGGACCCTGGGATCATGACCTGAGCCGAAGGCAGACGCTTAACGACTGAGCCACCCAGGCGCCCGCTACAATCATTTTTAATGTTCTCTTAAAGCTTTATCTGAATGGCCCACAGGACAATTTCATTTTTCCTTTAGGTTCATTCAGTATGCTCAGTGTCCTTGGATCTCTCTGAAAGTGTATTGATTGTGTGGCTGACGGTATATTTATTACAGTGACTATTGGTAGTTGGTGCTTTGGTGCCCTGTCAAAGGACCACACAACCCTGCTACTAAAAAATGATTCACAGTTCAGAGCGACAGAAATAAGTAAGTCCCTAGTTAACTGCAAAACAAACACAAGAAGCAACAACACAAACCAAACCAAACAACAGACAACAAGACACACGTGACAACAACAACAACCAACGCAAGGAACCAGTACAAGTGGCTCGTCCTGTCATAGCAGCTAACTATGTTGTTAGAAGAGCTAGATATACACTAGTATCAATGGTATGCTGGTTAATGCTTATAACCAGCTTTCTGGAGAAAAGCCATGATTTTTAGCATTTGCTGATTTCCGTTGTGTGCATACTCCCAACCGTGGCCCATTTTAAGCCACCAATGTGCCACCTCTGAATGCAGAACTGGAAAGAGATGCATGTTATTGGCTCCTCTTATAAGCCAGTACAAGCTAGCTTCAGCACATCACTGTCTGGTACCGTACTAAGAAATCATAGTACTTTTTCTGCTCATGTCTAAAAGAGAAGCTGAAGAGCAAAACTCCTTCCAATGTTTACTTAAGCAAAATGTAAAGTAAAAATGTACAATGAAATATAATGGTACAAAAATGCAATAAAAATAAAATCCTCTAAATGATTAAAATATGGCAAAATATTGGACTTAAAACACATCTTCAAAATAACTTACAAATAAAGATTTGACAGTTTATATCTTTTAGTAAGATTTAAAGTTGTTACATATAATGAGAGGGAAATTTAGCAGAGAAATGATCATTTATAAATGTCAGCAGAAGCTTATTTTTAAGATACAACCTTTTGTTAGATATTTTTTCTTTTTATGTTCATGGCAACTCAAGTATAATCTCAAAATGGATTTCTTTTATGAATGACTTAAATTCTTTTTTTCTCCCAAATATTAACTTTTTACAGTACACCATGGCTTTTATGAATGCAAATCTGATTGATTGCAATGACTCACATAGTCTAAAGGGGGCAAGAACACCATGCTATTCTATTAATATTGATTTGTAACATGAGTGGTAGATGTTCATGGCAAGGAGAGAAAAAAAAATCTATGGCTGCCTTATAGAACTGAGTCCCTAAAGCTTATCCAGCTCAGTGAACAAGGCTTTCCTCTTAAAAGATATCTATTGTTTATCTTGCCTTCTCTATTAGAGCAAGAATGCTTTACTTGTTTTACATTCAAATGAGAGTATCAGGATGACATTATACCTAACCTAGTCATAATGAGACAGAAATGTAAATTGCCATTGGATTTAAGGTACACACTCTAAAAGTAAAATCTCTTATTAGGATGAACCATACCTGGTGGTGACTGAGACTATACTTGGTAGCTAAACAACTTATCCAATCTTAGATATTCATATTCAGATTCTAATTTCAAGGTTCTACAAAGCTTCAGTGGGCATTAGCCAGGGTGTTTGTTTAATGATAGAATTGTAGGAACTAAAGAAGGCAGCAGCAATGTGGAAAAGTACCCTTCAAGGGGAGATTTCAAATCTCACTACCTCAATTTAATGTGGTGGTTATTTAGGAAGACAGTGGGTGCTTGATGATTTTGTTACAAAGGCATCGAGGTGCTATTCAGGTGATGACCTCTACAGGGCTGCCAGAAAGAAAAGTAATAGAACTGAATCTTGAGGGATCTTATTATGAGGCAAAAAAAGTCAAGAAAGATGGTAAGGAGTGTAAAAATGTGTGAAAACGAAGAGTAAAAAAAAATATGGGGTCAGTGGAATACAGTTTCAAGAGGAAGTAGCCAATTGCAGAAGAGAAGTAATATACTTGTTTCTGGATAAAAGAACACTGATTCTGACAAAGAAGATCTTTGGGGTCCCTGGAAACAGCATTTGGTAAGACTTCAGAGTAGTTTATTATGAAGATTTGATGGGATATAGTTAAGCGTAGGTTTGAGAATCAAGGCATTCGGGAACACCTATTGACAGGCCAGTTCAAGGAAGAGGAAAAAGGAGTGTGACAAGGAAGGAAGTATTTATTTGAGTGAAATGAGAATTGAGAGTCATGGTCTCTAGCTGAGAAAGAAGGTGACTTTCCACTAGGTGAGAAGAGGGGTTGGGAATGATGTTAGATCAGAAGGCTGGATTGAGAGAGCTGGGGATTTCAGGGCTGGATAGCATCTTATAATGAAGAATGCCAATGTCCATTGGGTAATGGGAACTGCAATCAGAGACTGGAATGGAAAGGAAAATGAAAAAGTAGAGGCAATGTGAGAGAATTCCTCATAGAGACATATCAACTTTGTTCCACAGGCCTGTATCTTGTAAATCAAACTAACACATGCCAAACAAAGTCCTAAATACTAGGGAAGTAAAATGCCTTCCCAAGGCATGAGAAACTCACTCAAGCAATCTCAAGATCTTGCAACACTAGAGATGCAAGTTTTTCTCTCGTTCTTTCAGATACCTCACAACAAGATATTCAGAGGACTCAACTTAAAAGAAATATCCTATTTTCCAGAACCAGGGAAGCCTTTATTCTACATATCACAAGCCTCCTAGCTCTCAGAAGGACCAGCCTGACAGTAGTTACTGTGTTCTATATAGAGTGGGCAAAATAATGCTCCCCAAAAGTGGACCATGCCCAAATCCCAAGAACCTGTGAATATGTTACCTGCATAGCAAAAGGGACTTTGCATATTTGATATCCAAATGATATCATATTAGTTCTCTAAGAGACTGTGGTCAGAGAGATATAAAAGGGGAGCACAAGCAGGAGCAATTCAAAATGAATGGGGGATGCCTCTAGAAGCTAGGGATGGCCCTCAGCTGACGGTCAACTGAGAAACTGGACAACAGCCCTACAACTGCAAGAAACTGAACTCTTCAACAACCTAAAAAAGCCAAGGAAACAGATTTCACCCCAGAGCCGGCAGTAAGGAATGCAATCCTGCTGGCACCTAATTTTAGCCCAGTGAGACTTGTGTCAGACTTAAATTTAAGATAATAGATGTGTATTATTTTAAGTTAGTAAATTTGTGGTACTTTGTATGGCAACAATGGAAAGCTAATATACTATATAACTCTGAAGTGTCTATGAGAGTGTATCTTTAATGAACATCAAAGAAGAATGAGAATCAATTTACATAATCTTCCAGGAGAATGAATGATTTGGAAACTCCTTCTCCCACCCCCAAATCTTGCCAGCTACCAAAGACTTTTCCATTCCTATAAACCTGGGTCTCTGGAAATGAATTACACTTGGCAACTAACTTGCTTGAATGCCTTCCTTTTTCTTCTTGGTAAGCCACTATTCTCCACTGGTTCCCCAAGACTTCCACTCAGATTTCTGCTAGGTGGTGTGATAGATGTTGGCATCCAGTAGGATCAGACTAGCTATATAACTATTATTATTGTTGTTGTTGAATGATTATTATTGCAGTAACCTGTGACAGTGCTGTAATGGAAGTCTATACCCAATATAGCATGTCATAAAAGAGAAAGCAACCAGTTTATTTTTAGGGATTGGGAATGGTAAGAAAGAGGAGGCGGAGGTGCTTCATGGGAATTCAGTGAGTAGGAGTTTGAAAATTCGATAAAATGGCAGGACATTTCAGGCAGACGTAAGAGTACAAGTAAAGGCATGAAGAAGTGAAATGACTTTGGTTCCTTCTCATTCATATTTTGCATAAACGGGAATCAAGGGTATGAGTGGCAGGAGGCCAAAGATGTGGTTAGATAAATATTCAGGGTCCGTATCATGCAAGATTTGCTATGACATAAAAAGGAGTTTGGGATTTATAAACACTAGGCAAACTACTACAGAATTTTAAGCAGAGGAAAACAAAATTGTATTTATGCTTCTGGGGCAGCATGAAGGACGAATGGAGGTAGGTTAAGCAAGAAATAAAGACACAGGTTAGGAGCCCATACAACAACGGTTATGCAAAAAATAATTGGAGCCTGAGGTAAAGTGATTATACATAAAGTGAAGATCTGAAAGTGCTTAGAATGTGCAGGGTTTGGTGACTTTTCCTAAAGGATGGTTGAGGAAAAAGTCCAAGATCATTATTAATGATCATGGTCATCACCATAAGTAATTTTTGCTGGGTCTTAATAGATGCCTGTCATTATGTGACCTGCACAGTAACACTAAGGAGAAGGTGTGATTGTTACATCTGTTTTATCGGTGAAGAAACTGAGACTTAAAGAGATGAAGTAACTTTTTCAAAGTCATGCGGTTAGCATCAGAGCCAAATTTTCAAACTCCAACCATCGACCGTAGAACCCACCTACTGCAAAAGCTGTACACTCTCAGCCACGATGTCATTGCCCCCCAAGGCTTACACCCAAGTTACTGGGCTGGGTGACTGGGTAGATGGGGGTACCACTCATCTAAAAAGTCAAAAAAGAACGATGAATAGCCAGAGGTTGGAAATATATTCAATGTGGGACATGCTGGGTTTGAAGTGCAGGAGACATCTAGTGGAGGGCCAAGGGCTCTTGGATTTCTGGATCTGGTTTCTCAGAGAGGTATGAAAGGCAGATACCTGTTTCCTATCTGATTCTCATGCTAGGTCAAATATTAATGTAACTAGCAGGTATACAAGAGGCAGGAGCCTAGGAAATACACAGCTATACTACAGATTAACTTCAGATATTAAAAAAAAAAAGTTCCCTCAAATCTCCAAGATAGTACAATGTCACCACCTACCATGATGTCTCAAGTGAGACATACCTTGAATAAGTTTAATACTTGACCGCGGGGTTATGGCCGCACATTTTAGGCACTCCTCGCTTCCTCTTCTCCTCTACTGCTGCGGTCACCTTCTGCTGCTGCCTCTGGTTTTCTGTTTTCTGCCCTGTGGCTCCTGAACCATAACTGGGATAAAGAGCTAGGTAAAACCCTTCAAGTGTCCAGCAACTGAAAATCATAGCAAATGTCCCAATTTGTAGTTCTAAAAAGGTTACTTTAATATTATCTCTTATTTTTTCATTTTTTAACTGCCGCTTTTTGTTTGTTTGTTTTGTCTTTTCCTGTTGCTGACACTTATCAGTCTGCTGGGAAGTCATATACTTGTTGAAACTTCATTTTCTCATCTGTAAACTGGGGCAGTTAGTGTTTATTCAAAAGTCCTATTCTGAAGGTGAAAAGAAAATGATGTACACCAAATATGCATAGGAAAATCTCAATAATGTCTGGTTCCTCCCACTTTTCATCTTACCAAACCACATTTAGAAAGGATACGACATATCTGGGGAAAAAAAGCTGCATAAAATGAAAACAGAGAACAGAGATGAGGGAACTATTAGAGGATATGACATAGAGACTCACACAGTAGTATGTTCTCACAGACCCAAACAGAAAAAGGAAACCGATTTGAAGATACAGAAAAATAAGAGAATTGCAGCATTTAAATATTGTCTTGATGTAAAATATACTTAAAAGAGGTAAATGCTAATAAAGTAAAAGTGATTTCTCTCAAATATCAAGCTTCCATAAGAAATAAAGCCATTTCATTTATGTGTTTAAGTAGAACAGTGATTCAGGTAACTGTTACTTCCCCATGAAGCCCACTTCCAAAAACATAATTGCTCTGACCTTGGCCGTAGAATATGCATTCTGCCATTTAGTGCACTTTCCTGCATATTCATTCACCAAGTATTTATTACTCATTGCAAGGTGTGAGGCAGTGTGCTGGAAGCAATTTTGTCTTTTCTGCATGATGGGCATTATTGTGACTTGATTAGGACAGAGCTGGAGGGTTTATTTAAGAATAGTATAATTAGATTTCATTTAAGCACTGGGTATTAGAAAGGCTCAACCTTTCTAAATTTGAATATGTTGGATTTGAACAGTCCCCAGGATCCCTCTGTGGGGGCCGCTCACACCCACTGTCCTGGTAAGTTTTGAGATTGTGTTGGGGAGGTTGGTGAATGGCCCTGCACGCTGGCCAGGAGTAAATCATCCCCATTGCTCAAGGTTTGTGGATATTTCAGCTAGGCAAAATTGGATTTGGGAATTTTAGAGGCAAAAATAAAGGTCAAACTAGGTATACAGGGGAGGAAGGATGTACTGGGCAAAGGGCAGGGCACACCTGAAAAAGAGAAACTATTTTAGGGTTGGGCTTTGAGCAAATGAAATACTTTGAAGGGATTTGAAAACCCTTTGCTCTATAAATATTTTAAATGATTGTTAGATTATTCAGGTAACTTGAAAATCCAACAAAATACCACATCAAGTTAAAGAGAATCTAGGGAGATATTGTTATTAGCCCACAATGCTCCCAGCTGGGGACTGAGAGATCAAGGTATGTATCTGCTGCTCTCCATGATTTAGGCCATTGCACCTAATCAGTAGTTGAGAGAATGAGCAGTATACAATATTACTATTATGTCCAGAGAGTTCATGGTTCTTTGTTGGCTTCACCTGTCAACCTTTCTGACATTTCTGTGTTGTGTGGAACAAGTGGTCTTGTGTCATCCTATGTCATCACAGAACTAAACATGGAGGGAGAAATAAATGATTTGGTTGGAAAATGGCTACTTGGCAGTAAGTAATAAACAAACAGGCATGTCTGCTGATCCCCACTACTCTCCTCTCCAGTCCATACATTATTCCCTTCAAGATAAACACTCAATGATGAAGGATTCAATATTTAATTTCCTTCTAGTTTTTTCCCAAGATCATGTAATTGAACTCTCATTACAGGTGCAACCAATTCTTTTTCAATTTGTAGCTGAAAACTGCCATAGCACACAGATCCTGACCATATTTTAATGAAGCCTTTTATTAGCACAGTAGCTTCTATTGCCATGTGTGAAGGAGCTCTCCGATTTTCCATTAGAGGCCACGCTTTGGATGGGTTTATAACTTGGAAGTAAACCTTTTTGTCAGGTTGAAGTAGGGCAAAAAGGTTTTAGCCTTAAGAGTACTTTGTTATTTCATAATAATAAATCAATTTTCCTTCAAGATCAGAGTGCAATAACAATTTTCTTCCAATGCTATCTCCTTGTATTTCTCCAGGTTTATATAAATGACTACCTTTCACACATTTATATCTCCAAAAAGCATTCGTTGAGGGTCAGGAAAAAGGGTTCAAGAGTAAGGCAGATGAATATTTTGTGCATGATGCTAATGCAATATCCATAAAGGCCAATTAGATTTTGCACTGAGAAGAATCTCTGTACCAAAGGCACACAGGCTGCGTCTCTGATCCAGGCAGACTTTTCACAAATGCATTCTGTTGATCACCCAGGAATTAGACAAATGTGTGTGGGTGGTTCTGAACAAACCTCTCACCATTATCTGAAAAACAACTGAGAGGGGAGGTCCTAGAAATAAAGGTTAGTATTATGGTCCAAACACATGAGAGAGAGTCCCCTATGTAAATGATAATACCATTGCTTTTATAAGGGAATTTCCTCTCCCAGTCCAGGTTAATACATGTATAATCTTAAATAGAATAGCTTTTGATTGCAGATTCCTCCACTCTACGGCAAAGTGGGGTAACTGAAAACGATGACTGGATCACCAGAAAATGCTACAGAGCCCGAATGAACTCATGTGATTTTACCTAATCAAACACACACACACACACACACAAACAGTAAGCTCTTTATTCCTGGCAAAAACTCTACTGATTTCCACAATTTGACACATTCTTTCCTATGTCTATGAGCTTAAAGAATTAAGTGGTTTTTTTGTGAGTCATTTAGCATCGGAATTGGTGATGGTGCTTTTCAAAGTAAAAATTCATACACCGTATCTCTTTTGAAGGATGTATATTTTATTGGATGCATCTGAATTAAACAGCTTTCTCAACCAGCACAACTAGTTCTTATTACTGCTGTTGGCAGCCAAACAACTATCATGGTTGTTGCCAGACCTTATGTTTGCTGTGTTCTTTTATTCCTTTTCATGTATCACTGTCTTTCAGTCTCAACTATCCTAGCTACCTTCTTTAATATAAATTGGACGGGGTTTTAAAACATCATTTAACAACAACAA
This sequence comes from Halichoerus grypus, assembly GCF_964656455.1. Classification (NCBI taxonomy): domain Eukaryota; kingdom Metazoa; phylum Chordata; class Mammalia; order Carnivora; family Phocidae; genus Halichoerus; species Halichoerus grypus. The sequence continues at coordinate 90,275,998 of NC_135712.1, forward strand.
AAAACCTTTTTACTTCTTGACAACCCAGAGAAATGGATTCTTCTAAAAGGAAACAGATTGCTTTAAAAACGACATGTCACAACTAAATGGTCATGCCACAGAACTTTATAATAAAAGGTATTAACCCTTGGGATTCCTACACTGACCTCTATTTTGTTCTCTTTGTCACAGTCTTCAGCAAGGCAATGGCAGGTAGCTAGCTAGAGGCTATAGTTATGCAGAAAGAAAGGGCAGAGAAGCAAGATGGCTGCAAAGATGGGTAATCCACCTGTCAGCAATTCACAATCCTCCTCCCTCCAAAACCATCTTGTCATGCTGCCTACAAGCAAAGCTCCTTTTGCTTATATGCAGCTCTGAAAATTATGCTTATTATTGCCATGATCTCAAAAAGGCAAATTATTACTATTATTCATTCCCATGGCCTACTTTCACACTGAACAATTATGACTTCAGATGAGAAATAACAGTTTCATATCAAAATGCTCATACATTTATGGAAATACATAGCTGTCATCCTGCATAAAATTAGAAGCCTTCAATTTTAGTTTCAAAATCATTCTGCATGCAAATAGTGAATAACAAACAAAAAATTTCTATAGCTGGTTTGAAATGTAGTATTCTACCCTAACAACTTAAAGTTTCTAGCCAAAACAGTTAATTAACAACTAAATCATAATAAGCCTGTCTTTGTGCATGTCCTATAAATGGTGAGCTGTCAATAGTCCATATGCAAATGACAAAAAGGGTAACAAAATGAGGACCTCTGAGCCTTGGTTTTAATTGGGACACTGCAGAGTTGAAATACTCCAAAAAAATCTTAATGCTCTCTTCAACACTTAAAAAAAAAAATCATGTGGGTATATAATCTAAGGAAAAAAAAACCACCCACACTTCACAATAAATGTTCTCCAATCTATTATTTTAGGTAGAAGTTCTGGGGAATCAAATATTCATATTAATAAACTGTCATAATATAATATACATTCATTATATATTCAAAAGATTCACATATATTGAAATGAACATAATGTAAAAATAGGTTCAGTACTATTTAGTTTATCTCTGATGTTCAGAAGCACTTCAGTATCTTATTTTGCTTTAGGATATCTATTATTAAATCAATTATTATTGGACTGGAAGGTTTAGATGTGCTTATAATTGAGAGTCCTGGGTATAAAATAAAGAAGGCATTGTAATTCACAAAAATTTTATTTCTTGCCTTATGTACGTGGATCATATACATCAACATGTTCCACTGTCACTTGCGATAAGCATTTTCTATTATGCTAAATATTGGCATTATTTTAAGAAATGGGATGCAGTTAGAATATCAGTTAAAAGTCACTGAAAAAGTTGTGACTAAAGTTCATAAATTATTTCCTTGAAAATAACCCACATTTTGGTGATGGTGGTGATACCTTTTTTAATGTTGTGTTTGTTGTTTTGAATCTTCTGAATAAAATTTTTACAAATACAGATTGGTAATTTTAAAAACCAGTTATTAAAATAACGATAAAGCTTGAAATGATCGCTTTCAGAGCTGGCTATTTTTAGAAAGCAAAAACTATATTTCACTAGTATATTTAGAAAATGATTGTGTTTTAAAACTAACCATGGAACATTAGAATCAAAATTATCCTCAATAGCAATATTATGTATTCGATAGAGCATAGAACAGGAGTTGAGAGACGGGTTTTCTGTCAGAACTCTGCCTCTAATTAGCCGTTGCCCTAAAGCAAGTCAAAGTTTTCAATTTTAGTGAGATGGAGAATGGGAATTGGAGGACAGTTTTCAAGACTTCTTTCAGCTTTATACAAAATATAAAATATTTATTTGATGCTTTAGACGAAATTTACCAAATATTCTTTATCATGATCACTATGTTAAAAATGTTCTTATTTCGAAAAGATTTTATCTTTGCATCAAGTGTTTAGCTACAATGGTGCAGGAATTGAAAAAAGACAAAATTATCTGATAACAGATGTCTGAGATCTGAATTCTGAACTATTTAGGATTCCAGAGCCATTATGATCCAAGAAACAAAACTGGAAGTCCGCCCTCTACCTAATTAAAGTTTCTTAAATGTGATCAAGCTCTGAGAATAAGAGAGGTATGATATCTACAAGCTTTAAAAAACACATACACACACATTATTTAAAGATCATAAAGAAATGCACTTTGTCCCAGAAGACATGAAAAAGTTATGCCTTGAAAAAATTAATGGCAATGATGAATTTGATTTACATGCTGGAAGCTGAAAATCTCAAGACTAACTCTGGTATCAAGGAAACGTAGAAATATTTTGCCTCTGACAAACTGTAAAATCTAATCAAATAGCCATATTTTTTAAAATACATTTTTTTTCTTGAGCTCTCCTATATCTAGTCTATTTTATAGTATGATGGGAATCATAATGTGGTGTGATTGCAAAGGCATGTGATGTGTTGATGGTTATTTTTATTGGTTTCAGTGGTCTATGGTCATGCACATATATTTCCCATGGAGTGAGGAGGCTACTTTTTTCACAGAAATTTCCTGAGTTGAAACATCAGGGTGGGTGCAGCTGGGTGGCTCAGTCAATTAAGCATCTGCCTTCAGCTCAGGTCATGATCCCAGGATCCTGGGATCGAGCCCGCATCGGGCTCCCTGCTCAGTGGGGAGTCTGCTTCACCCTTTGCCTGCTGCTTCCCCTGCTTGTGCTCTCTCTCTCTGTGTTAAATAAAGAAATAAATAAAATCTTAAAAGAAAAAAAAAGAACCACCAGGGTGATATTTATATAACCAAAGTATTTCATCCATCATTTTGATTTTTACACTAATCCATATTTTAGATTTTATTGGTAAAATGCATTATTAAACTTATTTTATTTTTATTTTACTTTTTAAATATTTTACCTTGTATACAGTTTAAGGGCTCAGTTTATAATTTAAGAACTATAGAAATCCTGAGAACCAGAGAGATGCTTGCCTTTGCCCCCTGCTGAAAACTTTTTGTCTTTATAAGAAAAGAAAAATAGTGATTAGCAAAACTGATGAAACAATTAAAAATAAGAATGCACAGTAGGGTATTTCTAGTATTAAAGATGCACATTTTTTCTTTCTTTTTATACCTTAACATTTACTTTTGCATTTAAAAAGTAATATTTATCATATAACAGCAACTTTGAGGAGTAGAGGAAGGAGAAAATATATTACTCATGGTCCTTTCATAATGCATATCATCTTACAACTTTGAAGTGTTTACTTTCATTTTCTTTTCATAAGTGTCCTTCTTTTATACAGCTATTATCAGACTATTCTTATAGTTTTGTATACTGATATTTCATTTAACAGTATACAATAAACATGTTGCCATGACCTTATAGGATTCAAGTGACCATTGTTTGTAATACCTGCATAAGAGTCTGTGTGGATGTACCATAATTTACCTAAGTATTTTCCTATTGATGAGCCTCTAGGTGGTGTGAAATACTTCCATCTCAAATAATATCGAAACAAACATCCCTATAGAGGTGTATTGTTTTCATATTTTGGATTCTTTCCTATTAATACATTCTTTGTCAAGGAAAGAGTAACAAATAATGTTATCATGTATGTGGTTCCTGATACTAACTTCCAATTACTTTCTAAAAAATTTTTACCAGTCAAAATACAACTGATAATATAAAAGACTGTATTATTTAACAATGGCTAATTTGGGATTGGAAATAGATCTTTAATGTCATTTCAATTTACATTTCTTTAAATACAAGAAGGGTTAATTAGGTTTTTATAGATTTATTAATTACATGTTTTGTAATGATCACTTCCTATCTTCGTCCATTTACCTGCTGAGTGCTAATATATTTTCACTATTTATGGATCCTTTAGCTAATAGATATTTGTATTGTTTTTAATATTTGCTGAAAATCATGTCTCAGATAATTAAACTTTTTTCCTTCCTGCAGTTTATTTCTTCCTTGTCTTTTCTCTGTTTCCTTAGTTTTCATGTTCAGCAGTTTAGAAATATTCAAGTGCTTAACTGAATATTTAGTGAATTGATGATGGTGAAATTATAAATTGTATTTCCTATAGATATTTATCCTTTAATCATTTATTGAATGACCTTCCTTTTTATCAATGATTTATAATGTTATTTATTATATACTTCACATACAGTATATCAAATTCTTATATATAACAGGATCTATTTCTTTTTTTTTTTTTTAATATTTTATTTATTTATTTGACAGAGAGAGAGACAGCAAGAGAGGGAACACAAGCAGGGGGAGTGGGAGAGGGAGAAGCAGGCCTCCCGCCGAGCAGGGAGCCCGATGCGGGGCTCGATCCCAGGACCCTGAGATCATGACCTGAGCCGAAGGCAGTTGCTTAACCAACTGAGCCACACAGGCGCCCCTAACAGGATCTATTTCTAGACTAACTAATAACACTTTGTTAAGTATTTTAGTTTTACAGTATGTCTTAAAGTGTTTCTCTTGCCTTTAATATAGTAGTGACAATAAATAACTTAGTCATTCTTTTCACTTCTCTATCATGTACTATATCTAGCACCAGTACTTTGAGTTTCATTTACATGAAGTACTTCAAAAGAACTGGACATAATGTATTTATGTATTTGTGAAAAAAATAATAGAATACAGAGTATGAGAATTGTTCTAAATTATGTGTAGAGATGATTACAAAAATTACATTAAATAATATGAGGGCAGGAAAAAATGTACAACATAATTTCACAGTGAAACATTAATACTTGCTAGAATCCTCAGGGAAGATCCTTAGAATCTGCAAACATTGTGACAATTTACCTGAATCTTACTGTATTAGTAGATCTTTGGTTAATCTGATTTTAATTCATTCAAGATAAAAATATGTATACAGATATAGATAGAATCCAGGGTCCTATGTATATGCATATGTAGGAGACTTCCTTTTTTATTTTCTATGGGTATGTATGGGTGTAAAAATTTCAACTCATTCTCAAGTATGTAGGTCCTTATTAAATAACCTAAATCAGTACTTCCCATTACTCACTGTTAACAGTGTATTAGCAGATAGTACAGAAAGTGTTATATTTATTCTTCTTACATGAAGATCACTATGAACAGATGTCGGGCATGCCATAAATCTGAAACCATCTATATTCTACTGTGCCTCATTACAAATAGTGCATAGGGATAAAACTTTAAGACTAGGACAGGTGGTTTGAGCATGTCCAGAAATAGAAATTAGGCTCTAGGAAACAAAGTCATAAATAGCAGTTGATGTCTTCTGAGTTTCTGCCTTATTTTCAATTTTTTAAAACTAAAAGTAGTTCTGTCTCCTCCAGAGAATTCTGATCAATTACAGGATAGAGAGCTCCCAGCAAAGGCAATGTAAATTTATTATTTTTTTAATGTTGATTTAATTTACGAGAAAGAAAACCTCTTTGGATTATCAAACACATTAATAGGTTTAAAAATGAGCAAGAAAAAAAAGAGTGTATCTACTTATAGGACATAGCCACAAAGTAATGAAATTTAAACAAAGCCCAAATAATTTATATGTCCAGTAATGGTCTGCCTACAAAGTAATACTCTGACACTCAAAGCATTTTAAAATACACTTGACAAATGCTGTCAAGAATTAGTTTACTTGGAATTACGTTTTTGGTCATGGCCAAACGGCTCTTGTTGATGTCCCAAAGATGACAACTATAAATTCTGGGAAATATGCAAAACTATCTGAAGACACTGGGCAACAGCTGTGAAGAGGCAGATTCTAGAGGAAGATATGCACATCTTTGGAAGAATATAACAGAATCTAGAGTCTTCATACTGTATTATTCATGATGTCCGTGACATAATCCAAATCACGTTAAAAGAAATAAGAAACATGATCCATACTCAATAAAGAGACAACTAATAAAGACTGGATCTAAAGTGACCCAGGTGTTGGAATGAGTATACTAGGATTTTAAACAGCCATCATAACTATGCTGAAGGATGTAAGAAAACCATGGTCCATTATTAATGCAATAATAAATATATCAGCTGAAAAACAGAAACTTTCAAAAAATGAACCTGTAGAACTGGAAATGCAATATCTGAAATAAAATTTCACTAGAGTTAACAGTAGATTGAAGATACCAGAAGACTCAGTGAATGTGAAGATAGATCAACAGAAATTATCCAATCTAAAGAGTAGACAGAGGACATTTTGAGGAATCAGTTGACCTGGACTCTCAAATGTTTCTGATGGGATTGTATATTGCTGCAAATTCTTTAGGCAATAATGTGACAAGTGGTCCACAAGATGTAAACATGTATATAACTACTGGCTCAACAATTCAATTTCCAAGAATTTACCCTAGAGAATATAAGGTCCTTGAGAGCAAGAGATGACATTTTTGTTATTGTTGTTGTTCTCTGCTATATCTCTAGCACTTAGAACAGTGATTGACACATAGTAGGAAAAATAAATACATCTGAATCAATGAATGAGAAAAAGGATGGATAAATCACAAATATATAAATAAAAAATGATATAAGAATGTATATACAAGGATGTTCATAGCAGTATTGCTTCTAAAAAAAATAAAACCAAATCGCCGAAGACAGATATTTGATTGTATGAAGTCTAATATATTCATAGAATTAAATGTTCTTCATATCAAAAATGAAGCAGATGGGTATTTATAGCTAAGGAAAAATACCCATGATCTAATGTTTAATGAAAAAGCAAGTTGCAAAACAATATATACATGTTATGTATTTAATAGAGTGAGATGATTAAAACCTTTTCTTTAAAATTTAAAAATAGAACCTATAATATGACAAAGACTGCTAGAGTCATTCCTAAATGACCACACCTTATTATTTCAAACTACCTCGCTTATTTGGCCCTAAATGATTTTTAAAGATCAAGCACATTCTCAAAGGACAAGCATTTGCTAATATTCAGGATATCCAAAAGGATATGTTACAAATTCTGAAATAAATTACCAAGATGTTTAAAGCAAAGATAACATCACTATATGTCAGTCACTTATCTTGGAGACCATCAGATGGTGGTTAAGAACATTTACTTTAGAGTTAAAATCCTGGGTTAAAGTCCCAGCTCCATTATTAACTGACCTTAGGAAAAAAATATCCTCTCTTTGCCTGGGTTTCTCATCTTTAAAATAACAGCTACAAAATTAATTAATTAATTAAAATAACAGCTACAAGATCTTGTAGACATAACTCAGTTGTAAACATTATGAGTTAATATATGTAAGGCATTTAAAGCAGTGCCTGATACATGTTGCTATATGAGTGTTAGTCATTATCTTACCATTGCATGTGTAAGTTTTGTTATCATAGCTTTTACTTTTTAGCTTTTTACGTTGAGATAATTTTAGACTTAATGAAAGAGTTGCAAAAATGTACAATTACCATATATCCGTCACCCAGTTTCCCTTATGTTAACATCTTGCATAACCATAGACCATTTATGAAAACTAAGAAATTAACCTGGGTGCATAACATTCACTAAAGTGCAGAATTTATTCAAGTTCCTCCAATCTTTTTCACTAACATTTTTTTCCTGTTCAAGGACCCATTCCAGAATCCTGCACTTTATTTACTTGTCATGTCTCCTCCAATCTGTGACAGTTCCTCAGTCTTGTCCTTATGACCTTGACACTTTTGAAGAGTAATGGTCAGTTATTTCATACATTGTCCCATAATCTGAGTCTATCTAATGTTTCCTTATCATTAGATTGAATTCTTATATTATTGGAAAAGATATCAGAAAGGTCATGTGCCCTTCTCAGTGCATCACATCGGGGTACATCATAGTGATGTATATTACCTGTGAAGTTAACCTTGATCATTTGGTTAATGTAGTGTCTGCCAGGACTCTTCACTGTAATGTTATTTTTTCCTTTTGTAGTTATACATTTGGGGAGGGAGATACTTTGAGACTGCAAATATCTAGTTTTTGTTTAAACTTTTACTCACCAGTTTTGGCATCCATCATTAGATCTTGAGTAAAGCAATTATTATTTTGGTGTTCTAATGGGGCTGTTCATTCTATTTCTCTCATTCCTTCTACATTTATTCACTGCAATTCTTCTGTAGGAAGAGCTATCACCTTAACCCCATGTATATATTGGTCCACTTATGTATTTGTGTCAGTATGGATTCATAGGTATTTATTTTAGTTTGGGGGCATAATCTAAAAATTTATTTATTTGTTCATTTATTTTATGTATTTAGTTATGCTATTTAGAGTGTGGAGCCCGACTCAGGGCTTGATCTCACAACCATGAGATCACGACCAGAGCCAAAATCCAGAGTCAGATGCAACAAAATCAAGAGTCAGATGCTTAACCCACTGAGCCACCCAGGTGCCCAGGAATTGCATAATAGCTTTTAAATCACACTAATTTTATCAATGCTCCGTATTTCTTTCACAACAATATAAACCAACAATATCCCTCTAAAAATGTCTAGTTATTATTGAATTTAAGTCTCCTCATTAATTATTTGATGCATGCAAGCAAACTCCTGAACATTATTTTAATTAGAACTAATTAATGCTTGCTAATTTTTAAAAATAAAATGAAACTCCCCAAATATTTTAAACTATGAGATATAAATATTCGAAGGTTGAGGTATGAGGATAAACTATGAGATATAAATATTCGAAGGTTGAGGTATGAGGAGGAAAGAGCATTTTGTAGAAGTGATTTAATCTGTTCTGATGCAATGCGCTGTCAAAATTACCCACTTCCACAGCCATCATAACCTACTGTTCAAAAATTATACATCTTGTTTCCTCTAAGAACCCCTACCAACTTGACATTTCTTAATATGTTCCTGCCTTCCAGGGGAATCAATTTGATTTTTCAGCTCTTTATCACTGTTACTATACTTAGAATGCTATCATATTCATCAATCAGTATCTTCAGTTTTAAAATTTTCTCAGATTTTTTGGAGAGGCTTTTAAGGCATGTGGTAAGCTTTCAAAATCCCTATCTAGCGTAGCCTGACCTGCACAAAACTCTTTGTCACCATTGCCTAAGTTCTTACTGGTTAGTTAGAATTCATTTACAAACATATCGGAGGTTCTACTTGCTAATCGTATGAAAATAAAAGTCTGTCATTAGGTTAGAAATTGAATTGAAATGCTGAACACTCATTAGAATTTCACAGAGTCAGAAGTTTTCTTACATTTAGGGACTCTATCCTGTTTAATCTTATAAAACCTATTGAAAGCATAACTATAAAAATATAGGCCATTACTAGGAATATATCTGGATTAGAGATCTAAAATTAAAATGCATTCTCATTTAAAAAATAGTGGTGCATTTTTTTGTTTAAAATTGTTTTGAATAAACAAAAAAATCTTGCTACATTAATTTTCATTTGCTAGTACAATGTTCGGTATGTTTATTTTTATTGTCATATTATTTCCTTGTATTTGCATTGCATTTCACAACTTACAATAAATGGCTTTTGCATGTATTATTACATCTGATGCTTCAAACAAATCTTTTTAGAGCGCAAAACAAGTATCTTTATTATGTGCATTTTATAAATGAAAAGACTAAGGGTGAGAGAAATTCAGTGCACAGTTCAGAATCAGGACTTGAATATAGACCCTAAGCAATTCCTAGACACACAGATTCTGCCTAACAAGTGAGGTCTGGATGGAAGTAAGAGGGGGATGAAAGTCACTGTTGCGTATACAACTAACAATTGCCATGGGCTCATGAATTTCTCTGCTGCCTGTCTTAGTCCCTTTGGGCTGCTATAACAAAACAGCGCAGACTGGGTGCCTTATAAAATGATAAATTTTTTTGTCACAGTTCCGGGGACTGGAAGTCCAAGCTCAGGATTGCTGCATGGTTGAGAGAGAGCCCTCTTCCAGGCCACAGACTTCTTGTTGTGTTCTTACACAGTGAAAGGGTGAAAGGGGCTAGGGAGTCATGAGGGATCTCTTATAAGAGCACTAATCCCATTCATGAGAACTCCACCCTCATGATCTAACCACCTCCCAAACTCCCCATCTATTAATACCATCACCTTTGGGGATTAGGCTTCCAATGTGTGATTTTAGGCGGGGACACAAACATTCAGACCAGAATACTGCCCCACCGAAGCACACATTCCAGTTGTTGCCAAACACCTTCTGTGTTATTCTTTGCAATGGTCATGTCCTGGATGTCAAAGTCTGAGAGGGCATGAGGAAGCTTGTGAAAAAATTTCTTGCTTTGTTCCAGGAGTAACCAAGGGGGGGGGGGGGGCATGGTGTATACCCTCAATACTACTGTGTCTTTGAAAACAAAAAGCCTAATGACCTGCTAAAGTTACTAGACAGGAGTAGTTATATTGTCTGTAGTGCACACACTCCCTAAACACCCCCGAAGCCACTAATTTAAAAAGGCAACTTTCTTAGGAATCAGGTTTTTTTTCCCCATCTGTAATCAGATTGCTCCTTCCTTTCCATCACTTTTCAAAAACATACCACTAGTCACAAAGGGGAATGACCAAGAGAGATGGGATAAATCCGCAAATTCAGTACTCAAAAAGCACATCCTATTAGGTAGTCTCAAATCCTTAACCTTTGTAAGAGTGACATCAGCATCATGACAGCTGAGTCATTCATTCCCCTTTGTCTCTCCCTTTTAAGTTACAGCCCATAGGACATCCATAGCCCTGCAAAGGATCCTCTGCACAGAACCGCAGGACTCTTACATCTATACATATGAAAGTGGGTGGATTGGACCTAATGGAGGTAGTGCAACCGGGGAAGTCCAGGAGCAGTGGACACACCCTGCAACCCTGTCAACCTCAGCCACAGCTGGGACTGTGACGCTTGATGACCCTGGCACTGCTGGTAGCCCCTGTGACACCCTACCTCCCTGCACAACGATGCCAGAGACCCCATGACCCTGGCAGTGCCCACCCCCCCCCAACCCTGGTGGTACAAGCAGCAAGAATAATACTAACCCCTCTGGCATGGGGGTGGAGGGTGAAAAGTGGCAGGCTCCCAAACAGCCACAAGGCAGCTCTGCTAGGAGAAACTAAAAACTTGTACTATAGTGCCACCTGCTGGAAAACACAAGAAAGTCCTCTAATTGCCAACCTGTTGAACCGTTAAAATCAAAGTAAGCAAAACTTTACCTAAATAAGAAGGGTGTTTGCTACTTCAAATGCACGAGCAGAGGCACATCTCATCAAACGTCATGAAAAATCATGGCAATACAGTATCACAAAAAGAAAATGACAATTCTCCAGCAACTAAACTCAAAGTTATGGAAGATTGGAATCTAAGTGAGAAAATTCAAAATCGTTGTTTTGAGGAAATTTGATGAGCTACAAGAAAACTCAGAAAGGCAGTTCAATGAACTGAGGAATTAAACTAATGAAGAGGAGTACTTTACCAAAAATACTGAAATTCTAAAAAAGAACCAAACAAAAATTCTGAAACCGAAGAACTCAATAAATGAAATGAAGAATAAATTAGAAAGCACAGGAAATAGAGCACATCAGAAGGAAGGAAGAATACAAGGTCTGTTAGATAGGAATCTGGAAATGATTCAGGTGGAAGAGGAGAGAAAATTAGGATTTTTTTAAAATTGTAGAAACCCTAAGAGAGCTATCAGATTCCATTAGGAAAGCCAACATAAAAATAAAGGGTATACTGGAAGGCAGAGAAAAGAAGGAGAGGGGAAAGAAGGGTTATTTAAAGAAATAATAGCTGAGAAATTCTCAAACCTGGGGAAAGAACTAAATAAACATACAAGTCTCTGAAGCTAATAGATCATGTTGCTATTGCAACGTGAAAGGACTCTGTCCAAGACACATTATAATTAAGCTTTCAAAAGTCAATGATAAAGAAAGAATCTTAAAGGTAGCTGGGGGGGGGGGGGGGGAAGCAGTAATGTACAAAGGAACACCCATTAGACTATCAGAAGAGTTCTCAGTAGAAACTCTATAGGCCAGGAGATTGGAATGATGTATTCAAAGTATTGAGAGATAAAACTCGCCAGTAAAAAATACTTTAGACAGCAAAGTTATCTTTCAGATATGAAGGTGAAATAGAGGCTTTACTAGACAAACGAAAGCTGAGGGAGTTTACCACCACGAGACATGACTTACAAGATGTGTTGAAAAGAGCTCTTCTACCTGAAACAAACAAACAAAAACCAAAACTACCAAAACTTTCAAGGAAGGCATTAAATAGATTGAATCAGAAAACTGTAACTCTATTTTAGAATAGGGTGTTAAACTTTGTAACAAAGGTTAAAGAAAAAAAGTGTTAAAATAACTATAGCTAATGCGATTTGGTAACAAACTCACAGCATAAAAAGGGATAATTTGTGACAATAAAAATATAAAAGGGGTGGAGGAAAACAATGGAACTTGTATAGGCAAAGGAAGATAAGTTGCTATTGGCAGAAAAAGGACTATTTTATCTATGAGACATTTTATGCAAATCTCATCATGGTAACCACAAAACAAAAATCTAGAGCAAAGACAGGAAATATAAAGAAAAATAAGAAAATTAAGCAAATCCTCATACAAAAGAACCACCCCACTTTGCAAAATTTATGATTCCATAGTCTGCAATCCAAGAGGCAGGATGTGTACCTGAGGGAAGAAAATACCATGTCTGAATCCAGGTGATAATATTTTACTTTTTTTTTTTTTTTTAATTTCAGTATAGTTGACACACAATGTTACATTAGTTTCAGGTGCACAACATAGTGATTCAACTTCTCTGTACATTATGCTATGCTCACCACAAGTGTAGCTACCATTTGTCACCATACAACACAAATACAATGTTATTGACTATATTCCTTATGCTGTGTCCTTCATTCCCATGACTTATTCATTCCACAACTGGAAGCCTGTATCTCCTACTCGTCTTACCCATTTTGCCCATCCTTCCACCCCCTTCCTTCTGGCAACCATCAGTTTATTCTCTGTATTAATAGGTCTGTTATATCTCTGTATTTATAAATACTGCTTTTTGTTTGCTTGTTTATTCATTTGTTTTGTTTTTTATATTCCACAATTGAGTGAAATAATACGGTATTTTCTTTCCCAGTCTGACTTATTTCAGTTAGCACAATATCTAGTTCTATCCATGTTGTTACAAATGGCAAGATCTCATCTTTTTTATGTCTGTGTAATATTCCGCTGTGTGTGTGTGTGTGCGTGTGTGTGTGTGTGTACACACCACATTTTTCCTTATCCATTCATCTATATAAGGACACTTAGGTTGCTTCCATGTCTTGCCTATTGCAAATCATGCTGCAATAAACATAGCAGTATATATATCTTTTTGAGTAACTGTTTTGGTTTTCTTTGGGTAGCTACTCAGTAATGGAACTACTGGGTGATACGGTATTTCTATTTTTAACTTTTCAGAAATCTCCATACTATTTTCCATAGTGGTTGTACCAATTTACATTCCCACTAAGTGCATGCGAGTTCCTTTTCCTCTACATTCTTACCAATACTTGTTTTCTTGTCTTTTTTATTTTAGCCGTTCTGACAGGTGTGAGGTGATATCTCATTGTGGTTTTGATTTGCATTTCCCTAATGATTAGTGACATTGAGCATCTTTTTGTTTTGCCCAGCCAGGGTACCCCTGCACTGAGCATCTTGGGATACTCTGGCTTCTACTCAGGTGATTATAATTTTAAAAGATCAAACTTTTATAGATGACCAGGCCATTGTAACTTGAATGAAAGACAACTTCAGAAACATTTGCAAAATTTATGAGTATCTTTTACTAAGAAAAAAAATCCACAATGAAACAAAATAAGAAGTTTAAATTATTTCTTATTCTTGTTTCTTGTTCTTGTATAAATACAGAGCAAAAAAATCTAGAATTAAAAATACCTCCATAGTTTATAGGCAAAACTTTGAATAGTTAGAAGTTAATTTTCATTATATTGATAGAAAAAATTTTTAAAGCATTTTTTAGATTAAAAGTACAATATTTTTAAGATTCATAACACATGTATTCCTACATTTACCAAGTTGTTATTGAGTTCCTTCATGTACGAGGCATTGCTGACCTGGGGTTTGGGGACATTTCGTAGTAGTATGGCGTGGGTGACATCATGTCATCAGACTCTAGGAACTGGCTCACTTCTCCTTTCGCCTACTTTTCCTAGATCCTCTCTGTCTCTCTGTGTAATAAAGAACAAAAGACAAAGCTGCGGCAGGATGAAGGGAAGTTCCAGACGTTATTCAAATGAAAGCCCTTTGTGCAGAGATATAAACTAGAGATACTTAGTGAGATTATAAGCTTTAAAACTCACTTCAAAACTTAACATTTGGAGAAGCCAAATAGAAACAGAACACTAAAACCCTTGAAGCAAGCTTCAGGGCCTCCGTGGGAAAGAAAAGCAATCATTCTGATAGCCCTGAAGCCACTTGGGCTCACCCCAAACACTGAAGATTCCTTGCAGTGGGGCCTCTGTTTAGCCTCAGGGAACTAAGGAGCTTGAAGAGGGCATGCTCGAGCGCACGTGTGCGCACACACACACACCCAGGTGAAAGACTTCTACAGTAAAAGTAGCAGAAAAATAAATTCCATAAAAACAAAACAAAACCAAAAAAAACCCCAACAATAACAACTTTGTTTTGTCAAGACACCATTAGGCAAATCCAGGGGTATTTAGGCATCTTCCCAGAGACTCTGTCTGCCCGCAGAGGTAAAGGGAAGATGGCCGAGGTAGTGCAGAAGCCATTTCTAACTCCAGCTCTTTTACTTCCTTTTCATTCAACTACACTGCCGTCTAAATCACATTCGCTCAAATCACCAGCACAGGCCCACACTGGAGACACATTAGAGACCCTTCCATCACCCGCATGCTCAATTTAGAGCATTTTATTTAAATAGCTAGTCAGTCAGTCAGTCAAATCCAATTGTCCTCCTGCCTGTTTAGCGTGGATGAGGGGACTGCCTTGGCTACCCCACCCTCTCTCAGTGCCTGAGACGGAGGCAACAGCCAACGCCCCTGTGCAGGCAATCGCCCTCTCCTGTCTCATCACCCAGCTACCCTTGCTGCTGCTAGCCCCCCCTCACCCCACCCCCTGGTGGCGCGTCATCCAACCAGTCTTCATTTATTTCAATTACAGACCACAGGTGGCGTGCAGTAACTTGTTTCCCATGAATTCTAGTTAACTGCCACAAGTGTTTGAAAATGAAAGTTCCCATAAATAATAGATGTTTCATACGTTATTCGAATGTCACCAAAGTTTTAAAATTTTTGTATCCTAAACATGTCCTAAAAGTTCCTGGCTGAATCAAGACAATGATTGGGCATTTCACATATTACCTGAAGCAGAAAGGCAGGCATACACCTATGGCCTCTAGACCATTCTTCTACCAGATGAAGAGTAACAAAAGCAAGAACATGCAGGCTTTACCCAGGCAGAAGCTTATCTGCATATGTTATGGAGACTGTGGTCCCGACACGGCCCTATGATATCACTTCTGGGTTTCAGGTGTCACATACATGTTTAGCTGCTAGTAGGGCCATACTGTCTTTTGGAGAAAACAGTGACCTATCTCCAGCTTGCTTTTTAATTGAGATTGAGCTGTGTCAATTCAAGCAACATTTACTGAGATCCTCTTATGTGCCAGCTATTTTGCTAAATCCTAGGGAAACAGATCAAAAAGATCTTCCTACCCCTGGTAGCTCCTCGATGTGAAATCCTCACTGGGTAAACATATAATTTAACACTCTCCTTTTTCACTGTGGGCTAATATAAGAAGCATGAAGATTATTTCTGTCCCTTTTGAAAAATGAAATATTTTCAACTATATTCCAGCTTGATACGTTCTTAAATTCAGAACCAGGTAAATCTTTTAACCTGGGTGCTCCTTTTTTTAAACAGTCAGAGAGCAAAACCAAACCAGTTCCCATTTTGCTAGAACTATCAGAAACTCTGAGCTAAATTAAGTACTAAATTTTGTTATCTAAAACCAGCTTCTAAATCTTCGGTTTTTTAGTTCTCTTTAATTTCTCAAACTGCCTCAAACTAAGCAAGTATTCATTCCTTCAACAAATAGTTACCAACTAGGAAGCGATGTTTATGTAATTTCTTTAAAAGCTCAAATGTAAAATAAGATAAAATTAATGGGAAAGTATAAATATGCAACTTAGTAACAGGTCCGAAGAGACACATGGTAAGGTGTATAATAATTTCTACAGTTATTTGATACAAAAATAAGGATCTCTATTAAAACCTAGGAGGACTTGCTCTGAACAGACTTTCTGATAACCTAGCATGCTTCACACACTGAAATGTATTTGTACTGGTCAGCACTTCCCTCTTCCAGCCTCTGGATCTATTGCTGAACATCACAGCTAGCAATGAAGTCAGCCGTGTCTAGAATAAAAGACTTTCTTTCAAATGTGTGCTCAATTTATCTGAATCAGATGCCTCTGGCTGCTGGAATTCTCGATACAGACTGAAATTGTAATTTGTTCTCTGTTGAGCATCTGATGCAAACAGCAACAAAAACACCAGTCAAAAAGACAATGAATTAGAGCCTTGTTTGCAATATATATGTTATGAATTATAATATAAATTATATATAATATATGGTGCATATATTTAATTTAAAATAGAAAATAAGGTGTCCTCTTAAGTGTAGTTCTGGGTATGGATTTAAAGCGAACCTTCATTTCTCCTTATAATAAAAGATTATAGGTTTCTAGTGTCCAGGGAATAAAAACCAAACAACATTTTCCATAGGCCATTAGTTAGCATACAGATGAAATCCTAAATATGATTATATCACAAACTTAAGGATTGTTTATCATTTTTATTAAATTTATGGATTTTCTTTAGTAGTATTTTTATATGCAGAACTAGTTTTAAAGGCATACATTCATTTCTATGTTAAGAAAATAGCTCATTTTCATCAAATATGAGCAATTACTAATTGAAAGGAATTACTTTTATTTCTTCTCAAATCTGGTGCAATTTCAATAGCAGTGCACAATGCTGCCATTTAAACTAGAATGTTCATATTTAACGCTATTCACCATTTATCTGCACTTAAAAAAAACAATAATGATGTGGCCAAGTGATATCCTAGGCAGTTGGAATTAACTTTTCTGATCTATTGCTATGTTCCTTAAAAGTTTGAAATATCAGTCAGTAAAAATATGTCACAAATATGAAAAATGACATTTAAGTGTAGAAGACAGTATCTTGTGCTTTTTGAGAATAGAATAAGAACGTTTGCCTTTCAGTTCAACTGAGGGTGTTTCCAAGGTTTTTCTTTTTATTTCTCTCTTTGCGCATTCTCTGTCTCTCACTCTCTCTCCCACTTTTTCTCTCCCTCTTTCTCTTCATACTTTCCAAACACCTCACACAAATATTAGGGGTTTAAGTCCAGCTAGGAACTAGAATACCTCAAAATATGATCAGGGGAACACCTGCCTTAGCTCACCTGAGCTGCTTGTTACAATGCAAGAGTTGTGTCCCACAGAACCACTGCATCGGTTTTTGGGAGGATAGGACCCCAGTAAGTCCACATGTTTACCAATGTCTGATATGCCTGGTGAAGTCTGACAGCCTCAGCTCTAGACTTTCTTTATGTAAAACTTCTAAGTAGTCAGACCTGGCCTGATATCTGGTTGAATCTCTCCTTTCACCACAACTGGAATCATTTTACTCTCATTCAAATATGTGGAAACCACAACTACAAAGAACACAAAGCCCAAGTGCATCGTTATTCACTAATAAGTGAATGGTAGTTGGTGTAACTTTACTCTGCGATTTACTGTATTCTAATGACTTGAAAACAACAATCTGAATAAACTCTATATGATGTCATATATACCAGAATCTCTGGGTAGCTAAAACAGCATTTTTTGGCCTCTGAATAATATTGATATAGAATCGTTGATTGAACATATATACACAAACAACTAAAATATTCCTGACTTCAATATCTTCCCTTAACCTCCTGGTTACCCAGCTCCCATAATTCTCCAGTCACCTTCTCCATTGCCCAGACTCACCCACTTCATTTACTTCTCCCTACACTCAGTCATCAGACCAACAGAGTTCTGTAACTGATGAGAAGTTCAGGACTCTCCAGCTGTTGCATTTTTACTAACCATTTACCAAGTATTGATGTGAAAGAAACCACAGATATGAATTGGATGGCATTTACAAATGTAATTGGGAAATATTAGAAAGTTACAGTTTCCCAATGCACATGAGAAAGCTAAGATATGTATAAGATCTGGACTATTTTTTTAATGACTTATTTATTCACTCTAGAGAGAGATTCAGGGAGAGAGAGAGAGAAGGAGAGAGAGGGAAAGAGAGCGTGGTTGCCGGGGGAGGGGCAGAGGAAAAGAACCTCCAAGCAGACTCCCTGCTGAGTGCAGGGCCTGACACTGGGCTGGATCCCAGGACCCATGAGATCACGGCCTGAGCCAAAACCATGAGTCGGACGCTCAACCGACTGAGCCACCCAGATGCCCCAAGATCTGGACTACTGTCCATGTGAGGATCAAGACTTTAGGACAGTAAGTAACTTTTTTTAATGGCAATAGCCACATAAGAACATTCTCTAGGGGTAGAGTTGGTACAGTTGAAGCAAGTGCAACTCTCAGTTCAAAAAAAATGACTCAGTGGCCCACCTCACTTTGAAACACATACACACACATTTATGTATTCTTAGTAAGTGAATCTGAAACCTCTCAACCTGTCATATGTCCCCATCACTCTGCCTTTTCAGGTGATTTTTCTAGAGTCAAATGTGTCTACATTATTAAAATTGAAAAAGTAATTTAAGTATCCTCCCAATTACCATCACATAATAATGATAAACCGCCTTTGTTCACAATGTTCATAAATAGTAGTTGTCTGATAATAGTAACTAATATTTTAATTTACTAACAAACCATGAGGTAAAAAAACATACCTACATGGCATGTTTCTTTAATAACTGATATATATATATATATATATATATATATATATTTAATTTCTGGAAAGTAGGTCCATGATATTTATATTTGAAAAAGAATTATTCATAAAGTAAATTACCATAAAAATCAATTACCTATAAAGATAAACAAAAGTCAGAACCATCCTAGAAGTGACACATATTGGCAGGGTCAATAATCTTGTGCAAACAATTTTAGATTAGCAAGTACAGAAAAATGCACTTATTTTCATCTAATACAGCCTGTTTACTAGATGTATCCACTCAAGCTATCAGCCATGAATGCTTCTACTTTCTGGTTAAATACAGGGAATAGATTTGTTGCTAGGTTGAAACTAAATTTAGGAGAGACACATGACTGCTTGCTATTTTGGAATCTGATAACATCTCCGTAGATTTTGGTATGGAGAGGGTTATATTTTAAATTTTATTTGACACTTTCTGTAAAAATCAGTTTTAAGAGAGCTTAACTGATCACAAGAAGACCTTAAAGTGCTGCTCCGATCTTCCTAATAGTGCAGACAGCCTGTACCGTTGGAAGACGCTATTGTGCCTAAACTATCTATAAACATGCAAGAATTACAGTCTGAAACTTATAATTACAAATAGTGTAATCTTCTAACTGTTAGCTCTTCTCCATGTTTACCTCTCTTCCCCATAAAGTTTTAAAAATCTTACACATCTTTCTGGAATAAGCTAAACCCTATGGTGTCTAAGTACAGGAGGATGGCTATCTCTAGATGGGAGCTATATAACTAACACCACCACTATATAAATCTCCACTGCCAACCCAGTGGATATTCTTAAATCAGAAAACATGGATTTACTGAAAAAGGGGTCTCTTCACTGGCTATGTGTTAACACAGGTACTCTATCCTCTATGAGATTCTTTTTCACCTAAAACCAACAAATCAATTGGGTGTTGTGGAGGTTCCAAATTTGATACTGACTAAAACTTAGTTAAGAATATAAAATCAACTCTATGTAAAACAATTGCCAAAAACTCAATTACTAATATAGTTTTACTTATAGTAGATGATAGTAAACATATGACCAATTTCTCAACAAAACATCATGCTCCCTTCCCTCTCTCATTACTCATTTATTCATTCATATACTGAGCAACATACATTAGCTCATATCAGTTATATAATGTAGAAAAATAATCACTATTTATCTAGTTACTGTCATTACTGTTTTCAACTGCCTGCACGACCATCAGAAATTGGGGCTCGTGGCTGGCTCAGTCAGTAGAGCCTGTGACTTTTGATCTCAGGGTCACGAGTTCAAGCCCCACGTTGGGCATGGAGTCTACTTAAAAAAGAAAAAGAAAGAAAGAAAAAGAGAAAAAGAAATTGTCAAAGTAATGAGTTGCCTTATTATTTACTTGCAGAGCATTCCACAAAGATATTCTTGCAATCATCCTCCCAAACTATAAAATTACCCTGATGAAGAAAAAGATGTCAGGTCCAAGGGAAAATAGCAGAAGTGGTCATAGGTGTCTGGTTCCTTTAGGGGGCTCTCTCACCTGTGCAGGCCTAATGCAGTTAGACCAGTCAGCTGAAGAGGAAGCCGGCCACACCTTACTTCTCAGACTCCAGGCCTGCAGGGCTAACAGCATAGGAGAGATCTTACACATTTTTCTAATCAAAATTGTGAAGTAAGGAATTTGCTTTCTAAGATTTTAACATTTAGTTCCTTGTCATATATCTTCCCCCCAAAAAAGCCATCTCTCTTCCAGTGTGAAATGTATGATCGTCAAAAGCTTATTTCATGTCATTCACGGGAATGCATAAATAATGTCTAGGTACCACATTTGGGGTTATCCTTCCAAGAAGCATCTCTGTTTCAAAATATCAAAGCTCCATGTTTAAGATTCATGACAATGTTTCTAGAGTCAAACTACCTGGATTTAAACCCCAACTTTTCTACTTTTCCACTTCCCAGGTGGGCTACCTTGACCATGTTTCTTCACTTTTCTGTACCCCAGGTTTTTATCTGTAAGTATGCAAATATAACAGTACCTCTCTCATAGGGATGCATTCAGGAATAATAATAATAATAATAATAATAATAATAATAAATACCTAAAGCACTTAGAATGGTTCTTGGCACATAATATGTCCAATAAATGTTGACTATTATGATGTATGAATAAGAACTAAGCACAGTGGTTGAGGCTGGAACAATTTGGAGGTGAGGAAGTGTCTCTCCTAAAGACCCTGAAACAATAACACATACCTGATCACATTATACACCTAGATTTTAGGACCTTGGGGAATTAAAGAGTGGAAGGTAAGTTCAAAATTGAGAAGTTTTTTTAAAAACTGGACTATATTAAGTGACATCTTTATTTTAAATAAATGATAAAAATAAATGTAACCTCAATGTGTTAATTCTTTGTTTTTATTCCTCATATTTATTATATTCCTCATATTTATTATATTCCTCATATTTATTATGAGGAATAAAAGTGAAGAATTAACACAATTGAGGTTATATTTATTTATTTTATTATTTATTTAAAATAAACTTAAAGGGGGCACCTGAGTGGCTCAGATGGTAAAATGTCTGCCTTTGGCTCAGGTCATGATCTCCAGGTCCTGGGATCGAGCCCCATGTCAGACTCCCAGCTCAGCAGGGAGTCTGCTTCTCCCTCTTCCCTCTGCCTCTCCCTCTGCTTGTACTCTCTCTCTCAAATGAATAAATAAAATATTTTAAAAAAGAAAATAAAATAAACTTAAAGATGTCACTTAATGTGGAGTAGCACTTAGTTTTGACGAATACCATACTGAACTCACAATCCTACTCTGGAATTAGTACCAGCTAATTATACCATTAAATTGACAGTCCAACCAGAAATAATTTAAACAAAGTTTCATTAGTTAAATATCATCTATATATGCTTTCTGTTATACTTGCAACAGAAGCTGATAGAAAGATATCAAATCATATCCAGCCAAAACCATACAATCTTTTTTTCCCCAAAAGACAATGCAGACTGACTGACTCTCCTTTCTCCCTCTTTCTCTCCTCCTCACATTCCCAAGTTCCCTTACCAATGACTTATTACCAGTAGAACTGTTTATTTTAAGAGCCCCTTTATGGGTTAAGGAGCTGTTATGTGCCACTGTTAAAAATATGGAGATAATTCCTGCCCTCAGAGCTGACTAGAAATTTTAATTACACCTGCATCTCAGTTTTAGTTGTTTACATAAACAAAGCCTAAGTCTACTCAAATTTTTCATGGCATGATTACAAAAATAATTATATATTTAAGATAACAGAAAAAATAATTTTATTTTTGCACACTTGCCTCTCCAAAACATTCATATTCTCTCATTCTCATTAAAAATAAAATATTTTTTTATTATTTTTTTCAAGATGCCAAGTAGTCTGAAAATTCAAAAGTTAAATGATTCTTATAATGGTTTCCCTTTCATGTAACTGTTTTGGTAAAATTGCCTTATGATAAATAAAGATTTTGCTTAAGGGAAAGAAATTTGTCATCCATGATGTAAATAGATTAAAGACAATGGAAGATCACATTCTAATTAAAAAAGTGACAGTAAATGATAATCTACTAAGCAAATTGCCAATATTTGCATCTATTAGCTGTCACATCCATGAACTAGGACAAATTTATAATATTTTACTTATACCTAATTTCTAAAATGGAGACAAGAGGTTATTTGTCCTGTCATATTTAATGCTTGTGAAACTAAGGAGTGTAATACCACATTTCATGAACACGATACTAAATTCTTGCATTTAAACAAGCCATTCAATGGTTTATTATTGGATTGACAACTTTATTTATACCAAAGCACATGGTTAAATTTTCCCTTTCTCATCATAATTTTTTCCATTTGAGACAGATCATTACTCTTCCAATTTTCCTCTCACCACCACCATCCAAATATCAGAAGCAGCTATTTCAGGTTGTACTTTGGGTTTGAAGGGAGAATTATCTATGTCTATTGCAATAGACCGATCACTTTCCCTTCATTAATGTAAAATGAAAGCCCAATGACAGCTGATGGCATTCTCTTCTGCCCGAAGACTTCTAGACCTCATCTTCCAGGTTTTAGTAACATGGTCAGCGCCATTCTGTGAAGTGCCAGTCCTTCCAGTAACGCAACTGATTTGCTTAAAGCTCAGTCAGAGCAGGGAGGTCTCTCTAGCAACTCGAATTTTACTTTTGCTTTCAGCTTGAGTCCAAACACTGAAGGGAAATGGAAACTCATCTGAAGCCCTAGCCATCAAATTAGCCCATGTGCATATTTTCCCCTTTCCTCACTCTGGTCATGACTGAGGCTTATTGTCTATTAAAGATATTCAGAATGACTTCATTGACACAAGTTCTAGCACATTCACAATGAAATTAATTGAGGAAGTAAATGCCATTATAGACTCTTGTACTCAACAGGATTTCATTGTAGATAGGGCTTAGAAAAAACAAGCATTACTCTGCTTATTAGAATTCTGAAACCTAAAAGTAAGCAAAGATTTGCTGCTGCTGCTGCTTTGCTGATATGAAAGATGATAATGAAGAAGCTTTAGGAAATGTATTATCCATTTTGGAGAAATCTGGATTAAATATGAACCACAAAGAAAGACGGGTATATGCTATTGAGAAAAATATAAAGGCACAAATGAGAATGTTCAGTTTTTAATCTTGAGCTGAAACAATCTGGCGTTAACTTTTTTTTATAGCTTTTTAATTTCAAAAAAGGAATGTGTGTACAAATAGATAAGCTAAAATCTACAGATTAAAAAAATAATAGAAAAAAATAATGTTTTTCATCAAGCTTCACTCACATTGCTATCTGAATGATTTTTAATTTTAATTACTAAAAGCTATTAATTCTTACTGGCTCATATAGACTAACAAAATGAGCTTTCATCTATTGCATACCTACTGTATGTCACATATCATATTAAGTTCTCTGTTTACATTTATTAATTCATGCCAGAAATATTGAAAGGGTTTATATTATGCGTTCAGGGACTAGCTTGGGCAGGGGTTAGAGCAGTGAGCAAGGCACAGAGAATTTCTGTACCCACAGACCTTAGAACCCGAACACTAGAGGCCCAGAGTAATTAGGTTAAGTTGGCTATCCTGCCAACAAAGTTATCTAAGATCTCAATTATTTTTACTATTAAAATTTTATTATATAATCAATGCATTATAGTAGTGAACAATTTATATAAACAATACTATGGAATACAAAATAAAACACTGACACAAAGAGTCACTGTTATTAGTTCAATGTGTTCCTTTCTGGATATTTTCCATGCACTGGTTAATACAAACATATACATCTTTACCATTTTTAAAAGCTCAGAATACATAATACATATAACTATATGTATTATGTGTTTATTTTACTTATAAATATATTGTACTTCTCTTTCCTTATCAATACACACAGATGTAGCTAATTATTTATCTGGAAGTGTTTCCTTTATTGAATATAGGATATTAAATAAATTATTATAAGTCATGCCCATGATTAAATATTTTCAACCACATGGAAGGGTATAAAATTAAAAGTTCAGTAACACACACACACACACACACACACACACGCCAGTCTCTCATCTCTACTACCCTAAAGTTTCTATTTTCAATTGCTCTGTTGGCAATCATTTTAATCTTTATTATTATTTGTTAAATATTATAATTATTATAGTTGTATAGTTAAGTTACTATAGTTGTATAAATACCACTTACACATACATATACCCCAATTACTTGGCTTACCAACTCCTAACAATATCAATTAACGTATCAGTATGAAAAATAAGGAATTTAGTAGGAGACTAAACACTATCTCTCCTCTCCTCTACATCTCTCAACTCTAGATCTGTTATTTCTTTTATCATTATAATTTTTTTAATCTGTAGGGGTTGCCATAAGGACTTTAAGATTTTTATACTTTTGCTAATTTTTCTTGATTTGCCCAAATAACATATCTATTGACTTTATATTATGAAAGACAAGAGGAAATACTTTTCTTTCAAACTCTCATTCTTTTTTTATCAGCCAATTTATGTTACTTTATAATTACTATTATTTTATATTGTCAAGGTTTAAAATATGTGTTTTAAATTTTGAGATATACTGAAGTTTTCAGTTAGCCCTTACACTAGGCTAATTAAAAAAAACAAAACTAAAAACTGATCAATTGCATTAATGTATTAATCATATGCTATGATTGACCTATAGAGAAGGAAATATAAACCTATATTATCAAAACTCTGCCCACTCAAAGAAGATGTCTACTCTTTGGCTGTCCATTTATGTTCATTTTGACTAGTATAGGCAACTGACATGGATTTCTTTGACAGTCTTATGAGCTTCTATCCCATAAGCCTGTCCCTTGAATGTGCCCTCCGACTTAGGAATGTGTACATTTAGGTCATGTCAATGGTAAGCCCTCCTTAATATTTTAGTACAGAGCAGAACAGGCAGGCAGGCATTAGGGAAGATCTTTCTTTAAAAACAAGGTTATAATTAATTAAAATTATTTACATTTCATCTCCCTAGAGAGCAGCTCTCTTTATAAGAGAACAGAAGGTTGAGTGCAAATATCCCTGCCTTTTGGAATTTTTAATGAATCAACCTGATCACATTGCTTGCAAAGGCAGTTTCCTTGCCCTTTTAAATGCATTTTAACTAATGTACTAATGACACTCACTTTTCCTCCTGCTATTATATTTGTATCTATACCTTGATTTATTAATTTTAGAAAATATTTTTGATTTGAGAATGAAGTAATCTTTTTATAACTACAATGGACCACAAAAGGAAATTTGAATAAATGAAAAATAATTGATAGACTATAAACTGCAATTACAAAAACTAATCAAATAGGAAATTTCAAAGTAGCCAAAAATTCTTGGAAACTTAGATACTCAAAAAACACATCTAAATGATGCATGGATCAAAGAAGATATCATAGTGGATATTTCTAAATATCCAGAACTGAATAATAAATATTACCTATAAAAATATTTGGGATACACCTAAAGGTTAATGTTAGATAATTAATAAAATATTTAGTAATGGTAAATACGTAATAAGAAAGAGAAACTAAAACTAATGAATTAAAGACTCTAATAGAAATTATAAAATGTAACAAAATAAACCCCAAACAATAAAAAGAAACAGAAAGTAAGCATAAAATATAACTAATGATAAGAAAAACAAAGAAACAAAATGGTGAGAATTACACCAAAAGCTGACTCTTTGAAAGATTTATAAAATAAGCAAATTTCTAGCAGAATTGATTAGGAAAATAAAGAAGCAGCACAGATTTTTAAAGATTAAAAATAAAAAGGAGTAAAAGTAACTACTGGTACAATTGAGTTGGAAATATCATGAGAAAACCATGAACAACTTTATGCCAAAACTTTTAAAATTCTGAATGAAATGAAAGTGCATTTGTTCCATATGACATCTTGAGCAAAAATTTCAAATATGTAAATTAGGAGACCAGATCTATATATTATCTGGTTCAATTCCCTAAATATACAGATGAGAAAACTGAAGACTAGGGAAGAAAATTCAAGTTTTAAAAAAATTTACTTATTTTTTTGAGAGAAGGAGTACAAGCAGGATGGGGAGGAGCAGAAGCAGAGGGAGAGGGAGAAGCAGACGCCCCGCTGAGCAGGGAGCCAGATGTGGGGCTCCATCCCAGGACCCCAGGATCATGAGCTGAGCCAAAGGCAGCTGCTTAACCGACTGAGCCACCAGTCACCCCAAGAAATTTCAATTGTTCAATGGGCAAAAAGCTGTTTTAATTAACTGATTTTATTTACTATATCGGTGGAATAAAATGCATTATCAAGTGTCTCTTTTATTGTTACCTCCCTAATTCACATCACATGACAGCATCGTTTCCTAAAGAGTAAAATAAGAGCCCTTTACAAAGTTTTGCATGACTCCTACCCGGAAGGAAGTCTGTACCAATGGCTATTGGTACAAAGAAATTAACTAACAAACAAACCAAAACAACTTTGCTAGGTCACAGTTATGTATGCTTGGGAGACTAAAAAAATAAAGGAGGCCCAGAAGCAAACTTCTTAGAATACAAACAGGAAGACAGTGCCTTTATTAGGGTACACCTAGACTGTAAGCTCTTTGAGAGTTTGACATAGTTTTCAGTGTTCGTTATTAGGAAGATGCTCAGAATACCTCGTTATTTTAGACTCAAACTAGATAAAATACCAAAGCCCTTGAATTGAGAAGATTTCCTTCCTTTTCTTTCTTTTTTTTCCTTTTTATTCTTTCCCTGAAGTATTTCAGACTTCATTGCTGTGCAAAGCAAAGCAACAGCAACAACAAAAGAAAATTAAACCCCACTGAAATAGAATATCAAATATACATACTTTTAATAAGAAGAAAAACAGCCTTAATATATACTATGACTTTCTCCAATCCAAAACCGTAGAAGGCTTTACTGTAGATGAAAGCAGTACAGACATTTTCAAACTAAGACATGATCCACGATTTCAATTAACCACTGACATTACTAGTGTGGTTTCTATGGTTGTGAAGACATGAATAAATGATTTGAAGATCATTTTTAGACCTAGAATAAGTATTTTGCAGGGATGCTGTAGTAATGAAAAATCCAGAGCTACCTGTATGAACTATACATGCAATTTAGTCCTAATGATGAATAAGGAGTCTCATATAAAAATTTCATTTGGGCTCAGTACTTAAAGGTTTGAAACTGGCATTCCAAATGAATGAAATCAAATAATGTATGAGTTAGGAATCATTGTGGGAACCATCTACACTGACTCCTTTTGATACTAAAGTTGTGTGTTTACAATGGGATAACTAGAATTAGAAATCATGACCAATTTTCATCAACCACTCTGATAAATAAGAAAGTTCAGAAATTGGAAACCTACTCAAATGGCAGTGCTCCCTGAAATAAATCAAATCTTAGCATTTTACCAAGGCCCTACATAGGCTTGATTACTAGATTATAATTTTAAAACAGAAGGTAACTGTTTTTCCAGACCTTGAAGAAGGTATCTGAAATTAAACATTCCAGAACAGGAAATGACAAATCATTCTATCCTTCTGTTTTGTCTGGTGTATGGATATAGGGAAAATATATGACTCTGTCCAAAGCAGAGAAATCTGACAGAGCTCATTTTTCTTCACTCATGCATCTTTTAAAATCCAGCACAATATTGTCCTCTGGGAATTCAAAATGGAAGAGAAGAGGTTGAAAATCTCTTTCCAGGCTCACTGTGCATGTGGAGATGGTAACAAAGAGTAATTGCAAAATGAGGTCATTGAAATGGCAAGATGTAAAAAAAAAAATTTTTTTTTCCACAGACATGTTGTTTTTGCATGCAAGAGAATACTGAGATTTAAACGGATTTTTTTCATATTCTTTCTATTATTAGCTCTTGGTCATTGTTGATTTAGGTTTTTAAAATGTGCTTGGGATAGGGAATAAAGGGACCTTGAAGTTCTTTGATAGTAAAATAAGAAAATAGTAACATCCTGAAGTTACCCAATATAAATCAATAAATAGAATCTATTTCAGAGGCCCAGTCTTTAAGAATTTTATCTCTTTCCTCCTTCCAAGGTGGCAATACAATTTCCTATATTTTTTTTGTACTTGTGGGTCACTTTTCAAAACTTGTTAAATATTGTTATCGCCAATTCCAAAAGTATTTCTTTTGTATCCACTCTATAGGATGGGAAAGTGGGGGAGCTAGAAAATCAGTCAGGTCAGTCAGGAAAATTGGAAGTTGACTTAGGTTTTGAAAAGTAAATGATAAAATCTCAAAGACAGACATGGGAGGGAGTTTTAGGTTAAGAAGACTTTGTATAAATCATGAAGCTAGGGGATGTTCAGACATCAAGTCATCTCATCTTTTAGGATCTTGGTCACAAATAGTGTGGGAGTACCCAAATCCCAGGCATCGGCAGTCAGTGGGTTCAAATTTCACCAACGATAAAATTCGTGTCCAAATTATCATGGCTCTCAGTTTCCATCTGCTTGACTTCCTTAAGTCAGGCCTTAAGAAGGCCCACTTCAAAGCCCTTGCATTCTTACATGTTTCTAGAATGTTTGCCAGTAATTCTAACATGAAATTCCTCTTGTGCTCAAGAGGGAGTCCTAAATAAGAACATAAGCTGTGTGACAAATCTCGTTTCTTCTTCTTCTTGTTCTTTTTTTTAACTAATGCCCTTGGAAAATGCCAAAAGAACCTTTTCTAGATTCCCAAGTCCCCTGTGTTCCAGGAGCCAAGGCCCTGTCAGGTTCTCTGTAGAAGAATGGTGACTCGACCCCCTGCAATTTGTACTTCCCTGTGAACATGGGTGCCGAAGTTCATCTTACACTGAGTCTCACAAAGCCTATCATGAAATTGTATTTGTCAAGTTCTGGCTTTTGGGTAATATTTGGATCTCGTGCCATTTGCTTCAAACTCTAGTCTTCTATCACTCCCTTGACCTCCACGTACAAAACAACTCTCAGACTCTCCTTGGAACAGTCTCCATGCATATGGATTTATGCAAATAAACTCCAGGAAGGATCATCAACCTCTTAGTTTTTGCAGAGCTGGTTCTGAATCCCAGCTTGAACCAAGCTGTCATACCTGCATTATATAATATCACTTCTGCTTTTGCTGGACAATAGCTCCTGGCTACAAAGGGAATTCTTGCTGGCAAACACAGTTACTGAATATCGAGTTTGTGATCTGTATATAGTCAGATAGCTTTTACCTGAGAGAGATCTGCCTTATATTCCCATTTTGACTATATAACTTTAAAAATATAAAGTTTTTAAACCTTTTGAAAAGTATGATTATGCTGGGTTGCAAAATAGGAATAATTCCACCTATGCCCCAGGTAGTTTCAAGGATTAAATGAGATGGCCTGAGCAAAGTGCAGGATATAGTACATAATAGGTAGTAAAAGAGCTACAAAATGCTACTAATTCCTTATTAGTAATGTTACTATAACTATTACTGCAATAGCCCAAACATGTTGCAACAACACTCCCTAGAGGCAAAGTCTCTGTAACATTCAGAAAGCAGCTTTTGTTTTCGATCCATACTAAAGCAAGAGGCTCTACACTTGACAAACTACTCCAAGAGAAAAGCCTCAAGATCCCCATACTGGACACAACTGAGTAACAGACAGAAATATAACATCTTGACTTTTCGCTCTTAGTGGATAAATAAGACCTGGTAATGAAGATTCAGGGGGAGGAAAGATTCTGAACAGTACCATGCTATTATTTTTAATAATGTGATGGGGGAACCTAAAGTTAAGTGGTTTCTTAAATGATAGTGATGTGGCTGTGTATGGTCCCAATCTACAGCCTGGCCACTGTTAACGACACAGATTAGAAAAGATCTGGCATATTTATTTACAGAGCTGAATTAAGATGTTGCCTTGCTTCTACTGGAGGCGACTGGCAATACTCAGAATTATTTAGAATTTCATGTTAAAAATAGTTATAGTATTGCTTGACATTCAAATTATGCATGTTGAACAACAGAAGTGTATTAAAAGTGCTAGTGTTGGCAATTCTCTAAACAACCGTGGTCATCCTTTACTTTGCTTATGACATGTCTTTTGGTTTGTGACTCTTAGGAAAGATTCCAAAATGTGGCACGTCTTGGAAGACTACAAGAATACATTATGTTGCCATAGAGGCATCTAAAATTAATGTTTCAAATGTGTAGGGCTTAGTGCATAAAACTCCTTTGCCAAGAACATATTCTCAATTTAAAAAAATCAAGAATATTTTGTTATTAGTTGGCTTCTACTTAATTTACCAAAATGAACATTTATAAGACAATAGAGTATAGTTATTTGTAAAAATTTAAAATATTTTCATGAGTACTTTAACATATTTTTATTTTATTTGGACCTACACACTTGAATGACAAATATGTAAACATCCTGAGAAAAATAACGAGCACAGAAAATGTTTTCACATTAGTTGTATTGTAATTTTCCTTCAGAAGGGTCAGCTTTAGTCAGTAACTTGGCATCACATACAGATAGGACTAAATTTTAAAATGTAAGTTTCTAACATCACCGCTCTTACACACACCATCATCAATCATTAATAATAATGGTCTTAAAAAAATTCACCCACATTTTGGCAAATACTGTTTGTTAAACCATCTAAAGTGACAAACTTGTTATTCCTTCCTTCAAATAGTAAAAAAGGTGGTATATTGTGTTAATATATAACAGGCAAGTAGTGATACATTTTGCTCTACCAAAAATAATTCTTCATGATTTTGAACAAAATATTTAGTCTCTTTTGTTCTGATTTTCGATCCTGTAGTTAGGGTATATATATATTAAAAAATAGCCTGGTGGGGATCTGAGGGTTGTTTTGTCTTCGTTGTTGTTCTTGTTGACTCTTACAGCCACTGGATATAACTAGGAAGGTAGCTTAATCTTGCTGAACCTCATCTTGGCAAAATGGTAATAATGTCTTTGCCCGTGTCTCCCTCTATTTTA
This sequence comes from Halichoerus grypus, assembly GCF_964656455.1. Classification (NCBI taxonomy): domain Eukaryota; kingdom Metazoa; phylum Chordata; class Mammalia; order Carnivora; family Phocidae; genus Halichoerus; species Halichoerus grypus. The sequence goes on from NC_135712.1 coordinate 90,307,495, forward strand.
AGGCTATCTATTTTTTGAGCCCCAGATCAGGTATCCATTTCTCCATATCTTTTCCCCAGTGAATATCACTTTCAATGGTAATCTACTCCTGAACTTCCACATTTTTTTATAATCAGTCAATAATTTTGAATTTACTATGCAAATTCTTCTTTGGCTGTCACTGAGATAATAAAATAATGAATGTAGACATTGATTTAAAAAAGAGTTAAGTGAGTTATTCATTATCTTGTAGATAAGAAAAGTTAGCTCTGGTTATGATATGAGTGAGTATTACATAGACAGGGAAAGTTAGAACAGATTCATAGTCACATAACCCACCCTTCTTTCTTTACAATTTTCATTATTTTCATATATGCTTCATAGGAAATGATCTTCCTGGGAAAAGCCAAAAAATAAAGCTTACAGTTGGCATTCTTGCACTGTTTTGCTTTTTATATATTGAAATGGAAGACTGGTCATACGACATTTGATTTAGGTAACACATATAATTTGATTACTTAAAATGAGTTCCTAAGTAGTTATCATTTTTAAAAGCTATTCTGATGTATTTTGCAAAAGAAAATGGATATTTGAATTATGAGTGGAGGTTTTTTTTTTTTTTTTTTTTACATATTAAAGATATACTTTACTTTAAAAAACCTAACAGCACATGATGTGATGAGCACTGGGTGTTCATGCGATGAGCATTGATGAATTATTGAACACTACAACTGAGACTAATGATGTACTATATGTTGGCTAATTGAATTTAAATAAAAAAATGAAAATAAAAAACCTAACATAAGATTCTAAAGTATAAAAGTGATAAAATGAGAATTTGGGTATTTGAATGGTAAAGTTTACCTCCTTTTCTTATTGTTTACATTTCTTAACTATTTGATCAGAGTGTTTATAATTAACATTTACAAATAGTGTTTTACATATTGAGTAAAAATATTTGGGGTATAATGATATATTACATTATGTAATATATTATATTATATTAATCATATATTATTATATATTAATTATGTAAAACAAGATACTTCACCATCAAAAGTACACACATTTTCGGGTGCCTGGGGACTCAGTTGGTTAAGAATCAGACTCTTGATTTCGGGTCAGGTCATGATCTCAGAGTTTTGAGACTGAGCCCTGCATAGGGCTCCCTGCTGAGCAGGGAGTCTGCTTCTCTCCCTCTCTGACTCCCTCGCCCTCTCCCCCTCCCACCATTCGTGTTCTCTCTCTCCCAAATAAATAAATAAATAAATAAATAAATAAATAAATCTATCTTTATAAATACTTTTTAAAAATACACACATTTTGATAACTAACTTGTAAAATGATTATTTCATTAATTTTAACTAAAATTAAAACAAAAGATATCATTATTATTGCTGACCCTGAGTTCCTATCACACCACTGGATTGATTATTTTGATATTTAAAATCATGATATTTCTTTATTTTATTTTATTTTATTATGTTATGTTAATCACCATACATTACATCATTAGTTTTTGATGTAGTGTTCCATGATTCATTGTTTGCGTACAAAATCACGATATTTCTAAAGGCACTAAAAATCTGCAGAAACCATGAAGCTTATATAGTCTACCTTTTTAAGTAATGCAAGTTTTTAAGATTATATTAGTTTGTCAAAAGACGTATTCAGTACACTGTTAAAGACAGTAAAAATGCACTTAGTAAAATACATACGAGAAGTGTGCCAGTCTAACTCCATCCATTTATGCAATTCAGCTACCATCATGCTGCTATGCAAAAACACAATTTCCCTCATCTTAGACTTTTTGGACACTCTATTGTGTATTTGTTATACTTATTTTCATATCGGATCTAATGTCAGATCTATTACTTTAAATACAAAAGTACGTCCTCTGAAAAGGCAACTGGATTTGCAAGAGGAAGTTTTTAAGGCTATTATTTAAAAAATGTAGTTACCACTGCCCAAAAATCATGTCAGACTATGTTTCCTGACTTTTCAGATGTGCTGAAACTATTTTATATGTTCATACTTAACTTTTCTCTTTCAGCCCCATCGGCATCAGCAATGGGAGCATTAAAAGTATATGAAAGAAATAAATATTTCTCCACTCTACAGAATAATTTGCTACCTGCCAACCTTATAAAAGTATCATTTGTTGCTATCCTGGCTATGATGGGACCACCATGCCGACAATCCATTCCTAAATTCTGGGGAAAAGTCTAGGGCATTGACTAATAAGATGGGTTGCATGTGATTACAGTATTGTCTTAAAAATAGAATAGTGTGAAGAAGACACAGGTATAAATGTGTGGAGGACCTGGTGCGTTTTTCCTAAATCTGTGATCAATGATCATATTGAAATAGCAATAATATAGACACAAATAAACTCACTTGAGACTACTGGAAACATCTTTATGCTTTATCTGCATCAGTGCGATGAGATTAAAAACATGACCTTTTTCAAAGTAAAATGATGTTGTTCTTATTTATGAAATCCCTTAATAGATCTAGTCAGGTTATTATTGATAATTTCAAGAATATGGAAGACTTTTATAGCTTTAAGCAAGAACATTGAGCTCCACTGGAATACAGAAAATACAGAGAAAGAAAAGGAAATTTCTTATTTGTTTTTACAAAATCAACATGTCACTGAATTAAAAACTTCACAACCTCACAAATGTATCCTATAAAGAAATGATGCTATAGAACAATTTTACATGAATAGTGATGCAAAATCCATAAATATGTTAATAATAACTAGAATTAAACAAGATATTTAATGAATAGTGTAGAGGCTGTTTCTTTTTTTTTTTTTTTTAAAGATTTTATTTATTTATTTGAGAGAAAGAGAATGAGAGAGAACACATGAGAGGGGGGAGGGTCAGAGGGAGAAGCAGACTCCCCACCGAGCAGGGAGCCCGATGCGGGACTCGATCCAGGGACTCCAGGATCATGACCTGAGCCGAAGGCAGTCGCTTAACCAACTGAGCCACCCAGGCGCCCTAGAGGCTGTTTCTATGCAACAAGCTTGAGCAGTGGAAGACTGTGTAAGGTGAAAGGGCCCACAGTGACCACCAGGCTTCAAAATATCCGTAAGCCCTAGCTGACAAATGGGCTACTGATAACAGGGCACAGGTACCAGGAAGGGAAAATTCCATACACTCCCATACCTCCTTACCTTCTCTCCTTAACTACAGCCCCCCACCCCTGCCTCCCGGCAGTCTCTCCTTTGCTGTCTTGCCCACAGCTCCCCTGCAGTGTATTCAATAAACTTCTATCTCCTTTGTTCTGCCCTGGGTGAATTCTTCCACTGCCCATGCGGCCTGCCTCCACCTGATTGGGTCACCCCACAAAGAGTATGTCATGACCAACAAGATTCGCCTCAGAAGTACAAGGTTAGTTAAGTATTAGAAATTTTCTATAATTCACCGTGGGGGGTGGGGTGGGAGGGATGGGGTGACTGGGTGATGGACACTGGGGAGGGTATGTGTTCTGGTAAGCGCTGTGAATTGTGCAGGACTGTTGAATCTCAGATCTGTACCTCTGAAACAAATAATGCAATATATGTTAAGAAAGAAAAAAAGAAGAAGAATGTAGCAGGAGGGGAAGAATGAAGGGGGGGAAATCGGAGGGGGAGAAGAACCATGAGAGACAATGGACTCTGAAAAACAAACTGAGGGTTCTAGAGGGGAGGGGGTTGGGAGGATGGGTTAGCCTGGTGATGGGTATTGAGGAGGGCACGTTCTGCATGGAGCACTGGGTGTTATGCACAAACAATGAATCATGGAACACTATATCTAAAACTAATGATGTAATGTATGGGGATTAACATAACAATAAAAAAATTTAAAAAAAAAAAAAAAAGAAATTTTCTATAATTCACCACAAGATGCAGACTCCTTAGGAACTTTTTTAAAAAGATTTTATTTATTTATTTATTAGAGAGCGAGCGAGAGAGAAATAGCATGAGAGGGGGAAGGGTCAGAGGGAGAAGCAGACTCCCCACTGAGCCAGGAGCCCGATGTGGGACTCAATCCCAGGACCCCGGGATCATGACCTGAGCTGAACGCAGTCATTTAACCAACTGAGCCACCCAGGCGCCCAACTCCTTAGGAATTTGATGAAGGTCTAGAGTCAGTATCTTTTACTCCTGAGGGACCCTCCCACTGTAGCTGTTCTGTTCCTTTCTGAGTAACTAGTCACTTTCAGGGCCTATCAAAGTGTAGAAGTTTTAGGCCCTACATAAACTGGAAATACTCTAATTTACCATATTAACAGATAAAAAGGAAAAAAAAGTGCTGAATGATATCAAATTGCGTCTGACAAAATTTTAAGTTTATTTTTAATGATGGTGCAAGTAAGAAATGGATGAGTGATTCTTTAACATTTTGACATGATTAAGTTATTATGCTGACCAAAAGTCTGAGTCTATCTTAATGGTAGAACTCTTGAAGCATTCCTGAACTTAGTCACAACATAAGGGTGATCCCTCTCTTGTTTAAATCCTAAGTAGTACCCCGAGATACAAATCTTCAGTACATTCACAGATTTTCATTGAGCATCTTCCAGGTAACTGACATTGTTAGTGAAGTGCATAATATGGTTAGTAAACAGATCTAGATCTGGTCCTGATGCAGTTAACATAAGTAGAGAAAGAAAAGGGGTAACATTAGTAATACTTTCATATTTGTTGTTGTTTACACGGAAATTTTAAGTTATTAGAAAAGTTATTAGAAATTATAAGATTATTCTTTAACATGGCTCGTTATAAATCCCTTTAGAAAAGTAACCATTTGTAACATATAATTTATTTATTTATTTATTTTTCATTATTAACATATAATGTATTATTTGTTTCAGAGGTACAGGTCTGTGATTCATCAGTCTTACACAATTCACAGCGCTCACCATAGCACATACTCTCCCCAATGTCCATCCATAACATATAATTTAAAAAAAGTCTCAAGTATGCCTGTAACCAAAAGCCTGAAAGTCAAGGAATAAATATAATCGCAAATTTATACAACCTAGATATACATGTCTATTGAAATAAACATCAAATGCTTGAAAATAGGAGAGACCTTATTCTTAGAGATGAATGACTTGACATTCTAAAAATTGTTTATCTTCATTAACTTAATGTTTGCATTCACTACAGAATTAATGATAATCCTATTCTGAATTTTAGGAGGTTGGATTTGATGAAATGTTCTAAAACTTGTCAGAAAAATAACATAGCTAGGAAAATGATGAACGAAAATAATGGATATGTGTAAAGTGGTCTTGACCCATCAGATATTAAAGCATATTATAAAGCTAAATAAAAATACCACAGTATTAAAATTTAAATTTAAAATTAAATTTAAAAGATAAATAGAACAGAAAAGAGAATCTAGAAAGAGACCCAAGAAAATATAAAAGGGAATTTAGGGATCTTTATAATCTTCATTATATTTTTTCCTGCATTATTTGAGTTTTCTACAGCAAGTATTTCACTTACATGAATATGTAATATATGTATTTAAGGCAAATACATTTATATAGAGAAAAGATTAAGCTCAGATATATTTCACTCTATTACATTTGAACTCGAATACACTTGGTGGTATCAATGAATCACACTTCTGAAAGAACACATCTATTAAATGGAGATTTTTCGTCATCATAGGATCTGAGAACTCTATCCCAGTAGAGGAACATAGAAGTTATCTTGTTTAACTGTCATAATTTTATATATGAAGAAAGAACCTCAAGTAGTTGAAATGAGTTACCTAAATCCTTAGAGGCTAAAGCCAGAACAAAGGTAATTTCTACATCAGTGCCCTTTTCACTCTATCACAGTTTTGTCCCATGGTCCCACACTGTTCCATAGTGCTTGACTAAGGACACGTAACTAGCAATGGCTTAAGCAGGATTTTAAGAGAGCATGGAACTCATACCTAAATTGTTGGGGTTAATGTAGAGCATGAAATCAGCCATAATACCTGGCTTGCTAAAATGTAACACAGAGGCCGCTGGGGGGTGTGGGAGGGAGGGTTTGGGAGAAGGGCGTGGGCCTTTGGAATGCCGAGACCTGCATCACCACTCTGCCTGTTGGAATGCCACAGGGAGTTGCCTTCCTGAAGCCTTCTTAGGCCAAACAGCCTAGTAGAACACACAGATTAGCATATCTTATCTTTCCCATAAATCTTCTCAGTTTCAGTAAAACCCCTTGTCACACATCACGTGCTTGAGAAACAGTGATAAGGATATCCTGAAGGACCAATAAAAGCGGGCGCAAAGAAGAGCAAAGGGTCTTTGTCTCTGAGCGTTGACCCCCTTGCCTTCTCCTCTCTTTCAGGGCCAAGTTTGGAGTCATCTTTCATCCGTCGGTACAGGGATTGCTGGCCATTCCTGGCACTAAATGACACTTTACTAATCCTAAAAAGAACTTCACATTTTGCATACCACAGATTCGGTATTCATAAAATGGCATGAATTTTCAAACAAACTTCTAGTAACATGTGAAGCCTACCTATGTTTGTAGGTTGTTGAAACACATTCAGATGAAGAACCCACTGTCACTCTGCAATCTCTTGCTTTGCCTAATTCGTCTTATGATACTTCAGATGACTGAGTGTCACGCAGAGCCTTCTGGTTTCTTGAGAAGGCAATCAGGGTTTCTCAAACATTCTATCCCTTAATGTCTATAAACTTCAGTAGAGACTTAACAAAAGTGACTCACCAATATGAATTAAAATTAAGTGCATATCTAGCTGGTACCACATATAAAGTTATTCAAATAAAACGGTGTCTATCAAGTTGAAGGAAAAAAACTTTAACACTTCTCTGAATCCAAAAAAAAAAAAAAATCTCTCTTCACTCTATGGCAGTTACTGTAAAGCTTCTATAATAGTTTTTTTAAAAAACACCTATAATTCAAGGAGAATTGATGATAAGCTGTATTTAAATCATTAGATATACCATCTCTGATGCATTTTAGGTTATGGACTCTTCAACTAGTTTCTCATCTCATATGCAACTCTCCACTTCCCCGCTGCCCTCTAGGCACCTTATGCCTAGAAAATGGCTTTTCAATTCTTTATGAGTTTTGTTTAAGAAGAAATCTATTACAGGTAATTATAATTAATTTAATATCAATAGACCCTTTTAAATTTTATAACAACTAGAAAATAAAATAGTCACATCTCATTAAAATCCAATAGGAGGTAAAACAATCCACATTAAGATAAAATATCTATTAAATATAGAAGGAAAAATAGCTGAGAAAATCAACAAAGTATTTCAGATTGGAAGATGATTGTTTATACTTCAATAAATACAGGCCAGTATTCTAAAAGGTTTATTGGTTATTTTAAATCTTCTCTCTCTTTCTTAGCAGTTCAGGGGAAAATGGCATTTTGTTGTGTTTTTTTTTAATGTTAAAAGCAATGGCAAAATAAGACATTTTAGCATTCACAAAGATGACATTTGCAGTAGGAAAAAAAAACAATATGGTTTTATATTATTACTGCCTTGTGAGATAAATGACTGGAAGATTTCTAAATATTAAAATTCCTTTGAAAACCAGTGTAAAGACCAGTGGAATTGGGAGTCTGGTGAGCCGACATGAGGCTTTATCATGCTCCCCTCTCTAGGATATAACCTTCAGAGAGTGATTTGACCTCTCTAAAGTTCTCTGTCTGTCAGAGATTATGACGCTTACCTCATAGATGTGAATGAGGATTCAAGTTATTAATAGCTAATATTGATTTCATGCTTATTGTGTGCCAAGCACTCTTCTAGGATTGTTAGCCTCATCGGTTTATTAAATTATCATAACTACATTAGATATAACAATGATCACTATTTTACAGAAAAGGAAAGCGGGATTAAGTAACATGTTCAAGGTCTCCCAGCTAGTCACTGGAGAATCTATAATCTGAATCTGGGTGATAACGACTCGGGAAATTATGTTCTTCCATTAACAAGATAGATGGTAAGAGCAAATGTTCAGTACTGGAGAAACTAATATACGTGTTTGCTACTAACTTCCTTCATTAAACTGTGAGCTCATGGTGAGCAGAACACTTTTGTTTATTGAATGACTGTCATTTATCTCTTTGACATTGTATTTGCCTAACCTGCTTCAAATACTCACTAAATGTTTGAACTATACAAGTAAATAGCACTGCATGTAAGTTTTTCTCCTGTTATTCTCCTTGGTTGAAGGAAAATAAATTATTTGTAAGGAAATAATTGGTATAGTTACCTTTTTGTCATTTCTAAAAATGTGTCCATGCAACCAAGGATGAATTTTAGAAAAATGTAAGAAAAGGTGAAAGTGGGATGAATTTCATAATATAAGAAAGTTTTACCTTTTTCTCTACATACTCATAATACGGTTTTATAATGAATATACTTTTTTGGGGTGCCTAAAATAAGATAATGATATAGCTCTTAAAAAACTTCTCATTGGAATAAACCACTCTCTTTAAAGACAACATTTGTAATATAGCTGGTAGCAGTCATTGTGGGAAATGTTTATTTGAAGAATTGAGGACCTGAGCATAATGTCTGTTTTCCCTTTGTGTTTAATTTGCATTTGGTAAGTAATATAAAAGCCCTATCATCTTTAAGATGTGAGAAAAATGCATTGCGAGAGCTAAGTAATGTATGAACAGTCTTTCTGGCAAAAAAAAAAAAAAAAAAAAAAAAAGAGCAAAACAAAGCTATTCATCAGTTGTCATCTCAGAATGCAATCCCAAGATATCTTTAAACAACCTTCTCATTGCAGTATTTTTTTAAGCAAGAACATATTTAACTGTCTTTTGCAAGTTCATCTTTTCAAACAGTTGTTCTCTAAACATTTAATCAGATAAAAGAAGACATGTAAGAGAGGCACCTTTAATATATTTTTTAAGGCAACTACTGTGGAATATTATTAAGCAGCATGGGCAATTTAACATTTTCCTTTCTTATGTATATATAGAACAGTAGAAAAGAAAAAAAGTAGTAACTGAAAGAAGGCTTTAAAAATTTTAAATTACTGACACTTCAGGGAGATATTTACTAGAGTGGTTTCTGATTCATTTAGACATAAGGACTGTGTTTATCCACTATACACACGGCTATTAAGAGAAAAGTTTCCATTTAATTTAGTAACACATAGAGGGGAGAGGAATATATTGGTGTGAGTTCAGTGATACTAACACCTGGAGAGTGGAGTGTCAGATTGGTATAAAACTGTGAGCACACTTAACTCATTTTACCCTTGCGCAAATGATTTAATCTTCCCATATCTCAATTTCCTCCTCAGTAAAGTAAAATATCATCAGTCTCTCCCCAGTAGGATGCTCTATGGTTGAGAACATTTGTAGAAATGGGAGAGGATGGTATACAGTGAAGTCAGATTCCCCATCTTCCCAGGTAAGAGTCCTGAATGTAGCATCAAGAGACTCAAGAAACTTGCAAGTTTGGTGGGACCTTAATGAATATTCTTGGGCTTGGGTCCACTGTATCCTCCTCCCATCTTCCTTGATCCCTGACACCCCAAGTAATCCCTATATCTGTTTTTAACTCCCACTCTAAATTACTTGTGAATGTGCCCCTCAGAAATGTCCCTGAAATACCACGGCCAGTTTACCTTATCTGAGATCACTGAGCCCTGGGTCATCTGTTATCTGCCAAGAGTGTACCCCGGTAGGCCACAGAACTGGACATAGTGGGAACAAGGCTCTTCTGTTCAATGAGGCTTTACTTGGCAACACTGGATGGAGCTTTAAGTGGAGAATTTAAAAATTTGGAATTTAAAAAAGATGGCTTTTCTAAAAAAGAAACCACTTTTAAAAAGAAACCAGTCATTCCTTTTCATAGTATTTCAACCTCTGGCTGTCCCTTCACTTTTGTGTTTCCTCCACTTATGCTGATCCATCTTCTTTGCTGTGATTCCTTCTATCAGTTTTCTAAAGTTTCTACTTTTGATAAACTTTGTTTCCAATCTTTCTCCTTCAGCAATTTCACTTGCACCCAAGACTTCAGCTATGCTCTCTATGGATGCTATCCACATGCATATCTTCAACCTACAGCTCTTTCCAGAACTACAGATCAGTGTTTACTATTGCTCATTGAACATCTCCACCTCACTATCTCATTATAAACTTAAATCAACAAACATGTTAATGACTGAACAAATCTCTCATTCCCCTAAAACAAGCCTTATCCTGTCCCACATAGTTGATAAATGCCAAGACAATCCTAATTTCATCTATTTCAGGTGCTAAATTCAAAATTTCCGAAGATGACTTAATGGAAAAATATACTCCCATTCAAAAGGAATGAAAATAATGGTCCCCTTATAATATTACAACAAGCAGTTTTATGGACTACTCTGAAATTATCACAATTGATTGGTATTTGATTTGGGAGATATAGATATAACTAATTTGGTAGAGTTTTCAAATATTTCCCAGAATTTTAGAATTGTGTAGACACTCAAAAAAAAAAAAAAAGTGGAGAACAATAATTACAAACCTAGTAGCTTTTATGCTCACAGTATAAAATTGCATGGTTATAATTCTTAGGATAGGGTGACATCTATGAGAATAAATGAGGTTGTACAATTGCTGGAAGAAATGAGGCTGTACAATTAAGTTGAAGTCAAGTTGTAAGAATATTAAAAATTGGGTGGGGTATATCAAAAAATAGTTTCATCTTTGGCTCCTCCTTTCTCCATCTATTCTTGAGGTGTCCTGTAATGGCTTTCACAAGCGACAAATCCCCCTCCTTTTCATGCTCATTTTCTTAGCGTAACCCTTCTACCTTTCTTTGCAGGAACCGTGTATTCTCTTCATCATCTCCCACCATTATGTACCTAGTTATTATCTACCATTATTTTCTTAATAACAGTCCAGGCATATATTTTTGCTTCAAAAACTGTCACTAGATTTCCAATACTAATTTATCTGTCAACTTAAGTATTAAGATACACCCTAACCAGGTTTTAATTTGTAAAACAACACAGTATTCAGGCTAGAATCTCTGCCTCAGGTTGTCTCTGGGCTCAAATATCCACATCCACCACTTGCTCGCAGTATGAATATTTCAAGTTACTTTTATTTTTCTGTGCCTCAGTTGCTTTTCAGTTAAGTGGGAGGAAAATAACAGCTATTAGCCACAGCCATAATAACACATTTCCTGAAGTGATGCACTGGTTTTATCAGCCCATTTAAATTTTCTCCTCCCTCATTGTCACTAATGTTTGGATGATTTAAACATTATCCACACAGCCTAAAATATTTGTTAAGAGGGTAGATACCATGTTAAATGTTTTTCCTGGAAAAAAAAGAAAAAAAGAGCACACTAGTTTTTAAAGCTTCTCAGAGGGTCTTCAGGGTCTCATCGTGCTGATGACTTGACCTAGATCATCACTGGGTGAAAACTTATTGTTTAAGAATATGACAATTTTATATACATGTAAACATTCTAAATTAACTTGAAACTAGAAAAAAAAACAAGTAACAAAAGGACGGACAGGGCAATGACCATTGTTTTATATGATTTAAGCTTAATGAATTAAGAAAAGGTTGATGGATATTTTTTTTTTTTTCTATTTACATTAACCAAAGGTGAAATGACTTACTGGCTTATATCCTAATCTGTTAAAAAAAAAAAAAAAAAAAGATAGTCATCTGATTCAAGAGGTTAAAGAAAGAATAGTGTGAGCATTTAATTTTCTCTTCAAAATTTGATTCTTGATAATATGAAATTAAGAAAAATGGTTTCCCAAACAAAAAATAACACATACACTCTAACATCTTGAACTGGATGAATATATGCAGAAGAAAAAATATAGTTCAATATAAGTAAGAATTTTCATGTGAAGCATCAGTCAAACTAGACTGCTTGCACATCATATTTTTATTCACACATTCTCAGGATTCCAAACATAGAGACAATTTCACTCTATGAGTATAGAATCCATTGCCTCAGCAATCATAAGCCCCAATTTTTTTCTCTCTCTCTAAGCAATTCAGAAGTTCTTGGAAATATTCTGAAACTCTACCAACATCATTAGCCACTTTAAAAAAAAAACACAAGTTCCATAGAAAAGCAGCAGTGAATGATTCATTCATTCAACAAATATTTCTTGAAAGGTTCTTGTAAGACAGTCAGGAATTTAAGGCTGGGAATCCAGCACTGAATGAAGCAGACAAATATCCAGTTCATATTAAACATACATTCTAGCAGAATGACTTTAAGCCTAGGGTTGGCAAAAGTTATTTATTGTACTAAATCAAGAACTTAAATGTTCAAGGGTACAAAATTACTAAGCAAATTTTTACTTGATTAATGTGATAACCTAAATCAGTAACTGAATAAACCACTACATACAGTGTAAAGGTTAACTTTCAAAATAAAGTATTTCATGAATTTGCAGTTGGTCAAACAAAATACGATAAATGTAAATTACACAAAATATGATAAATGTAAATTATCCAAAATTTGGGGGTCATACTTATTTTATAAGGTCATACACTTGGCTAAATCTGATGTTAAAACAGATAAAAATAAAATTTTATTCTTACATAGTCTATGACTACAATATGTCTTTCAGTTTTTTCCAGTCACACTAGCAAGTTAATCAGGTGGTATGTAATTTGAAATGTTCACACTAAGCAAAATGCCCAGGTTAACCAGGCACTGTACAAAGGGACAAGCCTTGACTTGGGAATCAAAAAATCTGGGTCTAGACTCAATTTTGCCATCACTCCCTATCATTTACCTGTATAGCACTGTTTCCTATTTTGTCAAATCTAAGTCAAAGTAGTAAAATTTTTTTCAGCCAAAACCAACTTAGGGTCCATCAACAGATGAATGGGTAAAGAAAATGGGGCATATACAAATAATGAAATATTATCCATCCTTAAAAGAGAAGGAAATTCTTCTGTGACAACATGGACGAACCTGGAGGACATTATGCCAAGTGAAATGTCAATCACAAAAGGACAAATACTGTGTGATTCCACTTATTTGAGGTACAAAAAACAGTCAGTCATAAAAGCTGAGACTAGAATGGTGTTACTAGGGTTGGGGAGAGAGGAGAATGGAGAGTTGTTTTTCAATTGGTATACAGTTTCAGTTATGTAAGATGATTTAGTTCTAGATATTTGTGGTACAGTCTAGTGCCTATTGCATTTAAAACTTGATTAAGGTGGTAGGTCTTGTAATAAGGGTTCTTACCACAAACAACAACAACAATAAAAATGGGACACAAAGCAACTTTTGGAGGTAGTGGATATGATTGATTGATATCTTTACTGATACTTGATTGTGGTGATGATTTTGTGGTTACATGCATATGTCCAAACACATCAAACTATATAATAAATATGCCCAATTTCTAGTATATCAATTATACCTCAATAAAGTTGCTTAAAGGTGTAAGTTGATTTAATGACTTTTGAAAGTATATAAAAATTTCAGATCAGGAATACCTGTTGTCTTGAATTTCACATGGTTTCTCCATTCCTTTCCCATCTCCCTCTTCTGCATGGAAACTCACCATAGCCACACACACACATTTTGGCTAGTTATTCTTTCATATTTTTCTGATTTGCCACAGTTAAAAAGAAAAAATGACTTAAATGTATACTAATGTATGCTGGGAAAATGCTCTGCAGTGGAAAGAAGTAATTAGCACTTCAATATATGGATACAAATGTAGAACCTCTTATACAGTGCAATTTGAATTTGAATGTTCAGCATGTCACTGAGTTTGTTTTTCTGTGCTGAGCTCAGATAACCAGAGTCTACCTCAGGGGACAGCTATTCCTTTTGCTCAACATATTGTACATTAATGAATATCATTATGGAACAAAGGCTTTTCAGAGTCTTCAGATACTTTTATAATAGACATTCTTTTATAATTTAGATTGCCTCAGAAAGAATGGAGACTTGTTTACTGTCCTGAAGCAGATTTTCCTTTGTTCTATAATTTCTATGATGAGTACATTTAAATATAGGAAACTTTTAAAAATTAGTAGAAATGTTACTCTAAAGTATATGTATGGTTTTACTTAATTTTATACACATTAAGAACTTGAAAAACCTCATTTTGTCTTCAAAAAATAAACGGGTTATAGTATGAGCCAGCAAGAAGGTGAGTTAAAAATGAAATGGAATGAATACTCTTAATTTCCTATTTCTTACCACTTTCATTTAAGTTTGGGGAAAAAGAAGAAAATTGTTTCCTCAACACACAACTTTTAAATTATTTGTTCCATTGTGTAAATATGTAAAAAGGAGTCAAAATTTCCAAAGAAGATGTTAACATGTATTACGTAAATATATTTTAGATGATTTTCATAATACACATTATGGTGGTTTTCAGATATAAATATCATGTTACCCAGTAGATCCATATAGGGCCTTTAGATCAATCTAGCAAGTAATTACATATTCAGGATCCCCTCCCCCATGTGAGCATTATAATTTTGTTGACAGCCTTAGAAAAAATCCAAATGAGAAATGCTCATTTTAACTTGAAGTTATATGAAATGCTATCCTGTTCTAACTTTTGATGCGACAGTCTAAATGTGGAAAAATTATGGTACAGGGATAGTGATAGGGATTGGAAAACTTTTCTTTCTCAGTAATGGAGGAGATGGAAGTCAAATTTCAAAAGTTTAGAAAGATCTTTCATAAATCATAACACTACATTAAGGTATAATATTAACAAGGTCAACTGAATTTAAATTTCCTGGAAGAAGTTGCTAAAGAAAATTCCATAAAACCATAATTTCTTTCCCCAAGTTTATATTTTTCCATTGGTGAGAATGTATTGTCAGGACATTACACATTTTTCTTTTTTTTTTTTTTTTTTTTTTAAAGATTTTATTTATTTATTTGACAGAGAGAGAGATAGCGAGAGCAGGAACACAAGCAGGGGGAGTGGGAGAGGGAGAAGCAGGCTTCCTGCCAAGCAGGGAGCCCGATGCGGGACTCGATCCCAGGACCCTGGGATCATGACCTGAGCCGAAGGCAGACGCTTAACGACTGAGCCACCCAGGCGCCCCACATTTTTCTTTAAAAAGTAAACTTATAGGGACGCCTGGGTGGCTCAGTCGGTTAAGTATCTGCCTTCAGCTCCGATCATGATCCCAGGGTCCGGAGATCAAGCCCCATGTTGGGCTCTCTGCTCAGTGGGGAGCCTGCTTCTCCCTCTGCCTGACACTCCCCCTGCTTGTGCGCTCTCTCTCTCTCTCTGACATATAAATAAATAAAATCTTTTAAAAAAGTAAACTTATAAAATCTTCCACCTTGCATGTAGAGTAAGGTCTATAAATCAATAGACCATTATTATCACTGTTACCATTGGAATAATAATTATTACTACTATAGTATTAGTTGTAGCAATAATACAAATAGCAGTTATAGTAATATGGTACTGATCCCAAAGGATAATTAACTTCATAGTATGAGTAACATTTTAAGGTTCTAACATGTCTTACAATGTTATAAGACTTAAGTCATTAATGAATTGTCACAATGGTTGAGACTTGATCTAAAGTTGTAATAAAGTTAGGGCTATACTTCAAAACATTCTAGTGTCTTTAATATCCCCTATAATCATGATGGTATAAATCTGTGTTATGGGTTTATTGTAATCTTATAAGATTTATTTATTTTATTGTGAAGTTACATTTTTATCCTGAGTGAGGATACCTGCTTTCAAGTTCCAGCTCTGGCAGACAATAACTATTAGTGGAGATATCCTTGCTAACGTCACTGAGTCTCAGACACCTCACATACAAAATAGAATTAATACTTACCTTGCCAACTTTACTAAAATGTTGTAGGATCAAATGAGATAAGAACTGTGAAAATAATTCATAATGCCAAAGTTATAAGTAAATATGTTGTTCTTATAACTTCCTTTAGTCTATTGAGTTCTATTTAGTCTCCTGTTCTAAGTTTCTCATATTCAAGATTCAACAAGAGACAACTTCTTTCACTCCCAGAAAAAAAATCTTGTTATTCATGGTTTTAATTCAATACTTAAAAACTTCAAGTTTTGGGGCACCTGGGTGGCTCAGTAGGTTAAGCGTCCAACTCTTGATTTCAGTTCAGGTCATGATCTCACAGTTGTGTGGTTGAGCACCGTGTTGGGCTCTGCCACTCAGCATGGAGTCTGCTTGAGATTCTCTCTCTCCCTCTCCCTTAGCCCCTCCCCCTGCACACATACACACACCCTCTCTCTCAAAATAAAGAAATAAAATCTTTAAAATAAAATAAAATAAAATGAAAACTTCAAGTTTTATGTATCTATTGCATCCAAATGTTACTTTACATATTCTTGGAGATAGATGAGGGCATAAATGAAAGAATGTGTGTGTGTGTGTAAAATATTGAATATATTATTTTCTATTTGTCATATATTACATACAATAATACAGGTATTATTCAATATATGCTATATTTTTACAAAAATGAATAATCCATTGACTTAGATCATGGACAATGAAATGTGTTCCTAAAGAAAAGATTTGGGACTTAAATTCTGTTGCAAAATTAAATTACCACTCCAGGAAAATTTTAGCAAGGAAAACTATTAATTACAAATTAAACAGATCTTTTATTAAGGAGCTATTCTTTTTGTCTACGTACTATCAATTCATATGTTTTCTTGTATGATACAATAATGAAACAATAACCATATATGAAAGTGCAGAAAACATCTATAACAATTTTTTTTTCTGGTAGAATATTTATAATGCTCAGAATCAACTGAAAAATCACTACCAACTTCAAGAGAAATTACAGTAGTACAAACAGACAAATATAGTAGGGGAAAACTCTTCTTATTAGTAAGAAATATTTCCTCCTGTGGTATATTAAGGGAGATTATTAGTGATCAGAAAATTCAGGTAGGCTTCCACTGGCAGAATACAGCAGCCTACATACATTAATTGTCTACAGAGCAATGAATGATCTTTATTCTGATTTACTTCTGGTATAATGGAGAACATAGTGATGCACTTTTTCTCAAGTGAAATCCACAAGATTTCTTCTTTGTTACATCCTCTGATCAGTTTGCAGATACACTTCGCCTTTTTTTTCCCCTTGATAAGTGAGAGGGATTAAATAGAGATAGAGTTTAGTGTAGTAAGGGAGACCATGAGCTTTGAATTCATGTATACCTGGCTTTGATAATCAGCACTGCTTCCTACTTAACTGTGAACATATATAAGTTACTTCTCTGATGTTCAATTTCCTCACTTAAGTAAATACACGGTGCAAGAATTAAATGAGATAAAATGTATAAATCTTGTAGCATGGTGTTTGGAAAAGACAAGTTCCCTGAGGAATAATCATTGTTACAGAATGTAGAAGAAGTTTAGGTCATTTGGAAATGTGAAAAGTCACTAAACAAATAAGCTCTACTTGAATAAATGGAAAACTACATCTGTTTTCTGTAGAATAACTCAACATCACAAAAGGTGTTCTTTCTTAAGTAAATATTTAATGCAATCCCAATAAAAATAGAAAATTTTAAAACTAGATGAGCTGATTCAAAAATTCACATAGAAAAATATTACATGGAGAAGGTCAGAATTTTTCTAAAAAAAAAATAGAGTAATAATGGACAGGGGGGACTAGCTATGCCTAGCGTCAAAATATATAATAGAACTACAATAAATAACTTTGTTATGGCATATAGATACACAGTTTATCTGAAAGATAGAACACAAAGTCCAGAATATGACTGTATGTGTGAATATAATACAAGTTTGGAATATGAAAAGTTCACATTTTAAATTAGAGGGAAATAGATAAAGTAATCAAAAATGACATTGGGTCCACCATTTGAGGAAAACATGATTTTTTTTTTTTTAAATATTTTATTTATTTATTTGAGAGAGAATGAGATAGAGAGAGAGCATGAGAGGGGGGAGGGTCAGAGGGAGAAGCAGACTCCCCGCCGAGCAGGGAGCCCGATGCGGGACTCGATCCAGGGACTCCAGGATCATGACCTGAGCCGAAGGCAGTCGCTTAACCAACTGAGCCACCCAGGCGCCCTGAGGAAAACATGATTTTGAGGGGAAAAGTTTGATCTTTATTTTCCATATTCTAAAGCAAATCTTATTTCCTATATACCAAAATAAATCCTAGAACAGTTATGTTGATTGGAAAATAAACCACAAAAAAAATTTTTTTTTAAGATTTTATTTATTTATTTGACAGAGAGAGACACAGCAAGAGAAGGAACACAAGCACGGGGAGTGAGAGAGGGAGAAGCAGGCTTCCCGCTGAGCAGGGAGCCCGATGCGGGGCTCGATCCCAGGACCCTGGGATCATGACCTGAGCTGAAGGCAGACGCTTACCGACTGAGACACCCAGGCGCCCCAACCATAACAATTTTTTAAAAATTACTTATAAAAATATTATTTAAAAGATAATTTTAGACTGATTTATAAAGACCAAATAGGGGTGGCTGGGTGTCTCAGTTGGTTGAGCAGCGGACTCTTGGTTTTGGCACAGGTCATGATCTTGGGGTCGTGAGATCAAGCCCCATGTTGGGCTTCACACTCAGCAGGGAATCATCTTGAGATTCTCTCCCTCTGCCCTCCCCTAGTTGCACATGCACGCACTCTCTCTGTCTCAAATAAATAAATAAATCTTTAAAAAAAAGACCAAATACTCTTGGCTTTTGAAGTAAGACATAGAACATTGAAACCATGAAGGAAAAAAATCTAAATTTGACTATATAAAAAAATTTTAAAGTCAAAGACTATGAGTCTGGGGTAAAAGGAAATACTTATGTTCAGTACTCTTTTCTAATCTTTATTTATTTACTTTTACTATAAACATGTATTACTTTTAAAATAAAAAGTAGTTATAATAATATATTTTTAATGTGGCTTAGAAGTTAACTCTTCATACTTTCCTAATTAACAAAATTTAATAGCTCAAAAAAATGTTAGTTTTGATGACTAACAGTGATATTTTATATCTTGAATAATCTTTCTGTTCTTTAAAAGGAGGTAAGTATTTCATACATGTCTTTTAGTTTTTAATGTTTATATAAACTTTTTTAGCAAACGTTAATCTCAAACTGAGGGATTTCTTTTTGCAGGGGTAAAAATAGAAGAATTGGCATAACTAAAGAGTAGCATATAATAGAAGATAATAATCCTATATTATGTGGTAAAGAACTGAGGAGGAATGATGTAGTGAAATATGGGGAAGAAAACAATAAATTGAACAGGCAATGTAAGGGAAGTTTTCCAATTTTAATAGAATGTTGTACATGTAGTTGGAAGAAACATGAGAACTTTAGTGATCAATGGTCAGGAGAAATCACTTTCTTTTAAGAATAAAGTAGAACATACAGCAAGTTGTATGAAGACTACTGATAATTAATGATGAGTTGGCCATTCTAAAGTAAATAAGAAAAACAACAAAGAGAAAGGGGAATCTAAGTATTTCTGTTCAGATTGTGTATGTCTTACTGTTGAATTACAATAAATGATGTATGGCTGTGACATGCAGCAAGCAGCTAGAGTAAGTCCCCCCAAATTCTAGATCAAGTGTTGTCAATTTAAAGATTTGACAAATTTATAAATGTATTTTTAACTGATATAAAGTGGGCTAGACAACCATGCACTGCATGGCACTATCATGCAAAATGAAAAGTGCCCTATTTTCCACATGACAAAGAAAACAACAGTTACGACACTTTGAACAGAGTGCAAATATACTTTGTTTTATTTGAAACTTTATCAAGACTTTTATTCTATTTTGGAAAATGGCATCACCCAAAGGTAATGCCACTCATGATGTCTGAGACACCAGTACAACACACCCGTATCTGTCAGCCTGCCTTTCTGGTTGTGTGTTCCTAGTGGCTGTATGTTCCAGGGGTTGTACAAAGAGGGGAAGACATATGAATACTCCACTCTGTCTTGTAGCATGGTCCTGATGCAAAACTTGCACTTTGAAACACATATTTCTTTAAAAGTTACTTTCCTTTTATCTCTTTTATTTTACATATAGAAAATTTGGTTGATATATATATATTTAAAAAGGTATATATAAGTAGGTAATACAATACTAAACATGATTTTTTTTTTTTTTTCTAGGACAGTTAAGGATGATTGCAAGCTTTGGCTTTTAAAGAGGATATTGGAATGGACCAAGTTGAGAACTATAACTCTAGATCAAATCTGAAATGATCTGTCTATTCCTACTAAAGAAGGCTCATGGTCAAGTGTATTCTATATTGATGTTACTCTGCATCAGCCTCCTTGAAAGTTCTAAATTTCAATCCTCATGTAGATATAAAAGTAAATAAGGATCTCAGGAATACAAGGTAAACATGGACTAGTTATTCACATGGTCCTCCTAGAGTATTTGCTATACTTACCAACATTTATAGCCAATACATACATATGACAGTTAATTCATCATTAGCATTATTTCTGTATATAATGCAAATAATATACAAATAACACTAGCATAGATTGCTTTGTGTTCTAGAAAATTACATCTTTTCCTAAATTGTAAAAAGCTAAATATCACAACAGAGATTTTTTTTAAAAAGTTGTGTTCCATTTGTTACATGGATTAGATTTCTTCAATATTTTATAGCTATACGATGTCATCATATTTTTAAAAATAATAAAGCAACCATGTGTTCTAAATAGATGGATAATGCCAATCTATTTTGTTGGAAAGGACACAGAAATGAGATTCATATTATAAGAGCTATATATTTTCAAGAGGCTCATCTCATAAATAACTTGCCTGTTGTGCATTGCAATTGATACTGTAGACATATCAAGCACTAACCTATTGTTCATTATAGACCCATTTTGTCATTTTGATGGTACAGATTCAAGTATGGCAATCTTCCTTCCTCTCTCTGCTTCACTAGCTACATGACTTCCCTTGGCTAAAACCATACCAAAACATACACTTGAATGTCATAAGTTATGACTGCCTAGGAGCTGAATGGGAATCCTATTAACTAACCTATGAAATTAGAGAATTATAAATCTTGATGAGTACAGGTTGGGCTGTATGCATAGCTTACCATATTAAAAAGGTATCTTTTTAACATGTTCAGATAAGTCCAAGTGAACATAATTTAAACACATGGAAACATACTGATAAATTGATTGAAACTAAAGACTTGATATCAACTCCAATAATTCTATAACCTGCTAAAACTCATCTGGAAAATATTATGACCACTCAGCAGGGCATCTTGGGAAGAATTAACTATTTTCTACATGTAAGAAGAAAACATCACAGTAGTTTTTAAAAACCATTAGATATATGATTTATGTTCAAGGACAAATTTTAAATAAAAAGGGCTGAATATTAACTGTTAGAATATAAGGGGGCAGAAGAATAAATGGAAATCTAAATGAAAAGGATTTGAGAAAACAAACAGTTAAGCTTTACCAAGAAATTCAAACCCTGAAAGTCACAATTATTTAGATTATGGAAACCTAATAATTTTCCTAATTTTTCCCTCTCTAGTCCAAACCTCTCCTCTCAACTCCAGACTTGTATGCCTAGCCAAGTAGAAACCTCCACTTTGATACCTAATAGGCATTTTAAACTTGATATCCAAAACTGAGCTCCTGCCTTGCCACCACAAAATTGTTCTTCACGCCATTTTCTCCTTCTCAGAATATGAAAAGTTCCTCTTGCAGTGGCTAAAAAAATCTTGGAGCCATCATGACTCTTCTAATCCATCCCTCAACTCTGGTCAGCTCTGCTTTAAAAACATGCAGAATCTCGCCATTTCTCACAGCCTCTACACTTACCACTCTGGTCCAAGCCACTACCATATTTTGCCTGGATTATTGCAGTAGCCTCCCACCTGTTCTCTCTGTTTACACTCTTGTTCCCCTCCAATCTATTCTCCACACAGAAGCCAAAAGATAACAGTTGAAAAGTAATTCAGGTCATGACATTACTGTGCAAAACTCTTCAATGCCATCCCATATTACTCAGAAAAAAAAAAAAAAAAAGCCAAATCCTTCTGAAGATAGCTCTACCTCATCTGCCCTCACCTACTCTCCAGGGCCTATCCACTCATCTTCAGTTTGAGTTGCTGTTTCTTGAACACTTGAGTCCCTCTCAGCTCTTCTACCCTGCTTTTGCTTTTTCGTCTTCCTAAAATATTCTTCTCCCAGGTGTCTACTGGTGTAGTCTCTCCATCAGATCTTTATTGAAAGCCTTCTCTGGCTACCCTATTAAAATTCGCTATTTTTTTCCAAGTTTCCCATCTACCTTCTATGATGTATTTTTCTCCTTAGCACCTATCAGTATCTAACATACTCTATATTTTATTTATATTTTATTTTGTTTATTTTATTTTTCTTTTCTCACTAGGATATGAGTCACAACAGGGAAGAGAATTTTGCCTCTGATTTGCTTGTGTCCCCTGGATCTAACAGTATCTATCATGGAAGACTATCCTGTGACCTGGGTGAATGTTGAAGAGCTTTTACTACTTGGGAATCACCTGCCTTTGTTACATAGAAGGGAGGACCTCTGTTTCTGGTCATATACTCTCATCAATCCCCCTTTTTTAAAAATCTCATAACCTTTTAAAGGGCCTACAAAACTGTTTAAGTCCTGAAAAATGTGACAAGATTCACACTGCAGAAAGAAAGCTGCAATGTCAAAATTAATAAATGTTTAAATAAGTGTCTACATGATATGACAGCAACTCAAATCATGCCACTGTATATACATATAATGAAGCTCCAATCATAGAAATGAAATAAATAATTTTAGCAAACTCAAGATTATGAAAATTATAAAACATCCTTTAATTTTCTTTCCTTTAGGCAAGTGAAACATTAATGTGGGAAATGGTACAATTTTGCTTGCTTTATGTTTTTGTGGGGCACAGAAAGATAAGATGGGGGTCTTAAGGTGCTGTGTTTTTGCTGTCCATGCCTTCAAATTCTCAGCACAGTCAGCTATATCTTTACTATTCCATTCCTCTCATTTTCAGTTCTAATAATAATGTTTGGTATATTGTTCCTTGCACGTATTGACCCTCAACTCTTCTGGGCCAGCTGACTCCTATTCCATTCTTTAAAATCTTGCTCAGGCATCCTCTTTCCCAAACAGTTTTTCTAATTGACGCCCTGCCCAGCTCTAAGAAAATAGGACCAATTTGCTTATTTTTATCTCACTAGAATCCTTACCTCAGCTTACAGTCCCTACAAACTCGGGATTTTGCCTCCATCTCCAAATTCATTCCCTACCACTTTATTCCTGATTTATTATGCTCAATGTCTCTGGTCAGCCTTCTGCAGACTAACTAATTCTAATTTAAGAAACTTGGTCCTTCATGGTCTTCCCCCTAGAATGCTGTGTTGATGGATATTGGAATGGCTGGTTCCTCAGGTCTCAGCATGAATGGCCCCATTTTAGGGCATTTTTTTCTGATTACTTAATCTAAAGTAGTTTTTCTAGCTTCATCTCTGAGAAGCATAGTGTTTTATTTTCCTCATAGTACTTATTACTCTCGGATGTAAATTTTTTGGTGTGTGTATTCCCTATATACCTCTTCCTACCCCAGTATAGAATATAGTCACTATAAAAAAATAAAAAAAAAAAGAATATAGTCACTATAAACCAGAAACTTTGTCCTGATCCCTATTTTAAGACCCAACACCTAATAGGTGATAAATAAATACTTGTTGAATAAATGCAAGAATGTATTTACCAGTATAATTTATAAGTGTACATATCCTTTTCACAAATAAGTAAGTTTCTTGAATGCAGAAAGGCTATGGCTTACTCCTCTTTATGCCCAGTGTCTACCCAGGATAAATTAACCATTTAGTAATTGTTTTTCAAATGAATGAATCATTATTAACACCTTTGCCAGAGCCCTTATTTTCAAAACCCTGAAAACTAGATTTTACAAAATATTCATATGAAACCTCAAAATAAATCTCTGAGAAATCAGACACATGAAGTTCAAATGTTGCCTTAAATGACTAAGGCATTGGGCAGAAACAGTAATGACCCATAACATATTTTATTGCTCCTCTATATTTACCAGTCCTCTTGTAGTTAGATGGAACCATATCACTTGCTCTGGTCAATGCCATCATTTACTTTGAGCTAAGGCAATGAAAATGCTGTGTGCAATTCTGTGATCGACCTTTTTGGGAAATGAGTAGGCCATGTATTGAGACGGCCAACACACAAGATCAAGATTGAGGCAGTCTGAATTACAGAAATGTCACATGGAGGACAGCTGATCAATAGAGTTGTCTGTATCTCCAGAAGAATTTTAGTGAGCAAGAAGAAATTTTGTCATATTAAACCACTAATATTTTGAATTTATTATTCCTGCAGCAGAATATAACTTATTCTAAGAGACAAACATCCTTCTATTCACAACACACACATAATATGGTGTTTTTTGTTGTAAAAAAAAAATACTACATTTATACTCTAACTTAAATTGCATGAATTTATCAGTTCTGTGCATTAATATGTCTCATGGGTTCAAGTATATAGGAAAACTAGGAGATGAGCATCCATCTTAAGTGAGGTGGGGTAATCCTGCCTATTTCCATCACAGCTGTGACTCAAATGCACTGTATTTTGCTTTACCACAGACCTATTTAAAAAGCCAAAATCACAGATTAAGATCAGGCTCTCTTAGCTACCTAGAGAGAATGTATTATAGTAGAAGATTACTAATCTTTCACCTGGGACACCTCAAGCCTTTTAGGATCTGATATAAAAGATCAAAATGAGGAGTATGTTGATTTCAATTTTACCATTCTTTAGATCAATCCTCTCAGATCTATTTCTCATTAGCGGAAGACAGCATATCAAGTACCATGTAAATAAAAATCACATTGAATAGAGATCACCATCCAACTAATTTGGCTGGGAATTTCCTGAACTTTGGAGAACAGGGTGTAAACATCAATTACTTTTGACTAATAAAAGGCTTTATTTTGGGGAAAAATAGAATAAAAGAGAAAATTTTAAGTACAGAATACATTTTACTGATATTAGACACTACAAAAATAGCAAGGCTGAACAAATGATATAAAACCCACAATCAAGTTGAAATAGAAAAAATGGCATATCTTTATGTTTTTTCCTATTACAAAATATGAAAAAAAAATCTTTCCTATCACTCACTATCATCATGGCATTTAAACATAAGTGTCAGACTTTGAATTTAGTTTAAAAAAAATAAAATTAATCATAATATCAACATTTTAAAGCATTCCTTAAACTGTTTTTTTTTTTTTTTGCTAAAAAGCTTTCTCAGTCCCTTTCAGCAGAGTGTCATAGTCTGAAATGTAATAAAGCATAATTTGAATTCTTATGAAGTGAATGAAAATGAGGAATATTTTTAAAATAGAGATCTTAATTCCTCCACTCTTACATTTGTTCTTTAGTTGGCACAGTTTTTTGTGCTCTTCTCTTGGGCACAGTTTGAGGAGGTCTAAGTGGCTATTTGGGCCTACTTTAAGACTGCCAGATTGTTGGATGGAGTTTTTATATATTCACAAAGCTGAAAGGAACCCATATAAAGTTTTGAATCTGCTTTAAGAATATCATGGTGTTTGAGGAGGTTCCAAGATTGAGGCATAGAAGATCCTGAACTCACCTCCTCCCACAGACACACCAAATCTACAGATACATATGAATCATTTCCCTCTGAAAAAGATCTGAAAACTAGATGAACTACTCTCCACGACAAAGGATTAAAGGACCACACTGAGAAGGGTATGAGAGGCAGAGACACAATCTAGGCAAAAAACCCTATTGCTGGCACTGGGGCCCACAGTAGGGAGAAGTCTCACCAGTGGAGCTTCTCCTGTAGGAGCAAGGGGTTGATGCCCCATATTAGGCATCCTAACCCTTGGAATCTGTACTGGAGAGATGAGCTTCCAAAAATGTCTGACTTAGAAAACCAATGGGTTGATATCCTATGGACTTGAAGTGCTATAGGAAACTGATTCCCCTTTTAAAGAGCTCACATATGGCCTGACTCAGCTGGGGATCCAGAACAAAAGCACCACTTTGAAAAGCCCCTAGACTGTATTTGAAGGAGATTTGTTTGTTGATTTGGGGGCATCTGCTGGATGAGCAGGAGACAACGGGGGCTCTCTCCAGAGATGGAGGCACTGGTGGATGCCAATTGTGTGCTCTTCACCTACCCTGCTAGTACAGGCAGGTGTACTTAGACAAAGCACTTCCTACTTTCTTGCTAGGAAGGGTGGAGGCAAGCAGTCATTGTCCTGTCCTGCTGCCTTGCTGAAGCAGGAGAACATGGGCAGTTGCAGTCATCCCCTGCTCCTGGGCTGGGGTGGTTGAGCACAAATGGTCATGGCATTCTCCTACCCCAAAACTGGGGTGAGCACATGCATACAGAAAGAGCACTTGCCAGCAACACTGTTGAAGCTTGTGAGCATGTGCAGCCAAGGCATTTTCCTGTTGCCCTCTGGTGATGATGAGCATGCCCTGCTCCCAGATGCCCTGCTAAACTCTACAGACATGCACAAACCACACACGGGATGCTCTGTGTTCACCTGGCCCTGGTGGCAAAGAGGGCTGACATTCCTGAGCTCCAAGGGACTATAACATTTTGAAAAAAGTCTTGGCAGGACAACACACCCAGGCTACTACACAGATAGGAGACTGAAATATGCCCCCAGTCTTCTTATGAGAAAGGCCTGGTTACTTATCCTGAAGCTTCAGCCTGACAGACAGGCTTCAGGTTTCCCACACATCAAGATGGAAAGAGGTAGCTGTTTCACCTAATACATAGAAACAAACACAGTTAGAGTCAAGCAGAATGAAGAAACAGAAATATGTTCCAAATGAAAGCATAAGACCAAACCTCAGAAAAAGATCTTAATGATAAAGATAAGTAATCAACCTGATAAAGAATTCAAATGTCATAAACATGCTCACCAAACTTGGGAGAAGAATGGATGAACACAGTGAGAATTTCAGCAAAGAGAACATGTATTTTTTTTAAAGTACCAAACAAAAAGTCACAGAAATAAAGAACATAATAATTACAATAAAAAATAACTAGAAGGGTTCAACAGCAGACAGGATCAAACAGAGGAACGAATCAGTGAACTGGAAAACAAAATACTGGACTTCACCCAAAGCAGGAAAAAGAAAAAAAGAATTAAAAACAAAAACAAAAACAAAAACTAAAGATGACTTAACACACCAATAGAAAAACATCAAGCAGAATAACATTCTCATTATAAGGATCCCAGAAGGAGAAGAGAGAGAAAACGGCAGAAAAATTATTTAAAGAAATAATGGCTGAAAACTTCCCCAATACAGGGAAGGAAACGGACATTCAAGCCCAGAGCATTCCAAATAAAATGTACCCAAAGAGATTTACACCAAGACACATAATTAAAATGTCAAAACTTAAAAAAAAGAGAGAGAATCTTAAAAACAAGAGAAAAACAAATTGTTGCATACAAGGGAAGTCCCTAAGGCTATTGCCAAATTTTTCAGCAGAAACTCTGCAGGCCAGAAGCGAGTGGCATGCCACATTCAAGCTTCTAAAATGAAACATTTCCACCCAAAAATACTCTACTCTGCAAATTATTCAAATTGAAGAGGAGATAAAGAATTTTTCAGATAAGCCAAAGCTAAAGGAGTTCATCAACACTCAACTGGTTGTGTAAAAAATGTTTAAATGGACTTCTTTAAGCTAAAAATAAATAGTATGAATTAACAACAAGAAAACACACAAAAATAAAAAGTTCAGTGGAAAAGGTGAATATACAGTAAAAATGGTGGAGAGGTCACTCATAAAGCTAGTATGAAGGTTAAAAGACAAAATAAGCAAAATTAAAACTGTAATAATTAATTAAAGGATATATAAAATAAAAAGAGGTAAAATATGACACCAAAAATATAAAATGTGGGTGGGGAGAGGGAGGAGTAAAAATGTAGAGTTTTGAAATGTGTTCAAATTTAAGCTGCTATCCACTTAAAACAGATTGCTATATACATGGGATGTTATATGTGAACCTCACAGTAACCGCAAAGCAAACATTTATAGTAAATACACAAAAGAAAGTAAGAAAGTAATCTAAACATACCACTAAAGAAGGACATCATACCACAAAGGAAGAGAAAAAGAGAAGAAAGAAACAGAGAGTAGCTGTAAACTGATAGTAGTACAATAATACTAGGGGACTTTAATATCCCACTTACATCAATGGGTAGATCATCAAGACAGAAAATCAGTAAGAAAACATTGACCTTAAATGACAAATTGGATTAGATGGACTTAATAGATACATAGAGAACATTCCATTCAAAAGCAGCAAAATACAAATTCTTCTCAAGTGTACATGGAACATTCTCCAGGATAGATTACATGTTAGGCCACAAAACAAGTCTCAATAAATTCAAGAAGACTGAAGTCATATCAAGCATCTTTTCTGAACACAAAGGTATGAAATTAGAAATCAAATGAAAAAACTGGAAAACTCACAAATGTAGAAATTAAGTAACATGCTACCCAACAACTACTGGGTCACTGAAAAAATCAAAGGGTGAATTTAAAATAAGTAAAGACAAATGAAAACAAAAAAGATGTACCAAAATCTATGGGATGCAGCCAAAAGCAGTTCTAAGAGGGAAGTACCTAGCAATATAGGCCTAACTCAAAGAGCAAGAAAATCTCAAACAATCTAACTTTACACCTAAAGGAACTAAAAAAAGCAGAACAAATGAAGCCCAAAATTACTAGAAGGAAATAATAAGATCAGAGTAGGAAGAAATTAAATGAGACTAAAAGGACAATAGAAAAGATCAATGAAACTAAGAACTGGCTCTTTGAAAAAATAAACAAATTGACAAACCTTTAGTTTGACTCACTAAGAAAAAAAGAGAGAGTTCAAATATATAAAATCAGAAATAAAAGAGAAGGAGTTACAACTGATACCAAGAAATACAAAGGATTATAAAAGACTGCTATGAGCAAATATACACCAACAAACCAGACAACCTAGAAGAAATGGATAAATTTATAGAAATATACAGTGTTCCAAGACTGAATCAGGAAGAAGTAAAAATCTGAATAGACCAATTACTAATAAGGAAATTGAATCAGGAATCAAAAACTTTCCAACAAACCAAAGTCCAGGACCAGAGAGCTTCACTGGTAAATTCTACTAAACATTCAAAGAAGATTTAATACTTGTCCTT
The DNA here is from genome assembly GCF_964656455.1 of Halichoerus grypus. Classification (NCBI taxonomy): domain Eukaryota; kingdom Metazoa; phylum Chordata; class Mammalia; order Carnivora; family Phocidae; genus Halichoerus; species Halichoerus grypus. The sequence continues at coordinate 90,336,727 of NC_135712.1, forward strand.
CTCAAATTCTTCACAAAAAATTGCAGAAAAGGGAATGCTCCCAAACTTATTTTATGAGGCCAGCATTACCCTGATACCAAAACCAGATGAGTTCACAACACAGAAAAGAAAATTACAGGCCAATATTCCTGATGATCAAAGAAGCAAAAATCCTCAGCAAAATTTTAGCAAACCAAATTCAATAATACATGAAAAGGAACATTCCAGGGATGCAAGATTAGTCCAGGGATGCATGAAAGGTTTTAGCATTTGTAAATCAATTAACACATAATTTGTAAATCAAGACACATAATTAAAATGTCCACATGCACCACATTAACAAAATTAGAGATAAAATCATATGATCATTTCAATAGATGTAGAAAAAGCATTTAATAAAATTAAACATCCATTTATGATAAAACTCTCAACAAAGTGGATAGAGAATGGACTTCAATATGATAAAGGTCATATAGGACAAATCCACAGCTAATATCATATTCAAAAGTAAAAAGCTAAAAGCTCTTCTTCTAAGATCAGAAACAAGACAGGAATGCCCCATATTCAATATTATTGGAAGTCCTAGTCACAGCGCTTAGGCAAGAAAAAGAAACAAAAGTCATACAAATTGGAAAAGAAGAAATAAAACTGTCACTATTTGCAGATTGCATGATATTATACATAGAAAACCCTAAAGACTCCACCAAAAAACTATTAAAACTAATAAATGAATTCAGTAAAGTTGCAGGATACAAAATCAATTAATTAATATAAAAAACTATTGTATTTCTATACACTAACAATGAAATATCAGAAAGAGAAATCCAAAAAACAATTCCATTTACAATTGCATCAAAAAGAATAAAATACCTAGGAATAAATTTAACCAAGTAGGTTAAAAGCATGTATACTGAAAAATATAAAGATATTGATGAAAGAAATGAAAGAAAACACAAATAAATGAAAAGATATTTCATGCTTATGGATTAGAAGAATTAATATTGTTAAAAGACCTATTCTACCCAAAACAATCTACAGATTCCTTGCAATCTCTATCAAAATTCCAATGGCATCTTTCACAAAAGTAGAACAAATAATTCTAAAACTTGTATGGAACCACAAAAGACAGGGAACATTGAAAGCAATCTTAAGAAAGAACAAAATAAGAGGTATCGTGTTCCTGGATTTAAAACTATACTACAAAGTTATAGTAATCAAAATAGTATATTCGAGCATAGAAAGAGACACATAGATCAATGGAACATAATAGAGAACCCAAAAATAAACCCATGCATATATGGTCAAGGAATTTATGAAAATAGAACCAAAAATATACAATGGGAAAAGGACAATCTCTTAAATAAATGATGTTAGTTGTGTATTGGTGGTGTAGTAGTAAACATAGCTGTCTTCCAATAAATGGTTTTGGGAAAACTGAACAGCTACCTGCAAAAGAATGAAAATGAACCACTATCTTATACCTTACATAAAAATCTCAAAATGGATTAAAGACCTAAATTTAAGACCTGAAACCATAAAACTCCTAGAAGAAAACACAGGCAGTAAGCTCCTTGACATTGGTCTTAGAGATGTTTTTTGGATCTGACTCCAAAGTTAAGGGCAACAAATGCAAAAATAAACAAATGGAACTACATCAAACTAAAAAGCTTCTGGATGGCCAAGGAAACCATCAACAAAATGAAAAGACAACCTATTGAATGGGAGAAGATATTTGCAAATCATATATCCAATAAGGGGTTAATATCTAAAATATATAAAGAACTCCTACAACTCAATAACAAAAAACCCCAAAGAATCTGATTACAAAATGGGCAGAGGGTCTAAACAGACATTTTTCCAAAGAAGGCATACAAATGTCCAACAGACACATGAAAAGCTGCACAACATCACTAATCTCCAGGGAAACGAAAATCAAAACCGTAATGGGGTATCACCTTACACCAATGGATGGTCATTGTCAAAAAGAAAAAATGTTAACTGCTGTTGAGAACATGTAGAAAAGGGAGCCCTCATTCACTGTTGGTGTGAATGTTAACTGGTACAGCTACTATGGAAAACAGTATGGAGGTTCCTCAAAAAATTAAAAATAGAATTAACATATGATGCAGCAATACTCCTGGATATTTATCCAAAGAAAATAAAAACACTAATTTAAAAAGATATATGCACACCTGTGTTTACTGCAAATACACCTGTATTTTCAAAGCCAAGGTATGGAAGCAACCGAAGTATCCACTGATAGGTGAATGAGTAAAGAATTCTTACATATATGTAATGGAATACTACTCAGCCATAAAAAGGAATGAAATCTTGCCATTTTCCACAACATGGATTAGTCTTAGGGGTATTATGCTAAGTGATATAAGTCAGACAGAGAAAGACAAATACTGCATGATTTCACTTATATGTGGAATCTAAAAACAAAACAAGCCAACAAAACAAAATAAAACCCACATTCATAGATACAGAGAGCAAATTGATGATTACCAGTGGGGAGAAAGACTGGGGAAAATGAAATGGGTGAAGGAGATCAAGAAATACAAACTTCCATTTATCAAATAAATAAGTCATGGGGATGTAATGTACAGCCTGGGGAATATAGTCAATAATATGATGACAAATAATAACTAGACTTATTGAGGTGTTAATTTCATTGTTGTAAGGCATGTTGCAGATTACATGAGCCAGTTTAGGTGGATGTATCATTTATGTTATCTAATTTTAATAACACTAACAGTCACAGGGAGCCAGTGGCTTCAAAAGATTCCTGCAAATAAATCACAGATTGAAGATGTTACAGGTACCAATAAGTCACAAAAAGGACAAAGCTGAAACTTTTTGTGTGTGTATGTGTTAAGAATGAGCTCAAAGCCAACTAAATTCCAACGTGGAAACCATGACAATTTAATCCTATCTGACAAGAATTCAGTCTTCAGGGCGCCTGGGTGGCTCAGTCGGTTAAGCGACTGCCTTCAGCTCAGGTCATGATCCTGGAGTCCCTGGATCGAGTCCCACGTCGGGCTCCCTGCTCAGCAGGGAGTCTGCTTCTCCCTCTGACCTTCCCCCTCTCATGTGCTCTCTCTCTCTCTCTCTCTCTCTCATTCAAGCTCTCTCAAATAAATAAATAAAATCTTAAAAAAAAAAAAAAAAAGATTTCAGTCTTCAGAACTGTCAAGAAGACTATTATATGGTTTAAAATATGTTATGATAACATTGAACTTCTCCTTAAATGTGTACTTTGGTATCTTTGTAAATCATCTTTTTTTAGCTCTAACAGTCATTAAAATTAAATATTAAATGATCTTAGAAACAGTCTTCCAAATCTCTGGATAACAAAATGTAAAACTAATATCTTAAAAATAATAAGGCCTGTTTAAGCATACAGCTTTAAATTTAAAAGATGTGTTTAAAAAGATGAATAAGCACCCAAAACTAATGTAACATTATGTGTCAACTATACTTCAACAAAAAAAAATTAAAAAGATGAATAAGATAACCATTACTTTAAAGTGCTGTTTCATCTTCAAAATTTCCATCTTCTGTGTATTTTTATAATATATAATCCATTAATACCATGGTATATGGAATATAATTTAGAGATATATTCATGAATTGAGAGTTCTTGCTTCAAAAATTCACCGAACAGGTGAATATAATCAAAAAAGTAAAGTAACTATAGTCTGGAGCTGCACTGTCCAGTAAGTAGCCACTCTCCACATTAGACTATTGAGTACTGAAATGTGACCTGTGTTATGGAAGAACTTTACTTTTTATTTTATTTAGTTTTAGTTGATTTAAAGTTTTAAAAGTGAAGCAGTGTCAAGCATTGTTTTCTGACGCAACTGTATTATTTTTGCAGGACCTCTTTATTCTGTTGGAAATGTAGCATCTGAATTGAGATGTTCTATAAGTATAAAAGTATTTTAATGAGTGAAAAATGCATAATGTTCCATTAATAATTTATGTTGATTCCATCTAAAATTGATGATATTTTTGTTGAATGGAATATTAGGCTAAATAAAATAATTTTTTAAATTAATTTTGTCTTTTTTTTAACTTTTCTTTAATGTGGCCACTATAAAATTTAAAATTACATGTATGACTGCATTATATTTCTATTGGACATCTGGTCCAGAAGGAAAGTAGTGAATAGGAGGTTTCTAAAGGGAATAAAGATTAGGTTTATAAGTTTTGTAAGATTCAAGACTAGAATAATAGATCAATTTTTTAACCTATAAAAGGTATACATATACACACAAATTTAACATAAGGTGAAGATATTTTTTATTGGGATTTAGTGAACTTACTGCAACTAGTGACGTATAGAGTCGACTCCCATGATACTACATTGCAATTACCCAATTTTAATTCTATTTCAGAAAAACAGATTTTTTGCTTCTATGTAAAAACTGGACCAAAAGCAAAGGACAAGAATGAGAAAAGAAAAAGAATATAGCAAGTTGATCTTTTTAAGAGAATAATAGAAAACAACAAATTTGGGTTCTTGATCATATGATTCCATTTTCAAAAAGAAAACTAGTAACTTATCCTCTCCTCTTAAAAATAGCAGATGATCTGGGCCAGCCACAGAAAAGCTCTTCTTTAAGAAAACCCACTGATTCAGTCTTTGCATACTAATGGGTTAACAAAGTAAAATAATTGGTAGTTTTCTCATACAAAACAAATATCCAGTTAGAAAATTTACCAGTAGAATGCATACATAGCATGAAAATCCATCTTTCTACATGGCTTTATTTTCAATCTCCCCTGCCCCCAGCTGCTCTGTATCTGAAAGATCCCTCTTACTGGACTCCAGCAACAAACAGAGAAGAGGTAACCCATAAGGTAGGTGATTGCAGGTAAATAGAGCACACCTTAGTATGGATGCATAACTAAGCTTAAACAACAGGATTTTGGTTGCTTACTTTTAAGCATTTCATCATAGAATTCTATTTTTATAATTATCCCCTAACATGAAATCCCACATGAGAAATTTCTTTTGAAAAAATTAGTGCTTAGAGTAACTTTGATTTCTCTGAAGAATTGTCATGTTTTACATCCCTTCTGATAATAAGAAATAACTAACTAACTCTTGGTAGAGTTTCCAAATCAGAGCACAAATCATCAACTCTAGAAATGTTTCGAGATTAGGTTTTTTATCTTTTCCAGGCCTTCTCTTTTCTCTAGACTTGATTCATTGTTTATATCTGACTATAATTTTATTGTATATACTCTCATAACTTGTCACAAATACTTTCTAGAAAATGGAAGGGTAAAAATATGTAAGTTTATTAAATATGTAGTTAATTACCTTTCTAAATAGCACAATTATATAAATTATGATAAAATGTTATTAAGAAAACATGTGGATAGTACTCATTCGAATGCAGAATAGCCTGGGACTAGGGAAAAGTTACACATGCCTGATGTGGTCCCTTTAAACATCTTCTAGAAAATAAACCCAAATATGAACTGTAGACTATAAACTGTCTACTTTGGTAAATATTACAGATTGGCTTTAAAACAGAAGGGTCAAAAATATACTCTGAAAAACATATTTCTTATTGACTTTAAAGGGAAAACACTATCTAGTTAAGCAATCATTTTATTTATGTTAAAAGGGAATAATGCGTATTTCTTAAAGCTTTTTTCATTTGAAGTCAAAAACTTAACTCTAGCCATAACTAAATGACAAAAAATCATTACATAATCTTTTCTGCCAGAAAAAAATGCTGCAAATTATAATGATATTAACACAAATCTTTTTTAATAACTTACTTCTGTTTGAGTATGTTACATAGTCTCTTAAGAGAACTGAGTCTTCTAGAAAAGGTACCGCTTTGCAAAGCTCAAATGCAAGAAGCTAGCAAATACCAGGATGGAAATTAATATTTCTCTTGGATATGTCTCTTCTCAGGAATATCCCTCAGCTCTTCAGAGAAGTTTCTAAATGGTGACTTTGTCGATACATAAATCAGTTGAGAAATACAACTTGTCTTGTATTTGGAAAATTTTTCTAAGAAAAATAATTAAATCTATAGTCCTAATTGTTCTGTTAGATAAAATGGGTGGGTATGTGAGTAATCAATAGCCAGTATAAGATCTCTCACCCTAATCTCTGTTTGTGGCAATAATTGAACACCTGTAATTAAATTCAAAACAGGTGAAGTATCAAAAGGCAAAATTAAAGAAACTACAAAATTGCTTTTCCCTTGACTTTACAAAAGAACAACCTTCAACTGAGTTTAAAAACAGATTTCACAGCCCACTCCATACATAAAATCAATAGTAATCCTTTCTTTAATATTGTATATATTTTAATTCAAAGAGTTGTCTTTCATCACTATTTTCATGTTTATCTAATGCTTATGAACACCAACCTTTTCACTCATCATATGCTACACAGGAAACAGAATAATGCAAATCATTAAGGTATGATAAATTCAGAAATCGCTACTCAGTTTAAAATAAATTACTGTTGTCATGCATTATGGTTCCAGTACCCAAGGCATTTCTCCAGAGGATCGAGGGCTTTTTGTGCTACTGCAATTGGGGGCAAAGTATTGCTACCATCAACAAGACCTTACCTCATTTATGTGGAACTAGACATGAGGCCTGGCATGCACATGGTTAGTACTCTTTACTACCCACATTCTCCACTATTGGTCACTCTTTCTACCTATTCTCTGTCCTAGCACATGCATATGCTAAGAATAGGACAAAGTGAATTAATTTGAATGCTTATTGATGACTTTTGAATCAGGTATGCAGAGCACTCTGCCAGTCTTGAGGAAACTGGAAAACCAGAATTTGTATTTATTTTCTAGTTTGGGTGGCAAGGCATCTACAATATTAAGCAGTTAATACACACAAAGGAACAAGTGGAGTTGGTTTTATGCATGCCAAAGTGAAGGGTAGGCTGCCTAAGCTATGGAGGTAGACGGAAGAGATGGATCAATCCAGCTTGCGGTAATTTTGTAGAAGGTAGGGTGATAGCTGGGCTATGTAGATTGGGCAAGATGGGTATATTTGGCAAGTAAGCAGTTGGAAATGATCCTGGTAGGCAGTGAGGAGGCTAGCCTGGCTTGATTGTAAGGGACTTTCCAGAAACTAATAGAAGATATAGTTTGCTAAGAAGAGAAGCAACATACTTCAGCAGACCTAAAATGGCAGGAAAATCTGGAATGGGTCCCAGAGTTGGTGAGAAATATTTAGAGATACAGAGCAGAGAAAAACTAAAGAAAGCTGGTGTTCTGTTATGTTTTAAAGATATTTTTAAGGTAATCTGTGTAAGTTTGGGTCTGGAGGCTCAGGGGTCAGCCTGAAAACCTGGTAACCAAGGTGAATAGTTAGTAGCAACAGGAATAGGTAAAAGGAGACAAATACAAGGTATTTTTTAAAAAATGGAACTGTGACAATTAAAAATAGAAAGACAAGGAAAAAGAACAATATCCAAATGTTTATGGGAGTAAATTATTTAAGGAAGAACTTTAGAAAGAGAAAGACGTTACAAGGTGTCATGGTAGATGAAATTGCAGTATATTTTTTAAGGAAAAGTAGTGAAAGTGGATGGAATGTCAAGGATCATGACACTAGGTCAAGGGAAGGTGGGGGGGTGGGGTACGGCTTAGGTTTCTTATTGAGGAATCACCAGAGGGAGGAAAGGATCATTTGAAAGCGAACTAAACTAAAAAGCAAAACGCAAACCCTCGCTTGGTTTGGAGCACACTGGAAAAAAACCTGACACTGGGTGAAGAAGATACTTGTATCTCCATCAAAAAAAATCAGTTATGCTCCTAACTTATTACATTGCATGGCTCTTCTACGCAACAAAGGGCAGGTGAGGGCAAAAACCTTCAATTGTCTCTGGAAAGTCCTATAGTTATATTCTCATGCGATAGATCCAATAGTGAAAGGCTAGTCACTCCTCTGGGATCCTTTCCCTGTGCATGTGTATTTTACAAACCAGTTTTGCTAATTAAATTCAAGTAGAGAATTGTGCCTGGTTGTTTGTGGGTGGTCTGTTTGTTTGTTTGGATTTTTGCATTTTTACCACAGCTGCTTGTTTAAATGGCTTATTTGGCTTCTAATCTTGCATTTTTTAAAAATTATTTCAAAATATTTTATCTGTTTTTTAATATTTAACTTTGTAAATGCATGGGGAAAGAAACAAAAAACAAAAATCACAACTATGCTAGCTTGAGAGGTACAAAGAAACGTTTCCTGAAGGACTCATTCTACATTTCACCTCCACAAATATTTCTCTTAACACCCTGATATTTTTGGAAACACAGCTTATCAAAATTTGTTGATTTGTTTAATGTCAATATTCCTTATGTACTGTGGAATCCAGAGAGGAAGGATTGAGTCTGATTTTTGTTTTGTTTTGTTTTTTACACTGTTAACACAGACCAGCCCCCCTCCCCAAACTACTGGGAACCTATAGTGGGCACTTTTCAAATGCCTGTGAATTAATGAATGAATAAATGAAAGACTGAGTTAAGATGATGACTTTTGCTCTGAAAAGAGAACTAAATATCTTTTTGTTTATGGTTTGTTAGTTGCAGAATTTTGAGTGCTGGAAAATAGTTGTCCAATTCTGGATCCAGAAGAACACCTTGGCTAGGAATGAAGGAAATTTTTATTCTATGTTCCTGAGGTCTTATTCCAAATGACTGATCTTAATGCTTCAGGAAAATCATAAGCCACATACTCCCAACTTCCTCCCAGAACTTATAAAAAACAAAACAAAACTCCATTTTAGGACAACTAAGAGCTTAAATAAGGCCATATTAATAACATGGAAAGACAAATAAGGAGACATAATACAGTAATTTATTGGGGTCTCTTATATTGGCCAGTCTCTGGAATAATACAGATCATATTGATTCACCCTCCTTCAAAACAGGAATTCAAAAGAGCTCTCCATAATACTGGTTTGATTCATTCCATTATTAAAAGATGTAAGATAATTAGAAGCAAAATAAGTCATTTAAATAAGCAGCTGTGGTAAAAATGCAAAACGCTGGTTTGATTCATTCTATTATCATTCATTCCATTATTGGCAAAATCTCTATGTTGCTTTTTGTATAAAAGACAGATTCCCCTGGGGCGCCTGGGTGGCTCAGTTGTTAAGCGTCTGCCTTCGGCTCAGGTCATGACTCCAGGGTCCTGGGATCGAGCCCCGCATCGGGCTTCCTGCTCAGCGGGAAGCCTGCTTCTCCCTCTTCTACTCCCCCTGCTTGTGTTTCGTCTCTCACTGTCTCTCTCTGTCAAATAAATAAATAAAACCTTAAAAAAAAAAAAGACAGATTCCCATACTCACCTTAGTCAGCCAAGGCTCAGCTGGTCCCTCAATCTTCTGTGAGCAAAATATCTGCCTTATTCACTGACTTTACCAAGCATCTCACTTTAACGAGGCACAAGCCATGTTTTTTTGTATCCATAGCAGATTGTCAACTTTGATCAAGGTCTAGGTCTGCTCAACACACTTTTTGAAATTCAAATCTAATCATATCACTTATCTGCTCAATGTCCTATCATGGTTTCTCATTGTTCTTAGAAGTCCTACATCTTTAACGAGATTCTGCATGGCCTGCGGCCAGTTTTCAACCTTAACTGACATCGCCTACCCCTTAGTCCAAGCATTCCGACTGGGTTTGCTCAGCCCCTTTAACACACCAAATTTCTCTTTTCCTCTGGCTTTTACCCAGATTCTCTTCTCTGCTTGAAGCTCAGCCTCACCCTCCACTCAATGACCACATTGGATTAATACCTATTGACTCTTCGGATTCACATTAAATTCATTCAACAAATATTTTCTGAGAAAATCCAGTGTCAGGGACTATTTTAGGCCTTGGAGAGCCAGATAATAATAAATCAAACAATCCAAATATAAATAGGAAATAATCAGGTATGATCAATGTAATACAAAGAATTTTAAAAAGTACATGACTTGTGACATGGTGGCTCTTGTTAGATTGGTTGAACATGGATGGTCGCTCTGAGAAAAGACGTTCAAACCAAGATCAGAAGAGCAGGAACTAGTCCCATACAGCTCTGGGACAGGCAGAGGGAACAGCAAATATAAAATATCTAAAATGAGGATGAGTTTGGTGTGTATAAAGAACAAAAGATGGCTGGAACTGAGAGGAAGAGCATTTTGAGATGAACTAAGATACAGGTACAAGAGGAACATACACGAAGAGATATAGATACATAATACAGATTTATGAAAGGTTTTGTTAGACAGGTCAGGGAAGGAGTCTGTATTTTTTTCTAAGTGAATAATGGAAAGCCACTGGAGGGTGGTGAGCAGAAAAGTGAGCTGGTATAATTTATATTGTAAAAAGATAATCTGATTTTGCTGTATGAAGAATAGATTATAGGTATGGAGCAAAAATGAAAGAGGAAAATAACAGAAGAGGTTCAAGGAGACTCAGCTAAACGATAAAGGGGGAAATGGAAAGAAGGAGGCAGATCCAGGATATATGTTGGAACAATTCAGTAAGAGAAGCTGAACTGGTTGTTGAGCATAGGGGAGAGATAAATCAGGGAAAATCTACAGAGTTTTTACTTGATCATCCAGATGGATGGCAGTGCCAATGCCATCAGTACAGTGTTGTGCTGAAAAGAAGACTGCCTGGTTAGAAGCCTGGCTCCAAAACTGTGGAAAGAGTCAAGATGTCCATCAACAGATGAATGGATAAAGAAGATGTGGTATATATGTACAATGGAATATTATGCAGCCATCAAAAGGAATGAGATCTTGCCATTTGCAATGACGTGGATGGAACTGGAGGGTATTATGCTGAGCGAAATAAGTCAAACAGAGAAAGACATGTATCATATGACCTCACTGATATGAGGAATTCTTAATCTCAGGAAATAAACTGAGGGTTGCTGGAGTGGGGGGTGGGGTGGGAGGGATGGGGTGACTGGGTGATGGACACTGGGGAGGGTATGTGCTCTGGTAAGCGCTGTGAATTGTGCAAGACTGTTGAATCTCAGATCTGTACCTCTGAAACAAATAATGCAATATATGTTAAGAAAGAAAAAAAAAAAGAAGAAGAATGTAGCAGGAGGGGAAGAATGAAGGGGGGGAAATCGGAGGGGTAGACGAACCATGAGAGACGATGGACTCTGAAAAACAAACTGAGGGTTCTAGAGGGGAGGGGGGTGGGAGGATGGGTTAGCCTGGTGATGGGTATTGAGGAGGGCACGTTCTGCATGGAGCACTGGGTGTTATGCACAAACAATGAATCATGGAACACTATATCTAAAACTAGTGATGTAATGTATGGGGATTAACATAACAATAAAAAAATTAAAAAAAAATAAAAAGAAGCCTGGCTCCACCATTTCATGCCATTTGACCTGTATGACTGCAAATTAGATACTTAACCTCTCTACTCATGTGTTTCTGCACTTATAAAACTGGGAAAATAACAACCCTACCTCATAGGGTTATTGCAGAAATTTAATAATGCAATTAATATAAACTGCTTAAAACAGCTTTTGGAATATAATAAACCCTCAATGAGTGTGGCTACTATTATTATTGCTATTGTTGCAATTATTATAATAACCTAGATGTGAAAGATAATGAAATACACACTTGTGAAAATCAACATGTTTTAGCCATTAAAGTTGAAAGTCATTAGATATCCCCATGGAGATGTTGATAGGCAGAAGTATACAAATCTGGGGGCACCTGGGTGGCTCAGCAGGTTAAGTGTCTGCCTTTGGCTCAGGTCATGATCTCAGGGTCCTGGGATCAAGCCTCACATCAGGCTCCCTGCTCAGCGGGGAGTCTGCTTTTCCCTCTGTCTGCCTCCTCCAGCTCACGTGTGCACACACTCTCTCTCAAATAAATAATAAAATCTTTTTTTAAAAAAAGAAGTACATAAGTCTTAAGTTCTGAGGAATAGGCAGTCCTGAAGATAAGTCTTGGAAGTCACTTACAAAGAGATGGTATTTAGAGATTTAGAGCCATGCATGAAGTCCCCTAGGGAGACACTAAAGAGAGGAAAAGGCAGGCAGCCAAAAATTCTGCTTAATGGCATTTCAACATTTAGAGATCAGGGTAAGAGAGGAGGAGCCAGGGAAGGAGGCTGAGAAGGAGCTGACAGTGAGATAGGAAGTAATCCCGGGATGAAGCCAAGAAACAAGCATGCTAAGACGGGACTAGTTAACTGTCTCCTATGCTATGGAGAGATCAAGTAAGATAAGAACAGAGAAGTGGACAGTGGAATTAACAAACTGGAGGTCCTTGGGAATCTTGCCAAGGGCTTTTTCAGTAGAATATAAGAAATTGAAACTTGAATATCACTTCCTTTGAGAAACCTTTTCTGAGTGTCTAGAATAGATTAGCACTTGTCATTTCTCTAGTACTTATCATCCAGGTAATTGTAAAGAAAGTTCACTTTGCATTAAATCATTATCCATGTAAAAGATATCATTTGTATAATTATTAGTTTAATTTCTATCTTCCCTAATGGCCAGTAATCTACTGGATGGCAGGGATCATGCCTATCATGTTTTTCACATTATCCTTAATAACTAGTAGAATGCCTGATACATATTGCTCAGTTTATATTGAGTGAATGAATAAATTAATGAATGACTTTACATGACTGTACCAAAAACACATTTTTTAAAAAACGAACTTCTTTTAATTAACACCTACATTAATTGACATGCTTACTTTCAGGTTATTTCTAAGTTGTTGGCATAACTAAATAATTGTTTTTATTGCAAACCACCTGAAATCATTTTGGAGGAAGCAGGTAAAATAAAAATAGTGAACAAATAGTCTACTTTGCCCTGTGACATTATCTGTTTTAAGTTTCTTTATTCCAAAGGATAAACAATATCTCAACTCCAGTAGCTCATTTTAGCACTCAATCTAAAATTGATTACCATCCAGCCGTTATTAAAACCCAGTTGATATAAGATATTTGAGAAAATAAATCTATGGACCAAGTTAACTGTCCATTGCTCTCAACTGGTTTTTAGCCCTATCCTATTGTAAGTGAAATCACCAAATATCTTCCTTGAATTGCACTTGGTTAGGTCTTTTGAAATGACACTATAGAAACTGTGGGCATTTATTATTATGTCCTTGGCTTTTACAGAGGGTTAATATAAGTAATCATATACTGAGAATATATCTGCATCTTCTAATGACATCAAAACTATCACATGGTCTCAATATTGTTCATTGCTCCAAATAAAAACAAGCCATATGATAAATTTTGCTAGAGTATACGGAGAAAGAGCTGTGTATTTTTTTACTAATTAATATGTAACAATTATGAAATTCAATTCATTATCCTTTTTACCTTTCTCCTAGGAAATTGAAATATATATATTTACATTCAATTCCAATACATGCTCATGGCCTAAGTTTCTGTAACTTTTCTCTATAGTATATGTATTCCTTTATGCAATTTATTTATATGTGTGCTTTTGTCACAAATTATCTACACTTTTTTGAAGTAGAAATAAAGAGAAACTGAAAGAAAGTGCTTCTCTCTTCCCTTTGGTTAATCCCAGAGATAAACTATTTTTCATGATCTTGCTCAAATAAAACCAATTCCATGAAGACATTTTTGACACTTCAAGGACAGCCTGACTCCATCTTCTACCTCCCAAGAAAATATTTGGATCATCATATAAAATTTAATATCTTATTATATACTACTCCCAACTATATGGTCACATTTAAAGATTTTTATTTGTCTGTTTTAGGATTTAGAGCCAAGCAGAAATTAAAACAAGGAAAAAAAAAAAAAAGACATGGTAAATACCAAGAGTGATGACAAAACATTGTGCCACTTCAGAAATTAATATGTTTTCGTTTTAAATTATAAGCATTACCTAGACTTTACCAAATCTCCTTGCTGCTGAACTGCTCAGATTCAAATATGAAAAAAAAATCTTGTTTTAAATGATTTAGCCCACATGGCATTATAAAGTAAGCTAAGTATAATTCTTCAAATACAAGTAGATGCACTTCAATTTTTTTTTTTTTTCCCAGAGAGGGGTGGTATAGTCATTAGATTACTAAGTATAACATTAGACTCCTAAAATTTGCCAAATCACATGGGCTAGAATTATGAACACATAATTGCCTCTAAAATATCCATATCAAGATAAAAGTAACATTAAATTTCCATCTGATAAAAGTCGTGTTTGCCTAAATTAGTTCCTAACAGTGGTATAAAACTTTTTCATTTTCTCTAAAAACAACTATTAAATTTATTCTAAATTTAAAGAGGCAGTTGAGATATATTTTTAACACAAAATTAGTTCATGTATTTTTTTCATTTTTGAGATTTGAAAACATATCGTTTGGATAGTTTCTTTTTTCAAAAGTGTTAATTGCACAATATCCCATCCTAATAGTGAACAATTTATTTCTTATTTCCTTCCAGTTCTTGTCCATAAGCACATATATTTATCCCACTTACAACCATAATACTCAACATTATTTCCCTCCTTTAAGGACATCTAATCAAAACATTTCTCCTTAAATTTCCATTATGATAGTTTTATTAACTATGTACTATAATATTAAAAATAATTCTGTTAACAAATATTTTTTAATGTATTTTAAAGAACTACACAACAATGTGCCAAATAACAGAGGATGAAGAGTTAAAACGCTGAGGAAAAAGAATGTATACAACCAGAAGTGAAAGAAAGTCTAAATGTTCGCTGGATGGGTGAGACTGAATGAGATGCGGTTACAGAGACCTCTCAGACAAAACAGGGGAAGTGAGATTAGCAGGCAGAGCCCTGTACCCCCTTCCCTTTTTTCAACCTTATTAGCAGCTTTCCTTATGATCACTAATAGCATTTCCAATACTATAATAGTGATAGTCTATGTTACCATGCCAAAGGAAACCACAAAATGTCTCAGTTGACAAACTAACTCCCACCTGTTCCTAGGTCCATCAGAGCAATGTTATAATAGGAGATAGCTCTATGTCACTTCTACTTTGCAGTGAACAAAATCTTTTTTTCAACATGAAATGCTTTAAACTAGAATCTTGCCTCTAGATAGCTGTATGAATTTTATTACTAAAACATTATCACATTTTTACTTATTGCTAAAACAAACAAACAAATAAAACCTGTAATATTTCTCCTCTGGGATGGCAAATTCAAATCAACACTAATTACATTACCTGTTTCAGACATCTTGATTTTTTTTCTGCCAATCTTCAGAGAGCAACAGTCTTGTAATTAGCCAATTGTACATTGAACCCCCAAATTCATATCCTTTACACCAAAGCATCCAAATCAAAACACAGCTCAGGATTTCCTCCAATGTGGGATCAAATCTTATTTTCTACCAATTTCCAACACTCTCCCAAATAAAAACTAAACAGCAATACTTTTGGATCCCATACCCAAGAAACCTTGGCTTACCTTGTTACCATTAGACAAATTATTAACAGCAACGAAAACCCTATAGTCTTTATTGTTGTAGATCTTTATTGTTGTCAGATGAGCTGTTGTTCTAGTTGTGGTATACTACACATGCAAAGTGTGCTGAAACAAATGTTTCAATGATTTATTTCTCATGAATTAATTCATTTAAGTATATTTTCACAAGGCCCAATACACATTTCAGGAACAAAGTGACCAGGATACATACACCTGTTCCAGAACCAGTGTTCCAAGATGCACCTAAAAATGTTTACTAACAGAGTTTTGTACTTTATCATATTGAGAGGTCTAGAAAGGACACCTGGTTCTTAATGCGGATTATCAGTATATGATGTGTTTAAGAACAACAAAGGAGCCAACTGAAAGTTAAATCCTAAACTGCAGTAGAGCAGAACGAATATTTAGCTATCATTGAGAAAATCATCCATCATCTACACCAACTCTGCTTGCCATTATACAGACCAAGCAATTGACTGATTTCTTCATTTTTTAGCTATTTAGTCTGCTGTCCTGCAATTCAGTCATTCAGAGCGTGGTATTTTGAGAAAGGATATGAACATAAATATAGGATTCAAATTGGATCAAAGTCAGGTCCTTGTCAGTTATACATAAAAAAATGGACAAAGCTTTATTACTATAACAGTTCATTTTATGGAATCTTACTTTATGTGAGTACAACTAAGAATGAGGCAACATAAGGTATGACTAAAAGATTTTTTTTAATAAAATAAATACATATGATTAAGTGGATGGTCAAGTCCTTGAAAACATTGCTGTATAGAATGTGGCATTTAATTTTAAATTTTCAATTGACAAACTGGTCATTGCTTCAGGATTTTTAACTTGAGAAAGTCAGAAAAATATGAGAATAATAATAAAAATAACTGAACTATAAATAATACTATAAAGTTAAATGTATTAAAATATTGAAAATTCTATTAAAGTCTTGCGTAAAAACCAAATGACAACATTTATATTTAAAATTAAGATGATTATGAACACCTCTTTATACATCTTTCCGATACACAGTTTTCATTGGTGGGAAAACATTCATTCCTGCCCACTGAAATTATAAGAACATCTGAAGCAATCAGTGCCTGATTAGATACTATGTGGAACTAATGTGTACTTGAAAAATGTTACAGAAATATTTTACACCTACATTTGCCATGGTATATCTATTGTCCACCATACTCCAAAATCAAAATAACAAAGTAGAAAAATATCAAGATTTCACTTTGCATTGCTAAAATATCTCCTTCCCCAAGACATACAAACTTGATTGACAAAAACTATTCTTTTTTTTTATATTTTGAGATTGACATGAACATAGGTTTATAATTACATAGAAGTAACTAACACTGAAGAGGAAAAAAAACTGATTCTCAATGACCAAAATATATGATATGAACAATTATTATAAAGGAAAACATAACTTAAATTCCTTTTTCAAAATCTTTTAGATAATGAAAGTGGGAGGTGCCTTTTTGTTGCAAGTAACAGCATAAATTATATGCCTTTAAAAAGCGTATAGTATGTGATAAGATTTTGAGAATAATTAAGATTAAAAAGATGAAATCTTTTGTGATAAATTGTACTCTTTTAGCAAATACTCTTAACTAAAATACCGTAATAGAAGTGTCTTATTAAATGATAAAGTAATTTTACTCCCAAAATTGTGCCAATACTATAAAAATAAACTTTTACATGTAGAATATCAAGTTTCTCTTTTAATAATGGGTTATTATGTAAAACAATACGTGTATTTCAGAGTACTTGATAAGTTATTTTACAAATAATATTTCCCTATAATTTTCTTCAAAACCAAGGATCTCCAATTTGATTTTGTTTTACATGTGTATACATTATTGACTTGAACTCTTTATCACCTTATAAAATCAACACATTTTCCAAATCAAATAATTCAACGTAAATATACTTAGACAAATATTTCTAATTATTCTGACAAATTTTTAAAAAACCCAAATCTGTACCACAATGACAGACAATGCTTCCCCAAACCCAGTCCATATGCATATTCTCAGAGACTTATAAACTTGTTTCTAAACTCATGTCAAATTTCAGGCAATTTTATGGCATTGTAAAAAAAGGTGGAAGGAAAAATTTGTCCAGGGACTAATTCTTCTTGAAAGGCCCTGACATTGTTGCCTTTCACAGTGCTATAAAGTGAAACCAGGAAAAACATCACTCAACAATGTGAATAATTTCACTACCTTTTACCTTCAAATTTTAAAATTAACCCTAGCTGTCTTCCATCAAGTAATTTATGAACACACTTATAGAATTTATTGAAAATATCAAAAATTTTGGTTCAAAGAAAGTCAACAAGCATAGAACAATGAATGAAACAAAGCAAAGCAAAACAAAACAAATCAAAACAAAACTATCACATACTTCATGGATTAATGGTGAAAAGAAAAGAAGAGACTTCTTACCAAGTACCCCAAGTCGATAGTTGACTGTGATGACGATCACGTTGCCATAACTTGCCAAGACACTCCCATCATATAAATTTCCAGTACCTTCCATATATGAGCCACCATGGATATACACCATCACTGGTTTGGGACCCCCACTGTCCCGAATATCTGAAAAATAAACGGTTGGCAATTGTCCTTATCCTCAAAAAACACACACAATGAAGCAGAGAATACATTTTTCCATTTTAGGGACAAAAGAGCATGATTTTAATATAGTTCTTTAAATTGCTGTTTTGTTAAAGTGTTTCTTCAGCAACTCGTTTTACGAGCTATTGTGAAAAGAGCAATAGATATTCACTGTTTTCTAGCTAAAATTTTGTTTAAAATTATAAACTGAATTACAAAACTTGGACAAATTCAAAATGGGTGTGAATTTTAGTGCTTTTTGATTGATTTCTAAAGTGACCGTAGAATAAAAAGAAAGAATGATAATGGGTCTTAGAACTATTTTTTTTTAAATGTCATAGACCTCATATGGAATTTATGAGCCATATGCTAAGGACAATGTTATCACTGCTATTGTGAGTAAAACACTCTGTTTCTCCATTTCTTATTTACTATAAAGATTTTATTGAATGCATCATGATTATATTGAATAATTTATGCTCTAATTTGCGAACATAATTACAACACTGTGTTTTAGGTTGCAAGAAGTTTCATTTCACTACTCAAGTACCAACTGGCAGATGAATGTTTAGGCAGTAAAGTCTATACTTTTGTTGTTGTACGAAGGGTACTGTCACTTAAATGATATTTTTTCGTTAAGTCTGGGTTATCTGCTCACTCCACTAACCCTACCCTCTGGAAGAAGAAAAACTAAATTATATTTTTCACCTCTTTGTGTAACTATTGTACTCTTCCTAGTCCCATTTTGGCTCTATGATTTTGTCATGTAGACATAAAATAGAATACAGCTAAGTCCAGGTGTAAAGTACCCATTTTTAGAATGATGTTAAAGTGATTTTTACAGCTCTGACTTTTAATCAACTGTGTTTGTTTTACTAAGATACTTTCCCCAAATTTTGTAGTTTTCAATAAGGATCTAGAAATAATATATAAGGGAACCATAACATAATTTTAACTGGTATTAAAATTCCCTAATTTCTAGAGAAATAGGAGCTTAACTTTATATTGGCAAACATGGTTTTAACTATTGAATATTGAAATATTATATATGTATGTAAATGATTATGAATACATACACATACATACATCAAACATTACTATTCTATAATAGCCCATTATGTCTTCTACCCACAATTGAAACTAAATTAGATCAAGTGTATTTTCTTCTTGTTAATGCCAACATTAAAAAACATCATTTAAAAGTATAGTTTTGTTCCTTTGCTTTTGACATTTTTTATCAAATTTAAATCTCCTACAATCTTTGCAATTGAGGTTTCAGCTTTCAGAATAGACTAATATAGTACAAATTCATTGAAAAATCTGGTGATTATTTAGATGCTGCTTTATGTTTCTTGTGAAAAGGGTGACTAATATAAATGCCTCAATTTTTCTACTGTAATAATAAAGTAATTTCCTTAAATTAAAAATCCTTTTAGGATCAGGAATTGCAGCTCAACTTCTTTGTCCAGATTTTCAAGTTAGAGAAACAGCTCATTGAAGAATTTAGAGACTTTTTAAAAAGACTATTTTAAATTTGACTTAATACCAGTATAAATTTACCATAATCCCCTCCCCCATCTCCAAGGGTATACTTGAGTGTCTTATTTTTAAGTGGTGAGAGGAGGATACTTTGACATCAAAACTATCCATTAGACACAACTACATTTAGAAGGAAAACCTAAATTTATTATCTCCTTAAATCCTTAGGAGGGAAAATGGTATTCACTCATTTGTAAAGATCTGGGGGCTCGCGGAGATGTTAGGCTTACACAGAGAAAACAATCCTTTTGAAATTTTTAACTATCTTCCATTTTTAAATGCCTGTTTGCTACATACAGTTTTAGCTTATTTTTCTAGTATGGCTGGCACTGAAAAAGCAATAATAAATTATTAAACTGAAATCATTAACGGACTGTTCACAGCAGACATTGTACTCTGCTAATTGTATGCTTGTAGGTAGCACAGAGGGAGGCTGTTTCAGAATTCTTCTTTAATTAAAATCACATAGAATTACAAAGCACCAACTGTGAACAGTAATGAAATCTTGGTAGAACCGTTCTGTTCACCTGGAAAACAATACAGGCACACATTGAGAAGACTTGCCACATTTTATACCTAATAACAGAATGAAGTGGACATTGTCAGGAAACACTGAAAATATGACAATACATCCTAGGAGCTACTTTGAGTGGTATCTTTTTATTTTTCTTTGAAAATTAGACTTGAAAGAATTACTGATAGTTTGGGCTGATTCTAATTTCTAATTTGTCTTTTCAAATTTCTCAAAGATTTCAGCCTTGTCTAAGAACTTAATATACCAAGCAGTTCTTTTCTAGAAAGTTATATGTAATTCTAATCCTGTGTTCTGAACAATATTTCTTTTTGCATGAAGTAATCCGGAAGCTAACAGTGTATGGGGAACTAACTATCAAAATAAGTAAAATTCTTACATATAACAACCCTTAAAATTGCTAATAAAGTTTGGAAAGATGCCATATTTCTATTGCAGGACAATTGGAGTTCTATGATATTGCTTTATCACAGAGGTCTATTCTAGACTTTATTTTCTTCATAGTATACAGGTCTTTTTGATGTAAATATAAATAGTAAATAGTTTAAATATAATAATATAATAATAAATATAGTTTAAATTATACCTATCTTTACTTTGATTTTTTTTAAAAAAACAAAATCTTTATAAACTAATGTATCAGATAGTCTACTACTGAATACCATCTGTTAATGCCATCATTTTAATAAAATTTTAAGGAACCATTATGTCTTTGGTGCAAATGTATTAGATGTACTTTAGTAATTTGTGATGAATTTATTAGAGCCAAGTCATCCCTCTAAATCTTGTCTCATATTTTTCTCTATAAAGAAGGGGGATTTCACCTAACATTTCTGACTTTGCCTAAGCAGCTGCTACTGACTTTACTAAAATCAAAACCACTCTCAGAGACTAAAACACTAGTTCAGCTATAGTAAAAATATAAATGTTCATAAAACATGTTTATATTTTCTGTTATGTGCATTTTTTTAGGCTTTGCCATGCATCTAAGTCTCTGAAGAGTGGATGGTAAGGGGGAAGTACTATACTGATGATTATTTTCCTTCTAAATTTTTTGGGGTAGGAAAGTATTTAAGTTTTTCAAGTTAAAAAAGTAATAGACTTGGAATCTTAGTAGATATCTCTATTTTAAATTTTTTTTTGCTAAAATAGATAGCAATCTTATCATTTTATTTTAAATAGTTCATGTAAAAGGTTAATAAATTGTATTTTTTTATTATGTTATGTTAATTGCCATACATTACATCCTTAGTTTTTGATGTAGTGTTCCAAGATTCATTGTTTGCGTATAACACCCAGTCCTCCATTCAGTATGTGCCCTCTTTAATACCCATCACCAGGCTAACCCATCCCCCCACCCCCCTCCCCTCTAGAACCCTCAGTTTGTTTCTCAGAGTCCATAGTCTCTCATGTTTCGTCTCTATTTTAAATTTTAGTAACTATTTTATCTTTCTGATAAACCAAAATTTTAAGCCAATGTAGCAAGTGTCAATAGATCTAGAGCAATTAATGGGGATTTATTTGTGGCTGACAACCAGGGTTTGGAAATCACAATTCCCTTTAATCGTCCTAATGAATAATTATTAGTCACATAACTCCTTAAATATGCTTACTGGTTTCCCTCTCTTAAAAAAACTCATTAAGTTCTTAATTGCCCATGATTTAGAGGTGTTGGCATTTAAGTTTTTAAATTGTAGGGTATTGCCTCAATTTTTCTCTGATATATATTTCAAGATATTTCAAGATATTTTTGTGTCCTCCTTTACTAATTCTACCAACCTCAGATACCAACCTCATTCCAAACAAGCAAAAGAATCTAGAAGTGTTGGCTAAATACAGTTTTTAGTTAAATAAATAAATAAATAAAATAAAAATCTATAAGAACAGTTTTAAAAGGCTCTATTTAGAATATAAAATTGCATCTGAATATTGAAGTATTAATATTAAGATATTCTTAGCACAATTAAAAACATTTAAATATCTCTTAAATCCCAAAAATAAATTGGTAGAAATCTAGGGTGTTGCTTTGGCCCATTTTTATCACTTCAGATTAGTCTTTTGGCAACTATGGAAATAGCCTAAGAAATATGTAGTTTTTTTGGTTATTATAAAACACAACTGAAAAGTGATACAATTGTGTCTGGCGTAAAGCTGGCAAAAGAATAACTAACCGTAAAGACACAAAGTAGAATTAGAAGTAATGAATAGTGCTCCACTAAGAAGCCTTGGGTTAGTTTAAGTGAATGAGGGGCACACCCCAGTCAATGGGTCTGGTAGCCTCTGAATGCAGTAGCTGAGATAGGGACCTGGAAATCAAGTAAAGGATTTGGGTTATCAGTGAATAATGGAGATTAAGTAACTTGACTTTTGACTAAAGTAAAAGGAGTAATTTATCAAGTAGTTTATATTTGTTTTATGTCTAGTGATGTTGATTCATAATTTGGAACAAATTAAATATGAAAATTGGCCTTGGTTTTTATTCACACTCATGTCTACAAAATAATTGTAAAAGGAATTGCATAGAAGATGTTCAGACTTTTCCACAAAGGTTTTTTTATCCTGAGGAATATTTGAATTTATCTTTCTTGTCTTTGCTGTCTAAACAATTATCCAAAATGACGGCACAGAGGAATGGACTCAACTTGAATTGATTGCTCTTAAATTCTACACTCTGAGCATTTAAAAATATTTATTGATTTGATAAGTCTTGTGACTGACTGGCTTAGTACTTAACCTGAATACTACCTGCCAATTTAAACAGGGGTTTAGAACATTTTTAATGGCTATTTAAAAAGTGTTAAATGTGTTTTGAAAGAGGTCTGTAAAATAGATTCACATTTACAGGGCTTAGCTCATTATGGTGGCTCAGAGGTATTTTTGTAAACATGTAAATGTCTTACTGGATGCTATTTATCAAAAGAAAAGAAGAAGTATATTAAATCAGCAAAGTATTTTTTAAATAGGAAAATTATGTATACTAACCTTGTGAGTACTTTCAGAAAATTTAGAGTTTACAAAGCTACATACTAAGAAGTCCTTTATACTTAAGTATTATTTAGATAACAAATGTCTAGGAGTTAAGGATTTTCAGAGGGCTCAGCAAATCCCAAAGCCCCTAGTGGAAGCAGTCTTCTTACAGCTGTGAGAACAAAGTCAATAAATGTCTTGAATGTTTGAAAACTTCTGATTTCCAACAATGTTTTTAAAAAACACCATTTGCATTTTGATATTATAAGTTTATTTTTAGCTATTTAGCATTCAAAATGATAACTGTTGGACAGCTATAATGATTTATTTCAAATATTAATGACTGCTTTGTGTTTAATTTTTAATTCACTGTTGGGGTAAACAGAAACATATTTTTAATCAGAGATCATAAATTTCACTTAATCAAAATAATTCTTAAGTGTTATAAAATATTAAAACACAATATAATTTTTAAGCTTTCAATACTTCACCTCTATAATTTAATTTTCTACTGTGAAGTAATTTATTAAATAAATATCTCAATGAAAATAATTCAAGTTGTTTAGTAAGGATATATTCATTCACAGTTGTAACTCATGCAACTAGCATTTCTGCTGACCTGCTTGTAGGTTATTTTATTTTGGAAAACCATTCATACTGTATTATTAATATCTTTATGAGATTTAATTCTAGGGCTCTGGGAGTTACTTTTAAACCTGGGATAACATTAGTCACTTCTTGAAGAATTATAACAAGGGTAGCATTAAAAAAAAAAAAAGTCCTAATTGGAACCAAGGTGAACTGAAAATATCAACGGGCCCCTCCGGATACTCCACCTTACACCAGGTAAAAGTACACAATGGAATGAGAAATGTCAAATCAGTCTAGCAAGTACTTACATGTACAGAGTGTATCAGAATTGTATTTCATAAGAAAGTTAGAAAGAGAAAACAATTTTGGTATTAGCGAAGTAGGAAATATTTTATTGCTTATAGTTCGCAATACTTTGAAAATCAGAACACCTCCATTCGCCAGGCTAGAAATTATGTGCCTTTGAAATGAAAGGATACCCATCAAATCTCCCTGGACTATTGAAGTGATTGCACAGTTTACTACAGTTATCTAAATAGGCGGAATGCCTTTCTTATCTATACCATTGAATTTATTTATGCAGTATTTAGGCAAATCAATAGAAAACAGTATTTTTGTCATATAAATTATATTGCTCAAGAAACACTTTATATCAGCTTTTAGCTGTCCTTTATTTTATTGGGTATGGGGTTCTTTTTAAACAAATATCAAAGGTAAAAATAAAACACATTTTGATATTGGGTAAAATACATAGATTTGAAAACATGCAAAATGGGTACAGAGAGACTACAGGGGGAGAGATTGTTAGTTCAAAGAGTGTGGACAAATTTCAGTCAAAACATGGGATGAAACATATCAAAAGTCAGTTCAAGAAAACAAAAAAAAATGCCCCTCTTTCTAAAACATTTTAATGGTTGGCATCAAAATGTAAAACTTAACATTCATTTTTTTAAAAAAAATTAAAAATGTATATTTATGTGTAACAACAAGCAAGAAGACAAAACACATCAAAAACGGGAATTTAAAAACAACTCTTCAAAAAAAGACAAGAAGTAAAAAAATAGAAAGGGGTGGAAAAAGTGATTGAGGCCCTTGTCATGCAAATAGATTTGGTGGAAAAAAAATACCTTCATCTTCAGCACCGTCATTATCACCTAAATCATCTGTCTGTTTCTTTGTAAGGGGACCTAGGATTGAGAACGGAGAAATGGAGGGAAAAAAAAAAAAGACAATTCAAGAATAAACAAGACTGAGGGGAAAAAATAAATGTAAATACTAAAATTCGCAAGGGTATTTCCAAAAAGAGCGGGGAGGTGGTTAAGTCAAAGTTGATTATCTATTTTGTTTAAGAAAAAAAGAATCCCTCTCCCCAAAATATCTTATAGAGGATTTGGTTTGTGAATATATCCAGCATAAAAAATACATTATGGTTTGAAACTCAAGTCATAAGCAAAGGAAATGATTTTTTTTTTTAAATATCCACTGCATACAAAAAAGTAAACAGTTTTAGCTGAAAGAACTTAATTTATTCAGTGTCTTTTCTAATTTGAATTGGTGACAACAATAAAGAAAGTAGGCCAAACTCATCTTTAATTTGGGACAATAAAATAACATTAGGGAAAACAGAGATATGAACATTTTCAGGGTGTTTTTTTTTTTTCTCCTAATTTTTTGTAAGAGCATTAACACTTGGATTTTATACATTTTTATATCATACATTTTCCAAAACTGTGACTTTTTAAAATTACTTGTCATTAAACAAATATTTCCCCATGTGTTTTAATTAAATATTAGCTGCGGATTTAAGACATTTGCAACCTGCACAAAAGTATGAACAGATAAGCTCATCACTATGTAGAGCAAAGGTACCATCAATTGAAGTCAGTGTTTGGTTATTAAGTTAGTTACAGAGTCAGGGCTTACATTTCATAAGCAATTTAGTAATATAACAGAATTATGCCCTCTTGCAATTTCATGTCCAGTATAGTTATTTATAAGGGAATCATGTTTTAAGATAATAATTGTATTAAAACACTGTGAATGTTTAATAAATGTTTTATTATACTTAACAATACTAATTTGCTAGAATAAAGAAGCACACCAAAGGGGAAGTCAAAGGCCATTTGAAAGTAATTTTAAGTGTCACATAATTGACATATTCAGCACACAAAAAAGCAAGTGAAGCCCCACATTTCTTTTCATTTCCACAACCATTTAATTTGTATGACATTTCATAATCCTCATGCAAAAAGCAATCATTACAAACACAGGACACTCAAGTTAAAAGACAGCCAAACACAGCAGTAAGCAAGAGAATTTTGTCATGCATAAAATAACAGTCATAGAAAAAGGAAGGGAAAAAAAAGACTGAAAGTCATGTATTGATTTCAATAATATAAATAGAAAAGAAGCAGGCATTAACTGCAAGCACACTTCATAGGGAAGGATTGTTAAACATTTCAAGAAAGACTTCTGAGTCTTTTCAGTGATTACTGTGCATTATGTTCGTAATTCAAACTATACCTATTATCAGAACCCTCAAAGAATGAAAAACACCATCCCAGAAAATGGAAGGGAAAAAAAAGAGATATAATCCAGTTATGTTTCATCAGCTCAGAGAAACAGCCTTGAAAAATAGTAGTAACTGGCACGAATCAAAAGATTGGAAATGGAGAAATTAATGATGAAACTGAAGGGATCCCTTGACTACTCAGTTGTAAGGTCATGGTTTCAAGGTCATTCCAAATATAGACAGAGAGCTGTACACAATAAATTTAATGATATACTTTTATAGTCAGTCTTGTAAGCAATCATTCCTTTAAGAGAAAACCTAGATGAAAACAAGTCTATGTTAATTGACACTCAGTTACAAGTTCACAGAATTCTACATTTCTTTAATATGACCCTGCTAGTGCAAAAAATACCCTCAATGTTTTTTCATGTCCATGCAACAATGTTGCTACATTTCTGAAAAATAGAGATAGTTTATATTTCAATTCAAAAATTGCTGTATCAAAAACTATATTTGAAATATTTCCAGTTTTAAAACATCACGCAAAATATTACACTTGGAAAATTATATTTTCAAGCTTTGTATTTTTCTTTAACTACCTTAAGCAGTAAATGAACAGACTTCAACTGATATGATTTCTTGCATTTCTATTTTCAAGGATGCTATATAGAAATTATAATTTGACTTACTAATAGGCAACACAGACTAAGTGCAGTGGTTGTTATTTATTGCCACCCAAACCATTATCTACTTTCCAATTTTAGTTAAATTACTTAATTTGCTTAATTCTTGGCTCTATTAAGAAACCACTAGCATGAGTTCAAGAATTTTTTTTTTGCTGAATCATCAGTTCACTAACATCTGGAGACACATGTAAAACACAAATTAAGTCACTCTCCTTACTTTGTTCAGCCCTCTTTTCAACAATTCAGATGAAGTGTTTTTCTTTCCTGTCTTAGGATACCAGAGGCAATTTACAGGACTTCTTCAGGAAATCATTCAGGTTCTACAGTCACCTAGCCAATAGTTTTACATACTTTGCACACACACAGAATTGCTGGTTCTTGGGGCTCCTGAATGGGGCTGTTGGTTAAGTGACCGACTCTGGATTTGGGCTCAGCCCCGCCATGGGCTCTGCACTCAGCCTGGAGTCTGCTTAAAACTTTCTCTCCCTCTCCCGCCTGCCCCTCCCCCCTCAAATAAATAAATAGATCTTAAAAAAAAAAAAAAAGAATTGCTGGTTCTTGGGTCTGCATAAGATGTGATAGTAAGAGAATTTTTATGAAAACATGATCTGTCACTTGTTTGCATGTGGGACGTAGTTCTCAGTTGCTATTTGATCCTGGGTCTGCATAAGTAGGGAAGCCATGGAAATGATACTGCATATATCATGAGACGACTTTTCCATGGATAATATGCTTGAACAACGTTTTTTGCTGCAGTTTTATCACCTTCCCTACTCAGGAAGCTGTATGTCTCTTAACTGATGTGGGATCATGGTTACATACATGCACTAGATGGAACATTTTTTACTGTAGTAAATCTGAACAGTTAAAAACAGATATAGATATTCAGCATCATAAATAGATGGGGACATCATTATCTTAGAAAAAGATTAAGTCAAATTCTCCCAACTAAAGAAGTTCATTTACTGAATAGTAAATAAAAACTATTATTGTATGATATTAAATTGTTCCCACAGTATGGGTTCCAGCAATATTTTCATAATTCCAGCATAACTGAGTTTTCTTAACATCAAGAATTGTTTACATGTCTGATTTTTTGAAGGTTCCCCGGGAAGAAGAGGGGTGATTGAACAGTTTTTGGCAAAAATGGTTATAAAAAGAAAACAAAAACCCAGATTTCCTTTATCTCATATGCCTAAAGGCACAGGAAACAAATATCTGAGAGGATCCGGCATTGCAAATTGAAAAACTCAACATTGGTTTCTCAGGAAGCCTCAAATAGAGTAAACATATGCTTGTGGATTACAGAAACAGATCCCTACATGATCTCAAGATTCCTTATTCCCAGACTGGAAGGAAAATAGCCTATTGCCCTGAGCTTCCTTCTTTCTAGAATATCAGCAACTCTGGCTCATTTTTAGTTTATTCTAAACTGACATAATTTGATATAATAACTGATCTTAAAGTTTTTTTAATTGAAAGAAAATATAGTTAGAGGTGATTGTCATTAATTTTCTTATGAAAATCAGGCAACCACATTTTAGAGACCATGTATTTCCTGTAAATTGATCAACATTATTTCCCCAAAGGGTAAAATATTTATCCTTCAACAAAAATACACAGCAATCATTAACAACATTCCAACCATAGCTTATGCTTCTTTTAAACTACAAACAGTTCATTTTCAATACCAGCAGTTTAAGTGGGTATCTTAAACACCAAAATATAAAGCGAATGAGTCCTCTAAAACCTGGAGAAGTGATTTATTTTACCTTGAAACTATAGAATCTGTCCTCCTTGACGAATGCACACATAACTCTCATTAGAGTTAATAGGAAAGTGGACCTCATGTCATTTTGAAAGGGAGTGAGAGTAATTACTATATTTTATATCTCCTATAGGCAATAAATAGATTCAGTGGTGAAACAACAGGACTAGGAAGGTAAAGGGAACTCCTAACCATGAAGGTAAAGGGAACTCCTAACCATGAACTTTGAACTCATTTAAATCTCAAATAGTTTCTATGCCGTTAATATAAGCATAATTCAAAGTGTTGGCCTTTACAAAGGACTTATGCAGTCTTATATTTTAGGATCTGACCACAGTGCCTTTTATTTTTTAAAAAAGGAATAAAAATATCAGCATTTCTCTGTAGTTAACTGGAGAATAATTACGAGGCCCTGAAATAATCACTATCCACCCATATTAATGCTGCTTTTTATCATTCTCTTTGATGAAGGGCTAATATACTTTAGGTCTCAAATACATTAGAACTGATTATAAATTCCTTCATTACGGGTTCAATTCAGCAGAAATTATCAGTACTTTGTGTCACACATATCTGCAAAAGGCAAGCAGGTTGAGGGTATTATTAGCTCCTGACTTAGAAAGCTGGCCATGAGAAATGTGTCCTTCTTAAGAGAGCAAGTCTTTGAAAATTTTAGGATTATTTAGAGCTCCAGGCTCCTGTGAGTTCCACTGTGATACATTCCTGGCTAATGACCTTGCTCTATTCTTTCCCCACCTGACTTTAGAGGTAAACTGACTCCATGGAATTCCTAAGGCTATTTCCACACTTTCTGTGGAAATATAAGGATGTTGCCACTTGTTCTGGGGCAATTGGAAGTTGTTTAAATCTTTTCAGGAATGTTCTTAGTCTTTATAAAACTAGAACCAAGGATGTAAAAATCTAATTATGTCTGTTCTGTATGGAAGACAATGCTGGAATTCAGTACATTACAAATAAAAATAGCAGTATGTTACTGTATTTGATTTTTTCCAAACTGATAAACAGTAACATACAATGACTTAAAGAAATCAGATATCACGACCATTGGTGTCATTGCAAAGGTAGTAAATTTTACCTATTGAAATTTAGTGAATTTTATATAACTACAATACACAACTCTTGAGAATACAGAAATGAGTGAAAGCAATTGATTTGGAATAATGCTCATTAATTTGATATTACTCAATTAACTAAAGGTTATCACACTCTTAAACCATCGATTTTATTAATATGTAAAGAAATCATAGCTGAAAGTAATTTTCTTAATAATTTTTCAATTAAAAGATAGCATTCTTGTGCAATGTCATAAATATGCATTATGAGAAAACAAAAATATAATGAAAACTGCTGTGATGAGATATTGGAAGCAAACTTTGGGAGAATTCATAGTTTTCAAAGACTCCATATCTGTGCAAATTTTGGTGACACTACTATGCCATGCATGATGTTTCAGTATCTGTTAGGAGGGCTGCCTGTTTAGGCTTGTGGTTCAAATGTACATATGCTATAGAAAGGACTAGGTTCCAAGGGTATAAAAGCAGCAGACATGCTCTGTGTTTATTTTTGTGTTAGCAGAAAACACCTATGTGAACAAAAAACACACTCCCTCAGTTCTTCAGAGGCAGAGCATAGCCTAAAACATGAATTTTGGGGAAAAGAAAATTTGATGTTAAGGTCAGGAAAAAAGGAAAGAGAAACCTTGGATCCAATACATTGAGAAGAGCTCATTCATATTTATAAGAAAAACAAGTTGTTTTTTCATAAAATTACCTTTTTAACAACACTTTGAAGTCAAAAGCAATCCTGTCTAGAACAAAAGTGGTAGGATCTGGGGAATTTTTTTTTTAAGTAGATAAAAAGTAAGTAAAATAGGCTAACTCTTAATCTGAGCATCACCAAATTTTCACAAGCTCATTATTTTTTTAACACTACATTTGTTTGATTTTTTAAAAAATGCACATGAAGTATTTTATATCATGAAGAATGTCAGAATAATGCTCCCTTCTCATCTGGAGCAATGTGACTCTATGTTGCATAAATCCTGCAGTACTCTGTGAGGACATACTCTCCACTGACCTGGCTTTCCACACATTACCCAGAGATGTACCTGGGTGTGATGAGGACACAAGTGCCACCAGATCCCAGAGCTCTCTCAGCAAGACTTGAGATTAGGATGGCATCAATAGTCCAAACTTCTTGGTATGGCTGCCAGTATTTAGTCATCCAGCTTTTCCAAATATGTTATGCTAGGTCACCAGGATACATGGTGAGCAACACAGGCAAGACCCTAGCCCTCATGAAAATTAATTTTGTCAGAGAAAGAGACATTAAGCAAATAATCACACACATAAACATATGCTTACGGATTGTGTTAAGAAAAAAAAAGTCTTGGTGTTATGAGAGGTTATACAAGGCAACTAGCTGAGTCTAAGGACATCTTCGTTGAAAAAGTGCAGTGTAGCCTGGGGACTGAAGGACAGCTCAGTACTAAGCAAGCAAAGAAGCTGGGGATGGGAACGTAGTGTGGAAAGAAGATTCCAGCCAGAAAGGCCCTAAAATTAGACAGAGCCTGGAGGTCGGTGAGGCTGGCAAAGGAGAACAGAGAGTAGTGGGAGATGAGGATGAGTATGCAGCTCCTCTAGCCTGGGGATTTGTGTCTTAACCCTAAAATCAATAGAAAGTCATTTAAAGGGTTTAAGCACACACTGATAAATAGGGCCCTAACTGAATCTTAAGGAGAAAATCACAAAGAGGTCAAGTCACCCCAAATCATAGGGCAGAGGATACTTTATACAGAGGTCTGCATTATGTTCTTATCAGATGAAAATAGTTTCATTAGAAGAAATTAGATGATGGAAAAGGAGTCTATAACTCTTCTCTATTTTCTGTTTGCAAATAAAATGAATATCATCAAAAAGAAAAATCTAAATACATCTAAAATTTTATGAATATTTTAAAGTTTTCTATTAAACATGTATTTAAAGTTAAATTTATTTTGCCTAAGAATTAACATGATGAGAATTAACATATCCTAACTACTCTTATATTCATACAAAGATAGATATTCTGTAAGTGATTTCTACTTGGATATCTCACCTCCTTCTCAGCATAATAGGGATGCCCACCAGGTCCACCTCAAGGCCAATTTTACTTCCCATAAAGGTTTTGCGTTCAGAGTTATAACTTCCCGCTACTTCTCCAATTTTACTCCTGTCATGCTCTCCCAGAACTCTATTATTATTGGCCTTGTCTGTGGCCATCACTATCACATGGCTGAATTATTGCAGTAACCTCATAGTTGCTCCCACTGTCATCTAGACTCTAGACTGTCTCCCAAGCCATTTTGTATGCCATAGGTTTTTGAAGTTGTAGATAATAATAGTGGCAAACCCAAAAAGAAAAAAGATTTAATCACCATCAGCTAAAATGTACACACATTCAACTCCTTCTAAGACTATAATTGCAAGCATTCCAAGGGAACAGGAACTCAAGATCGTATACAAAAAACTTGTACTGTGAATTTTAAAATAGCTATAACAAGACAGATGAAAACTAAATATAGTTTAACACTCATTTTGATGTTTTAGAAATTCATGAGCAAAAAAAAAAGATTTTTTATTCAAAATGGAAACAAGTCATTTCAAATATTTTTTTAAAAAAATGCAGTTCAGAGTACTGTTCATTAAACACCACTTTCATTGTTTCACTACTTAAATAAAAATTTTTACTGTCTGCTTCTATCTTATCATTTTAGACTAAATGCCCCAGAGTGAACCATCAGACCCTCCTTATTCTTTCCAGATTTTATCTCTTCATTCCATTGCTTTCCAAAATACATCTTTTCTGAATTCTGCCAAACACTTAAAGAAAAACTAATACCAATCTCTCTTAAAGTCTTCTCCAAAATTGAAGAGGATGTAATGCTTCCAAACTCATTTTATGAGGCAGCATTACCTGATAGCAAAGCCTGATGATCACACTACAAGAAAAGAAAATCACAGGCCAATATCCCCAATGAACATAGATGCAAAAATACTCAACAAAATATTAGCAGACCAGATTCATCAATACATTAAAAGGGTCATATATCATGATGAAGTGGGATACAAAGATGGTTCCACATTAGCAAATTAATTAATGTGACATACCACATTAACAAAATGAAGGCTGAAAATCATATGATCATCTCAATAGATGTAGAAAAAGCATTTGACAAAACACTACATCTTTTCAAGACAAAAGCTCTCAACAAACTGTGTATAGAGGAAATGTATCTTGACATAATAAAGGCCATATACAATAAGTCCACAGTTAACATCATATCCAATGGTGAAATGCTGAAAGCTTTTCCTCCAAGATCAGGAACAAGACAAGGATGCCCATTCTCACCACTTTTATTCAACATAGCACTAGAAGTCCTAGTCAAAGCAATTAGGCAAGAAAAAGAAATAAAATGTGTCCAAATTGGAAAGGAAGAAGTAAAATTGCCTCTATTTCCAGGTGATATGATATTATATATAGAAAGTCCTAAGGACTCCACCTAAATACTGTCAGAACTAATAAACAATTTCAGTAAAGTTGCAGGAGAAAAAGATCAATATACAAAAATCAGTTTTGTTTTTATAAAAATGAAATATCAAAAAGAAAAAATTAAGAAAACAATCCCATTTATACTAACATCAAAAAGGTCAAAATACTTAGTCATAAATTTAACTAAGAAGCAAAAGATCTGTACACTGAAAGCTATAAGACACTGATGAAAGGAACTAAAGAGGACATAAATAGATGGAAAGATAGATATGGACATTTCAATGTCCATAAATTGAAAGAATTAATATTATTAAAATGTCGATACTATTCAAAGTGATCTATAGATGCAATGCAATCCCTCTCAAAATTCCAGTGGTGTTTTCCACAGAAATAGAACCTACGATCCTAAAATTTGTATGAAACCACAAAAGACCCTCAATAGCCCAAGCAATCCTGAGAAAGAACAACAAAGCTGGAGGCATCACACCTCCTGATTTTAAACTATATTACAGAGCTATAGTAATCAAATCAGTATGATATTGGTATAAAAAGCAGACACATAGATCAATAGGACAGAATAGAGACCCTAGAAATAAACCTAAGCGTATGTGGTCAATTACTTTTCAACAAAAGAGCTAAGAATATATAATAGGGAAAGGATAGTCTCTTCAATAAATGGTGCTGAGAAAACTGGACAACAGCAAGCAAAAGAATGAAACTAGACCCCTATCTTACATCACACACAAAAATAATCTCAAAATGTATTAAAGACTTGAATGTAAGACATGAAGTCATAAAACTTCTAGAAGAAAACATAGTAAGTGAACTCCTTGATGATGGCCTTGGCATTAAGTTTTTGGATTTGATACCAAAAGCAAAGGCAACAAAAGTAGAAATAAATAAGGGGACTACATTAAACTGAAAAACTTCTACATACCACAGAAATTATCAATAAAATGAAAATGCAATCTATGGAAATGGTGAGAACATTTGCAAACCACGTACCCAATAAGAGGTTAATACCTAAAATATACAAGAAATTCATACAACTTCATAGCAAAACAAAACAAAACAAAACCAAAAAATTTCTCAAACAACCCAATTAAAAAAATTCAAAACCTAAATAGACACTTTTTTTTCTGAAGAAGACCTATATAGGGACCAATAGATACACGAAAACGTGCTCAACATCACTAATCATTAGGGAAGTACAAAGCAAAACCATAATGAGATATCATCTCACCTTTATTAGAATGTCTTATCAAAAGACAAGAAATAACAAATGCTGATGAGAACATGGAGTAAAGAAAACCCTTGTACACTGTTGATAGGGATGTAAACTGGTGTGGAAAACAGTATGGAGGTTCCTCAAGAAGTTAAAAATTGAACTACCATATGATTATGATCTAGCCATTCCACTTCTGGCTATATATCCAAAGGCAATGAAATCATTATCTCGAAGAGATATCTGTACCCCATGTTCACAGCAGCATTGTTCACAATAGCCAAGGTATGGAAACAACCTAAGAGTCCATTGGCAAATGAATGGATAAATTAAATGCGGTGAATATATACACAATGGAATATTATTCAGACTTGAAATTATTTCATCTTTAGTAACATGGATGGACCTGGAGGAAATTATGCTAAGTGAAGTAAGCCAGACAGAAAAAGACAAATACTGTATGGTATCACTTATATGTGGAATCGAAAAAAGTTAAAAATAAGAAAATGAAAGTCATATTCATAGAAATAGTAGAAAAATGCTTGCCAGGGTCTGGGGAGTGGGTGAAATAGGAAGAGGCTTGGTGTAAAAGGGTAAAAATTTTCAGTTTTAAAATAGATAAGGTCTGAAATGCATAACATGGTTACCATAGTTGATAACACTGTATTGTATAATCAAAATTTGCTGAGGCTGTAGACCTTAAATGCTCTCATCAAAAAAAAAAAAAAAAAAAAAGTAAATACGTTGGGAGACAAAATCCAGAATACAGCTTTTTCCATTGTGAGTCTTCTCACTATTGCTCAAAAATGACCTCACCCTCACTCACATCTTGTGTGCTTTGTCTTATAGAGTTGATTCCTTAAAGTTCTAATCAACTCACCTCAGAGAGGAGGAAAGAAAGATGATAAGAATAGGAAATCTCCTCTAATATAACGTGTAAGTTTTTTTGCACATTGAAATAAAGGACTACTATTGTATGTTTTGGCCTGAACTGTTGTCTTTAAGCTATGAACCAGAGACAGTTGTATACTGCTGAGCAAGACCTGACTGTGAAAATACCTTAATTCCTGGACATTACTACATTTTATCTCCATAAATGAGGTAAATAAATTGAGCCAGTAATTTTTTAAGATACTATTTTCTAAGTGGGTTTCACTGGGAAATAAGTCAGTAAAGACAAGACCTCTACTGTCAAAGTCCTAAAAGAGCTAGACTAACTGTGTGTGTTCCCCTGAAGTGACTTCTTGACAAATTCCAGTCTCAAACATGTCTCTCCTTGCTAAATATCTCTTGTCCTCAGTGAAGCTGTTTCACTCTCTTTCCACCTCATGCATTCCATTCCACATGGATTGATTCTCTCTTACCATGCAATCTCTTGTGCTCCCTCTTGTCTGATACAATAAATGATAAGCTTACATTAAATATTATTAAAAAACACTTATAAAATCCAGTGATTATATGCCCAGATTCATAGGATGCTATAGCTGGAAATGACCTTACTATCAAACTCATTTCCCAATTCCTCAAAAAAAAAAAGAGTGTTAACTGATTTTGCCCAGGGCCCGAAGCTAGTTAAAAGCAGAGCTAAGTCTAGATTTCATGTTTCCTATCACTCTATCTAGTTAGCTCCTTTACAGTAAGTCACATGACAATAAAAGACAAGCAGGGAAAAGGAAAAAAATTGGGTGTGGAGGTTAATGATGTAGCATAGATATCTTTTAAATAAACGACAAACCAATAGGCCCACCATTATTATAACTATAAAGCCTTTAGTACTCCTGTAACCAAGATTTTATTCAGATGTTATTAAGGTTAAAATTGAAATAAAAATAAATATTTTCCTTTAAAAGGAAAGCACCCACCTACAGTGCTATAGGCTGATACCCTTTCTAACTAGGCAATTTTAGTATTTTAATATTCCCTCTTAATTTCAAAGACATTTCCAAACCTAGAAGTCTATAACTCTAAAATGTATTTAAATGTATTTCCTAGAATATATATTAATACTACTTGATATTGTGACTGTGTTCTAATTGGTTTGGAAACAGATCTCTCTCTCTCTCTCTCTCTCTCTCTCCATATATATATATATATATATATATATATATATATATATATATATATATATCTAGCACATGTATAGTTATATAATCTTGGACGTGTTTTTTAACTTCATAGAGTAAGGAACACAGTGCCACCCCACCCTCAATATTGTTATGATAATAATTCAAAGTGCCTAGTAAAGTGCTTAATATAGAGATGTACAATTAAATATTTGTTTGCCTTTCATGTTTCTTTTATGTATTGCTTCAAATCAAATCTTTAAAACATATGCACCCACACACCCCTCCACTCACACATATGCTTCCTAGTATAATATGTGCTAAAGAAAAAGGACTTTAGAATTAGGTTGTTCCCACTCAGCTATCTACTAGCTATGTGATTTTTGTAACTTGCTTAACCTCTGTATTATTCAGTTTCCTTAAATGTAAAGTTGGACAATGTCCACCTAACAAGACTATATCATAAGGATTCAAGATCATGGATATGAAATACCTAGTTCAGTGCCTGATCTATAAGGAGACTACAATAATAATAATGATAATTATCACTGAATTGTCTTAATGTGACATTGTTTTAATATGTACTAATGTCTAATGTATAGATATTGACAACTATTTTCACTGAGCTTATATATTTGACCCATCCCCTATTGCTTAATGTAGAAACATTTAATTAGAGTCTAATATTTCATCATCCTCCCCAAATAATCTATCACCAGAATGTTCTGGCAAAAAGGTAATTATGGTATTTCACACTCACTTTGAAAAGTATTGACACAAATTTACCAGAATATTCCTCAGAAGGTAATAGTATGCATGCTTTATGAAGTCCACTGAGCACCAAGCATCCTAGAAGGTGTGTAGCAATAGTTGACTATATAAACATTATTTTCCACCAATGATCTCCAGGAAGATTATGTTAAAGTACTTCTTCATCCAAGAATAGGTTTCCTGCTAGTTACATATACCTCCATATTTTGACAATGACAATCTGGTAGAAAGAACTTTTCTGAATGAGTCATAAATTTAGCATATATTTTTATGTGTCTAACATATAATGGATTTTCACATATTTTTAAGTCTAAACCAAGGAATCACTGACACAGTGATTAAAATTATAGTTTCTAAAACTATGCTACCTGGTTTCAAATCCTGTCTGTAGTTACTACAAGCTCTGTGATCTTAATTTCTCTGTCTTCTTTTCCTCATTTTTAAAATAAATGTAATTAATAATGGTACCTCTTTATGGAGTTGCTAAGAACTAAATTATATACCAATATACCAAATGGCTTATTTGACACAATGTAAATGGTGAAGCAAAGTATTAGCTATTGTTATGAGATAGCTAGTAATTATCTTCATTTAATAGTTTGGGAAATAGAGATTAATGAACTTGTTCAAAAAACCTGATGCTATGTTAACCACTCCATAAGGATTTTTTTTAAGATTTATTTATTTGAGAGAGAGAGTGTGTGTGCAAGCCGGGGGCGGGGGGGAGGTTGGGCAGAGGGAGAGGGAGAGGGAAACCCAAGCGTACGCCACGCTGAGCTCAGAGCTGATGCGTGGCTCTATCTCACTACCCTCAGATCAGACCTGAGCTGAAACCAAGAGTCGGATGCTTAACTGACTGTGCCACACAGGTGCCCCAACTACTCCACAAGGATTATCTTATTGGCTCCTCACAACTATTCCAAATCTCAGGATTATTATTATTCCATTTATAGGTGGATTGGGAGGGCAATCTGGGGCTTAGAAAAACTATGAATTTGTCCAATATCTTCTATCTAATAAGTAGGGATGCCAGGATGTGAGATAAGTTCTGCATTATTCTGGAATTCATACCATTAAGAATATTCTGTGCTTCCACAGGGTATCATAACAATCTCAAAAAATCCCTTTCAGGGAGATTAATAGAAAAGCAGTTAAAATCTAAAAGAGTGTCTCATTGGGATATACATATATATGTATATATATATACACATAGCTATGTATAGTTGAGACTCTAACCACTTAGAGTAAACTTTGCTGCTAATATATTACATGGCATTAGGTTCATTGAAATGATGAAAAAAAAAGGAATGAAACAATTACAAATGTGGGGAAGTGCAAAACAAGATGTTCTAGGTAACTCCTCTATGGTATAAAGAAAAAGAAGCAAGGTTGTGTATCCAGAATTCAACAAATAAAATAAAACATGTGAGTAATATGCTCTGCAGAAGGACCAAGTCTTATAAATGTCTTGTCCTGAACAGAAACAGCTGGGTAGGCAGGATGGAATTCACTTCATGGGAGCAAGACAGTGTAGAAAAAGCAGGAAACGTTGTTTATTCAAATGAAGAACATCAAATTTGAACCTCAGTTTGTTACTTAGTCCCAGGGGTATGGACCCCAGGCACAGTAGGGCCAAATGGTGAAGCTCTGAGGCAGTTTCTTCCACGATAACAGGAGGCCTCAGCAGCACGAGATGGCTCATTTCTGAATGACAGTGGCCAAGTTCTCTGGTAAAAGAGCCCACATTAGTAACACGCCTGGCTTCTAGTTTGAGCACTGCTCCTTACCTAGATGATAAGGTATATGACATTATTCAAGTCACTTCATATCTCTGAGCTTTCTGTTAGCTGTAAAAAGGAAGACAATGTCTTCTAGCCACCTTGGGAAATTCTTGTAGAATCAAATAATATTTGGTGTTTGTGAACACACTGCAAAAGGTTTTTCCTGTGTAATGTGAAAGCTTTATATTATTGGCATTAAATGAGCTGGAAATAGTGGGGACTGCTAATTACAAAGGTCATGACTGACCAAAGGACTGGCTGCATTATGTTTTCAAAAGAAGAATATTTATATTATCTTAAAGAAAAAAGTCCAGATATACATATACATATATATATATATATTTTAATTAAAATCCTCCTGATCCCTATGTGCCTATCAAGAACGCAGGTTCTGGAATCAGAATGTTACATTCTGACTCCACCATCCTCCCCATTGTCAGACTTTTGGAAAGTCACTTGACAGCTCTGGCCTTCAATTTATCCATCTGTAAATTGAGGAAAGAAATAACACCAAGTGGGGCACCTGGGTAGCTCAGTCAGTTAAGCATCCCACCCTTGATCTCAGGGTCATGAGTTCAGGCCCTGCGTTGGGCTCCACGCTGGTTGTGGAGGTTACTTAAAAAAAAAAAAAAAGAAAAGAAAAAGAAAAAAAGCTCATAACATAGCATTGTTTATGAGATTAAAAGTGGTAACATATGTATAGCTCTTAGAACAGTGGCATATTTTAAGGACACAATACATATTAAAAATTATTATTAAAATACACTAAACTCAACATTTAGAAAACTACATTAATTGACAGACAAATTTACAGCAGAAAAAATAGATATTTTCTTGGTGTCTTTAAAAAAGTGAAGATTCTGAATGTAATTAACAATATGTTTAATATTTAGTCATTATAGATTTGAAATTGATTACCAGCTAATGAGAATTTTAAAAACTCTTTTTTGGCAAAATATCAGCTCTGAATTTGTAGCATTAGAAAAAAAAGTGCAGAAAAATTTAAAAGCAAAATGCCATAGCAGCTCTTTATTTCCATTGTAATATTACTCATTAAGGAAAGAGTTGACAGGTTTGGGACAAATTAGCATTTCTAATACTTTATCCATTTAAAACACCAAAAACTTTCATGGAAAGGTAAAAGTGATATTCTCGATGAAATTATACTTTTAAATTATATCAATATTAAAATATTTTTTCTAATTCTATTATTTACCAACTTTGATGTTCTAGCTTTATTTTCATAATTGGTAGTACTGTTTAAATGTGGTTATATGCACCAGCACCGCAAGACATAATTGCTTGAGGGTGACTCCATTCACAGTGGGCATTTAAGGTGCTCAGTTTAAGAACACCTGCAATAGGAAACATGGCCACTGAAAGCTTACATTCTATCTTGTGCATGAATTGTGTTTTGGGAAACCCATGAGCAAAATTAAGGTATTTGATCTTCAAAATATAAACATGCCATCTTAAAAGGGGCTTATCTCTCAAGTATTTAATGGTTGCAGGATTACAAGAATCAATACAGGATAAGAGGCTCCATGTTTTATTGATTTCTCCTTCCTTGCATTTTCATTCTTCCTTTAAGCTATTAAAATGCCTCAAATCAAGCTACTTTTTGTAAGATAGTCCAGAATAATAATATTAATCAAAGATAACATATCCAATACTAATATTTTGCTATTGGCAGTCAAGATTGCCTTTGAAAAAAAATTTTTACTTATATAAATATGAAAGCTTTTGCATTTAGTTTCTAGTATTTTTACAACAAAAACACTTTTTTAAAATATATAGAAATCACATTTGACTTTGTAAAATAGTTCACATTTAGATAAACAGCCATTTCTTGAATATCACAGAATTTTTATTTTAATATAGAAAGCTAGAAACAGCTGTATTAAAATTTAAAGCAATAAAAAATATGCAATTGACTTTAGGCAAGATACGTGTTTCAGAAATTTGCACATGAATCAATGTTTCTAAATTTGAAATACACTAAGAAAGGCTGCAATGTTGGCACCCTGTGGTGAATTATTTGGATAAATAAATCCTTCTTATAAGAGAATAATCACTCCAATATGTGTTTTCTAAGTTACCATTCCTAATTTTTTTTCCTTTGAATATGAATGCATCTGTATTTATTTAGTAGTAAACTCAACTCTTCTGGTTCATGTTAAGAAATAGTATCTAATGTTTTAATTGCTTATAATTAGGATTCATTTATCTTTTGTGATTCATCTAAAGATAACTTGTCGCTGAGAATGAATGATTTTCAACATTACTTTGTTGAAATGGAGTAGAAATTTGCTTCTGCAGGCAGTTTATTACAGACATTTGTTTTTAAGTAGAAGAGCAGTAAGAAAGCTCATAAGAGAACAGGTACATAAAAAGACTAAAATGGCTCAGCATTAAAAACAAAAGAAATAAAACTGAATAAATAGAAATATTCAGGACAATTACATTGTACAAAATTCACAGGAGGAATACCTCCCCCTCGTGACCCTCCCTTTGTATTTGAAAATATCTTTCAGATTAATCCCTGTAAGAAAATCAATAAAATTCAGTTCTCTAGACAGTTCTTCCCCAACATGGGTGTACATGAAAAATACCCAGGGATCCTATTAAAAATGACAATTCCTACCTCCCCTTCCGTTTGAGATTGCTCAGGGTTCAGTCTAGAGTTCAACAATGAAATGATGAATGAGGTCTATGGAACACACTTTGAGGAAAACTTGGGATCTAGACCCTTTTCCTATTTGGGGGATTTTGAATCTTTTCCTATTTTAACTCTCACTGGGGATTAAAATGAAAATATCTACATAAATATATGAAATTGACAACACTGAGTACATGCTTAGTTATGACACATATCAACTAGAAATATTTGTGTGACTGACGTGGTGCTTTCTCTCTGAGAAGAAAATGCCCAGAAGAAACACAGTGTCCTATTCCCAAATAAAGCTGTATTTTGTGACAATACTTTAGATGATAGATGAGATAGATGGATAGATAGGTAGATGATAGATATATGTATATATACACACGTATACAAACATATACATCATATATACAAACCCATGTATACATATATAATAATACATATATATGTCATTGGAAGTATTAAATGGTTCTATCCCTTTGCTTTAGTATTTAGAAATCTAGTCAAAAAATAATCTCTATCTCAAAATATTTTATACCGTATTTGTTTAAAATGTATTTAATCCTGGCAATAGTTTAGATTCTTTGAGGTTCACATATTATCAAGAATACTCACCTTACTATCTCATATGGTATCATACCAGGCCTTTAGTAAAACTAAGGCTGGCGGAAGAAATAGTTTTTAGACAAAGCAATGAACCCAACCTGAAGTAGTTCAGAACATACTTCTAGGAAAATTAAGGAATGTAAAGTAAGGAAGATGTAAAAATTACGAAGAAATATCTAAGGGGTATAAATGTCAAAGAGTGAGAGAAATATGCTCCCTAGAACATAATGAAATAAACAGAAGTATAAAAATACAATAAGAACACAGCACAGAGTTCTAAGGGTGGCGGCACCATCTGTGGCCTGGGGAAAGAGGAATTGTTGGCCCCCTGCCTAGTGCAGGAGCCAGGGAGGCAGGGAAGCTTTTGAACTATTACAGTGAGAACGAAGTTGCAGTCTTTTTGTCTTCAAGCTACAGGTATCCATGTCTCTCTCCTTGTTTCTGTGTGTGTGCATCTCTGTGTGTGGACGTCACATCCACTCTTGTGTGTGTATTTCTTTGTGTATGACCGTGTGTGAATTTTTCTGCCCCTAGTTAAGCATAGATTTCATTCTTGTGGAGCTACGTCATTCACTTTGTGTGTAAATGGCTCTGAATATATGAGATCTGCCCAATTACATCTTGCTGCTTATTTGCATACTTTGCTGTGCCTTGTATGTCTCTCTGACCAAGTGTGTGCTTTTTTCCTATCTGTTGTATATATGCCTCTGTGTCTCCATTTATGAGTCTCTTTTTTTCTGCTTCCAAGTGTCTTTGACACCTGGTGTCCCATTCTATCTATACTTTTGTGTATTTCTTTTTGTGTGCCTCCCTGATCTCACTGTATCAGTGGCTTTACGGTGGGTGTCTCTGCATTTCTGTTTCTGATGGCACAGGTTTTTTGTTTACATATATCCCTATGTATCTCTCCTTCTCTCTTTCTTTTTGTGACTCTGGGTATGGCATGTGTTTGTTTTTCTTGCTTGCTTGCTCCCATTTATGTGAGCATTACTAAGTGAGTGTCTCAGTGTGTCCACTTTTCTCTGTATGTCTCTCTGTTGAGCATGCCTGTGGGAGACCAGGCAGATGAGAAGCTCCCATGATATATACCCCCTCTCAAACTCAGTCTGTCAGTGAAAAGACTCAAGGAAATTATCTAGTCTTTTATTGCCTTCAGACAGGGCTACTGCTAACATATTCCACAGAGAGATGTTAACACTCATCTTCCTTACCTTTCCTAATATATTCTGTTGACACTCAAGTTTTACACATAGAGTATCTATTCCATGACTTAAATGTCTCTAAGTCTTATTTCCTCAAGTAAAAATGATGATAAAAGCACCTTTTTGTAGGACTCATGTGAAAATTACAGACGCAAAGTTCCTAGGACATTACCTAGCACATAGTTAGTGCTCTATAATTCTATTACTCTTATCAGGGCATATTTTTTCGCTAAAATTTTGTTGAAAAGTTAAATTCCTCTAAGGAAACCTGCTATATAATCAAACAATCTTAAGAGAGATTATTTCATGCAATGTTCCTACCTTTTAAAAATACAGCTAGAAGAACAGTATAAAGTGGACCTCTTCTAAGAAATATTAGGACAACTTTTTGGATGGAAAATACATTAGAACATATGTTTCCATGCTTTCAGTGGCCTATGGCACTAATCTAGTGGCTCTAGACTATGTACCATCTTGGATCAACTAAAATATAGCTCAAAATGACAGCTAGGGCATAAGATAATCTACTACAACCTCTTCATCTGCAGCAGGTAAGGACACTGAAGGCAGGGAGATTGAGTCTCAGTGACTTGTCCTAAGTTATAGGCAACAGTAGTGAATGTGCTACAAAACTCCACACCCCACAGGTTTATAGTCTATGCTGTTTCCAATGTGTTTTGCTACCTTCACTAAGCATATAAAACAATTTTTTTCATTTAATCATATCTTTTGAACAGATAATTCATTCACAAAGTTGAAAACTCAAATCAATAAATCTGAAGGGATATTGAAAAGTCAGGGTCATCTCATCCACCCCTTAGTTCCCCTGTTCCTGCCTCATCCCTGATTCTGCAAGTAAGCACTCTTTGGTTTTATGTGTATCCTTTCCATATTCTCTATGCAAATTCAAGGAAATTATTTATATAGACACAGCAATTACAAACTATATATGTATTTTAATTTCTTCTCTTTTTTACATAAAAGATAACATTCTAAATTCACTGTTTTGCCCTTCCTTTTTTTTTTTCTTTTCTTTTTACTTAACAGTATATCCGGGAGATCTTTCTATATCAGTATATGAAAAACTTCCTCATCTTTTTTTATAGCTGCACAGTGATTTCAGATTTTTTTTAAAGAATCTAATTAGTTGTGAACACTTAAACCAAAGGGGGAAAAATAAAGCTTAGTAAAAAGATATAAGGCTATATTGAAAAATTCCCATGCCAATTTTAATTCATGGGTGGTGAAGAACAATGCAAAGAGAAGGGCCAAGGTGAACTTTGAGCACACAGTAAAAGCTGTCTGGCCACACCTGTTCCCTTTCTTCACTTCCCAAGGGCTGCCTGAGGCATGGAACAAATAGATAAAATATCTACACTTATTTTACTTTTTACTCCCAGGGGCAAAAATCCATA
This sequence comes from Halichoerus grypus, assembly GCF_964656455.1. Lineage (NCBI taxonomy): Eukaryota > Metazoa > Chordata > Mammalia > Carnivora > Phocidae > Halichoerus > Halichoerus grypus. Next base: position 90,381,684 of record NC_135712.1, read on the forward strand.
GAATACAAACATTCATAAAATAGGAGCTGTTAGGAGGATCTGAACGTTTTGAAAATATGCACTGCTCAAACTACCATTTTAAGTTGTAACTTTCCCAAGACACACACACACAGACACACAAACTCGGTTTTCGTTAGAATAATTTTTTTATGGTTTTATAGTAAAACAAAGTATCTTGCTGAGAATTTTTTTTACTATAATTCCATTACCCATTATCTTTACTAGAGTACAATTAATTTGCTTATCTATATTATTTCAGGGAATTAGCATTTGAGAGCCTCTGAGCCTGTCAGGAATGTTGTGAGGTGTTGTATGTACTTTATCCTGGTGAGCTCTTTCAATATCCCATCTTCCCCAGTTGTCCCATGGCAAAACAATTAGATCTACGTTTGATTTGCCATAATCCTCCTTATCCACAATATGCAGTAGATAACAATATGCAAGGATAACTAAAAACTTCAGAATCCTCTCTGACAGTAGAGTTGCTTTTGTGGGGTTCACAGTAACCAAAGGAGCAAGGAGAGACAGATTCACCTACTCTATCTCTTCTTGCCTGTTGCCCAGTGAGATCTCAAACTTCCCTTAAATCTCAGATCAAATTAAGTCTAATAAAATTACCTTAAGTTCTTTGTCCATGACCAAGTCATGTAACATTGGTTTGAGCTAATAGTTTATTTTATGACTCTACTAAGAGCATGGGTGCTAAATCTACTTTACATTTTAAAAAGATTTCTTTTTTTTTTTTTAATACTTCAACAGATATTGCTTCACTGTATCTAACCACTTTGTAAGTCAAGGACTGACTTCCCTGTTTTATAAATATATCCATCTTTTAAATCCTATCATAGAAACACTGGAAGATGATCTGTCCTGTCTAAAGTCACATCACTAACTACTGGTGGCAACTCTATTGCTCATGTTTGACCTAATGCTTTTCATGGAAACCATTGTAACCTATCCTCAAATCCAGAAATGAATAATTGGCCTTGATAACAATTTAGTCATTAAGTCAGTCCAAAAATGGGGATGATAAAAAACCAAAATGGCAACTAAAATATCCATCAAAGTTCATCCATCCATAGCAGTGAACAAATTCAGTCTTGTGCATTTGTTAAAATGAATTAGATAGATCCATATGTTCTGATATTAAAGTTATCTAAGACATATAAGAAAAAGGGGGGGTGCCTGGGTGGCTCAGTCGTTAAGCATCTGCCTTCGGCTCAGGTGATGATCCCGGGGTCCTTGGATTGAGCCCTGCATTGGGCTTGGGCTCCCTGCTCAGCGGGAAGCCTGCTTCTCCCTCTCCCACTCCCCCTGCTTGTGCTCCTGCTCTCGCTATCTCTCTCTCTCTGTCAAATAAATAAATAAAATATTTAAAAAAGGGGGGGATTTCATAATAACATAAAAAGCATCATCCAAATTTATATAGAAAAAGGATTAAACACACAAATGCTTAAATATACTTAGAAATTTCCTGGAAGGATATCCAATAAACTGTTGTGAGTTGTTTTCTCTAGAAAGTGAGTATAGTATGTCATATGGGGAAATACGATTTTTACTTTTTCACTTACAGTCTTAATGTTTGCAGTTTTTAAAATCATGAACATATATTATTTTTATCACTTAAAGTCTCATGGTCAGAATTTTTAACTTGCTATTAAACTTGGGACAAGTCAAGAAAACACTCTATAGACATACCTTTAAAGGTCTGCTTCTCTTAGATTACTCATTGGTCTTTGAAGCTTTGACTTTACTTGTGTCAAAATCTCTATTGACTCTTTGAATAAATATTTAATTTCTCCAATTAATTATAAAGCTAGTGGGGAGCTTAAACTGCAGGGATAAATGTATTGGATTTTTACCTCATCAATAACATAGCCACTCAGAATGACATTCTGGTTGGATTAGCAAGACACATGCCATTGTCTCAATTACCAGTACACTTGACACTGAAGGTGGAAATGGCAACTCAAAAGTATATATATTTCACGAAACATTCTCTAAACCTTTAAAGTCTTCCAGTTATTTTCACTTACCATAGAAATCATTTCAGCTGATAAACTATTGAGTCTAACTTGAGGTTCCTATTTTAGACATAAGCATAACATTTTAACTCATTAGTGATTCCAATAGGCATATACACAGACATGTAAGCATGTGTTTATGTTAATCCAGAGAGAAACATGTAAGAATCATCACTAAATATATGAACCAAATGACAGCAGTAGCAATCATAGATTAATACATTCTTTAACTCACGTTATTATGTAGGGAAGTTAGGAGCATTGCAGCGTGAATTAAGGACAAAGTGTCAACCTTAAGTTTAAATATGGACTTTTCAAATAACAAATGATATATTCCATGGACAGCTGTGTAGAAAGTGTGTTGTTTTTTATGCATGCAATTTTGAAATTCTATTCATGTATTTTAATTCCCTGACTCACAGACCTTGTAGGTAAATGGATAGCACTTTTTGGCAAAGATAAGAACTGACAGAAATGGAAAAAATGGTTATAGGAAGTTTTAAAATGAAGAGTCAATTTATGAACATTTTATATAATCTTGCAAAAATAGTAATTGAAGAGGGAAAATTAGTAAAATATTTTTCATTATTTTACTCCATATTCTGCTACTCATCTTTAAGGTCTATTACCTAGTGCATGGGACCTATACAGCTGACAAGTCTTCTCAAAATCTCCTTAACTGAAATGAAGTCAGCTTAATTCTATAATTTTTGGTAATGAGCAGATTTATCTTATGCTCCATAATAGTTAGTTCAAAACACATTAATCATCCCTATCATACTGCTCTCAGTTAGTTTGATGCTTGTCTGATTTCTCCAATAGATTTTGAACATCTGAAGGAGAGAGACCATTGTCAAATTCATCTTTATACCTGAAGTCACTGCCCAGGGTTTAGCACATCTTAAAATTCAGTAAAAGTTTCTTAAATAAATAAGGGGGGTAGGGGCAAGGTAACAAATATTCTAAACATTCCAGTGAATCTCTTCTCTTTATATATCATTACAGGTACCATATATTATAATTTAAATTGATATTCAGAATGTTGATCCTGAGGAATTTCAGATATCTATATAAAGATAAAAATAAAATCAAAACCAAATATTCAGTCTGTGCTCAATGCAGTATACTTACTAAGACAGAAAAAAACAAGTAATATTTTCTAGAAAGATTATTTTAAAAGTGTTAAAAGAAAATGAATTTTTGAACTAATACCTAATTAACCAGAAATTCCAAACTCAAAGTTTTCCAGTTCAAAATCTTATTGTTTCTACAATCTTATTATTTATTTCCACAGAATATTGATGTAGAATATAAGTTTGATTAGCTCTTATTTAAAGAATATTCTTATTTAAAATATTTGCTATTTTAATGAATAAAACATTAAATGTGATGTTAGCCCACTCATCTTAATTGGTTATTATATCAGGGATATATTAGACATGCAAATTAAATTGCATAATTTTGCATTACTTTTACTCCACAAGAATAATTTTTACCACTGTCAATTATTAAACTATAAGTGTCATAATCTTTGATCATATCAATTAATTACCCATATTATTCTTTGTAATAGGTAACCTTAAATTCTACTTTTGTTCTTATATTTAAAGAACATGAAGTGATTTATGTTGCTTATTGAATAAACATCAACTGCCAGTTAAAATTGATTTTGTCATCCATTTTTGGAGCATTAACTTCATTGTTAAGAAAGGAAAGACTGGGAGACAAAATTCACTCAATAGTGATATATGATTTTTCCTGCAAGAAATATGGAAGTTAAATATTATCTTTGTAGAGTAACCTTAAGGTTGTAGAGGAACTAAAGGAAACAAATATTAGTAGAGAATATGGCAAAAATTCATTTTTAAGAGAATGATGGCAAAAATTCATTTTTAAGAGCAATATGCTATATTATTTATATATTCTTAAGGAAAAGATGGCAAATTTATTGGCTTCCCTCTGCCCTTATCCTCTGCCAGAAAGAGCCATCTGTAATAAGACGGAAATACTGGCACACAAAAAATTCACTTCTGTTTCCTAAAACCATTGCCTAATAAAGTCTGCTGCATATTTTCCAAGGCTCTAGTCTTCTCCATTTTTCAACAGTGATAGGGATCCTGAGGTACTTCCTTTGGGCAATGTATATTCTAATTTCAAACTAAATAAGAGATTCCTAAAACTAGAAAAGATAAAATGGACCCACATGAACAAGACACTCATATTTTTAAATATAACTGTGTAATCAAAGGCCATTTAAAAAGGTGGTAAATGGGGTGTCTGGGTGGCTCAGTTGGTTAAGCATCTGTCTTCAGCTCAGGTCATAATCCCAGAGTCCTGGGATCAAGCCCTGCATCCGGCTCCCCACTCAGCGAGGAGCCTGCTTCTCTCTTTCCCTCTGCCTGCCACTCCCCCTGCTTGTGTTCTCTCTCTCTCTGTCAAATAAATAAATAAAATCCTAAAAAATTTCCTTTAAAAAAAAGGTAGAAATAAAAATGGACACTAAAGAAATTGTATACTATTTTAAAATACACTTTAGCAATCCCACTCTCTGTACCAAAAGTGGCCTTTTAGAGACTAGAGATGAACTTTAACACCTCAACTGAAAAGTGAATTTGATTAATGCTTCATAGGATTATACTCCTTAGGAATGTACTATTACCACTAAAGTGTTGTTTTTTTAATGAAATGATTATTCTTATTATCAGTCACAAATGTGCTAGATTTTTCATATATGAAATAAATACTTGGGAAAGTTGTATGAACCCTTACAGACCAGCAATTTGGAAAAGAGTTTTGGAAACTGACTTCAAAGCAGTCATTTTAGTGGTCAGGAATAGAGTCTATCACTTATTTACAAATATCCACTCCAGAATCCATGAGACCACTACTTTGGGTATTCAAAGTACAGTTGACCCTTGAGCAACACAGGTTTGAACTGTGTGGGTCAACTTGTACATGGATTTTTTTGATACGGTATAGTACTATAAATGTATTTCTCTTTCTTATGATTTTATTAATAACATTTTCTTTTCTCTAGCTTCTTTACTGTAAGAATACAGTACAAAACAAAGAAGACATACAGATGGCCAATAGATACATTAAAAAATGCTCAATATCACTAATCATCAGGAAAATGCAAATCAAAAACACAATGACATATCAATCAGTCAGAATGGCTAGTTTCAAAAAGACAAGAAATAATAAGTGTTGGCAAGGATAGGGAGAAAAGGGAACACCTGTGCACTGTTGGTTAGAATGTAAACTGGTGTAGCCACTATGGAAAATAGTATGGAGATTCCTCAAAAAACTAAAAGTAGAAAGACTATATGATCCAGTAATTCCACTGCTAGGTATTTACCGGAAGAAAACAAAAACACTAATTCAGAAAGATACATGCATCCCTATGTTTATTGCAGCATTATTTATAATAGCCAAGATATAGAAGCAACTTAAGTGTTCATTGATAGATGATGGATAAAGAAGATGTGGTGTATATACATATATAATGGAATATTATTCAGCCATAAAAAGGAATGAAATCTTGCCATTTGGGTAACAATGTGGATGTATCTGGAGGGTATTATGCTAAGTAAAAGAAGCCAGACAAAGACAAATACCATATGATTTCATTTATATTAGGAATCTTTTTAAGATTGAGGCCTGAGCCTTTTTTTTTTTTTTTTTTTTTTTTTTTTAAGATTTTATTTATTTATTTGAGAGAGAGAATGAGAGACAGCACAAGAGGGAAGAGGGTCAGAGGGAGAAGCAGACTCCCTGCTGAGCAGGGAGCCCGATGTGGGACTCGATCCCGGGACTCCAGGATCATGACCCGAGCCGAAGGCAGTCGCTTAACCAACTGAGCCACCCAGGCGCCCTATATTAGGAATCTTAAAAACAAAACAAAAATGAACAAATAAGGAAACAATAATAACAACAACAAAAAAGAGAGAAGCAGACTTATAAATATAGAGAACAAACTGGTGATTGCCAAAAGGAAAGGGAGTGGGGGTTGGACAAAATGGGTGAAGGGGATTAAGAGGCACAAACTTCCAGTTATAAAATAAATAAGTCACAGGGATGAAAAGTATAGCATAGGGAATATAGTCAATAATATTATAATATATGTAATTGTTGAATTGCTATGTTGTACACCTGAAACTAACTTAATGCTATATGTCAAATATACTTTAATTAAAAATAAAAGAAAAATTAAAGAATATGGAATATAATACAACAAACAAAATACGTGTTAATTGACTCTATATTATCAGCAAGTCTTCTGGTCAAAAGTATGTTAAGTTTTGGGGGAGTTAAAATTTATACAGGGATTTTTGACTGGGAGGGCCTAGTGCCCCTAAACTCTGCATTGTTGAAGAGTCAACTGTGTAGTCAGTGTTATGGTTGTGAAAAAATCTAATAAAGCTAACATTTATTATCTATTATATTCTTGGCACTGGGGAAACAACTTTGCATGAATGGCCTCATTTATGATACTCAATAACTCTATGAGGCAGGTACTGTTATTATCACTATTTCATAGATAAGTAAACTGATACTTCTAAAAAGAATTAAGTAACTTGACCAAACCAATGAGTGGAGAACCTGAATTTACAGCAGTGTGACAGAAATTGTAGGGTTTTCTTTCTTTGTTTTGAGTATAGTTGACACACAATGTTACATTAGTTACAGATGTACTACTTAGTTATTTGACAAGTTTATATATTAGTTTTAATCACTATTATTGCCTTCTCAGTTATATAGATATTCTACTTTGACTGGGTTTTATTTTTTAAAATTTGAATTCATTAGTACCTATCTGTATGATCTCATAGTCCACACAGTTTGCTGGATTGGATGACAAAATTATGGCAGTAATAGAGTCAGGATCATAGGTTTGGTTTGTGTTCAGTTGATGTTGCCCATGAAGGTCTATTCCATTGCTACTGAAACCCATCTATCCAACTTTCCCACAGAGTTATTTTTCAATGAATCATAAGAAAGGATCAAAGAGGTATCTGCATTGAGCTTGGCAAAAGCAGCCACTCTTATTGGAGAATCACTAAGGGTCATCCATATTATTTTTGTATATAAAGGAAAATAAACATATAATAGCCACATTACTCATATTGCTTCCAGGGGACTCTGATATACCATCAGGGAATGATCATATATAAGGGAATTCTTTTTAATCATTTAATTGGCTTCCTTCTTTCACATTTAAAATACTGAAAATGTGATACTCAAAGGCAATTGCTGAGAGATAGTCAACTAAATGAATTTCCCCACACACATTGCTGGAGTAATCACAGCTCTATTAGGTTGCCAACACTAGAACAGATTGAACCTTATCATCAATGTCAATGGATTATACTTATTAACAGTAAGGAAACTAAATCTCTTCTAATAGGTAATATTGTTAAATATTAAAAATAATAGAGGAATAAAGCTGAAATTATAATTTTATTTTATTTTACTTTTTAAAGATTTTACTTATTTACTTGAGAGAGAGAACACAGGAGCAAGGGGAGGGCCAGAGGGAGAAGCAGACTCCCTGCTGAGTGGGGAGCCTGACTCGGGGCTCAATCTGAGGACCCCAGTTTCATGACCTGAGCCAGAGCAGAAGGCAGACGCTTAACCAACTAAGCCACCCAGGGGCCCCTACAATTATAATTTTCAATAAACCATGATTCCTTTAATATTTTCTACCAAACTCCTCATTTAATCCTTATTAATTAAATTTCATTTATTGTCATATTGTTTATATTTAGCTTAGGGGTTTCCTAAAACCAGTTGATATAATTTACAAATGGAACCAATAAGAAGAACAATGGTAACAAATGTACTGAGAACCAGATATTGTGAAAGGAGATTTAAATATGCTACATTGCAAATTTGCACAACCCCATGCAGTAGGCATGATCCCAACTTTATCATGGGAAAAATAAGTATCATGGAGATTAGTACTTTACCCAAGGTTACAGAATGGCAGAGCTAGGATTCAAATCCAGGTCTGTTCAAATCCAAAGACCAAAGTCTTAAGGGAGAGCAAAACATTCCCATTAAAAGATTAAAGAGCACACAAGAAGAAACATATGTATTTTAAAACTGATAAGAATAACAAAGATTTAAAGATATAAAATAATCTAAATTATATAATCTGAGTATATAATATCTAATCATATTTTAAAGATTTATGTATTTGCAATTTTATTTTTAATTATTATAAATTCAATACAGATTTAGAAAACCTAGTAATTCTTGTAAATACTCAGAAAATATAAGCATATTCAATTATGTAAATTTACATTGTGATGAAAAAGAGATGGGAAATTTAGGAAATTAAAAAAATATTTTATTGACTTAAGGTTGCATTAATTTGATGCATTGATAAAAGTTTAAACAACATTCTTAATAACTGAGGAGGACTCAGCTGTAAAGTACCAAATCTGAAAATTTTTCAAAACTAGTAGATACTACATTAAAGGTGTAGTAAAAGATTGACTAGGTTTAAATATTGTAGCAGTAAGGAAAATGTTAAATCAATGTAAGATAAGCCATATTGTGTGTGTGTGTGTGTGTGTGTGTGTGTGTGTGTGTGTTGGGGGGGTTATATTAGAGGAGTTTGAGGTCAAGACAGTAGATTAAATAAAACCTAGAGTCTCTCTCACTTCCCACACACTTAGATATTCCAAGAAAACAATAGAATAAGATTACCAATGTACTTAGACACATTAAGGAATCCTGGAAAGATAGAGAGCAGATAAGATTGGATTGAACAAAGAAACCACAGACTTGTACCTCTGAAACAAATAATACATTATAGGTTAAAAAAAAGAAGAAGATAGTAGGAAGGGTAAAATGAAGGGGGGAAATTGGAGGGGGAGACAAACCATGAGAGACTATGGACTCTGAGAAACAAACTGAGGGTTCTAGAGGGGAGGGGAGTGGGGGGATGGGTTAGCCTGGTGATGGGTATTAAAGAGGGCATGTACTGAATGGAGCATTGGGTGTTATACGCAAACAATGAATCATGGAACACTACATCAAAAACTAAAGATGTAATGTATGGTGATTAACATAACATAATAAAATTAAAAAAAAAAGAAAAGAAAAGAAACCACTATCAAAATGTTCACAGAAAACTACCACAGAAAGTGGATTCAGTACTAAGTGAGGACCAGAAGTAGAAGGGAATCCTGAGAATCCACAGTATAGCTATTTGGGATATGATAGAGCAGTTGGAAAATCCTAAACAGACCAGAAACAAGAGTCACTGTCTCTTAAACTGTCTCTTAAAAAAAAAAGTTGAATAAGGAGTGTTGAAAAAATAGGATGACCTGGCAGCTAAAAGTTTAGAGGAAGACTAGGGACTGCCCACAGGCAGAAGACTGGCTACTGAAGCACCCTTTCTTCAGGATGCACTTCTCTCTTCCCTGACCCACATTTCGTATAAGTTCTCTCCATCTCTACTACTAATCGTTTTGTTTGAACCACTAACATTTCTTGTTTTGTCTATCTTAATAGCCTTATAAATAGGGTGATCACACATCAAGGTTTGTTTGTAACAACTTCAGTTTATACCTTTAAGTCCCTCTCCTGCTTAAAACCCTCCAGTTTCTTCCAATCACTTAAAACATAAAAATCCAGACTGTTTACCATGGTCCACATGCACTGCTATCTGAATGAAACTACCATTCTCTGCCTTCCTTGCTGTTCTCTAGCTATACTGTCCTTCTTTCTCTTTCTTAGACATGCAATTATACTGCAACATTATGACTTTGCATGTGCTACTTTCCCTGACCAGAATGTTCTCTTCTCTGTTCTTCACACGACTAACTCCGTTTTCTAATCCACCTTAAATACCAGTTCTATAGAGAAGCCTTTTCTCCCCCAACTCATCTAATTTCAAACCCTAATCACTTTGTCACATTACCATGTTTTGCTTATTTCATAGTACTTACCAACTTCTAAAATAATCTTATACATTTATGTATGTAATTATATGTGTATTTTAAATTTATGACTCTCAACTACAATGTGAAACAGGATACCTTCTAAAAGTTCATTACTCAATACAAAAAATGTGAAAAAAGATTTTTACTTCATTATAATAAAAAGGATTCTTTCAAATTAAAAAAAAAACCTCTACTGTACACTATTTAAGGTGAGAATACTTTAGTCAAAAACTTTAACATCCACATAAGAAAAAAATGGAAAAGAGCCAGTAATCTTTTAAATATCTTCATTTCTCCTCTTAGATTATTGAAAAACACATTTCTGTGACTAACAAAAATGAACCATGGGTTTTGTTCCCTCTCTGGTCAATAGCAATGATCAGTACATTAATCAAAGGGAATTATAGAATTTTTAAAAATAAAGTTACACTTCTGTTTTTTTGGTTACATTCAAGACTGAAAAGATTGCAAGTTAATTATGGCATTAATGTTAAAGTTAAAATGCTCAGCCATTTCAAGATGTATATATTAATATATGTGTATATATGCATACATATATATTTAGAATTATAATATTTTGCTTCCACATCTCAAAATGAGTCTATCCTTAGAATACAGCATATACAAAATAAGTTTGCTTAACAAATAGCAAAATTTATTTAAATAAAAATAGGGTGTAAACACTTTAACCAACAAGTCTAATGTATTTTAACAATATTGAGTTCTTGGAGGGTAAAGTCTTAATCATTTTTGAAATTCCAGAGTCCTGCTAAAGGCTCAATAAATATTTGAAAAAAATGAATGGATGAATGAATGAAGCTCCAATTTTCTGTGTTTACTAGCTTATTATTTTAAAAATACAATGTTACATACAAACCTTGTACAATTCAAGTTCTCAGTTTTTTCCTTGAGTACTTATTCACTCAAGGAGTATTTCTTTTGCTCCACCAATTAAAAATGAGTGAATTTATCATTGCTTTCCAGTAAAAAAAACTACTTCCTCTGCAGTTTTCTAGAATTATAATATTCCTCAGTGCTCAAATACTCTAAATATCACATCTGCTTTTCAGTTTATAGATTTGATTTTAAATGATGGCATACAATTGCAAAATTATGATGAATCACAAAATTAATAAAGTTACTCATTTTCTTTTCAGTTTAATTCAACAGACATTTTTTTTAAAAAGAACCTACTATGTACAAAATTGTGCTAACCATTCCCCATATGCTCAGCGATCTCCTTGTATTATGGAAAGATAGACATGTAGAAATCAAGATGTTTGCAATAAGTGATCTAAAAGAGATGATAGCAAACCACTATGGGAAGGGAAAGAAATGGGAGATTAGATTTCTCTGTGCAGTCTCAGTGAAGGCTTCTTTGTAGAAGAGCATTTGAGATGAAACTTGAAAAATCATAGATATTGAGAGGTGAAAAACCACTGCAAGTTGAGGATACAACTTGAGCAAAAGAATGCACAAAGGATTTTTACTTTATAAACTGAACGAACTCCAGGTTCAGTTGTAAAGGGCTATGGTATTGGCAGTATGTTTTCTGATTCATAAGCTGTACTGTAAAGGTTGAAGGACTTTACTATAAAGGTTGAAGGGCTTTACATGGCAAAATGACAAAAGTAGGAGACATTCTTTTTCATTTTATTGAGTGCTACTAAATGTTCATTGCATCACAATCCCCTTGAAAGCCTTATGTGGGAGGAACAGTGCCATGCCCATTGCACAGATGAGGAAATTGAGACTTAGAAAAGTCATTAATTTGTCTGAGGTTGTATTTCTTGTCAGTAGTGGAGTAGAGCTGTGATTCAAATTTTTTCATTACAAAGCTCATTGTCTTTATCATTACACTGTACTTTCTCTCAAAGGAATTAGTAATCTATGGGAACTGAACTAGAATTTTAGATATATTGTAGTAACAATTGATTTAATATTATACCCCCAAAATTAACATATCAGGAGGTAGCAATGAAGTAATTAAAATATTTATATATCACTCCATAGGTTACAAAACTTAAAAACTATTAATTTTAGTAAGAGCAAAGGATAGGACCACCTGACCATCTATGGATGCAACTTCATGCAAATCAATTCACGCGTTTGGGCCCAAGTTCTGTAAATGTTTTACTTGCATAATTATCTTATTACATGTCATTATCTCTAACCAGAATGAACTCCCTGAAGAGCATGCTTACTCATTTTTGTCTCAGCACTACACATTTTACTGGCATGTAAACCATGGAATGGATAAATGAACAAATACTTCTTTATCTGTAAAATAAGGAATTGATTTCGTTCTCTTAAGGTTCCCACCAGCTTGAGAATTCCCTCTAATAGGGTTATACCATTTTCCAGAACCCCAGGAAGAGAATGTTGCTTCCAAATTTTGTTGCTTCTTCAGAACACAATAAAAACTAGAAAACTCCATTAATTGCCTTGAGCTTTGAAAATTGTCAATTTTGTATATTATAAATATAAACAGCATGAATACTGGATATTTTTCTAGTGTCTTGTTGGGGAAACGTCAGCTTTTTTTTAGATATTTCCAGTGGGGTGGATGAGGGAATAGCAATAGCCAAATGACTCTGAACTCTTCTTTTAGGTAGTTGAAATCAAAACCAATAAGACCCTCCTTTTTATATATTCATTGGCATATGAATAAAGAAAGTTAAGTAGATGAACTCAACCTTATTCTCTGCTATCTTTCCAATCTGTATCTCTCTTACCAGCCTAGAGCTGATCTCTAGTCCTGCCCTCTATTATTTGTGCCAGACACTGGATGAATCACCATAAATACAAAATTTTTGAGACACAGACCCATCTCTTAAAGAGCTAAGCACCTAGAAGGACAGACAGCTGCATGCTTTTTCTCCACAGCATGTATTACTCCAGACACACACATGTGTTGTCATGGGAGCACATAATGAAAAGTTCAAAAGAGGTTCCTGAGCTGAATGTTGGGTTCTGAGGAGGAGTATAACTGGCAGGAAACACACAGCATGCTATCTGTGTTTGGGGAGAATGTTGGGAGGTGAAGTATGGATCAGGAGGCATATAGTTTAGAGTCACTTGAGCATATACTATAACTCAAGCAATGGTGGAAGATGAAGAATGGGTCAGGTCATGGCTGCCCTTGTAAATCATGTTAATTATGTTGGCCTTTCTCCTGGAAGAAACAGTGAACCACTGAAAGAGTTTTGGCAGAGAGGTTTTATGGTAAATTTGATATTCTGGCAGTTGTCAAAAAGATAGATCGGGGGGGGGGGAAGCTATTAATGCCTCTAAAACTATACCTCCTAATTTGGACTATCTGGGTGCTAAAGGTTCTCAAAGTAATGGAAACCTAGTTAGATCAATCAAAATGTTCATTTTGTTTTTGGGGTTGGTGTTTTGCTTTTGTCTGAAATAATAATTTAGTTTTTGGATTGGCTATTATATATATATGTGTATGTGTGTGTGTATGTTTAAAAGGAGGAAAATTAATTAAAACATATACAGTTTAATAGAATTTTTGTCTTGATATAAGGTCCTAGGAAGAGCTAATTAAAAGGTGACCTTGAAGAAATATTTGGTATGTAATATGTAAGGTATAAGCTGATGAATGGTGACCATTCTAAGAGTTTGAGTATTTTTTGAGAGTATCCTTGAGATAAAAATCTTCTTAAGATCCTAAGCAGCAAATCTGCACAAGATTACTTACTGGGATTGGGGGAGGGACCTATTCATCCATGCATTAATAAACTGCTTAGTGCATTAATTGTCTCAGCGATTTTTCTCTCACTTCCTGTTGAACCATCTTGAGTAGCTGACGACTGATAAGTAAATTCATTCTCAATAAGAGAAGTAGAGCATCTCTGCTCTCATACAATAGCAATCAAATATTCTCTAAAAACTCAGTGAAATAATACAATAACTTTTTTTTTTTTGGTCAAACTCAGGTATTGGAAAATCAAATTACTTTATTATACATTGGCTACCTAATTTCCAGTTTCTAAAGGATAAATTAAATTTTCTAAGTATTTCATGAATACATATAAATTTGAGAGAGAATTTAAGGTAGGAAAAAAATAGAAGTCAATGTAGGAACTTGTTTCTGAGTAATAACTACTTATGAAATGTTGAAATTAACTGAGAAATTTAAATAAAATTAATTTTTAAATGTTCAAAGGAAACTGTTAAAAATTACACTTTAAATTACAAAAATTTAATTATCCAAAGGCATAAAGTAAAGTGATTATGGATGGAATTGCATCAACTGTGAAAGTTGTTGAATTTTGACAAATGACTTGATTTTTCTAAACTATTTTCCTGATCTTGAAACTATCACTTAACTAGAGAAAACTAACAAATAAACAAACAAAACCACTTTAAAACATAAAATTAGAATATCAATGTGTGCCCTCCTCTCCAAATTGAATGAGTGACTATTGTTTACTCTGGGTCCACTCTTATTTAGTAAACAATGTACTTATATGTTAAAACAAACTAATTAGCTGGATAAAGTAAACCAAATAATACATTTATCATGGAGAGATCTTGAAGACTCAGTATTTAAAACTGTCCAAATAATTCTGTAGTACTCTAATTTTTCATTTATTTCCAGTAAAAATACCCATTCTCTTTGTATATACCTTTGTACCCTCCAAGATTTTGGCCATCATTCCTTATATAAGAGAAAATACTTTTTATTCCAAGTATAAGCCAACTATCAGTCTATGTTGTCCATTATTCATTTATTCACCAACGTATGTTCAATGCCAATCTGGGTCAGGTATGTGCTAGACTCTCCCTATTGAAAGAAGCAAGCTATAGGGCGCCTGGGTGGCTCAGTTGTCAGGCGGCTGCCTTCAGCTCAGGTCATGATCCCAGGGTCCTGGGATCGAGTCCCACATCAGGCTCCCCACTCAGCGGGAAGCCTGCTTCTCCCTCTCCCACTCCCCCTGCTTGTGTTCCTGCTCTCGCTGTCTCTGTCTCTGTCAAATAAATAAATAAAATCTTAAAAAAAAAAAAGAAGCAAGCTATAAATATAATTTGGTCATCAAGTGTAGGAAATCCTTTTAGGCTTATAGTATTGCTTTAAGTACCAAATCACATTTCTGGTTCAGTGTCTATTAGAAGACACATGTTCAACATTGAAGGAAAACATGCCAGCCCCTTCTTCTGTTTTTCCAGGTTATTAAGTTATTTCCACATGATAATTACACATTAAACATTTACAGCCACTTATAGTTGAAGTTTTAAAGTACCCTCTCAAGATAAACTATAATTACTATTTATTTTATCGTTACTGATCTAGAGAAGGGAGCACCAATGAAGGAGATAATTTTAGGGAGAGATATAACAGATAACTTTTAATCAAAATTTCAAAATCATTATCTAAATAAAAATTTGGTAATATTCATTTTTCAATTAATTCATGAGTTACTGATACTGTTTACACAAGATGAGAATTATAAATAACCCTTGGTTTACACCCTGCCTTAATTTATAAACTAATTTCTAAATTATGCAAATGGAAATTGTTTATTATTATTTGCATATGTAAAATATGTTACCCTTGTTTCTTTCAATGTCCTTTGAGGCCAGTTCTTAACTTTATAAATTGTGAATTTATAATTGTGAATTTTTAGGTTCAATGCTACTCTAACTCCTAGAATAATTCCATGCAGGGCCCCTGCCCTACTGTGTGACTTAACCTGTTTTTCCTTTGTTTCTACTCCCATAAAATGAAGAAATAATAACATTGTAGGGCCATTTTTAGACTATACATAATGTATGTAAGATTACAAGTACACAACTAACATGCGGTCATTGTTCAATGGATGATAATACTGTTGCTATTGCTACTAGTACAATTACTAAGATTGTTACTAATAATAAAAATAGGAGGAGGAAGGAAAATACAGTGAATAAGAAAAATATAAGGAAAAGAAGAAGAAAAGACAAACATAATGAAATTTTAAGTATTTGTGTGTGTGTGTATGCATTTATATAATATGTATGTAGTGATTTAGAAAATAGGAGATTTTCTCCTCCTCCATGAAGTCTTTCTATGCCACTAAAGCCCTGAGCATGACATATCCCCAAAGGAACTAAATGATGCCTCACAAGGATGATGGAAGAGGACCTCTGACAAAATAAATATATATTGGAATAAAATGTGCTGAAAAAGAAATGGAAGCCATTCTACTTTTTTTTCTCATTGAAGCAGATAATAAAAGTATGTGAGACAATTTCTCTTGGTATTACTGCATGATGTAAGTGTAGGGCACTGCATGGTATCAGTGGTTATTCCAAAACCCTAGTAATTGAAGGAAGCTGGACAAAGTTATAGATATAGACTGGACCAATGGAATTTATGGTATGAAGAGAGCATATAAAATTCTCTGGAGCAGGATGCCATTCCTACCAAGATGCTTGTTGATTCTTTTGGAGAAAGGAGAGGGCAATAGGAGGAAAGATTCCAATTCTAGGAAGACAAGGAATTTCAGTTCCTTTTTCTTCTTCTGGTCTTACTGGTAAATTTTCTCTTTGTTTTTTTGTAAGACATTTTACCATCTCTCTAGAGACATTATCACTGGTTTTTCTCAATCTGCTTAGGCCACAATGCAGAAATAGCTCTTGTCCATCCAGTCAATTACCTTTTATTATCAAGTCAATAGAACTTTCCCTTCACATTATTTTAGATTCTGACAACACATTGTTCTCTATATTGTTCTTCACTAAATTAAAGTTTCTCTGCTGCCCCAGATTTCTTGTTTTTTTTTTTTGTTGTTGTTGTTTGTTTGTTCTTTTTAATCCTCATGAACCAGAAGGAATTCTGTGAGCCAGAAGGAATTTCATCCCTAAATAAATAGCCTCCCCCATACAAATGTATGTGTACACACACGTTGACATGTGCAATTTCTGGCACATGTCTTCACTTATCCATTTTGAAACCCTAATGATGGACATAAAGATATTTTCCAACTGAATAAGACAAAAATTATTCAACAAGAAACATCACATGGCATCATGTAGTGCTATAAAAATAATATAAATGACTGACGGGTTCACTGACATAAGGTAATAAAAATTATTTATTCCAGGAAAACTGTACTAAGATATTTGCTAATAAATATATCTTCTGATAGACTGGAAAAGTCTATATTTCTATTTTCTATTCTTATTCAGAGAATTGTATTTTAGAGTAGAGCATAGAAATCAATTCATTTAACTGATGAATGACTGATTACTAATTGCTGAGTTCCCTAAGTCTATATTCATGATTTAACAGTTTTCTTTCCCTCTTCTTTTCAGCTTCATTATTTCCCATAATTTTATCTTCTATATCACCTATTCATTCCTCTACTTCTTCCATCCAGTTGGTTTTGCATCTCAGTTATAGCATTTTTTATTTTGGCCTGACTAGTTTTTAGGTCTTTTATCTCTGCAGCCAGGGTTTCTCTGGTGTCTTCTATGCTTCTTTCAAGCCTAGCTAGTAGTCTTATGACTGTTGTTCTTAATTCTTGTTCAGATATATTGCTTGCATCTGCTTTGAGCAAATCCCTGGCTGTGATTTCTTCTAGATCTTTCTTTTGGGGAGAATTCCTCCATCTTGTCATTATGTCTAGGTTTCTGTCTTTTTCATGTTATGAAAGCTTGTTATGTTTCCTTTTCTGAGAGTAATACTATATTAAGAAAGGGTCCTACACTATCCAAGGCCTGGTGCTTCATGAAGTGTTTCTGGTGTATGTTGTGTGCACTCTGCTTTGTGTTCTGGTTGCTCTTTCCCACAGGTCAGTCCTCTGCAGAGTTCCTCCCTGCTTTTAGTGGGGAGTGTTTGGACTTTTAACTAGGTGTGCTTTGATTTGTTTGTTAAGATAAGCTTGATTAAAAAAAAAAAAAAAAAAGCCTGACCCAAAAAACAAGAGAAAGAAACAAACCAACAAATGAACAAAAACTATAAACCTGATTCCCAAGAAAAAAATAATAGAAAATTAAAAAAATTAAGAAATTTTAAAAATCAAAAATAATAATTAAAAAAAACAGATAAAAGATGAAAAAAAGGCCTGCTCCTATTTCCACCAGAACTGACGCTGATGTTTTGGAGCACTCTATGATCAGTAGCCTTGATGCATGCTGAGGGCCAGTGTTGGTCCTCTGAGTCAGAGGCCTTCTGCCCTGGTTCACAGTCAGACCTGCCCTTGTAAAGATGCCCCTGCTGGGCACGGGCCGGGGTTTGGTGTAAACAACTCCAGCCTCCACTGGAGGCACTGTGTTTCTCTCTGAAGTCCCACAGTGCTGGTGAACAGGAAGGTGGAAGATGGCGTCACCCCGCCCTCTTGTCCCCTGGGAGGGGAACTTGTGGCCATCACTGTTCAGGAGGCCCTCACAGAAAAGCAAACAATCTCCTCTCTTGTGTCCCAGGCTTTCGTCAGATCCCTGCCCTCAACCTGTCTGTGCCCACTGTCAGCATGCCCAGCACCACAGGTCTCCTGTGTTTTATCTCTTGCCAGCAACTGGGACTCAAAACAACAAATCTTAAAGGACCCTGCAGTGCTGGGACCCTCTCCTCTCTTCTGGAGGAGAGCCTCCCAGCATGCCGCCCGGCACTGCTCTGCCCCAGAAAGGCAATCCCACGTCTACATGAGTGCCTGGAGTCTATGGGAAGCACAACAAAAAGCTGCAACCAGGTTATCTGCCTTCTACATGTGCCTCTGTCCCCTGCTGTTGAACGGCCACTCAGTGGCACCTGGCAGGACTTTTGTCCTTGGAGAGGCAATATACACTCTTTCAAAAGTACTCCAGGAAGGGGAATGTTCTCCCTGTGCAACCCAAGGGGATCTCCACACAACTGTACCTTGTGCAAACCCTACCCTGCCCTATATACTGCTCTCTCTCCTGCTTTCTCCCACTCTCCCTGACCTTTCTGCAAAAAAGGATCCCACCCCTGGGAGGCACTGCGGCTTTTCTCTTCCCCAATTCACGTCTTTGAACCTTATATCTGACACATTCTCTCCCTCCAACTGTGCAGATTGTTTTCTTAATCTTCAGATCAATTTCCTAGTTCAAAATGATTTTATGTTGGTCTAGCTGTGTTCCAGGATGAGGCAAGCCCAGGGTCCCCCTACTACTCTGCCATCATAACTCCCATCCATGTTTTATATTTTCTTAAATGCAGTCTCTCAGACATTTGTTAGAGTATTGGACATAGTAAAGATGTTTTTATAAATGTGTGGATATAAATGGTTATTTACCCATAGGAAATAATGAGTGACTATGCTTGATGTGTGAAAGATAAAAGATAAATGAGTGTGAGTCTGCTTCTGTCTTTAACATCATTGATTCTGTGTTCCCACTTCTTTTTTTTAATTTAATTTATTTATTTGACACAGAGAGAGAGAGAGAGCACAAGCAGGGGGAGCTGCAGGCAGAGGGAGAGAGAGAAGCAGACTGCCCACAGAGCAGGGACCCAGGGATCATGACCTGAGCTGAAGGCAGATGCTTAACTGACTGAGCCACTCAGGTGCCCCTGTGTTCCCACTTCTGAATGTCTTTGTCTTCCTTTTACATATTCTTTTTTCCCTCCTTTTCATCTCACTTTCTTCCATTTTTTGTGTTCCCTCTTCAATTTTTTTCTTTTTCATATCTCTCCCTTTTCTTGTATCTCTATGATAAAAGAGAGGAGAATTCACTGGGAAGAAGTTCAGGAAGAACAGAGTTGAAGGAATAGGACAGTTCTATTACCTGTTAACCAATATTAAATTCTTTTAGCTATATCATGTATGCAAATGAAATAAGGAACTTTATATATCAAAAGAAAAAAATGCTTCCCATCTAGAAAAAATTCACAATGCATGAGAAATAGAGTAAGGTAAGCTAAAAAATACTAAATGCCTTATCAAACCAAAACTACAATTGTAATATAAAAAATAAACAAAAACCGTTAATTTCTCTCTTATTTTTTCTTAAATTTCCAATGTTATTCAAAAGGACATAGATATATATATCTTATTTTTTCCCATACCCCTTGCATATCATCTGGCACATAGTAGATGCATGAATAAATGTTTGTTGAAGGAATAAATTCAATCAGATAAAAGAATATGCATTTATACATTCTTGGTGGAGACTGGAACATAAAAGGAAAGGGAGCTTCCCTTACATCATGTGCTGGAACAGCAGTCATTAAATAATCGATAGTTCATTATCTCTGTCTTTATTAGCAGTATAGGAAGTATAGACAAATTTTCTCACCACATAAGTTTAACAGATTGGGGGGAAGAGAAAGAAGGAAGTAAGTTCCCCAAACCTTGCCCATTTCCCCATTTACTTATTAACAGCTATAGCAGGGAACGGGCTGTGGTCTGGAGAAACATGAAACCAGATGCCTCATGCCTGCCAAAGATGGTTGTGTGTGTGTGTGTGTGTGTGTGTGTGTGTGTGTGTGTGTGCGTGAGTCATATCAGAGACATATTCTCCTATTATTTGGAGAAATCTGTGATAATTATTGAAATGGATACCCTAGAGCATCATAAAACCAGTATTTGGAATTTGTTTCAACAAATTTAACCCTTTCCTTTCTTCTTCCTTTTGTGTTTCTTCGTATGCTCTAACCCCATCCCTAACTTTACCCTAATCTTGGCAGAAGCAGAGTCAATGAACAAGCTGTCACTTTTCAATGTCTAAGTTACTCTCTTGTAACGAAATAATTCTAAAGGAAATAAAGGTCATTGAAGAAGTCTATTAAAACAAATAAAACGATATCAGAAATGTGATGATCTATTTAATAAGAAATCTCAGAAGGAACTGCCCAAAATGAAATAACCATAGTTAGTTGTAGTGAGCTAAGCACTTAAAGAGATACATTAAGTTTCAGGCCTCTTGGGTGCTATTCAGAGTAATGGTTTATAACAGTTAATAATGTATAACATAACTAGAGAATGCCTCAGGCAGGCTCATTGTGTAGTAAACATAATAAAACAGTTTCTTTTTAGTACCAGTTGGAAGTACATTATTTCCCCCACCATTAAGACATAGTAAATGAAGAAAAAGATCACATCATTTGCATATTTTATATAACTATAGTATATTCTATCTCATTTATATTTTAATCACTCAAACCCTTTGTTGTTTACTTCTTCTTATGTATTATCATTTTTAAAAGGTACAAATATTTGTTTGCATCACTTTTATGTGCATCATCACTTTTATGATGGATACCATGTTTAGCAACCCACTGTTACAGTAAACTGCCTTTCATTTTATTAAAAAACAAGAAAAGTGCTTCATTATCAGGGAAGGCAAGTTAGACCCAGCATGTTTGCTTGTCAGAGAATAGCATTCTCTGGGGTCTACTTTAACACTGACCTTCTGTTATTTCCCTTCTTGCCAAGGGAGTCACTTCTCTGCCTCTCCTCTAAGCTCAGGACCACCCAAGCCACCCTTGGCTTATTTCCTGTCCTGGAGAAAATAAATAAAATAATCAGGATTGAATCAGAATAATGCCTCAATATTACTGACTGGTATTAAAATTACTAGCAGGCCATAGATTCTTGCCCGTCCAGTCTCCTCTAATGCTTCAACTGCTTCCTGGTATTATTTCTTTGCTCTGAACTCTGAGAACTAGATGTCACTGTTGGCCCATTCCAAGGATTTAATCAAAGACTCTGATACTAGCCTAATCATTCTTGGCTCCTTGTTATTAGGTTGGCATTCTGTCACTGATTTGTTCCTGGTAAAAAGTCTCCATTATCTACCTCAATTAAGAAGCTTAAATCAGAGAAAAAAAAGTAAAGGGGATAAAAAGAGCATCTATCCAATGTATACAATAGTGGCCAAAACCTTGTTTGTATGTTTTGCTAACTTTGGAGCCACCAGGCTAGACGAAATAATTCTAAAGGAAATAAAGGTCACTGAGGAAGTCTATTAAAACAATTAAGAGCCCCACGATATCAGAAATGTGATGATCTATTTAATAAGAAATCTCAGAAGGAACTGCCCAAAATGAAATAACCATAGTTAAAAGGTGGCACTGTTTCCTCAAACTTTCCAATTGACTTGCCTCATCAGCCCCCCCTGCCAAGCTTTTGCGCCAGTGCAACTTCACTTTTGATTCACACTGGATTGTTGACACGGGCTCCCTGATATCTTACCTGTTGCTCCTTGTCTATCTGTCAGTGCCACTAAGTGCCCCTTATCTGATCAACCTTTCCTCCTGGTTTGGATCCCCTGCGAACCTGCAAGGAGACAACTTCTCTCACTCTTCAGTAGAAGAGAAAATAATGGGTCACTCCAGTGGACTTTGAGTACCCTATCAGAACAAGCAAATCAGGGGCGCCTGGGTGGCTCAGTCGTTAAGCGTCTGCCTTTGGCTCAGGTCATGATCCCAGGGTCCTGGGATCGAGCCCCGCATCGGGTTCCCTGCTCAGCGGGAAGCCTGCTTCTCCCTCTCCCACTCCCCCTGCTTGTGCTCTCTCTCTCTCACTATGTCTCTCTCTGTCAAATAAATAAATAAATAAAATCTTAAAAAAAAAAAAAATTAAAAAAGAACAAGCGAATCAGGTTTTAGTTTTTTGTTTGTTTGTTTTGTTTTGTTTTGCTTTTTACACAAGGACTGCAACTCAGGATTATCATTATATGCTAGTTTGAGTATTAAAAATTATTGCACACTGGCTTATATTCAGTTTATATGCTGAATATAAAGAGAGAAAACATTATGTCAAAAGGGCAAGATTGAGTCAGCTTTCAGCATTTCTCAGTGTACTGCACAAAATGGCTGGGAATGAAGCAGAATTTCCTATTTTATTTTCCAGAGGCTACCACAAACATTTCCTCTACAAATTATTATAGGCCCAGAGTTAAAGCTGCATGATTTTAGGTAGCTCCAGGTAAACATCTGTTAATTGCCCTATTTTGCTGACTTGAATATCATGATCTATGTAATGCCAACACATTAATGAGTTAGAAATTTTAGTTGCTATAATCGTCATTTGTTATTGTATTACAGAAAAATTGGCATCTCAAAAGCTGTGATTAAGAAAAAAGTGAATAAATCACCTTTTTATACTTTTATCTGGTTTAGTTTAACATTATCAAAGTTTTCTGGATCTTGCAGACCTATGAACTCATCTATATCACTTATGGCTTTAATAGTAGAAAAATGTATTAAATAAAACTAAATTTAAATGAACTGCCTACTAAATGTTCATATAGTACAAAGCACTATGCATGAAGGGGTAGTCTAGATTTATGTACTAATGAATAAAACACTAAAAGATTACATAAATAAAATTTCTTTGTTTAACTCTCTTCACTGTAGCAAGAACTTCTGAAGAAAAGCAAGAACAAAGACTTGCCACTCCTGACTAGAATCACTGTCATTTTGAGATTCTAAAATTGTATGAAACTGCAGCCACTGTGGAAAACAGTATGGCGGGTCCTCAAAAAGTTAAAAATATAACTACCCTACAATCCAGTAATTGCACTACTGGGTATATACCCCCCAAATACAAAAACACTAATTCAAAGGGATACATGCACCTCTATGTTTATTGCAGCATCATTTGCAATAGCCAAATTATGGAAGCAGCCCATGTCCATTGATAGAGGAATGGATAAAGAAGATGTGAGATATATATATATATATATATATATATATGATGGAATATTATTCAGCCATAAAGAGGAATGAAATCTTGTCACTTGCAACATGGTTGGAGCTAGAGGGTATAATGCTAAGCAAAATAAGTCAGTCAGAGAAAGACAAATACCAAATGATTTCACTCATATGTGGAATTTAAGAAATGAAACAGATGAGCAAAAGAAAAAAAAATAGAGAGACAACCCAAGACACAGACTCTTAACTATAGAGACAAACTGATGGTTACCAGAGGGGAAGTGGGTGGGGGGATGGGGGTGAAATAGGTGATGGGGATCAAGAGTTCACTTAGCATGATGAGCACTGAGTAATGTAGAGAATTGTTGAATCACTATATTGTACATCTGAAACTAATATAACACTGTATGTTAACTATAGTGGAATGAAAAACTTAATTAAAAAAAGATATATCTGTCAAGCAAAACATAGTCTATATTTCTTAAACTTCTATCACATCTGCAGGGAAGATCCTGGAAGCCACTTCATGAGATTCAGAGTGAAATACTGACTAACCACAAACTGAGTTTGGCCCTTGATCATTCTCTCTGAAGGTAGAGAAAAGGAACTGAGAAAAACATGTACCAAGAGTACTTTTCTTTAGAGCAGAATAAACACTAAGTTACCACCCAATAAATAAATAAAATTGTGTGAAACTGTTATGGTTGTAACAATTTATGTTTAGTTATTAGTGCATTCGTTCAATAGCTATGTCAGAAGTTTCTAAATTGCTCAAAAACTGAAGGGTGCAAAGATAAATTAGATGGGCATTTTCCATTCAAGGATTATAAGTGAAATCAAGGAGACATGTACACAAGCAACTATAATTTGAGGTAGGAAGTGGTAATTGCCTCAAGAGAAGTAAAAATAAAGTGTTATGGGACCTCAGAGCAAGAAGACAGAACTTCCAACTAGTCAGAAAGATTTTATATGAATGTAAAATTTTAAAGCTACTGGCAGAGAAGGACACATGGCTCAGAAATGGATAACAGTATACTGTGGAATATAATGGATCCCTGAGGAGGTATTTCAATTCATATGAAAAGAATGGTCTAATTTAGTAAATGGGTATTACAACTGACTATCCATTAAAGGAAAACACACTGGATCCCAGTCTCACCCAATTCCTGTTGATTAAAGGTGCAATTATAAAACAATAAAAATCTTAGAAGACATTGAGGAGATTATATATATAATTTAGATATTTGAGAGTTTGTTAAAAACAAGACAAAAAGCCTAGAAGCTAGGAAACAAAAAATGAATATATTTGCCTCATAAACATTTAAAATTTATATATGGAAAACCCATATCCTTAGGAACAGACTGGGAAACAAATACTTGTAATGCAGATAATAAAAAGTGTTATTATATTTAATATACTAAAAGCTTTTAAAACTGATAACAAAAAAGCTGACATCTCAGTTGAAAAATGGGCCAAAGAATAAGAATAGACAATTTACAGAGCAAATCAAAATGACCAATAGATACATGGAAGTATGATGAACCACTCAGAGAGTGAGAGAAAAGCAAATGAAAAAGTAATCTTGAGATAGGAAAATTTTCCCAAGTGGATGGCATATGGTCAAAAGCGTGATAACCTCTAACATCCTCCCCACATAACAGGGTACTCTCATACATTGCTTAAAGAAATGTTAAGTCTCAAGGACTTTTTGGAAAACAATGTGAAAGATGTGTTTGAAATCAAACACATATACCAGTGATCTCACTCCCGAGAAGTAAAACCACTACTATATTCAAGAATGTTCACTGATGTACTGTGTTGGTAGCAAAAGTAGAAAAGAAAAAGTGAATGTCTATAATAAGAAAATGGTTAAATAAATTGTGGTTTATCTTTGTTGAGAAATATTATGAAGTTATTTTTTTAAATGAGTCAAATCTCTATCAGCTGATGTGGATGGAGTTCTGTAATGAACTGCTAAATAAGAAAAATCAAGATACAGAGAAGTATAGATGAACTATTTCTATTTTGTAAGTCAAAGAGTTGAAACCCGTGTGTGTGTGTGTGTGTGTGTGTGTGTGTGCACGCACGTGCATGTGTGTGTAATTACATGAATTAAAAGAATATGGAAGAATGCAAAGTAGCAAGCTAACAACAAGATCCTGGGGGTGTATATGAAAAAGTAGGTGGTAGGAAAGGGGAAGAAAATGTGGAAAGTAAAAGAAAAATAACACTTAATATGTATGGGCTGAACGTCTTACAGGTGTCTAAGTGCAAAACTAAGAACTCATCAATAAAGGCATTGAAACTAGGAAACCACCCTGCATCAATGGCGCTCTGAGTGTGACAGCCATGGAGGAGGACCTACAGTTGTATCAGAAGTAATCCCTTGAATTGCTGATTCAAAATTATTTGCCACTTTCCTAGGAAGGAAAAATTGAGGGCTGATACCAGAACTCTCATTTAGTTAGCTACATATAACTGGGTATAACTGTTTAGTTATCTTTTATTTTCATGTAAAAATTGAGCTGAACTAGAAGGATCATTACAAATATAAATGGAAAGAGGGCTTTATGATGATGTAAGGTTTCTTTTGGTTGAAGTATAAGGATATGTTACAGAGAACAGAAGGAGACATTTCTGGAAAGATTCGTTTAGAGCTCAATTATGGGAAAGCCTGGCTGGCCACACGTGTTAGACTTCTCTCGTAGGCTGAAGTACTGCAGATGACACTGTAGCAGGAAGGCTACAAGGTTAGATGGATGGGGGGATAGGGAGCAGAGCCACAAAATCATAATTTTAATTTCAAATAACATTTTATTTTTATTGACATAGGTCAGAAACTTCTAGCAGAAGAATTTTAATTTTCAAAGTACATAAAATTAGAGAACCTAATGTAATAAATTCCCATATAGCCATTGTTTTAGTCTGCTTAGGCTGCTATAACAAAATACCATAGACTGAGTGTCTTCACAGAAATTTATTTCTCATAGTGCTGGAGGCTGGGAAATCTAAGATCAACTGGCCAGCTGATTCAGTTTCTGGTGAAGACTCTCTTCCTGGCTTGCAGAGCCGCCCTCTCACTCTGCCCTCATAGGACCCCTTTTGGTGCATGAATGCATGTGGAGAAAGACAGAGATCTCTCTCTCTCTTCCTCTTCTTATAAAGCAACCAATCCTATCAGATTAGGATCTCACCTTTACAACCTCATTTAATCTTAATCACCTCCTAAAAGCCCTATCTCCAAATACAGTCTTGTTGGGGGTTAGGGGTTCAACATGTGAATTTGAAAGAAACATAATTCAGTCCATAGCACCCATCATTCAAGTTTGATAAATATGAAGATTTTGCCACTCTTTTATTATATATCCTATTTCTTCTTTTGTTATAAAGTATTTTAAAGGAAGTCGCAGGTATCATGTCATTTCATACCTATAAGCCTCAGTGTGTAATTTCGAAATATATGGGGTTTTATTTACATAAGCACTTGGCCATTCCACACCTAATAAAATTAACAATAATTTCTCAGTATAATCTAACAACCAGACCATTTTCAAATTACACTAATTATCTCTAAAATGTCATTTTTTTTGTTGCTTTGTCTAAACCAGAATATAAACAATGTTTGCACATTGCAATTTGTTGTTATATATCCTAAATTTCTTTTAATATAACTGTCATCCCTAACTAACCTTTTCTTCTATCATTAGCTCAACTGAGAAACTGAGTTGTGTTTCTTTCAGTAGGATGGTCTATATTCTAAATGTATGCGTTTTATTATAATGTCATTTAATTGGCCTCACAATCCCCTGTACTTCTTGCAAATCACCAGTTAAGACTAAAGACTTCATTTGGTTCAGGTACAACTTTTAATTTTTTTGCAAGAATATTTCATAAGTGCTTCTATATAGTTCATTTCCCAGCATATCAGGATGAATGTGTCACATAATGTTGGTTTGCCCTGCTTTTAATGATTCTAAGATTGAACAGTAGGTCAAGATGGTGACATCTGATTCCCCATTATTCTTTCATCCGATGGTTTTATCTATTGATGATTTTACCTAAGTCAGTGACTTCATTCGATATTGCAAAAATGTTGATTTTTCCTAGTTATATCATCTTCTATAACTTATTTACAGATTTCTTTTGTGGAAAAAGAACTTTTTCTTATCAACTCTTAAATGTTTAAGAAGGCTTGGTACTATTTTGGGCTAAGACTTGGACAATGTCTCTGAATATTTTCCTGCACTATTTGTATTTGTGACAGAACTATCAATTATTTTCCTACAGATTTATTCATTTATTCATCAAATATTTGTTGCATGCCTAATATATACTAAGCCCAGATATATCAGTGCACAGAGAGTAAAAAAAATTCTTACACTAACAAAATTGTTAATGGGACACAGATGATAAATGATACAAATAAGTAAATTTCAGAGTATTTTAGATAGTGATACATCCTCTGGAGAAAAAAAATATGTCAGAGAAAGGATAAGGTGTATTAGAGGAAAGGGGCATTGTAATTTCATATAGCATAATTAGAAAAAGCCTTATTAAATGATTATATTTTAGTGAATACATGAGAAAGTTAATTGATCACATCATGCAGATATTGGAGGAAGAGCATTGTTTGTAGAAAGAACATCAAAGTTCACAAAGATCCTAAGGCTAGAGTATGCCTGCTCGGTTTGAGGAAGAGCAAGGGGGCTAATGTGGCTGGAGCATAGTGAGAGAATAGAGAGTAAGTAGGTGACTCAGTGAAGCAACAGGAGCTAGACTTTGTAAGGTGTTCTAGGCCACGGTGTGGTTTTGGCTTTTATTCTGGAGGGAACAGGGGCATGGAGGGTTTTGAGGAGAGGAATAATATGATATAACTTATGGTTGAATATAATTACTGTGGCTATTGAGTTAAGAATAGGTCTAGAGGAGCAAGGACAGGAAGGAAAGTATAATCCAGGTGAGAGATGATGGTGTTTGGTTCAGGGTGCATATAGTAAGAAGAGACATTTTGAAGGTAGAGCCAACACAATTTATTGGCAGATAAGATATGGGATGTGAGAGGAAAATGAAAGTCAATGGTGGCTGCAAGTTTTTGACCTGAGTCACTGGAAGTTTGGAGTTGCTTTTAACTAAGATGAAGTAGACCAAGAAGCAAGTGTAGAAAGAAGAATATTTTGGGCATGTTAAGTTTGGGATGAATATTGGACACTCACCTAAAGATGGAGAAAAGGCAGAAAAATATTCAAATCTGAATTGAGGGAGAGGCCTGGAGCAGAAATTTAAATTTGAGCATTATAAATTCATAGATAATATTTAATGCCAAGAGTCTAGATGAAATAAATAAGGGAGTAAGTACAGCTTTAAAGAGAAGTTTAAGGATTAAGCCCTGTAGCATGTACACATGCTGATGGAAATGATCTAGAAGAGGTAAGTGGATGGTGCTAAAAAGGGGGTTGGGTGAGATTTTCTGGAACAATTCCTAGGAACTGTCAAAAGGCTATGGTGTCCACTATACAAATTGAGGGTTTGGCCTTTGCTTGGAGTATAAAGGCCGAGATGGGGGTCGGTAGTAAGTAGAGGGAGGAGAGTGGACACTCTCTTCTCATTGCTTCTGTTCTGTGACATAGGAAGCAAGGTGATCAGCTGAGAGTGAAGACTAGAGAGGAACTGTTGAAGATCTGAGGGAGGAAAAGTCAACCAAGGAAGGAGGAAAGAGAATGAACAGAGAAACTGTAATATAATGACTGGCAGCCACTTGAAGTTGGCAGTATATTTAGAGTGGTACACCACTCAACATAGCTGTGACTTTTCCTGTCATGTTTAGCA
This sequence comes from Halichoerus grypus, assembly GCF_964656455.1. NCBI lineage: Eukaryota > Metazoa > Chordata > Mammalia > Carnivora > Phocidae > Halichoerus > Halichoerus grypus. The sequence continues at coordinate 90,411,099 of NC_135712.1, forward strand.
GAATATGTAAGCTGTCTAAACAGGTAGAAGAAGGTATTAGTGGGATGAGAAACGAGTTGGTTGAATCAAAAACTGTATTGCTGGGTAGGATTGAAGAATATGTAATGTTTGGAGCATTGAAGGAAAAAAAAGTAGCTAGTGGTTGGAGAATGGAATGCTCGAAGGCAAGATCATAGAGGGATTTCTGCTTATGGCAAGGTATAGGGTGTGTCTGTAGGAGTAAGTGGCTGATAATAAGGTGGAGGGCAAAAAGAAAGGAGAAAAGTTTGGAAGGTCAACAGTTTACATATTAAAAATTGGGTATGTTTTCCATTTAAGAGAAGTCAAGTCAAGAATACAAATCTATATTTTTAACAGGGGAACATTTATTATTTACTTCTCAGGAATCTGGCAGGAGGGGTATTTTGTATCATCATAATCCTGCATATAACTTACATTTATGAATGAAACTTTGAGAATCAGAAAAATACAAATAGAGTGTACATGGTCCCTAAGGTCTTTACCAGTCTGGTAAAGAGATTGTGATTCTGCCACTTCTCCCAGAACGCTTCTCTCCAGCTGTGCCAAACCATTCACATTAAGACAGTGTTTTAACAGCATGGGCCTTGGAGTGAAAATAAGATTCAAAACACAGCTCCATGATTTACTAGATGTATCAATTTGGTCAAGTTATTTAACCCTTTAATCCCCAGCTTCTTATCTAAAACATAGGGAGAGTAAATTTAACTTGAAGGATGGTTGTGGGACTCACATTAGATAACGTACGTAAAGCTCTTAGCATAGTTCCCAAAATAGTGCTTAGTAGCTATTATTACATTTTATTCCCAAATCCCCTTAACTGTTCACACTTCCATGATTTTGCTCCTGGTGTTCTTTTAAGGATATGGTCTTCCTTGTTTGTATACAACAGAATTGCTAATTTGCTTATCTACACTGTTGATGCCTTGGCTGAAGACTTGTCTTATCAGCATCTGATTCTTTGCATACCAGACCCTCACTCACAGAGGTGATTTAGTTTAGGCCTGAATGAATCAAATAAATGGATGTGACAGGCCTGCATTTAGGGAGATGTGATAGCTATGCTCACATGGTTTTACTTTTACAAAAACATATAGCAAATAAAGATGGATTGAAGCTAAAAAACTAATAAACAAATGTTGGATTCAATTGACAAGTTATGGCCATTGTGTCTATTTTTTTATTTATTAGATAAGCAATAAACATGTTATATGGTTTTATGATTCTCCTTGGCAAGAAACAAGTGAAAATGCAGAATATTTAGTCCATTTGAAATTGAATCATGTCACTTATTTCCTTTTCAAAAAAGCAAATGGTCTGTCCTTGCAATAAACATTATTATAACCTAGTACAGTCCTGTCACAGGAATGTCCCTATTCTGGTCATCCTGGAATCATATTTTGCAATTCAAAACTATACTTCCATAGTTTGTAACAAGAATTCAGTTTCAAGGAACATATCTGTCACATGTTCAAACACCTGGCCTTTCAGTTGTTTTTTGTAACATGTTCTTCTGGAACTAATATGCTTACTGTGATTTTTGTCCCTACTGCCATATTGAAGTACTTCTAAAGCCATGTTCTTTCTCCAGGCAGCTGAGTTGTGCTGAAATCTTCTAATGGTCCCAGGATCAAGTACATTACAAAGAACTTTTTTGGCTTTGAATTTTTTTCTTTTTTTTTTGGTTTTGAATTTTCTTCCACACGTCGTAACTCCCTTGGAGTTTAGACCTCAATGTAAACTACTGGAAGACCGGCATTTGCATAAAAGGATTATGCACCATCTAAAGAATTAACTACAGGGAATTTGATTTATCTGCCCTTCTATCAAAAGAAACCTCTACTAACTGCTATTTCTGCAGTGTACAACAATAATTAGTGTGCATAATGATTCCTTTGAGGCACAGAAGTGCATTCTGAATTCTCAATAGAAATAAAATTATTGTGGTACATATCCACTACTACTTGTACCGTACTGTGTTCTAGTTCTTAGAAAATCAGCAAATCCCATTCAATCTGTAAGCTAATGTTTTGTTAAGTTTTGTTTAGTACAAAAGATAATACTCTGACTATGCCAAGGAAATTAGTTTTCTATCTTAGTTCAATAATCTCCAATTGTAGAGGTGATGCAATCCAGTGAAACAGCTTCACCAGAAACTTCATTACCTGAGTTTAAAACAAATATAGGAAGCATGAAGGTATTGTCTAAGGCATGAGAAAAGTGATGGTGTGGTAATAAAATAGCATTAAGTATGGAGCAAAATAAAGTCACAAGGACTGGACAACATGAAACAGGCTTCAGCAGGAAGTCCAAAATAAAGAGCAAGGCTCCAAGAGGTAGAAGGAGAGAATAGATGTGCTTATGTGAAGAAGGGCAATGGATAAGGAAGATTACTTTGGTACAAGGCAATTCGGGGCAAGGTAGGTTCCACATTCTGGAAGCCTCTGATGGGAAGACAGAATCAACTCATTTTAGTCTCCAGAGTTCCAGCTGGACAAACTTCTGACCAGAGCAGAGGAAAACACAGGGCAGGAGACTGGGGAAAAACTTCCTCAAGTTACTTAGTTTGGGCACTGTTCTCTTCAACTAAGCATGAACAGACAAAGGGCATACAAAAATTTACCAAGAACATTTCCACTGTCCAGACAGCTTACTATAGCTTTTAAAGTTTTTATTATAATATGATTAGCCTTTTACAAGTGGAGTTATTCCCAGAAAATCAGATACTGGAGGAACACTTCATTCTGTTTTTAGTTAATATGTAGTGGTCATCATGCACAGTGATAGTCATGTCTAATGGGTTATAATAATCTTTTGTTGGAAGAGAAATGTTTTGAACATATACATTACTATCAATTGATTTTTGGAGAAGAAACCTAAGTCAAGGGAATGGTGCATTGCATGTGGAATAAGGATCACTGGCATTGTTTCAAACCAGAAAGCTCAGCTTTCATTTTAGAGTTCGGGGGAGTGGGGGTGGGTCTTTTCTAGTTAATTAAGTCATAACTTATTTGTCTACATTAATTAAAATTTTCAGCAATATGTCAAATTCTCAAGTCATGTAACCCAATATAAAATATATAATGTTACATTTAGAAGGGATCCTTAAAGATCTTTCAGCCAGGACAATCTTCTTTTCTAGATGAGGCAACTAGAGCTAGAAAGACAACTAATCCACCCAGGGCCAACCGGGCTCCTAATATCTGTTCAATAGTCTTTTGATTAAATTACTTGATCATAAAGAAAAATGACTTTGTAAATCTAGCAGGCTGTAAATCATTTTATTTTGCACTGTGAGTTTATGCCAAGTTTGCTTTCTAAATTCTCACAAAAAGATGCTTAGATTAAAAAAAGAGAGAGCAAACGAGAGAAACATTTTTCAAAGACAAGCTGTACATTTAATTCAATTATAGGGTTCTCCACCTTATATTTTTACCTTCACTATTTTGTCTTTGATTAACTAGAACAAATTAACCATAAAATAAAATATAGTCTACCTAAGGTTTTTCTTTCTCTACTATAGCATTTTTGGTTTCCTCAAGAAAGAAATCAAACAGAAGGACTATAGATGAATAGAAGAAAAAAGAAATAAAGAAAGAAGGTTTATGTCCAAGAGGGTGACCAGGAAAAGATGACCACAGATCCAATTAGGTGTCAAAACAGGGACTGCAGCCAGAAGGAATTATCCATGTACCAGAACCTTTGAGCGCAATTGAATGATGCCCAGATATTCTATTCACTTATATATGATGACATCAACCACACAGAAGATGCTACATATATGCAAACAAAACATAAGCATGCATTTAAACCGATTTGTTCTTTTCATTCATAACAACTCAATCATGCTACATGCACATCATGACTTCATACGTTTTGCAATCACAGGGCCACAAATAACCTGGATTCTATATACCTAGGGGAGCACTAAGGAGTAGCCACCTTATTATCTCAATTAGCCTTTTTGCACCTCAATACAAACTTCTGCAAAAAATTAGCAATCTTACTCAAACAGTAGACTTGATCTATAAACGTAGCTTTCAGAGGTTACTTAGACACAAATCTCCCATTCTTGCAACTGTATTACTGCCAAAATCCTCTCCTTTAGAGAAACTTTGGAGTTTCCTCTGACCCTTTCTTTATGAGAACTGTAGAAGTAGGTTAAATCACATTCATAAACAGTAATATTAAGAGAGGATCTACGGCTTCGGGCTAATTTGTGGTAGACTTGAATTTGGAGTATATGTGAGAGTTCAGGTCCAATAAACCATTTAGCAACGTATTTATCATAGTAAGATGTAAGCTGTTTTATATATGTATTATATTGTGAAGAGATCCTTCTCTTTGCTATTGCTATAAGAATGCTAGTTTCTTCCTTGCCTTTAAACAGAAGACAAGTGAACATATTTTCATATATTGTAAGTACCGAGTACGGATCAGACACTCTACTGGGCACTACCACACCATGGGTGTGCATGTGTGCATATGCACAAAATCATTTCATCTCCTCCATCATTCCGGGGGATCAATCATCCTTATTTCATAGAAGGGATAAAAGGCTCCTTCAGGTCACACATGTAATGAGTGGGGAGCTGGGGATTAGACACAGGTCTGAGTCCTAAGTTCATCATTTTCCAGGGTCCATGCCATTCCCTCAAATGATGATATAAATGCTATGAGCTATAGCACTCTGTGAAAAATATTGAAGCATGTGTATAAGGTAAAATTCTGACACGTTTCCAATGCCACCTGTACTTTGCATGAATCTGTATTTTTATATTTATTTATTTATCTCTCTATTTACATACCTATTTATACTCCATCTTGACCATAAAAGCTTTTTCGATATTTCAGTTTAAATTGCCACATTTTTCTTCATGTATGTGAAAAAGGTACATTTCAGCTAATTCTCCACCACCAAAAACTCACAAGTAATAACCTAGAAATAGGGGCGCCTGGGTGGCTCAGTCGTTAAGCGTCTGCCTTCGGCTCAGGTCATGGTCCCAGGGTCCTGGGATCGAGCCCCACATCGGGCTCCCTGCTCCGCGGGAAGCCTGCTTCTCCCTCTCCCACTCCCCCTGCTTGTGTTCCCTCTCTCGCTGTGTCTCTCTCTCTGTCAAAATAAATAAATAAAATCTTTAAAAAAAAAAAAATAACCTAGAAATAGGTAGCCCGTATATACCTAAGTAAAATTCATTTTAAGAGTAATAGTTTTAACATATAATTATTTAATTAAGAGATGAGCATTAAATGCTAATAAAATTATTTCAAATTAAATATTGGATATAAACCAAATTTATGAGCTAGATAAAAAATCATTAGAGTATTATTTCACCTGTAACTTTTAAGGTATTTCCAAAGACTGATAGCAACTGATGCCAATAATATGAATTCTAAGGGGGGACAGTATGTGTATGACAGTAAATATTTAGATATAGTATATATTTAAATATATATATATATATAATGTGCCTTAAATACTAAGAAGAATTACACCAAACTAAAATGTATATGCACATTAAATATTTCTAAGCCATGTCTAAAGACTTTATTACTAGGATTAGTATTTCCAACAAGACAGATACTGGTGTTAACTAGGGGCAATTTGAGCAATAGCAGAATCTGAATGCACAATGTCTTAAGAGTTTATACACTAAGTTTCTGAAATTATTTTCTATCTGGCTACATATTAAGTGGACATAACTTAGACTTATTATACCCAGAGAATAAGATTTGGCAACTGAAAATCTGGATTTGAGTGCCTACTTTAATGTTTATAAACTTTTGTCATTCAATCAGGATAACATTGATATTTATTTTCACATACTCCAGAGAATTATTGTGAAGATTCAATTAAAAATATATATATATAAAAACACTTGGTAAACTTTCAAAGGTAATTCAAATATCAGACAATAGTGTTATTAGTAAATAATGGTAGTTTATCTAGCCATGATAGATTCATACAGAAAAAGTCTTTAACACACCTACATTGAGAAGAATTTGGAGCTACCATCAGAATTACTTCTCAGACCTTATGTCAATATCCCAGTGCTGTGTTACAACTGTTTTAAATATGTTTTCCAGATTTATCATGACCACATTTATAGGGAGGTAGAGGTCTTCATAGCTAAATACTCTAGATGAAAAGTAAAAAACATATAGCTATGGCCAAGTAGTTTTCAATAGTTAACGGGTGAGGTGATCTTATGGGAAAAGGTACATATATATTTTTTTTGTTACTTTACATCTAGCCGTTGTAGATAATATGTAGACATACTCAGTTGCCATGATGCTAATTCCTCACATCCATCCTTTCCTCATTCTCCCTCTCTCATTTAGATATAGGAAGGCAAACAGTCAATGTTTATACAGAAATGAAAAATTCAACCAGCTTTTCCTCACACACATTGAAGAATAATTCCGAGAGAAACCCATCCCACCATTGCATTTTCTTTCTAGAAGCTGCCACCAAGAGTCAAAGATTATTCTGCACATGCTAGGTGGATGCCATTTCCTTCCTTCCTTCCACTTTCCCCATGTGACCAGATACAATGTTCTACCTGTGAGAATAGGAAAGCCAGAAACAAAAGTAAATCTAAGGAATAAACTTTCTTCTCTCTTCTGCACTTGAAAGTTTCTATTACTTGTACCCTTCAAGATGGAATGTTTCTTGATTCTTACAACAAATGTAAAACAATGCAGTTATTTCTACATCAGTAATATATCAACAAATAATATGCTTTGGGGTTCTTAAATATATGTTTTCAAGAGAAAGGAGATTTTGTTTTATAGACTTCCTATCATACCCCAATATTTGCACATATCTTAAGAATATTCCCTAAATGAATAAGACTGTGAATTGCTTTAGAAGAAAGGGTGTATTTTTTGGTTTTGGATACCCAGTCTTATTCAGCAGGTAACAAGTAAATCGGCGTCAATGAATGATTGAGTGCATGAAGAAGCATCTCCTAAAGGATTTAGAAGGGATTATGAGAAAGCATACCTTTGAAATTAGAATGGGACTCTCCCTTGCCAATCAAATAGAGCACTGACAAGTCATTCTAAAAGATTCATTCATCTATTCAGACATTTGCCAAATAATTGTTGAAGGCCTACTATGCGCCACATTCCACTCTATGTGCTAGGGGTGACATGTTGAACAAAAAGATATGATCTGTGTTTCATAGGGATTATTTATCTTCTACTAATGAAGACAGATCTTGAGTAATTACATAAATAACTATTATTACATCTGGGACTATAAAGGACACACTAAAATGTTTCATAAGAGCATATATAACAAATCAGATTTAATATAGAGTAGACAGTCAGGAACAGTTTTCCTGAAGGGCATTTAGACTCAGACTTGAAAATAAGTCAGAAGTAGCTAGTGTAGAGGCAACAGCATATGGAAGTCCTAAGAGGAGCTAGAGAGAGGGGTGAAGTTTTCATGGCTAGAGACCAGTGAGTGGAGAGCAGTGTATTAAAAGAGGAGTCAGAATTGCTAGAAAGGGAAGGGATAGCTGTAGTTGGTCAGGTAGATTCTAGGTTAAAGATTTTAAACTTTATCTTGAGAATAATGAGAAAAAATTGAAGGATTTTTATAGAGTCCCCTTAACTTGATATAAACTTTTAATGGATGAGTATAAACCTTCCATTCCTTCTGCTGGTCTAGGAATCAAGAAAACAAGATGTCAATCCTCAGGGAGCAAACTTTATAATTACTTTCATAACCCACTGTCTAGGACAGTGTTTTGCTTAGAAAAAGCATTCAGTGAATACTAGTTTTGATTAAGTCCAGTGCCCTCGTTGCAAATTAGTTGCACACCCTTGGATAAGTGATTACAATATTCTGGGTCTCAGTTTCTCTGTCTATGAAGTGAACATGTCTGATTTATAAGTGCTCTGAAATCTCTTTTAATCTAATATTCATGATTCAAATAAGCCCTTGGTAGAAGTAAATAAAGAAACAGATATCTGTCTCTCCCCCCACCCTCCCCAGAGTAGCTGTGCCCTAGTAATAGGTAACTAAGCCACAAAATAAGTTTGTCACATTGCATCCAAACAACTAACCTGATGCTTGGAGAGTCCCATAAATGCCTGCCATGTGATCTTGGGCAAGCCACATAATGCCATCTATAAAACAAGGGGTGTGGACTTTATGATCTTTAAAATTCCTTTTTAGTCCTTAAATAATGCAAATTATTTTCCTCCTTATTTTTATCTTGATGCAACTCAGGCAGTTCCAAGTTTGCTTGAATTTATGTCTGTTTAAAATAAATAAATATACAAATAAATAACCAACTCTTTCCTGTGGGGGGGGCAGAGTAACTTTAGATGTACTTACATAGAAAATAAGATCATTAATTTCTTTAATTAAATTAGCCAATTACTAAATATTAATCCAATTAAGCATAAACTAGGTAGGGTCTCCAAGGATTTACTACTTAAAGAAATGATATTTGGGGGGCAACATATCTGGATGAGTACATGAAGATAAGGAAGGAAAAAAATGTTCTTTCAGTGCACAGAGAAAGCTGTTATCTGCTTCCCATTTCCCTTTTTCCTTCATTCAAACTGTAATAAGGTCATTAGTCAAAGGCAAGGCAACTCTAAGCACAGAAAACATGGTAAGTGCTGAATTATCAAGTCACTAAGTTCCATAGACATTTCACGGTAGATGAGGAGAACTGCCATTGTGTCTGCTCATACACAGGGCTCATCTGCCCTGGTCAGGAATGGACCATTAAGAACGCACACCACTGATCCAACTGCACCTCCCAGTTTCAATTTAGTGCAAGGAAAGACAGGTGGCCTGTTAACAATGCTGGGAACATCTGGATTTGGTAATGTAGGCAAAGAGTGATTGATAGGACTCTGCTGAAGGATAGAGAGATTTTTAATTGGTTGGACAGTATGTGCAATAGCAAATGGAGATCTATCAGTCTCATCCCTACCAGAGCAATGAAGACAAAAGATGAATAACAGCCTCTTCAGGGCCACTGCTGATCAGTGGTCTCCACAAGTGACCAAAGGTAGGGACATAAATAGGGAAAAGTGGAAAGAAAGACAAGGATGTGAGGCACATGCACAGCAAAATTCAATGACTTACAAAATTTGGGGTAGATTTTACTTCTCTGGGCAAACTATTAAAAGAGGTTCATATTTTATAATGGTGATGGGTAGTGATGATGATGATGATGATGATGATGACGGCAACTCCCCACTTTGCCTAGTTAACTCCTACTTATATTTTAGATCTTAACTCAGTTGTCACCCTCTCACAGAAGTCTTCCCAGACCTTCATGACAGGCTCAAATTCTTCTAAAATATGCTCTCACCTCTCCCTCCCTTCTGCAGCATCTGCTGCAGTGACAGAGTGTGCCTCTCTTTGCATGACTATTCTTTGTTGTAGCTTCTCTCCACTCAGCTACATGCTCCCTATGAGCAGATAGTACATCTGCTTTTGCTTATCATTGTCTCAGACCTATGCACAGTGTCTGGGGGCTCAATAAATGTCTGTTTAAAGGAAAAGGAAAAAAAGAAGGGACAAAACACCTTTGCACACCTATTATGCAGCATCCATTGTCCTGATGTGTTCTATATTTCTCATGACAACCTTTCAAGGTGAGTCCCATTATTTCCATTTCATTGAATCTTGGAGAATGAAGTCAATGGCCTTGGGTTTCATAACTAAAATGGGTGGAGCACAGATACAAACCTGATCAGGTAGGACCTAAATCCATGCATTTTCCACCACCCCTTACTATATCATGCTGCCTCTTTATGTTAAAGAAATGTATCTGAATTCCTAACTAGCTTAAGTTTAAAAAAATGGTGATGTTACAGTATTCAGAAATCTGACACAGTTGGCAATACTGTTTCAAAGCTGAAAAAAAAATGAAGAAGAAAGTTTAAAGAAAACAAAAGTCCTGTTTTTCTTCTCAAATTCTGTGTGAAGAAAACAAAGATGTGAGTACTTGCTATATTTGATAAAACAAAGTACTGACATGAAGTATTATGAATAATAAGTAGTAGCTGTTCAAAGAAGGAAATATAACACAATAGAGTAAATGGTGTATTTGTCCCTCAAGCTGATGAGTACATAGTTACTATGAAATCATTCTTATAGAGAACATAATTTAGACTACACTCCAGACAAGCTACTCAGGATACTATGTGTGTCACTGCTCCTCATTAGATATTTGCATGATTTTAAATATTAAAGCTGTTATCAACTATTAATAATATAAATAAATTAAATTTAAACTGCAGAACTCAACTGTTGCCACATATTGCTGAAGTGAGAGTTTATTATGAATCTTTAAGGTCAACAGCTGAGAACTTCCATCTGGAGAAATGTCTCAATAATAGTTGTATATAAGTTTTGGTAGACATACTGTACTGAGAGAACCAAAGGATGCCCTGTATTGATCCACAGTAGCAAAGCTGATGCTATTATAACATAGGTCTAACCAGGCAATTTCTACAGTGAAGTTTTGGGGGAAGATGCATTCAATATAAATATGTTCAAGCAATTTTATAGGTGTAATACGAACTACCCACCCCAAATCTAGAGGAATGACTTATTCAGAAAAACATTAAGTGCTTTTCTTACATCAGAGATGACCAATGGCAACAGGTTTCTAACACCTCAACTAAAATGAGGAAATCAAGTGCTATTTCATGAGAACAGAATCACAACTTTTGCCCTCTAGCAAAGGAATCTAGCACAAATCAGAAGTGAAGAAATGTATGCCTGAACTCAGGTAGAATTTGTTGCACCAATATGTCATATAAAAAAAATTAAATCTTGATTTCCTTATGTGGTCAATTATGTTTTATGAAAGAGAACATAAGAGTTTAGAGCTATATCCATAATACACCTAGTTATGAGTCCTTGAAATTTCTTAATCTTTGTGACAGTTTCCTCATTTGTAAAAAGGGACTGCACTAGCTACTTAAAAAGATTAAATAAAATATTGCGTATAAAATATATGTAGCGTGTAGTAGTATATGTATAGCACATAGTAGAAGCTAGAAAATATTTTTCCCAGTTTCTTGCATTAAGAAAAACAGTACTTTAGAAAAGGCATTAATTGCATTTAGTCACTTGGGATGTAAAAAAATTCTACAGTGGTACAGTGACATTCGTCCTAATATTAAAAGAGAATCCTCAGTTCTTCTGTCCCCTCCTTCTTCTTCCCCAGTGTCCCTGTTGATGATTGCTTGTCTTTAATTTCACTAAAACTGTCAGCATCCTTTAAAAGGAAAATGGATATACTGTGCATCCCTAAGAAGAGGTAATATAGTTACGCTTGGAGAGAAGGAAGTAGAATGAAATACTGGAAAAGGAGAGAGAAGGAAGAAATAAATCATATTACAGAAAGGATGAGAACATCATACGATGAATTAAGACATCTCTGTAACTTGGTTGATGTAAGAACTGAAGTAAGACCAGTTCTGCTTGCTCACCAGAGGGCCTAGAGGGAATAAGGATGCTGGCTTCTAAGAATGGAGCATGGATAGAGGAATACAATATATGGATACACACTTAACTTTCTCAGGGATAGAAGCTTTCTTACTTTTCTCAGCCTTTGTATGTTGGGCTTTCTTAGCTCGATCATGACTATGTTTTCATGATTTGGAAAATTGTTATAAAAGACCACAGTAAGGCGCCTGGGTAGCTCAGTTGATTAAACGTCTGCCTTTGGCTCAGGTCATGATCTCAGTGTCCTGGGATCTAGCCCTGAATCGGGCTCTCCACTCAGTGGGGGAGTCTGCTTCTCCCTCTCACTCCCCCTCTGTGTGCTCTCTCTCTCTCTCAGATAAGTAAATAAAATCTTAAAAAAAAAATAAAATAAAAGACCACAGTAAATAGAGTAGATGCTAATGAGCTCATTTTAAAGATTACCATCCCCTTGGAACATTGTGTGTCCCTTTTGTCTGGCACATAGTAGCTATGTAAGAAATATTTGCTGGTCCAATAATATCATTCATCTTCTCTGTGAAGGCACTGGCTAGAACTTACTTATACATTACTCAAGAGATAGTTATTGATCGCCTGTTATGTGCCAGACATTGTGTTGAGCACAAGAACACAGTTGGTGGCCGTTAATGAAAATCAAGCAGCAAGTGAACGGATTATTACTGCATTGATTCTTACGATGTTTAAGATGCAATACTTATGTACTTATAACTATCTTTATTAGACTCCATTAGTTTATAAAACGTTGACTAAGTCAATTTTCTGTGTATTTAGTCATCCTTATAACTAATTACATATCTATATACTGAGTTTTCATAAATCTACTAGCTTGCTTTGGGATGCTAATAGTACAATGTGTGTTTTATAAGGTCAAAACTGTTTTTCTGTAGGTCTTGAAAGTGTCACAGAATATAATAAAAATCCTTCTGATTTCATATCTCATCTACTCTTATTGGTTCTTCTTTGTCAGTGTTGGTCTTTAGCCTTTACATCTTCCAGCTTATGTACAGCTTTTCTAGTTTTTGAAACAATTTATTCTTCCTTTTCTCCCTCAATTCCAAACTCTGTCATTATCTGAGAATTAAAACATATAGATGCTTCCTCGCCTATGAACTGTGAAATGAAGCACATTTTCATGTGAGAGATCATTGCCTGTCACTGTAACTTTGTTTTCCACATTCTCCATTTCTTAAACCTCACTGAATTTTCTTTTTACTTCTATTCCTTTCTTTCTTTGTGTCTATAACTCATTTTCTTCTCTTTCCAATCAGCATTTCTTGGGAAAAGAGAACTGGGTGAAGGATTAGAGAGAAGCTGTGGCCAGAATACCAGTTTTATATTGGCAGGTCCCGACTTTATCAACAGAGCCATGTTCATTCTGTGCCATGTGCCAAGATAATCCATTCTTTAGCTGTTAAACTCACCTAAGAAGGTGATGAAGGTGGGAATCCAGTGTTAAAGAATAGAGAAGTTATACGTTCTCAATTACTTCTACTGTACGATTAATCCAGTATAGCACAAAATCATTGAACTCTTTCCAACTACCTTGTTCAGTTGGTGCCCAGCCATTTCAATTATCCGGCTTCCATGGCAGCCCCTAGGGGTAGCATTGTGTGTTAATTTACTTACCACGATGTTTTATGTATTTATCACAGTGAGTTGGACCCATCAGGGGAAATGAATTGTTTTTGAATCACAGTACTCTCTTATCAGACTACACAACCAAAAGCCAAAGTAGGTTTTTTTCCTTGTGCTTTTTAATTTTTTTAAATGAACAAACTAAATTAGGGAATATATAGGGAGCAGCCTCAACTACTTTATCCCCAATATATTTTAAACTGTCCATTACAAAAGAAGTCACTGTTGTATCATCCTGTTCACTTTACTTCCGACCATCAATCCAGAATGAAAGAATTCCACCCAGAATTCAGGAATTTCCACCATCATTATCAAGACAAGCAATGTCCTGAAGTGAATTCACTGCCTTTGTTTTCTTAACAAATAGTTTATTCACCGAGGCTTCTTGCTTGGAAGTTCAGAACCACCAGTAGGGAGTCAGCTTTTTTTTTATAAAGTATAAAAATATTTTGGCCAAACATTCATATTTTACCATTTTCCAAGTAGAGTCATTTTTTTCCCCTCTGTCCTTGCCGTGATGTGACATTTAATTATGGATTCCCCAGAAATCTTTCCCTGAGGTCTTTTACATCAGAAGTACCTTTTCCGGGAGGACTCCAGTGGTGTTTTTCATCATGACACCAGCTCCCTATGGCTTAGCTTGCTACTAAATCCTGAATTAATATAAGCAAACCTCTTCTATGGACAAGATAAACAATGTTTCCCTTTGTTTTCCAGAAGATCTACTAGGCTGGGTTGTCAGAGCCGGGACTTTTAGTAGGTAGCCTTTAGGTTAAAACATTTACCCATACATGTGCTTTCCATCTAACCAGATTTTACAACCTCTATAATGCACATTCTTAATCAAAAGAGTGCAATGGATCTGTATTCCCTCCCAGTAAAGGCTAAACCCCTAGAAAATGGCCTTTCTTAGCAAATATGTTTGAATTTTCTGAGAAGATCAGATAGATGATAGACAGACAGATAGGTATAAATTGATAAGATAGGTAGATGATAGTTCTAGATCTATAATTTTTTTCCCTTACCTCACAATGGAAGCAGGAACATCTTCTTTCTGGGATACCAAGATTCAGATTCAAAATGTCTTTTTTTTTTTTTTTTTTCTGGCTATCACCGGATGGTTAGTACTGGCATGATTTTGGTATTTTATGTATTTCTTTAGCCATGTCACTAATGTAAAAGTGTGGGGACGCCTGGGTGGCTCAGTTGGTTAAGCGTCTGCCTTCGGCTCAGGTCATGATCCCAGGGTCCTGGGATCGAGTCCTGCATCGGGCTCCCTGCTCCGCGGGGAGCCTGCTTCTCCCTCTGCCTCTGTCTCTCTCTCTGTCTCTCATGAATAAATAAATAAAATCTTAAAAAAAAAAAAAACTAATGTAAAAGTGTGTTAAAAATACCAAATACTTTAAATTTGTATCTCTTCATTTTTGCTGCTGATGCCAAACATGTGGGATAAAACTAAGGCAAGGGTGGATGCATGGTCTGATTATATCTTTTAGCCTGGTTTTTGCAAAGGGTTTGCACTGTAGAAGTAAAGATGCTCCAAAATAAAACACTAGCAAGACATTCCAGGAACATTCACCATGACTAAGTAGGATTTATCCCAAGAATTTGAGCTTTGTTTTATATTCAATTAATGTGATACATCATACCAATCAAAGGACAAAAATCTCAATATATGCAGAAAAATCATTTGAAAAAACCCTATACTTCTTCATGATACAATCACTAAACAAACTAGAAATAGAAAGGAGCTTCCTCAACCTTACATAGGGCTTCTACAAAATACCCAGAGCTAATGACATCATAATGACATCATTTTAATTGGCAGGTCCTGACTTTACCAATAGAGCCATGTTTATTCTGTGCCATGTGCAAAGATAATCCATTCTTTAACTGTTAAACTCACCTAGGAAGGTGATGAAAGTGGGAATCCAGTGTTAAAGAACAGAGAAGTTACATGTTCTCAATTACTTCTAGTGTAAGTACTCAGTAGTACTTTCCCCATAAGATCAGGAATAAGACAAGCACGTCTGCTTTTGACACTTCTAATCAACACTGGCCTGGAGGTTTTCACCATGACAATTAGGCAAGATAGTAAATAAAAAGCACCATATCAGAAAAAAATTAAACTATATATATTTGTTATATCTTATTATATATATATAATATATATATGTATATATATATTATACATATATATGTAATATATTATATATATATGTTATATATAATATATATATATAACAATATATCAATATATATTGTTATATATATTGATGGTATATCTTGTTATATAAAATCCTAAGAAATCGGGGCGCCTGGGTGGCTCAGATGGTTAAGCGTCTGCCTTCGGCTCAGGTCATGATCCCAGGGTCCTGGAATCGAGTCCCGCATCGGGCTCCCTGCTAGGCGGGGAGCCTGCTTCTCCCTCTGCCTCTGCCTCTCTCTCTCTCTCTCTCTCTCTCTCTCTGACTCTCATGAATAAATAAATAAAAACATTTAAAAAAAAAAAAAATCCTAAGAAATCCATTCAAAATGTATTACAACTAGTAAATGAGTAAATTTTGCAATTTACAAGATCAACATAAAAAATAAATTGTATTTCTGTATACTAGCAGTGAGTAATCAGAAAATGAATTAAGAAAACAATTCCTTTATAATACCATCAAGAGTAATTATAAAATATTAAGTAATAAATTCAATAAAACAGTGGCAAAACTTATACTCTGAAAACTAAAACAACCCAAAACATTGTTGAAAAAAATTAAAGAAGACTTAAATAAAAGGAAAGACATCCCATGTTCATGAGTCAAAATACTTAATATTGTTTAGACAGTAGTGATCTCCAAATTGATCTACAGATTCAATATAGTTCCTACCAAAATTCCACCTGTTTTACATAAATTGATGAGTTGGTCCTAAAATTCATATGGAAATTCAAGGCACCCAGAAAAGCCAAAATAATCTTGAAAAAGAACAAAGTTGGAGGACTCACATTCCCAGTTTCAAAACTTATTACCAAGCAAGATTGTGCGGTATTGGCTTAGGATAGAAATACAGATCAATGGAACAGAATTAAGAGTCCAGAAATAAATCATCACATTTACAGTAACTGATTTTTGACAAGGAGTTCAAGTCAATTCAAAAGTGAAAGAATAATTTTTTCAACAAATGGTATTGTGCCAACTGGGTATTCACATGTAAAAGAATGAAGTTGAACCCCTTCTTCATACCACACGCCATCCTGATCAAAATACCAATGGCATTTTTCAAAGTGCTGGAACAAAAAATCCTAAAATTTGTATGGAATCAGAAAAGACCCCAAATCGCCAAGGAAATGTTGAAAAAGAAAAACAAAGCTGGGGCTTCACGTTGCCTGATTTCAAGCTATATTACAAAGCTGTGATCACCAAGACAGCATGGTACTGACACGAAAACAGACACATAGACCAACAGAACAGAATAGATAGCCCAGATATAGACCCTCAACTCTATGGTCAAATAATCTTTGACAAAGCAGGAAAAAATATGCAATGGAAAAAAGACAATCTCTTCAATAAATGGTGCTGGGAAAATTGGACAGCTATACACAGAAGAATAAAACTTACCATTCTCTAACACCGTACACAAAGATAAACTCAAAATGGATGAAAGACCTCAATGTGAGACAGGAATCCATCAAAATCCTAGAGGAGCAACAAAACCAAAAGACAACTGACAGAATGGGAGAAGATATTTGCAAATGACATATCAGATAAAGGGCTATATCCAAAATCTATAAAGAACTTATCAAACTCAACACCCAAAGAACAAATAATCCAATCAAGAAATGGGCAGAAGACATGAACAGACATTTTTCCAAAGAAGACATCCAAATGGCCAACAGACACATGAAAAAGTGCTCACATCGCTTGGCATCAGGGAAATTCAAATCAAAACCTCAATGAGATACCACCTCACACCAGTCAGAATGGCTAAAATTAACAAGTCAGGAAATGACAGATGTTGGCGAGGATGCGGAGAAAGGGGAACCCTCCTACACTATTGGTGGGAATGCAACCTGGTGCAGCCACTCTGCAAAACAGTATGGAGGTTCCTCAAAAAGTTGAAAATAGAGCTACCCTATGACCCAGCAGTTGCACTCCTGGGTATTTACCCCAAAGATACAAATGTAGTGATCCGAAGGGCTACGTGTACCCTGATGTTTATAGCAGCAATGTCCACAATAGCCAAACTATGGAAAGAGCCCAGATGTCCATTGACAGATGAATGGATAAAGAAGATGTGGTATATATACACAATGGAATATTATGCAGCCATCAAAAGGAATGAAATCTTGCCATTTGCAACGACATGGATGGAACTGGAGGGTATTATGCTGAGCGAAATAAGTCAATCAGAGAAGGACATGTATCATATGATCTCACTGATATGAGGAATTCTTAATCTCAGGAAACAAACTGAGGGTTGCTGGAGTGGTAGGGGGTAGGAGGGATGGGGTGGCTGGGTGATAGACATTGGGGAGGGTATATGCTATGGTGAGCACTGTGAATTGTGTAAGACTGTTGAATCACAGACCTGTACCTCTGAAACAAATAACACATTATATGTTAAAAAAAAAAAAAGAAGATAGTAGGAAGGGAAAAAAGAAGGGGGGAAAATCGGAGGGAGAGAAAAACCATGAGAGACTATGGACTCTGAGAAACAAACTGAGGGTTCTAGAGGGAGGGGGGTGAGGGGATGGGTTAGCCTGGTGATGGGTATTAAAGAGGGCACATATTGAATGGACCACTGGGTGTTATATGCAAACAATGAATCATGGAACACTACATCAAAAACTAATGATGTAATGTATGGTGATTAACATAACATATTAAAATTAAAAAAAAAAAAAGAGAAAAAAAATCCTAGAGGAGAACATAGACAGTAACCTCTTCGACATCGGCCACAGCAACTTCTTTCAAGACATGTCTCTAAAGGCAAGGGAAACAAAAGCAAAAATGAACTTTTGGGACTTTATCAAGATAAAAAGCTTCTGCACAGCAAAGGAAACAGTCAACAAAACAAAGAGGCAACCCACTGAATGGGAGAAGATATTTGCAAATGACATTACAGACAAAGGACTGATATCCAAAGATCTATAAAGAACTTCTCAAACTCAACACCCAAAAAAACAAATAATGAAGTCAAAAAATGGGCAGAAGACATGAACAGACACTTCTCCAAAGAAGACATATAAATGGCTAACAGACACATGAAAAAATGTTCATCATCATTAGCCATCAGGGAAATTCAAATAAAAACCACATTGAGATACCACCTTACACCAGTTAGAACAGCAAAAATTGACAAGGCAAGAAACAACAAATGTTGGAGAGGTTGTGGAGAAAGGGGGACCTTCCTACACTGTTGGTGGGAATGCAAGTTGGTACAGCCACTTTGGAAAACAGTGTGGAGATTCCTCAAAAATTTAAAAATAGAGCTACCCTATGACCCAGCAATTGCTGCACTGGATATTTACCCCAAAGACACAGATGTAGTGAAAAGAAGGGCCATATGCACCCCAATGTTCATAGCAGCAATGTCCACAATAGCCAAACTGTGGAAAGAGCCGAGATGCCCTTCAACGGATGAATGTATAAAGAAGATGTGGTCCATATTTACAATGGAATATTACTCAGCCATCAGAAAGGATGAATACCCAATTTTTGCATCAACATGGATGGGACTGGAGGAGATTATGCTAAGTGAAATAAGTCAAGCAGAGAAAGTCAATTGTCATATGGTTTCACTTATTTGTGGAACATAAGGAATAGCATGGAGGACATTAGGAAAAGGAAGGGAAAAATGAAGAGGGGGAATCGGAGGAGGAGACAAACCATGAGAGACTATGGACTCTGAGAAATAAACTGAGGGTTTTAGAGTGGAGGGGGCTGGGGGGGATGGATTAGCCCAGTGATGGGTATAAAGGAGGGCACGTATTGCATGGAGAACTGGGTGTTATAAGCAAACAATGAATCATGGAACACTACATCAAAAACTAATGATGTACTGTATGGTGACGAACATAACATAATAAAAAAAATAATAAAAAATAGATAAATGGTGTGGCATGCGAATTATATCTCAATAAAACTGTCACATTTTTTAAAATATTCTATATTAGCAATCATGCTACAGTGCAGGAAATCATCTTTTGTTGACTAGTGTGTAAACTCAGCTAACATAGATCCATACTACTCCTCCAAGCAAAAGAAATCTGAATTCCAAACAGATTCACAGATTTTGGCTTTTGTACTTATCATATGATCTACTAATTCAAATAGGTTTGGTTTAGTAATATGGCTATGATTTGAAAGATTCTTTGTAAAAATAATAGCCATTTTAGAGTAGGCAAAATGAAATCATAAATAGGTCCTCTGATTTACTGGTAGGCATTAAAATTTCAGATAGGCTTTAAAATGAACTATCTGTGCCAACACTGCTCATTATTAACAAGAATATTATACAAATGTTTATAGTGCTGATTTATCATTAATGAGCATTTCCAGCCAATACTAAGGTATATGTACATGGAACATACACAGGTGTATTTCTACTCTGAACTCACAATTATATTGTAGATGAATTAAATTGAGATTGTAAAGTTATTTTATATTTTAATAAATGGTTTACTAGCATCTTTACATATTTCATAAGTACATGGATTTCCAAGTGAAAACTCATTTTGGTAACCTGATGGCTTCTTTCTCACATTGCAGTCTTCCCCAAGCTCCCAAATCCCCCCTCCTAAAAAAAGAAGTCTCCAGCAGAAGTGAGAATGAAAACATTTTGTTCAGAAATAAAAACAAAAGGGAGAAAGCTTAGTCACAAGTTATAACTATGTTCTAGGTCCCTTTCTTGGTTTTCATTTCTCCTCCATTCCTTTGATATTGGTTTTGCATACCTTTCTGTAAATCATGTCCCCTGGGTATTACACTTCCCAGCACATTACATATAAAATATACATAATGAATTCATATGCTTTTTCTAAGCTCAGTGATCACATTTGTAGGGCTCTGCAGAGAAGGTGGGTAGGGGTACAGGACAAATTTCCTCCTCCTTCAGCCACAGACATCAGTGAGCAATTTCATCTCCATGTATGAGAAGGCAGGGAAAAGAAGGAAGGGCAAAAAAAATCAAAGGTATGTAGAATGCATTCTCATTTTCATATGTTCTATTAAGTAGCCAATATAAAGCCTAAAAATAAATTAAGTTGAGTTTCTTTTCACTCTTTCCCCACAATCCTTCTTTTTTGGTTTTCTTTTTATTTTAATTCCAGTTAGTTAACATACGGTGTTATGTTATTTTCAGGTGTACAATATAGTGATTCAATAGTTCTGTACATCACCCTGTGCCCATCAAGGGTGCACTCCTTAATCCCCAACACCTATTCAACCCATCCTCCTACCCCGTCTCCTCTGGTAACCACCATCAGATTGTTCTCTATAATTAAAAGTCTGTTTCTTGTTTTGACTCTCTCTCCCTCTCACTTTTTTCTTTGCTTATTTGTTTTGTTTCTTAAATTCCACATATCTCTAACCTACGGCATCCACTCCCTTCAATCCCTGCTTATCTTTCAAATGTGAAGTCTTCCATTTTTTCTGTGCTTCCATCTGCTTGGTGTCTGCCTGAGAAAGAAGTTTCTTTTTTTTAAGATTTTATTTATTTATTGGGGGGGGGGGTGAAGAGCACAGAGGGAGAATGAGAGGGAGAAGCAGACTCCCTGCTGAGCAAGGAGCCTGATGTGGGACTCCATCCCAGCACCCTGGGATCATGACTTGAGCCAAAGGCAAACGCTTAACCGACTGAGCCACCAGGCACCAGAGAAAGAAGTTTCTAAGAGCTATTCCAAAGACCCAAATCACCCTGAGGGAGAGTATGGGTATACAAAGGTAAAATATATTTTTATAAAGTGTGTGAATGACACACAACACAGGAAAGCATTTTTGAAATGCAACCTGTAATTGGAAAAATAATATTTCTATGTAAAAGATATTTTTTAAAAAATCACGTGGGTGTCACCATTCCCCTTTGCAATATGAGTCAACTGTGGCCCTGAGAGTGAGAAGTCTAACTGAATTGTCAATCTTTAATGTTATTTCAAGACCCTAGAGCAGAAAATTATTATACAGCCTCCTGTGAAAAAGGAATAACAAAATAGCAAAAGCAAATTTCATCCCCAAAGGGACTCTGCTCCTCTCAAAACTTATATCTATGCAGATTTGAGACAGGAGAGTTGGCCTGGTGAGCAAGGAATCGGTCAGCTGAAAACAAGCTTTCTATGCTGCAGAAGAATCAAAAGTTAAATATAATTCATGAACTGGTAAGAAATTGTAGTCCTTCTTATAAACTGGTGAGAGGAATCTTTTTCTTAATCCTTTGAGTTTGATTTGCAGCACTCTGGGACGTAAGATAAAATTGTTTCATCGGGATTTTACATTTTTCTTGTCTCGAGTTCTGCAATCAAATCAAGTGGCCAAAGATGAACTGGAAAAAGAGACATTTGTTTCACTAGCTCTGATGTGCAAGACCCACACATTGAAAGGACATGAAAATAAGTTCCCATGCATAAAAACAGCAAAATATTCACTCCCTGGGTCCAAAATTGTTTGGACTTTGGATTTCAGTTATTATTTTTCAATAGCAGTTGGAATTTGAATAAATCTTCTTTACATTTTGCATCTAATGTTTATTCATAATCATAAGAACATGGAAACTGGTATATTCATATGATATGAAAACCAGTGGATCTCACACAGGCAAATGAAATTCTTTATCAGAGAGACCTAGCAGATCCCTATTTGCATAGCCTGATTTATAATTTACAAATACTGTATTAAATTTAATTCTTGGAGGGAAAAGAAAAATCTTTGCAGGAAAGGATGTGATACCATGTTAATCATAGAGAAGGAGGCCTGTACATAATCTAAGGAAAGGTCTATTATTTTATCCACTTTATTCTATCATTGCTGCTACCAACTGGTCTAACCACTTTGAATCAGAGTTCGAAAGAAACCATTACAATAATTGGTTAAAAATATTAACTCCTGCAGGAAAAATTCCTACTGAGGAAAAATAAGAGGAATTGTGCTTTTTTGAGGGGAAAAGGTGATTTATTCAGATTGCTTATTAAAATGAATTAACTATCCACACAACTGAATTATTACCTAGTATAATTCAGAATGGATGGACAAACATCACACTTATCACTTTAGGAATATAAGGTCGTTATCATCCTAAACTAAAGCATCAGAAATCTGATGGTTCAAATAAATTAGACCCTAGACCTCAAAACTATCAATACTACAAAACAAAATATTGTCCAGCAAAAGCAACCAATAAAGGGATTCTCTAAAGTTAAGAAACGCAGTTATAACCTGCTCTCTGATTATTTCTGTGGAAATAAAAGACATCTAGGACTTTTTAAAGCTTTAATGTTTAATAATTAAAGTATAATTAGTAAAGTATTGTTGATAGGCTTATGAAAGGCATTAACACTTGGTAACCGGCAGTTATTCCGGTTCTATGCTCATTCACTAGAGTTAGCACATCTAAATAGAAAATGCACAATGTATCAAAAAGCAATGATTCTTGATATCTTGTTGAATTTGGCCAAATGAACAACTCCTCTGGAGAATTTAGTACATAAATATCATCCCTCATACTGTGACAAATGTCAAAGGACATAATTCTGTTACCTTTCAGACCACATGTATTTTGGGGACTTAAGAAAGTGAAGTCACTATGAAGAGCTCTGCATACTAACAAACATGGGCAAAAAGAGTGAACTTGAAAAGTAGAGCCATAAACATGCACCAAGCTTTCAAGGTGAAGTTAGGAATCTCCTGGAATCTCTCCCAAGTGAGAGAGTTTTTGCAAGTGCAGGTAACATGACTGCATCTCTCCTTGTACACCTGACTGTAGAAACAATCTATTAGCACTCCCACCACCCAGGTGCTCTGCTTTGGAGGAAACATGTCATCCTTCCTCCCTGACAGTACAGCTGCAGAAAGCCACTGTAGAACAGGAAAGAAAGATTCCAGAAAAGGGGAAGGGAGAGACTGAGAGAATGCAAAAAAGTTAAGCCAATCAATTCCAGTGACAATCCAGAAGCCCTCAATGACATTTTCCCCCCTAAAATGTGATGCCTCTATGGAATATACAAAGACAAGAGCAACCATTCTGGAACGTTTTGCATGATTAAAAAAAAAACAAACAAAAAACTCTACTCTAAATGCACTTATAACTTAAGCACCACCTGCTGGTTTCGCACTGGATCTTCCCACTTACTCAACGACAATTCCAATTTGGTTTGCATTCGAATCAGCCAAGAAGACAATTCAATTTTTCATAGGAATAAATAAGGCAAGACAACTACTAATTTTTTTTTTTTAAATCAGCCAACCTAAAGTTTTGCTAAGATTTAAAACTAGCTTTATATTTCCATCTCACATTTAAACCCAAACCAACTTTGGGTGAAACATTAAAAAGGCACTACTACAGGAATTGAAAGATAAGTTGTTAATGTGAAAGATACAATAACCTATACACATAATATTGACATTTATGTCTGTTTCTGTGGTTCAGCATCAATACTCTCGTTAGTTACTAGGTTACAAACGTTGTCTTGCTAATGCTTATTTTTCTTATAATAATGCTTTTATGATAATATATGAACCGTTCAACATCTTAAAAAAATTAACTGTGGTCTGTTTTAACCACACAGATGAAATAAAAATCTAACAATAAATGCCAATGAAGAAGCTTATAGAAATGACTCCCTGTGATTTAGCGAGTTACCTTTTCCAGTATTTCAATAACAAAAAAATATATATTATTGGAGAATGTGTCTTAGAATTAGGTCACTGAATCAATTTTGCATTTGTTTTAAAAACAGTCACTTTTAGCTCGCTCGCAGAAAATCAAACTAAACTGAAATAAAAATAACTGTTTTCAATGTAAGTACTCAAAAAATAGTTGGTTATTTCATTAATCAAAATGACCCTCCTCCTCCCGACCTCCCCACCAAGTGCGGCGGTTAAATTCTTCTAATTTATTAAAAAGCAGCTATATGCAGCACTTCCAGGCATGGCCTCAAAGCCTAACTGGTAGCAGCATCTTAGGGCTACATTAACTGTGTATCCAAGGCAACCAAGTAATGGCTAAAGCACGACAGTGTTTGTTTAAAACGTGATGTGGAAAGCAATCAGCGGAGCTTCAATTCCAGGGAAATTCCTTTTCAATATAAGCCTCACACTGTATTAGAGTGGTGTTATTTGGACCATTATAATTAAGATTGTGTCACCATATTCATTATTTTCAAGGGTTTGTAACTGAGCTGTAAAAAATTAGTCATAGTAATTAAAAGATGGAAAACATCTAGTTATGCTAAGATGCCCTACTGGGGCATTTAGGGTCCGAGTGAAGGGGATTTAAGCAATTTAAATGACAGACAATATTTTATCTTAACTAGTTTAAAATACTATCCTAACCACGGATAAATTGGAGGTGTGCATAAGAAGGAATGTAAATAGTAATTTAGTCTGTACTTCTCTCGATAAAAACATTCATTAGCTATTCTTAAACCATAATCATTATTCTTTTATGATTTTTATTGAGTTAATTCCTCAGTGATTTTATCTGTTGACTAATCTGTTGGTAAAGAACAATATGGACATTTCAAAAAAATTCAGTTTTTGTTTTTTGAGTACTTCAAGTAACCAGTCATGGTGTAAGAAACTAAATACATGTTATTTTTCATTTTTTACTTAAACATTTGTACGCCTACATAAATTATAGGAGTCGGATTTTGTTCTTGATGTATTTTTTTAAACCTAGTTTTTAAAATCAGTTTTCTTAAGTAAAAAGGAAAAATGTTTCATCTGCTGTTTTTCAGATTGAAGAAAGAACTTTTTTTTTTTTTTAACAGAAAAATAAGCTATAATTTGAGGTTAAGGGAGAAAGGGCAACGAACCGTTATTAAGAGCCTGCTGTAATACTCACACATGCTATACATTACATATTTATTTCATTTAATCCTCTCAATAGTTCTGCAGTGGAGGGAGCATTGTTTCCATCTCACAATGAGGAAACTCATAATCCTAATGGGACCCAGGATCCAAACCTCATACATTTTTCATACTCTTTGTGCATCTCTGAAGTAAAGATTTAAAAGTTGAACATAGTCCATCTTATTTTTAAATGATTTTACAAAATGTTAGAAACAAAATTATAAAGTAACTTCATTTCTCTTTTCAGTCTCCAGAATTTATTGCTAGGTTTCACTGCCATATTAACATTAACAAATGTATAAAACTCATCAAACTATAAACTCACCAAGAATGAAATGAAACTAAGAATTGCAAAAAACAAACAAACAAAAAAACAACTCTATTTCTTCTTAAAGCTGTCTAGTAGTAACACAATCTAAATTATGCAAAAAATAGTACTGAATTCTACCAGGGAAAAACAGAAGTTGTCATCTGAAACTCAATGTGGTAGATATTGGAATGAAAATAGTCACAGGTTATATGTTAAAATTACTCTGCGGAGCTGCTTCAAGAGACAGAACCCCTTACTTGCTGGCCAAGGATCTCTCAAGGCTCATAGCATGGCTCCCATGAAGCCATTTCCAAATTTATACATGTTTCCTTTTTCTTCAAATTTCTAAACTTAGAAAATACTGTTTGCTCTATGATTTTCAAAGCGAATATATCAGAGATTTTATTATTTACTCCTGACATCGAAATTTGATATTCTTATAAGCTCTGAACATTTTTAGCTTTATATTTTTAAAAAGTTCTTTTAATAAATCCAATATTTTAGTTTTATATTGGAATATTTGAGAAAATAATAGAAAATAATTTTCCCCCATCTTTTTCATTTGCCTAATATTGAACAAAAGAGAAAGATATGAATTAACCAATGTCCCCATTTCAAATGGAGAAGGCAAGGGAAAAAATCAAGGTATTAGATAGGCCTTGTCCGCTATAGTCCACACATGTGGCTTCTGAACACCTAAAATGTGGTTAGTATGAACTGAGATGTATTATATGTGTGAAATAAGCACTGAATTTCATACAACATACACAAGTAAAAATCTCAAAGAATTTTTACATTACTTGTTAAAATGATAATATTTGGAAATACTGAGTTAAATAAAATATATCGTAACAATTTACTCCTCCTATTTACTTCTTTTCATGTGGTTGTTAAAAAATTTTAAGTTATATATGTGGCTGAAGCTAATATTCTATTTATTTGGGACAGCGCTGTGTTAGAGAAAGCATGAGACATGACAGTTTGGGTCTGAAGTCATTGGTATTATTTACAAGATATTTCCTAAAACATTTTTTTACTGTTTCCCTTATGCTCTAGCATTTCACATACATTGATAAAATTATCTCTTACGTATACATATACATAAGCATATACACATATTTTACTCTCTTGTTCAACGTTGTATTTTCAATAACTAGAATAGCATCTGGCCAATAGTAGGCATTCAATAAATAATTGTTGACTATATTTTAAACCAATGTGTTTTGCCAGCTCTGGATACTATTCAGAGTTAGAGGGCAAACGGAGGAGAATACGCCTCCCAGCCCCACATAGAAATTCTAAGTCCCATAAATGAAATCTTTGAAACAGACATGGAAATGAAACAAATGAAAATGTGACTTTTGAAATAATAATATATAAATTGGCAATAAATAAAAATTGTATATGATCAGATCACAGAACCACCCGTTTATGAGTCCAACAATGTATACATTTGTAATGTGGGCAACCTGGAAATTTAAAATTGCATTCACCCTTAAAATATACAAACACAGCTATAAAAGATATTTGTAAGGCTTCCTATTCAATGTTGTTGATATTTTCCTTTGAAAGACAAAAAGTTCACTTGCCAATGTGTACCTTCCATGAACAGCAGAAACTCCAAAGTGCAGATTTGCATTCCATCAAAGACATTATGATAAATTAAGAAGAATCATTAGAAAAGCTCAAATATTTTGCATATCGCTTCACTGTGACTTCAAATTTATGGGAGTGTGTGTATTTTAAACCACCCACACAACTTATGTCCCCGGGCAAAAAAAAATTTGAAAGATTATAAAAATCTTTAGATACCAAAGTCTGGAGAATCAGGAAAGCTGGAAACAGAATGAAGTTACTGTAATCCCCAAAGACTCAATGGCCCACAGGAAGCCCAGGAAATCTAAACACAGAAATAAGATGTCTTAGCTGGGGCAGGAACCCTTGACCTACTGCTGAATCTGATTACTTAAGAAAAAATGTCTTTCAGGGCGCCTGGGCATCTGACTCTTGATTTTGGCTCAGGTCAGGATCTCAGGGTTGTGGGATCAAGCCCGGAGTCCAGCTCCACAGGGAGTCTACTTCTCTCCTTCTCCCTCTCCCTTTTCCTCTGTCCCTCCCCTCTGTTTGGGATCTCTCTCTCTCTCTCTCTCTCTCTCAAATAAATAAATCTTTTAAAAAAACATTTTTCAGAGACCCTTCAACTCTAAAATATATTTGCTAGGAGTGCTCAGAACCTGAGGGAATGGAAGAGAGGTACATTGTTTGGTGGGTCTGAGTCCAATTGCTATTTTAAGAATCCTAGTTCCACCAGTTACTAGCAGTGTATTCTTGTGTCCTTCAAAGCCTCTGTTTGCTTATTTAAAAAAGTAATACAATAATTGTCCCTCCAACACAGATTTCTGTGCATTCATTTGAATAAAGCACTAAGAACTGTGTCTACAACAAATTTCCACAGACTTGGTGGCTTGAAACATGAGACTCTTACTCTGTCACAGTTTTTGGAGACTTAATTCTGAAATCAAGCTGCAGGCAGGGCCATGCTTCCCCAGCAGGCTCCAGAGAAGAATCATCCCTTGCATCTTCCTAGTTTCTGGTGGCTCCCAGCAATATATGGTGTTTCTTAACTTATAGCTGCTTCTCTCCAAACTCTGGTCTCTGTCTTCACATGGGGTTCTTCCCTACGTATATGTTTATTTCTGTGTAGCATCTCCTTGTCCTAAAAGGATACCAGTCAGTGGATAAAGGGCCCACCTTAATCCAGCATAACTCATCTTAACTAATTACATCTACAAAGACCCTATTTTCAAGTAAGGTCACATTTTCAGGTGCTGGGTGGACATGAATTTTGGAGGGGTACTATTCAACCAACTACAGATATTTAACAAATTCTAAAGCTCATGTGGCTTTAAGCAAAATAAGAGAAAAGTCAAAAAACAAAGGAATGTAAAAGAGATAGTCAACTCAGTTATGTATTATCTCCTTGAACATACATACAATGTCTACCTAGACCTGCAATGAGAAAAGCATAATTTTTCCATTTTTCAAAATATGCCTTTAAGTGAGCTTCTACTTAAGTTTTCGTTTTTCTTAGGACTTACATAGTCTAGCCACATCTTATCCATTTTTCACTTACATCCTGACACTAAGTCTAGTAATTTTTCTCTCCTACATATCTCTAACATCCATTTTTCTTTTTCACTTCTAATTCTACCTAACCTTAACACCAGCATGAATAGAATCACCTTTAAAGCAACAACTGCCTCAACACTTTTGAATTGTAACACAAACCACTAGAGATTAATTTCTTAATTTTTTTTCACATTTTTGCATGATCACTAAGTCATCAGTGGTTCCCCATTTTTTAAAGATTTATTTATTTATTTGAGAGAGAATGAGAATGAGCAGGAAGGGCAGAGAGAGAGAATCTCAAGCAGACTCTGTGCTGAGTACAGGGCTTGATCTCATGACCCTAAGATCACAACCGGAGCCGAAACCAAGAGTTGGACACCTAACCTACTGTGCCACCCAGGCGTCCCTCCCCACTTTTTATGGTAGAATCTAAGCTGCTCAGACCAACTGGAAAGACTTTTATGATCTGACCTGACTCACCTACCCAAATATACTTTCTTTTATAACTAAATAAGAAACCTCATCTTCGGGAGGTCTAGATACATTGTGTCAGTTGCCCTCCTTTACTTCTTGCTTGGAAGAAGTAATTATAGAAATTCCCTCTCAGCAACATCAAAAAATATACAGAATAATTCTGCCTTCATCTCAAAAGGCACTTTACACGAATGTGCCAAGGCTGGAAGGGTTTGTAAGTGTATGAGAATGTCTTCTCCGAATGGAGGATAAAGAGGTTGGATACTTATTTGTTGAGGGCTGCACATATGCAAGGTGTGGATGCACTTGTGGAGATGAAGAACGGAAACTGGTCGGACAACAGCTAGGCTGTAAGGTTAGAAATTAACTTTCACCAAAGCGAATTTCAATTGAAAGAAGAATATTAATTTGGAAATATCCAGCAGATGGTGAAAGGCAAGCCTGGACTGTGTCAATACCATTTCTAGGTGATCAGTTGAGATGCTAAAAGGAGATAAAACTCTAGCTCTAGATGATTGGTGACAGGCATAAATGGAAGATATTGGGAAGACTCTATTAATTTAAATGAGTAGCACTGGAAGATGTGTTTGATGAAAGCTTTTCTATTATTTTAAATAATTGCAAAATAGATATTGGTCTGCAAAGAAACATGTTTTTGTTCCACCCCACCCCCTGGAAAGTCAGCTTTGTATATAACTCTGTTTTATTTTCTTAAATGACCTGGGAATGGACTGACATGGTGCTATGAAATACTTATGGTACCTGGATTTGCTTTGTCCTAGTAAATCTGCTTTCTGCTTGATGTTTCACTGTCGCTTTCTCATCCCAAATATGGATATGGGTCTTCTGGGAGTTGAGGAACCATCCAAATCAAGCAAATCCCTAATCCTCTTCTCAATGGAGAGATGCTGAGTAGAAAAGTTTAAAAGTTTTTTTATGTCTTTCTCTCTCTCCTTAAAAAAAATCCCTTGATAAACCACCAGAAAGTTTTCTGATTTTTTTAATAAGGAAATGGAAAATGAGTTGCTTCTGAAGCAAGGAACATAACTTTTATTATCCCTATTCCCTGTTACTGACTATTATTAATTTTAAACTTCTGTCGCATTTTTCAGGTAATAAAAAAAAGCAATAAAGTAGTCCTTTAGTACAAACTGTGAAACACTTGTGGTTTGTTTTAAAAATCAAACATGCTTTATAAAGGAAGGTAAAACTATCTATGGCTCCCAAGATAAACAAAACTAGTTATAAACCAAATGGAGAGAAACATGGTTTATTCATCCAATAAATATTTGAGAGCTTGCTATGGACAAGGTTTAGAGCAAGGTGACAGGCTATAAGCCATTTATAACATTGCTGTAGCCTTCCTGATAGACAACGAAAGCTCAGAGAACCAGAGTATAACCATCATAATAAAGAACAATGTCAACTTATAGTTTTTTATATTGTTACCACTTTATAGCTCAAAATCAAAATATAAATTATTTCATATAATATTCATGACTGTCCTGTGAGAAAAGATGCTGGAAAGACACTGTCATCACCATTTTAAAGATGGGAAAACTGAGGTTCTGACAGATTAGTTACCTTCACATAATAAAAGTGAAAGTACTAAAAATAGAGTTCATGACTTTTTACCCTTCCTCTATACTACTCTATTCCTTTTTTTTTTTTTTTAAAGATTTTATTTATTTGTTTGACAGAGACAGACACAGTGAGAGAGGGAACACAAGCAGTGGGAGTGAGAGAGGGAGAAGCAGGCTTCCTGCGGAGCATGGAGCCCGATGTGGGGCTTGATCCCAGCACCCTGGGATCATGACCTGAGCTGAAGGCAGACGCTTAACGACTGAGCCACCCAGGAGCCCTATACTACTCTATTTCATAATCAAGATGAAGAACAGAAATTTCACAGTTTAGCACAGGTTCCAGGCTGTGAAGAATATCTGGAGAAAGTTAGGAGGACACACCCTAAAATGACCCCAGTTAGTCAGGCCCTTATATAGTCTTCTCTCCTTGAGAGTGAATATAACGAATGACTTCCTTCTAACCAATAGAGTCTGACAAAAATGATTTTACTCTCTTGATTAAGTTATGCTATCAAGCAATGGTGGCATGTAGTCAGTCTCATAATTATATAATGCTATATCTACATTAGCAGACTGAAGTTTGAGAGATTCTCCTGCTGTTCTTGAGGAAGTAAGAGGACATGCTCTGAATTGTCTAGGGAAAGGGTCACATGACAAGGAGCAGGAGGTGGCATCTAGGAGCTAAGAGTAACCCCCGGCCAACAGTTAGCAAGTCAGTGGGGAGATCACTCCTACAACCTAAAGGAGATGAATGCTGCCCACACCTAAGGAGCTTTGAATTATATCCTTCCCTAGTCGAGCCTCTGATGAGGCCACAGCCATGGTTAACATCTGAATCGTAGCCTAGTGGGATCCTAAAAGAGAATACCCAGCTAAACTGTACCCAGACTTCTCAGCCATCAAAACTGACATAATAAATGTGTGTTGTTTTAAGCTGCTCGGTTTGTGGAGATTAGTTATGCATCATAGAAAACTAACACAGCATCTATTTCTTTTCTGTATCCTATAGCCTGAACCCTCTAACTATGAAACTGATAAAAATAAGTCAAGGAATATTTGAGGGGGGAAGTCTACCTTAATAATAAAAACTAACATGTTTTGAGCACTTAATTTTTTAAGTGAGGCATTGTTGAAGATCTTCGTACATATGACATCAGTTAGAATTCTGAATGTTGGAGCACTCCAAGCCTCAGTTCTGGGAACTCTTCTCTTCTTTATCCTCATTCACACTGTAGGCAGTGTTTCTTAATCTGAGTAACATACAGTAACGTTTGGGTGTTGGAACAAAAATTGAAGCAGAAACAAAATTTATCATACATGGTAAGATAAAATTATATGAAATAATACATCTTTTGTGTTTGTGTATGCTTTTTGATGTAAAATGTTGTCTTAAGTGTGGATAGTGGACAAAAATATTGAGAAATGCCACCCTAAGTGATGTCATCCTGATTCATAGTATTGAACAGCATCTTTACTAGGATGGAGTCATTTTATGTCAATTTTATATCTCTAGACTATCTCTTCTCTGAACTCCAGACTCATTTTCTGACTGCCTGCTCAACAGTTCCACTTGAATGAAGAATAGGCAATTCAAATGTATAATGTCCAAAATCAGACTCTTGACCTTCTCTATGGACACCAATCCATCCCCCCACAGTCTTCCTCATCTCGAGCCAAAAACCTTGGGGTCATTTTGATTTCTTTATTTTCTCCTACCCTATATAAAATTATCAACAACCTTGTCAGTTCTACCTTCAAAATCTATCAGAACCTCACCATGTCATACCATTTCTGAACTATCACTTCAAATAAACCATCTGAATTACTGTTTTTAAAATAAATGCCCTGGCCACTCTCTGCTTCCATCTTTGCTCATTTCATTCCGTCTATCTTCATGGGAGCAAGAGTGATTTCTGAATTAAATTGTTACCCCCTTTCTCAACACCCTCCTCTGAATTTCTATCTCATTTACACTACATATTTAACTTACTATAATACACATTATTTTTTATATATGAAATTAAGAAGTGTCTTACATTTGCTGTCAGCCAGGAGGGCACCGGTCATTGCTTATACATATACAAGCTTGGACATAGCTGTTCATAGTGCCATCACTTCAGTTGACTAATAGATGTTGTTGAAACATCTAAAGTTTAATGTCTTCAAGAAGTTTCCACTGTGATTTGACATTGAAATGAGAAGTTACTGTGTGTGCAAAAAGACAGTGGCAGACCAGCATGGCCTATAAAAGAATCTTTATCTAAATAAGATTAAATGAGCTATTTAAATAAATACAAAATAAGGGACACCTGGATGGCTCACTCGGTTAGGTGTCTGCCTTCAGCTCCGGTCATGGTCTCAGGGTCCTGGGATTGAGTCCCACATGGGGCTCCCTGCTCAGCAGGGAGCCTGCTTCTCCCTCTCTCCCCAACCCCCTGCTCATGCTTTCTCTTGCTCTCTCTCTCTCAAATAAATAAATAAAATCTTTAAAACAATTTTAAAAAAATACAAAATAAAAATTGCATTTGATTAGAAAGTATTGCACCATTGCTTACATGGAAAGTTCCCCACCCCCGAGGTATGCATAGAATAATGATAAAGCTAACACTCAAGAGTGTCTTAAATTTGATGATATATGGTAAAAGCCAGACCTTATAATGTTCTATAAGGCCTTCATATGCTCTTACTCTCCTGATACCTTTCTGAACTTATCTCTGAAAATTTTCCCCCTTGCTCACATAGCTCTAGCTGCAACGACCCCCTTGCAGTTCTTTGAATATGCCATGAACACTCGTGTTAAGACCTTTGCCTCTGCTGTTCCTTCTGTCTGATATGTTCCCACTGCACACATACCTGTAGGATTCATTTGCTCACTCCTTTCAGGTATCTACTTAAATGCTACCTTATTAGAGAAGTCTTCCCTACATATCTTACTTAAAATATCTCTCTCTCTCAAATTATTTTTTCCATATTTTATACTTTTCTTGTTCTTTTATTTATTGGCTGTCTTTCCTCCATTAAAAAGCATTATAGTTCTTGGCACATAGTAGGTACGCTTAAGAACTTGTTGAATGAGTAAGTGAATAAGTAGACCTTCAAAAAAATCTTATGATAGTTACTGACATTATTATTGATAGTGGTAACATTATCATTCTCCTTATATTGATGAAGAAAGTGAGGCATAGAGAGGTTAAGTAATTAGGTCAAGGTCTAACAGGTAGTATATATGAGCGGCCTTGGGTTTGGTGTGTCTAAAGTGAACCTTTCCTTATTATTGTCTCTCATGGCTTAATATTTGAGTGTAGGTCTGAGGCCATTTATGAAGATAAAGAAAGAAAGCCTTGTACAGGACAATGACTTTCAGAAAGCTATCACAGAGTTTGCTATTGAGATAGCAAAGTCTACCAACCCAGTCTTAGGCACTAATTTTGCAGCAATTTTACAATCAATTCTGTTATTTTAGTAATTCTTTAGGGGTGCCATTGCTTAAGGTATCTTTCTATTCTAGGACATTTACAGTTTTGTAGCAGACTCTAGAAAAATGCAAAGGACTCTAAATCCCTAATAATTAAATACCTAACTCAGGTACATTGGGACCCCTTTTCTGCCGAGCATTTATTCATGATGTCTATCAAGTCACAGCAGCTTCCTACTCAGCTCCAATGCATGTTTTGTACTTTAGCCTGGCCAAATGGGGGCCACTTCTCCAATCTGTTCAGATGATTAAATGGCTATGCAGAGTGAAGAGCAAGCCATGCTTTAGTGACTACTATATTGCAGAGATGATACAAAATTATTTTATAATTCCTCTAGCAGCAATAAACATATTTTATTGCTTTTAAAATTCTCTACTATCTCCAGGCCTTCTGTAATAATCTCTATAAATAATTACATCAAATTTATCTAGTGTGTTTTGCCTTAGAAAAGCCTATTGAGTTGTTGTAAAGATGAAATAAGATAATTCATAAATATACTAAGAACTGTACTTTGCACAGAGTAAGTACCCTGAACTTATTATTATTATTAGTGTTATTATTATTATTATAAATTATTACATGCTTGTATTTTACTTTAGAGTTTGGTGACCAGAAGTGAAAAATTTGGAAGTAGAAAGTAAAGAAATGATTATGTACAACTGAAACTATAGTTTACTTAGAAAATATAAGCTGTGCTACATAAGAACACTCATAAAAACACATCTTTTAAGAATGAAAGGACGGGGTGCCTGGGTGCCTCAGTCAGTTAAGCGTCTGCCTTCAGCTCGGGTCATGATCCCAGGGTCCTGGGATTGAGCCCCGCGTCGGGCTCTCTGCTCAGCGAGGAGCCTGCTTCTCCCTCTCCCTCTGCCTGCTGCTCTGCCTACTTGTGCTCTCTCTCTGTCAAATAAATAAATAAAATCTTTAAAAAAAGAATGAGGGCGCCTGGGTGGCTCAGTCATTAAGCGTCTGCCTTCGGCTCAGGTCATGATCCCAGGGTCCTGGGATCGAGTCCCGCATCGGGCTCCCTGTTCAGCTGGGAGTCTGCTTCTCCCTCTCCCACTCCCCCTGCTTGTGTTCCTGCTCTCGCTATGTCTCTCTCTGTCAAAAAAATAAATAAAATCTTTAAAAAATAAAAATAAAAAAATAAAAAATAAAAAAAAATAAAAAATAAAAAAAGAATGAAAGGACAGACTCTTCACTCACATTGTCTCTCTGCCTGAGAGGCTTTACCTGGTCCTTTGTCTGGTCAACTGCCTCCTGTTTATTCTTCGAGACTATGATTAAATACCATTCCTCAAGGCAGCCTTCTCTGATCCCCAAGGCTGGATCAGACATCCTGGTCTGCCTCTCACATACTTCTCCTCCTTACAACTGTACTTAGATCTCAATAAAAATTAATTTCACAAATAGTTATCTCCTTAACATTATCAAACACTCCTTGAGAACAGGTACCAAGTCTTTGTTTATTATTCCATCTCCAGATCTTAGCGGTATGCCTGCTATCTGGTACGTATTCAATAATAGTATTTGTTTAAGGAATAAATTTAACTCTGCTACCCTTGCTTATAGGGAGACTCAAATGGAAAATCTAAAAGTCTGGAGTATCCAAAATGTATGTGCATAAAAATATAAATAGAACATTTAGTTTTGTTGTGTTTTCTCCTTAGTGAAATTAACTTCCTAATAATGTGTGGTATAATGGAAGTTTTGTTTTGTTTGTTTGCTTATTTGTTCGTTTCTGAAGTTGAAACAAGATTAAAAAAACATCCACCGTATCTTCTCATTTAAAATCTTCTGTCTTTCCTAAGTAAATAATTTGTAATATACTGGAAGCTGGCTCTGCCTTTTATGGAAGTGAACTTTTGATAAGTAGGCTAGAATTGTCTGGGAGTTCCTACTGGCTAAATTGTCCTTCCATGTCATATGGTCCCAAGGCCCATTCATAATGCAAGAGGAGAAATAAGTGACTTTTGGGTCACCTGAATAAAAAGACATTGGAGCTTACCTTCAAATAAGTTATCACAGACACTCTTCAACATGAAAAACATGTTTAAATTTGGGTCTTCAATTTAGCATGCATGGGTATCACTTGAGAGTTTATTTTAAAATAAAGATTTCTGGGGGTGCCTGGGTGGCTCAGTAAGTTAAGTACCTGACTCTTGATTTTGGCTCAGGTCATGATCTCTGGGTTGTGGGACTGGCCCCACATCAGGCCCCACGTAGGGCCATGTTGGCCATGTTGGGCTCCACAATCAGTGGGGAGTATGCTTGAGGATTTGCTCTCTCCCTCTCCCTCTGTCCTTCCCTCTGCTTGCATGCTCTCTCTAAAATAAATAAATAAATCTTTAAAAAATAAAATCAAGATTCCTGGTTACTATTTTCAGAAATTCTGATTTAAAAGGTCTGGACTATAACTCAGAAATTGCCATTTTCTAAAAACACCCCAAAATCCACAACCACAGTTTGAGAAAACCCTCTCCTAGACTATAGAAGGGATACATATATCATATCATATATATGAACACTTCGCTATTTTCAGTATTTCTCATTCACCTCTGTCCCCAGCACAAGTCTCAGTATTTTCTGAGGAGAGTTCAAACATCAACTCTTTGAGGTTATTTACAGGACACTGACAAAGTATCCTCTTTTAATTTTTCCATATCTTTCTGACAGTACTAGTAAAACCACCATCCAAGACGATGACTTGTCCCAGAAGGTTGGTTGAGATGTAAACTCTCCTGGAAGCAGTTACACTATAAGCCATTACTGAGATTTCTTCATTCTTTGACATGAATTAATTAGTGTGTAACTAAATGGTCTCAGGAACCAGATACTGGGCAGATATTTTAAATTTTAAAAAACTTTAGGTAAGCAGGAAGATACAGAAAGGAGTTGTGGTCAAACAAGAGACCAGAATATGTGTATTTACTAAGAGGACTAAGTCCAAGAAGAACTGAAAGAAAGAAAAGCCAGAGATGAAAAGAAAACTTTGCTATTTCCAGGTTACCTAGGGTAAGCCTTATTAGAATGAACTCATTCATCCATCTGCCCATCCATTTCTATTTATATCGACAAAGAGCTAACAAGTGCATGGACTGGGCCTGGAATGGTGCTTTCCTTTGGGGGAAAAATGGTCAATAGGCTGAAAGACATAAATGGTTTCTGTCCTCATGAAGTTTCTATGCCAGCCTAGTCTACCCTGGGGGCAAAGAAAATAGCAGTGGTATGAAAAGTGGATCTCATTACATAAATTACCTTCAACTGTGGCTCAGCAAGTAAGAAACTATTTAATTTTAATCGTTCAAGAAAAGTTTTTCACATTCAGTTCACCATTCTGAATACTCACACATAACCGTATAGTAATGGAAAGCTTCAGGTATTGTTACAAGCATTTTTTTGATAATTAGTAAAAAATATTTTTAAGATTGTTACATCTTACCATCTATTTTAGAAACAAACAGATAGAGCCATACACTGAATGGGATCACACAGGCAAGCAATGCATCTATTGGCTTATTCAGGATATTCACTGACTTGAATCTAACATGTGAGAGTCATATCTACATGCATTTTCCAGTCCGAGTTATAGATTTTTACAACTGAAAGGAAGTTTTAGAAATTTATTGTATATCTCTCTCCCTCCAAACTGAGACCCATTCATGGATTGTGAAATCATCGTAGTGATCTGTGACCAGCATTTCTTTTGAGTGAAATAGCATACCATAGAATAGAAAATAGAGTCATAGTCTGCACAAAGGGTACTATTCTGGGAAACATGTTTTCAGTTCTTAACATGCATTGTGTATACTGTGTCATCATGGAAAATATGTTACTATGGATGACTGCCTGAACAGTTCGGAAGTCACTGGTCAAGGGCTGTTGCATAGCAAGCTGGGATCAAAACTTTTAGTTTTTTACCTGTCATGCACGCCCAGTGTTATCTGGCTTGATATACTTTTTTTGTAAAAATGGAAATGAGCAACTATCAAGTCACTGTTCTTCCCTTAAGTGATCTAAACAGCTTTAAAAATAAAAACTATTTAATTTTATTCTTTTCTCATAAAACTTGTAATCATATTAAATTCTGGCAGAAGATAAATAAACAACAATTTCAGACCAGATTACATCAAATTCTATTAAAGACTAAAGTCCATGCTCAAAGTCCACTAACTCTAAGGATTGCTAGAGCATCATCATACTGAATTGTCTAGCTGAAGTTTCTTTTGTTAGATGATTCCTTAATGAACTTCTCATGACAATACAGTGCAGAGGTGGGCTTAGAAGTGGTTAAAAACCATCTGCTAAGGCTGGAGTCACTTAATAAAAAGTAACTTGTAATGGTTGCTGGAAGCGAAATCAAATACTAGAAATGCATTCAGGTGCTGGGATCAAAGGCGCAGTTTCATTGATTAATGTGTCAGGATAAGCAGTCTGGTAGTCCCCTCCTTTCAGTGCGTTCAGTGTGCTTCCATTGCTATGATATCTTCATAAAGATACATAGCAATTATTCACCTTGGAAGAGTAGGCAATAAATGAGTATAGAAGGAGGAAGAAATCCTAATTAAAAGGCCAGTTTATCAAATAATAATCTAAGCTACATTATACTTCACCCTGATTGCAGTGTTCTCTCTTGGACTTAAGGATACATTTGGCTCCCAGCAACACTAGAGCTCATTATAATCATCATTAAAATAACACTTTTCTCAAGCCAGCAGGAGTTGGGTGTCTTGCCGAAACCGTGCATTCAGTCCCTGGGAAGAAGGAGTATCAGGCAGTGCATCAAGTGGTCCCTCAGGATAAACCTGAATGGGCTCTGATGAGCTCCAAAGGGGTGTGATCCCAAGGTCTTCTGGAGGCGAAGACCCTGCTGCCTCTTATTTCCTATATATTAGTAACACTTACGCTGCTGTAAGGGAGAGACTAGAGTTTAAATAAGTCACTTTCTTACAAATTATATATTGTTGCTTCAAACTGAAATGCAGACATTACGTATAGGTGGTACATATTATATACATGAACAAAAATTATCTTATTGATAAGCACTTGTGTATTTGGGTAAGATGAATATATCTAGAAAATCTGTGTCACCTCCTTCTTGAAAGTGAGAAATATTTTAGTCCAATTTAGAAATTATAAAGGTCTATAAAGATTAATTCCTTTAAATCCCTCTTCTAAAACTTCAAAGTCATTGTGTCTACCACCTCTTTTATGCAGTCAGTTTTGACAGGAAACCAATAAAAATGGAGACTCCCTCAATTTTGTTTTGCAAAATAACTCAAAAATTTTATATTAGTGGTAGAATTGTTTTATGAATATCACTGGCTTTTGTAAACATGTTCATTTATTAGGCACATTTAAAATCCTTCAAATAGTTTAAAATACAACTCTGCTATTTTTATTTAAATGTTTGTTGTTCAGAAGTTGAAAAAAAATCAAAAAATAAACAAAGAAATATTTTGTTAAAAAAAGTCTGAAACCCTGTTTTCCTAGTGTCATGATATAAAAAACACTGTGAACAGAACAAGGATTTTTTTTTTTTTCATTTAAACATTCAACGGAAGCAGTGTGTGGAACAGTTTATATATTCTTGACTAATGAACTGTCTTTCTGCAGAAACGATGGATGCTACTTATTTAGGTAATTTAATTTTTCTTAGCAATGTAATATCAGGAAGCATAATAAGAACTTTTGTATACCATCCGATGGGCAGAAAATAGAAAAGTGAAATCAAGTTTGTTTGTAATAGAAGGGATATAAAACCTTTCTCCCAGATAGTTCATTCACCTAGTCCCTTTCTGCTGTTTTTATTCTGTAACAGTGCAAAACAAGATTCTCAAATGTAAAAGCTCTTTAATAAATGAGATGAATCACACCAAGAAAATTATTCTGCTATTACTGACTAGCTATGTGTTCCTAGGCAAACATTTCACTTTCTCTAAATTGCAGTTTCCTCATCTGGAGATCTCAGTATATACCTACACCACACTATAAGAATTAAGTGAACCAGCAAAAAACAAACAAACAAACAAACAAAACCACTCAACATAGTGGTTAGCGTATATTACACACTTTATCAATTATTTTTTTTTTTTTTTTTTAAGATTTTATTTATTTGCGAGAGAGAGAATGAGAGACAGAGAGCATGAGAGGGAGGAGGATCAGAGGGAGAAGCAGACTCCCTGCTGAGCAGGGAGCCTGACGTGGGACTCGATCCCGGGACTCCAGGATCATGACCTGAGCCGAAGGCAGTCGCTTAACCAACTGAGCCACCCAGGCGCCCCTATCAATTATTATTAAGCACAGTTTAGGAATGTGTACTTCCTGATCTGTATTGAGTTCACTTTTTAAAGCTGCTTGAAAGCAGGAACCAAATAGCACACTGTGGTTCTTAACAAAAGTGACTCGGAAGTAAAATGACCTGCCCTGCTCTGTGCCCTCAGTTTTCTATTGCTCACTCTGACTCAGTGATCAGCTTGGTCTCAGTGCCACTTCAAAGCTGGAAAAAGTACTGTCCCTCCTCTCGGGAAATAGAAAGGGCTCAATATGTTGGATGGCATTCAAACAGCCTCGTTGCCAGTCAGGTTCCAGTCTCTATCTTTACCTCCTTGGGTAGCTGGGCTGGCATTTCATGGGGACTCAACATCACCTTGGTTGGCCAATTCTGGTAACGAGTATAAGCAACCACCATACTTAGTGGGCACCCCTAAGAGCAGGTAGAAGTTAAGGATGATGGGGAGACCCATACCTGGCAAAACAACAAGTCCCCTCAGCCTCCATTTTTTTCTTTTAAGCCTTTGGTTGACCTGACCCTAGAAACAGAAAAATAATGAGCCTTGCTGCCTTCATGCATTAGCCCACGAAACACAGGCATGCAGGAAGTAGTAGCTTTAACATTTTGTGCTTCACTGGGGCACTTCTTTATGTTCCATGTTTCAACTGGGGAGATTACCCTTTGTGCCCCTGACCTGAAAAGCAAATACACACTGATTTTGCTCCCACTGTCATCAGAAACAAACTAACAAGCCCACTGTTGGTTCTCAACCAGAAAGCATCTAAATTGCAATATCTATAAAATATTATCCTAAATCATTTAAATCCAAAAAGATGGCCAAAAGGAGCTCAACAAAATTAGGTACCCAACATAAAATCAATACTATTCAACTGTCTGCATCTCATGTGTTTATATTTTTCCTGTTTCTCCAATATGGCAATCTGTGGACTTCCTTGTCTGTGTAGTTAAATATTGAATAATAAATGTGTATAATAAATGGGAATCTGAGTTCTAGAGTCTCAAACTTGTAGCCAGATATTCAAATTTTGCCCATGAGAGTGTTTAGTTTCGCTGACATAGTACTTTAAAAAATTAGTTTTAACTTGAATACCCTTAAGAGTTGTATGCACTCCCAGGTCATCACAGGAACCATAAGTCTCTACCTGCTTAGGGATTACCCAATTTGCTCTTTCAGGGTACTTGATTGGTTCTTGTTATGTTTTTGAGTTTGCTAAGCCTGAACTAGATGCCTCCAAAGTATGTATTATCTCCAAGGTGTCTCAGATATAAAGGAACTTTATTATAAAAAGAGACTCAGTTAACAAAAAGTTTACAGATGCAATTAAAAACTTAATTATTAAAATTTCATTAACAAAAGCTCTGCTATTCGAGGCATGGCACTTGTGTGCTGTGGGCCATTCAATGATTGCTGTAGGCATAGACTTAGAGAACATTCATAAACCAAGTTCTAGAAAATTAAATTACTTTTAAGCAATATTACTCACTTTTAGTAGGCAACAATTGGAAATAATTCAGAAACATTGCATTTAAAACTTAGTTTAGATATTTGAATGCTGAAAAAATTAGACTATGCTAGACAGTCAAGTAAGAAGGAAATGAACCTGGAAAATCTATGCAGGGAGCTTTTTTTTTTTTTAATGTGAGTAGGAATACAGCTAATAATAGAGTATTAGATTAAATGTTAAACATGGCAGTAATGAGATTCCAGAATCTACAGTTCCAAAGAAGTCAAGAAGGGCAAGCTGGGTACCTTGTTGGTCCTTTTCTATTTTATGTATGGCTAATATCTTCCACTCTATCTTTAGTATGTTCATATCAACTTTCTTACATTGTCAGATAAGATATATATTCATTCATTAAATATCTGAAAAATCCATAATTAGTTGTGTCTATCTAATGTCAAATTTAATTAAAGAGATGTCTATCACCAGTTTGGCATGGCAAGAAAGCAAAATTAATGTTAGATGGACAAATATTTTAATTTTCAACATGTAAGTATTGCATTAGGTATTTGTACTTTTAAAGCCTATCATAAGACCGTAGTTTTAAAAACATTACAAAAGTGCTAAAAACACAAACACAGTTTTAAAAACGTAGACACCACCTCCAAGGAAGCCATTGTTAACAATTTGGTGCATATGCATCTATTTTTTTTTCTTTTCTAGATATATGCATGTGTGCACTATACCAGATTGGTTATTGGTCCTGTTAGCAAATACCTAGACTCTCCTGACCAGTGCATATACTCGTGACTATAGCTATGTCTGTTTTGATTATTTGATATGCCTTGTGTCTCTGACATACAGAAACTAGATTTCTCAATAATTACATGCCCTACAAATATGTTAAAAAAGAAACAATACCACAACACAACAGAAATCATGTTATTGAGAATCCTGCTTGTAGAACAAAGTTAATATACTGAATTACTCATTGGTTTAAATATAAAGCTTTTTTCCTAAAGTGCATATAATTTAAAATCAGTATTTTTAAGTTAGTATCATCATTGAGATATTTGTGCCATTAACTGACATCTCTGAAATGTATTCAAGTGCTTCATGTATGATCATTACCACCCCTAGACCCAGGTGAGGCGGACCCCTGGGCCCTGTACCTTGTAAGACCTCACTATAGCTCCCTGTCATCCAGCACTCCTCAGGGGACAAGATGTCTACTGAACAAAATGGTATGGATATGTCCATCTTCAGTGTACAGTACCTTTTCTAGACTATTCTCCAGGTATTTAGGACTCTGACATTTCCTGACCTAATGGCCCCTTAGCCCAATACAGGGCCAGTTCAAGCCTCTTTCGTGTTCCATCCTCCTGAAGGTAGAATACTCTACAAGTATGTATCTCCCTAGATTAGAAGGTTGGCCAAGACACAGCCTTTTGGGGCTGAGAGTTGGTGTTGAGGGGCTTAGAAGTATGATTCACTAGAGGTGAAGCACAAAATCTCTTGTGCAGCACTGAGTCTGGGGTGGAAAGGTAACGGGTCAGGCAACAAATGGGGGGCCTGCTCTTCAGCCAAGGTCTGATGTGGAAGTTCAAGAGTAGGAGAATTTTAAAATCAAACCTGGGATTCCAGATCATTATGAAAGTGTATCTATTGGGGCGCCTGGGTGGCTCAGTCAGTTAAGTGTCTGCCTTCGGCTCAGGTCATGATCCCAGGGTCCTGGGATCGAGCCCCACATCGGGCTCCCTGCTCAGCGGGGAGTCTGCTTCTCCCTCTCCCTCTGTCTGCTGCTCTCCCTGCTTCTACACACTCTCTCCTCTCTCTGTCAGATAAATAAATAAAATCTTGAAAAAAAAAGAAAGTATATCTATCAAGATAGGCCAGAAGAACATATTGAACAACTTCAAACTTATTTTACAATTTTTATATGTTTTCCCATACCTCACAAAACATTTAAGAGCAGGACTATATAATTAGTACTCTTAACTTCAGTGTAAAACTGTGATGATCAAAACATAATTTCTTATGTAACTGCTAATATAAATTCCATCTGATGGTAAGGAGCTTTACCTGCCACTGTTAATTAAAACTGTGCTTTGTCACCTGTGATGATCCACTTATTACAATAAAAGTCATTAATTTTTGAACCAATAACAAATTGCAAAAAGTAATTGCAAGGGCTATTTTATTTCTAAGGATAGGTAGCAAAACTGCCTTAATATTCAACAATGGTGAGGTAATTTTTTAGTGTTGCCATATCCATATCTCACAGTTCATTGGGCTTAGTATTGGCAACAGGCATGCTATAATTTTTCAGTTTCTTAATTAGATTTAGCCATTAATTTAACTATTCTATCATACAGGAAAGAAAGCATAACCCTGTTTAGGTTGTGA
The DNA here is from genome assembly GCF_964656455.1 of Halichoerus grypus. Taxonomy (NCBI): domain Eukaryota; kingdom Metazoa; phylum Chordata; class Mammalia; order Carnivora; family Phocidae; genus Halichoerus; species Halichoerus grypus. The sequence continues at coordinate 90,455,414 of NC_135712.1, forward strand.
GTTGATTTTTCTTTCTGCATTTACTAAACAATTTCTAATCAATGCATATGGTTATAACATTTACATGCAAAATCTTGTTATCTATTTATATTCTTAAGATTCACATCACTGGGTACACATCAGGAGAGGGGGACTTGGTCTTCTTATTTATCTTCTACTGACATAAAAATTCACATCTTAGCTGTAATAATAATATTTATGTTTATAAAAAATGTACAAAACACTTTTCAAACTATTATCTTGCTTGTTCTTCATTACTACTTTGTGAACTATATTATTATTACCTTCATTTCACAGAATTAAATTGAGGTTCATAGAAGATAAGGAACATTCCCAAAGTCACACAGCAATTAAGTGGCAAATTCTCTGACTCTAAACCCCATGTTCTTTGCCAGAACACCATACTTAACAAAAATCATATCTTTTGTGGCAGACAACAATGAAAATTTATAAGTATACAATATTGACTTCTACCCTCCCCAAATCAATAAATATTGCCAGATCATAAGGTATCTATGGAGGATAAAAATGGGCAAGACATAGTTCCTGAAAGCACGGGGCTTACCTAACAATGCTGAAGCTAAGATGCATCTAAGTTAAATTAAAGAGAATAGGATAGGTGTCCCAGAGAAGTTCAAGGCATCATAGATGCTCTAAGGAGGGAGATAAGATTTCTGAAAGGATCAATCAAAGAAAAGCTATGGTTTAGTAGGGACAGTGGAACATGAGCTCAGCTTTCCAGGATGAATCAAGGTAAAAAGGGAGAAATCCAAGTTTCTATGTAAATGAAATGGCATCAACAAAGGCTTGCAATAGGAAAAAGTGTCTGTGTGTATGTTTTTGCCTGTGTCTAAGTCTAGGTTTGTACTTATATCTATAACTATGTCTACATCTCCATCTGTGATCTAGATCTAGATCTATAGGTAAATATACATTATACATTAGTTAATACCTGTTAAATCCGATGGCTGAAAAGACAACTAATCTACTAATAACAAAGGGCAGCAGATTTAAAAAATAATCAGATACATTTTAGCCTATCAGAGTAACACAGGAAAGAAAGATAGTTAAAGGCAATGTTACTAAGGGATGTGGAAATCCAAATTTTAAAACATTGATGGTAGGAATGTAAAACAGTATTAGCTGCCTGAACATCTTTGAGCCAGCAAATCGAATTCCAGGAACCTATGCTAAGGAGATAATTGAACAAGTATGCCAAGATATATGAATAAGATCATTTATTATGGTAGTGTTTATAATGGAGAAAATTTGAAAACAGTCCAAATCTTAAGCATATGGAATTGTTTAAAGAAATTACAGTACATCTATTTCTAAAAAAGGATAGACCCACACATACTAACAAATCCTTATTATATTGTTAAGAGAACAAATGATGGAACAGTAAATACATTTGCCTGCATTTAAGTAGATAAAATAAACTTACACATGCATAAAAATATGGAAAGTTCTGCATCAAATCATACACAATATTTATCTCTGAAAATAGGACTACAAGGAACTTTCAAATTTTATTTAATACTAATACTGCTTGAGTATTTGCAAGGAGTATGCAAATTATTTCTAGTTTAATTATTTTAAGTTTAATTACTATAAGTTGTCATAATTCATGACACATAATTCTTCCCAAACCCTATTGCATAAAAGGGATAAATTACTCAAATAATTCCAACCTCATTTAGATTTTTTTCCTAGGTTCTATTTGATCTTCTGGAGACCACAAAACAGCACTACTACAACTGATTTTCATAAGGCCTACACACCGTGAATACAAAAGAGGTTTTTTTTGTGGCCAAAATGTCCAGAACAGCATGGGCAGGTTTAAAGGATCATGCTGTCAATGGAGACTACACTCATATAAGACAAAATAGAAACAGGCTAGGTTTTCTCCACGACAGAATAATTATTCCATTCATTTTTATGACAAAAAAGTCAAATTATTTTAAATAAAACTTTTTATTTGCTAAGTTTATTCTTGGGTTTTCTGTTTTCTTCATCTCTTTTCCATAAAAATATAATCCCTCAAATTACCTTTTAATATTTTAATTAGTCAATTTCTTATACAATTGTAAACCCCTCTTAGGATTTCAAAAATTTTAGGTATTCTTCAAAGCAACAAATACATTTTTTCTTGTCTGAAATCCATTACCTAAAATGGAATCTGCCAGGTAATATAAAGGTATTTTCCCTGTTTCTTCTTTTATCCAGGGAAAGAAAAGAAAAGAAAAGAAAAGAAAAGAAAAGAAAAGAAAAGAAAAGAAAAAAGAGAAGAAAAGGAGAGAGAGAGGGAGAGAGAGAGAGGGAGAGAGAGAGAGGGAGGGAAGGAGGGAAAGAAGGAGGGAAGGAAGGAGGGAGGGAGGGAGGGAGGGAAGGAAGGAAGGAAGGCAGGAAGGAAGGAAGGAGGGAAGGACGGAAGTAAAGGAGGTTCAGAAAATAAACATCTTAGTACCACTGGTTGCTATGAAAATATTTTCACAATCACCTATATATCAAAAATGACAGGCCCACCCAACTCCTCACCGGTACATTTCACTGTGGAGCCTAAAAATTCATATGACATTTTTCCAAACTCAGGTTTAGGTTTGCCACTAGATTCAGGTCACAAATTCTTCTAGCTTCTATCATTTCAGTAAAAAAAAAAAAAAATTTCCAAAGGATATTAGTTGAAAAATAATACTGACTTGTACATGCATATGTCTAAGGTTGTCAGAGCCTTTTTGGGATTGATAATGCCTGACATCATAGATTTGAGAGAAGATGGCTTGTCAACTGGAATGGTAAAAAGCCTTTTTTTTTTTTTTAAAGATTTTATTTATTTATTTGAGAGAGGATGAGAGGAGAGAGAGAGCACATGAGAGGGGGGAGGGTCAGAGGGAGAAGCAGACTCCCTGCTGAGCAGGGAGCCCGATGCGGGACTCGATCCCGGGACTCCAGGATCATGACCTGAGCCGAAGGCAGTCGCTTAACCAACTGAGCCACCCAGGCGCCCCTGTGGGGTGCCTAGGTAGCTCAGTTGGAAGCCTCTGACGCTTTTTTTTTTTTTTTTAAAGATTTTATTTATTTATTTGAGAGAGGATGAGAGGAGAGAGAGAGCACATGAGAGGGGGGAGGGTCAGAGGGAGAAGCAGACTCCCTGCTGAGCAGGGAGCCCGAAGGAATGGTAAAAAGCCTATGCAAAGCAATTTTTCAGTAAAGAAAACTGTCAAGATTGAAAGCGCCTTGACTGTTATTGATTATATGGTAGCAGGAGTAGAGTTGCCTGAGCAAATGGTAACCGGCTAACATGCTGAAGATACACAGAGGATAAAACACTGTTAAGTTCAAGTTCAATGGAACAGTATACACACAGTTTGCAGCCACTTGGTGAAAGAGTTTTGGAAAAATGAATACCTATCCATCACCACTCTCTGACAAATAACTCCAAGGTAACATGCATTTTATAGGGGCATCCTAACATAGAAATGACAATGATTTTCACCATCATTAAATTATTCACAGTAATCTGATTGAGTCTTCCTGAGTCATGGGGAAGGTAAGTAGGCAAAGTGATCAAAATAATTCAGTAAAACTTCCACTACAACACAAATTTCTCTCCAAAAAAAAAAACTGTTAAAATTTGCAAGATTTTAGATACTACTATCAGATCTTACCAGTGAGTCTCTGACTCATCATATAAATTGATCTCTCTCATAAATGAAATGATTGCTACAACTGTTATCAGCACTTTTGAAAAGTGTCTCTATTATTTACCTCACTGAGCAACAAATAATTCCCAACTGGCAATGGAAAGCAAATAAATTATTCTGGTTGAACGAATCCATACATACTAAAAGACTACAGTTTGGCCAATTCTGATTGTTCTTTTAGACAATGAAATCACCATGTCACTTTAGAGAATGGATAGACTTTTTCTTCTACAATTGAGGACATAATGATTTTAGGGACCATGTCAGACATCAGGACACACTGCCATGTGCCAGACTTACATAACATCTTCTTCCTAGCTTACACCTCCCAAACCAAGTTTTGCATTGGCTCACAATTACTCTGTGTACTCGCAAGTAACTGAAGCTTCTGCATCTGTTACTGCAGGTAAAAAATAAAAAGCAGGCAATAACACAATATGTTTGTGATTTAAGGAACAGTTCTGCCACAGCCTCTAATTGCTCTCAGGATCTGAATTGGCAAAACCATAAGACATTCAACAAAAGGCTCTATGCAGGTAGGCCTATAAAACCTAATTATTTCTCACAAAGCAGACCATTCCATTTAAAATAAAAGAAAGCTATGAGCAATAAAGACCATGCCAATAACAATTAGTCTTCTGCACACATGATTAGACTCAGAAAGATAAGGAAGCCTCTAAATTTAATGACGAATCCCATATTTCTGGCGGGGTTCAATATTCTGTGCTAATTATGTTGAAAGACCTTGTGCTACTTAAAAGTACGTAGACTGCAGAGTACTACACCATCTCCATGGATTCACTGTTAACACTTAACATTTAACTCTGATATTAAAATACACTTAGATGTATAAATTCAGGATTTCTTTTTTTTTTTTAGTTTCTTAAAACTATTTTTAGGAATGGTTTTAAGCCTTTGCCAACTGTAATATTTACTGATATGTGTGTAATTCAGCATTTCATAGGACTAAAAAAAAAAAAAACTTAGTAAGTAAGGCAGAGAATCCTATTTTAAAGAGGAATTAAAATGAATAAAAAAAAAAAATCCAATCAGTAAATAAAGCCAGTGTAAAAAGGGAATTCAGAGCATGGAATCCTATCCGCTATTTACCAAATAGTTTTTAAAAAACTTATTTAAAATGAATGATGCAAAAGAAGGCAGAATGGACCCATCAGAATCCAGGAAACAAACGTTAATGTAGAATTTCCTTATTAAATAGAATTGCCATGCCTCTTCTAAGTAGAAAAGATTTGTTCTTTCACATGGCTTTGTACTAATTTGGTTCTGTAAAGGGCACTTTCCTACTAGCATGCAAATGTAACTTCAGTTAATATAAATAGAAGTTATCTACATACCACAGCTGTGCAAAATACCAAAGTTGAAGTTATTGGTAGTGTTTAATGTATAAGTTATTATAAAAAAACTTAAGTAATATAATGCCAAGAAAATTCTAGATTTATAAACCATGGAGAGGAAACACTATCTTTGCCATTAGAATGGGACGGTCAGGAAAGATTTCATTTTCTGTTGGACTGTATTTAATTTGTAAATGTTTATAGTCTTTGTGAAATAGAAGAGAATCCTATTGGCATTCAAGTAATATTGCCTGAACGAAAACCATTTTAATTTTGTTTCTGAAATTGTGGAATAGAAAACAAGTAAAAACAGTTTTAAAGCCACAGGGAAGCAGAGGAGTCTTTTTTTCCCCTAACTGCACAATAGTTAGTGTCTCCATAGAAACTGATGGCATTGCAGTAAAGTGTCATCAACAAACCAGGGCTTCTAAACTATACACAAGTAGGTTTCCAAAGACATTGAGAAACCTATGTATATGTTCCTCCCCCAAATAAAAGACAATTATTAAATCTTTGCAGAACAAGAACAACAGCTCAAAATCATATGCTGGCCTCTTGATGAAGCTAAATCCTTTTTAGGTCATTATCTTATTGAAAGACCATATAGATAAAAAGGAAAATTCCTTGGATGTTGTGACTGAAGACTTCTTCTCAGAATCTTGTTCTTTGCAAGTTATTAATTAATTATAATTATACTTGTTTATTTTGCCTTCCTAACTAACAAGTACCAAGAGGGCAGGGGCCATGGCTGATCAGTTCATGACTGTTTGCTTAGTTTGGAATTTAGTGAGACACATAAAAATTCTTGTTCTGAAGTGACCCCTCCCCAGCTCTATCCCTTCATTGTCATGCCCGCTTTTACCCCTACTCCTTATCACACCATTTGAAAACACTTCTTAAATACTGACCTTTTGAATGCAAATGTTTTCATACCATGAAGCAGAGGCAGTAGGACAGAAATTAGGAACCAATAGTCGGAGAGCCCTAAGCAACCCCCCATTTAGTCTCCTCTCTTGCTAACTAGCTACATCACCTTAAGCAAGTCATTTATCTCCTCTGGCTGTAGTTACCCACGTGCAATAGGCTTGTATCACTAGGATTTATTCTAGCTCTTATTATTTGAAAAGGACGAAGGGTATGACTCAGGCTGGAGTCTGAATCCCTGTGTTCTAATTTGAACTTCAGAATTCTATATTCTAAAGTTGAAACGTCGTATTAACTATTGTGTATTAGTTTCCTGTTAACAAGTTACCACAAATTTTCGTGGCTTAAAATGCCAGAAATTTATTATCTGACAGTTCTGGAGGTCAAAAGTCGGAAATCAGTTTCCCTGGGCTAAATTAAGGTGTCAGCAGGGCAGCATTCTCTCTTGCCCTTTAAAGCTTCCGGAGGCTACCCTGTTTCCTGGCTCAAAGGTGCGTGCCACACTGCTTTCTGCTTCCTTTCTCACTCCTCTGACTGGATCTCTCCCGACACTTGTGATTACATTGGTTCCACCCAGATAAGCCCGCATAACCTCCCCACCTTAGGATACTTAATCATCTCTGCAGGGTCCGTTTTGCCATACAAAGTAACATATTTACCAATTCCCCTGATTAGAATGTGGGCCATTATTCTGACTATATGCTTCAGAAAAACTTTAGATAAACTTTAATGGGGTTTTCTGGCACCTCTGTAAGGTTTGGATTTTAAGATTTCCATTAGCCACTCCCAAACACGCACATTAGCACTCTCCTCTGGCTTCTCAGTAATTGGCTTGTCTTGCTATACATCAGTCACAGATTTTATAGAAAATCTTTTGCATGCAAAAAATAAATGTGACAGAAATCTTTGGAGACTGGATTGGATTCAGGTAATAGTTACACTTCAAAAACACAAATGAAGGTTTCTGCCTGAAGATGATTCATCAAAGGGGAGAAAACAGTCATTTCATTATGTACAGATGTCATGAAAACTCCATGAAAATGTGACAAGTTCTGCACTCAACACAAGAAACTCATTATGAAAACATAAACTACTACTGTTCAGCTTTCTTCATACAGCCTTAATGATGGCGGAATTTATTTGTTTCTACCTGTAGAGTACAAAGTACATTACAGTAATACAGAGGTCTGGGTATATCTTCTCACCTCGAGAAAGTCACTAACAAGGGTTCACATCTATAACAAGGCAGTTTTCTGTAAGATTTAATTAAAATGAACTAATCTGGCTCTTTTGATTGCTTTTAAAATTATCTTGTATTTTTCCAAGAAATGGAACGCTATAAAAAGTAAGGAAATATAGCACTTCTGCAGTAGTGATTAACATGAGTGCATTTACAAGAATTTTTGTAGATATACAATTAACCATAATATTTTAGTATATTTCCCAGGAGCCTGTGGTTTTGGCAATTGGGAATACATTTCAATTTGCTGATTTACTCCATTGCCCATATCTTACCCAGTTATTTCCCAAAAGATGAAAAACTGGCTATGCGGAGTCTCATGGAAAGAATGTAAATTTGCTCAGTTTGGTAGATGAATTAGCTCTTTTTAGCCACAAAGGTCCACTTAATAAATTATTACTACTAAATGGCACCTCCGTGACCACCAAAGTTCTTTTTTTTTTTTCTTTTCTTATCATCCTCTAACCCTCCATTGGTGGGCAATTTTCTCCCCACCGGTGGGAGAAAATAGTTTATTTGTTGGGAGACACTTTACAGTGTCTCTTTTACAGCGTCTCTATTAACCAGTCTTCAAAAAATCACCAGCTGTTATTCCTACAACGTTTCTACATTATTCTTTCCCCAAACTTTAGGACATAAAATATTCTATCATATTATAATTCCCATTTCACAAAGGAAAACCAAGAAGTCAAGGCCACAGGGGGTACATGGTGACTCAGTACTGGAGACCAGAACTCAGATCTGTGACTTTAAACCTATTTCTGTTGCTTAGTTCACAGAGACAGGAAGTTTACATTTATACTCACTGCAAGAGCGAAATATTTCAAATAATCCATGAGAAAGCAGAACAGTTTTTACTTCTGCCCTGAAAAAATCAGGCCATCTGGCTGCCCTCATGACACATTTGAATAAGAATATCAGGTTGAAAATTTAGGTCAAAGCCAACCAAGAGAAAAGAGCTTGACAAGAGGAGGCTAAGGTATTTAATGTCAGGTTGATTTTGGATTTGCCCTAAAATTTAGGGATATACATTTCTAAACTGTACTGTTAATATTTAGTTTTGATTCTTTTATCTTATGTTCATACTTGGTAAACCATCATGAAATTTGGGCTTTGAAATGGAAAAATAGGTAAGGTAGACAGAATACAGAATAAAATTAAGATAGAGGTGATACCTACTTTTTAAATCTCTTTCTCAGAAAAATACTTATTCATATTTAGGGAAATAAAAAACAAAGGACATTATAACAATTAATAATCAAGCTACTGAAAATATCTATGTATGTACAGCTATATGATGCACAAATTGCCATTAAGTTTCAAATCAGAGTCATACATATGTCTGTTTTGAAGTAAGGCTTTGTAAGGTGTTTTGGTTTTGTTTTTTAATGAGGTATCCCATATTTTTAACGCCATGTCCTATTTTTGGAAGGGAAATGTATTTTAGTATCCACACCATTATCAGTTTTGATTACAACTATAAATGAAAGTAGAAAGGTAGAAGGGTGCATATAAGAGCAAAAATTAAAACCAATATGTTACAGGTTGCAGTAGTGAGGTCATATGTGTTTTACAAATTATGTAATGCTATTAATCCAAATAAAAGAAAATTTAGATTAATTTTACATTAATTGCCTTCAATTAATTATAAGAAGCATGGTGACAAGTGATATGATAAATCATACTATTATTAAGCTAAGTACACATAGGACAGCTGAAGTAATTCTATAATTCCAGTCAAAACATACATTTGTCAACTTCACTGTATAATTAATTCATCTAAAATTGTTATTTAGAACTGGATTAAACAGGCTTTTGCCTTAATTTTCTCATTTTTATACAATAAAACAATGAATAGATGTTCCTAAGATTGGCTATTGCAAGGATTTCATCACTGTTATGGGTATGACCAAATAGAATAGTAATCTAGGAAATGGTTTTGCCATGATTAAGAGGATGGCAGGTCCTAGATTTTTATTAAGAATTCAGTCTTCTAGGGGCACCTGGGTGGCTCAGTCAGTTAAGCGGCTGCCTTCAGCTCAGGTCATGATCCCAGCCTCCAGGGATTGAGTCCCACATTGGGCTCCTTGCTCAGCGGAAAGCCTGCTTCTCCCTCTGCCTGCAGCTCCCCCTGCTTGTGCTCTCTCGCTCACTATCTCTCTCTCTCTCTGTGTCAAATAAATAAATAAAAAATCTTAAAAAAAAAAAATTCAGTTTTCTAATTGCACTATGTCCAAAAGTTTTCCCAGTCCATCACCAGCATTCTCCTAACTCCAAACAAGCAACCAATACCAAGAAAGAACAAAGTGAAGGCTTCCCCCCGCCCAAAGGATTTAATTTATTTATTTGTGAGAGAGAGAGAGAGCACAAGCAGGGGGAGCAGCAGGCAGAAGAAGCAGGTAGAGGTAGAAGCAAGCACTCCGATAAGCAAGGAGCCCAATGAGGGACTCGATCCCAGGACCCTGGGATCATGACCTGAGCCAAAGGCAGACGCTTAAACAATTGAGCCACCCAGGCATCCCAAGTGAGGGATTTTTGAAACGAATCACTCATTCATTTGGGAAAGCTTGCCTTGTGTGTGTGGGCAACAGAGAATTTCAGACTTTTTTCAGTAATAAAGGAAAAAATTATCTAGCAAACATCTTGCTCTTTGAGAACATATTTCTTTTGTATGTTCCACAGGGCATGGTATAGAACAAAGTATATACAGAGAACTGAATAAATATTGTACCCAATTGAACCGGAAAAGGAACTATCATTTTATTGCATCTTGCCATCAGTGGGTGAACCCTTACACATCAAAGGGGAATATGGTTGTTCTCCCATTAGAAAGTGCATGAATCCATTAGGTGACCAGAATCTATTTAATGGAGTGGTTTGGGAGGTCTCTTATTTCTCATCAGTGGAAGAATAGGTATTTGGAAAAACACCTGAGCCCTGATTTTGTTTTCACTTGTATGTGGGGGTGGGAGAAATCTTCCATTTGATATTTTAATATTGCAACGTGATGCTTTTTTTCCTGAATTTCCATTTCTTGGAAAAACAACAACAGCACCATTATCACCAAGTAGCATTTATTGATTTTCTAATAGTTGTAGAACAGAGTACAAAGCTCCACAAGTCAGCAAACTTCGGCAACAAAGCAATCATTCTCCTAAGGATATATGGACCTCGCAAACTAAAACATGAGAAGACAGAAAGAAATGAAGCATATAAAAATTGTTTTTCTCACTTTTTAAGCCTTATCTTAATGCTGTTAGGCCACTGGTTACTCTTCAATGCACTGGGGCACACATTTACAGAATGGCCCCGGTAATCTAAAAAAATTAATATGCCGCTAAAGGTGAATAACTAATTCTCTAATTACAGAAAGGGCCCAACCTATAGGGGAGAATTGGCATAAAAATTGGATTGAAAATCTTTCTCCCTTTCCCTGTCTCTCTAACAAACATTAGAGACATTTGCATGTTGCTCTCTTAGCCTTTTTAAAATTTTCATAAAGCAAACAACAAAAGATAAAAAAGGGCCACTAATTCATTTATAATCACCTCTATCATCACTAACCTATATTGAAATACTGCATACTAAATACTTTGCATACTTTATTTAATTTTCACAAAAGGTCTTTTTTTTTTTTTTTTAAGATTTTATTTATTTATTTGACAGAGAGATACACAGCGAGAGAGGGAAAGCAAGCAGGGCGAGTGAGAGAGGGAGAAGCAGGCCTCCTGCCGAGCAGGGAGCCCAATGCGGGGCTCGATCCGGGGCTCGATCCCAGGACCCCGGGACCATGACCTGAGCCGAAGGCAGATGCTTAACAACTGAGGCACCCAGGTGCCCCAAAACAAAAGGTCTTATAACATAAGCACTGTTATCTCCACTTTCTTTTTAAACAGATGTAGAAACCGAGGCTTAGAAAAGTAAAGTGTTTGAGGACACATAGAACGAAATACTGACCAAAAAAATAAAAGACTTAAGCCCTGCTCTAGCCCATTTCAAACTTTTGCTCTATGTCATATTAACCCTGATAAGGTTTTTCTATGGATACTTACGAAATTTTACTGTAATTTAAATATGTACCTATAGGTTGGCAAATAGGAGACAGCACAAAAATTGAAGAGAAACATTTAAATTTCTCCATGATCAAAACTAGTAGGATAATAATAATACTTCTGATATTTTTTAAATTATATGAGAAGAGTAGCATTGGTAATTACAGCCAGATACGATACTTTGGCTTACTCTGTGGCTATAGTAGGCTGTCCATTTTCAAGAGAAACACCGTTTTCCTTCACAACCAACCTGTTCTTATCTGGCAGAATACTTCTACGAAACATACCGCTCTATTTAGGTGTCCACTTCATAATGTCTGCAGAACTCTTTGTAGGCGAATAAAGACTGTAATGTAATCATGGAAGTCAAGATACAGAGACAAGCAGAAAGGAAGATCTAGAGAGACTGTTTAGGGGCGCCTGGGTGGCTCAGCTGGTTAAGCGTCTGACTCTTGATTTCAGCTCAGGTCATGATCTCAGGGTCGTGAAATGGAGCTCCCCCCCCATCCCTGTTGGGCTCCGTGCTCAGTGGAGAGTCTGCTTGGGATTCTCTGGGTACCTCTACCCTTCCCCTACCCCCCACCCCCCGCTCAAGTAAATAAATAAATAAATCTTTATAAAAAAGAGAGAGAGAGAGAATGTTTAAATCCTTCGTTGTGGTTATTTCTGGTGACCAGTTGCTCCTGTACCATGCCACTGTTTTATTGTTAATCTTTTCTCAAAATGTATAATCTAATAGATTTCCGTTTTTTGGTAAAGTCATTTGGAACTTAGTTTCTTTAAGGCACCACAAAGAATTGCAAATAAAAGGCTACCACACATTGAGTATTTCAACATATACGGGACACTGGCAAACTTTCTCTAAGGCTCACAGACATCCTATGATACAGGTATTACTCTGCATTTTACAGGTAGAAAAACTGAATGAAAGAGAGAATAATTTGCCCAAGGTTTTACTGCAAGAAATGATAAAGACAAGGTTGAATTAAACCTAATATGCTTCCCACAATAGTGGCTTGGAGAAAATCTACTATCAAGTAGACTGCTGAACTAGTAACAGGTATCAGATTTAAAAAAACAAAACAAAACAAAAAACCCTTTAAAGGCAGCATACTGGTGCAAATAGCACTGGAAAATAATAGCATCAAAAGATTTGAATATAAGGCTCAGTTTTGCCACTAAAACTGTATCAATAATCCAGAACAACAAATGGGTTGTAATAAAAGCCCAAGTATGAATGTATTCCTGTGGGTGGTACTGTTTTTGGGGAGGATTTTGTGGGTCAGTCTGGGAACCTAACCACCGTTTCCTACATAAAATGTGTTTTTTATTTCCAAGCTATTGACTAAGAAGTGAATGTTAGAACACAACTCCTTTGAAACTTGGGAACTGACTGTTCTAATAATGTTCAGTTTGATAGAATATTTAAAATTACAGAGTCATATTTTCAAAGTACTTCTAGGTACTGAAGGTAAATATTTTTCTCTTTTTCTCCTGAAAAAAGTAAATTACCTTAAAGTGAATTCTTTATTGGCAACTTTATTTAGGCCATAAAGTATATGATTTTTTTAAAAATTGACTGATTAAAAAAAATTAGGAGTCCTTCCTTGACTATAAGGTTCAACATATATAGCTAATAGTCTCTGGAAAAGCCTCAAATAGCTAAGCTAAAAATGTCTTAATACCATTACTTAAAAAGTAAGGACAAGATAACATACATATATATATATATATATATATATATATATATATATATACACACACACACACACACACACATATACACACATATATGCGTATACATATATATACATACATATATATATGTAGAATTTATTTGCAGAATCTGATAAATTTAGAAATTTTCAACATCTCAATTATCTGTCTACAGTTCAGTGGAAGGCTGCCAGTAGAAAGACTTCTATTCTCCACCTTTGGAATTTATTTTTTAATATTGTTTGAAGCAATTGGTTGTGTAGATGCTGTGCATATATTGTGTCTTGGTCAATAAAAGGCAACACAAAAGTACATATGTAATCTTCTGATCGGGAGCACTGCATAGTATGCTGCAGGCCCTAGGTTAATAATCTTACTTTTCAATTTACGATCAAGGCTGGAATCTATCAAGCAAATAATATTTTTAATGGTGCCTATGCAATGTCCGGTTTTCACTTTAGATACCAGAAGCTATGCACAAAGGAAGTCTTATTTATCCAACCCATACACTCTGACAGACCAACAGAAACTTATGCAACAAGTTGCTTCTTTCCTAGCACAAAACAATATAACAAAATGTGTCCTGTTGAATTAATTCATACATCGATTTAGTTGAAGCCCTCAATGATGTAGCCTTCATGTGTCCCATATAACAAAACACGCTGAGACTTTAAATGGGACCTTGTTGTTGTTGGTCACAAGCTTTCAGCACCTCACTTGGCTCCCAAGTGTCCAAACCATTTTCAGTTTGTTTAGCACCTCTAACATTATGCATTTTTAAATATATTATGTATTGTTTTATTTGGTGGTTCATCTTATCATATCCTTTTCCTATCCTGCCCACAATGGATCACTGACTTAAACACATAGAAGAATAAATATAACAGACAATTGATCTGATTTCATTTGGAGCACAAAGAGAAAAGCCCCTGAGTTTCACAACAATTGCAACCAGCAACAACCGATGTGTGTCCCCACAAAATCACTAATAGGGTGGGTCTATCTCATAACACTTCGTGTTGATACTTCAGAATTCAGCTTCTTCTCAATTCTTCACATGCTTTCCAAGGGCTGTTTCCTTCCCACTATTTTCCTATTCTTTTTTTTTTTTTTTTTTTTAGATTTTTATTTATTTATTTGACAGAGAGAGAGACAGCGAGAGCAGGAACACAAGCAGGGGGAGTGGGAGAGGGAGAAGCAGGCTTCCCGCCGAGCAGGGAGCCCGATATGGGGCTCGATCCCAGGACCCTGGGATCATGACCCGAGCCGAAGGCAGACGCTTAACGACTGAGCCACCCAGGTGCCCCCACTATTTTCCTATTCTTGACAGTGTGTTGTCCTTAAAGCATGTTCTTTTAGACTTTCTCTACAAATTCCATCCTGTAGCATGGATTAAAATAATACCTCCATATTAATAGTTTTCTAATCATCTGCTCTGAATAGTCCAGAGACCCTAAACAAACTCAAGAAAAACCTTTTTGGAAATTTACTTTCTTTTCTCCTTCCTAACCACATTGTCCTGTTTTCTTTTTGTTCATAAATTTCCATGATAACTTCTCCCTGCGAACATTACCTGTGATTCTGTTATACAGCTAGTATTAGAGGGAAAACAGTTCCTTTAATTCGTGCTTCTAAATTCAGGGGAGTAAAGGCTAATATGAGCTAACATTCTAATAAAACATGACTATAACCAGGCTGTCAAACTGATGCTCGGAGAGGGAAATTCTCTTCAATAAATAGATAATTCAATTTGTAAATACATCAATATTTTAAGTAACTTTTTATGTAGTGTTTGAAGTATTGGTCAAGTTTGAGCTTTTGGTTTAGAATCTCCACTAAATATTATTTGCTAATTATAGTATTTCTGGTGAACCCTTTGACATATATCAGAGGGCTCAGCCTAAAATTGGGCCTGCAGATGTTTGCTTTTCTGGCCCAACTGTAAAATGTAAGTTGGATTTGAATACCTGTGGGTGGGTCATTTACTCTTTATTTCCCCACATACTCCATTATTCTCCTTTGTATTTTTACTCTGACAAGGTATATATTTATGCTACCCAGCTGTCGATGAAGGAATTTGCAATAATGGCAAATAGGTAGATAAATTTTATAACCTTACTGGAGATACGGAAGTTCAAGAGGTAGGTAAATTTTATTTTTTAGATAGGTAAATTTTTCAGTAGGTAAATTTTGTTTTAGTTCCTCCTTGAATTTCATGATTAAAACATATTCTCAGTCCTTAATAGGACTGACTACAGATGATCCAATAGTCATCCAGAATATTGCTTTTAATAGTGCAAGATCCTCAACATTTCATCTCTTTCTGCTTCAAGATGTCAAATCACTCTATTATTTTTCTATAAAATTACCTTAGAAAGATTCCTTAACCAGCTTCTCATAATTCTTGTTCTCACTCTCACAGTGTATTCTCAAGGAAATCATGTAACAAAATTCTCTAGGCCACAAATTTGTACCACATGAAACAGCAAGGATACTTGATTTGATTGAACTGTCCCATTGGTGGAGAAGATATTTGTGTAATCGGCTCTTTCTGAAATCAGGCACGTACTTTTGACTCCATTACAGTAGCTGTTAATGGGAAAGTGACCCCTCTTTATTTCTATCTGTGTCCTTTCCAATGCATTTAACCCCATTCACAGAGACCATCTTCACAGATGTACTCTGAGGATTAGACGTAATACAGCTAAAGACTTCTGAGTATCTTGCAAAAAAAAAAAAAGTTAGCTCTTAAGAATAAGTATTATCATTTTAGTTCATATTAAATTCAAGCAGCTCATCTTCGCCTTCAGGGCTCTGTAGCTTTTTCTGCACTTCCAAATCTCAGCTATCAAACACATTTCTAAAATACTCAATATAAAAGTTAAACTAGAACGTTACCAAGGATTTTCGACACTCACTGCAGATATTTGATAAGTCCAATCTTACCTCTGTACTGCAGAGAAATGTGATTGAAAAAGTCATATTTTGTACTTAAATAGTATCTTATATTTTCAAAGACATAGCTGATCACTTGCTTTATTATATAGCAGTCACATGGTATTTGGGGGTTATAGAGATAATTATCAGTTAATCCTTATGCTACAAATATGAGTGTATATCATCGTTTTTAAAAAAAAATAATTGAGTAAAAATTAACTTCTTCCATGCATTGAGAAGTGATAAATGCCAAATAAGGTTTAGAGCTTACTCCTTTTATACCTGAAAAGACAGTCCTACCCAAGAAAGTAATGTAATGACATCTACGAAGTTATTATCAGAACAATCTTCTTTAAACACGAAAGGGCTTAACAAAATGTTAATTTTATTTATTTTTATTTTTTTTAAGATTTTATTTATTTATCTGACAGAAAGAGACACAGCGAGAGAGGGAACACAAACAGGGGAGTGGGAGAAGCAGGTCCCCTGTGGAGCAGGGAGCCGGATGCGGGGCTCGATCCCAGGACCCTGGGATCATGACCTGAGCCGAAGGCAGACGCTTAATGACTGAGCCACCCAGGTGCCCCCAAAATGTTAATTTTAAATGAGAATTTCCTATCTCTAGCAATTAAATGTAAAGGGAATTATAGTGATGCCAGAATTTGATAGAAGGTAGTACCCTGAATTTTATTTGTACATTGAATGCTGCTCACTGATTATTGCCACCAGAAAAAATAAATATTATTCTAATTTCTGATGTATTAAATCCACAGTATGCAAGATATTATGTGTGCCTAAGAGCAATAAAATCAATTTTACATCCAGTTACAAAATGATGTATTGTGCTTGACAATCTTGGCTTTCACATAACTGAAGTCCTTCCACAAATGAGAATTCAACTTGTATTTAAGTTACTACATAGAAGTCAATAACTTTGACAATAGTCAAAAATCTTCAATAGTGAAAACATTTCACCTAGAGGGAATATTTTGGGGGGCAGATGACTATAATTCAGAGCCCAGTATGGTGAGTTTAGCATAGGATCAATCTAGATAACATCACTGAGGGTCAAAATGTGATACAAACCACTAGTACTGATTTTATATTTGATCCCAACACAAGTTCTGGAGAGAACTCTAAGGTCCCTTCTAATCCTTAAACTTTATTTATCTCTGAGTTGATATTTGGGTCATAGGTTCTCTCACTTTAAGTTAAAGATACATACTAGACACCCATAAACCTAGATCTATTCTAGATGGAATATACAAGATATACAATCCTTGGCTGCAGGTACCTTATTTTTCTAAGACCATAGAATAAGACAAAAAAAAAAAACTTTTTGAGTCAATTTATAATTAATTTATAATTAAGGAGAAAGAATTAAGAAGGGTTCTAATTTTGTAGTGAATGCAATAAATACAGAGGGTATGGAGAAAGAGAGGGGGAGTGGAAAGAGAGAGAGAGAGAGAGATTTAGAAAGAGTGCATTAGCTAGAATCATCAGAAAACCTTCAGAGGTGGAGAGACCTGCACTAATCCTTGAGGAAAAAAGTGAGTGAAAGAGAGGTTGAGTAGAAAGGAAAAGAAATAATCCAGATGGGAAAACAGCATGAGCAAAAAAGGACAGGAGAAATAGTACTACCTAACTGTGATTTCAAGTTCCCCTTCTCAGAAGCCAACAATGTCTCCCGATTATCCTTTGAATGTAATCAAGACTCCTAATTACAGGATTCAAAGCTTCCACCTCCCACCCCCATTCCCTGGATTCTGCAGCTAATACTTATTAGGCATATCAACTTCATACAGTCTACACAGAACTAGTGCTCACCCTTCTACAACTTCTGCAATTCCTACAGCTTCTCCTAAGGCACTTTCCCTAAGGTTCCACAACCTGTTCAGCCCATACTTCAAAAGTGGTTTAAACTCATGTCTTTCTGCCTTTGGCTCTCTTCAGTACCCACACTTGGTTCTGATCACCTCATATACAAAATTAGTTACATATCTATTTTTATGCTTCATTGTGTTTTTATTCTTGTATGCATTCAATGCTGCTGTAAACAGAAGCAGAAACCATGTCCTTCATTAACTAGATTATGAGTTTCTTGAACCATTTATATACTAGGGATTTCTATGGAATCTAGAATCAGAATCCTGGGCTTGCATCACATATTTCAATAATCCATTCACCAAATATTCACTGATAACTGTGAGCAAAGCATCATATACATTTACAGTATTTGGACCACAAAAAGGTTTCAATTCAGTGGAAAACTGAACTGTAATTCAGGAAGTATGTGAAACATGCCAAAGGAGGTGATTTCAAGAGCTGAGAGCTTATTTCTAGTTGTGTTAATCAGAGTTGAATTCATAAATAAGGATGTGTCTGACCTGGAAAATATTATAATGCCTAGAAGTAAAAGAAGATGACATTTTAGGAATGAGAAACAAAACACTCAAAGGAATGGCATATGTAAGTCATGGTGCAGGTTCCTAGTTTAGTTGGAGCTGAGGCTTTGTGAATATTTTATAATATAATATTTCATAAAAGCCAGTCTGACTTGGACTCATGCCAGAAGCATTATTTTATTTTATTATTATTTTTTAAGTATCACCTGTAAAATGGGTCCACTCAGCAAGGATTCTAGATTCATGCCTCCACTCATGACTCTCACAGTAACTAAAGGATTACTATTTGGAAAGTTCCAAGTCTCAGTTTCTTCAACTATAATCAAAAGAATAGGGGCAGTTGGTTAAGTGTCCAACTCTTGATTTCAGCTCAGGTCACGATCTCAGGGTTGTGAGATGGAGCCCTGCATCAGACTCTGTCCTGGATGTGGAGCCTGCATAAGATTCCCCCTATCCCTCTGCCCTTCTCCCCACCTCCCACTCATTGTGCCTCTCTCTCTCTCTTTCAAAAAAAAAAAAAAAAAGGAATAGAACCACCCAATTTCTTCAAACCTCCCAATATTTCCCACCTTAACTTCTGTTTACTTTTTTGTAACACTAATTCTAATTTATTTTCTTTGTATTTACTTATCTGGTACCCATTCTCCAAATAGAATAAGGGTAGGGATCATATCTACCCCTTCCACCTCTGTATCCCAAATGCCTAGTTTACTGGGGACACATTTTGAAAATTATTAATGTACTTTTCTAGTGTGCATTTTTGAGGACAGAACATTTTTATTATAGTTCACCCAACATACCTAAATGGATAGGACAAGGTAGAAAGAGAGGATTAGAATTTGTTAGAGATGAAATGCAGAAAGAAAAAAAAATCAAGATAAAATTCAGCTTTTGGTATTCAAAATAGGATTTTGTAACACCTATGAGGCTCACAAGCCAAGCCATTATCTTGAGAGATAATTGTCAAAGTTCCTTTGGCTCCTCCTTTAGAATAACAAGAGTCAGACTTGGCAGGGCCAACAGGAGGAGACTGTAGGACCAAATCCCACTCTCCTTTTTCTGCCTCAGAGAGTATTGGGAAGAAGGAAAGGAAAGTAGAAGAGCCACTTCAGCAGATGTGTGCCTTGAGTTTCCCAGATTTGTCTGAATATAAGGAGGGGCATCAAGTGAGTGGGAATAAGCTTAGGAGCAGATTGGGCTTCTACTAGCCATCTACCATTACTCTAGTTTCTACAACTTTGGGGGAAGGCCACCTCATGGGCTACCCTATATTGTCCTGTAACACATCTAAAGCTCATACCCTTGGGGACAGGTGTAGGCAAGCAAAGAGAGGCTCTTCGGTTTGGTTTTGCCTTGTTGCAAGCACAATCCCATGTGGCCAAGATATTGAGCTGAGGACCAGTAGGCTTACTGTGTGGTCTACCAGGGGAATAGAAGAATAGAGGAATCCAAAGCGGGAGATGGAAGTGAATCAGGGCATAAACCAGGGTCTGACTTTCTTGGAACCAAATAAAGCAAAGGCAACAACCAGTCAGAGCAGATCAAGGTCTATCACAGCAAAATATAAATTGTACTAGCTGCAGATGTCAGTCATAAATAATTGGTACACCCACGTGGAAGTGCAGGGATGAAATGTGACAACAGGATAGTGACATGGAGACTCAACTTTCACCATGTCTTATACATAATGCCTTCCCAAATATCCCCTGACATCATTTCAGAGAGATAAAAGACCTTAAGAAAAGTTCATTTCAGAAATAACAATTTTGTCCATGAAATTCTGAAGACTAATTCTGAATCTTTCAAAGAGATTGAACATTTAGTTAATTTCTAACCAGTAGAATAGTTTTCCTACACATCCAGTTAGTGTAAGAGTCAGACCATGTGACTTGCCTACAATATCTTTAATAAATGGTGTTTGGCATATGTTTAGTGTTCGATAAAGAGCTTTATTTTAATGACTGAAACAATTAAAGGACTCTCTAAATAGCTATGATTCTTTGATTCCAGTGTATTGCAAAGATTAAAAAGAAAATGTAAATGACCTTTTAGTCGCTCTCTACTGCCCAGCCATGCAACACTCAGTGGAACACAACATCCTAAGAAAACAGTATTGTTTTGGGAGGCCAAAATCCAAAGCCTAATGAATCATTAACTTTGTCTAAGCTTGCTTAAACTTACTACCCCAGGAGAGCAAATGAATTAAGAGGATCTCATTGCCTTCTCAAGAGCCATTAACAAATCCCTATGTCAGTATTTAAGGAAATCTCTATTAAGAGAATTGCTAATATTCATAGTTGGCTTAGCAGTTCACAAGCATGTTCACATAACAATGTGTCATGTAGCGTCATTTAATAGAAAAGGGCTTTGAAAAGTCAACCCACATGACCAGCAGTGTCTCACTCAGATTTGGTCTAGATCTACAACCCCCCAAATATATACATTTCTATGTATAAACTGTGGAATGTCCCTAATATCAGGCATTTTAGATGTAAGCATGACTTATTATTATATCCCCTACCATTCTATTTTATTTTAGACCCTTCTTAAGGAACTAATATTTCTTGAAATTTAATCAAGATTTTAAAACTTAATACACTGGTATAGAGCAACAGTTCTCAGCTACAGTGGTTGTGTCCACTAGCCTATGTTTTGTTTGTTTAATTTGGGAGGCTTTCTCACTGATTGTTGGGCACTACTTGTTAGATGTTCTGCATTCAAGAGCAATCCTGTAGAATGAAGAATTATCCTACATCTCACACATATTTCGATTACCTTGCTGGACATATAGAAGTGAGAAAACTATGTATAGGTATCGAAGCCCGTATCTTAACTTTTTTTTACATATCAATATTTAAACATTTTTTTCACAGATTAACATAAAAATGCATTCTCCTAAAAGGCAACTATTTTACAAATGCAGGGAAGTTTATATTTTATTTTTCAGAACATTATCAAGAGTTTAGTTAGCATATAGGAAAATCAGGTGACTGAGAGCAGGGTTGCTCATGGTATTTGAGTCCCCAACACAGAATACCTATATATCTGTTTGCATTTTAGACTTTCCATTTTAATAATCCTATGTATAAGCATAAGCATCTAACTACTTGATCTATCTTCTAGTGAAGTCATACACAAACATTTACATAATATAAGTATATATCATTATTAAATTAGTTCTAGGGGCACCTGGGTGGTTCAGTCTTTAAGTGTCTGCCTTTGGCTCAGGTCATGATCCTGGGGTCCTGGGATCGAGCCCCACATCGGGCTCCCTGCTCCGTGGAGAGCCTGCTTCTCCCTCTCCCTCTGCCTGCCGCTCCCCCTGCTTGTGCTCTTTCTCTCTCTCTCTCTCTATCAAATAAATAAAATAAAAATCTTTTAAAAAATTAAAAAAATAAATTAGTTCTAAAACTTGCATGTGTGGATAGAGAATCTATCAAGTTCATTTCAGTATAATTAAAAGTACATTACAAAAGATTTTATACAAATGAGTTACTTGGTCTAATCATATTGAGAACCATCACTTCAAGGGAATTCATCATGGTTCAACAAGTATATAGTTAAGTCCAAAATCCAAGGGAAACAACCTAATTATGGATTTCACTTGGAGTTTCTTTGCAACCACAAGCAGATCTGACATACGTAGATTACCACTGTCTCAGTGCTACCCACTTTCCCACCCATAATAACCATTCCTTCTAGACACAAATCACTATACCACACATACCATTAAGATTTAATATGAGATCCTTGAATGTTTATTTACATGCAGGATATTGAGGTTATTGATCTCATCTATATGGCTGGGAGAAACATGGATAAAGCAACAGCATACCTCTGATTAGAAGTTTGCAGAAATTTACATAGTGATGAAAACAAAAAATTAACCATCCTTAGGAAATCACCAGGGAGCATAATTTGAATTTAAAAATTTTAAGAGTACAGTAATTCCGACTCAAAGAGAAGTGCAATTAAACAAAAATAAAGTTAAAAATCCCTCTTTGAAATGAAAAATGAGTCATTTTTACTCATTACATTGTTGGGGTTATTTTCTTTTGTTTTGTTTTAGCCAAATACTTGGTGTTCACTTCCTCATCATCATACAATATTAAGAGAACTCTGAATTCAGCAACTCAAGAATAAGTTAAAATTTCTTCAGCTTCACAGTTATCTCAGTATTGTTCCAGAGTTATGCTATGAAAAATCAATTGTGTACTGTGACCAAAAGAACAAGTTCTGGCCCTGGGTTTTAAGTCAATGTATTTCCTTATAAAATGTTTTAAAATTTGGTGATAACCCGCTAGTCATTAGCATCTCCACAAGTGAGCATGTTCGATGATTGCTGGAATCTGTTATGCCTCTTTTCCTCCTTCTTCCTTTCACCTTTTATAGCTTGATAACAGTCTACTCCCCTCCTTTACACACACCCCTCATGAGTTCAGGTTCTAATCCTCTTAACCCAAGTGAGTATTAATTTGGTTTTAGTCGTATGATGATATCTGAGGCTGAGAAATAGGAAATACGGGGCACCTGGGTGGCTCAGTAGGTTGATCATCTAACTCTTGGTTTTGACTCAGGTCATGATCTCAGGGTCGTAAGATCAAGCCCCACATAGGGCTCCACACTCAGCGGGCAGTCTGCTGGGGATTCTCTCTCTCCCTCTCTCTCTGCCCCTCCCCCTGCTCAAGCACAATCTTTTTCTCCCTCACTCTAAAGATAAATAAATCTTAAAAAAAGAAAGAAATAGGAAATGTTCTGTTCATGCTCACATTAAGCCTTCTCATCACGGTTACATTTTTGACACAGCATATATAGAAAGCTCCAGTCTCTGCTTTGGAAGCACCCATGATCACCTGATCTTGATACTTTCAGGTTGATTTACTGAATTTCCTGGATTTGAGTTCTTACCTGACACAGCCCTCTTCCTGCTCTATCAACTTAGAGCTCACACCATTTTGAATCATTGACTTCCAGCCTATTTCTGATTACTGGACCCTAATATCCTCTTTTCTTTAAATTTGACATCTGCCTAGTAGCCCATGTTCTATGCAGGGAGTGAGGGATGACAGTGACACCTATTAACTTAAGGTCTCAAAATGTTTGGGTAGGAATCTTGGGAGCATTTTTACCATCGTGTTTAGGACATTTTAAATTATTGATGCATTTAAGACACATTTAGCACTTAATTTTCTTAAGGTATTAGTAACCTCAACCCACATAAAACCTGGGAATATGTCCTAACTATACATAAAAAATGATTCAAATCTGTTCTCTTCTTGTCCATGGGGTTCTTAATGATTTTGTCTCATAATTAGTAATTACCGATAAGCTTCATTTTGTGTCTATTATAATATTGGGAGCAACTTATTTAAATTGATTTTCAACTAGAGTAACTACTAGGTAGCCTGTAATTATCTTTTATGTAACACAAACCATACATTATTAAATGAGTTCCCATTATTACAGAGAAAAGCCCTTGGATGGTCTAATAATAAGGGCTAACATCATGGACAGAATCATCTGGCACCACACTGGGACATAGAGGATTAAAATGGTGACACAAATTAAGTTCTATCAGTAATAATATATTATCTACAATGCAAAAGAACTTTTTAGAAATAATAACTTCTGAATCATCAGATGTAGGGCAAGGATTATTTATCTTTAAAGGCTTTAGAATAACATTCCATTGTTCATTTGATTAAGTTTTAGAATAGCTTATATGATCTTAACTACTATGACCAGGAAAATACTAAATTGAGGTGAATAAATAATCAATTAAACTACATCCAACTTTCAAATTTCAAATATCTTCTCCATGACATACTTCATGTAAATTCTCAATTTGTAATCTTAAAACAAGGAACCAAACAATAACCTGATTCAGTAACTGTCATTTCCAATATGCTCTAAATGGGACATCACATGAGCTCAAGGATCTAATGGGACTTTAGAACATTAAAAAAGATTGAGTTTTTTTGGACATCGCAACTATATTTTCCTTTGGTCTAGTTCTTCAAAGCCCAGTTTGGAAAGCTAATGGCTTGCCTATAAGTAAATTAGGGCAATAAACATCGTTAACATCCTATCACCTAGGTATGCTTCCGACTTACACTATTTTGAAGATATGGAAAGTACACTATGTAAATTCTGACTTTTAACCTTCACATTTATCCTTGTCAAATGTGTTTCATCTATTGCCTGAGCTCAAAGTGAGAAGGAACTGGAGGGGCACACTGATCTAGCCAAAACACATGTTGCTGGAAATTTGTACATGAATGAAATTTCTAAAAAACAAATTGCATCTTAATTGCACTAAAAAAAAAAAGTTCTCTTTAAAAAGACACTATTGTGTCTTCAAAGCAAAGAATTTTTTTGAAAAGCTAATAATCACACCAAATCATTATCTGTTTTGGCAGGTTTGAATTTTAACACACTGAGTAAAATAAAGTACTTGTTATATAAAACTAAGTAAGGATAATAATATCTTATATTTGCATATTGTGATTAAAAAATTAAAACCACCAGCTTTGGAATCAGCTGGATCTTGGTTAACTCAAACTCTCTAAGCTTCTGTTTCTTCACCTACAAAATAGTGACAACAGGCATCTCTTAAGCCTGAAATGCTGATTACATTTGAAAACACTTGCAAAGTACAAAGCATAATACAAAACACACCCTGATCAACCTTACAGTCTATCCTAGGCCTTCATATATATTCTTTTATTTGAGTCTACCAACCAAGTAAAAGGAACGACTGTGTCTTAATTGTATGGATGGGTCTAAGATTGAGTGGGCATAAATTATTTGCTCATAATAAGTGAGTAACTGGAAGTTCAGTAATTAAAATATTTCATGCCATGAAAATAGGGAGCGAGAAAAAAAGGGCGGGGAAATATTATCTTGAATTACTACTTCTAGGTTATCAAACCCAGTATTTTCTCTCATTCTTTACCTTTTACATGTCCCAGGAACAGTTACCGTCTTGTCACTGGGAGATGCGCCCCCGATCTGGAGTTAATTCCTCATCCTCAATTGTGACAAGCTGAGGGAACCCTAGTGGGACCTGGAGAAATTTCAAATCTATTTCCCAGAAAAAGAGGTCTAGCATTCACTAAGCATGGTGTTTTCAAACACACAGTGCGTGAAACAGTATTAAAGTCATGGGGAGCAGGGGAGGGGGAGGGGAGGGAGGACGTGAAATAGTAGGGATGATCATTTCTTCCACTGAGGGCACAAGGGGATAAAAATGAAAGAAAAGCAAATCAAATGAAATCTCTGTATTTTAAAAGGAGCAAAAAATAGCTACTTATACATCATTTATAAATACATGCCAGCTGCATATTAATACTAAATGGAAGGAAGCAACATTTAAATTTATTTTTGTAAAACTAACCACAAATATGCATGCTGTATACAGAATGCCCTGTAATGAAAAGCACAGCTTTAATCTCTGTCAACAGTTGCAAGAACAGCAACTTATACAGGATGACAATTTAATAAAAATCTTTAAATATTCTCTCATGGTGGAGCAAACTCCTTAAATCACAATAGCTTTGGTATATTTTTTCAACTAAAGAAATACCTAAATTTGATATGAACCTCAGGTTTTAACATCCATGTCTTGCCAGTATATAATTCATTGATACCTCAGGCAGCAATTTAAAAGACCTGATCTCTTAACTATGGAAAATCATGGCATATGTAGTAGTAGCTATTGTTATTCTACGTGGGCAGAGATGATGTCATAAAGGGAATCATTTAATGAAAAATTTCAAAGTGATATTAATAATAACAACAGGTATCATTTCTCAGATTCACTGTATCAGACACTGTGTGAAGTGGTATAGATACACACTCCCAGCTAATTCTTTCAAAAACCCTATGAGGTGGATATTACTATTATTATCACTATTTTGAAAATGAACAAAAGACCAAAGAAAGTCTAAACAAATTGACCACAGACAAACACTAGTAAATGGCATGGTCAGGTTCAAATCAGGTCTAACAAACTTCACAGCCCATTTTCCTACTAAATCGGGCTTATACCATCTCTCAGTTCTTAATGAGTTCATTTCACATAGTTTTAGATATAAGGAGGTTGACTGGAGTAGTTAATGAATTTCCAAACATCAAAGTACAATATTGAACATCCACTGAGCACTTATTACCACTGTACTGAGGGCATTACATGCCTGATTACTCAACTTAACAATGTCCCTGTGAGGTACGTTAGTGTCAATATTCCCATTCTCAGTGTAGGAATCTGGTATAGAGAGCTTAAATAACTTGCCCTGATCATCCATCAAGCAGGTAGTTACTGATAGTCTGAGTCCAGAGTCCAAGTACTTAATCAGATCATTCAAATGCTTCTTATTCAGGGAGTAACCCATAAAAACTGTTCGAGAAAGACCGTGCACATCTTACCCTAAGAGGTAGGGAGTGCAGAGACGCAAACCTCAAGCACATCAGCGAGGGAGGGTTGTAGAGGCCAAGGACAGATTCATCATGCAGACTCCAGAGGACTGACTGTCATAAAAATACCTACTTACAATTACTGATAACAGCTTGAGCCACAGAAATGTATTATTTAGACTGACATCAAGGAAGCATCAGTGCAAATTCATCCTTGCTTTAGAAGAGTGAGAACACCTAAGAGTCAATTATTATCCATCAAAACATCAATCTTCTTCTATTCCTTTTTCATATCCAAACACTGACCATAAAGTCATTTTGTTACCTTGACTTGGAGCAAAGATTTCATGTTTCTATTTCCTTACCATATTAAAAAAATAGTGCTCAGCATATAAAACAACTTATGCTTATCTCATCTCACAGAACAGAAAATGCGGCATATAGTTTGAAGAGACAGTAGTCTGAACATATACAAAGTTAACAGCCAATCCTGTCATCATGTATTTGATAGCCTAACAAATTTCAAATAAAAATATGTAGCTTAAATCCCTACTGGTAAACATTATTTTCTTGAAAAATATTGTTTTAACATGAAGCAAACAGGCAATCTTTAAGATTAATTGTTCTAGTTTTGTTGTTGTTGTTGTTGTTGTTTAATGTAGCCTGAAGCAGAAAGAAAATCTGGCCCAGTTTCCCATGTCTCAATTTCCAATTCCAAGGCATCAGATTGCTTAAGTTGGAACCAGAAAGGGTGCATTTGTTTCAGTTCTTGGTTCAGAACATTCTCTGACCTTATATTATATATAGCAAATGTATATATAATATATATAATGTATATTTCATATAGATATTCAATATGCCTGATATATATAAATTCATATATATACATATTAATCAGTTCAAAGAATGTTCTGATAAAATATATATATAATATATATATTTATATGTTATATATATTATTCAACCCCCAAAGTTACTTCAGTTTCCTTACCCCAGTGACAGAGGTCGGACTGGATTGAAAACCAACTTCCCCCTTCCCCCCCTTCAATTACTTGCCATTAACACCTGTAAAATGTATGCTGGAATATTTTCATTGTCATAAAATGGTGTCATTGAGCAAACATGAGGATCATAACCTCGATTCATCCTGCCATTTGACATTCAGGGAATTAGACTTTAAAATGAATTTAGTTGTTTAGAATTTTAAAAATTTGCCACCTTCAGTGTTCAGGGAACATTGGTCTAAAAATTGATTATATTTAAAAGTAACCCAATGATTACATTATTACCTTTCACCTGTGCATTTACTTTTAGGATTTTTTTAGAACTATGACAGTGATGATTTCTTTATACTAAAAGTATTTTTCTGATCATCCCTAAAATGGGATCTTCTTTTTTAAATCAATGCTAGGTTACTTTTAGACAAATTATTTTATCAATAAGCAATATATAAGTAAAATTTCTAAGAAACCTGAAGTATATTCACATAAATTAGCACAAAAATCATAACCCTGCTAAGGAAAAAAACAAAACAAAAACAAAAAGCTTTTAAAACCTCATTTCCTGTACAGGATAAAGTCTTTCCATCCTCAACTCCTTCCATTCTCGTCTCAAAGCATTTGCTACTCCAAAATATTTCCCTCTGACTCCTTCCTCTTTTTCCCCTGACCAAAATCTTATACACCTTCCAAGTATTAGTCCAAAATTTTCTCTTTTGTAGAACTTTCCCTGACTTTTTCTCTTAATCATAATTAATTATTCCTTGAATATGTACTTTCCAAAGAAATTTTGTCATAAAGCTTGCCATATTGTTTAGGTCATGGAGCAGGTTTCCATGTCTCAGTCATCCATGGTCAGTATCTAGTCATGGTATTCATACAGTTGGTTTCTCATGGTGTAATGATTACAAAATCAGATGCAGGGACTACCTCAGGCATTTTCCTGGATCCTGGCTTCAACTTTAAGAATATAATAAATCCACTCTTGAAAAAGTCTTTCCTCCTTGAGGGCAACATATTTTATTATACTATCCTTTACTCCTTCCTCGAATTGTTTCCTCTACTGATCTTCAGATCTTCCTGTGTTTACCCTTTTTTATCCTGGTGAATCACATTTTTTTCTAACCAAAAACCTCAATAAACTCATTTGCTACTTGTCTTTCATCAACTCTAGATTGCTTCTGAAATCTAATTGTATATAATTTGCAACTAGGCTACATAACATAGCAAAATGGAAATCTTTGTACTGACAGGCTGGGTCAGTAGCAATTGGTGGTTTTCAGAGTATACTCAAACTCAACAACATACCTAAACCAGACTCATTTAATTCCCAGCTACTCTTGCTCTACTTAACTATATTCTCTCCTAGTTAATGGAACCACCCAGTTATTATAGGCTTTTCAACTTCAACATGTTCTAAAGCAACACATTCTCCTAAATACCTTGAAAATCTGCCCATCTTCCCAATTCACACTGTCAATGCCTTAGTTGATGGGCCCCAATATTTCTCACCTAGATTAGGTCTAGTCCCATAGCTAGTATTTCGCCATAGGTTTTTCTAATCTTTTTTTTCCATGATATTGCCAAAGTGATCATTTTGAAATTCAGATCTGACCACATCACCATCCTAATAAAAATTTAACCCACGAGTGGCTTTCATTACCCTGAGAATGAAGGCTAAATCCCTTGGCTAGTATACAAAATCTTTTAAAATCTAGCCTCAGCATCCCTTTCTAAGCCTCATCTTCAGCCACGGCCTCCAC
The DNA here is from genome assembly GCF_964656455.1 of Halichoerus grypus. Lineage (NCBI taxonomy): Eukaryota > Metazoa > Chordata > Mammalia > Carnivora > Phocidae > Halichoerus > Halichoerus grypus. Next base: position 90,484,923 of record NC_135712.1, read on the forward strand.
TTCTTCATCTACAGTCACTACAGTAATGGTAAACTATTATAGTAGCCCTGAAACCTCCATGGCATGGATCTTTCCATTTGGAATGATTCTGGCCTTTTTCCACCTTATAATTTCTACTACTCCTTCAATTCATTGGTCAAGAATACTTTCCTTGTGAAGTTTGCCCTAGTTCTTCCAAGGCTTCATAATAACTAAGCAAAGATAAGTTCCTCCTTTTTTGTACAACCAATAGCCTTTTCTTTTACCTAGACTGCTAATTACTTTGTTACTCTTTCTTACATGCTCCTCCTACCAGTTTATGAGTTCCTTAAGAACAAGGAACCATGTCATTTTCATCCCAGTTTCCCCAGTATATAGAAAAAGTACTGATAAATAGTAGGCATTTAGTATATGTTTGTTGGATGATACAACAGAGTCTCTGTGAGAATGAACTGCTCTTGTCATATTAAAGGCCTATGGGCACTCAGGTTGACTAGATGTATTATATTTCAATTCAGAAACTGTTTCAATAGCTGATATCAGAATTGCTTCCACATATAGCAAGATAAAGGACAGACTGAGGAAATTACCCATACACAATTCTACTCACAGAGCAGGACATAAATAAAAAGTTGCACCAGAATCTGTATACAACTGAAAATTAAATTATATAACCCTAGGCCTTTTTTTGTTGGAGGGAGTGGTGGCTGAAAATAGCCATTTGGTGTCACAGAATGAACAGGGTTCTGTAATCAGCCATCAAATTTAATCCCATCTCAAGTATTTGTGTATGACTTTCAATCAATTACTTATTGTTTCCAAAGTTCGATTACAGTACCTACCAAATGTGGACATTAATACACAATGAAAGGATGATTGTTAGGAAGATTATGTAAATGGTTAGCACACAGTGTCTGGCTGAGGCTAAAATTGTCCATTTATGGTAATTTTTTTCCCATGGATGAAAATATTTATACATCCACATCTCTATTTCTATCTACTATATTAATTTTTAAAGAACATATGCTCAGAATGCATAAGCTTTATGTATCAGTTATATAGTTATCAAATCTATATGGTGGTCTGTGGGCAACAATATTTCTGTCCATCTGTGAAGAAACTGTCCTGGTTCAAAACAAAAAAATGTTGCTAAGGAAGTCAAAATTAACTTCTCTCTTCAATTTACAGGCAACTTGAAGACTTTAAATGGTAAACTCATTAATAAATTAAGGCAAATGAAAATGAATCAATGAAAGCAGAAAAAGAAATATGAGATGCACGGAGTTACATGCAAGTAAAGCTTAAATTTTGTACATGTTTCTGGACTAGACTGGGTCTCAGAAAAATATTCCAGCATCTGGCTCCAGCAGATGCAAGATGGCACTACCTTTAAGTCTGGTGAAAGACAGCATTCCATATAATGGCTGATTTCCTATTTGTATAGCTAGAAGTGAATCTTCATCTCCAAATCACCCTTCTGGCCTGGATTATAGTCAGCCACCTTTCACTCTACAGTTGTCTGGACATCTGTACTCCTGCTCTGGTCCCTCAACAAAGTACTTGTCTGATGGCTACAGAAATATTCTTTCTCTGGATCAGGCCTTTAGATCTGATTCTGTAGGCTTCCCTTCCCTTGGAAATTTAATATGCTCTTAACAGTTATGCATGTTGTGTCACCTGAATTCTCCTCTTCCCAATTCATTTTTAAATTATTTCAACAGACATTGATTAAGCATCATTATTTGCATGGCATTATGCTAGAGATTGGGGCTTAGGGTAAAAAGAAGAGAGACACAAACAAATAAAGATGTGATCTACAATTCTAGCAATCAATGTCTGGTCTGGAAAGAAACATGCAAACAAGTAATTATAGGAAAGCATAATAATGCTTCGTTTGGCGTATGTTGAAATGTGTGGTGAAAGTTTAGGCATTCTTAACACTAAGGATGGATATTTACTTAATATCTGTTTATAGTGACTACTATATAAAATAAAAATAAAAATCATATTTGCATTAAGTGTATTTTGCAATATGGAAATTTATATGAAAAGTACACCAAAGGTATACACATAAAATCAGTCATACATTTAACATGTTTCCTTTACCTAGAAAAAAAAAAAAAAGCACACAAAAATTTTCTATTAACTGGAAAAGGTAGCATGTGTAATCTCTATATTTTAGCAATTATTGGGGGCTGAATGGCCACTGTAAGGGCCCAAGAAGGTTAGACTGGCTAAGGTTCTTTACATGGGATTTGCACTGATTTGGAATATAGCAGGGCTCTGGACCCACTGCCAGGCCTTCTTGTTCATTCCAGTTTCCACCTGTACCCTGCTAATGTTCAGTCCTGTTGATCTGCCTTTAGCCTGCTCAGACTCTACAATCTGTCAGAGGCATCACGACCTCAGCTCTCTGGCTGTTTAAGAAGCAAGGAAGACTAGCAGGCCCCAAAGCTCACTGAAAATTTCTCTTTCCAGGTTCCCTTTGCTACCCCTTTTAAAATGGAACTTCTTTTTTTTTAGATAATTATAGATTCACATGCAATTGAAAGAAATATTGAGAAGGAGCCCATTTACTCTTTATCCAGTTTCCCCTAATGGTAACCTCTTGCAAAACTATAGTACAGTATCACAACCAGGATATCGACATTCATGCAATCCACTGACTTTATTCAGATTTCCCCAGTTTACTTGTACTTCTGTGTATGTGTGTATCATATATGTATTTATGTGTGTACATGTGAATATGTGGGTGTTGTTTGTGTGTACATATGTGTTTGTGTAGTTCTATGCATTTTTATCGCATTTACAGTTTTATGTATCCTATGCCAGAGTCAAAATTTTGAACAATTTCATCCCCGACAGGATCCCTTGTGTTGCTATTTATAACCACACCCACTTCCCTCTTGCCCCCTCCCACATTCCCTCCCTCCTTAACCCTTAGCAACCATTAATCTGTTCCCCATTTCTATAACTTTTTCATATTAACACTTGACATATTAAAATTTGTCAGGCTTATATAAATGAAATCACACAGTATGCAATCTTTTGGGATTGGCTTTTTTTTCCCCACTCAGCATAATTCTTTTGAGTTTCATCCAAGTTGCTGAGCGCATCAATAATTCATTACTTTTTATTTCTGAGTAATATGCCATGGCACCATTGCTATATCTTTAGCACATTGCATAATGACATAATAGAAAAGATTGTAGGCTTTTGCATCAGGCAAGCTCGGGTTCAATCACAAACTACGTAATCTTGGACAAGTTACTTAACCTTTTCCATGTACATACCAACCTCAAATGTTTTGGCAAACATTAAATTACATATTTACAAAATATCTACCTTGGTTCCTCACATCAGTAAATGGTAGTTAATAAAGTATTAGCAGCCACCAAGAACAAAAGAACTGGTTAAAATTCTTGGGTAAAGCGATACCCTTCCTACTTACAATCACTTTTTTCTTATTTATGATGGTTTGATTTTAAGAAGAGCTCTTCTATGTAAGGATTTCTTGGAGCTTTATTTTGTTGTTTATTTGTTCTAATAAATTACTCAGTTTACATCTGCTACCTGAAGCTCCTAAATGCATTAAAATGGTCAGTTCTGGAGACTGAGCTGGCTGGTTGATTGAGAGATGTATGTGCAATGAAAGAGCCTGAGATTCTGGCATTTTGAAAATCAGCTGCTTAGAGGATCAAAAAGGAAAAAAAAAAACAAAAACTGAAAAGGTTTTCTATTGACATTTATCCATGTTAGAATAAAAATATTTTATGAAGATCCACAAGGACATCAGTGCAATCATCTCTAAACACTTAATCAACAGGATTTCTTCCCTTTTACTGCTCCTCTCCTCCTTTATACCAAATCCAAAATTTTGTATTCTTAAAGACTAACAAACGCCATATATAAATAATCAATGTATTTTACAAATTAAAGACATATATGTGCTAATCAAAATTTCTGGTTTTGGCAAGATGGTAAATTTTCTATTATGTTTTTCCTATCACAATTTAAAAATCTTTTAAATAAAAAAAGACATAAAAATACATACATACATGCATGCATACATATATAATTTCAAAAAGAAAAACCACTAGTCAGCATGGAGAAGACGATGCTACCATGCTGATTGAATTTGAGTAAAAAAACAAAGTAATTTAGTCTAAATAATCTCATCATGCAAAAGTATAGAAAAAAATAGTTTTTTGTAATAATAAAGTAGATCTCAAATCCCTATTACTTTACAAATTCCTGGGAGCCAGAAAATCTATCTTAGTCTGGATCATTTTCTCCAAGTTTACAAACCTGTGTATCATCCCAGCTGGGACTCTCTAATTCTTTTATCATGTCTTATTTACCTTAAAGTGGGAAAAAATAATTTTAGAAATGGTCTTTACACTAGAAATTTTAGAAGCTATTCTAATAATTAATGAGCTTCCATCCTTAATATACCATTGTCTTAACTAACTTGTCAGTAATGGTTTCTTATGCAGATACAGAGTTACCCATTCATTTCTGAAAGGATTATCTTTTATTTCTTTAACAAATTTTCCTATAGCATTGAATAACATATTCAAAATTTACCACATTTTTTCCCTACGGGGCTTTCTCTTCAGCCCAGGATATAACATAGTGATTAAGTGCACAGACTTTGTAGTCATCCAGACATTATTCAAAGCTTAGCTTTTCCAAGGCTTTGTGACCTTGGGTAAGTTAATTAAACTCCTTAAGCCTCAGTTTCCTCATCTGTAAAACTGGGATAATAATGCAAATGCATAACTCTTGGTACACAATAAAGGATCAATAAATATGCTTGATAAGATAAATAGTAATTCATATGTGAAATATGTAAATTTCAGACAAGACCATTCTACTTTTGATTGTTTTTATATTTTCTTTCATCTTTTACAGATACCTGACAAAAGAAGTTTGTTATTTTGCATATACTTTTCATTCACCTTTTATTATTCCAGAAAATGAAACAAAACTTTATCACCTTAACCTAGATCTTCAGACACTAATGATTATTGGCTGACTACATGTAATTGAAAAACAACAAAACAACAAAATGGATATCATAGTCATTTAGAGATTGCATTCTGAAACTAACTAGCTAGTTATGTGACTAACAGGATACTTATCCTCTCCAAGCTCCAGTGTCATCTTGCGTAAAATGAGATAATACCACTGAGTTTACAGGGTTGTTCTAAGAACTAAATGCAACAGTGTAGGTAAGATACTTGGCACCATGCTTTATAATCCCTTCCTTTTCTGAAAAATTTGTATTTTCATATTACTGCAAAAATCATAGTCAATATGCTACCATGACAGACCAGACCAGTATTTCAAAAAGAGTAAAACAGGCTATATTTTAATGCCTCTTCTCTTAACATACACCCTAATGCTCTGATATTGCTTTCAGAATAAATGCACAAGGATCTACCATAGCAAAGGGGAAGACATAATCTTCCTCTATGTGGATGACATGACACATCATTATATACTAAGAGTCACATCAGGAGTACTGGTACCTAATTATTGCCAAAAGAATGACTCAGTATGAATCACTGAGATCACTGTTTTTGGAGACATTCTTTACAATGTGACTGGTCATTACATGTTTTGGCAATTTATTTTGCTCAATCACCTAGGGATATATTTCATAGCATCAAGAAAACGCCATTTTGATCATGTCCAGTTATTCTATATTATTCATGAGAGAAAAAAATGTTACTGATAGTGTAAATCTTTGAAATTACACATAAAATTTTCTAAAGTCTCCATTTAATCCTTAAAAAAACCTTTATCTATCACAAACCAGTTCCCCTTGTCATACCATAACAGTTCTTAAAAATATAACTCAAGTCATTCCAAATTCCTTTATTCTGAGATACCAACTGTTTATTGACAAGGCTAAAATGAGCAAAATCTACAGTAAGTCCCTACAGGTCTATCTCCTTCTCAAACGTCCCCTGAATAATGAGTAATACATAACCATTTGTGCTGTTATATAGTGACACTGACCTCTATTTTTCAGCAAGGGTAATAAAACAACACAACTGAAAGAGGTACATTATAAAAGGTGCTTAAACTTGAGGATAAAACTACAAAATACTTATAAATATGGTAATGAGGTAAATAGTAACTAGGTTTGATTGAAATAACACAACCTAGGCTGAAATAATAAAGTGTCTTAGGTGGCGGGGAGAGGAGCGAGAGGGAAAGAGTATGTCTTTTCAAATGTGTCAGGCCTCTCTTTGACAATTTACATGTGTTCTCTCATTTAATCATTAGGTCAACTCTATCCAAGAGGTATCACCAGGATCTCATTGTACTATGAAGTACAGAGGTTCTCAGAGGTTTAATAACTTGTCCAGAGTCATGGAGAATTCAGCCAAGATTTAACCTGCACCCACCAAGGATATCTACATCATCAGGTATTAGAGCAGACCCTTCTGTAAATAGCAACCTTATGCAGGTCACTTAAGCATTTGGGTCAGTCTTTCTTCACTACAATAGCCACTCTACTATCCCACAGGTATAGATTAATAGCACTTGAACATTTCCTCTATTCTCTTTGGAAGAAAGGCAGCATATAAATCTCAAGTGTTAATCTGCTAAAACTTTAAAGACAAGTACAACTTCATAACTTTGTACAACAACAAGTACAACTTCATAATTTTGTCAGGGAAACAAAACTGTAGTTGCCCAAACATATTAATAGCCACATACATATTTAAGAATAAATGGTATAGGTGTGAAGCATGCACTAACAATACACCATTCCTCAGGGAATCCAAAAAGCCAAGGCAAACCATTTTATAAGAATAAAATTAAGGAATCTGCCATTATATTCTATAAAGCTGTTTGCCATCTATGCCATTCTTAGCTATAATAGTAAATATTGTTAAGTATTTATTTGAGTACTTTTAGAGTACTGTGTTTTCTTTTTGTACATTGGAATTTACAGTACAATAGATGCTTAACTTTTGGCCTTTATTTTTATGCTTAGAACTTCTGACATTTCAAATCTCAACACTTATGATTAACATCTTTGCTTTATGCCAGAAGCTAAAAACTTAGGCCCCTGTATATAGTAACACCTTTCAACAGTCACACACTCCAGCAGTTACTAATTTTCCAACCCAGTACCTGAAGATGACATTTTGATAAATACGCAAAGGACTTTCTGAACTATTTATTAGTTCAGTATACGAAAAAGTACACCTTCAGTAATGACATTTTGTTTCCAAAATAACTTCATAAACTTTGTCCATTTTTTATTTTTAAATTGAGCTACTTATCGAATTTCTGAAAATATCACAAAGAACTCATAATTAACAAACGGCATACTTCTGTTTCTCATCTCATCACACTCAAAAGCACTGTATTTTTTGAGTCCAAAAGTAGTCTTCCAGAAAGAAGAAACTGCCATGATACTTTATAATCTTCCTGTAAATGAATGAGGTGCACATCACTTTTCATCCTTACTCTTAGTTAAAATGAGACTAAGGAAATTTAAACTTATCTCTCTCAGCATCAAGAAATGGGCCAATAGTTAACATAAAAATGAAGTGGATGCAGTAAAAGAACCCAGTACTCTACTCACTTTCCATGTCACATCGGAGATGTACAATTAATAGTCATATCACAACACCAAGCATTTTCTAAGCTTCTTCTATGTGCTCAGAAGAATGATGATAGTTTTCAACTGTATAGAAATCAAGATCTGAGTCAAAACTATCAGTTTTAATAAATCAGCTGATACTTTGAATTTATCTGCTTTTTCCTTATTTATAGGAAAAAATCAACCAAAAGACAATTTTGGAAAAAAAATATAATCTTATCATCATAATAAAAATAACATTTCGTTTTAGTACATTAAATTTCAGACATACATACACATGCATATTCCTCATATAGTTTTAATTATATTGCAAACAAAATTTGTATTTTGTTTTGTTAAAATCTGACACATCACTTAATTTTAAATGACCTGATCCAAGAACTACATGTATCAATAAAGAGAAGTTATAGATATCATCCCACACTTGCCCAATATTTGAATGGTGAGATTTGTTTTTAGATAACACCAATAAGTAGAGGCAATTGGTTCTATTACAAAGCTTACATTGTAACTAAAAAGTAGTTATGAATTCTTACTTGTAATCATTACCATAGTCCTGTGGACGACCTAGAAACAACCAACTGATCCTGAAGTCAGAAAGAACAATGTTAAGAGTTGAAATATGTCTTCCCAAATTCATATGTTGAGGTCCTAACCCCCAGCACCTCAGAACGTGATGTTATTTGGAAATAGATTTGTTACAGATGCAATCAGTTAAGAAGAAGTCATACTGGAGTAGAGTGGGTTCCTAATCCAATATGACTGGTGTCATAAAAAGGAAGCCATACGAAGACATAGACATTGACACAGGGAGAATGCCATAAGAATACTGGAGTTACAAAGAATGACCACAACCTGGATCCTTTCTTAGCACCTTTAGAGGGAGTGTGACCTTGCTGACACCTTGATTTCAGATTTCTAACCTCCAAAACTGTGAGAAAATAAATTTCTGGCAGTAATAACTAAGCCATCCAGTGTATGGTACTCTGTTACAACATCCCTAGGAAACTAATACAAACAATGTGTTAAAATATTATGCCACATTGCCTTCTACACACTCAACAAATATAACCCCTTCATAAGAAGTCTTACTGTCTCTTAAGTCCCTTCAAGTCATTATGCAAATTACCACCACACTGTTCTGTCTTAAACTAGGAATGCAATAAATCCAGGAATGTGAAATGGTGCAGCCACAATGGAAAACAGTATGTAGGTAACTCAGAAACATTAAAAATAGAACCATCATATGATCCAGGAATCCCACTTCTGGGTTTGTATCCCAAAGAAATAAGAACGGTGTATAGAAAAGATATCTGTACTCTAATGTTCATTGTAGCATTATTTGCAATAACCAAGATACAGGAAACAACCTAAGTGTCCATCAACAGATGAATAAAAAAAATGTGGTATATATAAACACAATAGAATATTACTCAATCATGGGAAAGAGAAAGTCCAGCCATTTGTGACAACATGGATGGGCCTTAAAGGCATTATGCCAAAGGAAATAAGCCAGATGAAAAAGACAAAGATTGTATGGTACCATTTATAAGTGGAATCTAAAAAAAGTCAAACTCCTAGAAACAGAGAGTAAAAAAAATGGTTGCCAGGGGCTAGATGTCGGGAAAATAGGGAGAGGTTGGTAAAAGGGTGCAAATTTCTTTTTAAAAACTGTAAAATGTAAAGGTCTAAGGATCAATGTATAACATGGGTGACTATAGTTGATATACTGTATTGTATAATAGAAATTTGCTACGAGAGTAGAACTTACCAACCAACAAACAAAAAACATAAATATGTAAGGTAATGGATAAAAATGGTGAAATCATTTTTTTCAATTAAACTCAGAATGAAAATAAAGTATTACCCCATCCCAATTTTTTTAAAAAGGTAATTATTTTATTGCTTAAAATAACTGTAATGACTTTCTCATGTTGATGGGAAAAAATTAAACATAACATGCAAATATAGCAATGATAGCTTTGATATTTATGATGACCTACTATGGGCTATGCATGGGGTTTAGTCATATCTATTATATCCTCATAGATAGCATCCATTTGAACCAAGTATTAGTATTCCAATATTAGAAATTAAAAAACCAAGACTTAGTGAGGAAGTGAATTGCCTATGATCACACCACTAAAAAGAAGGGCCAAGTCAGGTTTTCACTCACGGTTATTCTCCTCCAGGGCACACATAGTTAGCTACCATGAGGAAACTACAATAATTGAAAGTACCTTCCAGATACGGCTTCTATATGTACTGTACCTCAATATCTCTTTGTTCTGCATCATCCTTCCCACTACCTTACCTGCCATCTCATGTACTCATTTTAAATTATGTGCCTTTTAATTTAACTGCGTGTGTCTCTCTGCATCACATCTACTAACACCTTATTTTTCTTTTTTCTTCTCCTGAAAGCCAATCAAACTGAGAGCTACCTTCCAATATCTAAGATTTGGTAATTATCACATCTTCTGTGAAGTCTAGTTAGTTTCTTCTTAAGGAAAATTTGAAGATCACTGCCTTTGTTCTGAATTCATGATAACCCGCAAAGATGTCAATTATAGCATTTAGACGAGTATATTACTATTCACAAACCTGTATCTTTCTTCTAGATCATAACCTTCTTAAGGAAAGCACATTGTATCCCTAGTACCTATAACAGATGATAAATATACATTTGTAGATCATATAAATGAATGAGACATAACATTATTTTTTAAGTTTTACTGAGGCGTAGTTGACAAATAAAATTATAGGATATTTAATGTGTATAACTTGATGATTTGATATACAACTATATTGTGAAAGGACTCCTGTTATCAAGTGAACACATCCATCACCTCACCTATTTACCCTGGTTTTTTTTCTTTTTGGTGAAAATATAACATACTATTAAGTTAAGAAGTTTTCACTGTTTCAAGTTTTTGCTATTACAAACAATGCCACAATATTTGTCCTAAAATTTAAATCTTCTTTCTCTGTAATGGATCTTCTCTAAAGTCAGAGAACAGAATATTCCCTGACCCCTTCGTAACTGCTCAATAAATGTGTTAAATAAATGTTGAATTTTAAGCATATTTCCTAGACTATATGGAATATTATTCAGTAGTTAAAATGAATGCACTAGACCTATATGTATCAACACTGATAAATCTGAAAAATATAATGATAATGTTGACAGATAAAAAGCAAGTAGAGAAAGTATATGTAGTTTTATATGTATGATATGGTTTAGATAAAAATTTGAAATGCATATTTTATAATATTTATGATCAAATATATATGCATGTATATAATTAAAAATGCATGTGATTGATCAATGCCAATTTCTCAGAGAGGAATGGAGAGTAAAGGGACAAGAGCAGGGAACTTACCCATATCTGTTGGGTTTTATTTCTAAAAAAATATCAAAACAAAAAAAAAACCACGTACAAAAATAAAAGATCTAAAGTTAATGTACCAAACGTTACCAATTTATTAAATCAGGTTGGGAATACATAGATACTTGTTTTACTGTTTTTTGAACATTTTACGTTTGAAATATCCACAATTAAAAATAAAAACAAATTATTTAAAAAGTGTAAAAATCTCCATTGGGGAAATGCCATAGTAGTAATTGTTGCAGATAAGATTCACTCATGGATGCCAAAATTAGTGAGCAAAAAATGAGGAGAAATAGAATATTTGCATAATCTCAAAGTATCATCTCCAAGATACTTACTTTTTTAAGATTTTATTTTCTTAAGTAATCTCTACACCCAATGTGGGGCTCAAACTTGCAACCCTGAGATCAAGAGACACATGCTCTACTGACTGAGCCTGCCAGGTGCCCTAAAGATACTTATTAATACAAAGGTAAATATAGTAACTTTACAGTGGAGGAACACAGCAAACACCACCTTATGCACATGTTCAAGGTGGATAACATCACTACTGATAAGACCTAAGGATGTTACAGAACCCTTGGTACTATGCACTGTGAAGGATGCAATGTGATTTCTCCCATATTATTGCCAAAAATGCGTAACTTCATCCAAGTCATAGGAAAACATCAGACAAGCCTAAATTGAGGAATGAACATTCTACGAAATAACTGACTGGTATTCTTCAAAAGTGTCAAAATCATGAGAGACAGGCAAAGACTGAGGAAGTGTCGCAGATTAGAACATGCTAAAGAGAAATAACTAAATGTAAGGTGGGAACCCATACAGGATCTTAGCACAGAAGAAAGAAAGAGAAAACTGGTGAGATTCAATTAAGATCTTCAATTTATTTTTTTATTTTTGTTAGAAATACTTCTTTTTTAAAAGGATTTTATTTATATATTTGAGAGAGAGAGAGAACATGAGCAGGGGGAGGAGCAGAGGGAGAAGAAGCAGACCTCCTGCTGAGCAGGGAGCCCAACGTGGGGCTCAATCCCAGGACCCTGGGATCAAGACCAGAGTGGAAGGCAGATGCTTAACCGACTGAGCCATCCAACCACCCTGCAGTTTAGATAATAGTATCATACCAATGTAAATTTTGGTTTTGTTAAGTGTATTTCAGTTACACTACATGTTAATGTTAAAGGAAGCTGGGTGAGGCGTGTTGGGGAAATCTCTGTATTATTTTTGTTATGTTTCTATAAGTTTAAATTAGTTATATTACTAAATGTAAAAAAAAGTGTGCATACTTACTAATTCCATAAATTTATCCCAATGAAATAATCAGAAAAGCCCACAAAGCTATATGTGTACATGCATGCTTGTGTGTGTGTGTGTGTGTGTGTGTGTGTGTGTATTCCATTATGGCATTGTTTAAAAAATTAAATTGGAAATAACCTAAATGCCCAACAAATAATTATGTTATATCCATAAAAAGCTATATGCAGCCATGCAAATTATATTTTCTTTAGATTTATTGACATACAGAGATGTTTGTGATCTATTGCTCTGTAAAAAAGCAGGATAAAATACATATAAAATACAATGTAATTATTATTTTATGTGCATGTTCTTTAAGTTTTTGTATTTCTAGTCCAGAAAGTTTCTATTTTGAATATATGCAAAGGAATTGATTTTGAGCAATATATAATAAAATGTTAACATTTGCTTTTTATGTGAGTTAGGATAATGACTGTTCTGTTCATTAATATGTATTTTCAATAGTTCTAATGGTACAATTAAAAACTATGTTGTTTTTAAAATTCAAGATGTTTGGTGATGGATACCATAAAAACTACTCTTATAAAGCTGCTCATCTTTATTATAATTTTAGTTATTATTCATTCAAATGCAGCCTTTTTTTTTTTTTTTTTTTTTAATTTGTCACTGGAGCAGAGTTTTCACCCTCAGGATAGCAATGAATCTATGACACATCCAAAAGAGCTGGGATCATTTTCAAAGAAAGTCTGCATCATCAAGAGAGTTCCTGTTAGGGAATGATTGATCTGTTAATCATATATCTGTGCAAGAGAAAAGATCCTTAAACTCTGACATCCTCTAATTAAAACAGAACTGTATTGTTTCTAACTTAACACAATCTTCCTTCAAAAACAATAAATTGTTTTAACATGAATACACTAAGCATACTTTCAACTCCCTTCATAGTATAACTTTTAACTCTCACTAAATATAGCTCATTTAAAATGATACACATTTTGGTCAGAACTTATGGTTTGGTCCAGAACTGCATCATTGTATCCTATTAATAGGAAACTTAATTTTTAAAAAGTGGATCCTTAACTAATGTTTATCTATGTCACTAGAATATGACTGTCAGAGCAGGAAAAGACTTTTTTAACTACTGCAATGTTATAATTTTATTTATCAGGAACTCAAAGTCAAGAGGCATTTAAGAAAAGATTTGGGGCTAGTGTTTCCAGTCTAGGCATGATATTTTTTTTTTCTATACCACAATTTGCATCCTCAGTGACAGACAACAGTATGGTAAAGTATGAATTCACCCATTAACCACCTGCAGGGCTACAAAGATGAATAGTCTATGCCCTCCAGGTGCTCCTGGAGAAGAAGTGAGGCATGTAAACTAAACACTTGGGCAACATTCCATTATAATAGCAATGGGAGCTAGAAACTAATACCAATTATGAATCCCAAAATGTGAATAATTATAACAAACCTCATATTATGGAAACAATTTACCAAAAGGATTTGGTCACTACTATTTTAAATCTCACTTACACTTTATTTTTTCCCTTTGCACATTAGGAAATGCACTCACCCATATGTAAATGTAAATGCTTTCCTTTGAAATACATATTTTTAAATTTTTCTCACGTTGTTCTAGACAATACTATTTCTAAACACGTACTTAAAGGATTTTTTTTTTTTTTGGTAAGGTGACTCAAGTAGACAGAAGTTAAGCACTGTTTACACATGTTGGAGTCTTCAGTGTCAATTATGTAAACGTTGTCACTTCAGTAGAAATATAACTACACATTTATTTAACATTGATCTTCAGAATATCTAAATGCTTTGACAGGTATGCCATTCTACCACCTTTGTTTGAGAAATGGAGGAAGATGTACTTGGTGAATGTTTTCCATCTTGGCATCTATTTAACAAATATTTGTAAGAACCAACCATATGCCAGTCACTAATACTGAATATTTGATGAGAACTGAGATGTGCACGTTGCAGCTTCTGACATTGAAGAACTCATATAGCAGTGGAAATTCAAAGCAATTTGGCAAGTTTTTAAATTGAAACACTGTAAAAGAACAATAAATAATGCAAGCAGTGTGATTTAGAGGGAAGGGCATTAAACTTTAGAGACCTTCACATTTGGACTCAAACTCAGACTTACTCACTAGTTGAATGGGCTTACCCTCCTTGCAACTCAGTACCCTCATCCATGAGATATACACCATATGGCTCCACTCACCCTGCATGGTGGCTCTGAGAATTCTATGAAAACACATGTGAAGGCATCAGAAATATGCTTTATCCACAATGGATGCTGGAAACTGCCTTATCCTTTGCCTTAGGATCACAGGACAGGGAATTGCTAATTCTGTCTAGTGCTCATTTTTTAAGACTTTTAATGGTTCCCTTACCCAAGCTTCTCATTTCTTTTTCATAAAAGTGATGATCTGGCCATACTTATTCTATAAGAGTCTCTATGTACAATAAAGTGATTCTGTATTTCTGAAAACTAGACACTGATTCCATTTAAGTGTTCATTTCTAGAAGGAAGAATCTTAGTTAAAAAGACAAGAGATGGTGGATATAATCTGTTCTAAATTAAAGATGTGGTGAGCTTTCAGGGAATTATTGAAATTTTTCAAAAGTTCATTTTAGGTCTAATGGGGAGAGCAGCTCTTAAAGATGTACTGATAAGGATTTTAAGTATTTTGTTTTTGCAAAAAGATATGATTTTTATTATTCAGAAAATACCATTCTCTTAGCTAAGATATGTGCATAATTTAATAGGAATCCAGTCCAACTGTTTCATTTTATGAAGTACATTTTTTAACAATTCATATTGTTTTGGCACAGAAATAAATTACAGTGCTGAAAAGGCCCAGAATAAATATAATGACAGCATACCTCATGCTGAATACTCCTCCATCTTCCCAATGGTTTGCTAAAGGGGAAAAACACCTAAGAAATACTTCTGCAGTTCTTTCAAACAATGCACTCCCACTCGTCAGGCAGGATTCCTTTGGGAAAAAGACTGCTCATAATGGAAAAGAATAGCACTGATTTACAGATTTTAAACGGATAATTTTCAATGAACTTAGCTTTCAGGAGCCCGTGCGATCACTGCTCTACACTTGAACATTTTCTGGTCACGATTACTGACGCTTACCAGACATACTAGTGCAGAAAAGACAGCACATTTAAAAATGGAGCATGTCGAAATAGTTCCCAGTTCAACTACCAATACATTTCTAGTCATCTTTCAACTGCAGCTTTTTTTCTGATTCATTTGTGGGTGGTTTTAATATCTAGAGGAGCTTCTTTTGTTCGACATAGTTCCTTACAGTATCTTTCCAGGGCTATTTATTTATTTATTTATTTGGCACCAGTTCCTATATATGCAAGTACTTTCCTTTTTACAGCATATGAAATTATTTTTTCCACATTTTTTTAAAATGGGGAAAAACTTTTTTTTTTTTTAAAGATTTTATTTATTTATTTGACAGAGAGAGACACAGCGAGAGAGGGAACACAAGCAGGGGGAGTGGGAGAGGGAGAAGCAGGCCTCCCGCAGAGCAGGGAGCCCGATGTGCGGCTCGATCCCAGGACCCTGAGATCATAACCTGAGCCACCCAGGCGCCCCGGGAAAAACTTTTTTAAAAGTTGTTTTTGTCATATTTTCTTCTCTCATTTCCATGAGCAACAGAGGCATATCTCAGTATTTCCCTTCCACTGTAAAACCTCAATAAGTCAAACAACTGGTGCAAGTTAAAATTGGTCCAGGGGTGCCTGGGTGGTCCAGTCGGTTGAGCATCTGCCTTCAGCTCAGGTCATGATCCCAGGGTCCTGGGATCGAGTCCCACGTCAAGCTCCCTGCTCAGCAGGGAATCTGCTTCTCCCTGTCCCTCTCCCTCTGTGCTTTCTCCTTCTCTCTCTCTCTCGCTCTCAAATAAGTAGATAAAATCTTTAAAAAAAAATTTGAAAATTTAAAAAATAAAATAAAATTGGTTCAGTGTGGTACCGTGGTACCCCCTTAGCCAGTTTTACTTTCTGTGGTTTCAGTTGCCTATGGTCAACCACAGTCTAGAAGCAGATGACCCACTTGAGTATCCTTAGATGGTCAATAGTAGCCCAACGCTATGTCATAGCTTAACGCTATGACACTGTGACATCTCATCATGTAGGCACCTCACATCATCACAAGAAAAAGAAGGGTGAGTACAGTAAACTAAGATATTTTGAGAGAGAGAGAGAGACCACATTTATGCAACTTTTGTTACAATATATTGTTGATTGTCTTATTATTATTGTTGTTAATCTTGTACTGTGTCTAATTTATAAATTAAACTATCATTAAGTATTTATGTATAGGAAAAGACATAGTATATATTAGGTTCAGCATTATCCGCAGTTTCATGCATCCACTGGAGCTCTTGGAACGTACATCCCACGGATGGAGGAGGGGGGGTCCTACTGTTTTCTGCCTTTCTTTGATAACCAGATTTTGCCCCAATAGCGGTGATATCTGAAACAAGTGCTCCATGGATGTCAATTAACTTTAATGAGTGATTCATTGTACAATGGAAACTACTTTGCATTCCCTCTAGATGTTTTCACTGTGTGGAAAAGATAAAGCTCCATTTAGCTTGGGGCTGACATAGTGAAACATAATTCACCTGCCTCCATTGTTTTCAAGTCATAGAGGTTTCTACAGAATGGCAAGAATAACACTCATTTTACTAGAACATATGCCACATTTTCTCTTGCTATATATTTAGGACATATGACCTACATAAACCAACAGAATGCAAGAGGAGGAAACCTGCTTATCTATCAATTAAATATAAGAAGTAAGATTTAGAACAAAAATATATGACTTTCAGGCATCATACTTAATCCAAAAGATCAATATTGAGGTGGGGGCCTACTGTCAAGGGATTTTGACAAAATATAGGACCACACAAATATATCCTCTAGCTAAAAACGAACATAAGCATGCAAATGATGAAAGCAGTGAAGAAAAGACACCCAAAAAAGGCAGACAAATGAGCTCAGAAAGTCACAAATAAATAGCAACAATACACACATCAAGATTTGAAGCCAGCGAAGCTCTAAAATATGTGAATCAGGGATCAAAGCATCACAATGTCCCTTTTATATAACAAACCCAATATGTTAGCTGACAAAGGAGACCCTGTGGCCCAAGACTATTTTTTAAACTGCTGCTCTGGAAGGTTCTAAGTGCTAAATGATTCTGGTCATACTTACTTGCTTTTTAAATGACTCCCACATGGTTAATATTTCTGACATACCCTTGTATACCCCAGGTAGATGGTTATGTCATGCAGTGATTGTCACTTCAGCTCTCACAAAGAATTGACACTTCAGCAAAAAGAGGAGTCAGCAAATAGAACAGACTCAAATCTCCACTTGCTGATTTGAAACAAATATATAGTACAAATGCATTTTCTTTAATCTGCTTTGGTTTTAACAGTTTATACATCATCATCAAATATAATATAAGAATACATATATCTTAATTTGGCACTCTTCTGAATTCTAAAGTTTTTCCCTACTTGTGTTTTATTTTCACTGGATATTTTATTACTACTTTCCCCGGCTACTGCTCACCATGACACTAATGGTAAGCCAAGATTCTTTGGTTAAAATATGAAAAACAGAAGCAATAGAAGGGTTCATCAGCCTCATGACACAACCTGAGGCTTCAAGTTCCTGGTGTGACATTTCTCTATTGGAGTGAAAGAAAGACAATAATCATACACCTGTCTCCATGGAAGCATCCAATAAGGCTACCTGGGATATTTATTGTCTTTGAATTACTTTCTAATTTTATAAAATAGTCCGACAAACATTTTGAGAATGGACCTCCATTCCCAGCGTGTGTATACATCATATAGATGTAGTACCTGAAGGGTAGATTACAATGCACATTATAAACCACAGAGATATTATGGCCCAGTGGATTACTGGGGGCCTTCACTTAGAGGCCACTGTTGAACAGCACTAGAACCAACACCATGCCTCCATACACTGATAGAGGGCACTGGGGAAAGAGGGGCGGATGGGTAGCCAGATTAAAGCACAAGAAAGTCTTAGTTTAGCAGCACCCTTAGCTCTGAACCAAAGCAAAGTAGGAAGAGGATTTTGACTGATTTTCTTCTTCTTCTTCTTCACCCTGACTGATTTTTGCTGGCTCTGCAAGAGTATACACAACTGAGTGTAGACACATCAGAAGTCATCTGATGGAATGGGAGGGTTCTATGCTATTTCCAAAGAAGTTAGAGTACGTAACAATATTTCAGTATAGAGATTAGACTAGGATTACCCTAGCATGTAAAACAAACTTAGATTCTTATAGCTCACTATCCTGAATTCCACCCTAAAAATGCAGATTGCTTATTTCTCATCAAAACTTGTCTGTCCCAAATGACTTCTCTTTCCATAAAATAATTAATGTAATTACACCCAACAGAGAGTCAATGAAAGAGCACTTTAGGTCATTATAGCTTCCTAATTACACACCTGGTAGCAATAGACCTAAGGAAAATGAGAAACAGTGGGGCTCTGCAAAGGCCAAGATCCTCCTGATTTCTAACAGTTGTATGATGTGTTATCTTGGACTTATGGTAAATATATACAACCACAACATCCACTAATATATACATTGTCACTGTATCCGCCAAGGTAATTTCACTTAGACATGTAAGTTACACCACTTTTCTTTCTTTAGTTATCTGTTTTATTGGTAGGGTTGATAAAACCTAATTTCTTTCAATATCCTTTACTAGATTTCGGTGAAAGTGTCTATGCACTTTCAAACTTAGGTTTATCACTCCTGTAGTAGATTCAGGCATACATCTGCTATCACATTTATCAGCTTTTATAGAAAAAAAAACACATGAAGTCATAAGAAACTTCTGGGAAGAACATCACCAATAAGGATCATCATCCAGTACTGTTCAAAATATTGACATCCATTATTCATGGCTCCCTCTTTCAGAAAAGCTTAGGTGTTTTTATTTATTTACTTATTTAATGTTACTGAGAGTGAAATGAATGGACCTGGGGCTTTGGAGTGAGTGGGATAATTCTAATATTTTAAAACACTCTAAGATTGTGAAATCAGGTTTCCAATTAATGATTTTAAAGAGAAGGCATTTACACTTTAAAAGAATAAATTCAAAGCAAAAACCTTGTATTAGCAGTCCTCACTACTCCCCAATACCCCATAAAATGACAGTTCAGAGCTTTTGAAAGAGGCAAAATCTTATAATGACAAAAGAAGAAAGAGCAGACAGTAGTACTATTTTGGAAGCTAAATGCAAAAAAAAAAAACCAAAAACAAAAAAACAACAAAAAAAAACCCCAAAACAAAACAAACAAAACCAAGAAGTAAAGTACTCAGCTAAGAAAGTTTATTCCTAAGCTCGCAGTAGAGTAGGTAAAAAACCAACCCAATTTGCACTACAGAACTCCAAATGTCCCAGGAATTGGCAACACGAGTAATTGGAAGGGTGGCGAGTCCAAGTCTAAAAAGAGCAGGATTGTTTGAAAGTCGATTTAAGAAGCAGAAGGATTCCCAGATACACTCATCTTCAGAAGTTAAGGCTCTTACCTGAGATATGATAGTGAGTGGGATTCAGGAGAAACCACACCATGAGATCCCAAAGCTCCTACGCCATACAACTTCCTTAGTAGTTAGATTATTAAACCACATGTTTTCAATAACAAAAACTCTATTTTTGTATTTCATGGTTTCAAATACTTTTACATTTGTTATCTAATGTAATCATCACAATGTCTCCAGTAGGTAAGACTAATGGTTTTCTACTTCTCCAAGAAAGTGATTTGCCATCATTGGTGCTCATAACAACACGTTGAGGACTTTAATTAAAACAACCTATTCCCAAAGATTCTGATTGACGAAGACTGAGGTGAGATCCTGAATGACTAATAAATAACACATTATTCAAGTGATTCCAGTGTAGGTGGTAAAGGGACCATCTTTTAATAAAACTTTATTAAATATTTTAATTTTCACCAGAACAGAAGGCAATACAACTGGACTATATTAGCCGAGTCTCACCAAAAACAAACAGAATGACCCCCAACCCCAAATCAACTAACACTTTTACTAAAAGTCATTATTAAGGGTGTGTTGGGATATGAGGAACATCTCTGCAGCTTTTGCAAAAGTTCTGAGAACATTTCTCCTGGATAGGTAAAAATGATGCAAGAAATACTTTCCAGAATGTAGGGCAAGAAAACGAAAATCGTCATCAGCTCTAATTAATTTGGAATAGTACCTCTTTTAATCAGTGCTCCTTTTTATCTTGCCTACCAGGAAGTTCGGAACTAAATTTAATATAAATGACCAAGAATTAAAGCATATGTACTTTTCCACTGAGAACCCCTCCCTCACATACATTCATATAGTTTGAGCTATTTTTATTTTAATTGTCTTATTATACATGAATTTTAAAAAGGTATCTTAAAATCATTCAGGAAGTAGGCAGGGTATAAATTATAAATAAATACACCTGAGTAATATGAAGTAAACATATTCATGCAGGAATAATTTCAACATGAAGAAAGGACAGGGAGCTAGAGATTTGCAGTGGTAGATTTTTTTCAAAACAATTCTTTCAGGCACAGTTGGTAAGTACACCTGTCATATATGCTTCCAAAAATGTAGCTCAAAATGATAACATACTGAGAGAAAAACAAATCTTGGGAATACAAAATTCATTTGTTATAATCAGTTTTGCTTACACTCTCTCAAAATAGCCATCTGTACTAAAGTGTGTACATAACAGAACAACTTGCTACAATACAAGAAGTTCATATATATTTAGACCTTGGAACTTTCTAAGGGATTGAAAACTTTTCAAAAGCACCTTTCATTTTTGCTACAGAGATGCTACGTGTAAGGGAACAGGAGTTGACTTAAATGAACAGCAGCTATTTAAATAAATTTTATTACAATATTGTCAGTCCCATTTTTCTTTTCTTTCTTCTCCTAAAATACTTAACTATCCACCCTCCTTCTGAGGTCCTCTCTGGCTTTTATTTAACAAACACTCGCTTGATACTTACTATATGCAGGTAATTTCCTCTGTGCTTTATAAATTTGAGCTCATTTAATCTTCATAGCAAATTATAATGTAGGCAAAATTTCCCCAAATTACATAACTACTGTGGAAGAGCTGGGATTGGAACCCAAGCAATCTGGTTTCAGCCTGTGACCACTGCATACCCTGCTGATTCTAAAGCAATACCTTAACAGAAAAAAAAATAGTGCCATTAATTCCTCACCTCCTGTGTGAATTGGGATATTTGTCTATCTATATGTGCCATTTCAAACAAAATGCCTATAGAATCTTCTTGCAGATATCAGACATCTATCTATAGATGCTTATTTTATTTTGAAAAAAAAGAAAATGCTTCATGATGTGTACATGGTTCCTCAATTGTGAGATAGTTCTTTGATTTAATAATAGCTTTTGGGAAAAGGAAAACACCATATCAAACATCTATGTCAATTATGAGAAGCATTCAACTTGAGAAACATTAAAATGTTAAAAGAAACTTAGAACCAAAAAAAAAAAAAAAAAACAGTGTAATCATTTAATCTCTTCTTCTTTTTATAGGTTTCACCTTCTATTTTGTTATAACAAGAACCTGACCTATATATATCATTTTAACTGCCCTGAATATTTATTTAAAGTAGGTAGGATAAAAGTAATAAACACATTGATTTCAACTGTTAGAAATTATTCTTTCTATTAAGACAATCTTATGTTATGCTATTCAGGATCAATGTTTTATAAGATGTCACTAGTATTGTTGATGTGTTTAAGGTAAAACATTTATTTAAATATACTATACTACAATCCTACCAACAATTTTTTTCAGTAAAATAAGGTAGGGAAATTAAAGTATGAAGAAGTTACAATGCCATGTTAGTTCAAGGTGGGAAGTTAAAATATTATCTACCTACATTTAACTCTCCCGAACATAACTGCTCTGACAATCTACTGCCATGTAATAAACTACACCAAATATTAGTGGTTTAAAACAGCAATGACCTTCAGTAATTATTCATTTTCTTCAAAAATCTCCAATTTGATAGGGCTCGGGGGGATGACTCACCTCTGCTCCACACAGCGTCAGCTGGGGTAACTCCACTGGGCTATAGAATCCACGTGTGAGAAGACTCACTGATATGGCTGGTTAGTTGGTAGTGACTGTTGACTCAGACAGGGTTGTTGGCCAGGACCTTTGATTCCTGTCCGTGTGGCCACTCCATTGAGCTGCCTGGAATTCCTCAACAATAATGTTCCTGGGCAACATGGTATCTGGATCTCAAAAGGACCCAAGAGACCTGTAAATTACCTGTAAAGTATCTAAGCTTTCTCTGCCTTAGCCTTTAAGCCCCAGAATGTCACACTGTTACATTCTGTTAGACAAGCAAGTCACTATGGCCACCCCAGATTCAAGGAAAAGGGAATTAGACTCTACATCGTCATGTATCTTTAATCAGCCATATCAATATGTAAGTTGAACATGATGTCTATAAAAATGCTGTTTTCATTTTCTTGAGCTGAACAAGTTGATGATAAAGTTTATATAAGAAAATAAACATGCAAGAATAACTAGGAAGTCCCTAGATAAGAATAATAATTGAGTACCAGTCCTACTGGATATGAAAACATACTCTACAACCTTACATTTAAAACCATATGCTGCTGCTCCAATGGAATAAAATAAAAGACCTAAAATATACTCAAGAATATATGGAAATTTAGTGGATGGTAAAAATACTACCCTAAGTCAATGAGAAAAAGATGTCCTAAACCAATTATGTTGAGACAAGTGGGTAGTCATTTTTAAAGCAATCATATTAAAGGGTGCTCAACCTCATGATCAGAAAAATACAAATTTAACCTAAAGTGTGATATAATTCCTAATCTGTCAAACTTCTAAAACTTCATAAGTTTGGCAACACACACAAAGGCAAGGCTGTAAGAAAATGGGTAGTCTACAGATTGCTGGTGGGAGTGTAAAGTATACAACCACATGGAGGGGAAATTGGTAATATCTTCCACAACAAAAGCAATTCTACTTCTAGGAATTCATCCTGAAATAAACCTCCAAAACTAAAAACGAATACATGCAAAAGGTTATTCATTTTGTCATTATTTGCAAAGGCAAAATAGGGAAACCATCTAAATGTCATCTGTGGGAAACTGATTTGAGTAAAAAATGATGAAAGAAGAGTATGTAGCTGAAAAAAAATGAAAGAGATGTCAGTGGACTGAATGTTACATCCAAGGTGTATTATTAAGTAAAAAGGCGAACTGCAGGAGAGTAGATAGATATTGTAAAGTTTGCCACCTTTTGAATAAGAAACGAGAAATACAAATGAGACTCTGTATACACACACATACATGCACATACATATACATTTGTTTCTTTTTGCAAAAAGAAATTAAGAAAATGATTTCTTTCTATGCAGGTGAAGGGAATCATTATGGAACAAAGATTTGAGTATGTTTTCATTTAGTTTTACCTTGTGGACCATATAAATGTTTTACATATTTAAAAATTAAATTAAAGAGGATGGAAAGAGGCAAATCATAAAATCCAATCCAAGCACAAACAAATGTAACATATCTATATATCAAAAGTATAACATTACTGCACAAAGTAAAATAAATAATTTAAGTAAATTAAACACGGTTTTCTAATTGTACACTTCAGTGTATCTTAATGGGTACACATCATAAGGACCAAAAGAACTACAAGAATTTTTTTTTTTTTACTTTTTAAGGTGCAATTATGTTTTAATTTGAAAACTCACGAAGATTGCTAATAAAGGTTTATGATTCTCATCATTGCATTCATTAATTCATTCAGCAAATATTTATTAACCAGCTCTTGCTTAATCAGGCACCGGAGATATAGGATTAAACTTTTAACTTCTTTGGCTTTCTTTTGGTAATAGGGGTAGAGATGACATCCCAAACTTTCTCTCTCTCTCTGTTGAAAAATAGATAACCTATTCTGATCTTGTAAAGAACCGGTTTTCACTATGAGAGAAGGAAAATACAAACATAGAATGTAGGAAGTTGAAAAAGAATCCTATGGCATTGCATTTTAATTTGAGATAGTAATGTGAATTCAACATTGTTTTTTAACTGTTTTGTTTAGGTATAATTGGTGTACAATAAACTGCAAATACTTAAAATGTATAATTTGATCATTTACATTCATATTCATCACTCCTCACAATTTTCTCATATTCCTTTATAATCCTTCTGTTTTATTTCTCCTCTCCAGTTCCCCTCCTTGCACTCCTTGCAACCACATTCTTTCTGTAATTATAGATTAGTTTGCATTTTCTAAAGTTTTATATAAGTGGAATTATCCAGTATATACTCTTTGCAGTGAGAAGAGCCTGGCTTCTTCCATTTAGCATAATTATTTTGAAATTCACTTACGTTGTTGCTTGTATCAATAGTTCTTCTTTTTTATTACTGAGTGATATATTCCATCTTATGAATATTCCATAATTTATCTGTTCATCTATTGAGGATATTTGGGTTGTTTCAGGTTTTTGGCTAATACAAATAAAGCTCCAAGAACATGCACATACAAATCTTTTCATGAACACATGCTTTCTTTTCTCTGGGTTAATTACTTAGGAGTGGAATGATTGGATCAAATAGTAGGTGTCTGTGAACATTTTTAAGAATCTGCCAAACTGTTTTCCAAAGACATTGTACCATTTTACATTCCTAGCATCAATATACAAAAGTTGCCATTCTTTCACACCTTCCACTGACTTGTCATGGTCAGTCTTTTTAACTTTCCATCCTAATACATGTGTAGTGGTATCTCATTATTGTTTTAATTTGAATTTCTCCAGTGAGTAATTATGTTGAGTATCTCCTCATGTGCTTATCCTTAAATCTTCTTAGATGAAGTATTCAAATATTTTGACCAGCTTTTGTGTTTTGGTTTCTTATTATTGTAATTTCAGATTTTTGTTATATATTATGGATATAATTCCTTTACAGAGATATTATTGCAAATATTTTCTCCCAATGTGTGGCATTTCTGTTTACTCTCTTAACATTGTTCTTTGGTGAATGGAAGTTGTAAATTTTAGTGAAATCCAACTTCTAATTTTTTTTTCTTTAAGTCAGGTAGTTTGAATTCAACTTTGTTCTTTCTCAAAGTTGTTTTTGGCTATTCTAGTTTCTTTTCATTTCCCTATAAGTTTGAGAATCAGGTGTTAATTTCTATTTTAAAAAAAACTGCTGGTATTTTTATTGGCATTACATTGAATCCATACATCATTACTGAGAGAACTGACATCTTAACAATAGTGACTCTTCTGACCAATGATCAAAGGATATCTCCATTTATTTCAGTCTTTTTCACTGTCTCTCAGCAATATTTTTCAGTTTTCAGAATACATGTCCTAAATATCTTTTGACGGATTTATCCCTAAGTGTTTTGATGTTAAACATGGATAGAATTTCCTCCTATTTTTCTGGTTTCATGAAGCAGAAGCTGATGCCATGGATTTCAGATCTCTGTTCTTTTCTAATATAAGAGTTTATTGTTGTAAATGTTCCCCTATATTCTGCTTTAGAGGCATTCCATAAATTCTGATATATTACATTTGCATTTGCACTCAGTTTAAAATACTTTCTAGTAGTCATTTTGATTTCTATGACCCATAAGTTATTTATAAGAATATTATTTACTTTTAAATATTTTGGAATTTTCCAGACTTTCTTTTACTGATTTCTAATTTAATTCCATTAAAGTCAGAAAATATACTTTGCATGACTTTAATTTAAAAATTCATTGAGGGGGCACCTGGGTGGCTCAGTCAGTTAAGCATCGACTCTTGTTTTCCACTCAGGTCATGATCTCGGGGTCCTGAGATGGAGCCCCATGTCAGGTCCAGGCTCAGCATGGGGTCTGCTTGTCCTTCTCCCTCTGCTCCTCCCCCCACTTACACTCTCTCTCATAAACAAATAAATAATCTTTAAAAAATTTTAAAAAATTAAAATTCATTGAGACTTGTTTTGTGGCTCAAAATATGGTTTGTCTTGGTAAATGTCCTGCGTGCAGTTGAAAAGAATCTATCTGCTCTAGGCTGGATGGAATGTTCTATATATGCCAATTATATCAAGCTGGTTGTTAGTATTATTCAGCTCTTCTATATTCTTATTGATTTTCCACCTACTGGTTTCATCAATTATTAAGAGAAGAGTATTATAACTTTTTTTTTGAGTATTGTAATTTCTGACTAAAATTTTGGGTTTATCTATTTCTCCTTAAAATTTGATTTTAAGGAGATTTATGTATTTTTGAAGAAGTATTATTAGGGGTATAAATGTTTAGGCTTATTATATTTTCTTGATGAATTACGCCCTTTGTATTTTGAAATGGAGTTTTTATATAACCCATGCAATATTCTCTGTTCTCAAATTAACATAGCTTATATAAATAACTGATACTAATATAGCCATTCCAACTTTAACCAGTGTTACTACAACATATCTTTCCCCATCTTTTTGTTTTTAAACTATTTATATTTTTATAGTAAAGTGTGTTTCTTTAGGCAGCAAAATTATTTGAATTTTGCTTTTTTATCCAATCTGACAATCTCTGACTTTTAAATGGAGATGTTTAAACTATTTCTAATGTTATAATTGATATGGTTAGGTTTGACTCTATCTTATGTATATTCAATTCATCCCATGTGTTCTGTAGTCCCTTTTGCCTCCTTCTTGGCTTACCTTGTGATTAAGTGAATGCTTTTACAATTCCATTTTGTATCTTCTGTTGGCATATTAGATAAAACTCTGCTTTGCTATTTTAGTCATTGATTTAGGGTTTATAATGTGCATCTTTAACTTACTGTAGTCCACTTTTGAGTAACATTATACAATTTTATGTATAGTATAAGAATCTTCTAAGAGTGTACTTTCATTTCTCTCTTCCTGGATTCAACGCTATCACTGTCATGCATTTTATTTACATACGTTATAAACCCTTCAAGTATTTTGTTTAAATAGTCAATTATCTTTTCAAGAGATTTAAATAATTTAAAAAATTATATATGATTACACACATGGTTTCTATTTCCAGTGCTCTTCATTTCTTTGTGTAGACTCATGTTCTTATCTGGTATTATATTTCTTCTGCTCAGGGACTTTCTTTATCATTTCTTATAATGTCTACTGATGAATGATTCTTTAAGCTGCCATTATTTCACTGTAGTTTTTGAAATATATTTTGTTAGGTATAGAGAATTCTTGGTTAACAGTTTTTTAAAAGTACTTTGAAGTATTTTGCTCATTGTCTTCTTACTTGCATTTTTTCCAATGAAAATTCTGCTGACATCACTATCTTTTTCTTCTGTATGTCAAGTGTCTTTTTTTTCCCCTCAGATTTTTTTTTTTATCTTTTCATATTACCAGTTGTTTTGAGCAATTTGATTATTATGTGCTTGGTGTCATTTTCTATACCTTTCTTGTGACTGGGGCTCATTGAGCTTCTCAGATCTACAGGTTTATATTTTTCATCACATTTGGAAAATTTTCAACAATTATTTCTTCAAATATTTTTTTTTCTGTAACCCCTTCTCTCTTCTCTGCTTTAGAGACTCCAATTATATACATGGTAGGCCTCTTGAAGTTGTATCACAGATCACTGATACACTGTTCATTTTTCTAAATTCTTTCTGTGTTTCATTTTGAATAGTTTCTATTCTTATGTTTTTATTCTTATGTCTTGTGTTCATGACTTTTCTTCTGCAGTGCTAATCTGTCATTATCTCTCAATGTATTTTTCATCTTATATACTGTAGTTTTCAGGTTTTAGAAGTTAGATTTGGGTCTTCTTTTATATCTTCCATGTCCCCATTTAACTTTGTTTAGACATCTAGAATACAGTTATAGTAACTTTTAATCATTATCTTCCAATTCTAACATCTTTGCTACCTCTAGTTCAATGTCAATTGACTTATTTTCCTCGTTCAGGGTCATGTTTTCCTTCTTTGCATAACTGGTAACCCTGATTTAGACACCAAATATTTTGAATTCTATCTTATTGGATACTGGATATGTTTGTAGTCCTACAAATATTCTTGAGCTTTGTTCCAGGCTTCTGTTAAGTTACTTGGAAACAGTTTGGTCCTTCGAGTCTTGCTTTAGGAAGTGTTAGGTAGATACAGAGCAATGCTTAATCTAGAGCTAATTATTTTCCACATCTACTGATACAAGATATTCCTATGTACTCTACGTACTCTGTGCCTCATGAATTATAAGGTTTACCAGTCCGGCTGGTAGGAACATGCATTGATTCTAGTCCTGTGTGCACACTGTGCACTGTTCACTTTAATACTTTCGGATAATTTTTTTCCTTAGCCTCTGATAGTTTCCTTACATGCATCCTCTAATCATTGTGCTGAATACCTGAGTGAGGCCTTGTGAAGATCTCAGGGCTTCTCTATGTGTGAAGCTCTCTCAGCTCTATACTCTATAGCTGCCTTGACCTCTTGTACTCCATCTCTCCAACTCTGGGATTTGGCTAGATTCTATCTGGATTTTTCTTCCCTATTCTGTGGTCTGGAAACTCTCCCGAAGCAGTAAGTTGGGACAGTTGCAGGCACTTTGCTTCTTTCCTGTTTCTCAGGGATTGCTCTCTTTCATTTTTATTGTCTGACATACATGGTCTTATAACCCCTTGTTTCATATACTTTATCTCATTTTATTTTGTTTTGTTTTTTGCTTATTTCAGGCAGGAGGTAAATCCAGTCTTTGTTACTCATTTTGGTCAGAAGAGAAGTAAAGTTATGACATTAAAAAAAAATGCATTCGTAACAGTCCACTAAAAGCATCTAAATCAGAGGTTGTTTTTGTTTTGTTTTGTTTTGTTTTCCTGTAAAGGGTCAAATATATATATCTTTGTATATATTTTAAACTTTGCAGTTCATATGGTCTCTGTTGCAACTATTCTACCATTGTTGTATGAAAATAGCAATAGAGAACATGTAAACAACTGAGCATAGGTGTCCCAATAAAACATTATTTACTAAAACAGGAAGAAGACTGGATTTGGCTCACAGGCCCTAGTTTACCCATTTCTGAGCTGGATTAATGCCACCCAGTATCTCAGTGGTGAGGTACAATGGGCAGTGTCTTAATCAAGTCTCCAAATATATAGCATTTTCCCCCCAAATATACAGCATTACCAGTAATAGTATACCCCGATATTACTTGCCTTCTGATAAAGGTAAGCAACATCACCTAGGTAATATTCTTCCTAAAATGTTTAAATTGATATAACTATGAAAAAATAATCAAATGAATATTGAATGTGGGTTACTACAAAGAACACTTGGTGTGGGCCAGAAAGAACACACTGGTCAGGAAAAGTGTTTATTGATTAGATATTTTATTCTTAATGTCCTGTCCCATTCACATTTAGAGTCAGAATGCAAATATAATGAATAAAATTCTAACTCGGTGAAGTATCTTATATCAAAAATTCAAGTTCAACAACAATACTTCCTCCATCCCTACAGAACTCATGATCCTTTCAGCATTCCTATTTGGCACATAAAACAGGCTAAGAATAATACAAAGGCATAACAATTACTCATTTTAAAGTTTCAATTTATTTTTCTATTTTTATAATTTTTAAAATTCATTCTATGAATTTTTATTAAAAAATAAAATCTCATAATTCATTTTATATGAAATAATTTACCTTTGGTAAAAGTAAATATGAGTATGGTAGAATTTAAAAGTACGGATGGTATCAAACCTGGAGCTAAGTTTGGACTTTTCCTTAAATTCTCACTTCTTTGAGTTTTTTTTTTTTTATTATTTAAAGATTTTATTTATTTATTTGAGAGAGAGAGAATGAGAGAGAACACATGAGAGGGGATAAGGCCAGAGGGCAAAGCAGACTCCCTGCCGAGCAGGGAGCCTGATGCGGGACTCGATCCAGGGACTCCAGGATCATGACCTGAGCCGAAGGCAGTCGCTTAACCAACTGAGCCACCCAGGCGCCCTCTTTGAGTTTTTGATAATATAAATATATTTCTCCAATTTATGGACTATTTCCTTCAGTGTGTGGTAATACCTTCCTGTACTACATATCTTCTATCAGTTCAGAAGGCAATTAATGTCTATAATAGGTACATGAAAAAATTCCTCCCTCCAAAGCTATTCTGGCTACTTCTCCCAGTGTTTTCACAGGAGAAATGATCATATAACCATGAAATTATAAGTCATATTTTAAAAATCAGTATGTCCATAAAGAAGATTTCTTTCATGGAGCTTCTATCTCTGATAAAATAATTCATTACATGCAAAGGGTCTCAGTTAAAATTCTCTCACATTTTCTCATCTAATTGCCCATGAATTGTGCAATAGGTATCATTGTCATTTTACACATGAGAAATAACAATATCAGAGGCATTAAAAGACCTAACATCACATACTTAGGTGTAATGGGAGAGAACTGTTAAAAGCAAAATATTTAGAAGAATATGATCTCAAATTTTATTTTAAAATACCTTATATATTTTTTTAATAATGCTCACAAACCTGCAACTTGTCCTTTTAACTTTTTTTAAATATTTATTTATTTATTTTTGAGAGAGAGAGGAGCAGAGGGTGAGGGAGAGAGAATCTCAAGCAGACTCCCCCCTGAGCGCAGAGCCCAACTCGGGGCTCCATCCCACAACTCCGAGATCAGGACCTGAGCTGAAATCAAGAGTTGGAGGTTTAACTGACTGAGTCACCCAGGTGCCCCTGTCTTTTTAATTTTATAATGATTTTTGTATAACTTTTTAAATTAAAGGATAAAATTAACATCTGTCTACTTAAGTTGACTGAACCATCAAATTCATTTTATACCCACTTCATTTCACAGCCGCAATTACACTTTCTCAGCCTGCATCATCAAAACAGAGGCACAGCTAGGCTTTTTCAGCTTTATGGTTACATAACAGAAATATTCTACAAATGCATTTCCCCATTTATTCATTGGTTAAAAGAAAAAAAAGAGAGATCGAGAACTGTACTGACAAACATGAAGTGGTGTAAAACCAGAGTTTTATCCTAGATTAAAAAAAAAAAAGTTATATCTCAAGTTTTAGATCTCTGGAAGATGGAGAAAGCAAACATCTCTGCTCAAATCTACAGATGTACCTACTAGCATATCTCTTCAACGGCAGTGAGTGGTTTACCATCAAAGTGTCACAACTTTCTACTCCCAAATGTTGAAATGTAAAGAATGAAATAGCATCTCTGGTGATTTTTATCTTGGTCCAGAGAGCTAAATCCAAAACAGACACAGAGAAACAGAAACACCCATTGAAGTTTATATCCTATGCACATACTATGGTAACTAGGTACCAAAGAAACCATTTTTATGGTTCTACATAATAATATAGCATGGTCTTCTCACCCATAACTCAATTCTGTATTTTAAGACATCACAGAAACTTTCCTGAGCTCAGCCACCAGAGAACAGACACCTGTGCTATCTAGTAATGCTTCATAATGTCACAGTATCTCAAAATCTTAACTCAATTATCTTAGCCTGTGAAAGCAATAAGGATCATAAAAATGAAATTTTGATTATATTAACAGCCTTAAGTAAATAAAATGTTCTTAGACTAGTTTTTTAAAATATCACTTTCACCATTTTATAGTAATAAAACAAATGAATATCAAAAAATTACATATGAAAGAACAGTGGTAAAAATAATTTTCTAGGGGTGCCTGGGTGGCTCAGTCACTTGAGCATTGGACTCTTGATTTTGGGTCAGGTTGCAGTCTCTGGGTTGTGGGACTGACCCCAACCCCTCAGGCTCTGTGCTCAGCAGGGAGTCTGCTTCTCTCTCTTTCCCTCTCCCTTTGCCCTTCCCCACTCATGTGCACTCTCTCTCTAAAATAATAAATAAATAAATAAATAAATAAATAAATAAATAAATAAATCTTTAAAAAAAAACAATAATAATTTTCTATATGATTCACACCAAGTGTGTGTCACTCAATTTGCATGTTATTCAGAGGCCAATTATGGACTGTTATGATCATTGTCTTCTTTATGTATTAAAATAGCAAAACAAATGAAAAAGGAGGAAAGCAAAATTATTTTTGGTATTGCCAAAGATATTTTATTATAAACTGTTAGATACAGTTATCAAATCATTCCATGTATGATATGCTAAAACATCTTACTGGCCTCTTTATTTTCCTTGACCTTCAGATTATGCAGATAGGTGAGTCCCTACACAGCCAAGTCCTTCCCTGGGAATAAAGAGTGTTCCATATCACCCAGGCTGCTGTTCAGCCAAGGTAACAACTTTCTTATGAATTTATCATAAGGTTACCTCGATTATCTTATTCACTACTAGACTAATATAAAGAGACAAAAATATTTCCTAGAATTTATTGTATTTCTATTTGTACTGTAAATCATGAAGTTAACAGCAGAGATTTTATTCATTTTTTTATACTGCTTTAGGCACAGCACTGTCAAGAGACACCCAAATGTCCTCTATTAACCTCTTTTCACTAGAAGTCATTTTCATCCTAATTCTTTATTATAGATTTCTAATTTTGTTTACTATAATCTTTCCCATTATGCTTATTAATGGCCTCAATAGTGTGCAAATTCAAGTGAAATATGAGGGTAACTGTGTTATCTAGAAGACAACTTCAACTCATTCTTAAAGTTATGTCAGATTAACATTAAATCCCCATAGAACTACTTCTCAGCTAGTCCCAAGAATGAACAGAAAGTTTATAATAATCATGTTCTGAAGTTTCAGACCATGAACCTAATTCTCTTGGCTTAAAAATTTTCAGTTATAACATATAAAAAAAAAAAAAGGATACACTAAGGATGAGGAACAAGGGGTGTTTTGGTTAATAAAACAATACAAAGTTAAAGGAAAGAAGGAAAAGAGAGAGAGAAATGCCACGGATAAATTGTGACTGTAGGGAAGAGACTTAATTTCTGAACCTCAGTTTTACAACCTATACAATGGTTATAATGTCCTTGACAAGGGATTTATCGCATCCTTCCAACTCATGCATCTTGAGTCTTTTCTCTGGGGCTCTGCAGTATCCCTAAGTGAAATAGAACCACTTCATAGCTCTATTAGTTATGCAGGGGAAAATGTGGTTGATAGGAAGCATTTTTTCCTCTTCCTTTTCTTTTCTCTTTGGCAGTGCTGGAAGTGACAAAAGGAAATGACCAAATGTGAAGTTCTATGCAGGAAAGCAGTGGTGAAGTAGGAGGAATCACAGATATAATTTATATATGACATTTTTTCCCTTATACCAACTGATTATATTCAACTAAACAACAAATTGATAAATACCTTTGTTAAGTTCTTTTCTTACTTTTTACTTATAGAAACTAAGGTAGGCAATTCACCAAATACCAAATTAAAATAACTTAGAAGCTGGGAATAAAACACTGCCACCCTTGATGTCTCTTGGCAGGGCCAGTAAGTAAACTACAGCTCTTCTCTGCTTGGAACTGCCTATCAGGAGCTTGCCCAATGTTCTTGATCACTATCTTCTTCCATACCTACTTATTAACAGAATCAAGTGTAGAAGAATTCAATAGAAATGTGAGTCTCCTTTTATTAACATAAAATTCAGTCCTTTCAAAAATATTTTATCCAATTAACTCCCCACAGACACAGTCTCTAATAATTTGGGGGCAAATGAATGATATTTCATGGTTTTCATTGATATAAAATATGTCTTCTAATTAATAACAGTAAAGAGAGAAAATTAAGATAAAGGAAAATCATCTCCAAATATAGAAAGCCCCCAAACAAAGAAAGAGAATTCAAATTTTAGTCAGTCCTTGAGTGGCCTGGGGAGCATTCATTTCCAGAAAAGTGTCTTCTGAAATCATTTCTTCAGATAAATCTTATATATTCCTACTAGAAATAGTTAAGACACTAGTTACTTGTGATTGTTTTTCTCTTCTAACTAGAAGAAAAAATGAAACCAAACTCTCAATTCAGAACCGAACAGTGGAATAATAGTATTCCAAAAGTGGAGTGAAGGCTCTACTTTTATGCTATAATGCCATATTTCATATTTACTAGAGAACTGGTGAAAATTGATATAGTAAACAGGGCTCCCTTGTCCTTATCTGCCGAAGCAGTGTAACTCCAAAGATAATAACTCCCTATAAACTTAAATTACTTAGTATTTCTGAGCCACATAAACAAAATAAAATAGGGACAGCAATGCCGGTCTCACAAGAGGATCATGGAGAGTGGATGGTATGTGTATAAGAAGCAAATGGCAGGTGAGAACGTACAATAACCTACAGATATCTGTTATTATTCATGGTATTATGTAACTATTGGTGTTTTTAGGCAAAATAAATGTTCATGGACTCTGTAAAAGCAAAGCAGAATTTTACTATAAATAACTTTAGTTTATTGTGTTATATTTTAGAGGAGATCCAAAATTAAGTTAATCTATCCATGCATCACAATAACATTCCTGCATTATGTGGCAAAGCACTCTTTTCTTGTCTTCTCCATGTCCACTTAGGTGCCCTATTGTCATCTCAAGAGCTCCTTCACAGACTGTTTCTTCCATCTCTCAGTGTCAGCCCCTTCTCTGCCCCATCCTGCTCCATCTTTCTTCACTCACGTTGGGATCATCACAGGGAAAAATATATATATATTACTACTCTATTTGTGCACCTACTTTCTCAGTTCCAATTCTTCTTGCATGCTGATGAGGGAACAATCTCCCTAAAGCATAGTTCTTATTAACAATAGTAAATAAGCTGAATTATAAATGCACTAAACTAAAATAATAGTATGTATTTAAAAATATATTTTCAAGACAGGGATGATTAAATTAATCATGGTACATTTCTCCTCTTAAGTATGTATTAAAAATTAGTTTTAAAAAAAGCCAGTATGCATTATTACTGTGAGGAAAAATCTATCATGTATTGTTAATTTTTAACAAAGCAAATTGCTGAATAACATCTCTTATGTCACCCCATTTTGTAAAAGAGTAAATTATATACTTATTCATATGACAGATACTTGAAATATGTATATAAAAGCATATTACGTGAGACATAGTAATATATGTAAATATATTTAGGATTATGAATTCGTTCACCGTGATCCTATCTGTGGGATGAGATTAGGGACAATGGGGGAGGAGATTTTATTTACTCATTCATTTCTTTTACTAGAGATATCATGGGCATTTTGTTGAACTTTACTTTTTGTTGTTTTTTAATGATATTTTTTATGTATACTGTCAACAAATTATCGAGTGAGATTAAAGAAGTCAACAAAAATTCTGACTTATTGTTTTATCCAGCACTATATTGTTTGCTTTTTTAAGAAACAGAGAACATGCATTTCTTTAGTGATTTGAAAAATTTAAAAGCCCATGATGTTTTTAATTAAAAACATGGATTTAGGCAAGGTTACCTTTATTGGTAGATAAGGCCTTGAGTAGATTGTCTTCATTCTAGTAGGGAATTATTTAGACAAGTTGTCATTTATCACACCATCTCAAAGTTCTATTAAAATGGGCAACAGAACAATGCCTTGCAGTGTTGTTGCGAGTATAAGCTAATATAAGTGGATTATACATAAGAGGTTTAACAAGCTATGGGGGATCAAAAAGGGTTATGAGGGAAAAAAAAAAAATCCAGCCCAATATATTCTCTTTTCTTATAAATACTGTACAGCTAAATGAGAATTATAAGATAAGAATCAGAAAGTTTCTTTTTGTTGCTGGCCCTAGAAGTCTAATTTTTCTTCACCTAAAAGACTTCATCAGAAATCCTTTCCTCAGAAAAGTTGTTTCTTTCTTTCTTTTTTTTTTTTCTAATAGCTCAGTGGACTAGGCTTCCTTCACAGGTGGCAATTCCCATGCCTGTCACTAGAGGTGTCCGCATAGAACCCATGCTGCCATTTCAGAATGCTATGGTAAATGTTTGAATTACATACCTCTGAGGTTCCCTCCATGTGTAAGCTCCTGAGCTACAAAGTTCCTCTTTTTAGGAGCTTACAAAATCTCCCATTTCCTAACAGATTAATTATAAACACCCATCTAGTCACTTAATGATATGAAGGGTATATATACAGCCAAGAGCATACAATGGGGGAAACTGCCCTAGGGAGGAGTACATTAGCAGTGCTAAAAGAAGGAAAAAGTGACTGTAGTCCAGTGAGCAAAGGCCAGTATGGAAACCAGATAAGGCTAGAAAAGTTGGCAGAGGCCAAACCATGGAGGATATTATACAAAGAGCAAATGAACACCACAGAAGGCTTTTTAACTGGACTCTATGAAAGGATGATCAAATAACCAGTCAGGATATGTTAAGAGGTCATGCTAAGGTATCAGTTGTGGCTGTGGTACTAAGAACAGATTGAAAGGAGCCAACGAAAGTCAGTTCATGTCAATCCTTGACTCAGCCCTTCAGAGATTCTTCATCTCAAACAGAATAAAAGCTAAAGTCCTTAAAGTCTCAAGGCAAACCCTATGTAGTCATCTAAAATCCTGTCTGTGTACCTGCTGAACCTACAGTACTAGGGAAACACAGATGTCTGGGGCTCTTTTCCCTGGCTCTTAATCTCAAGAGAGAAAGACTGGACAGTAGGAGCCTAGTCAGCTGTAAGAAAAGTCCCACCTTCTTGAGGCAGGGCATGCAAATATTCAAGCACCCAGCTTATATTCAAGGATCTAATCATTGATTGACTGAATTCTCTGACCTTCACCTGAGCGTGAAGTATAAAATGACAGAGCTAAAAGTAAACCAAGGTCATTTTTTTTTCTGCTGCACTTAGTTTATGGCAATTCTTTGAGCTTGCATATAGAGACCATCAACAAAAGCATCTCCTCAGATAAAATAAGCTCATGATGACTTCAGGCATTTTCCACAAGACTAGGATGTACCAAATTTTTGAAGAGGAAGCAAGATGACAGTCTTTATTTCTTAAAATTTCATACCTACATTTCCAAGGCACTCTGGGGAAAAAAATGAAGCAGAACAAATGTCTTCACAACCACCAGTTGGGAAGCCGCATGTTATAACCAAAATGCCTAACAAAATTCAAAAAGCACTAAGTGATATGTACATCATACTAAACCCATTTCCACTGATGCTGCCCTCAATGAAATGAATATGTTTGTCTGTTTTTTTCTCTAAGAGTAAGATACTTCATTTCCTACAATCTGAAATGCTCGAGGTAGACATTGCAGATACATTTGAAAACAAACTTCTATGTTGTCAGAAAATCATGAAGATTGAAGGCTGCTTCCAGCACTGCTAGATTTAAAGTTAGGGCAGTATTTCCATTATAAACACCATTTTCCAAGAGTTTATAAGTCAGCTGTAAAAAAAAATCTGCTCCTGGATCAAGTTTTGTAGGTTTAAGAAAGGAGAAAAATATTGGAGTTCATTATGAAATAAAGAACATGTTAAACTCCATTGAAACATAAGTTTTAAGGCTTTTATGCCACAACTTAATTTTAATATATAACAGAAGAAAAATAATGACCAGAAATTTATGAAATGAAAACCCCTTTTCATCTATTCTAAATGCATGCTGGAAAATAGCTTCAAGTAAGTAACTGTCATTCCAGAGTGGATTTTACTCCTAGTTAGACTGGATTTGCTCTTGTTACCATGGTTATAGGTAACTACAAATATGTATACTTACTGAGTTGTCAAATGACACTATACTTCAAAAATTACTCTGGAACAAAACCCAACATTTGTGAAGTACAAAGATAGAAATGAAACCGTTGTTCCTGGTAGCGTTTCCTTCTTTCTCACATATATCCATAAATTCACACAAACACTTACCCCCACCACACACACACATACACACAGGTACATATCTGTCAAGCACAAAGTCTTGTTGTTTTTGGTTGTTCAAGAATAAAGGAAAGTTAAATCCCAAAATAAATAGGGGAAATAAAAAACAAACAAAAAAAGGAAATGTAATACTTAAAGATTTTTTAAAAATCTACGTATGAAAAGGATGGACCAATTGTATCATAACCAATTTTTCTCAAAACAAGAAACATATATTCTCCACATGCGAGATCCTCTACCTGCTTGCTTAACAGAGTAGTCTTCCTCAGTGATCATAATAATGATTTGAACCACACATTTGATTTAAAATAACCACTTTCAGAATGAACTTGTCTCTCTCCAAACATTCAAATCTACAACTACTTACACAATTACCAATGAGAAAGATCCCTAGGAAGGCCAGCTTGTCACATCACATCTTATGTCCTGAGAAAGCAACATAACTATTGGCTCTCATCTTGGAATTTTCTTTGAGGCTCCCCATCTGGACCAACTTCCACCAAACCACACCTCTTCTTTCCATTTCCTTACCATACTTTTCAAGTTTCATCACAAGAGTCTCCCTTTCCAAACTCCAACACTTTAGTATTTGCATACAATGTTAAATGCAGTAACAGTCAACAGGTTTATGGCACTTGAAAAAAAAAAATTTAAGCCAGGCATGTCAGAGGAATACCGTTATATGCTAGGGAAACATGTAAGAAAGAAACTTTTAAAAAATACTGGTGCCTAGTAAGAGATGTCCTTGAAGGGGTAATAGATCTCACAAAGGACTCAGCTTCTTTCTTTGGAAGAAAAAGAATTCTGAAGGATGATAATAAAATAAAAGGTATGTTAAAGTCAAATACTGGGGAAAAAAGGGGGAGAATCTAATTATAAAAGGGTCAGTGGGATCTGCCTGAAAGGAATATACTTGACCACTTGATTTGGGGGGAAATGTAGAACACTGCCAACCACACATACTTTAATAATGATTGATGGATTGATTAGATTAGATTCGGTTTTATTTTGAAATGGCCTTTGGTTTGTATCTTTTTAAATATAACAGACTTACTTCCAAATTAAAGAAAATCAGGTAAGAGTGTGAATAGTTATAGTTATGGATTAGAGAACTTCATAGTCACTACTTTAAAAAAAAAAAAAAGATTACTGTTCACTGTTCATGATGCCAATAGGAGGAAACATTAGTTCTGCACCTTGGAAATCTTCTTTATACTTTGGAAAGACTATAAGCCATTTAAGCACTTTGGTGAAAATATTTTTCTCCTTGTCTGTGTAGATTCGGTATTACCTTCCAAAATAGCTTAGCTTCCCAATTACACTTGACTGGCTGTGCCTTTGTTCGCTTTCTCAGGCATGTCTCATAAGCAATCGAGAAACATAGTTTACTCTAAAGTCATGCATTTTTTTTTCTCTTTTCCTTTATCTGTGAAAAAGAAAATCATTCTCAGATCTAACTCCTGCCTTCTTTAACCTTCAGCATTTTTTAAGTTCTAAAATTTTGGTATTCAGTATTTAAAAAAAAAAAAAAACACCTTTTTATAAAGGTTAGGAGAAGAATTGATTGCATTTTCAAGCTTTTTTCAACTATAATTACACAAGTCTGATAAAGTCTGAAATGGAGATTGATTTCTTCAATGTTTTAACACAGTCAAGCCTTTTTTTTTTAAGCACTGAAGGTACAGATGATTAAACCAGCAATATTAAACAAGATGTGAAGGGGTTGGAGATAAGGGAATTAGTTATGCATACATGATTCAAAGGGAGTTGTCTAATAGAAACTTTATATACAACTTGCTAAAAAGCCCTTTATCTAAGGATTCCCAAGTTTCAAACAACCTTTTACTGGATATTTTATAACCTATTGTTACATGGCTCTTCCTTTGAACCTAAATTATTATTTTCCTTTTTAATGATAACTAAACCTAAGTCTCTGAATAAAGAATATTTATTTTTAATTTGAGAAATATTTCTTAATTAAAACAATTGTCTATTGATCATTTTGCCATTCTGGAAGTTTAATTTTTAGGAACGTAGCGATGGTGTTTGCCAACCTAATTAACATTGGATCAACCCCAGTCTGGGAATATGGTCCAAGCACACGCACAAAGAAATAATTAGATAATCCTGTTTAGAAGACTCATTAAAAAAAAAAAAGCAACAAGATATTCTACAACTCAGGTATGTCCCTCACCATTGTGATCAAGTTAAAGAATAAAGAAAAAGAAAAGGAGTATAGGACTCTTAATATTGCTTATACAGTAAAAATGGTTATTTGTGTAATGCTACACAAAGTGCTTTGACCTCACTGAGTAAGCAATTAAAATATTACATTCAGCTTTTTAGGACAAAATTTTAGTTACATCAGGCCCCAAACCATTTATTTTCTTAAAAAAATGAAGATGTAACTTAAAGTATCTCTAAGATGTTTCTCAGTTTTATTAGATAGAAACTACACAATGTTTTACATATTGATAGAATATATATTTAAAACTTGAATTTTCCTTATGTGCATATTTACGTGGATTTCTTCATTTCTAACCAATCACAAGACCAATACATTGCTCAGTGTAGCTTGGATGCTCAATGACTATTGTTATAAGGCAAAACCTAAGGTATTTTCACATGAATTTCAGGCATAAAAAAATCAGTAATAATCAAAGAATAAGAGAGAGGGTTTTGTGTGTGTGTTTTCTTTTCCCCACCTGAGTGAGCTTACCTTAAGGTTAATGCCAAATGGCATTCTCACATCTATAAACAGGAACAGAAAATAGTCTCTGCTACCAAGAGCATGTTATGAGGTAAGGTCATCCCAGAGCTGAGGAATCTAAGCCTTTTCAGATGACCATGGGGCTCCAGGAAGCTTGCTCACCCAGGAAAGCCATGCTCAGGTAGGTAAAAACTGTTTTTTTACTGCCTGACTCGCCATTCAACTGATAGAAAATGAGAGCAATATCTGTCAGGAAGAGAAACAAATGTTCACATAAGAGAGAAAAATACTGAGAAAAGAGAGAAGTTCAGTGGACAAATTCTGGAATCAAGTACAACAGCCACAAAAGCCTCACAGGAAGACAGCAGATTTCAACCAATGCATACAGATTTTCAGGAATGATTTCTTTTGCTGAAAAGAAAACAGGAAATTAGAAAGAAAAAGTCTCACGTGGGTGAAATGTAGAGCCAGCTGTTTGAAAAATTTAAAGTAGGAGTCCTTGTGAGAAAAACCGATATAAAATAAGTGACATATATCTTCCTAAAGATTAGGAAAAACTCAAGCAGCTATTAAGAAAATGGGTGAAATAATAATGACCTTAAAAGTAAGAAGTTTATACCAAGAGCTAGAATGAACCCATTTGCTACAAACAAACAAACAAAAAACCCACTACTAGGTGAGATGGCATCATAAGTAAATAGTAAATATTGTGGCTCTGAGGTTAATATGCTAGAAAATCATAAATTGCAAATGCTTCTATATAATGTGTTCAACTTAAAACCATAGGAGATCAGCATAAAGAATAAAAGGGAAGGAGACATAACTTTTAATGACATCAGTTTACTCATGAGCCGTCTTATGGAAATGTTTTTGTTTCCCAGTCAGTGACTTTCAAGAGGTCCCAAGGGAAATATACCTTTCTTTCCCACTGGGATAGCTTTGCCATTTTTGGTGACAACTAGTTTTTGAAAATGAAGAATAGATTATGAATCATAAGCACAGTCTTAGAAAATGCTTTGAAAACTCAATAGTTATAATGATCAGTTTAAAATCTCTAAAAACAAACTGTGTGACAAGTTTGGAAGCTGAGTCAAAAAAAACAAAAAAAAAACAAACAAAAAAAAGCAGCTAATAAAAATATTTCCAAATGATGAAGTCATTTGTCAGGAATCAATTCTAGAATAGCTGAGGATAGTATGTGGCCCACACTGGTGTATATCCTTGGGAGAAAATACGGTGAATATTAATTCCAGAAACTAAACAAAACAAAAAAGTTCTTAACTAGATGTCTCTGAAAAAAATATTAGCAAGAACACTTGCTATATATAAAATAGTCCTTGATGTAACAAATTGTTCTGAATGCCTTTTGTTTTAACTTTGAAAAATTTAGAATTAATTTTCAGCAAAAAATATTCCGCAAAGAGCTAGTTAAATTTTAGAGTGTTCCATTCTAAAAAAATCTGTGAAAGTAAAAATAATCATACTTGACACAATGTATTTGAATAAGTTCCTTTCTTATTAAAAAAATTAGCTATTGCTGGGGCGCCTGGGTGGCTCAGTCGGTTAAGCATCTGCCTTTGGCTCAGGTCATGATCCCAGGGTCTTGGGATCGAGCCCCACATCAGGCTTCTTGCTCAGCAGGGAGTCTGCTTCTCCCTCTCCCACTCCCCCTGCTTGTGTTCCCTCTCTCGTTGTGTCTCTCTCTGTCAAATAAATAAATAAAATCTTTTAAAAAAAAATTAGCTATTGCCTTTTAAATTCAAAAATTATCAAAATACAGACACTAAGTTTTTACTACTATTAGAAAATCCTAGATGATTATTTTCTTTCCTCTGGTGATACTAATATTCATCCTCTAGCTGCACTGCCATAAACGGTAGCAACTGATCAAAGACAGCTGTTTCAAATTTAATTTATGGTCACAGGCCGGGTGAGCACAGAGTGCGGCCGGAGCCAGGGGAGACAGGAGTGATTGACTGCTTTTCTCTGGGGGCGCACTGAGAAGTGGGGCCCCGAGTTCTCGGCTCCTCCGGGGCAGAGACTGAGAGGCCGCCATTTTCACTCTTGTCCTCCAAAGCTGTACGGAAAGCTTGCAGGGAACAAAAGCTCCTAAGAGCAAACCCGAGCAGATTACTTAGCCCAGACCCACAAGGGCGGGGCAATTCCGCCTCCGGCAAAGACATTTGGGAACCACGACAACAGGCCCCTCCCCCAGAAGATCAGCGAGAACAGCCAGCCAAGACCAAGTTTACTGATCAATGAGAATGACAGAACTCCAGAGCTGGGGGACTACTGCAGATAGAATTCATGGCTTTTTCCCCATGATTCTTTAGTCTTTCAAAGTCAATTTTTTAGATTTTCTTTATTTTTTCTTTTTCTATTTTTTTTGAATTTTTCTTTTTCCCTTTTCAACCA
Source organism: Halichoerus grypus (assembly GCF_964656455.1). Taxonomy (NCBI): domain Eukaryota; kingdom Metazoa; phylum Chordata; class Mammalia; order Carnivora; family Phocidae; genus Halichoerus; species Halichoerus grypus. Next base: position 90,528,271 of record NC_135712.1, read on the forward strand.
ACATCTTATCGATCCCTTTTTTAAAATTTTTTTAAAATTTTCATTTTTAGAGTCATATTCTATCCCTTCATTATAGTTAACCTTATTTTTTGTATATATATAACTTCTTTCTTTAAAATTTTGGGATACAGTTTCTTCTAACAAACCAAAATATACCCTAAATCTCTAGTGTATGGCTCTGTTCTAGTCTCCTGCCTGATCGCATTCTCTCCCTTTTTTTTTTTATCCTCTTCTTTCTTTTTTCAACCAACTTCTTATCTTATCAATTCCTTTTATAAAATCTTTTATAATTTTCATCTTTACAGTCATATTCCATCCTTTCACCATATTTACCCTTATTTTTGTACATATATAAGTTTTTCTTTCTTTAAAATTTTGGGAGGCAGTTTCTTCTAACAGACCAAAATACACACAAAATCTAGTGTGTGGCTCTGAACTATTCACCAGCCTGATCATATTCTTTTTTTTTTTCCTTTCCCTTTCTTTTCCCCCCAGTTTCAGGTCTCTTCTGATTTGTTTAGTGTATATTTTTCTGGGGTCGTTGTTACCCTTTTAGCATTTTGTTCTCTCATTCATCTATTCTCCTCTGGACAAAATGACAAGATGGAAAAACTCACCTCAAAAAAAAAAAAAAAAAAGAAAAAGAGGCAGTACCAACTGCCAGGGACCTAATCAATACGGACATTAGTAAAATGTTGGAACTAGAGTTCAGAATGACGATTATAAAAATACTAGCTTGAAAAAAGCATGGAAGATACTAGAGAATCCCTTTCTGGAGAAATAAAAGAACTAAAAACCAAGTTAAAATCACAAAGACTATTCATGAGGTGCAATCAAAAATGGAGGCTCTAACTGCTAGGATAAATGAGGCAGAAGAGAGAATTAGTGATAGAGAAGAACAAATGATGGAGAATAAAGAAGCTGAGAAAAAGAGAGATAAACAACTACTGGATCACGAGGGCAGAATTCAAGAGATAAGGGATACCATAAGATGAAACAGTATTAGAATAATTGGGATCCCAGAAGAAGAAAGAGAGAGGGGCAGAAGTTGTATTGGAGCAAATTATAGCAGAGAACTTCCCTAATTTGGGGATGGAAACAGACATCAAAATCCAGGAGGCACAAAGAACCCCCCTCAAAATCAATAAAAATAGATCAACACCCTGACATCTAATAGTAAAACTCAAAAGTCTCAGAGACAAAGAGAAAATCCTGAAAAGAGGACAAGAGGTCTATAACCTACAATGGTAGAAACATTAGATTGGCAACAGACCTATCCACAGAGACCTGGCAGGCCAGAAAGGATTGGCATGATATATTCAGAACACTAAATGAGAAAAATATGCAGCCAAGAATACTATATCCAGCTAGGCTGTCATTAAAAATAGAAGGAGAGATAAAAAGCTTCCAGGACAAACAAAAATTAAAAGAATTTGCAAACACCAAACTAGCCCTACAAGAAATATTGAAAGGGGTCCTCTAAGCAAAGAGAGAGCCTAAAAGTAACATAGACCAGAAAGGAATACAGATAATATACAGTAACAGTCACCTTACAGGCAGTACAATGGCACTAAATTCATATCTTTCAATAGTTATGCTGAATGTAAATGGGCTAAATGCCCCAATCAAAAGACACAGGGTATCAGATTGGATAAAAAAACAAGACCCATCGATATGCTGTCTGCAAGAGACTCATTTTAGACCCAAAGACACCTCCAGATTGAAAGTGAGGGGGTGGAAAACAATTTACCATGCTAATGGACACCAAAAGAAAGCTGGGGTGGCAATCCTTATATCAGACAAATTAGAGTTTAAACCGAAGAGTATAATAAGAGATGAGGAAGGACACTATATCCTACTTAAAGGGTCTATCCAACAAGAAGATCTAACAATTGTAAATATCTATGCCCCTAACATGGGAGCAACCAATTATATAAGCCAATTAATAAAAAAATCAAAGACACACATAGACAAATTAGACAATCTGGAAGAAACGGATGCATTCCTAGAGAATTATAAATCACCAAAATTGAACCAGGAAGAAATAGAAAACCTGAATAGACCTATAACCAGTAAGGAAATTGAAGCAGTAATCAAAAATCTCCCAACAAACAAGAGCCCAGGGCCAGATGGCTTCCCAGGAGAATTCTACCAAACATTTAAAGAAGAATTAATACCTATACTTCTGAAACTGTTCCAAAAAATAGAAATGGAAGGAAAACTTCCAAACTTGTCTAATGAGGCCAGCATCACCTTGATCCCAAAACCAGAAAAAGACCCCATGAAAAAGGAGAATTACAGACCATATCCCTGATGAACAGGGATGCAAAAATTCTCACCAAAATACTAACCAATAGGATCCAACAGTACATTAAAAGGATTATTCACCACGACCAAGTGGGATTTATTCCTGGGCTGCAAGGTTGATTCAACATCCGTAAGTCAATCAATGTGATACAATACATTAATAAAAGAAAGAACAAGAACCATATGATCCTCTCAATAGATGCAGAAAAAGCATTTGACAAAGTACAGCATCCTTTCTTGATTAAAACTCTCCAGAGTGTAGGGATAGAGGGTACATACCTCAATATCATAAAAGCCATCAATGAAAAACCCACAGTGAATATCATTCTCAATGGGGAAAAACTGAGAGCTTTTCCCCCAAGGTCAGGAACATGGCAGGGATGTCCACTATCCCACTGTTATTCAACATAGTATTAGAAGTCCTAGCCTCAGCAATCAGACAACAAAAAAAAATAAAAGGCATCCGAATTGGCAAAGAAGTTAAACTCTCACTCTTTGCAGATGATATGATACTTTATGTGGAAAACCCAAAAGACTCCACCCCAAAACTGCTAGAACTCATACAGGAATTCAGTAAAGTGACAAGATATAAAATCAATCCACAGAAATCAGTGGCATTTCTATACACTAACAACAAATAGAAGAAAGAGAAATTAAGGAGTTGATCCCATTTACAATTGCATCCAAAATCATAAGATACCTAGGAATAAATCTAAACAAGGAGGCAAAGAATCTGTACTCAGAAAACTATAGAATACTCATGAAAGAAATTGAGGGAAGACACAAAGAAATGGAAAAACATTCCATGCTCATGGATTGGAAGAACAAATATTGTGAAGATGTCAATGCTACCTAGAGCAATCTACACATTTAATGCAATCCCTATCAAAATACCATCAACTTTTTTTCACAGAACTGGAACAAATAATCCTAAAATGTGTATGGAACCAGAAAAGACCCTGAATAGCCAGAGGAATGTTGAAAAAGCAAAGCAAAGCTGGTGACATCACAATTCCAGACTTCAAGCTCTATTACAAAGCTGTCATCGTCAAGACAGTATGGTACTGGCACAAAAACAGACACATAGATCAATGGAACAGAATAGAGAGCCCAGAAATGGACCCTCAACTCTATAGTCAACTAATCTTCGACAAAGCAGGAAAGAATGTCCAATGGAAAAAAGACAGTCTGTTCAACAAATGGTGTTGGGAAAATTGGACAGCCACATGCAGAAGAATGAAACTGGACCATTTCCTTATACCACACACAAAAATAGACTCAAAATGGATGAAAGACCTAAATGTGAGACAGGAATCCATCAAAATCCTAGAGGAGAACACAGGCAGCAACCTCTTCGACCTCAGCCGCAGCAACTTCTTCCTAGAAACACTGCCAAAGGCAAGGGAAGCAAGGGCAAAAATGAACTACTGGGACTTCATCAAGATAAAAAGCTTTTGCACAACAAAGGAAACAGTCAGCAAAACCAAAAGACAACTGACAGAATGGGAGAAGATATTTGCAAATGACATATCAGATAAAGGGCTAGTATCCAAAGTCTATAAAGATCTTATCAAACTCAACACCCGAAGAACAAATGATCCAATCAAGAAATGGGCAGAAGACATAGACACATTTCTCCAAAGAAGACATCCAAATGGCCAACAGACACGTGAGAAAGTGCTCAACATCACTTGGCATCAGGGAAATCTAAATCAAAACCTCAATGAGATACCATCTCATACCAGTCAGAATGGCTAAAATTAACAAGTCAGGAAATGACATATGTTGGCAAGGATGTGGAGAAAGGGGAACCCTCCTACACTGTTGGTGGGAATGCAAGCTGGTGCAGCCACTCTGGAAAACAGTATGGAGATTCCTTAAGAAGTTGATAATAGAGCTTCCCTATGACCCAGCAGTTGCACTCCTGGGTATTTACCCCAAAGATACAAATGTAGTGACCCGAAGGGGTACATGCCCCTCCAATGTTTATAGCAGCAATGTCTACAATAGCCAAACTATGGGAGGAGCCAAGACATCCATCAACAGATGAATGGATAAAGACGTGGTATATATATACAATGGAATATTATGCAGCCATCAAAAAAAAACAAAAAATGAAATCTTGCCATTTGCAAGGAGGTGGATGGAACTAGAGGGTATTGTGCTAAGTGAAATAAGTCAATCAGAGAAAGACAAGTATCATATGATCTCACTGATACAAGGACTTTAAGAAACAAGACAGAGGAGCATAGGGGAAGGGAGGAAAAAATGAAACAAGATGAAACCAGAGAGGGAGACAAATCATAAGAGACTCTTGATCTCAGGAAACAAACTGAGGGTTGCTGGAGCAGTGGAGGATGGGAGAGGCGGGGTGGCTGGGTGATGGACATTGGGGAGGGTATGTGCTATGGTGAGTGCTGTGAATTGTATAAGACTGATGAATCACAGACCTGTACCTCTGAAACAAATAATACATTATATGTTAAAAAAAAAAAAGAAGAAGAAGAAGATAGTAGGAAGGGAAAAATGAAGGGTGGGAAATCGGAGGGGAGGATGATGAGAGACTATAGACTCTGAGAAACAAACTGAGGGTTCTAGAGGGGAGGGGGTTGGGGGATGGGTTAGCCTGGTGATGGGTATTAAGGAGGGCACGTACTGCATGGAGCACTGGGTGTTATATGCAAACAATGAATCATGGAACACTACATCAAAAACTAATGATGTAATGTATGGTGACTAACATAATAAAATAAAATTTAAAAAATTAATTTATATCAATAAAAATTAAATACAATTAAATAGTTTCTTAGTTACATTAGCCATGTCTTGAGTGTTTGATAGCCACATGTAGCTAGTGGCTACCATATCAGTCAGAATAGATATAAACTATTCCTATGGCTGCAGAAAGTTCTATTAGCACTAATCTACAGGCTATAAACAGAGATGAGACTTCATACATTTGAATGTATTGGTGATATAAATGCTAATATAAATTCAATTACCAAAGCTATATTTTTAGCTACAAGAAAAATTAAATCACGCTAAATTTCAGATGTTTCTATCATCTTTTATATTATAACCAAGTCATAGTCCCAACAGGTTTATTTTAATTTTGTACTGAGTTTTCAAACTAGTAACTCTGGTAAAAGTCATTTGATTTTTATCTATGGACCTCTTAAAAATACTTCTTTTTATTACATTAAACATTCTAAGATTTTCTAGGCAGATTTCAGTGACTAGGTCAGGCAAGTTGAATGAATACTACTTGATTGCCTTATTATTTAGTTAGTTAATAATTTCTTTTAATATTTCATCAATAACTAAAATACAAATTTGTTAGCTAATTCATAAACAGTGCATAACAAGTTATGCACATAAAAAATTAACAAATGGTTCATGATCTGTAGCTTGAAACAAACATATTATTTTGTGTCTTCTCAAAGAGAGAAGGGAGAGACCAAGATTTTCCCCAAGCATACCACACCCACCTGGAAATATTACTTGGGAGAAGATGAAGAAGCGTGAGTTAATGTACACATATCTCCATTTAACCCGTTTTACTGAAACCTATAAAGAAATCCAAATTTTTTATTCAACTGCAATTTGAGCAAAAGTAACAGGGTGGCACTATAGGTAGTATGTATATCTGAGGAAGGGTGTGGGTTGGGGCAGGAGGGTGGGCATGGAGGCATAGTCTTTCCAATATCCGCAATCACAAAAATCTTGGCCACCATTTTAGAAAGTGGTTCACATTAGCTTATCTCCAAAACCCATAATAAGAGTATTTTTCCTAAACTACATAATGACATTCTTTTACCCAAATCCTTTACCATTCTAGTTCATCTGTCTATTTTTCTACAAAATTTAAAAAAAAGGGGGGGGAGTGGCACTTTTAACAGTGGTATTCCCAGTCCCCTGATGACTCAAACTCTATCTGCTAAATGCTGTGTAAACATAATAGAACAAATCCAGAAACAGTTGATGACTGCCTAATTAGTATCAGGCAAATGGTAAGTGGGTGAGTTAAGAATATTTGACTCACCCATTCTCTACATCTGTCTGACCAAATTGACATAGATAAAATCTCTGACAGTTGCTGTAGAGTTCAAGAAGATTCTCACTGGAATATATTGACCATAGTGTCCTCATAAGCCTTTTATAAAACTATATTGAAGCCCCCAGAAAAAAAATACAAATAGAGTGAATAGAATATAAAAGAGAATTATAAACCTTATCATCTTCTTGGTTAAGAACAATCAGACAACTTGTGAGTTATAAATTAGTCTTGGAAACATGACCATTGGTTACTTAATACTCTCTATGTTCTGTTATAATTAATTAAATTAATTAACCAACTGATCTGAAATATCTTCTGTTTGTTCTTACTGCATTTGGTAGCTGTGTTGCATTCATATTTTTTTTAAAGTATTACACAGCACGTCTAGCTGATTTAAATTATTCCCTATGAAAGTAAGACATACCAATATTACACCACAGCTGATTTATTTAAATTGGTATTCCAAGTCTTCTTAAATATAAAGAAGAAAATGTATCCTTAATTCATTGTAAGACTTGGGAGCAGGCATCTGCAAAAGTTTAGCTTATTGTAAACAAGGAAAAACAACAACAGTAGCATGACAAGAAAACATTAAAGATGGTATTTAAACTAATGCAACAAATGAAACAAGCTCATGCTACCTTAAATCCATGCATGAACTGAAATCTTCAACTCATCCTCCTCACTAGAATTCTTGGGGAGTCAGCGAAATAGGCAGAAGAAAATGCAGACAGACATTAACCCTTTTATCCATTGCAATTCACTTTGTTCCTATGAAGAATGTGAAAACGTGAAATCTGAAAATGACTCTGGAGGTCATGGAGCCTAAACCCTCATTTCACACAAGTGAAAACTGAGGCCCAAAGAGGTGTGACTTGCTCAAGGTCACACAGCAATGCAAGGACAGAACCAGAACAGGATACCATGCATCTCCAGTGTTCCTTCCACAGCTGATATGCAGGCAGAAAGCTAGAGGGCTGGTTCTCCCATACAGAAAGAACGAAAGAAAAGAAAGAAAGGAAGAAAGGAAGAAAGAAAAAAGAAAGCTAATAATGTTCCTTATTGCCAAATCTTTGATGCCTTTTAAATAGATATCAATGGGACTTCAGGAAAATTCAAATATTTATAAGATTTTTTAAATTACTGATCAACTTCTTGTCAGATGACATAATTGTAAAAGCCTATCAACTATTTTTTTCCAAGCACCAGTCTCTTGCAACATCAATCTAACCAAAGACAACTGCCAAATTAATCTTCCTAAAACAGTTTTAATCATGTCATTCTCTTATGCACAAACATCTGGTTGTTCCCCTTTGCTTACCAAATTAAATGTAAAATCCTAACACTGGCATTCAAAGTCCTTCACAAAAGTCCCAATCAATCTTTCCTTCCTGATACTCATGACTTCTTTCCCAACCCAACTCCAGCCATGTGACAGTCACACCTTTGTTCTTTTCCACCTCTATGCCTCCTTGTGCCCATGCTGTTCTCTCTTCTTGACACACGTTCTCTCCTTCCATATCTATCTGCCACAAGTCTGCATTATATCAGGTCACCTTAAATCCTATCATTTTCCGATTGTCCACTCTCTAAAACTCATGGAAAACACATTCATGATGAGATATCATCCCTCCCTCCTTTTAACCCTCGAGACTCTGCTTTTTTGTCTTTTGCGAAAATTATCACACTCCTTTCCATTTACATTATATATGTAACCTGTCCTAACCTCCTTTCCCAAACTTTCCTAAGCTCCTTGAGGACACAGTCATTAGGCATCCCTGCTGCCAACATCAACTCAGTATTGTTGACTTCCATGCTAAAGCATTTTAAGGACAGAAGACACAAGAAACATTTAACTTTCATGAAGGTTAACCTTCACTGAGGTTTTATGTGGGAGTCATGTTAGAGGCAGGCCACCAACATGGACATGGCTAACAAGGTGGACTGTGAGTAATAAATGTCATAGGTTGCTATGGAATAGTAATGAGACAAGATGCTGGCATTTTTGGTTTCAGGAATAGTCAGAGTCTGGTTCTTCCTTTAGCTTAGCTTCCCTGGGACTCAACCCTCCCTTGGGTGTAGAATGCAGTTAGAAGCTCTTTTAACTCTTTCAGCATAATCAGTGCACTGATCAGTAGAAGTCATTTGTTCAATGACCTGGAAGGCAGCGTGCAGCTCCCCTAAGGCTTGCATCTGTTATTGGGCAGGAAATATGGCAACTTGCTGTGTTTACTAATTGGGTCAGTTAGTGAATCTATTCTTTTTTATTTTTCCGAAATTCCCTAAGTCAGTCATTTTCCTATTTAAATCATAATATGAAAAGTGATCAGCATGATCGCTCCAACTTTTGTTTCCCTAAAATTTCAAAATGAGTTTGATATTTTAACCTCTCTTTTTCCTGGGACTATTTCTCTTCTCCCAGCAGGTCAGCCTCAAAAAGAAATTGGCACGTTCTATCATGCTCTGATCTTGCCAGATGTTCTTGCCATTGCTTTAGATAATTTTCTACTTGATGTCCCACATTCTGCATTCTCAGTCTTTCTCTGAGGTTTATGTGGTTTTAATGATCTAGGTGTAGAGTCTCAGGTAAAAGCCTCACCAGTCCCATCTGTACTTCTCACAGCAAGGTATGTGGCTTCGCTGCTTTCAAGTTCTTTGGATCCATTCCACTCCCATGCAAATAAACATAGCACTTGATGGGAACAGTTAAATAGCTGGAAAAACAGACTGAGTCTGTGCAATTGGCCTTATATACATTCTTCAATCTTGGCTTGTCAATGAGAATTATACTTACACAGTCTATGGCAGTGGGTGGCCTTTTTCTGAGAATAGTATTATGTACCCTATTCATTTTTCTTTTGGAAATCTAGAGCTATGCACAGCTCAAAAATGACAGTAATAGACTGGGGCGCCTGGGTGGCTCAGATGGTTAAGCGTCTGCCTTCGGCTCAGGTCATGATCTCAGGGTCCTGGGATCGAGCCCCACATCGGGCTCCCTGCTTGGCGGGGAGCCTGCTTCTCCCTCTCCCTCTACTGTTCCCCCTGCTTGTGCTCTCTCACTCTGTCAAATAAATAAATAAAAAATCTTAAAAAAAATGACAGTAATAGAGAAATTTTAGTGCAGAGAATGCATCATCTTTTTTCTACTCTTTGATAAGAACTGAATGTAGGATTATTTTTCAGAGCATTTGTGTTTGTGTATGTGTGTATTGATGAAATTAATATTTTATTTGAACACACTACAAAGGCATAAATAGCTTTTTTTAAATTTGCAAATTGATAAGAAGAAATAAAAGGATGGTAAATTCATTCACATGATCAATTTCTGCTGAAATTTTCACAAGCTCATCTATCCCTCGAGTAGATCTGGAAATATGATTGATTAACAGCATCACCTTCCTCTGAGCCATATAGTCTCCAATCTGCCCTCAACTTTGTTGGTGTCTCCTGGCTCACTGTGCACCCCTCTGTTTTTGCAATCAGTTTCCAATTCTGCTAATTCTGCTTTGAAATGTCTCTCAAATCCATCATCTTTTTGTTTCCACTGTCAACCACTCTTCATATGAACTATAGGGCCATTACCTCCTATCTAGTTTTCTTTCCTAAAATCTAATTAGTTTTCCACCCTTCCTATTCCTTGCCCACCATCCTCTGAAACTACATTTCTCATTATCAGAATCCCTTACATGCATGTGCATGCACGCACACCCACACAATTATTAATGCATACTGGTTGATAGTAAAACCACACATCTTGGCCTTCTAATATTTCACTAAACTGATATCTTATGACAATTTAATATTTTCTGTGATCCAAGTAATGAGACACTTACTGTACCCAGGCTTTGCTAACTGCTCTGCCTTTCCTTTGCTTGGACGAAAGCCTTTACGCCTCTACCTGCTGAGAACCCACCAGTCCTTCAAAGCTGATCCAAAATATTACCTCTTTTAAGGAAATTTTCTGATTCACACTCAACGAGTTCCAGCATTTTTATTAAGATGTATAACATTTCATCCCCCTAATGACCTCTCTAGTCTTATAGTATACACATTTGATTATTTATAATTTGCCTTCATACTAGATGTTAAGTACTTACGTTCAGTGGGTCTATGTCTGGGTCTGTGTGTGTTATTAATGCTCACAGATTGGATTTATATTCCAATATGTGCCATGAAGCATGCCACACAGTAAATGCTCTGAAAATACATGTTGAATTCAATCAACATGTATTTTCTGAGTTGCTAGTGTTCTGAAAAATTATGTTCATTTGTCTAGTCATTAATACAAATCTACATAAATTATGCACCTGTCTGTTCTCAGTAATTTACATTTCGCTAGATGATTTTGCTTTCTTTCCAGTTGACAGTTTGTGATTTGGTGTCTATGCATGTCTTCCTTCTCATTTTCAAGCTTGCCCCAATCAAAGGTAGGTTACAAAGTTATGACTCTTTCCTCTGTCTCATTGCCACACATCCCTGTCACCTGTCTCTCTCTTGTTCTGACATACTTATCTTTCCCTCAAGTTCTATTTTTAAAAGATAATGCAGTAAAATAAATACACATATGTGGCATTATTTTCAAGAGTTTACCTTAACCTGTCATATGAGAGATTAAAAATCAGTTCATTATTCCATCCTGTCCTTCCAATTGTTTTCTGGAACTTCCCCCCCTCCCTTTCTCTTTCTCCTTTGCCATGGACACTTTCCCTTTCTCAGACTCCATTTCTTTATTCTAATTTACTCTCTATGCTTTCCTCCCTTCTTGAGTCCTGGTGAAGAAGCTATGTTGGAGAAGACTGGTTAGGGGAAGTAAGGACAGTAAGTCAAGAAGGAAGGCACTGGGCCGTGAGACCTCCTACAGCCATCCTAGACTTCATCCTTTCCTCAGCCCTCCCAACAACCAGCCAATCCAGCCAATACCCCAATCCTATTAAGCTGCAAAAAAGCATCTCTTATCCTTCATTTCCTCCTTTCTACTTCCCAGCCATTGCCTTTAGTAAGGACCTCGGGGTCACTGACACACCATTGCAATTATCTACTTGTCTCTACTTTGATTTTTTATCCTTGGATTCTACCATTTATACTGTTGTTGGAGAGAATATTCTATAGTGCTCATCTGATCACGTCAAGTCTTTGCTTAAAAATTTTAATGACTTGCCATCACCTATATAAAACCTCCAAGCTCTTCAGACACAAGATCTGGGAGCTTCCCAGGGCTCCAGGCTTACTTCTCCGCTCTCTACCTAGCCAAGCCCCTCCCACCTCATCCCAGTGCATTCTCTTCATCAGTGGATAGCCACTTCCCCATGCTTCACAGTCCATTTCAAGCAAGATTATTGTGACAAAACCTTCCTTACCAGCTCCCTACAAGATAAAACTGACAATTCCCTCCTTTGGGCAGCCTCATACCATGCATTACCTTTGCCTCCTTCCCTCATAGCACCTCTATCATTTGTTGCACTTAGTGGCTAAGGGCACAGTCAATCAAGTTAAGCTACTTGGTTTTAAATCCTGGCTATGCCACTTTCTAGCTATGGAACGTGTACGATTTATATAACCTATCTCTGTCTCACATTTCTCATCAGCAAAATGAGGATATTAATAGTAATGATTTCATAGGGCTTTTGTGGGAATTAAGTAAGCTACTATATAAAACCCTTAAAACAATGGCTGGTCCTCAATAGGTATTGTATAATAGGTAGCTATTATAATAATTATTTTTATTTTCCTTCGCTTGCCCCTTATGGGTAAACACACCACATCTAGGTTGTTTTTGTCCTAGTGTCTAGCATAGTCTGTAGGACATATTAGACACTTAATAACCATTTTGTGAGAGAATGAACAAATGCATAAAAATAGGAATGAGAGAAAAACAGACCTTTTGTTTCCCCAAGTTACAACATGTCTCTTTTTCATTGTTCCCTTAAATGTGAAGGAACTGCAAGGGTACAAACACAAATGTTCATAGTGTTTTAGTTGAAAGTTTTAATCAAACTTTCCAACATGCACAGAGGGTTTCTGTTTTACTATCTCTAAGAATTATATGAACATCAATGGGTATGCAGCATAGGGGAAATGCCAGCGAAAAGGAAGCAGAACTGGCTGTGTAATTTGTGGGGCCCAGTGCCAGATGAAAACGTAGGATCCCTTGTTCAAAAATAATGAATTCAAGATGGCAACAGTGGAACATTTTAACTAAGTATGAAGCCATTCTCAGCACAGGGATCAGTATGACTGCACCGATCGCCCTCCCAAGAAGCCAGCCCTGCCAGGAATTTAACACTCTCTTCTCCATCAGCTATGCAATGTGTTTTGAGACATAGATCTAGTCTATGTTACTGCTGGATTCATCTCTTGTAACTGGATTTGTCTCTTGAGAGATTATACGTCTGTAATGCTCTTACTATCCCTCTCCACCCTGAACTGTCCAGAATCCAGCCTCTACTCTCCACTAGAAAAGTCAATGGCCTCTCCATTTATCTCAGTAATCTAAGCTGCGCATTACCTGTCATGCTCAAAATGCTCTTTCATTCATCAGCTATTGATTGGGCACCAACCATGTTTCACAAGCTCTGCCTATAGTCTTATACATACAATAATCTCATTCTCTTGTTGGCCCCATTTTATAATGTGACTTCTGGCTTTTCCTGGGAAAGCCAGTAGTTGCTGATATCTAATAAAAGAAGAACAGAACAAAATGACTCTCTGGATACATGCACATGTTGATGGTGATTTAAACCAACTAAAGGCTAAATCATAAGCACAGATGACTGGAAGAACTATTTCATGCTATATAGAAAATCCCTTAAACAAATCTAGTTAGACCTCTTTTTAGATCATCTAGTACTCAGATTCTGCCTGTTTAGTAACCCCAGATGATATGCCTTAGCAGAAACAGTGGCAAGAAGTCCCATAACAAAGGTAGATGGTATAACAAGGACAAAAGAAAGTAAAATAATTATAAGAGAAGATGTATTTGTCACAGGAGGAAAACTGGGGTTAGGTAAGAGGAAAAGGAAATTCAATTAGAAGGTGGGAAGGGAAAATGAAGCTTCTGGCCTGGAAAAGGAAAATTGTTCTCTGTGCTTCTATTACACAAATGCGTTTTTGGTGTCCTGTATTAAAATATAAATTCAGTGCAGAGGCAATAAGGCTGGCAGTAACATGCACAGGCAGAGAGCCAAGAACCTCGGCTGTTGCCAGCCACTCGGCCCTGAGGGCCCTTGCAACAGAGTCCAGGTTTTATCTGTCAGACACTGAGCCACTGAACATCGTTATTTCTTAGTTAAGGACTCTCATGTTGGCTTTGAAATTTTCTTCATTTTGGGAGCCATAAACAAATAGTGATTGCAGAGCAGAGTATATTCTTACTTGCTATGTCTGGTGAGAAATGATAGCAGGTGTAGTATTACTCAAATAAATGCAGATGGTGGGAGATGAAAGCTCTCTCCTACAAATTACATTGTTTCTTAAGGCTGTTTATGTTTTCAGTGAATATTTATTGAATCCCTAGTGAGTACTGGGGACATAGCAGTGAAAAAGAGAAATGTTCTTCTGGGGCAGACAGAGAGTAAATACGTAAGCACATAAATGAATAAGATAATTTCATCTGGAGGTAAAAATGTAATAGAAGGAATAATCCTGGGTATGTAAAAAAAAATAGAAGGAATAAAACCTGGGTGAAGAGAGGTTACCTTAACAGAGTGCTCAGCAAAGGCTGACAAGGTGGCATTTTGCCATGACTTGAATTATAAGACTTAGACAGAAAAAGACGTAGACACTCTATATTCAAGTTAGAAGGAACAGCAAGTTCAAAGGTCCTGAGGTAGGATAGAGATTGGTATCCAAAAGGAGATCAGCAAGGGAGAAATAGATGAAAGGAGACTGCAGACATGGGAAAGAGTCATCATGGAGGATCCTGTAGACCACAGTCAAGAGTCCTACATTTATTCTAAAAGCAACAAGAATTCTTCTAGTGATTAAGAAAGGAGCACTATGATTTGATTTCAGACTTCAAAGAAAAAAATCCCACTGGCTTCTAGAATTCAGAAGCAGGAATGGAAATAGGAACACCTGGTATGAGGCTATTGTATTAGTTCAGACAAGAAATAATGGAGGCTCCAGGTGAAGTTGGGGGAAGTGGAGAAAAAGGGAAAAGGTGCACCAAGGTGGAAGAATAATGTTCACAACATCCTGAGTATCAGGGGTAAGCAGTGTCTGCACACACCCCCAAGAGGTCACCTTATGCAGAGAGAGGGTTGGCTCCTAGAGCTTCACATCAGTAAAGCCCAATCAGCTTCAAAATCAGTATGTGAGGTGTTTACCTCAAGTATTCAGAAGCCACCTCTTCAGCAGCCTCAGTTATTCAGAATGTAAAATTTTTTTAAAATGATTTTTGAACAAAACCTATATATTTAAGTGGTTATGGACATCTCATGCAGACACTCATTTTAAGCCTCTTCATTTTTCTTTCACAAACAAGTTTTTTGTTTGTGTGTTTTTTAAATGTGGTTGCTCAGTCTTCCAACCCATGACAGTTTCAGCCACCTCAGAAGTGGGCAGTAGTGTTTCCAAAGCCTGGCAATGTGAGAGTAGTAACAGGAGACAACTGATACCCCGGCAAAAAATGAGACATATAGATACACACACATACATACCACCCCCCCAACACACACACACATTTTATTTTATTATTTTTGGTAAAGATTTTATTTATTTATTTGACAGAAAGAATGAGAGAGAGAGAGAGAGAGCACAAGCAAGGGGAACAGCAGATAGAGTGAGAGGGAGAAGCAGGATCCCCACTGAGCAGAGACTCTGGGATCATGACCCGAGCAGAAGACAGATGCTTAACAGACTGAGCCACTCAGGTGCCCCCAAACACACATTTTAAATAAGCACAGAAATCTTTTAGTCTGGAGTGACTCAGTAAAATGGTCCCACAGGCCACACATCGAAGGACTATCATATTTGTTCACATCAGGGACAACTTTCTACCACAAAACATCTCTAAATCATAGACACCTCTCCTATGTATCCCCATCATGCCCCCTGTTTTCCCCGCTCAGGGTGCTTACAACCTTGCTCTTTTCTGTTTCTGAATCTGTTACCCGTAAGAGTTGGTGAGCCCTTTGAGGGCAGCTCTGTAATGCCCCTTTTATCTCTGTGTGTCTAAGGCCTACCACAGGGCCCGGCGCGGAGGAGACACTCAACAGAAGTGTGGAAAGAACTACATAGCAGCAGCTGTTCATTTACCTCCAGAAGAGACAGCCTGTAGCCCAGTAACTCAGCAGCTGCAATATCAGTAGCCAAAGCATTCTCAAGCTTTCCAGAGATTTGTATAGGTACAGCACAGGCTTTTTTTTTAACAGATGGATAGAAAGTTTTAAAGCATTGCTTCTTGGCAGAGCAACTAAGGTGGGCTCAGGCACAGGGCTGATATAATTATAGTTTTGGTTATGCCTGATGTGTTTTATTCTGATGTGCATATTTTGTGCTCCAAACACATTTAAAGATTTAATTAAATGTTTTATAATAGGGAACACAGTGCCAAATACCATCATCATTACCTTTTTTCTTCCCCCTCCCCACAGAAAGAGCCATTTCCTCATTTTGTTTTGAGATTTTAATACAAATCAGGCTTAGGTTTACTTGGTAATACAGACATAGCCACCAACAAAAATGTCATTTCTTGTTACTGGTGGGCTATCATTGCAAAGTAAGTTCCCTGAGGGCAAAGAATAAATATGTCCTGCCCAACTGAGCCTCCAGTAGTTCTTGACATGGATGTTTCGCCTACAGTAGGCTCAAGAGAGAGACAGGGAACTGCCATGTACGACATTTTTTTTTAATCTTTTTTTTAATTTTATTTTATTATGTTATGTTAGTCACCATACATCATATCATTAGTTTTTTATTTATTTATTTATTTTTTAAATTTTATTATGTTATGTTAATCATAATATGATTATGATTATGATTATGAGACTATGGTCTCTCATGGTTCGTCTCCCCCTCCGATTTCCCCCCCTTCATTTCTCCCTTCCTACTATCTTCTTTTTTTTTAAACATATAATGTAATATTTGTTTCAGAGGTACAGGTCTGTGATTCAACGGTCTTACACAATTCACAGCGCTCACCATAGCACATGCCCTCCCCAATGCCAATGCCATGTAGGAAATTTGAGGCAGTGCCTTCTGGACATAGAACACAAACCAGAGCAAAGGAACATCAACACCAGCGAGGGAAGGAGAGAGAGAGATTGGAAAGGAGGAAGGGGGAAAGAGAAAGAGAGAAAAGCATCACTCCGATAGTCAAAGATTCCACTTAATGACAGTCTGAGGCCCCAGTATGTAATTGTTTGTTTTTCCCCCTCAAAATGCCTTTGCTAAACAGCACAAGTGGCCAAAGAAAGGTCTTCACAATACAAAAACAGAAAAAAAACAAAACAAGTCTTATCCCTGACCTTTCAGAGTGAACTGGAATACAAAATAGTTTAAATGATCATTATAGAAAAAAAAATTTCTATTCAGAATCCAGATTTATAGATATTCCAGTTTTCACTGAAATAAAGTTAATTCCCTAAATAAATGACTGTCAAACTCATGTTTTAAAACAAATTCCTTCCCCCCCTTTCTTTCCTTTTTTTAAAAGAAATCTTGTCACTATAGGTGGACTTTCTCTATATGTGTAAGGAATGAAAGCCGAGCTGCCCCGGTAGTGTTGGGATGTGTGAGAGTGTGGGGGCTTGTGATGATGGGGACTTGGGAGCAGGTCAGCAGAGGCACTGTTGGGCTACTTGGCTGCCCAGAAACCTCAGGATCTGCCTGGCCTGTAAATTATTGTGCAAAGGGACATATCAATTCCTCCTGATGAAAGCTTAGAGCTACAAACTAGGCCCTGACCTGCTCACTGCCTGAAAAGATGATGAGCTGAGGAAGATGGTGAATGGGAACTTAGCAGGAATGCAAAGTTATCACTAGCTATAGGCATTCCTCTTTCCAGAGATCCCCTTCACAGGGACATATCTATTCCTGAGAGGCCCAGGAATCCAGATCAGAAGGAGCATATATGTTCTTAATAATTCTACCCAGGCCTCCCTCTTCCTTTCCTGGGAACAGCTCTATTTACAAATGCTTCTGATCTACTTAGCAGAGTTACATTTGTCCTCATGTCATACCTGCTCTGCATTCATTATCCCTCTATCCCCTCTCTTCCTCCTTCCACTTCCACTTTGAGGAAGTTGGAGAGAAGATTCTAGAAGAGGAGCCCTGAAGTTTTTTGGAGAAACAGAATAGGAACTCTTTTGTGAGAGAAAAAAAAGAGAGGGAAAGTGCTTTTGTATCATCCTCCTAAGACTAAGAGACAACATGCCATTTCCTTTTTTGGCCTAAATGCTCCAAAAGTTTTTGTCTTAAAGAAAAGAGATGAAAGGAAGAATGAACACTTCTTTTTTTTAGTCCTGAAATGAGGAGCAGAAAATTAAGACTGTTGACTTTATGATTTTCCAAATCATAATTATGGCTGCAATGACCCCAACTCCTTTTATTAAGATTTCTTTTTGCCATTGTTTAAAACTAATTTTTGCAACATTTTACATGCTTTAATGAAAATTAAGGGCTATAATTAAATCGCTCTAATGCTATCTTACATAGATATCAGATGAACAGAATTACAGCAAACAAAGGAATAGGTCTTAAACTAAAAATTATTTTAAAAAGAACTTTGTTCAGTTGCCTAAATATGACAAATGAAACAGTATTGAAAATCAATGCTACTACAATGTTAAATTGATGGGATCTTAATTTTTACTAAAACCATATTTGCATGTAAGCAACCATCTGGATAAAATGTTTAAAATTCAGGGAAAGTTAAAATATCTGAATCTTTTTGTCACAGAGTCAAACACTTGCATATTCAAAAGTATCTAAACTAAAGCATTGCGCCCTATCTTGATAGAAAAATAATTAAAAAACAAATTAAGGAAACTTCTCAGGAAAGCAGAAAGAATTTATATCTGTTGGAGGACCTGACTATCACATTTGAGTTCTGATTTGAAAAGGAGTCCCCCAGCACTCTTAACTAGCAGCCACGTGACCTTGAGTAAGTTATTTAACTTCAATATGCAATAATTTTTCAATCTATAAAATGAGAATAATGGGGGCGCCTGGGTGGCTCAGTTGGTTGAGCGACTGCCTTCGGCTCAGGTCATGATCCTGGAGTCCCTGGATCGAGTCCCGCATCGGGCTCCCTGCTTGGCAGGGAGCCTGCTTCTCCCTCTGACCCTCCCCCCTCTCATGTGCTCTCTCTCTCTCTCTCATTCTGTCTCAAATAAATAAATAAAATCTTTAAAAATAAATAAATAAATAAAATGAGAATAATGATAACACCATTTTGAAATCTTTCTGGGGATTCAGTTTAAAAAAAATTGCAAGTGGAGGCGCCTGGGTGGCTCAGTCGGTAAGCGTCTGCCTTCAGCTCAGGTCATGATCCCAGGGTCCTGGGATCAAGCCCCACATCAGGCTTTCTGCTCAGCCGGAAGCCTGCTTCTCCCTCTCCCACTCCCCCTGCTTGTGTTCCTTCTCTCGCTGTGTCTCTCTCTGTCAAATAAATAAATAAAATCTTTAAAAATAAATAAATAAATAAATAAATAAATAATAAATAAATAAATAAAATTGCAAGTGTGCTTAGTGTTCCTCAAGAATTCATGTCCAACTAGAACCTCAGAATTTGACTTTATAGGATAAATTGTGTTACCCCAAAATTCATATGTTGATGTTACCCCAAAATTCATATGTTGAAGTTCCAACCCTGAGTACCTCAGACTGTGATCTTATTTAAAAATAAAGTCTTTACAGATGTATTTAGTTAAGATGAGGTCATTAGGGTGGACCCTACCCCATCTGATTGGTGTCCTTATAAAAAGGAGAAATTTGACAACTCAATAGCCAAAAAAACCAAATAATCCAACTTAAAAACGATCAGAGAATCTGAATAAGTATTTTTCCAAAGAAGAGATACAGATGGCTAACAAGTACATGGAAAGATGTTCAACATCACTAATCATCAGGGAAATGCAAATCAAAACCACAATGAGATATCACATCACACCTGTCAGAATGGTTAGTATCAAAAAGACAAGAAATGACAAGTATTATTGGGGATGTAGAGAAAAGAGAGCCATCATGCACTGTTGGTGGGAATATAAATGGCACAGCCACTATGGAAAACAGTAAGAGGGTTCCTTAAAAAATTAAAAATTGAACTACCACACAATCCACTAATTCCTGTTTCTGAGTATCTATCTGAAGAAAATGAAAATTGGAAAAAGGTTTATGCACCCTTATGTTCATTTCAGTATTATTTACAACAGCCAAGATATGGAAACAATCCAAGTGTCCGCTGATGGATAAACAAAGAAGATGTGATACACACACACACACACACACACACACACACACACACACACACACACAGGAATACTATTCAGCCATAAAGAAGAATGAAATCTTGTCATTTGTGACAAACGGATGAATCCTAAGGGCGTTATGCTAAGTGAAATAAGTCCAAAAGAGAAAGACAAATACTGTATGATCTTACTTATATATGGAATTTAACAAACAAAAAACAAGCTTATAGATATAGAGAACAGATTGGTGGTTGCCAGAGGTCAGGATGAGGGGTGGGCAAAATGGGTGAAGGAGGTCAGAAGGTATAAACTTCCAGTTATAAAATAAGTCATGAGGATGTAATAGCTGGTGACTACAGTTAATAATACTGTATTTCTATGTGTATGTATATATATATATCAAACCGAATATACACATATTCTGTATACGTGTAAGTTGCTAAGAGTAAATGTTAGAAGTTCTAATCACAAGAAAAAAAATGTGTTACTATGTATGGTGATGATGTTAATTAGACTTGGTATGGTGATCAATTCACAATACATATAAATATCAAATCATTATATTGTGCCTTTGAAACTAATATAGTGTTACATGTCAATTATACCTCAATTTAAAAAATTTAAAAGGGGGTAATTTGAACACAGACATACATACAGGGAGAATGTCATGCGCAGAGACACAGAGAGAAGGCAGCCATCTGTAAGCCTGAGGAGGGAGACCTAGACCAGATTCTTCCTCACAGCCCTCAGAAGGAATCAACCCTATCCACACCTTGATCTCAGACTTCCAGCCTACAGAACTGTAGACAAAAATTTTCTGTTGTTTAAGTCATGCAGTTTGTGATACTTTGTTATTGTAACCCTAGCAAAGTAATACAATGACCTTATTTAGAAATAGGCGCATCAGGGAAATCCAAATCAAAACCTCAATGAGATACCACCTCACACCAGTCAGAATGGCTAAAATTAACAAGTCAGGAGATGACAGATGTTGGCGGGGATGCGGAGAAAGGGGAACCCTCCTACACTGTTGGTGGGAATGCAAGCTGGTGCAGCCACTCTGGAAAACAGTATGGAGATTCCTCAAAAAGTTGAAAATAGAGCTACCATACGATTCGCAATTGCACTACTGGGTATTTACCCCAAAGATACAAATGTAGGGATTCGAAGGGGTACGTGCACCCCGATGTTTATAGCAGCAATGTCCACAATAGCCAAACTGTGGAAAGAGCCAAGATGTCCATCGACAGATGAATGGATAAAGAAGATGTGGTATATATATACAATGGAATATTATGCAGCCATCAAAAGGAATGAGATCTTGCCATTTGCAACGACGTGGATGGAACTGGAGGGTATTATGCTGAGCGAAATAAGTCCATCAGAGAAAGACATGTATCATATGACCTCACTGATATGAGGAATTCTTAATCTCAGGAAACAAACTGAGGGTTGCTGGAGTGGGGGGTGGGGTGGGGGGGATGGGGTGACTGGGTGATAGACACTGGGGAGGGTATGTGCTCTGGTAAGTGCTGTGAATTGTGCAAGACTGTTGAATCTCAGATCTGTACCTCTGAAACAAATAATGCAATATATGTTAAGAAAAAAAAAAAAGAAGATAGCAGGAGGGGAAGAATGAAGGGGGTGGAAATCGGAGGGGGAGATGAACCATGAGAGACGATGGACTCTGAAAAACAAACTGAGGGTTCTAGAGGGGAGGGGGGTGGGAGGATGGGTTAGCCTGGTGATGGGTATTAAAGAGGGCACATTCTGCATGGAGCACTGGGTGTTATGCACAAACAATGAATCATGGAACACTACATCTAAAACTAATGATGTAATGTATGGTGAGTAACATAACAATAAAAAATTTTTTAAAAATTAAAAAAATAAAAAGATGTAATGAAAATTTGAAAAAAAAAAGAAATAGGGGCTTTGAAAATGTAATTAAGATAAGGTCATACTGGATTGAAATGGGTAAATGCTGTCATTGGTGTCCTATAAGAAAGCCATGTGCAAACACAGAGACACGGGGAGACACACAGGGAAGAAAGTCATGTGATAACAGAGGTAGAATCAGAGTGATGCATCTACAAGCCAAGGAATGCCCAGGACTTTTGGCAACCACCACAGCTCAGAGAGAGGCCAGGAGATTCTCCTTCAAAAGCTCCAGAAATCATCCACTCTGTCAACTCCTTGATTCTGGACTTCTCAACTCCAGAACTGTGAGAGAATAAATCTCTGTTATTTTAAGCCACACAGTTTGTGCAATTTGTTACAGCAGCCCTAGGAAACTAATACAGGAAATGTTACATAAAGTACTCTGTCCTCTTCTAAATTGCCATGAGAAAATTTATGATTAGAAATTATGCTTCCACATCTAGTCCAGAATTTAAGATGATCAAATCTAGAATGAGTTTATATGATTGTTACTAGCAAATTTATATACTGGTGTGATTTTTGAAATTGGTAATTTCCTAGACTATTTTAGCATGTGGGGAGGAAAAAGAAGAGCATTCATAGGAGAAATATTAAAATCCAAAAGATTATCAACAAAATCTGTAATGCTAAGTAATATAGAAGTAATTTAAAGCAACAATTACATCATAATTATTAAGCTAGTAGCATGTCCTATAAGTGAAAACAGTACATAAAGAAAGTGTATTATTTATTATACATTGAAGAGGAGAAATAAAAGCAGTTTTCTACAAAGGATTTATTTTGTGGCATAACTCTTTTTGCTGGTAACATAAGTCTTAAATGTTTTCAACTTCAACCCCAGTTTCTATAAGAAAAAAAAGGTATTTATTCTCTGGAGAAATTGAGTTGGACAACTATAATGGTCTTTTAATCATCTGCGTCAGAGGACTCTCTCTGCCTGTCAGTAAACAATGGAACAATTGATGCTATTCTTTTAAAACTTTACAACCCTTTAGATCTACTTCATTTCAGAGTTCCAACTTAAACTGTTTAGCTTTTAGAAGACTTAACCACATCTGTCCAAAGCTACTAATTCAAATATGGAGCCAAACCTCTGGTGCAATCTGGTTTCCCATTCATCTTCAAATCCCCAAATGAATCAGATGTGGTAATCATTCCAGTATGTAGTGATTTTTTTCTACTGGCAAATTCCCACAAATTTCATTTTCTATTTAATCTGAGATCCCACATAAACAGGATTGCTGTTGTTGCTGTTGTACTGTTTTGTTTTATTCCCTGTTCAAAAATAGTCACCTCAAAGGAAATATAATTGGTCACCAACAAATTATATATCTTTGGACAAGATACTTAACCTCTTTGGTCTTCCACGTCTGCATTTGTAATATGGTAATAAAAATCTCATAAGATTGTTATATTAAATTAATAAGGCTAAATTCTAGAACAAATTATTTAAAGTTTTTTTTTTTTTTTACATAATCTTTTCACCCAACATGGGGCTTGAACTTACAACCCTGAGATCAAGAGTCACATGCTCTACTGACTGAGCCAGCAAGGCACCCTATTCTAGAATAAATTAAGAGTTACCAATGTTAATTCTATCTCCATTCCCCTTAATATTACACATCAAACAAAATAAAAACAATCAGATGAAAACAGAAACTTACTACCACTTCTACTCATGGATTCCTACTCATGTACTCTTCTTTGCGTTAATGTTAAATTATCTGTTTATGCTCTTCTTTTTTTATAAAACAGAGAGAGAGTGAGAGATATCACAGAGGGAGAGCGAGAAGCAGATTTGTTGCTGAGCAGGGAGCCCGATGTGGGGCTCGATCCCAGGACCCTGAGATCATGACCTGAGCTGAAGGCAGTTGCTTAACTGACTGAGCCACCCAGGCGCCCCTATTTTTGCTCTTTTTAATCCAAAACCTCCAACTATGTACTAGATCTCATCTTGCCATAAGAATGTTATTCTAGCATTCTACCATCTTCTATATTTTCCAGTGTTCCCCCTTTGTACTATACAAACATATCTTTATTTCTTTCATCTTAACCTACAACAACAAAGCAACCTCTGTTTTCCTTATGTTCCTATTTTTTCCTGATCCTTCTTATAACAAGACTCCTTAAAATAGTTATTTATGCTCCGAGACTCCAAATCTCCCATTTTCTCTTAGACCCACTCCAGTGGTCATACCCCCATACCCCACAAAAGTTCAGAGTTGATCACCATGTCATCACTGTTTTGATGCATTTTCTTTACTTAGCTTCTAGGACAACAACAACAAAAAATCTTGGTTTACCTCCCATCTCATACGTAACCTTTTTTCAGTCTCCATTGTTTTCCTTCTCTTCTTCCAGCGCTCTTAATGTTGGAATGTTTCATGGATTAGTCTTTGGTGTCTTCTTCTTTTCTCTATTTTCATTCAATTACTTTTATCCTCACTTACCCTCATGACTTTACCTTAAGTCTTTACTTTTACCTCAAATATTTACCTTCTATATCACAATGATTCCTAAATTTATTCTTCCTATAACTCTCTCCTGAACTTCAAACTAGTTCCTTGATGTCTGCACTTGAATGTCTGTAAGTTACCTCAAATTTAACATGTCCAAAAGTATGCATCATCTTTCCACTGTGCGTCCCCCTAAACCAATCTACATTCCTTCTTTTTCATCTTAATTGATGGCAAATCTATTAATGTAAGTACTCAGATCAAAAATCTAGGAATATTCTCTGACTCATTTTCTTTCACAGCCCATAACAATTTAATGAAAAATGTGACCTTCAAACTACATTGAGACTCTACCACTTCCATTGCTATTACCCTGGACGGAGGCTCGACCAGGCTGATTTGTAGTCTGGACTAAAATAGCCTCTTACCTTCTCTCCTGGTTTCCCCATACTCTTTTGCAATCGACTCTCAATACTTGAGCCAGAATGACTTTTTTTCCCCCTTTGCTGAACTTTTCATCCCAATGACTTATTCATTCTATAACTGGAAGCCTGTACCTCCCATTCCCCTTCACTCATTTTTGCCCATACACCTACCCCTCTCCCTGCTGGCAACCATCAGTTTGTCGTCTGTATTTATGGGTCTGTTTCTACTTTGTTTGTTTGTTTCTTTATTGTTTAGATTCCATACATAAATAAAATCATATAGTACATATCTTTCTCTATTTGATTTATTTCACTAATACCCTCTAGATCCATTCATGTTGCCCTAGATGGCAAGATCTCATTATTTCTTATGGCTGAGTAATATTCCATTATATATATATATATCTTCTTTATCCATCTTCTTTATCCATTCATCTATCTATGGACACAGGTTGCTTCCATATCTTAGCTATTGTAAATAATGCCACAATAAACATAAGGGTTATATATCTTTTTGAATTATTGTTTTTGTTTTCTTTGGGTAAATACCCAGTAGTAGAATTACTGGATTGTATAGTAGTTTTGTTTTAAATTTCTTTTGAGGAAACTCCATACTGTTTTCCACAGTGGCTATGCCAATTTGTATCCCCACCAACAGTTCACAAGGGGTCCTTTTTCTCTACATCCTTGCCAATACTTGTCTTTTCTTGTCTTTTTTATACTAGCCACTCTGACAGGTATAAGGTGATACCCCATTGTGTTTTTGATTTGCATTTCCCTGATGATCAGTGATGTTGAGCATTTTTCCACATGTCTGTTGGCCACCTGTATCTCTTCTTCAGAAAAACGTCTATTCAGGTCCCTTGCCATTTTTAAATTATATTATTTGGGGTGAGTTTTTTGTTTTTTTTTTTTGGTGTTGAGTTGCATAAGTTCTTTATGTATTTTGAATATTAACTCCTATCAGATATATCATTTGCAAATATCTTTTCCCATTCAGTAGGTTACCTTTTCATTGTGTTCATGGTTGCCTTTGCTGTTGGCATGACCTCTTTAATAAAAAGTCAGATTATTCTGAATTTCATTACCTCTCTCCCTTTACCCTTTCCAGCTATACTATAATGCTAATTGTCCCTTAACTACACAACACAGACTCTCACCTTAATGCCTTTGTACTAGCTCTTTACTCTGCTCTTTCCCCAGATATCCACTTCATCTCCTTCAGGTATGTGTTGGAATGAGGACTATGCTAAGTATCTTATTTAAAATTACCTTCATCCTTCACACCAGCACTCTTGATTTGCCATACTCTGTTGATTTCTTATCTTCTTATATCTTTTAACTTTAGCTGTTGATTGTGTTTATTGTCTACAATTTGTCTCCACACACTAGATGTAAGCTCCAGGATGTCAAGGACTTTTTTTTTCTTTTCACTGTTGTATCTCTGGGTTCTAGAGCAGTAATCTCATCAGCACAGAGTAAAGACTCAGTAAATATTTGTTAGATGAATAAATTAGTTAAAAATATGTAAGCGAGAAGGACATTCTGGAATATGATCTCCTTTTAAACACATTAACAGTGAAAAGAGTATTGTTACACATAATTAATTAGGGAAAAATCAGTATTTATATCCAACAAACAACCAAATAGACCTTAAATTTGTGGAAAAGGCTTTTGAATGAATTCTATATTATCTCAGATAATGACTATTAAACAGAGAATGTAAAAGTAAAATACTTATGAAAATCAGGGAATAAAATACTCAAGGAGTAAAAAATTATGCAAGAGCCATCTATTAAGATTCCAATTTTCTGTACATTAAAAATAGGGGTAAATGAGAAAAGTAGGTTAACAATTTCTCACCACCGAAGAAATGAAAATCGATTCTGTATTCCTCTCAGAAGAGCTTTGCAAATAATAGTCAAAGTGCTGGAGAAATACAAAGCTACACAACTCTAGGGTATCCATGAGCCAATCAATTTGTTTGTGGATTCTCTGGGTCCCTTGTTCCTCCTTCTCATGTTTACTGCCTAATATTTGACCACTCTTCTGTTTGTTGGCAACTCTCACAAGACAGCAAACTAGAGAAACAAAATGAAACGTAAGCAAATTAAAGCTATTCCTGATAGTAGCCAAGAGAAATATGTTGGGATCTTGGTCTAGACAATAAGAAAATTATGCACAGGATTTAAGAATATTCACTAAAATAGGTACTAGCATGTTTTCTGGAAATCAGTTACTATCATGGACTTGACCCAATTCAATTAAAGTGAGCATTAAATTAATCTAAAATAGAGTCAACCGGTAGAATAAAAAGAATTCATAATATATTTGAAAGGAAAAAAAAGAAAGGGAGATCAAGAAGGTAGAGAGATATGAGCCTCTGCTACAGAAATCTCTGGAAGAGGTAATTTAACATAATGGAAATGCATCTAATATTAGCAAGAACTAGGGCCAAACCTAACCACCACTTACTAGCAATAGAAATTGGGTCAGAACACTTAACCTCAGAATGTACTTCCTTATTTATAAAATAAAGATAGTAATATCTTTTTTACATCCAAATTCCAGTTTCTGTTGCATGTTATCTGCCTATTTGGCCCAGTGTTGACAGTCATCCCATTTTAAGCACTCATCTTTCAATTTTGCAAGAATAAAACCCTGAAGAAATATCTAGAGAGTAATTAATGTATGGCTAAAACTATCATGGGAAATATAAAAAGATAGATTGAAAAGTGCAACTGGGACCTGCTTTAAATGAGAGGAAGCCTATTGATAAAAATGTTTTTTTTTCTTCAACTGCTCAGGAAAATATTATACAAGCTCTATTTAAAAACTATAGCCTGGGTGGTGCAGTCGGTTAAGCGTCAGACTCTTGGTTTAGGCTCAGGTTGTGATCTGAGGGTCGTGATCTCAGGGTCATGAGTCGAGCTCCACCTAGGGCTCCATTTTGGGCTCCTTGACAGGCTCCGCACTGGGCGTGGAGTATGTTTGAGATTCTCTCTCTCCCTCTCCCTCTGCTCCTCCCACTCATGTTCTCTCTCTCTTTCTCAAATAAATAAATATATATTTAAGAAAAAACTATAGCAAGGCATCTTTTGAGGAAGTAAAAGATTTTCTTCCTGTTATATAACGTGGAGAAAATACTTTGTTCTTTTTAAACTTACTTAAATGCAGTAAGTTCTATGGGAAGAAAGATATTTGTTTCATTCATTACTGACTCCCTTGAAGAGTACATGATTAAGGCAGTTAAGAAATAGTTTTGGATTAATACAGTATGCACAGATTATAGTGTACTTGGCACAGGGATGGGGATCCATCTGCCTTAGAAGGTGACTTTACATAATTAAAAAAACAGATAAATAATAACAAACGAAAATATCTTTAACACCTATAAAATGCAACACACCTATTCCTATAGTTCCTGAACCATCATTTATAAACTTCTAGAATTCTGTTGGAGAATTTATAATCCATATGCAATATATATTGGTATATGTGTAGATATGAAGTGACTAATATTTTCTTGAACCAGAATAATATGATTTCTTGAAATGACCAAAAGAGACTCTCCATGATAAAGAAGGAAAAAAAGTTAAAAGTTTGGGAAAAAAAAATTCTACTCCTCTGCTTAACGTCAAGCTCTAAACTTTAGTTTTGTTTAGTTTAAAAAAGGTTATTATATAGAAAACTACGTTTAAAATCTTTGTTATTTAGACTTTGGGGTAATATACAAACAGCTAATAATTGAACAAAACTTATTTAATAATAGTAGGATACATTAAATACCAACACAAAATAATTTTTTAAACTGCTTAACATAAAAACACTATAGATTTGGACTATAAGCCACACAGACTGAAGTAAGTAACTACAGATTTTATCCTCAGGCTAATGAGAAATTAGTTCAAAGTTTGCCAAAGTAAATTGCTTACACACACCTTTGCCTTAACACAGCCTTACACACCTCTTTGCCAACTCTCTCATACAGCCGATGGAACCAATAATCCAAAGAACAAAAAAAATAATTTTCTAATGAATCTATTCCCCCCTGAAGTTGTGTGAGAAGAAAGGTCACTTTCTCACTTACTAGCTTACCTTTTCGGTATCCTTATCATTTTCTTGATTGTACATATTTTCATGTATTATGCTCTATTTATACATTCTTCAATAGCATCTTTATTTATGACTTTGTGAATCAACATCTTTGTGATAGGAGGTGAAAGTCACTTAGCTAATTACACATGCTTGATAAGCTGCATAATAATAACCACTGCAGTATTGTACATTAGTTGAAGGCATGTAAATTACTGCAGTTATTCTCATTTGGGGAAAAACAAGAGACTTTGTTTTAGTTGTTTAAAACACTTTGTGCTCTCTATATCCACCTTCTCAAGTATACTGTGCTTTTAACCCAAATCGTGGCATCAATAATACAATAAAGGTCAAATCCCATTCTACTAGTATGACCAAAGAAATAAAAACAAAAACAAAACAAAACAAAACTCAATTTAATGCAAATACTCTGATCGGCAGTTGAGAATTTTATTATATGAAGCTCTTCCATATAATGCAATCCTTGTAAAACAGAACAGTTTAGACACTCCCTGCCCCACAGGATGTTGTAATGAAATCGGACTTGGTCCAGCCAGCATAGAAGTGCACAGAGAGATAGAATGTATAGCACTAGAATATTAACATGACTTCTGTATGAAGATTGGAAATTCTACAAAGTTATGAATAAGGTCAAAATAACAGTTAGATGATTTACTGCCCTAGAAAATCATACACTCCTATGAGTGATTTACTGGATGTTATATAAAAATGGAGTGTGGACGAGCTACATTCAGATGCAAGCTCGCAGCTGTCAGTGTCTACATTTACTCAATCTGGCTAGAGGATGATTTGAAGGTTGATTTAATTGTAGCTTCTGAATCATGTTTTTCCCTATGTTTTAAATTGTTTAACATAAATACAAAAATGTTAAAGTAATTTTAAGACTGTAAATATTTAGTATAAAAATCTGCAAAATCTCATTCTTTTCTGGAAGAGTAACGGAAAATATAGACTATCTGGGGAAAAAAATACCATTACTTAATAATGATAATTGCCCAACAGTTATGGCAATTTTACCCTGATAGGAGAAAGTTCATGGGCATTCAGAAGTAGCTAAGAATAAACAAGCAAAAAACTAGGTTTGTGACTGAACTGATCAGTTTTAAGAACAGAAATCTGTATCTGGAGGACAGGGTTCAGAGAAAAAGTCAACCAGTTGGCAAGGCAGCATCGTTTGGGTTCCTTGCAGGCAATGTCATAGCCTAAGTATCTTTTCCTCTAAACACAAACTCAGAGCAGAGATTCAATCCCTATCGATGCTACCAGAACCAGAACACAAGGCACCACCAATGAGCTTTGTCAATATTATCTACTCAGCTCTCCTTGATCATCTTTCTATTCCTTGACACGCTTCATTAAATTCCAGATATCACCTAACCATTTACTTCCCAGCACCAACAAATCGTCCTTAGGGAGAATATCTTCTTCCTCTGCAAGCTTTTTCCCCCATTTTTTATTTCCACTTTTATACATACCTCCTTTTCTACATATTTTCTTGCCGGGTTTTCTGGCACATTCCTTGGATATTCTTTTTACTGAAAAATGAATAAAAGACTAGAAAATAACATGGCGCTCCATCACAGACCGCCGGAACATGCAACACCACTATCTAACTTAATATGCTCCTGCATTTACTGAGTGCGAAAGATCCCCAATTCGTTGAGCCTGCACATGCAATGGAGACATGTTGATGCATCTTCTCAGAAGTCATTCTGTAGGAAATGGAAATTAGGAACCCATTTCTACCTAAATATACGTGCTGTGGAGGAAAGAAAATAAGTAGGCACAGGAAAAAAATAAGAACAGATACACTAACACACATAAACAAAAAGAGCGGCATGCAAGCATGTAAAATATGTCTACATGCCAACAGGAAAAGCCATGCATGCTACCAGTACACATGAATTAATATTGTTAGAACTTAGAATAGAAAAGAAAATATAAATTTATCTCCCTGCTTTTCCTGCAGTAAACTCACCATCCTCAGTTGGAACGTATATGTTTAAATATAGGCAATCTTCGCTCTGGTCTTGTACATATGATGAAACCACATCCAAGTTATTAGTAAACCACACAGGAAGCATGACTTCTGGCAATCTGCCATCAATGATATTCTGGGGACACACGGGAGCAAACTGAGTCGCGTTCCTGATATCTGACCAGGGAGATGGTGGTTCTGGAGGCTGAAAACGATGTTCCCCTGTGGGTGGGGCTGCATATGGAACTCCAAGAAATTGAATAACAGGCCCCAAAATTTCATTATTGAGTTCTTTCTTAATCCCCCTTATCTTGCCGAAGTTGGTAGTCACCAGTGGGTCTGCATCATCCAATTTTTGTGAAAGCACGTGGGCAGCCTGAAGTAAACATCCCAACACGCAGAGAGTCAATGAGGCACCCAATCCCCTGTGTACCAAGCATGCCATTACTGCTCTCCAAACATAATTTGGCCACGTGCATCTGGGCAGTGCCATGGTCCCACATTAGTTGTGTAGTTGTCTGGTTACAGTGAGGCAAAGGTATTTGTATCCGCTTGAGAAAGACCGTATAATGATAGAATACACCTCCACCTCCAACTTCTTCAAGGCGAGCTTGTCAGGAAAAGCTCAGAAAGCTCTTTATGCAGCCAGTATCTCCCATTGATTTCACATGGATTGAAGTAGCATCTTCAATCATCACTATTTATCAAACCATATCCTATCGACCATTCTGTTTTCCACAGTAGCAACATGACAAGAGTGGCCATTGACTGTAGATTTCTCTCTTATAAATCAAATCCAGTTAGCGGCAGGTCTGCATCCTAAAGAAAATGAAAATAAATCATTAGAACGAACAAGCTAAAATAGACAGAGCGATAACTAGATGTTTTACAAGCTGCAGAAATACATAAACAGTGGCTAGAGTCAGGTAAGTTAAATACTACCATAGGAAAATTATGGCTTGATGTGAGATGACAGGTGAAATAACTGATTGTTAGATTATTGAGAAACTTGCCTGCTGACTTTATACATGTTTAAGTGGAAGCAGGCCTTGTCAAAATACACGGTTTCAGGAGCATTTCACAGTATACCATTTTTTAAAATACTGAAGGTTATTTATATGTGAAATTGCCCCTTTATTGATAGTCTTCAATCACGTCAAGGAACCACAGAATTAATCAGCATACATAATAAAAATTAGAATTACATAGCAGAAAACCTTTTGAAAATCATTGGTAGGGAATTAGTGGAATGTAAACAAACAGTAAGAGTGGAAATATATATATATGTATATATACATATATATATATTTATATTTTTAAAAAACAGGCCAACAAAAAGGTAGTCCCCAATCCTATGCTATATAGAAGAAAAAAAGCTAATGGTAGAACAAGAAAACTAATCCTTATTCAACTGTGATCATTTAAGTACAACTGCCTTATATAAGTTCAAACTTCCTGCTGTTTCTCAAAAGTTTGTATCAAGTCATCGGGTATAGGTCCCTCACCTTCAATTAAGATTCAAGACTTTAAAATATAAAATGGCTTTAGACAAAATTTGAAAAAGAAACAGAAAGTGGCATCATTTTTTGCAGACTAAAGGTTTTTTTTTTCACCATCCAGCTATAACATTTTAGAAATCAGTAAATTTGCAACATGAAAATTAATTTCTGCATCAAAGACAACATATTTTAAGTTACAAATTTCATTTTCACTACCTGCTAGAGATCAAAGGAACAATAAAAAGTAAAGTGCAGTAGTTTTACAAAATAATCATACCTAATCACAGCATCTTGCATATTAACACTTCTAGAATATCTAACACTGTTTACCCAGTTCAACTTAAAACGCATCAGGATAAAATGTAACACTCAGTGCAATGCAATTCACGGTGTAATCTTACTTGAACTCCAAGATAGCGTACAACCCAGCAAATTCATCTTTTCTTGTTCAAGCAACCTTTTAAAGTGCTTACTTTGAAAATAATAGTGTTGATTTGTATTACAGACGGTCCTATCCTGTCATAGTAGGAGAAGATTCCTGAAGAAGTACTGGTCTGGTAGTGGGACTGCCCTGGCTTTGTGTTATTGAAAAGGAGATTGTATAAACTATATAGGGCAGCTGGAGATTTGGTTCAGGCCTGGTGTTCCCTTAGCTATGAACAATCCATCACAGGAGGCAATAAGGAGATAAATGTCTTTCTTCAAGAATACTTCCCTCTCGGTTAATTCATAAACCTTTGTTGTGAAAGCTCATTAACATACAAAAGACAGGCTTAGACCCATCCCATTCCTGTCCTGGAACTCCACCAAGTATTGAATATTTAGCTACACAAACCCATTTCTGTTAAGAGTAGACTGCTTATTCTTGGGCAGAATCACGGTTGGCCACAGCATGACTGAGTCTTTCCCAGTCGCGTATTGGAGTTAAAAAGCACCATGTTGACACCTCAAATAGAGAACCTGTGGTGGCACTTTAAAAGTCTGCATCACCATTTTTCATTCAACCCAATTTCCACATACAGTGATTTCAAAAGTTTCCCTCTTTATACACTTGGTATCTTATTAATAATAAAAAATACTTGTTTCATTATTAACAAAATAATGCTCATTTTTGTACTCACAAATCCTTAACCATGTTAAAAGAAAGGGGCTCCTGTTTCCCACCGATGTGATACTTTGAAACAAGTTGTGAAGGATTAGAATTCTGCATGCCAGGGTGAATTTTCAAATTCTAATAACGTTTCACTTCTGAGTTTACAAAAACATCCCGCTTTACATGGGCTTATCTGTACGGAGAATTACAGTATTGACCTCAAAGATTTCTCAGAAGTTTTTGTTATAAAAATAACAATTGTCCAAGTCTAATGTAAAAATATGGCTTGCTTAAATTAATGAAATTTTAAATATATATGTAAATAAGTCTTCATATATATATATATATATATATATAAAAGCCTATATATAAGTCTTCATATATATATATATATATATATATGTCTAAATATAAAGTCTCTCAAATTTGTTGGCAGGCTTTTTTTTCCTATTTATTGGTGCTTTCTTACTGTATGCCAACCCTTAGCTTTTATGCATTTACATCTCATTTACAATAACCCTATAACTGGGTTCAACAGTTATCCCCTTTTTTATTCAGAGGAACTGAGACTTAAAGAGGTTAAACACCCTGCCCAAGGTCTCTCAGCCAATCAATAGCAGATCCAGGAGCCCATTGGCATCTGATTTAAAAGCTGTCCTCTTGATCACTGCACCTGATAACAGTCTCTCACTTCACAATTAACACTTTTTAAAAAATTGAACCTAGTGCACTTAAAATTGAACTGTAAAAGTGTTTTATGTTTCTTCAGAAGAATAGGTCTAAGTAAATACTCTGACAATTTCATAGAAACAGAAATTTAAATGGATTACCCTGTTCTTACTGGAAGTTTAGATTTTATTTTGTTACTTTTTTTATTTTACATTTTGACCTTTTTATTTTACATCAAATACAGTGATTGGTTGTTCATATGTGTTTACACAAGATTATACTAAAATAATAATGGGTAACAAAAAATTCCAACTTCATAATAGCCTAAATGTCCATTAATAGATATTGATAAATGAATTATGATATATTCACAAATTAGAATTCTATACATCAGTGGAAATAAAGGACCCAGACCTAAATATGTCAACTTCGATAAATCTCAAAAGTTTTCAACAAAGCAAGTTGCAGATCAGAGACAGTAAGATGTTATTTAGATAAAGCATAAAATATGCAAAATGAAGCTATATATTATTCACAGATCTCATAAATATGTAGTAACAGAATATTTGTCATCCCTGGGTAAGGAGGACAGTGTATGAAATTACTCTAACAGTTAATTAGTTAATGTTATTAATTAATTAATTGGTAGTTAATTGGCACTAAGATTGATAACCTGTGGTGAGGCCTTAAAAGACCACAATTAATTAACTACAGCAAGTTTTATAAATCTAAGATTTGACAGTGGTTTTTTTTTTTTTTTTTTAGATTTTATTTATTTGAGAGAGAAAGACAGAGATAGTGAGAGAGAGAGCACAAGTGAGGAGGAGAGGGAGAAGCAGGCTCCCCACTGAGCAGGGAGCCTGATGTGGGGCTCGATTCCAGGACCCTGGGATCATGACCTGAGCCGAAGGCAGACGCTTAACCGACTGAGCCACCCAGGCACCCTAAGATTTGACAGTGTTAGGTGACACACACACACACACACACCCCTACACCTTTGTTATGCAATTCTCTGTATTTTTCCATGTGTTTGAGATATTTTATAATAAATACATTAAAATAACACGATCAGAAAGCCTTATTCAGCAGGCCAAACAAGTAGATGAGCCTATCAAATCATACAGACTAGCTCCATCACACATTGCAGTTAGTACAGATGCTAGTTCAAAAAATTTCTCCCTTTGGGTTGAAGCATGTGTGGTCCCACCGAGAAAAATAAAATACAAAATAAATAATATTTTAAAAGGCATATAGATAGTAGTATATTATTTCACTTGCATTAATTCATCATAATAGCTGGAACTAGTTTGTTCCTGAGTAACCCAGATCAAAGAGATGATGCTGGAGAGAGTAGAGAGAACTTTCTAGAACATTAGATAATCATAGTAGGTGGCACATTCATCCAATCTTCTAGTCACTCAACAAACATTTATTGGGTATCTACAATATATAAGCTATTGTGCTAAATATTATGAGAGTACAATTGAGAGTTTTTGCTCCTGAGTAGTTACGATATTTTAAAGGAGTAAGTCACATTAAGAAAAAAATGTCTCTAATGCAGGTTGGAATGTGATATGTGTTCAACAAATACATGATGGATGGGGAGGTGGGAACCAACAAAAAGTTTCTGACTTATAACTTTACATAGTCAATTCATGTCTTTTTAAAAAATATTACCTATTTATTTTCTACCTTGCTTTGTTTTTGTTTTTGTTTTATTGTTGAACCCAGCTCTCTCCCACCCACCCCCAGCTACTGAATTTCTTATTCAAGGGCAAGGATTTTGTGTGTTTTTTTTTAAATGATACTTCATACCCATCATAAAATCTATTTGACAATCCTTATATAGTGCAGGCAAACCTCAGCTGATACGGGCTTATCACTAGCCCCATGTGGAGCTTGCCCAGTGCTATACAATTCATTGTTGTTATTTACCGTAGTTACGTTCTATAAAGTCACTGCAAACACCAGATTAAGGAACATGGATCCATTGCTCCTAGAGAAATAGCTATAAATTATTCACACAGTTATAAATTATAATCTCAATTACAAATTAGTTATAAATTATTCACATAGTTGTAAATTATAATCTTAAACCCTAAAAACAATTCATCCTAGTGGACTCTATTTTCTTTATTTTACAAAAGAGAAAACAAGGTTCAAAAGTATTAAGTGACTTGTCTGAGGCCACCCCCCTAACAGATGCCAGAGTAGGGATTCAAAGCCCCTCCAACTGGTCCAGCGCTGGAGCTTCTTGCACCACACAGCACTCCCTCTACCATTTCTGTCCTCTGTTCATCTCTACATGAGAGCCGAAACAAGGAGGTGGAATATCTCCCTGTATGGCCTCAGCAGGAAACATGCTCGTAGGGCATCCCAAAGTTTTCACCGTTCTGCCCATATCTGTGAATGACTGCAAAAGCACTATGAGTACTGACTTCAGGGTTACAAACAAATTTTAGTGAATCGACAAATTTGAAAATACAGATCTAGGAATGATGAAGATTGGTGGTATTAACTAACAGTAAATAATATTTTATACCTATGGATCTATGAGTCATTTTGAGGTCACAATATATCAGCCTGCCACCAGCATTTAGTAATAATCATTGGTTTTAAGAACTGGATTTGCTAATAATAATTTAATAATTATAGCATTTAATAATAACTGGTTTCAGTGGAGTGCAGTCTTCTCAATGGCCAAGGCCACCCATATAACTGGAATGTGCTTATGTGACCAGCTCACTGTAAGAGAATCTGACCACCAGCAGATTTTGGGATTCCTATACCAAGATGTTTCACATGCATACTGGAGGTGGTTCAAGACTTGGAGACAAGGAGTATCCTGTGTGACAACAAAGAAGCCTGAGTCTGAGATGTCCAGACCCCATTCGATGCATATCCTTCTCCTGTTGTTGCTCTCTTGTACTATTTGCCTGTAATGAAGCTGTCCAAGGAGTATAAACTATTTGAGTCCCATGAGTCCTTTTAGTAACTGACACTTAAGGTAACTAATGTGTAATTAATTCACATAGTAAGTACTTAAAAATAGAATGAATAAACAAATGAATGCAATCGCACAAATTATTATTACACATTAAACAGGTCTACCTCTAGTTAGTAAATGAGGAAAGAGATTTGAACAAACATTGATAGTCATGGAAGAGATCCCAGGCAGAGGGCACATTCCAGAAACATGGAAAGAATATGTAGTGGATATTGTAGTGCTCAATCTCCATGAGAATGGCTCACATTCCCATGACTGTTCCACACCAGTGTACGGCCTGGACTTCTTGCCTCAGTGCAGACCAACTCCGAGGGGCCACCTTGGCCCTGAATCCCTAGGGAAAGGGGCAGAGGGAGGAGCTGACTGATTTCTCACTCCCTCCCAGGTGTTTTTCCCAGTGACATGCCTCAAGAAACTTCCTGCAGGGAAAGCTCCATCTCAGAGTCTTTTTGTTTTTGTTTTTGTTTTCTTCCCCCCTGTGAAACCTGACTTACCACAGCAAGGAAAAAAGCAGCAATGTTTGAGGAGGGCATGGTTTAGTTTGGCCAGAACACAGAGTAAATGAGGTTCAGCACTGAATGAGACTGGAAAAGCAGGTTACAGCCAAATCAAGCAAGCCCTTTACTAAAAGGCTAAAGAGTTCGGATTTTATTCACAGGATGATAAAATGCCATTAAATATTCCTAGCAGGGGAAGAATATTATCAAATTTATTCACAAGAAAGTTAATCTGGCAGTGCTGTGGAGCAGGGATCTCCAAAGCACTGAGCTCATACCCTAGCACAAGATGACCAGATGAGAGCAAAGTAAACCATAGAACTATGTATCATAATTTTTTACATAAAGCTTAAAGAGAAAGAAATGAAGCTATGTTAATATGAATATATGGTTTAAATACCGGTGTCTCTGCACAGTTGTGTGATGCATATAGCCCTTGAGATGTTCTTGGGAAAGTCTACAGCCTATAACATGGTGGGTTTGCTAGGAGAGACGATTTTGTTGTTATTGTTTCTTTCCAACATATAGTAATACATTAGAGTTAACTTCACCACTAATATCACTGGATAAGTAGATTCACACATTTTTCGTCATGCTGTAATTAAAGTAACCTTCACAAAAAGGACTACTGAATTAAATTTTTCTCACAAGATAAATAGATGTTAAAGGAAATACTAGTAATACAATCATAAGAACAAGAAACAAGCAGATATGAAACTTCTCCCACTTCTAATACAAGCTCTCCAGCTACATTGCAAGACTCAAAACCATGGCTATCTAATCATATACAATAACAACAAAAATTTTCAAAACATCAAGGAACTATCTTGAAATACAGAGTTATATCCATTTCATTAGCTGTGAACTGTGCTCTTAGAATCTCTACATCTTGGGATATTAATGAATGATGGAATGAAGGCATCAAGATTTAAAAGATACTAAAAATACTGATTTTATCTTTTTCATCTTTTAATGTCTATTTTTGTGTGTGGTTTGCAACCCGATGATAAGAGATATTTATGTAGGAGCTGTATGTATATATTTTATACTTTTTTGGTTTGGTTATCGTAAACATAGGATGGTATAATCACAAACATGTGGGGACCACTACCTTAGTGAATTAAATGGTGAAAAAGAAACCAGAAACAATTTTGTTTTCATGTTCAGTTTGAAATATAGGTGAATACACCTATATTTGTGAAAATGACAGCAAATTGATTGACATTATAATCACCAATTACTTGCTCAGCTCTGTCCAAACCACATGACATGTCTCATGTTATTTAGTCCTCACCACCAATTTATAAGCTATGTACTGTTATTTGAGGTGAGGAAAATGAGGACTTAGGTGGTTAGATAATTTTCTTAAGGCCAATAAGATAGGAAAAGGGAGACCCAAGAAATAAGCCTAGGACTGCCTAACTCCAAAGAACATGCCCTGAACTTTTATGATACATGACATTTTGATACATGACATTTTGCTCCCCGATGAGAC
This sequence comes from Halichoerus grypus, assembly GCF_964656455.1. Classification (NCBI taxonomy): domain Eukaryota; kingdom Metazoa; phylum Chordata; class Mammalia; order Carnivora; family Phocidae; genus Halichoerus; species Halichoerus grypus. The sequence continues at coordinate 90,567,220 of NC_135712.1, forward strand.
CAACTCAATTAAGTCATATGTTCAGTTTGAGCATTTGAGGAAAGCGAAACACACAGGACATTAATAGGAGGAAAATAAAAAGGCTGTTGATTAGCTTGCTGGGGTTAAATAATAAGCACAATTTAGAGCATCTCCAAGCACTGTGGTATTGAGTCTTCTTCCAGCAACATTCCATAATATAGGCCAGAGAGTAAATGAAAAAAGTTAGGACTAGGGATAAGCAATTCAAGAATGTTAGAATTTCAAGGAGTAAAGGTTATGAGAAATGGTCATTCCAGTGTTGAATAGATAAACTGTATCAAGGTAGAAAGGTAAGCAGTACCAGAAGGGTACAAGGAGGAAAAGTAAGAAATAGTTAGAACCAAGGATTATGAAAGGTCTACTCTGAGATACGAGTATCAAAGTTCAAGACTTTGATCATGTAGAGGTTCAAGGGATACCATGGCCCATGTTATGGCCATACCACCAAGTAGCTATTGAGAACTAATGTAATGACAAGTATATTCTGCCATGACCACCATTAATTAATAACTTGATTAATGGCTAGTTCCAATTGAGCATAGACTGAGGCCAGTGAGCTAACTGCATCATCTCATTTTTTTTTTAATATTTTATTTATTTATTTGACAGAGAGAGACACGGCGAGAGAGGGAACACAAGCAGGGGGAGTGGGAGAGGGAGAAGCAGGCTTCCCGCGGAGCAGGGAGCCCGATGCGGGGCTCGATCCCAGGACCCTGGGATCATGACCTGAGCCAAAGGCAGACGCTTAACGACTGAGCCACCCAGGTGCCCACTGCATCATCTCATTTAATTGTCTCTAAACACCATGAGGTAGAGATCTTTACTATCTCCTTGTAACAGATAATTAAATGGAAGATCAGAAACACAAAGCCACTGAAACATTTTTCAATAAAACAAGATCACAGTTTTATGAATGTAGTGAGTTCTCACAAATAGAAGGAGATAAGGCTGAAGAATTAATAGACTCTAGAGATAAACCCTGCTCCCTTCTCAATTTTTTTCCATAGCCTCCTTTTCAGAGAAAGGGTAGGTAGGCTTCAAAAGCTTCCCAGAGTTACATCCCAATCTCCCCTTCTCTGAAGAAAATGTAAGCAGTTCTATTTGTTTTTTCTCCTTAAGCTACTTCCACTTTAAATGAACCTCTCCAATGATGTAAGAAAATGACAGCCTAGACTGTTAAGGGGAAAAGGCAAACTAAAATTTGACAGTAATAGAAGAAAAAATTTTACCAACAAAATATTTTAAAGATCAGCAAGGGAAAAAAACATGAGTATGTTGCCAAGGTTACACCCAGTAGCAGACTGTCTCGGTGAAAAAACAAGACTACTGGAAGGCAGCACACAGTGCTGGGAGCAATAGTCAATGAATTGAGCCCAACTTATTCACCAAGATCTTCCTCCCTAGGAAGTGCTCACATGGGCAGTGTTTGCCTGGAGGAACCCTAGCTAGCATCCCCCCAAAGCCTGGCTTAAATATCAGTACTTCCTTCCCAGATCCTTCGAGCCACAAAAATACTCCTTTCCCTCAAAAAATGCTCCTTTCCCTCAACTCTCAAAGCACCTGTTACCTTTCTTGTAACTGAATCTGTAGTACTTTCTATCACAGTAATCTACAAACATAGCCTCCTTCTTCACTCTCTTACATTGTTTAGTGGCAGCCATTGGCGAGGCCCACATAAACAAAATAGGCATAGTGCTGATTCTCATGGAGACTAAATTTCAATGGGGAAGACACAATTTATGTACATCAGTCATACAGATAACTATTTAGTCATAAATGCTTTGCCAAGAAGGACAACGCAGGGTGCTCTGAGGGAAGATTTTTTTAAAGATTTATTCATTTATTTGGGAGAAAGAGAGAGAGTGTGTGGAGGAAGGGCAGAGGGAGAGGGAAAGGAAGAGAAACCCAAGTGGACTCCCTGCTGAGCATAGAGCCAGACACAGGGCTCGATCCCATGACCCTGAGATCGTGACCCAGGCCAAAACCAAGAGTCAAACGCTTAACTGACTGAACCACCCAGGCACCCCTCTTGAGGGGAGATTTAATGAGTCTGGACTAGGGTGGATGAACTTCCTGAAAAAGAGATCTGTAAACTGGGTTCTGAAGGATGAGTAGGAGTTAGCAGGTGAAGACCAGGGGACAGACAGAGAGGCAAGAGAAAGCCCAAATGCTGTGAAGCCTGGGGCTTTTCAAGAACAAAGAGGTAAGAATAATTTGAGAGCAAGGTAGAGCATCAGGCTGGAGAGGGGCTGGAAGTTCAAGAATTTCTAGGCCATTTTAGAATGTAAGATCTTATCCCAAGTATGATGAGAAGAATTATAATCACAATAATGACATAATTAGGTTGGCCTTAGTCTTCGAGAATAACCCTTTCATTTATTATATTATTTTTCATCAATTAACCCTACCCTCAGATTTTATCCATCTGTGATGTCTGATCCCTGTGAAGGTATTACCTTAATTAGAGTTACAGCAAGAGAGGGTAAGACAGAGAAGAGGTAGGAACAAATTAGAGTACAAAAAAATTCCTCATCATGCAGGGGTGTGCATGGATGGCCATACAGACTGGTAGCTAATTTCATTGTTATTTGGCAAAAAAAAAAAAAAAAAATGGGATTCTGAGATGCCATAGCTCTTCTGACAACACAAAGAAAAAGAGATCAAAGTGATAGCATTTCCTCTGCGTTCACATCTGAATATTCCTTCTACGGCCATCATTACAACTAATGGCTAAGTATTGGAGACTTCTTGTTTTGTTTTGGCGGGTGGCTGAAACAAACCATCCAACATTTAACTATATAAAATAAGTTTTACTTTCTGTTTACTCTGAATTTACTCTCAAAATCTCCAGATATTAATTGTTAAATCTAAAATCTAACTTAATAGTCTTGACTTCCAAATGAGTAAGAATGTGAAGGGGGTGAGAGCAACAGGAATTCCTAAGTTCATAAGACAGGATGTTAAAAAAAGAAAAAGCATGGGCAATGGTTTTAATGTATATGTAAAATACTGCAGGGCATACTTTCAAAACCAATTGGCGACCCTGTGATCCCCCAGAAGAAAATGAATAATCACTCAAGAGCTCAAGAGAGACAGCAAGGTAGGGTTGATTACTTCCCTTGATATTAAATTGATGCTTTTGTCTGAAAGGGGCCACTCTTGGGTCACAAGTCATTGCTTCCAGAAGCAACTTAATTATGGCTGCCACTATTTTTATAGAGAAGATAGAACAACCTAAGAGCAGTGCTACAATCTTAATTCACTATTTAAACTTATTTTTGTTTCTAGTGAGTTGCTGTGCCTGGGAAGAGTGGAGAATTGCCATTCCTGGTGCCCTGCTTAATTAAAGTCCTCTTTAAAAAATCCCTTGTTGCCAGAGAATAGCTACAACTTTGGCAGAGGCAGTGCTAAGTTTCTCAGTATGGCCTTGTGCCAAGGTGTGTCAATCTTGACCCCTTGGAGGATGATTAGCAGAGAGGGGGTAGTTAAACCTTTGTGCCCATTCAGTCCCAGCCTTCTGCTGGAATTGGCAAACACTATAGTGACTATTGTTTAAGGAGTAACTGTCTACTAGGAACTGGACTAAGACCACCAACTCCTTTCACATAAGGCACCAAACAATGATAATGGCTTCCTGTCACTCCTGACCTGGCTTAGAGCTCAACCAGTACCCCAAAGGGGAAAGAATATTACATTTGCGATATTCTTCAGACATTCACATCTTTTATTTTCCCTTCATATTACACTTCTATTAATATTAATAATAACAAAATTCAAAACAATGCTCTAATTATGGGCATAACAGAATATAAATGAATAAATATTCACAAGAATTTAACATATACATGGAACATAAGTTGCTAAATGAACTCACCATCTAAATAAAATTGAATAGGGAACTCAGAATTATAAAAGTGTTAAAAAATGAAAAAAGTGTTCCAATAATCACCAAAACATCAAACTTCACTGTAGTTTAGATCTTACTGTCTATGTTCTAAGTGTCTGTAAATGTTTGACTAATTTTACTCCTTCCAAAGTTCCTTGAGCTATCACATTTTCTTCATGGCAGAAAATAACTCTAATGCACGTTTTGGTAAATTATAATAAGAAATAGTCCTATTACACTTGTAAGTCTTAATAAAATAACTTAATCAAAATTAAAACAAACCATGTATAAAAATCACTACAAAGTTTCAATTATTATTTGTCTTTGATTAAAATTTAATCTTTTAAATATATCCCTTTCTACCTTTGGAATTTTGCATATAACTTCAAAATATCTATCAATTCAAATAACAACTGATTGATGTTAAGAAAAAAAGGTAAAAATGAAGAGACCAAGTATTAAGCAAGAGGTTACATATTTAGTTGTTAATGTCCAAGGCTAGAACCCGTCTCTTTACTCACTTAACAAATACTTATTGGTCACCAGTACTGTGCAGGTATAGCTCTGAAACACAAGACAAAAACCCTTGCCATCATGGAAGTTATATAGACTATTACTACTGTGTTGTTTCACTGGGCAACATAGTTTACCTTTGTATATTCAACAACTCCTCAGAAGTTATTACTGAAGACCACAGGTCTGAATAATGGGAACTTTTGGTATCGATACTCATAGTAACACATGCATTAGAATACTTGGCATAGTTAAAGAGGTAATGAAACTAGTGACTGTTTTTTACCCATAAGAAAAAGGATAGATAACACTGTCACTTGTGTGTAAAGTTTTGGACAGCTAAGTAATATAGATTTAAATTAAAAATGACAGACGCACTGCCTTGAAACATAATGTTTACTGAAGTGAACCTTTATTCTTTGTAGTGCTATGGTTAACTATTAAATGGCTCAAGTACTATTTTTAGGTGTGAATATTGTGACAACTGTTGGTCAATGTCCTATGCCATAATCACTATTTTCTTGGTGATTTCTATCATAAGAGGAATGATTATCTTATGGAAAAAACTTATACTAGTGAAAATCCCAAGTTAGTTTTTATCAAATCAACATTCATTGATTTCATAAGTGTCCTTGCTGATTTTCCAAGCACAGTGAGTATTCCATATGACAGTATGAAAGTATCCACCATAACTATTTTTTAAAAAGACAACAAGAATTTTCAATTTACTGTGAAATGTTACCATTAACCTCTTTTTTTCTAAGACTCAACATTCACTGGGTGTGTCAAGGAAGAAAAAAGTACTGTTATGTTTAAGTGATGCCAAACATCTGGATAAAATCATAAAAAACATCAACTGGATGTTTGTTTCAAAAATGGAAGTTGTTGAGGAACATATATAAAACCTTCATTCGTTGCCTGACGTCTTTGCTCTTTTCAGAATATGTTATTTAGATACAGACAAAATGTAAGAAAACCACACTCTAAGAAGATATTTGCCCAATATTCTATCTGCTTCCCAACTTCTGCCCTTTCTCTCCCCACTGGCACTACCAAATTAACAAATAATCAAGCAAACAAATAAATACGTCTACTACTTTTCTAAATTATGTCAAAAATTAAACAGAATTACAGGTGCAATTAAATTGATAAGGAAGCAGATCTCTTACTGAAGCACCACTTACAGCACACCCAAAGGGATGGCCCGGGCTTCGTCAGGTAGTTCTAATTGCAGGCAGATGTGCTGTTAGAGAAGAAAACTACAGAAAAAGAAAAGGTTACTGTGTGTGGCCTGTCTCAAGGGAACTAGTATTATGTAAGAAAAGTGTGACTGGATACATAGTTAAAATACTAAAAAAATGCTACGGAAACCCGAGAAAAGTGAAAAAGTATATATCCTTCAATTTCATGAGTCAAACCCAAGCTTAACAACTTAAAGGCAGGTCCTAAGATGTCAACTGCATTAAGTAGGTCTAGTCTCAGGCAGGAACTTTATTTCCTGTATCACCGTGGGTTTTGATTTTACATCTGTAGCAATAACTTAACTTGCTTTTGTTCCAAAATGAATTTCATGCTCAACTTGTTTTTCTTAATTAAACTTCCTTTAGCAGTCCCTAATATGTGTATTATTAAAACTCATTAGTCCCATTCACGCTTGCCTGTCATTTTTTGGCTACACATTCATATATTGAAGTGTTCTGTTGCTATATATAGGAAGAAAATTAAATAATAAATATGGGGACTTGAACGTTTAATGAGTGTCAGGATGAGAGACTGCCTGCAAGGCCCATAAGGTTTCACACAAAAGAGGCATTACTGCTAAAGCTGACGTGCTGATACATCTCTGATCTATAAAGTCTGCAGTAATGGCAGCAGTAAAGCGTTTTGCCATTGACTAGAATTTCTCTTACATGCAACGGAAATAGGCACAGAAGAGATTATATTGACTGTTATAAAACGAATTCATATAAAATCCCCCAAAAGTTTAATGTCTAATAATTTCAAATGCCTGAAGTGATTTACTGGTTTTCTCTGACTTCAGTTAAGCTTAGAGTTGATCATCTTTCTCTCTCACACAGATTTACTACCAGATAGGTTGGTTTGTTTTTTTGGGGTGGGAGGCGGAATTTTAAAGGCAAAAATAACTCATATCCTTTTATAGCAACATAGTAATATTTGACATCATTAATGTGACTCCATTAATAACAAAGCCAAAATAATCAAATATGTTACTGTTAAGGAATCACTCTTCTTAGAAACAGTTGAGAATGTTGCTATCCCATGAGATTAACAGGTGAGCTACCTCAAAATATTTTAAAATTATCTTTTAAAAGGTATTAAAAAGGACACTCTAGATTCATCATGAATGTTCACTACTTTATTTTTTTTTTAATTTTCTGGGCTTTGCAAATTTGAGATATTAAAAAATTGAAATTTTACATTAACTGAAACTTTTGTTTTGTTTTTATGTATCTCAAGAGAGCATAAGAGATAGAAAATTTGCATTTTTGGATGCCATGTGTTAAATTTAAAAATCATTTAAAACTATTGCGCTTTTCATTTTACTTTCAATTAAGAGTGTGTAGCAATTTTCTTTTCAAAAAAATCGATTAATATAGAATAGCATGTAACTATATTTAATCATTTCAAAATCATAGAAGAAAACTGTAGGAAATAACAACTCCTATTGAATGGTAGGTTAGTTAGAACACATGGAAGGCTTTTGAGAGACTGGTACAGCTGTCAAACGAAGCTCCAATGTATGCAACATCAGTTTTTTCATAGTCACAAGCTTTGGGGAATCCAACACTATTTCTTGTCACACACGTCAGGAACTGTACTTGCAATTTTCTGGGGGTCATTGAGGGCTTCCATCCCTTCATCCCAAACTACCACATTTTGTGTTATTCTTAATCAAAATTGGAAGAGCTGATCAAGACCACCATATTCTTTTAAAAATCACAACCAAAAATATGTCTTTGGATAAGGTAGAACAAAATGTCATTAATTTTCTAAGTAAACTCTCAGGTTTTTCAGTTCTTAAAGTGATCTACTCTATTAGTAGAGAGCATTTCTATTACTGGGAAACTTGCTCTTATTTATTGGCTACAGTTTTAAAAAATTTTGTTGTGTGTCATTTTACTCTTATTTCCATCATTATTGACCTTCCAAAGTGGATCTACTACCTACAAAGTTACCAAAGTTTTGTGCAGGCACTGCTTATAGAAACCAAAGAGTAAGCCAAAGTTTCCCCTTTTTCTTTTCCACTGATGAAAGAGAATAAAATGAAGGAGTAGAAAGTATTGATGATTCCTAACAGAGAAAAATATTGTTCAGCCATGACAGATGCACTTGAAGCTGAGTCTTCTGCTTTGGCACTGTATGGCAAATGCCATGATCACCAGTTCAACAGTTGTGAAATATACAAATTAACTTTTAAAAGAACCTTCTTCCTCATGTTTCATATTCTCCATCTACTTATAGCAACGTTATATTCTCTACTAGCCCAGAAAGAAAAATTCCAGCTCACCTCCCATACACCTTCATTAATTATTTACTATCATCATTTAATGTGTTATTTACTAGCTGACTTCTTTTTTATTAATTTAAACTTTGAAAAAAAGATGTTCACTATTGTTGGACTGTGCGGCTAAGATCAGTGGCTAGAATGTACCAATACACAGAACATCCATTCTTCTAGCTCACCCTGCACATGAACCACGTGACTTAGAGCTGTGTAAAAGAAAGGCAAATCTAGCCTCTCAGATATCTCCTTAAAGCTAACAGTTGGGCTTATAAAAACTATATTTTGTTATTTTTGTCACCTTTAGACAAGCTTACACAAAATCTGCAGAAATAGGAAATATTTAACTTCACCACCATAGAATCCTTGGGAGACAAAGTTTTCTATTTTGCTATTTCATCTTAAAAAAGAAAAAAAAATGAATGGCATTGTGCTTGTTTCAGAAGTTAGATTTAAGAAACACATACACACACAAAACCAGGAAGAAAATCTGGCAAGGCTTCCCTTTCAATCCTAGGATTTCTGTTGTATTTGGAATTCCTGAAATAAGTACTGGGATGATGAGTGCTTCAGATGACACTGAAGAGTTGCCTTTCATGAGTTCACACATAATGGAGAGGCTTCAATGCTAAAGCCATAAAAGTATTTATATTCATATCATAATCTGTAAACATAAACCCCTGAAAAAATATCTGATGCTTTTTTTAAAAGATAAAATTGTATTAAAAAAATCATTATTTTATATTTTAACAATTATCTATCTCCATTTTATTCTAATGTATTTGTCTGTCTGAAGGTTTAAAATTTAACGAATTGGCCTTAAATAGGAAGAGCCAACTAAAATTATAATGCTGAGGTGTCCAAAGGTATAAAGGGGTGGGGGATATTCATTAGCCTATTTAACATATCTATATACATATTTTAAATGAATCAGTTCTTCATGTTATTGTTCTGAACCTATGTGTGTTCCAAAATTGGTTCAGAATAATATGCTTTTCTGGATTCCAAAGCAACTTTTAGTTTCTTAAGTCAATTAATATTACTCATTTAAGTATCATGAATTTTAATTCTATCTGCTGAAATTGATTTTCCTTCTGCAAATAATGATGAGCTTTTCTTGAGGGCTAAAAAATAAGATAATAAAAAGGAAAAAAAAAATTCCTTGTATTCAGCTGCAAGAAAATGTCTGAGAACGCGCGCGCACCGCTCAGTTGGAAAGAAAAGCCAGTGAGTGGAGAGGCAGCCAGGGTAGGGATGCATCAGAAATGCAGCCGGCTGCCTCATTCACTCGCCAGCCGGGGCCCTCGGCATAAAGGCTGCAACGCCTTCCTGGACTCTTCCAACTCCAAAAAAGTTACCTCGGACTGTATTATGCAAAGTCTTGCAAGTGAATTACAAGACAACATGTGTGGCCAGTCATCCACTTCTGTGTCTATCCAATGCAGTGACCCTGTAACCCTTTAGCGTTCGGCGAAGAGAAAGGGGAGGCGGGAAGGGGAAGAGAAAGGGGAGGGAGGGATAACAAGATAACACGAAAACGGCCAATTCCCACTGCAAAATTCCCGTACAAGCCAAGACAGCCGCCGAAACCGCGGCCGAGGCAGCAGCGATTTCTACTTGGGTTCTCCCCCTGCACATGCAGGTTTTCCAAGGCATCTCTGCTACCTCTCTTTAAAGTATCACTAGGAGGAAAGCACTGGATCCAAAAGGATCTCCCAACTGAGAGATTTTCAATGCGAAGTTGAGATCTCGGAGGGTTACTTGGCTTCCCCACCAACGCCACAAAATAAGGTTTTTAAGCTCGATCTAGGTAACTCCCTAGCGATCCACCCCGAGATGCGCGAGGTGGCTTGAGATGCGCGAGGTGGCTTTATATCCCCTTTTCTCTCCCCATTTCACGGGCGCAGCGTCCGCAGAACCTACAGCGCAGCGGCACCCAAACCCAGGCAGCCCCCTCCCAATAAAAGACCCCCACACTTACCCTCAGTAAGATAAATCCACAGAGGGAACCCCCTCATCCTCCCCTAGTCCCCTTCCAATCATTCAAGGAGACAGTTTCTACAACACTTCGCCGTCAAATTCAAGCTGAATTGGTCAAAGTATTTATCAGCTTCTAGACGCTTTTTTTGAATCTTGAGCACTGGTAATTCTAGTTTCAGAATTCGAGAGGCTTCCTTTTTTATTTGTTTTTCTTCTTTAAGCAGCCGCAACCCCAGTTTTGCGGCCCCCCCTTTTTTTTATTCACCCACGGACACTTCCAAAACGTGTCGATTGATCCTTTTTTCTCTCCAGATGAAACCACGATCCAGAATTCTCGGGACCCAAAGCCACCTCCATGTAAATCCGACCATCAGGCAAGAAATAAAAATGATCAAACAACGTTACTTCTTTCGGCTGCAATCAGATAATCCTACTAATCCAATAGATTTATCTCGATTGGAAATTGACCTCAAAAATGAATCCCTGGCGCTGATGTCCAGTAAAGCGATTTCGTAGCCCTGTTCGGGTGACCGAAAGAACTGTGGCTTCTTTCTTTCTTCTTCTTTTTAAAAAATCTTTTTGGATTCTGGGTGCACTGCTCGCAAAAAATGCGGAGGACCCTGGTTTTCCCCTAATATAGGTTTCTACTCCAAATCGGTGCAGGATGAAAAATGGTACAAAGATACCCCTAGTGGCTTGAGGTGATATTGCAGGGAGTCGCACTTTTTTTTTTTTTTTTTAATCCCCTCTCCTCACCTATTTTCCCCCCTCTGCCCTGTAGATAGATAACTGGCTGCTATAGTAGTACTCCTGCTTATAGTAGTTAAATAAGAAGAAGGCTGAACGGAGATTAACATGAATAGTATATGACTCCTTGAAAACATCGTCTGATCCTTCTTCTTTGTTTTACTTTAAAGACTGAATCTTCTGTGCTTTCTCCCCAGTATTCCATCTTTTTTTCAACAGTTTCCCCCAATGGCATTTAGTAGCTAAAATGCCAATTTAGAGCAGCTAGTGATTTCAAAACAAATGTATTTGTTTCCTGAATAACTATAGATACCCAAAGAAACCCCAAGCGACCTGAGACGTGCTGCTTTCAGAAAACAAAAAACAAAACAAAAAATACTTAACATTGTGTTTTCTTTAGAGTTATATGATTATGGATACATATTTTTTTAGACAATCTCTTCTCATTTTGGACTTTTGATATTCATTCAACAGAGCAGTAGATGGCTTCTGCAAGCCTATGGTCAAAAAGCTAGACCTAAGGGTCATTATATAGTTCTCAATGCTGCTTATCTGAACCCTTTGCAATTCAATCATCTCAAGATTACTACTAGCATTTTTGACAAGTTTTAGAAAAAAAGCCAATGCAATGAATTTCAAGATTCCATTTTGGTAAGCAACATTTCACAAACTACTGTGTTTACCAAAGACCCAGGAATCTTTTTAAAAAGAGGATTCTGGTTTGGTAGGACAAGAGAAGGAATGAGATTCTGCTTTTCTAACAAGCCCTCTGACCACACACTGATTATCAAGGATTTAGTAAACTTGGGAAGTTGAATTCATTTTCATGAGAGGGTGCAATAGCTGCAAGGATTCCACCATCTTCTTCCTTAAACAAACTGAATAATTAAGCCTTCTTAGTCAATGAGCTATTAAGGAGTCAAGAGACCTTCCTTCTATTACTGGTTTTGTTATTAATTGACTATGTGACTTTGAGCAATCACATTTTGGCCCATAGCTAATTTATCTATTAAAATTGAAGAGTAAACCAAAATAAATGAATAAACATACCTGTTCCTAGATGGGAGACTCAATGTTGTAAATTAATAATGTAATTATTATTAAAAGCCCACTATAATTTTTCACGGAACTTGAAAAGTTAATCTTAAAATGTGTTTGTGGGAGCAAAGGGTCAAATTTGTCAATACAATTTTATATACAATACAGTTAAGAACAAGGTATGGATAATTTTCATATGAACTATTAAGACTAAACAGAAAATGACAGTAACTGAGGCAATGTAGCTTTGGGTCAGGGATAAAATTAGTCCAATGGAATAGAATAGGGAGCTCAGAAATATATCTCTGAATTTATGGGAACTTTATAAATAACAGGTGGCATGAGAGAGCAGTGAGGAAAAATGAATTATTCAGGCAATAGATTAGGCATATGAAAAAATTATAATTCATACCTAAATACGTATTTAAGGTAGGATAAAGCCTTAAAGATGCAGAGCAAAACTTAAAACCTTTAGAAAGAAATAGCTTTGTGATTTTGGGTAGATGGGAATAGAAGGGTTTATTAAACATTAAGATATAAAAAGTTAAGTCTATAAAGGAAAAATGTTATTTTGATATATTAAAATTAAAAATTTATGTGCATCAAAAAAGTCAAGGCATAGACTGACGAAAGATATTTGTTATTCATGTAACCAAAGAAGGATTAGTATCCAAGCACATAAAGCTTTCTTACAAACCTATAAAGACAAAAAATTATGATAGGAAAAAATGAGCCAAGATAAACAGTCAATTGGCAGAAGAGGATTCTCAATGGCCAATAAACATCTGAAAAAGGTACTTTAGTTATTAAAGAAATACAAGCTAAAATGATGAGATACCATATCATAGGCATGAAATTGGCAAAAATTTTAAGTCCAGCAATATGAAAGAATGATAAGAATGTGGAGAAACCATGGAAAGTATATTAGAACAATTTCAGAGAGCAGTTTAGAGATAGTTGAAGGCTCTCATTTCCTAAAATTGAGTCTCTCTACTCCTGTGTACTTCTCTTCACATGTACAGAAAAAAAAAAAAAATTGCAGAATTACTTGAAAGAGAAAAAAAAGGAAAAGGAAGAAAAAATATAAACACCTTTGGATAAATAAATAGACAAGTACTTTATAGAATAATCACATGCTGTGAAACTAGAAACAGTAAAAAGAAAAATGAATGCACTATAGCTATTTGAGTTAGCATGGATACATCTCAAAAATGCAATCTGGAGCAGAAACAATAAAAGCAGTTTGCAGAAAGATACCTGTGGGATGATACCATTTATGTATCAAGTTTTAAAATGTGCAAAAATAAATATATATATTTTGAGTATATTTATATGTGGCAAAAGTATATAAACATCCATGATAATGATAAACCTGAAATTCTGCGTAGAGGTTATCTTTGGGAAGAATGGAGGTTAATGACATTGGGAAGAATCACAGGGAGCTTCAGCTGAATCTTCAATGCTTTATTTCTCAGACTGAATCTTGAGTACACAGATGTTTATAATATTACATATAACTTGTTTATATGTCTGAACTATTTCATTAAAATGAAATATTTAAACTAGATGACTTCCATGAATCCTTTATGGTATTAGAAAATTTTCTAATTAGAATAAATATATAGAGAAGTGAAAAGAAATAGTATGGGAGTTTGGAATTTCATAATGTGCTTTCTTTTAAAAAATCTGTAGTACTTTTTATTTCTAAGAAGTGGAAATGGATCAATGCTTATTTGTTTCTACAACAGATACGAAAATTCCCAGCTAGTAAGCAAAAACCAGCACCCAAATGGAGAAAAGTGTGGTTGAAATAGGGGGAAAATGTAATTCTCAACTAGCTCCTTCTTGTATTTTCCTTTGATCTCACATGGAGTAACCATGTCTCTGAAACTGTAAAACAGGCAATCAATTGATCATATTCAGTCCTGACCAGTTAACTGGAAACCACCAAAGCCAGAGTAACCCTAAGCCAAACTACAACACAAAAGATAATTTCTCCAGAATATTTAAAATACATATGTAAATTCAAATAGGGAGGTTATGTTGATATGAAATATAAGAACTGGAAATCTCATTTCAAAATCATCAGACAGTATTTTTCATAATTCATTCAAAATTGGAGAAGATATCAAATATTAGGAAAGAATTTTTTAGGGCCCAATGTTAGAAGTAAAATGAGTTAGATTAGCAGTTAATACCACTCAACTCACATTGAACGCAAGAAAGATGCTTGGACAAATCATCAATCAATTTTCAGAACAGCATTCCCAGGCAATAGCCAAAGCAGCTTTGTAATAAAGAAACAGAGAGGGGACAATTTAATGTCCTTTAGTGATAGAATAAACAAGGGGGAAGAAGCAGATGTAATATCCAAAATTTGGAGGGGCTGACATATTCTTTCAGCAACCACTTATTGAATACCTCCTGCCTACCAGACATAGTACAAAGTATTTCACAGGAGAGTTAACATTAAAACAAATAACCACCATAAACCCGTAGTTAGCTATTGATAATTGATTTGTTCATTGTAAATGGTTAGTAGTTATTCTGAATTAATACTTAACCATCTATGCTGAAAATGAGATATTAGACACTAATATAATATTGAAGGTTCATTTTCAGTGCATTTAAGTACAAACTGATGTGACAGGTTAAGGTAGTCAATGAAGGAAGAAGAGTAAAACAAGAAGAGGATGAGGGGTGGTAGAGAAAAAGAAGAAGACTGAGGATAAAAATACGAATCAAACTCATTTCTCTCCCTGGTGATTTACTTTACAGACAAGATAGAAACTTACTTAATCTTTGTATCCCTCAGAGTACAAATGATTAGTGAATGAATGCCTTAATGGATCAAAGTGTGAAACTAGTTGGTACATGAAGAAAACAAATTTATTCTCTATATTGGAAAGCTTTGCTAGTATCTCTTCAGAAAATGAAATTAAGAGAAGGAAAATAAAAAATTACTGTAACTAACAATAATGAGAAATGAAAGGCCAAGACTGGCAAACTTGAGTGCCAATTGGAATATGGGATTCCAATTTCATTGTGTCACTAAAATTTCAGCTCTGCTAAAACCTATGGTAGAATTACACATCCTATTTTGGTTTCTGCACTTTATACAAACAAAGAAACAAATGATTAATTAATACCAAACAGATCATGAAAAGAAATGGCATAGTTCTACTAAAAAAACAGATAAGAAAGAGAAGGCATATTGGAACTTGTATCTCCTCAAACCATGAAGGATGTGATGTAAAATGGGCTCATTCTGCATGGATCTGATAAGAAATTTTAACATGAATGGGTAAAGCTATTCAAAATCACAATAATGAATTTATCTGCAAATTCTAAAGAAAAAAGATCTTAAGAGTTAAAAAACAAAAAAGAAAGTATTTAATTGTTGCTTTTAATACAACAAGAGTCATTATGAAAAGAGGGTTATGATTTTTGGGGGGGATAATTGATATAACAGCACATCTTCTGTGACCAAGTCAAATCAATTAAGTTCTGCCTGGTGGTAAACATTTTAAGATGTTATGAAAGATTGGTATTCTACATCTAAAAAAAAATAACTTCAAAAATACTGTAAAACAGATTTAAAACAAGTCTTGGGAAAATATATTCTTCTACCATCTTCAGAACTCCCCTGATGTACCCTCATTTTAAGTGCTCAAGACTTGAATCTAAATGAATGGCAACTGGGAATTATGAAAGGCATAAAAATAAAAAGTATTGCGACATCACAGCCCTAACTACTGCAAAGATAGCTGTTTATAAAGAGGTTCTCTCTACAGGGAAGAATCTGTTCAGACAATCCTGCTTAATTAGAAAAGACTACTTAAAACACTTGACTGATACTGAATATTTCAGGTATGTATTGGGAGAACACACCTGCTTGAGTGCTAAATTTACCAGATGCATCTTTATATTTCATGATTTGAAGACCTGTAATGGAAACCAAGGAAGTAATGATCAAGACTAGGTATTTTAGAATGAGACTGTCACATAGAGAAATGGGGCTTCATGAAGATTAGTCTGAGATTCCAAAACATATGTTCAAAGTTCAGGGGCCTAAGTCAGAAATAAATCTAGATTTTTGAAACAAATTTAAATCATTTTGAACTGTTAAAAATTTCTAAACTTTAGTGCTGTTATGCTAATAATTAAGAATCTGTTCTGTTTCTTTTTGAAGGAGTACTTTTTTTTTACATCTATAATATATATTTAATCGGTACAATTATTCTTTACTTAAAAATATGTAAATTTTCATCTTCAAAGATTTTAGCTGTTAATAGCTTACTACACTATTATTTTACACAATATTTTATTATAGAATGCAGATTTTTATATATTTGTGAAATTGAATAATATTTACACCGACCCTCTAATAACTTCATAGCAGATTCTCTATTTTAACTGCTTTTGACCCCATCATACCATGATTGATTTTAATCCATTGAAATGTAACCTAGAATTAGTTAAATTATATAAAATGATCTTAAGTATTTTGTTAGTATTGAATAAATACAAACAGAAAACCATCTTATTGTACAGCATCCATTAAAGTTTATTTTATATTAGTTTATCCGAGTCAATGTTTGCTGTATTAGTAAAATTTACTATAAGCTTTGACTTACTTATGGAAAAGTCACATGAAAATTAATGATATGTAGTTCAATCTAGAAAGGAAAAGTTTTGTTACATTGCCATTTCATTGACTTAACATAACACGGGTTGGGTACTCTTCCTTCTCTGGATAGGATATTATGCTAATTACCCAATTAAAAGTAAACACTAGCTTGAATTTTCATTATTATTCAATTAGTGATTTGATGAACATTATCTATCTGCCCCAAAATATTTAGTTTCATAATTTCCTAAAATATTAAATAAAGGAGACCTTTAAATCACATCTTCAAAAAGAATGGATCTCTCTCTCTCTCAAACTTTCTCTCTCTCCCCGTGTGTACATGTGTCTGCATCTCTTTCTCTTTCCCTCTGACTCTGTCTCTCTCTGAGAATCTCTGAACACATAAATCCATCTCTTTAGTTAATTTTTTATCATTTACATCAAACCGGAAATTATGTCACAAATATTTCAAAAGGATGAATTTTCCTAAAATCATTTGTATTTAGTTTCAGAGCTTGCTTTTTGATTGTACATGAATAAAAATTATTCCCGCTGACATAGAAACAAAAAAATAGAATGAAGTAACCATATTAGAATGATATATTAAAAAGAGAATAGTCAAACTATATTATACTCAATGCATAAGAAGTTGTTCAACCTTCCAAGCATCCATTCTCAAAATTATGACTCTCAGCCTAAGTACTGTGGATTTTTCTCTAAAAATTTCCCAAACCTTCCTAGAATTAAGTAGATTATTCAGAGAAAGTAATGTTTAAAAATTTCAAAGAAAGATTTGTTATGTCACAAAGTTGATAGATTACCAGAGTAGATAGCTTATACGTTAATAGAAAGTTTAGCTATTATAAGATCAAACGAGAGTATAATTCTTGACTATCTGTAATATATTAAACCTAATTCACAGTTCACATCCTCATCATTTACAAGTCTGATAAAAGATACAGGAAACATCTTAATGCTGAAATTAGTTTTACCAGGACTCAAACTAATCATTAAAGCAAGTAGAGTACATTTGAACTATGGCCCAAAGAATTGCAATTTTATAGTCCTTGTATAGAGTCCATAGATTTCCTTTTGCTAAATAGAAAAAAACGAAGAAAGCAAATGACTAAAGTAGCCAAGGCCATGCTGAGGTCAGTGGCACTACTAGATGAGAAACCATTGCACCATGCCACTTTGGACTTGTTTTTTTGTTTGTTTGGTTGGTTGGTTGTTGGTATTAAAGTGTCATTGTTTTTAAAGTATTTGACCATAACCAAATTTCAAAAATTCCAATTAACAAACCAAAAAAGCACAACATTTAATATACTTAAAATAATTAGCAGAATAACGGCCCTTCAAAGATGTCCACATCCTATCCCTGGAATCTATGGATATGTTACCTTACATGACAGAAGGACTTTGCAAATATGATTAAGTTAAGGATCTTGAAATGGGCCCAATGTAATCACAAGGTGCCTTATAAAAGAAAGGCAGAAGATTCGGAGTCAGAGAAATAGATTTGATAACAGAAGCAGAAATCAGAGGCAGATAAAGGGACAGAAAGAGATTTGAGGATACTACACTCCTGGCTTAAAAGATGGAGGAAAGGGCCATAAGCCAGGGAATGTAGACAACCTCTAGAAGTTGGAAATGCAAGGAAGTGGATTCTCCTCTAGAGCTTCCAAAACAAATGCAGCCCTTGCCATCCCACTTTAGACTTCTGACTTCCTGAACTGCAAGTTAACAAATTTGTATTGTCTTAAGCCACTAAAGTTGTGGTAATTTGTTACAGCAGCAATAGGAAGCTAATACATTTAAGTAAAATATTAAAAATATTTTAGGAATAATCAATTCTGCCCAAGAGAAACATAATATGTGCTACGTATGTAATTTTAGATTTTCTAGTATATACTTTAACAAAAGAAGAAGGTGAGATTAAATTTACTAATATTTTAGTAATATTTTCTTTAGCCCAATATATAAAAATATAATTGTTTTGATATGTAATCATTATTAAAAATTATTAATAAAATATTTTATATTTTTCATAAAAGTCTTCCAAATCAAATGTATATAATGGATATCTAGGTGTCTAGAGTACATCTCAATTTGGACTAATTCCACTTCAATAGCTCAACAGCCATATATGGCTAGTGACGACCATATTGGATAGCACAGCTTTAGACTGTAAGAAACAAACTAAAAAGAAAATTCATACTTTATTCTATAGATGATTCTAATATTCTCTTACCTATAACAATCTAGATTAAGAATCACAAAGGCATCTAAAGAAATCAGGATGGTTGTACAGCCAATTTTCTGAGAAGTGTACTTAGATCAGAAAAGGAATAAAAACAAAAGAATAACATGAAAGAAGAGCATATTCACCTAATGATACTGAGTTGTCTGATGTTTGTGAAAAATGCTAAAGATAATAGAAAAGAAATTTCTCTGGTATTTTCAGCGCAAAAAGATAACCAAGTATAGGATAAGAATGACATTGCTTGGGGCCAACTATGTAATATGAAAAAATGACCAAGAGAAAAGCAAAACTATTAAGCCCTAGCTTCCAATTTCTCCATAAAGAAGAATGATGTTTGAACTGGAAAAAAATATGATGGTGAGAAAATGGTAAGAAAGCCTGAAGGTGATTTAAATTAGTTTTAAGATTCCAGGTTCAAATCAGCTACCTAATGGGATACTAGAAATATTTGAAGATGTGTTCTGGAACTAATATCTAATATCTTTTAGTCACCATGGAAAAATGTCATGAAAATTGTTAACTGTCCTGGTTGTCAAATAGAATTCCAGAAGCTTATGTTTACTATTCTTGATATTAATTGAAATTCTAGAACCCATGCTCACATGTGTTCACTAAGTATATGACAAATCAAATCTATTAGAGTTATTGGAATGGCAGGTCAAAAAAAGTAGTTTGAACTGTTTATCTTGATTTCATGCAAGGCCTTTTATAAAAAGCCACTCATGATTTTCATCTGGACAAAATTTTGAAGTATAAGCTGAATGTAGTTGAGTAGATCCTTTGAAAGTTGAACAATCATTCTTCTGTAGCATCCACTGAATATTCTTTGATGTCTACTTCTCTTTTCCCTTTTTGAGGGTTAAAATTTCTGAAAGAATTTGTTTTGTAATCAGGCCTTTCCATTAAAGCAAATTAGTCTAATGATGGGTATGAATGAGATGCTTTAGTAGGAGCCTGCCTTAGACCATGGACTTTTAAATAGATTACTTAAAGCCATTAATTATGTTTGGAATTATGCTTTTCAATGATGCTTTTTCAAACTATTTATAAATAAGGAGTTTGATATAAAGTATTTAAAGAGCAAATTTTAAGTCAAATATTAATTAAATTTAATCAAATTTTGACATCTAGATTCTCTGTCTGTCCTGGATTGCAATATAGAAACCAAGGCCTCCTTATTTTTAATTTACTCACTAATGTAAATATTTCTATTTAATTAATCAACCATATTTTTATCAAAAGGTATTTCTTATTGACGGTATTTAATTGGATTACAAGGAAATTTGGGTTGTAATTAGAGTAGTTTTAATAAAAGCTTCAAAATTAATCTAAATTTAAGATAAATCAATCAAAATACAACTCAATATCAATCTTAATTTTGGCTGCATGCATTTCAAGTGAACTTTTATGATGTAGTGACAATGTTCTTTAATCTTTTTTGATGGCTACACCTGGCAAAATTAGATAATCTTTCTCTATCCTCTACCCCCCAAATATATCAAGTAGATAAGAAAGCACTATAACAGACAAAATAATTAATAATAATAATAGTAATAGAAACAGAAAAGAGAATGAAGGCTCAATATAACTTGTCTCCCTCCTCCCATTCTCTTTCTCCTCCTTTCTACTTCTCTTATTTTATTTTTAATATACATATAATACTATATACATATATAGTATAATTACATATTATATTAAATATATTAAATATTTAAATACACATATCATAAAATATACATGGTATACAAATAAGGACATATATACTTCCATATGGTTATCACAAAGACTAATATTTTTACCTACTTCTTTGCTCTTGAGCATTCTTGAAGGCATGAAGATTTAATGATCATAACAAAAATAATGTCAACTTTGATTTGTTTAACACATCTTCTGTACTTGGTTCTTATTCTTACGTATGTCTTTCAAGTTTGAACAGTACATACAATTTTTCCTATTTTTACAGAAAACAGAAACTTGATAACGCTAAGTGACCTGCTGCCACTAACAAGGGATTAAGCTAAAATTGTATTCAAATTTAAATCCAAGCTTCTCGTACTTCCTTTTCACTGTGAAGGGAAGTAAGCTCAGAGCTGAAGACTATGGACACTGAAGAAATGACTCAGTGCTCAGGAGTTCATATGAATGGAATGGTCAGTTGTAATGACTCCCAAATGCACTTCTCAAGAGGCAGGGATAATGCCAGGATTAGGTTAGCTTCAGTCACCCTGCCTCACACAGAGCCAATGCTGCTGACTGTTCTGGAGAACAGTAGAGGATAAGGGTGTTCCCTGTAGCAAGACACCATGGTGATTTCACCCACTGAGAAGGCAGAACTATGTACTGAAGTGAGGGGCTACAAGAGGAGGGCATTGCCAAGCATTTAGCTTGGGAGCAGTTAGCAAAATCCTCTTTAAGTGACCAGTCAACTGAGAGAAAACACCCAGCCTGCCAAAGCCAACACTCTGGTTTGCTAGCAGAAGAGTTGGTTTCCCTGATTATCTGGGAAAGGATGCTGCCTAGAAACCACAGACAAGACCAACATTGAACGATGTAGCTAGATGCACCAGGAAAGCATGGTCAGAGTAGACTACGACAGCAGAAGAGCCAACTAAGGTTGGGGAGACAGATCATAGAAGACCAGGTAACAACAAGATTCTATATCCAGGAATTGCAAGTGACACTGGACTCCTTGACATGGACCCATATAGATTCATGTCTGCATGATTGTGCCAGCCTCCTAACAGGGCTCCACTCCCCTCACCTAATTTTCTTTCAATCTATTCCTCACACAGATACCAAAATAATCTGTTTATAAAATAAATCTAGTTGAAACACTTCTGTATTATTACCAGGATTTGTGGTTCTTGCCATACTTGCCCACTAGAATCACTTAAGGGGGCAGATTAAAAATACACGTGCTTGGGCCTGCCTCTCTGCTCCCTACAAACCAATTAAATCAGAATCTCTGAAATAAGTGCTGGGTCACCAACATTTTTAAAACACTCCCAAATGATTCTTATCTATAGCCCAAGTTAAGAACACTGACCTAGAGAGTACATTTTAGATGCCACATAATAATAACAAAGCTTTCTTAAGTGATGCGCAAAGTTTTTGTTATCAGATGGATTTGGATTCAATTCCTAAATATTTCACTTGCTCCCTCTGAATTTCTCTTTCCTCATCTACCATATGGAAATGCTACAATATGTGTGGGAAATGGCCTTCAATCTTTAGTCTTTCTCCTACTCTCTCTGTGTAGAGAAAGATCCTTTAACACATGTCTAAGTTTGCTATTGGGAATGATCAGTATTAACAGGAGGAAAGGTTGTTGCTTTTGTAAATACTCTATTAAAACACCATTACCACCAACAGAAAACCGAACGCCTAAACCTACTCTCCAGAACTCTGTGAGGAACATGCAATGAACAGCAGATACATAGTATTTCAATTTAATACATGTTCAAAGAGTGAATTAATAACTCAAGGAAACATCTTAGGATGTAAGGTTACTATCAATTTCCAATGAATTCTATAATGTTCACTAATACTAATTTTTCTTTTAATAAAACTCATTCTTATACACCTTGAAATCTGTGGAGAAAACTGCCCAGTACAGGGATTTTTATCTCATTTCTAGGTACAGGAATTTGAGCCAAGAAAAGTGTGACATAAGAAGTGTGACACTTCCATTAAATTACCTGATTTTTCATGCCAAGGGCATCTTTGATATGAGATTCTCATACATAGAAGCACCTTTCAGCATCGGTGATATTTTACTTAAGAATATCAATCATTTATAAAATACAGTTCACTAAGTACTTTAATATATCTAATTTTATTTGACTATTGAAAGAAAAACTTCTTGAGACAAGAGAGCAGATAATATTTGTTCCTTTTTATGATTGAAGAAATTGGGAAAAATTAACTTCCCTATGGCTGCTCAGTGCTTTGCCATGTGTAGAAATCAAACCTTGGACTTCCAGTCTGATGTTCTTTCTAATAGCACATATTGTTATTTTTTTTCCTAAATTGGCAGAAAGACCTCAGATAGTCTATTCTTGTAGCAATCAAAACAGTTTGGTGGAGGTAAGTTTTCAACAACAACAACAAAACACATGAAATTGTAAGGAAATATTTCAGGTAAAAATGGAATGATATAGTAGAAGGGAAGGAGGCAGGGGACCAAGAGCCATGTTCCTCCATCCCCACTGGCCTAGGAGGGCAACTTATAGCACCATTGGAAAACCACTTGCTTCTTTTATAGATAGGAACAGAAGTCTCAGAAATCAAGGATTTGGCCAAGAAGCCCACCCCATTAGTGACTTCATGTCTCTTGATTCCTAATCAAATGCTCTTTCTCCTATGTTATAATAATATCTTCTAGATCATGTGGGTGTAGATAGCCTTATCTACCACCTCTAAGTTGCTCACCTGCTTTCCTGTCCAGCCATCTCTCTCTCCTGCCATACATTACTTCTCCAAATGTGCCAAACTACATGTGGTTTTTTCAAATCTACCAAGCCCTTTTTTTTTAAGTAGGCTCCCTGCCCAGTGTGGATCCCAACATTGAGGCTGAACTCACCACCCTGAGATCAAGATTTGGACACTTAAAAACTGAGCCATCCAGTGGCTCCTACCATGCCCTTTATTAAGCATTAGACTTTTGCACATGGTTTTCTCTTTGTCTGTAAAGTTCTCTCTTTGAATGCCCTCTTTCTCAACCTATTCACCTTTTTAACTTCCACAGATCCATCAAATCTTACTTTAGTCAGCACTGACTCCAGAGACCCCTCCATAACACTACCCACCAACCCCACCCCTCACCAGCCCCCCACCCGACTCCTTACCTCTCCCACTCCCAAACCGGATTAGGTAGTAAACCTAGTTAATCTATGCTTTTCTTTATCTCTTAACACACTTGTACTTTCATTAATTGCTCTTTGAAGGAGAGAGTCTTGACTTTTTCTACCTTTATTCACCAATATTTTGAACCTATTCAGTGTCACAATAAACAAGATATGCAAGAATGAATAAATGTTGTTTTCTAAGTAATTTCTTACAAAGAAGCATGAATGTGGTACAGTGTGGTACATATTCCAGGGAAGCAGGACTCACTAGAACTTGCTGCATATGCTATATCCTGCTTCCAGAAAATAGGTCAACCATGATCCTCAGCACCTCCTAATTTACAGCTCTAGAACTTTCTGTTACCATGACAGAAAAACCTTGCCAGTTACCTATAATTAAACAATCTAATCCTTATTCATAAATTTGAACAGAAAACCAGAAACAGCAAGCATTTGAGGAAACCCAATAGCATTAAAAAGGAGTAACAGATAAATAGAAAAAAAAAAAAAAAACCTGGAAAGGAAATATATTTAAGGAAACAAAAGAAAAAATATATATTTTAAATTTAAACTGTTACTCTAAATGAGGTTCAAGGGACTGCTATTTTAAGAAAACAAATGTAGGCTTCTCTAAAAACACATCTATAAGAAAAAAAAGAGTTTTTATAGAATTTAAATATTGAAATGAGATATGTAATAGAAGCCCTGAGTAACCAAATGCACATGGGCTGCAGATTAATTTATAAACTGAAAGATGAAGTAAAAATACCTCCTTTAAGAATTAATACATAACGGAGAAACATTTATATGAAGGTTCACAATTCCGTGTTTTCCCATGGTTTCTTTTACATATGTTGTTTTTAAGGAAAACTTAATATAATAATCTTATTAAAATTATGTCTACTAAAGTATTTTCAAGTTGTACACAATGCTATCATAAAACTGACTGGATAAACCAGTACATTGTTAGTGTAAAATACTCTTTGTTGGAGAATAATTTTACTGTACTTTTTAAGAACCATAAGATTTCCATTGTATTTTTGCATTTTTCACCTTAGGCAAAAAAGTACTCAGAAAAGAAACACTGTGTTGAAGAAGTAAGTCCTGGAAATTCCTTTTCCTTCTGAAGCTATATTTATTTCCCTAATTTGTTTTTTTTTTTTAAAGATTGTATTTATTTATTTGACAGAGAGAGACAACGAGAGAGGGAACACAAGCAGGGGGAGTGGGGGAGGGAGTAGCAGGCTTCCTGCGGAGCAGGGAGCCCAACGCAGGGCTCCATCCCAGAACCCTGGGATCATGACCTGAGCCGAAGGCAGACACTTAACGACTGAGCCACTGAGGCGCCCCTCCCTAATCTGTTTTTTTAAACAATTTTTTGTTTAATAGTTTCGGCTATTCATGAAATATCTTAAATTGTTACTTGTAATAATTTAGCTTCAGGATTTTGATGCTCAGTAGATTTTTTTGTTAAGAAGGAAAATATCTCCCTTTTCCTTTATTGGTGAGTGCTGGAGCTAAACCTAGAGCAGTGATTTAATTATCTCTTTTATGGATTAGTGATAATCCAAAAGAAGAAAGATCCACATATGAAAGATGCTCATTGCAATATAATTTATAAGAGCAAAATTAGGAGCAATCAAAATATACAGAATTAACAAAATATTTAAGAAAAATATGGTAATATACTTGATAAACATTATTAGGAGATTACATAGCAACAGGGAAAAATGTTCAGGATACAATGTAAGTGAAGAAAACAGTATTCAAGATTAAATTTGTGCTCCTATTCCAATTACATAAAAATGCCAACATTTGGATTTATTTTATTTTATTTTATTTTATTATGTTATGTTAGTCACCATACAGTATATCATTAGTTTTTGATGTAGTGTTCCATGATTCATTGTTTTCGTATAACACCCAGTGCTCCGTGCAATACGTGCCCTCCTTAATACCCATCACCGGGCTAACCCATCCCCCCATCCCCCTCCCCTCTAAAGCCCTCAGTTTGTTTCTCAGAGTCCATAGTCTCTCATTGTTCATGTCCCCCTCCTATTTCCCCTCACTTCATTTTTCCCTTCCTTTTCCTAATGTCCTCCATGCTATTCCTTATGTTCCACAAATAAGTGAAACCATATGATAACTGACTTTCTCTGCTTGACTTATTTCATTTAGCATAATCTCCTCCAGTCCCATACACGTTGATGTAAAAGTTGGGTATTCATCCTTTCTGATGGCTGAGTAATATTCCTTTGTAAATATGGACCATATCTTCTTTATACATTCATCTGTTGAAAGGAATCTCGGCTCTTTTCACAGTTTGGCTATTGCAGACATTGCTGCTATGAACATTGGGGTGCATATGGCCCTTCTTTTCACTACATCTGTGTCTTTGGGGTAAATACCCAGTAGTGCAATTGCTGGGTCATAGGGGAGCTCTATTTTTAATTTTTTGAGGAACCTCCACACTGTTTTCCAAAGTGGCTGTACCAACTTGCATTCCCACCAACAGTGTAGGAGGGTCCCCCTTTCTCCACAACCTCTCCAACATTTGTTGTTTCTTGCCTTGTCAATTTTTGCCATTCTAACTGGTGTAAGGTGGTATCTCAATGTGGTTTTTATTTGAATTTCCCTGATGGTTAATGATGATGAACATTTTTTCATGTGTCTGTTAGCCATTTGTATGTCTTCTTTGGAGAAGTGTCTGTTCATGTCTTCTGCCCACTTTTTGACTTCATTATTTGTTTTTTGGGTGTTGAGTTTGAGAAGTTCTTTTAAGATCTTGGATATCAACCCTTTGTGTAGTGTCATTTGCAAATATCTTCTCCTATTCCGTGGGTTGCCTCTTTGTTTTGTTGACTGTTTCCTTTGCTGTGCAGAAGCTTTTTATTTTGATGAAGTCCCAAAAGTTCATTTTCCCTTTTGTTTCACTTGCAAACGTTTGGAGATGTATCTTGAAAGAAGTTGCTGTGGCTGATGTCAAAGAGGTTACTGTCTATGTTCTCCTCTAGGATTTTGATGGATTCCTGTTGCACATTGAGGTCTTTCATCCATTTTGAGTTTATCTCTGTGTATGGTGTTAGAGAATGGTCGAGTTTCATTCTTCTGTATATAGCTGCCCAATTTTCCCAGCACCATTTATTGAAGAGACTGTCTTTTTTCCATTGCATATTTTTTCCTGCTTTGTCGAAGATTATTTGTCCATAGAGTTGAGGGTCCATATCTGGGCTCTCTATTCTGTTCCATTGGTCTATATGTCTGTTTTTGTGCCAGTACCATGCTGTCTTGGTGATCACAGCTTTGTAATATAGCTTGAAATCAGGCAACGTGATGCCCCCAGCTTTGTTTCTCTTTTTCAACATTTGAAAATCGCCCTTGGCGATTCGGGGTCTTTTCTGATTCCATACAAATTTTAGGATTGTTTGTTCCAGCACTTTGAAAAATGTCATTAGAGTTTTGATCAGGATGGTGTTGAAGGTATAGATTGCTCTGGGCAGCGTAGACATTTTAACAATGTTTATTTTTCCAATCCATGAGCATGGAATGTTTTTCCATCTTTTTGCGTCTTCAATTTCTTCCATGAATGTTCTGTAGTTCCTAGAACATAGATCCTTTACCTCTTTGGTTAGGTTTATTCCGAGGTATCTTATGGTTTTTGGTGCTATTGTAAATGGAATCGATTCTCTAATTTCTCTTTCTACAGTTACATTGTTAGTGTATAAGAAAGCAACTGATTTCTGTGCATTGATTTTGTATCCCGCCACATTACTGAATTGCTGTATGAGTTCTAGTAATTTGGGGGTGGAATCTTTTGGATTTTCCACATAAAGTATCATGTCATTTGCGAAGAGAGAGAGTTTGACTTCTTCTTTGCCAATTTGAATACTTTTATTTCTTTTTGTTGTCTGATTGCTGTTGCTAGGACTTCTAGTACTATGTTGAAAAATAGTGGTGAGAATGGGCATCCTTGTTGGGTTCCTGATCTTAAGAGAAAGGATGTCAGGTTTACCCATTGAGAATGATATTCACTGTGGGTTTTTCATAGATGGATTTTATGAAATTGAGGAATGTTCCCTCTATCCCTATACTCTGAAGAGTTTTAATCAGTAAAGGATGCTGTATTTTGTCAAATGCTTTTTCTGCATCAATTGAGAGGACCATGTGGTTCTTCTCCTCTTACTAATGTGTTCTATCACATTGATTTGCAAATGTTGAACCACCCTTGCATGCCAGGGATAAATCCTTTTTGGTCGTGCTGGATGATCCTTTTAATGTATTGTTGGATCCTATTAGCTAGGATTTTGTTGAGAATTTTGGAATTCGTATTCATCAGGATATCGGTCTGAAATTCTTTTTGATGGGGTCTTTGCCTGGTTTGGGGATTAAGGTAATGCTGGCCTCATAGAATGAGTCTGGAAGCTTTCCTTCTGTCTCTATTTTTTGAAACAGCTTCAGGAGAATAGGTATTATTTCTTCTTTGAATGTTTGGTAGAAATCCCCAGGGATTTCAGGCCCTGGATTCTTGTTTTTTGGGAGGTTTTTGATCACTGCTTCAATCTCGTTACTGGTTACTGGCCTATTCAGGTTGTCATATTTCTTCTTGTTTCAGTCTTGGCAGGTTTCCAGGAAGGCATCCATTTCTTCCAGGTTGCTTAATTTATTGGCATATAGTTGTTGATAATAATTTCTAATAATTGTTTCTATTTCCTTGGTGTTAGTCATGATCTCTCCCCTTTCATTCATAATTTTATTAATTTGGGTCCTTTCTCTTTTCTTTTGGATAAGTCTGGCCAGTGGTTTATCAATCTTATTAATTCTTTCAGAGAACCAGCTTCTAGTTTCGTTGATCTGATCTACTGTGTTTCTAATTTCTAATTCATTGATCTCTGCTCTAATCTTTATTATTTCTCTTCTAATGCGTGGCTTAGGCATCATTTGTTGCTTTATCTCCAGTTCTTTAAGGTGTAAAGTTAGTTGGTGAATTCGGGATTTTTCTATTTTTTTGAGTGAGGCTTTGATGGCTATGTATTTCCCCCTTAGGACCGCCCCTGCAGTATCCCATAGGTTTTGGACCAATGTGTTTTAGTTCAAATTGGTTTCCGTGAATTATTTAAGTTCTTCTTTGATTTCCTGGTTGGTCCAAACATTCTTGAGCAGAGTGGTCTTTAGCTTCCAAGTTTTTAAATTTCTTCCAAATTTTTTCTTGTGATTCAGTTCCAGTTTTAAAGCATTATGGTCTGAGAATATGCAGGGAATAATCTCAGTCTTTTGGTATCAGTTGAAACCTGATTTGTGACCCAGTATGTGGTCTGTTCTGGAGAAATTTCCATGTGAGCTCGAGAAGAATGAGTATTCTGTTGTTTTAGGGTGGAATGTTCTGTATATATCTATGAGGTCCATCTGGTCCAGTGTATCACTCAAAGCTCTTGTTTCTTTGTTGATTTTCTGCTTAGATGATCTGTCTATTGCTGAGAGTGGAGTATTGAGGTCTCCTACAATTAATGTATTATTGTCAATATGACTCTTTATTTTGGTTAACAGTTGGTTTATGTAGCTGGCTGCTCCCATCCTGGGGGCATAGATATTTACAATTATTAGATCTTCTTGTTGGGTAGACCCTTTAAGAATGATATAGTGTCCTTCTGTGTCTCTAACTACAGTCTTTAGCTTAAAATCTAATTTGTCTGATATAAGAATTGCTACCCCAGCTTTCTTTTGAAGTCCATTGGCATGGAATATGGAGCTCCATCCCTTCACTTTCAGTCTGGATGTATCTTTAGGTTCAAAATGAGTCTCTTGTAGACAGCATATGGATGGGTCCTGCCTTTTTATCCAATCTGCAACCCTGTGCCATTTTATGGGAGCATTTAGGCCATTCACGTTGAGAGTGATTATTGAAAGATATGAATTAATTGTCATCATGTTGCCTATGAAGTCCTTGTTTCTATAGATTATCTCTGTAAATTTCTGTTCTATACCACTCTTGGGGTCTTTCTCCTCTTATAGAACCCCCCTTAATATTCTTGCAGGGCCGGCTTAGTGGTCACATATTCTTTCAGTTTCTGCTGGTCTTGGAAGTTCTGCCTCATTCCATCCATTCTAAATGATAGCCTTGCCGGTAAAGTATTCTTGGCTGCATGTTTTTCTCATTTAGTACCCTGAATATGTCTTGCCAGCCCTTTCTGGCTTGTCAGGTCTCTGTGGATAGGCCTGACGTTATTCTTATGTTCCTCCTTCTGTACATAAGGAATCTCTTCCCCCTAACTGCCCTTAAGATGGTTTCCTTGGTTCTAAGATTTGCGAGTTTTACTATTACATGCCAGGGCATTGGTCTGTTTTCCTTGATCTTGGAAGGGGTCCTCTCTGCCTCAAGGACACAAATGTTTGTTTGATTCCCCAGATTAGGGAAGTTCTCAGCTACAATTTGCTCAAATATATCTTCTAGTCCTCTCTCTCTCTCTACTCCCTCAGGGATCCCAATAATTCTGACACTGGAACATTTCATGGCATTACTTATTTCTCTGATTCTACTTTCATGGATTTTGAGCTGTTTCTCCCAGACCTCATCTTTTTCCTTCTTTTCTATCAATTGGTCTTCTAGATCACTAATTTGTTCTTCTGCCTTGTTTACCCTAACTATTAGAGTATCTAGATTAGATTGGATATCACTGATAGCATTTTTAAGTTCTGCCAGTTCAGCTTTCATTTCTGCCCTTAGAGACTCTATGTTGCCATTAATTGATTTCTCCATTCTAGCTATCGTCTTCATAACTGTTACTCTGAAGTCCATTTCTGACATCTTGGTTATATCTGTATCCATTTGTAAATCTGTGGCAGAAGTCACAGTCTCTGAGTCTTCCCTATTTTGGGGGTTCCTCCTCCTAGTCATTCTGTTGAGGGGTGGTTGAGGGAGTGTACAGAGTCCAAATTACTGACCACAACCCAAGCAAGATGCACCTGTTTTATAGGGACCTTAGGGTTGTTGGCCTCTTGTTCTCCCAGCCTGTCTTCTGGGGGAGGGGCCTGCCATGCAGTTACTCAGGCAAGCCTGTTTGGGCAGAGTTGCCCTGCTCCCCTGTGGAGGGGGGGAATAGGCTCAGTGAAAACCGATTTTGGGGGGCTTTTGTTCTCTGGCGGCTTTCCCTAGTGGCTTTCCATGTCTCTTCCAAGAGTCAGAGCAGAAAAGACCATTTCCAACCCTCTGCCTCAGAACAGAGAGATCGCAGTCTGTTCTTCAGTGAGCTCTCCAGGCCACACTATCTCAGTTTCTGTCTGTGCTGCTATAAACTGCAGCGTCCTGGATTGTGTGCACCTCAGAAGCGCTCCCAGTCCTCGCCTGCAGGTCAGGGCATGTCTCTGCTCTTTGTACTTCCAAAACCACCAGCTGCCCCCAGTTCACATGCACAGCCCCGCCACTCTGGGTTTCAGTCTGGGGGGCTGCCCTAAAGTCCTTCCCCCACCGCTACTGGTCTGCGAGTCTGTGCTCCATCCCCAGTGCAGGACGCTTCCACTCACTTGCAGTGCAGGATCCTGTGAGCTCCCCCCACTTCCGTTTATCTTCCAATATCTGCCCGCAGAATCACAGCTCCCCACTTCATACTTCGAAATGAACCGCCTGCAATATTCTGTTTGTAGAGATCCACATCTATCTTCTTGTATCTCAGGCTGATTTCATGGGTGGTCAGAGTAGTCTGGTAGATATCCAGCTCAATTCAGGTGACCAGTTGAAATAGGGTCCCCTACTCCTCCGCCATCTTTTTCCTCCCCCAACATTTGGATTTGAAGAATTTTGAAAAAGAATGTAAATTTTTTGTTTTATTTGAATAAGATTTTTTAAAGGGAAAAATAACAGAATTTTCCTTCTTTCCCATTGGTATCTCAAACTTACAGAGATTAAGAGTACCCGCAAAGAAAAAAAAACTTGATTCAGTTTTGAACTAATAGTAAAATGTATATGTGGTTCATACACTCAACTCTGACATCAAATGGGTGGCTTGAAATTGCTGAATCTGCCTTCTCTAATTTATCTCATTTTATCCACAGTGATCATATTTAATGTAGAAATAGAAACTTACATATATACCAATTTATAGTTTTGTTTTGTTTTTTTTTTTACTTATTAGATCGCCAGTTTATTATAAAAGGATATAACTCAGGAAAGCCAGATAGAAGAGATGCTTGGGGTAAGGTATGTTGAAGGCCCTCTCTAGGAGTACCAGTCTCCCCCAAATCTTCAGGTACCCATTGACCCAGAAATTCTCCAAACCCCATATCCTTTTGGGTTTTATGGAGGCTTTATTACATCTGCATGATTGGTTAAATCACATTATAGTTTTCAAAGTACACACACACACACACAATTATTCAATTCTCTTAACCATGAAGCAAGGTTAAAGTAGATAAGGGAAATCGGTATTATAAATGAAATAGATACTACAGGTATTATCATCTTTTTCAATAGGTAAGAATAAAGGGGTTAAATGAATTTAAGATCCCATGGGGCAAAGAATGAAACCCATTTCCAATCCTTTCTTCTACATTAGCATCATCTCATGACACCACTTAAAAGATAATTCTTTATACATTTAACTTACAGAGAGGATAGATTTCTCTCTTTCTTTGGCGTTAAAAATGCAGGAAAGTTTTGGTTTAGTTTAGTTTAGTTTTATTACTGTTTTTTATTTGAGTATAGTTGACACATGATATTACATTAATTTCAAGTACACACATAGTGGTTCAACATCTCTATACCTTATGCTATGCTCACCACAAGGGTAGTTACCATCTGTCACCATGCAATACTATTACAGTATCATTGAATATATTCCCTATGCTGAATCTTTTATCCCCGTGATTTATTTATCCCATAACTGGAAGCCTATATCTCACATTCCCCATCACCCATTTTGCCCATACCCCCATTTGCCTCCCTTCTGGCAACCATCAGGTGTTCTCTCTATTATAGGCCTAATTTGCTTTTTGTTTATTTATTCATTTGTTTTGTTTTTTAGATTCCACATATAAGTGAAATCATATGGTATTTGTTTTTCACTGACCTATATCACTTAGCATTATACCCTCTAGGTCTATCTATGTTGTCACAAATAGCCAGATCTCATCCTTTTTATGTCTGAGTAATATTCCATTTTACATATATATATACCACATCTCCTTTATCCATTCATCTATCAGTGATGAGTTAGGGAGCATTTGTATCTTGGCTGTTGTAAATAATGCTGCAATAAATATGGGGTGCATATATCTCTTTGAATTAGCATTTTTGTTTCTTTGGGTAAACACCCAGTAGTGAAATTATTGAAACATATCGGTAGTTCTATTTTTAATTTTTTGAGGAACCTCCATACTGTTTTCCACAATAGCTGTACCAATTTACACTGCCACCAACAGTGCACAAGCGCTCCTTTTTCTCCACCTTCTCACCAATGCTCATTATTTCTTATCTTTTTTATTTTAGCCACTCTGACAGGTATAAGGTGATATCTCATTGTGGTTTTGATTTGCATTTCCCTGATGATCAGTAATGTTGAGCATCTTTTCATGTGTCTGTTGGTCATCTGTATGTCTTCTTGGGAAAATTTTAATTCTTTACATTTCATTTGTTCATAAAAATTCAAAGACACACCAGGCAGTCTACCAAGTCCTAGAGATAAAGAGATGCCTAAGATCCAGTCCATCCTCAAAGGATTTGCAGTTCAGGAAGGAAGACACCCAAATAAATAAAGAGGTATTAGTCAATGTGATAACTGCTGAGGCAGAGATATCAATAATACACAAGCAAGGAAATGTTGAATCATTTGTGAGATGGGTATAAAGAGGAAGTTTGGGGTAAGTATTTGAGAAAGGCCAAATCTGGAGGATGAGTAGAAGTTAATAAGTTATAAGATGGGGCAGAGATTGATAATATTTTAGAAAGTAAATTCTTTTTCCAAAGTTAAGGATTTCATAGAACTTTATTAATGGATATCACTAAAGAATCCAATTTTGCAAGCACTATTTAATTCCCAAATAATTTAGTCTTGATTTCATATGGTTTGTTTAATTATACATGTTTTGGTGACCTGCTAACTCATATAATGAAGCAATTTGTCTGAATGCTGTTGAAGGTGAAGTTAGGGAAGGTCAGCAATACTGAACAATTAAAAGCCTAGAGGAGAAGCTAGGATCTGTAGCTTCAGTATCCATCCTAAAGTTATTTCCCACTGAAATCATGACTCATGAAACTTGTGTATCAGTTAGCCCATTCACTAACCAGATATGTTGATGGATATTTTCAGGGTCTCTTTAGATTAATTTGAAATAATAAAGTACGATTGTGTAATAACTGCCTGGCATCAGCCACCCTCAGTGCCATTAATTATAGGCTTCTGTCTCTCCATTATACCTCAACCTTTATAGGCCATTCTTTACATGACATCACAACTCTTAGCCCCTCTTCTTTCTCTGTGAATACTTCCATTTGCTTTGAGTTTGAAGAGGATGAACATAGTGAGGGATTAAATCTCTATTCACAATTAATGGAAAAATAAGTTTGATTCACTAAATTCTAATATGCCTGAAACAACTTTAATTGATATTGTTTTAATTCAATCAGAATAACTGTTCTTCAATACATACATCTATAGTCCTAATAAAATCCTCACTGTAACATCTGCTTCATCTTCAACTACATCTGCTGAATTTGAAATTGGTCTGTCAGAACACTTCTTCTTGTCAAAGCACCCTGGTGGTTGTATAAATCAGTCTATCTTCATGTGGTAATACATATGACCAGGAAGAAGAGCCATATCCCAAGACCATGCTTCTGGAACTACTCTGTTTTCGTCTGTGGTGACAGATATCTTACAACTGCCTTCTATTTCCCTAGGCCAAGTAATAAACCTACCTCTCTGAGGAACTGCCTATGTTTCTTCTACCACCTTTTGGTACCTACCCTCCTGCAGGCCCCTCATAGTTGTTGTGGCTTGTAAGTAGGCACCAGCTTTCTGAATGTGCTCTAGCTTCAGGGAAGTAGAACGAGTGGGAACTCAGCAGTGTCCTGGGATTTAGTAGAGTTTGAAAAATATAATTTTGGTGCTCAGCTCCCAAATGACAGTCACTTTCAGGAAATCTCCTTCTTCCCATTTGCATGTTGCCCCAATGCATGATACTTGCTCTCACCTTCACATCCACTTCATCCTCCATCTGTAAGGCAGCCTATCTTACTCTAGTTAGTCTACGTGGGTGACCTGGAGGTGACTACTCTTGTATTCTTCATCTGGCCACCTGCCCTCTTCCTCATCCTCACAGGGCCCATTTATCAGGACTGGTATTACACTCTTCTGTTGCCTTCCAGCCTCACATTTGTTATAACCTAGCTTGATATATCCTCTAACTCAGCCTTGTACTACTTGTCTCTCATCCTTTTTATCCTGGGTTTCCCTCTTTGCAGGAGTTGGCCCCATAATTCTTTCTGCTCAACACTTGACCCCAACTTCTTTTAGACTGCAAGCTACATGAAAAAATGAAATTTTGCCTATCATTATATTCCCAATGTCTAAAAAATAGAAGTAGTTAATCCATATTAATTGAGTGAAAGAATTAATTTTCTTCATAAATTCCTGTTAGCTTTCTGACCTCTTCATAAGAGTTAATTCTAGTAAAACAAGATGGAAGAGTTAAAACAATAGTATATCATTCAAAATAGGTTAGGCTAGGCTATAATAACAACTTTAAAATCTCAGATTGTTTATAGCCATAAAGATTGATTTCTTGTGCATGCACATGTCGAACATGATTCAGTAGAGATTCTGGTCTTCACAGTCATTGAAGGGTTCAGGGACTGAGGGTGGAACCATCTTGTGATGCTGCTATCTTCTCATGAGTCCAGAATTCACAAAGGGGAAGAGACCCTGAGAATTGCACACTGGCTCTTAAATGTTCAAACAGCATATCTGTTAACATCTCCTTACATGGACAAAATAAATTATATGGTGACAATCAGACTTCAAGAGGGCATGGAAGTGTATTCCTCCCATGACTCTGGATAGAGAAGAGAACTGAAAATCTTGATGAGAACTAGTCATGTTTTACACAATTAGTAACAAATTTGGTATGATATCCTTAAACATTCATTTCTCAATAAGATCTGCACACTTCTACTTAAAGATCTTTTTACTTAAGAAGGATGGATAGAAATCTGCATTCTTATTAATCCTATGTCCCTATATATTTCTCTTCACTCAGGTCTATAAAGAGCATAGAGATAAGTACAAAGACATTTAACAAAAACCAATGCCTACAATAGTTGGAAGGTGTGATGAAAAAGCAAACTTTTGGGGGAAGAAATACTTGATGTGCCTGTATGTTTGTGAAGCAGGAATGAGGCCAGTGTGGTTGCAGAGGGTAGAGTGGGAGGGCACAGGAGATGAGATCAGACAGGTAATAAAGGTAGATCAAGTAGAGTTTTGTTTGCCATTATAGGGATTTTGTCTTTTATTTTGGGAGAAATGGGAACCCCTTGCAGGATATTTTATAAAGATTCAATCTGCTGCTTTGTTGAAGTGGATGTAGAGGGGCAAAGGTAAAAACAGAAAGACCAGTGAGAAGCGTATTGCAGAAATCCAAATGAGAAATGCTGATTACTCTAATTAGGGTGACAGTAATGGAAATGAGGAGAAAAGGATAGGACTCTTATAAATGTTGAAGGTAGATCCAAAAAGATTTCCTGAATATATGAGGGTGTGAGCAAAATAAGTGACTCAAGGATGTTTCTAAGGTCTATAACCTTGTTGCATAACATTATCACATTTTCAAAGATCTCAGTAAAATGTAAATCTCTTTGAGGGCAAACAAATTCAAGCAGATTGGAGAGAATCAGAAGTCCTGGCAATGCTAGGGATCCCTAATTAGATAACGTTATTGCTTTTCTCACCTTTTCAGCAATATAACCTTACTACTTGATGTCAATAAATGTCTCTTGAGGGTAGATAAATTTAAATGATTCCTTGGCTTTTGGTGCACATTTACCTATACTTAACTTCCCTTAGCTTTCCCTACAGAAATATTTATTCTGTATTTCTCATGCATTAGTTTTTCAGGTAAAGGTAGGGCATCTCTAAAAGACCCAGTTGATGTTTTTCAACTAATAAGTGCATGTACATTATCAATAATCCCATGTTGTTTGTGAATTTTTATCTAACAATAATTCACTCAGAGCAGGTGCATTGTGTTCCATTATACAATGTTTGAGGACTGCAAAGCTGCAGGCTTGTGCTGTAACCAGTTCATGTCCTCAGATGACCCAGATTGGAAACAGGCTTCTCTACCACTGCAACATATCATACTATAAGCCAGAGCGATTGGAATGGTAGAATCCCCATCATCTCAGGTAGTGAGAGCTGTGGGTAGAATAGGTTTTCTGTGTGTGTGTGTGTGTGTGTGTGTGTGTGTGTGTGTGTGTGTGTGCGTGTGCAGGTTGTAAAGAGAAAGATTTTAGCTTTGGATTTGTTAGGTAAAGTTTATTAAATATCTCAGTCAAGATGTCCAGGATGCAGTACTGATTTGTATTTTCTAATATGAATCAGGAATTCAAAAGAACTTCTTGGAAGAGAGATGTAACTTTGAAAAACTATGGCATATAGATGTTATTTTCAGCCATGAGTCTGGATGAAATAACCAAGAGAGTAAGTGTAAGCACATAGGATGAGAACCAAGAATGGAACCTCAGGACACTCCAATGTTAAAATGTCTAGATGAAGAAGAGTAAACCACCAAATGAAACTAAGGAGTGACAAGTGAGGGTCACTGCTGGGAAAATAAAGTAAGATTACACATAAATGCTCTTCATAAATGGTAAAGTGCTGCATACATTTAAGTTCTTGTCATCTTTAGTGTTGAATTAAGCCCACTTATAGCATTCTCCACTGCTAAGACACACATGTATGCACACATGTATGCACACATGTACACACTCTGATCCCTGTTTACTTCTTTCAAGGATTATCTCTAACTGTAGCCCTCCACATTCCCTAGCATCTGGTCAGATTGCACTATCTTTCATTCCATGACCATGATTCTCAATGGCTTTCCTTTATTCTTTAGCTCACATTTCAGCCTGAAATGTCTTTATCCTTCTCACTCTTTAAAAAATCCAACTGTGCTAACCTCCTATGGCCCAACTTCTTCAATCCTTTTGCAATACCACTTAAAAAATTGAACCATTAAAACATTGTTCTGCAATGTTTTATAGCCTTCAGCAGATTATACCTTATACTATACTTGTTAATGTACATGTTTCATCTCTCCTGCTGGTTGGTTAAATGTCTTACAGACAGATGTCTTAAATAATCTCTGTATTTCCCAGGGCATCTAATTTAATGCTTAATATGTCATACAGGCTCAATACATTTTTAATAATTCAATGAATCAGTTAATGAATAAAGTAATAAATATATGTTTATTTTGAGCTATGTCTCACTTCTTTTGCAGGGAAAAGTCTTCAACTAATATATATCTTATGATACAGTACTTGTTCTCTAATTTCAATTAATTTTATATTATTGCCAAACATATTTAATGTCTGCTATTGTACTTTCTAAGTGAAAAGTGGAAGTCTAGTCCAAAATTTAAGGCCTGCAGAAAAACTAGTACTGAACTACACCTGATAGGTACTTAAACAATGAAAAAAAAAAAGTTAATCTGCTGAATGCTTTAAAATTACAGGATTAAATAACCAGTTAGCCCTCCTTCCCTCTTTCCTTCTTCTCTTCTCCCTTTGTCTTTCCCTCCATCTCTTCTACCCCTTCTTCCCCTGCTTCCTCCTTCTTTTTCTTTCTTTCTTTCACTCAATTTCCTTGGTAAAATTCTATACTTAGATACCTAGAAGAAAAGTCATAATGCTCAGATTTACTATAAAGCTGACCCAGACAAAGTAATGTTATCACTGAAGTCAAATAATAATATACTTTAATGTTTTTCATTAATGATCACATGTGTTCTCTTCATGACAGAAAATAATATTTCATATACTATTTTAAAATCCACTAATATGTATCTTTAGTAATATAATATATATAAAATCATTCTAGCATTTAGAATATAAAATATATATTAAGCTAAAACTTTCCTTTAAGTCTATACCTAAGTCTCTATATCTTTATCTCTATTTATATCTGCAGGGAGAGAGTTTAAAGTATTTACTCACTGATGGGTCTTCTACTTCCAAATAGGATGTAGAAAAATCGAAACACCTTCCCTACCACCAAATAATAAGAAAAAACTAGATGAATTAAAAATCATAATATTCTGTGTGGTTAAGCATGGTGGATGCTAAGAAACCTTGATAAAGCAAATTCTAGACAAGAACAAGCACTTAATAAGGTGGCCATGAACATAACAGCTGCTATGCATTGGGTTAAATGCTTGGCTGGGCAGACACACAGTGGGTCTGCCACAGAGTTTTCAGGGACAAGGTTCAAATCAGCCATGCCTTAGACAACAGCATAGGTTTTTGGATCTGAAAGAGCTCCAAATGCCAAAAAACATTATGTGGGCCATCAATTCTTCTCTCTTGAATTTTTCCAAAATGCACTTTTCTAAAAATGCAGCAGTGGAGGTGAAATATCATGTAGTATTTCCACCACCTTAGATTCTGGGGCTTTGCTAGGGATAAATCCACAAATAAACCCAAATATCTGAAAGTGTAAGCTCTTTCTTCTGCCTGGAAGTTAAGGTGAGGGAACACTCTTTCAGCATCTTTGTAGGTTGAGTTGACCTGGTAATGTCACTCATATCAATTCATTTTTTGAGCTCTACATAATCCTGATACCAAAACCTGACAGGGATATCCCAAGAAAAAAAATACTCACTATTAATCCTTCTGAACATAGATGCAACAGTAGTTAACAAAATATTAACTTATGAATCCAGCAATACATAGAAAAGATTTAATTTGTAGGATTTATCCCAGTAATTAAAGGGAAGCTTAACATTAAAAAAAATCATTCAATATAATTCATCAATTGATAGTTAATACTCATATAAATATAATAATTGATGGAAAAATAACTTTATAGAATCCTATACCCATTTGTGATTTAAAAATATATATCAACAAATCAAAAGTAACAGGGATTTTTCTTGATCTGATAAGGACTTGTACTTAGAATATACTAAGAAATCAATAATACATAGATAAATAGCACATTAAAAAATGACCAAAAAAAAGACCACTCACTAAAGAAGACACACGAATGGCCAGTTAGCACACATAAAGGTGTTCAACATCATTAGTCATTAGAGTAATACAAGTTAAAACCACAAGGAAATACAATTTAAAAGGGTTACAGTTAAAAGGACTAAAAATACCAAGTGTTTTCAAGGATGTGGAGCAACTAGAACTCTCATATATTGCTTATCGGAATGTAGAAAGATTCAACTATTATGAAAAAAAAATTTGGCTGTTTTTTATAGTTACGCATTTACCCTAAGAGCCAGAATTCCCCTCCTACTTACACAAGAGAAATTAAAAATTCATAGCAGCCTTATTTATAGAAGCCAAAAACTTTTTTTTTTTTTTTAAGATTTTATTTATTTGCGAGAGAGAGAATGAGAGACAGAGAGCATGAGAGGGAGGAGGGTCAGAGGGAGAAGCAGACTCCCCGCTGAGCAGGGAGCCCGATGTGGGACTCGATCCCGGGACTCCAGGATCATGACCTGAGCCGAAGGCAGTCGCTTAACCAACTGAGCCACCCAGGCGCCCCGAAGCCAAAAACTTAAAACAAGTTAAATGTTCATTATCAAGAGAACAAATAAATAGTAGAATGCTATTCATTAGAATACTATTCGTCAACAAAAAGGAACAAATTACTGATAAAGTCAACAACCTGGATGAATCTTTCAGACCCAAAGAAGCCAAACATATAATTTATGTTGAAGCTATTTTAGTATTGCCTAATACTAATCTATGCCAATCTGAACCAATCTATACTAATCTGTAATCAGGCCAAATTAGGATAATTATATTCTAATAGATTAGTATAGATTATATTAATGATGCTAAAAGATTATATTACTATACTATACTAATCAGTAGATTAGTATAGATCACTGATCATGTTAATGCTTAATGATACTAATCTATGATCATTAAAGTGTGATTAGATTCAGAAGAGTAGTTTCCTGGGGTGTGCTGGTGTTGGAGACTGACTAGAAAAAAGCACAATAAAAATTTGGGGGGATAACAGAAATATTCCACTTGGTGATGGCAGAAATATTTCATATGGAGTATTTTTCCCTCATGTGCTGGATTTTCCCTCAAAATCACCACCACACCCTGAAAACAATAGCTAGTTAACCTTCATTATTGATTCAGTCCTAAACAATCCTACTTCTAAACATTTTGAACCAGGGGAAAAAAAACTTTAGATGGTTTTGTAAATATAAAGTAATTTTAAATTATCTTTCATTTTTAGTTTAGGAAACTAATGTTATTTAATTATACTTTTTGAAGCTTTATAGAATTATAATTCTCAACATGGTTTTGGAAATAAAGCTGATTTAAGTGTTAAAAATAGGTAAAAGTTATTTGCTGGTGTCACCATATAGCAGCAATCGAATCAACTGCTATAACAAAGATGATAAAAAACAAATTTCCAAGACTCAAACAAGTTGAAGCTCTCATGAGCCATCTTAATCAACTTTTCCATGCTCTTTCTCCCTACTTCTCTTTCATGTACAAATACCAACTAATGTTATGCCCAAGGGGGAAGTTTAGTCTCCTTTCCTATCTAAAAATCAGTGCTGCCCTGCTTATCAGCCAGCAGAGGGCTCAATGAATGAATTCCCAAATCCTTACAAAATAGCTAAGAGCACCTCTGCTCCTGGGTTTTGTTAAACATGTAATTTGCCTCTTAAATCTGCATAGGGAGTGTAGCTGATTATTCTTATTAGTTGTTAAGCTTAACCTCTACTTATGTTCATTCAAACAGTTCTATTTTCACTTGTCATATATATCCAATTATTCACAGGCATTTTTAGTACCTGAGTGGACAAATCCTAGAATTTTAGAGTTGAAAGTCACCTCCGAGGTCATCCTCTGAGATCTTTCATTTTAAACCTTTTACCTAAGAGGTTCTTTCAACAGTGCTCCTGACCAGTAACTGGATAATCTCTTGCTTATGGAAAGGAGATAAATAGATATCATATACGAGGGAATGTATTACACATATGCTCAGTTCAATTATTTGGCACCAAAATCTCTTTTGCTGTAAAATCTATTCA
Source organism: Halichoerus grypus (assembly GCF_964656455.1). Taxonomy (NCBI): domain Eukaryota; kingdom Metazoa; phylum Chordata; class Mammalia; order Carnivora; family Phocidae; genus Halichoerus; species Halichoerus grypus. The sequence goes on from NC_135712.1 coordinate 90,608,950, forward strand.
TTGATCCCAATAATTCCCTGTACCTACGAGGAGTTAGTTCAATTACTCATCTAGTGGACAGCCCTCCACATATTTACCACCTCTTGTCAATTCTTTGGATTTTGTTATCAGCCTTGGAAAACAACATAATTTCCTTTCCCACATATCTATACGCAATTAGTTCTCATTTTATTTAGATTTGTTTCTTAATGTACTAGTTAAATGTGGTGATCCCCCTCACTTTAGAAATTTGGAATTGCAAGGCTAATCCTCCAAGTATTTATAATTTGGAGGTATAAGGACCTCCAAAGTTAGGACTGACTTTGTGACCTAACCCAATGCCTCTCAAACTTTAATGTGTATTGCATTACCTGAAATCTTACTAAAATGCAATATCGAATTCGGTAGTTCTGAGGCAGACCCTGAGAGTATGCATTTTTAACAAGCTTTAATGTTACTGGTCCACAGATCACATTTTGAGTAACAGGATCTAAATAGAATTTCTTATACAGGTTTCATTAAATTTCAAAATATAATACTACCGTATTTTATTTAAACACATAATTAAGGCAAAATATTAACAGTAGTGCACACAAACATACACACACACACACACACACATATATATACAAGTGATGCTGTTTAATGCAAGAAAAATGTAGAAAAAAATAGAGATTATTACATCAATTCTCCACTACTAACAATTATTATTTGGTGCATGGATGCTTTGAGCTATGAAAAAATATTGCTTCAAACTATCTTGGATTATTTAGAGGCAAATAATTGTTCAAAACTTGTGTGGTAATTAAAACCACCATAACTTTTCTAACCCTCTACCTGTTAATTAAGTGTCTAATTTCCATAGGCTGACTTTCTTTCCTCCCTGATGGTCAGCTCTCACTTTTACTATCAAAAAGCCTTCCCTCTATTTTCACAAAGGTGAAAATGAATTTATTCTCCAAGGTATTAGGTACACATACTACAGAAATTTTTTCATATGTTATGGACATAAATTTTCCACAATGAGTCTATTTCAATATGAAATAAGTAATTTTTTCTCTTCCAAGAAAAGGATCATCCATTACTTCATAGTCGTCCTCTTATGACTGGCTTAAAATAGTATTCTCTGTCATTTTGGATATATTTGTTTTACCTAGTTTTCTACTAATTTACTAAAAGGAATTATTATAATTTATATAATTAGAAAATTATATAATATAAATTATAATCATGGCCAATTTGCTATAGTACCTAAGAACTATATACAGAGCTTTTTATTAATTACAACAATAATAAAAGAGCTACTACTACCATTTACTGCTTATCTCATGAAAAGTACTATCATTGTTCATGCTTACAGAATTCTAAATAAGTAAGTATAATTGAGAACATTATATAGATGAAGAAATAGAAGTTGATAGATGTGAAATAGCTTGGTCGGGGGTCACCTGAGTAGTAAATGGTTAAGTTGAGGTTTGGACCCATATAACTTTGGCTCCATGATCACAGTGCAACCCTGCCTGCCTTTGAAAGGTGTTTCATATTAATGCATAATAGCTTTTCTCTCGAAGAAAGTAATTATAGCAATCTTTAAAATTAGGAGATTCCATCAAACCAGACCCAAAGTACATGTAAAAGACAAGAGGCTCTTTTAAAATGTAGAGTATACTCAGGGCATAAAAATAAGCCTTCTTAGGATCAGAGATCATAAAAAAAGAATTTTTCAAACACAGTGCTTTTTAAAAAACACAAAACAACTACTCTAACCATTACTTTAAGCTATTCAAATCTCACATATTAACTAAGTGGCAAAGAACATCCAACCTGTTTAATGAGTCCATAATATAGCCCTTAGCAGAACTAAGAGCTCCTGGGTTTAGTTTAAATTAGCATTGAACTGGCTTAGTTTTGTGTTTCTTTTTTCCCCAAGATTCCATGATCCTTAATTTTAATTCCTCCAACGTTTGCCATTTCTTTTGTAAATCTTTTGGTAAGAACCTGAAAATTACACTTCCTATCACTGGCTTTCCTTTACTCAGCTGATCTCTACAACTCCAGTCACTCAATCTGGGACTCCTGTGCTATAAAAGTCATAGACGAGGGCAAGACAAATGTGGAGGTGATTAGAAGAACTAGAATGACCCTTTTCAGATGAAGTGATAGTACAGTAAATGAAGAAATCTGATTAGATTCATAGAAATGCTTGAGATGAGAAAAGATGCCATTACATGTAGGGGGGAAAAAATAAGACTGTCAGGGAATTAAAATAAAAATGCATTCCTTACAGAATATAGCTATAAGTGACTAAATTATGGTGCATCTTTTAATGAGTCAGAACCTCTCAATGTCAAGGTGTTTCATGACAGTATTGCAGTTTGCACTGTATTGTTCAAGTCACTGGTCTACCACTAAAGTCTGTGTTAGTAAAATTAACTCAGTAATGGTCTCAAAAAAACATTTCAGAGCTCTTTCCTCTAGGCTGCCAACATGCCATCCAGACTGAGGAAGACCCGGAGACTTCAGAGCCACGTGAGCCAGGGCCACATGAGCCACGACCATAGCCACAATACACGCACTGGAACCACCCAGAAGATCTGGGTACTGCTTGTGGCATGCATCAACACAGGATCAACTTTGACAAATATCACCTAAGTTACTTTGGAAAAGTTGGTATGAGTCATTACTACTTAAAAAGGAACCAGAGCTTCTGCCCAGCTGTCAACCTTGAAAAACTGTAGACCTTGGTTAGGAACAGACACGGGTAAATGCTGCCCAAAACAAGACTGGAGCTGCTCCTATGATTGATGTGGTGTGATTGGTCTACTACAAAGTTTTGGGGAAGGGAAAGTTTCCGAAACAGCCTGTCATCATGAAGGATAAATTCTTCAGTAGAAGAACTGAGGGGAAGACCAAGATTGGGGTGGTGGTGGTGCTATGTCCTGGTAACTTGAAGCCAGGTGGAAGGAGGCTCATTAAATGCTAAAAAATGCTTTTCTAAAACAAAACAAAACAAAACAAAAAACATTGCAGGTTACAAATGTGGTTTGTAGGTTTATAAACTCTGAGAATTTGGCAAATACTTTATGTATTTTTTTCAGTAGTTTTAGAAATATATTTAAATACCAAGGGGCCATATGATAATTAGACTGCCTCCTAGGTTATTTGCAAATTTTGTGTGATGAGTGTGTTGAAGGGAAATGTAAGTTAAATATCTAACATAATTCTTATTGATGAACTCATTTAAGTCCTTTTCTTTAGTTTACTCTCATTTTCTTGAACTTCAATCCTCTGTGAAGACTGATGGAGGATATAATAACAATAGACGATCCTTCTTTGGCACTTGGAGATGCATATGTGCCTAAATGTGCAGTTCACCCAAGCATGGCATGTATTGGATCCCATACATTATCAAGGGCAGAAAAGAACATCATGGATGATTTTTGCTCTAAACCTCTGCATATATTTATTAAAAACAAAATTATATCCATCTTAATTGTTCAAATATAATTTTCATTCATATTCCACTTGGAAAAAATCTTCACTTGGAAGATTGCTAAAGACAAATTTACAACAAATTGCAATACTATACAGGAAAGACACCATGGTTAAGTTCAACTAAGATATTAAAAGTCAAATCTTGACTGAGCCAACAATGGGATTCAGGACTCCTTTCTAGCTTTCAGAGTCTAACTCCAGTGACACAGATCCTCCTAATCTCCTCATCGCCTTCTGCATTTTGAATACCATCACCTGCCAGTGACCTGTGGAATTCATCACTGAAGTAGAAGATAAGGTTATGTCACCAATAATGGCTCACTGGGAAAGGTTAGCTTTTAGAAAAGACTATGTGACTGACTTCTATAATAGAGTGAACAGTGTTGGTAACTTGGAGCCAGAGGAAATATGAATATAATTTACAAAGGATTGGCTTTTCTCCAAATCCTAAGGGTTAACATTATCAGCTGGCTAAATTTATTTCAGAAATATGCATGGTCAACTTCCACCAGTAATATAAACCTCATAAAGCACTGGTGCAAACAATTTTTATCACAAGCATTGCATGATTTACCATCCCTCCTGTAAATAATTTAACCTAATAAAAAAGAGGAAGCATTGTTTTCATTTGGGGAGAAAGTAAATTTTAGTATAAAATGAGAGGCAACTTTTTTATTGACACAGGAATGTGGACCAGTAAACAGAGGGAAAAAAAACCTGTATGGCTCACTGACACTATATTAAAATAGGTATACAAAGTGAAACATTATATATCACTTTGCTTAACCAAAATTTAAAATGTTTTCTTTTGTCTTTTGCTAAGGAACATTTAAAGCTTGTAAGTATGCTGGAATAATACTCTAGAAAGTAGTCTTTCATTTATTCAAGAAACAGATAAGCATAAGTAAAAGAAAAATCCTGATACTCCTTTTAAACACATAATTTATCTGGATTTACTCTCTGGTCGTGTGAAAGGGGGACAGTTACAGGCTATTTGATTCCACAATGATGGTGAACATATTTTTAGTCAACACTGTGGTACCTTTAATCTAACAGAAATTCACAGTTAGTTGTTAAAAAAAATCTCCAATGCATAACATGGCTTATCCCAAATCTTTTTCTGAAATAAAAGCAATTGTGGTAGGAAGGACATAACATAGATATATATTCACAATTCTCAAGGAGTCACAATAGATCAGTGTTTTTCAAACTGCAATGTATGGCCCATTAATTGGCCATGAAATAAAACAAACTGAGGGTTGCTGGAGTGGTGGGGGGTGGGAGGGATGGATGGCTGAGTGATAGACATTGGGGAGGGTATGTGCTATGGTGAGCTCTGTGAATTGTGTAAGACTGTTGAATCACAGACCTGTACCTCTGAAACAAATAATACATTATATGTTAAAAAAAAAAAAAAAAAAAGAAGATAGTAGGAAAGGAAAAATGAAGGCAGGGAAATCTGAGGGGGAGATGAACCATGAGAGACTATGGACTCTGAGAAACAAACTGAGGGTTCTAGAGGGGAGGGGGGTGGTGGGATGGGTTAGCCTGGTGATGAGATTAAAGAGGGCATGTACTGCATGGAGCACTGAGTGTTATACGCAAACAAGGAATCATGGAACACTACATCAAAACCTAATGATGTAATGTATGGTGATTAGCATAACATGATAAAAAAAAATCTAATGGAATGTGGCCAGGTATTTTTTAATGGTACACAGCAGAATAAAAAAGAATATAATATATTGGAGGGTGCTGGAGATAATAAAGTAAGGATCATTTAATAAAATCTATTTCAGATCATTTACATACACATACAAATCTATATATATTTACATATATCTATTTATGCATGCACACATATGTCAGTGTGTTGTTGTATACTGGATCCCAACATAAAATTATACTTTTTTTTGTAGGCCCTGGTCAAAAAAATTTGAAAACTCCTTCAATAAATAATATCAAAGCCCAGTCTTTATCACCAAAACTAAATCATATACTGTACCTTTCTTCAGAGAATTGTCTTAAAATTAACTAATCACCATTAGCTCTACAAGCAGATCATATTACATATCATATATGTTTTCTATAATCACTACAGAACCTTCACATGATCCAGATAGAAAAGTTTAGGTGCTGGTCTCATATAAATACTCTGGTTTTCAAGCACAGTTTTGTTTACTCTATTTTCCTCAGTACTTTCTCTTTCATTTTTTATTATATTAAGGCATGCAAAATTTGAAAGTCTAGCTCATATAGGAAGCATTTAAGAACGATTTTATATATATTGTTATATCCTGGCTTGACTTAGTCAAATGTGCACAAAGCTTCCTTTTATATATTGGCCAGCCAATTAATTTTAGAGAAGCAGGATAGATTTACAGCTCCCATTTGACAAGGTGATAAGCTATGGAGTCCAGAGAAACTTTGGTAACAAGGTGGTTGCAGATGTTAAGTGAGAGGACAAAGGTGTTTCTGGTGGGCCTTATTTTGGAACAAGGAAAACAGAAACAATTTCAAAGAGTTTTTTGAGTTTTTGAGTGTTAGTGAAAGCAGTAAATGAGTAAGTTATTAAATTAAAGAATTACTATAGTGGGAGTAAATGATTGGTGGGAGGGAATGAAACATTATCTCTACTCCTGGGGATAGAGCTTTTGGGAAAAAAATTAAAATGTGTTCAGGTTTTGTTTTTATAAGCCATTCAAAGGAGACATCTGGTCTCCTTACCAAGACTTCTGTTCCTGCCCTCTGTAACAGATTTCATGCTCCTTCCTGCTGGACTGGAATTATAATCAGACCACCTTCATTTTATATAGACCCCAAGAGAGTACTAACAACTTTTGACTACTGATAGCCTGGGAAGAATTCAAACCACTAATCCACTGTCTGTAAGTACTTTATTCTCATAACAATGCCATAAACAATCTAATTCTGTAATAGCTGACACATAATACCTAGTATGAAGAGAAGAACTTATGTTTAGTAGCAACCTGAGGAAAAATAAGTACATAAAATCAACAAGGAAGCATCAGTATGGTTCATTGGAGATCTGGGACCGCATATCTGGATATAATACTGGATAAATTGAGAAAATTGGAGGGATAATGGATCAAAAGTTATAACACAGCATTTTTGTGCATCACAGAGACCCTGCAGGAAAACCCCAGCTCAGCAGTGAGTTCATTTATCAAAGGGATAATGACCCCAAAACATTCTTTTGGAGACAATGTGGAAACTATTTCCTTTTTAAAAGAAAGGCACCTGTGGAACTAATTAGGATGAAGTACTTCTTTCAAAGTATGGACTATAATCCTGTTGAGTGAATAAAAGATTTACAAGACTATTGTTCAGAATGAGAGAGAACACAAATGACAGCTGATAGTGGGGTGGGTTCTGGTATGAAAATAAGAAGTTTTGGAGAGATTCACAGTGATACTCACTGAGATATTCACAAGGGAAAACAGAAACTGTACCCAAGGACAATTTTAATAATTCATGTCATTCTAGCCCCAAATTCAATTAACAAGTGCCCCAAAGTGGATAAACCTCCCCTGAATGCATATCTTACTTAAAGATTCAGGGAAAAGTTCTAAAAGATAGTTTCCTTGAGGAGTAAGCTAGGAGCTTACACAAAAAGGTTACATTTTAATTTTATACCTTTTAATTTTGTACTGTTTGCTTTCTTTTTTAAAGCATATTCATGTGTTAATTTTAAAATATTATTTAAAAAGAAAGAGTATTGCTCATTACATTAAGGAATATAAGATGTTTAATTATTTTCTTTATTTTAGATGCAAAATAATTTTTTGTTTCCAGATTTGTATATAATGCTCAACTTTATGTGTATAAGTAAAAGAATATGTAAAGGAATGATATTGAGACATTTGTTATCATTCCATTAACAATTGAACAATAATGTAGAGATTTGATAGCATAACCCAACTGCCAAGGCTTATCATAGCCATGCATAACAGAGAGAATAAATATAATGGAATCATGCAACTATAGCCTGACAAGAATCAGGGACCTTAGCAATCTAGTGAAATCTAATTTATTTGCATTTTTCTTTTACTGTTACTCTTGTGAGAAAGCATCAAATTTTACTTAAAAATTAATCTATTTATCAACCTAGCTTAACTATCTCTATTCTTCCCTGACAGGGCTTCAAAGAAAGCCAATTCTCACATACTTTCTCAGTTATAAGTATTCTGGAATGTACACTGTTTCTCTCTCTGCCTGTACACTCCCTCCAATGCTTCTGTTCATCTTTGACAATAAAAACTTTGCAAAGCCATCAATAACAATCTTGTAGCAAATCTAAAAGATAATGTACACTCTATCATTTATTGGCTTGTCAGTATTACTTCACATTCTTGATGATGCCTGCTCTCCCTCCTACATCTATTTCTTTCCCTGGTTCTGTGACAGTACTCCTTCTCTTTCTCCTAACTCTAGGGCCTTCTAGGTTTCCCCTCTCTTCAAAGTTGGGATTCCTGTTTTCTCTTATGGACCCTTTCCCTTTTCACTTTATAGTCTCTTTCTGGATTGTGTCATGAGCGCTAGGGCTTCGTTTGCCACCTACACATTGAAAATTTCCAAGTCTATATATCTAGGTCAAATCTTTTTTTTAAACCTATTTTTCTAACTGCCTACCACATACCTCTATTTGGATATTTCACAAGTACTTTAAACTCCATATATCTCAAATTTGCCTCAAGGGATTTCTTCAAACCCAATCCTTTCTATGTATTCCTTTTTTTCAGAGAATGGTACTGATAACCACTTCAATGCCCAAGAAAATATGGTGCTTCCTGAGTCTTTTTTTCCTCATCCATTATATCCAATAAATTACTAGAATGTGCAAATTCTATGAAATCTATCTTTTTCTCTGTCCTCTTTGCTACTTCCTTATCTCCTACACAAATAAATGCATAGCCCTCTGTCTCCCTGCCCTCCTTTGCTGTTTCTCTCTAAATCGTTCTCCACACAGCAGCCAGAGTAATAAACACACATACACAAAATCATGGTACTTTCCTACTTAAAATCAAGTAAGGGTTCCCTATTACTTTTCAGATAAAGACAATGTCCCTATTATGACTTGGTACATTATTATGACTTATCACACTCACACCCAATTCCATACTCACACCCAATTCAACACAATACTTCAGTCACTCAAAATTACTCTGTTACTCAATTATACCACTTTCCTACCCATGCTTTGGAATTTTCTACGTCTTTTTGCTAAAACACACGTTTGAACTCTTGTGCCTGGTTAATTTCTGTACCTCATTTAGATTTCAGCTAAGACATTATTTACAATGGGAAGACTTGTCTGACCTCCATTTCTCCATCCAACTCTTTGTTTACTGTCACTCATCTATGTTCCCCTGTCAGGTAATATTTTGTTGCATTTATCACATTGATTTATAATTCTCTCTTTACTTGTCTCTAAGCTTCATGAGGGCAGGATTGCATCTATTTCCTTTACCATTTTATTTTTAGCTTCTAATGTAGTGACTAGTATAGATTTTTTAGTTCAATAAACATTTTTAATTTCATATACAAATTAATGAATCATCATCATCAATCCTATCAATGTCTTATTCTCAGAAATCCAAGGTTTTTTGGCTTCTCTTATAAGAATTTCACTTATGATATCTGACTTTGTTTAATCTATTGTAGCCATGTTTCAGAATACAAGATAATAAAATATGTTTGCTATCTTCTGATATACTTTGCACTTAAAGAACACTTGTCAAAGTGATCAAAAATCTTCAAAACAATTATTCAAGAACTGGTTTTGTGTTAATGGATATGCTCATAAGTATACATCAGAAGTTCATGTACTGCTTTGAAAAGGCAGAATACTGCTGGGAATGAATCATTTTCTTGAAGAAGCTCAAAGTTCTTTACTAAGTTGTGCCAGGGAAGCCCCACATCCAGCGACAGATTTCATTAGCAGTACATCCGTTTTTGCTATCTTTGTAGAACACTGTTAAGTGCTATGCTAATAGACAAAAGTAGAAAATCAGAACATATGTTGCGAAATTAGCTGGAAGCTATATAAGCAACGTTTTGTTTTTCTTTTTTTTTTCTGGATGAAGAATTCTGGTTCAAAGACATAGTTTCTAACATTTTAGTGTGCAAGAAAAACAACTAATAATGGATATTTCAAGCAGAATTAGAAATCAGACAGAATTAAGTTGGGTAGTATTCTCATCTAAGGTGTAGAAAACCAGGGTAGCAAGAGAACTAGATAAAATGTAAGTAAATACTGAGTTTTTCTTCAGTACATTCTACTAGACCACCTACTGCAAATTAAGAGCTGAAGACAGGTCATCTGAACATGATGGAGTAAAGTTAGAGAAAATATTCAGAACTCTAGAGACAATTAAGACCAGCTATAATTATTTAGACCAAAGTATTCTATAGTTATTGGAATGGAAAGGACCATACTCATGTAGCATGTAATGTCAACTTAAGAGTATTAGTTGACATTTGTATTAATGACATCTTTAAATTAAAAGGCAAGTGTATATAAATAACACTAGAGTTGAGGGATCAGACATGAAACTAAAAAAATGGGGGACTGAATGACAGTCTCTAAATGGAAGACCTGATCTAACAAAATACCTAGTAGTTCATCACTTATCCCAGGTAGAAAATAAAAACAAAACATGGCTCTTCTGTAAAGGAAATATTAAAAGAAAACTCAGCATCTGGTATTTCCCATCCCCCAGTATAAGGGCTGGCTTATTACTGTTCACCATAAAGAAAAAGCTAATGATCAATTCTGTCCACACCCACAGAGCTTCTAGGAAACCTTTACTGACTTCACTTCTAACCATTAAAGGTGACCAATGATTAATGGACATTTAAGGAAAACAAGCAATGTGGAAAAAAATAAAAGGTCAAACTAAGCAAATAGAAAAGTGAACTTCAAAAGAGACAGAAAAAAAATTTAGAGAACAGAATAAGATTTTTAAAAATGATTTCATTACTATCTGGGAAGAAGATCTAGGAAGACATTGCATGCATGGAAAAAGTAGTGGATTCAACAAAAATGGACCAATAAAGAACAAGAAAGAATTCCTAGAAATTTTGCAAAATTTCCAAAATAAAAATTCAATAGAAGAAATCAAAGTCACAGTTAAGGAATATTCTAGAAAGGAAATATATATATTAAAAAGATGAAATAAAAGAAAATATGTAATGGAAAGAAATATGTCAAACATATGTCAAAAATATGTCAAACAAGGAAGTCTGATTACCCAGAGTTGAAGAATGAAAGAGTAGGGGGAAAATTATCAAAGAGGTATCAGAAGAATTCCCAGGCTGAGTGATATGACCTTTCAATTGAAAGGGCCCATCCAGTGCCCAGCAAAAAAAAAAAAAAAAAAAAAAAATCTAGATACATCTTTGTAAAAATGAACAACATGAAGTTCAAGGATGAGATCACAAATTCTTTTAAAGAGAAAAAAATAGGTCACCAATAAAAAAACAAGGATTAAACTGGATTATAGTAATAATAAAATTATGAAAAGAAAGAGAAGAAAACCTTCAAAGTAATGGACTATAAAAAACAGATTTCTATGTAAAATGAAACTATCGATTGTTTATGAAAGTTGAATAAAAACATTTTTAGAAATGCAAAGAATCAGGAAGTTTACCATTCTTGCTTTCTTTCTCAAGAAGTTAATCAGTTAATCTTCCCATCAACATATGATTATTGACACCTTTGCAATTTCAAACAGCACAGGTAAATCTCCATTTCAAATGCCAGGAATCATAGACAATACTCACTGATTGCCTGTTTTGCAGAATGACAAATTATATTAATACTCCCACCCTCTCCTCATCCTTTCTTTCGCTCTACCCAAGCTTTGCTAGCCTTAAATTTATTTCCATCTTTACACAGATTAGTTCCAAATGTTTAAACTTAATAAATATTATTGCTATGATGCTGCTGCTGCAAATGTAGTTTGTTGCAACCTTGAGTCATATACTAGGATTATATTTCATCCCCTAGAACTCCAATACTTCCATAAGAAAAATACCTTCTTGTGTCATTTAGAATGAATTCTCTTTAAATCCTCCATACAAAATGCCTTTACCATATTCTCAATTCTGTACAATTTGGAATCATTCTTTATATTTTATAGATTCCTCTTATATCCCAGAGCCTTTTGTCCAAAACCTTTTGTTCTCCTACTGCTCTCTAAGGCAGAGTCTAGCTATCATAGAGAAATGGCATATTACTGTGCTTCTAAGTTAAACCCATTCTTTCCTTGATATCATGTATTCATCTCTCTTACCTCTTCTTACTATAATACATCTTCAATTAACTTTCTCAGAAGCCAAAATAATAGGGGGGAAGGGACTGAACAGGAAGCAGGGAGAAGGTTGATGGTGTGAATGAACTACACTCCTCTTTCATAGCAGGAAGTTAATACACGATGTAGATGTAGATGTAGATTTTTTTATTTAAAAAAGAGATATCAATATATAATTTTAAAATAGGCATCAGAAGAGCTAAACACAGAAATAGAAGTAGTTGTCACTTGAGGATAGAGCCTGGAAAGAGAGAGGACTTTGATAATCAACACTTGCTTTTCAATATAATTTGTAATTATTAGTGTTATTCACCAAATATTCCTAGTTCTCTGCCCCCCGAGAACATGACAGGATTGTACTTCCTGGTCCTGGTGAGATTAATGGAACTATATTACTAGTCATGGCTAATGATTTGTGAGTGAAAGTGGTATATGTCACTACTTCTAGGTAGAGACTGTAAGAGCCAGTACACAATTCACCACCCTCTCTTTTTTTTCCTCTGTAACATTCATCAGGAACTTTGGTGGCTAATCATCAGCCTGAGTAGCAGAACGAGAATATATGTTTCAGAGCTAGTCCCCAGACAACTTCTGATATGCAGCATGGACTAGAAATAAGCCTTTGCTATTATGGGCCACTGAAATTTTGGAGTTACTTGTCACTGCAGCAAAAGTTAACTAAAAAAAAATGCAATTTTTTTTTTCACATGTGCATGACTTACTTTGATAATAAGACATTTTAAAACATCAAAAGACATAGCAAGCTTCTAATTGGTCCTAAATAATAAAAATATCATGTCTTTGTTAATGCCAAATCTGTAAACTCAGTAAAATGATTTTAATTCTCTTCAACGAGGTTCTTCCTCTGAGCTTCAGAACACAGAAAATTGAGTAATTATCTTCTGCATTCTCCTGAGGTGGTACATAAGTAGTATCAGTCTAGAGACATAAGAGAGAAACTAATTCTTTACATATAATAGAAGCTCAGGGCTTAATTCCTTGTGGAGCCCCAGCTGAGAAAGTCTACTTGGACCATAGTCCCCATAAGGATTATGGTAACACATGGAAAGACAATTAGCTATTTTTTAACATTGTTATACCAGAAAAAAGCATTAAATAGTTAAAACCATAATGATTCAGTAAGAATTACTTTTTTGCTAATGCTAATTTACATGAGGTGCTAGTTCTCAAACTTCAGTGGGTCTAGAGTGGGAACCAGAAATTTGCATTTTAACAGGCATATGAAAATATTCTCATATAGGTAATCTTTAGACACACTGAGAATATTGCCTTAATATTTTCCTACTTACACATCAGAGTTCAAAAGATTGTTTACTTTGTCCCCCAAATATCAGTGAGTGATTAACTCTCAAAGAAACACAGTAGTAAAAATGGAAACTAAGAGGAAGTCAAAATCACACTTAAACTAGAATTAAATCCTCATTATCAGGGAGGATTAACCAGCTCAAAAATTGACTGTGATTAAAACATAGCAGGAACCTGAGGGTTATGCCTAGTTATCTTTCAGAGGAACCCAGTGATTGATAAGATGCCAGCTGGATCAATGGCCATCTTCCCTTTCCCACAGACACATCCAGGAGAGGCAAATTTAATCAAGGAAAAAGGGATTCACCAAGGCAATCAAATTTCCTATGGCCACAACACCACTGAAAAAGAGTATTCCAGGAAGCAACTTGGTTTCTATTCTCCCACCTTCAAGGGGACCATTGCTTGCCGCTGCCTAGTCACAGTGCCTTGCTTTGTAAAAATCCTGAGACCTAGGCTCCTCTTTTCTTTTGCCACACGATTCTGGCAATCAGTTAATCAGTTTCAGATAATGACAGTTGACGTGATGACTGTAAATCTATTCTCAGTTCTGTCAAATTTCATCTGTACATGCCCTTGGCTATATTAAAATCTCATGGTATATTTTGAAATTTTTTAAAAATGCCATAGCCATTTGACCTTCTGTTTTTCCTAGTTTTTTTTTTTAAAGATTTTATTTATTTGATAGAAAGAGACACAGCAAGAGAGGGAACACAAACAGGGGGAGTGGGAGAGGGAGAAGCAGGTTTCCCCCCAGGACCCTGGGATCATGACCTGAGCCAAAGGCAGACGCTTAACAGCTGAGCCAGCCAGGCACCCCCTCCTAGATATTTTGATAACAGAAAATCAAAGACTAGCAATGGTTGCTGGAGAAACAATATTGAAATGTGAGTATTAAAAATGTATGAAATTGTTATAGAAAATAGGTCTTGTCTATCATCACCAAAAGTAAATGAGTTCCATACTGGTGGTGGTGACTGCCTAAATTGATTTGACCATCTCATTCCAGTTTTGTCCTCTCATAACTTTGGTAGCCTAAATACAATCCTACTTACATATTTTCCCTTCATTTTATATTTCATTAAGACTCAAGTGCCCTCCCCAGTCCTGTTATTTGTAGCCTGATGTCCGAATGTGGTAGAGAACAAGATGGGCATTTGGTGGAAAGACAGAATACACACTGTTTAATAAGTAAGCTTCATTGTGCTACTGTGTCACAAACAAAACTTATCAAGTAGCCATGGAAAAAAGTAATGTTGAATGTAATACAGGATATTTTTCACTATACCAAAACATGCCTGTGTATGATAAATTTTCCTTGAGTGAGCAGTCTTTTCTATATTAGTAACACTAAACTTTATATGTGATTATATTTCTACTTTATTTTGGTGTAAAGAAGATCAGCATCAAATTTACAATCTTTTCCCACTCACTGACTAGGGTCTTATGATTTGCATCCTTGTGAGCAAACCATAACCCTGATATCTATTTTTCCTACTCTCATTTTCCTTTACTCCAATCTTTTTCATCTATTCATTGTTATTTTGTTAAATTGTATGTGGTTTTTATGAGATATCTCAAAAGATAGCCAAGCTAAAAAAGTGTAAGTAATAGGTAGGTAATAAATGAAGAGAGAAAGAGAGACAGAGAGGAAATGTTATCTATAATGTAGATGAGCCATGAGGAAATCTCAAGACAGTGGCCCTGAAGCTTAGGAAATAGCTCCTGGCCAGCTGAAACAGACCCTCTCACCATGTCCTGTGATTGGTCTTTTTTCACTAAGATAATGGGAGACAGAGGTACTACTTTCTGTGGTTCTTAAGTTATGAATACTTTGATACCTTCAGTTTTTATGAGTAACCTAAGAGTTGCCTACTAATAAAAGTATTGGTGGTTAAGAAAATTTGAATTTATGTATTAATCAAGTAAAAGCATGATTCAAAACACTATGTTGGATGTTGCAGGGGTGGAGATTTCCACAAGAGGTGGGCAGGTTGAGGGCAATGGTTCAGAATCTCAGTTTTAGATAAAGGCTGACTTGGATTTGAATCCTTCCTTTTGGTGTCGCCTTGGGTACTTATTGTCCTAGCCTCAATTTCCCTTATCTATAAAACTGGAATAACATAGCATCTACCTTTTTGTGTCCTTTAGAGATTTAATTTGAGATGAAGGAATTAGAGAACTTAGCACAGAATATGTTTTCTATTCACTTTTATTTGATTTTTATTTATGACAGTTTCTTTCCTAAGAAACTAAGATTTATAAAGCAATTAAGTCATGCATACAAGACTATAGTTGAAGGATATATCTAACAAATGCCTTGAAGGTGGCATGTGCAAAGTGTTATGGGGTAAGGGGAACAGAGAGAAAAATGATGAAAGTCAGAGACCCAGCTGTGGGGTCAACTTGAAGAAAAGCCTCTAGTGATTTAAATGAAAGGCTACCTAATGTGTTCAAGAACACATAGTAAAGCTACATCAAGACTCAGGTTGAACGACAAATTAGAATAGACTGTACAATATCAAAGTAAAGTGAAAATGCTGTCAAGAAGAAACTAATAATGAGAACACTGCTTTTACAAAGAAATCATTCTGTGAAAAGTAATATACTCTTTATGTTGCCACCAATTAGGATATGAAGCTACATTATGGCCCTTCTCATAACAACTAGCATTTACTGTAGAATAAATATGTGCCAGAAGTCTTTTAGATACATAACAATCAAACAAGGTAAGAATTATCCCCATTTTCCAGAGCAGAAGATGAGATTTAATAACCTTAAATACTTTGATTAAAGTCACTTAGCAAATGATGGCATAGAGATGCTTCCTGGCTATAAAGTCCATGTTCCAAAACCTGTACCCCTCTCACTATCATCTTTGGACTCTCTACATAATTGCATCTTACTAGATCTACTTTGATGACTGTGTCAAAACTGTGGTTTGACTGTTTACATGGAGAGTGGGCCCCTCACATAGGATTTTACATTAATTCTCTGAAAAAGGCATAATGGGAATTTGAATAAATAAGAATACAGGCTTTATTTTCCAGAAGAACCAAGTGACACCAACACCAGTGGTGTCTTATATAAAGAGTGGTTGCCCCCACATTCATGGGGTAACAACAAACTCAGTATTTTCTGTTCCTCTAGTGATTACAGATCTTGACAGTGTGTTAATTGCTATGAAGTCTCTGCTAAACTGGGAACATATCTCTGTAGCATTCTGAAAAATACAAAATCCTTAAGTTTGAAGAAAAAAACTGGAAGAAAGCAATATATAAGCAAAGAAAAGAAGTGATAACTTTCCAATGTTTGCTTTTCTAAATTTTTAAATACTATTTAATTTGAACTATGACAGTTTTACATGGCTTTTCCAACAATGGCTATGCTTTAATCAGAAACTGAAAATAATTCAGGCTACCTCTAAAGATTATCTAACAATTATCATTATGCTATAAAAAATAATGGTATAGTTGCCAAAAAGCATTTCCAAATAGCCCAACTATAGGAAAAAAGACATTGGCCATTGAGGCCAATTAAGAGACTATAATCATGGAGAAAAAACAATCAGAAAGAACTTTTCAAAAGATTGTGTAGTATTTATTAGTGCCATTTGCCATGTTTTTAGCTTTCCATCTTCTGGACACACTTTCTGATCCTACTGTTGCCATGTGGGACCATGTACTTATCCTGGTCAACGAATCCAGAGTAGATGTATAAAATGTCACTTCCAAGTTAGAGCATTTCATTATTTGTTCAAGACCCTCAGAGTTCTCTTTCCCTCTCTCTCACTGACTGGTTGACTTTGATAGTGGCTGCTCCATTAAGCTGAGTTCAAAAGTGAGGGGATACAGAATGTATATTTCAGGCAACCTGCAACAGTCATGAAGCATGAGGGAAAACTAAACCTTTGTAGCTGCAAGTCACCAAGATTTTGTGGTTGTGACTGTAGTTTATCCTAGCCCAGCACTGTCCAAGAAAAAAAAAATGTGAGCCACACATGAAATTTTAAGTTTTCTACTAGTCACATTTAAAAATGCAAAAGGAAATAGGTGAAATTAATCACTAGCCACATTTCAAATTCTCAATAGCCACAAATGGCTCTGGCTACTATATTGGACAGAGCAGATTTTGCTAATTATGGTTTTACAGACAACATATAGTATCTAATGAATCACTAAGATTTCCTCAAGAAACACATACATACAGCAGGACAAATGGCTTAGAAATAGGAGACAGTTGATAAATTGTTTTGCTTTAAGATGGCAATGGGCTATCCTAGAGGATATGTCCTCTGGGCAGTGAGAAAATACAGAACAAAGAAAGCACAGAACATTAGGAATATAAATGTAGTTCCAA
Source organism: Halichoerus grypus (assembly GCF_964656455.1). NCBI lineage: Eukaryota > Metazoa > Chordata > Mammalia > Carnivora > Phocidae > Halichoerus > Halichoerus grypus. The sequence continues at coordinate 90,626,445 of NC_135712.1, forward strand.
TTAACCTTCACTTTGCTAGTTCCTGAAAATAGAAGAGTAGAAAGCTTGGCTATACCTTGAAAAATCCATTGTTGGTCCTCAAGAGACCAAATAATATAAATGATTAAAAAAAAACTTTGAAAGACATATCTGAAAGAAATGACATCAAACATCTAGCACTCATAGGTCCTGGAGCTGAGAAAAAAATATCAACAATGAATAGAGTTTTACATATATCTAAAGTAATTAAGAGGGAAAGAAATACAAGAACAGAGTGAAAGCTTTGGGTTTTTAACAAGAAATGATTATTAGTGACATCTGGAATTATAGCTTTGGTGAATTTATGAGTTAAGGGACCAAATTAAGGAAAATTCAAAAGAAGTCTAGTGAAGAGGAAACTGAAGCAATGAATGAAAGGCAATAGTAATAGTATGAGTAGAAATGTACTTCTATAAAATAGAGCTCCATTTCAGCTGAAGAGCCCAGGGAAAGTTAATAAGAGGAAACAGCCATTTGTGGGTCTGTGTGAAGCTAATAATGAAATGCAAGATTTTACAAGGAGATGAGTGGCATGAGGGCAAAAAAGAGCAAAGGACTTAGACAAGGATCAAATACCCTATCTGGAGGCTTAAAGGAATAAAATGTAAGGCTTTAGATTGGCTTTAGATTGGCTGCCAGTCAAAGATGAAATCTTTGATCTATTGAGAATTACATGTTTAAATAATTGGTTACCTTGACTTTGATTGAAAGAAAGCATGGGATTTACAGGTAGTTGTAAGTTTAGCGGGAATAAAGGAAATGAGAACTTGACTAATAATGATTTCTATAGAAATATGTATGTATTTTTTCACACAGGTAAAAATGAATAAAATTTTTAGGAAAAATAAAAATGAATAGAAATCAAGTTTAGCATGTGAACTAGAAATAACTTAAAAAGGAAGAAAACTTTTTAAAAATCGAATTTTTTCTTAAAATTGAATACCATACATAAATGCGTGCTTTTAACTATCTTAGGGAATAAACAATAATATGAAATTCCAGAAAGTTTTTGGAATACCCATCACAGTACCATGTTATTTTGCTTTTTACTATTTTTCTAAGTTTATACCAAACCAAAATTCTTAAAAAAGAAATCAAGTTCTGCAAGCAATACACCCTTATACATTCTCACCTATTTTCTCACAAATATCTTGACATTAGGTGTTTGGAAAAATAACAATAGCAATAAAAAAAATGATGAAGGCAAAGTCAAATAATTTTCTAAATTTACATGTGTAAACATAAAATTTATGGAATATATGTAGGTTTCAAAAAATTGTCACAATAGATTAACATATAATTTTTCTATAACACAATAACATATGTTAAAAGTGAACAGCAGTATAAGTCACAGAATACCAAAAACAACAGAAAGGATTTTGGAAGAAAAAAAAAAAGATTTTGGAAGGTTCAAAAAATCTGGAGAACTGGAAGATCATGTCAATTAAAGCAAAGTCCAAGACAATCAAAAATACTTTATCTAATTTTTTAAAAAGAGCATCAAGCAGTGAAAAGAATTTCAACTAAAACCAAAGAATATTTTAAATATAATTATACACTAAGCAAATGACAAAGGAAAAGTGATGAAATGTAAAGAAATAGTCTACGAAGTAATTATTTAGACCCTGTCTTTAGAATTAAAGCAAAAGAGCAGGCATTTGCTTATCATCAAATCAGATTTATGAGTAGAAAGGTGAGAAATTAAAGAACCAGCAGATTAACACCTTAAGTGACAATTAACTCAATAATGTTTTCTCTGCTAATAAAAGACTAACACCAATAGCTCTCAGTCAAAAGTGCTAAATTAAGTAAAGATGATAGAAATTCTTAATTTATTCAGATGGTTAATATCTGAAGTAATGCAACTAAACTTACCTCTGGAATTTACCCTCATAAATAGCTTTTGTGTGTGAGGGTAATATCTACTACTGTCCAGCAGAGAAGATTTCTCCTTTAGGTAAGTTTAGCCTCTTGTTCCATTCAACCCCCCACTCTCTCTCTTCATTATCCAGGATGACAGCACATTGAACCCAATGGTGTCCTTTATTCCTTCCTCTCCTGACCCAACATGGATGTATGGAGCTAGCTTAGAATGAGGGGTAGGGTCCAGGCACAGAGGGAGTGAGCACAGGTTTTGGGGTCAAACAGGCCTAGGCTTCAATTATCCCAGATCCACCACCTACTAGCAATTTGTTTAACCTATATGATGCTTACTTTTCTCATTTACCAAAGGAGGATAATAATACCCACCTCACAGAGCTACTGAAAGAATTAGAGCTAACAATGCAGGCAGAGCCCCTAGTACATCTTGGCATGTAGAAAGCGTTCAACAAATTAATTTCATTATTAAGATCTGAGTCCAAATCCTGCTCTGCCATTAGAAGCTCTGTGGCTCAATTCTTGATGATATAGTACCTACCTCCTAATATTACTGTGAGGATTAAATAAGTTAAAGTAAGTAAAGTGCTTAGAACAGTAACAAGCAAATAATAAATGCCACGTAAATATTATCATTATTATTATTACTAGGCTCACAATTCCTAAGGGAGGTTCTGAAATAGCAAAGTCCTAATGCATAGGACTTTGTATATAAAGCATAGAGGTCAAGTTTTCTATAAAAACAGATACAACTAGGATGATCAGAAAAGGGGCCAAGAATTAATGACCTTAAAAATTAGTATAGAGACCAGCCCTTAAGTACATCACTGGTTCTAGGCTTTACCACCTTCTGAGAGTCACTGCCATATGCAGGTGTCTCCAATGCTTATAATCACATCATAGCCACAAGAAGGAGAACTGTGCTCTTACAGATTCAATTTGTAGGGATGAAAGGCTAGTCTTCCAGTGAGATCTTAAATACTTCTTCATGTTGATCTCCGGCCTTCCATAGCCCCACACTGGCATGATCATACATAAGACTGTGATACCAGAAGTCATTGCTTCAAGTTTGTGGTGTTGTGCTTGGTGCTTTTGTTCTCGCACTACATTTCAGAACCAAGCAGGCATGGGTTCTAATCCTGTCTCTGTCATTTACCAACTTTGTGACCTAAGCATATTCTATAGTGTATCTGATGCTTCACTTACAAAATAACCATTTCTCAGGGTCACTGTGAAGTTTGGAGATATTATATAAAGGAATGTCTGGCATGCATTCAGCAAGTGGTTGTTAAACACTAGCTACACAGGCTCCTTATCTCATTTCTTTCTTTGTCTCATACCATTAGAATGTGTTTATTCTCAATGCCTCTCTTCATGTAGTGGAGTAATTCTTACCCCTCTCTGGGCTAAATATCCATGATGCCCTAAAACTCCTTAGGCTCTTGCACATACTGACTTCTGCCATGCCTCTTATATCCTGGTTGCTTATCGTACTCTCTCAATCCCTAGCTCTCAGTCTAGAGAAGGTGGACCTCTCTATTAACCAAGGTGGCCATATAAATGAAATGAGTCTTAAGTTTCCTTCTAGCCTTTATATTCAATAATCCTAGTAAACTTAGTTCTATAAAAGCTTATGCTTTAAATTCAAGTTGGCACCTCTTTCTATGTCTGGGTTACCTGAAGTCATCTCTTTGTTTTGTTTCCTAGCAAACTACATCCAGTTGATGCTCCATGTATATTTCACATCAAGCTTTCAGTCTCTAGCATGTCATCATGACTTGTGAATGTCCCACGTGCTACCCTCTGCTTTGCATTTCTTTCCTTCCACTTCTCATGGCAAGCTTAAAGTTATCCTTCCAAACCAGATCATATGTCACCTCCTGTGACACCCTCCCCAACTCCCCCAAACATCCCAGGTTGTCCTGGTCCCTGAGTTTGCACTAGGTTGCTATCACTGTAAAAAAACTGACCACACTGCATTATGATTTGTTGAATGTTTTTCTCACACTTGGTTATGTGTTGGTCTTTAAGTGCCCGGCTAGCTCAGTCGGTTATGTGTCGGTCTTTGAAGACAGGAATAATGTCTTATTCATTTTCCTAACATCAATAGACACTACCTTATTGTAGCATGAGCTTTTAAAATGCTTAGTAATTAAATAATTATCACTACCTTACTTCAGTGAAATGACCAAGTTTATTAATAATAAGGTCCCACATTTGTTTATTCCCATCTCAACGTAATTTTGTATCTATTCCTATCATAACAGTCTAAGTACAAACGGAATTCAGCAGCATATTAGAAGACCAACTGGGGGGGGCACCTGGGTGGCTCAGTCAGTTAAGTGTCTCCCTTCGGCTCAGGTCATGATCCCAGAGTCCTGGGATCAAGCCTCTCGTCAGGCTCCCTGCTCAGCGGGGAGTCTGCTTCTCCCTCTCCCTCTCTCTGAGTCTCTCCCCAGCTTGGGCTCTCACAATCTCTCTAAAAAAAAAAGAAGACGAAGTAGGATTTGCTCCCCCAAATGTAAGGAAACTTAAATATTAAAACATTATCTGTGCAATTTACCATAATAATAGATTTAAAGTGACAAATCATGATTATTCTTATTATTACATACAGAGATATTAGATTGCATATTATACTACATTTTATGTAAATCATAATCCATTCTTGATGATAATTACAATTCTTAATAAGAAGGGATGGAGAATTCTTTTGTTAATATGATGAAATATATTTACCTGAAATCATAAGCAAAACATGCACTTAATGAGTTTACATTAGAAACATCCCCATTAATGTCAGTAACAAGATAGCAATATCTACTCTTACACAGATTTTTTTGTCATAGGTAGGGAGGTACTATCCAACACAATTAGATAAGGAAAAGAAATACAAATTGGAAGGAAGGTGGTGAATGTATCATTGATATTGCTATAACTATTTTGTCTGAAAACCCAAAGATAATTAATGACAGTGAAAAATTAATTGCAGAAATCAATAACTTTTTTACTGCACACACACAAAAACCCAGTTATGTAGGAATAAATTATAACAGGCAAGTTCTATATAAGGGAAAAAATCTAAAACTTCTGAGGAACAAAGAAAACTAAAAGAAATAGAAACTATATTCTTGTCATGGAAGATAGAAGTTCTTAGTATTCCGTAAGTTAATCCATTTAATTAATATGCTTTAATAAAAATATTTGACAGAATTTTTAAAGTTCACAGACTACTCTAAAGACCACATAGAATAATAAACAATCATGACTAGCTAGCAAAAAATAAAGAGTAATGAGAAAGAACTATATTATAATATCAAAATATAAGGCTATAACAATTCCCTTGTGGGGAAGTAGAAAGGAAGAGGAATCAAATCAAATCAAATTGAAACCCTATAAATAAAGTGCAGATGAAAACTTAGCAAATGATCAGTGACATATATGAAAAGAATGACATTTCAAGTCAGTGAAGAAAATATGTATCATACAATGAATAGTATTGTGACAATCTGGGAAACTATCTGAAAAAAAGTTGGATATAATCACATATTTTACAACAAAATAAAGTTTCGCTGAATTAAATAATTAGATGTAAGAATAAATAAATGACTCAAATAAAACAGGGAATTTTAAAACATAATTTAGAATGAGGAATAACTTTCTGAATTATACAAAACTCAGAAGCAATAAAATAAAAACTGACAAATATGACTACATAGATTTAAAAGATTCTCCAAAGGAAGGAAAAATTCCATGAACAAAGTAAAAAGATTAAAGATAAATGGGAGAAATATTTTCAACTCCTATCACAGATAATGCACATACATATATGTATACCTTTGTGACACATAACTATAAATGTATATATAAAACTATATAATAATTACAGTTACAGTTGTAAATTCTTAAACAAAATTTTATGTTATATACATAAATATTTATAACAATATATCACTTTGATGTAAATCATCACAAGGCCCATTCCACTAAAAAATATTGTGCAAAGCATATGGAATGTTTCCCCCCAAAAAATAAAGTGGCTCTTTCCCCCCAACAATATATGGCTCTTAAACATAGAAAATGACACAGTATCCCAGTCATATTTGCAGAAATTTAAATTAAAACTAAAATGAGACATTTTTAACTCATTAGTTTGGCAAAAATAAAATTGTCTGGCAACATACTGCATTAGTGGCGGTGCCTATATAAAGGCAGTTGAAGATGCAGCTGGTGGGAGGGTAACTAGCACAGCTTCAAACAAAGGCAGCTTAGTAAGATGTTTCAAGATTAAAAATATATGTACCCTTTGATCTAACATTTCTAATTTTAAGTATTATTTATTTTTCATGTGAACAAAATGATGCTTGTATAGGGTATACATTGGGGGTGCTGTTTGTTATTACAGAATTTTCCGTCAGTGTGGAGCAGAGTGAATAAAATATGGCCAATCCATATATTGGAGGTCCATGAATGTTTATTTTATTTTTATTTTTTAAAGATTTTTTATTTATTTATTTGACAGAGAGGGTGAGAGAGCACAAGTAGGGGGAGCAGCAGAGGGCGAGGGAGAAGCAGGCTCCCCAGTGAGCAGGGAGCCTTATGCAGTCTCCACCCCAGGACCCTAGGATCATGACCTGAGCTGAAGGCAGATGCTTAACCGACTGAGCCACCCAGGCGCCCCTCCATGAAGGTTTAAAATGAAAATGTAATGTTATATTACTAATGAGGACATGATTGATAGATAGATAGATGATAAATAAATGATAGATAGATGATAGATGATTGATAGATAGATAGATAGAGATAGATGAATGATAGATAATTGCAGGAGCAAAATAGAAAACAGGAAAGTGTGTATTATGCTTCTGACCCAAAGATATATTTTTAAAATCACACACATATAAACTTATAGATGTTTAGGAATACATAGACTGTGTAAGGAAAGATAAAAAGAAAACTGATCACAGTGATTATCCACAAGGTTGAGGAAAAACAATCCTTGGATGAGAGGAGACACAGAAGATTAACTTTTCACTGTACATTCTGTTGTACTTTTGAATTTTGCACCATGGGTATATATTAGATCAAGAAGATAAACAAAAAAATTTAAATATTTAAAGTAAGAGATATGCCTTTTCTCAGATACTTTTCTTCCTACCTCCTTCCTAAGAAGCATCCTCCTGCTGCTCCCCTTCCTTCTCTTCCTTCCAAGCATCTTCAAATGTAGCCTCTCCTTTCTTTCTGTTTAAATACCATAAATCTTTGTGAAGAAGAACTTCAAAAATGCAAACAAATAAATAAAACTCCCTGCAATTATTCATATTGCTTTCTGACTGCTGTTTCAGTTTTTATCTCTCCATTAAGAAAATGCTTTTAACCACCTATTCCATGCCAATCACTGTATTAGATTTGAGGGAAACAATAGTGAAAAAGGTCAAGGTCTGTGCTCTCATGGAGTTTGCAGTCTAGTGGAGGAGACAACTAATCAGACAACTAATGGAACCGTGTGATAAGTCTCATACTATAGAACATACAAGAGAGACGATATAGGAGTTTGTAGAAGGATCCCCTCACATACACACTTTGCATGTCCATAAAGTGATTTCCAGAGAAAGCAACATTTAAGTTACACAAGAAAGATAACTAGGAGAGAACTGATCATAAGAATGAGTTCCATTCGAGGAAAACCACTTGTGTGTATACTGACAGGACAGAAAACCCATTGTCTTCTTTGAAAGAAGATTAAAATGGTTGAAACTTCAACAAGGTCATATAAAGAGCTTGATAGAAGATAAATATTTGAAAGTAGAGACTGGAGAGACAAAGACCAATTAGGAGATAATGAAGGCAATCCCATTCAAATATGAAGTAACACGGATTTGAAAAGATGGGGGTAATTGAAGAGATGCAAAAGATTTGAGGAGTTCAAATACAAAAAATGGTGATTGAATGGATATTGGAAATGAAAAGGAAAAGGAGTTAAGAATTATTCCAAATTTCTCCACTAGAGCAATATGATATGGTGACTGACATCATGGACTAAAATAAAAAATACAGAAAAAGGACTAAAGTTATAAAGAAAATCTTTGAATTTAATAGTCTATACATTGAGTTTAGGGTGTCTGAAAGATTTCCCAGTGGAGCTTTCCAGTAAGCACCCGAATATGCTGGTCTGTAGCTTATGGAGATTGACCTAAACTGAAAGTATAGATGTGAAAATTATAACTATAAAAGTTGAAATCTAAACTGTGGAAGTGAATGTGATTGCTCCGGGAAAGTGCACAAAGGGAGAAAAGAAAAGGATTTAAAGTAATGTCGTAAAGAGAACCACAGTTTATGAGGTAAGAGAGGATAAAATATCTGAAACAGATAAGAGGAAAAAATAGAGAGTAAGGAGATTGCTCACAGAAGGCAAAGGAAGAGAATATTTCAAAAGAAGAAAGTAGTCTGTATTTGTCAAATACAGTTGAGGGAACAAATAAGATAAGGAGTAAAAATTAGCTCATTGGATTTAGAACAAGCAATTTCGTCAGTGAGTTATGTGTGCAGAATTCATAATTGCACTTGGTTAAGGAATAAGTGAGCGTGGTGAGTCCAACTAAAGGCTTCATAGTTCTCCTATTCTAACTTCTGCATTCCCTCCCCATTACTTCATTTAGGCCCTATGAACTCACAATGGAAGAGCAAGGGCAATTATAAGGGATAAAGAGGGGTCCTACATAATGATAAAGGGGTCAATACTTCAAGAAGACATACAATTCTTAATGTATTTGTGCCTAACAACAGAGCGTCAAGATACGTGAGAAGCAAGAACTGATAGAACTATAAAAAGAAATAGAGGAATCCAGTATTAGAGTTGGTGATGTAACACCCCTCTATCAGAAAAAGACAGATTCAGCAGGTAGATAATTGGTAAGGATACAGTTGTACTCAACAGCACCATCATTCAACTGGATATAACTGACATATACAGACTGGTTCATCCAAAAATAGTATATTACACATTTTTCTCAAGATCACATGAACCTTTCATCAAGACAGACCACATTCTGTTCCCTAAAAGACACCTTAACATATCTAAAAGAATAAAAATCATACAATGCCTGCTCTCAGATCACAATGGATATAAATTAGAAATAAATAACAAAGATAGCTGGAAAACCTCTAAAATACTTGGAGACTAAGCAATACCTTTCTAGATAACACATGGGCCAAAACAAAAAATCTCAAGAGAAATTTTAAAATATTTTGAACTAAATGAAAGTGAAGATATAATTTATTAAAATTTATGGGATACTGAGAAAGCAGAGTTAGAAGAAAATTTATAGCATTGAATACATATATTTAAAAAGAAGAAAGATCTAAAATCAATAATCTAGGCTTCCTTTTAATAACTAAAAAGGAACAACAACAACAAAGAACAAATTAAATCCAAGTAAGCAGAAGAAAAGAAATAATAAAAATTAGAGCCAAAAATCAAAGAAATTCTAAACAGGAAACCAATAGAGAAAATCAAGAAAACCAAAAGCTCGTTCTTTGAAAAGATAAAAAAAAAAATTGAGAAGCCTCTAGTTAGGATTACTAGAAAACCAGTGACAACAGTAAATGCTGACGAGGAAGTGGAGCAACATGAATTCTCATTTACTGCTGGTGGGAATGCTAAATGGTACAGCCACTTTGCAAGTCAATTGGCAGTTTCTTGTAAAACTAAACATATTCTTATCGTATGATTGTCAATCATATCCCTTAGTATTTACCCAAAGGGGTTGAAAACATATCCATATAAAAACCTGTACATGGATGTTTATAGCAGCTTCATTCATACTTGTCAAAACTTGGAAGCAACCAAGATGTCCTTCAGTAGGTGAATGGGAAAATAAACTGTGGCACACCCAGACAATGAGAAATGAGCTATCAAGCCTTAAAAAGACATGGAGGAAACTTAAATGCATATTACTAAGTGAAAGAAGCCAATCTTAAAAGGATACATACTTATGATTCCAATTATATGACACTCTGGAAAAGGCAAAACTAGAAAGACAGTAATTAGTGGTTGACAGGGATTGGGGGTGTGGAGGGAGGGATGAATAGGGAGAGTACAGAGGGTTTAGAGAAATGAAACTGTTCTGTATGATACTACAATGGTGGATAGATGCCATTATACGCATGTTCAAACCGACACAATGAACACCAAGAGTGAACCCTAATGCAAACTACGTACTTTGGGTGATAATGATGTGTTAGTGTAGGTTCATTGATTTTAACAAATGTACCACTGTGGTGTGGGATATCAGTAGTGGGTGGGGCTATGCATGTATGGGGACAGAATATCAATAGTGGGAAAAGCTGTGCATGTGAGGGAACGAGGGTTATATGGGAACTCTGTACTTTGTGCTCAATTTTGCTATGAACCTAAAACTGCTCTAAAAAAATAAAATTTACTCATTAACTTAAAAAAAAACAGCAAAAACAGTTTATCTAATTGCAGATTTCGACACATTTTGTTTAGTGGAAACATAGTAATTTAAGGAAATAAGTTAGCTTTTTCTCTTCAGTACACAATGATATACTTTGATAAATGTTTCCATAAATTTGTCATGAATTAGTAAAATAATTATAAAACTACTGGTATTGTCTTAGCTTCAATAGAATTTTAAGCTTTCCCTTATTTCCAAAGCACACACAAAGTACATTTATCTGTGCTAGAATTGATTGCTAGATTTAAAATAATTTAGTATGGGTAAAAGCAGATGTTTAATTCTGTAAATTTGTAATAATCTATCATATATCAACTAATAGTAACAATGCAAGTTTTATGCTTTGTCCTGGGTTCTTTCCACATTCATTTCCAGACAGGACCCACAGCATCTACCCTACATATGATTTGTGAGAGGAAAAACTCTCTGTGCTCTCTCTGGGGCCTTCTCATCCCCTGCCAGGCCAGTGAACAAGATGAGTTTCTTTTTATAATGACAAGGCACAGAGATAATTCATCAACTGGAGAGCACAAACAATCCTTTATTCAGCAGAATGACAAAAGGTTATTTAGCTTCTGGCATCTACTATAGTTCTTGCAAGAACCAGGCCCAAGAGCCAATATGATAATTAATAAATTTCTAACATCTGGGCAGTAAAACAATTTTTTATGAATGTTAAACAATGCCAAGGCTAAATTAAAACCTCCCTTCTTGTATTTATCTATCTGAACTCTTCACTGTACAGCCAAATTTGCCTGTGTTCTGGCTATAAAATGGGGATAGTGATGACATAGTAGAAAGATATTACACAATTTGGGAAATCCATATTACTAGGTGTCATTTAATCATATGGACAGTGATGATATCACCCACTGAGCCTAACGGAGAGTAACCCTTGCCAAGAGAAGAGTATCAAGTTAAATGATAGGTGAGTGATATCAATCATCACAATGAATAAAGGAGCCAAATTTAAAGGAAGAATTGGAGTCTCAGTTTCTCTAATTGTCCTCCAGTAGCTATTTATTTTCTTTCAAAAAAAATAGAAAAATAATTTTGATTATGTGGTTATTGCTTGCATAGATTGAGAAAGGCCACTTTCAAGTCCTAAAGCCTTCATAAACTAGGAAGCACCAAATCTTAAAATCAAACTTAAGAGATCATCCTAGTTCAAACCTTTACCCCTACCTTAGATTTCCCAACAAAAACCATATATGATGATGACTTTGGTTGTATAAATTAGATAATACATGCTATCAGAATTTTTAAGGAGAAATAAATGTAGGCTAAAGTATTAAAAACATTTTATTTTATTTTTTTATTTTTTTTTTAAAGATTTTGTTTATTTATTTGACAGAGAGAGATACACAGCGAGAGAGAGAACACAAGCAGGGGGAGTGGGAGAGGGAGAAGCAGGCTTCCCGCAGAGCAGGGAGCCCGATGCGGGGCGCGATCCCAGGACTCCGGGATCATGACCTGAGCCGAAGGCAGACGCTTAACGACTGAGCCACCCAGGCGCCACCTAAAAACATTTTATGAGGCAGAATAAACTGTAAATCATAAATCCTATGCAGGATATATTGCAATTTATGAAAGATTCAATAGATACAAATTGAAACAACATAACCTGGAATAAAAAGTGGCTGTTTTTAATTGCATTAAAATAGATTTACAGGGGTAGCTGGGTGACTCTTGATTTTGGCTTGGGTTGTGATCTCAGGGTAGTGCGATCTAGTCACAGGTCGGGCTTTGCACTCAGTGGAGAGTCTGCTTGAGATTCTCTCCATCTCCCTCTGCCCCTCCCTCTGCTTGCTTTCCCTCTCTCTCTCAAATAAATAAATCTTAAAAATGATAAATAAATAAATAAATAAATTTAAAAAATAGATGTGCAAGAGGAGGAATTTGCTTGAATGCATGAGGCCTCCCTTTGTAGTTTAATTAATATGTTTATATATGAGAAATGCCCTATCCCCAAATTTGATTGGAATCCATCAATAAATCTTTACACAGAAATTATATTTTTGGATGAAATTATTCAGAAAGTATTGAGTTTGAAGATCAGTGAAAATAAACCTTAATTGTCTGAGAGAATCAGAAAATTCAGCAGTGAATGGTGTTTTCTGAAATGGGTTATGCATACCCCAGGTGATTAATGGATGATGCACAGGATTGCAAGAATACCTTAGTATGGCAATAAAAAATATGCATATAAATTATAATAATAATACATATTTGGATGTGTCACCTTAAACATGCTGTATTAATGGGGGTTCATGACCAAAAGAGCTTGGAGAGCAATGTTCTAGAGTGACAAGGCTCAGTAAGGTGCACTATCCAGTGAAAGTTTTGGGTTATGTGATAAAAATCCACAGACTATGAGTTGGAAGAATAATTCATTCATCCATTTCTTCATTCACTCAATGAATTTAGATTGAACCATCTGACATTACTAGTATTTGATTACATCTGACTCTAGACAAACAGCAATTTATATGATTCAGTCTAATAGTTATCAAGTGTCTTTTATATGCAAGGGCCATGTATCTGTTGCAAGGAACACAAAGATAGTTCTGCCACCAAAAGAGCATATAGATTTATAAAATTTGTACAGAAATAAATATAATATGCTAAACTCCCACAGTACTGAGGAGAGGAAGAGAGAATGTTAAGGAATGGCTCTATTTTTGTGTTTTCTGTACTTTTTTTCTGTTTTTAGCCACATGACTTAGCATTTTGTGCAAATTTTCTAGTACTGACAACAATTAATACTTTGCTCAGACCCAACAATTAAAAGAGGGGAATGGGAACACTTTTATTAAAGTTCCACAATCACAAAATGGCATAAGCTTTGGTAACTACGCTTATGGATATGTGAGAGATTTAGAAAGATACTGTGAAACATGGCTTTTTTAAAACCTTTCCTCTGATTTCTAAATATGTCCCCAATAAGCCCATAAAACACTCTGAGCATTTTACAGAAAAGTAAGCTCTATAATAAAAATAAATGTCTTTGCCTAAGCCATTCAAAATCTGTTGGATTTATTCCCCAAAAAAGTAAATAAATAACAATTAAAACAAAAACTTTCAGATTCGGTTAATCAGTTTTGTCCAAAACATCAAAGAGTGGCAAGAAAGAGCAACTATGGAGTGTCTACCTGTGTCTAGCAATGTGAAACTTCATGTTTCTCTCGACTAGATTGCCTAAGAGTTAAACACAGTCACTGGGATGAAAGTTATATTTATTTGAAAAACTTATCTAATTTTAACTCAAATGTTAGTGATTCCTAGAAGAACCCTTCAGATGAGCCACTTCCTTGTTCTCTGACCTGATTTTATATTGCTTCCCAAAGAAAAGTTGGAATGCTAGGTCCAGGAACCAAAAATCCCACTTCTATTTTAAGAATCTGCTCATGAAATACAGAAATATTCCTTTCCACACCCAGTTTAAAACTGTCCCTCTGCGTACTTGCTACAGCTCTCAATTCCTTTGCTCTATACGAATTAGTCATCTATAGGTCTTTTTCCCTCAGTAGCTTAGGAGCTAATACAAGTTCATATCTTATTCATTTCTGTCACTCCAATAGTATCTCACAAAGCCTTTTCCAGATTTGGCATGGAATAAATGTTTGTTGAATGAAACTGTGAAACATTAAGAAATAAAGAGTTTACAACAAATAATAGCAAAAAATTCCCACACAAAACAAAACCAACAAACAACAAAATCTATCCTCTGCATAGAGGCATAAAATAAACATTAGGAGCAAATAATGATAAACTAACACCATAATCATAATGGAGCAAAACTAGAAGCTATTTAAGTCAGCTTTACATTTTGATCCCTTAAGTGAAGAATTTACCTTGCTACATTGCTCCATTTATAAATTCCCATTATGGCTGAATGTGATTCCTATTCCTAGGACTAAAAACTCAGTTCTGTGTACTGAAGTCTACTTTCTTGTGCTTATTTCCTTCACATCAAGGGTCATTTGAACATTAAAGTAAGATATTTCTCACAATCTTTTTAAAGCAAATCCATTCTCCTAAGATTAACTTGTTGATGAAAAACACATCAATACAATCAATTCATGAATTCAGAGAAAAAGTATATAATGGTATTTTTAAAATTCAAAAAAAGTTCTACATGAACTTTATATTTTCATGTAAAGTATAATTTCTAATGTTCACAAATTTACCTAAAATTTTTAGATCTGCTATTATATAAATATGCTATTTAGCTATATATCTTGACTTAATTGTTTGCTGGTGAAAAGAAAAATATGAAAAATCCATTAACGTAGAAATACCATTTATAATTTAAATATATTTTTGATAGTAAAAACTTGACTAAAAGAAAAGCAAATCCATAAAGACAGGGTAACAGGAATAGTGAATGGCAAAATCTTCAAATAGGATAAAAATGACTTTTAAAATCTTTCTTCAATATATCTAAATGTTGAAACAACAAGATTTAACAAACTTAATTTTGTAACAGAATGGTTTGGTTCAGCCAGAGCTGAAGGTTTTATTAGAATTTTACTTTGTGCCTTGTTTGGAGTTGGGGGCCAGAGAGGGAGGGGTACCTAACTATTAGAGAATATTTGATGAACTTCCTGTCTCAAAATATTCTTAAATATGGGCCTGTGAGAAAAAGATTTGAACCTATTCCAGAAGCAGCATCTTTCTGATGGACTTGGGATGATGGAACTATGAAGTGAGAATGTCAGGAAGATAACAAGACTCTCAAGGAAAATTGTGAGAAAATGAGTGAGAAGACATCTGGTGGAGACGGGCTAGTTGAACTAGAACCACAAGGTCAGAGTGTCAGAATGTGCAGTCCATCCAAACATACAGTTTAGGCTGGGCTCAACCCCACCTGAACCCATATTGCCTCCTTCAACCTCACCCCATGGCTGTCTGCACTAGAGAGAAGAGTTTGAGATGACTGGAGAACTGTATTCCTAGGGGAGCAAACCGAAGAGCTGTGGACTTCTCTCTTAGCAAGCAAGCCAAGAACAGTACATTGAATAGCTCAGGGGACTGACAAATGCCGCACCACTCCAGCACACAGTCACAGAGGAAAGCAGGAGCAGTGTGTTCCAGAGGAGAGGAACCGTAAGCTAAAGGAACCTCTACAGGAAAAATCATGCACCCCTGCCCAACACACTGTCCTCTGGCATGTCTAAAGATAGAAAGATGTCCCCTTAGCTGTGTGACCTGCAGACCCTCGGGGACATGGAAGATTACACAGGAAAGCAGTCCTGATTTAATTTGCTTATTCATAGCGGTTCCAATAAACAGAAAAGCCTCTAAACAAACATAAAATCATCCAAAAGACAATAGGATCTGTGAGAAAAAAATAATCACATGCATCATAACATGGTTCACTAACTCACTGATCAAATGTGTTAAGTTTGTCTATAAAATGATAGAACTGCTGATCATAACACTAAAAGATATGAACCAAAATTACAGAGAGGAAGAAAAGGCCAAGGCAAAAATAAAGAAGGAATTACAAGGTACAAATACCTTTTCAGCAGTGATATGTTAGCCACTAAAAGTAGACAAGAGAACACTAGAGTAGACCTTTCACATAGGAAAAAACACAAAATATTCAGTTGTCTTGATGATAGGCTTTCACAACACACTAATACTATCACTACCATTTAGTAGGTATCAGATATGGACTTCTCAATGTGCATCTACTATTTCATTCAATTAATGAGGTAGTATTAACTCCCTCTTTTTATAGTTGAGTGAACTGACCTGTAGTTAAATAAATTGCCCATGATCACAAAACTAGCCCAGCTCTCTTGCTTCAAAACCAATGTCCTTTCCAATACCAACACTTGCTGTCATTATTAGTAATCTGAAAATGTCAGAGAAAGTGGACCATAATTAACAATGCAATGTTTACGGTCATAATTAAATCATTTTTAGAATGCAGACGTGTGTGTGTGTGTGTGTGTATGTGTAAACAAGGAAAGATATTTAGAAATAAACTTCAGGTGAGCCTGGGTGGCTCAGTCAGTTAAGTGTCTACCTTCGGCTCAGGTCATGATCTTGGGGTCCTGGGATCGAGCCCCACTTCAGCCTCCTTGCTCAGTAGGGTGTCTGCTTGTCCCTCTCCTTCTCCCTATTCCCTCCCCCTGGCTCATGCTCTCTCTCTCTTTCTCTCTTCTCTCAAATAAATAAATAAAATCTTAAAAAAAAAAGAACTTTATCAATAAAATATATGAAACAAAATTTCTACATATACAAAAATAATCAACAACTACTTGTAAATTTCACTAAAACAAATGGTTAATTGCTCGTTTGTTTAAGGCCCGTACATCATGGTGGAAATACTGAATGGAACTATACTTTCAATGGCAATCCTCAAGTTCAACTATATTATCTCTTATTGGGTGGTTAATGACCATAAGAAATGGAAAATTCAGTTCAAACAACAAAATCTAGTTTAAAAGAGAGGGCAATTGTGCTCTCATTTTTTTTTTTTCATTTTAATTGGATGGATTTGATTGTCCTTTACCAGCCACGAAAAGGTTCCTCAACCCACTCCTCCACTCTCAGTGTGACAAAATGATAAGGATGCTTCTTGCAATCTCCTTCTATTCAGAAGCATAGATTTGTGTGGCCCAGAATAGAGTGAGCCTGAGGTTAATTCTTTCTAATCATCAGCAAACACGTATTTATTCCCTACAGTGGAAGTGAAAAATTTAATCCAAAAGAATTACTTCCCTGCAGACAGGTGTGAAGTAGCAAGTGTTCAGGGACCTAACTCTACTTCAAAACCTCAGTTTCAGCCTGAAACAAGTAGAGTTTGGGCACAAAGCAGAAGAGAGATGGGAAAGAATATTGCATATTAAGGTAAGGAACTTACCTACAAAATAGTTTAAAAAATTAAGGTTTTACAACTGAATTTGAATGTAGGACCTGTGGCATTCTTTTTCATTTCGATCTTTCTTTTGAATATTGGACTCTCTTCCCTCAAGAGTTTTTCTGAATGAACACTAAATACAATGAATGACACAACCGAAAAATAGTAAATGCAGGAGTGCCTTTACCATTTATGTGACATGGAACCCTTGGCAATCTGATAAAACCTAAGATCCTTTTCCCAGAATAATGTTTTAAAATTCATGTTAAATACACATAGCATTCCAAAGGAACCAGTCCTACAGTCGTCAATATTTTAAATTAACCAAATATATAATATGGCATTTTATGTGCATATTAGCACATTAAGTAACAAAACACAGTAGCAGGTAAAAAAAAAAAAACCTACCATAATTTCAAAATAGAGATCACCTAAAATGATATTTTGAAATGTCTGCAACAATGAGAACATGATATAAAATTTTTTTAATTTCTCTAGTTATTTAAGTCACAGTTAGAGCTGTACTAGTGTGTGTGTTGTCTAAATTCATCATTAAAGGAAATGCTACAATTCAGCAGAGGATACTGAATTTGTCCATGAACTTTTGGGAGTTTAAAAAAAAAAATTCTGGAATAATATAATAACAAAATAAGTTAAACTTAAAAGCTGCAGAAAATTTTAATCAACCTCATTTTGTTAAAATCTAAAATATGTAGACTCTGACAGGAAGAAACTTCCTAGATATAAAATGGTAACTATAAGCTTTAATATGTTGACATCCAAGAATTCAAAATTATTTTCTCTGAAAAGCATGCTTTCAAGAGGCACCTGCCTGGCTTAGTCTGTAGAGCATGCAACTCTTGATCTCAGGGTCTCAAGTTCAAGCCCCACATGGGGCATAAAGCTTACTTAAAAAAAAAAAAAAAAAAAGTACAAAAATCCTTTTGCCAAAGCAAAAGATAACAAACATCATTTTGATAATAAAAGGTATAGTTAATAATCTGGTCAAGGTTCAATGTTTATCAGGAACATCCTTTATTTAAACAAAATAAAAGGATGTATCTTTTTAAAAACTATAGTCATTGATTTATTTATTTTTTAATTTTATTTTATTATGTTATGTTAGTCACCATTCAATACATCATTAGTTTTTGATGTAGTGATCCATGATTCATTGTTTTCATATAACACCCAGTGCTCCATGCAGTACGTGCCCTCCTTAATTTATTTATAAACATTTATTAAGTACCTACTATGTGCCAGTAGTTTTAGAAATACCTAGTATCAGTTACCATTTAAATTGCTACAGTTCATTTGATCACTCATTAAGTAAATATACATGAAAGTGCTTTCATGGCAAGGTACTATTTGAATGTTGTACAGCAAGAGCAATATAAATGCAGGGTTTTTTTTAATCCCATGGAGCATATATTATTGCAGGTGAGAAAGACTTCAAACAAGTAATTTCAGCCATTATATAGTGATTGTGCTAAATTCAACAATAGAGAGGAACATACTGCCAATGACACTTTATAACAAGAGCATCCTGAATGGTCAGGGAAGGCTTCTGAGGAACTAACATTTTCACTGATCTTTGAAGAGTACGTAGTTATTCACTGGTAAAGGGAGATGAGATAGGGTTCAATGGGTATAGAGAACTGTCAAGATTGACGAAACAGAATGTGCTGAAGTCCTGAGACAGAAAGGTGCTTAGTATAGTGAAAGACACTTAGAAGGAGAGCAGCACAAAATTAAGCTAGAAAAGTGGCAGGGATTAATTCTGTAGGACGTCACGGGCTATATTAAACATGAGATCATTTTCCTAAGAATTATGGGAAGGCAATGCAGAGTTTTAAGTAAGGCAGCAACATGACAGATCTGTGTTCTTAAGAGTTCACTTTGGCTGCAATGTGGTGGTTAGATTAAACATAGGATGCTCAGTGAGAATTTGCCAATGCAGAACCTGACTCAGGCAAAAGATCAGAGTGACATGAGTTCAGGTTATGGCAGTGAAAACTGGAAATAGGTAGATCCAAGGTAGATTCAGAAATTAAAAATGATAACTTGATAAAGGGGATAAAAGGAAAGATGTCCAGCATGATTCCCTGTTTTCTGATTCAAGCAATGGCTGAAAAGGTTTACCATTTACTGAGACTCAGAACACAAGAGAAAGGCTGGATCTGAAAGGGGGTGTGGGGCACACAGGAGGAAGATATACTTTGTTCAGCTATAGACTTGTTAAACTTGAGACATCTATGAGGCATCCAGCTGGAGATGGCAAGCAGGCTCTTGGATTTCTGAGCCTGCTGCTTAGAATTGGGAAAACTCTATTTAGGAGTTTTCAGTCTTGAGGAACTCTGAAAATAAATAGTCACATTTTAGAGGACAAGCCTGCAGGGAATTTTAAAAGAAAAAAAAAAATGAAAGTGATAGGAAGAAAAGATAAGGGAAAGAGGAAGTGGCCAGTCAGGTCAAATGCTTTGAGAGATCAAGAATTAGGAGAAATGAAAGACGATGTTTGGTGCCACCGAGGTCTGATCAAATCTATTTTGGTGCAGAGTTGATGTGAAGCCAGATTGGAGTGGTTTGAATAGTGAATGGAAAAAGAGAAATGGAAACAGTGTAAACAGGTCTTTCTTAACCTTGGGCTGTGAATGGCAGTAGACTAGTGCAGAGAGCAAATGTGAGGTCAAGAGACTTCAAGGGTCCTCATACCATCAGAACATTTGAACTGCAAGATATGCACGTTGCAAACTCTATTTTTCCCCTTTTAAGCTACATTTTAAATTGTTGAAGCTGATGAAAAAATGAGTTTGAAATAAATTTCATGCAAAGGAAACGAAAACACTCATATCTGGAAATGCTGAAACATACTATGAGCTATCAGTCTGAGAATCTTGGAATATATTCCACACAATTCTTCATGAATTCACCCAATACTTTATATGCATATTCTATAAAATGTATAAATAAGAAAATATATGGATTAGGCTCAATAGCTAGAGATAATATTCCCTATAGTCTACAGATGAAAATTCTGAAGTGAGGTAAATGGATGTGCCCATAGTGACTCAATGAAACAGAAGAAAAGTTAGAAACTTCATTGGCCATTGACAGTTGTCAAGATCTTCTGGAAAGAGGAATAATTGGTAACTAAAGTTGACTACATTTCTTATCATCGAGATTAATTGGCAGTTTATGACAGATATGTGCCATTGTAGACTTCCTAATTACCACATTTCTCATGTTGCTATTTTCCTATTTTGCTGCCAATAATTCAAGTGTGTTATTTTTTCTCTTCTGTGAGCAAAGAAACAAAGTGTCTTCAATGGGGGATAATAAGTGATGGAGAAAAGAACTCCAGCCAGGGCTTCCTTTTAGATATGCATTCAGAATTTCCCATGAAAGATATCATAAAGTGAAAATTACCAAGTATCAGATTTACAGTGCTGTTCCCTGTAGCACCTTTGGAAATGGCAGTAGTATTTCAGGATAATTAGAGACTGGTAAACCAACAAATTAATAAACTATCCCCAGGTGGCCTCGAAAAGATAATGTGGTTCCCACAAAGTGACAAGCATTCCCAGGGAGAACGGCAGGCACTAGGAATGTCTGCTTCTATAACAACTTAGTAAGCCAAATTGATCAACAATCTCAAAATCTAAGTGAAAATAAATGGTTTAATTCAAAAAGCAAAATCTTTTACAATTATTTTATATAAAACATATTTATAGAAATCTTTCTTATGGACAATTTTGCTTTTATAAATTATCAGATGACAAGAATAAGCCTTTGCACATTATCTCATGCTGTTCGGTATTTGGCTTGAAGCCCAGGAGAGGGTCATGCCTTTATAATGATGAAAATGCAACTATAAGACAGCCAACGGGTTTAGAAAGTGCAGCTGAGCGATGAGAAAATGGGGTTCCTTCCCTGTTTGCACACAGTAGGCGGTCTGCAAATATTTGCAAATGGATATGTTCTATTTGTTGCCATCTTGCTTCTTATATACTTACTTGATAGATTTCACCCAAGATTCTAAGTATCCAACTTGTTATATATGGATCTTAATAGCTATGAAGACTCAAGTTAGCCATCTGATGTCTTTAGGTGTCAATTTTCTCATTTGTAAATTAGGGTTAATTATACACACACACACATACATATGTGTATATATATGTATTCTTATATAAACACACATAAGTCACACATATATATGTTAATTATATATGTATATGTATACATATGCACACACACGTATCTTCTTGTATTACTTGTGGGGGAAAAAAGATACTTTACATAAGGCATCATAAGTTGTAAAAGGACTATGAAATTATATAATTCATAAATATATTGCAATCATTTATAATTCAGCTTTCGTTTATAAAAATACAACAGTCTCCAATACCTGGAAGTGCATTTTTAGCTTGTATTGCTAACCTGATCACTGCTTCCTCTCAATGTTTTAACAAGAAACCCCTTTGTGAAGGTCTTATAGGAACTTATAAGTCCTGCCAGGGAACAGGGTGTCAATTAAAATTCAGTGATGTGTATCATTTGTTATTTCTCTTCCCCAGTTGTTCTACACTTAGTATTTATATGCTACACTAAATTATTAATACCTCTCCTGCTGGTGACTGATTTCATAGAATAGAAAAAAACCCCTACATATACTTTTCAGCATAAAGAATATACTTAAATATTTGGCATAACACACACACACACACACACAAACTTAAAACATGTGTGCACATGAAGAAAACATTAGCTAGAAAAGTATGTAGTTCTCTTGTAAAAAACTGAGAATCATGGCAACATCAGAGTAGTAGTTCATATTCTCTGGAAGCATTTATTAAATACATAGCTTGACATGGCACAAACCTCAAATCAACTTAATTTGTGTCATCTAAGAGTTCACACATGAATAAAGGTATCACATTTCATTGAAATTACTCCTTTAGACCTGGAGATTTATTTATATACTTTAGAGATTTGAGACTTAAGATACTCTCTTCCCAAGTCTCTAGGAAAATTGCCAAGAACTAGACTTTAATGTTTATGGCCAAAAAAATTAATAATCACTTCAGAACACTGAAGAATAGAAATCCATTCTTGATAATAGAGTTTGATTGCTGTCAAAATGAACTACTCACCACTTGAAATGTTTAAACTTGCAAAACTATTTGTGGAAAAAAATTATTACAACATGAGTTAAAATATAAAGTCGTAAATGTCTAGCAACTTCAAAGTCTAGGTCATGATAGGTATTATTAAATCAAGAATGAGTGAGAGGACACAATGTTGGGATCTACCATGGAATAGCAAACTGTGGGTACTCAGGCACACTGTCATTACTTATAAAGCCAAGACTATACTGAGGTATATGAGTGCCCTGAGTAGGCTAATAACTTGGAGCTCTTCCAACCAATAGTCTTTAAATGATTGTTCAGCATTTATTTAATGAGCTAAGGAGAAACCAACTTTTGATAAAAATTTTATATCTGTATCTATTCTTTACATGATGAGAGTTTTTCTTAACATGCACCAAACATAAAAATAAATTTTTAACATATTCAGAATTATCTTCCATTTCACATGTTTCCCCCCATCTGTCAAAATTGGACAAAATATGTCATTAAAAATCACTAATAACAGTGGTAACATAAATGGAACACAGTAAACAGAAGTACTGTAATATGAAGGAGAAGTTCTGTGTGAGAAGTAGACTTTAGGTTTTGTTTAATTTATTTGTTTGCTTATTTTTAATATTTTTAAGGTTCTTACTACATAATTATTACTGGAACCTGTGGAAGTATGAGAGTAGGCTGTCATGGGAGCTTGTAGCAAGGGGATTAAACCCAGGCTGGAGAGTTAGAGAAGGCCTCTCCATGAAGGTTTCTAAAAGAATGATCCTACTTAGTTTGGGGGAGAGGGTTTAAGAAAACTGGTACACACCACTCTGCAGTGTGAGAATTGTAAATTAGTGCAAATTTAAAAGGAAGCAAGGTGTTAATTAGAGCCAATGCCTTATAAAAAGTACCTATTTTCTGACCAACAAAAGAGTTTTTATTATTAAAATTACCAGATATATCATTATATGCATAAAGATATTTATTGCAGCATTGTTTATGTAGACTAATTTTTTTAGACACCATAAAATAAAACAAGTGCCATAGTTAATGAAGATCATTATTTTAAAGCAAACATTTAAAACAGTTTAGGCTACTTAGGCCTTGAATACAGATTTATTTTATTCTAATACAAATGTTCATTTTGTGACTGAATTTTAATAGAATATCAATTTATAAATTATCAAAAGTCCTGACCAGTTCATATTTAAGATTTTTTCCAGAGATGAGGAATGATTTGAAGACAGTTTTTGTACTTTACAAATCACTTTGTGACTATTTAATAAATTTGCTGTGCATTAAAAATCATATTATGAAATAGGTATATACATATATGTGTATAATTTTAATCCCAAGATTTTCATAAAAAGAAGTGTCCCAATTATCTTGTGAATGGATACAGCGGTTTTATCTATAGAGGTTTAGTATAGGACCTAAAGTAGGCTTTCTGAAGAAACAATGACAAAGTCAAAAAACACCTTTTGTCTAAAGAAAATTTATTCACGATGATTTGTGGAAAACAGTGCCCTCACAAGCTGCATAACTTTCTTTCCCTGCCATTTTAGACTTTTTTTACTAAAAAAAATTAAAGAATAAAATAAGAAAAGCTGAAAAAAGCTGCTGGTAGAGTAACAGAAACCCCAAACCTTCAAAATCTGAGTTGGATTAAGAAGGGATTTAGTAATCAATAAAGATTAATAAGACCACTAGTTAAAACAAGAAGTCATATTTCTTCAAACCTTACTTAATTAACTATATGTTCTGCTTAACCATATGAGTAATATTAATTAGCTATACCAAGCTATTTTTATATATTTTCATTAAGAAAAATCCTCTATTCATTCTCTCAATCAGCCACATTTATATTCATATTCCAAACTCACAACCAAAGCACGTCTGTCAATTGTGATGAGCTAACACCAGAAAGGCTAATTATTAATGTGCCCCTGACTGAATATCCATATAGTTAGTCTCTCCACTGCTCATGAGTTCAATGTATCTCAGATTTTTCCATGTTTGGATAAAAATATCTATCTCTTTAATAATCCAACCACCTACTTAGTTCCAGTATTCTGCAAAATAAAAATAAAATTTAGTCCATGTGTATACATCTTCAAGTTAGTCCTATTGTCCTGCAGTATATGCTAACTTTTTGATGAATATAAATTTTAATACTTTGTATGCTTACATAAAACCACATTTTTAATTTTTATTAGATGAGCAAATATTTATTGATCTAACCTTTACCTGTCTTCAATATCCCAGAATACTCTAGAAGCTTGCTACTCAAGATACAGTTCTTGAACCAGCAATACAGGCATCATTTAGTAGTCATCATGCAGAAATGCAGGGCCAGTCCAAACTTCCTGAATTAGAATCTTCTTTCTGACAGAATTTTCAGGTAACTCATTTCTACACTAAATTTTATGAAGCTCTGTCCTAAGAACTTTGAATACTACTATAAATTAGCAACTACTAAGATATTTTACAAATGTCTCATTCACCAGATTTAAGGTAGCTACCGATGGAACTGTTAGAAGTAGTGATGATTATGGGTTAAATAAGTAAAAGATTTTATTTTTTTTTATTATGTTCAGTTAGCCAAAATATAGTAAAAGATTTAAAAAAAAAGTTTGATTTGAATTGAGGTTGGGAGTTTAGTCTAGAGATCGAATTTTGCATAGGTGATAATTTACTACAGCTTTAAAAAGAATATGCAGTATGGGGCGCCTGGGTGGCTCAGTCGTTGGGCGTCTGCCTTCGGCTCGGATCATGATCCCGGGGTCCTGGGATCGAGCCCCACATCGGGCTCCCTACTCTGCGGGGAGCCTGCTTCTCCCTCTCCCACTCCCCCTGCTTGTGATCCCTCTCTCGCTGTGTCTTTCTCTGTCAAATAAATGAAATCTTTAAAAAAAAAAAGAATATGCAGTATAACAAAAATTTTAAAATGAAGGTGCATCTAATTATAGACTATATTATTAATAGCTACTCAATTCAGTGATGCACTGTTTATTGCAAGGTATCAAGTTAGGGACTGATGAGAGTGCTGAAGATGAGGGATGAAAGAGTGTGTACTCTACAAAAGCCACGACGGAGACTATAGCTTATGCATCTTTGCATCCTAGATGCTCAGAATTATACAAAATGGGCACTCAATAAAGGACTGACTGAATGAACATAAGGATGATGAAGACATGGTTTTTATTTTCAAAGTTGGGTGATGAAGAAGGAATGGAATCCTGTTAGGGAGAAACATAAGAAACGACAGAGAGATATGAAAATCCAAGTATACTTGGTAGCACAAAATCCATAGAAGTTGAAAAGAAATGAGAACACGAGTACAAAGAGATTAGCCTTGTAAAAAAAAATGTCTAGAACTGTGAACTTTGAAGGTATAAGGAAGCAGTTAATTTTGCAGCCAGAATCTGCAATATAAGAAATAACAAAATGGCAGAAAGATAATAAGTAATGAAACTAAACTTTACTTGAATTATTTGAATTAATTGCAAATAAGAAAGAAAATACAGTGAAGACAAAAATGGAAGGAGCAGAAGAAAAAAAACATCAAATTGTGACATGCAAAGACATTTAGAAGGAAAGATGGGTTGCATGTAAAACTGTCCCAAATCATGGTACAAAGAGAATGGATGGTACAAAGAGATTGGATGAAAAATTTTATCAGCTATCATTCAGAGACAAGGAAAAGTTTGACCTTAGCAACAAGGAAAAGTTAATTGCATACTTAAGTTAAATAGCAGGAAAAATATACTCCATAATCCAAGAAAATGGTTTTTTGTTTTGTTTTGTTTCACGTGCTTTTGTACCAAGTACAGTATTTTTTAGGAGTTGTACCTAAGAGTAACTGCAATCTCAATTATTGCTTTATGTCAGAGATAGCTCTGCTAACAATGAAGGAGTGGAATTAGGTTCAGTAAGAACTCTCCTTACTCATAACATCATGTAATACCTTTGCAATTAAATTATTTTCTGATGGTATAAAATAGCAATACAAGCAGACATATAAACAATCGTCAACCCACCATCTATCAGCTGAGTCTCAGAAAGCAAGGTACAATTTTAAGTTCTGTACCAGATATAAAGAAAGTGGGGTCTGTGGCAAGGTCTCAATACTTAATTCTCACCATTTCTGGCTGAGTAACTATAAAAGGAACTATGACTGAATTTCACCAGTGATAAACAGATAATGATTCTCCTCCTCAATCAGTTCCAGTTGATAACCTGAGTATTAACTGAGAAAATACTTTCTACTCTGCATTAAAAAAGAAAACCATTTATCATTTCACAATATATGCAAATATCAAATCATTATGCTGCACATCTGAAATATAATGTTATGTCAACTATACCTCAATAAAAAAAAATTGCTATGGTGAAAGCTGTGAATTTTGTAGGACCGTTGAATCATAGACCTGTACCTCTGAAACAAATAATACATTATATGTTAAAAAAAAAAAGAAGAAGATAGTAGGAAGGGAAAAATGAAGGGGGGGGAATTGGAGGGGAAGACGAACCATGAGAGACTATGGACTCTGAGAAACAAACTGAGGGTTCTAGAGGGGAGGGGGGTGGGGGGATGGGTTAGCCTGGTGATGGGTATTAAAGAGGGCACATATTGAACGGAGCACTGGGTGTTATACACAAACAATGAATCATGGAACACTACATCAAAAACTAATGATGTAATGAATGATGATTAACATAACATAATAAAATAAAACTTAAAAAGAAAAAAAAATTTTTTAAAGAAAGAAAACTTTAAATGAAAGCCATAGTAGTCACTTCCTTTAATTCACACTATAATCATTTTTTCAAATATTTGTAATATCATTATCATCATTATCGTTATTATTATTGTTATCCAAAAATAACAATACTTCCCAGGATGATATAAAACACAAAGAATCTACAACAGAACATTTACAATGTCCACGTTAAATCCCAAGTTGCTCAACATATGAAAGACAAAGAAACACAACCCATTCTCAAAAAAAAAAAATGAAGATCTATACTGAGATGATTTTAAAGATTGAAATTAGCAGAATTTAATGCAGTTATTATAACCATACACAATGAGATAAAAGAACTCCAATAAAAAGAAAAGAACTGTCAGAAAAAATAAACTATTGAGGATAAACAATACAAAATATAGAACTTAAAATATCTGAAATAAAATAGCTTATTGGATAGCAGAATGGAGACAACAGAGAAAAAGAGTCAGTAAACTTGAAGATAGAATAATAGAAGTTATACAATTTAAAGAACAGAGAAAAAACATATTTAGAAAGTTAACAGAGAGCCTCAAGGATCTCAGGGCCAATAATATCTAATGACCTAATATATATGGCATGGGAGTCTAGGAGGGACAGAAGGTAGAGAAAAGGACAGAAATTATATTAGAATTAATGGCCAAATATTTCACAATTCGGTAAAGACAAATTTACATATTCAAAGACTTAGCAAACCACAAGCAGGATATATACAAATAAACCCATGCCTATGCACAATATAAAAAAATTGTTAAACACACACACACACAGAACAAAAAGTCTTCAAAGTAGATAGAGGAAAAGGATATATTACATGCAGGGCAAAACAATTCAAATGACCCCTGGATTCTCATCAGAAGCTATCCTGGCCAGAAAACAGTGGAAAAAAAATCTTTAAAGTTCTTTTAAAAAAAGACTGTCAGCCCAGGATTCAATACCACTTGAAAATATCCTTCACATATAAAAGTGAACTAAGAATTCATTGGTCAATCAACGGTAAAAGCAATACTAAATAAAGTTCTTCAGGTTAGGGTAATTGGTACCAAAAAGAAATGTGAATCTTCTGGAAAGAATGAAAAGCATTGACACTAAAAGTATCTAGGTACCTACAGAAGACATTTTTCCTTGTATTTCTTCAAAATACATATAACTATTTAAGTAAATATTACATTATTATATTGTGGAGTATGTAGATACGATATATATGACAACTATAACTAAAGGGTAGGAGGGTAAGGGTAGATAGACCTATATGGATTCAAGTTTTCTGGTTTTTTTGGTGAAGTGACACAATATTAATTCTAAGCAGACTGATACATTAAGGAGGTAGATATTTGAAACCCTAGAGCCAAACAAGTAATACAAAGAGATTTAATAAAAAAAAATTAATGAAGAAATTAAATTTTAAAATCTAAAAATATTTTAAATAATCTAGAAGGCCAGAAAGAGGGAAAAGAGGATCAAAAAAAGACAAAAGAAAAACAGAAATAAAATAGTATGCACAGATTCAACCATCATAATTATTACATCAAATAATAATGGACTAAACTCCCCAATTAAAAGGTAGAGTTTACCTAAATGTATAAAAAAGAGACCCAGACAAATGCTAGACACAAAAGATACACTTAAAATATAAAGTAGAAGGATACAGAAAAATATATCATGCAAACAACAAGCATAATGGGGATTTTCTATAATATAGCAGATCAATGGACTTCAACTCAAAGGGATACACTTACTGATGATAAATGAGTTACTTCATCAGGAAAACAAAACACTCATAAAGAAATTTGGGTCTAATAAATCTTCAAAATTCATGAAACAAAAATGAACAGAATTAGAGGGGAATATGGTCATTTACACAATAATAGTTGAAGATTTTGATGCATTTTTCTCAGATTATGTGAAAAAAACTAGAGAGAAATTAAGTAGGCACGTAGGTGATCTGAACAACATTATTTGCCTTCTTATAGAGTCTATGAATACAAAGTGTCTCAGTTTATAACAGCTTTACACTCAAAGAGAGATGGGATGTTGTTTTTTAAACAAATATATACTTAGCACCAACAATTTCTACTAATTTCAAAGCATTCTCTAAAAGTATTTTTTTAAGTAACTGATTTAAGAGACTACAATATATCTACCAAATTCCATTAAAACATTTAATTTTTTCCAGATTGATTAACATGACTCCTATATAACACAAGGCAATGTATTTAATGATGAGCCTTTTCAGGAACTCAGAAATGACCTAAAGTTCTACTTTACATTGATTATCAGTGTATATATATTGGTATGCATAATAATTTAAATAAATAATTATTTACCTTAATTATTAAATACTGAAGTTTAATTTAGATAATATGAAAAGATACATGCTCATAGGCTGAGGGTATAATAGCAGATCTAATGTTAAAAGTAGTAAAAAAAATATATCATGGGCACTGTCTATGACAAGATTTCTTTCTATTTTATGGCTGAATAATATTCCATTGTATTCATAAGCCACATTTTCTTTACCCATACAGCCACTGATGGACATTTAGGTTGTTTCCATATCTTGGCCATTGTAAATAATGCTGCAATGAACATGGGGGCACACATATCTTTTCAAGTTTGTGTTTTTGTTTTCTTCAGATAAATATCTAGAAGTGGAATTGCTGGATCACTTGGTAGTTCTATTTTTAAGTTTTTGAGAAACCTCAGTACTGTTTTCCATAGTGGCTACCAGTTTACATACTCAAAGTTCACAAGGGTTCCCTTTTCTCCACAACCTCACCAACACTTGCTATTTCCGGTCTTTTTCATAATAGCCATTCTAACAGATATGAGGTGACAGCTCATCATGGTTCCAATCTGCATTTCCCTTATTAGTGATGTTGAGCCTCTTTTCGTGTACCTCTTGGCCATCTACATGTTTTCTTTGGACAAATTTCTATTCAGATCTTCTGTTCAGTTTGTAATAGGATTTTTGTTTGTTTGTTTTGTTCTGTTTTTGCTATTGAGTTTTATGAGTGCTTTACATATCTTGGATATTAGCCCCCTTATCAGATATATGATTTACAAATATCTTCTCCTATTCAGTAGGTTGCCTTTTCATTTGTTGATGGATTCTATTGCTGTGCAGAAGCTTTTTAGTATGATGTAGTCCCACTTACTTGTTTTTGCTTTTATTGCTTTTGCTTTCAGTGTTAAATTAAAAAAATCATCGCCAAGGCCTATATGAAGGAGCTTTTCACCTATGTTTTCTTCTAGGAGTTTTATTGTTTCAGATATTACATTCAAGTCTTTAATCCATTTTGAGTTAATTTTTGTATGTTGTAAAACAGTGGTCCAGTTTCATTATTTTACATGTGACTCTCTAGTTTTCCCAACACTATTTGTTGAAGAGACTGTCTTTTCCCCATTGTATATTCTTGGCCCCTTTGTCATGAATTAATTGACCATATATGTAT
The DNA here is from genome assembly GCF_964656455.1 of Halichoerus grypus. NCBI lineage: Eukaryota > Metazoa > Chordata > Mammalia > Carnivora > Phocidae > Halichoerus > Halichoerus grypus. The sequence continues at coordinate 90,657,063 of NC_135712.1, forward strand.
GGGCTTATTTCTGGGCTCTCTATTATCTTGCATTGATCTATGTGTCTGTTTTTATGCCAATACCAACCATACTGTTTTAATTACTATAGATTTATAATATATTTTGAAATCAGACTGCATGATTCCCCCAGCTTTATTCTTCTTTCTCAAGATCACTTTGGCTATTTAGGGGTTTTGTTTTTGTTTTTGCTTTTTGTAATCCCATACAAATTTCAGGACTATTTGCTTTAGTTCTTTGAAAAGAGCCATTGGAATTTTGATAGGAATTGCACTGAATTTGTAGATTGCTTTGAGTAGTATAGACATTTTAGCAACATGGATTCTTCCAGTCCATGAGCACAGAATATCTTTCTATTTATTTGTGTCTTCTTCAATTCCTTTCATTAATGACTTATAGTTTTCAATATATAGGTCTTTCACCTCCTTGGTTAAATTTATTCCTAGGCATTTTATTCTTTCTGATGCAATTGTAAGTGAGGTATTTTCTTAATTTCTCTTTCTGATAGTCTGTTATTAGTGTATAGAAATGAAACATATTTTGTGTTTTGATTTTATACCCTACAACCTTAAGTTTTTGATGAAGTCTTTAGGATTTTCTGTATACAACATCATGTCATCTATAAATAGTGACAGAGGGCACCTGGGTGGCTCAGTCATTAAGTGTCTGCCTTTGGCTCAGGTCATGATCCCAGGGTCCTGGGATCGAGCCCCGCATCAGGCTCCCTGCTCAGTGGAAAGCCTTCTTCCTCCTCTCCCACTCCCCCTGCTTGTGTTCCCTCTCTCGCTGTGTCTCTCTCTGTCAAATAAATAAAATCTTTAAACATATATATATATATATATATAAATAGTGACAGCTTTATTTCTTCCTTTCCAAATTTGGATGCTTTTTATTTATTTTTGTTGCCTGATTGCTTTGGCAAGGACTTCCAGTACTATGTTGAATAGAAGTGATGAGAGTGGGAATCCTTGTCTTGTTACTAATCTTAGAGTAAAGGCTTTCAGCTCTTCATTGTGTATATTATCTGTAGGCTTATCATACATAGCCATTATTATGTTGAAGTATGTTACCTCAATACCCACGTTGTTGAAAGTTTTTAATCATAAATGGATGTTGAATTTTGTCAAATGTTTTTTCTGCATCTATTGAAATGATCATGTGGTTTTCATCCTCCATTTTGTTAATGTGGTATATCACATTGACTGGCAGATGTTGAATCATCCTTGCATCTCTGGAATAAATTCCACTTTATCATGGTCTATGAATGATCCTTTTAACATATTATTGAATTCAGTTTGCTAATATTTTTGGGGGGATTTTTGCATCTGTGTTCATCAGGGATATTGGCCTATAATTTTCTTTTCTTGTGACATCCTTGTCTGGTGTTGGTATTGAGGTAATGCTGGCCTATGAAAATGAGCTTAGAAGAGGTCCCTCCTCTTGTATTTTTTATAAGAGCTTTAGAAGGATTAGTATTAATTTTTCTTTTAATGTTTGGTAGAATTCACCAGTGAAGCCATCTGGTCCTACACTTTTTTGTTTGTTGGGAGGTTTCTGATTACTGATTCAATCTCCTTACTAGTAATTAGGACTAGTTCAGGTTTTCTATTTCATCATGATTCAATCTTTGTAGGTTGTATGTTTCTAGGAATTTATCTACTTCTTCTATGTTGTCCAATTTGTTGAAGTGTAATTGTTCATAGTAGTCTTTTATAATCCTTTGTATTTCCATGGAATCAGTTGTGAAATTTCCGTCCATTTTCTGATTTTATTTGAGTCCTCTTTTTTCTTAGTCTAGCTAAAGGTTTGTCAATTTTGTTTATCTTTTCAGAAAACCAGGTCTTAGTTTCATTGATCTCCTCTATCATCTTTTTACTCTCTGTTTCACTTATTTCTGCTCTAATCTTTGTTATTTCCTTCCTTCTACTAACTTTGGGCTTCATTTGTTCTTTTTACTAGTTCCTTGAGGCATAAAGTTAACTTATTTATTTGAGACTTTTCTTTTATCTTGAGGTAGGAATTTATTGCTATTAACTTTCTTCTTAAAATTGCTTTTACTGCATCCCACAAAGTTTGGTACATTATACTTCCATTTTCATATGTCTGAAGGTATTTTTTTAATCTCTCTTTTGATTTCTTCTTTGACCCACTGGTTGTTCAGTAGCATGTTGTTTAATCTCCACATATTTGTAAGTTTTCAGGTTTTCTTGGTATAATCAATTTTTAGTTTCATACCATTGTGATCAGAAAAGATGCTTGATATGATTTCAATCTTCTTAAATTTATTAAGAGTTGTTTTGTGGCCTAACATATGATCTATTCTGGACAATATTCATGTGCACTTGAGAAAAATGTGTACTCTGTTCTTTTTGAATGGAATATTCTTTATGTATTTGTTAGGTCCATCTGGTCTAACATGCCATTTAAGGCCAATATTTCCTTATTGATTTTCTGTCTGGATGACCTATCAATGCAAGTGTGGTATTAAAATCTCCTACTATTATTGTATTGCTGTCTATTTCTCTCTTTAGATCTGTTAATATTTGCTTTATACATTTAGTTGCTTCTATGTTGAGTGCACAAATGTTTCTGTATATTATATCCTCTTGTTGAACTGAGCCCTTTACCATTATGTAAAACCCATCTTTGCCTCTTATGACAGTCTTTGTTTTAAAGTCTATTTTGTCTGATATAAGCATAGTTACACCAGCTTTCTTTTGGTTCCCATTTGCATGGAATATCTTTTTATGCCTCTTCACTTTCAGCACTATATGTGCCATTATATCTAAAGTGAGTCTCTTATAGGCAGTATATAGATGTGTTTTGTTTTTTTAACCATTCAGCCACTCTATGTCTTTTGATTGGAGAATATATTCCACTTATATTTAAGGTAATTACTGATAGGTATGTACTTATTGCCATTTTGTTAATTGTTTATAGACTGTTTTTATATTTCCTCTCTGTTCTTTTCTTTTTCTCTTCCTTTGTGGTTTGACGACTTTCTTTGGTGTTATATTTATAATCCTCTCTTTATTTTTTGTGTATTTACTATAGGTTTTTGCTTTGTGGTTACTATGAAGCTTACATATAATAACTTCTATTTATAACAGTCTATTTAAGTTAATAACTTAAGTTTGAGCCCATTCTGAAGTTCAAATTTTATTCTTCCCCCTCCATGTTTTATGTTTTTGGTGTCACATTTTACATCTTTTTATTTTGTGTATTCCTTAACTAATGATTTTTATCTAGTTATTTTCACTAATTTTGTCTTTTAACCTTTATACCAGCTTTATAAGTGATTAATCCACTACTTTTACTAGATACTTACCTTTTCAATGAAACTTATTCTTTCTTATGTTTCCTTGTTACTAATTAGTACCTTTTCTTTTTAGCTTAAAAAAGTCCCTTGAACATTTTTTGTAAGGCCACTTTAGTGACAATGAACTCCTTTAGCTTTTGCTTGCCTGAAATATTCTTTACCTCTCTTTCAATTCTGAATGATAACTTTGCTGGATAGAGTATTCCTGGTTGGAAGGGTTTTGTTTTTTGTTTTTTTTTTTTTCTTTCAGCACTTTGTATATATTCTGCCACTCTCTTTTGGCCTGCAAAGTTTCTGCTGAATAATCTCCTGATAGTCTTATGGAGGTGGAGAGGGTTTCCTTGTATGTAACAAGTTTTTTTTTCTTGTTGCTTTTAAGATTCTCTTGTTATCTTTAACTTTTGGTATTTTAGTTATATATTTGATGTGGGTCTCTTTGGATTCATCTTGTTTGGAACACTCTGAGTTTCCTAGATCTGGATGTCTGTTTCCTTCCCCAGATTAGAGTTTTCAGCCATTATTTTTTCAAACAATATTTCGGCCCCTTTCTCTCTTCTCCTTCTCCATTCCCCTATATATAATGGGAATGTTAGTGTATTTGATGTTGTCCTATAAGCCCTTTAGCTATCCTCACATAGCTGCTTTCTTTTTTCTTTTTGCTTGTCTGACTGGGTGTGTCCCACTGCCTTGTCTCTGAATTGATTGAACCTTTCTTCTGCTTCATCTAGTCTGTTGTTGAATCTGTCCAGATTATGCTCCAGTTTAGTTATTGTATTCTTCAGCTCTGTGACCACTGTTCAGTACTTTCTTATACTGTCCATATCTTTGTTGAAGTTCTCACTGTGCTCATCCATTCTTCTCACAAGTTTAGTGAGAATCTTTATGAACATTACTTTGAACTCTTTATCAGATAAATTAGTTATTTTGCTTCATCAGGGTTTTTTTAATGAGGTTTTATCTTTTTTTTTTTCATTTAGAACATATTCCTCCATTTCTCCATTTTTCTTGACTCTCTGTGGTAGCTTATTATAGAAGATCAAACAACCATCTCTCCCAGTCTTGAAGAGGGACCTTGTGTAACAATTGAACCTTGCCTTTCAACTCTGTCCCAACTCTTTGTTGTCTCTGAAACTTTTGTGTTTATCCAAGCAGCCTATTATATTTTTAATAGCTTCCAGTAGTTGAGGATGTGCCAAGACCTGTCAGTGTCCCTTAGGAAGAAATCTCAGCACCAAAATTCATGCTGCTTGGAAGCCAGACCCTCAGGCTCTTAATGCAAATATATACAGTCCTACAGAACTGCAAGCATAAGTTCCTCTGGCCAGGTGATCTGGCTGTGTTCCCTGGGTGGCAGCTGCAGAAACTGGGGCTCAGTCTGTTGCCTGGGTTGTGCTCTAGGAGCGGCACCTTGCCAAGAACTGTCTCTCTGATAGCTACAGAAATTTAAACTCATCTCCCCACCACTGGCCACCAGAGCCAGGTAATCCGGGGGCATCCCTCAGAAAACAGCTGCAAACACTGGAGCACCAGATGTAAAAACCAAGGTACCAACCATATATAAGGCTCCCCTCTAGGAGACAGTGGTGCTCTGAAATATGGCAAAGGGAGAGTGCAAAGACAATGTCTGCCCTCCAAGGTCTCTGAAAAGATTATGGTCAGCCCCTACATGCATGTTTAATTAGAAGCTTGCTCCTCAGGCTTCAGCCATGATGATTAGTTAATAGGTCTCATTCATAGAAAGACAAGCTCCTGGCTCTGTTGCTTCTTGTTGTGCCCTGGGGGTACTAGCTATTTAAGAACTCTTTCTCCATTGGTTATAGTCTTGTGGGACCCACAGGCATAAGCATCACTGGCCTCCAAAGTCAAACAATATAGAAGTGTCCCCTAGAAGCAGCCACAAAAATTGGAGTGCCAAACAGAGGTATGAGCTCCTTTTTGGGGTGACACCAATTATTACAGTCCCATGGACCAGGAACTCAAGCTCCCCTGCCCTGAGCCAGATGGTCAAAAGGTGTTCCCCTGGGTGGTAGTCACAAAGATCAGGTCACCAGACAAGTATAAAAGCTTCCTTCCAAGAGATACCAGTGCTCCAGAGCACAGCAAAAAGACAGTGTGAAGATGGTGCAATTCCATTTATGATAGCATCACTATATGAAATATAAAGAGATAAATTTAACAAAAGATGTATAAGAGCCATGCAAGACAATGAACACCACAAAACATTGTTGACAGAAATTAAAGAAGTTCTAAATAAATGGAACAATATGACATGTTCATGAATTAAAAGATATCTATCCTCCCAAATTATTCCATAGATTTAATACAATCACTACTAAAATCCCTGTAGCCTTTCTTGTAGAAATTGAAAGCAGATTATAAAATTTATATGTATATACAAAGGATTTGAACAGCCAAAAAATTGACAAGCTGCTTATAAAACATATGAAAATGCAAAGCATCTAGAACAATCCAAGTAATTGAGTGAAAGAATAATAAGAGAGGATTTACACTATCTGATTTTGAGAGCTCATATAATGCTACAGTAATCAAGGCTATATGATAGTGGCATAAGAATTGACAAATAGATCAATGGAACAGAATAACAAGCCCAGAAATAAATTTCCACTTAGTTAGTCATCTAATATTTGACAAATATGCAAAAGTAATCAAATGAGGAAAGCCTTTTCGGTAAATGGCGTTGCAATAACTACATATCCATAAGAAAAAAAATGACTTCGGACCCTATCTGATATCATGCATAAAAATAATTTAAACCATATATTTAAACATAAAATCTAAAATTAGAAGTTGTTAGAGAAATACACAGAATGTCTGTATAACTTGGGGGTAGTCAAAATTTCTTAGGTAGGTTACAGGAAGCAAACCAAAAGAGAAAATAAAAGATATATTAGGCTTCATCAAATCAAAAAGTTCTACACATTAAAAAAAACTACTAAGAAAATGAATAGGAAAACAATAAACTGAGAAAAATATTTGTGAAACATATCTGACAAAGGACTAGTATCTAGGATATATTACAGAACACTTATAATTCAATAATAAAAAGACAAACAACCAATAAAAAGATAGGCAAATGACCTGAAATAAAACAATTCTCTAAAGAAGATACACAAATGGCCAAGAAGCACATGAAAAATTTCTCAACATCATCAGTCAGAAAAAATATTAAAAATTAAAACCACAATTACCAAATTAAATCCACTGACTGGAATGACAAAAACTAAACAATGACAAAATACCAAACACACATACACACAACTAGTAATATTAAATATTGGCAAAGATGTAAAGGAATTAAAAAAACAGGAATTAGATGAACAAGTTGAAAACACACATAAGCCACCAAACAGACAAGTCTGGATTTCGTAGAACATTTTATAGATCAGTCATTATGGTATAGCAGAACACTGTAACCACTGAAGCTATGCAAGTTTGTTATAGTTATCTTTCAACTTTTGTAAATCTTTAGAACTTCCAAAAAAATTAAAAAATAAGAATACTAACCCCAAGGAAATGCTGGGTTTTCATATATTTCAATTAATCATTCATTATTCATGTTTTAAATCTTTTTCTATGTGTATTTGTTTTATGGATTCGTGGCTGAATGTCTAAATTCTTGTGGTTCGTTGCCTGCATTGTAATTCCAGTTTTTCACTTACTGGTTTTGTGGACCTGGACAAGATAATTAACCTCATTATCCCTCAATTTCCTCATATGTAAAATATGAGTAATAAGAGTACCATTTTCATGTAGTTGTGTAGGCACTGAAAGAGTTTATGCATGTAAGGCACTTCTAACTCTGCCCACACAAGGTAGATATTTAAAAACATTAGCTTTTATAATATTATTACATACATATATTAATTCATGTACATCACTTGCTCCATATATATTTGCAACAGATAAGAATACACACTAAAGTTGTTGAGTAACTGATCTCCATTTTTATTAGCAGGTTCAACTGATTAACACAAATTGCAGTTTGTTATTAGATGCTAAAATTATGCCATTTTATATTCTTTGGACCAAGGAGCATGTAAAAATGAATCCCTTCACTACTTAGGCAAAATATGGCACATATTCAGAAGGCAGAGACTGTGGTTCATACCTCATAAACACACCTGGGTTGAATTCTCAGACAAGTGACTCAACAGCTGTGTAACTTGGGGCATGATATTTAATGTTGCTGAACTTCAATTTCTTCATTTGTAAAATGAGGTTGATAATACCCATAGGCATATATTGGGGAATAAATGAAATTTACTATATGTAAAACTTTAGTACAGAGTATGGCATATAATACAAATTCAATAAATGGAATTCTTATCTTTTTTTTTACTACTTGTGAAATATTTATTTATGTGTAATAATAAGATGCCTCAGGGACCACTGACAATGACCTGCAGCTAGAGGATAAGGCAGAAAGATCCATAAAGTTCCTTCTGTCAGGACTCCTAGAGAGACATTCATATTTGCCACGTTAGAATGTCAGTATTCCAAGTTTTAAGCCCAAAAAAGAGGGTTGCATTAACACAATTAAATTTTCAGATATAGAAAATTGTATTTGCATTTTTACTAAGTTATTTTTATAAAACAAACCAAAAGGCTGTAAGTAATGTGCAGAGAGAAATATGGAATGACTGAAAATAAATTCCTGAGAAATATGGAAGGATTGTGCTTAGAACACTATAGTTTATATGAATATTGTTTGAATATTTTATTACTGTGAGTTGATATCATCTTCTTAGGTAATTTATTTGCCTCTCCAGAATTTAAAAATGAGGTATATTTATATTGAGAGGTGTGAGTATATTAAAAAAAAAAAAAAAGTCTGTGCGTTTTACTACCAATAACAAATTTGGAAAAATACCATTCTTGTCTAGTTGCTCAGTGCGAAAAAACCGATTTCTTCATGTAATCATTTTCTTTAATAATTCAGTGCAAATAATTTAATAGGAGGTTACTGTTTCCTTTATTCTTTGATGTTCTTCCAGACTTTTCTACTTTTCTATTGGCTCTCAGATACAGTGAACTATTATATTTGCAATGAATTCTGATTTAATATCTTTAAAAAATCTTCCATTGCCAATTGTATTTCCTAATATGTAATTATGACTAATTCACTACCATATTCTAATCTCTTTATAATTTAACAATTTTAATAGAAACATGAACCAGATATATGCACACTAATTTTAACCTTGCCTAGAAAACATCCAAATATACAGGAAATCCTATGGTAACAAATGTTATCGTTTATAATTTTCATCTCTTTCTGCATTCAAATATGACTTTAATGACTCATAAGATGTATACATGTACCAAAACAAGTTAAAATTCTAAAACAAGCTGAAACAATACATAGAATGGTGAGGCGGTAATGATTAAAGTTAAATAGTATTCTAAGATTCTTATATTATTAGAAAGAAAAGTATAGTTACTATTAATGTTGGGTATCATTTTGGCAAGTAAGAATGTTAAAAATTTTAAGTATAATACCGAAAAATAGAAATAAAAATGTAAAATGTACAAAATAGAATAAAGAAAATGCCATCAAACACAAAGCAGGAAAGAAGAATGAAAAAGCAAACAAACAAACACACACACACAAAACAACAACAAAATAAAACAAAACCTTGTAATTATAAAGTACATAGGTAAAAAAGAAGAAATTCAAATGGTCAGTAATCATGATTAATGTACATTAAATAAACCCATCATTTCAGAGATATAAACTCTTATGATGCATTTAAAATGAGAGCTGTATGCTGTTTAAAAAAGAAACAACTAAAACATATAACAGAAAAAATATAAAAGAAAGGAATAAAAAAGAAGAAATTAAGCAAATATTCAGAAAAGAAAACTAGTGCAGTTATATTGATTTCAGAAAAAAATACGTTATATGGAAAAAAGAAAGAGGTAAAACAAGTAATTACATAGTGATAGAAAAGAACAATTCACTAGTAAGACATAATAATATTTCATCTTTTTGTTCCCAATAACGTTGTTACAAAATACATTAAAAACCCTGAAAGACTTACAAGGAGAAATCAACAAAAATGAAAACTGAATTTGCCAATTTTAACATAAATATCTTAATACTTGTCAGGCAAAACAAACAAAAACAATACTAGAACATAGAGGGTTTAGAAAAGTCAAATAATTCTAATGAGTAAGTACAAAATTCTAGCCAGAACAATTAGTGAGTTGATATTATTTCAAACCCATATAGAACATCTACAAAAATTGCCCACAAAGCAGCTCTTAACAAACACCAAAGGACTGATATCATACAAACCACACTGCAACAAAACAGAACAGAATAACAAAAATTTAATCCACAGATCCCCTTACCATGGTTCGAAAATTTATAAATATACTTTTAAATAATTCACGGGTCAAGGAAGAAATCATAAAGGTAATTAGCAAATATATAGAGTTGAAATGATAATGAGAATGCTACATACATTTTGTTGGATACATCCACAGCAGTACTAAAAGACATATTCATAAGCTTAAGTGCATATATCAGAAAAGGTTAAAAGTAAACTAAATTTCTAACTTATGATGTTAGAAATATTTTTAAGAAATAATATTAATTTGAAATTATGAAAGGAAGAAAATTCTATTTGAACAGAAATAAATGAAATATACAAATTAGTTAAAATAGAATAAATCAGGCAAAGGTTGATTATTAGAAAAGAAACTGAGAAAACAGAAACTCCAAAAGTGAAAAGGACACTTTTGCTCAGGTATAAATCTTCAGCAGGAAACAGCCAGCCATGAGTGTGGGAGGAAAGAATAGTGAAGAACAATTAGAATTATATTTTTGCTTCTCTCTTACCACTGCCTAAAGCTAAACAATGTCTTTTCTAAGAGCCACAGTGACTCAGAGCTCTAGTTCAGGTATCCAGGAAGTATAACAGGGGTAGTACAGAGCCCTTGTTTTTGGAGGGATAAAAAATAGAAGGGGAACTAACGAGCTTTATGAAGTCTTTTCTCCACAACTTTTGCTCCAAATCCCTGAACTGATAACTACAATCTAAGGTTCTTAGCTTTTTTTTTGTGCAATGAACCCCTTTGATAGTCTGGTGAAGCTTATAAATCTCACCTCAAAATATCAAAAAATACAGTAAAAAAATAGAGCATTACAAAGGAAAGAAGTTAACTTGAAATCAACCATCAAAATATTTTTAAAACTTTTGATATAGGACTATGTATACTTTAAAAAAATAAAGCATCCAATATGATAGCTACTAGCTAGTAATTATTGTATTTCCAAAATAATAAGCAGAAATAATATTGGAGTTATTTCCAACTATAAATGGCATGGAAACATCTGTGATAGCAATCATTGAAAACATCCGTGATATATACTGCAATAATGTCTACATTCATTATTTAAAGAAATGCTAAAATTCAGTTAAATTATAATTAACCAAATGTGATTGTTTCATATGTTCGTGGGCCCCCTGATCTGATGTGTTCTCCTAATGCTGCTTCTCCTCCAGGTGAAAGAGTGAAATCCTTGACCTACGGATTTATTCTGCGGAACAAAATAGACTTTCTATGAGTTTATGTTGTTTGGGTTTCATTCTACTTCTTATGGTTCACCTACTCTCTCACTCCCTGGCTGACTGGGACTAACTGGGGTTGTCATCTCAGCCATCCACATAAGGAATGCCAGACAGAGTAGGCAATACTCCCAGGGGAAAAGGAGTGGGGGAATGGGAGGGAGGAAGAAAAGAGTGACTTTCCCTGACCACTCTATCTAAAACAGCCTCCAAGAGAAACATTAAAATTCAACAGATCTCATTCAAAATGCCAAGGGATTTAACACATTTTTTAATTGAAATCCCAGTGTAATATTTTGAGGAAACAGAAAAATGTTCCTACAATTCACTTAGACAGGAAAGCCTATACTAATACCCCCAAAGAGTTTTGATAGTGTATTGAAGCTTAGAGATGGGGGCAATGATGGCTAGGAATACAAAAGATTACCAAAACCAGAAGAGATAGGTAAATCCCTGTGGGGGAAAAAAATCACATGTAATGAAATACTGCATTGCATGATAAGTTAGTGATTTCAAAAGTACTTTGGAACAAAATATAAGCTCTACCTCACACCTTATATAAAAGAAAATTTGGGGTGTGTTAAAGTTTAACTATAAAAATGAAAACATAAAAGCACTAGACATGTATACAGATTAATATAGTCTAAGAGTAAGAAAGACATTTCTGTATATGCCATCAGAGTTAAAAACAACACATAAATGTCCACGTGATTTGAGTACAAACAAGTGAAACATCATCTAACATCACCAGAAAGACCAATGACAATTTAGAGAGGGTGGAAAGGGATTTGAAAAACAAAATCACTATGTTTAAATTTATAGGAAGGAGATAAATAATAAAAGACCTCAGCAATTCATCTAAGAAATAAAAATGACTAACAAATGTTAAAAAAGTGTTTCATCTTATTAATATCAAAGAAATGAAAATTAAAGTACCAATGAAATTTAATTTTGTCACTTATCAAAGTGCCAGAGATTTTTAAATTGAAATTTTTCATGCTAATTAGGGTGTGATGAGATGAGTACTTTCACACTCTGCTGGTGAGACTGTAAACTGGCATAATAATATTACTGGAGAGCAATTTGGGAGTGTCTTCCAAGAGCCTTAAAAATCTTCATATATTCTAATTGAGCAATTCAACATCCAAGTAACTATCTTTAAAAGTTTTTCAAAATACATAACAATGATCATCACATTATTACATAAGATAATAAAATATTGGATTCATAAAATATCCAACAATAGAAGACTAATTTAATACATCATGATACACCCATATAAAAATGTTATATACAAAAACATACTCGATTAGAAAAATATGTAGGGACATATAAATATATATGGTTCTCATCAAATGTTAGATTAAAGAAGCAAAACATAAAAATTTATTTAAAATTTGATTCAAATTTCATAAAATAAAAAAATTACTATCTTAATAAGAAGGCCAGAACAAAATAGAGCAAATCGATAATAGCTGTTAACTCTGCACAACAGTGTATGTGTAATATTTAGTTTCTTTTTTATTTTTTCCATGGTGATTCATACAACCTTATAGTCAGAAAAATAATAAATGTTGTTTTAAAATAGGAGTTATTCCACTGAAAATATTTCTTCAGTTGTTATGAATCATTACTGAATCTTAACAGTTGTGGAAAAAATGACATTTTACATATAAAACCTCTCTAACATAGCATATATAGAACATAATTATTGTGTCATCAGCATCATGGATTCTGGAGCCAGAATGCCTTGCTTTAAATGTCAGCTTTCCATGCCTCAATTTCTTTATCTGAAAAATCGCAATATTACTACTAGACTAATAATAATGACACTAGCAACTATCTCAAGGCATGTTTGTGAAGATTTTATTTTTTTTTTTGTTTGTTTGTTTGTGAAGATTTTAATGAGTTAATATATGTGAAGTATTTAGAAGACTGACACACAATAAATATGATATAAGTGTTTGGGTACACCCAGACACGTACGCACATGCACACATGAGTTCGTTGTGCTCATGAAACACTAATTACTTAATTATTCAATTGATCTTACTTTACTTCTCTTGTGATGAACAAATGAACTAAACAGTTTGGAGTTTGGCTGAGGCTAGGTAGTTTCAAAGACTCCATAGTTACTAAATTCAAGTAACATTTATTGAAAGAGCTTAGAGACTTAGAGTAGTGATTGACTAATTAACCGGAATAATTAAAAAGCAAGAACTATCACCTAGCTAAATTATCTAGAGATTTCCTATTGATAAATTAGAAAATTTACTACATTTACTACAAATTTAATCAGACTAAATCCTGTTGATGTCCTTGATTGGGTAATTATGTAATGATATAAGTAAAGGAACTGCTATAAGTTTGTCTTAGTATCTATCCAGACCCCATCAGTAACATCTTGGACCTATTCCTATTCCTATATTCTCCATCTGTTTATTCAAATCTGAGTGCTTATGTGTAAAGCACCAACAACACAGCAGGTTCATATTTGATATATTTCAAAACTGGAGAAGGGCAAGTGAACTTTGGTTTATTTTACATTTTCTGTTCAGTGGAAGTTAGCTATAAATGGAAACCTATTCTTCATTTCTTTTCCAAGAAGCAAGTCATGCATTTGTCCTCTACATCACTTTAATGTCATTCATCTGATTCTGAGTCTGCAAATCCATAATGTAATACCTAGTTTGCGGCCAGCCTTGGGATTCACATGCTTTGCACATTTCAATTGTAGAAATGAAAAAAGAAAATAATAGTGGGTCAGAGAAGAGGAGTTGCCTAAATTCATACAAAAAATATGTGGCAGCACTAGGATATACCTCAATCCCTCTGAACCAACTCTAGTATCTTTTCAACTATCGTATATAATAAACACCCTACAACTTGTCCCTCACTTTACATATCCAGGTCAGATTCCTTTCTAGTTCTCTTCAGTTGCAAATTGAGTTGCAAATTTCCATCACTGCCCCCTACTTGACTCCAATCTGTCTCACTTTTATAACTTCTCTTTCAACTTCACACATATAAAAAACAAACAAAAAATAAAAATACAGATGATTGTGTGTTCATGACCTCAATCTTAAGCCTGCTCTCAAATCATACCAAATCTTTTTCTTCACTAAGGACAGATTTTTCCCTGTCCCAGACAGTTTTGATGGTTCCTTCCGCATCCCAATCCCATCCCCTGTAGTCTTGACTGGGCTGTCAACGATGGCTCCCCCCCACACACACACCTTGTCTGTGATCTGGAGCAGGCACAAGGCCAGGAAAAGTCAAGCAGAACACTTCTCTGGTTTGATATTCAAAAACTGGGAGTAGAAGAGTCTTTTCCCATGAGGTTGCTAAACTGAGAGGAGTGAAATCTAGATGTCTCAGTGACAACCAAACTAATGATATACTATGAGGAACCATGACTGTCACAGCTGCAATGACTGATCCTTTGGATCTAGCTCTGTGGAAGCCAGCTTCAACCCTGAAACGCACAAGTATGAGCATCAATAAATTCCCTTTTTGGCTTGTGATATTTTGGGTTAAGATTTTATTATATATGTCAGTTCCATCTCCTCCTTCTTCCCCTCCCCCACTTCCTTCCTCCTTTATTTTCTTACTTCCTTCATCTTCACTCTTACCCAAGGCTACATATATATTCACTGTTCTGGATTTCATTCCTTCCATCTCCTGAGGAACTTGGCTACACAAATCATTCCATCATAGCCTTTATTTCCTATGTCTTCAAATGACGCCTTTCTCTTACATATTTTTTCTATTGTATGCAAACACATACAATTCCATGACATAATCCTGTTCTATTTACTTCCTTCTCTTTCTACATTCCTTTACAAGTAAGCTTCTTGGAAGTACAGTCTATACTGGTTTACTCCACTTCCTAAACTGGTTTCAACCTTGTTTACTTTGTTGAAATGCATTATGCAACAGTCAAAGTGGACATATTATTTTTCAAATCTAATTTTCATTTTTCTGTCTTTGTTTTACTTGGCCTATCTCTAACACATGACATTGTTGATTACTAACTTCTTGAAACTTACTCCTTTGTCTTCAATGATTCCATTCCCTTTGCTTTTTCTCTTTTGTTACTCAATCACAGGTCCCTTTAGGGGCCCCCTTTCTATGCTTATCCCTTAAAATGTATCATTATTTAGTGTTTCATTAGTGGCCTCATCTCACTTTCCATGGCTTCTCCTCCCACCTATATGTAAATGATACCCATGTCCATGTTTCTCCTGAATTCTGAGCAATATGTCCAATTGGCTGCCAATGTTCATTCCACATAGATATTACACAGATACCTCAACCTCAACAAATAAAAACATGAATTTGCCAAACTCTCTCCCAACCTGTTCTTCCTCTCTTCCTTATCTTAGTCAATGTTACCACCATCCATTCCCACAACAACCTTGACCCAGATAACACCTTAGATTCCTCCCTTTTTCTCCAACTCATAATCAGTACTATGGATTCTACCTTCTAAGTGCAAATAAATAAATTTTCTACCTCTTCTAGCTCATTCAATATTTTATTACTGGTCTAAAATAAATTTTCTACCTCTTCTAGCTCATTCAATATTTTATTACTGGTCTATCTCTGGTAAAGCCTTATCCATTTACTCTCCATAGAGAATGGCCCTTCCAAATACAACTTTAATTTTTCACTCCACTTTAACGATGGATAAGGCACATATTTTTTACTTAGCATACAGGCCCTTTCATCTTCTGGCCCTTCTTACTTCTTCAGTCTCATCTCCATCACCTATGATATCCACTTATTACACAGTTCCCTAAATGCTCCATGCCTCTAGGCCTTTACCAATCCTGTTTACTCTTCCTGGAACCCCCACTCCAGAGTCAAGCAGTCTCACAAAGACCCCCAAACCCACAGTTTTTAGAATAATTTTTCAAGTGGTCAATAAATAGATTTGTAATTATGTATGCAGTTATCTTGCCTAATAATTTTAACTCCTAAAAGCTACAATATAAAGCTTATCCAAACCTTTTTCCACATACAAATTAATAGGTTAAAAATCATTTTATATAGCTTATTATAAAATTCTGACTTTTTGCTAATACCTTCCTAGAAACCTATATTCAACTTTTAGTATTACTGCCGTCTCTAGAGGACAAAGTCCCTGCTCAGGCTGTGCTCTGCTGGTCAAAGGGAGACATCAGCTTGCTTCTGAGTTGAATTATGTCTTCCGGCCACATGGGGTTTTTGTTCTCTTCTTGGCCTTCTCCTTAGGTAATTCTCCAGCTTATCTCACTCTACTCTCAAGTAATCAATATTTATGAGACACTGGAGGCAGAGAACTACAGTCATAAAATATCATAACACTATGTCGACTTCACTAATTTCTCAGAGAAGAAAATGACTCCCTTCCTGCTTTTCATCCCATTAGCTGGACTGAACGCCAATTCTTGTAAAGCACAATGCTTGTTTAGTTAATAAATGGACCCAATTAACTGATTTCTAACAACATTTAGCAGTTGGTTTATTTTAGAAACTGTTTCAGATACAAAGATTAAAGTATTTACATCACTTCCAAAATTTTCTAATTTTGCTTAGGGTAATGTGCTTAGTCAAAAAAGATGAAACACATATTTGAAGAATGACTAGTAATAATTTTTGTTCATTAAGTAAATAAATCATTCATTAATACATGCTGCAAATATTTGTAAAATTCTCATCATGTATCAGTCACCATGTAAGGATCTGGAGTCAACAGTGGACAAGATGTAGTACTTGCTCCCAAATCTAATACACAGTCAAACTTGTAAGCAAAAATTAGCATAGCTCATTCTAATTCCTATGTTTTGTTGGAGATTTGGAAATAAAAACAATAATGAACAACTCAACATATTTAAATGACAGGTAAGTGAGTTGTGAAATCAGATGCTAATAAATACATAAATACATACATACATACACATATACACATACATACATGCAGAGATTATAGTTATCTCACATAAAGGATTTTATTAAATAATCAGAAAACAACAGAATAATTCATTTAAGAAAAAGTTCAAAGCATTAAGCACATGTAACTTGTTACACACGTAAATAGTACTGACCACACTAACAAGTTATTACAATAACATTACATTTACAAGTATATTCTATTTTTCATAAATATTAATAATTGTAGAAGTGATCATCTGACAGTTTAAATTAATTAGTAAAAAACAAAGTGTCATTATTTTCTATTCTTTTTTGGAAAATTTATTAGCCAGGGTGTAACTTCATTTCAGTAAATTTGATTCTGCATTTAAGATAATGTAAAAACTATTTTTTAAGATTACATATAGGGGTGCCTGAGTAGCTCAATCAGCTAAGCATCTATCTTCGGCTCAGGTCAGGATCCCAGGGTCCTAGGATGGAACCCCACATTGGCTGCATGCTCAGTCAGGAGTCTGCTTCTCCCTCTTCCTCTGCCCCTCCCCCTGCTCATACTGTCTCTCTCTTTCTTAAATAAATAAATAAAAATCTCAAATAAATAAAGATTACATATAACATCAGAATATCAGAAACCATGTTAACTTGCTATGCATAACTTATGCCATTTCATGAGGACATATAATAAATTACGTATATACATATATATACACAACCAAGGAAACTGTGACAATCAGTATGCACATATTCATCAAACTATGACAGAATAACTTCTAAAATATTATATTAAGCAAGTGATTCTCAAGTTTTTCTGTTCTATTCTTAAAAATGATCTTGAACATTTCATTAAAGTTGTATATTTTTAAGTGTGGATATATATTTATATACGTATGTATCTTCTATATCTATCCTTATATGGAAATATCTATATCTGTGAGGTGGGAAGGGGCAGAGGGAGAGGCAGAGAGAGAAAATCCCAAGCAGACTCCACGCCCAGCACGATTCCAGTGCTGGGCTCGATCTCTTGACCGTGAGATCATGACCTGAGCCGAAATTAAGAGTTGGTCACTTAACGACTGAGCCACCCAGGTGCCCTTAGATACACATATTTTTTTAATTAAATATAATTAATTTTTTAAGATGATGCACTATTCTACAGAATATGTGGCACTCTTGCAGTGTATGAATTGCAGAACAGTTTGTTGAATAAAGTATTAATTCAGGTTTATTTTGTTTGTTTTCATGTAAAAAGACAATTCTTTTATAAAGTACCAAAGATCCTACCTCACACTAGTTGAAGGCAAACTCATCTTCAAAATAAGTTTAGTTTGGAGGAGAAGGGGGAGGTGATGAAGAAGAAGAGAAAGAAGGAGAAAAAAGATGAAGAAGAAGAAAAATTACACACAGAACTAAACTTCACTGGAGACCTGGCCTAGGTTAACACATACTTTACTTCCAGTTTGTTCTAGGTTTGAGTCTAACAGTGGCACTCTCTTTGCTGCTACTAGAAGAATTTGTATAAGGAAAAGGCAACCCTTGCCAAATTACCACAGAACCAACATTCTTAATTTTCAGAGGTAGGAAACCTGCCACCTGGTTAAAGGGAGCACTGTGTTACTGGCCCGCAGGCATCTCAATAGCATCAAGCACACCGCAGGCTTGTCCTCCTGACCAGTAAAAAGATGCTGAGAAGCTAAAGAATATTTCTTTGGGGACCGAATAGGGAATGCACACATTAAAAGAATTAAGAATTATTGCCCAATGCAAAAAGAAATCACTATTTTATTACATAATAATCCTACTTACAAACAGACAATTGAAAGTGGGGAAATTGAAGGAAAGAAGTGAGAGGATTTTTGGAAGACACTATGTTGCATCATTAACTGAAAGGAGTAGTATTCAAATTCAGATTCCTTAAGTGGCAATTATTTCACTAAAGTTTCAAGTGTGTAATTTTTTTTTCTTCCTGGAATTCAAGGTCTGTATTTGAAGGTCAAAGCTGAGAAAGTTGAGCATATTCTAAACATCTTTTCTGCAAATCAGCATTTATAGAGTTTCAATGCTCATTTTCCACAGTGGAGAATTAATCTCTACTTTTAACCTAATAGCCAACGTTCAAAATGAATAGAGAAAATAACGGCTTCTCTGAAGCTTTGCTTCATTATTCTAGGAAGGCCAGGTACTCTTTCTGAGACAGTACTGATTCTCACTTTGCAGTAATTATCAATACAGCTTTTTTTTAAAAAAAAAAGATTTATTTATTTGAGAGAGAAGGAGAACACATGCACGTGTGCCTCAACAGAGGGAGGTGCAGAGGGAAAGGGAGAAGGAGAGCAGACTCCAGGCTGAGCAGAGAGCAGCCTGGGGCTCCAACTGCTGAACCTGAGATCATGACCCAGCAGAAGCCAAGAGGCGGACACTCAACAGACTGAGCCACCCAGGCGCCCCAATACAGCTTCTTTATATTTCTTTTACTTTGTAATGGCTTAAATTCTCAGACTCAAGGACAACATTTAAATTTTTCCTGGAAGATCTTAACATGAGGAGGATAACAGACCTTTCATGGATTTCTGTTCTGTGTATTTATTGACTCTTTGGCTATCGAGGATTTTGATTTCTCATTACATGAAAAATTCTTCATACTACACACTTGAAAATAAGCTTTATATAGATTTGGCAGACTTGCTTCCTCAGTATATCTGTCTTTTGTGATATAAATACTAATCTCTGAGATACTGTGTTTTGATGGAATTTACAATCCAACCCTGTTTAATTATTCATGATGAGTGATCCATCAAGCCAAAAGATTCCCAAGAGGATGGATAAAAACAACTTGTTATCTTATTTGGGTCAAAAACTCAGAGTTGAACAACAATGCCTTAACATTGTATAAACAATTGACTTTTTTTTTAAGTTGATGACTGAAAATGCTGAGAACAATACTGTAGGCACAGTAATTAAATTCACCAATTACTTGTGTTCTTGTGACATTTTTTATGTGTTCACACTCCAGGTAAGGACTATTCCTTTATTAGTAATAATAGAAGAGCAAAATATTAATTTTTAGATAAAAACATTGAGTAGAGGCTAATTTTAATAAGTCCAAGGGGGTTGGCAATATTAATGAATTCCTTCTACCCAAGGCACAATCCAAAATACTGTGAGTTCTTCAAGGTTAACTGAAATACAATTTGCTAAATGAAGCTATTCTCCATTTTAACTATTTAATACAATTCCTAACCACAAATTTTACTCTTAAATACCCTTTCTGGGCAAAGGACATCATTTCGTGTATAGCTCACATATAAACGTTCTATATAGGGCAAGATTTAAGGAGATAAAACAATGAAACCATTCAAAAAGATATTATAAATAAGGAAGAAATAATAAAAGGAATAGAGATTTTTTTTCTTTTTAAGCAAAAAGAAGAAAAAGAAAGGACATATTTTTAAGTTTGTAGTCAAATTTTAAGAGATCTTACCACTGGGCACAGTAAGAAGCTAGCTTTTTCAAATTTATCTTACACACTAAGGTAACCAGCATCCTGTTTCTGCGCTTAGGGACTGAGAATGCTATGTTCTTTCTTTTGGATGTAATTATCTTTCCTTAAAGAGAAGGATTACATGTTCCCCAAGTCCCTAACTTCTATGATACCTCCACAGTTCCTCTAAATATTTTATTTTGGTGAGTTTTATAATAACCCAAAACACTTCTGCATTAATAACCAGATTGAATTTCTGGAAACTGGAATCCATTACCTTCTTTCTTGGAATGTCAACACTGGTAAAATTTGCAAACCTGCCTGCTTCAACAAAGTTCAGGTCCATGATATCTAAGCAATCATAAACTTATCTATTTGGATAGGAAATTTCTCTAATCCACAGGAATATCAGACATCATAGATACAAGTTTAGAAACATTAACTGTGTTTACTCTTAGCACTTGAGTTCTGAAAATCTCATTGAAGTCTCAGTAGAACAAAATCAAATACACTGAAATTCTGCCTTTAATGAACTTCAAACATGTTCTCTAAAGTCTATTGTTATGGGTTGATCATGTCACTCCAAAATTTATATGTTGAAGTCCTAATCCCCCAGAATCTCAGAATGTGACCTTATTTGGAAATAGGGTTTTTGCAGATGTGATACAATGAAGTCAAGTCATACTACAGTAGATTGGGGTCCTAATCCAATAATTTGTGCCCTTATTAATAGGGAAATCTTAGACACAGTCACACACCTGGGGAGAATGCCATGTGAATACAAAGGAAGAGAGACGGATGATGCATTTACAAGCCAAGAAACACCAAAGATTGCCAGCTAACCACCAGAAGTTGGAAGAGAGGCATGGAACAAATTCTTCCTCATAGCCCTCAGAAGGAATCAACCCCACTGATACTCTGATCTCAGTCTTCCAGCCTCCAGAACTGAGACAATAAATTGTTACTTAATCCACCCATTTTATGGTATCTTGTTATGGCAGCCCTAGAAAACTAATATACCTATTATAGATTTTAACCTTCGTAACTGTCTGATTCTGAAGTGCTATTGGCTTATTGTGAATTTTTATTCTAATGGATGTATTTCTTTGTGGTCTCTTTCCTTCACATTTCTGCCACCTTCACTGCACAAGAGTCATTTCCTGGAAACTGCCTTTATTTCCTTAGGGCTGACCTGAACCAACAGATGTATCCAAAAGTGTAATGTCTTCCCTCAATAAATTGCTGCAATGACAAGGGCTTGTATTTTTTTTTTCTGGAGATCAATTTATTCTTTCACTTAATTTTTTTTCTTAGAAAAAAATTATAATTCTTATTTGCTCATTACAGATTACATAAGCAGTTATGAGCTAAAGACTCCTCAGTGCAGATCTCACCTTTATTTTAGGTTGTGTTGCCTTGAGATACGTTTTGTAATCTACTCCAAGAAAGGCATTACCTGTAAAATTAGCAGTATTTATTATTCAAATTCTACAAGAGTA
Source organism: Halichoerus grypus (assembly GCF_964656455.1). Lineage (NCBI taxonomy): Eukaryota > Metazoa > Chordata > Mammalia > Carnivora > Phocidae > Halichoerus > Halichoerus grypus. Next base: position 90,678,865 of record NC_135712.1, read on the forward strand.
AACTGTACTGAAGGCTGGGCTGGAGATACGAAGATGAATAAACAAGGGTTTTAACAATTAAGAAGTTCATAATCTGCCATGGGAGACTGATACATAAACAACTAATCAAAATATACTGAGATATGTCTGCAAAAACTGTAGTTAACATGTTATAAAATGCTTACTGTTTTCCATAAACTGTTCTAGACACTTAGAAGTGTTATCTCATTTAATCCTATAACAGCTTCAGGAGGTGGGGACCGTTATTATTCTCACCTTACAGGTGAGCAGCAGAAAGAAGACAAGGAAATTGATAAAACTCACAAGGCTAAAAAGTGACAGAGCCAGGATTCAACCAGACAAATCCATGCTTTAGTCCTTATGCTGTAAGTGCTATCTGTATTAGGGAATTGGAGGAAGAGGTCAAGGAAGCCATAACAAAAATATTTAAACTGAGCCATGGATGAATTTGACAAGGAGATAAAGAGATGGATATATCTGGAGGAAGAAATCCCCAGAAAAATGATGCAACACATGGGCAATCAGAAGCAGTTCAGTATAGGAGGAGCTGATGACAGATCAGGGAGTGGTGGCAGCAGACTAGGGGAGACAGGGGATTGATGACAGAGTATGGAACACTCTGAATGCCCTGCAAAGCAGTCTGTAATTACTATGTAGAAGAAAGGAGTCTTCATTGGGCTTTGAGCCTATGAGAGACACAGCCATATTGAGCTTTAGATGCAACTCTAGTGGCTTGTAAAAGAAGGCAAGTCAGTTCTCAGGCTGAATCTGTCCACACCACACAGATGTCTGAGGGTTACTTTCAAAATGGTTCAGAAAATAAATTATACCTATATATATACAATTATACATAAAAATAAACACATACATAGTTAACATAAAATTATAATTTTATATATATATATATATATATATATATATATATATACCTTACACCACACACAAAAATAGACTCAAATGGATCAAAGACTTAAATGTGAGACACGAATGCATCAAAATCCTAGAGGAGAACACAGGCAGCAACCTCTTTGACCTCGGCAGCAACAACTTCTTGCCAGACGCTTTTCCAAAGGCAAGTGAAACAAAGGCAAAAATGAACTATTGGGACTTCATCAAAATTAAAAGCTTTTGCAGAACAAAGGAAACAGTCAACAAAACCAAAAGACAACTGACAGAATGGGAAGATATTTGCAAATGACATATCAGATAAAGGGCTAGTAACAAAAATCTATAAAGAACTTATAAAACTCAACACCCAAAGAACAAATAATCCAATCAAGAAATGGGCAGAAGACATGAACAGACATTTTTCCAAAGAAGACATACAAATAGCCAACAGACACTTGAAAAAAGTGCTCAACATCACTTGGCAAAGGGAAATACAAATCAAAACCTCAATGAGATACCACCTCACACCAGTCAGAATGGCTAAAATTAACAAGTCAGGAGATGACAGATGTTGGCGAGGATACGGAGAAAGGGGAACTCTCCTACACTGTTGGTGGGAATGCAACCTGGTGCAGCCACTCTGGAAAACAGTATGGAGGTTCCTCAAAAAGTTGAAAATAGAGCTACCCTACAACCCAGCAATTGCACTACTGGGTATTTACCCCAAAGATACAAAGGTAGTGATCCGAACGGGCCCCTGCACCCCAATGTTTACAGTAGCAATGTCCAAAATAGCCAAACTATGGAAAGAGCCTAGATGTCCATTGACAGATGAATGGATAAAGAAGATCTATAAAGAATATGGACTATTACGCAGCCATCAAAAAATTGAAATCTTGCCATTTGCAACGACATGGATGGAACTGGAGGGTATTATGCTAAGCGAAATAAGTAAATCAGAGAAAGACAATTATCATATGATCTCACTAATATGCGGAATTTAAGAAATAAGGCAGAGGATCATAGGGGAAAAGAGGAAAAAATGAAACAAGACGAAACCAGAGAGGGAGACGAACCATAAGAGACTCTTAATCATAGGAAACAAATTGAGGGTTGCTGGAGGGGAGGGGGATGGAGGGATGGGGTACCTGGGTGATGGACATTGGGGAAGGTATGTGTTGTAAAGAGCACTGGGTATTACATAAGACTGACGAATCACAGACCTGTACCCCTGAAACAAATAATATATTATATGTTAATTAATTGAATTTGAATTTAAAAAGTAATAAATATAATAATTATATATATATAAAGAGGGAAGAAAAGGCGGTAAATTGTTAACAATAGATGAATCTGGATAAAGTGTATGTAAGTGTCCTTTTGGAAACTTTTCATAAATTTGAAGTTACTTCCAAGTAAAAAGTTTTAAAAAGCACAGAATTCAAATTGGTGGTTGTGAGGGTCTGGGGTAGGGAAGATAAACAGGGAGAAATTGTTTAATAGGTGAGAGGTTTTTACTTTGGAGTAATGAAAATGTTTTGGAACTAGATAAAGGTGGTGGTTACATGACATTGTGAATGCACAAAATGCCACTGAATTCCTTTGGAAAAAAAGTAAGTGTTTTAGAGTATATATACCAACATTTTGAACACTTAATTCTGCTTTACAAACATCCCCCAAATGCCAGTTCCAATCCAGCTATTCTAGGAATATTCTCCTGAATCTTTAAAGGTTACAGGTACAAGTGCTACAAATCAAGAAGAATTTTAAAATGCCATAGTTATTAATTGGCTAACTAAATATACAATAGCCTATGTAATTGGATTGCTGCCCCAGGAACCATTAGAGAAGGGGAGGCAACCATCAGTGTAAGTAGACATAGGAGAACTAATTGACAATCAGGGAGGTATTGCCTTGTTTCTCTTAGCCTACTCCCAATCAAAGGCCTAGTTGGAAATTGAAAAAATTGCTCTCTTTGAAGAGATATTTTAATAACTATTTTAAAGACGCATTATTTATTGTAATGTCAAGAATAAATCATTGTAATTTTGTGTAAAATATATCCAAACCAGCGACAGCTAGAAAAATTAGATGATTACAAATTAAGGCTTAATAGTATATTATTTAATAAGATAGTATTACTTTAAGTTTTGATAACATTTTTTATTTCTTCTTAATACTTTATCTCACCCAAGCCAGATAACCTTATGATGGAGACAGAACATTTTATTATATTATAAAACATTTTTCAGGGGCACCTGGATGGCTCAGTCAGCTAAACAGCTGACTCTTGATTTCAGCTCAGGTCATGATTAAAGGGTCCTGGGATTGAGCCTTGCATCAAGCTCCATGCTCAGCAGGGAGTCTGCCTAAAATTCTCTCTCTCCCTCTCCCTCTGCCCATCCCCCCACCCCCCCGCACATGTGCGCTCTCTCTCTCTCTCTCTGTGTCTAAAATAAATAAATAAATATTTTTAAAAAAATACAAACATACTAATTCAAAGGGATATATGCACCCCAATGTTTATAGCAGCATTATCTGCAAAAGCCAAATTATGGAAACAGCCCAAGTGTCCATTGACTGATTAATGGACACTGGGTGTTATATGCAAACAACGAATCATGAACTCTATATCCCCAAAAAAAAAAATAATAATTAATTAAAAAAAAGAGAGAGAGAGATGGTGTGTGTGTGTGGGTGTGTGTGTGTGGGTGTGTGTATGTGGGTGTGTGTGTATACATATAATAGAACATCACTTAGGAATAAAAAAAAATGAAATCTTACCATTTGCAATGACCTAGATGAAGCTAGAGAGTATTATGCTAAGTGAAATAAGTCAGTCAGAGAAAGACAAATACCGCATTATTTCACTAGTACATGGAATTTAAGAAAGAAAACAAATGAGCAAAGGGGAAAAGAGAGAGAGAGAGAGAAACCAAGAAACAGATTCTTAAATATAGAGAACAATCTGATGGTTACCAGAGGAGAGGTGGGTGGGGGAAGAGGGAAATAGGTGATGGGGATTAAGGAGTGCACTTGCTGTGATGAGCACTGGGTTTTGTATGGAAGTGTTGGACCACTATATTGTACACCTGAAACTAATGTTACACTGCATGTTAACTAACTGGAATTTAAATAAAAACTTTAAAAAAGTAGCAATTGACAAGATCCATTATACATTCATGGTAAAAAAATAAAACTCCCTTTAACTAGTAAAAAAAAAAAAGAAATGTCATAGTTATACAGCAATATATGGGGTTATCCGTCGTAGCACAAATTATGATTACAAAAAAATTGGAACAACCTAAATGACTAACAGTATGAATATATTTAAAATAATTCTAATATATCTATTTGATGAAATATTATGCAGCCATTAAAAATCTTATGTTCCAAGAATAGTTAATGATGTGAAAAAATGCTCACAAATAAAGTTATGTGACCTATACTAGATACAAAATACTTCAGCTTTTCAAAAATATGAATGCAAATGAGAAGATGGAGAGGAAATAAGCCAGCATGTTAATATTAATTACCTCTAGATGATAGGATTAGAACTTATTTCCTCCTTTATATGTCTCTATTTTAGACTGTTATATAATGATCATGCATTATTTTTGAACTCAAAATATGTTATAAAAATAAAGAAGGCAAGGAATTTTCTAACCCAATTTTGAAAAGTTTCCACATCAACTTGTTTAAAATTAAAAAGCACTTGTGTTTAAATCTGTAAGTTCTATTTAATAGGAAAATTCACTTATGTGAAACAGTTAATTCCCTGATGATGTTAGATAAGTGAGGTGTTATTACAGTACTTCTAAAAGTTGTCTACCATCTGTGAGTTTATTTTTTAATTTTCTGTGGTTTTTCACATCTAAATTTAAAATTGTTTTCACATATAAAGATCTATGACTTATGGTGATTTTTTGATAGCTTATATATCTCCAGTTTTTGGTTTCACCAAAACTATTCAACAATAAACTCCCTCATAATTATTGAAAAATAGTCTCTCCATTTTACAGACAAATCAAGTAAAGGCAGAAATATGTTAATATACCTAGAACATAAAACAGGACATGCCAGGACCTGGAGAGAGCATGGTGTCATGTTGTACCTAGAAACTGAAGTGAATATTTATCCCTAGGAAGTTCTCAAACACTACATCAGGGCTTTTTCTTTTTTCTTTTTTTTTTCCCAGTTTATTAGCACACCATGGCATATACACAACAGTACGGTTCTTTTAATGGTGCTTACTTAGCCTAGGGCCAAGAGTTTGGTAAGTATTCAAAAAAGATGTCAGGCTTCATAGCATAGAGATTTGGGTTTACATTTTTCACCAGTGTATGCCAAGCACCTGGAACAGTGACTATGTATGCCATAGGTGCTCAATGAATATATGTTTCATGTGTTTACTAGACAACCTGAAGATGATGAAACTTTTCTCTTAAGTCATCCATGCATCATCCCAGCTTCATTTATCAGTCTTCTCTAGAACCTTGTATATTTATTTTCATCTCTTTATTTAAAATGGTTTTCTTTCCATTAGTTCCTGAAGCTATCATCTTTAATTCTATTCTTGTGTGATCCTCTCACAGGATCTAGCTCCCAAACCAACAACCCACAAGTCATCAAGTACCTCCTTATTAACAAGAATATCATACTTGTTATGATATTAACAAGTATGATATTCTTTTGCTTTCTTTATTCCACCTTCTCTGGAACATTTTATGCTGTTGGTGGAATATTCTTTTCTGAAACTTCTTTCTCACTAGACCTTGGAAGTGCTTGCATATTCTAATTTCATGTTCTACCACATTTTATTTTCTGTCATTTTTTACTTCTTTTCTTCAGTCTGACATAGGATTTGTACAAGATTTAGCAGTCACCTTTTAAGCTTATTCCTTTTGTGATTTCCATTCAAAAAAAGTATGGCTTCATCTCTCACCTCTAATTTAAAACATTCCTTTCTATAAATTCCATGCTGTTCTTTCCCTTTGCTCAGTCAGAAATTTCTGCCTATTTGACACTTCCATTTGAAAGTCTAGGCATTACACCAAAGTTGACTAAAATTAAATTTATTACCTTTTTTTTTTTTTTTTTTTTTTTACAAATCCCTTTCCCCAGATTACTTCTGTGTTTTTGCACGCTAGGCTGGGGTGTTTCTCTTCTCTCTGCTTCCCTGGTAGGTCTTACCTACCAAGATCTTTCCCAGCACAAAGTTTATATAAGGTTGCTCCAAGATGAATCAGTTGTCCTGTAGAGCTCCTTCCTCCAAGAAGTTCTCAGGAACAAATAAAATCAATTATTCATTTTTTTCCCCTAAGCATTCTGTCTTCAACATTGGCTCAGTCTACAAAAGCCAGCATCCTCTGTGATGTTGTGTCAGTTTCCTGAGTTGCAGGACACAGCACCCTGCAAGCATGGCAGCAGGCCAGTTAATTGAACAAAGCTTCATTATGCACGGATAACTATGAAAATCTTAATTCCTCTGTTGAGAAATGACTAAGTATATTATCGGGAAATGGAATTATGAAATGTTACCAGATCAAGTTAAGGATCTACTGGCGAATTAATATAGAATTAAGCTCTTAAAGCTTACCTTAAGTAGATCTTGAATGAATTGTGTTCATTCTTTGAAACCTATTGATTTGCAAAACCAGTATCTTACTGCCTACAGGAGGCAATCCAGAACTGAAAATAATTCAGAAAAAAATAGTTCTAAAGATAAATAGGATGATCATTTGAAGATTAACCTTTGCCATTAATGGCTCCTAAAAACTTGGCTGTCCATATCTATTCAATAATCATTTTGTTCATAAACTCTGTGTACAGAATTTTAACTGATGGTCCAGGAAGTAGTTTCAGGAATAATATGCATTTATAAAAAGTAGTGTTAAATAATAAAAAATACTAGGAATTTGGGGTCAACCAGCAATCTAATTCTACTACTTAGTTTCTGGGAAAATTTGAGGGATTCTTTAATTTCTCTAAACCCCAGTTTCCACACCTGCAAAATTAGAATAAGAAAGCTAATTTACAGGTTACTATGTGGATTAGAGTTAATTATATAATGTGACTCTCTATAGTACTGTCAGTAAAGGATATTTGTTATTACTTATGAAACTAGGAAGTACAAGCAGATATATATAGTAACAAAATGTCCCTTACATCTTAATGCCTAAAGAAATAGTTCTCAAGCTTTTTGGTCTCTGGACATTTTTAAACCATTAAAAATTTTTAAATACAGGCATATCCCAGAAATATTGCGGGTTTGGGGCGCCTGGGTGGCTCAGTCATTAAGCGTCTGCCTTCGGCTCAGGTCATGATCCCAGGGTCCTGGATCGAGCCCCACATGTCCAATGAAGAAATGGGTAGTCCTGCTCAGCGGGAAGCCTGCTTCTCCCTCTCCCACTCCCCCTGCTTGTGTTCCCTCTATACCTTTATCTCTCTCTGTCAAATAAATAAATAAAATCTTTAAAAAAAAAAAAGAAATGTGGGTTTAATTCCAGATCATCACAATAAAGATCACAATAAAATGAGTCAAGCAAATTTTTTGGTTTCCCAATGTATATAAAAGTTATATTATACTGTAGTCTATTAGGTATGCCATAGCATTATGTCTAAAAAATAATGTACATATCTTATTTTTAAAATATTTTATTGCTAAAAAATTATAACCATCACTGAGCCTTCAGTGAATTGTAACCTTTTTGCTGGTGGAGGGTCTTGCCTCAATGTTGATGGCTGCTGATTGATCAGGGTGGTAGTTGCTGAAGGGTGGGGTGGCTGTGGTAAAATTTTTTTTTTTTTTTTAAGATTTTATTCGCTTATTTGACAGAGAGAGAGAGCACAAGCAGGCAGAGAGGCAGAGGGAGAGGGAGAAGTCAGACTCCCCACGGAGCAGAGAGCCTGACACGGGGCTTGATCCCAGGACCCCAGGATCATGACCTGAGCTGAAGGCAGATGCTTAACTGACTGAGCCACCCAGGCGCCCTGGCTGTGGTAACTTTTAAAAATAAGACAACACAAACTCGTTTTATGAGGCCACCATTACCTTGATCCCAAAACCAAAGACCCCATCAAAAAGGAGAATTACAGACCAATATCCCTGATGAATATGGATGCAAAAATTCTCACCAAAATACGAGCCAATAGGATCCAGCAGTACATTAAAAGGATTATTCACCACGACCAAGTGGGATTTATTCCTGGGCTGCAAGGTTAATTCAACATCCGTAAGTCAATCAATGTGATACAATACATTAATAAAAGAAAGAACAAGAACCATATGATCCTCTCAATAGATGCAGAAAAAGCATTTGACAAAGTACAGCATCTTTTCTTGATCAAAACTCTTCAGACTATAAGGATAGAGGGTACATACCTCAATATCATAAAAGCCATCTATGAAAAACCACAGTGAATATCATTCTCAATGGGGAAAAACTGAGAGCTTTCCCCATTCCCCAAGGTCAGGAACATGGCAGGGATGTCCACTATCACACTGCTATTCAACATAGTATTAGAAGTCCTAGCCACAGCAATCAGACAACAAAAAGAAATAAAAGGCATCCGAATCGGCAATGAAGAAGTCAAACTCTCATTCTTTGCAGATGATATGACACTTTATGTGGAAAACCCAAAACACTCCACCCCAAAACTGCTAAAACTCATACAGGAATTCAGTAAAGTAGCAGGATATAAAATCAATGCACAGAAATCAGTGGCATTCCTATACACCAACAACAAGACAGAAGAAAGAGAAATTAAGGAGTCGATCCCATTTACAATTGCACCCAAAACCATAAGATACCTAGGAATAAATCTGACCAAAGAGGCAAAGAATCTGTACTCAGAAAACTATAAAATATTCATGAAAGAAATTGAGGGAAGACACAAAGAAATGGAAAAACGTTCCATGCTCATGGATTGGAAGAACAAATATTGTGAAGATGTCAATGCTACCTAGAGCAATCTACACATTTAATGCAATCCCTATCAAAATACCATCCACTTTTTTCAAAGAAATGGAACAAATAATCCTAAAATGTGTATGGAACCAGAAAAGACCCTGAATAGCCAGAGGAATATTAAAAAAGAAAAGCAAAGCTGGTGGCATCACAATTCCGGACTTCAAGCTCTATTACAAAGCTGTCATCACCAAGACAGTATGGTACTGGCACAAAAACAGACACATAGATCAATGGAACAGAATAGAGAGCCCAGAAATGGACCCTCAACTCTATAGTCAACTAATCTTCGACAAAGCAGGAAAGAATATCCAATGGAAAAAAGTCTCTTCAACAAATGGTGTTGGGAAAATTGGACAGCCACATGCAGAAGAATGAAACTGGACCATTTCCTTACACCACACACAAAAATAGACTCAAAATGGTTGAAAGACCTAAAGGTGAGACAGGAATCCATCAAAATCCTAAAGGAGAACACAGGCAGCAACCTCTTCGACCTCAGCTGCAGCAACTTCTTCCTAGAAACACTGCCAAAGGCAAGGGAAGCAAGGGCAAAAATGAACTACTGGGACTTCATCAAGATAAAAAGCTTTTGCACAGCAAAGGAAACAGTCAACAAAACCAAAAGACAATCGACAGAATGGGAGAAGATATTTGCAAATGACATATCAGGTAAAGGGCTAGTATCCAAAATCTATGAAGAACTTATCAAACTCAACACCCAAAGAACAAATGATCCAGTGAAGAAATGGGTAGAAGACATGAACAGACATTTTTCCAAAGAAGACATCCAAATGGCCAACAGACACATGAAAAGTGCTCAACATCGCTCGGCATCAGGGAAATCCAAATCAAAACCTCAATGAGATACCACCTCACACCAGTCAGAATGGCTAAAATTAACAAGTCAGGAAAGGACAGGTGTCGGCAGGGATGCAGAGAAAGGGGAACCCTCCTACACTGTTGGTGGGAATGCAAGCTGGTGCAGCCACTCTGGAAAACAGTATGGAGGTTCCTCAAAAAGTTGAAAACAGAGCTACCATATGACCCAGCAATCGCACTACTGGGTATTCACCCCAAAGATACAAATGTAGGGATCTGAAGGGGTACATGCACCCCAATGTTTACAGTAGCAATGTCCACAATAGCCAAACTTTGGAAAGAGCCAAGATGTCCATTGACAGATGAATGGATAAAGATGTGGTGTATATATACAATGGAATATTATGCAGCCATCAAAAGGAATAAAATCTTGCCATTTGCAACGAGGTGGATGGAACTGGAGGGATTTATGCTGAGTGAGATAAGTCAATCAGAGAAAGACATGTATCATATGACCTCACTGATATGAGGAATTCTTAATCTTACGAAACAAACTGAGGGTTGCTGGAGTGGTGGGGGGTGGGAGGGATAGGGTGGCTGGGTGATAGACATTGGGGAGGGTATGTGCTATGGTGAGCGCTGTGAATTGTGTAAGACTGTTGAATCACAGACCTGTACCTCTGAAACAAATAATACATTATATGTTAAAAAAAAAGAAGAAGAAGAAGAAGATAGCAGGAAGGGAAAAAGGAAGGGGGGAATCAGAGGGGGAGACAAACCACGAGAGACTATGGACTCTGAGAAACAAACTGAGGGTTCTGGGGGGGGGAGGTGGGGGGATGGGTTAGCCTGGTGACGGGTATTAAAGAGGGCACATACTGAATGGAGCACTGGGTGTTATATGCAAACAATGAATCATGGAACACTACATCAAAAACTAATGATGTAATGTATGGTGATTAACATAACATAATAAAATAAAATAAAATAAAAAAGACAACAATGAAGTCTGCCACATTGATTGACAAATCCTTCCACAAACAATTTATCTGTAGCATGTGAAGCTGTTTGATAGCACTTTACCCATAGTTGAACTTCTTCAAAATTAGAGTCAATCCTCTGAAACCCTGTCACTGCTTTATCAACTACTTTTATGTAATATTCTAAATCCTTTGCTGTTATTTCAACAATCTTCACAGCATCTTCACCAGGAGTAGTTTCCATCTCCAGATACCACTTTCTTTACTCATCCATAAGAAGCAACTACTCATCCATTAAGATTTTATCATGAGATTGCAGCATTAAGTCACATCTTCAGGCTCCACTTCTAATTCCAGTTCTCTTGCTATTTATATTACATGTGCAGTGACTTCTTTCACTAAAGTCTTAAATCCCTCAAAGTCATCCATAAATGTTGGAATCAACTTCTTCCAAACTCTGGAAGAACATTAACTCTGTTAATGTTGATATTTTGACCTCTTCCCATGAATCACAAATGCTCTTAATGGCATCTAGAATGGTGAATCCCTTCTAGAATGTTTTCAATTTACCTTCCCCAGATCCTTCAGAGGAATCACCATCTATGGCAGCTATAGCCTAACAAAATGAATTTCTTAAATAATAAGATTTGAAAGTCAAAATTACTCCTTTATTCATGAACTGCAGAAAGGATGTTGTGTTAGCAGGCTTGAAAGCAACATTAATCTAATTGCATATCTCCATAAGAGCTCTTGGAAGACCACAGTTAATGAGCAATAATATTTGGAAAGGAATCTTTTTTTCTGAGCAGTAGGTCTCAACGGTAGGCTTAAAATATTCAGTAAACCACGTTGTAAAGAAATGCGCTGTCATCCAGGCTGCATTGTTCCATTTATAAAGCACAGGCAGAGTAGATTTAGCATAATTCTTAATGGCCCTAAAATTTTCAAAATAGTAAATAAGCATTAGCTTCAACTTAACGTCACCAGCTGCATTAGGCCCTAACAAGTGACTCAGCCTGTCCTTTGAAGCTTTGAAGTGAGAATATACTGCTCTCCAGCTATGAAATTCCCAGATGGCCCCTTCTTCCAATAGAAAGTTGTTTCATCTACATTGAAAATCTGTTGTTTAGGGTTGCCACCTCCATGAATTATCTCAGCTAGATCTTCTGGACAACTTGCTACAATTCTACATCAGCACTTGCTGCTTCACCTTGAACTTTATGTGATGGAGATGACTTCCTTCCTTCAATCTCACGAACCAATCTCTTCAAACTTTTCCTCCCCAGCTTCCTCACCTCTCCCAGCCTTCACAGACTGAAGAGAGTTAGAGCCTTACTCTGGATTAGGCTTTGGTTTTAAGGGAATGTTACAGCTAGCTTCATCTTCCATCCAGACCTCTAAAACTTTCTCCATATCAGCAGTAAAATATTCTGCTTCTTTACTGTTCATGTGTTCGCTGGAGTAACACTTTTAATTTCCTTCAATAACTCTTCCTTTGCATTCATAGCTTGACTAACTGGTACAAGGATCTAGCTTTTAGCCGATCTTAGCTTTCAACATGCCTTCCTCACTAAGCTTGATCATTTCTAGCTTTTGGTTTGGAATGAGAGAAGGGGCACCTTTCCTTTCACCTGAACACTTAGAGATCATCGTAGAGTTATTAACTAGCCTAATCTCAATATTGTTGTGTCTTAGGATGTAGAGAGGCCCACAGAGTGGGAGAGAGACAGGGGAACAGCCAGTTGGTAGCATAGTCAGAATACACACATTTACCAAGTTCACCATCTTGTATGGTCCCCCAAACAAGTACAATATTAACATCAAAGATCACTGATCACAGTTTACCATAACAAATATAATTATGAAAAAGTATGAAATATTATGAGAATTACCAAAATATGACACAGAGACATGAAGTGAACAAATGCTGTTGGAAAAATGGTGCAGATAAACTTGCTTGACGCAGGGTTGCCAAAAACCTTCAATTTGTAAAAAATGTAATATCTGCACAATGCAATAAAGCGAAGTGCAATAAAATGAGGTATGCCCGTACTCCAAAGAGTTTTTTCCATATTTAGGATAAGTGTATGGATATTTACCATAATAGAAATTAAATTTGAAAAATGTATAATATTTATGTATTTCTTTATCTTTAAATAACAATAATGAATCTATTGCATATTAATATTAACAATATATTTTATATAAAATAATGATATTTTCAAAAACAAAAACATTCAGTGAGAAGAGTAGTATTGGTTTACACTTTTCTAAGTATCTTTAATGTTGGGCTTAATGTAAGACAGCTGTAATACCCTATATGCCTCTACATTCAATCTGCTGTGATACATTGTTTTCCTTGATATATTAGAAAAAAAGCTGGCCACCCACAGCTATGTAGTTGAAAGGATATCAGGAATTCTGAGGGATTCTCAGATCATATGTTGAAAACTGATTACAACTAAATTAAAATTTATTTACCCTTTGTAGATCCAACTTTCGTCCGGGCCAGGAAAATAGAAATTCTGCAAGTTAGACTACATCTAACTTTTGGCAAACAATATAAATGTAAAAAAAAAAAAAACCAAACAAACAGCCAATTGTTGACCCTAACGATAAGTACTTCTACCTCTACTGGTTCCCAGGAAAAAATCAATAAATTGCGCCTGGGGTTCTTGAGCTCTGAGGTAATATTTGGGTCACATGACCCAACATTTTAGTATTTCAATCTTAATTAGTTGAATTGGTACAAGAGGAAGGGATGCCAGTGTTTGAAAAGAAAAGGATTAGAGAATTCTTTCTTTGACTATTCCATATTTTTTGTCATTTTTATATGTGTCTGCTCTCCTCAACTAAGCACTAAGCCCCCTTAACTTTCTGGAGGCCACATTGGTTGTCTTAGTTAAGAAACAAGTTGGATCCTTTAATTCAATATTGTTTGTTTCTTTCCTTTGGTCTGCTTTTGGCAATCTTAGGAATATTTCACAAATAACTAAGAATACCTATAATACACTGTTATAAGTCCAAAGGGTAATTATATCACATAAAAATTCCTACATGATTTGTAAAAGTATTCCAACTCTGATTTTTGTAATCAACACTTATTGCTACAGTACCTAGTCTACATTAGTAGTTTTCTAAATATGTGTTAATTAATAAATATTGATTTTTAAAATTACTGTTTAAGGTATGTATTTAAGAATTCTCATTGCAAAAAATAATTCTGTGTTGCCAACTTTCATCCACATATGCTAGAAAAATAATTGCCTCCCATATAATATTTTTATTTTAAATAAAAGCTCAAAAATTCCCAATAACCCTGGATAATTATAATTGCTTTTTAAATAAAATTAAAATATGTATGTGACACCTTTACAAAGAGTGCTATTATAGTATTTAACTCCAAATTATTTAGGACTTGCTCTCACTCAAACCTATTATAAGGACTCTCTTGAAATGGGTCTGTATATGGCTTATCATTATAGCATAAAATTATCATAAATATAGTAATGGTAATAGTTTTATTTTTCTTCTTTAAATGCAATCAGACAGTAATTTCTTCAGAATATTTCAGTTATGAGAAAAAAAAATGCGAGGAAAGAAAACTCTGCCATAATATCCCATGATCTTATTCTCAATAAGAAATTAAATAATATCTCACTGATCTAGAAGCCGCCTATTTGTTAATCACTCCTTACCATAACAAACTCAAGAACCAGAAAACTAGCATGTAAGATCTGATTAACCAAATAAATGTCACAAAATTTGTGCATTAGTTACAAGAGAGTTGTTAATACTTCTTTGCAAGCCTATTTGCTATGACATTCATATACATACATGTGAGAACACACACACACACACACACACACACACACACACACCTGAAAGGACTTGGGGATCTGCTTAATCCCCAGGAAAGTGGAAAAAAGAAAGAAGAATTGTGGGTGTGTTTAATTGAAAGATATGAAATTTGTTCATTCACTCACTAAACAACTATATAGTAGTTAACTGAGTTATGCAATGAGCTGAGCATTAAGAATAAAGTGGTGTCAAGGTGCCTGGGTGGCTCAGTCGGTTAAGCGTCTACCTTTGGCTCAGATCATGATCCCAGAGGCCTGGGATCGAGTCCTGCATCGGGCTCCCAGCTCGGTGGGAAATCTGCTTCTCCTCCACCCCCAAGCCCCTGATCGTACTCTCTCTATCTCTTTCTCTCTCTCAAATAAATAAATAAAATCTTAAAAAAAAAGAGAGAGAATAAAGTGGCGAACAAAACAGACACTGCTATAAGATCAAGTAATTTAGTGGAGGAGACAGACATTAAGAAAAGTACACAAACTATAATATTGAAAGAGGGGGCAATAAGGGGCAGGTCAGTTGGAGCGAATTAGGAAATAATTCACTGATGAAGTGACTTTTGAACTGAAATTGGAAGACAGGCATAAACTAGATGAAGGGATAGTAAGAATTCCAGGGAAAAAGACCAAACTGCATGTAGGAAGGCTCTAAGGTTGGGGTTGGTGGGGCAGTGCTTAGTTCAAGTGTCTGAAAGAAGATCTATGTGGCTGGAGGGCAGAAGTCATGGAGTGATATGGTGTTTGGCAGAGTAGGGATGGCAGGGGATCTAGTCCTGAAACATGCATGGGCTGGTAGGCTAAGATAGGGATTTGGGTTTATCCTAAGAACAATGGGACACTGAGAAGAAGACAGTAAGGAAGGAATGCAGAGAGTGTGCCCTTGAATCCAAAAGAAGAAGCTTTTTTCCAAAAAGAAGGGAGGTCAAGTAAAGTAAAAACTACAAATCACAATGGAGCTGCTATCATTAATTGATGTGAGAGCTCTTTTGGTGGAGAAAAGCAATATTGGAGTAGTGTGGCAGACAGCTTTCTGTTGCCTACCTAACAGTCGTTTTTCTCTTCTTTCTTGTTGATAGAGCCTGCCTCCCACCACTGAGGCTAAAAATCCTGGAGCCCCGCTTTACCAGCCTCCCTTGCAGCTAGACAATGTGTTCTAGCATGACCGCTGGAACCTGAGTGCCCTCTGCTGGTGGCTTCTTGAAAGGTTTTTCTTCCTTAATGAAATGTGAAACATTTCTTATGTCCTATGTGAGGACATACCCTTAGAAATGCTGTAGCTGCCTTGTACCCATGGGGGAAAAACCAAAAAGATCACAAAGCCTCGACATCCCTGAATTGTTGAATTAAACATGTAGTCTTACATAGAAAAGTAAATCTTCATTTTTAAGTCACTTTTAGATGGGCATTTTGTAACTTGCTACCAAAAGAATCACAGCTGAATTAAGTGGATTAAGAACAGCCTAGGTGAAAAAGAACCGGAAACTGAGAGTTTGGACAGCTCTTGAAAATGACTACAATACTGAGGGATGGGGAAGTTGTTGGATCGGGAGTTTGGGTAGAGATTTGCGGTTTCTGGTTTGGTTTGGTTTTTGTTTTTAAGAGAGGAAATATTTGAATATACTTAAGTGATGACTGGAAGGATCCAATATAGAGCAGAAGATACATGATACAGAAAAAGAATTATCTTCAGGGTAAGCTTCCTGAGACTGAAAGCAGGAGGTGACATATCCAGCTCCACGGGACACAGGGTATCACTCCATCTTTCTTGAAACACTTTCTTTTATATATATATATATTTACATGTCATAAACACTCCTGGTTTCCTTCCTATCTTCCGACCTTCCTTCCTTTCCTTCCTACTTCAGCTTCTTCTCACTCTTCTATGCTGTTTACACCTATCTTGGATCTCTCAACATTGAGGCAGACCCCAGGGCTCAAATCTTAATCCTCTTCTTTAACTATACTCTTCATAGCTTTAAATACCATTGACATGCTGATGACACTTAATGTGCATTTGAGGCCTTAATTTGCCACTGACAAATATGTCTACTTGCTTGCCTCATAGACACCTCAGAACTCTTGATTCTGCAATTACCACTATCACCCCCTCCAACGTCCCCCCACCCCCAACACACACATGCAAAACACATATATTTCTTCTACATTCAGGTTTTAACTCTTGGTAAATGCCAATCTCATACACCTAGCTGCTTAAACCAAAGACCTGGAACCATCCCCGATTCCTCTTTTTTCATCATTTCTAACTCCTCCCATATTCAGTCAACCAGAAAGCCTTATGGGCTTTACTTGGAAACATCCAGATTCAGTCCACTTCTCTCCCCACGACATCCACTCTAGTCTAAGCCACCATCTCTCACCGAGTTTATGGTGACTACCTCCCTGCTTCTACACCTGCAAGCCCACAATTCAATCTCCAGGTAGTATCCAAAGTTGTCTTTGATAAATACAGATCAGATCAAACCACTTTCTCATTGAAAATCCTTAGGATCGTCTCATAACATATAAAGTAAAATTCAAACTTCTTAGCATGACCTATAAAGACCCAGATGACCTGGTCCTGCCTATTTCTCCAGTGGCATCTCTCCCTCCATATCTTTTAGTTATTTCATTCAAACCACACTCATCTCTCTGTTTTTGAGGACACAGCCTCTAAGAATACCAGCCGCAAGGGTTATGTGGAACACAATCTTCACAACAACATGCAGCAGACTTGCTTCAGGGCATTGATGTCCTCTCTTTCTGGCACTATCCCCCCTGATCTCTGAATGACCTGACTCAGGTCAAATATCTGAGGATATCTGACTGCCTACTGTTGCCCCTTCTCTTCCTTCCTCTGTGCCTTGGAAGGATGACCTCCACTGACTACCACCTAGACTCCCTTATTTCTTACTTCCTACTCCCTTACTCTGCTAGAGTGCCCTGATAATAAGCACTGCTGAAAGGCTGGAGAACAGGAAAAGAGAGGTCAGGGTATTACCCACACTCCCCCTCCCCAGGTTCTCCCCTGACAAGCCACTCTTTAGACCATAGCCAAGTTTCCCCATGATCACAGCACATGTTGGGGGAGGGGGGGAATCCTCTTTACCATAGCTACTGCTCCTTCCCACCAGGCTCTGGTAAATAACACCAGTATTTTTCTTTGTCTCTTCAGACTTAAAAGTAATAATTAATGGCTTCCCACGGTTGCCATTACCTGGGTGATTTGCCGTCTCCTGCTGGCTCTCTAAGCTAAGCCCATACCTCTGTAAATGGCCCCTTCCTTACACCCTCTTCAAATGAACCTTTTGAGTATGTTAAGTGATATTTGACAGATACAGTCATTGAGCATTTCCTATAATGCAGGCACTATCCTAAACACATTGCATATATTTAATCTTCACATTAACCCCTTTATAAAGGTCTTGTCAAAGTTCCAACTTTACAAATGAGGAAACCCAGAAACAGTTTAAGTAACTTGCTCAAGGTTATGTGGCTTATAAGTGGTAGAATCCAGATCTCGGTCTATGTTCTTAATCACCGTGTTTTTTGCATCCCAAAAGGTATCTTCCCTTTCCACCCTCGTAAATGCTGCCTTTTCCCATCCCAGTCACTGTGTTTCATATCACCTGCTTTATTCTCTTCCGAGAACTTTTTTTTTTAATTATCATTTATATTTAACTTGTGTATGAGTTTACTGTCTGTCTCTACTATAGAATGATAGCTTCATGAGACCAAGAAACCAGTTTGGCTTATTCATATCTGTACACAACCTCTAGAACAAAGTTTACCTACTGTAAGTATTCAACAAAGTACGACTTTCATTTTAATGCAGCAATAAGAAAATTTGAATGTGAATGCTGGCAAGAAAGTTGACCGAATTTCTATGTTTTCTTTTCTTCTCTCTGTAAAGCAGAAAGAGGAGTCCTCTGCTCATAGTAAGGGAGAGGTGAATAAATCAAATGTCTGCTGAAGGCAGAAAAGTTGAACTTCTCATTACACAGAGGGGGAGACCAGAGAAAGGCAGCAGAATTGCTGGATTGTGCTGAGGGCTCAGCTGTAGTTGGTCAGTGTGAATTTAAAGTGTTCCCAAACTTCCCTGTTTTTTTATTTCCTCCCACAGTGCTCAGCTGCCCTGGGGCAAGCATAAAGAAAATAAACCCTAGTGGAGTCAACCAAGAATGGGGAAGAAGGCTGCTGATCTATAAAAGGCACAATGCAAAGGTTTAACCATATGAAGCCATTTAGTATGGAAGGAAACTGTCTAACATACCTCAGCAGGTTCTAAAAGCGTTAGTGTATTAGTGCAAAGGGTAACTACTGAGCTCACCACATGGGGAGGGCAACAAGCTTAGAATTGGAGTCCGTTTAGCCAATTACTAGCTGTGTGATCATTGGCAAATGACCTAATCTCTCCTAGTCTCAGGTTTTGCTTCTATAATTTGAAACCTGTACGCCTTCCTTGAAGAGTGTTTTGGGCCTGGGAATTAAGCTTTAATTAACCTGGAATGTCATACATATGAACAGATTATTCTACCACAACATCAGATAAAAGAAAAGGTACTGATTAACAAAAAACCATGATGATTCTTCATATCAAAAATGTAAAAATACATTTTTATCTATTTCCTTAGAGCTTGCATTTCTAAAGCAGCAGAATAAAACACCAAAAACAGGTTTTTATAATTTTAAAGAACTATAAAATGTAATATATATGTATATATATGAAAAATGAATTAATTATCTCAGTATGATCCTGCAGCCTGTCATTGTGAACATCTAGCCTTTGAAGGCAAGGAATATAAAGAATAAAATAATATAATAAGGGTATTTTCAAATTTGAACCTTTTTGATCATTATCCATTTTCATTAAGGCAACCAAATTGAAGAAAGTAAAAAAAGAACATATACTTTTTGGTCTTTAATTTTACTTTTGCAAAATGATAAGAATCAGGGGCAGGCAGTTTTTAAAGTCCAAAATCTACATATCTGCACTTAAAGTAACAGTTGTAATATCCAGATCATAAATCAACTATGCAAAAGTTACCTTGTCAAGACTGGAAGAAAAGAATGGCAGAAGTAAAGGTGGAATAAATGTATACAGGCTTGCATGAAATTACATCAGTGGCTCATTTAATTCAAGCAGAAGCCTAAGTTTTATCTTCCATTTTATGGATATTAGAGCCTATCCATTCTGATGAGCAGCATTACCTGCTCTCCTGTTATACTGACAGGTAGCCACAGAAATCTATCAATCGTTTTATCTAGGCATACAACACAGTATCAAATATGAAATGGATTCTATAATAACCTTAAAAAAGCAGATACTGAACTTTCTGGAAAGGTGTTTTACGTCAGAGTTTCATATAAACATGACTGTAATTCTGAATTTCTACAATCTTCATATTGTAATGTTGCCAAGGCTTTTTTTTTTTTTTTTAAAGATTTTATTTATTTTTCAACAGAGGGAGAGAGACAGCGAGAGAGGGAACACAAGCAGGGGGAGTGGGAGAGGGAGAAGCAGGCTCCCCACTGAGCAGGGAGCCCGATGTGGGACTCGATCCCAGGACCCTGGGATCATGACCTGAGCCAAAGGCAGACACTTAACGACTGAGCCACCCAGGCGCCCTGTTGCCAAGGCTTTTTAAAAGGTGCCTGTATGTGCTATACTTTCAAACTATATTTTTTGAAGATTTTTTCAAGTTAAAAATATATAGCGATATCACCAAAAATAAACCAGAACATAAATTATGAGCAAATAAATACCAGCGTCAATACAATCATATATAGCTTATTACCCAAGGAAGTATGTTCACTGGTCAGTTAAGTGAATTGTTATTTACAGAGTGACATGCTGTCAATGAATAAGTGTGAGTAGGTATAAATGATCTATTTCAAAATTGCATTACTTGAAAGAATTTGATCCCTTCTAGTTCTTTATAGCATTATAATTTTCAATACTTAAAGGTTATGAGTTTAACTTGCATAATAGTCTTTCCACTGAGAAAATACAATGAAATTGTTCACTAGAAAAAATTCTAACCTAACGCTAATGTTTACACTTTTTTTCCTCCTAAAGGCAATGGAAATTCACAAATTGAGAAAAGTAAATACTGATGAAATTTGGAAATTAAATATCCAAAGTTCAAGTCTAAAAGTAAACTTAAAAAATCTGCTGTAAACCAGCAAATATATAGTAGTTCTAAATAGTCAACCACGTGATCTATATAGACTTGAAGCCAAATGGATATTGCAAATACAAATATATGTTGCTTACTCTTTTCTTCCTTCTCATTAAATGCTTTCCTAATCAGAAAACAATGCTTAGAAAAATCTCAAAGCAGTGGAAATCATGATAAAGTTGTGTAACACAGTAATGGGAGTAAAGCACATTTTCAAAAAGTAATAATTTAGTCAGAAAAAGCTTCAATTTATCTTTTCATGAATACTATGTTATCAAAGGGAAAAGACTAAAATTTGGCATTCAATTTTAAATCTTTTGTTTCCACTTTAAAATATACAGCTAATTGCCTCCCCTAGAAAGATAAGTGATGCAAATGCTTTATTATACACTGACTTCAAACCACTCTATCACTTCTTCTAAACTCGTTATATAGAGTTATAAAATCATATTTTGTTACTACTGAAGGCTGCTGGCTTAATCAAAGATATATATGTGTGTGTGCATGTGTGTGTGGGTGTGGGTGTCTTAGGGGTTCAACCAAGTCATACTATAATTAATCTGGCAGACTGTAAATTTTAAAAGATGTATAACTACTACTAGTAGCCAAGTTGCCAAGTTATTAATACCCCTAGATTCAGGATCTCTTGGCTACACTGTCTCCCATAGTGCTTATCATGAAATCTTGTAGAACTTTAACAGAATGAATCAAGCACCTTTCAAAAAGCATGTAATTTTGGGGACACCTGGGTGGCTCAGTCAGTTAAGCGTCTGCCTTCAGCTCAGGTCATGATCTCGGAATCCTGGGATCGAGTCTGCATCAGGCTCCCTGCTCAGCCTCTTGCTCCTCCTGCTTGTGCGCTCTCTCTCTCTCTGACAAATGAATAAATAAAATCTTAAAAACAAAAATAATGTAATTTTTTAAGTTTCAATATAATCATGAAAATAATATTTTACAGTTGTTTTGAGTCTAATGTTAAGACTCATTAATTACTGGATATATACAAGAAAACTGAAATGAAACTTAAGTACTCTGACACAGACATCCGTACACAGTCATTTATGTGGTAACAAAGTACAGTTATAAAAATTAGTCTATAGGAGTCTATCCTTCCTTGGATTACACACTTCGAACGTCACACATTATTTTTAGTTGGATACAAGAAAAATGTAATCTACTTTATTAAAGGAGGGACTAAACCAAGTTAACACTAGAATGAAAATAATTAGAAAGAATTAGATGGGATAGGATTAGTATTTCAAAGGGAAAAATAACCATTCAACAAACATTAAATACAACTACAATAATTCAATACTCTTCATACACTCAGAATCCTTTCTAGTTCTTTATAGCATTACGATTTTCAATATTTAATGGTTTTAAAAGCAAGAGTAAATTGACAATGTACTCAACACAAATCATTGCATGGGGGAAACCCGGTAACAGAATTAAGCTCCCAAATGTTGTTGGCATTTTTCCAACCTACAAGGACACTTTCATTCCTCCAAATTTAAGTTAATTGCTGTTTACACATATTTTTACATAATTTGAATGCAAGTGTCATGATTTTGAAGTTAAAAGGGCTAAGATACACCTCGACTTTCTATAATAAAAATTTCTTGAGGTTTATTTCAGAATACTAAGATTAATGCAGAAGGCATCCAGGCTTTTACGTCATGGCCTGGGAGTTTAATAGATTTAACATACACTTCATATACATTATTTTGCAGGTGCATGAAGAATACTTTTAACAGTATAAAATAAACCTCAGGTTCTCCAAATATGTGGAACCAGTACATTTTTCCTTGTGTTTACATCCTGGTACACATATTTCATGGGAATAGAAGCATAAAGCATTTACTCAAACTCAAGGTAATTCCTTTGTATAGTTTCCTTTGTACAGCTTCCTACATATTTCTTATTTAACTCCCATTCATCCCTTGGATTAAATTCCATAAGTTCATAACCATTTCTTAATACAATCTTAAAAGTCAACAGTGGACCTCAACAGGTTTGGAAATTCATTCTCCAGGCTTTAAACCAATGTTTCCTAAACAGCTCTTCTTTAAGAGGAAACTAAAGAATGTGATGTGTACTATGGGGGGTGGGAGTAAACTTTGTTGCCTACACATTAAACAGACTTCGAGAAGTTCCTACCTTTCCAGGGCTTCTCAGAGCCTGCAATATGCTAATGTGTATTGCTAATATCCAAGAAGAGAATATAATATGCAACATTTCCCAAATATCTTTGACCAAGGAAACCTTAGAAAAATAAGTATAACTGAAAAACTGTTTCTACTGAATGTAAATTGGGAAATGCTGGAAAAATTTTCCAGGTAAGTCTATTTTTGAAGAATTTCAGAAAAGAGAATTCTAAAGTGTTTACATAGAAACTATGGCTTTTACTTTTCTTACTGACATATATTACTCACTGTTTCCTCTTAATATTCAAGGAAGAAAAAGGAACATTTAGTGCTCATTAACTCCCTAAAGGCAAGTGTACCTTCATCTTTTCTCTCTACTGAATAATTCTAATTCCTTTAAGCTTTCTTCAGAGGTCCCATTTTCAAATTCTTTAGTCATTTTTAATGGTCCCTAAATAATTCAGTTTGTGTATGACTTTCTTAAAGATGGTAACCCTAAACTTTGAAAATAAAACTATAAAAAGAAATAAATTTTTTTCTCAATGATTCCTAATTATTAAGAGATCTCAGGATCATGCTAATTTTATTTTTAAATAAGAATTTTATATTATCACTGCTCAAGAAAGACTGCATACTGGATCTGTGATCCCAAGACAAGTGGTATAGCCCAGAATCTGGGGAAACTTTTCTGAAGAAAGTTGGTAGATCTCTTATTTGGTTCTTTCCTTCATTTCATTGTGTTTTTTTTTTAAAGGTTTTTTATTATTTTGTAATTTGATGGAAATCAGTAGTGTCAGAGAAAAGGTGAGGGGAAAATAACCAAATCAACACTGCAGAGTTGATAAGGAGGTAATTTAACCCATCATTTCTTACTAGAATCCCAATAAACAAGTCATTATCACAAATTGGAGCTGTAGGAGATAAAGATGTAATTTGTGATAATTTTTTATATAGTTTTAATAGGAAAGACAACATGTATAAGACTCAATTTTTTTCATTACCTTATTTAAACTCTACTCCTATCTTAACCAGGAAATTGGATTTCTGCTATAGAAACTTTACTGCACAAAACATTTATGAATCCAGGATATAAGATTTTCTCCATTGTCAAATAAATAGAGTTTGGGTTTGGAAATAGAGTCCAAAGGAAGAAAAAAAATAAAACAACACCGTTAAAATGAAATTTATCTCAAGATAACCAAGTGATCAAAGGTGTATTCCTACTTGCTCAAGAGAAAAGTATATTCATATGCAGCTGCTGTAATCCTCGAACTAATGAATCCTTGAGGACTAGACTCCTCTCTTTATATTAAGTCTGTGGTGTTAAAAACGAAGTCCAAAATACCAAACTTCATCGTCTGTGGGGACTAGATATTTGGGAGCTCAGTGTAAGGGCTGAAATAGAGAAGGAATCAAACTATTCAACTAGCAGGTGGTCGAAAATACAGAGTTGGCAGTGATGATATTGGCAGTGGTTGAATAGGGAAGGCTGAGTCAAGGAAGGCAAAGATGGCAAACCAAGCAGCAATAAGATGGCGGCACAAGGGTGTGTGGTGGGGTTGGAGGAAGGTGTGAAGGGTAAGGTTGGTGTTGAGCAAAGTAAAGGGCTTAGCAGAGGCCAAACCAAGACTGATAGTGGCAGGAACAGCATTGGAGGAGACAAAGATGGTAGCTCCTGAGTGACACTTGACATATTGTAGTCTGGGGGTAAGATTTAAAGGGTATCTAAAATGAGTAGCCAAACAAGAGGAAAGTAAGTCCAATAAGCTAAATAAAGAGTCTAGTCAGAGTAGGAAAAGCCAGCTATAGGCTGAGAACCAGAGAGCACAACTGGGATTAGAAACAACGTCATATCCATCAAGGGTCCATAGTAAGAGGAGTGTTGGATAAAGTCCAACACATGTTTTATTGCAACTTCCACTGTCTTTCGCTTATGTTCCTGAAAAAGCATTATCTTACCTCATCCCACCTTAAAAAGCTTCTGATCTGGGCGCCTAGGTAGCTCAGCCAGGTAAGCATCTGACTCCTGATTTGGGCTTAGGTGATGAATTCAGGGTCGTGAGATAGAGCCCCACATCATGTTCCGCACTGGCATGGAGTCTGCTTAGGATTCTCTCTCTCCCTCTGCCCCTCCCCTCTCCCTCTCTTAAAAAAAAAAAAAAAAAGGCTTCTGATCAATGTAAGCGATGGGGTCCTCATAATAAGAGTGAAGGTAAAAGAGTAGCTATTGCCACAGTAAGCACAGTGGCCTTGGGGGTAATAGGTCATGTCAGCAGCTGAGAAGCTGGCTGCAGGAACTGAAAAAGCAGGAGCTGAGAAAAAGGTAAGTACTTTCTAGACAGATCACATCTTAAGGATCTTCTTTAGGTTTCCCACCTTATTTCTATATCCAAGAATGGAATTTGACAGTCAAATGTATTATATAGTATATCTTATTGGTATTACACGCTATGTCAGTCACACAGGAATCAGAGTCCAAACCAAGGAATTTTAATAAAGGACCACTTATAGAAGAATGGACAGGGTGAAGGGAACCAAAAAGGAATGTTTCAACACCTGGAGAATAGCAACTGAAAGAAGTTGTTTCTTGCCCTAGTACAAGAGGAATTAAAAAAACAAAACAAAACAAAAAAAAAACCTGTTACTGGAGTACAGGAGGCATGGACCCATGACCAGCTAAAGTGCCAGTCATGGGAGGATGCAGTCACTACTAGAAACCGTGGCACATGGTGGGAAGGAATGGTGGAAAAATAACCCAAACTCTCTCTCCTACTACCCCTCATTCCTGCTATTGACTTGCATGTGTTGGATTTAAACAGAAAGCTAGCTGTCATGGCAGCCTGGGTAAATGTTCATAGAAGTCAAGGTCAGCCTCTCAGGGCACAGAACAAGGTAGAGAAAGGCAAAATGTGGACTAGGTAGGGTGGGTCACAAACAGATAACTAGTAGATACATTATAGGATTACAGGGACACAGAGTTAAACCATGCCTAGAAATGAATTCTCCTGGCCGCAAATATAGAATGCTCCCCATTTGTCTTCCCTATAGCATGAAATCCTTGAATTATGAGAGATAGGTCATGAGTGGTAGGAAATTCAGAGTTATTAAAATTTATTCCTGAACTCCTATGTGTGCCATGCGCTATTTGCAAAGGAATGGGAGCAACTAACCATAGCAAAGAGTAAATGTGTAATGAATAGCAGTCTTTTGTTTGCTTCTAAATACTGTGAAATAATTTGAATATTGGGAAATATATCTAGATGTTTTCATTAGCATTTTGGATAACAATGAAAAATTGTTTTGCTTTTAATGTTGGTCATTTAAAATTGATTTTTTTCTCAGCAAATGCTCTATAATAATCATTTCTTTCTTTTTTTTTTTTTTTAAGTAAGTGCTGGGTTCACTTAGGATTTGATAAGTGATTTAAAAAGGGAGTTTTAGGGGCGCCTGGGTGGCTCAGTCGGTTGAGTGTCTGGTTCTTAGTTTTGGTACAGGTCATGATCTCATGGATCGTGGGATCCAGCTCCTCAATGGCCTCCATGCTTGGTGGGAAGTCTGCCTGGGATTCTCTCCTTCTGCCCCTCCCCCCACTTACATGCGTGTGCACGTGCACTCTCTTTCTGTCTCTCTCTAAAATAAATAAATAAATCTTTTAAAAAATAATAAAAATAATAAAAATAAAAAGGGAGTTTTAGACATGCTGAAAAGTAAGAACAAAAAGCAAAGTAAGGACAATATTGCTAGTGATGGAGATCATGTGTTGTTTGAGTTTGTCCTTATCTTTTAGTTTAGTAGTTTCTGGATAATAGTTACAAAGAGCAATACCAGTTTGGTACTGGTCTGACCCCAAAGCCATTATCTTCTCCTCATAATATCTTTCCCTCATTTAAAATGTTAGCCTCCTTTCTTGACTGAATGCATGGCATAGACTACATTTTTCCCTAAAATGACTTTCTTTTATTGAACTGATGCTAAAATATCACAAAATAATGTTTCAGTGAACATGAGATTTTTATACATATCTATACTATTTTAAAAGAAGATCTAACTTTGTAACATAAAACACCATATTTTAAAGTGAAAATAACAGCTTAAAAGGCTAAAGAAATTTTTAAAAATAAAATCAACTTTTCTATGGCAGATGATGCGATAGGAGGAAGAATGTAAGAAATAGTGGCTTATACTCAAAACACAGTTAAAGGATTATGCCAGTTTGTGAAAACCATACCATATATTATATGGAGAAAACTATTAAAATTATTTGACAAAAAAAAATCCATGGAAGAAAAGAGGTAAGTCATGACTATGGAGGGATAGTCAGGAAACAAAACTGTTTTCCGTGGGAGCCTTTGTTGTTACTTTCCTAACACTTCAGTGGTTGAAAGGAAATCAAACTGCGAGAAGTTACTGCCAGTCCAGTGAGCCCTGGGGGATTTGTCACAAATTTGGAGCCTGAGTGGCCTCAAGCTTCACAGTTCTGCTCCTCAGAAGTGACAGAAAGCAAAGGGACCAACTGAGAAATTGGAGCATTAGTTATGCGGAATTGAACACCAACATATTTTAAATTGTTGGGCAAACTTCAAGCCACCCTTTCAGTTTTGCATTAGACCAAATGACCAAATAATTTCCTCCAACACACGTGCTATACTTAGGAGCTTACAAGGAACAACCACTGTTTTGTAGCTATTCACAGGTAATTCTGAACTTACTCTTGACTGGAAGAAAGCTTCTTAAACCCTGAAAATTGGGTAAATAACTAAAAGCAGTTAGCTCTGAAACTCCTTTTAGACTACTTTATGTGGTGTCATTTTACTAAAAACCTAATAAAGGATAGGAACATTCAAGGAACTTAGCTCTTGGTCCAAGAGAAATGATGAACATCAACAGAGTCTTTGGAAGTAAATTATATAGATGCAGTTAGCTGTGACCACAGATGTTCTCTAGTCCTCACTAGAAAAAAAAGATTTCTGTTTGTCTCCAAGTGGAAGAAACGTGAACCAGCTGAAACATTGACTTACACATTGTCTCACTCTAAATCAATGTTTCTTAAATGGAGCCCATGGATCTAGAACCACCTGGAGTGTTTGATTAACATGCAATTCCCAGCCCCCACACACAGATAATTCATATGCATGCTAAAATTTGAAAACCACTGCTACAAAGAGCTCAAGTATTATTTCACAAGAAAGCATATGAAGATTAGAATCTACTTTGCTTTTGATAACATTAGAAGATTTTTAGGAAACGAACGGAAACTTGAGGGAAGAACATATGGAGTAATTCAAGTAGGCCTAAAGTTGTCTAATATGAATCAACAATAATAAATCATTTTATTTTCATAATTTCCCATCATACCTGGTCTCACCATCTGGTTAAGGATTTTGGATTAGAAACAATTTTAGAATTCTTTGTAATTGTTTATTTTCTTCTTCTATAGTCTGGAAGGAAAAAAAATCTAAGCTTAAAGAACAATCAGCATGTTAGCTGATTCTTAAATATTTTTAAAAGGCCCTCATTCTTTTAAATTTCATCAATTTGTATATTTTAAAATAATATGTTAATCATAATATAAATCAGAAATATCTTAATACTAAACAATTAATTTTATGGACATTTTTATTTAAATAACTTTTTTTCTACAAATAAAAATTACACAAACTAAACCAAGAGCCTCCCAAATGCTAAGAATCTTTATCAATTTCAGAAAACTTCCATTATGCATAAAGCGATACGGAAATTAATGTTACAGGAAAAGTTCAATTAAATACATATGAAGAAGGAGCCAAATGATCACAATTTAAAGATAAAATTGCAATTCCCAAATTGGAAATGATTAAATCTATATAGAAGAGCTCAAGAACTCTAAGAAAACTAACAACAAAGTATAAATTTTACTGAAGGACATAAAAGATCTGACTCTCTTCCCACCCCCTTATTTTCGTTATTAAACAAGTAATGAGGTAAGGTAGAGTAAAGATAGCAACTCATAGGGCAGGGCATGGATCCAAGAGGGCCAAGAGCAAGGTGTCAGACCTTGGCAGGGTAAGGAGGAGTTTAACAGGGAGGCAACCCAGTGTAGGGAACCAGGAGATGAGCAAGGTGAGGAGGGCATCCACAGAGGGGCAAGCCCAGACATGGGCCGTTGGGGCCCAAACTGGATGAGGAGGGTGTTCATGCAGGGGGGAGCCTAGTGAGGACTGTCAGAGCCCAAGTGGCAGGAGGAGGGCATCTATTCAGAGGAAGGAGTAGTGGCAATAGTGGGATACTGGTTTCATGCAGGAGAATTGATCAGATGAGTAAATATCTTAAAAATGCTGGAAGACATGTTCCTGATTAACAGGTAAGAGATTTACAAATATGGGGCGCCTAGGTCGCTCAGTTGGTTGGGCGTCTGCCTTCAGCTTAGGTCATGATCCCTTGGGTCCTGAGATAGAGCCCCATGTCAGGTTCCTTGCTTGGCTGGAAGCCTGCTTCTCCCTCTCCCTCTGCCTGCTGTTTCCCAGATTGTGCTCGCTCTCTCGCTCTCTCTCTGTCAAATAAATAAATAAAATCTTTAAAAAAAAAAAGAAAAATTTACAAATATGGAAAGGGAGAAAACAAAAATGAATTCTGTGCTGTTTGATCAGAATTTGAAGTGTTAACGTAAACTCATTGCTTTAAATAGATAGGTAGAAAGATACAGAAATACTGATGTAAATTTGTGTAAATACGTATTTCCCAGCTCTGTCCATTGAGAAGCCCAAACCGAGTGACACTCCAGTGGTAACACCTAGCACCCAGATCCTGACTTTTAAATATTATTTTCCTCTAAAAGGAAACAGTCATTCCTTCAGTATGGTAATTACTTTTTAAATACAACACCAAAGACACAATCTATGAAAGAAAAAGATTCATAAACTGGACTTCATTAAAATTAAAAACTTCTGCTCTGCAGAACATTCACACTGTCAAGAGAATCAGAAGACAAGCTATAGACTGGGAGAAAATATTTGCAAAAGACATCTGATAAAGGACTGTTATCCAAAATACACAAAAAACTCTTAAAAGTCAACAAAAAGAAAACAAACAACCAGGTTAAAAAATGGGCCAAAGACCTTAAAAGACACCTCACCAAAGAAGATATACACATGGCAAATAAGTACAGGAAAAGATGTTCCACATCATAGATCAGCAGAGAAATACAAATTAAATGCAAATTAAAATGAGATACCACTACATACCTATTAGAATGGCCAAAGTCAGAACACTGACAACACCAAATGCTGTTGAGGATGTGGAGCAGCAGGAACTCTCATTTTTGGCTGGTGGGAATGCAAAATACAGCTACTTTGGAAGACAGTTTGTCAGTTCCTTACAAAACTAACCATACTCCTACCATACAATCCAGCAACTATGCTCTGTGGTATTGATCCAAAGAAATTAAAAACTTAGATCTACACAAAAACCTGCACACAAATGTTTATAGCAGACTTGTTCATTCTTGCCAAAACCTGGAAACAACCAAGATGCCCTTCAGTAGGAGAATGGATAAATAAACTGTGCTATATTCAGACAATGGAATAATAATCAGCACTAAAAAGAAATGAGCTATCAAAACATGGAAAAAATTTTAAATGCATACTACTAAGTGAAAAAGGACAATCTGAAAATTCTACATATTGTATGATTTCAACTATATGACTTTATTGAAAAAGCAAAACTATGGAGACAGTAAAAAGATCAACAGTTGTCAGAATTTAGGAGGGAGGGAGCAATGAATAGGCAAAGCACAAAGGATTTTTAAACCAGTAAAACTATTCTGTATGAAACTACAATAGCGAATATGCATCATTACACATTTGTTAAAACCCATAGAATGTACAACACCCAGAATTAATCTTAATGTAAACTATGGATTTGGGGGAAAAATGATTTGTCAACATAAGTTCACTGATTTTAAAAAATGTACCATTCTGGTGGAGGATGTTAATAATGTGGGAGGTTGGGTAGCCTGGGTGGCTCAGTTAGTTAAGCATGTGACTCTTGATTTCGGCTCAGGTCATGATCTCAGGTTTGTGAGATCCAGCCTTGTGTCTAACTCCATGTTGGGTGTGGAGCCTGCTTAAGAGTCCTTCTCCCTTTATCCCTCCCCCACTCTAAAATTTAAAAAGAAAAATGTGGGAGGTTATACACATGTGGGGCAAGGTTATGTGGGAAATCTCTGTACCTTCCACTCAACTTTGTACTAAAACTACTCTAAAAATCAGTCTATTTTATATCAAAAAAATTCATGCAAAAAGAATTATTTACCAAAATGGAAAAAAAAAACCTTACAGAATTGATTTGTCACCAAATATGCTGTGCAAATAAAAACATTTATATATATATGAAATATTTTGTATATTACAGGTATCCCCCACTTTTCAAAAGTTCATGTTATGGCAATTCGCTGTTACGAAACACCTACATTAGTACCTGTGTTCATTAACCAAAAGGAATCTGAAGAGGACTTTTGCTTTTATGAAAAATGAAAGCGAAAATAATACTGAGTGTTGTTTTGCAGTGAGCCATTATAGAGACAGCAGGGACGGCAGCAGCGAGAAGGGCTCCACCAAACCTCCCTCCCTAGGAACTACACCCAGCACCAAGCCACGGTGAACTATGTGAGAATCTGAGTGTTATTTCTCAATTTATTTTGTGTATTCATTAGCAAGATGTATCCTAAGGAATCAGAAAAGCCTGTAAGAGGTTATTTTGGGGATCTGGGAACACTCAAAAATTTTTCCACTCAATTAATGGTACTGCTCCTTCACTTTATGCCTTTTCAGCTTACAAAAGTTTTCAAAGGAATGTTCTACTTTTGGATAGCAGGGGAAACCTGTACATATATTTGCTAGATTTGGTAAGAAAGCTAGCAGGACTAAAACCAGATATTAGCTTCCTACTTGCCCCAAACTGATCTTTCCTTAAAGAAACAAAATGAAGTATAAATAACCAAAATAATGATAACAATAATAATAATAATAAAGGAATAAAAAGAAACAGCGTTCCTTAGAGAAATGCTTGGTTCCAGGACTGGAGAAGTGGAAGTACAAAATCTACCTGGAACATTTACTGCGCCAGAAAGCAAGGCATTGCTCCAAGCATGATAGGGACATGTCAAAGGATCTCAAGACCCACCCTAAAGTGCTCCCACTAGTAAAATACAGGAAAATCTGAACGTGAAAAGAAAAAAAATGAGAGTAACATAACCCATTAAATACAATTGAATATCATGAGTACATCCTGATAAAAAATATAGTTAATTAATTAAAAGTTAGCTGGGAATGGAATATGTACACAGTGTTAAGGTTCTCCTTCAAAATAATTATTAATTATGAAGGGGAAAAGGAAAAGCTTTACAGGGAAGAAGACTGGCAAACATCACCTTACTCAAGCAGCACCTGTGAAGATGCAATGGGAAAAGTGTAGCATCACCTCTATGATATTCCTCCCAAAGATGCATGCTTTAAAGCTAAACACGAATGAACGCCAAACAAATCCAAACTAGCTGACTAGCAAACTAGTAGACTACCTCTACTCCTTAAAAGTACTAAGTTTATGACGTCAAAAAAAGATTGAGAAACTATATAAGATAGAACAAGGTTAAAGAGACGTGGCAACTAAAGACATGATTCTAAACTGAATTCTTTTGTTATTTATAAAGGACATTATTGGAAAATTGACAAAAACTAACAGGGTCTGAGAATTAGATGAAGTCATGTATCAACCATAATTTCCTGATTTTGATGGCTGTAGTGTGATTAGGAAGAAGAACGTCTTTATTTTTAGGAAATGCACACTAAAGTTTTTGAAGGGGAGATGGGCAACTTACTTTCAAATGGCTTAGGAGAAAAATAGGCATTTGTATTCTGCTTGCAACTTTTCTATAAGTTTAAGATTGTTTCAAAATAAAAAGTCTTTAACAAAAATGGATTTGAAAAAATTGATAAACTGGGTTCCTGATTCTGAAAATTCAACAGTACAAAGATTATTTAAAATTTACTTGGTTAATAAAATTACAATAATATTATTTTTAACTAAACAAATAGCCTACATTCCACCTGGAAGAAAGAGTGGACAAAACAGTAAGAAAATATTTGAAAAATAAGACTAATACACAGGACCTGTACTGCTCAATATTATAAAGTACTAGAAATATGTAATAAATCAAAACAATGTAACATTTTTCCAAATAAACAGATTTAAACATTTTTTTTTAAAGATTTATTTATTTATTTATTTGAGAGAGAATGAGAGACAGAGAGCATGAGAGGGAGGAGGGTCAGAGGGAGAAGCAGACTCCCCGCTGAGCAGGGAGCCCGATGCGGGACTCGATCCCGGGACTCCAGGATCATGACCTGAGCCGAAGGCAGTCGCCCAACCAACTGAGCCACCCAGGCGCCCCTCCAAATAAACAGATTAATGAAACTGAAGAAGTCCAGAAGATACAAGTACATGTAAGTATTTTGTACATAATAAAGAAAACATTTCAAATTACTATGGAAAGATGGGCTCTTCAATACTGCTATTTAGATCCTTATCTAATACTTCACAACAAAACAAATTCCAGATGAAATGAAAATTTAATTGTAAAAAACTCAAAACATAAAGGTATCTAAAGAAAATATTGATTAATATGCATGTAACTTGGCGTAACAGAATCTAAGCTTGATGTCAAAGAAAAAAAACAAGAAGGAGATCTATATTCCCATAAACAGAATAAACAGACAATAGATTAGAAAAATTAGACAAGTCTCAAAAGATGGAATTCATTTGGCAAATAAATATATTTTAAAATGTTTAGATCATTAATAATCATAGTTCTGACAATTTAGGCAATGAGAGAGATCACACCTACTGGATTGGCTAATATTAAAAAGAATGTAATGACCAGTCTTGAAGAGGGCACACTGAACTTTTGTCAGAGGGATTACATGTGGCCATCACCATTAGGGAGGGCACACTGGGAATATATTCTCAAAGGATTGAAAATTTGCATATCCCTCACCCCAAAAATTCCCCATCAAGAATTGTCCCTACAGAAACAAACAACTGTGCAAAGCATATACAATGTTTCTTACTGACAATAGGGGGGAAAAAAACCTAGAAACAACTGTGCAAATCAAGTAATTAGTTGTTAAATTATGTCATTAAAACAATGAGTTAATAATTATGTCATCCAGTATCGGGGGGAGCACCTGGGTGGCTCAATCAGTTGAGCTGCCCACTCTTGATTTCTGCTTAGGTCATGATCTTGGGGACCTGGGATCTAGCCCCAAGTTGGGATCCACGCTCAGCAGTGAGTCTGCTTGAGATTCTCTATCTCCCTCTGCCCCTCTCCCCTGCTCTCTCTCTCTTTCTCTCTAAAATAAATAAATAAATTGTGGGGATAAAATCTGAGAATTCATAAGGGGGAGAAAATTTACAAAAAAAGTTTAATTAAAGAAGAAATGAAGCATCTAAAGAATGTAGTTACTTTAATTTTTCATATTGTGTATTCTCTTCATAGTTTGTATTATAATATCAGTTATGCAATTTCCATGCAGCAGAACCACTTAGTTGCAAAAGAACTGTATAACTGATAGAGAGATCCAACATCATATCTTTAAAATTGCAAGTCATTGCTGCAAGCAAACTGTTATAAATTTTTACATTACTGTGTAGTGTATAATATAAAACTAAGCAACCCAAAAGAATTAGAATTAGTATTTGATATATATTTTCTAAGACAGAATTTAAATCTACATAATGATAAAATATGAATTACTAACTTTATAGACTGTTTCCATAAAATTAGAAATGCTTATATGTTTCAGATAATTAAGCAAAATACGAAAATTCTTTTTTTAAATATAAATAGATTGGGCGCCTGGGTGGCTCAGTTGGTTAAGCGACTGCCTTCGGCTCAAGTCATGATCCTGGAGTTCCAGGATCGAGTCCCGCATCGGGCTCCCTGCTCGGCGGGGAGTCTGCTTCTCCCTCTGCCCCTCCCCCCTCTCATGTGCTCTCTCTCCCATTCTCTCTCTCTCAAATAAATAAATAAAATCTTTAAAAAAAATAAATAAATAAAATAAAATAAATAAATATAAATAGATTATTTAGAGAATTAAGTTGAATATCATATCAAGAACTTTTTTTTAAATTTTTTTAAAGATTTTATTTTATTGGGGCACCTGGGTGGCTCAGTTGGTTAAGCCTCAGACTCCTGATTTTGGCTCAGGTCATGATCTCAGGGTCATGAAATCCAGCCCTGCACTGGACTCCGGGCTCAGGGCTCAGCACTCCAAGTCTGCTTGAGATTCTCTCCCTCTCCCTTTTTTTAAATTTTTTTTTACGATTTTATTTATTTGTCAGAGAGAGAGCACATGCAGGGGGAGTAGCAGGCAGAAGGAGAAAGAGGCTCCCCACTGAGCAAAGAGCCCAATGTGGGACTCAATCCCAGGACCTGGGATCATGACCTGAGCTGAAGGCCAAGGCTTAACCGATTGAGCCACCCAGGAGTTCCTCCCTCTCCCTTTTTTTTAAAGATTAATTTATTTATTTGAGAGAGAGAGTGGGAGAAAGAGAGTGTGGGGAGAGGGATGGGGGAGAGGGAGAGAATCTCAAGCCGACTCGGTGCTGAGCCTTGAGCCCAGAGTCCAAAGCAGGGCTGGATCTCACGACCCTGAGATCATGACCTGAGCTGAAATCAGGAGTCCAATGCTTAATTGACTGAGTCACCCAGGTGTCCCCATATCAAGAACTATCTTAAATAATTTTAACTAGTGAACTTTTACATGATTGTCTAATTCTATAGTCTTAAAATGGAAGAAGACCAATTTAAAAAAAATGCATCAAAAAAATTATTTCTAACTTATTTTCTCTCTTGGACATTTTGGATATTTAAATTCAATGACATAAATGACTAATACAATGTAATTTCTGTGGCCACAGGGAATACCTTGTGACATGGAAGAGTATGTCCTCATTGAATACCTAATACAAAAAGGTAGATCATTTTCAATAAACAAAACAATAACACAAAGTACCAATTCCAAATAATGGATCCCCAAGGTCACAAAAGTCTTAATTTTACAATTATAAGAGCATATGTTGATATGGACATGTGTGGAATTAAAAGAGACAGGTGAAATGTTAAATTCAATCCATGGTAACAAAAGAATTTATTCTATAGAAATTCCAAGAACATATTTGTAGACTTCAAAATAAACACTTGGCTTTTCTTATATCTCCTCATGCCTCATTTCTGATCTTGATTCTTACGTGTCCTGGTATGATATCCTCGTAAGCAATAAACACTGTGTTTTGCATGTAAATTTTTACATGGCTTTTCTTAGGCAAATTCTCAAGATTATACCTGACGGGTATACCTGCTTTGTGATCAAAGGCAATATTTTCTCAATTGAATCAATCATTTAGAAATTTGGAAAACAGGGGCACCTGGGTGGCTCAGTCGTTAAGCGTCTGCCTTCGGCTCAGGTCATGATCCCAGAGTCCTGGGATCGAGCCCCGCATTGGGCTCCCTGCTCGGCAGGAAGCCTGCTTCTCCCTCTCCCGCTCCCCCTGCTTGTGTTCCCTCTCTCTCTGTGTCTCTCTTGCCAAATAAATAAAATCTTTAAAAAAAAAAAAATTTGGAAAACAAAAGAAATGTGAGTTAAGGAAAAGAATTCATGGAATGGAAGATGTGCTTCTTGGTGTACTGTTTTTCCTTTGGCCCTTCAGTGCCATCTCTAAAGGTTGTGTTATCATCGAAAGAACAGAATAAAATCAAACCAGTGAAGTGTCACATATTCTATAACCACTATCTCATTTAATCCTCCCATACTATGAGGAAAATATTTTTATTTCCACTTTATAGATGAAAAATGAGACTCAGAGGGATAAGGAGCTTGCCTAAGGTTCATAAATTTGCATATCTTGGGCATTTATTTTTGCTTACTTTCTTGGTGATCTAATCCAGTCTCGAGGCTTAAATACCATCTGTATGCCAACAACTCCCAACAACTTCCCAACTCCAGCCTTAGCTGCTTCCTTGATGTTCACACCAGGCATGTTCTCACTGTAGGAATTTGGCACTGACTGTTCCCTCCACCAGAAGAGCTCTTCTCCCCAGTACACATATGGCTTATTCCTTTACCTCCTTTAAGTCTTTTCCAACGATCACCTGTTAGTAAGGCTTACTCTGACCATCTGATTTTGAATTCAAAATTATACCTTCCCTCTCCAACACTCTCCACACCTCTTCTCTGCTTTATTATTTTCTCCATGGTACTTACCATCTTTGAACATATTATAAAGATCACTCATTCATTTTGTTTATAGTCTATCTCCCCTAAAGTAGGATGTCAGTTCCATGAGCACAAGGATTTTGGCCTGTTTAGTTCACTGTTGTAGCCCGAGAGTCTAAAACTGAGACAGGCACCGTAAATATCTTTGACAAAATGAATGAATCAATCTAACTTTATATTCTAGTCAATTTTCACTATCAATCCTATCTCACCACACTTCTCTTTCCTTCTTGTCTCTCACTAAGGAGGATTTTGTCCTGAGTTTAAATATCTCTTGATTGCTTACCACAAATTCTATGAACATCTGATTGTTCAATTGCAATGGAATCTTCATAAAAACATGCCATGTCTTAGCCAATCCAAATCATAATATGAAAATATGCTCACCCTTCACTGAATTTTTATCAGCTATTTTTTCCAGAGAATCCCATCTTGAGGTCTAAATTCTTTACCTTATGTGAATCTTAAGGAATAAGGATATATGAGAAGAAAAACAAAATAAAAGTAAAATGGTGAAGTACAAAAAAAAATCTGGTGAAAAAAATTGTAGAGTGAAAAACAAATGCAAAGATAAACAGAAAAAGTATTTACAGAGGCTTATCAACAAAAATGTATGTCCATGACATGAAAATTAATGTTTTAAGATCTGGATCATGAAAAAAATCTACAAAAGAATAAAGAATAAGAATAAAAGATAAAGGGTAGAAGTCATATCACCTGAAATAATTAGTCTATCAAACTGCTGGTAAGGGACGCCTGGGTAGCTCAGTCAGTTACATGTCTGCCATCTGCCTTCTGCTCAGGTCATGATTTCAGGGTCCTGGGATCGAGCCCCACATCAGGCTCTCCACTTAGCGAGGAGTCTGCTTCTCCCTCTCCCACTCCCTCTGTGCTCTTTCTCTCTCCCTCTCTCACTGTC
Organism: Halichoerus grypus; assembly: GCF_964656455.1. NCBI lineage: Eukaryota > Metazoa > Chordata > Mammalia > Carnivora > Phocidae > Halichoerus > Halichoerus grypus. The sequence continues at coordinate 90,716,930 of NC_135712.1, forward strand.
TCTCAAATAAATAAAATCTTAAAAAAAAAAAAAAAAACTGCTGGTAAAAGGTATCACAAACTTTCTGGGAAAACAAGCCAATATCTCTCCATGAAAAGCAGAGTTAAGAATGAAAGGCAATGAAAAAAAAAAAAAGAAACAAAGAATGAAAGGCAACAAACGTTTATTGAGCCTACCCTCTACCATCATATTGCACACTTAGCAACATATTGATGCTCAAAGAGGTTAGTTAACTGAGACCACAAAATGGACAAAAAAAGAGACCAGATTAGAAACCATTTCTATCTGATTCTAAAGCTCGATTCATGCAGTTCAAAAAGCAATACCCTTTCTCTGCTATAGTTCAAAGCAAAACTTTTTGGAGCCAAATGGCAAAGACAATTGGGGTAAAAAAAAACAAAAAACAACACTGTCATGCCATACTACTTACAGATCTAGAAAAAGCCATGCTTTTACTTATCTTAATACCCTATTCCAGGACCCCAATAACTGGTAAACTCCTACTTTTCTTTAGAGACTGAATTCAGGTGCCCCTCCCTGTCACATTATCACCTATCATCACTTGCACTTATCAAACACAGCATTTACTACACTGTCCACGGAAACCCACTATCAGAGGTTGAAAGAAAGTCTTCCAGTAGCATGTCAACAAACCACTGGGGGAGGCATCAGAGTGGTCCAACAGTCTTTCAAACATTTACTGAGAACCCACCAGGGCTAAACTCTTAGTCTGCTTGATACTTGGAATACAGAACAAAAAAAACCCACAAGTCCTCCTGTCTTAGTCTATTCAGGCTATTATAACAAAATACCACAGACTGGGTAGTTTAAAAACAACAGAAATTTCTCAGTCTGGAGACTGGAAATCTGAAATCAGTGTGCCAGATTGGTTCAGTGAGGGCCCTCTTCCAAGTCACAGACTTCTCCTTGTATCCTCACATGGAGGAAGGAGTAAGGGAACTCTCTGGGGACTCATAAAGTCACCACTCCCATTCCTGGGGGCTCCACATTCATGACTTAATCATTTCCCAAAGACCCCACTTCCTAATACCATCACACTGGGCACTGGGATTTCAACATACAAATGTGAGAGTGGGGAGACACAAGCATTTGGACCATAGTGCCTCCCTTTCATGGAGTCTAGATAGAGTGACAGAAACAGATGACAATGGGCTGCAAAAGCTCAGAATGACATTTGAGAGTGCAGCCTTGGGCATGGCACAGGGCTGGGGAAGGAATCAAGGCCAATAAAATACCAGGTGCTAGGGCAGACGTGGTGACAAGGAAGTAAGAAGCATGTACCATCACAAAGATGAAGGGTTAGCTTGAAGCATGCTGAGAGCAGGTAGCAGGACCTCAGTCTCTCAGGTAAGGCTCAGGGGCACATGCCCTGTCAAAGTATCTACTTACAAGGAACCTGGCAGATATCCATTTACCAACGGGAGAACAGCAAAATAAGAATGGGACCTCAGAAGCCAACCAAAAGTCAAATTATCACTACCTTGTTGCATCCCCAAATTCCAGAACTCTTTATGAACCTATTTCATGTCCTTGCACTGTCAGGAAGTAAGGTGGGATTTTACTATTAGCTACAGCTCTAGCTACTGCTCCATTTACATTAGCTTCAGGAAATAACTGCAGAGGCTGGGAATTAGGAGTGGTCAACAAAGATAGGGTAAAAAATAAATTTTACATTCATTACATTTCTAAGTATTTGCTTGCAAGCCTGTCAGAGACATGAGCAACCATAAGGAAAAAAAAAACTAATTGGCAAACAATTATAGGTATTCAAAATGTATAAATCATATTTACAATAGTCCTTGAAAGAAAATTATCTATGATAATAATAAAGGGAAAAGGAGAAAGGATGGGGAAAATGTGGACAGGGCCAAGTAAAGAATAGAAAAGAAAAATAAAAAGTAGATAATAGCAGAGAGTAGATAAAGAGAGACAAAGAGAAAAAAGACACACTTCTTGCCCTTCTCTTCTGTAAACCATCTGTGAACCACTGGATTTTGTTGCTTCACAACGTTAGTAAACATGGTTGGGGCCATAGCATGGGAAAGAGGTGTTCTGAGGATTCTTTCATTGTGGTCAAACAGATGTTCATTCACCCTCCTGATGACCATGTGACACAAGAGATGAGTGCTGAAGGATGCAGCAATCCACCAAACTAAATAGATAGATAATAGATAGATACCAATGATGCAATGCTAAATTCTGGGTCACCAAATCACCCAAGTGAAAAAAAATTAATGTACTTCCTATACATTGTTAGCTGTAAAATATACAGATTTCAGTCCTTTGGTATTTCAAACCTAGATAAATTAGATAAATTACTTAGATAATTGATGTGAATGTGATATAGAAATACAGTGTTTGGACTACAGGATTCCTTTCTGTGAAGTTCATGGGTTTATTATTTCCAAGATAAATAAATTCAGTGGAGTCAACCACAAAAATCACACTTAGTAATAGCTAATATTTATTTTATTTATGCACCCTTATGTGTCAGGCTCTGTACCAAGCACTTTATGTACATTCTCCTTTATTCTTCATTACTTTACAATAGGCCCAAAGGGAGAGCTATCCTTATCTTCCTTTATAAATAAGGAAACCGAAGCATAGAGAGGTTAAATAATTCGATGGTAAAGCTTGGATTCATATATAGGCTCTTCTTACTAAAAGACCTATGCTCTGATTCCCTCCACTTCCTGACTCCTCTATAGGATGGTGCCTTCCACTCTGTCATATTCAACAGCATCCTATATTCATATAGAGCTTAGTAGTATATAAAATCCCTCTTCAGATTCTGACTCTGACTCATTCGATTCAACTATGCTACAAAACAGGCAAGGATATGTTTCCCATTTTATAGGTAAAAACACTGAGACTCAGCCAGGTTAAGCAGCTTCCACCAATCATCAACAAATGGCAAAGCTAGAATTTATACGCACATCATGCAACTTTAAGTCCTGTGCACTATCCCCTACATCAAGTTCTTTTCCATCCTTCTTCCAGAAACAAGCAAGATTTGTCTCCATACTGCTAAATTACTTGTTGAGGACTAAAAAAAAATAAGAATCAGAGAAAGAGATATAATGCCTGCCAATGGCCTCAAATAATCACCCCTCCCAACCCTGCCATCTCATTAGATTTAAATAGCAATCCCTGTATAATAGGGAGCTATAAATTTGCCTATTTTGCAGTTGACAAAGGAGGTTTCACTGAAAGCACTGCTTGAAGGTCCAGAATTTAACCATATACCATTGAGTTACTATAATTATTTGGAGGAATGTTAAATCTAAGTATTTGAAATCACCCTTTAATCGCAATTAGCTTGAAAAACAAATGTGGTTCTCAAGGTGCTCCAAATGTTCTGACTTTGCTTGATAAACATTGAGTCAAAGACCAAGGAAAAGTTTTGCTCACTTTGCAGTTTCCTCCTTCAATGCTGCTGGTCTTCTTCTGCACCGTATTTGAGATCTTATTTCAATTTATTTTTTAGGGGTTCCAGGTGGACTTCTTTGATAGAGCTTTTTTATATGCGGGTCTTAGGGCCTCTCCACTTCTCTGTCCCAGGATCCATTCCCATGGCAGACTGATTCTCCTTATTTATCTTTTTAGGTCCTACACCTTCAGCCTTCTCAACACTGCTCACTCCACCTTTTGTGGTCCTGCTCCAACAAATCTGACTTCAATGTGAGATGTTGCTCCCTAAATCTTCCTTCCTTCCTCCCCCTAAAGGCATAAATATTCAGGTCTTTTTCCCTTCAAGGGTTTTACTTTTAATCACAAGAGGAAAATAAAGAGGGGAAGACAGAACTAATCATGGAGAAGTTACACAGTACGCAATGTTCTTCTAATTTCTTATCTAAAGCTCCTGATTTCCTTTGAGGAGGCAAATTAAGCCTCCATGTGTCCTCTGCTAACCAAAATATAGTGGTAATTCTGGGAAGATTACAAAGAAAGGACCACTGATCCCTTAAATTCATTGGTATCCTAGCTGCCTGGGAATTGCTCCTTCTCTAGTCCAGTTCAAGTATAGCCACTTCATCATCCCTGGACAGGGGACTGGATCTTCTATTCACCCTGTCCCCTGCCCTTGCCTAGCTTCTTGAGTACTACCAATAAGAGTACTGATAAAAACTGAATGTTTGTGGGTCCCCCACCCCAATTCATATGTTGAAACCTAATTCCCAATGTGATGATATTTGGAGGTGGAAACATTGGGAGGAGCCCTCATGAATGAAATTAGTGCCTTTATAAAAGAGACCTCAAGGAGGTCTCTTCCCCTTTCTGCCATGTGAAGACACAGCAAGAAGATGACTGTCTATGAACCAGGAAGTAGGATCTCCCCAGACACCAAATCTGCTAGTACCTTAATTTTGGGCTTACAGCCTTCACAAGTATGAGGAAAAAAAAAAATGTTGTTTCAGTTGCCCCCCTATGGTATTTTTGTCATAGCAGCCCAAATGAACTAAGACAGTAGTATATACTATCTCCTTTCTCAAACTCAAATCAATGTTCAGGCATTCCCCTCTGGTTTAAGCCAGTGATACAGTTATCATGTTGCTGCCAGACACAGCTTGGGGACAACAGTATGAAAATGACCATTTCGGGTCCTACAGGCCCCTCTCCTCTCTGGGCTTCCTGTTTAAATATGTCATATTGCAATGCAAACGAAGTATGGATATGCCACCGAGGCCCTTTGGGGGCACCCTCTCTGTTCAAAGCTCATACCAACCCCTCCATGCCTTTGATGGTAGCCTACCACACCACCACCACGATTGCTTTCTCCCTCATCTTCTTCCCAGGGAGAAGAGGTATTTTTCTACCTTCTTGCCCAGGGGATGGACAGATCAACTGATATCCTTAGGTACAGAGCTTCCCAATTGACCCACTGTCCCAGCACAGCACTTCTCTAGACATCTGGGGACCAAGGCTCCCTGAAGAAGTGCTAATCAATGCCTGCCAGACTTCTGGCAGTTGGCAAAACTCCTGTGGATCCATTCCTCAATAATGGTACCTTTTTCTGCACTGAGAAGTACTATATTAAAAATTTAAATAGACAAATGTATGGATGGATGAATAAATAGAAAGATAAAACACCAAAAAATAAACAATATATGCTCCTTTGCCTCATGAGGCAAATTTGTATACCTGAAGTCCCATGGGCAGGACATTTGATCAGTCATTTTGCATGCCCCTGAATCCCCTCCCATAGCCACTTTCCTCACAAATAGATTAGATACAGGCAGTTTCAGGGGAGCAGTTTGGCTGGGTGGCAATGCAGGACAAGAATGAAAGACTGCTATAAAGAAAGAAAGATAAATACTGCCAGAGTCAAGTGCAACTAATCTTCACTCTCATTTTCTCCTTTCCATCTGTAGCACAAACCACAAATAATCAAGTACTTTCTTGAAGAGAATGACTGTCACAGACAGAAACCTAAAAAAGCATTCCTTGCCGACATTATGCACTGCAGACTTTATTGTAATCAGGTCAATGAAGTGCCATTACATGAGCCAGTGGAGATCATTTTATTTTATAGAACATTCTTTCTTGTGATTGTGTACAATGAGATTTACCTGATTCTATCAGAGCTGGGGGACTGAGGAGTATTAAGAATAACGAGCTTTTGTTTGAAGAACTACAGCCATTCTGCCTTTCCAATGTTTTTATGATTTGAGATACAACTAGCGAATATAAAACAACTGAAGACCTAGAAACCTCCCTTCCAAGAACAGACTGTTGGAATCAACACATTTCCCTGAAATATTCTGTCGGAGTGGTAATTAAGAGAGTATCCCCAGGACTGTATGCATTTGACTGTTTCTTCATGAAAAAGGTCAGTGTGCTAATAAAGACACGTGCCTATTTTTATTTAGGTGTTACTGACGTTCTCTTTCCTGCAAGGGACCCAAAGAAAAGCGTACCTGATGTCCCTACAGCAATGTTTCCTCTACTGATTTATGACAAATACTAGTGCAAATATGTACGTGTGTGTGCATGTATGTGTGTGTAACAGAGACAGAGAGAAGGGAAAGAGAGAATATGTTTGAGCACTGGCACGTGCCTCTAAAGAGTTTTATTCTTCATCTTTATTTTTGGTAGCATCATTTACATTACAAAAACAGTAAACTGGCATAAGTTTCAAACACAAACACTTGCTAATAGTATTCTGCAAAGGGACAATGACAGGACCAGAGAAAATACCTCTTGCTCCAAATACAATTTTACATTTTGAAATATGATTTACTTTCTGGATTGCAGCCAGGCAATTACCATTCACAAATATTTCAAGTGGGAGAAATGAAGTGGTTGCTACTAGTCCCATAATTTGGAATTGCTGCTAACAGATTTTACATATCAACAACTTCTCTACCATTCTTTTTTAGAAAATACAATAAAAATCTTAATATTTCTGCATTTCAACCCTTATTGTTAGCTTTGCTGATGCTTGAGACAAAACTGTGTAAGTGGCTCCCTCTGGTGCTGCTACTAGTATGAGTGGTTTTCTTTTGTTTTGTTTTATTCACAATCATAGATGTAAACCAGATTAGCTGGGAAAGGTAAGGAGAAGCCCTTGGGGCCTGCTTTACTAGAAATGTCTCTTGGGATACAATTCCACTTAGAATAAAACTAGATGAAAGGTGACATCTTTCATGATATAAGAATAGATACAATATCTCCCTTGGCCCTTTTTCTTCATTTCATACACGCCAAAGGAAACTGTAAAAGGTAAAAGAAAAGTCATGTTCACTAAACCCTGGCCAAAGTCCCTAAGAAACTACTTAAATCATGCTCCAAGAAACTACTTAAGTACTTCTAATGGACCTCTGAGTCCATCAGTCACCAGCCCAAAACTCCACTTTAACCTATGGCCTACATAGCAGTGATCAGAGCAAATGTGAGGTCATAAAATGTGTGTTGCAAGAGGCAACCAAAGGCTCCAGAATGGCATTTCTGAATGGCATCAGAGAAGAAGCAGGCAAAATCTCCTTCCATGGCTGCGATCCATAGTTGTCTCCAAAGACCACCCTTGTCAGTATTAAGTCACCCGAAGGCAGCCAATATTTGAAATCCAGGCTCCTAGGTCAGTCACCATCGTTAAAGCCGCGGGGATTATTCTGAGGCAATCTGCAGGCTCTCCCACGTTGATTTTGTCCTCCTTTCCGCCCAAGAGGCAGCACATCCTCCCTGATATATTTCTCTAAAACACAGCGTATCCTCTACCACCAGCCAGAATGTTAATGCATTATCACTCTGTACACTGAGAAAACAAGTGACCATATGTAGCCTATGCCAGAGGAGCTGTAACTGTGAAGAACAATGGCTCTGAGTCAACAGCAGAATTAAACTACTCCCTCTTATGAAGCTCTTCTGAATATTTTAAGTGTTGCCTTGAAAGTGTGGGATTATGTGCAAGCATAAACATTAGCTTAATGCAATTTTTTGGTTCGGAATATGCCAGAGTTTAAAAATCAGAATTGGAATGCAGAAAATAACTTTGGTATAAATTTAATTTTTTTCATGTGTGATTAAAACATGATTGAAGAGGCATACTTTATGTATAATTAAAGTTGCTTTGTAATTAAGAGATTTAAGCATGTATAGAAAATGATACAGCTTAGTTTGGAGATTTTACAAAGGCACCTATTAAACACTCACTCCCTAGCAAGCCTATGACTCAAATGTTTTCACATTCTAATGCTGATAGAGTCCTTGAATTTTTTTAAAGCTGCCAATTTCACCATTTCTAAATGCTTTATCCTTCCTTCAATGTGTTAATAAAATAAAAACAGCCCTAACTTCCTTGCATTAGCCAAAACAGGAATGTAGAGCATTCTGTGTCTTAATTTCCAAGGCTGGGGTGTGGGGGAGAAAGAAGTATCCCCAGGATCTTTGAGACAAGGTTTGCTTTATCTTTGCCTTCTTTACTGTGCCTAGTACCACGTGGCATATAAAAAGTGTGGGATAAACTGTTATTACTGAGTGAGCAGAGAATGGGTTTGTGTACACGTGTGGAGGCTTATCATGGTAACAAGAACACTCTGAGACATTTTTTTATGTGCCAAGCAAAGGTACTAAATACATCACTTCATTTAATCCCACAAAGCCCTATGAGGTTGACATTATCAGCCCTATTGGACAGATACATAAAAATTGAAGAAAATTTGAAGACTACACGGAATTACACATTTTAATGTTATCTTAGCAACAGGATCACCTTGTGGGCTAAAGAGTGAGGCAGAACAAATTTGTTTGCTTCAGTCTTGTTTATTTTATAGTCCCTTTCTCACAACACAGTTTCTCAATACCCCACCCTCTCCAGGGATTGCTTCTTGTCCTCCCTATGGGACTCTAAAGCATCTTTCTGGTAAGCAATTGGCATGAACCAAGGCTTCATCTCATTGGCAATGGTCCTGGTTTAAACTAATATTCCTGGCCTTCCCCATCAAAACCTATTTTACATTTCATTCATTTTAGCTGAGTATCACATGGGGAAGGGAAAAAATCAGACAAACATATTCATACAAATAAATATAAAATATATATTATATGTGTAAAGATATTATGTATATATATACACACATAGATAACTGTTTTGCAAGCTTGAGTATAGCAGATTTAAAGGATATTGCAAACTTAAAGATACCTTTCATACTGTCTGTATCTCCCTGATAGATGATTCCATTCCAGCGATTGGGCCTACTCTCTGCCCTATAGTAGCATCACCTTACTCTCCTGTTCTTTTTAGGCTTGCACGGTAGAGAAAGGACCCCATGAGAGGTGGTCCTGTGAGGCCTCATGCTCCTTTGGAGTTTTAGAGAAGACAGGTGAGGGAATGACATTCTACATTGAATACAAGGACTATTCCCAGTGTATTTCTGACTAGCAGAGTCAAAATGCACCGATTCATGAGAAATTATGACCATGTTTATGGAGTTCTATAGAAAACATGCTCATGCTCTTCTAACTGATTCACTCTTTGTTCTCCAAGTGCTGGTTATTCTAGGCACTGATTCCCAAAATGAGCTGCTGTTTTTACAAAAAGTGGATTCAAGGAAAGTCGGGAGGGACATGTTGATTTCAGGTTCAATTTAGTAGAACAAAGGAATATATCTCACTTGAAATTGCACTTCTTAGGCCATAGAAATGTTATATTTTTTTTTAAGTAATGATGAGGATGATCATTGGGTGTTAAAGGACAAGTTAGCACCAACTAGAGCCTCTCCCTTAAGCAAATGGGACATTCTGATTATAGATGTCCTGTAATCAACAGTTTTGAAAGGACTGACTAGAGCACTATAGTGGAGGGGAAAGAAGATGTTTTGAGTGGCAGAGTATTTCTAGTACATTTTGGGGAGAGGCTGCCCAGGTTAGAAAACAGTATCTGGGCAGACTATGGAAAAAAGAATCTCCTTGCTTAATGATAATCAATCAATGATCTCAAATTGGTTTACTATCAATCAGTTATATTAATAGACATATACTCAGAAAGTTATATTTTCCTTTCAAATCATTTAATTTGCTTTCTGATAAAACTGAGTTTCTTCTGATGTGAGTAATATGAACCAGTTTTTCTGAGAAACTGCTTATCTCAGGGTAAATATATAATTGACATTTCTGATTTGCAGAAGTCCTAAGCCAAACTACTTAACACAGAATGAGATGTATCTTTTCAATAAACATCTTTTTTTTCTACAATAGTACTTCTTAATGTGGGTTGTCTTATTTACTTACTTATTTTACTTTTGAACAAGTCTTAAATGATCAATTACCTCTGCTACGTGTCCTATTCTTAATTTTTATTGCTTTTCTTCAAGCAATGCTTTGCTCCCTTTTCTCCATTGTTCATATCCTTATCTCTTTTTTACTAAACCTTTCTAAAAATAAAACACCCTTCTTTATAACTTGTCAATTATCTCCCTTTTATTCCTAAACTAATAATTCTATAATCACAGATATATATCATATATGATGCTGATATGTGTATTGCTATCCTGTATGTAAAACTGATGCATGAAGGCATTACATGAGGATTGGGATGTTTTGGTCCAAGTTCAATCATTGTATTAACCGAGCAAGATATTTCTTATCTTGGCCTACTTTGTCACTTGCAAAGTAAGGAAGTTCGCCTATAATTGTGTAAAAAAACCATTCTGGCCCTTTCAGCTTCTCAGATGGAAATACTATTGGATATTTATTTAAAAATTTTAAAAAGTAATTATTCCTTTTTACAACATGTTTTACATATTATCTGGTGTCAAAAATTATGATTGATATCATAAAATATTGATTGCAATGTGAATATAATTTCAATACCCTATTTAATGGTCTAACATTCTAAACCATTAAACCATATTCTCCATCTTAAATACTAGTATCATGGATATTTTTCTTTTCTTTATTTTAAAGATTTATTTATTTATTTATTTTAGAGAGAGAGAGAGAATGGGTTGGGGAGAGGGGCAGAGGGAGAGAGAGAATCTCAAGCAGACTCCCCACTGAGCAGGGAGCCCGAGGCAGGACTGGATCTCAGGACGCCAAGATCACGACTTAAGTTGAAATCAAGAGTTGGATGCTAAGCCCACTGAGCCACCCAGGTGCCCCTGGATATTTTTCTAATAGACAAAGTGGCCTAAAAAGAGTATTAAAATAATTTAATTAAATTCAATAAAAGTCTACTTACTTGCAGCAATATTATGCATTCTATACTTCAATTATATTAAAGAGGAGCTTCGAGAATATCTAGTCAAAAGAAAGGGTTTTCTTCATGCTCTAGAAATCAGCTCACTTTTATGGCAAAATAGGTAGGTGAGAGGCAACAGTGTTTTCCTTGTAGTGACTATACTCCAATGAGAGAAGGGAGAGTGACATACCTCTGGAGGCTTGTTATTCATCAGAAAGTAAGTCCCCAGCTTTCTGGCCACTTAAAAGCAGTGGCAATTTTCAAATACAATACAGAGAAGAAACACTGTTGTCTGTGGAACTGCACAGTAAGAACTGTCAAGATATATCCACAAATAGTAGCATCTGACTGATCTAACCCAAGACTCCTCTTCCTTTTATTCATATTTTTTTAATCAGTGGTATGTGGTTGAGTAATGATAAAACAAAAAAAGGAAACTTCATTTTTACCTGCCAATTTTCTCTTGCTTTTTACTGATGACTCTCTTTTTAAGCAGAACATTTATATATAGTGATAGTTAATTCCTTGTGCTAAGTTTTCTTTGTTCCTGATGGAAAATGCATTTTCTCCTTGCCTCTTCCCACTTTTGCATTCTTTATTTGGCTTTGATTTATTCAATAATCTTTTCCATCCAGTATATTTGAGGAGAAGGGTCCTAAATCCTAACTGCTCTGTCGAACCCTCTGCACTGCTCACAGTTGCTTTAGAGAGCAAATAAGATATGTATGTGTAAACCTCCAAAAATTATAAAATCTTAAAGCTATACAATAAATCTTAAAGTTACAATATCTATTTTATATATGAAATATCTATTTTATATATTATCTATTATATCTATATCTATTTTTATATATTAAACTTATACTTTAAAATAACACCTATCATTACATTTATTCAATACCAGCTTAGATATATATTAGTATTATGAACATTCTTTGTTACTGATTTCTTTACCCTAAATAGTTCTAAGAGCCAAAAGACACATTTAATTTCAATTAGTCTAACTGTACATTTTAAACATGGAAACTGAGGCCAGAGAGATTAAATGAATTACAGGAAGTGACAGTTATTAGAAGAGTCTGCTCTGTAAACACAGGTCACTTGATTCCTAGTCTTGTGCTGTTTCATGCCTACCATTATCTATCTGGAAGGCTAGCTATGTTTTATATATTACAAACTGGGAGTGTAAGTGGAGAATAAGAAGGGATAGAATTAGATTCTAATCATACTGTCTAAGAATTATGTAGCTATCTCTCATATCCAAATGCTTAGAGATTAATTAAATAGTTGGTTAATTAATAATCATTACTGCTTAAAAAATGAGGACACATGTATCATTACACTTGCCACATTTCATTGATTCTGACACATTTTTTTTAACCTTTAACATCTCTGAAATCAGGATGTATTTTATAATTCCTATAGCCAAGGAGTAGTGGAGGCACAGTAGCCATTGACTTTGTATGTTAAAATTGGCTGTGTTCCTCTTGCCATAACCAGACAACCACTGCTCCTGACATTTCAAGACAATTTAAGAAAGAAATATGAGATTGTCATCTGAAAATTCTCAATTGTCACCTTCCAGTAATATCAACAAAGCACCGGCATCAAACCTTTCAGAAAGCATCAGTTGCTTGGAATGAAATGCTGAAGACAATCATGGAACACTCCTAAGAAATGACATACCACCAACACACAGAGACTACTGTCAGAAAAAACATGGATATTGATGGCTCTGAGTCAGAAAAAAATGATTCAAAAGAGTGAGAATCTAAATAGAACAAAGTTTTTTACATTCTTAAACCAATGTATTTATTAATATTATGCTTTTGGTATAGGTACAAGATTGATATAGTATAAAAATATACATCTATTTAAGTCTAGTTTACTTTTTATAAAAGTATAAAATAAAAATTTTAAGTGGTGGGAAAGAATTGTGTAATGATTTAATTGAGGTGTTTCTTCTTTCAAAGGTGCACATAGAATAAGGCTATGCCCTGTAACCAGTTGTTCCTTAGTTTTGATGAAACATGGTGTATTTGATATATAATTAACCATTTTATTCCCTGAGAGAAGCTTTAGGAACTTACAATATCTAGGGTCAATGCTGTGAACCAAAATTATTTCACAGTGGATGTCAAAGTCTGAGATACTGCCCAGGTCTAGAGGAGAGAAGGTCAGAGAGACGAGACGCTTACTTAGAAAACATGCTCTCCTGGTGGTCTTCACTTGATACGAGTGCCCACTAAAATGTGGGATCTCCTTAAAACCAAATTTCACTACGTTTTCACTTGCAAACATACCTTCTATTAAAAAAGGAGAAGCATCTGCTTCTGACCGTGAAGACAGATGGAGTTACTAATTATCATTTTAAGTTTGATTCAAATATTAGTTCCCTTGGAGGTGAGCAGCCCAGGTCAGAGGTGGTTGCTGGGGTGCAAACGGCTTCAGGCATGGAGCCCAGAAACAGAGCACTGGCAACAGAAAGATGAGAAGCTGAAAATGCATTCTAAAATGCTGATGGTTAACCAAGAAGATAGCCAATGTCCATCACAACGTTTGGTTTGAAACAAAGATCAAATCCATTCTTTTCTAGCTCATGGTTCTTATACATGGTGGCTTTGGTGTAAAAGCTTATTTGCCCGTTTATATTGGGAAGAAAGTTATTGGGTAGGAAGGAGGTTAAAAAATTCTTAGGTTACAGAGGAAAAAAAAAGTTGAAAAGCAATTTCTATCTGATCACAGCAAAACATGTGCAATGAGTTGAGCTTATTTATACTTTCTCCACCTTCCCGGCCTTAGTTTACCATCAATCTGCGAACTACAATGTTTATCTCTATCAAAATGATTCAAACACTGCTGATCTCTCCTTTCCCTAAAATCCTATTGCACGTGCTAGTGGGGGCATAATTCAGCAGTTTATTGCACACAATATTGCCTAATTTCTGAACATATATTCATTCAGGAACAAGACATTTATTGAGTGATGTATGACAGCATTTGTTTGTACGTACATATATACATATATATTCTTCCTCTTTCCAAAAATAATTTGAAGCACAAATTATTTATGATAAAAAGCCCAAATACAATAAAATCTTAGAGCAAAGTTTAAGTTAAAAACATAGATTCAAATAATGGGGCAGGGTAAAAGGAGATGGTTAAGAACCCCTTTTCAATTGAACACAAAATTGGCTCTGTGCTTCCATGAAGTCAGACAAAAGAACGAAAATAAAGCTTTCCTTGTTTAAAAAAAAAAAAAGACTCATAATGTTCAATGAGAGAGACACTCACTGGCATGTTAACTGAAAACCCTCCCCTAGGCCCTCCAAGTAAACAGTTATCAAAAGCAGCGAGGTCATTTTAATTTGGGCATAACTAATATCAAGTCCTTCATGAAAGTAATTGGTTCAGTCATTTCTCACATTATTCTTGAATTATGATTGTAAGATCATGTGACAAACACAACTAATCTATTCAGTAAAGAGGAAATGCTTCTGTTTAACTATGGTTATTTTATATAATATAGGTATAAGTTGAAAAGGTAGGGTTTGGGATTTAGACATGTAATGTAGCATAATTTAGTGTTTGTAATTCTTCTACCCAGGGCCCATTCCTACATTTTCTGACTTTCCAGGTAGTATTTTTCTTTTAAATCTCTGGAACTTCATGAAAGGAATCATTCTATATAAGAAACATGCAGCCTGACATATATTCAGTTTATGTCCATGGATTCAAAGACTATTTAATGTGTATGTGTTTTTTCTAATATAGGCCTTCCATATTATAAGAAATTTAAGGAAGACAGAGCATGATGTATATGGAACACCCTTTTAGGTACCCTGGGTTACAGCTATTGCCTCCTTCCTCACAATTAACAAAAGCTCTGATTTTAAGTATGACTTTGCCATATCCACAGGGAAAGGAGACCTCTTCTTCAGCCCTAGGGGAAGGACCATGATTGGTCAAAATCATGCGATGCATTATCTCTTTGCCAGTGATTCGTTTAGGAGTGGGATGTGTCATAGTTTTAGTCAATCAGGCATAAAGGGAAGTCTACTGAAACCTTCTAGAAAAATTTTCCTTCTCATTTCCATAAGAAGAAGACTGGCACTCTTTGCTTTGAGTGGGACTATTTGGCTCTGTAGTAACCATATTGTTTATCTTCTTTCCAAGATAGAGAGCCAAGAGAATAATAGCAAGGTTGTCCTAGAGCCCTGACATCTTTGAAGTGCTGAGTTAGCTAACCCTGGACTAACATACCTCCAAAATCTTTGTTTTATGACATAATAAGTCACTACTTTTAAGGCCTTTAATTGGGTATTCTGTTACTTGAAGGCAAAAGTTTAATAGACACCATATTTTATATTTCTATATTCTACACAAGTCTGAGCAAAAGTTGGCATTCGATAGACTCATAGAGAATGAATGACAAAAGTAAGAAGCAGGAAAAAAATATTGTAATTAACCAGGCAAGATTACTGGCCATCACAGCAAGGTTGATACATCTTTGTAAGGTAGTATTCTTCTTTACAATGATATCCAGCAGTACTTCTTTATCACACTGAGGTAAATAATTGAGTAATCTAATTTTTTATTTATTTATTTATTTTTTTTTTTTTTAAAGATTTTATTTATTTCTTTGACAGAGAGAGACACAGCGAGAGAGGGAACACAAGCAGGGGGAGTGGGAGAGGGAGAAGCAGGCTTCCCGCTGAGCAGGAAGCCCGATGTGGGGCTCGATCCCAGGACCCTGGGATCATGACCTGAGCCGAAGGCAGACGCTTAACGACTGAGCCACCCAGGCGCCCGAGTAATCTAATTTTTTAAAGATTTATTTATTTATTTTAGAGAGAGTGCAAACACAGGTGCAAGCAGGGGGAAGGGCAGAGGAAGAGGGACAGAATCCCAAGCAGACTCCCTGCTGAGCATGAAGCCTAAGGCAGAGCTGGATCCCACAACCCTGAGATCACAACCTGAGCCAAAATCAGGAGTCAGATGCTTAACCAACTGAGCCACCCAGGTGTCCCTTGAACAATCTAATTTAAAGTTACTATGGCCCATGCTAGCACATCTGTATAAGAAATCATTATTTTACCTAACGCCATCACTAGCATGTGCTTTATAAATACAAGCATTAGAAAGGAGTATTAAAACACTAGATCTGCATTTTTGTCTTCTTTGACAACACTTCTCACTATTGACCACTACCTAATTTATAAATATGAATAGCACACTTTATTGCTTTCTTCAGTAGACTGAAGGAGATGGGGTGCCGTCTCACACACACACACACACACACACACACACACACACACACACAAATGTTAGGAAGAGCAAGATGCCTCCATTCTGCCCAGTTATTTTCCAACTAAAATATCACCTTGAGGGAAAAAGCACAGTATTATCCCAAGTCATTGTGTTAATATTTAAAATGTCAAAAATTATATCTACCCTCTTTTATGACTGTTTGCTTTCCTTTTTTTTTTTTCGCTTTTTCTCCTTTCTAAAATATTTACGTGAATTTTACATATTCATTTATTCTGCAACAGTGGTAAACACTTCTCTTTTCCAACTGCAAATCCATTTCCCCTTCTTTTTTCAGATTCTGATTTTCTCCAAGGTAGTGGTATGCCACACCACTCATGTATTTTCCAACCTCTCATGTACCTAGAAGTAGCCATCTAACACAGTTCTGACAGCGATATGAGAATAGAAGTCTACGGGGAGAATGTCCACATCACAAAAAAAGAAACAATGCTCAAGGAGAAGGCTTGTTTGGCCTTTTCCTCTCCTTTTTCTTTTTTGCTTTCTTTCTTTTTTTTTTAAACAATCACACAGAGAGTCTTCTACCATTTATTAAGCAAAACCAAACAGATCCTCACCACCACTGCAATGCAAAGAAAAAGAGGAAGTAGGAAACAAGGAATTGTCTTGCTCTGACTTTGGACAGTCGTTGCCAGTCCAGGAAGATTTTACCTCTGAGGGCATTTGGCAATGTCTGAAATACTCTTGGTTGTCATAACTGGATGGGTAGGGCATGCTACTGGCATCTAGTGAAGCCAGAGACACTACTAAACATCCTAAAATGAACAAGATTAAATCCCCACCACCACCCCCGTGAAGACAAAGACTTTTCTGGACCAAATGATGATAGTCACTTGAGAAATCCTGACCTAGAGTCTCTTGTTATCTTTCTTTGGGCCTAAAAAGCAGACATGATGCCAGAAGCACAGCAGCGATCTTATGCCCATGAGAAGAAAAGTACCAAGATGAAGAAAGAAGTCTAATTCTTTTCCTGAGTTTTTAGTATATGAGATAAATAAACCCTTGTTTGCTTAAACCACTGTTAGCCAGGTTTTCTACTGCCTCATAGCCAACTGTATTCCTACATTAACATTCATTTATAGTCTACTTTATGTTCAGACACAGGGCTAAACATTCTGAATAAAGTCGTAAATCAGGTATGAATTTTTACCTCTGAGAACTTACTACCCACTGAGGAAGCCAAGCATCAGGAAGTGTAATAGGTGGGCTACTCCTGATATATAAATAATGTGTTGTGGAAGCTCAGAGTAAGGATACAGGAATGAAGCAGGATGGTGGAGGAAAGACCACTCTAAGGAAATAAAATATTCTGTCCTACAGTTGGGGTGTGTGTGTGTGTGTGTGTGTGTGTGTGGCAGGGATGCGTGGAAGCAATCCATGAAGAAATAATGGTGTAAGTGGAGTACAGAAGCATAAAATGGCATGTAGTATTGGGCAAAATAACAAGTAAGAGTCTTGAGAATGGAATAAAGAGTAAAAGTAGGGAGGAGTTCTAGGTGGAAGGTATTTTAATCAAAAAAGTAAAGGGGAGTAAATTGTACAAAGAATTGAAAGCCATCTGCATTCGGGACACTACCATCCAAGGTATAAGGAACCATTAGTCATTGTTAACAAGAGATCCACAAGACCAGACCTGCATTTTAGGAAAAAAAGTAAGTTTGGTGAACTATACTTGGGTGATTCCATTTACAAATAATTAAAATATAACTGAGGAATCTTCCTATTTACAATCAAATAAGATGGAAACAGACATCAAACTTCACTTCAAAATACTTTAAAATGTGACAAAAGTGTACGGTTGAACTGTTGTGGTTTCAAATCTTCCTGTTAATTCCAATTGTGTTTTGCTTACAAAAACTACAAAGTAGTATTTGTTAGGTAATTCATAAAATAATTCCTTTGTGTAAAAATATAAAAAGGGATTCTAGAAATAAACGATTTCTATGCTTTGCTAAAAATATTCAAAATTATTTGTTTCAACACATGGAAACCCAGAGAGGCATTTGTCAATCAAATTAAATCTGTATTAATATTACCCCACACAAAGCTGTCAAAAACATTAAAACTTATATGGAAAAAAAATTTTAACTCAGAAAGCTGAGATTTAGATCTGTACTCTCTAGTTACAGCTATTTAATTATCCTGTTAAAAAAAATCCTAACCGGGCGCCTGGGTGGCTCAGTCGTTAAGCGTCTGCCTTCGGCTCAGGTTATGATCCCAGAGTCCTGGGATCGAGTCCCACATCGGGCTCCCTGCTCGGTGGGAAGCCTACTTCTCCCTCTCCCACTCCCCCTGCTTGTGTTCCTGCTCTTGCTGTCTCTGTCAAATAAATAAATAAAATCTTTAAAAAAAAAAAAAAAAAAAAAATCCTAACTAACTTAAGGAAATCTGAAGGAAGATGTAGATCCTGCCGCTGGATAACTATGTGGAAATAATTAAAGTGGAAAAAAATATGAAAAGTTCAGAGTTGGAAGAGACTCTAGGAAGTCAGGGAAGTCACCAGCCCTGCAAAGAGTCATCAAGCCTTCAAGCACTCTACCTGCAGCAAATGGAGCTCTCTGCCTACCTTCTGTGAGTATATATTCCACTGTCAATTTCAAACAATTCAGACATTTACATTTGAAAATGTTATACCTAGACATAAAAGAGAATTCTCACAAATGAAACCCCACGATGGGAATAGAGATAAGATTGACAGAAAGTACTGTGGGGGTGAAGAGAGGGAGACTGTGGAAAGAAGGGGAGCTAAAGAAGGCTTTCCTTTACCCCACACTGCAGGAACTCTAGGATAGTCTGCTGAAAGACTGACTCCCTCAATTTCTGCTTATGTTAAGAGGATTGGAAAGACTAGCTGTAGAATAGCAGGCTTACAGAAAACAGTTACTTATTTTAATCAAACCATGTAATCAGAAGGCCTGAGTAATGATTAACTTCCACTTTCTCTGTAAATCACTCAATCACTCAGGTAGCTTTAAATTCATTCTCTGCCTAGGGCACAGTAAACTTAATGTTTTTGTACTTAACATTTAATATTTTAAATATTTCCCTGGCCCTTGTTTCTGAGCTCATTTAAAAAGCTGGTATTCTGCTAGGTTGCAATGGCTGATTGAAATGCCGAGACATTTTAAAGCTTTTACACTCAAACACATGTACCCACACCTTTCCTTAGTTATATTTTTATATCTATGATCCTATTTATAATTAAGCACAATTAATTTTTGAGGAATGCATTATGACCCTGTAATTTTCATATACTGCATAAGAATTTATTTAAGCGAAAATCTACTGTAGTTTCAGTATGAAAAATGAGAATATTAAGTACCTATAAAAATGCAGAGTAAAAGATACAGCGTTAGCTATCTGAATTCATGTTTCCTAAATCCTACACGTATCGCTATGGTCCTGGAAATGAAAAGGAAATAGTTAATACCTCTGTGGAGGCCAACTGCTCATAATTTAGAATAATCACAAATGAATCGAATGTTAGACACATAATTTCCCTCTACAACACACTAACAACCTCCTCTGGAATAAATTATTCCCAACTCAAAATCTCAACCTAAATAATTTTAAATTCACTGCAGGTGGTTTTTCATTTCTACTCACAAAGCATTGTGCTGGACGGTCAGTAGCCCAGGGAGAAGGTTTTTAAATGTTTGGACTACCTTCTCTTCCTGGGGGAGTTTATTGCCCAATAATGCATAATCTCTTAGCTGCTCGTCGCGGGGGATCTAGGGAGTGACATCTTGACTTGAACCACGCAGGTCTGAAAACCACTTCTCAGGAAATACGGGGAAGAGCAACTTTCCTATCCCTGTCAAACTAGGAGGCGGAACCACCCCCTGAACTAGCCGGAGGCCTGGGAAGAGCAGGAGACTGAAGGCAGCTCCTCTGCGCTCCGCCAGGGCTTCTGGCGAGGGTTTTCTTCTGGAGGCGGCATTGTTCCTCCATCTGCTCAGCCTCCGTATTTCGCCAGCAAACCCTCCCCGCTCTTTCGTAATCTTTTCCTTATTTCTTTAGTACCTCTCTGCCGATATCCCGGCTCTTGGTCTCTGTGATCCCTGGGCACAGCTCTAGGCTGAAAAGCTGCAGTGACTGGGGCGCCGCTCTAAGGCGTTGGAGGCGACTGCACTCGTCCGCCCGAGCTCGGGAAGCGTGCGCGCCTCACACTCGCTTTCTCCCCTTTCTCCGCTCTCCCCGGCTCGGACGGGCTCTCCCGGCCTCTCATCCCCCGACAACGGCTCGCCTTTCCTGCGGTGTCTCCTCACACCAGCTCCGCGCAGCGTCGGCCGCCGGGTCGTCGGCGCACTGACACGACGCCCCCCGCCCGCCGGCCGGGACTCGGGATTGAAGGGTCAAGGCGCCGCGGGGAGGCGGGGAGGAGGAGCGAGGAGAGCCGGGGCAGGTGGGGAGCGCGGGGGCCGGCGGGGGGAAGGGGGGCGGGCAGAGGCGGGAGAGAGAGCCCAAGAAGAGAGAAGATGCATCTGCTCTGAAAGCGCCAATGAAGAGAGGACTGAGGGGGCAGGAGTGGAGAAGAGCAGAAAACACCCACCAGCAGGGGTGGGCGAAACGGGCAATTTACAAACTGCCAGGGCGAGAGATGGTGAGCGGAGGGGGAAGGGGGCTGACGGGAGAGAAGGAAAAAATAAGGGCAAGTTTCCACCTCTCCCCAAAGGTCGAGTCTGAAAACGCGTCCCCTGAACAGGGAGTTAAACAGGGACTGGTCATGGTGTAAAGGGTGGATCTAAAAAGGAATTTAGTGTCGTGTAGTTTTTCCTCCACTAGACTCAGCTCCATCTCGCTCAACTCTGGTAAAGGACCCTCCAAGTAAAATGAATTGGCTTAATGCAAAAACGGAAGCTGAATTTCCTCCACCGTGGACTCCTCCTGAGGTACTGGTTTGTTTTTAAATGAAAATAAGCGTTTGGGAGGTTCCATGAACCCCAGTGCTAAAGAAACCACCCAGTTCATTAAAGTTCATTATTTTTTATTGCTTTTATTTTCGTCAGAGGATAGAGGTGAAGGGTTGTCACCATGAGATGCTTAAAACAGCTATCTAGGTAGCATTATTTTTCAAAAAGACAAAATGGGTTTCCTAAAACAGCTAAAGGGGGTCTGGGAAACTCAGTTACTCGGCTGGGAAAAAGAGAGAGAGAGAAGCATTTAAACTCTACCAGACGATTAAACCTTCAGCACCCCACCCCACCCCCCCCACCCCAACCCCTCGGAACTGGAAAGGGGTTAAGCGTATAGAAGAGAGTGAGCAGGGCAGGGTTGGTGGAAGGTGGGGAAAAGGAGGGAGAGGCCGGGAGTAGGAAGTTCTCGGCAATCTCCGGGATTAAGATAAACGCCGGAGGCCGGCGGACGCAGGAAGCTCCCTTACCTTTCTCTCTAAGCCCCGTTTGCACCTGATCTGCAACCATAAATACTTCGTGATGCTTAGTGTGCAGCCAAACGATGGCCGAATGTTAAACAATCCTTCACGCTCCCTCCCCTTTTTAAAAAACAGGCTCAAAAGAATGTTAATACTGTTCTCGTTATCCATCGGCTCCAAAACATTCCGCTTTGTCGGGAAGAGAGACGAAAACCAAGCGCTTGGGCACGCATATATGTATTTACATATTATGCGGTCGGTATATAAACATATATACGTTTTCTGCATATAAATCCAAAAAGAAAAGCACCACAGATGCCTCTGAAGAGGGAGGGGACGGGGAAGAGAAAAACTTGGCAAGCCAAATACATCCAAAGATTTCTTATCAGGAGCCACCTGCTTCAATATGCAGAATTCCCGAGAAGATTTAGAGGGAGAAGAAAAAAAATTAATAAAATACCCAAAACACACACTTGCAACTGAAGACGCCTAAGACGCGTGGAAATGGAGAGGATGAGAAGATCTCCTGAGGGTAGAGATTCGCCAGCTAAGTGAGCAATCGCCTCCAAAAATCACAGGCGGGGAGGTGGCTGCAAATCGTCCCCTGCTCCGGTCCCCGCCGCCGCCGCCGCCGCCGCCGCCGCTGCTACCTGTAGACACGCGCGCACACACGCACACACACGCGCACACACACAGCACAACCCTCTCTCCTTCTCCCCCCTCTCTCCTTGGTGTTGCCGGGAGCAGGAGTCTGAATTAAGCTAGACCCATCTTTCAGACCCCGTCCTGCCCCCTCAGAGCCAGGACTCCCTCCCCCGCCACCCCTTCCTCTCCCGGTTTATTGCTCAGCATCCCCTCCCCTGTGCGACCTCTCCCTCCCCCTGGCCCAAGCCGCGATCGCAGTGGGGTGGGCTTTCGGGGGTGCGGGTTCGGCTGTGGCAAACGTGATGCTGGTGGTGGTCCCTCCCTTTACAAGTTCCGCCCTCCTCCCTTCCTCCTCCCGCCGCGGCCAAGCCTCCTCCGCCCGCAGCGCGGAAGGCAGCAGGAGGGGTTAAGGGCTCCGGGCGTCACGTGTGACGTTCACCAAACCACTCGGAGGAGCGTGTGAGTGAACAGCCCCGCCGCCGAGCCCCGAGGCCGCGGACTCGATGAGTTTCTCTGTTCTCAGCGTCATTATGCTCCCCTTGCAGGCGTTTTCGTCTTGGTAACTGAGAGCGCAGAGTTAGAGGCAAGAGCCTTCTAGCCTGGCTCTTCAGTTTTTGTTCCTTGGTAGGTATGTTGCTACCAAACTCCCACCAGCCAGAGGCAGAGTAAGCTCCGAATCGTGGCGTCTGTTGTAGCCCCCGTTTGTGGGAATAGTGTAGATGAAATGCCACTGCCTTTGGCCTCTTCCCCCTGGCTGTTCCCACATCTTCTGCCACTGGATAGGGGATTTTTTTTTTTTTAATTCAGCATAGCTAATCAGTGTTGGCTTTTGTGACGGGTGTGACTCACTATACCACATTGTTTATACCTACCCACCTCCGATCAACTGCTCCATGTGAATTTCTAAATGCAAGTGAGTTGGGGGGCAGGGCCCTGACAACAGAAACATTAAGGTAATCGATTGCAACGTGTAATAATAGAAACAAAAAATCCACCAGTGGGAAATCGCTAGAAGAAATCAGTGACGCTTAGTCTAGAAAAGTCGTTTTTTTCTTATGGTATAAACTCTTGCCTCATATTTCTTCATATCATGTATGTTTTAATCTGTAAAGTTTAGGTAAAAGAAAGGAAGTTTAAAATCACCCACACGTAGAATGCGGTTGCCCAGAAGTATCACTCATTAATTAATTAATAACACTAAATAAGAAACCTAAGATTCCAGCATATGTGATCAGATTTTTAAAAATAATCTTCCCTATGACATATCATTTTTTCTTAGAAGGCACTTAGTACCACATTTTTCCGACAGTTTAAGAATTCAGTCCATCTTGTCATTTTTTTCTTTTTTTAAAGTAACCTTTAGGTGATGTGTTGACAAATAGTAGATTTCAGTATTGCTCCTAGGAAAGTGAAATTTCATTCAACTAAAACATGCATCTGATTCTTGGTGAAAGATCTACTGTATCCAAGTTTGTCTAAATCCTAAATCCTATGAAAGTTCTCTGAAATTTCTAAAATTCACTAGAATTTTCTAGGAAAAATGAAAAATGAGGATCTATTCCAACATCAATAAAAGTACCTAATTGAATCCTTTCAACTTTCATGAGACTGTACAGTTGAGGTAGCCTGATACAGGGCATCATTATAAAAACTGCAGAATCAAACTTTTTAAAAAGAAATAAAGATAACGTGATAAAGCTGTTGATTATAATTTACAGATATAAAGTTTTGTATACTTTCTTATATCCCAAGGCTCTGGGAATCACTTTCTAAATGCATCAGTTGAGGTTACTATCAGAACCCTAAAGGTAATAATGACTGAATGTTTTTCATTTCTAATATTTGGTATTTATAGTATGAGATTAATTTTAAATAGGTTTTTCAGTATTCTTTTCACAGCTACACTTTTCAACTGGGCACTATTATCTCATTTTTATGAGTTAGTCTTACAAAAAAACCTAAGAATTTTAATAAAATAGAATTGCCTTACAAATAGCATTTGTAAATACAGTAATCTGTATTTACAGGCAAATGAGCACAATCTGTAAACACAGGCAAATGAGCCACACTCCTCTTGCCCATTTTTCCCACTTTCCCAATCAAACCCCCTGAGGGAAATAAATCCATCCTATACCATTTGATGCCAAAAGCAATGAAAGCAAGAAGTTTTGTTTTTTATGTTTTTCTTTTTTTGTTGGTACGCAGTTAAGAGCTGGGACTCTGGAATCAAATTGCCTGAGTTTGAATCCTGGATCTTCACTGACTTTCTTATTGCCTGGTTTGTGTTACTTAATCTCCCTAAACCTCAAATTCTGCCTCTGCAAAATGGAGATAATAACAGTACCTACTCTGTAGGAATGTTGTGAGGATTATCCAAAATAATGCATGTAAAGCGCTTGGCACATGAGGAAGTAATTTTTCAGTGTTCACTCTATTTTTGGTATCTATGTGATGTCTTTCCTCTTCTGATTCAAACACGAGTATTTGTAGTGTTATTTGGGCTTAGCGTTAAAAACTGATTATGAAAACCAGTATTTGTAGTGATATTTGGGCTTAGCGTTAAAAACTGATTATGAAATTCGGTTGCACACTTAGCATGGAAGCCATTAGTGATTACAGAGTAAATGCTAGACCCTCCCTGCCTTCTCTTTTTCTTATGGTCCTGTATCTGTGTTCTATTAACTAATTTTAGTATAGGGGATCATACTAAATGTGAATAATGAGATAGAAAAGAAAACATTAAATACATGAATAGGGGATGAAGGCATCAATAAAACATAAGAAATTGAATTCAATTCACATTGCCAATCATGTGATCTTCTAGGTTGTGACATTAACTGAGCTCAAGGTTGCTGCCTTAAACTGGTCAGATACTGTTTGGAATGAATACTGGAACCCTCTGTAAGGTCAAATACAAATAAAAACCTTGTGAAATTTGCCCAAATGCGTCTGCTTATTTGTAGACTGGGAAGGAGATCTTACTATAACACATAACATATTAGCATTTTCTGAAAATATTGGCTCAAAAGAGCCAATGTATTGAGTAGGTGTGGGGTAAAATATCACTAGAGGAGTAATGAAATCAGCTTTATAAGTATATTTTTATGACCTAATTGTTATGATGGTAAAACTTCCTTTTCCGGAAATAAAAATGAAAATATTGGAAAAGGAAGTTAGGTTTGAAGGCATATATTGTAGTGTCTTTTCAGATACCTCAGTGCAGTAATATATAGACTCAGTTTGCTTTCAGTCCAGAAAGTCATTAAGTGGGAAGATCTTTTCCCCCAGCAATTGTATATATAAAGAAAATTAAATGGCATGTTCTCCTAAAGTTTAAAAAAAAAGGGGGCACCTGGGTGGCTCAGTCGGTTAAGCAGCTGCTTTCGGCTCAGGTCATGATCCCAGGCTCCTGGGATCGAGCCCCATGTCGGGCTCCCTGCTCAGTGGGGAGTCTGCTTCTCCCTCTCCCTCTGCCTGCCTCTCTGCCTACTTGTGCTCTCTCTCTATCTCTCTGTCAAATAAATAAATAAAATCTTTAAAAAAAAAAAGCAAGAGTATTACTCATTCTTTGGAAAATCCCAAAGACTCATAGCAGGAGATTAACACTTTTTTTTTTTTCTCTTCCAAAGATCTTCAGAAGGGAAAGTATTAATAAAATATCATGCTTGGATGAAATTTTACTGCAACTTTCCTCATAAATCATATGTATTTACTTAAAATGGGTTAAAAGTAAATCAGAAAGATTTTATAGGGCAGTAGAAGTTCATATTTCAGCTCTGAAAGAAAAAATAGAGCTGAATAATCTATCAGTTTATGGCACTTGCCAAATATACCACCTGCACACCTTCCTGGCAGTTTTTTGTTATAACCTAGACAAAAGATATAGAAGTTATTAATATAGGAAAGACAGATCCTAACTTCTAGGAGTACCAGCATAGCCTGGTTGTATATAGTATCTATGTGGCCACAATCCATCTGGTCTCCAGCTCCAGTCTGTCCACAAACCACCTCTCCATCCCGTGCAGTTTGTACAGCATGGCCAAATTCATCTTTTTTTTAATCTAGCTTTTAGCAAGTCAAACCATTTTTTTTAAATCCTTAACAAATCTATAATTCACCATGTGAAATACAAACTTCTTACCCCAAAATCCAAAGTTAACATACTCCCAATTCCATACATCTTTTTTTTTATAATAGATATTAACATTTTATTTTTTTTATTTTTTTTTAGTTTTATTTTTTTTAATTTTTTTATTGTTATGTTAATCTCCATACATTACATCATTAGTTTTAGATATAGTGTTCCATGGTTCATTGTTTGTGCATAACACCCAGTGCTCCATGCAGAACGTGCCCTCCTCAATACCCATCACCAGGCTAACCCATCCTCCCACCCCCCTCCCCTCTAGAACCCTCAGTTTGTTTTTCAGAGTCCATCGTCTCTCATGGTTCTTCTCCCCCTCCAATATCCCCCCCTTCATTCTTCCCCTCCTGCTACATTCTTCTTCTTCTTTTTTTCTTTCTTAACATATATTGCATTATTTGTTTCAGAGGTACAGATCTGAGATTCAACAGTCTTGCACAATTCACAGCGCTTACCAGAACACATACCCTCCCCAGTGTCCATCACCCAGTCACCCCATACATCTTTATTCAGCTTTCTCTCCCATCACTTCTCTACCTAATCTTTATATTTCCCCTAAAAGATATATATAACTCACTGGTCTCCAAGCTCAGTTCTCAAGATTTCTTCTCTTGGGCTCTCCAAATCACCATCCCTACCTACTGAAAACTATCAAAAATACTACCTCAAAGATATTCTCAGCCAGAAATTATTTTCCCTTACTCTAAATATAAGTAATGTGTACCTCCCATAATGCAATTGCACAGTCTATTCCAGATCTTTTGTTTCTCCTATCTTGTTTACAGGGTACCAAACAATCTCTCACTCCAGGACCTTTGCACTTACCATTCCCTCTGCCCTGGACTCTCTCTTCCTCCTGATGGCTATATGACTCCCTCTTTCCAGTAGATCTCTGTTCAGATGTCACTCTCAAAAGATGACTTCGCTGACTATTATCGAAGATAGCATTCTCCTCCTCATTCACTCTGTCTCCTTAACTTCTTATATTTGCTTCAGTGTACTTATTATAACCAAATTATATCTATTTGTTTGTTATTTGCTTCTCCGCACCAGAAAGTAAATGTCATGAAATTGGAGACTTAGGCTCTTTTGTTTACTGCTCTGTGCCAAACACCTAGAAGCATGCCTGATGCATTATCGTGCTCTATACACAGTTAAACGAATAAATGAATGAATGTGGTCAATTTGATTCAGTAATAGCAATTTTGGAGGCATGATTACTATCTCTAATGTCAGCCAACAATTGAACATAAAGACTTAAGAATTTGCTCAGATGTTCTTGAAAGACATTTCTTAAAAATATATGTCTTACTTAAAATACATTAAAGCTATAATTATAGGACACAGGCCCCACTTTTTTGAGATAATGTTTAGAATGGGCATATATTAGCCCCAAATGTGTTCATAAAGCAATGATACTACACCATACTTCCAAAAATACGCTGTTCATTTAAGAGCCAATGGTACTTTATTATGTATGACTTAGATTCTACATTTGTTCATTTCCCAGATTTAAACCATTTTAAATTCTGTATGTAGGTAATGTTCTTTTTCAAAGGTTCTAAAACTCTTTTTTTTGTAATTATCTAAAAATTTGAAATTTATAGGAGCAGTTATAAAAACCTAAAATGACATTTATAATAAACTATGTATTTAGTTCTTAAATAAGTCAAGATTGCTTTGTATTATTGAGTAAATGAATTTTCACTCACCCATCCTTTGAGTGCCTCTCTGTACCTACTATCTTATTATTGAAAGATTAAAAGAATTATAGACATGGTCCTTCTCCACCTGTACAGTATCTCTGAGGTAGGGTCATGTTTAAACAATATGGTGACTTTGTGTACAATACAAAAAGGCTTTCCAGAGAAGGACATTCCAAGCAGAGGAACAACATGTATAAAGGCATGAGCTCACTTGGGTGCAAATATATTATTAAAGGCAAGCATCTCTATTTAGCTGGAGCATGGGAGGTTTATAGGGGAGTAACAAGAAATGAGCTTGTGTGTAAGCAGGGTCAGATAATGAGGGGACTTGTGTTTCAGGCAACGAAGTTTGGATCTGACTTAGGAAGGACCAGCGGTGTGTGATCACATTTGCCATTTAGAAAAGTCTGTCTATAGCAGCATGGGTAGTGGATTGGAAAGCAGAGGTAAAACCAAAGGCAGGGAAGCCAGTTACAAAATTATTGCAATAATACACAAAAGAGATGCAGGTGTCTCAATGATGTAGCAACAACAACAAAAACAACAAAGAGAAATTAAGAGTAGTGCATTCATACAAGAAAAACTTAGAAACTGGCTGTGGAATGTGAGAGAAAGTTTAAAACTTTTTTTTTATTATTTTTAAGCTGGAGCAACTAGGTTAATGATACTGTCAATTATATCAACTTTATGAAATAGGGATTTTTTTTTTTGTATATTTATTTCAAGATGGAAAACCTAAAACTCAGTGTAAAATTACTAGATCCAAGGCCAAACAGTTTAAACTTGAAGCTTTGTCTTCTGATTCCAAATCCAATTAACTTACCACTATTACACACTATCCTCCTGAACTTAAAAGAATGAACAGGTATGAAAATATGGCTTTCAAATATTCAAGTTTGTATTTAATATGAGTTCAGGAAAAAACTGTTTGAGCTGGAGATTACTGGTAAATGTCTGAAATTTAGGTATTCTGTATTGTTAATTAAAAAAGAAGTTAGTATGTTTGATGTCAAGAACTGTGTAAAACTTCAATAAACATACAGGGGAGAGGGAAAAAATGAGAGAGGGAGAGAAACAATCCAAGCTACAGCAAGAAAAACTCAATCGAGGATTGAATTCTACTTAGTCTTATAGGATCAATTTGACTTAAATATGTGGAGGAAAGGGTAAAGAGCTAACAGCTTGAATAAATTCATCTTCTAGATAAACACTGGTGTTTTTATTTAAATATGAAGGATTGGCTTCTAGAAATGGCTGAATAAGATCCTATAACACCAGCCTCCCTGAAGACAACAACTATAAAATCAAAGATTTCTGTAAACTCTGGACATAACACAAAAAAGCAACTACAGAAAGGCACTTTAAAGCAAACAGAAGCATGCAGATTCTTTGAGGGACTCCACACACAGAGAAGAGAAGTTGTGCAAAGAGAGTTCTCATTTTTGCAGATATTAGCCCGGGGCCAGGAGGAATCAGTGTGGTGGGAAAACCAGTGATCCTTTGCTCTGGGGAATCTGAAGACTAAATCCAGGGGAAACTGAAAAAGAGGGAAATCTCAGGGAAGATAAAATAGACATACAGGAGATGCTCACATCTTTGGTTGACCCCTAAACCACATCCATGTGCAACAGACTCATAGTAGCTCAGTTAAAGAACTTATTTGAATTAGTATTGAAGCCATTGCCCAAACCAAAGAGTTACCTGCTAAAATAAAAGAAATAATACTCTTTGGAAGAAAAACAATAGAACTCAGAGTTCTCATAACTTAATATTCATAACATTCAAGATGTAATCCAAAATTATCCGACATACAAAAATTCAGGAAAATAGACTGTGCTCTTAAGAAAAAAGAAAACCAGTTGAGACCAAACCCTAGGTTATTTAAACGTTGGAATGAGCCAACCAAGATTTTAAAACAGCCATTATCACTATCCTTTATGAAGTAAAAGAATATATACTTGCAGTAAATTAAAAAAATAGGAAATTTAAACAGAGAAATATACATGATAAAAAGAATGAAAAGGACGTTCTAGAACTGAAAAATACTATGTATGAAAAAGAATTCCGGGGTGCCTAGTTGGCTCATTCAGTTAAGCATCTGCCTTCACCTCAGGTCATGATTCCAGGGTCCTAGGACTGAGCCCCACATAGGGCTCCCTGCTCAGCAGAGAGCCTGCTTCTCCCTCTCCCTCTGCTGCTCCCCCTGCCTGTGCTCTCTCTCCCTCTCTGTCAAATAAATAAATATTTTTTTTAAAAATTCACTGGTTGAGCTTAAGAATGAAATGATGAATATGACTAAAGAAAGAGTCAGGGAACTTAAAGATAGAACAATAGACATCATCCAAAGAAAAGAACAGAGAAAATTGAAAGAAAATAAACAGATAGTATAAAGCAATCTCAAAAGGAGAGCAACAGAATGGGGCCAAAAAATATTTGAGTAATAAATGGTAGCTGGAATTTCATGTATTGCCAGTGATATGCAAAATTGTGCATCCACTTTGGAAAACAGTTCAGATTGTTAAATGATAAACATATACTTACCACAGGCACCAGCAATGCTTCTCCTAAGCATTTACCACAACAAATGAATGCTTAGGTCTACACAAAGATGCGTATGCAAATTTTCATAGCAACATTTTTTCATAATGACCTCAAACTGGAAACACACTAAATGTTCATTAACTGGTGAATGGATGAACAAAGTGTGTTACATCCATATTTTGGGATACCACACAGCAACAAAAAAGACTACAGTATTAAAAAACACACTACCTGGGCACCTGGGTGGCTCAATTGATGGAGTGGCCGACGCTTGATTTTGGCTCAGGTCATAATTTCAAGGTCCTGGGATCAAGCCCTGAGTCCGTCTCCACGCTCCATGGGGAGTCTACTTGAGGATTCTCTCTCTCTCCCTCTCCCACTGCCCCTCCCCCCAGAGCACACACACCCTCGAACTCTCACTCGCTCTCTCAAATAAATAAATCTTAAAAAAAAAAACACACACTACAAAAATAAAAAAACATTATGCTAAGTGAAAGAAGTCCAACACAAAAGACTGCTTGCTTTATGATTTTACTGATAAGAAATCCTAGAAAAGACAAAACTATAGTAATAGAATGAAGATCAGTGTTCGCCTAGGGCAAGGTTGGGTAGCTAACAATGACAAAAGGTCACAAGGGAGCTCCTGAGACTAGTGGGAATGTTCTATATCTTGATTGTAGTTGTAGCTCTAAGCCTGTATACAATTGCCAAAATTCTTCAAACTCTACTCTTAAAATGGAGGAAATGTTTTATATGTAAATTATACCCTAATAGAGCTAAGTAAAAATAAAGAAATGGTATGTAGTTGAAAAGCTAATGTGAAATCATATGGAAGATTTTGCAAATGAAGCAAAGGAACTTGCACTTAATAGAGTTGGCAGTAGGAAAAAAAAATGTAAACTTCTTATTTATTAAAAAAATTTCATGCTTTAGAAAGATTAATCTAACAGCAGATACATGATAGACTAGAAGAGGAAATGATATAGGCTAAGAAATCTTTCTGGGTCATCAGGTCAAATCTTACATGGTGGCAATTGGAATGGAAAGGTAAGGATACATTTGAAATATTTCAAAGGAAGAACTAATTATTTGGGATATTATTCCCTAATAAAAGAAAAAAATAAAAATGCTGCACATGAATGTAAAAATAAGATATGAAAGCATTTACCCAGAATACTTTATCAGTGTTTACCTGTTGAGACAGAATGAGAAATTACACATTTTATTTTCCATACCATATAGCTACCCCACATTGAACAATTTATTTCTGTCAGTCTTCATTTATTATCTTTCTTAATCCTCACAACTAAATTATGATGTGGGTTTACTAACCTCATTTTATAGATGAGGAAACTGAAGTGAATTGCTCAAGATCATACAACTAAAACACAGTAAAGACAGATTCAAACTAAAGTCTGGCACAAAGCCCTTTTTTTTTTTTTTTTTTTAGCGTTAGACTCTATTGAGAGAGTAAATTCTTAGTATCATCATACATTGTAATGAAATCAAGAAAAAAGCAAACTGAGAAAGGACTGCTGAATCTAGCAACATTTTTGCAGGAATCGGTTTGAGTAGAGAAAAAGGGGAAGACCTCTGGAGTTAAGAAGACTAATCAAAGAATGGATAAATAGAAAGTGGATATAACTTTAATTACCTAATACTTTTATCAAGACCTTCAGTGTTCTTCCATCTTTATAGTAAAAATACTGACTACCTTTCAACATAATCCACTCTGTTTATAATACAACTGACAGAAACTCAACTCAAGCCCAATTAAGTAAAACAAGCAAATTCCTGAAAAGCAAAAACATAATTTATTGGGTTATGTAACTGAGAAGTTTAGGCTGTATGGAGCTTTCACCATGACTGTATTTAGAGGCTTAACTGAGGTCATGAAGTTTTTCTCTTACTTTTTCTTCATTCTTTGGTTTGCCTCAGTTTTATTTTCAGGCAGCCCCTCTTCACTCTTGGGACAAGATGCAACTCCAAATATGCCCTTTCAACCTGACATCTTCAGGGAAAATTACTTTGTTAACTCCAGAAAGAAATCTTATGAAGGACTTCAAGTGGTTTTCTTGGATGATTCATTCCTTTCTGTCACTGGCAATGGAGCTTATTTGCTTCATCAAACCCAGGACATACGATTTACCTCTACACCAGGTAAGGGAGCCCACCAAGATATACACATACAGTAGAGGCTGATGTAGGAAGAGCCTAGGATGGTTACTGGAGGAAGAAAGGTGAAAAACCTTTCTGGGCAAACCTACACTGTAGGCATAATGATAGTTTGCCACACGCTACTCTAATTTTTTTCTCCCGTTTGGTCCTTTCCAGTTTCCTTCTATCTAGCAAAAGTGGATTAGATATTGCAAAACCACATCTCATGCTTCCCAGTCTGAGTCTTTGTTCAGTTTGTTTATGCTACTTTGAGTTCTTCCCCTAAACCTGCCTGATTAAAGTCTAGAAACTAATGCATTGCATATATTAGGTGCTTAATGAATGTTCATTGTAGGGAATTGCCTAAGTAATTCATTAGACATTCAGGAGATAAGAAGACACACAGGGCAGAGAGTCACTAACCTCAAAGAGCTTTTGATTAGAAGGTTAGAGAAAACACGTATACAAATAACCAAAGTATGAAACAAAACAATGCACTGAATACAAAGAGTAAAGGGAATTCAGAGAGCCAAAGGATGAAGCACTTCTGAGAGAAGGGGGAAATAGATTTCAGAAAAGGTTGTGCTTAAATGAAAGTATTTGATTTAGCTCTTAAAAGTGATTGAAATTCAGTGCATATTTGTTTTAAATTGAATAGATGAACAAATAAATGAGCTGATGTAAATGAAGAAACAGATAAAGCATATAAATTTTAGATCATCTATAAAAAAAGAAAGATTAGGCTTGAATTCTAAAAGGTAGAGGAGTCAAGAAATAATTCTTTCTTTCTTTCTTTTTTTCCTTCCTTCCTTCCTTCCTTCCTTCCTTAATTTAGTAGGGAATTGAATATGTTTGAAGAAGAGAAATATGAAGTGGGATGTATTAAATTCATTAAGAAAAAATTGGTTAGATGTAAGATTTGGGTCTAGAAAAGTCAAGGAGACTGAGATACAGAAAATAAGTGGAGTTTTAAAGGCATATCTTCTAAGAAAAAAATAATCTTAAATAGACTTAGGAAACCAAAACGAAACAAGATATTTTATAGGGAAATACCTTTCTTTAAATGATAGGCTTAAACTTAAAGTGGCAAACATTAGTTCAGAGTGGATTTTCCTGTTTATAATGGATTACTGTGTTTTGTTTTAAATCTGTTCAATTGTAATTTATGGACTACATTAAAGTAACAAAATACTTCCTCATACAATATCTAGTGTCTATTTCTTAATAATCTACTTCAGCCGAAAGTTTAAAAGTGTTCTTCCAGTCATTTATATATAAATAGAGGTGTTAAGTGTCCCTTGCAGTATTAGGAAATCAATATAAATATTTAATGTAAAGGAAAAAAGAGATGATTTAAGTATCTTAGGATTCAAGTTGAAGATAATTGCCCTCTCACATTTCTTTCTCGTTTTCTCTGTTTCAGAGAAATAAAAGTACTATATTTGATACCTAAAATAATAATTACAATTTTTAAATTCATGAAGCAGATTGCAAACCTGAAGTAGTAGGTTCATATTTATTCTAGTGCTCTCACTATGAAAAATGCATTAGGAGGACTCGATATTTGTGATGTAATTATGAAAAGGAATCTTTTAGGTGTTACCTTACCATATTCTTAAAGGCTAATATTTCTGTTTATTTATGTAACAGCCACTTAGAGCTAACAAGAACATTTTGATCACTAGAAGGTGCTAGATATTTGCCCCTGAAGGTACCAGGAGGTAATTAATGTAAAGCCTAGAAGGATTCCCTGATAGGAATTTTCTCTTGTAAAGATTGCATGTGGGGGGAGGAACCAGGTAAAATGTAACTCTGAAGTTGTTAGACTTGATGAGTAATGTGCACTGAAGGGTCATTTCATTACTCTGGGTCACACTTCACCTTTGCAGAGGTCAGGGATCTCTTCCCTCCTTCAATTTGTGAAGAATTACAAATATGGCCCTCTCCATCTCTATACATTTCTAATAAAATGCAGTGTATAGAGGGGGAGGGAATGTGGAAACAATGCACGCCCATGAATTATGTTAAGCATTTATTTCTCAGCTCATCTTCTACTCAACACCTTCAAACACCCTGCCTGGTAGCTAGACTTGATGATTTGCATACTTGTACCCTACAGGCCTGACTTCCTTCTGTTTTCTCCTCCTGGAGCATTCCCTTTCCATGCCCTTCCTTCCCTTTATCATTTCCAACCCAATACTCTCAAGACAAAAAAATGTGAAGTTCAGCTCAAATAGCCCCTCTTCTATGAAACCTTCTCCCTCTTCCCCCATGATGAAAGTAGCACTTTTCTTCTGAACTTCTCTGGCATTTTATCTGTAATACCCTCATTGCAGGCATCCCTAACAGATTCATAGTGATTTTTATGCGTTTCATCCACCCTATTGGAAAAGTGATTTGCAGATTTTTTTTCTTTTTAAAAAAATTGGCGCATGGGTTGTCTTGCACATATAAATACTTCATAAACATTTTTGAATACATAAATGCATGGAAATGAATAATATATAATACAATAAATATATGAAAAATAAATGTGTTAGAACCAGGATGACGGTAGTATATACCAGGGTAGTGGCAAGTGGAAATGGATGTAAGTGGAAAATTGTGAAAGCTATTCAAGAGATAGACTTGATAGGGCATGGAGAGAAGGTGAGAGAGAGGGAGAATTCAATATTATTTCCAGATTTCCTGCTTGAGGAAATGAACAGCTGATTGTACCATTTACTAAGAGAATTCTGAAAAAAATACAGTATCAGGGGAGGAAAATAATTCAAATTCTAAGTGCCTGTGAAATCCAAGTGGAAAAAAAAAAAAACAACTAGGGATTTATTATGGATCTGAAGTCCAAGAGACATTATGGATATATATTTTGGAATTGTCAGCACGTGCATGGTGATTGAAGCTGTGTAGTGACTGGGAGAGATCACTAGGGACAGTTTGTAAACAGGAAAGAGAAGGGGCCTAGAATAGGAGAAAAACAGCATTTTAGAGTCCAGGTGAAACAGGAATCTGGAGACTGAGTAGTGAGTGACTGAGGGACAGAGAGGTGACAAGCATCAGATCCTGATGAGAGGGACCAAAATGAGGACTGGACAGGGTCCAATCGGGACATTGGTTTCTTCAGTGGAAGTGGTTACTATAATAATAATATTATATTATATTATTATATTATTATTATTATTATAATACTATTATTATTCAGAGCAGAAACCAGACTGAAGTGTGTTTAACAGTCAGTGAGAGGAGAGAAAATGAAAACAGCAATTATGGAAAATTCATTCAAGAAGTTTGACTGTGAAGAGGGAAATTGGGAGGGTTTTTGTTTTTATCATTGGAGAGATTATTTTGAAATATTGATGGAAAGAAGCTAGTAGAGAAAGTCAGGTTAATGATAACAGAGAGGAGGAAGATTAATATGGTTTTTAAGGAAGGCAGAAGGGCCTGGAAAGTAAAGCTAAGAGGAAGAATACGACCCTTCTAACAAAGAGAGAAGTGCAGATACAGGTAAACTTGTAGATTTCCTGGGAAGTTGAAAGAGCTTCTGCCTGATGGCTTTTATTTGTTCTGTGATGCAAGATTCAAAGACATCTATAAATTGTGTGTGTAAGTGTGTCTTGTAGAGCTGTACTGAAGGTTACAAAGGACCAAACAATCAATATTTTATTTTTTTTATTTTATTTATTTTTTAAAGATTTTATTTATTTATTTGACAGAGAGAGACACAGCGAGAGAGGGAACACAAGCAGGGGGAGTGGGAGAGGGAGAAGCAGGCTTCCCACCGAACAGGGAGCCCGATGCGGGGCTCGATCCCAGGACCCTGGGATCATGACCTGAGCCGAAGGCAGACGCTTAACGACTGAGCCACCCAGGCGCCCCAAACACTCAATATTTTAAACTGCATAAATATACATATTTAATAGTCATTAAAACTAAAAACTAAACATAATGTTATAAATAGGCATATTAAAATTCCCTGCGTGTGTGTGTGTGTGTGTGTGTGTGTATGGACTTGACCATTTTATGGATTTAGGTTTGTAAGGCTAGTAGGTAAAGAACCTATTGCAGAATGTTTGCAATCAAGACAGTTGAGATAAAGAAATTAAAGTACAGGGCAAAAAAAATACAAGGATTTTGGTATGATCTTCACATTAATCCTATGAAATAGGTACTATTTACTATCTCCACTATATCTCTGAGGAGTCTGAGGCAGAGTTTAAGACCTTGAAAAAATTTGAGAAGTCTTGAACTACCACAGAATTAGTAATTGCTGAGATTGGGATCTATATCTCTATCTGTAAATATATACTCATTACCTTTGTGGTAAAATCTCCTACATTATTTACTATGTACAATTATCCAAGTTGTATTACTGGCCTAAGTATTATTTATGTTGTTAACCTTACAGTATTTGCTATGTACAATTGTCCAAGTTGTGTTACTAAATGGAAATAAAATTGATCTCATCTAGATTTCTGGTCAAAATGGCACTGTGGGTTCAATGTTTAAGTGCTTCTCCCAGCATCAAATTTATATCAATAACAAAATATATTTTTAATATATTAAAAAATATATTTTTTCAATGTTAAGAAATTAACATTTGAATCTTAAAGCAGATCACCCTCCCCAGTGTGAGTGGGCCTCATCAAATCCACTCAAGGCTTGAATAGAACAAAAAGACAGAGTAAGAGAGAATTACCTCTCTTTACCTGACTGTCTTTGAGCTGGGACACCAGTCTTCTCCTTCCTTCAGATTCTGACTTGGAGTGGAACTTACACTATCAGCTTTCCTACTTCTTAGGCCTTCAAACTCAGATTGAAACCATACCGTTGGGTCTCCGGGGTCTTCAGCAAACCTTGGGAGTCCTCAACTTCTATAATCACATGAGCCAATTCCTTATAATAAACCTATATACATACATATATACAGGGAGAGAACCAACGTTCTATTGGTTCTGTTTCTCTGGAGAACACTAATACAATAGTAATATTCAAAGACATGATAAATGGGCGCCTGGGTGGCTCAGTTGGTTAAGCGACTGCCTTCGGCTCGGGTCATGATCCTGGAGTCCCTGGATCGAGTTCCACATCGGACTCCCTGCTCGGCAGGGAGTCTGCTTCTCCCTCTGACCCTCCCCCCTCTCATGCTCTCTCTCTCTCATTCTCTCTCTCAAATAAATAAATAAAATCTTTAAAAAAAAAAAAAAAAAGACATGATAAATATCTCCACCAGTTCAAAACAGAAGAGAAACACACAGTGGTAGGAAAGGTTGAGGCCACAGGCTGCTGGCTTCTTGGTCTGGAAGAACTCAAGAAGCCATAAGGAAGTCAACTCCTGCAAATAAAAGGGACTAAAAGCATTACACATATAGCCAAGGACCACGTTGTGTTGTGACATTAGGGATTAGAACTGATAAAAAGAGTGACCCCTACCTACGCCTGCTTCTGTCAGTAAGGCAAAAGTCAGCTGTGCAAACCGGACGTGGACCAAGCCATTCTCTGGCTTGGAGATGAGAGATGAAATGTTGCTATATGTATAGCAAGAGCTCCATGTTAGAAAAATAAGATCTTGTTCTGGACTTAGGACCCAGGGATAAAGAGACCAGTAAAATCACTTGAGAGAGGCAATGGGCTCAGACAGACATAGACACACACAGACAAAACACACACACAGAAATCAACTACTCACAAAAGGCTGCAAATTAGTATTCCAAAAAACAATTGAACTATTATTGAGAAAACTGATTAACAAAAACTACAATCCAAGGAACAAATTCACTCACAGTAAATTGAAAATAACAGAGCAATCTAAAAATCACTTTAACCTAAGTATATTTAATATTGTCAAAGAGATAGAGGAAGAAATGACACCCATAAAAAATAAAGACTAGAAATCAAAAACAATCAGATATAAATGAAGAACAGAAACATATGAAAAATAAGCAGTCCTGTAAGAAAATTATAATTACTAAAAATAACTAAAAAATAAAAAACTCCAGACTGGATAAATTCAGAGGCAGTATTGAAGACTTCACCCAAAACATAGAAGAGAAAGAGCAAAACAGCAAATACTAAATATTGAGAGAAGTTACAGAGCCTGGTGCTTCTGCCTAGATGTAGAGATATGGAGAGTGTTGTTCCTATCCAAGAACAAGAAAAAGCCTGATAAATTGCAAAATCATAACTTCTCTTGAACCCATCAGACAGCTAAGTTCTCAGGGCACAAAGCAGCATGAGCTCAAAGGAAAGTCCGGTTTCTCCAAACAGAGACAGGACATGAACAAACTTTACCTGTGGTCGAGAGTATGAAGAGAGAAAGAGGTGGTTGCCAGGTGCACACAAGTGGGTGAGAAAAATTCAACTAAAATGTTCATAAATTGCTAATGGCAATTTGTAAGAGAATAGACTTTCTGGGAGCCATAGACACAAGCAGAATTTGCACCCACTAACAAGTCTCTTCTCTCTAGGCTTCCAACGGACACTAATAAGAAAGATCACTGGTGGGCTTGGTGACTGGACAAAGCTTCACTCAGTGGTGCAGGCCTGGAGGAAGGAAGAGGTTTTTCTACAGGAAAAGCTGGAAGCCCCACCTAGACCCCAGATCCTACAGAACAAAAGCCATCAGTCACTGAAGGGAAGGCAGCAAACTATCACCCCCAGAGCACAGCTAAGAAGACCCATTGCAGCTAGAGATGGATAGGAAAAAAAAAAAGAACCCTCTACATTCAAATGATGCCAGATAGAAGTCTGACAGCATACTGACATTTCTTCCCCTCTAATGTCATATTGTAGATCTTTTGCTCTTTTTTAAAATAAAGATTTAATAATGCATAAAGCTGAATGACTTCCTGGGCAATGTAATTTAAGTTTAGCTATCAAATAAAGGTCCATATCTTGCCAAGTGATGTTGTTCTTACTCTTTAGACAATCACCTTCTTCACAGTTTCTGTATAACCCCTTCGGCTTTTACTGTCATTATTTTAAAAAGTATCAATAATTTTAATGTCAATGACACAATGGCCATATACCTTATTATCAGTCTGCATACTTCTCCAAATTTATGTGTTCTGTGATGAATATGAAAATAAAATATTCCTCATTATTTCTAACATTTGCTAGAGTGTTTTGAGAAAAGTATATTCTTATACCATCAAAGCCTTCCTTGATCACTCTCCGAAGAAGATGTTGTACTATGCTGATAGGACAGTGGGCCACACTTTTCTTCAGACACTCCCTAAATCCAACTCTGAGTAGAACTCCAGGCACCAAGTGATTGCCTCCCCAAATCTTCCTCCTGTTGAGAAGAGGTTGAGAGTGCTTGCAGGTCTTTCCTGATGAAACTGTTATTTTAGCCTCATCGTTCGAATGGGTCATGATATACAAATTGACGGATTATTTGGAGGTTAAATGAAATAATGAGGTAAGAATTCAGGATTGAATAATACCCTACAAACACCCACAAAATATTGTATTTCAAGACCACTTTTATCCAACTTCAATGCCCTCAATAGCAACTGGCATTACACTCGAAGCTTAAGGAGCTCAAGAGCCAAATATTTTCCTGGTATTGGCCATAGGGAGAATTCACCATAAAAAAACCGAAACCCCCAAACCCTAAACCAAACCACACCTAACCAAAACAGCAGAAGAATTCAAGAATATACTTATGCTGAATCTAATAGCCATACCTTTCTGAAATGGCAGCTTCAAAGACTATCATTTTAAGTATGTCCCTTGCCATTTTTAACTTTGGTCGCTGGACAAATGCAAGACACCATAGGAAACTACTTTGTCAATCTCATTATCCATACACAACTCAGTGCCTTCTTCTTTTTGACTCTCTTTTTTTTTTAAGTTGATTTTCCTTTCAATTCATCCTGTTACTCTCTAGAATTCTAGTTCTGTGATAAAGATATTTATCTACATCTTTTTCATTCAGTGTTTCCTTAAACTTCCTTACACTAACCAAAACCAAGTCAGGGCCTAGCTTCGCCTAAAGACCCATCAGATACTGCCCTATTCATACTCATACACCTTGGTTCTGTTACCTCAGAAAGCAAAAAGCACTTTGGCAATCTCTTAACTCACCATTGCTGTCTCTAGATATACTATTTTTTCTCTTGAGTGTAAAATCTTTCTTCATTTGATGTGTAATATTTGGTACCACTCTTTTTTGCTCCTGTCACCCAGTGACCTTCTGGTTATTTCTCTCTGTTTGTTGCACACTTGATAAAACGACTCATGACTTTCCTTTCCATAACAACCCTTGCCACCATCATAGAAAACTTCAACTTTAGCATGAACCACCTCCAAGAGTCTTAAAAATACTTACCGTGATTGAAAGTTCTCGAACAATGACACTTTCTAACAATTACCAATAAGAGCATGGAATTTTAAAGCAAAAATTGCATACAAAGAAAGGCAATTACTTTTTCTCTTTAAAGATATCCAGACTACTTTAGTCAGCTTTGTAAAACGGCTCAGTAGTTGGGTTGTACCTGTGTAAGCACACCTCGTAAGGAATAAGCTTTTTAAGGTAACCATCTATATGGAAATATGTGAGGAAACGAAAGGATTAGTATAAGCTAACAGAGCATGTGGATTTTAGGAAGAGCCATAAACAATGCTCAAAAAAACCCTATCAATGTATGGATGTATATCAAAAACTATACATGATCCCATTGTGCAGGCGCACTCCCTCTTGCCAGGGGCGGGGGTAAGGGAAATAGTTTTGTCTCAGGCCCTGTGGATTCTCTTCCTCCTCATCCAGTGCTGCCATCTGCTGACCTCTTCTGCATCTCACACTTTTTATGTCCCATATTAGATCAGAACCAAGGTTAATTTTAATAGCAGAAAATTCTCAAACTCCCTGGAGAGAGCTGCCTTACATTCACACTCTTTGGGGGCTTTATCAGGGGTATCTCTATAACCTGTAGCTACTCCATTGTCTGCGCAATTCTAGGATTTAAGAAGATTTGCTCTTCTTCCAAAAGCTCTGAAAAATGCCAGCCACAGCCACTTATTGCCTGGGAATGGCCTTTCCGCTCTGCATGCTCTCTTCTCTGTGCTTTGATTCTCTCTGGGCCCCTCTGAACTGTGCTACGGTGGTAAGAGGCTAGCTTATTAAGCTTTCTGGCAGTAAGAGTGCAGTTTGGTCCATTTCTGTTCAACAAAGTGCTATTGGAGCTTCCCATTTGAGTCCTACCTCACAAAGGTTCCCTCTCTGCACAGAAAACATGGAGTCCTGATTACTTGATTGCAACACCTGATATTGCTTCCAGCCTCTGTTACCTGGGTTGTACTGCTTAGCTGTTCATGCTTTCTATAGACTTCTGTGGGGAAAAGAAAATACCACAGTCTTAGAGCCATACTTTTCTGGATGATTTAGAAGAGCAAAATCTGACTTTCTAAGTTATGTGTCTGTTTGAATCACTAACCTAGCCTATCAAAAATCACATGGTTTAGTCAACATGTGTTCTTAAAGATATTTCACCCTTCTAGTGAGTTTAAGACAGATCTTCGAATTTGTTCACAGAGAACCATTAATATAAAGTATGGCTGGGACCAGTGTATTTCAAAGTATGGTCTGGGTCCTGCTTCATCATATCATTCCTGGGTCCCACTCCAGATCCGCTGATCCCAAATGCTGTGGGGAAGGGCCTGGGAATATGCATTTCCAAGGTGCTAATTAGGTGCTCCTTAGGCATAAAGTTGAAAATCAATGTGCACATGGAGACTGCATTAGTAGCTCTAAGCTGGCGGTGCATGAGCATCAGCTGCAGAGTTTTTAAAAAATACAAATGCTTGTCCTAGACCCAGACCTACAGTGACTCAAAATCTTCACAACTAAAGCTTCCAAAAGCTTCTGACAGAGAGCTAAAGAACGTCTGCATTAGGCAGATACATATTTTATTGATTAAGAATAACAACCGTCATTATTAAATACTTGCTAAGCAAAGTGTTAACATATTAACATATCACTTAATCCTCACCATAACTCTGGGAGTTTGGTAGTATGATTAAGCATTCATTACTGTTGATGTTTTTTAACACATAGCTTAGAGATCCTGAAGAATTCACACAATGAGGGAGTTGTAGGAATGGGATTGGAATCTGTTCTGTTTGATCATAAGGGCTGGCCTGTTCTTCACCATCACACATGGTGTGCTGTCAGGTTTGTTTGTTTGTTTTTAAGATTTTATTTATGGGGCACCTGGGTGGCTCAGTCGGTTAAGCGGCTGCCTTCGGCTCAGGTCACGATCCCGGCATCCTGGGATCGAGCCCCGCGTCGGGCTCCCTGCTTGGTGGAGAGTCTGCTTCTCCCTCTCCCTCTGCCTGCCTCTCTGCCTACTTGTGCTCTCTCTCTATCTCTCTGTCAAATAAATAAATAAAAAGATTTTATTTATTTATTTGCTCTATCAGTTTTTTACAGTTACCATTTTAAATGTTAGTGCAGATTTTCTTTCCTTGGTTTGCTTTTCTCCTTTCTGGTTTCAAAATTAGCACAATCTTTTTACGTTTTGGCTCTTC
Source organism: Halichoerus grypus (assembly GCF_964656455.1). NCBI lineage: Eukaryota > Metazoa > Chordata > Mammalia > Carnivora > Phocidae > Halichoerus > Halichoerus grypus. The sequence continues at coordinate 90,760,051 of NC_135712.1, forward strand.
ATTTTTTCTTTGTAATTGTTGATGTAGAATTAATTCTCTGAGATACCTAACTTGTATGCTGCTTGTGCACAGAGCATTTTATGAGAGAGGGTGTCTTTTTTTTTTAAGATTTTATATTTATTTATTTATTTGAGATAGAGCAAGAGCAAGCGAGAAAGAGCACGAGCAAGAGGGGGAGGGGCAGAGGGAGAGGGAGAAGCCGGCTCTCCATTGAGCAGGGAGCCTGATGCGGCGCTCCATCCCGGGACCCTGGGATCATGACCCGAGCCAAAGGCAGACACTTAACCGACTGAGTCACCCAGGTGCCCCAAGAGAGGAAGTCTTAACTATGTTTCATGGCTTAGCTTATTGCCAGAGAAATAGTCTTCACCTGATATAGAAATCTCTTGATTATTACTTTTAGTCCAATACATCAGGCAAGATGCTTCATATGTGTGCTCCTTTGACAAACTTCTTTAACTCTGTCTTACCTGTTACCCTATATTATTGTAATGATATCCTTACTGTTCTACCAGACTAGGAACTTCTCAAGGAAGGAGGTGGTGTCTCTTATTTCCACATGCCAAGGATGATAGGCTGAAGGCCTTCAGAATAATGTATTGGGAAGCAAATAGTTCTGTGTACCACCTATACCACCATACTTCCACCACGTGTATGTGTACACATGACTTAATTTTTCAAAGCCCTGATTCCTTTGTTTGTAACACAGGAATAATAATGTCTATCTGTTGGGCTTGTTCAAGAGAGGTAAGATGGAAAATAAACAAATGAGAAGTAGCTATGCATAACAAATAACATAGAAATAACATTAGAAAGTGATGAGTCCAATGGAAATGAAAACTGTAGAGCATATAAGGGGTTGTCAGTTGTGACAAGAATGAGAATAACATAGGAGGGTCAGGTTAGGACTCAATAAGATAGTAATATTTGAACAAAGCTTGAAGGAGATGATGGAATTAGCACATGGATACCTGAGAGAGGAGTATTTTAAGCAGAGGGAATGGTCAGTGCAAAGACACTAAGGCAGAAGTGTGCCTGGTTATGTTTTAGGAATAGCTGGAAGCCAGTGTGATTAGAGCAGAGTAAGAGAGAAGTCAGAAGATCAGTGCTTCTCAAACTTCAATGTGCATAAGAATTGTCTGGCCTGAGGAATGAGATTTTGCATTTCTAAAATGCCCCCAGGTAATAAAGATGTTTTAGGCCCATGGCCCATGCTTTGAATAGCAAGGATTTAGATGACTCTGAAGAGTTAGAAGGTAATTTAATTACAGAAGTATAATATATCGTGGCATGGTAGTAAGGACTCAGTTGAGGTTGTAGTCATGATTTTAACACAGTGTGGTTATGTGTTTTCTTCAATCACATTCAGCTATACAGAGATAGGCATGAAGCTGGCAAAGAGTTGGATTTAACTAGGATGGTAGTTTTGCCGTTGATGAAGGGAGAGAACCCAATGAGAGTACCCAATGGAATCAAGCACGTATACAAGGAGGTAGTATAGTGACTAAACCACAGGATCTAATATGGGTAATGACATAGCCTGGGGTAGCCGCTGGGAAGTCAGACAGGCCTTGAGGCACTTCACAGTTAATAGGGCAATGGTCTTAAGCCATAGTTACTGAACATGTGATCTCATCCTTCCCTGAGTCAATGGTTCATGTGATAGGTGGTCTCAACAGTTTAATGGAGACATAGCACTTTCAAAGCAACTTGCGTTGAAGTCTCAATGATGTCAGGAAGTCTGTAGTGTTGATGCTTAGATGCTGCTAATGCACACACACACACATACACACACACACACACAGTAAATGCTATACTGTTAGGAAATGGCAATTTGAGATTTAGGAAGTATCTTATCATATTGCCTTTTTAATTTTACCTCTGCTCATCACTGTTTGAGTATCTGTTGTCCATAACCTTCAATTACTTTATATATACATAATCACAATAGCAGGCAAACTCATAGCTGACTCTTTAAAACTTATTTATCCACCATTGCAAAAACTTCCTGCTGACCCAAAAGGAAATCCCAAGTGCTGCTAAGTTATAAACCATTACACAGAACTCTTCCTTCCTTTACTTTAGATCTCAGTTTACTTGCATTTCTCCTTGCTGTCTGGTTTCAATGCTGGTATCCATACTGGTTTTGATCTTGGCCTCTAATTCTTGGAGACTGAACATTTTTCCTAATCTTCCACTCATCTTTAGTATCTAGACCTTTTCTACTGAAGATTTTCTGGGTTAGTTTGCCCCACTGGTGTTATTACATTGTTTTTAATTAGGATTCCCTGAATCAGTTACAGGCCCCTCCTCTCCTCATTCTCATTTTCCTTAACATCAGTAAGAGAGAAGATGCTATTAATTCCCATTGCTCTCTCCGTTCTTTCTTCTTTTCTCCCTTTTTATCTCATTATTTCCTTTTACATAATACATGCTACCCTTTCTCACACACAAAAATCTCATTTTATCTAGACTTTTATCTTCCTTTTTTCCTGTTGAAGAATGAATCAATTACAACATAGGGCTGTAACTTTCAAGTCTTCATTTTATCCAGGCTTGTTCATTTGTTTATTTCAAGTGTCTACAGGAAACAAGTCTCCATGATAAAAAGGAAATGGGCAGAGGTGATGCTGTGTGTGCATGTTTTCTCCAGTTGTCTTCAGATTTGGACCAAAGCCTGAGGTTTTAGGATGCCTGGTCTCCAGATAGCCAAGCTTTACTGTAATAAGCAAATTGTACATAGAGATTAACGCTAATAGCTACAACGGGAAATAACATTAACTCTGCAATTAAGACAAAAACTTTATATACACAAGGAAATGGAAGGGTTCTTTATGGAATCATAACCATTTTTACAACTGAATGGCACTGAGAGATCTTTCAGATAAATCCTGAAATGAGAGAAATTAAATATGTTCTTATCGATATATGCTATCACCTCTGTCACTTGGAGGAATTTTACTCTAAGCCATATTGGAATGATAGAGAGGAGATACTCATTAATTCACATGTGTCTATTGATAAGGCTTTAAAACGTTTACATCCCTCTGTTTTGTTTCCACAACACTCGATTCACATCTTTATTATTCTGCTTCTTATTGAAGGCATAGCTGGTCCTACAAGAAATAAGACCCAGGGAAATAAGATTTCCCTGTGGAAGTGTAGCCTACTTAAATAATATATAATTTGGGGAGACATGTCTCTTTGAAATAGTTAATTACAGTTTAATCAGTAATAGTAACTTATATAAAGAAAGTATTTTTTAAATCAGTTTCTTCCAAAGACCCTTTAAGCAATATAGAAGTTATAAGTGTCAACTTTGGGAAAAAAACTGGGTCCAAATCCTGGTTCTTTCAATTCTTGGCCATAAATTAAGCAAATTACTTAACCTCTCTACGTCTCATTTTCTCTACCTGTAAAATAAGGATACTATTTCCTGCTTCGTAAGGTTGTATTGAGGATTAAATGAGTAAATATGTAACCCAGAGTAAGCTCTATATAAGTCTCTGATATTATTCCTGATAATTAGAAAGGAGAGTGTCTTGGAAAGGGAATATGAACATTCTGACCATGGCAAAAGAATATCTTTAGTGATTTATCCATTAGTGTCCAGAATTTACTCATTATTTCCTTGTTTGAGAGGTTGATCATCATCTCCCTTGATTACATTGATATTGTCCAGTTTCTGAAACTACAAGGGTGACAAACACACTTTGGACTATAGTTAAGTTGGCCCATACCATCCAATCTTATAAGGCCACTTGCCTGCTAATTGTGTCCATGCTAAAGCTCTTCCATTTAATACACATTTCTTATTCACTTGCCTGCCTTCCACATTAGATTCTGAGTTCCCCAGGACTGGAACCAAACTTATTGGTAGTGTTATCACTAGGCAGGTGTACTCGTCTTATATTTGAGTAGAATTTGAATGCTGTGCTGAAATATAAACATCTTGCAGGCAGGGTTTATATCTTATTTATCTTTGCAGTGCTAATTTGGAGTGTAATGCTTTGTTCACAGCAGGCAGTAAGTGGATGTTGGCTGAACCTAACAAAATAAATGTTGAGGTTCTTTTATGATAAATCTAGACAATTTCCAAGATGTTAGTATCAGGGTCTCATAGTGCTCAGTTGATAAGTGTTCATTGGCACAATAGCTCACAAAAAGGAGCTAAATTAATCTTTTTCTTTTTAAATACAATGAAAACCATTATTCACAGATGTCCATTATTTCATTTTAAAAATTTTTAAAAGATAGGGGTGCCTGGGTGGCTCAGTCAGTTAAGCGTCCAACTCTCAATTTCGGCTCAGGTCAAGTTCTCTCCCTCTCCCACAGGCCCCCTCAAAATAATAATAAAATTAAATTATAATTGAAAAGATAGAAATAAAATATGTTATTATAAACTTTTTTAAAAAATAAAAAGTTTCTCACTTGTTTCTATAATAATAAAATGGCTTTTACATAGCAATGATTCCCTAAGAAAATGAAAATACGGATTAATGAAATGATACTTTACAAACTATAAGTGAATGTTGGAGCACCAACCAACCCAAAGCAAGCTCTCCTTGTTTCATGTTTTCTATGCAGAAATGTGTTTTTGTAGAAGCAGGAAGCAGAGGGAGAAGGGATAGTTCATTTTTTAAAATTGAATGCTGTTCCACACCATAGATTTTTTTTTAAAGATCTTTTTATTCAAGAGAGAGAGAGACAGAGAGCATAGGGGGAGGGGCAGAGGGAGAGAGAGAGAATCTCAGGCAGACTCCCCACTGATCAAGGAGGCTGACTTGAGGCTTAATCTCAGGAACATGAGATCATGACCTGAGCCAAAACCAAGAGTCAGAGGCCTAACCGAATGTGACACCCAGGCGCCCCCACACCATAGATTTTATTACTCTGATTACTCCCAACCTCAAAATCTTCCAGCTCAAGTTCCATTTCATAATGTAAATGCTAGGAACATCATCAAGGGCATGAAACTTATTCATCTTTCTTTATGTACCATGTGGTGAAAGACTGAAGACATCTCTGGTCAAGAACGGAGCAGACCCAAGAATCTCAGTGAACACCAATTTCAATATAAATTTCTGAGATGGACATTTGGAATGATCAAAGTGACAATTCAAGAGTCACATTCAAGAACAGATGGACTTCTTCCTCAAACTTTTACTAGGTTTTGAAAGGTATGAAGAAAGCAAGACCAAACTTCAGTCTTTGCTTGCTGCATGCCCTTCACTGGACTGTGATGTTCAAATAATTCCTAAGACTCATGTAATATAGACAGATAAGTGGGATGAATGCTACCGTTCATTCTCCTTTAGTCTATAATGGTGCTGAAGCAGTTTTCACTGGTGAATAAAAAAGCACCAAAGACAGGAAAAAACAAAATAACTTACTATGTAAAGTTACTTGACTTATATTATCATATTCAATAACTTTATTCCAGACATTTGAAACGAAGAAAGAAGAGAAGAGAAAGAATCAGAGAGAACTGGATTATTTGGAGCCAATTATAACTGAAAAGCATGTTATTCATGTTTTGCAAATTGTTGCAAGCTTGGCTTTTCTTGCAAACTTTGCCACATAGTTTTGGGGGACATGTCCCAAATAAAGATACTATTAGAATGATGGTTCCTCCAAGGCTGTCCACATCCTCATCCCAGAACCCATTACCTTACTTGGGAAAAAGACAATGCAGACATGATTAAGTTAAGGATCTTAAAATGGAAAGATTATCCTGGATTATCCAAATGGATCCAGTGTAATTACAAGGGTCCTTATACAGGAAGGAGAGAGAAGAGTCAGTTAGAGAAGCAGATGTAACAACAGAAGGGGAAGTCAAATTGATGCAGCCATGAGCCAAGGAATGCAGGCAGCCTGTTAGAAGCTAGACAAAGAAATAACAGATTCTCCCCTAGAGCTTTGAGAAAAAAACACAGCTCTTCCAACACCTTGATTTTAGCCACAAGAGGTCCATTTCAGAATTCTGACCTCCAGAAATGTAATACAATAAATTTGTGTTACTTTAAGCCATCAAATCTGTGGTAATTTGTTACAGCAGCAATAGGAAATTAATACAGATACTATAATTAAAATTCAGTCTTTGGTAAAAATGTAAAACTAAGTTTTTGGGTCCTGAGAGGCTCCAAGAAGTCCAGACAAAATGGGAATATTGAAGTGATCACATTGATATGATTGACCACACAGGGCAATCCTAAAATCAAAGTTCATAAAGGACTAAGGAAGGTGCCAAGGACACATGGTCCACTAAAAGTAGTCTAAGAGGCATGTGTGCGAAAAGAAAAGGAAACATTTCACTTCAAAAGGGAATTTTCACTTCACCCAAGTTTGTGGCTTTTGACAACAGTTATATATAAAATTTTCTGAGAAACAAGGGGGAAAATGACTATTTATCAGTTAGTATCTTTGACTTTATATCATGTAGTCTAACCCACAAACATTTTGTATCTAGCATTTGATTATTGCTCATCAATCTCCGTCTTGGTTTGTCTCAAACAATGCATTCCCACTTTATCCTAAAGTCACCCCTTCCTGACTTGACACAAGTTCAAATGAGTACATAAATAGAGCAAAATTGTACAGTTGGGATTTAGCAGGTCAAATATCTCAAGGAAAACAACACAAAAGTTCTTGAATTTTATTTCCAAAGAAATAGATATGTCCTTTGTTACTGACTTTTCAGATATAAGCATGTTGAGCTTATTTTTGCCTTTTCCTACGTAAAATACAGTGATTAAAAGTATATCTTTGAGTCAGTCAACCTTGACCAATACCTTGCTTATCTGCCCTTCAAGTTACTTATCTCTGTGCTTTAGTTCCATCATCTATAAAGTGGTGATAATATTAGTATCCAGCTCAACATGTTGAAAGTATTTAGTGGAAAAAAATAGATTTAAGACACTCAGCAGTTTAAATAAAGCTCAGTTAAAAGTAGATAATATTAGTATTTTTATTATTATTAACTATTTCATTCACATCAACAGGGCCACATCACTAACAACTATTCACTATATTCTAGAAATCAATTTACTAAACAAACATGTGTACAGTACATTTTATCATAGGAACTTAAGTTATAAACTAAGTTTTATGATACTAAGCTCTGCCAGATCTTTCTTGCCTTTAATCTAATTACTTGTCCAGGTGCAAAACAAAACAACAACAACAAAAGAATATTTAGAGTGTCTGAATGTTCTCTTTGGAAAATCGTGAGGTGTTTTTCTTTTCTTTTTTTTTTTCAAGTTCAAACATGGTTTTTTTTTCTATCCTTTCATCAGTTATTTGGTGATTTGCCAATTTGAACCTCATAAAGAATCCACTAGACAGACTTATTTCCTACCTAGTCTGCATTTTTTTATGGCCCATTTTTCATACTTTTATTCTAACACTATTTGCAGTGATAATATTTGCAGGTTGCTCTCCCCAATTAAACTGTTCCTTGATAAAAGACACCATTGTATTTATCTTGAGATACCTTGTATGTATTAGGTGCTCCAAAATGCTATGTGATTGAGTAAATGAATGAGAATCATAAAAAAGTTACTTACTGTATTCTGGGCCCTATTTGCCCCTAATTTCTCAACAGTGAATCTATGATTTAAGTTCTCTGAACTAACCAGTAATAGATTTTGCATTTTCTATTGCTCTCCCAGTAAAGGATATGTCAAGGGAACTGACCGATGGCTCAGGGCTAGACTAACATACCACTTATTGCAAGTAATATATAGAAATTAACTGAGAATCAGGATTTATGATTTTAAATTTCTTATTACCTGACTATATGTTAAGACTACAGTCAATCGATATTTTAATCATTCCCACTATAAAAAGTAAATTAATAGGTTTTTTCAAAAAAGGGTCTATCTCATCCCTCTTCTCAAATAACTTGCCCTTTCAGCCCCCACCAATTCTGATAGCCCAGATTTGACTGGATTGCTGTCCATCATTTTGAATGGTCATACTGTTGTTTAACAGGGAATAAATCATACCCTAAAGCTGATAGACTTTCAACAGACAACCCAGTGAACAAAGGATACATTTTCACAAATTACATTGTAAAACTGTTGGGCTATAGTTTCCAGTGACATTACTTATGTAAGTAAATTTATTCATATTACAAAGAAAATTAACCAAAAAATTATCAGAATTTATTGTACAATGCCTATTAAAACACTTCATCATGAAAAGGCTATGTACATTAATTTATCTTTACAGGATTTTACAAAAAGCCCTGGGGCCAAAGTTTTCAAAATAGAATTATCAGTTACCAATATGAGTCTATTTTATTTAATCACCTATCTGTAAATTGATGTTTTCAAGAATCAGCAAGCATGCAGCAAACTTGCTAAGTAGAGAGATTGGAAAGTGAAAACCTTTGCGTATCTTCATTTTGATATAGACAAGAAAGAAACTATGGTTGCTAGGGGCAAAATACATAAAACTGCACGTGGTTGAATGCATAATAGACCTTAAGAATGCCAGCTATTTAAATAACAACTTTGAAAGCATATTAAAAGGCAGAACAAATAAAAAACTCTTTCCTCCTTTGACAACTACCTAGACCACACTTTTCTTGTAAAAACAGTAGAGGATATGCCGCCAACTAAAATGAAAGCTTTGTTTCTTCTCTTTTGCATATGAGCTCTCAATTGATGTATAAAATATTTTGGGAAACAAAGCATAAGAGAGTCAAAATTACCAGGTTGATTTTGCTCTCAAAAACAGTTTTCTTCCACTTTTTGTGTAGTCTGCCAAGCCCATCATACTTTTGGCAGATGTAAGTCACCTCTTTTGAATCAGTTTCATGAAGCTGGTTAATGCTACTAGCGGCCACTGTTACCTGGAAATACACATCAGAGGTTTTTATTATTGTTATTAATAATGAGGTGAACTGACATTTAGAACGTGCATATAACAGGCCTAGTGAGTTTCTCCCTATAATCACAAGATTTTAAAGGTATTTGGAAGATGTTTAAGGAGGACCCTGATTTGTTAAAAGAGTTAAGGATTTGGAATCAAAATATCTTAATTGTTTCATGTATATTTCAGAGGAAAAGCTTTTTCTGTAAAAGGACAGATAATAATTTTTTTTTTTTTAGCTTCAAGTTCCATGTATGTCCTCTTACTCGTCCTTATTCCCCCTCTTCCTTTTCTCTTACTCTCTTGCTAAAATCCTTTAAAATTTAAAAACTCCTTAGCTTGTGGGCTAGATGTAGCCCACAGGTGTCATCTGCTGACACCTGAATTAATTCATTCAGCAGCTGTTTTTAAGTGATAAGGTCACCGCCCTCATGAAACCAGCTGAAACAGAGGAATAAAGAAGTAGTTGCACCACAGTGTGTGTGGTGCCATGATGTCATATGGTCTGCCAGACCCAACCCAGACATTGGAAGTGAAGCAATTTGTGATAAAACAATCAGTAGAGAAGGTGGAGATTAGAAGTGAACAATTTCTAGGGAGAGAGAACAACCTCTACAAAGTCCTGAAACAGAGAGACAGCGTCTGTGTAACTGAGGAATCGCATGATTGTACGTGACCTAGAATGGTGAGAACACTGGGGAGAAGGATGGGAGAGCCTTGGAGACAGAGCATGTGAGGACTTATAAGCCAAGTTGAGTTTAATCTGTCAGGCAATGGGAAGGTATTAAAGCAATTTAATAAAGAATATAAAGTGAGAAGATTTGGATTTTAAAAATACCCCTTTGGTTGCAAAGGTGGGATTAAATTGGAAAAATTCAAAACAGGAGGGAGATCACCACTTAGGAAACCGTGGCGGTGAGATATGGAAAAGTAGGTAAAGTTGAGTAACCAAATGTGGAAGGACTCAAGTTAAAATCCCATTTTTAAAGTCCCTCACTCTCTTGGCATCTATAAAATGGAACTAATGATATTTCCTACCTGTTTGTCTTAGAAGGATTTTGTGAAGCGTAATTGAAATGATGTTTATAAAATGACTTAGCAACTCGCAAGTGCTGTAGTTTTCATTAGTTATTTAAGTTAAAATGTTTACACACAATAACTTTGATAAGATTATACCTTGAATAACATTCAAGGAGGAATGGACATTTGCAAACCCTATTTTATCTCTTCTCACCTAGATCTAGAGGCTCGGAATGTGCTCCAGCAAAGCCTCCTGGTGGTTTGGGGTCTATCATAAGCTGATTCCCCATATCTAGCCCATTTGTAGCCTCCTAAGTTTATTTTAGAACTGGAAAACTGGCAAATAACTGATTATCTAAAAATATGCCCCAGAATTGCTAAGGAGCACTGCTTTTGTTTAGATTAGAAAAGAAATACCATAGCTGCTTAGTGTAAATCTCAAGGGCATCCAAAGACCTCAGAGCAAAGAATGGAACTTCTTTGTTTGGGATAAGCAAAGATTTTTTTTTTTTTTTCCAGAGAGGTAAGGGAAGAGGAGTGCGAAGAGGAAATAGGTGACAGTGAGGAGAGGGACCTAGGAAGTATCTGCTATATGGGGAGGTAGCCAGGAGAGGAACCCACAGAACTACAGAAATTTCAATCTTATAGGTGTTGATGGCATGAAAGGCAGAGACCATTCCACCCTGTCCCATTACTTAGCTTCTTCAACACATCAATAGTCATGCCATATTTGTGGATATTTTGTGAGAAGCAGATGTTGTAGATAATTGTTGTAGTTGTGGGTGGAAATAAGCAAGGGAGTTGCATTTTGTAAGAGTAGCATGTGGAAGTAGGAGATCCAGTAATAAGAGGAGATCATGAGAATGTAAATCCCTTGCATATCTGAAGAAAGCTTGAGAGAGTTTTGGATTTGCATAAGTCAGGGAGTTGAGTTGAGGTCTTGTAGCCAGTACATAAAACTCCAAGGAACAGAGTGCTTCTCAGCTGATGCTTTTGGTTGCAGATTATCATGAATTATCAGCAAGCTTTGTTTCAGGTAAACAAGTCTACAGCTAAGAACACTGGAAACCACCTATTGATGTGAAGCATTTAGAGATAACCAGCTATTAACGCAACTGAATTATGAGATTGTATATTCTTCATACTTAGTAGTAGTAGTACAACCTATTAAATATCCAGATAAACTTCAAGTTTCCTGTGAACCCATGCTCTGTTTTTGAAAATTACCTATTTTGTCTCTTTCTTGATATATAAAGTGTAAAATATTAGAAATAAACGGATTTCTTTCCATATGATCATTTGAAAACTACAAATATGAAACAACATTTATATGACTTCTGGGAAGAAGATATTAGTTTATTCACTGTATTGATGGAGCAATGAAATGAATAAAATATTAATAGCTAATGTAACCGGTGATGTTCTAAGAAGTAGTAAACTTCATAGCTCTTTCTTGCACACTATAATTACAAACTAACATGTAGATTGAGCACTGGATTAAATCCCTATGGTTTAATGACTAGGTCTATGACTAGGTAGCTCTGGGACCTTTAATAAATTAATTAATTTCTCTGACTCTCTGTTTTTTCATCTGTAAGATGGATTGTTGAATATAATGATTTTTAAATATCACAATCCTAAAATTTTGTTTCTTTTGTGAATTGCAATGGAAAGACCAGAAATATGCTGTGTTTACACCGTTTTCTTAGTGACAGTTAGAAATTTCTCTCAGCATCATAAATTCATAGTTGTATAGATGGAATTACTTATTAACCCTTACAACTCTTAAGATCATAAAATAACAGAGTTTATTCCATTAAAACTCTACTTTGGTACGATATGATCAATATATATCAAAGTGGTCTTAATTCTAGAACATTTCCCATGACATAGAATTCATTATTGTTATCTATGTGCCTATTTGCTGGCATCAGGTCCTATGACTTGTCTGAGACATTTATTTTGATGTCAGTTTAAGATGATAACTGTTAGAGACTTTACTGTAAAGATAATGAAAGGTCCCTCTCCTCCTTGCTCTGTGATTACAGATCCAAAAAAGGGGGCTGTTTTCTCTTTTTTCTCCAATTCATTATCTACCCTGTTATTTTCCTTTTATTTCTGATTTTCACACACAGACACAGACATGCACACACACACAGACACGCAGATTCTTCCCAGCAAATAGATAGAAGAAATATTGTGCACCAGTAACTAGATCAGTAAGGTCATATAAAGCTAATATGGAAAGAGCTGGCTTCTATCCATCTGTACATAACAATGCATGGTCAGTCAGAGCTAGATTCACACTGTTTAATTTTTTGTCACTTCTAATTCAGTAGTAGAAAGAAAACAGGAATAAGCATTTTGGTTTTAAGATGACAAGAATTCTTGAAACATCATATGCATTTGTCTTAAGAAAGATTTGTAAATAGCATGCTCTTACCTTTACATAGATGGTACCATTTGGAATACCAAGCAACCCTTTTTTGAGTACAGATTTGCAGCCTTTATCCCTGAAAATATTTCAATAAGTATAACTAAATAACAGGCTCGAAGCTCAATACTCTTTCAGTAACAGAAAAATGTTGAAGGTGGACTCATTGTTCAATATGAGAGAGGTGCCAAATGAGTGAAAGAACCAGTTACAGAGAAGAAACAGTAGAGTCTGGGCAAGTTGCCTAAAGGAACACTTAGGTTGAACCTTCATACTGGAATTGAAAATGTGAATTATTTTCTCGTCATTTTTTTCCCCTGGTGGATTCTAACAATAAAGGCAGTCTTTAAACTTGTGTTGTTTCTTGTTCTTTTATCAAGGCAGAAAAAGGCAACAAGAGAGCAGGCTTTTGAGTCAGAAAGCCCAGCACTTGAATCCAAGTACTACTACTCATTATATGATCCTTGTGAATATACTTAATAAGTTTAATTTCAGTTTTCTCATTGAGAAATTAGTTATGAAAATAATTCTTTTATATGGTATTATGAGAATTAAACAAGAAAATTAACTATAAATGTTATACTATGTGCCTTGTACAAATACATTTCTTAATAAAATATATCTATTATTGTTATTTGAATATATTGAGTACATATGTTGAATTTGAGCATATATATTGAGGAGCCACTAAATATAAAGCTTCCCCTCTATTTTAAATAATATGAATGAACAAACAGCCAAGATGACTATATATTCAAAATTATGTATTGGAATAAAACGTGTAAATTGGGACACTTCTGTATTTTCAGAACTATGGAGTTGTAGGACGGTTGAGTTTATCATATGTTGCAAATTCTTTGGATGCTTAGAGAATGAGGCCAGTTTATTTATGAGAATAACTGTTTTTAAATGGCTAAGACAAAAATCACATAGGTAATTTATGCTGGATATCCTCTATTTGCCCCATCACATCCTTTTTCTGATCTTCTCAGCCCCGGTCTATAACCCATTAGACCAACTTCATTGTCTATATTAACTGTTTCTCTTGTTCACTGACTTTGACTTGAGTTCAGTCAATAGGAAGCACCAGCAGGAGATTAAAAAGAAGCGGGAAAAAAGGATCATATAAAGAATTAAAAATCTGGAGGATTTAAAAATCTTGATATTAAAATATTTTATAAAGCTACTGTAATCATGACAGTGTAGAATTGGTATAGAGATAGATTAAAGACCAACTTAATAGAATGGAGTCCAGAAAATATGTGTAAAACCCACACACATATATGAATTTTGCCAATGTATGAAGTTACTTCAATTAGAAAAGAAGAGCTTTGTTTTTTGTTTGTTTTAACAAATGGTGCTTGAACAATTGGAGATTTCTATGAAAAACAAAATGGACCCCTATTTCACTCTACAAAATTATTTTTAGATGAATCTTAGACCTAATGTAAAAGCTGGAATCATAAAGATTCTACTAGAAATTATAGGAAAATAGCCTTATGAATTGGGGCAGGCAGAAATTTCTCTCTCTTTTTTTAAGTGTGAAAGGATACATTTATTGAGAATGAAAATAGAAATAAAAATAAATAATAAATTTTAAAATGCCAACAAATACTACAAGCATCACAAAATCCAGGAAACTAACATTGTATAGACCCATCATTAATTATCTTCTTGGCATATTTATACAATACTTTTTCCCAAATATTTTCTAGCTGCAAACAGTTTGATTGCTGTCTCAAAAGACAGCAATTTTTTCTATAGGGAAAACACAAAGATAATTTAAACTTTCCTCTAATATGGTTGATGAAAAACATTTCAATTTTTGACTTTTTAGAAAATTTTTTTCAGCTTCACAAATTGTTATTGGTAATGTCACATAAATTCTTAGGATTGCTTTCAAATTTGTGAAAAAAAATCTCATTCAGTTTTATTTAAGACCCATAAGACTTTAGAACATTTCAGATTTTCTTGTGCAACACCTAATCTTAAATATTCTTTGAAATGATAGCATGCATCAACTATTTTGTTGTCAAAGTTCTCATTATGTGCACATAATATAAGAATTTTGTTATCTCCACTTATATTTTATAGAAATGTATAAAATGTATAACTTGATTTAATATTTTGGTGGAAATGCATAAAACACATAATTTGTCACATGGAAGTACCAGCTGTTTGTAGTACTGGTTAAGGTTTGAGATCATAAATAAAAGAATTCTTATATATTCTTTGTTTTCCAGCTTTATTGAGGTATAATTGACAAAAACAATATATGTTTAAGATGTACAATGATTTGATATACATACACATTGTGAAATAATTACCGCAATCAAGCTAACTAACACGACCTTCACCTCACACACTTACGTTCCTTTTTGGGAGTGGGGAGAACACTTAGGATCTACCCTCTAGCATATTTCAAATATGTAATACAGTATTATTAACTGTAGTCACCATATTGTACATTCAATTCCCCAGAACCCATTCATTTTATAACTGAAATTTCTTTGACCAGTATCCAATTCCCCATACCACCTCCCAGCCCTTGGCAATTACCATTCTATTCTCTGTTTCCATGACTTTGATTTTTTTCAATTCCACGCATAAGTGAGATCATACAGTATTTGTCTTTCTGTGTTTAACTTATTTTACATAACATACTATCCTCCAAGTCCAATCCATGTGATTACAAATGGCAGAATTTCTTTCTTTTATATGGTTGAAAAATATCCAATTGTGTGTATGTATGTGTATCACATTTTCTTTATCCATTCATCCATCAATGAACACTTCAATATCTTGGCTATTGTAAATAATGCTGCAGTGAACATAAGAGTACAGATATCTCTTAGAAATAGAAATTTTGCTTCCTTTAGATATAAACCCAAATGTGCGATTGCTGTTCATATGGTAGTTCCATTTTTTTGAAGGACTTCTATAATGTTTTCCATATATTATATTTGCCATAACACTGTTTATCATAATTTCTAATTTATATTCCCACCCACAGTGTACTAGGGTTCTCTTTGTTCAACAGCCTCACCAACATTCATCATCTCTCGTCTTTTTGATAATGGACATCCTAACAGATGTGAGGTGATGTTTTTTTATTGTGATTTGATTTCCATATCCCTGATGATTAGAGATGTTGAACACTTTTTTCATATCCCTGATGATTAGAGATATTAAGTAATACCTCTTGGTTATTTGTATTTGGAAAAATGTCTATTCAAATCATTTGCCCATTTTTAAATCTTTTTTTTTTTAGTATTGAGTTACATGAGTTCCTTATACCTTTTGGACATTAGCCCCTTATCAAATATATGGTGTACATATTTTCTCCTATTCCATTGGTTGCCTTTTCACTTAGTTTGATGTAGCCCACTTTTTTCCTTTGCTTTTGTTGCCTGTGCTTTTGGTGTCATATCCAAAAAATCATTGTCATGACCAGTATCAAGAAGGTTTTCCCCAATGATTTCTTACAGGAATTTTAAGTTTCAGGTCTTACTTTTTTTTTTTTCAGGTCTTACATTTAAGTCTTCAATCTATCACAAGTTAATTTTTGTGTATGGTGTAAGATAAGGGTCCAATTTCATTCCTTTGCATGTGGATATTCAGTTTTCTCAACACCATTTTTTAAAGAGACTATCCTTTCCCTATTGTGACTCTTGGTGCCCTTGTCAAAGATTAGTTCAGTGTATATGTGCAGTTTTATTTCTGAGCTGTCTAGTCTGTTCCATTGGTCCACACGTGTGTTTTCATGCCAGTTTCATACTGCTTTGACTACTATAGCTTTGTAATATAGTTTGAAGTCAGGAAGTATGATGCCTCCAGTTTTGCTCCTCTTGCTCAAGATTGCTTTGGTTATTTGGAGTCTTTGTGTTTTTATATTTCTGTGACAAATGTCATCAGAATTTTTATATGGATTGCATTGAATCTCTAGATTGCTTTGAATAGTATGGATATTTAACAATATTAATTTTTCCAGTCCATGAACACAGGATACTTTTCCATCTATTTGTGATTAATTGCTTTCATCAGTGACTTACTAGTTTCAGTGTAAAGATCTTCCACCTCTTTGGTCAAATTTATTTCTAAAATTTTATTCTTTTTGATGCAGTTGTAAGGGAGATTGTTTTCTTAATTTTTTAGGACTGTTCGTTGTTAGTGTAGAGAAATGCAACTAACTTGTGTATATTGTTTTGTATTCTACAGCTTGACTGAGTTTGTTTTTTACTTCTAATAGTTTCTTGGTGGAATCTTTAGAGTTTTCTACACATAAGATCATTTCATCTGCAAATGGTAACAGTTCTTTCTTTCTGATTTGGATGCCCTTTATTTCTCTTTCTTGCCTAATTGCTCTGGCTAGGACTTCCAGTTCTACATTAAATAGAAGTGGTGAGAGTGGTATTGTGTATTGTTCTTGATCTCAGGGGAAAGGTTTTTAGCCTTTCACCACTAAGTATGATGTTAACAATGGCCTTGCTGTATGTGGCATTTATTATGTTGAAGTACTTTCCTTGTATCCCTAATTTATGGAGAGTTTTTATTATAAAAGGATGTTGAATTTTGTTAAATGCGTGTTGTTGTTGTTGTTGTTTTTTGCTGTTTATTGAGATAATCAATGTTTTTATCCTTCATTCTGTTAATGTGGTGCATCACATTTATTGATTTATGTTGAAACATCCTTGTACACTAGGGATAAATCCTTCTTTATCTTCACATGATCCTTGTAATGTACTGTTGAGTTTGGTTTGCTAATATTTTGTTGAGGATTTTCTTGTAGTTTCCTTATCTGGCTTTGGTATCAGGGCAATGCTGGTCTGTGCTGAGTGGGGCTGAAACCAGGATATGGGCCACTACAGGGTACATAGTCAGGACAAAGGTCAGCAAGCCCATTACCTGAAGCATGGGCAGGAATGGCTCCTCCTTGTCAGTTGGTGCTGGTGGCAAGACCAAGACCAAACAGTGCTGTAGCTGAGTCCACAGAGAGACAGGGCTATTTCCGATCTACAGCTAGGATTATGGTCTGCAAGCCTGCCGCCTAGACATGGGCCTACTCTCTTGAAATGGCTTCCTTTGGTTTGGCTTCCAGTGGAGTTTTGCAACTTTCTACCTAGAACCAAAAGCACTTTTGACTGTGATGACTGACACACTATTGCTGTGGGAGAATACAAGCTGGGGACTTGTATTCCTCCATCTTTCTGATGTCACTCTCTAGATAAAGACCAATTTATATTATAAATTGGGTAAACCAGAAAAGAAAAAAGATTGATAAATTTTAATTCATTAAAATAAAATATTTTGAGCACCAAGATGTACCATTAATGATTCTTTTACAATGTGTATACATCAAATCATCATATTGTATACTTATTAAATAGCTTACAATCTTTGTCAATTATACTTCAATGAAGCTGGAGAAAAAAGGTATCACTAATAAAATAGTCAATCTCCAGATGAGGAAAATATATTTTCAAAACACATATCAGAAAGAGAACTCATATCCAAAAATATAAAAAATTATAAGTCAATAATTAAAAAAGATAATTTATTTAAAAAATGGTCAAACAAAATGTAAACTGGTGCAGCCACTCTGGAAAATAGTATGGAGTTTCCTCAAAAAGTTAAAAATAGAACTACTCTATGATCCAGCAATTGCACTAGTAGATATTTACCCAAAGAATACAAAAACACTAATTTAAAGGTATACATGCACTTCAATGTTTATAGCAGCATTACCTACAATAGCCAAACTATGAAAACAGCCCAGGTACCCATTGATAGATGAATGGATAAAGAAGAAGTGGTATATATATATAATGGAATATTCCTTAGCCATAAAAAACAATGAAATATTGCCATTTGCAATGACATGGATGGAGCTAGAGAATATAATGTTAAGCAAATAAATCACTCAGAGAGAGACAAATACTATATGATTTCACTCGTAAGTGGAATTTAAGAAACAAAACAGACCAGCAAAGGGAAAAAAAGAGAGAGAGGCAAACCAAGAAAGGGATTCTTAACTATAGAGAGCAAACCGATGGTTACCAGAAGGGATGTGGGTATGGTGATGGGGATTAAGGAGTACACTTGTGATGAGCACAGCATAAGGGTGATGTATGAAAGTGTTAAATTACTATATTGCATACCTGAAACTAATAAACACTGTATGTTAACTAATTGGAATTAAAATAAAAACTTCTAAAAAATGGTCAAAGGACTTTAATTTTCATTTCACTAAAGAAGATACAAAATGGTCTATAAACACATATAAAGGTTTTTACACCATTAATCTTCAGGAAAATACAAATTAAAATCACAATGAAACACCATTTTACACTTTGTATAAAACTAAGACTTAAAAAGTGATCATATAAATGTTTGCAAATTTGTGGAGTAATTGAATCTCTCATTCTTCAATGGTGTGAATAAAAAATGGTGCAACTGCTTTGAGAACTGTTTGAAATTTTCTCATGAGCTTAAACATAAATCTACCCTATGATTTAGCAATTCTACTACTAAATATTTACCTCAGATAAATAAGCATATATGTTTATACAAAGAGTTATATAAGAATATTGATAGCAGCTTCAGTGATAATAGCTAGAGCTAGAAACAATACAAATACCCATTGAGAGTTAAGTGGATAACAAATTATGATATATTCACAAAATAGCACATTCCTCAGGAATAAATATGAACAAAGTACTAACAATTTCAACAACAAGAATAAATCTCAAAACTATTATACTAGTGAAAGAATCCAGACACAAAAAAGTACATACTATTTGATTTTATGTTTATGAAAGCTAAGAACAAACATAACTAATATACAGTTTTAGAATACTTCTTGATTACCTCTCAAAGGTGTGAAACTGACTAGGAATAGCATGAGGGAAATTTCTGGGGTGAAAATATCTCTCTTTCCTGGAGTTATAGTTACACAAGTTTATACAATTATCAAAAATCATCAATCTGGGCATAATGTTATACATATATCATGCTTCAAAAGTGACAACTTGTTGAAGATTTAGGTAAATTTGAGAAAAGCAACATGATGTGCATATAAAGGAGACAGAAGAGACTTGAGAGCAGGAAACTATGGACAAGTTCTAACATATGTGTTAAAGGGAAGAAAGGCACATGGAGAAAGGAAAGAAAGAGAGAATGAGATAAACCATCAATATGATTAAAAAGAATAACTGGAAAGACAATGAAATCTTGTCATGATGTACAAAAAAATAGAATTTGAAAAATAAAGTAAATGGTAAATAATGAATAGGATCTAACTAGGGGATTTAGAAATCTGAAACAAGGGTACTATGAGAAAGCTTATATAGTGTATAGAGAGGTATAATGAAGTCGCCACTTTCCTGATCAATTCTAGCTCCAAAGTTAACATTACTCTAGCTTTGAAATCTGTGCTGAGAGAAGAATCTTTCAATTCTGACAGAGAGAAAGAGAGAGAGAGGGAATAATTTTCCTTACTTTTATATTTTTCATGTTGTGAATACTCAAATACATTTTTTAGTGTTTATAATTATTTTAAGAAAAAATATTTTGCCTTTTTCCTGCTAGTCCCTCACCACAATAAGTCACTATATGGTTATTTATGCCAGAATGATATGTTAATTTACTCATTTGCATCATTTATGATACTCTTCCCAGAAAGAGGAAAACATTTTTACATTTGATTAAACACACCTTGTATGATTTAATAGCAATCTTTAAACTTATTCCTCATCTTGGTATTTTCTAGCAGTTCTGCTGCCCTTGACCTCTTATATGTAAAAAGAGCAAAAAAGATCTTCAGCAGCTGGTAAGGAGGACAGCTTTATATTATTGTCATAATGTGTGCATGGGTCAATTGCCAGGTATAAAATAACCATTTAAAATAAAAGATTTTTCGGGGCGCCTGGGTGGCTCAGTTGGTTAAGCATCTGCCTTCAGCTCAGGTCATGATCCCAGGGTCCTGGGATCAAGCCCCACGTCGGGCTCCCCGCTCAGCAGGAAGCCTGCTTCTCTCTCTCCCTCTGACTGCCACTCTGCCTACTTGTGCTCTCTATCTCTCTGTCAAATAAATAAAAAAAAAATAAAATAAAATAAATAAATAAAAGATTTTTCTGCACTAAAACTGTATTCATTGTTTTAGTTTGGTTTTTCTTTTAATTATTTAGATTTCACCTTGCCTGTCACTGTATCACTATAATGACTCAACAGAAGTCAAAGCCATTCACAACATTTACACATGTATACTCTTTGAACTACATAACTATTTCCATTAGCAATTATTTTTGCATTGCTTATGACATTTCTTGCATCACACCTTAAAATATTCCTTGATTCCTGTATTTATTTTCCCTGCTTAAAAAAATTAGTTTCTTTTATCTGACATTCTCGTCAACAAATTCAGTACTAATAATGGTCTATCTTCTAATACCTTAACCGTGCAGCTTCTTAATCTCCTCAAAATCAATGACTATCTTCCCTAAGAGTTGCTTTTGTGTGTACTTGGTCCTGACTCCCTCAGGAAGATAAAATACATTTCTTCTCTCTTTCCATTGCATCTTGTATAATACAATGATAATCATCACACTAAGTTGCAATGAATTATATGTTAGTTTCCACTGTTAAATTGCCAACAACTGGAACTATTTAATTTACAAAAATGCATATTCTTAAAACCATATAGACTTTTGTCCTTTTATCCATTTTCCCACCCCTCCTAAGTTTGTTTTTTGTACTCAGGATTACAGTTTTTTTAATCTCCTATTCTTCTTAGTCATACCCCATTTTATTACTACTACCTAACCTACATACAGTATAGCTAAAGGGAAGGAGAAAATAAGATATGGGAAGTGCCACCTCAGGAATAGGTCCCCATGTAATAATATGACTGTGATGGGTTCACTATAGTTTAGGTAGTGGTCCACAGTGTTTTACCTATATGTCCACTGAGGGATGGTTAAAGAAAATGTGATATATATTACATGAATGGACTTGGAGGGCATTATGCTAGGTGAAAAAAGCCATACAGAGAAAGACAAATATTTCATTGTATTGCTTACACATGGAATCTAAAGGGAAAAAAAGTTGATTACAATAGAAATAGGGTAGAATGGTGGTTACTAGGGGTTGGGGGTGGGGTAAATGGGAAGATATTGGTCAAAGGGTACAAATTTTCAGTTATAAGATAAATAAGTTCTGAGAATCTAATGTGCAGCACAGTGACTATAGTTAATAATACTATATTGTATATTTGAAAGTGGCTATGAGAATAAAGCTTTCATATTCTCACCATTCCACCAACAAAATGGTAATTATATGAGGTGAAGGTGTTAACTTATTGCAGTGTGATAAACATTTCACAATATATACATACATGTATGAAATCATCACATTGTATACCTTGAATTTATATAGTGTTATATGTCAATTAAATCTCAATAATTTGAAAAAAAGAATATATAGGGTAATACAAAAATATCCAGGAACCAATATGGTAAACTTTACTATGTCTGACATCCTATTTAAAAACTTCATTGTGTCCAACATTCAATAAAAAATTATCAGCCAGGCAAAATCTCAGGAAAATATAACGCATAGTAAGAAAAAGAATTAATCAACACAAAACTATATCTGGCAGAGTTATAACAATAATCAGATCAGGATATTTAAAAAGTTATTATAGCTTTATTCCCTACGTTCAAAAACCTATTGGAAATTGAACATGTTAAGTAGAGACGTGGAAGAGGTAACAGAGATTAAATTGAAGTTCTAAAAATGAAAACCACAATGCCTGAAGATAAAAATACATGGTATAGGAACAACAGCAGATTAGACATTGAAGAAGAAAAATTAAGTGAACTTGAAGACAAAGTAATTGAAACTATCCAAAACAAAACAAAAAATAAGAAAAGAGCATTTAAGAAATTAATGGAAAAAAAAAAATTAATGGAGCATTAGTGAATTGCAGAACAACTCCAAACCACTTATTAAATGTATATTGAAGTCCTTAAGGGAAGTTGGGGGGAGAGGTACAAAATAAATATCTGAAGAAATAATGACCAAGGACACCTGTGTGGCTCAGTCGGTTGAGCATCTGCCTTCGGCTCAGGTCATGATCCCAGGGTCCCATGATCCCAGGGTCCCTCGAGTCTTGCATAGGACTCCCTGCTCAGCGGGGAGCTTGCTTCTCCCTCTGCCTGCTGCTCCCCCTGCTTGTGCTCTCTCATGCTATCTGTCAAATAAATAAAACAAAATCTTAAAAAAAAAGAAATAATGACCAAACTTTTTTTCAAATTTAAATAAAAATTAAAAACTCACAGATACAGGAAACTTAACAAATGGCAACACAAACAATATGAAGAAAATTATACCAAAGTATATAAAAACCAAACTAGTGATAAAAAAAGAAATTTGTTTACATTGTCAGATATAAATAACACATTATGTATAGAGGAACATAGATAAGAAAGCAGATTTCTTGTTGGAAACAATGTTAGCTAGAAAACAAGAGAGAAATGTTTTTAAATTACTGAAAGAAATATACTTTTAATCTATAACCAATGAAAATACCTTTCAAAAATGAAGGAACAGTATAACTTTTTCAGATGTACAAAAACTGAAGGTTTCCACCACCAGCAAACTCATACTACAAGTATTAAGGGCAGTCTTCAGAAAAAAAGAAAATGAAACTAGGTGGAAATCTGAATCTACACAAAGAAAGGAGAAGCACTGAAAGTGGCAACAACATGGATAAATATATAAATACTTTGTAATTTTGTGTAAATCTCTTTAAAATAAAATTGCTTTTATTTTTTTAGGTAGGCTTAACACTCACCGTGAAGCACAATGGGGGGCTTGAACTCACAACCCTGAGATTGAGACCTGAGATGAGGTCAAGAATCAGACTCTTAACTGACTGAGCCACCCAGGTGCTCCTAAAACAAAATTATAATACAGTGAGTGGTTTATAACCTATGTAAAACTAAAATATTTGTAACAGTGTAATACAAAACAAAAATAATACAGTGAGTGGTTTATAACATATGCAAAACTAAAATACTTAGTGACAGAATAAAGGTTAGGAGGGAAGAAATGGATACACTATTGTAAGGTTTTAACACTGTATATTAAGTGGTATGACATCATTTGAGGATACACTGTGATTGGTTAAATTTATATACTGTAAATCTTAAAAGAACCACTAACATTAAAAAAATAAAGAATTATAGTTAATAATCTAACAAAGGAGATAGAATCATAAGAGCATACAATTAATCTATAATAGGACAGAAAATGAAAATGAGGGGGACAAAGAGCAGATGGCATAAATAGAAAACAAATAGCAAATGATAGATTTAAACCTAACAGCATCAATCAAAAGTGTTTAAAGAAAGTGATCTAAATATTCCAAATTAAAAAGAGAGATTTTCAGATTGAATATAAAACAACTCCCCACTAAATGTTGCCAACAAGAAACACTCTTTAAATATAAGAAAAGTAGGTTACAATTTAAAAGATGGAAAAGAGATACTCCATGCTTTAATTTAAAAAGGCCCAGACTGGTTACATTATTATCAAATTAATGTTTCAAAGCAAGAAATAGCAAGGGCAAATAAGGTCATTTCATAATGATAAAGAATTACATTCTTCAAGAGGATTTAACTATTCTGAATGCTTACACACTTAGTAACAGAGCTTCAAAACACACAAGGCAAAAACTGATAGAACTGCGAAGAAAAATAAACAAATCCACAATTATAATGATACTTCAATAACCCTCTCACAATAATTAATAGAATTAATTAATAAAATGATTATACAGAAAATCAGTAAGAATATAGATTTGAGCAATCCTATCAACCATCTTGACCTATTAGCATTTATAGAAAATCCCACATAAATACAAAAGAATACACATTCTTTTCAAATGGAAATGGAAATCTTATAAAAATATATCATATTCCGAGCAACAGAACAGGTGTCAACATATATGAAGGACTCGAGTCATATAAAGCATGTTCTCTGACCAAGATCAAACTATTTTCATAATAATACTTGGGCACTATTTGCCCTTTTTTTCACTCTCATTTTCTCATGAGTTTACAGTGGAGTTTTCCAGAATCTACATTATGTGTGATATTGCAGAAACAGATATGAAAATCCAACTGTCTTTTATTAAGCCATAGGTTAAAGATATTTTCAAAAATTTAAAATAATTCTTACCACTCTACTCCCTAACATTTTTTCAGAAATGTGGTTATACCATAAAATATATTAATTATATTGATATATGAGACTTGATTGTTGTTCTAAATTATTTAATACAAATTTCTAAAATTTCTCATTTTCTAACCTTGTAAATGTTGATAGATAAAACTCATATAAAGAAAGGTCCTCTTTGGAGATTTCAGTGGATTTTTTAAAATTTAATTTTATTATGTTATGTTAATCACCATGCATTACATCATTAGTTCTTGATGCAGTGTTCCATGATTCATTGTTTGCATATAACACCTAGTGCTCTATTCAATACATGCCCTCTTTAATACCCATCACCAGGCTAACCCATCCCCCCACACTCCTCCCCTCTAGAACCCTCAGTTTGTTTCTCAGAGTCCATGGTCTCTCATGGTTCGTCTCCTCCCTCCGATTCCCCCCCTTCATTTTACCCTTCCTACTATCTTCTTTTTTTTAACATATAATGTATTATTTGTTTCAGAGGTACAGGTCTGTGATTCAACAGTCTTACACAATTCACAGCACTCACCATAGCACATACCCTTCCCAATGTCTATCACCCAGCCACCCCATCCCTCCTGCCCCCCACCACTCCAGCAACCCTCAGTTTGTTTCCTGAGATTAAGAATTCCTCATATCAGTGAGATCATATGATACATGTCTTTCTCTGATTGACTTATTTCACTCAGCATAATACCCTCTATTTCCATCCACGTCATTGCAAATGGCAACATTTCATTCCTTTTGATGGCTGCATAATATTCCATTGTATATGTATACCACATCTTCTTTATCCATTCATCTGTTGATGGACATCTTGGCTCTTTCCATAGTTTGGCTATTGTGGGCATTGCTGCTATAAACATTGGGGTGCACGTACCCCTTCGGATCCCAACATTTGTATCTTTGGGGTAAATACCCAGTAGTGCAATTGCTGGGTCATAAGGTAGCTCTATTTTCAACTTTTTGAGGAACCTCCATACTGTTTTCCAGAGTGGTTGCACCAGCTTGCGTTCCCACCAATAGTGTAGGAGGGTTCCCCTTTCTCCACATCCCCGCCAACATCTGTCGTTTCCCGACTTGTTAATTTTAGCCATTCTGACTGGTGTGAGGTGGTATCTCATTGAGGTTTTGATTTGGATTTCCCTGATGCTGAGCAATGTTGAGCACTTTTTCATGTGTCTGTTGGCCATTTGGATGTCTTCTTGGGAAAAATGTCTGTTCATGTCTTCTGCCCATTTCTTGATTGGATTATTTGTTCTTTGGGTGTTGAGTTGGTAAGTTCTTTGCAGATTTTGGATACTAGCCCTTTATCTGATGTGTCATTTGCAAATATCTTCTCCCATTCTGTCGGTTGTCTTTTGGTTTTGTTGACTGTTTCCTTTGCTGTGCAAAAGCTTTTTATCTTGATGAAGTCCCAGTAGTTCATTTTTGCCCTTGCTTCCCATGTTTCTAGGAAGAAGTTGCTGTGGCTGAGGTCGAAAAGGTTGCTGCCTGTGTTCTCCTCTAGGATTTTGATGGACTCCTGTCTCACCTTTAGGTCTTTCAACCATTTTGAGTCTATTTGTGTGTGTGGTGTAAGGAAATGGTCCAGTTTCATTCTTCTGCATGTGGCTGTCTAATTTTCCCAACACCATTTGTTGAAGGGACTGTCTTTTTTCCACTGGACATTCTTTCGGTTTCAGTAATTTTTAAGAGAGCAAAGGAGTTCTAAGACCAAAAACTTTGATAACCACTATGTCAAAACACAGTTCAAACATGTTCAATACCAAACTCATCCTCTCCTCCTCCCATCAAATCAGTTCCTTCTTTTGGCATGTCTGTTTTGTTAATGCTCAATTCCCTAGGTCACTAATACTTGAAACCTTAGAGCAGATATAATTTTTATTTCTTACGCCCATTTTTTGGTCTCTCTGTTTTGTCTTTGTATTTTGTTAGTTTATTTGATATATCTACTTACTAGATTCTAAGTTCCCTGAGGAAAGAGTCCATATATTAATCATCATTTTTATTTCCCATAATACTGATCCCATACTCAAAAACAAAATCTATTAGTGGAATGATTCATAACTGGTTACTTGATAAAAATGATAGCAAATTGGTACTGACAATTTATTTAATATGCAAACACAATGTTACTTGCATAACCTAGAACATTTATATTATTTGCTGGAATTAATTCATTATTTAACACAAAATTATGAGTCAGTTCATGAGCCTCTGGTCATAATTAAATGCAACAATGTGATTTTAATTATCTTTGAATTAGCACCATTATAAAATACCAATATGTTAAGTAATGGTAAACTATCAATATGTTAGCATATGAAGACCTCAAGTTTAGAGCCATGCAGAGGATGCACCAGATGGGAGGAGCTGCAACACTGGCAGGTAGTGTAGATTTTGCATTAAGCTTCTTGCACCTAAATTTGTGTCCCCCATTAAAATAGCTATGAGTGATGAAACTGGGAAAATCATTAGCAAAGACCCCAGTGCCAAGCCCTGCTTCATTCAAAGTGGAGACATTGCCAACCATATGAAAATGATACTTGAGGAGGGTGAGTCAAAATGTCATCACAGGAAACTAGGGGGGAATGTTTGACACTGTGGCTGCTGACTGGCATCTTCTCTTATGAGATAATGTGTGCTGTGGTGGAAGTTCTTTGCCCAGGAGTAGAGAAGCCAACAAATGCAGATATTTCAGAAAGGAATAATATGTGAAGACAAAGGTAAGAGTACTGTGCTGGTGATGAAGAAGCAGTAGGACCTTGATGGTAAATTATCTACTGTGGGTGTAGCTGAATGACATGCAAGATTCCCTCATTAGTTTTGTCTTTAAGGAATATAATTTTATTGACATTCTGAATGATTATATCACCTTGTAACACTGCCTCCAGACCACAGAAAGTTATATTTACTGGGAAAGTTATCTGGACCGCTAACACAACGAGGGGATCACTATTCCCTAATCATCTAAACTGATAGGTGAAACACCATTCCTTGAATTACAGCACTTTTAATAATTAAATGCAAGATGAACACTGGAAAAAGCAAATAGTGAGTAATAAGGAGATTATATTATTCTCCTTATTTCTTTAAAAGTAACTACTTATTAAAAAGCAATAATAACAAAATTGTAAGGTAGAGTTTATAATATATGAAAAAGTAGAGAATTTGTGAATAACAGTACAATACATAAGATATAAGTTAATAAAATTCTACTATTGAGTGGGTATAACACTTTGGAAGTGGGAATTAGAAACTAGGAAGTGAGAAGCACCAAATGTGAATAAAGTGGAAGGGTCATGTGTTAAACAGAATTTTGACTCCAAATAGAGTTTAACAAGTTAGGGATAGGATATTGTTAATCCTACAGCAAATACTGTATCAATTTTTCTTTAAAAAGAGCTGAGAAGCCAAGAAAATAAATAAAACAATATTAGAACATATTCAATTAGCCCAAAGTACTCAGGAAAGGAGCAAGAAAAAACAAAAAATTAAGAAAAATGGAAAAGAAATAAGATGAAGATAGACTTAAATACAACAAATCTAATAATTATATAAAATGTAAACAGAGAGAGAGAAAGAACAGCAAACAGACTAAACAAGGGGTTGGGAAACTATGACTTGCTGATCAAATTTTGCCCATATAGCTTGTAAATATTAAATGAAAAGTAGCCTCTCTATTTACATATTGTCTGTAGCTGTTTTTGTGCTACAGTGCAGGGTTCAGTGGTTGTGACAGAGACCATATGACTCATGAAGCCTAAAATATTTACTATCTGGCCCTTGACAGAAAAAGTTTGCCAACCCTTGAACTAAATACTCCAATTGTACAGCAGATTTTACAAGACTAAAGTAAAAAGCCAGATCCAACCATACGCTAGCAAAATAATAATAATAATAATAATAATAATAATTAATGGCTTTTCTACTTTTGTCTCTAAACCATTTGCAAATTTAAGATTAGACTTTAAACACTGCAATTATCAACTATGCCTACAGTTAAAATTGATTGTGCTATTTTGACTACTTTTTTTTTTAATCAAGAATGTCATGTTAACTTACACCGGGCAGCAGTTTGCTTTTAGCTAGTCAATTCCAACAATGTGAATTTTGAGGGAAAATAGGTTGAAATTATGAAAATGCAAGAAGATCTTCCTTTTTTTAGTCTATTAAATTCATACAGAAGTAAAGCAGTTTAACTTTCTGGACTAGAAAACCAAATCAGGGAGGAAAACACAAGTACTACTTTTATTTAAATTTAGTAATCTTTTGGAGATCTCTTAAGTACCAGTTTTTAATATGTAGTATAGAAACATTCCAGGTGGTTGAGAAACGAACCAATCATTGATTCTATCAACACATTTATTGTCTAGTATGTCCTAGGGACCAATAAAAAGTCACTACATAAAATATCTTAGTTACTTCAAAAGAATGTGGCAGAAGTTAATTCTAGAAAAAGTAAATGGTCAATATTCTAGAGCATAGCAAAAGCTTGGGCCCAACTGTATTCATTTTTTTCTATTACAAATAGAAATGTTATTAGCAGCAACATGACAGCATTCTTAAAAACAAATAGCTATTTTAGTACTCTTAAGGGCTTAGATAAAAATGAATGATTTCAGAATTTCTCAGTCGCTGAAGTATGGATAAATTATTATCAAAACAAGCAGTTAAATCAAATGTACTCAGTTACATTACAAGTATAGATAAGACAATGTACAATTTAGAGTTCATTTTAACCATTATTCCTTCTACCCTAGAGAGATGGAAACAGTTTTCTGGTATTGAGACTAGGTCTTTGTCTCAGGCTATCCCTTCTCTTCTTGGTCCTTGTTCTTGTTAACTAAATTGCACTTTTCTTTTTACAATATTGTTTGCAGCAAACTGTGCTACCCCTCTGCAAGTAACTTAATCTTTAGATAGACAAGAATTTCTCATGTATATTGCTTCTTATTAGAATTCTTTCTTTTTCATTTTTCTTCCTTTTTCGTTTCTGTGCTATTAGACTGTTCTGCTCTTTTCTAATTCCCCTGAACCTTCTGTTCATACTACTGTTGCTTCCTTTAATGTCCCTGCTTACCTATATAGTTGTTGGCATGTCTCTATGCATAAGCCCTAAAACTTCATCTGAGTTTTTCTCTCTATGGTTGTTTTGCACTGATTATTTGAAAGATAGAATTATTTATCTGCCACTTAGAAAATCCCATCGTTCTGATTTGAAGAGAGAAGCTTCCAGGCTGTGTCATCAGAAAGGTACTTACTTGGTACAAGGGAGAAAACATACTGTTTCAGCAACATGCCCATTAGCCTTCATGATAAAGCATCTGTCACTTATCAAGGCCTCCAACTGAATCAGAGACCCTGCAAAATCGCCACCTCTATAAATCCATTTTTAATTCATACTTCTTGGGTAAATAAACATGTGATGTCAAAAGAAGATTCTTGAGAAACACTGAATGATTTCTAAAGAAAGATCCTTTGCCTTCTAATTCTAACTCATCATGAATAGATGAGTGTAGTCCAAAAAGTTCTGAGCATTTTTTTGAGTATAAGCTGGGCTAGCATTTCCTGGAATTGATCTTGATTGGAGGCATCTGGTTTATAATCTTAACATTACAAAGAGGCTCTGAGACTCCAACTTGAGCTGGCAAATGAGTTTCAGTGAGTCGTGTCTGGAAAAGCCTCTCCTTTTAGGACAACAAATTCTACAGGTTCTTTTAAAATTGAGTTGTCTTGTGAAAACTGGCACAGACATACTTCAGGGTTCCTTAAATTTCAAAATCCTAACAACATGAGAGGTGATCTGAAAACAATTTTTGTCTACAGACTAAGAAAATTGATGAGAGTCACCATAAAATTCAGAAGTTTTCTAAAATAATTAATGGATCTTGGGTTATCATGGTATTTGGTCTTATTAAAAAACATTCTCATTAATCACGCTCCTGAAATTGACAAGTAGTGTTTATGCCATGAAAAGTCTCTTCTGCTCATTGCACATATTTTCTTATTGTTCAAATGAGTCATCTTCATAGGCCTGATGTGCTTCAAATATTTGTAGGACATTTCTATTTGATCCATTAGTTTTTTTTCAGTGTTTTTTTTTTCAGAAGTGTACTATATGAAACTGATAGAAATGAAGTTGCTAAAGTCAAAAAAAAAGGAGAATCTTGGACCCCACTCACACTCATTCTCCCTTCATTTCCTGACCAACCCTGGAGGCACTTTAGCAGAACCCCCAACATCCTGCAAAGCTCGGATAGAAAATCAGATTGCTAATCCAAAGCAACAAGTCTCTTTGCACAGAGTCTTGTGCACAACCACAATTCTCAGCCTTTTGTAAAGTTACTGTGGTAGCCACATAATTTCATAACATTAACATTTAAGGTTTAGTAAAAATGCAGGAACTTTTACATTTTTAGGAAGTATTTGTACTTGTTCTACATGCTTTCCCAGTATTTTTCATATTTAAATTTTTATAATTTTTGTATCTCACAAATTGTATGTATTAATGTAGAAAGATCAGAGATTAGAGTACAGAAAAGGCAGAGAGAAAAATAACATCTAATATTTGCAGAACCTTTTTTGTAGACCTGCCTAGCTCTAAGTGTTTTTACATGTACTAATTCATTTAAATCTCTCAACAATTCTAGGAGGTTATTATTATCATCCCTAATTTATAGATGTGAGAACCAAAAAAGAGAGATGGTGAAAAACTTGCCCAGTGCTACAGAACTAAAAGAAAGACTGGCATGACTCTTTGTGTACATAGCCTCATGCCATATTATTCTTTTCACTTGAAAACATATGTGCATGTTAATACATATGCTGCTTAATGGTGATTCCACATGCATTCATAGAAGCCTTGTATAAATTAGAGTCACTTAAAGAGGAATCAACATGCATACTCATTCCCTCTCTCTTAATCTCTATGTGAACTTGATAAGCTGGACTACTTTGAAATTAGAAACTTTCACTCTGCTAAAGACAATGCCAAGAGAATAGAAGACAATTCACAGACTGGAAGAAAATACTTGCAAAAGGTATATATGATAAAGGATTTTTTTCCAAAATATATGAAGAACTCTTGAAACTCAACAATAAGAAATTGAACAACTCAATTAAAAAAAAAAAATTGACCAAAGAGCCTAACAGACACTTCACCAAGAAGATATACAGGTGGCAAATAAGCCTATGAAAAGATGCTCCACATCATATGCCATCAGGGAAATACAAATTAAAATAAGATATCACTACACACTTATTAAAATGGCCTATATCTGGATCACTAACACCAAACATGTCATTATATATTTTTCCATATTTATGAAATGTACAACACCAATTATGAATCCTAATGTACACTATTGACTTTGGGTGATAATGATTTGTTAATGTAGGTTATATTAGCTATATATTATAACCAAATAACAAGTGTACCAAGTGGGGGAATGTTGATAATGGAGGAGATTATGCATGTGTGGGGGCAAGGAGTATATGAGAAATCTCCCAATTTCACTCAATTTTGCTGTGAACCTAAAATGGCTCTAAAAAAAATAAAATGTAATTTTGAAAATGTAACAAGATTTCTGCTTCCAATCATAGTGAAGTAGCAGGGTCTGTACTGAACTTCCTACTGGAAACAACTAGAAAACTGGACAAAATACATCAAACACCTGTTTTCAGATATTGGAAAATATAGTGTAAAACTGTGATCCCTGAGAAAAAGGGAAATGATAGAAATGAGCCTGATGAGCACTGTAGTTCTTCTGGAGGCACAATCAGGAATATAGTAGAATGAGGACAATCACAAGCAAGGAAGGGTGATCTCATTGGGTGAAGGAAAAAACAGTTTAGGGAACGTAGGGTAACTAGAAGTTGAAAGGCAAAATTCCAGATGAAAAAAAATTCAAAAAAAAAAAAAAGAGCTTTAGGAATCTGCATAGTAGTCCCTTTGAGTCTATTGCTATAGCTAAACCATGAATACAGCAAAACTCCATGAGGCCAGGCAAAAAATGACCTGTTAACTGCAGAATTTCCAGAACTCACATAGGGAAGGGAAACATTCAACTTGACCCAACTGAAGTGGATTGTCTCTGATAATCCCCAGGGCAGTCAGTAGAGACTCCAGAAAGCCATACCTGAGTAGTAGAACTAAATTATTCCTAAACCTTAGTCAATATCTACCTGGTCAAATCTTAAAAGGATTAAACTGATCCATAATAATTAAACTGTCTTCCAGAAAAAGTACAACAACCTTTAAGGAAAGATCATAAAATCCAAGCACTCAACAACATAAAATACAATATCCAGCAGCTAATCAAAAATAATTAGAAAGGCCAACAAGCAAGAAATTGTGACATGTAGGGGTGCCTGGGTGGCTCAGTCAGTTAAGGGTCTAGCTCTTGATTTTGGCTCAGGTCATGATCTCGGGGTTGTGAAATCCAGCCCTGTGTCAGACTCCACACTAGGCGTGCAACCTCTAAATATTCTCTCTCTCTCTCTCCCTCTTCCTTTCTCTCCCCTCTCTCTTTCCCTCTCTTAAAGGAAAATTGTAACACCTAAGCAAAACAATCAGTACCATAAATTCTCAGAAACTAAGATTAGAAAGTAATTTCGTCAACCTGAAAATGGACATCTATCAAATTCTACAACTAACATCTACTTCAGGTTGAAAAACTAAATACTTTCCTCAAGCTCAGGAATAAGAAAAGGATATTGGCTTTCACCATTTTATTTAACAAAGAATAAAAAGGCATGTATTTTGGAAGAGAAGAGCTTAATTCATCTTTATTTATAGATGACAGGATCACTTATATAGCAAATCCTAAAGAATCTTTTTGAAAAAAAACTCCAAATTATAAATGAGTTTAAGAAAGTTGCAGGATAAAACGTCAATATACAAATACCAATTGTCCTATATTCTGCTGCAAAAAAATTGGAACTTGAAATTTAAAGCATGTCATTTTTAATATCATATTATACAAACCTATGATATATTTAGGGTTACATTTATCAAGATATGTGCAAGAGATTCCTGAGAGAAATTAAAGACCTAAAAAAAATGGTAAGATAATGGTAAGTGGATTTCATGAATTGGAAGTCTCAATAATGTTAATATGTCAATTCTCCCCAAATTTATCTATATATTCAAAGCAATACCAACCAAATCCCACTATTATTTTGAAAAAATTAACAAGTTATTCCTAATATTTAAAAAATACAAATTACCTAGAATACTCCAAAAAATTTTGAAAAAGAAAAGCAAAAAAAAAAAAAATTCAAAACTGGTCAAAGAATTTTCATAGACATCTCTCCAAAGAAGATATACAAATGGTAAGCACACGCAATGCTGCCTGATATCACTGATCACTAGGGAAATGTAAACAAAAATGACAATGAGATACCACCTCACACATTAGGATGGCTACTATCAAGACAACAGAAAATAATAGGTATTGGCGAAGATGTGGAGAAACTGGAATCTTGTTCACTGTGGGTGACAACGTAAAAATGATACAGCCACTGTGGAAAATGATATGGAGTTTCCTCAAAAATATAAAATTACCATATGGAAAAGATGCTCAACATCACTCATCATCAGGGAAATGCAAATAAAAACTACAATGAGATGTCACCTCACACCTATCAGCATGGCTGAAATCTAAAAACACAAACACTGACAAGTGTTAGCAAGGATGTGGAGAAAAAGGCACCCTCAAGCACTGTTGGTGGGAAGGCAAACTGGTGCAGCTACCATGGAAAAGAGTATAGAGGTTCTTCAAAAAGTTAAAAATAGAACTAACCTATGATTCAGTTATCACACTACTGGGTATTTACCCCCAAAATATAAAAACACTAATTCAAAAGGATACATGCACCCTTATGTTTATAGCAGCATTATTTACAATAGCCAAATTATGAAAGCAGCACAAGTGTCCATAGATAGATGAATGAATAAAGAAGATGTGGTATATATCTACAATGGAATATTATTCAACTACAAAAAATGGATGAAATCTTGCCATTTGCAATAACATGGATGGAGCTAGAGAGTATTATGTTAAGCAAAATAAGTCAGTCAGAGAAAAACAAATACCACATGATTTCACTCATATGTGGAATTTAAGAAACAAAACAAATGAGCAAAAGAAAAAGAGAGAGAAAGAAATCAACAAACAGACTCCTAACTATAAAGAACAAACTGATGATTACCAGAGGGGATGTGGGTGGGGGAGATGGGTGAAATAGGTGATGGGGATTAAGGAGTGCACTTGTTGTGATGGGCACTGGGTGAAATATGGAATTGTTGCACCACTACATTGTACACCTGAAATTAATATAACACTGTAAGTTAACTACATTGGAATTAAAATTAGAAAATAAAATAAAATTACCATATGATCCAGCAATTCCATTTCTGGATATATACTCAAAATAATAGAAAGCAGGGTCTTGAAGAGCTATTTGTACACCCACGTTCATAGTAGCATTATTCACAATAGCTAAAATGTGGAAGCAACCTAAGTGTCTATGGATGAATGAATAAGCAGAATGTGGCATATATGTATATATATATATATACATATATATATATATA
Organism: Halichoerus grypus; assembly: GCF_964656455.1. Lineage (NCBI taxonomy): Eukaryota > Metazoa > Chordata > Mammalia > Carnivora > Phocidae > Halichoerus > Halichoerus grypus. The sequence continues at coordinate 90,795,240 of NC_135712.1, forward strand.
TGTATATGTATATATATATAATGGAATCTTATTTAATCTTATAGACAAAGGAAATTCTGCAGTACGCTACCACATGGATAGACCTTAAGAACATTAGGCTAAGTGAAATAAACCAGTCACAAAAAGACAAGTATAGTAAGATTTCATTTATATGAGGTACTTAGAGTAGTCAAAATCATAGAGACAGAAAGTAGAATGATGGTTGGAAGGGACTGAGAGAAGGAGAAATGGAGTTGTTGTTTGATGAATATAGAGTTTCAGTTTTGCAAGATGAAAAGAGTTCTGGAGATGGACGGTGGTGACAGTTTCATAATGATATGAATGTAGTTAATGCCACTGAACTGTACATTTAGACATGCTTAACGTAGTAGGTTTTATGTTATGTGTATTTTATCACAATTAAACAATTAATACAATTCACCATATCAACAGTCTAAAGAAGAAAACTATATCATGATCTCAATAAATGTAGAAAAGCCAGTAAACAAAATTCAACATAAATTTCTGATAAAAACCTTCAGTACAGTAGGAATAGAAAGGGCTTCCTAGATTTGGTTAAAGAGCATCTACAAAAATCCTACAATTAATATTATTTGAAATGATGAAAAATTGTATGCTTTCTCCCTAAGACTCTGAAAAAGGCAAGGATGTTGGCCCTCACCATTTGTATTCAACTTTATACTGGAGGGCACAGGCAGTGAAACTCCCTTGGATAACAATCAAAAGAATACTGCGTTACTATAAATTAATAGAGGAAAATAATTATTATTAAAAATGTTTGCTTAATCTCAAAGAAAGGAAGAACTGAGAGAAGCTTATCTCTGAATGGGAGTGGAGACAGTGGTTAGCAACATGCAGAAGAAACTGAATAAATGTTCAGTTGTTTTTTTCTTTTTATTCATTTGTTTTAAAACTAGGAGACACAATAGCTTGTTTTCATTCTGATGGTAAAATTCCAGTATTTAAAAATTAGTTAATGCAATGAGAAGAGGGAACCAAAACAAAATTCTTAGAGCAGGTGGAAGGAGACGCAATCCAGTGCACTCAGAAGGGTATTTGTTGGTGAGAAAGGCTCTTCTTCAGGATCTACTTACTCATTAGCACAGTAAGAACAGTTTTAGGAGATCACGAATGGTTTTTGGTGCTCACAAAAAAAGTTGTCCTTAATCTTAAAATCTTGTAACAGTAATGTCATGGTACCCAGGCAGAGATTGAGCAACTTAGAAAACTAAAAACTATACAATAGACATTTCTGAGAATAGATTAGTGAGCATAATAGAGAAATATAGAATGCTGAGTAGGGTTGGGCATTCATTTAAGATCAGAGATCATGCATATACAGAGCAATACCTTTTTGCTGGGCTGTGTGATTTATTTCCACCCCCCAAAATAGGTGGCTCAGTTCATGCAGTCAATTGTGCTAGTCAGTTGCCATTCAAGGAAAGAGGAGAAAGGACAAAAAGAAATCTCTTGCTCTCCCCCTTGGCCTTGGTATCTCCTTCTCACTCATATATACATATATCTCCCTAAGTGAAAGGGATTTTTACTTTAAACTTCAGGATAATTTGAAATTTTTGTAATGAACGTTTCTTAAAAAAGTAAAATGGAGAAAAATGTGGTTCCATATTTGGTTCTTGAGAAGGTAGGGCAAAATTCTAGATACTCACCTTGCAACCTTGGACAAGATGCTTCACCTCTCTGAGCCTTTACTTTCCTCATCTGCAAAGAGAAAAAATAATAATCTAGTTTATAATGGTTTTGATGAAGATTTATTGAAATGATATATAAGAAACAATTTAGAACAGTTATGGTATATAATATTTACTTTATTAATTGAAAGACAAATTCATCAATGAAAGTTATTAGCAAAAATTAAACCAAAATCAAATTTTCTTATATTGTCAAAATTTTTTAGTATGATCCCAAAAGTGACCAGGAAGATATATATAATAAGTCTTCAAAAAAATTATATCCTTGGGAAATCATTCATTCATTTTTTCATGTGATTATTCATGTATGTATTATATAAATATTTATCTAACATATACTCTATGCCCTGCACTTCCTCAGTGCCAGGATACAGTGGTGAACCAGGCTTCTGAAGCCCTTCAAGGCATCTGACCTTTTTTTGACTTGACACTGAGTTTAGCTCCACATGACTCTTAAAGTTTCACATGCAGAGAATAAGTAATCAACCCAACTTCAGTTCTCAACTTGGCCCTTCCTTTAGGGAACTATCTTGGTTATTTTGATGACAGATAACTGCTAATTCACATTGACTTTTCTGCATGACTTATTTTCCTCTCTAATATAATCTGCCATTTGCCTGATAGTTCTTTAAAATTAACTTTTCTGACAAAGGAAATTATCCAACTTTTTTAAGTCTTGGTTTTCTCATTTGTAAAAAGGGGACCCTAGGGGACTTTTTTATTGTCTTGTTTCTCAGAATCCAATGAGGTACTATAGTTGACCCTTGAACAACATGGGTTTGAACTGTGTGTGTGGGTCCACTTACACATGGCTATTTTTTGATCAAAACATTACAGTACTATAAATGTATTTTCCCTTCCTTCTGATTTTCTTAATAACATTTTCTTTTATCTTACTTTATTGTAAAATTATAGTATATAATACATCTAACATACAAAGTATGTTCTAATTAACTTTATGTTATCAGTAAGGCTTTCAATCAACAGAGTATTTTTTCAGTATCCCATTTTATCTCGAATAATGGCTATTTAGCTAAGACTCCTTTTTTTATTATTTTCTTAGAGTTTTCTTGAGGATTTATAAGTTTAGCACAATTTGCATTCAAATAATATTATAATATTTCATATATAAGGGGCTTACAATTATATTACCATCTCTCTCTCCTGCCCTTTGTGCTATTGTTTTCACACATTTCAGCTTTATGTATAATTTGAGAATCAAAATAAATTACTTGTGTTTTTGCTTTAGTCAATTAACTTTTATACAAATATTAAAATTATTTGTTATTCCTTTGTGTACATCCCAGTTTTCTTCTTGTATTGCAAAAATTTTCCTTTGACATTTCTCATAGTGTGAGTATGTTGGCAAAAATTTCTCCTGATACTGTGTTTTTCTGAACAAAAAAATTTAACTTTGGTTTTGGGCTATGTTTTCTTTGGATATAAAATTCTAGGTGTCCACTCCCCCCTGCCACCTACTTCAGCACTTTTAACAATGTTGTTTCTTTGTTTTCTGGCTTGCACAGTTTTTGAAGAAAAGTCTGCAGTTGTTCTTATTTCTGATTCTGTACATTTGATATGCCTCTTTTCACCTGGCTGCTCTCAGTTATTTTCTTTATTGTTAATAGTTTTCAATTTGATTATCTGTTCTGGCATGGAATTTGTGTATGTGTGTTCATTGAGTATCTTGGAAATGTGGTTTATAGTTTTCACCTTCTTTTCAGACCTAATTTCTTCAAATACTTTTCCTTCCTCACACCTTTCTTTCTTATAGGATTTTAATTAAATGTATGTTGCACCACTCAGTGTTTCCTCCACACATCACTGAGGTTCTGGTAAATTCTTTTGCAGTCCTTATTTTCTTCTACTTCATTTTGAATTGATCCTATTGTTATGTCTTCAAGTTCACTGATATCTTTTTCTGCAACATCTAATTTGCTCCTAATTACTTGCAATGAAATTGTCATCTTTACTATGTTGAACCTTCTAATTTATTTCCCTATTTAGGTCTTTGATTACCTTAATCAATATTATGTAATTTTCAGCATACACATCTTTCTAGATATTTGTTACCTATATACCTAAGTATATCATTTTGGGGGAGCTGTTGTAAATAGTATTTTTAAAACTGGTTTCCTTTTGTTCATTGCTAGGAAATATTATGATTGTTTTTTTTCATGTTGACCTTGTATCTTGTGACATTGGAAACTCATTTATTATTTCTAAGAATTGTGTTTTGTCTTGTTTTCCCATCCTTGGGATTCTATAAATAGATAAGCCTGTATTTGTGAATAGGGAGACTTACTTCTTTTCCAACCCATATGCCATTTATTTATTTTTCTTTTCTTATTGCACTGGCTGAGACTTCTTGTACAATGCTAAATAGAAATAATGAGAGTATATAACCTTATCTTATTCTTTAAGGGAAGAAGCATTAAAAGATCTTAAGGGAAGAGCAGTCAGTGTTTCACCATTAAGTATTTTGTTAGCTTTAGCTTTTTTGGACATGCTTTTATGAAATTTATAAAGTGTATTTCCATTCCTCGTTTTCTAAAAGTTCAATCATGAAGAGGTGTTGGATTTTGTTAAATGATTTTTCTCCATCAATTGATATAATCATGTAATTTCTTAATATAGTACCTTATCTTGATTGATTTTCAACATTGAAGGCCATCTTTACATTCACGAGATAAAACCCATTGAGCCTGATGTGATTCTTTTTTTTTTTTTTTGAGCCTGATGTGATTCTTGGAGAATTTGTGTTTTATTTCAACCAGTGACCCAGAATACCATAGTATAGCATTTCTTCATGTTAATTTCTTAGCACAACATTTCCTGTGCCAGAATATGTACAAGTATTATATAAAGAGTATAATGTTGAAACCCAAACCTGCATAAGAGTTGACCTTCAGTTACCATTTCTCAAAATAAATGTTTTTATTTTTTATTTGGTTTCACTTAGACCCTAAGCCAAGATAGAGAAATTTCCTTATCTTCCTACTTTGTTGGCAAGTTAGATTTTGCTAGTCCAAGTTTTACTAAGGACAAAACTTACTGAAACTTTCACTTTAAATAAAGTACTCAGTTCTAGTTCTCACATTACCTGGATGAGACTTGTCTCCTCTTTATTCATGGTTAACAAAACCCAAATCTCCTATCTAGAGGTTACAAAATTCCCCCAGGAGTTTTACAGCTGTAGGATCAATTTATTCCTCTGGATTTCAGCTATTTTGGGTTTTTAAAAATATTTGGTTTGTTTTGTTTATTCTTTAATTTCTTGAATTATTAGATTTTTGATGGTTTTATTTTATTTGTTTTTGAGTTGGGAATTTTCAGGATATTTAATGGCTACACATAGTCAAAAATAGGAGTCTACATTACTTTCATATTCATAAAAAAACCAATAAAGTTGATTTGTTTATTATTCATGTTCAGGGTTTCATGCATTGGTGTGTCATTACTATCTTGCTTAGTTTTCTTTATTTGTTTTTGTTTATTATTTTTGAAAATAGTCAATGGAAACTTGCAGATATGTATGGCAAAAACAAATTCTTGTAGCAATACAAGGATAGAATGACCATTTGAGGTCACGGCTAACCAGCACAGAGACAATACAAGGTCAAATTAAATGTGGATGGCTCTTGTTTTAAAGAACCAGTTATCAAAGCCAATGAAATAAAAAAAAAAATGGAAAACAACAAAAAAAGTCTTAACCCAAATATTAATATGGTGAAAAATTTACGAGAAACCACAAGAGATTCCTGAAACCTCATGATGCTCCCTTTTGGTCTAGAAATGTCCACTGGGACTTGGCAATTTTTATGAATCTGACCTTTCTGTACCTCTTCATTTCTCTGAGACATACGCTTGTTTTCTATCTCATGTCATTTCCTCAGGGTTCTGCTGTGTGTTAATGAGTTTTAATAAGATGGAAAAATCCATGCTATTGTGTTTGGGTAGCAAATGATTTACCCAGGAAATATTATGCCTTAACCTAATTAAAATGGTTTTCTCCACAAAGCCTTCGAGGGACAATGTTAAGTGTAAGATTTTCAGACATTGTGTCAGCTTCTTGGGGATCCATTTTTTATTGTGAGGGAATTTGCCATCCTTCAAGTTTTACTATCACTGAATGGAAGATCAAGTTATGCTTCCACTCTGTAGCCTAAGCATCCAGTTGACTTATAACATTTTTAAGAAAGTGAAGAAAAGTTTATCATACACAATGTAATTTATATATTTTTTAATTTGGGTCATATGGACTACAAGAATGTGAGGACAAAATAGCTAAAAATAAAACACTTCAGTGGAGAAGCTTTTATTAAAACTTCATTTAATATTTATATTTTATTAAATGCCTTACATATTAAGACAAGTTCTTTAATTTAGGAAATATCTTTTTATTTCTTTTGCATTTTTAAATTATTGATTAAAATATTTTGAATAAGTGATACATTTGCATGGTTCAAAATTAAAAATGAGAATTACTATATCTTATAATCAGATATTCTAACCAAGGACAAAATAGATTTTACCCAATAATTTTTTTTAAAGATTTTATTTATTTGACAGAGAGGTAGAGAGAGAGCACAAGTAGTCAGAGAGGAAGGCAGAGGGAGAGGGAGAGGCAGGCTCCCTGCTGAGCGGGGAGCCCGAAACGGGGCTCGATCCCAGGACCCTGGGATCATGACCTGAGCCGAAGGCAGCTGCTTAACCAACTGAGCCACCAAGGTGCCCCGATTTTACCCAATAATTTAGAAGGTACATTAGGGAGAATTGAAACTTCTTACATGTAGAAATACCCAGAGTAACAAATACAAAATTAATAAAATCTCTGCCTTAAATTTTTAACATTGAACAATGTCAGACTGAGTGGCTAAAATTTTGTACATAAGCACACACATACCCAACTGATACCCGCATAAGAATGCCCTAGGAAACAATAAAAAATTATTACTGAAATCTGAACTGTTCACAGACAAAAAAGTCTCCAACAGATAGATATACTTGGGCTATTCCAGAAGAGAATTCTTCTGTCTTCCTCCTTTGGCTAAAGATTTTCCCCAGTTATTCATTGTGGAGGAATTAGACATTTCTATCTATATATCATTAACCAGTATATACACATGTATATATGTATGCATATTTATGTCTATATGTATGTATGTTTGTTAAAAATGTACATATGTATGTTTACGTATACACACACACACACACACATATGTATTTAAAGTTGGGGGAAAAATGACCTATTTGTTACAGAAAGATATTTGGACTTTTGGCTCTGAGACCTGACTATTACAAGCCCAAAATAAGCTTTCCAGTTAAACAGACCCTTTTCCAGAAGGTGCTCTATTAAGACAAATTTCTTACTGTATGACCCACATATTACAAATCATAAGCTGTTACATAATTTGCAGCATGAGGTCAATGCTTATAAAATGCAGTAAAACACAAAGCATCTATCAATAGCTTATATTTCCATATAAAGAAAGCTACAGAGAAGATCATAGAATCATAAAACTTTAGAGCTAGAAGGAACTTAATAACAACAGCTAAAATCAAATGGAGCACTCTCTGTTATATGCAAACAATGAATCATGGAACACTACATCAAAAATTAATGATGTACTGTATGGTGACTAACATAACATAATAAAAAAATGAAAAAACAATAAAATCAAATAACACTAACTATGTGACAGACACTGTTCTGTATACTTAAAATATATTGATTTATTTGACCCTGATGACAATACTAGGAGATGGGTACTATTATTATTCTTATTAAGTGGAGATGGAAATTGAGACACAGAAAGTTTAAGTGAATTACCCAAGATCACATAGCTTAACAGTTTATGAGTTGAGATTTGAAACTGGCTCCAGAATCTGTGTTCTTAACCACTGCAAGTCCAGAGATCATTCCCGAGTAAATGAAGGTAGACAGTATTATAGTGGGGGTAAAAATATTGGATTGGAATCCCATGCAAAATTTATGACCAGTGGAAGGAATTTGTCATCTATATTTTTAGTTTTTTGATTATTGCAATGTGACTAGACTTAAGAAAAATGAATTTGGCTGTCCTTCTTGACTAGTCTAAGCAATTATACCCTTTTCCTTTATCTCAAAAAAAACAACCTACAAAAGCTTATTAACTCAATATGGATAATAGGGCTCATTTTTTAATGGAAATATAAAGGTTTGAGCTTGCCACTCTTAATACTCAATGAATGTTTAAAACTTAAGACTATTTTCACTTAATACAAAATGATTTTATTAGAAATAATTGAAGTAATTACTCCCAGATTGATCTATGCTTCCCACTGCTTGAGATTTCCAACTTTTTCTTTTGAGCTTTCAATGTTTCAAATGCAAAGTGCTTTGAGACTTTTGTAAAAAGATGCTTTTAAAAATACATACTGTCAAAGTGTTACCAGTTTCTGTAAAATTCAGTTACATCAGACAGTGTACATATTAAAATGTTGAATGACTCATCTTAGATTCCCTATGTTGCTTGTATGACCTACACTACAGTCATAAATGGTTTTAGAGAAAAAGAGATTGTCACTACTTTTAGTAAGATGGCTTTGGGTGAATAAGTGAATTAAATTCTGTTTTTTTTTTATTTAAAATCTCAAAAAAAAAATGGTCTCAACCACTGCTGCACAGATGTTACCTAGAATTCTTGAAACATAAAACAAGAATAGGAAATTAGGGGCCTCTGGGTGGCTCAGTCAGTTAAGCATCAGCCTTTTGGCTCAGGTCATGATCCCAGGGTTTCTTATATTTGTCTATATGTATGAATCACAGGAGCTATATGTGGCAGTCTCCTACTTGCCCTAAATACCCAGTAATTGAAGGCAATCTGCTACAAAACTACTTGGGAGAGGTGCTGTACCACAGGAAGCAGCTGGCTGCTGGGTGCTTCTGGCCCCTGCACAATGTAGGAGCAAGCCCACGAAGAAGTTCACAGTGCTACAGGAGCAACGTTCTGGAGAAGACCACACATGCTTCAGTAGCCCAGAACCAGCAAGGGAAACCATTTTCCTCCTGTGATTTCTCTCCAGTACTATTTACTGACAAAGTTTCAGTGACAGCTGGCAAAACAAAAATACTTAAAGGGTCCATATACATTTCACAGAGCAGACAACAGGAATGAATTTGGAGTGGAGAGCTAATAAATTGGAAACTTTCATATCCATCACTATATATTAGATATGTGAAAGCAAATAGTCTACCTTTAATTTTAATTCACTGGGCTATGACAAAACACAGCTACAAACAGAAAACTACACACCACCAGGAAATATGGACTTTGAACTGGATATAATAGCTTGATGAGCTTTTGGGTCATTTTTCTTGTTACTGTTGTTCTACATGTGGGAAAAACAATGTACATAGATATTCAAGTGCAAAAGGGATGGACCGTCGTAGTGATTGCCAACTGTCCCCCATATCCATCCTCCCTTTCTTCCAGAACACAATGATTCTTAGCTGGGCACACAACTACCCAGAATAGAGTTTATTTTCCAACCTCTGTAGAAATCATGCATTGCTAATAGCAGCTCATTTGTCAGACTCAGTTCTGACAATTGAGCTGAAGAAAGAAGTATGTAACAGCTTTCAAGAATCCCCTTTAAGGAATAGTGCACATGATCCCTTTTCCCTCTTCTTTTTGGTTCCATCCACCACCATTCTTCTTGGGTTGTAGGTCTCTTCGTCTTGGACTAGAGAGCAAGGCTCTGCACAGTGGAGTATGAAGGTAGGTGCCTTAGTCTCTGACATTTGTGGCATACCATGCTGGCCCCAGAGTATTTATCTTTTTGTGTGCATGAGAAAAGTTACATTTCTACATTGCCCAAGCCACTGTTATTTGGAACTTAAACATAATATATTCTGTCTTTGCATAATACCATCACTCCTAATTATCTACAGATAAACTACCATGCTAGAACTCTGATTTCTCCCCATTTTTCATAATGCCCCTTTGATCAATTAGATCATAAATAATAACCTTTATGGCAGGAAGTAGTTAATAAATTGAAAGGCAAATCAGAATCTATATCTATATCTATCTATCTACCTATGTGAAGCATATTACAAGTCTAAATAAAGGATTTGGGGACATGGGGCTATTGTGGATTATCCAGGCCAGACATATTCTATTTGTTATCACTGATAGTAGAAAGTTGGCTATAAAGTATATTTCTATATGAAAAGCCAAATATTTCTTAGATGATATATATTTTTATAAAATTTATGTGATTGTGTTTGATTCATTTCCTTGTGCCAGATATGGAGAAGTTAGAATAGATGTGAGACTGAATTAGTTTTTCTGATTCCCCTTTCCTGTCTCATTAACATGAGAACATTGCCATCTCAAAATAACACAAACACACAAACAGCTACAACAGAGAGATAGGTAAAAATTTCTCTGTCTAATCCTTCCTAAATTAATATAAATAGATAAAAAGAGAGAAATGATTGTCTCTGAGTTTAACCATGTACTTTGCTTTGGTTGGTGGGACAGTGGCAAATGTGATACAAGCAGATTTGAACAATGCTTGCACGTTTGGGCTTGTCCCCTCTTAGTGTACTTGGAACCTTGACATGTGAACAAGTTCAAGCTAGCCTGCTGGAGAATAAGAGACATGTCAGCAGCCACCCCCACACTCTCAGACTAACTTCTAACCAACTGCAAGCACATGGGTGAGATCAGCCAAATGAGATCAGTCAAGTTCAGCTCAGATTAGAACTTTCCAGCAGAATTCTGATTAAATAAATGAATGTTGTGAAACCATTAAGTTTTGAGTAGTTTATTATACTGATAGGTAATGATATAATTTTCTAAAGTCTTCTTTGGTTCTGAAATATGATTCTTCAATTTCATGTTATAAAATTGCAAAGGAGAGTCATTGAAGACAGAGAATCTGTCCAAGTATTTTTATTTGGACAAACCTCTGAGCCTCAGTTTCCTACCCTCATATACATAGGTTAGCTTTCCTCCTGGTTGGCCAGGGACAGTCTTAGTTTCCCCTTGTTGTCTTAATGTAATTCTTAATAGCATGTTCTCTCTCAAAAATATTTCAGTTGAGTCAATAAATTACATGGTGATCTTAAAATTTACTTCCGACATTTGGAGTAAGGAAAAATGAGATTAAAAATAATGGTGATTATTAAAATTGGTTTTTCATAAGCAATCCATAGCTTTATTGGGCACAATATATGCAAAGCTCTACTGCAGGAGTTATGAAGATATAAAAATCAACAAAACATGGTCCATGACCTCAAATGTTTACAACTTACCATTGTTATGGATGGAATTGTGTACCACAAAATTTATATGTTGAAGCCAATGAAACAGTATTTAGAGATAGGTCTTTGGGAAATAATTGGGTTTAGATGCTTTCATGAGGTGGACCCCTAATGATGGGATTAGTATTTTTATAAGAAGAGATACGCGATAACTTGCTTTCTCTCTCCCTGCCATCTGAAGGCACAGTAAGAAGCTGGCCATTTACAAGCCAGGAATAAGGCTCTGACCAGAAACCAATCATGCTCACCCCTTGATGTTTATTCAAAGCCTCCAGAATTGTGAGAAAATGAATTTCTGTTGTTTAAGACACTCAGTCTATGGTATTTTGTTATGGTAGCCTGAGCTAAGATGACCTTATAATTCCTCTAAAATACGTAGATTTCAGAAAGTCAAACATCCAATAGGTATGAAATATCTTGTTTAGTGAACCTGTACATTTAAACTTATTTATGTATTGCGTAAATATAGTAGTTAAGAGGGAAGATTTTGAAGCCAAATTTCTTGTAGTCAACTTTACATGAACATTGTGACCTTCACAAGACACTTAGCCCTCTGTACCTCAGGTTTTTCATCTTGAGAATGGGATTATAGTAATAATACTTGATTCAACATATTTTTAGATAACTAATTTTGTGTATATAATCATATTTTATATATAGAAAACAATATTTAGCAATTAGTGCTATGTAAGAATGTGATATTATTACAGGCAAAATAGTAAAAGTGCCTTACGTTTTTTCTGTAATGACAACAACAACAAAATTCATGAATAAAAATGAGAATTATATATTTATATGCGGTATTACTTAAATATGAACTACCTTTGAACTACAGTAGAGTCAAACCTTGGAGCTTACACTCATTAAGTGAAATATCAGGTCCTGACACTATTTAAAAATCTCTCACTCTTCTGAGTCACTATAGTTGATTTTGTCTAAATTTAATGCAATTATATTTGTACCTGTGTTGCCAAAACAAAGCAGTATTTTATTCAAATGGTAAATGCTGTCATTAGTTGTTATTAAGTGATTAGAATAATATACATTAAGGTTAAAATGCTGCTAATGTTATGATTGTATTTAGTCTTTTGTTTTACAAACGAATTTAAATGATTTTGAGTTGACAAAAGTACTTATTTAGAATTGGAACCATTCTTATTGGTTAAATGAGTAAATCCCTAGTTTAAGAGAAAATGTGTCAGTATAGCACATAATTGGGTATTTCAGACATGCCTTCTAAGTGTATTATACTCAGGGATATAGATACGTAGTATACTCAGGGATATAGATGCTCTTTATTATATGTGACTTTAAGGAAAGGTATTACATGTTTGTGGCATATCATAGAAAACTCCTCTTGCATTTAACTATTATTTCTAATTTTTAACTTTGTCTCTGTAATGCATGTTCTTTAACAAGTCTTTTCTCAGATGTGGCCTTCCCACTAATGACTAATATGTTCTTTTCTTTTGCCAACTGCTATTGATTCCAGTGGGTCAGAGCAAATACGATTTGAACTGTGCTTTATGTTTAATGGCTCTGGTATTTCTGAGCCAATATAGGCATTGTTTCAGATAACTCTGCTGAAATTACCTGACAAATCCTGGAAGGATCACAACTACCAAAAATGATTCCTTTCACTTGATTATTCCACTGACTTTAAGAATATTAATTTTATTTTGGCTGTACACGTAAAGACCAAATCAGCATACATAAATATGATATAATTATTCTTAGTTTGGGATGTACAAAATTAACAACACAAACAAAAGAGAAAGTGTATAGGATTTGAATAAAAGCTCTTTAATTATAAAGAAAGAGCAAAAAGAAACAAATAAAAAAATGACATACTTTCATCCAGGTATGATGCAGAATGAGAGAGAACTAGTACTAAAACTTCAAAAGTTACATTGTCCCCCCATAAGAGTGACTGTTTTTAGGGCTGTCTTTATATGAGTCTTAAAGTAAAGCACAGAAACTAAAAAAAAAATGAAGTTTCCTCAAAATTTGCACTTGATAGAAATGTCAAAGAAGCTATAATTTTAGTCCAAACTAGGCATATATACCTAGCTAAAGGTACTCTTTCAAATGCATACCCTTTTTATTTGTATTTTGGTGACCTTATTTTAGCTTTTCTTTGAAATTTTCTAACCCACAGAGGATAAAAATTGAAAAAACTACAAATGCAAAGTGAATTATTTTTTCTGTGCCTCCTACCTTAAATTTGGGCACAATAACTTGTATATGAAAGTAGGAAAGATTATTTGATAGTCACAAATTGCTTGTTGAATAGCAATTTCTGGCAAATTTTTGCTTGAGCACCTAACAAGTAGAGGATAAGAGCTGTGCCTTAGGAATTGTGAGTAATATGAAGGTTGAAGGTTTTAGTAAACAGTAAGCACCGTGCATGTCAGCAATAAATACGGTCACCAAAATTCTAATAGTATTTTAGGCTATTCTAAGAGAACCAGCAAAATAATAATTCCTTTCTACTTTGTTCTAGACAATTATAATCAGGTACAGATGTCACACTTAACATAATATACGCCAATAGCAGTGACCAGAGGAGAGAGATAGAGATGGTAAAAAAAAAAAAAAAAAAAAAAAATCAAAACAATATGCAGTTGAAAGACCTATAGTTTCCAGAAAGACTTGGAGAAGGAAAGACTCAACAGAAGCAATGTAGGGGTCAGATGGGGATCATGCAAACACTTGAAGAGATGTGGCCACCCCATTTTGTCAGAGAGAGATTTTGTTTAATAATAAGAACTTTCTAATAGATCAGACTCTCCAAAGAAAGAATAGACCACCTCAAAAGTACTCTGTTCCCATTCACTGAAGTATTGATTCAGGCCACACAGATATTTAACCGAAATGCTGTAGACTCGGTAATACAAGAGTGAATGAGCTATATAATGTTTAATGTTCCTTCCAATCCTAACAGGCCTTGATTCCAGGATGCTCAAATATACAATTAGCTAAGAGAAAGTAAAAACTATTTGTTTTTATAATGAGGAGTGTGAGTACCCATGAAAAAGAATCCATTTAACATATAACTCCAAAAATTTCAGTATCATAAATTTTGTAGGCAAATTTTTTCCAGAATGAAAGAGGTCTAAAAGGTAGGTATAAATTTACCTGACTAAAAACATCCTTGTTTTCCTATTTGAGGTTTATTTACAAAGGAACTCAAAGATTTAAAGTTGAAATAAGAAAAAGTAAGAGCAAACAAAATTTAATGTGGGCATGAGGTAGTATTTCCGAGAAATATAAAGATTTTGTTTTCAGTGTGCAGGTCATGTACAAGAAAAAGAAATATATGGATTTTTTTTTTTGTAAGGGAAAGCAGAACACTCATAGAAGAATGCTATGTTCTCAGTCTTTTAAAACATCCTATATCTATATGTGCCTAGGATCTCATGAACTGCTTCTGTTCTCATAGTTCCCCTACTCAAACTGCCTAGCCTCAGCATATTTTCAAACATACCTTCTTCAGTATGTAGCTATTGTTAGCCCTGGTCTCCTGAACTAAGGATGGATTTAATCTCCGAGCTGCAACCTCTCAGACTACACTGTCTCTAACTTTCACTCACTATTCTTTTATGGCAACACATTTTAGATTCCAAAGAGATGGGAATTGTGACCCTTCTTATCTATATAGTCCAGAAGGAGAATACAATTGCTGCAATGCAATTTTAAAATATTCCAAAAAGATATAATTCAATAAAAATTTATTTCCAGTCTTACTTCTCATAGATGTCCATATTACACTGAAGAAAATCAATTTTGAATAATTTTGGTAGCTTTGTGAAAGCTTCTTAGAAATTGTCCAAAAATAGTTCAAACTCACTGGACCCTAAGGGCCATCCTCATAGTGTTCATAAGATGCATACAAAAATCCCATTCCCTTGGATAAGAGTAGAAGACATGCCTTAGAACATTTACTGAATATTAAGTTTTTTCTGTTAAGAATTCATCTTTTTTCACATTTAATAATCGTCAAACACCATTTCACTCAAGTGCTCAAATATGCCACTGGATCTATAAATAGACTCAATTTTTGTTTTGTTGGATCAACACATGTGAATGGAAACCAGAAAAGCATTAATATCAATAGGGGCAGCTTAAGTAATTAACATTTCATCATATTCAGAAATGGCCCAGAAATATGGAATCATTGAATCTTGTCCTTTCTGAGACTGAAGAGCTTACCATGTATAATCTGAGATCCAAGGTAAGAGTCATTTCTACAGCATTTCTGACCAAGGGTGGTCCCAGCTAAGGTTGAATGACTTTCTCCAATGCCATGAATACATTTATTTGCCTACCTTAGGAAGTATATTCTGAAGTAAGCTCATGCTGACATACTCATAGGGTGCAACTCTACTCACAACTATAAAGTTTGATGGAGACAACAGTAAGCTTCTTTTATAGATGAGGGATACTGTGAGTAATAGCTGTCAACATTTCCAGGTTGAAATCATCTCTTTTATTCTTTCTGATGCATAACCCCACAGTTTCCATCAAACACTTGACAAAGAACTTGTGTATTTAAAAAGAAAACTTTTTTTGAGGAAAAATTTTCCATGATTATGTCAGGAACGACTTACAGATATAGGTGTTTAGGAATATTTCTTCAATAGTATTGTTGGAATTAGGAATATTTCTTCAACAATATAAACCATTGGCAAATCAGATGTGTCAGAAAATGCTTACATAAAATAACAAAGACTGCTAAAACCATGGCTGAAACAAATGGAATTTAAGAGAATATAGTCAAAGAAAGAATTAGTGAACACATAGTTCTTTATTATATTCTTATATTCATTAGATGCCCAGAAAGGAATGTCCTTGAAATACATTAGTTTAACTCCCTAAAGAAATACCCTCAGTTAATTACTTCTATGTGATATGCTTTTCATTTTAAGCAAGATGTAAGGATTTACCATTTGAAGTGTTTTTATTTATCTTCTACAGGTAACATGGATAATTGTCTAGTAAAGTGCCAGCTACATAGTAATGCTTGATAACAGTAAATAAAATGAAGAAGGATTGAACTGCCATCATAGTGTTGGCTAATAATTCATTCCAGGTGAACAAAACAACTAAATCCTCCAAATTTTTATAGGAATTTCATTCAGTCAGGCATTCACATCTTCTGCATATACAATTAATCATTTATATTTAAATTCATAGTTCTCTCTGTTTCTATTTTAAATTTTATACCATTTGTTTTGGCAAAGTATTCCAGCCTCCTGGAATAATTTTAAATCATAATCCTGAATTACTGAATTTACTATACTTCCTAGTGTATAAGAGGTTCCCATCCTTTCATTCAGACATTGCTGACAATAGTGACTTGTGCAGGGCCAAGGACAAAATGCTATGATACTCAATGGATACCTTTTCAAGGGCAAAGATTTGTTCTTTAGGGAGAATGACAGCACAGTGATTTAATTCTATTCATGCTTAGAGCAAATGTGGCCATTCAGCATAATTTCTTAATTATGATAAAAATGAAAATGTAAAGGAAATTATTTCAGACCAAAGTAAAGGCATATAGAATGAAGATATTGTGTAATCTACTTTATGTCCATGAGAGATTTGGATCTTTTAAATTAATCACATTTAATTCTTTGAGCATCTCACCTACATCATTTAAAGTCATAATTAGCACTAAATAGCAAGAGAGGATCACTAACTTAGAGGTCATGGAATGAAGCCAGAGTATTGACATTGGAGTCTACTAATATTATTTGCTTCATCAAACTCCACAAATTTGATGGGTGCAAAGGATGGACATTCAGGCAGTAGCTGTATGATGAAATGAAGTGGAGTCAATGTGCAGTAGAAACATTTAAAACACACAGGCAGATTGGTACAAGTGAAATGGTACGTTTTGAGCAAAATGGTGAAACTACAAGGGCAGAGAAAGAATGGCAATCTGCAAAGGTGTCTGCAAAAGACTAGTGACTCCAGTTATAAACCAATATGCAGCCTCAATGTTAAGGAAGAAAGCACAGCCTTTTGAGTCATGGTCACAGACAGCAACTGTCTGTGCTTTTATCTTCAAAGAAGGGGAAGAGATCTTGAAAACACAAGATTAACATTTCTACTTGTAATATTTGAAAATATGTAATTATGACCATTATTAAAAACACAAAGAACAAAACAAAAGAGCATTTTTTTGTGTCTATGTCTGGTGGTGTCTAGAATACCTCGTCCTTATATATCATCAATATGGGGTAGATTGTGTAACATTTCAAATTATTTTTCATATTGAATATGTTTTAATTATGAAAGGTAGTGGGAAACTATCAGAAAGCAACCACTCTTAATTAACATGGCGGAATCAACCCACAATGAGGTTCACATTTAACTCCCTCTGTGTGCAAGAGGGGCTGGTATTAAGTCAGGCAGCATGAAAAGGAGTCACCAGGTGGCATAGCGCTGTGAGAGGCACTTGGCAGAGTGGACGATCTGAGCTTTGGAATCAGAAAAGACTTAGACTGGGATGCCTGGGTGGCTCAGTCGGTTAAGCCTCTGACTCTTGATTTCAGCTCAGGTCATGATTTCTCAACACGGGATCAAGCTGTAGGCTGTGTCAAGCTGTAGGCTGGGCATGGAGGCTGCTTAAGATTTTCTCTCTCCCTCTCCAAATGCCACTCCCCTCCAAGGAAAGAAAAGAAAAAGAAAAAGAAAAGAAAAAACTTAGACTGGATCCTTCAACTGCCCCTCACTTTGGGCAGTCACTTAACCTGTCTGAAATTCAGTTTTCCTATGCATACAGTGAAGATAATAATACCTGAGATTCCTGTGAAAAGTACTGAGAAAATATAATGTACACTAAGAGTAATGGTAACCCCAATCATCATTTCCCTAGACATATTATACCTGTTGAATTTGTTTGGACAAGAAACATCACCAAAATAAAGATATAAGAATCATTTATGTGGGGGCACACAAAGTAGATCAGATAATTTCTTCATTCGATAAGACTTTGTTTTAGTCTGAAAAACTTGACCTCAAAGAATTTCATCTGAAATAATTGGGGGTTTGCCTATAATTTCAGACTGAATCAGAAATGTAGTAAATAGAGCCCATGTAGATAGCACACCTTAGAGGCTGGTTAAAAATCAAGGTACAAGAACTCTGGAAAGTGTCTCGGCAGTATCTATTGCAGTAAAGCTAAAGATATAATCTATGACCCAGCAATTTCACTCCTAGGTCTATAGTGAACAAATGCATATACATGTTCATCAAAAGATATATGCTGTAGAATATTCATAACAGCACTATTCAGAACAGCTGCAAACCGGAAACTACACAAAAGATCATCAACAGTTGAATAGTTAAATTGTGATATATTTGCACAAAGGAAAACCATTTAACAATAAGAATGAATGGGATACAATTAGAAGTAATAATATGGGTGACTCTCACAAACGTAATGTTAAGCAAAAGAAGATGAACACAAAAGAATACACACCATGTGACTCTACAGTATAAAAACAAAAGAAACTAAAATGTGTTGTTAGAAATCAGGATAGTGGTTATCCTTGGGAGGTAATGGTGGGAACGAGGTGCATAGTGACTAGATGGAAGTAAAAGGAGGTTTATATGGGGCTGGTAATTTCCTATTGTTTGATATGTGTACAGTTGTACAGATTTATGAAGTTTGAGAAAATTCACCAAGCTCTATACTTATATTCATTCATCCACTTACCCATACCTTCATTTAGCAAAGAAATTAAGGTGGGCTAATAATCAGTGCTTGATTTTAGCATATTCTTTGATCCTTTATCCCCTAGTTTTCAGAAGACATAAACATACCAGCAAGAGAGTTCCCAGAAAGCTTTTGACCAGAAAAAGTTTTAGTATGTGTTGCTCAATTCCTGAATAAATACCAGAAAACACATTGTTTAGAGACATTATTAAAATTTAAATGTTAATGTTTTAAGCATAACCTTATGCTAGGGGAAAAATGCTCTATTTGCTATTTGTTTCCAATACGCAAATACAAAATTTACATAACTGTACCCTAATATTTTGCTTATAAAAAGTTGAATTAGTATAAGAAAAGTCTTTTATATCTCCATTGCATATTTGTATTCAATAATACCATTTGCCCTTTCAACTCATTTCTGGACATAATAAATATATTGCCACCTACTGGTGACTCCATCTGTAAATGTGTGTCCTGTGAAATCTTTGAGAAAATAAATATTGTAAACATTACTTTACATTGTGCAGTGTTTAAGTGTAAACATTATTTTTACAACTCATATACATTGACATGTAAAATCACATTAATATTTTAATATTAGTCCTGTGAATTTTTTCTTTGAATGAAATGTTACTTTATGTATTTTAATTCTACTTTATATATTTGAAATATTACTTTATATAAATGGCTTATATTTATTGAGATGATTTAGGCATCATTTGGAAAGTACAATCTTCTGTTATCTATGTCTGCTGAGCTAAAAATGATAGCGGTTTTAAAAGGTTTAGTGGAACTTGAGTGTATGCAGTCATTTGTTGATGAGATGAAACCTTGGCCTTGTTCAAACATTTTCTTTCTACTTTTTGGAAAATGTGTATTTTTATTTATAATAAAATAAAGCTAAAGTTAAATATCTATTTTTATTGAATCAAGTGTACTCAGTTTTCTTTGTGAAAGACAACCCCCCTAACGCTCCCTAAAATTATTTGTTTTTATGACTTCCTTCAGTTGGTATTTAGACTTCAACTTGCAAAAGAAAACACTAATTTCAATAATGGATTACTTTCCTTGAGTAATGAACATGTCATGTGTACTTTTAGTTCTATGAATTTCCTCTAAAGCCAGGACTCCAAAGAGATGTTATTCTGGCCTAAAAACAGCATGCATAAACTGAGCATCATATTTAGGGTTCCCTGAACCTTCTCTTCGATTGTCTGCTACTCTCCTGTGCCTTGTGGAGAACACATCTTTGCTGTGACAAAGCCTCCCTTCCAAAGAAAAATCCTGGACATAATCTCTCAAAGGGAGGAAACTTCCTTTTTTTTTTTACTTCTCCAGATTATTTCACGGTACCACACATTTTTATGGGTCATTGATTTTTGGTGTCCCCTGACTGCCTTGTCTTTACCCATTTCCTACTCTGGAATATACCCTTCAAGGTAGTGATATATTGATCCACTTCCCTCTTTCTCCTCTCTATGCATGTCCCTGTGAGCTGCTGGTGACAAGGGGAGGGTATAAAGATGATGAAGAGGCAGTTTCTACCCTCAAAAAGCTTACCATTTAATGGCCAGGACTGCTTTTTTTGAGATTAAGAGAATTAATAGCAAAAGGCTAGAAAAACTGATTGAATGAATATATTTTTCCTGTAACTGACAAGAGTTAATTAATGCTGTGAGAGCTAACAATTTCTTCCAAAAACAAGGCTCAAATGTGTGGTTGTTCTATTTTCCAAATTTCACCTTTGTTCACAACTCGTTACTGAAGAATAAAGCCGCTATAGCCTCTCTATAATGGGTGTTTGGATTGCAATCTTTAAATCTAATAGCCATCTCACATGATAAAGAAATCAGAAGAGTCAGAGAGCAGATGAAGACTATATTTGAAGGGGGCAGAGGCTCTTCAAGTGCTTCTGAAATCACCCCTGTAAGCACCTCATGTCAGCCAGACAGTCTATAGCTAGAAATAATATTAACAATGTACAATGCTGTTCCTGAATATTAGATCTAGATTCGCATTAATGCAAAATACATATGTAGAAATGCTATTATTTCAACTGCAAATTAATTTATAAGAGTGGTTCAGAATGTTAAATACCTTTACAGAAGAAAAGTATTTTTTTCTACCCTGTGCAGGAGTATTTTATATCTGTAGTCAAGTTGTTGTTGCCGAGATACCTTGGCTTCCTGGTGATTTATAAAAAGCAGGAAAAATCTGTGAGCATTATTGGTATTGTGTGCATGCTGTCTCCAGTTATGTGCCCCTACTGTTCGGGTCAATGTTCCCAAGATTCAGCCATGGTAGGCTAATGTTTCTCTAGCCACAATTATGTAAGGGTAATAATTACAATAAATGAAATGCTATGTAAGAATGGATAACTTTACTAAGTTATAAACATGAACATCCACCAAATACGTAGGGAAATACCTTGTATAAAGTTATGGAAAATATGTATTATAATGAAAACATAAGTATTCACTTAGGCAACATTTATTTATCATCTATTATTTGTCCTATTTTAGGTTTTTAGTAAAAGTAGGAAATGGTTCCCCTCCTTAAAGGACTGAGTCCCAAAAGCATGACAGACATACACAAATAAACACTGTGGTAAGGGTGGAGTAGCATATTCTGCCTACTGGATCATTATTTCTCAGGCTCCTTTGTTCGCTCCTCATCCTCTGATTTCTTAGAATGGGTGTTCCTTGGCATTCTTTCCTCCGCTTCTGGCTATGCATTACCCCAGAGCAATTTCTTCCCTACGATTGGCTTCAATTAGCCCCCGTTGCTGGTAAGTCCTAGATATTTCTTTTCAGTCTAGATAGTTCCTCAATTCTTTTCACAGCACCTACTCAACACCTCTATTCAGATATCCCATGCTCATCTCAAAAGCAACCTATCTAGAACAAAGTGCATCACCTTTCCTTCTCTATCTATAAGAAAAGAAAAGCCAACAAGAAGAGAAGAGAAGAGAAGAGAAGAGAAGAGAAGAGAAGAGAAGAGAAGAGAAGAGAAAGAAGAGGAGAAGAGAAGAGAAGAGAAGAGGGGAGGGGAGGGGAAGGAAAGGGAAGGGAAGAGGAGGGTAGGGGAAAGGAGGGAGGGAAGGGGAGGGAGGAGGAGGAGGAGGGGAAGGGGAAGGAGGTGGGGAGGAGAGGGGAAAGGAGAGGGAAGAGGGGAGGGGAAGGGGAAAAAAAGACATCATTATGATGCTCTGTGGCCTGGCCAGAAACCTAGGCACTACTCAGATTCTCTTCTTTGTCTTTTTCTCACTGTCTAGTCTGTGCGCCCCCTTTGCATGTCCCTATGATACACCTCGAAGTCTTGCATCTGAATATGCTCCTTTCCCATTGCCTCAGCGCAGGGTTTCATTCATCCACTTACCCATACCTTCATTTAGCAAATATCTCTGAAGCAGCATCTCCATTTCAGGCCTTCATCTTCTTGTTGCAATAATCTCCTGTTTTGTGCCCCTAAAATCATTTTGGTAAAAATATTTTATCATTTCACCCCGAGTAATGATTCCCAAATGCAAATCTGATCCTATAATTTCTCCACTGAAATATCTCCCTTGGCTTTTCATGGCCCTGAGACTTGGTTTTCACATATTGAGGGTGAGAGAAAGAGGTGTCAGGAACTTGTTAAAATAATAATCGTCTTTCAGCATCTCATCTTATTGTAGAATTGATGTAAAGCAGACAGAAAATGTCAAACCTGCTTCCCTTTCTCCACACCATATCAGAGCCCCATCTCTGAATGGCTTTGAATGGCCAGATAACAGCAATAATTGATTCCTCCTTTGTTCCTTTCCTTCCCCCAACTAACTGAGAAAAAACTAAAGAACATGTTTTCTCATATATGGTATATATAAATAAGGGGTGTTTTTTAATGTTTGCTGAGGGACAATGAGGAGTCTGGTGATAGCCTATGTTAGATATCAAACTTCTTACCACAAAAAGCAAAGGTAGCTAAATTAGCAGAATATCCCCACCATCCTACCTTCACGAGATTCTCTCTACCACCCAAATGGCATCCCTCCCCTTCTTATTGATGTGAGCGGTTGAAATGGTATGAAAAGTAGAAAATGGAAATGCCATGGAATACTGTAATATGATAATGGTATCCTTCCAACATGTTTGTGAAAGCCTCTCTCTCTGTCAGATTTAGCCCTCTGACAACATGGCATAAGGAATATAATCTGGCCAAGAACACCTTCTAAGAGACTTCAAGCCAAATGCTTAATTGCCCCAAGAGATTAGAGGCCATGGAAGTATGGATTCTAGAGCATGTTAACACAAAACCTTTCTTAAAATAGGAGTTCAATATGCCAGACAGATAAATTTGGAGTCACTCCTGTTGAAGCTGGGTCAATGATCATTGGAACTCTGCTTTCTCCTCTGCCTGTCCCTGCCCTCAATACAATGCCTTTTGCCCTCCACCTACTGGTTTCATCTTGAAGAGCCTGATTTTAAACCCATTAGCCTATGAGATAAAGTCTGTACCCTTTAATACAGCATACTAAGCCTTCCAGAGTCCTGTTCCTAGTATTTTTATCCTGATCTCTTACTTGGCACCACGCTCCCAGCCACTCAATTGCCCCTGCCTCCACTCCCTTCCCCAAGCCCCTGCTCCACCCACTCTGCACCTGCCCACTGGTTATGTACCAAGTTACTTCAAGAAAATGGCCCTTGCTGGCGCGGTTCCTTTTGTATTCCCCACCCAGTCCTGTTTCCAACTACCCATCACATCTCACTTTTTAGAGATAGCTTAGGGATCATCATCCATCAAAAGTGTTTGCTGGCCCCTCAGAATTGACCACTTCCCCGTATCTTATCCCACTGCACACTGCATGCACTTCTGAAGCAATGTCTGTAAAATTGTATTACATTCTGCTTATTATTAATTGGTTTCTTTCAAATATGGTGAATTTTATTTTATTTTATTTTTTTTTTTTTTAAGATTTTATTTATTTGCGAGAGAGAGAATGAGAGACAGAGAGCATGAGAGGGAGGAGGGTCAGAGGGAGAAGCAGACTCCCCGCGGAGCAGGGAGCCCGATGTGGGACTCGATCCCGGGACTCCAGGATTAGGACCTGAGCCGAAGGCAGTCGCGTAACCAACTGAGCCACCCAGGCGCCCCTAAATATGGTGAATTTTAAAAAGACATAAAATGCAAAGAGAATAACAAGCATTTATATTCCTTCCATCCACAATTAACCACTTAAAAATTTATTGATCTTAATCTTTTCGGTTTTTGTATTTTTAAAGAAAATCACTTTTGTTTAAAATGAATTATGCGTGAGGCACCTGGGTGGCTCAGTCAGTTAAGCGTCAGACTCTTGCTTTCAGCTCAGGTCATGACCTGAGGGTCGCTGGGCATGGAGCCTGCTTGAGGTTCTCTCTCTCCCTCTCCCTTTGCCCCTCCCCCGTCTATAAATAAATAAAATTATGCTTATTGTAAATAATTCAAATAGTGCTGAAAATCAGGGAAATGAATATCAAGAAAACTCAGAACTTGATCACTCAGAAATATACTTCATAATTATTATTCATGTCATCTACAAAGCATATGTACAGATAGGATGAGGAAGCCAGTTTGGCTGAGATTTTATCAAAAGGAACCATACTGCAGATAAGAGTTATGTGCTAATTTTAGCAAGAAAAAAGAAACTAAAGAACATCTGAAGGAACTATTTAACCAAGCAAATTGGTCTTCACAGTAATGATATTATTATTTAAAAGGCTTCCAAGTTTGCAAAGTAAGTTTACAAAAAGCATTAAGATGCTGGACTCAGACTGGTTTTCTTTCCCAAAACACATTAAGTTTCAGACAGTATTCATTAACTTCCTGCTATGGAACATGAAAACTCTAATGCCTTTATAATTCTATCTTTTCCTTCTACCTTCCTATTCATTAATTATATTATTAATTTTATATTGTCCAGGTTTTAACATTTACATAATATTTTTAAAAACTTTTATTCTGGTATAATTTTATTTATTTTTTTAAAGATTTTATTTATTTTTCAACAGAGAGAGAGGGAACACAAGCAGGGGGAGTGGGAGAGGGAGAAGCAGGCTTCCCGGGGAGCAGGGAGCCCGATGTGGGGCTCGATCCCAGGACCCTGGGATCATGACCCCAGCCGAAGGCAGACACTTAACGACTGAGCCACCCAGGCGCCCAATTCTGGTATAATTTTAAACATACAGAAAAGAAGCAAAAGCAGTACAAGGAATTCTCATTTACCTTATACCTAGATTCCTCAAATATTACATTTTACCACACTTGCGTTATCATTTTATGTGTCTAGATTTTTTCCTGAAATGTTTGAGAGAAAGTCAGCCATAATCTCTCTTTATCTCTGAATTCTTCAGTGTGCATTTCCTAAAAGTAGGGACATTCTCTTATATGAATGCAATGCAATTATCAACATCAAGAAATTAACATGGTTAAAGTAGTATTATCTAATGTCCAGACTTGGTTCAGACATTACCAATTATCCCACTAATGTCCTTTTTCTGATCCAGGATCAATCCAGGATCATTTATTGCCTTTAGTTGTTATGTCATTTTACTCTCCTTTAATCTTTAACAGACTCAATCTTTGTCTTTCATGATCCTAATCTTTTTGAAGCTCACAAGCCATTTATTCTTCAGCCTGTCCTATAGTGGTTCTGTGTGTTGATGGGTTACACACAAGATTTTCCAAAGCTTTGCCTTCCTGGTTCAGGAATGGCTGGAATTCCCTAAGTTCTTTCACCTATAAAATAACACTTTGGCTGTTTGGGGGCTTGGGGGAATTATATTTTCTTCCTCTTAGACCAGCGGTTCTCAATCCTGGCTGCACATTGGTATCACCTAGGTAGCTTTCAGGGATGGGAAGTCATCTTTGTAGCCTGACAGGAGTGGGGGATAGAACTCAGCTGAGGTAGGTTGGCACTTGGTTGGAATACCTGGGCTTCATATACTGTACTACAGCTCGCTTTGTCTATTCGTGCCAGAGGGTGCTCTATCCTTTGGAGTATTCCTCCAAATGAGTGTGTAGTGCAGAGTCTTTATTTTCCTCAGAAGCATCCAGCCCAGCCTAGTGTCTCAATTCTGCTTGTTTCTTCCCAAATGCTGTTTTTATTACCCTCCAGTAACAATAATAAAAGGATATGGACAGTGAAAATAATAAAAGGATATGGACACACATTTGCTTCTCCCAACTTTGGGGGTATCCATAATTCAGTACTTTGTTGGTCTACCTATATTGCTCAGAGCCTTAGTAAGTCTTTCTGTTCCATTCCAGAATCATATCTCTTTTCATGAGTGCCAATTTTATTGCATGAGTTTATGCTCATTTCCTTATTTGGTTACTGTCAATTATTTTATTGTTGCAGTTTACACTTTCCCATATTGCAAGGTGTTGGAAAAGTGGAGATTCTGCGATGCAATTTCAACCTATCATCTTAAGGTAGAACAGCACTTATTTATACATATGTCTTTTTCTAATGGACTATAAGTCCCAGAAAGGAAGGTCTGTTTTAGTTGACTTAGGGCATGGCAGATTGCCTGGTACATGATAAGCGTTCAATGAATGTGTTTTGAGTGATTTTTAAAAAATATAATAAGAAGACAAATAGGGGAGCATCAAGATGTTATCCATTTCATCGAAACTTGGACTTTTCATTCAAGGTGCTATTATTATGTGTTTGAACATCAAGTACACAGTACATAATTGTATGTATTATCTAATTATTTCTGACCTCATCTCAACATATACGAATATCAGTAAAATCTTACTCTTTCCAAACCTCCCTTCCAATTGTTTAAAGCTCAGACCAATGGATACAAAGTAAGATTCAACAGACTCACTAATTTACCAAACATCCTTTTTCTCCCACTTTTTTCATAATTATAGGCACATCCTTTTATTCTGACCAGAAAGATCCCTTAGAATTCACAATACCATTACCACTTCCTAAAACAAATCAAAACACCTTTATACCTAAAGATTATGTAAAAACAGCCAACTCCTTTATTTTTGTAAAAATTTCTTTCCTGGCAATGTAAAAAACAGGTGTTCCTTTCCCTCTGTACCCCAGTGTCCCTATGTGAAGCATTATATTTGTGCACAAATGGATGAACAGACTTAACTGATGAATTAATTTACAATTCAAAAAACTTTTTAAATATTACTTACAATAACACTATTCAACAGGTGAAAATGAAGGATGGAAAAAAATAGAATGGAGTGAAATAAAATACAAAAAACAGGTTAGGATTTGTGGAAAGCTAAATAATGGCCTGGCAAATACGCCCACATTCTAGCGCCCCGAGCCTGTGGATAATGCTACCTTACTTGGCAGATTCTGCAGATGTGATGAAGCTAAAGAGTTTGAGAATATTCTGGATTGTTCTGGTGTGCCCAATATAATCACAAGGGTCCTTTAAGAGGGAGGCAAGAGGTTCAAAGTGAAAGAAGACAGTGTAATCAAGGTCTAGCTTGGAGGGATGCAGCCATGAGTCAAGGAATGCCAGGAGTTTCTAGAAGCTAGAAGAAGCAAAGAATGGATTCCCCTCCTGTCAGTAGAACCAGTAGAACCAGTCCTGTCAACATCTTGACTTCAGTCTAGTGAGACTGATTTTGGACTTGGGACCTCTGGAACTGTAAGATAATAAATTTGTGTTGTTGCCACAAAGTTTGTGGTAATTTGTTAAAGCAGTAGGAAAGTAATGCAGGATGGTTAAGGCATTCCATAAGGGCCTATAAAATATCTTAGAAATAAGGAAAGGCTGTATGATAAAGTCAAAAGTAGAATGCTTTCTTTGTTGCTTTCTTAAAATATGTGATGAAACTATTGCTCATCATCATACAGCAAGGTTTCCATAGTGTCCAACTTTTAGACTTGTTTCATATTTCTGTTTAAAGTTCTATATGTTGATACACATGAGTGTGAAATTCTCCATAGCCCTCTGCAACATGAATTAATTTTGTTGTTGTTTTTTTCCTTCAATAACACCTCTGACGTAATTACATCTTATTGGCTTTATAAAATAAAGCTCCCTGATTGTGAAAGGAGAGATGTTATTCGAAATGCTAGTCTCTGTGATCAAGATATCTGCTACATCAAGGAAAAGCCACCAAGTCCCAGAGAGTTTTCACACCTGAAAATTAAATCAATTTGTTTTGCAAATCTGTGTTATGTAAATTACAAAATCAATCACTAAATAGAGATGTCTTAACAAATGATTTTCTAAAAGGATTAAAGATTCTCGGGTGCCTGGGTGGCTCAGTTGGTTAAACGACTGCCTTCGGCTCAGGTCATGATCCTGGAGTCCCGGGATCGAGTCCCGCATCGGGCTCCCTGCTGAGCAGGGAGTCTGCTGCTCCCTCTGACCCTCCTCCCTCTCATGCTCTCTGTCTCTCATTCTCTCTCTCGCAAATAAATAAAATCTTTAAATAAATAAATAAATAAATAAATAAATAAATAAATAAATAAAAGGATTAAAGATTCTCTACAGAGGTCAGTTCCTCAAATGTCCCCCCAATACAAATGCATACGTTTAACAGTCTATGGTGAGACTGGTTATTTAACTAACACCATTCTATAGGATATATCTTGAAATATTAGATTGACATCGGAGAATGTTCTAGACAATATCATAATATAATTTCCCTCTTTCTTAAAAGAGTATAAAGTTCATGTTTCTAGAATTTCCTGAGTGCATGTCATGGTTAAGTGCATGGGCTCTGAAGCCAGACTGCCTGGATTGAATTCCAGCTCTGCCGCTTGTGACCTGAGGTTAATTATATAATCTCTTTCTATTTCATCAGGACAGTGGGAAAAATAGTAATACCCACTTCATTTGATTGTTTTGAGGGTTAAATAAGTTAAAGCATGTAAAATACTTATTGATAGAATGAGGCCATGTGTTGGGGCAGCTGGGAGGCTCAATCGGTTAAGGGTTAAGCGTCCACCTTCCTCTCAGGTCAAGATCCCAGGGTCCTGGGATTGAGCCCCACCCCCCTGCTCAGCAGGAGAGTCTGCTTCTCCCTCCCCCCGCCCTTTTGCTCTCTCGTCTCTCAAATAAATAGATAAAATCTTTAAAAAACAAAAAAAGAATGAGGCCTTGTGGCAGTAAGCCCTCAGTTAGCTATTATTATTAAAGTCAGGAATATAAAATAACTGTCAATCGATCTTATATATACAGATGTAGCTACATTATGTAATCAGCAAATATTTATTAGGGTCCACCATATTCTAGGCAGTAAAATGTCAGCATCATTTATTATAAAATGAATCTCTTTTAGCCAAACTTTTAGCAGCTATCTGAGAACAGAAATTTTAGCACTCAGAAAGGACTTTTTTTTTTCTTTTTTACATACCTTTTTTTTCTTTTAGCCATCAAAGAAAAGTTAGCCAAAAAGTTGACTCTTCGGCCACAGTCACCTGCAAAGGATACAGCATGTTCAACAAGAACATCACATTCAAATGCAGGCAAATGATCCGCCTCCCAGAGAAAACCTGGACCATTGTAGCAGGTATTTATTTGCAACTGGGTTGTAAGGAGAAGTCTGGAAGTTGAAACAAAACTTGTAATTGTTTATTGTCTTCATATCAACCTAAATTTGATTACATCACCCCGGGTGGGTTTCATTATCAGTCATTCTGAGACATTTACCCCTATCTTGGTCATGACAGGGTGCCAGGGTCTTATACTCAAAGCCCTCCATACTCTACTCCACACTATTTGCTATGAATTACTCATGGTCCAAGCCAGAATAGTCCACTGATGTCCTCTGGCTCTGCTGCTTCCTTGACATGCTTGGCGTACAGGAACTTCTACCTAAAAACCCTCATCTAGGGTTGCCATCCTATAGGCATCCTGTCTATATAGGTATATCCATTCCTTTCTGAATTTTACACACACACACACGCCCATCCTACTGCAATCAGGTGGAGAACAATAGAACAATGCAAGAATGAGAAGATGACTGGGACGGAGACTTCTGTCTCCTAACAGAAACTGTCTTCTCTTCCTTTCAGTGCTAGAACTCTCCATATTTAGCTAACATGCACACACCTAACTGGACAATACATGTCCTAGCTTCTTCAGAGTTGAGTGTGACTGTGTTACATTTTGACCAATGGGAAGTGAGATAGAAGTTATTAAAACTAATAAAACTTGATCAAGATTGTCAAAAGATTAAAAAAAAAGATGTAAATTACCAATATTATAAATGAAAAGGGAAATCATTACTTACCCCCAGCACATTAAAGGGACTTAACAAATAATTTCATTCATATAATCACTTAGATAAAATAGATCAATTCCTTGAAAACCCAAAACTCTAATGTCACCCAAGATGAAATAGATAACACAAAATGTCCTATAGGGCGCCTGGGTGGCTCAGTTGGTTAAGCGACTGCCTTCAGCTCAGGTCATGATCCTGGAGTCCCGGGATCGAGTCCCACATCGGGCTCCCTGCTCAGCAGGAAGTCTGCTTCTCCCTCTGACGCTCCCCCCTCTCATGCTCTCTCTATCTCATTCTCTCTCTCAAATAAATAAATAAATAAAATGTCCTATAACTGTTAAAACAATTGAATTAACAATTAAAAGACTTCCAAAAAAGAAATCTCTAAGCCCAGCTAGTTTCACTTGTGAATCTGTGTTCTGATTGTGGTGGTGGTTTTGCAAATCTATACATATGTTAAAATTCACAAAGCTATAGATGTTTAAAATTCATAGAAATGAATACAGTAGCTCACATATAAGTTAAAAATTTATTTCTCTCATTTCTCTGTAGGGCATGTAAGCATCTTGTCTCCATGTTATCCAGGGACCAGATTTTCTCTTATTTGTTGCTCTATGAATCCCTAGGATTTTGGAATGTATGATCACTTCCTGCTGGTAAGGCTTTGGAAACTAAAGATTAGTAGTGAAGGGTCAGTTTGGCTATAGGTGAAGAGGTAGAGAAATGGAAAATATATTTCAGCTGGGGAAATATTGAGCCAGGATACAGAAGTAAGACTGGGGCTACCAAAAAAAGTAAATTTCAGAGAAATTAATATAAAGATTTAGCATATGCAAATTTTCATAATAAGAAAATCAGTTTCTCTTCATGGATTCTAAAACTGACTTTTTACTATTCACTTACATACCAAAAGGTTCATAATCAGAATCCCAAGTGTGGACATATACACAATTATCTATTAGCTTTTATAATTTGCAGTTTCTATATATTTAGAAAAGTTTTAAAACAAGATAATTGGCCTTAAATAAAATCTGGGTATAATATTTTTTTTTTATCTTTGATGCCTCTGACCTCCTTTTTTCAAACTATTGTCCTCCCCTTCCACCTCCAAAGTTTATCCTGTGTCTCATTTCTTCTCTCACCTTATAGTTAGCTAATTGCTAAACATCAGTAGACTACATTTTAAGATTTTGTTTCTCCTAGGAATATTTGCATTTCAGTAAGTTTCTCTTGTAGGTTAAATCCTCAAGACCCAAAGGAATAAATCTCTAATGATGGAAATGACAGGGCAAGGGGTAAAGCATTCAGGGACCTGGTTTAGCCGCGCAAGCCCTCCAAGCAAGCATGTCTACATGCTTTTTCAGGGAAATCCTTTTATTCATCTCACGTGGGAATGAGGTAAAGGAGACAAATAAGGAAATACCCAAAGCCGATACTAGTTACATAAGCTGTTTCTTGATATTCTTCCTAAAAGTTATTACTCAAGCAGTTTTACTTTCCTATAAGGAGGGGAAAAGGTGAAACAATTTGCATATAATTTGTATTGCTTCATTAACTATAACTGCAACGGTTTGAATTGTAAACTAAGTGTGAACATTGTGAAGGAGTATTTAAAGTATAAAAGAGTGCATCCACATGTTTCTATCTACATTTATCATAATAACATTCATATAATCAACAAATTCTGTTTAATGTAAATACATTATATAATTTTCCTATATAGCGATTGGATGATTAAATTTAATTATGGGGGCGCCTGGGTGGCTCAGATAGTTAAGCGTCTGCCTTCGGCTCAGGTCATGATCCCAGGATCCTGGGATCAAGCCCCACATCGGGCTCCTTGCTCAGCGGGAAGCCTGCTTCTCCCTCTCCTTCTACTGTTCCCCCTGCTTGTGCTCTCCCGCTCTCTCTGTCAAGTAAATACATAAAATCTTTAAAATAAATAAATAAATTTAATTATGGCCTTTTTACTGAAAAAATTATAGTACCTTGTAAAACTAGAACCAAATTAGACATATATATCTGCTAGAGTGTATTACATATTTGAAAATCACGTGTTCGTGACATTTTAAATTCCATGTAATAAATGAGTCTGTATATATTTTTTATATATATATTTTTATATATAACCTCCATAAAATGTAAAAGACTATACAAATACACTGCAGTGCTTTTATTACAATTAACATATGTATCATGATTTTAATTTATGGAGTTAATAAAGGGATAGAAATTCACAAAGTAAAATTTTGGAAAACAATTTAAGCTTACAGCAAATTTTAGGTTTTCCTCTATCAAAACAAGGTCATGGGCCTATCTACAAAATACTGACCTGCTTACCTACACTGACATGAACCAACCTCTCCACTTTTAATCACTGAATCATTCATATCAGTAATCCTCACACTAGTGATTTCATTTTGTTCTCATCCCTATCCCCATGTCCTACCCCCTCAGGACTTCTTTCACTGAGGTACATTTGGAGTGGTATCTTTAGCTGATACTTGTGTTAGGCAAAAGCTAGAGCAGTGGAAGGAAAGCCCTGAGGCAGAGTCCCAAGTTCTTGAAGGGCAATGATTGAGACCTGAGCTGGAGGCAAGGACAATAATAAATAAGCTACACATTAAAAGCCCAGGGGTACAACATCCTGACCTTGTGGCTTCGAAGACCTTGAGGCTGACAGATAAAGAGCCTCAGGTGTGAAGCCTGCTCTCTCCTCTTCCACTTCTGGCCCGTGGTAACCCCTAGACTCAATATAATGCATTCGCTTTGCAGTTACAGCTCCCTGCCCCTCTCCCCATCACACCCCCACGGAGAAAGGCTGCCATGACAGTTGGGTGTAAACCTTGTAGGGTCAAAATCTTCCCCTCCTAACCCGTGGGGGTGAGTTTCCCAAATGATTGAAAGCCGTCTCCATTAGAGACCATCCCACTGTACGTCACAGCTCCTCCCAGCCCAGAGAGTCCCAAAAATATCCAATTCTAAAACACCCTAGGGGCCAGTTCCACCTTGCGGAACCTGCCTGCTCTCCCACCTTGAATATACTTTTTGCTTTGATAAGCTGCTTAGTGCTTGCTACTTTCCTTCTGGCTGTCTTTATTAGAGCCTGGATCCTCATGTATATCTTTTCATGGGGAATCTAAGAACCAAGACCTCCATTCACACAACACAGCAAATTCTCCCCTGGTAACACTTAAACTAGGGACTTTGCCCTTTCTTTTGATCACACAGTGGAAAGAAGAGGCATTATGTTTGCTTGGGATTTATCCTCACCCATGATTCTGGATTTTTTTTGTATGAGCACATTCATTTAAAGGGAAAAGTGTGGGTTAGGCACACTGACTCACGTGAGCTTCTCAGGCGGGGCACACTATGGTACACCATCAAACTGAGATCTTTAAATATTCATTGACATTTATTTAGAGGTAAGACAGCACCAGAGCAAAGGATGGAGAAGAAAGAGCTCCTTCTTAGTGCTTAGCCTCTCCTGTATTTTCCTAAAAAATTTAGCTTTGGTGAAAAATTCTCACACCATCATTTAGCAAATTAAAATCTTTCTGGTTAACTAGATTCATCTTCCTCAGAGGCAGTTTATTATCTACTATAATTCAAGCATACAGTTTGGTTCTCACCTTCAGCACCAAGCAGCTCATCAAAATATTTTCATAGGTTTGCATTCTCCCTGTACCAGACCAGTTCCAATAAACAGAATTTTGTCCATTTCATAAGATTTCCATCAGAGTTGTTTCCATTCTTGTAACACCTCTGGAAGTTGCTCAAGAACATTTAATAGTATCCATTCATATCGGTACCTCTTCTGCCTTCTCTGTTAACTTCTCTGTGTTGCGTTGTTTGTGGGATACAGCCTCAAATCATCGCATTCCACATATATGTATATGAAACATACATTGTAATACACAAAATATCAATTTAATCTATGAAATATAATTTACTGTTTAACATCTCTCATTCAGGTCTATGATTTAGGAGACACAAAATAAACGTAAAACCTGGTTATTGCCTTCAATATATAGTCCACCATATGTGCTCTTCCAAAAGTTAATTATATTGGGGAAATTTATTCTTTAAAAGTAACGGTGGATGTGCTTTAAATCTACCATGTTCTAGAATATGTTTTGAATTTCTGGGTCTCAGAGGAACTATGAGTTTTGTCCCTAGCTATTCATAGGAGAGTGAGAGGATTGGGGCAATGAAATGGACTGCATAGATGAAAAAGGACTGTCCCTCTTCAATATATTTACATTAGGGGGAAATATTTTTTTTTATTAGTCCCTCTTCAATATATTTAGATAAGGAGGAAAAACAAAATAAAACAAACATTTGAAATAGCACAAAGGCCCTCAGCTTATTAGTTTTTTAGAAGCTTGTTTTTGTAGATGCCATGGCATTCTGTTTGGAATACAGCCCCAAACCCCTACATTCCATTATAATTAACTGGGCTGCATGTGACTATTCTACTGATGGGCTGATTTTGAGAAATGGAAATTTTGGAGGAATCACATCAAATGCCAGAGAATGCACACACATTTAGTATAAAAGAATTGTAATTAAACTTCAGTCATCCTCTCCTACAGAGAACATTGAATTAGAGTCAAAATTGGTTTCTATTATATTTAAGTCTATCAGAGGCACCGGGGGAAGATCATTAAGACACTAGAGCAAAATGAAATCTGTGGGCAAATGTTCTATTTATTATAAAGTGTGCGTGAATTCAAAGCTTTCCAGAGGGTGGGTGCTGAGGGCAACCTCCTGGAGGGATGCAAATGTAGTCTCTAGTGATTCTCACCAACATAACCCTGCCACAAGAGTAGAGATTCTGGGATATTTAGATAAGAAATTCCTCCATGGAGGGCACAGCTACCGTAGAAGAACTTATGAAAAATCAAGAAAAATGTGGAATCTCTTTGGATTTAAACTTAAGTTTGCTCTGCCTTTGT
Source organism: Halichoerus grypus (assembly GCF_964656455.1). Lineage (NCBI taxonomy): Eukaryota > Metazoa > Chordata > Mammalia > Carnivora > Phocidae > Halichoerus > Halichoerus grypus. Next base: position 90,830,184 of record NC_135712.1, read on the forward strand.
CCCTTTTTCCCCACTTAGATTCAGATTAAGTCATCAAAGTCACCCATATCTTTCCAAAAAGCTCCTTCCTTCTTATCCTCTCTGAAGCAGAATTTCTTGGGGTAAGAGGAAGAAAGCACCTCTCTAATGCTGATTTGGGAAGAATGAGCCAATCTTCCTATCACTATGATTCATTATTGTCCAACACCATGAGCAGAGCAAAAGGATATTTGATGAAAAATGCCAAATTAAGAGTCCAAAAGTTCAACTGAGCGCAAGCAGGATAAATGCAAAGAAAATCATAACAACAGACACATCGTAATTAAATTGCTCAAACTTTTTCCTCTTCTCTGTCCTATGCACTTATAGATGAAACTATCTATAAAAGGCTTTTGTTGTCATAATTGTCATTTTGTTACTAAGTAAATACAACTTAGATGGCATCCAAGACTGACCCACCCAGTCTTAACCATTCTGTAAACCATACTTTTTCAATATGAAAGCAAAATGTGCAGGCAATCTCTAACTTGCCATTCAGTTGTATTTTAAAACACATTTTTAGGTGACTATCTGAATGCATTTGTCAGGTTCACAGTGATTTCCATGGTGATATATTCTCAGGTTAACCAGAAAAATACATCTAACTCATAATATACAAGAATTATAGAGCAAATTATAAGACATACAGGTAATAAGAATTCTCTAGAAACTATAGTTATTGATTTTTCAAGAAATGCCTGGAACACGCCCCATGTTCGCTGTAGTGGGATAGGAAGTTTTCCTTCCAACTCTACCCCTACTTCTCTGGCTTTTAGAACAGAAACTCTATCAGCTTCAAGCCAGTGCAGGAATTCTGAGAGCTGGAGCTGAGGAAAAGTTGGAACTGAAGCCCATTGGTGTTACAATGTCTTGGAAACATTTCAGTTGCCATTTGGCACACAGAGTCTTTGTTTTTTCTTGTCAGCCATAAAGATGGCTTAGCCTGTAAGACATCTGATAACATTACCTTTGGATTCTGACTCAAGTCCTCTTAGACTACCACACGGTTTTGCATCTTTCCTCCTATTTGACTTACCCTAAAATAGATTCAAAAGGACTTTCCAAGGTGTTTTGTTTCCTTTGAGTTTTGTCTACTTAAATCAATTTTTATTGCAACTTACAATGCAGAAACAAACAAAATTTCCTATTATGAGCCTCTCAGATTTTTTCTTTTCATGTAGACTTAATTGTCTTTACACAGTGTTACAGCAGCTTGCTATGAGTGCTGGGCAAATTTTTTTTTTTTTAATTTTATTTATTTATTTGACAGAGAGAGGCACAACGAGAGAGGGAACACAAGCAGGGGAAGTGGGAGAGGGAAAAGCAGGCTTCCCGCTGAGCAGGGAGCCCAATGAGGGGCTCGATCCCAGGACCCTGAGATCATGACCTGAGCCGAAGGCAGAAGCTTAATGACTGAGCCACCCAGGTGCCCCAATATTTTTGATTAATGATAATTTAATTACCAATGTTCTTACATAATTTTTAAAAATGAAATATAATAAATTTAAGGTTCATCTTCTAATAAATGTCTTTTCCTTACATTCTGATGTGTTTTTGTAAAGTGGGAAAGAATATGACGGGATTGCATATATATAAATTGGGAACTGAACAGTATCTATAGTCTTTTTTTTTTTTTTTCGACAGAGAGAGACACAGCGAGAGAGGGAACATAAGCAGGGGGAGTGGGAGAGGGAGAAACAGGCTTCCCGCTGAGCAGGGAGCCCCATGTGGCACTGGATCCCAGGACCCTGGGATCATGACCTGAGCCGAAGGCAGACTCTTAACGACTGAGCCACCCAGGCGCCCCCAGTATCTATATTCTATCTTATCAGTGCAAACATGGGTCATATGACCTCAGTGACAATGTGTAAAAATGTTAAAGAACACCTCTGTAGAAAATATGGAATCTTGGGGCGCCTGGGTAGCTCAGTTGTTAAGCGTCTGCCTTCAGCTCAGGTCATGGTCCCAGGGTCCTGGGATCAAGCCCCGCATCGGGGTCCCTGCACTGCAGGAAGCTCCACTCCCACTGCTTGTGTTCTCTCTCTCGCTCTGTCTCTCTCTGTCAAATAAATAAAATCTTTAAAAAAAAAAAAGAAAATATGGAATCTTTATAGACAAAGAACTAAGAAAACCATCTTTTGGGTTTAGTAGAAATACCAGGTCTCTTGCTTTCTTGGGCATTTGACAAGACATCTTGAGGTAAAGTCTGAGGTAATACATTAAGTGGCATGTGCCAGGGCTCAGCATTGAGGTAAGAATGGAGGAGAAATGGAAAAACATGTTTTCTTCTTTCACCACTTCACTCTGAAATCCTGCCTCCTTACAGTTTGTCTTAGATGGTATCAGAAGCAAGAGGAGAATTTAGATCCATCCATTTCCCCATACTAGTTAAGAGTGAAGTTGGTTCATCAAGTAAATTTAGAAAGGGAGAAAGAACACAAAGAGTAGAAACATGAAGTGAAGTTCAAGGATTTTCCTATGTTCCCACAAATATGGGATGGATATAAAATTTAGAGCCTACCTTTTTATCATGTCCCATATTCAGAGTCGATGGAAGCATAGTACAATGCACAGATCAGCCAGCTTTTTCTAGAAAGGGTCACATAGTAAATATTTTAAGGTTTACAGGTCACATGGCCTCTGTCACAACTACTCAACTCTGCTATTGTAGCAAGAAAGCAGCCTCAGACGTTATGTAAATGGATGGATACGACTGTGTTCTAATAAAACTTTATTTACAAAAGCAGGCTGTAGGCATGATTTGACTTGAGGGCCATACTTTGCTGATGTCTGCTACAATGGATAAAACACTGGATTTAGTTTAGCTGTTAACTAATGTAATCGATAACCTCCTGCGTAAGTTTGCTTAATCCTCTTCAAGGTCTCTTTTTCCTCAGCTTCCTCATATGTAAAATGGGCATTAAACTAGCTCCATAATAATGTCTGTATGCCTGTTATACATATATGCATTTATAGCATACATATGATAAACTTATATTGTATTTATCAGGGTCAATATTGTAATAGACAAACCTTGATGCTTAGCAGCATAAAAAAATGAAAGTTTATTTCTCACTCCCATGAAATCCAAAACTGATGCTCCTTGTGGGTGATTCTCTGGGGCAGCCCTCCTACAAGCTGTGAGTCAGGAACCCATCTCCATTGTTCGGCTCCACCACTCAAAGACACATCAGTGTCATGCAGCAGCCGTTCTAAGGGAAGAGAACACTGGAGATCAAATGTCCCACACTTACCTATCTCAGCCTGGAGGTGCACACATTCCGTTGGTCACGGGGATACAAGGGAAAGTTCCAGAAAAATAAAGTCCCCTAGTGGGCAGCCATTGTCCAGCAACAACTGCACACTATGGCAGCGATGAACAAATCGTTAGTAGTCAGACAGCAATATCTGGCACAATTACAAACACAAAATATTAAAAAAAAATTGTGTGTGGGGGGGGTGTCCTACAAAAATATTTGTTATGCGCATTTGCAGATGTATTCCCAGAACAATTAAGTCAGGCCCCTCTGGAAACTGGATAAGAATGAATAAATATATTTATTTTATTAATGAAGTAACGGACACATCAAAAGTTTGAGCAATTGCTTAAATTTTCTGTAGTAAATCAGTAGTAGAATTCAGGTTCAGGGCTTTGGGCTCAAGCCACGGATTCAATTTTCTTTTTCTTTTTTTTTTTTTTTTTATGAACTCACATGTATAATGAATTCAAATTTCCACAAGCAGCTGGTGCTTCACACCTACAAACGTGTAACAATAACGGTTTCCTCCCAAAGTCCAAAGGCAATTCTAGTTAGGCAAAGAAAGTTTCAGAGTCTGGAGATAAGCCAAAGCAAAAGAATTAAGCATAGTTAAGCAGATTTTCAAACATAGAAAGCAGTTGAATTTCTTCTTAGGGATTCATAATTATAAGGAGATCATTAGAAGAAGATTTAAAACAGTATTGCTGCCGTGCCTTTGATGCTGCGAAACCATATATCTTTGATGCTCATGCTGCCCCTTATGCTCAGTCACTACAATTAGTTTTAAGCACTATTACAAACGAAGGGAAGCTGTTCATTCGTTTATTGTTTCTGAATACTGAACACAGCACACACTCCATTCTCAACAAAGTCATTATTTAAAAGTGAGATTATCATCAAGGAAACCTACCAAACAAATAAAACAACTCTTTGAAGAGGATTATTTCACTCAATATATATGTAGTGTTTCCACGTGCCAAAAACGGTTTTGGGACAGCATATACCATGGCAACTAGATCCAATAACCGTAAGCCCTACCCTCACAGTGCTTGGAGTCCAGCAGGGAAGTGGAATACGAACAAGGAGAGAGATACAAGTGTAATCCAAAATAGTAAGCGTGCGAAGGAAACAGGCAGAGAATACTACATAAAGGGGATATCAACCTATAAAGGGTGTACAGGAAGAGTTTGAAAGACATTTAACTTGAGACTTAAGGAAAAGAAAGGACCACCCAAGTGAAGCCCCAGGAGAAGAGAATTCCAGGGGAGAAAAAAAAAGAAGAAAAGAAAAAAAAACTCACAAAAAATAGCAAGTGAGAAAGATCTAAAGCAGGAAAAACCTGGCTTGTATGAAAACAGATGAAGCCAGAGTGACTCCATTTGGTGAACTAAAGGAGAGAGGCGCCACAGGAGATCAGCAGGAGTGGAATCATAGAAGGTCTTCAGGTGGAGGCAAACACTTGGAATTTTATTCTAACCTGCATGGAGGGAATCATAACCATGGAAGGTTTTAAAGGAGAACCAAGATCTTTTTCTTGCTTTTTTTTTTTAAGATTTATTTACTCATCCTAGAGAGAGAGAAAGACAGAAAGAGAGGGAGAGAGCGCCCGGGTGCACAAGCACCTGTGGGGGGAGGGGCAGAAGGAGAGGGAAAGAGAAACCTCAGCCCCTCAGCCGACTTCCCTCTCAAAGGGCCTTCAGGCCCCACAGGGGGTTCCATCTAAGGACCCTGAGATCAGAATCCCAGCTCAAACCAAGAGTCCTACATGCCTAACTGACTGCACCACCCAGGTGCCCCAAGCAGAACCAAGATCTTCATCTGATTTCCTCAGAGAGCATTCTGGCTGTTGAGTAGAGAACGTATTAGGGTCTGGGCAGAAGGAGAGGAGGAGGTAAAAATAGAGGCCCAAGAGCAGAAATTAATGAAACAAAAATCACAATGAACTTTAATTTTGTTCTCTCTATTTAAAATGGGCAAATCTTAATTTTTTCCTGATATGGGACTAAATAGCTATTTAAATACAAACAAATTAGTTTGGTCTGAAAGTTGAAGAAAAGTTTTATACAAATTATAGTATACATAAAACTTTGAGAGTGTTGCTCTAGCTCTGTAAGGGTATTTTTACACACACATATATATATGCTATAAGCTTTTGGTATCTTATATCCCTATGTACACACACATTTCACATATATGCATACAGACATGCATGCACAATTTAAAACAGTATGCAATGTATTTGAAGATATTTCTTTTTTTTTAAGATTTTATTTATTTATTTATTTGAGAAAGAGAGAATGAGAGAGAGAGCATAAGAGGGGGGAGGGTCAGAGGGAGAAGCAGACTCCCCACTGAGCGGGAAACCCCATGTGGGACCTGATCCTGGGACTCCAGGATCATGACCTGAGCGGAAGGCAGTCGCTTAACCAAATGAGCCACCCACGTGCCCCAAAGATATTTCTTTAGAATGATTTTCCCAAAGTTGGTGAACAGGAACTATATTGGTGGTAGAGACATGGCTTTAGATAATACTGGAGATGTCATTTAATAATAGGACATAGTAAAAATAATATTCATTTAAATAGCAAGAACATCATTTCCTTTCCGTTCAACCTACCAATGTCAAAGAGGAAGCCTCAGTTTAAGGTTACGTTTTATTTAACATCTCTCTAATGTGAATTAATTTTTACTTTTCCATTTAAAAAGTCAGATCTCAAGCTCCCACACTTTAGCAGTGATACCTAGCTAGAATTTAATTATTTTCCCTTGCTTCTGCTGAATTTGTGGTTATAGTAAGCTATGTATGAAAAGATATACTGCCTTTACATTTTACTAAGAGGATAAAGTTTTTAGTATTTAAATAAAATGTATTTAAATAAAAATGTAAATTAATTTTAAGAAAAAAAAGTAAAGATATAGTGGTTTCCAAGATTTTGCAAAAATTATAAAGGTAGTTTATAAATGACTGAAGTTTGGGAAACACTGCTTTAGAATAAAGTTTGTTTCAAAGATTAGGAATGGCTCTAAAAGTAATAAAAATTATGAAATTATCTACAAAAAAAGACTAGAAAAAGTTTCCAGAACATTGCTGACATCTCAGCAGGTCTTATAATTGTTGAGAAGCCCAGTGAGGATCAAATTAAAGTGGCAATTGTCCAAAAGCCCTTCAAGTCAATATCTAGCCTTCTCTTTCATATAAGAGTTATTAAAATGATGAAGAAGATGATAATCTTATTCAATCTTCTATGACCTTTGTGGAAAGAATAAGGAATAAATAAGCAACACACATATAGGATTTACAAATGGGCAACTGCTTTGCAGATCCTTTTTACAACCACGAAAAAAACAATTTCAAAAATGCCAACCAAATATAATAGCCTCATGAAGGTATGGATGATTAAATCTTTATATGATATCAGATATTTGATTGACTTGGAAATAAAAAGTAAATACATTTCCTTAAGGTGTTTCAAAATCTTCAAGATTATGATACAAGAACTCTGATTTGGATTCTTCTGCAAGATCTTGCTATTTATTAAACATAGTTATCCCAGAAGAAAATGTAATTTTATGTGTAACAAAACATGTCAAACTTTGTATTGCATAAAATAAATATTTATTTTGGTCCTCTATTATCCTTACTGAGACATTATTTTCCTTAAAATACAGCAGAATCAGATCATCTCCTAGGAGCCCATCTAGCTCTGTTATTCAATCACTTTATTAGTTCATTCATTCATTCATTCATTCATTTTTTCAGCAAACATTTATTAAGTGCTTATTTTATACCCATCATAGTGCTTCATGTTGGAAATAAATGGCAAATAAAACATGTCCTTGCCCTGAAAGCATTTAGAGTCTAATAGAGGGAGAGAACCTTGTAAACTGCTATGATGAAGAATCAGTAACTTTATAAAATGGTTCTTAATATGCTTTCTCGTCATTTGGAGCATGCTCTCCAATGATTGCCCCAAATACAGTTACAGAAGACTATGGGTGGAGAAGGTCCTTTCAAGACTAGACCAGGGGCACATGGCTGGCTCAGTCAGTAAAGCATGTGACTCTTGATCTCAGGGTTATAAATTGGAGCCCCAGGATGGGTGTAGAGATTACTTAAAAATAAAATCTTAAAAAAAAAAAGAATAGACCAAACTAATTGATCCAGTCCTCTTCCAGGGCAGTGGTTCTTTGTTATGCCTTTCTAGAAGGATGCTACCTATTATATAAACCTAAGATGACCTCTGTGCTTTGTTTCCCATTCACACTTTTATTGCAGTAATCACACTAATTTTCCATCATCTTATAGTAAGTATTTAGAGAATAAATACCTTTACCAATTATCCAGGTGTAGGAAACCACAAGGATCCAAAATTAGAAATGACTTGGAAGACTTACATATTATTCAGAGATTTTTAATTTAGCATTGGATAAGACTTCAGTTGTCTGCTTTTTCAGACAGGATGAGGACATTCAATACAGACATGAACATTTTGAGAACATAGATTAAGACACATGGATATGTATAGTAAACATGGAATAGTCAACTAGTCAGGTAGTAGTGGAAATATATCATTTTCAGATACCAAAAACCTTTCTATATTTTAATCTCTGTCACTCTCAGTCTATGTTCTCCAATTGGAGGTAAGTCCGCCCCATCCACGGTTGGAACACATCACTTGGTCCTAATTTAAATAGGGCATCACATTTGCTTAATCCTTATGATTGGGTGAGAATGGGACCTACATGAGGCCAACCAGGATGAATTTCAGAATGAAAGCTATTGAAAGAAACTTGCATTCTTTTCCACTGGGCCTGAAATTATGGAAAACTATAAGAAATAGCAGTATAGCAGCCATTTTGTGACTGAAGAAAAATCATGTCAGAGAATTAAGTCAACACAAATACAATAACAGAGCTAAGCTGTATAAAGAAATGGAGAGAACTGAGCCCCAGTGAAAAATAAAGTTATCTTAAAATCAGCTGGGAACTAAATTAATACTGTTTTCAATATTCTTCTCTCACTACTGATTTTACAGGGACTCCAAAATATAGCGCAACATTTTCTAGAAACTCCTTCTGATTTATGGTTCCTCTTTTTTTTTTTTTTTTAATTTACTGGCTATAGTTCATAAAGACATGTCAGTCACTTAACCTTAGAAAAAAATATCATTTGAAACACCCATTTCTCTGACTGTCACTAATATTTACTAGCCACCCAGTAAATATTAGTTCTTTCTCTCTCTTTCCAATCAGGTGTGATAAAAAAACTAATGTTTCAGTGAAAGTTTCTTACAGAGCCTTTGAGAAAAATACTAGTGGACTTCAACTTAAATGATGTAGTGGACTAAATAACCTGAAAGAATTTCTAATACATAATTTCTAAGAATGTTGGATTTAATGCAACAAACATCTTTTAAATTTATAACTGTGCAAACAAGAAAGAAATGTAATTTGAAGAGTCAAAAAACTGGTGGTTGGGGGAGATTATGGGGCTGAAAACTAGAATGATAAACTATATTAGTTGATTTCACTAACTGAGAAGCCTCACAGTGACAGGAAACATGACATAGAGTCCACACAAGTTGGGTTATTGAAACTAAAACCTTCACATAAAGCTTAATCCTCAAAGGCCATGCCCTGAAGAAGAGTGAGCTAAAAATAAAAGTAAATAAAAATCCATCTGTCAACAAATGTATCCAAAAAAGGAAAGAAAAAAACTTCTCTATCTTTATCTAGGATCTGCGTAAGGTGAAAACTATTGTTTCCTCTTGCATAGGTCTGAATTTAACTGCTTATGTGATCCAGATAACTTCATAATATAAAGAAGTTCCATGTTGGTAGAAATCAATTTCACCTGGAAAAAAACAAAAACAAAAACATGTTTTCTTTTTAAGACACATCTTAGAACAAGCCTCAGAGGATTCTCATGGATGTCTCACAAATGTGAACTTGCCTTTAAAATTACATAATTGGAATGGAGGGGGGTGGGAGGGATGGGGTGGCTGGGTGATAGACATCGGGAAGGGTATGTGTTATGGTGTGCTCTGTGTATCGTGTAAGACTGATGAATCACAGACCTGTACCCCTGAAACAAATAATACATTATATGTTATAATAAAAAAAATAATAAATAAATAAAATTATATAACTTATGAAGAAATAAGCCACTTTGAGTAAGAATCCACAGAATTGAAAAATAGCTGAAATAGGCCCCTAAGAATATCAGATCATAGAATTTTCAGATTTAAAATATACTATAGGTTTGTTTAAAATGCATTATTTAAAATGTTATGAAAAGATTATAAAAGAGCATGATACCATAAAAATAATACATAGCAGATTTGAAGGAAACAAAACAGAAATTTCAGAAATGAAAAATATTACATTGAACATAAAAACTCAATGAGCAGGTTAAACAGAAGAACAGACAGAGGTGAATAGAGAAATAGCAAGTTGGCAGATAGCTCTAAAGAGGCCAACCCGAATGTAGTAGAAAAAATAAAGAGATGGAAAATATGAACAAAAGTAAGAGATCTGGAAAATAGAATAACAAGTCTCAACATCCATCTAAATGATATTAAAGAAAAGGAATAAGAAGAATGGATAAAAGGCAAAATTAGAAGAAACCATGAGATAGAATTTTTCAGAATGATAAAGTTATGAATCATCTATTCATAAAATACATTATTAATGTCAAAAAAAAATACAAACCTAGACATATAATTATAAACTTTTAGGATACCAAGGAGAAAGAGAAGATCTTAGCGTTGTAGTTAAAAAAACAGATAACATATAAAGGAATGACAGGTAGATCAAAAACCAAAAAGAATAGAAGACAGCTGAATGGTATCTTGAAAGTGTTGAGTGAACATAATTATCAACCTAGAATTTTATATCTGATGAAATTGTCTTTGCAAACAATTGTAAAATAAAGACATTTCCAGGTAGAAAAAAAAATCTTGGAAAAATTTAGATACCACAGACCTTTGATAATTTAATATCTAAACAATATACTGCAGAAAGAAGGAAACTGAATCAAGCGTTAATTACAAAAATAAATTGATAAATGTGAATAAACATACAAAAAAATGGACTGAATGAACCAAAAATAATAACAGTAATTATTTTAAGTGTTATGAACCAAGATAGAACTAAAAAATGGCACCAGTCACATGTAAGACAGGAGGAGAAATCAGAAATGAAGTATTGTAAAATCTCTGCATGGTTTTAGAAGTAGAGATTAACTGGTTAACTGAGTAACTGTGAGTTTGTTAAGTATCACTTAAAATCTTAAGGATAGTCACTAAAGGACTATAAAGAAAGTATATAAATGTGAAATCCTGTACAGGGAAGGAAATGGAATAAAAACAAGACAAACATGATATATCAAAAGATAGACAAGAAAGTAAAACAACTCAGGAAAAGAAGGATAAACAGAAAACCCACAATATGTCAGGATTGACAGTACATGGCAGAAACTGCAAGAACATATTTTTTAAAATAGCCTACAAAATGTACATGTAAAACTTAAGGGCAAATAGGCTGCAATTAAAAGGTTGAAAATTATATACAAGGAAATTCCTAGTCAAAAGTAAGCTTTTTGTGAAAAAAAAAAAAAGTAAGCTTTTGTGTAAGCTAATGTGGCTTTATAGATGTTAAACAGATTCTGAGATCAAAAGAATTTTTATGAATATAGAGATTTACTTCATAATTTAAAAAATGCATCTCGCCAGGAATCTCTTAGAATTCTAAATATGTGTGCAATTTATTTCTCAAAACTATTACAACAAAATGACAGAATTTTACAGAAGACAAATCCACAAACATGTATGAAAGTTTGATACACTTCTTCTGGACACTGAGAGCTCAAGCAAAAAAAAATAAAGAGAAAGAGAGAGAGATTTGAACAATTTACAAGCCTGATGTATTAGTCTGCTCAGGTTACCATAACAAAATACCATAGTCTGAGTAGCTTAAAAAAAGACATTTATTTCTCACAGACTGGAAGATCCAAGATCAAGGTGCCAGCAGGTATTCTTCCTTCTGAGACCCTTTATCGTCTTGTAGTTGGCCACCATCTCACTGTGTGCTCACATGACCTCTTCTTTGTGCACAGGTGGAGAGAGAGAAGTCTCTTCCTTTTCTCATAAGGCCAGTAGTTCTATGGGATTAGGCCCACCCTTATGAACTCATATAACCTTAATTACCTCCTAAGGACCCTATCTCCAAATATACTCACATTGGGGGGTTAAAGCTTCAACATAGGAATTTTGGAAGGACAAAACTTAGTCTACAGCACTTGATATATAGAACCTTGAATTCAGCAATTAGAGAATACACAAGAACATAGAAAACAGTTATAAAAAAATATCCAATGCATTAGTCCATTAAACAAGGCTCAATAAATTTAATAAATTGGTATTATTCATACCACATCTCTAATCAAAGTGCAATTAAATTAAAAATCAATAATAAAAAGAAAATAAAAATTTCTATACTTTTTTGACATTAAAGAACAAATTTTTAAATTACTCATGGGTCAAAATATTAATTACAAAGGAAATTAGGAAAACTTTGAACTTGAACGAGAATGAAAACATAGGTGTTCTGTGCGTGATGATATAGATATATTCTCTGAAACTTTGATTTCTGCAAAATCACCCACTAAAAATAACAGTGTATCAGAAGAAAGATAGATCTAGGAATAAAACGCCTAAAATTTATGCATTTTGTAAAATAACAACCCTAATAAAATAATAAATTACATAGCTAAAAAGATAGGTTTAGCCTTAAATAAATACTATAGTAAACATGAAAACTTATTTTTTAAAATAGGCAAACATAAGAAGATAAAAGGAAGCATTGAGTTAAATTATAGCAAAGGGGAAATGCACAAAGATGAGGAAAAATCACACAATAAGCAATTCCAAGAGGAAGAATTTGACTAAAGTAAGCCCAGGGGAGGAACATGAAGTGAAGAGGCAGCATGTACAGTACTATGTTCACCCATAGCTGATAACATTCAGCAGTATTAGTGTACTTTCTATTTTAGTGTACTTTCTGTTTTACTGCTATTACTTTTGGTGAGATAAAATATTAGCATGTTGACATTTTAAAAATGTATAATCAAACCAATGTGTGCATTATGCTGTCATCATTCTCTTATTTACAAATCACACATGAACTAATTCTTTTTTTTAAGATCTATTTATTTGAGAGAGAGAGAGTGAGAAAGAGAGAGAGAGGTTGTGGGAGCAAGGAGAGAGGCAGAGGGAGAGGGAGAGAGAGAATCTTCAAGCAGATTTCCTGCTGGGCCCAGAGCCCAACTCTGGGCTCATTCCCAGGACCCTGAGATCATGACCTGAGCCGAAATCAGGAGTCCACCCCTTAATCGACTGAGCTACCCAGGCACAGTATGAACTAATTCTTATTATAGAAACCCTTGTCGAAGCAGAAGAGTCTTATGCAAAACTTCACTCTTAGAGGGGAATTAATAGCCTTAGCTATTTTTATTAGAAAACATGCTGAAATTTAGTCAGTATCTATACAAGCAGGGTCCAATCAGGAGAAAGAAATTAGAGGAAGTTTTATACCATTTTGATTTAAAGAATTATTAATTATGATAGGAGAGTTACTGTAAAGATAGAGAACCCTAAAGGCGAACAATACTATTCCTAAGGGAGAGTGTCCAAGGAAAGACAAATTTGAAAGAGTAGTTCAAATCTTGTTAAAGGAGGTATGGTTGTAGCCAATTAGATAACAAAGAAGTTTGCCAGATTGCTGATCCAGAGCTGGTCCCCATTTGCCAGAAAAGCAGGAACACCCCTTTGGAGCACAGACAATTTGAGCAGGTGGCAGATTGAGTTCGGATATCACTGCAGATTTGAGAGATAGAGTGTTGTGCTCACATTAGGAGGGATATAGGAAATAAACCTCTAAGACATAAGCAAGCTGGGCTGACAGGTAGGCAATGGGAGTTTGGTGGAGAGTGGGAAGGGTACAGGTAGGAAGTGGGGACTGCTTATGTTGCTACTGGAACCAGGAGCTGGGTAAGCCTTCCTCTGTAGGAACTTAGTGCTCTTCTTGCATGCAGCTTGACCTGGGTCAGCTGCTGGGGATGAAGGCTGAGCAGCAGTTCCACTAAATGGCAAGTCATTGAGGCCCCCAGGGCAGTGCCAGTAGACTGAGGCGAGGGTACAGGGAGCAGGGGTCTTAGCTGAGGCATCATGCTGTCATGGTGTCCAGTCCAAGCTGTGTTGTTGCTGCCCAAGTTAAGAGCTACAGAAAGTGCACAGCAGCAAAATGTTGGAGGAAGTTGATCCCTATAAGCACCTAGCTACTAGGGATTCTGTGCAGACCAAGTAGTTGGGAAAAACAAACAAACAAACAAACAAACAAAACAAAAACAAAACACATCCTCCAGGAATCTGGTGAGCAAGCCATTTTGGAAACAGAAATGCCCCTTAAGATTTTTCTGGCAGGCAAGGGAGAAATATTTATAAAGCCAAGCTCCTTTTTTAAAAAAACATGAATTTGGAGTTGAGAGGCAATAAATGAATGACCATCATATCATTCATCTTGGAAAACTAAAAAAAAGGGAAATAAATCCAAAGAACATAGAAGAAAGAAAATAATGAAGAAAGAAGGCAAATTTAAAGAAATAAAAAATTCAATGAAAGAATCAATAAACCAAAAGAAGAGACTCTTGAAAAGACAAGTTAAAGAGACAAAACTGTCAGGATTGATCAAGAAAAAAATTTGTGAAGGCTCATAAAAAAGTTAGGATTAATAAGGAATGTGTAGGTAGAATTATAGCAGAGGCATACAAATAAAATAACACTATAACTAAATTTAAGCCAATAAATTTGAAAACTTAGGGGGAAAAAAACCCTATGATCTAGGAAGATATAACTTACCAAAACTAACTTAAAAAAAGAAAAAAATTCTAAAAACACTGATGATCATTAAAGAAATTGAATCAGTAGATACAAATCTACCTTCCAACCCACACAAACACAAAAAAACAATATCAAAAGGGCAAAGACAAGTAATTCTATTGACATGTCTACTAAACTCACAAAAAAAAAGAAAGGAAAGAAAACCACTCAAGTAATTTTATAAAATTAATATAAGTTTGAGTCAAAATCAGAAAAGAACAGTATAAGAAACAATTATAAGCCAATTTCACTGTTGACATAAAGTGAGGCTAGGACAAAATGGTTTGATTTCAGCTTAAAGACTGCCAAGAATGATGACCAAAATCTAATACATGGTGACCTTCATTTCAGTTTCTTGTTGAACCAGTAAACAAGTGAAACACAGAGTATTTGAGCCAAAGACACAAGTGAGAAAGTAGATACAGCTTTCCAGTTCTTGGCTAGTTTCTTAGCAAGGTTCTTCCTAAGTTTTGTTTTCAATGAAGAGAGGGCAGGAAGAGAAACCCACCATATCAAAGGAGCCCAAGTCATTATCTCCCTTCCATTTATGCATTTAAAAAATGAGAGTGGTCATATCATCATTCAAGAGTCTATCTACTTACTATAATAAGCAGTTCTTTTTTACACAATGGTGACACAATTTTGTGTCATTAGTGCATTGTGTTTTTATTGAAATATTGGGTCCAAAAAAGGCTTGACCATAGCCTATTATAAAGATGCACAAAACTCCTAAAAATATATATCTGCATATTGAAATCTGCAATGTATTTAAAAAATAAATCATGACCAGGATGGGTATATCTTAAAAGTGTTAGGGATGATACAACATCAAAAGCTTTCATAATGCAATACAATACATTAATAAAGGACAAAGAGTATATTTTTTATCCATGCAAAAACAACCAACTCCAATTTAAGATTTTTTAAAAACCCTATCAAACCAGAAATAGAAGAGAATTTCCTTAACCTAAGTAAAATAAATGTGCAAACACTGTGGTTTGGTTAATCTAATACAAAATTCTGACCCCTTTTCCAATGCTGTCTTTCATTATATAAGCTGGAAAGCTTAACACTCATTTTCCCAGTCTGCCTTGAAAGAGTTTTGGCCTACGTAGCTGAACTTACAGAAAGCATTTTGAGAGCATGAGGAAGAGGTCTTCATATAGGTTTATTTTTACATGAGAAAAGATAACTTCTATGTGTTTGAGATGCTAGATTCTTGTCACATTTTCTGTCACCTTACAAATGAACACATTCATGAGAGATCCAGATTATCTGACAAAAACCTATAATGATTTCCATAATTAATGTTGAAATTCTAGAAACATTGCCTTTAAAAATTAAAATTAAGACAAAGATGCCTGACATTACTGCTTCTATTTAGTGGCATACTGACTGTTCTTGTCAGTCCAGGATGACAAGAATAAGAGCTAAGATCTATGAGATTTCGGAGAAAAAAAATTAAAACTGTAATTATCACAGAAAAATATTGATGGGATATGCAGGCAAATTATTACAATTAATGAGGGGTGTTAAGCCAGAATACTGGATAGAAGATTAATACACAAAACTCAGTTGAATTTCTATAATCCAGCAACAGTAAAATGCAATTTTTAGAAGTAACAGTAACTCTCAGTAATCTAGGAATAGAGGGGAACTTCCTAAACTTGAGAAAGTATACCTGCAAAAAACATACAGCAAACATCATACCAAATGGTGAGAAATTTGAAATTTTCCCATTAAGATCAGGAATAAAGCAAGTATGTCTCCTCTCACAATACTTTTGAACATTATAATGAATAACCTAGCTAATACAATAAGATAAGAGAGAGAAACAAAAGGTATACAGATAGAGAAGGGATAAATAAACCTGTCTTGATAGATGACATGACTGTCTATGTAGAGAACCCAAAAGAATCAACAGAGAAACTACTGGAATTAATGAGTGATTACAGCAAGGCTGTAAGATACAAGGTCAATTTACAAAAGTCAATCACTTGCCTACATACCAGCAATGAACAAGTGGAATTTGAAATTTAAAACATGATACCATGCACATTATCACCCCCCAAAATGAAATACTTAGGTATAAAGCTAACAAAATCTGTATATATGAGGAAAACTATAAAACTATGAAGACATTAAAGAAGAACTAGATAAGCAGAGCGATATTGCATGTTCATAGATAAGAAGACTCAATATTGTAAAGATGTGGGTTCTCCTCAACTTGATCTGCTGAGTCAAAGCAATCTGAATCAAATCCCATTGGTTATTTTGTGGATATTGACAAACTGAGTTTGAAGTTTATGTGGAAAGGCAAAGACCCATAATAGTCAACACAATATTGTAGGAGAAGAATGATGTTGGAGGACTGACATTACCTGACTTCAGCACTTACTATAAAGCTATAGTAATCAGGACAGTGTGGTATTGGTAATCAATCAATCAATCAATCATTGAAACAGAATAGAGAGCTGAGAAAAAGATCCACATAAATATAGTCAATTGATCTTTGACAAAGGATCAAAAGTAATATAATGGAGCAAAGAGTCTTTTCAACAAATGTTGCTGGAGCAATTGGACATTCACATGCAAAAAAAAAAGAATCTAGACACAGATCTTACATCCTTCATAAAAAATAAACTCATGGATCATAAACATGGATCAGACCTAAATGTAAAACAAAAAGCTATAAAACTCTTAGATGATAGCATAAGAGAAAAACTTGGCGACACTGGGCATGATGATGACTTTGTAGATACAACACCAAAGTCATGATCCATGAAGGAAGTAATAGATAAGCGGGACTTTATTAAAATAAAAAACTTCTGCTGTGCAAAAGACAACATCAAGAGAATGGGAAGACAAGCCACAGACTGGGAAAATAATATTTGCAAAAGACACATCTTCTAAAGGTCTGTTATCCAAAATATACAAAGAACTCTTAAAACTCAACAATAAGAAAACAAATGACCTGATTTAAAAATGGGCCAAAGATGTGAAAAGACATCTCACCAGATAAAATATACACATAGAAAATAATCACAAGAAAAAAATCCTTCAGATCATATGTCATCAGGGAAGTACAAATGATAACAACAAGATACCACTAGACATCTATTAGAATGGACAAAACTGCAAGAGTGACACTAAATACTAGTGAGTTTGTGAAGCAACAAGAACTCACATTCATTGCTGGTTGTTGGTAGGAATGCAAAATGGTATCGCCTCTTTGGAAGACAATTTGACATTTTTTTACAAAACTAAACATACTCATACCATATAATCCAGCAATCTTACTCCTTGCTATTTATCAAAAGGAGTTAAAAATGTATGTCCACACAAAAACCTGCACATGGATGTTGCTAGCAACTTTATTTATAATTGCCAAAACTTGAAAGCAACCAAGATGCCCTTCATTCAGTAGGTGAATGGATAAATAAATTGTGATGCATCCAGACAATTAAAAGAAAATGAGCTATCAAGCCAGGAAGACATGCATAAAATAAATGCATATTACTAAATGAAAGAGGCCGATCTAAAAAGGCTATATATTGTATGATTCCAAATATTTGACATTGTGGAAAAGGCAAAACTACGAAGACAGTAAAAGGATCAGTGGTTGCCAGGGGTTTATGGGGGAGGGAGGGATAAACAGGTGGAACATAAAGGATCTTTAGGACAGTGAAACTACTCTGTCTGACACAGGGTAGATACATGGTGGATACATACCCACAGAATGTTCAACACCAAGAGCGAATCCTAACGTAAACTATGGACTTTGAGTGACAAGGATGTATCATTGTAGGTTCATCAATTGTAGCTAAAGCACTATTCTGGTGGGGTATGTTGATAATGGGGGAGGCTGTGCACAGTGGGGGCGGAAGGTAGATGGGAAATCTCAGTACCTTCTACTAAATTTTGCTGTGAACCTAAAACTGCTCAAAAAATAGTTTATTTTAAAAAATAAAATAGTAAGCCTTGTGTTTTCAACCATGATGGAGTAACAGGACTTAATTTGGACTTAACATCCTACAGGAAACAACTAGAAAACTGGAAAAAATACAGCCAAAACCTGTTCTTAGATATTGGAAAATACACAGGGTAAAACTGTAATCTCTGAAAAAAAAGGTAAATGAGAGAAAGGAACCCCACAAGCACAATGTCTCTCCTCCTGGAGAAACAATATGGATTATGTGGATTATATGGAATGAAGAAAATCGCAGTCATGACAGGTATCACTCAGTGAAGAGAAAAATATTTCAGTTCAGTGAATCTAAGGCAACCAGAAATTGCAAGGCAGAATTCCAGAGAGAGAGAAACTAGTCAACAAACAAACAAAACAATTCCAGGAATCTGTATAAAAATCCCTTTGAGCCAATGACTGAACACTAAATTGTACATGCGTACAATAAAACTCCATGAGGTGGGGTAATAATGGCCAGGGTGCTATAAGCTGTGGAATTCCCAGAGCTCACACGTAAAGAAAATCATTCCTTGATGATCACCAGGACAGTCAGTGGAGATAATTTATTCCTGGAGTAAAGACCAGTCAATATCTACTCTATCAAATTTCAAAAAAGCAGCCTAAAAAGGGTCAAGTTGATACATAATAATTAAACTGTCTTCTAGAAAAATCACAATAATCTTTAAAGGAGAATTATAAAATCTGAACACTCAGCAACATAAAATCATAATGTCCAGCAACCAATCAAAACAAAACAAAACTAGAAAGTCTATGATGCAGGAAACTGTGACCCATGAGCAAAACAATCAGTTGCATGAATTATCAGAAACTAAGATCAAGTTATCATTAACTTGATTATGGACATCTATAAAATTCCACAACTAACATCTACTTCAGGTTGAATATGGAATACTTTCCTCAAGCTCAGAAACAAGACCACTTTATTCAACCATGAATAAAAAGGCATGCATTTTGGAAGGAAAGAGATGAATTTGTCTTTATTTTCAGAATTTTTACAAACTCCTGGTAGAAGAGCAAATTAGTATAAGAGAGTTTGGAGGTCAATTTGCCAATATTTTACAGTTTGAAAAGCACATGGTTTCTAAATCAGCAATTTTTCCACTGTGGTAAAACATGACCTAGAAAAGGTCACACATGCACAAGGAGATAAATACAAAAATATTCGTGGTAGCTTTGCTGGCAATAGCAAACACTTGGAAACTATCAACATGAGAGTGGAAAATACTTGCAGTGAAATCATACAATGCTATATTATACAGCAGTGAAAATGAATGAACAAGAGTCACATTCTTAACATATGGGAAAAATAATCAAAAACATAATGTTGAGTAAAAAAAAAGTAAATTGCCAGAATGTATGCAGAATATGATGTCAAAATATGCAAAGTGATATTACATATTAAACAATATACCCTAAATTAGTAAAAGTATGAAAACATATAGGTTAGATGACACTTTAGGATAGTAGTTCTTTCTAGGCTTGATCTCATGCAATGAAATCATGGAGCCAAATAAAAGGGCTTCATCTTTATTTATAATGCTTTCCTTGGTAAGCTGCATAGTAGATACAACGGAGAAAAGTGTATTATTTTTATATTTTTTGGAAGTGTGAAGTATATCATAATAGAGATGAGTAAGCAAAATAAATAAAACACCGTGAAACTCTCCAGTTGGATAAGGAAAAACTGTATTGAACATTATGGCCTAAAGTGATTATGCTGGCTTAGTTAGAGATTAGAATGATAGATCTTAGAAGAATCAATAAAAAGTCTTTCAAGAATAAATAGGGGAAAATGTTGTTCACTATTCATGAATCTTCGGCTGTCCTTATTAACCTGCCAGAGGCTCTTCTCTGAAAAAAATAACTAAATAGCTTATCAAAGGGAGTATTTTTCTCTAGGTTTCTATATCATATTGATTAAAATAATCTCCTAAAATATTTTTCTTTATCCATGATAAAACTAAATTTATAGCCAAAGCAACACTTGTTCCATGTGTAAGACCAACCTGGTTTATAGCAACATGCATATTTACAAAATGCGTATCTCATTATCAGACAAAAAGATATGTGTGTTAGGATATCGATTATCCTCTCTCCAAAGTTGTGAAATAGGAAAGTGTTGAAACTGGAATATAGACTGGAAGGTACCCTATGGAGCAAGCATGTATTCACTCCCTTAATTTCACTTTTGGGACTTCTGAAATAAAGAAGACTCTGCTGCAGTAATGAGATAATATATCCAAAAGAAATGCAGACTATAGCCAATAGAATTGCCTATTTCCGTATCATGTTCTTGTTGTTATTGTTCAATATATATTTACTCATATTCTATTATTATTATTATTGTTTTCATCATGATAAGTGAACTGTTTTATTCCCATCACCTACCTCACCCATCGCCCCACCCGCCTTGCCTCTGGTAACCATCAGTTTGTTCTCTATAGTTAAGAGTCTGTTTTGTGGTTTGCCTCTCTCCCTCTCCTTTTTTTCCTTTGCTCATTTGTTTTGTTTCTTAAATTCCACATATGAATGACATCATATGGTATTTATCTTTCTCTGACTGACTTATTTCGCTTAGCATTATAGTCTCTAGCTCTATCCATGTCGTTGCAAATGGCAAGATTTCATTCTTTTCTGTGGCTGAGTAATATTCCATTCCATATCACCTCTTCATTTTTTAAAAAATATTTTATTTATTTATTTGAGAGAGAGAGAGAGAGAGAGAGAGAGTATAAGCATGGGGAGCAGCAGAGGGAGAGGGAAAAGCAGGCTACCCGCTAAGCAGGGAGCCTGATGTGGGGCTTAATCCCAGGACCCTGGGACCATGACCTGTGCCAAAGTCAAATGCTTAACTGACTGAGCCAGCAAGGTGCCCCAGTACCACCTCTTCTTTATCCATTCATCTATTGATAGACACTTGGACTGTTTCTATAATTTGGCTATTATAAATAATGCTGCAATAAACATAAGGGCCCACGTATCCTTTAGATTTAGTGTTTTTGTATTTTTTGAGTAAATACCCAGTAGTGCAATTACTGGATTGTAGGGTAGTTCTATTTTTAATTTTTTGAGGAACCTCCATACTGTTTTCCATAGTGGCTGAGCCAGTTTGCATTCCCACCAACAGTGCAAAAGGGTTCCTTTTTTCCACATCCTCAGCAACACTTGTTTTTGTGTTGTTGATTTTAGCCATTCTGACAGGTGCGAGGTGATACCTCATTGTAGTTTTGATTCGCATTTCCCTGGTGCCCAGTGATGTTGACTATCTTTTCATATGTCTTTTGGCCATCTGGATGTCTTCTTTGGAGAAATGTCTGTTCATGTTTTCTGCCCGTTTTTAATTGGATTATTTGTTTTGGGAAAGTTGAGTTGTAGCAGTTCTTTATATATAATTTTGGATGCTAACCCTTTATCAGATAAGCCATTTGCAAATATCTTCGCCCATTCTATAAGTTGCCTTTTAGTTTTGTTGCGTCCTGCACTGTGCAGAAACTTTTTATTTTGATGTAGTTCCAATAGTTTATCTTTGTTTTTATTTCCCTTGCCTCAGAAGACATACCTAGAAAAATGTTGCCATGTGAAGCAACATTCTGGCCAATGTCAGAGAGATTACTGCCCACGCTCTCTTCAAGGATTTTTATGTTTTCAGGTCTCACATTTAGGTCTTCGATCCATTTTGAGTATATTTTTGTGTATGGTGAAAGAAAGTGGTTCAGTTTCCTTCTTTTACATGTAGCTGTCCAGTTTTCCCAACACCATTTGTTGAAGAGGCTTTGTCATGTTTTAAGAATACCTGTTCTTTGTGTTTGGAGAGAAAGTTAGTTTGACAAGAAATATGCAATTAAGCTTTAGAAGGTAAATTTTAGCTACATTAAAGTGATGATCTAATACAAAATTCCTATCCTCTAGTTTCACACATACATACACATCATATAGTTGTAATTATAAAGCAATATATCTGATAATAAAGTCACACATAAAGAAATTGTGTGTATGTGTGTATATAAGAAGGTAGAAAAGAGAAGATATATAAACTGTCTACTGTGATCCAAACTGCAGAACTGTGTATGACAAGATGACTTCAGAATTTCTATTTCCTAAAACTGCTTAGATGATACATGATCTAAAAACAACCTAAACAATTAACTCCTACTCATTCTTCAAAATGAAGCTTAGGTAAAACCTTTCTTGGAAAGCTCTTCCTGGCACCTCCTTCTTCCCAGAGGCTGAATTAGGCACCTCCTCCGGCAGCTTCATGGTCCCCAGGCGCGCCTTTATTACGCCAGCACCACCAGTGCTCCCCACAGTCCTGGTGTGTCTGTCTCCCTGCTAGAGTGTGAGCACCTAGGATCTGATTATCGCAGGGCCCTCAACTTGGCCTCATGTCTGGCACTTAGGATTTACTCAAACAAATATTTGTTACTCTAACCTCTTTGTGGTATATACTCTAGACCTGCATTCCTATGAATAGACATAGAATTAATATGTTACCTGGAAAGACAAAATGTTTCAAACAAAAAACATGCTCATTTCCCAACAACGTGTTACCAATTTATGTTGCCATTTTCTTTTCTTTTGCTTCTCTAGCAGAGGCACCCCTATGGCTAACCAGAGAGCAACCGACGTTCCTCTAATAGAGAGAGTAGTTGGGGCGCCTGGGTGGCTCAGTCGGTTAAGCGGCTGCCTTCAGCTCCGGTCATGATCCTGGGGTCCTGGGATTGAGCCCCACGTCCGGCTCCCTGCTCAGCGGGGAGCCTGCTTCTCCCTCTCCCTCTGCCTGCCTCTCTGCCTACTTGTGCTCTCTCTCTATCTCTTTGTCAAATAAATAAATAAAATCTTAAAAAAAAAAAAAAAAGAAAGAGTAGTTACTTTTCTACTTTCCAGAACATTGCATTTAAAATATACCTTAAATGAAATTGGTGAAAGACGTTTACCTTGATGCATATCTTAACAACAGAGAAAGTTCTTGATTCAACATGCATTAAAATTCTATCTTGGATAATATTTGATATAACGTTCACAATACACCTGGCTTCTTGTTGCAGTAGGTACAGATACATGCAAGGACTCTGCATCTCGAAAAATGTAATAAGGGATACATTGAATTATGTATTGTATGAAAAGAAGTGACAGATGGTATTATAGAGCACGCTGAAACACTGGTATTTATACAATAAGCATTAAATACATTTCTCTAGATAAATGAGGTTATTTGCAGGTATGACGCACCTAACCCTCAAATAATGGTTTATTTTAGGTTTGAGTGCATCACACAGCTTATTTTAGAGGCTGCATCTGTCAGAATGAAACTGATGTGATACAGAAATTCAAAAGACATCAGAAAGTACTCCAAGTAAACCCAGAAATGTGGGAATACAAAAAGAACATAAAACTAAAGTGTAGATTTCTGTGGTGGTAGAAGAAGAATAAAAAAAAAAAAACCGAACTTCAAAGAGACCTAAGGAAAAAGGATTTAAAGTCAGGATGTAAGTTACTTAAAAAGCATTCCTTGGATAAAGAACTCCACCCAAGTACAAGATGTCTAAATGACAGCTGAGAATTTACAGTAATCCACAGAATCAATTTAATTTACTTTAAATATTAGAGAGGAACACAAATCTTTTGAGGATGCAAATGATTGAGTCGACATACAAAATGCAAAATCACTTTTTGCTTTGTATTTTGAAAACTCAACCTTTAAAAAAGCTAAGGGAAATGAATGAAATTTGTTCACTATAACTTGTGTTATTCCATTTATTTCATTTCCCTGCTTTCAATTTTTCTTTTCATAGAGCAACTGAATTCTTATTTCTTCAAAATACTGGTTTTTCAGCACCTAGCTGTGAAAAGGATTACCTCCAACTTAGACCAAATACCAACTTTCTTCTTGAAACCATGAAATTTTTATTTGAGAATTCATGTAGACAGGAAAAAATAATACATTATAAATATATTTGATCATACTGTTTAAGATTTCTGCATTTTAGAAACAGTTCTCATCAACATAAGGCTCATTTAAGAGCCAGCCTGGTGCTCCCCTGGACCTCTGTGCAGCTGTGCATTGGGCCCCATTTCCAGGCTGAACTGCAGAGTAGGATACTCTCTACCATTCATAAATCACTTACTGGTCCAGTAAAATTTACCCACTCCTTTAAAAAAATAAAATACTAAATTGAAAGGAAAATACTTATTTTTCATTTGTGAAAATTTTTGATATTACAGATTTACAAATACAACTATTTCCTTTTAAATATTAATTTAAGCTCTATAAAATATGTTTTCAAATGTATCATTATGACAAATATCTTCAGAACAAAATAATTATATAAAAATCAAAAGCATGTTGCCAAAGAACAGAAAGCTTTTATGTATTCTCTCTGCTTATCCTATTTAAATACATGCTAAATGCTACTTCTGAATGCCAGGAACAACAAATATAACATAGAAAAGACATGGGGAAATAATAAACATACAATAAAATCTATGTATATTGACTTAAAAAAAGATTATTAATGCACTGACCAAGTTTCCTCATTTTAACATGTTCTTATTCTTGCCCATGATTTTTCACATAAATAGCTGAAAACACGAATTAGGTACATGGAGTTATTTTCCACTTCTGATGTGTACTATTTACTTCTTTGAATAAAAATGAAGCATTAATTCCACTGAACAAAAATCTATATCACAAGAATCTTTTTTTTGTTTCTGTTCACAACCATTGTTTTGTTTTAAAGGAAGGAAAAGGTAAAGTATGTGTAAACAGTGTATGGTCCAACTGATGTGTTGTAAACCTACTAGAAGCATTGATATGGGACCAATTACACATATATCAAATTGATAATCATAAAGCAGCTAATGATGAAGTATGAAGGGTAGAATAATTTTGGAGGACTCCTTCAAAAGCAATATAAACTGAGGCAGATGTAAGTGGCAGGAAAATTACAAACCACAAAACATCTATCTCTAAATTTTCAAGGGATATACACACATTACATATTGCCCTAAAACATAATTGATTTGGGCTCCCCAGCATTTTCAAAAATTGGATATTTTGGGGGCGCCTGGGTGGTTTAGTCGGTTGAGCTTGTCTAACCCTTGGTTTCTGCTCAGGTCATGATCTCAGGATTGTGAGATCAAGCCCCAAGTCGGTCTTGTGCTCAGCACGAAGTCTGCTTGAAATTCTCTCTCCCCCTCTCTTTCTGCCCCTCCCCCTGCTCTCTCTCTCTCACTTTCTAAGATAAATAAATGAATCTTTTTTTAAAACTGGATATTTTGTGTAAGAGTCCATAATTCTGATTGTTCTTGAATAATCAGAATAGTGATTACACTGGGCCTAAATCCCCGATGGCGGTGGTTTTCAACGTGTTGTCTGGACCAGCAGTATCAGCATCAGCTGTGAACCTGTTAGAAACGAAGGCTCTCTGAGCCCATGCCAGATCTCTGAATCAGAAATGCGAAGGATGGGGCAGAGCAACCTGTATTTTAGCAAGCCCTCTAGATAATTTGGATTTATGATGAAGTTTGACAACCACTGATCTATGACAATAAAAGACAGGGTTTTGCTTTGTGATGCTTTGTTTTTTAATGACAAAAAAGTGTTGTTTTATGCAATCTTTTTGTTTTTTTTCTGCATTTAGTGAGATGTTCATAGGGTTCGTCTTCCTTAATCTGTGAACAGTGTGAACCATTTTGTTTTCTACTATTAAACTATTCTTTTATATCTACTTGGTTATTTTTGGATAGTTGGATAGTTTTCTAGTTTGGTTCATTAATAATATTTTATTTGAATATTTCCTCTATGTTATTAAGTGACTTATCTGATAAATTTTCTTCCTTACCTAGTTTTGTTATCAAGCCAATAAATAAAGATTTCCATTTCTTCTTTTTCCTAGAATAGTTTGTAAAAGATAAAGATTATCAATTTGTTGGAAGTTTTATATAACCTTCCTATGAAGAAAAATTGGGCTTTGTAATTTTTTGCATATACAGTTAATCTCCATTGTGAGTGAATGCTGTACCTTTGAAACTGGCTAATCATTAAAATTTATTTTTAACCCTAAAATGAATATTCAGTGTTTTTATAGTCATTCTCAGGCATGCACAGAACTTTAAAAAATTTTGGTCACACAATGCGAATGTTCCTACCTAAAGTCAAACAAGGTGACACTCTGCTCTCTTGTTCCCGAGCTCATATTGTACACAAGTGTCTTTTTTTGTGGTCTATTCAGTGCCATGTTTTTCACATTTTTGTGCTTTTAGTTGATGATTGTGCTGTTTAAAATGGCCCCCAAATGTGATGTTGAAATGCTGCGTTGGTGTTCCTAAGTGAAAGAAGGCTGTGATGTACCTGACAAAGAGAGTATGTGGGTTAGATCAACTTTGTTCAGGCATGTTATAACATTCTTGGCTGTGAAGGTTCAATGTTAATGAATCAACAATATATATTATATTACAAATGGCATTTTTAAGAGAACCACACATAAAATAAGACCGTTGGTGAAATAGTTTTGACCAGAGGCTTGCAGGAATCTAACCTCGTATTTTTCTCTAGGAGTAATGGTTCATATTTCCCCATTCAGTGTTCACAGTGACTTTATAGAATAAACACATCTACTGTGAATAATGAGAATTGACCATTTTAAACTACCAATTCAATTTCTTTAATGGCTATAGATCTAGGAGCTTTTATCTTTCTTTTTTAAGTCAATTTTACTAAAAATCATTCATTTCAAAAATTTGTTTTGCTACTGTAAAGATTTTTTTAAATCTATGATTATGTCTTTTCCCCTAATATTGTTCAATTTTGCTGTTTTCTTTCCTTGACTGATTTTATCAGATTGTTTGCCTATTTTATTTTAAACCTTTTTGGTTTGGTTTTGTAGAATCTCCATTTTCTTGTATTTTATTCTTTTCTTTCACCTCTTTCCTTCTATCTGTTTTGATCTTTATGATTTTTCATTTTCTAAGCTTGTGAGTTTAATATTATATTCCTTGATTTGTCTTTTTTAACATATGAATTTAAGTGTAGAAGTGTTTGTGTTCTTTCTTTTACAAATTTTTACTTTCCTTGTCATTCAATTATAATTATTTCATAATTCACATTACAATTTCTTTTTTGAATATGAATTTCTTAGAAAAGGTGTTTTTTGTTTGTTTTAAATTCTAAAAATATAGGAATTGCAGGGTTTTTCTTCCAATTTCTAAATTCATTGCTTTGAGATTATAAAGTAAGGAATGCATAATTATGATTTTGCAGATACTTATTTTGGGTTCTATTGTTTGCTCAGTTTTCGTAAATGTTCCAGTGTCCTGGAAATGAGTGAGCATTTTCTATGGATGCAAGTTCATTATATATCATCAAATTAGCTTTTTAATTATGCTGTTTGAATTCCTAATGTTCTCAATAATTGGTTTTGTTGGCTTGATCATTCATTGTCAGAAAGAAATGTGTCAAAATCAACCATTAAGATTATGAATCTGTCCATTTATCTTCTTTTGTCCATTAAATATATATTTTTTCAATTAATTTAATTCTGTGTTTACAATCATTGCATTGCTTTTGTAAATGGAATATTTCTTTTATTATATTTTCTAACTAGTTCTAATTTTAGTTCTATAATTGAACTTTATTGATATCTGTATATTAAATTTATACACAGCCATCTATTAAATATTTACTTGTCATAGTGTTTCAACTGATTCTTTCAGGTTTTCTAGATAAACAGTCACTTTTCTTTGATAGCAATGATCCTTTTTACATTCTATTTTTATACCTCCTGCTTTGTTCTCTTGTCTAATTGCATTGGCTACTACCTCCATAACAATGTTAAATAATAAAGATGACTGCAGATATCCTTATCTTGTTCCTGCCTTTAGTGCTAAAGCATGGTGCCAGCTTTTGTGGTTAACACATTATATCACAACTATGAAAATGTCGTGTATTCTAATTTTAAAGTATTACAGAAATGTGTGTCACTATTTTATCATACTGTGAAGATGTTTATTCATAAATTACTATATTTTAGAAGTATGCACTGATTCTTATTTTAGATATTAATTGTTATCTAATACCTTTCAGAATCTATGGAGATAACCACATTACTTTTCTCTTTTGATATATTAATTTTAAAGATTTAATGGAGTATCCTTTTAACACTACCTAAAAAACTGGGGGCTGTGGAGGGTGGGTGGATGTGTACTGTTTGCTTTCTGAAAGTTCCTTTGTTTTTACCATAGCAACTAGTCTGTTTGGGTTATGGAATTTTACTTGGATTAGTTTTGTAATTTTTATGAATAATCCATATACATGTTAAAAGGTAGTGTTTTCAGGGTACAGATTTTTACATATACCTTGTTATTATGTTATTTAGTTTGTATGTGGACAGCAACGTAAAATAAAGCATCTCATTACTAATGTGTTTCTATTTTGCTTTGTATTTCTAGCAGTTTTTTTAACTGTTTTATTTTCCTTCTTAAAATGTTTTTTGGAGTTATTTTTCCCAGAGACTATTTCACTCATAGCACGGAATGAATGTGACTATTGCAACTGTAGTATTCATGGAAATAAGACAAATTTCCTTTCAAAACCTCTGAATTCCTGACAAATGCAAAATCAAGATGCAGACTATACAGAAACCATTGTTTTATAATTGTTCAATAATGAATTTTTTAAAAGGCCTATAATGAATGTATTGATTATTCTTAAAGGAAAGAAGAATTTCAAAGGCCAAGAAATAAAGAAGATACTCTTTTGTTAGCCTTATGTCCTAGAAATACAGATAATTCCTTCGGTGAGTTGGTCATTCTTCATATTCACCCTAGTTCTCTTCACTGACCATCCCAGAAACAGGATTAGATTCAGTCAACAATAGTGTTTGACTGTGTAAAAGGACCTTAGTTGATTAATATTTAACTGGAATACATAGCCAAGTAATTATGAGTCCATCTGAATCGAACAGAATTAGACAGAACGGCAAAAAAATATTCATTGGTAATAATCTGTATTCAATATTGAACATAGGGGCGCCTGGGTGGCTCAGTCGTTAGGCGTCTGCCTTCGGCTCAGGTCATGATCCCGGGGTCCTGGGATCGAGCCCCTTGTCAGGTTCTCTGCATCAAGCTCTCTCTCACTCTCCCATTATGTTCTCCCTCTTTTTCTTCTCTCAACTAAATAAATAAATTAAATCTTTAAACAATAATTAATAAAAATATCGAACATAAATAAATTGGATTAATTTCCTAGATGGCTATACATATATTTATACTCAGCATGGCCCAGAAATTATGTCAGTTGGCATCATCGCTAGGCTTCTTATAATCACATCATCCATGTTCTGTGCTCTTATTTCTTTACAGTGTGGCTTTATATTTGATGTTAAATCCTCCCTGACTTTTGAGAATGAGAAGTCACTACCCTCTGTCAGCTTCCTGCTACCTCCCTATAATGGCCATGTTGTATGGGACCTTCCTCATCCTATCCAGGTAACTATTACCCTTCTTTTCCTCAATGCTATGGTCTTCCCATAAATCAGCAAGCAAAAGGAACACGTGTGACAAAAATTTTGTCTTCCCTAAAGCCCAACTATACCAAATTGCTGTTGCATTTAATTGTCACTGTATGAAAAAATGAAACCCAGAATCTCTTGTCTGTCTCCCTGAGCTATGCCATCAAGCTGCCTGTCAACCTATTTTCAGTCAGGAATTTACAGTATATCTTGTGAAGATTTCTTTACATAAATATTTTCTTTTCTAATTTTGTGCCATATTTTTCTCCTTATTTCTTTTTTTAAACCCTGTTTCTCAAACTGAAAAACCCATTCTAGCTTGGCACATTAAAAACAATTCAACAGATGTTGCACCCATCACTGTATGTTTTCTGTTTCTACACAAGAATAGAAAGTTGGCTAAGAAAGTGAGTCTCTGTTGATCTTCACTTAATCCCAGCACCATCAATGCCTTCCTCAGAGTGCACCTTCTTCCTCATCAGCCTCACGGTAAGCCAGCTGTTGTGAAGATACTAAATTATTTCATTCCATGTCATTTTTATATACATCCCTTATCTGGCCAAACTGTACAATCACTGTTCTGTTTCTTTTTCAGTGTAACTGTCTAAAAATATTGTCACTGGCTTTTTAAACTTTTTTTGTCTTCTATATTCTGTAGTATTTTCCTCTAGTGTCTTTCCTGGTCATCTGACTTTTCTGAAAGAGAAAACACAGTATCTGAAGAGAAATAATTCCTGATTAAGATTTACCCACATCAAACTTTTGTAAAAACTTGATAATAGTATTTATAATACACAATACTTAGAATTTATATATTATAATAAAAGCTTGTTTCAATTTAAGAGTAAAAACAAAGAGTAATGAAACATCTCCATAAATATAAATTCAATTTTGCAGATGTTTCATCGGTTCAAGTCACTAAACATCCACATGATTACATTAATTATTTTACATCATTCAACACATATTTATTCAGTTTCCACTCCATCTTACACTTCTGTTAGGCACTTGAGGAACACAGAAAAACTGTAAGACTCCTGCTCTTCAAGTGTGTAGCTTCTAGTCAGTGAGACATAAATGAATATACTGTAAACAACTGGAGAATAACATTTATCTTTGAACATCCCCTATATAAGAAAGATTTCCATTACAAAGAAGCAAAAACTGTAATTCAATTGCCCTAAGGGTCCATCATCTACCAGTTTTAAGGCTAATGTGTCCTTCAATATAAACCTTGAAATGTAGGGTAAAATGCCATTCTTCTTTGCCATTTTAGTACAATATTTCCACATAATCAATGCTCTATAAAAATTGAATGAATGAAAAACTGATTGAATGAATATTGTTATGATTTACATATCCTTATTCTACTAATCTTCCATAAGAATTTATATAACTGCTATTTACAAAAACTGTTTTAAATATACTAGTTTTACTTTCATCTTTGTTTTGAACCATTCAATTAAGAACAGCAAAATAGCTCCCTAATTTAAGTATTTCGTACAATTAGATGCATCATAAACAAAAGTTAGCCTTGTCTTATAGCCAATTCGTGATTTCAATTTAATAAAACTATTCTTAAACTAGTCCTGAAAGTTCAATAGCAATTATTCTCAGATAGAAATATAAGGAAATAGATCCCTTGATTTTCTTATGTGTAAACATATCGAAACTGCAACTCTGGAGAATTCATCTATCCTAGCTAAAGCTAAGAATGTTGGGAGAAAAAAAAGCACGTTCTTTAAACTTTCAAACTATGAAATATAATTGATTTGTATCATTAATAGAGATTCCGTCATTTGTCTGCCTTAAACCATTTAAGAGCTTATGATGCTGGTGATGGTTATAAAAACATAAAACAGAGCGTTTTTCAGCAAAATATAAATAAACCTTGAAGAGTAGACAAGATTTTGGGTATGTTCTGGCTAAAGGCAAAGCTGGAAGGCGCTTTGTGAGGAAGAATTGCTGAGTTTCAGAACTCTAGAAATGAAACTTAAATACACAATCTGGATTCTAATGAAACAAGTTATAGTATCTTATTGTCATAATGCCTAGCTGGAACTATTGGGCAGGGAGACTCACATATTTTTTTTTCACTCAAAAAAATGATTTATAATTGAATCCTAATAATATGTAAAACAGGACCTAACATATTTCCAGGCCATGACTGGATGACCAGCTCCAGGGATGATGATCCCTACCTTGTCAGGTACTGGACTTCTTGGATGATTTCCAAGAGCCTGTGGTCGTTTAGTAGCTCTTCCTTTCAGTAGAGTCATATTTGCATAGCTTGAAAACATGTTAATTTGAAAATATCACTTAGTTTTTCAGTGGATGAATGGTCTGACTCAGTCAGAAGAGTGAAGTGCCTTCATACTTAGAAATTTTGTTCCCTGTTACATTTTGTATTCTAAACTCAGAAAATAGCCTTCAAATGTCTTTAGCTAAGATGCCTCCACGAACACCTGTCTACATTGTTGAAAAGCCCACCTAGTGTGTCCCAGGGCCACACGTTGGCCAGTGTCTCTGGAACAAAGGTGTCAAAATGGCGAGTTGATACTGGAGAATGACAAATTCAGAGATGCAGCAGGGAATCAGGCTTGTAAGCTATTGAAAGGACCATTGTTTTTGTTCTGAGTATAGGGAAGCCATTGTAAGGTTTTCAAAAGGGGAATGACCTGGTATGACTTACTTTTTAAAGGGTCTCTCTGGCTGCTACATGCAGAGCCAGCTCATTAAAATATCTGTTAATGGACACCAGTACAAATTAAATCCAAAATTCTCCACCAAGCCGTCATTCTCCTCTATCTTTTCACATCACTAATTACATTTAAACATTGTCCAAGACTGGAAGGACACATACAGCAAACTCAACCCACGTAGGTAATTGATGGCCATGCATTAAAGGAACTATTCACAAAAATGTGGGCAAGATTAAGTGAAGCTAACAGTCATTGGTGAAATCACCCAGAGTTAGAAATAACAGGGAGCTAGGACACCTTGGTGGCACAGTGGGTTAAGCATCTGACTCTTGGTTTCAGCTCAGGCCCTGATCTCAGGGTCATGAGATTGAGCCCCACATCGGGCTCCGTGCTCAGCATGGAGTCCTCTTGAAACTCCCTCTCCTTCTGCCCTTATCCACTGCTTTTTCTCTCTCTCTCTCTCTCAAATAAATAAATATATCTTTGAAAGAAAAAAAGAGTAGCAGGGAGCTCTTACCAACCCTAGCTCAAAAGGGGAAAAGTGAATGGTGGTTACCAGAACCCAAAGTAATTTCTGTAGCTGTATGAGAGGATACCTACAAAAGCCACATCTCTAAGCAGAAATACAGATAATCTGCAGCCACCTGCAGCAAAACTCTTGTTTTGAGAATGAACATTTGTTCCAAAGTAATTAATATATTAGGGAACAATTTGAGCATTACTGAATTTAACATTTGCTTATGCACAACTTCATAAGAAATACCGAGCAAACAGAGAAAATTGCATGGCTGAACTGTGCGGAGTAGGAAAACACAAAATGTACACATGCACACACCTCAAATATCTACTAGCTACTTCCGTTCACGGTGTGTTATGAGATTCGTCCATCCACATCTGCTGTTACAGCTTTCCTTCCAATTTCAGATAATCCTCCTTCCACCACTTTATGATAACTCACATTCTGCAACTTTTCCAATGCCCCTTCTACAAGCAAACTTCAGGTCCTTTTAAAATTGTAAAATGCCATACCTATTGCAGTATGTGTGTGTGTGTTTTAATCATTTAACATGTGTAAAACTGTGCTATAGTTTTTATTAGATTCCCATCTCTCTCTCTCTCTCTCTCTCTCTCTCTGGGTGTGTGTGTGTGTGTGACTGACAAAGATTTTGAGTGCTCTGCCCCTGATCCCATTTTCCCCAAAGCCTTATAGTTTTAATTGCATGATTTTGCACAGTGTGGTGATTTTTAGGACCTCAAATGTTCTGTTGTAGCAAAATGATTGTAAATACCCAGATCTCACTCACTTCCCTCCTTCTGGTCTCAACCAATTCGTCTTACTAACCAAACCGAACAGGAAACCAGAGGGGGAAAAAAACCGCACTGATGTACTCTGAAAAGGTCAGGCTCCAGAGGCAAGGTGCCAGGTGGAGAAGGGCGGAGAGTGGATCTGAAAAGGCAAACTGAAAGTGTACAGCACAGAAACCTTCTTTAGTTTAAAAAATCCTCTCTTTTGATTTCTAGTGCCTTGCCCAAAATGTGGTCTAGTGGTCAGCAACTTAAGCATCTTCTGGGAGCATGTTCGAAAGGCAGAGTACCAAGCTCCTCCACAGACCTATAGACCTACCGAATCAAAGTCTGCATTTTCACAAAATCTCTCAGGTGATTTGTATGCACATTAAAGTTTCAGAAACACTGTTCTCAAATCTTATGTTGGCTCTTCTCCTATCAACCTACCTCACTGACCACCACCTTGCTGTTTCTTTTTCTAGCGTCTCTTCCTCTTCCAACTCTATAAAACTTTCAAAGTTATGATAGACAACAGCTGGCCCATAACATGAAGAAATTTCTGTGATGTAGTGAACTTGGGCTTCAATCAGATCCTTTCCATCCCTATAGCTGGCTCCAAGAATACTGCAGAAAATGAAATAACATCTGTCCCCAAGAAAGCAGATCAAGACCCACTAAAGTCAAGCTTAACTAATTCATGCTGACTCAAATACCAGATATCGCCTATCAGCTTGCAAGAAAAATAACATGAGACCCCTAGGTTAATGAAAATTATGAATTGACAGTTGTTAATAGATACAGATTCTTTAAACTTTTTAAAATAACAAAGTCTAAGAAATGTAGTTGGCTGTGAATTCTTCATTGATTAAATTCAGTAAATAACTTTATCTTTATGATTTATTTTCAACATCTGCTGACTGAAAGCAATGTAATCTTTATTTTCCCTCTCCTCCATCAGCTTTCCCAGAAGGTTCTCCTCTCACCTGTTTTCAAGTCCTTAGAATTATGTTTGACTTATTTCTTTTTCTTGATCTCATTCTTGGAAGCCAAATAATCACTGAAACCTAACAATGGTTCTCTCTCAGTACCTCTTCTATATTTATCATCCTTTCCATTCCTGTTCCTAATTTTCTGGTTTACATCCTATCACCATTTATTTTGGGATACATGAATAACCTAAGTGGCCTTCCTAAATGCATTATTTTCTTACAGTAGCGAGTTGTACCTAAATTTCCATGAGAACCTCACTGCTTCCAGAGTAAAATTTATGCCTGCCCTAATATTTATGATTTCTGATAATTTGTTCCCAAACTAACATTCTAACTTTATGTTGGAACCTGCATGGTGTTTTTTACATCTCCATCACCAACCATAGATGAGGTCACAAGTCTCTGTAAGCACATCTATGTAGGAGCACTTTGGAGAACTCCCCAACATTGGTCTATTGTGTGCCCACCTAAACTTGTTCCTTTCATCCTGCTCTCCAAAACGCAGTCACTTTCCTTCAGACATGGTTTTCTGGGCTTTGATTTTCATTTGTTTTTGTCCTTGGTGTTGTTTTTTTGGGTACCTCTTGATTCCATGCTTGATCCATTCATGGATCATCCCTGTCCTTCCTTCAGGGCTCAACCCTCATCTCAAGACAGTGTACCTGGACACTTTTATTTCTGAAAAAAGAGACGTAGAAGCCCTATTTCTAGTCCTTTCTACTTCTCTACTCCCCTAACCAAATTAGTTTCCCGAATAGATCTTGCCCCATTTTACCCTCCATGAACAGAATATACTCCCCTTTCTTCTGTGAATCCACAAATTGTATCTACCTCGCAAGGACCTTACACTTTCTCCATAAAGGACTGAATTCCACACCCCTTCAACCACACCAATTACCTCTCCTCCCTTTACTATCAGCTACTTTTTAATTTTTTATATCAGTCTTTATTTTCACTTAAGACTCCTATGGCTTTACAACATCAGGTGAACTTCCCCTGAATTGCTTAACTCAGGTTTATGCCTTACCTCCCTAACAAGGCCAGAGACAAAGTACAATTTTCCTTTTATGCCTTACAAGTTTTGATGTGTTCAATTATATTTGTAGATTGAAGCCATAGCATTTTCTCTTTGTCTAACGAAGAAGAGTTTTTTTTCTTAATGGAAAAGATAGAGCCAGAGCTGAGACACTGTGAAGGTACATGCAAATACTACAGATACTACCCACATGCTGACAGATTAACAATGCTTTTAAAAGTTGCCATTAAGGATCCAGTTCAAGTCTACTTTTCATTAAATTTTAATCCCATAACAATTTCCTCTTCCGGTGTCCATTCGCAGTTACATTGTTTCCATTATGCTTTTTTACTTCAACGATTAGAGAACAGGTTAAAACAAACCCATAAGTAGGGGTGCCTGGGTGGCTCAGTTGGTTAAGTGACTGCCTTCGGCTCAGGTCATGATCTCAGGGTCCTGGGATCGAGCCCCACATGGAGCCCCACATGGAGCCCCACATGGAGCCCCGCATCGAGCCCCCCATCGAGCTCCCTGCTCAGCGGGAGGCCTGATTCTCCCTCTCCCACTCCCCCTGCTTGTGTTCCCTCTCTTGCTGTCTCTCTGTCAAATAAATAAATAAGATCTTTAAAAAACAAACAAACAAACAAACCCATAATTACACTGACACTGAAGACTTACTAACGCTGCTTTTCGGTGTAAAGCTTTCTATCTTAAATATTTTCAATGTGTCCACTCCTTATCTACTTTACCTAATTGTCCATAACTTTATTCCACTAAAGCTATTATTCAAATGTACATGAAGATATATGTGTGCTTTATATACATGTGTATTTAATTTTGTATGCCTGTGTAAAATAGAAAACTAGGTACTTTTGGTAAATTGCAGTAAGCTTTAATGTAAGAAATATTTTAAAAGATTTTCCAATATTTAGAATATTTAAGTTTAAAACTTAAACTTGGAATGGGCCTCTAACATTAATAAAGTTTGTAACAAACAAAATATGATTGATTTTTATTTAAGTAAGAAAATCTTATGTAATGTTTACTATAGGGGAGTCACTAGTCTAACTTTACAAATATTAACTCATTTAATCCTTATAACAATGCCATGAACTAGGTATTATTATCATACCCACTTTACAGATGGGAAATTAGGCATAGCTAATTATTGGCAAAGACAGGCTTCACACCCAGGCTTTTGGCTCATCTGGGCTCTTAACCATCATGCACAGCTGCTTCTCTCTTGAAAAAGCAAAATAATGTTATGGGATATATTTTGTGTGTGTATAAGTTTGAAATATTCCTCTGTCTATATCCAAAGCCATTTCTCTACATACAGAGAAACATGTATTAGACTATGTAAACTTGATGCTCATTAGAGCTACATACAACCTTCATCAACCTAGTGAATCATGTTTGTCCTGATAGACTTCTCATCAGTCCTTTCAGTGAATTTTTATTTCAATTTTAAAGTTGTTCTATCAGTAGTCTCTTCTCTATGAATCTGGGCACATTTTAATAATGGTTCATTCTTTAAATTTAATGTTTTCTGTGTATTAAAGTGAGACAGATGCATAATTATAAAAGTCAAATATTTCTATAAATATTTTAAATTAATGACAGCCCCCCTACCCCAACCCTTTTCATCCTTGATTTCTATCTCCCAGAGACAACCAATTTCAATTCTTTTTAACTTTTTCCTCCAGAGTTTGCCTCATTTTTAAGAAACCTAATTAAACTATTATTTCTTTCTGCTTGTTTGCTTTCGGTATTATCTATTGACTCTTGTGCTAGATGAGGAGTCTTTGTGGTTGTGGGCAGGCTTGGGGAGTGGCAGGCTTCATTCTAAGGTAGTGGTGTAAACTCAGACATCCAGTGGGGGATCACGATAATTAGCATCTACAGTATCGTCTCTTTTTTATTTTGCTTATCCAAAGAAAATCTCCTAATGTTTTGTGGGTGGGGAAAGTAAGGAATGGAATGAGCATATAAGCATGGATGGCCACAGGGGAATGGCACTTGGACAGTTGCATTTTTTACTAAGTAGATTTTTATTGAATTCTTTCATTTTTTGTACAATACCAAAATACTCATCTGGCCTAATGTGAAAAACCCAGACTCCCTCTTTTCTAACCCATCTGGATCATAAATCTCCAGACTACTGCCAATGTTGAAGGAAGTATGGTCACCTAGTTATGTTGAAAACCTAAGTGTCTTTGGAAGAGAAAGAAAGTTCCATCACATTTGGAATAAAATCTAAACTTCTTTTTATCAAGGTGGTTTTCTAACCACCCAGTCTATAATAGTACATCTGAATCTATCAAAGATCCTATCCCTTCCTCCCTTCCTCCCTCCCTCCCTCCCTTCCTTCCTTTCTTCCCTCTCTCCTTTACTGTTGGAATGTAAACTTGCTATGGTCTTATAAAGCAGTCCAGTACCTATAATAATATTTGATACATAGTTGCCACTCAATAAAAACATTTTGAATACATGTTGGTAGAAAGAAAACTCACAAACTGAACTCAAACTTCCTTTACCAAGGCTTTGCAGATAATCTTCATCCCTACCTGGGGAATCAGCACATTTAATGGGTGATAGTAGGGTCTTTAGAACCAAGGTTTCTAGCTACAACCCAGACTCATGACTTACTGCCATGTGAGTCCCTTATCTATAACATAAGGATGATAGCAATAATACTAGCCTCACAGAGCTGTAGGAGGATTAAATGGCCTCCATTCAGAATGCATTCCTCAAATGTCAGCACCCTGCCTTATCCCTCTTGGCTAGGAAAAACTTAATTTCGACTTCCTCCTCCTGTGTATGTTGAAGTGGGCATGTTCTCAATCTCTTCTTTCTCTGCAGGAGGTTCGTGGCTTCACCTGCTCAGTTCTGGATCCCCTCCAGCCCTCTAAGGGAAGTTTCTGCTGTTGCCACGTTTGTTTTTTGGATTTCAGCGTTGCAGAACTGGCAGAAAAGGTCAAAACATAGAAAAGTTATAACTGTGCTGGTAGATTGTAGAGAGAAATACAGGAGGAGTAAAAGAGCAGCCATGCTCTGCAATGGGCTGCGGTGCTAATGGAGGAAGATGAGGACAGACTGGCTCCAGAGGAATTAGGTTGGGAGGGGAAGTGTGTATTTAAGGGCACAGAAGGAAAGACATGGAAGGGAGAAGAAAGTCATGAATAACAAAAGAGTCCTCTAAGGTAATATTGAAAATAGCTGATGTTTATTAGGTGTGTACGATAAAGTAGTTCAACAAATCTCATTTATTCCTCATAATAGGAATAGTAGGAGGTAAGTACCATACAGGTATAGGGTTTTAGAGAATAGGAAGCAACCTGGAATTTCCATAAGCTTTTCTGTGAAATATGACTCCTTCTTTATATTCTTCTACAGAAACAAAGAAACAATAAAATTCTTGTTTAGACTATACATCTCTGAAAGAGAGATAACTCTGAGATTGACTCATACAGGTCACAACTTCAAAAAATGACACATGTAGTCAATTTTACATCAATTTCTCATTCCTTGGTATTAGCTATGGATACAACAGACCTTCCCTTTGCTATTCGATACTGGAAACTCCTTTACTCTATAGGAGTGAAGGGTCTAATTTTAAAAAGCTCAAAAGACAAAAACACCCAGAAGATTGTCTCAAGTAAATTCTAAGAATTAAGCCACATTCTCTGTGGTAGGTATAAAGATTAAAGTATACAAAAAGAAAAGTTGATGTTTTTCTTCCCAGTAACTTGGGAATGTAATTATCAAACATAAATGAAAGACCCCATATTTTAAAAGAAAAAGAAACCACACAATTCAAATTCAAATTTTATTTCAAATTATAATTCTTTAAGATCTATACAATTGGCGTTCAATTAATTTCCCTCTTATTGTATTTTCCTTGATCCTGAGGAAGTCAAAACTTCATTGATAATAATGATATTTCTTTTAGGAATCCTGTGGCTGGATAATAGCATTGGTAAGTAGGTTTGCAATTCCACAAATGGATTTATACTCACTTCAGAGAGTCAGAGAGCACACTCTAAAATACTCTGTATACTTGTCTAGTGAGGAGTTCCTTTGTGCTTTGGCTACCGACAGGTAGTCCTGTTCACAAGCTTCATTTTTTTGCTTTTCTTTAATTGAAGAAGTAAAAAGCTTTAGCAATTTTAAAGGCACAGCTATCCTTCAGGCCCATATGTTATCTTACTAGGTTTGGCTTTTAAGTGTGTTTAATTTTCATTTTCATTGCAAAGGCAAACTTTTATCTCCTTGGATCTTTAAAATCATGTGTCTGCATTATTTTAATTCATATAAGCATAAAATAGCTCCTTTTATTGTGCCAATTTCAGATTATTGAGTATTTTTCTACAAGTTGCCTTTTCAAAACAATAACAAAAACAAAAGCATAGATTTGCATAACACTCAGTTGCAAATCAATTTCATATCCCTTGTCTCATTTTTTCCTTTCAAAGCTTTATGAGGTATGGAGGCTGGTATTATTTCCCATACTTTATAGATAATGAAACTGAGGTACGGAGAGTTTAATACACTTGCCCTAGGGCATATAGCTAATAAATGGTGAGGCAGAACTACCACCCAGGTCTTCTCTTTTCTGATCCACAAAATAATAAATCACGTGTGTTTTTTCAAGCCTTTATTTCTGTTCTAACCAGGCTCTTATATTAGATTGGACCAAATGTTTATCTCCTATTATTATGACTAACAGGATATTCTAATGGTGAGCCAAACTTTGGAGATAAGAGTTGCCTCGATTTTCTTGTTTGTAAAAGGGAGCTAATGACAGAATCTAACTCACTGCGTTGTTGTGAGAATAAAATGAGCTAACACAAGGAAGGGGTTAAGCAAACTTCTTGAAAGCCTGGCTCTTTTGTACTGGCTGTGCAAAGCTGGGCCAGTTTCCTCCCCTTCCTGAATTTATAAAACGAGAACAGCCTAGCTCACAGGTTCTTGAGAGAATTCACTGATATCCTATATGCAAAGCTCCGGTACAGCTCAGCGATGGGTGAGTGATAACTGTCACTGCTGTTTTCCTAAGTATTAGTCCTTGTCAGTGTCACCACTTGTTTGTTCCATTCTGCTTGTTATTAAGTGTTGTGATTCAGGATTTCATTCCATCATTCACTTCATTAATCAACATGATTACTTACTTTGGGGATAGCTGTCCAACTGGATAAAAAAAAAGGTACCTCACTTTCTTTCACCCACCTTTTCCCCCATCTTGCCCACTGGAGGTAGTGAGATATTTTTCAGAGACCCTAATAAAAATAAACCTAGTTGTCTGCTCCATCCACTGGGTTCCCACAACCCTTAGTTTGTACCTCTATAATAGCACTTGCTTTTTTACAGCAAGTTTCTGTTTTAACTTCTATCACCTCGAAGTCAGATGCCAGCAAGCTGAGTGGAATTATGGATCCAGTCAGCTGTGTCCCAGGGAATAGGGCTCTGCCCAGAATTTCAGGACCTTGTGCCCAAGCTGGCAGCTGGAGAAAAAAGCGTTACTAGATGCAACCCTTTATGTGGGTACACAGTCTACTGTCTGAAAAACGGTGGCCTAATCCAAAGAGAATAAAAGTCAAATGGCGGACATCAAAATCTTTGAGTGTGGGAGGAACCTCTGAATCAAGCATTGATGCAACACAGTCC
The DNA here is from genome assembly GCF_964656455.1 of Halichoerus grypus. Lineage (NCBI taxonomy): Eukaryota > Metazoa > Chordata > Mammalia > Carnivora > Phocidae > Halichoerus > Halichoerus grypus. The sequence continues at coordinate 90,871,554 of NC_135712.1, forward strand.
TGATGAATGAGAAAATTTCAAGTTTATGAAAGGAAGGCAAAACTGGAGAAGGTGAGCTAGAATTTTGGTGGTATCTGATTAGACTTTTGTGTGCCTGCTGAGGACAGTTACAAGAACAGATGCAAAGAGGGAGTAACTGTGTCCCACTTCATTCTTATTTTTCCCGTGTTAGACATGAAATGAAAATCCTCCTTCACAGTCTTGTCAAGCCCACCCACAGCTGCTTCCTAACCCATCCCAGGAGGGTTGTCATATTAAGTCTTTTCCTCTCAGGTTCTGAACAAGATTCTTCCCAGTTGGGAGAGCCAGTGATTCTCCTGCGTATCAGTGAGAACAGGACACGGTTTCTTCAAGCGGTCCCACACACTGAAATAAGAAAATCCTCTTAACTGGGATAAAATTCCCACGGTGGACAGGTTTTCTGTTTGTGCATTTTGTTGCTCTTACTGTTTTCTTTCCACTTTTAACTCTGAGTTACAAACTTCCATTCACAAACCTGTCATTGATTTCCTCTGTTCTATGCCTAACTGACTTATAATAAAGGAACATTTAATTTAATAAATTTACATTTTAATAAGAGAACATTTGCCAAAGATTTCCTCCGCCTTCTCCTCCAGGATGGACATGAACTTGCATTTGCAGCACATATAGCCAATGATCATCCAAAGCAAAAATACATGCATAGCACATAAGCTGTAGATCACCAGAACACGTGCCATCATGCTCAAATGTAATGGGTCTCAGGAGTAATTCTTTAGCTCCCCTGATGTATTTCTCCTTATAAATTGGGTGGAAATTGCCTCTTTGCAGCGCCTGTTCCCAGAGGGAAAAGCTACTTATTCCTTACTTAAGACTTATCCTTTCCTACTTGTTAACTTGCAGACCTGCTGTGGGTTAGCTTTAAACAAGATTTTAACCTTATCTCTAGTACCCGCACCCACAGAGACTATCCAACAGAACCTTGCAACACATTTCACCCTCTCTCACAGGCTTTTGGTCTGCGCAGTAACACATACTGCCTTGCTTTCTTGCCTTGGTAGCATTTCCGGCTTCTCCGATGATGTACAGAACTTGAGACTGGAAAAGACTGTCAGCATGAGATTAATAGGTTACGGTTTTCTTGAGTAATTATGAAGGAGAAATGGGTATGATGCAAGTGTCTTCTATGTACTGGGATGTGAGGTTGAAAGAATGGTACAGCTCATGTAATATTAAAATTGCAGACTATTCTGACTTATTCTGGTCATCCCAGAGCTCTGGAGCCTCTGATACTAGCTGAGAGGTATAGTGTTTTATGAAGGAAGTCCAGGAGTCTCAGTGGACATCGAAAATGAGCAGCTTAACCCAGTGTAATTTTTCTAGGAGTATTTTGAGCATTTTTTGTTCAGCTAATATTATGTTGTACTACAGAAAAACCACAAAAGCTACTGACTTATCAATTAGTATGTTGATTAATTGGCTTGTTGAATATGAATATATACATGTATTTGTGTGTGTGTATATATATATAATCTACCATCTCTGGGTCTGGCTCTACAGTCTCTCTCTCTCTATATATATGTACATACATATTCCTATCTCTAATACTAAAAATGACTTATGTAGTTTGATGACTTTAATTATTTTAAACATCTGAACATTTCTCCTACGCTCTGCCATTTTTAAGAGCCAAGCATTAGTATTTCTTCCTTTAGTTCTTTAGATCCTTCTCTTATTCTCTCTTCCTCTTTTCTTTTTTTTCCCATCCAACCTCATCCCTCTTCTCCTACTACCAACCACCCCAGTTCAAGAAGACAATGATGTCTTCTCAGCTACAGGCGTTCAATTTGAGAATCCCCGCGTTTTTGAGCTTCACCATCTCCAAACCAGAGATGCTCACGTTCCTTTCAGGAACTTAGGTTAGAAAGAAAAAAAAGGCACACCTCTAACTAAAGCTACAATTAACTGAGTGCCTGGAAAAATAAATAAACGCTTTATAAACATAGCCAATAATCTACTTCCATAAACTAAGAGGAACAACCACTTTGGTATCTAAATAGTTTCATAATCCAAAACTAATGCCTGCTGATGCTATTAAGTTGTTAGCGTCTTATTGACTGCTTGTTCTGTGTCAAGCGTTGTGTGAGGCAAAATACGTTATTTTGTTTAATCCTCAGTATGATGCTATGAGATCAGTGTTAGTATTACTGTCATTTCTAAAATGAGAAAATAGAGATTTAGGATGGATAAACAACCTACCCACAGTCAAAAAGCTAGTAAAAATGTAGAATTGAATCATGTAATGTATGGTGATTAACATAACATAATAATAAAAAAAAATGTAGAATTGAAATTCAAGTCAAACTCATTTTAAAACACATGGTTTTAAACCCTGTACTCTAGTGCCTCCAGGACTTTTTAAAGACTTCCAAAATATATTCTGAGGTAAATATGAAAATAAAATTCTTGAACAAATAAGATAATAGACTTTTTTTTTTTTTGCCAAACTCTAATTTACAAATGGAACATATGCTTACTCCTTCTCTTTTCAAACAAAGTTCGGTGAAGATAATATAAGCAAGGAAAATTATAGTGATTTAATTGGTCATGTTTTATTTTATTTTTTTTAATTGGTCATATTTTAAAGCAACTTCTGACATTGTGTCATTATGTTAAACAATTCTGTAAGTATATCTGCAGAACATAGACATCTAATCGCATACTATTATCATACCTAAAAAATTAATAACTTTTAACATATAATCGCTGGTCCACATTTAGTTTTTTTGGAATTAAGGGCAGTTCTACCCCCAACATTAGCAGGACCAGAGAACAAATAGACTCACATACCATATTTAAATATTAAAATTTTTATACTATTTAACCAGTAATAATTTTTAAACTATATATCAAATTGATAAATTATTAGATATATTATGTTTATCCTTCTACCTTGACAAATACACCTTTTTATAATAATAAAATCTGAAAAATATGTGCACAGTTATAGTTTTTATATGGTTGAAACTTTTAAAAATATCAAAAGATGACTACATTTAAGTATTACCACATGTGCCTGGGTGTTCCTTGGTTAGCTAATAATGCTTGGATATGTAATAAAATACAGATACACATAAAACATAAGTAAGATATGTATTACATAAATTTTATTTTTCTTTATTTCACCAGCAGAAACACCATGTTTTATCATTCTGATCATGATTTCACATAATTTTGTTCTACTGATGGGAATAATTTAAATAAATGAAAGTAATGTCATTTTCAAAAGTATACAAAATTTATATATACTTCATCAATTGCTGCCAAATTTTTTAAAGATTTATTTATTTGAGAGAGAGAGAGAGAGAGCATGCGCATGAGAGGGGGAAGGAAAAAGGAGGTAGAGGAAAAGGGAGAGAGAAAGAATCCCAAGCAGACTCCCCGAAGAATGTGGAGACTGAAGTGGGGCTTGATCCCATGACCCTGAGATCATGACCTGAACTGAAATCACGAGTCGGTTGCTCACCAACTGAACCATCCAGCTGTCCCAAATGCTGTCAAATTTTTAATTCAAAATTATTTTTATGTCTTCTAAAAAAGTTTTTTCTTATAAAGTACTCTGTCAACTATTACAATTATAAAATATATATTAAAATTAATGAATATTAAAATGTAAATCCATTGTTTAAGTCTGATATCTAATTTTTTGAAAATCTAATTAAGTCATTACTTTTTCATAAAACCACAACTATACTCAATTCTTGCATTCAATGTCTTCTTACTGCAAATGTAAAAATCTGGTGTCACAATTCACCTTAATTACCCCTACATCTATATATGTGCAAGTTTCAGAGTAAATACAAATGGTTTCTTATTGTAAAAATTCCTGTCATCATGTGCAACTGTTGTAAATTTTGCACTGTTTCATTAGCACATCCAAAACCATGAATTAAAATAGGAAAATAAGTAAAATGAGGAACTCTCATCACTACTGAGAAACAATCCTTCATTATATTGCAAAATCTATTGCAGTGAAGATATCTGGAAGAAAACATTTGACAAGTTAATTAACGTGTCTTTTCTGCCAATAAAGCACTTCTGCCTCTCAAATCCTCCCTGTACTATAAAGCAGTGTCATTTCCTGATGTTCAAGGTGTAATCCTTAAATCTTCACCACATTTGGAGGCTGTCTCTTATGATATCTAAGACATGAGACTAAAGACATGGAGAAGCTTTTCCCTGGAGCCTAAATAGAATTGGCCACAAGAATAGATGTTTAGGACATTAGGCCATGTTGTACAGAGCTCAGTGCCAGATCTCAGGTAACAGAGGCGTTTGTTTTGTTTTTGTCTGTGGGTTTTTTTTTTAAGATTTTATTTATTTATTTATTTATTTATTTATTTATTTAAGAGAGAGAGAGCATGAGCAGGGGGAGGGGCAGGGGGAGAAGCAGACTCCCCACTGAGCAGGGAGCCCGACCCTGGGGGCTCCATCCCAGGACCCTGGGATCATGACCTGAGCCAAAGGCAGACTCTTAACTGACTGAGCCACCCAGGCACCCCTATTTTTGTCTGTGTTTTGTATTTTTATGTATGTTTGTGCTATGAAGAACTATCTAAACTTGCCAGACAAGGGAAGGGGACCTTTTGTCCAGGTCAAGGGTTCAGGGTTCATACATTATTTTCAATGTCAGAGGAGCATCTGTTGAAGAAGCAGCCAATTCCAAAAGCTTGAAAAAGTCCCTCTGTGTTGTTTCAAATTTAATTAAATCAGGGCTTCTATATATGGTTTACTTTTGTCCAATTTGTTTGGCAATGGTATGTAATATTTCAAACCTTATCTGTACTTAGCTAACCCAGAAGAGTAACTCAGCTGTGTAGAGAGCCCATTGGGTCCCGTCTAACACTGGACAATCAGACTAAAATACACTTAAAGTATAAAAAAAGAAAGAAAGTTGTTCATCACTGTTTCTATGCAATTTTGTTTTCCATTATACCAAGAAAACTCAAAAATACAAAACCAATAAAAGAGATTTTAGGAATAGGAACTACTCTGAAGATTTTGCAAACAAGTACTAAAAAAATAAATTTAAAGAAGACACCCATTCTCCATTCCAAGAATGGAAGATTTATAGTCATGAAAGGAAAACAAATGTGTGTCAAATTGCTACTTAATCCTTGTCCAGGAAGAATTCAATCAGGGCAAGATGCCTGATCAAATTACTGTGATGATCAATGAAGTTATAAATATGACAATTCCCATAACACACACACACAAAAAAATGGGCTATCAATATATATAAGAATAAATGAATATTGAATGAAAGAAACAAGTTACAGAATTTCAGAATCTAGATCATATTAATATAACATGAAAAGCTTTATGATGATACAGAAGTTCTGTTAAAAGGTGTGCATGTGTATTAGTACATATGTATATATTATCTATACATATATATAGTACATACACATAATACACACACACACACACACACACACACAGTGAATATGTTTGGGTATGCTTGGATAAGTCCACCAGAAATTTTATATAAACAAGCTGAATTGTATTCAAGAAACAGTGAGAGTAATTAAACAGATAAGGGCACTGATTTATAAGGAAAGACGAAAATAAGTAAATATATGGAGTTTGGAATTAAAAAGAGTAATAGCATAATTACATTATGCAATATCTGAAAAAAATGCAGCTGTAACTATGAAAGATGTCTTAATGTTTAAAGTAAAACAAGAACAGTATATGAAATTACAGGTCCTCCTTAATTATCAAAAATATTCCTTGAAAGTTCAAGAAGTGGGAAATAGAACGCAGGGAAAAAAATCTTTTGTGAAATGAGTCACTGACAATTAGGGACCTATATACACCATCTCCAGTTCAGAGCACCAAAATATTTCTGCTAAATGTTTCCAAATTTGAATTTCAAGAAACCAGAAGGAAAGCATGAGTCATTGAAATGCCCTACTCCAGAATTCCCTCATGTTTTAACTACTACAAAATCCAGTTTGCTAAACTCAGAGGAGAATAAAAACATCTAATTTTCTATAAGCATTTTTTTTAGTGGAAACAGGGAGTTGTAATTGTTTGACTCCTCTGTATTATGCATCATTTGCCCCTATACCAGAGATTCCCATGCATACTGAGGGCATTTCAAATTAAAAATAGTAGTAATACAATAAATGGGGTTTCTTTTCTAATCAGATAAGAAAGCTATGAGACTCTTACTCCCACCCAATCAATAACAACAGAAAGCCAGATAAGCTAAATCATAGTTCTTAAAACTCATTGAAGAGTTGGGGACACAATGAAACTTAAACTCACATCCAGAAAGTGCCAAGTCTTTCATAGAAGAGAAGAGACCTATGGCTGCTGAGAAAGAAAATGCCATGAAAGTGAGATGGGGGGTGGGGGGTAGATAGAAATTAGATACAGATTTAAAGAACTGTTAACAGTAACATGTAGGCTGGCATGGCAGATTAGAACTTGGAGGAACCCCATCCACAGACCAACTCTAGACCCACCTTCCAGTTCTTGCTCATTAGTATTCACCAAGTGTAAGGAATAATAACCTAAAAGCAGGGGAGGGTGGTGTCAAAGAATGAGAGCTAAGAGATAGCTCCCTTGGAATGTTCAGGGCCTTTTCCAAATGCCCATCTCCCTCATGGGAGGGTAATTGGGGAAGGAAGCAGAGACAAATTTATCATCTGAAAAAAAGTTGGAGGGGCGCCTGGGTGGCTCAGTTGGTTAAGCAATTGCCTTCAGCTCAGGTCATGATTTCCAGGGTCCTGGGATTGAGCCCCATATCGGGCTCCCTGCTCTGTGGGGAGCCTGCTTCTCCCTCTGTCTGCAGCTCCCTCTGCTTGTGCTCTCTCTCTCTCTCTGTCAAATAAATAAAATCTTCAAAAAAAATAAAAAAATAAAAAAGGTTGGAGAGGTCAGAGAGCTGAGAGAAACACATACACACTCACTCACACACAACAATGACAGTTCAGCTTTCAATTACCAAAGCTAAAGAGAAACCTTTTCAAGGCATTCTGAATCTTCATGGTACAGGACCACAGTGCTCCAAAGGCTGGGAGAGGGATAACAGGAGTAACAGATCTCTGAACAGATCACCCATCAATTCAGAAACCATTGGGCAAGATTGGAAAGAAAAGATAAGTCTCTAGGGATCTGACAATCTGGAACCAGGTTGTAAACTATGGAAATATCCCACAGTTTCAAGAGCTGGTGGCTCCCGCTTTGAAGCATAGGTAGATCTCTGGAGTCTGGGCAGTGTTTTGGCCCCCCAAATCCCCAAGGAATGTCCTGATTCCATCCTCAAAACTTTTGAAGACAATGAGAAACAAAATTAAACTGATGTTGAAAGAAAGCACAAACCCAGCTCAACTAGATCATATTGACTCAGTCTCTGCTCTAGTAACCTGATTAAAAAGTATGCCCTTTCTAGAAGCAAATATAACTTAACATCAGTTTCTTCTACTCTATTATACAAAATGTCTGGCAAACAATGAAAGATTACAAGGCAAACAAAAGGCAAAGTATATGAACAATGGACAAGAGAGGAAATAGCCACTATAAGTAGACTAGAGATAGCTCAGACATTGGGATTATCAGAGAGTTTAATATAACCATGATTTTTAATAAGTTAAACAATATAGTGAAAATGGTGGATAACAGGCATGAAGAATTGGCAAGTGTTAGCAAAGACGTGAATTATAAAATTATAATTATAAAAAAAGATCAAAATAAATTGTTACATGTGAAAAGTATGATACAAGATGGACTTAATAGGCTTCTGGTTATGTAATGTAATCAGGGATTAAGCATACAGCATTGGGAATATAGTCAATGGTATTACAGTAGTGTTGATGACGATAGATGGTAGCTACATTTGTGGTGAGCATAGCATAATTAAAGAGTTGTGGAATCATTGTGTTGTACACTTGAAATTAATGTAACATTGTGTGTCAACTGTACATCAATTAAAAAATAAAAGATGGATTTAACAGCAGACTGGACAAAGCAGAGGGCAGTATCAGTAAACTAAAGGCAGATCAAAAACGTTTCCTAACAGACACAAAGAGGGAAAAAAAGTACAAATAGGAATTAAAAAGAACAGAGTATCTGACATATGAGGAATAATATCAAACAGTATAACATATAAATTGTACTGCCAAAAAAAAGATGAAAGAAAGAATGGAACAAACTACTAGAAGAGATAATGACTGTTGTTTTTTAATATGGGTATGTAAGATGATACCATTACCATGGGGAACTTTTTTGGACCTTTTATAATTTATATACCCAGGATCCAGATATTTTACTCCTAAATACGAGTTAGAAGAAATGAAAGTATCTGACCACCAAGATATTTCTATAAGAATTATCATAGGCACCTTGTTTATAAGAGCCAAAAACTAGAAACAAATCAACAGAATGAATAAACAAACACTGGTATATTCATAGAATGGAATACCACTCAGCAAAAAATAATAATGATGATGATGATAATAATAATAATAATATATTGCTGATACATGTAAAAACATGGATGAATCTTAAAATCATTATATTGGGCAAAAGAATCCAGACAAAAAGTAGTACACGTTGAATGTCTCCATTTATAAGGAAAGCCAGAAGGCAAAACTAACGACAGGTAATGAAATCAGAAGATGACTTGTCAGAGAAAGGAGGATGGGAGATAGAATTGACTGAAAAAAGGCCCGTGGAAACTTTCCATGAGTGATGGAAATGTTCCTTACCTTGTTTTCAAAGGTGGTTACAATGGTGAACCCAATTGTCAAAGTAATCGAGCTGAACAATTAAGATATGTGCATTTGCTTGTATAATAATTATACCACAATAGAAAAAAAGATAAATAAAAATAAATTTCTTCAGGAACATTATTATTATCAGTAGGAAACTGTAATTCTTGCAGAAGAAAGAAAAAGTAATTTGACCAATGAATAAAAGGCTTTCAATTAGAATATTCTAAAATTGTCTTTGATTGCTGTTTGCTTAATCCCCAACTGCCTTTATATTCGTATCTCCAGCACTACAATAAAATTTAAAATAGGCTCAGCAGACACCCCAAACTTGTGAATGTTCTATCATTCCTAGTGACTGGCACACATTATTTATTCAATAAAAGCTTATTAAGGGCATTTATACTAAAATAAGGAAGTATAGGCCCTATACTAAAACACCTAGGGTTAAAAATAATTCCAGCCCTCAGGAGTTTCTAAAACCACATTTTTCCAGCAATAAATTTTAACTTCCACGTTTTCCATTATGTCCCATTTCCTTTTTTTCACTGTGTATTTTTAATGACTCTTTGCAAAACAGGCAAACAAAATTCTTATTTGAGTATCAATTTCTGTTGATTTCTCTGTCTCATAATTCAGCAAACAAAATGAGAGAACACACAAAGTAGCTATCCAATACATTTTTTATTGGGCCTATCAACAGATTTTCAGACACTTGCATACTAGTGATTGAATAGCACTCCCTCATAGCTGGAAAATTATCCTTTCTCACCTATAGTTAATCTTTAGAAGAATCATTTGTGGAGCAGTGAGGAAAAGAAGAAAAGCCATTATGCGCAGCTAGAAAAGTGGAAAGAATTCTGTTGTCCTCACATTCGATAAATACTTCTTGACTAATTTGAAAACTATCTGTAAAGTACTGCCCACTGAAAATCTGGACCAACTTACTCTTATTTTCCATTTAGAACAGAGATTCAGATAATTCAAGGATTGAAACAAGAAGGGCAAATCTCTTCCCTTCCTGTGCTTATCGGAGACATCAATATTAATCACCATAATCTATCTTGTTGAGCCAGATATGGCCTCAGAATCGTTCTCACCACGGCACCTGACCAGCCACTACCATCACGGATGGTGAGATGAAACTATTTGCCATCCTTGTTCTGAATTTCCACTGAGTGTGACCTTGCTTGATCCGGATTCTATAGCTATAACATGAAGAGGGTAATATTTATGATTTAAATCAAGGAGTCAGGAGTGCAACACTCAAACCATCATAGCATCTTCTAGCTACAAATGACATAGAGACCATGTGAGTTAAAATGAATTACTACTTGCTAGGCTTTTTTAGTACATTTGGTGAAATAGGCTGAACATGAACAGTGATGCATTATTACTTTCAAAATGTATTTATTTGCCCACCTTTAGCAAACTGGAAAAAAACCCCACAAGTTTTCTAAAATGATACATAATTCTGAGGTTCTTTCAAGTATCTGGAATCAAAACAAATCTACTTGTTTATGATATCAAAGAATTCTGTTTTCTAATAATTACTGCTTAAGCACTAGTTCTTCCTTGGAGACCTTAATCATGCCTACCCCAAATTCACAATGTTAATATGTACTGCTAATATAGAAAAGTCAACTTTTTGAATAGTTTTTGTTATACGTGTGGCTGCTTACTCATCTCTAGTCTAATTCCTTGCCATTTTAAAACCTAAATTCTTTTATCACTAAGGTGACCTATTTACTAGATTATAATAGCCCTCAGGTCTTCTCAACTAGAAATAATCCCTTGTTGCAGATCAGTTTACTAATGCCAATAATTGTTAAATAAAAATGCAGTGGTCATCTGAGTAAAGTAGAAAAATGAAATGAGAGTGATACAGAGTCAGAGAAAGCAATAATCATAGGAAAGAAAAATGTAATCTGCCATTTTTATACTTTAAAAAATTGTTGCAATGAACATCCAGGGAAGAGTTTGAAGGAATTTTCCTTCTTAACTTCTCTAACAAATATTAACAGAAGCCTTTTTGTTAGCTGAAAGTAAACAACAACTGAGATTTCAGCTATAGAATCTAAAATTTAAGACACTGAGATGTATTAAGATTAGAGAAATTAATATTTCTAGATGTTTTTTGCCCCACTCACTACAATCTGAATCTTTACACAATTAATTCAACTCAAATGGAAACCTTTTACATTTTTGATAGCCCAGTATTTTCTGCAAAATTACTAAGCTTATTAAAAAGATATGAAAAATCTGCCGTTTATTTAAAATGAAGGAGAAGTTAAACTCTGCTGATTTGGGCAAACTAAATCATATATTCAGAAACTATCAACAGTGGACTTGGTATTTTTTTTTTTAAGATTTTATTTATTTATTTGAGAGAGAGAGAAAGAGTGCACCCAAGCAGGGGGAGTGGGAGTGGGAGAGGGAGAAGCTGAGCAGGGAGCTCGACACAGGGCTCGATCCCAGGAGCCTGGGATCATGACCCCAGTGGAAGGCAGACGCCCAACCAACTGAGCCACCCAGGTGCCCCGGACTTGGTACTTTTTAAAAGACTTGCCAACTGACTTTAGAAGTCCTCAACCTCTCTCTTTAATTTGGGTATTCCTGGCTCATCAACATCAGTATTCTCTGGGCACACAGACTATATTCTCTAGCATCCTTGTAGTAAGGTGGGCCAAGGTGTCCATCTGTGACCTGTTTGCTCAGAGATCGTCCCCTTTCCCTGATCAGCTCTGCATTGCAGGACACTGACCCCTGCAGCCAGCCTGTGTTTCTCAGGCTTGCAGTAATGGCTTCCAGCTGGATTTCACAAGTGAGAAATGCCAGAGGAATATTAGGGGTGGGAGGAAGGGAAAGACTGGGATGGCATTTACACTAGTGGCTACATCCCCTGCAGATCGCTAGACTCTGTAGACAGTCCCACCAGACAGCCCCCCCATGGTTTCTGCTTCCAATATGTAACCTGACCTAGATTCTGGTAACCCAACCTGCTCCAACTAGAGGAGGTAACAGCTTCCCACTCCTGAGGTGCCTATTGTCCCTTGTTAGAATTCTCAGCTCTTTTATTACCCGTGTAATTTCCTGTATTAAGTTTCTTGAAACCAATTCCTTATTTTGGATCCTTAAAATGGTTTCTATCTAGTAGGACTCTGACTGATAACACGATACTTCTAAGTTCTGATCAAAGTAATATGAGCAGAAGAGATAAATGTTATTTTTAAAGTGGTTTTTTTGTTGTTTTTTGAGAAAGAGAGAGCGTGAGAGAGAGAGGCAGAGGGAGAGGGAGAAGCAGACTCCCCACTGAGCGGGAGCCCCATGAGGGCTGGATCCAAGAACCCTGAGATCATGACCTGAGCCAAAGGCAGATGCTTAACTGACTGAGCCACCCAGGCACTCCGAGATGAATGTCATTTTGATTAGAACTTCCCATGTATGGTCCTCACTCCTTTTCCTCTTCTCCTGCTGAATAGAAAGGGCTGTGAGGACTTGCAAGGGAAGAGTCCTTACCCCCTGGCATACCATTTATGTTGACATTAGCAAGAAATTAAACATTTATTAAGTTTCTGAGCTTCCAGGGTATATCTAATAGAGTAGCTAACATTGACCTTAAAGAATGCACGTGCCTTCCTGCTTTTCTCATACCATATAATTTTGGGTTTCTATACTCACATGTGGAATAATTATTTTTCTACAATTTTTTCCTAATACCCAAAATTAGAGTTCAATAACATTGACCAGGTAATGAGATTTTTGAATTAATCCTCTATAACTATCTCCAGGAAAAATTATTTAAAAAATGGAGTTAGATTTTGACATATTTTGTCTTTTTTTTAAGGTTAATCCTTCAAACTATTATGATCCTACCTCATTCTAACATAGCAATCCTATTGTCTCTTAAAACACATTGACTTACAATTGTTAGATCTTCTTGTTGGATAGACCCTTTAAGTACGATATAGTGTCCTTCCTCATCTCTTATTACAGTCTTTGGTTTAAAATCTAATTTGTCTGATATAAGGATTGCCCCCCAAACTTTCTTTTGGTGTCCATTAGCATGGTAAATAGTTTTCCACCCCCTCACTTTCAATCCGGGGGTGTCTTTGGGTCTAAAATGAGTCTCTTGCAGACAGCATATCAATGGGTCTTATTTTTTATCCAATCTGATTCAACAAATGGTGTTGGGAAAATTGGACAGCCACATGCAGAAGAATGAAACTGAACCATTTCCTTACACCACACACAAAAATAGAATCAAAATGGTTGAAAGACCTAAAGGTGAGACAGGAGTCCACCAAAATCCTAGAGGAGAACACAGGCAGCAACTCCTTCGACCTCAGCCGCAGCAACTTCTTCCTAGAAACATCGCCAAAGGCAAGGGAAGCAAGGGCAAAAATGAACTATTGGGACTTCATCAAGATAAAAAACTTTTGCACAGCAAAAGAAACAGTCAACAAAACCAAAAGACAACCGATAGAATGGGAGAAGATATTTGCAAATGACATATCAGATACAGGGCTAGTATCCAAAATCTATAAAGAACTTACCAAACTCAACACCCAAAGAACAAATAATCCAATCAAGAAATGGGCAGAAGACATGAACAGACATTTTTCTCAAGAAGACATCCAAATGCTCAACAGACCCATGAAAAAGTGCTCAACATCGCTCGGCATCAGGGAAATCCAAATCAAAACCTCAATGAGATATTACCTCACACCAGTCAGAATGGTTAAAATTAACAAGTCAGGAAATGACAGATGTTGGTGGGGATGCGGAGAAAGGGGAACCCTCCTACACTGTTGGTGGGAATGCAACCTGGTGCAGCCACTCTGGAAAACAGTATGGAGGTTCCTCAAAAAGTTGAAAACAGAGCTACCATACGACCCAGCAATTGCACTACTGGGTATTTACCCCAAAGATACAAATGTAGGGATCCGAAGGGGTACGTGCACCCCGATGTTTATAGCAGCAATGTCCATAATAGCCAAACTATGGAAAGAGCCAAGATGTCCATTGACAGATGAATGGATAAAGAAGATATAGTGTATATATACAATGGAATATTGTGCAGCCATCAAAAGAAATGAGATCTTGCCATTTGCAACAACGTGGATGGAACTGGAGGGTATTGTGCTGAGCGAAATAAGTCAATCAGAAAAGACATGTATCATATGACCTCACGGATATGAGGAATTCTTAATCTCAGGAAACAAACTGAGGGTTGCTGGAGTGGGGGGTGGGGTGGGAGGGATGGGGTAGGTGGGTGCTAGACATCGGCGAGGGTATGTGTATGGTGAGTGCTGTGAATTGTGTAAGACTGTTGAATCACAGACCTGTACCTCTGAAACAAATAATACATAATATGTTAAAAAAAAAAAAAAAAAGAAGAAGAAGATAGCAAGAAGTGAAAAATGAAGGGGGGGAATCGGAGGGGGAGACGAACTATGAGAGACTATGGACTCTGAGAAACAAACTGAGGGTTCTAGAGGGGAGGGGGGTGAGGGGATGGGTTAGCCTGGTGATGGGTATTAAAGAGGGCATATACTGAATGGAGCACTGGGTGTTATATGCAAACAATGAATCATGGAACACTACATCAAAAACTAATGATGTAACGTATGGTGATTAACATAACGTAATAAAATAAAAAAAATACATTGACTTAAACAAAATAAAAGTTTATTTTTTCCTCATAGATCAGTAAGCACAGATGATCCAATGCTAGTAGGATGACTCAATGGTGTTAGAAGTTTTGTTTTAATCTTATTTTGTAATTCCTGTTTTTTTATTGTTGGGTTCATTTTCAAAGATGGCTCCCACCATATTTACCTTCCAGCCTCAGTGAAGAGGGGAAGTAAGAAGAAGGTAAGGAGAGAGGTGGAGGAAAAGTTCCTTTTATTCTCAAAACACAAGTTAGAAATTGTATATATCACTTCCATTTGCATCACATGAACAGAACATAGTCATACTGTCATAGCCACAAGGGAAATTGAAAATATGCTCAGCCAAAACTTCTGTTACTCTAGAAAGGGGTAATAGATACAGGGACCAAAGAGGCAGAACATCTGTTGCTTCTGTCAGAGGCCTGAAAAGCACATTCAATCAGGCTTTTAGAAGGTTTTGCACAAAAATCAAGAAGAGAGTGATTCACTCTAACAAATAGTAAAATAAGAAGGCTGAAAGATTTTACTGAGAAGTAAAGATATAATATACACATTTTTAAATCATATTTCACTGACTTTAAAGAGCTATCAGTTAAATAATTATTAGATGTACTATTATCATAACCACTAAGACAAAAAGTTCCTATTAAACTATAGCACAATGCTTTCTTATTATTTAGAATTTTTATTTTATACTCATTGCATTAACTTGTCTAGATTTATTTATACATACATTTTAGCAAATATGCACTGCTCTGTTTCCTGTCTTTTTATGCATATAACTCTTTGTATTATTATTGAATTATAGTGTACTCTTCCTGATGATATTTTAATGGCAATTAAATTCAAAGCATGTAGTACCAACAATGTGAATCATTCAATTAAAATGATGATTATAAGTAGTTGTGGTCAACTTCTCACAGGAGCAAGCAATAACTACTAGATCATCACTGCTGCCTGGCCAACAATAGCTATAAGATGCATTCCAAACTCAGAGGTGTTCAAATGTTAAGAGCAAAAAGGTCATCTTCAAATAAATAAAATACAGTAATTATATTGTACTACATGTGCCCTCCCACCATCCTTCTCCCCAACTCCACTCATTCCTGTTAGCTATGTTTCTTTTCGATTGAGCAGCACAGCTTTTGTGAAGTCGGAGCATAGCATCTTCTTTTAAAAGGTTCAAATTCACTTTGGTTTTGTGGTGAACATTTACATAGTTCTAATTTTCCATATGTTGGCCATTGTTTCTCTTTATATATGCCACCTATATGCATAGAGGAAGACTGATATGTAGTGATAGAACAGAAGGTAAAAAATTATGGTAAAAATGTAAAGATGTGGCAATAGGTAATTCAGAATTGGAGGAGACAAGAAAGGAAGAAAGAATACTTATGGGCCTTAAATTTCTCAATTTAACATTGTAAAAATGCAAGCAATGCTGTCTAACATTAACAGATGATGAATGATTAATATATTAAATCAATCTTTAAATTAAACTAAGAGACCTAAAAGGAAAAGCATGACTAATAGAAATATGGGGAAGGGGCAAAAGGAAAAGAGAAAGCATAGACCAAGTGAACTGAATTCTTCTTCTTTAATAGTGGGGAATCAATAGTTCTTTCCAGGGATTAGGGAAGGGAAGGCAGAAAAAGCTATTTACTTTACATTATGTAACCTCTGGTTTTGAAAAAAAATTTTTTTACTTTTTAATTTCAATGATTATAATTTAAAGTTTTTTTCACTCTTCTTAAAGAATAACTGATTGTTTTTAATGATCCCTAATTGTTTGCTTATTTATATTCCATTTTTATTTCTCTATGAATTCTGTAAACATTGACTTGTATACTTTATCAATAATTCCAATCACTAAAGTCCTTGAAGATCTATATCTCAGAATTAATTCCATCTGTGGTTGCTTGTTTCCCTTTTGTTTGTTATTGGTTTTATTTCAATTGTGAGTTTGTATTTTTTTAATCTAATTTCAGGGGATTACCCTGGAGGCCTGATTTTCCGGGGCATTACTGACCTGGAACCACATTAGCCCCATCTAAAGATTTCTTCTGATCTTCTACCTCACAGGGAAACCCAATATTTGTCTCCTATTCCCAGAAATAAGTCAACATTTATTTTAGGATATGATTTCTACTCTCAGATTTCAGTTTATTTCATCCTCAGAAGTATCTCTTATTTTCTGTGATTCTAGTGATTTGACTAACATATTAAACAGTGTTTAGCTTGAATTATTCCTGTATAATAGTGGAAGTGTCCTTCATAGTATTTGGTCAGCTTTGCTGGAAGAGATAGAAGAATATGAAATTCTGTAATGATTTACTAGTTATTACTGTGTAACTTATCCTAAAACTGGGTGTCTTAAAACAATAAACACTTATTAGCTTGTAGTTTCTGTGAATCAAGAATCTCAGCATGGCTTAGCTGGGTGCCTTTAGCTCCAGGTCTCTCACAAGCCTGCATTCAAGGGGTTGGCTGGAGCTTCGGTCATTTCAAGGGCTGGACTGAAGGAGGATAAGCTCCAAACTCACTCACTCACCGGGGTCTCCATTGGCTACTGGTCAAGATCATCAGATCCTTGCCACATGGACTTTTCTACAATGTGACAGCCGGTTTGTTCCCTCGGAACAAACCAGAAAGAGAGCAAGTGAGGATGAGAGGAAGCCACAATCTCTTTGTAACCTAATTTTGAAAGTGGCATACCATTACTTTGGCCATAGTCTACTCGTTAGAAGAATCATTAAGTTTAGCCCACACTCAAGGGGAGGGAATTACCCAAGGATTAAGAGGCAGAAGTCATTGGGGGCCATTTTACAATTGTCATTGTGCCGATCACAATGACGAAAATACATAATTTTTAAGACAATAAATTTAGTATTCATATAAATCACTTGTCACTCTTAAAGGCACATCTTTCCTTGAGTCCTTATTACTATGTTACTCAACTGAATTGCCCTCCATGAATCTCTTCTATTTTATTCTGTATGCCTTAAAATTATCTTTCCTCCATTAACAATATCTTCATCGTGTATTTCTCTTCAATAAGTCTTTCTTTGGCTCTTTATTTGCACCCCCTCCTCTGTTTCCTTGGTCTATCCTACTAATCAACCTTATCTACTGTTCTCCCTAAGAAGCATTTTTTCCTTAAACTGGCCTTTTCCTTGCCACTTCTCTGCCTTCATTCAGGTTATTTTGCATGCCTGCTTGGCTTTCCCTTTATCCAGCTTCCTAACAAATATTCTCACAGCCTTTCAAGATCCAGTTTGTCCCATTTCTTCCACATAGACCTTCTCTGCTTCCCAGCTCATAGACTGATGTTTTATTACCTATGTCACTCATTTGACAGTTAATCACATACTATTTTGTGACAACTCTTATGTGCATATTGCTTTCAACTCCCACTGATATTTAATGTAAAGGTAATATTTCTTCAGCTAAATTATTAGTACATCAAAAGCAGGAATTGATTTTCCAGAACACTTACATCATTCAAAGTGTGTCTGGCATATAGATGTCACTCAAAAAACCATCTGAAAGGACTTATACAAAAATAAACCAAAACTTACACCTTTAAATCTACTTTTAACCTACAGCCATCCAAGATCTAACTTACCGAATATACTGACTCTTTTTTGTATTCCAATAAAATGAAATTGTTTTTGGATACTCAAATGTATGAAAAATTTGTGTCAAAACCAAAACACCAATTAAAATCAATAATGAATAAAAATCAAGGGTGACTATGTTGCAAAATTCACATGGAATTTAAAAGAAGTTTTAGGGAAATCAAATTTAATGATCAACCTTTTTGATCTTAGTTTTCACAACTGTGAGTGCCTAATTTTCTAGGTGCAGACATTCCTAAAGATATGGGGGGAAAATCTAAGCGGCTAGTGATAAAGGACATGGAACATAGTAGGAAAATTGCCTTAGAGGGTTTTAAATTATTTAAAAACCTTAAAAATGAAAATCAAAATTTAATCCTATTCCCACTCAGGAAGCAAAGATTAGGTTAAAATGTTGGTAGTTAAGTTCTCATTGTTCATACAGCTTCGCAGGGGCATGGGCAGTGGATGGTTCTGCATGTTACTTGTTGTAGGATGACCCAATGCAAGGCAATAAAAAAGAAATAATAGGTTAGCTATACTCCAGCTTTAAAGATGCCTCTTGAAGAGATCCTCACGCAAAGTCTAGAAACATTTCAATCTTATTTCTGTTACAAATTATGCTTGAACCAGTCACAGCAGGACACCCAGAATCTCAAGTACTTTAGGAAAACAGAGGAACAGCACAACAAGGAAAACTAAAAGTTTCTCTCTCCAAACACAATCTAGTTTTGAAAAAAGGAAAATTTTACCAGGTTACAATGTGTTAAGTGAGGTGTCCAAGGGCAAAGAATGACTCATGGCAAGGCTAAGAATAAAGCATGAGTTTTACACCTTAGAAAACTTTTATTTAAAATAAAAATTTAAAACCTATGTGTAATTGAAAAGATGTTCTTATAAATTTCTAAGTGTTTCACTGAAAGTTCCTCTTCTCTCTCTCTCTCTTTCTCTTTCTTTAGATTTAAGGTAAGCACTTGCAAAAATATTATGCTAATAGGATGGCATTAATCTCAGGATATAAGAGCCTTAAATATGGAGAGCTGAAAGGAGAAATGAAAGTGGGGAGGGAGAATTAAATGAAGTTAACTTTTATATTTTGTGCAATAGCTGGACTACTCTAATAGGCATTTATTTTAGAGGACATCCTCAGGCAGTGCGAAGAGCGTAAATTCTAAGATCAGAAAATCTGAGTTCAGATGCCTGTTCTGTCCTATAAGACCTGGGTAAGTCATTTAGTCCAAGCCTCAAGGTCTTTATCTGTAATTGTTATGATACTGCCCAATAGAGATATTTTGTGGAAAATCCTTTGTAAACTCTAAAGTTTGTATAAATATTAAGTTACATTTGGCCCCCGAGATTTTGCATTTTTTTCCTCTAATGCACCAAAGGATAGCAGCTAGCTCTAAGCAAAACTGTAAAATAGACTAATTAAATCTCATCACTCCTCCACTTTCCATGTTTCACCCTCTTCATTATTTCTCACCCATGTCTGCTGCTACTGTGGATGGACAGATGCCCTCTCTTCTATCACCTCCTCCCTTTTCCACACTCAACCACAGTGAGGTGTCCATATCTGTATGTACATAGTATAGGCACATAAGGATGAGGGCTTTTAGAGGAAGAAAATAAGATCTGCCTCTCTCCTGGTAGCAGTTTATCAGTGGACTCCAAAAGACCATGTCTCCTTCCCAGATCCCAGAAAATTTGCCACTATGGTATAGATTTTGGACCATGTGAACAGAAGACCCATGACAGCAAAACAGGAGTTTTTAGGGGAAATAAAAGTTTTTGCAGCACTACTCACAAAATAAGACACCAACCACTGGCATATGCCCTACATCTACTTGCTATTTCATTTTTCTAAACCGCTTAAAGGTAATTTCTGGGCACATGGCTTTATTTGTAGGCAATAATTGACCTTCACGGTGTTCAACACTAGAACCAGTAAGGTATTTCTGAAACAAAGTTGCCCAATATGAACAGTATCCCTTTTTAAACACGGAACTCCAGGGGGTGTTGAATAACACTTTGAATTAAAATATAGTTCAGCCAGATTTATATTCATAGGTTGAATGATTGCCAAGGTATATTTTCCCCTTTTTATTCTGGGACATTCTAAATATTCTGCATATTGCAGAAAAATTAAGTGAAACAGTGACAAGCAGCCCACTATAATCTGAGTGACTTGTCCTGGCGATGCTACGAGATTTAAGCAATTATAGCCTCGCTAGTATTTTTCTGATTACCATTTAAAGTTCATTTATGTAAGAACACATTCCAACTAAGATTTCTATACTGTTCTTGTACCAAGAAATTTAATAGTATTATGTATATAGATTCTAGAGGATCCAGTGATCTTTTCCTTATTTGATATGTGTTATCTCCAAACCACTTGCTTCTAATATGGAATATGCATAATCTTGACATTAGTGAAACTGTTTCAGAAGTGGATTGCTATTACTATCGTATATTTTAATGATTGTAAAAATATTTATTTTTTATGTGCCATATGTAACCCTATTTTTGTCCAACTCCATACATCCTAGCAAATATTTATGCTCATAACTAAGGTTTATAAAATCCATTTCCTATTGTCTGTTACACAGGCTCCTTCTTTGGGAAAGTGCTACATCTACATTCTCCTCAAATATGTTTATGCCTATAAATTCCCATTGACATCATGGCAATTTTCATTTTCATGTAATATACACCATTTTTCTACAGTCCTATAGTGTTTCAAACATGGCTAATGGTTACAACTTGTAACAAATTTATTTCTAGTTTTACAAATTTCGTAAGAAAGTCTTGGCAAGCACCTGTCTTTGCAAACCAAAGTTCTTACATGGGCATTTTATTTGAAGATGTAAAATTCTTCTCCATGTCTCTCAATCCTCAATCCTCAATTCTTCATTTGAAGATGTCAGGTTCCTCATCTCCATGGTCGTCCTCAATTCTTCTTCTCTGGCCAGGAGCCTTTTGCCATTCGTCACACTGCCTGGCACCCTTAGCCTTAAATAAATTTTGCTGCCTGCTTTCTCAGCCTTTACATCACCGCTTCTGAGCTCTGATGGAGAAAATCACACAACTGTTCAGATTGATTCCAAGTCCAGTTTATGGTACTCACATCCACCGGGCACTCACACCTGCCTGGTAAACCGTCTGGGTTTCCCTGGGCATCTTCTCTCCTAGTCTCAGATTGGCAATTTCAAACATTCTCCTTCTCCTTGTACCTCTGCCTCCATCTCCTGATCTGTCACTCTCAACACAAGACCTGTCTTCCTATTCAGAGAGAGAGAACCTTGAGAGCCTCCTTGTTGCTGAACTCTCCCTCTCCCCATGCCTGGCTGGCCCGCACTGTGTCCCCGACCCCAGATGTATGGCCTCCTCAGGGAACTTGCTCTCACACTCAGCCCCTCCCCCTCCTGCTTCAACACCTCTCTTCTGCTTACAACTTCCCTCCTACCAGCACTGACCCTCCCAAGCCTCACCCATGTTAAAATCAACTCTTGACCTTTCTTATACTAGTCACTTCCATTTACTCTCCTCCCACACATTTCTCAATTTCTTGCATCTCACCCCACCCGCAAACTATTAAACTTCCCTTGCTAATGATCTCTTTTTATTGACGCAATAAATACTTTTTCTTTTTTATTTAAAGATTTTATTTATTTATTTGAGAGAGAGTGTATGTGAGGGAAGGGCAGAGGGAGAGGAAGGGAGAGTCTGAAGCAGACTCCGTGCTGAGTGCAGAGCAGGACTCGGGGCTCCATCCCATGACGGCGAGACCATGACCTGAACGGAAATCAGTTGCTTAACCGACTGAGCCAGCCAGGCGCCCTTCAATAAATACTCCTTAATCTTACACTTGAACTTTTGGCTCCACATGACACCTTTTATTGGTCCCTTTCCTCCAAAATTCTCCCTTTTTGTATCTTCTATGACACGACAGTCTCCTGATTTTCCTCTCCCAATGTTCAGTGCCCTTTTTTGGTCTCCAGTCAAGATGCTCTGTTTATCCCTTTAAGGAAGGTATTCAGGCTTGACTCTCAGCCTGCTTCTCTACTTACGTTAAATATTTTCCCTGGATGATTTAATCCACTGCCATAGATTCATTTGTCATCTGTACGCTAAAAACTTCCAGAATTACAGCCCAGTTTTCTCTGCTGAACCTAAGACCTATATAAACAACTGCTTACTCACTATTTCCACTGGGACAAGCAGTGGAGTCCTAAAATTCACAGGGTCCGAGCATAACTCATTTGGTACTCATATCTGGCCTGTTGCAAACCCATATACCCTCTCCTGAGTCTCTGGAAATTTTCCTGGCTTTGTAAATGGCATCCCAGACTTTCCTATTTTCTTGAGCCAGAAATGTATGTATGTATGTATGTATGTATGTATGTATGCACAAATTAAGAGTGATAGATATAAAATTTTTCTGACATCATTTCTCATTAAACACAAAACCCATACAATTCTTCTTTCTCCATATACCCTGAGTCTGTTTCTCTCCATGCCCACTGCTGCTTGCCTAATTCACACCACTGCCATGCCAGGGTCAGTGCTGTGGGAAGGAAGCTGTAAGCAGAAGAGGGCTGTTGAAGAAGCAGGAGGAGGAGGGCCTGAGTGTGAGAGCAAGTTCTCTGAGCAGGGCCCAGATGTCTGGCATCCAGGAGACAGTGGGGGTCAGCCAGGCATAGGGGGAGGGAGAGCTCAGCAACAGGAGGCTCTCAAGGCTCTCCTTTTGCATAGGAGGAGAGATCTTGTGCCGGGAGTGACCGATCAGGAGATGGGGTTGGAGGTGTGAGGAGAGGGAGAACGCTTGAAATTGCCAATCTGAGACTGGGAGAGAGGGTGCCTAGGGAAACCCTCTTCTAGCTTGTCTCCCTACCTCCTGTGTGGTCCTTGCACACTTCAGCCTATAGCCAGAGGGATTATATTAAAACACACATCTCCTTTTTAAATACTCCAAACCCTTCCCACAGTCCTTAGGAATTTCTAAGCTATTGAGCATGACATCAAGATGATCGCAGTCTGGGCCCTGCTCAGCCCTGAATCTCATCTCTTGTCAACGCGAGCTCCTTCACCCCTCTCCCAGTCAAACTGAATCCCTTGAAATACCCCAAAAGTGTCATGTTCTCATTCCTCCTGAGTCTTAGAACATGCGATACCTCTATCTAGAGTGTGTGTGTCTACATACTCAGCCTGCCCTCTTCCTCTGTATAATCCCTCTTGCAGAAAACCTTCCTGATACACACTGGGCAATAGGTTAGTTGTTCCCACAGTGATGCATCAGTATCCTGTGCTTTAGCTCTTTATTAGCACATATACTGCATCATAATTTTCCATTGACTTATTTTTTCTCCCACTAGCACTACGGCAAGGCCAGAGTAAGTGCTACATTAACAAATTTGAATGAATGAAAAATGAAGTCATCCCACAGCTAGGTATTTGTTGTATAAGTATTTATACCTTATACGTGATTAATTCCCGAAGAAATATGGAAAAGAAGGCAAAATGTGTGTCCTCCTTAGATGAATACATATATCCATTTTAAACCAGAGAATCAAAATATGTGAGAATCTCTCAGCATGAGAGGCTGAGTATATATGGAACCTGGATGTGGTTAAACTGTTGTACTCGGGCAGGTCAAGAGCTGGGACATCTCTTGCTTGCCATCAGTAATAAGACCTGCCAACCAGTGGGTAGACAACAGAAATGTCAGCAATCACAAACCTCTAATGTGTGGCTCCTGTTATCTAGTTCATAGTTTCTACCTACTAAATATCCATTAGATTAATAGAAGAGAGCAATGCAATAATCTTCTGCACAAATGCATGACTGACTTCTTTTTTAAATTTTATTATGTTATGTTAATCACCATACATTACATCTTTAGTTTTTGATGTAGTGTTCCATGATTCATTGTTTGCGTATAACACCCAGTGCTCCATTCAATATGTGCCCTCTTTAATACCCATCACCAGGCTAACCCATCCCCCCCGCCCCCGTCCCCTCTAGAACCCTCAGTTTGTTTCTCAGAGTCCATAGTCTTTCATTGTTAGTCTCCCCCTCCGATTTCCCCCCCTTCATTTTACCCTTCTTACTATTTTCTTCTTCTTCTTCTTCTTTTTTTTTTTTTTTTGGAAGCAGATGAAGATTAAGAAAATACTGAGGCAGCACCCTGATTAAATGTGACACTTATTTAACTCTTGCTAAAACTTTTAAATTCTTCTATTATGAGTTTTCTTCCTTCATTTTAATATACAAACTACAAAGTCATTCAATTCAATTCCTGAGCCAGAAGTAACGTTAGTATTTTCTGCTTTAAGTAAAAATCTAATAGCATTTCTTTCATCTTTCTCTTCTTGTGGTAACTGATCTTTCTTATCTACACCTCCATGCAGAGTTCTTAGGTCTATTCAGGGATTAGCCTGGTGACTTCTTATGTCAGTACTAAAATGTCACACAGTTGTTTTTTTTTATCATAGAAGTGGTATTACAACCTGGGCAAAAAAAGAAAAAGCAACACCTTCCCCACCCCATGCTGCATAGGTACCAAATGATTACCCACATCTGTCTTTACAAACTGATGCTGTTTTTTGCTAAAATGCCCTACTTGTCCAGCCCAACTTGTTGAGACAGAATATGTTGTTATCTGCCATTATGTAGAGTTGCCAGACAAAATCCAGTAGAACAAGTTAAATTTGAATTTCAGATAAACAATGACTAATTTTAGTGTAAGTATGTCCCCAGCAATATTTGTAATATACAGATACTAAAAATTATTCATTGATTTTCTGAAATTCAAATGTAACTGAGCATCCTCTAATTTTATTTGCTAAATCTAGCAACCTTAGCTCTGGGGGCTGCAGTCAGAAAGAGGTCATCTCAAAACCACCTTCTATTTCCTTACCAACTATCTCCCATCAGCCCCCAACCCCACTTCATCCTTTTACCCCAAAAATCCCACCATGAAATTTACCAACTCAGAGATGCAGCAAGAAAGGACTTAGTGATCCAGGGCCAAGTCCAAGCTCAGTCTCCTCATTTTCCATTGAGGAAACAGAGGCTCAGAGTTCAGTGGCTTGAACAAGGACACACAGTAATGGGATAGCAGAGCTGAGAGGAGTTCTGGTTTTGTTGTTGTTGTTGTTATTGTTGTTGTATTCTAAAGGTCTTAGACAATTTTTGTTTGTTTGTTTTTAAAGAGACATCTTCAGGATACCACTAACAAAATATAACTAAGCATGGTTGGATGGGAAATGTTTATTGATCCTCTCTCAGAAAGTCTAAAGGTCATATAAATATCCATTTAATTGAAATGCATGCAATATAATGCTAAGCAAACCAATGGCTAAATCAGGAATAAGGATATGGGTATGGAAGTGCAGAGGACATAGGAAAGAGAGGTAGCAGCTAGAAGTGTCTACATGTCTATGGAAGCAGAGAAGCCCCTGGACACCCTGATGGTTTCTCCTCAGGACTGCACAGGAGCCTTTATATCCCAGTGACAGGCTATGTGTGGCACAGTTCATACTTATCAATATGAAGGCACAGTGGAAAACAATCAACATAAAATGATACGTGTACATATGAACACATTCAACTTATTTATGTGCCAAGAAAACTGCTTTTGTTGGCTCCAAGTCTGGGCCTGCTTTTCCCATGAACTCTCACTCTACTCCCCCACAGATAAAACATCCTCTGTATGACATCTATTATATTTTCCTAAGTGCAATATGATTTTAATATTGTAAAATCTCAGGCATATGATTCTCAAGATCACACTCCCTTCCCCCAGGTTACTGAAGGATGCAGTCATCAAAAGAAATCAATGGAAATAACACGCTGAGCAGAGAAAGACTTCATCATGCATGAAACTCAGAACCTGTCTGCTGTCTGTCCAGCAAGTGAGCTAAAAATAGGCAGCTTTCCTTAAGCAGAAAGAGGGAATTTATCAAGCAGTCATATACTTTTGAACAAGAAGGAATAATGGAGTCATACTGTGCTGGTGGATGGAGTGATGTGATGTAGACAAGGGCATCGTTAGAGGGATCCAGTGACAATGACGACAATGCAGAAAACCTGGCTTGGGACTAACCAGCCAAGAAAAAAAAGGATCCTTTCTCCTAGTAAGTGTAATTCATAAAAATTAAAGAAGAAAGAAATAGATCATGGGCAAAAAGCCCAGAGACAGCTAGCACTGAAATTCAGAAGGTGTCTGTAAAGTCAAACAGACACGGTGTGCTGGAGCCTTCTGGGAGGAAATTGTACTCCTCTCTTCCCAATGCCATGTGCAGTGATCTCATGGGAGTAGCTTAAAAGGGGCCATGGTAGGAATATTTATACATGGAAATTGACACACTACTGATGAATGTTTGTGTGTTTGTTTTCCTGAGAGCCAGTTTATAAGCACAGCACTGCCCACTACCTAAAACCCAGCAGAGGAAACATGACAAGGGCAGTATAAGACCAACAGGCCTGGGATGCCTTCCAAAAGATGGCCTGGGGCCAGAGGATGGGTTCATTGGGGCAGAGGAGGCAGAACCAGAAGTAGAATTAGAAAGAAGAGTCTGGTATAATTTCTCCAGACCTAGCTCTACCTAACCAAATCCAATTCGGAATAGAAATCAAGGAAGTTTATCTCAAATTATGCTGAAGCAGAGAAAAGAGCATGTGAACTTTCAGTAATATGTAGAAACCAATGCTCTATAAACATGAACATTTTTATTTTTATTTTGTTTGCTTCCCGAATTCTCTTTTGAAAAATTCAAATCCTGTGTTTGCTATTCTAAGGACTATTGTTTCTAAACTTTAGCCTTGATAGCCCAAATGAAGTAACTGCAGCTGGGACAGAGAGCAGGAAAGAGATGCCAACACAGACAAGAATGATGTAAAGTTAAACTTTGCCCATTTCTAAACAGAAACTAATAGCTATTTGACCAAGCACAGCTATACCTGGAATTTGCAAAACTGCCTCCAGAGGTTCCACAGGGCACCCACACACTGGTGAAGGTCCCAAATGTAATATTGAGGCTACAGCTTACATCCTCAGGGATAGCCCCTGAGTTTGCTCAACAATATCAAGCCTGCTCATTAATTTGCTTTTCCTGTAACTTCAAGACAAGGACAAGTCTTAAACAATTTGTGTTTGCAAGGGAAAGCAGATAATTGCTTTTGCACTTTAGCAGGAGGTAATTGCTAAGGCTATTCCAAAGAACAGGAAACACATTTCTTGTATTTTCTGTATCAAATTTTTTGCCAATCATAATAAAGAATTTTAAAGACAAGTTTGATTATGAAATTATCCTGTATGTGCAAAAGACAGCATTAATCTCTTTGGCTTTGATAGGAAGTTATTATATTTACTATTACAAATATAATAGATATTTTACAAAGGATATGTAAAAGAATGACTAGGGATAACATTATGGAGGTTCCTTAAAAAGTTATCAGAAATAAATACACAACATCAATTCATGACAAAAACCCTCAATAAAGTAGGGATAGAGGGAACATACCTCAACATAATAAAGGCCATATATGAAAAACCCACAGCTAATATCATCCACAATGGGGAAAAACTGAGAGCTTTTCCTCTAAGGTCAGGAACTAGACAGGGATGTCCATTCTCACCACTGTTATTTAACACAGTACTGGAAGTCCTAGCCACAGTAATCAGACAACAACAACAAAAATAAGTCATCCAAATTGGCAAGGAAGAAGTAAAATGTTCACTATTTGCAAATGACATGATACTATATGTAAAAAACCTGAAAGACTCCACCAAAAACCTGCTAGAACTGACAAATGAATTTGGCAAAGTCACAGGACACAAAATCAACATACAGAAATCTGTTGTATTTCTATACACCAATAATGAAGCAGAAGAGAAATTAAGGAATCAATCCCATTTATAATTGCACTAAAAGCAGTAAGATACCTAGGAATAAACCTAAGAGGTGATCACTATAAAACACTGATGAAAAAAATTGAAGATGACACAAAGAAAAGGAAAGACATGCTCATGGATCGGAAGAACAAATATTGTTAAAATGACTATACTACCCAAAGCAATCTACATATTTAATGCAATCCCTATCAAAATACCAACAGCATTCTTCACAGAACTAGAACAATCCTAAAATGTGTATGGACCACAGAAGACCCCAAATAGTCAAAGCAAGCTTGAACGAGAAAAGGAAAGCTGGAGGCATCACAATACCAGACTTCAACTTATATTACAAAGCTGTAGTGATCAAAACAGTATGGTACTGGCACAAAAATAGAAATACAGATCAGTAAAACAGAATAGAAAACCCAGAAATGAACCCACAACTATATGGTCAATTAATCTTTGACAAAGCAGGAAAGAATATCCAATGGCAAAAAGACTGTGTCTTCAACAAATCGTGCTGGGAAAACTGGACAGTAACACGCAAAAGAATGAAACTGTACTACCTTCTTATACCATATACAAAAATAAATTCAAAATGGATTAAAGGCCTAAGTATGAGACCAGAAACTATTAAAATCTTAGAAGAGAACACAGGCAGAGACTTCTTTGACATTAGCCATAGAAACTTCTTTCTAGATACATCTCCTGAGGCAAGGGAAACAAAAGCAAAAATGAACTAATTGGGAATATATCAAATTAAAAAGCTTCTGCACAGTGAAGGAAATAATCAACAAAACTAAAAGGCAACCTACGGAATGGGAGAAGACATATCTGATAAAGGGTTAGTATCCAAAACATATAAAGAACTTATAAAACTCAACACCCAAAAAATTAATAATCCAACTTAAAAATGAGCAGAAGTTATGAACAGACATTTCTTCAAAGAAGACATCTAGATGGCCAACAGACGCATGAAAAGATGCTCAACATCACTCATCATCAGGGAAGTGCAAATCAAAAGTACAATGAGATATCACCTCACACCTGTCAGAATGGCTAAAATCAACAACACAAGAAACAATAGGTGTTGGAGAGGATGTGGAGAAAGCGGAAACCTCTTACACTGTTGGTGGGAATGCAAGCTGGTGCAGCTACCGTGGAAAACATTATGGAAGTTCCTCAAAAAGTTAAAAATGGAACTATCCTAAGATCCAGCAATTGCACTACTAGATATTTACCCAAAGAATACAAAAATACTAATTCAAAGGCATACATGCACCCTGATGTTTATAGAAGCATTATCTGCAATAGCCAAATCATGGAAACAGCCCAAGTGTCCATCTACTGATGAATGGATAGAGAAGTGGTATGAATATATATACATATATACATATATACCATATATGTATATATATGTATATATGTATATATATATACACATATATATGTATATATATGGTAATATTAGCCATAAAAGAATGAAATCTTGCCATTTGCAATGACATGGATGGAACTAGAGAGTATTAGGCAAGTGAAGTCAGTCAAAGAAAGACAAATACCATATGATTTCACTCATCTGTAGAATTTAAGAAACTAAATGAGCAAAGGGAAAAAAGAGAGAGAAAGGGAGGCAAACCAAGAAACAGACTCTTAACTATAGAGAACAAACTGATGGTTACCAGAAGGGAAGTGGATGGGGGGATGGGTTAAATTGGTGGGGATTAAGGAGTGCACTTGTTATGATGAGCACTGAGTGATGTATGGAAGTGTTGAATCACTGTATTGTACACCTGAAACTAATATTATACTGTACATTAACTAACTGGAATTTAAATAAAAACTTGAAAAAAAAAGAGAAAGAAATATATGGTATAGTTTTGTGTGTGTGTTTTCTGCTTTGAATTAATGTGAAAGCCTTTTTATAAAAAAGATTTTATTTATTTAGTTGAGAGAGAGAGAGAGAGAGAGCATGAGCAGGGGGAGGGGCAGAGGGAGAAAAGGACTCCTCAAGGAGCAGGGAGCCTGACTCGGGGCTCAATCCAGGACCCTGGGATCATGACCTGAGCTGAAGACAGGTATTTAACCAACTGAGCCACCCAGGCACCCCTGAAAGTCTTTTTTGATGTTTCTTTTTCTAAAATACATACTTAAATTATATATATATATATATATATATATATATATGTATATATGCATTTACACACAGAGTTTTAGAGGAGAAAAATTAGTAATCAATTCAAAGCCTAAATGCTACAAATTTAAAGCCTAAATGGAAGTACTTAAGTCCCATCTTTTAGTTCTGAATCCAGTATTCTTTCCAGGACCATGATACACTGCTCCCCTGAAAACAAAATAACCTAATGCTTATTGACTGAGGTTTATGAAATATTAAAGTATGTGATATATTTAACAATTCAGGTGGAGTGAGACAAAAGCAGGTTAACTAAAAACAAAACACTAAAATGTCTGGATTATCCTGACTCCTATCTTCAGCAACTCAAGAAAGCCTCAGGCACTAGTTTCATTTAGGGCCATCTTTAATCTCTAGTAATCATTCCTCCTAACTTCATGCTGAGTGACTGAACAAGTAACCACAACTGGTAACTGCAAGACAAGATGGTCTCTAAATTGCCTTCTGCTATAAAATGCTCATCGCTAACTGCAAGGTCTCTTTCTAATCCAAAAGAGTACTTTCCTATTCACTGGCTCACCAGGTAACTGGTGTTAGAGAATTTGTATTGCATTTGCCCAGTATTTGTAAGAAAATGTCCTACTTTGTTTTGGCACATGAGAGGTCTTTATACACACCAACAGAGAGTGTTTTAACCATATTTCTACAAGGACAGCATTGCCTTAAATTTTTTGTCCTCAATATTATTTAATGTTTTCTGGAACAATGACCCTTGGTGCATCAAATTTTGTATCAATTGTTTTGACAACTAAAAACAAAGTTCTGGAAGAGGTTTCTAATCCAACATCATTTATTCTATTTTTAGTTTACACTGACCTGTGCTTGAAAATCACTTGTGATTATAAAAGTTTAATAAATATTGAGAAGTTGTTGCCTAGAATTATGCAGGTGTGGCACTGCACAATTCCAGAGGATGCCATTCATACCATTCATAATGGATGTGGATGATGCCCTCTCTGGAGTTGTGCTATGTACAACTTGCATGGTCACGCATAGTGGCATCATCTCTTTGGGTCTCATTTTCCTATAATTATTTAAGGAATATGAGTCAATCTCGTGTGCTTTGCATTCTTTAGCAATTACTTACTCTTTTGCCTGGTTTTGCAAACTCTTTCCAAATCTGAAATACATAGACTCCATACCTAACAAAATCTGAACTGTTTGATCTGTGATGACAGAGGGAAGACTTTTAGCTCAAGATTATTAAAAGTAGAGATCTAAATGGGAAGATAGGTTCAAATCCCCATTCAGCAATCTGCCCAAGTCATTTATGGAACAAGTAATTTTCCTCAGCTGTGTATGAGGATAGAAGAACCTGACCTACCTCACTTAGGTACTGCAGTGAGGTAATGAAATTGAAACCAGCCAATACTATCCTGCCATCTATGGGAAGGGGTGGGGAATTCAACAGATACTAAAACACCTTGAAGGAATTCCTATGATAGCCTTGAGATTTAGCCCAATTATTGACTTAAGGACCACCATTCATTGATGTTAACCTAAGGGACTCAAGCAGAGCAGCTGCCTACTCATGGAGAAACCAAATCAAAACTTGGAAAGACTGGGGAAAAAACATGTATAAACAAATCATAATAAGAGAAATATAAATTAATAATAGACATGTGTAATCAACTTCACTGGTAATCAAGGAAGTGTAAATATAAACATCAATGGGGAAATGTATCACACTTACCAAATTAACAAAGATGAAAAAAATTGATTTGGGGAAGTTTAAATGATATACCATCACACAGCACTAGCAGGACTATAAATTGGCATCATTCTTTTAGTAAATCAACACGACAACAAGACACTAGACCTTAAAAAGTTAATGCTCTTTGACTTAGAAATTCCACTTATAAAAATAATTCTAAGGAAATAACCCTGAGGGTTGCCTGGTTGGCTCAGTCGTTAAGCATCTGCCTTTGGCTGGGGTCATGATCTCAGGGTCCTGGGATCAAGCCCCGCATCAGGCTCCCTGCTCAGCAGGAAGCCTGCTTCTCCCTGTCCCAGTCCCCCTGCTTGTGTTCCCTCTCTCGCTGTGTCTCTCTCTGTCAAATAAATAAATAAAATCTTTAAAAAAAAAAAAAAAGAAAGAACCCCGAAATATACATCTAAAGATTACATGAGGATACATATTTGCTTGGGAAAAATTGTCAAAAAAAAAAAATACAAAAAACCACACCTGTACCTCTAATAAAGTGAAATCATGGTATATCCATTCAGTAGAATATGCAGAAACTAACTTTTTAGCAGAATGCTAAATGGTGTGGAAAATGAATGCTATTTAGTGTTAGGTGAGGAAGACAGAGTAGACTTCCAATTTAAGTCATCATATTGAGTGTACTTTGTAAAAGATAGCTATAATCAATGTCAGTATAGAGCAGTAAAATCATGACTGGACTATTTTTATAAAGCTCAAAAAGAGGCAAAACTAAACCACTGTGTTAAAAGCCAGGACAGTCATTACCTTTGGGGAGTGAAGAAAAAACGGTGGGGTGCCTGGGTGGCTCAGTTGGTTAAGCAACTGCCTTCGGCTCAGGTCATGATCCCAGGGTCCTGGGATCGAGCCCCGCATCGGGCTCCCCGCTCAGCGGGAAGCCTGCTTCTCCCTCTCCCTCTGCATGCCGCTCTGCCTACTTGTGCTCTCTCTCTCTTTTTTTTTTTTTTTTTTTAAAGATTATTTATTTGACAGACACAGCGAGAGAGGGAACACAAGCAGGGGGAGTGGGAGAGGGAGAAGCAGGCTTCCCGCTGAGCGGGGAGCCCGATGCGGGGATCGATCCCAGGACCCTGGGATCATGACCTGAGCCGAAGGCAGACGCTTAACGACTGAGCCACCCAGGTGCCCCTACTTGTGCTCTCTCTGTGTGTCAAATAAATTAAAAAAAAAAAAGGGTAATGATTATGAGGGTCTTCTGGTGTGCTAGGAATAGGAATGTTTTACTTCTTTTATTTGGGTGGTGGTTACCCTCTGCATTCACTTTGTGATAATTCATTGAACACATTTGCAGTATAATTCATTTTTCTGTACATGTACCCATGTACCATATTTCAATAAAAATGATACATATATGATTTGTTAAACTATAAGGAAAAGCAAGGGAATGTTTGTCATACAATGCAAAACAGTGGTTAGAAGAACGATGCAATCCTTAGGGGTACATAGGTTTCTTCAAATGTTTTAACATTCTTCCTAAAATGTGTAAAAAGATACATGGTTGCTCTCCTTAATATATACACACAGGGTTTTGAAATCCTACATATGTATAATTTAGAGTAAAAATATTCTTCTTTAAAAAAGAAAAGATATGCAAAACTTTATAAAGTTTATGTATATCATATCTGCGTTATTTATGTGTTAGAGGCCGAAAAGCAGCATGATCTATTTAATTTTTATCTGTCTATTCATAGTAAAAAGACCACAAAGATATACAATAAATGTTCTTAGTGTTTCTCTTTAGAATACAGGTAATTTTTATTTTATGTGCATATTTTTGAATTTTCCAAATTATACTTAAGTGTCATATTACTTTTAGAATCCGAAAACAAAAATATAAACTTTTTTTTTTTTCAAGGTTAAAAAAAAAATCGTTCCCTACACAGAAAAGTCATGGAGAAGCCTGAGGCTGACACAGCTGGTGGGTGGGGCCGCTCGCGGAAGGGCGGGGTGGAGTCGCGTGGAATGTGACGTTTCAAACCTGCGCGCCTCCGCGAGCGCACACATCGGCGTGGCCTCAGATTGGGACGTTTGGACCCGGGCGTGTGCAGATGAAGCAGCTGGGAGAAGTCCAGAGCTTCGCCCCGCCCCCGCTGGGCTGAGCCCAGACTGCGTAGGTAGGAGGAGGTTCAAGTGTGCTCAATTCCAACTTTTTACCTTTCCTGGCTGGGTGGGACGGAAGGGGGCTGGCCTTCAGGGGAAAGCTCAAGTAACTTGGGGGAAACTGGGGCTCCTTTTCTTCCTTCCCACCTGAGGAACAGGAATGTTGCTTATAGATAACCCTAATAAG
This sequence comes from Halichoerus grypus, assembly GCF_964656455.1. Lineage (NCBI taxonomy): Eukaryota > Metazoa > Chordata > Mammalia > Carnivora > Phocidae > Halichoerus > Halichoerus grypus. The sequence continues at coordinate 90,905,707 of NC_135712.1, forward strand.
TAGCCAAGAAATCACTTTATACGGGCAGTTAGAAGGTAGAGAATTCCAAAGTGGTTCCCTGACCCCTCAAGGACAAGCCCTATCTCATTTCCACTTTGACGAGAAAGGGAAGCTAGGATCCTGTTTGATTTCTGAGTAACAGATTTTTTGCTGCTTTGTTTTATCCTAATTTGTATTCCTCAATAAAGTATAATTTGAGGATATCTACCGCTAATCAAGTGAAAGACGATGACTATCTCAGAGTCCAGATTTTTTTTTTTTTAATCGTTTGTGGTATGAGCTGTTGTCTCCTTAATTCATGATACTGCTGTGGACTAAAGATATTGAATGCTAGTGAGCAGGATAGAGAGACAATCTGAGCTCTCTTTTTCTAAGGCAAGGGACCATTGTCTTCCATTCATGTATTCTATCATGCCTGGCATAAAATAAGATGTTTGATGTATGAGTGAGTGAATCAATGGATCTATGAATGAATGTCTTTCATAAGGAGCCTACCATGCAAAGGTGGTTCAGCATGAGCAATGAAAAATAGTTGTCAACCTTGTTTAAAATTTCACATTCCTCATCTATAAAATATTTATAGGTATCAGTAAGGGTCTCCATGTTTGAAACACCAGCTAAGTGTTTGCCATTTTCAAGTAAGCACTAGTTTGAAATAAATACATGAAAATTTATTTGTATGGATAAATTTGTTTAACCCCTTATGATTAAATTTAATGTGCTAATAATGTTATTATACACACCAAAGGGCTTTGGATCTTTCACATTTCACCAGTTAGACCCTGGATGCCATTCAGGTGCTCTCATAAATTTTATTTCAGGCTGCATGGGCTGTTTTCCTCCAAATGGAAAAATTAATTTGATTAGGACCCAATAATAATATTTTACAGGGTTATGTTTTTGGTTTTTTTTTTTCGTGTGTGGCAGGAGCTCAAATAGTTGTATAAACGGAAAGGTAAATAAAGGGAGAAGAGAAAAAGAATGTACTGAAAGTGAGAGATGGGCCAGAATCCTTCAAACTGCTAACTATGTACACATTCTGTAGTTTTCTTCATTGTCTTGATTTGAATAAAGAATGGAATATTATTCTGATATGGGAGAAAGGGATACAACTGAAGGCAAGATTGTGTTGTGTAGTGTTTCACAGAGGCTTAAATAATTTTTAAGCCTCTTTTTCAAGTGCATAGAACCAACCTAAGTTGGTGAGTTGTCATGGTGTGCAACACAAGTACATAATCAAGATAGAACTGAGATTTTTTTTGTTCCCAAAGTGGACTTTTAAGTACGTGTTCAACCCTGCTCAATCTGTTACTCATCAGTGTTATTATAACCAAATGGCTAAAACTTCCAATCTGGTCATTTTCAAAGATATTTCCAAAGAGAAATCATTTTAAAAGCTATTCAGGAAAAATAGCTTTTTATTTTTTTTGCCACTGTTCAGAATGGAAAATAACTGCTTGTAACAGAAACTGCCCTAAATTCACAAAGTTATTCATCTTCTGAGCAGTGAAACTAGCATATCGGACATTGATTATGACTTAAAAGAAAACAACAAATGAACATGAATCCTAATCATGAGATACAGAACCTTAAACTGACCTCCAGTCATAAACCCACAGTTTATTCCTTACTGCAGTAGAATACTTTCAAATTAAGACACAATGACTAAAACCACATCTCTCTACTAAAACCATATTCTCTCTAGAATTTGACTGCAATTTGTCTTTTTTTTCTTTTATGTGACACATCAGTTGAAAATAGATAAATAGGTGCCCCAAGAAAGATAGGCTATGGTAACAAAAGCTGTACAAACCATACGCTCAAGGGTTTTTAAATCCTTTTGTATCAGGGAGCCCAGAATATTGTCTCTTAACCAGTGTAAAATATATTGAGTCATCTTTCTGGAAAGTACCATTCAAGTTATAACATTTTGCACCCATGAAGAGCCTTGTTGAATTTTTTCAGGGATGTTAATACAATACTGCAGCAGTCTAGCTTAAAGATCACTAAGGAATGACTATAACTTATCACAGCTCTGGCTAAATTTAAAAATATACATGATAAAGGAGTATGATCCATGTGTCCAATAGAACATTTTCCTAATTGTCCAATTTTTTTAAATTGATGAGCAATAACAGCAATAATAAAAATGACAATAACAATATTATAATATTTAACATTTATTGAGCACCTACTATTATCAGGCAACCTTCTTCTATTACTCTTCTCAAAAACCACATGAGGCAGATATTATCATTAACACCATTTTGTAAATGAGGAAACTAAGGATCCAATGGCCATGATCATTATCAACATCATTCTAAATTATACAATGGGAAAAACTGTTGTAAAATAAGCGTGATAGCAAAGATTCAGCTTTATCTCTACATTTTAGAAGCCTTGGGGGTACACTTATTTACATACTGTATGATGTGACATACATCTAGTATGAAATATTCAGGATTCATGTATTTGAATCATTAATATTTCACAAATTTTAGGCAACTTTGAAAGGTAATTGAGCTGATTTGACACAGGATGTATATTGGAACATGTCCCTTTAACCTTGATGAGTAAAAGCTGAAGTCACATTGCAATCTAGAATTGCATGACAAGTAAAAAATTGATTTAAGTAGAATAGTTTTAAGTAAATAGTCTTAAGCAGATCATTTAAAATAAAATGCTTCAGAAAGACTAGTATCATAATTACTGAACAAAAATAAAAATCACTAATACAAATCAGAGCTCTTGATTTCAATTTCTTTGCACAGGTGAATTAGTTGTTCTATTTGGCTATTTACTTAAGTAAGAGTTATTAAATCTTAATAAATAAAATATTGACTATTAAATAATAAATCTTGTTGATAAATAAATACGACTTATTAAAGTAAATAAGATTTATTTATTTAAGATTTACTTAAATAAGTTGTACATGTGCCTTTCAAGAGTAAGCATTAATATATGCAACCAAAATGTAGAAAGTAATATTAAATTTCCCTTGGCAGAGGAAGGGAGTTGTATATAATTCTGTTCAAGCTGGTGTTTTTAAATGTGTTTGAAAATATAGACTTGAAAATGTTGGTCTTGCTTTACTATAGGCACCTTTAGTTGTTACTCATTAGGATGATAACTCCACATGTTAGTTTAAAAGATACTGGCACTCAACCTGGGCCTGTATTTCTCCGCTAGAATAATTTTCCTTAGGAAATTCCACATTGTAGGTGTTCATCTGATTTCACATGCATGAACGCTTCAGTGCTCTCCCTAGTTATCACTTAAATTCCTATTAGCCAGTATAACTCAAGCAGAAGAATTCAATGCTGTCTTTAAAGATCACCTAAGTTATAGCTTGGGAAGACATTGTATTGTCATTCCCCCTGCCCTTCCCAAAAAAAGCGCCCATTTAACTTGTTAGAAATCAGCTCAATTTTGTTAATGTGAAGGTGTTAGGAATAAAACTGTGACATAATAACCACTTCACATCCCTGTTGAGCAGACATTTGGAAACCTAAGTTTCAATTGTTTAAAAAAAAAAAAAAAAGGATTGCAATAGCCCATGGCCTCAGTATATATTCCCAGGCTGACCATACCTAGTTTCTACTTTAGGAAGATGTGTGTGTACATGCATGTGTGTTGAAAGTCCATGGAATCCTACTCAGAGAAGGAGAATAGAGGAAGGAACACATTGTAGACATGTAAATCTCCTTAAGTACTAGAGGCAAGGCTTAATTAAACATTCTCAAAAGTTCAGATCTCAGTTAATGTCCCCATCTTTTATATTCACTAATGTAGTTAACAGTGAAGGGAACATCCTGTTAAACATGAGGGTCATTATCAGCCTAAGGGACAAGACTTGATATACATTAAAAATGACACAATTTATGAATTTATACATTTCAACCTATGTACAGAATCCCTTCAGATGTTGTCCATACATTCACTGACAAATTCCATAAATGTAGAAAAGTACAGATAATCTGCAGTTCATAGAAGCCTTATCTTCTCATGCAGTTGCCATTTTCCCCCTTTTCCTCGCAGAGATTCTATCTTCCATGGGCCTTCATGTTACTGTGTTGTTACAGAATTTGTTCAACTACTACCCATACTAAACTGGTCATCTGGCTTTGTTCTTGTCTTCCAATGGCAGATGACTACCTCTGTTTTCCATTTATCTTTCCATCTCCCTAATTCCCAATATTTTTTTATTCTTTCAGATCTTTCTGATCTACAATTTGCTCTCAAGAATAATGGGATGGAATTGGGGGTGAGGGTGGGGGGAGAGAGCTGTAGTTTGAAAAAAACCCTCCTGTCCTCACTATTGACACATCCTTCTTCCCTCCTTTTCCTTAGGATTGAGTGTTAACTGAAATAAGGTTGGTCCTGAGGTCATTGATCTGGTCATCAGATCATCATACTTACCAATTAGGATAACAAACAGTTGTAGGGAGTTTGGATCATGAGTGAGCAAGCACAGATGGTTTTCTTTTTCTTTAACCATAACTAAATTTTAAAAAGTTATGATATTGATAGCAAAAAACTGCTGCATGTCCAATGTAGTTTATTTAGGAAATTTAGGGGCTTCAGAAAACCATAGCCTCTTCCACTCAACCCACCATACACACAGTCTAATAATTTTCAATCCACTTGCATGAACTGCATTTCATTTGTTTTGTGTGGTTGTGCATTTTGCAGAAAAACACCTCCTATCAAATTCTTCTTCTGCATTATCACTCTTACTTACAGACGATGCAGAGATCGTAGGTGGGATAGTAGAGGACATGTGTTTAGGAAAGTCTTGCTTTAGGAAAACTCAGTTTTTGATATGTGAAATTTCAAGCTGTCCTGGCCTGCCATTTTCTTAATGTAAAACTTTTAATGATGTATAACGTATATTTAATAAAGTACACAAATTGTAAATGTATGGCTCAATATAGGTAGATGGATAGAAATAGATGAATAGATAGATAGATGATAGATAGATGATAGATAGATGATAGATGATAGATAGATGATAGATAGATAGATAGATAGATAGATAGATAGATAGATAGATAACAGATAAAAATGGTGATATCAGTAAGCCCCAGGACCTCCCTCCTGGCCCATTTCAGTTACTAAGTGCCCTCTCAAGGGTAACCACTATTGTGACTTCTAACACCACAAATTAGTTTTGCCTGCCTTTGACCCTTTTAAAAATAAATTATACAGTGTATATTCTTTTGTATCACTCAACATTTTACTTGTAAGATTCTTTCATGTGGAAGCTTATAGTTATAGTTCATTTATTCCACTGCCATATAATATTTTTTCATTGTATAAATATACCACCATTTATGTATCTTTTCTACTGTTGATTGGCATTTGGAATATTTTTAATGTTTTATTGTTATGGATAGTGCTACTGAGAACATTCTTGTCCATGTGTACTTTTCAGCATAAGTATGCATTTCTGCTAGGCTTATAGGAGGAAAAAAGATTACCCAGACATAGAGTATAGGAGGAAGTAGGTGCTGCCAGTTTTCCAAAGTGGTTGTACAAATTTGCATTCATATAAGCCATATGTAATAGTTCCAGTTACATAATGTACTTTCCAACACTTGGTATTGTCTGTCTTTTTTATTTTAGTCATTCTGGTGGATTTGTGGTTGCATCTAACCTGGAATTTCAGTTTGCATTCCCTTGATGACTAATGAAGTTGGCAACTTTTTAATAAGTTTATTGACCATTTGGAAATCCTCTTTTATGACATGTCTACACATCTACTAAAATTTTTGGTCCATTTCTCTACTGGATTGTCTGCCTTTTTCATATTGATTTATGGAATTCCTCCATATATTCCGAATATGAGTCCATGTCAAATATATGTATTATAAATATTTTCTCTTATTCCATGAACTGCCTTTTTTTCATTTTCTTCATGGTAAATTTTGATGAACAGGAGTTATTACTTATAACATATTCCAATTTATTACTTTTTGTGTCCTGCCTAAGAAATTTTTGCTTACCCCAAAGTCATGAAAATATTTTGTTCATTTCTAAGAACTTGATTTTTTTTTTAACACTTAGTTTTTCAATGTATTTGGCATTGATTTTTGTGTATTATGTAAGGTAGGAGTCAAATTTATTTTTCCCTTTTGACTTAGCCAAGTGCCATTGATTAAAAAGACCATAATTTCCCTCATTTCATGGTAGGGTTGCTCTTCTCATAAATTAACTGATCGTTTATATGTGTATCTATTTCTGGGCTTTTTATTCTGTTCAAGTGGTCTAATTGTTTATCCTTGCATCAGAACCATAATGCTTTGGGGCGCCTGAGTGGCTCAGTCATTAAGCATCTGCCTTCGGCTCAGGTCATGATCCCAGGGTCCTGGGATCCAGTCCTGCATTGGGCTCCCTGCTCGACGGGAAGCCTGCTTCTCCCTCTCTCCCAACTCCCCCTGCTTGTGTTCCTGCTCTCGCTATCTCTCTCTCTGTCAAATAAATAAATAAAATCTTTAAAAAAAGAAAAAAGAAAAAAAACCATAGTACTTTAATTATTATAGCTTTATAATAATTCTCAATAGTTCTTAATATTGTTTAAGTGCTCCAACTTTGTTTTTCAAATTTATCTCAGCTATTCTTGGCCCTTTGTATTTCCATATAAAATGAGAAGTTTGTTGTGGCTTGACTTACAATTAAGCTATGTTCAATTTTGGTAAAGGTTTCAGGTACATTTGGAAAAGAATGCACATTCTGATGTTCTTTGATGCAGGATTCTACATATTATCAATTAGGTCCAGTTCGTTACTCATGTTACCCAGAACTTCTATGTCCTTAAAAGGTTTTTTTTTTTCCTTTTTCTTTTATTTCATTTTTTTTAGAAGGGGTGGTCTGAAATTCAATCAGCTATTGAGAAAGGTGTGTTAAAATTTTTTACTATGATTGGAGGTTTGTCAATATCTCCTTTTATTTCTGTTAATTTTTTGCTTTATGTATTTTAAAGTCATGTTATTGACTGAATACAGATTTAGAATTGTACTATCGTTTCCTAGTCTAATCCCCTTTTTGTATAAAATACCTTGTATCAGTTAAGCTACAGTCAGAAAACAGAAACTACAGATTTACTACAAAGAATTGTTAACTGAATTAAATAGTGGCTAACTACAAAAGAGTAGAAAGAGAACTGCAAGGATTATAGAGGTAGGACCCACAGCAAGCAGGCTACTCCTCTTAGAGCTAAGAGAAAGTAAACAGAAAAGGAATGTGGAACCTTAGAGGAGGTGCTGCAAGGCTAAGAGTATAGCTGCTCCTAGAATTCACTGCCCACAAACAGTAACTAAAATGAGATTCCCTTGCCTGGAAAATGGGTGAAGAGTGAGGACGTGGTGAAGAAACTTGATAAAAGGACACCTTTGCTTAACTGTAAGGGCCACAACAGCAGAGGTAAATGCTGCCTGGACTCTTGCAAAATGGTGCCTGGATCTACTGGCTACTGGCTGAAACAAACACTAGAAGGAAGAGTCCTTTCTTTTGCAGCTTTGCAGTGTTTCTCCAGTACCCTCTATTGGTGGTCAGCTGGAAAAAGAGAAATGTAGTATGTAGAATTCAATTCCAGTAAATACAGGGTAAAGAGTATTTTGGAGTTAGGAAACAATAAATTATTAACTAGCAGACCTTTTTTATGTCAAGTAATGTCCCTTCCCATAAAGTCTACTTTGATAGGAGTTAAGAGTCATCCCATTCTCCTGGTTGATGTCTCCATGCTGTATCCTTTTGCATAGTTATATTTTCAACTTTCCTGTGTTCTTATATTTAGGGTGTATCTATCATAAGCAGAATATAGCTGGGGTTTGTATTTTTTCCAGTGTGGTAATTTTAGACTCTTAATTAGAATATTTAGTACTTTTAAATCTAAAGTAATTGTTGCTACATCTTGGTTGACATCTACCATATTGTTACCTGGTTTTTATTTGATCGTTTTTCTTTCGTTTCTTGCCCCTTTTTTTGACTAATCAAAAATATTTAATTTTTTCCTAATTAGTTAGTTATGCAGTCTTTTACTATTCTTCAACATTTATCCCCAAAATTAGAATACGAATCCTTGATTTATTACAATCTAATACAGATGATTTTTCTTACCAAATTCTTACTAATTTTAGAATATTAGAATTCTTTAATTCCATTTACTTTTTCCCATCTTTTGTATCATCATTGCCATTCTTAATTCTGCATATATTTTAAACTTGGTAGAAACATTTCTGTTATTGTTTTATGTCAATTGACAGTCAATATTCATTTTTATGTATATATTCTCATATATATATATAAATGCTTACTTTTACAATTATTCTTCATTCCTTACTGCAATTCGTCCTTGCTTCTTCTTCATTCTCACTCTGTGCTCCTTCTGGGGTCCAGCTACACTGCTGTTAGACTTTTTCACTGTGTTCCACATTTCTTCAAAGTTCTTTCCTATGTTTTTCATTATTTTACTTTTCTGCTTAAATTCAGATATTTTCTACTGGCTCCTTGAGTTTACTAATTCTGTCTTCTATTGCATATAAAAATCAGTTCATTTAATCCATGTAATGAGTTAATCTCAGTGTATTTCTCAGTTCTAGAATTTTTATTTGATCCTTTTTTACAGATTCTAATACTCTGGTAAAATTCTTTATCTTGTCGCCCTCTATTGTTTTGACTATTTTAGAGTTATTTTAAATTTCTTAGCTAACTCCAATATCATGTTTATCTATGAATGCTTTTCTGTTGTCTACTTTTTCTTTCGGTTTCTTGATTATGTTATACTGGGGAGTCTGGGGGGCATACTTAATCATTTTTTATTAAAGATTGACTATTATATATAGAATATTATAGAGGATTCAGATGTACCTTCCTCCATAATGAATTCATGCCTCTCTTCACTAGACAGATAACATGATAGTTCATCATAATTTAATCATGAACTGTTCCATGTTGAGGCTGGGTTGAAGCCCTGGAAAGAGTCTACCTCCACCTCTGGTTCACTCTGGTTCTCAAGAATTTTCAGCTGAAAGTCTGATGTTTCTCTAAGGCCCTTCCTCCTGCAGGTCCTGTCTCACAAGACTGCCAAATTTTGCACTGCTTTTTAGAGTCTTTCCACTTAGGTGTTTAGCATTCTGCCCTGTGAAGCCCCCAGAAATCAGCGTTTTTTTGAGATGATAAACTTCTCTGTGTTTGAGGCCCCTCAGATATCTACCCAAAGCTGTGCTGGTTTTTTATCACCCAAGATTCTCCTTCCTTAGTTGCAATGCTGAGATTCTCAGTTCCCTCCCTATGCCCAATTGACAAATGCCCCCAGGATAAAAATGGCTGTAAAAGTCACTTCAGTGTAGAATTTATACCCTCTCCATTTCTCATTGCCTCCCTAGCATCCTAGTACACTCAGACAATTTGGTATTTTATACTATTTTTCTGTTTGTTCTCCAGAAAAGTTCTGATCTGCTACAAACTACTTCCCTCCACCATAGCACAAGCTAACATGTAACCAAATAGTTTGATACATTTTGGCAGATTCAGATTGTGAAAATTACTAATTTAAAAAGCATGGTTTTATTTTAAGTTTGATACCCATCAAAATTTTTTTCCAGGTAGTTCTTTTGACTTCATGGTTCTCTTTTTCAGAGATTAATTAGGAAAATATTAGTGGATAATTAATATACAATCCGTTTTCAAATATTTCTCAATTCCAGAAACCTGTAAATCTTCATTAAGTGTAATTTAAACCTGATTGAAAAAGTAAAAAATGTATTTCTAAACAATTTTTATATCTCCTCTATCTTAATTCTAAAATTAATTTCTCTCTCAGACAAATGTGTCTCTGCAAAATAAGTATCATTACTTATACCAGAAAAAATTCAAAGAAATCTTCAAATAATAATACAAAAAAACTGTAGTAGGAAGCAATTTTTTTGATGGGGGGAGAAGGGGCAGTATAGTGTGTATGGTAGGGGAGGCCCAGAGAGCCCTCTTTGCCCCCTTTACCCCCTTTTTATCTCCCAGAGGAAAGTAGAGGGAAGCTGGCTATACTTTGAAATGAGGCTATGTGTTTCAAACCTGGGAATGGGTAAGAGGGGATCTGTGCTTTGAGCAACCTGAGCCAGAGGGAGAGAGGTATTGGTGGCCTGAAGGGAAGATGCGTGGTACTTAGCAAATTGTACCTTTCACTGGGAAAGAAGGCAGCAGCCAACAGTAGCTCAGAGGCTTGTAAACTGAGCTGCTGGCTTCAACAAGGGAGGCAATGAAGTCAAATTAAATATAAAAGAGTTATTTGTGCAAAAATAAATATATACAGGATCTAAAGAGTTCTGTTTGAAAATACTTCATAATTATATCATCTTTAGTAAAATATCAAGCTGGAAATCTTAAAAAGAACCAGGTAAACCCTACTTTGACTTGAATGTTTATGTGAAATGGCTTGGCATACATAGATCTCTCTCTCTCTCTCTTTCTCTTCCCTGTCAGGTTCTGTGGTAAATGCGATACAACATTATGCCATTAATCCTTAGGCAAATCATGTAAACAATCTCTTCCAACAGTTTCTGAAGTGTTAAAAATGACCCTTTATTCTTCAACTTGTAAGGGGAAGGACAGCTTAGGGATTATTAAACTGAAATGCAGTGTAAACATATTTTAAAATATTATAATGACAACAGTGATGTTTTATTATATAATATATCGGGAGATTAGGGGATTTCTATGTTTACTTTCTATCTATCTCCACCCCCACTCCAAAGGTACTTTACAGGGACTTATAATGACTTTTTTTTAATTATTTTATTTTATTTTATTTTTTTAAAGATTTTATTTTATTTATTTGAGAGAGAGAGCACAAGAGGGGGTAGGATCAGAGGGAGAAGCAGACTCCCCGCCGAGCAGGGAGCCCAATGCAGGACTCGATCCGGAGACTCCGGGATCATGACCTGAGCCGAAGGCAGTCGCTCAACCAACTGAGCCACCCAGGCGCCCCAGACTTCTAATGATCTTAGTTGAAAATAAACATCCAGTTCAGCCTGAGGGGGAAATAATTTAGAAGCAGTCTCATCTTCATGCCTCAGGTTCTACTTGTGAGGTAAGAGTGGCGAGTATTAATTATTCATTCACTACCTTTGGTGTACCCATTTTATGAATCATGCAGTATTTGGGTGGGTATGTATGATAACAGTGGAAAGTAGGTGAGCTATCTCTATTTGTGATTGGTGTCCTCTTATTTTACTGACTGCTCTCCAGGACACAAAATCCTCCGGGAGCAAATGTCTTGAAATTCATTTTTTTTTTTTTGTGGAAATATTAATTGCCAACTTGTGAAATATAGGGAGAAAAATTGTGTCTGTGTATGCATATAAACAGTTTCACAATGCAAAGCAAAGCACTTATAATTAAACATTACTAGTATATTTATGTGTTAACATTATTATGTTTGGAATTTGTTCATGATTTAGTATATACACTATATTTAACAACTGTCCTTTGTAAAGCACTTATTATGTGCCAGATGATGCATTAAAGCCTAACACATGTTGTTTTGTTAATACTTCAATCATCCCTATAAGGAATGAATTCATCTTCATGTTTTAAGGATGAAGAAACAAAGATCCATCAAAGTTAAGTAGTCTCTTCAGCAAGAAATAGAGTTAGGATTTGAACCCATATCTCTTCAAGTCTAAAAGACATGTTCTGTCCTCTATGCTACTTTAATTCTTAAGCTTGGAACACCCTCCCACGAAAGCCAGATAGCGGCTCTGATCTCTTGTTCCCAAGCTTCCATGAAGCACAAGCCATTTTATTCATCTTTGTAATCCCCCAGGTATTAATCCAGTATTTTCACCTTGTAGGAACTCAACAAGTGCTTTTTTTCTAAATGGATGACTGAATGTCTACCAATAATTCATCCTTATAAACTTAGTTTTGGGGAAGGTGAGTGTATAGACCTGAAAATGTTTCTTGGGCATCAACAGCTAATACAGCCTCTGTCTTCCTGGCAGTCTGCTTCATCAGTGCCAACTCAGGTACCAGTTTTACCTCAGCAAAAGAAAGCATACAAATGCATTGGCCCGGGGCCAGCATGGTCACCAGACCACTGTGTCAGACTCCCCTGGAATAGACTGACCATGAGCATGCTTAGGGCACCAGCCAAATAGCTTTACCCAAAAATAGTTGTCTGGAAAAATTTGGTCTAGCATTTAATATTTCAAAAAAGCAATTATCATGATAATATCTGAACACTGTTGAACATCTGAAAATTTTATTTTATAGTTTGGTATTGTTTTTACTAATACTTTTAATTATTTATGTATTTGTCTTACTAATACTTTTTTTAAAAAGATTTTATTTATTTATTTGTCAGAGAGGGAGAGAGAGAGCACAAGCAGGGGGAGCGGCAGGCAGAGGGAGAAGCAGGCTCCCCACTGAGCAGGGAGACTAATGCAGGACTCTATCCCAGGACCCTGGGATCATGACCTGAGTAGAAGGCAGATACTTAACCGACTGAGCCACCCAGGCATCCCATTTTACTAATACTTTTAATTTCAGGTGGTAGGAGGATGAAGTGGGAGAGTCAGGAGGTGGTGCATATACAGTAACCATATTAATGCTTTGGACTTCTTGTATTTCTACTATAGCCCTTCTCTGCTTGTTAAATATGCAGATACCTGTGCATCTACCCCAGACCTAGTGAATCAAATCTGTGGGTCCTGGAACCTAAGAGGCCTCAGTGGATTCTGGTGAATGCTAACAGGATCTCCACTGAATCATAAACTCTTTGAGCAGAGGTGATCTCTGGTTCAACATTGCATCCCATGCTGACACAGATCATGACAGAGAGTAGCTGCTTAGTCAATCATGAATGAATAATTGAATGAATTAATGAATTCATAAAAGGTAGATTTTTTTAAAGTCACCACTGTTTAATCTACCCTTATCTTGCCTACTTAATGCAATGAGTTTTTATTTCCAACTAATGAAGACACTATGTTCTTAACAAATAAATGTCGATTACATTTAAAGTAATGTGGATGTGATAGAAATCTAGAACCAGAGCCTACAGACCAACTTCAAGTGTTACTGTTGCCTCCAAATGGGGATGTGCCCTCTCTGGCCCTTATCTTCAAAATGAAGGAATTGGAGTAGGTGTGCCCTGTGATTCCCTTCCATTGCTCAAAATTCAGTTTTCACATTTTAAAATGTTTTAAAATAAAGCAGTCTCTATTATTTAAATGTTTTTGTACACTTTTACTTAATTTGTATTTCTTGAAAGCACAGGTTTTACTTTTTTTAAAAAAATGAGGATGTATAAAGTCAAGAAACAACAGAGTATTTCAGAAAAAGGCTAAACATGGCTTTATCAATACTTTAGTGGTGGTCAACCCTCTGTCTAAGCATTGTAGTAATACTGTAAATTGGGAAAAGAAAAATCACCATTTTGCAATCATCATCATTAAGATTGGTCAGTCAAAAATCATCAGTGGATGCTAAATTGGGAGAGAAGTTTGATGAGGAGCAGAATGATTGCATGGTCTCAAAGTGTCTCCCCAGAGGCTGCTCTTAAGTTGCCACAGGGAAATCTAACATCTTGGCCAGGTGATTAAAACAGACATCACCAAAGAAAAGCAAGTGAACTTTGTGTGCCTTCTAATGTGATACCTAGAGAAAGACATGACATCATCCTGTAGTATTCTGACTAGGTATGCTTAACCTGAATCTAATCATGTAGAAATATCAGACAAACCCCAACGGAGGTAGATTCTATAATCTGTTCAAAAATGCCAGTGCCATGGAAGACAAAAATAGGCTGGGGAACTGTTCCAGAGCAAAAGAAACTGAAAAGACATTACAACTATATGCAATACATATCTCAGACTGAATCTTATACTGGAGGAAAAAATACTAAAAGGACATTATCAAGACAACTGAAAAAATTGGAGTCAGGACTATAGATTAGACAACAGTATTGTATCAGTATTAAAGTCAATGAATTTGATAATTATATTGTGTTACATAAGATAAATATTACTTATCTTAAGAAATGTGCACTGAAGTAATAAGGGGTAATGAGGCATGATGTATACAACCTACTCACAGATGACTCCAAAAGAATAACTAATAAACGTATATATGTGTGTGTGTATCTGTCTATACCTGTCTCCACTACTCTAAACACACAAACACACACACATTAGGGAGAGAATTATGAATGTAGCCAAAATGTTTAAAATTGTTGGCAAATATTGATAAAGGGCAATTGAGAGTTCTCAATATTATTCTTACAACTTTTCCATAAGTATAAAATTATTTCCAATACAAAGTTGGGTTTGTTTTGTTTTGTTTTGTTTTGCTTTTTAAAGATACATTTCCCACTTCTAGGTAGATTTAACTTTAAAATATGCTTGAGAACAATTAAGTAATTTAAGGTGTAGGTCAAAAGATAGGAAATCTTCATGGTTACTGTTTGATTTTGTGACTCTGTAAACAAAGCCCTGAAGTATCCAATATATGTTTTTTCATTTGGAAATGCAACTGTGACAACAATTCACTTTGTGTAGTGGTAGGAGGCAGTGGGGTGAGGTAGAAAGAATTCTGAGAGCTGCAAGATATGGTTTATAAGCACTGATTTGCTGTGTGACCATGAGCAGGTCATTTCACCTGCCCAAGATTCCATTTCTTCATCAGCAAAATAAGATTAGATTTGAATATGTTAAAAGGCTTTCCTCCTACAATTTTGAGTTATAGTTTAAGAAATAAAATGTGAAAATCTAATAATTAAAAACTGACCAACAGAATTAAAGAGGTGACCAAAGTTAAAGGGAAAAGAATTTCTTTACACACCTATATAACCTCAGCCTTGTAAATAAATAGAAACTTGGATCACTATTATAAAAGAACAGAGCAATGTTTGCAAAGAAACAGAACAAAATTTGAACGGTCTCTCAGGATGTCCATGAATTTGGCGGGATGATTGCATTTATGTTTCAAAAAGAAATGTGGCTGGGGTGCCTGCCTGGCTCAGTTGGAAGAGCATGTGATTCTTGATCTGGGGTCTTGAGTTTGAGGCCCACATTGGGTGCAGAGATTACTAAAAAAATAAATAAATAAACTTTTAAAAAATGTTGCCAAAGGTCTGTGAGGTACACCAAAATATTACTTCCCCTGCCTTTATATTCCTGCCACAGCAAATGAATTATTATTTTTACAAACAAATTAGATTAAAGAATTTAGAGAAGTATAGACATGTCTTCATGGACTGCACTTGTAAAGATAGTAAGTTGTATCATTATCACTTTACCAAAAAGGCCTTATTTTTCTAATGCTTTTGGTTCTGTATGAGCCATACTTTATGTCAACAAAGAATCAAAAAATAATTATTTATTCCCTAACAATGATTAAACTAGAAGAGACTAGGGTTGGTGTGTCATAAATATTGTTGACTTAAAGTAGCAAACAATAAAAATTTTAGGAAAGGAAAGAAAAGAAAAAAGGGAAGGGAAGGAAAGGAAAGGGAAGAAAAGAAAGGAAAAGAAAAGAAAAGAATCAGGATGTCACAGTGCCTGGAAAAGATTTCAATGGTGAAGTCCATTTGTAAAAAGCTGCCTTCTATTTAGGTGACTTTCAGCTAAACTGTCTAAGCTTTTGTAATGCAGTGCAGCAAGTGGGAAAAAAAGATAATTTTGAATTCTTCATTAAATGTGCAATAAGATACAATCTTCCATTTTTTCAATCAACAAATATTTATTATGTACGTACTATATGTCAAGCACATTCTGAATATATAGCAATGAACTAGGTATACAAGATTGCATTCTCTCACAGAGTTTATATGCTGGTGGAGGAAGATAGATACTCATGAAACATACGTAAGTAAACATCACTGTGATAAGTGATATGGAGAAGTTAGAAATAGATATATGACTGAGGGTGGGTGGTTACTTTAATTCATCAGAGAAGGTTGCTTTGGGAACAGACATTTAAGTTTTGATCTGAGTAACATGAAACACAATGAAGGAAATATTCCAGTGCAACTAGTACAAAGCTCTGAGATGGGAATGTACTTGCTAAATTAGCAGAATAGAATGAAAGCGAGGTGGCTGGAACATAGTAGAAAATGGAGGAAAGTTGCAATGAATTTTCAGAGAGAGCAGAAGCATAAGGGATGTGTATTCTATTCTAGGTGTTATGGGTAGCCCTTGAAAGGTTTTAAGCAGAAAAGTGGATCTGATTTGTATAATTACCTCACCTCTTCTCTTAATTTATGTTCCATTACATAAGTTATCTCATTTGATTCTCACATAATTCTCGCATATACAATCATTCCCACTTCCAGAAGAGGAAAATAAAGTTTAGAGAAGTTGGATAATTCATTTAAAAGGATGATTTGGACTGTTGTTATATGAGGAAGAAATTGTAATAATGTAGACAGGAGATCTTGGGGCCTGGAGGAAGTTATTGTCATGGATATGCAAAGAGGTGGAACTTTGAAAGAAAGAGTCCACAGGACCTGATGATGGATTGGAGGATGGGGGGTAAGTGAAAGAAAGGAGTCAAAGACAACTTGTAAAGTTCTGTCCAACCAGATAGAATGTGGGGGGTGGGGGGGCATATACTGGAATGGGGAAGACTAGAAGAAGGGGCAATTTGAGGGAATGAAAATGAAGAGATTTGTTTTGGCCTTAATTTTAAGATGCAAATTAGACAATTCAAGTAGAGATGTCACATAGACAGTTGGGTCTACAATTTTAAAATTCAGGGAGTCTGTAGGGCTAGAGTTGTAACGCTAGGAGTTAAGAGCATTTGATGGAATCTGAAGCTATAGGACTGGACAAATCACCTGAGGAGAGAATGTAGTTGGAGAAAACAAGTGGCTCCAGCTCTCAGGTGGAATATAAGAGGAAGAGCCAACCCAGAAGACTGAGAATAAGTGGCCAGTGAAATAATAAGAAAATAGAAAGAGCATGGTGTCATAGAAGATGAGAAAAACGTGTGCTGAGAGAGTGTCACCTGTGAAGAGTGCTGCTGGGAGGTCTGGCAGATGAGGGCCTAGAGTCAGCACCAGGAAAGTCATGGAGGACGAGTACAAGAGCCGCCTTTTTAAAGTTTTTTCTTTTTTTTTTTTTCTTTTTTTTATTTGAATATAGTTGACACACAATGCTACATTAGTTTCAGGTGTACAACATAGTGATTCAACTTTTCTGTATGTTATGCTCTGCTTGCCACAGTGTAGCTACCATCTGTCACCATACAAAGCTATTACAATATCACTGACCATATTCCCCTATTATTTCTTTGTACAAGAGCAATCTTAATGGAATGGTAGGGACTGAAGCCTGAAGAGAGTGGCTTGGGAAGAGACTATGTGATGAAAAAGCAGATGCAGAGAATATAAAAAATTATCTTCAGTCATTTTGCAGTGAATGGGAGAAGCAACAGGGGATAGTGGCAGGAAAATGTGGAGGCAAGGGAGTTTGCTTGTTTGTTTTTCTTAAAAGTATTGCTAGGTTAGTGTGCATATCAACAGGATTAAGCAAGAAAGGAAAAGGGGATATGGAAAGGTGATAATTGCAAGAGCACAGTCATTGAGAGGATGGAGACATGGGATCCAGACAAAAGGTTTTAGCTTTTGAAAAAGCAAAGGGATATCCAGGGACGCTGCTTGTATAATTACCTCACCTCTTCTCTTAATTTATGTTCCATTACATAAGTTATCTCATTTGATTCTCACATAATTCTCGCATATACAATCATTCCCACTTCCAGAAGAGGAAAATAAAGTTTAGAGAAGTTGGATAATTTCTCCCAGAACATTCAGTTAATAGACAATAAATCTAGAATTCAAACTTTCTTGCAACTCCAACCTGAATGCTCTTTCTACTACATAATACCTTGATGAAACCACCTTTCTAAAGCTTTCTCCAATGCAACATGGCAGATATGCACAGTGTATCACATACAAAGAAGGACAATTGCTTTAATGCCATTATTCCGATTTGGTGACTTAGTGATCAGTAAATTGGTAATTTCAAGTTTGAAATTCCTGGAATCTGCTCATGTGGAAGTTTAATGTCCAATGTCCACATCATTGTTTTCTGAATTGAATGACTGCTAGAATATAACAAAGCCACGCTTATACTTGCAACTAACCAGCTAGCTAATGAACTAAATCTAAAATCTAATGCTTTTCTCAACAGATTTGGTTCAGATACTTGCTAACCAGAAATTGCCAATTCATTTTGTTACCATTTTAAATGGAGTTCTAGGCAATAAAAAGGCAGTAAAGTTAAATGCCTGGTTATTAAATTAAAAAAAAAAGTAGGGGAAATACAAATTCCAATCGAATGATGGTGCATTGCAGAGGAATTTATAATCCTATCATTCAAAAGGTACAGAATTTGACATTGGATGTCCTGGGTTCAAGTCTTAGATAGGGTAAACTCTCTTGGCATCTCTTTCAAGTTGCTCAATCTTTTGGTTTCCTCATTAGTAAAATGAGGGTAGTAATGCTATGCAAAAGAGTTGTGAGAAACATAGGATAATCCAGTGAGGTAACTTGGTAAACTTGGAGTACCTGTTGGCTGCTATTATCATTTATATAGTACTACATAGTGTGTTTTATTTTGTATTTCTTAACAAGCTTTGTGAGCCAAATTTACTCTCCCTTCTGATATTGATGAGCTATTCCTTATGGGGTACTTGGATAAAAAAGAAGAAAATTGCCTGCAGAGGTACACCTCTCATCCTGCCTATTCTAAAAAGCAAATCTCTTGAAACTGTCTCAGTCACATTTTCCCACAGAAGCATGTCCATTATTGCTACCATAGTACTCACTTCAGCCACCCACTCATTTGAATAACAAATGTGCATTGAGGGCCTGTTATACTCCAGGCTCTGAAGGAACTAGACATAGGCTAGTAAAAGGATTGTGACACATTTCCACTTCTCCAGTAGTTCACAGTGTAGTAAGAGAGTGTCTCCTCTGTATAAATTTATCTATACATCCCTCCTCCCCATACTCCACCTCTACCTCCAGCTATGAGCTCTAGAATGCCAAGACCCTGTCTTGGTCATCTTTAGTTTCCTTTATATTACTTATTACAATTTGTTGCTCATAGTAGGTGTTCAATAAATAATTATTGAATCGAAGAAATATTTTTAATGTATTTTTTAAAATACCAAGGTGCACTAGTGGACTAACAAGCAAGATGGTTTTTCTCATAATGTTTCTCTGGTTACATTTAACAGCAAGTTAAAATTAGATCCTTTTCTTTTTTTTAAGAAAGAAAACCATAGCAACTGTGATGTTGAATGTTTCAGAGAGCACATTTTTAAGGATTTCCTTTTTCTGAATTGCCTATGTTTGAGGTGCCTATTTTAATCGAAATTCTAATAAATAATTTGTAGTACTAATAGCCATATAAACCACTGATTGTATTGATGAAGCAATGGAAACTACCACATAGAACAGAGTGCTTGATAAAATGCTTGAAGAAAAAAATTAATGTGTTGAAAATTCACTGGATATATTTAAATGGTTACTCCCTGGAAATGGTTGAACATTAACCTCTCTTTGTTTCTTGTACCTGTATTTAGTATAAAACCTTGGAAATTGTTCTAACATTTCATATAAATATTTGCCGGAGATCTTTTTTTTTTTTTTTTAAGGCATGTCTCTATGAGGAAATCAATTTTACAGTGCTGTCTTCTAAATTAAACAATGGGCATTTTTACAGAATGTTATCAGTGAATACTTCTTTGACATATATAATGATTGTCTAATAGATTTCTCTAAAAGTATTTTTATTGAAGTAATGATTAAAGTATAACTCAGTGCCTCAGGAACACTGAATAATGTCATGTTAATCAACTTGACTATTAAAAAAATGAAGAGGTTGATAGTTTAAATCTAGTTGGTACATGATTCACTTGAACTATCAAAGAAGAAAGTGTACTTTATTCAGGACCAAATTTAAAATAAAAAATTTAAAAACTAGCAAAACACCTCAGAAACAACTTTTGCACAGTTACAGGCCATATCTTTATAAATATCTAATTTTGTTTCTCTTAAAATGTGTAAATTAGCCTTTGACTCACAGCATCCATATTGATCAACATCTATTGAATGCTTACTCTATGCAAAGCACCAAACTAATGTCAAGATAAGTAAAGCATATTTCACCTTTAGGGAGCTTATTGGGAGAAATAAGTCATTCATGCATAACTGCAATGTAGAAAATAAGTGGTATAAATACCATAGGTATTCTGAGGTGGGAGAGATGGATAACTTCTAGCTAGGTTTGGACAAGTAGAATGAGGTGGGAACAGTAAGATGGAGAATTCTTAGCAGGCCTAGAAACCAGTATCTTTTGGAAGTAACAAGAAGTTCAACTTGACTTCAGAGCAGTTTATAGAAGGAGTGCTAAATAAGTCTGGAAATACGCACTGGGCTAGGTGGTGAAAGGCCTTGAATTCCAGATTATTTAAGTGGAGTTTTATAATTTTTTTTAAAAAGTTGTAAGGGAGCAGTTGCATAATCCTTCTGTAGATATGCAACAATTTTTATAAAGAACAGGCTCTAAATCTGAAGATGAAGTCACCTGATTTGTAACCAACATTGAAAAATATTGATTGGGTTTAGCCATACTTTTTCAGCCTGCACATTTAGGCCGCTTTTAGACATTTTGATATTTATTCTGTGTTTTTGAGGGGGACTGAATTGTTTCTTGTCTAAATTTGGAATAATTAATCTTCCAGATGTTTGAAAACAAAACATCTGCCCTCAAACTTACTCCTTCTGAGTGCTCTGTGTACCATGTACACGTTTCCCTCCTTTATTATTGTTTCTTATACAAAACTCATGATTATGATTTCTATAAATGGTTTAAGGACTGATGCAGAAAATACTCAGATGCCTATTTCTTAAAAACAATAAAACCTTCCTTCTTGAAATGAAAAAGGACTTGGGAAGGAAGATTGGAGTGGGGAATTTGAAGGAAAAAATTGACGGAGGGAGGAAGAGAGAGAGTGGGGTGGGGCAGGGAGAGAGAAAGGGAGGGAGAGCAATTATCTTCTAGAAGAAATGGTCATGAAGATAAATTTATACATGTATATTTTTCTAGAAATGTGAAATAAATGCAGAAGAGATAGGTAATGCTGCTATAGATGCCAAAAGTGTTACTAACTACAACCAACTACAGATATTCTGATACATTTTAATGATTGATTCTTGAAAGTGGAGAGTTTAGAAAAGATACCTGGGAGATACAATGAAAATTTTGGAGTAGGTCCCAGCAATTCCTGTTTATATTCTGCAGTCTATTGTAAGAATGAATATGAATCCTTAAGATCAAATATTTTGAGCTTTAAACGAGTTTCAATGGCCTCACAGCTCTTTTTCTCACAGATAGCATTATACCAAGAGGGGAACATAAATATAATTTCTATAGTATTTCTAAGAATCCATCTTTATTTGGAACTTAGCCACATTGTGTTTTATAAATTTTACTCAAAATTTCATAGAACATTTAAAAAAACATTTAGTGCATATGTGGGGTGTCGAAGTTGTGCTACTTCCATTTCTGCATCTCCTCTTTTGAAAGAAATACTGGTATAGAAGTGTATCCCTAGTGTCCATCCACCAGAGATCCTAATTCAAGGACCAAAGCTAACCTTTATTCAACCCAAATCCTATATGGAATAAGAGCAAATATAGGCTAGAGTGATGGCCAAGACAGTTTTCCCCTCACCACTCTGACTAGCCACATCAGTGGTCCAAAAAATGTATTGAATGCCAGCCATAATTCTAAGAGAATAAAAGAAAACAGAGCCTTGCAAAAAGTAATGTTGTGTTGATGGGTCCTGTGATTCCCAGTCATGATTATTTTCTTCAATATTGAGCATAATACAGACTGGAAAAAATTTTATTTTTTTTAGGTATTTTCCCCGATAGACACACAACTCTAATATGTCAGTATAAATCATTGGGAAAATATTCTAATATTAAACTTTTGCAAATTAACATCCACGACTGCTATTATTGGAATTATTGAAACTTGATCTTTCCTATGAGATCTGGACCATCACAGTAGGGTTTTTGATATGTCCATGTTTGACCTAAGCCCCTTCTGATGACACAAATGTACAATGGTAGAGGGAGAAAAGTGCCTCAAGGCTACAGCCATATATACAGTTTTGTTTCTTCCTTCATTTTCCTTAAGAATTACCAGGTCATGGGTGCCTGGGTGGCTCAGTTGGTTAAGCATCTGCCTTCGGCTCAGGTCATGACCCTGGAGTCCCGGGATGGAGCCCCACATCAGGCTCCCTGCTCAGCGGGGAGTCTGCTTCTCCCTCTGCCTTTCACCCTGCTTGTGCTCTCTCACCCCACTCGTGCTCTCTGGCTCTCGCTCTCACTCTCTCAAATAAATAAATAAAATCTTAAAAAAAAAAAAAAGAATTACCAGGTCAAAGTTCAGGGTGTTTTAAAGGTTTTCTATAAGCAAACTGCTGTCTTTCAAACAAACAAATAAACAACTTCAATAAAATCGTAAGTTTTGAGAAGCTACTCAAGACTTTATCTTCAGTCTGGTACTTTCCTTGTGGTAGATGAGAAGAAGCAAGAAAGTTAGCTTTTATGTCATTGTTATCCTATTGTCATCCTCAGCCCTTCTTGCGTTTTCTCTCTGTGTTCTAAGTCTGCCATTAGCTGCAAAGAACAACATGCTAATACAGGAAGAAAGTGGAGAAGGCTAGGAGTAGTGAGTGGAAGTCTTAGGGAGGAAATAGCAATCCAGGTTGTATTATGCAGAGATTAGAAAAACTAATGACCAACAGCATGGTATGGATAAGTAACTTAACCTCTCTATCTCTTAGTTTCTTTGGAAAATGTGGTTCTTATTCCTATATACCCTACAGAGTTGTTTCTAGGACAAAAGCTGATGGGTAAAAGAGTCTTTAAAAAATAGGAACCAACCATACTACATAATTATTAAATCTTAGGACATTTTATATTTTGAAATTAATCTAGCATCAGAGATAGTATATAGTATGCCTTTGAATCAAAAGACCATTAGTTATTACATTTTTTTAACAGTAATGATTTAGGAAAATGTCTCATCTTTATATAAGTACAGCATTGATACCATTGCTACAAAAATATTAATACAGTAGACTCAAGATGAATATGTGGCTCCACATTAATGTGAGGTTGAAGGTCATGTTCTTCTGCTATCAAATCAGTTCTGAATAATAGTTATCTTTAAAGCTGTTTAAACTTGAGATTTTCATTACTAATAGAAGAAATAAATCGAGGAAACATTGTACATACAACATTTCTAGAAGCTTTTCAGAGGAAGCAGCTGTGGTTTCTTTAGCCTCCCAAGTCTATTATGCAGGTTAGCAGTATGTTTTATAATGAGTTCTAGACCACCTGCCTTTCCAAGGAAATTAATATTGAGATGGATTTTTTTGTCTTTTTTTGTCCTCAGTGCCTATGTATAAGGTTTTCCTATTCAGTGAGTTTGGGCACCCCATAAAAATGTTCATTCAGTGTTGTTCAGCTATAGATTATTATTTTTAAAGACATTGTCTAAATGTGTTTTCAACAAAACCTTGGTGAGTTTTGAGATTGAAACATACACTTCTCTAGTAAAACTGTCAGCAGATAATGTACATACAGTTTTACTTTAAGGTAATAAATTCCTCTAATGAATAGAAAAGTGTTTCAAATTAATTTGACTGTAGTTTTAAACCATTGGAACTTCAAAATGTTGTTTTAATTATTTTTCTTCTTCTCACCCTTACAGGAGTTTCAGGGGGGGAATCAATGGATTCAGGAAGCAGTAGGAATTTGGAGACTACAGTGAATAGGGTCTACCCTGATCAGCTTGTTCCAAAGATAAACACAAGCAAGAAAATGTCTACCTTAGCAAACCAACCAAGCATCCTGGAAATGTCACAAGAGGTTAAGAAAAGCTGTGGAGATAAACAGGTAGAAATCACAGTTGAAAGAATAAAAATGGCGAAGAGCATCAAAGAAAAACAAAGTAATGATTTAGAGAAAGTGGCCTTTAAAAGGAAGGCAGAAAATGAAGAAAAGCCAGCTGGAAAGAAAGAGGCAAAGATAACAGAACTTGACAGCACGTTAATCACCATGCCTCTGCCTCACATCCCCTTAAAAAACATCATGGATGTGGAGGTGAAGTTGGTCTACATCGATGAAGAGGATGTGAGCTATGAGTTTGTAGAGTCCATCATGTCCACTGGGATTCGACCAGCGTGCCGAGCTGCTGAAATAGTAGACCCTTTGCATGTACCTAATTTCAGCTTTCTGCCTCAGATTGACAAATGGCTTCAGGTAGCCTTAAAGGATGCTAGCTCTTGCTACAGGCAGAAGAAATACGCTGTGGCAGCCGGACAGTTCAGAACAGCATTGGAGGTATGGAATTAAAGAATATGTAGATTGGTGAGAGGAAACTGTGAAATGGAAAGTGTGATTACATTGAGCAGCTCTGATCATACTGTAATAAACAGTGATCATAGAGTGAAAATATTGAATGATATCAGGATTATACAATTGCCAGTTTATATAAAGCAAATAAGATATACCTGCAAATTATATGCCTGTGTGCACCCGACATATAGAAATCACCCCAAAAGCATACCTCATGCTTTTTCTCTGTTAACAAACCCTGCAGTGAATGGTAACATATAAAAATGCAGTTGGTTTTGTAATTTAGGTGTATACCTATAAAAGCCATAAAGTTTCAGTACAGTGGTTGGGGGTAGAATATAGATTCCCTCTCTATAATGAGTATATGAATTTTCCCCTTTTGATATGCAGTGTTCATAATTAAATGCAACCATCTTTACTGTTTAGCATGGGCTGAAAGTTTGTGCCTGATATTTATTAAAAACAAAATAACACCATTTTACTTTATCATCAAACTTCACTTTCCTTCCCATCCTAGTGAGCTTTATAAATAATTATTTTTCTCTCTGCAAGCAGGTAAATTGGTTAGTATTGTTTATGGCATAAAGAAATAGCCCATGGACTAAAATAAACTTGGGAATCACCACTAAAACACAAAATAGGTAGTGGGAAAATTTGTTCCATCTTATGACTCACTGAATCTAAAAAAGGACCAAAGTGGGTCACTAAAAGTCATACTGACCTGACAATATTGGTGACTGCATATTTCATTAATTACAAAAAAACTTTTTTTCAATGCATTCTATATGTGCTTGGTGGCTCCTGGAGAAAGAAAAACATGAGTTAGAATGTGGTCCTTTCCCCCTAACAATCTGGTGAGGGAGGCAAACCAGTAAACAATTAAATAGAGATAGCGTAAAGGGGTAATGGATCCACCATGAGACAGAGGCATAAGCAGGAGTTAAGTGTGAGATGTTTGTAGTAGAGATTTAAAGAGTAAAGTATTATTTCCACTGTTACTTGCAAGTTAAAATTACTGTATCCACAATGAATTATTAATGGATAATGCCAGACAATGGTATCCCTAAATATTTAAAAAGAAACTCTAAACACAGAAAAGGAGGCCCAAAGAGATATGAAGTGATGAGGTAGTGCACAAATGGATGCATCTATAAATACTTCTGTCCTCACAAAGGGTTGTCTACACAAAGAAGGGAAGAGTGATGCATTATGTAAACTGGTGAACTATGTAGAAAGTGCCAAAAAATTAAGTTATCCACAAACCACTGAGAGTCCTGTGCTGTCCTTTGAGCTAAAGACCAGCAGCCTCTGGCTGAGGAAAGGATGCTAAAGAAAGGCTCCAGGAAGAACCCTGAGATCTTCTACTAAGGCCATTTTCTGCTGAAAAATTTTTTTAGGGTGGGGGACCAAGGTTAAAGGTATAATTTTAAAGATGAAGAAAAAATAATCATTTTGGAAATGAAAAAAAGAAAAGCATAAAATAAGAAAGGATATAAACTTCAAATTAAGTCTAGGTAGAAGCAAAAACTATCTGTATTAACTGGAAGAAAATATGTTTTTTCCATAAAACCCAATGTTCAAAATTATAAAATTGGAGTCAGGTTCTAATAACCCCAAGATATAACTGTACTAGAAAATACATTTGTTCTGACTCTCTCTTGTGTTCTGTCTCTCTCTCTCTTTCTCTCTCTCTCCCTCTTTCCTCCACCTCTCTCCACTCCTCCCCCACCCCCCAACAAGGGTTTTTAGGAAAGTGTTGGATGCTGACACTAATTACTGGTAATTAACAAAGGTAATTATTTTGAGACCAAAACTTAGCTTAGACATCTAGCCTAGCTTTTGTCTAATTATCTTGGGAGTTAACTTTGAAATTTTACCTAGAATGTCTCTTAATAAACCAGAGCTGCTGGGAATAGAAAAGATTTTTAACCTCTTTAATCCTTTCTTCTCATAAATTTAACTTTTGCAATACTGACTGTTTATAGGTATTATTTAATGCATCTCTCACTTTTCATTAGGTCCTAACATGCCTTAAAGTAGGGTAGAATGGATGACAGAGACCAAGGCATAATGTTAAGGATCACACCTGAAAGACAGATGCATCAATGAATATTGGAGTGTATGTAAGCTAGGATTAGGTTTGGCTGCAAGTGACAGAAAACCCAAAATAACAGTGTCTAAAGCAAGGGAGGATTTTTTTTGTTTTTGTTTGTTTTTTTCCACATAAATGTAGGTAGTCAAATGCTGGTATGGTGTGATCATCAGAGCTCCAGATTCTACTTTGTTCCTCAAGATGTGGCTTTGACATCATGATCCAAAATGGCAGTTCCTATTGGTGTCATCATATCCACATTCTAGCCAGCCAGAAGGCAGAAAAAGGAAGGAGAGAGGCATACTATGTCCCCATGAGCACAATTCACAGAGGCTGCACACACCATTCCCATTTTTTTTCCATTGACCCAAATTTAGTAATGTGGCCACACAAGCCTACAAGAGAGACTGAAAACTGTGGTCTTTATTCTGGATGGCCCTAATATTCAGGGGTTGTATTAATAAGAAGCGATGGATATTGAAGGATAACTAGCAACTTTCCCATAGAGTGCTTATTACTTGGAAGGCATCGTGAGGATACAGAATGCTTGCTAAATGGGTGGTACAAAGTCGGCTATAAGAGTACACAGAACACTGGTTGTGGTTAAAGATAGAACCACAAAAAAGAACCAAAAATAAAAACTGGGGAAAGACTCTGAAGATTAATTGACATAATAATTTTCAATGTTTCTAATAACCCCATTAGAAATATTCTACTTAGATATTAGTTTCCTTGTACTATTGACAAATTATTAGCTCCTTTTGTTTTCATAACATGGTCACTAACTAGATAGGTAAATTTATGAAAATATTTTAGAATGATTAAGATAAAATGGTAAGCAATGATTCAGAAGACAACAATTTAGCTTCCAAAAAGCAGTGAACTTCAATCTTTTAGGATTTCAGGACACAGGAAGCATTTATTTAAATGGGCTTGATGAAATAATTTATTTTTTATGCTTTACTTATACTATTAAAGTTGAACCAGTTATGTAGGTGAGATTAGTGCTTAGCTCTGTGAACAACTCATCCATTTTTGTTAAGTTTTATTAAAATCAGTCATTATTTGCTCTTGGGTTTGTATTCACATCGGAAGACATACCAATAGGGCAAAAGTTATAAGCTGAAGATAAAAACACATTCATATTAAATCACATTTGTGTACATGGATCCTTAATTTTTAAAGGACAATTTTTTTTTCTAAAGTGATCAAAGACCCGATGATAAAGAGCACAGAAAATCATTTTGATAAAACATAAATCTTTGCTTTATAGGCAGATTACTTAAAAGGTAAAGAAGGAAAACCTTTCACAATCTCTTATCAGGGGCAGACCAATAGTCCAAGAAAACTGTCCTTCTGGCAGATGAAAAATATTAAGTTCTAGTTTTTCTTAAGGATGAGTACATTGATCATATCAAAGCTTATTTTAAAGACTTATAAATTTATTTAATTTTATCCAACTTGATCACACAGAAAATTACTTTCCCAAGGTTCCTTTTCCTTAATCTTTGTAAAACT
The DNA here is from genome assembly GCF_964656455.1 of Halichoerus grypus. Classification (NCBI taxonomy): domain Eukaryota; kingdom Metazoa; phylum Chordata; class Mammalia; order Carnivora; family Phocidae; genus Halichoerus; species Halichoerus grypus. The sequence continues at coordinate 90,933,762 of NC_135712.1, forward strand.
TTTTTAGATTCAGACTTTTTCCTATTTTTTTCTTCTTTTCTACCTCTCTTTAGGATAAAATTACTCTTTTTCCTCAACAAAAATGCATTTCCCTTCCTCACTGAAAACACACATCCTACTTTCCCTACATACAGAGATATTTCCCTTATTATTTCTAGTAGTTTTAATTATATATTAGAATTTTTCACCCTTTAAAACCTTAATCTTAGTAAAAACTAAGTAAGCAATTGTGAACTGTTACATCAGCATTCTTCATATTGGCAAATTTATATTTTATGATTTCTAGAGACATATGCTTCCTTAGAGTACAATTTTTTCAATGTGGCATAAAATATGTTTACTGATAGATCCAAATATCTTTAGTTCCTTTGTAAAAAGGAAACCAAAAGAGGATAAACCTATGTTCAGTAATTAATGTTTCTATTTTGTCTTATTTGGAAATGATCTGGGTATTTAATGAATTTAATTTAACTCATCATTGAACGTTTAGCAAAATTTTCAGATTTCAGGTTACTATAAAGGTTTGGAGAAACTATTCAAAAAGTTCATCTAACAACTTTTTATCCTACCTGACATAGGAAAGATGTTAAAGTTTGAAGCTGATGGCCAAGAAAGAATTCTTGAGATGTCTTTGGTGCACAAAGGTGGTTTCATTAAAGCATGGGGACAGGACACGTGGGCAGAAAGAGCTGCACTGGGGTCATGAGGAGTGGCCCAATATATACTTTCAAGTTGGGAGGGGGTTAGGGGTAGTATAAGCTTCCCAGGTATTTTTGGAAGTAGGGTTTCCAGGATCCTGAGGGGGCTAGCTATTGTTAGGAAAGGTCATTTATTACTATTTAGTAAAAACTCAGTCATGAGACCCTTCAGATGTATATCGGTGGGTCATCTATTGGGGGGATGATCGCCAAGATATATCTTGGGCGGGGGGGTGGTGTAGAGATAAAGGAAGTTTCCAAAGGAATTTTTATATGTTAAGGTAGACTTACAGGGTCCTGGGGGTTGGGATAAGATTTCCTTTTGCCCTTAGCAAAGTATCAACATCCAGGCAGTTGAGTCCCTAGAGGAATGTCACTCTGCCTGTTTCGAGGACTTGTCAATGGGCTATAGGTAGTAAGGAAATTTAATTTTTCTTTTGCCTTTGTTTCCCGCATCACTACCTACATGTATTTAATTTACTTGTTCTTAACAATTATGTTTAGATTACCCACAAAATTTCATAAGACATTAGACAAAGTCAGTCATCCTAAGTTATTTTTTTGGCCAACACATTTTAGTAGAGATAATAAGAATTTATTTGATTAGTAAACCCAGGTAGAATAAAAATTTTATGTTTAATGCTGATAACACTAAAGACATGCCTTAAACTAGCTTTTATGTACTAGAGATTATAACTCTAATAACTTTAATTTGCCTTAGATTAGCTTTTATTTACTAAAGATTAATCCTAGATCATGTGAACTTAAAAATCATTGGGTTAAATTTTTATATTTCTGAGAGTTTTTGAATACCCAGTCCTTATAAGCACTTGCCTTTAAACCAACTAAATAGAGCTCTTTTACAAATTAATTTTGACAATATCCATCCAGCGGTAGAAAAATATCACATATCTACAATACACATATATAGACGTACATAAACACACAGACAGACACAGAGACCTTATAGTTTCACTTAAAAATTTTAACCATAAAACAGGCACAATAATGTAAAATTCAATAGTTATAAAAGAATAGTTAGAATAAATTAAGTTTATCTGCTCATATGGCTAAAGTTTTTTCTGCTAATATTTGTGGAGAAGACACTTAAATTTGTATTTGTCCTTGACTAGTAAACTCATGGAAGCTGTGGAGCAGTTTGTATTAAAAAAAGAAGGAAGGAAGGAAGGAAGGAAGGAAGGAAGGAAGGAAGGAAGTGAGTAACTCGCCACCCCCCCAATTTTTTTCCTCCAGTAAGAATTACCTCCCTGAAATTTTTACTTCAAGAGATGGCTCAGATAAGAGTTTCCATCTCAAAGGCACAGGGAAAGAATGTAAGTTCCTCCAAGAAGGACTTTGGTTTCCTAAGGCCAATATTTACAAGTCTTTTGAGATAAATGGGGGAGATTTTAGGATTGGTTAAAAAGGAATAGATGAACCTTGAGCTGCCTCTGGAGCTGCATTTTTAGTGCTGCAAAAATATGTAAGATAAGGACAGTTGTTCTCAATTCCTCAAAGAGTTGGCTCACAGCCTAAACGACACCAAGGGTTGATCGACCAATTTAACTACGCTATCTTTTTTAGTAAATTCTTTTTCAAAGCCTTCAGAAGGTTTTTTCTTTCTCTCTGGGTATAGAGTTTCATTTTGGCTTAGGGGAGGAAACCTAAAAATAAATTCTCATCAGGCTCTGCAATTGGGCCAATTTTTGACCACAGAGCTGCTTTGTAGCTATTAGCCAAGACAAACAGTAAATACTTCTGACAGTACTGAACAACCCCTTATACTTACAAGGTGTCCCCAAAGAAGGTGCAAAAGATATTTTAATTTCCTTTCTCTACCCAGTACTACAGACAGAGAGCTGGGAAAGCTGAATCTACTAAGAATTCTCACCCTTAGTTGGCTTCTGCCAGTTTTTCCAGGATCCCATCTGCAGATTCTGACTGGGGTTTAAAATGGAGATTGTAGCTCTGATATTTACTAGAATTTGGCAAGGTTATTCATTAAATTTAATTTTAGTTTCCTTTAGCCGTTTAAGGGAATAATGTAGCAGCTTACCAGGAAATGAGTGAATCCCATCAATTTGGGGAGGAATCCATATGGGGGCCTTTCTTGGAAGGTAGATATGGGAGCATATGAGTAGGTATTAAAGATTTGTATAGGGCCTTCCAGGACAATCTGTTTTCCAGTGTCCCAGATGATTACAACTGAGACATCAGTTTATGGACCAGTGTTTTGATGATGGATTTTTAGGAGGATATAATGGAAGAGACCTAGGTGTTATTTTAGATACCTTTTGTGTCTTTAATTTTTCATTAGCCTTTTGCAACAAAACTTTCAATAAAGTTATTTTAGAGTCTTGAAGCCTTTTGGAAGCTTCTATATACCAATTAAGATAGGTATCCTGTTCTGTTTGATTTGTGAGGCCTAGCTTTTAAGTGTCCTTCTTAAATAAACAATCTTATCTAAATAAGACCATAATGGTCATTGTAATTTTAGGTTGTTTTTAGTAAGATTGTGCCATTTTTATAGATATTTATAGCTTCTGTGTCCATAGTTTTTAGATATAAAATAAGCTGTATGCTAGAAGGTGGAACACTTAACTCTCTGGATTTTAAGGATCCCATTTTTTATCATTCATTCATTCATTCATTCATTTTAGCTTAGCCTTTGGGTCTCTCAGAGCCAAATTAATACCTGAAAAGGATGTGCTGCTGGGCTAAGAACCGTGTGATGTTTTACAGTGTACCTCATTGCACGGAAATTTTCTTGAAGTTGGCAGATGACTCTAGTGTCAATCTAACCCATTCTGGATAACCAACTTATCCTTCCATGGGAGTCTTTGAGTTACATAATGAGTGCTCTAACAGTATTTCAGTGTTTGACTCTTGCCCACCAATTTTTGTGGCTTTTTTAGTTTCTAAGATTCCCATTAGCAGTTAGCATTTACCTCATGTGTACATTACATACCAGCAAAAACCAACAAACTGGGGACTGGGGAAAGGATTGAACCAGCAAACTTCAACAAATGGGGACTATGGACTAGGGATTCCATCTGAATGGGGGACTGCAAACTGCTACTAACAGTTCCCACAGGAATCTTGAGATAGGATCAGAGGCGGGGGGTTTAGATGTTACAGCACACTGACCAAGAGAAGGCTGTGCATGCACCACTAGTAATTTGCTCTGTGGAACCTGAGTCCAGGGTAAGGATTGAGCCAACAGAACCCTAAGAATGAGGGCTGCTGACTGATTCCAAACAAATGGAGGACTGCAGCTGCCTCCAGCAGTTCCAAGCACGGAATCTGGGGAAGGATTCCACACAAATGGGGAACCACAGACTAAACCATCAGCAATTTCCAACATGGAATCTGGAGTCAGAATCAAAGGCTAGGGTTTTTTACTCAAAGACCTGGGAATTGCAGACTGAAAAGCCAACTAGATCTGGAGCTCCACACAAAGTGAGCAGAGCTCAGAACCAAGAACTTACCCATAGTGTTGAGAAATGGTGAGAAAGACACTGGACTCAAGAGTGTTCACAGGTTATTATGCCTGTGTTTCTCATTGTCCCTGAAGCTACTGAAGTCTCCTTTAATCTCACTGCTGCCACCAAATCTGTTAAAAAAAATTCAACTGAGTAAATTTAGAGATCTAATTGGTTTTATTCAACAGTTCAAGAATCTGGCAGCATGCTATCTAGCAGTAGAAAGGAGCTCTGAAGGGCATAAGGCAGAAAAGGGGCAGGAAAAGGAAATTATTAATAAAGAATGCATTGTTTTAGGCAAGGTCACCCTTAGAGAATAGAAAGTGTTCATCAGGTGGATTATCTAAATAGTGCTGACCAGCTAGTTTCATGTTGACTGGTTAAAGGTTATATTCCTGGAAGGCTGAAACTGCAATTAGGTTAGGTATTAAGTCGATCTGCTGACATGGGGCATAGCACAACTGATTCCATTTGGGGCCTGTTATCTCTTTTTTTAACAGATGGGACTATTATTCTTTTGTTACTAATGAAAAAACTAAGTGACAAGTTGAGTAACTTGCTTGAGGGACGATAGTTAGAAGTGGTAGAACCAGAAGCTGAACCAGGGTGGCCTGGTTCCCCAATTAACCATTATGCCTTTGCTACTCCGAGTTTGTTGGAAACACAGAATTTTGGATTGTGCCAGGAAAGTGATCCTTGTGCACACTGTAGTTTGAGGAGCATTGTACTCTGATATGACAACATTAAACGATTTGCCCTTCAGTTGAAACTTGACAGTTTGCTTTTTTTTTTTTCCCTTAACTTAAAATGCTCTATGCTCAGGGCTCCTGAGTGGCTCAGTCGGTTAAGCATCTGCCTTCAGCTCAGGTCATGATCCCAGGATCCTGGAATCGAGCCCCGCATCGGGCTCTCTGCTCAGCGAGGAGCCTGCTTCTCCCTCTCCCTCTGCCTCCCACTCTGCCTATTTCTGCTCTCTTTCCCTCTCTGTCAAATAAATAAATAAAATCTTTAAAAAAAAATGCTCTATGCCCTCACTAATTTCATAAGAAAGAATTTCCTTTTAAGAGCTTTTTTCTATAACAATGGTTTAGAATTTTTGAATTTCAAGGACCTGTAAATTAAAAAAAAAAAAAAAAAGTTAGTGGTGGAGGAGAGGATTTACATTGTATTTGAATTTTGCAAGAACATTACAAAAATTACAATCTACTATCATCATTATTTTAAAAAATACAGAGCAGTTTAATGCCAAAGGGATAGAAAATAGAAAGGGCACACTCTCAGGGGGCACCTGGGTGGATCAATTGGTTAAGCATCTGACTTCGGCTGAGGTCATGATCTCAGGGTCCTGGGATCGAGCCCCACATGGAGCCCCACACTCAGCGGGGAGTCTGCTTATCTCTCTCTCTCTCCCTTTCCCTCCACCCCACCCTCTAGGTCATGCTCTTTCTCTCTCTCTCTCTCTCTCAAATAAATAAAATCTTTTAAAAAAAGAAAGGGTACACTCTCAGAATGAAGGATATTTTAAAAATAGGTTATATATTAATTTTATGAAAAGTTAACTAAATTGTCTTTATTTTTTTGTTTCCCCCTGAATCAGTAAAGCGTTGGTCTGAGAACCCACTTTTGGGAATCACTGTTCTAGAACACATTCCCTTTATGGTAAATGGTAGGTATCCAGATGATTGAACCTGCACCAGGGCCTTCTTATGTGATTACTTCCAGTGTAATGGAATTTGGTATGAGGCAGGTCCATTTTGGAGCCCATCCAAGGGGGTTTATTTAATGAAGTAGCAAAGATATCTCATTATAGGGCAGCCTCACCTATAATTGCTATGCTGAGAATAATTCTGTAGCAAATCTCTAGGGCATGAAAATGTGGACATCCCAGAAAGCTTAATTTAAATCGATTCTAACACAAGATAGTTCTTAGTGCAATATAATCAAGAAATCGAGAGTTCACCAAATTCTCTGAATGCCTGTGCTGTCTTTTTAAACATCTGTGGATTTGCATATGGATTCAGTATGCATTTCTTAAACTCCTGCTGGGATCCAGGCCCTCTTATTCAGATAAGCATGGCAACAAACCACAAAAGCAGATATTATCAACTCCATTTTACAGATAAAGAAACTGATATTCTAAAAAGTTAAAAAAAACAAACAACTTACAGTGCCACAGCTAGTTTGTGGCAGGGCTGAGATTGAATTCAGGTGCCCTGATTTCATATGTGGAATTCCTTACGCTATTGCTTTTTACCTTAAAATGTATAAAAACTGTATAGGAATATTATTAAAAAGCAGATTCTGATGCGTTACATCTTTGATGGGGCACCAGATGCCTTATTTCAAATAAGCTCCCAAACTGCTGGTCTAGGGATTTATGCTACACCACGTTCACAAGTGCCTACCACTGTGCCTCTAGCAAATTAGCGGTACCCACTTTCATATATGTAGTTCACATAGCCAAAGGTGGCCATGTGGGTCCAGAGGTGTGACAGAACACCAAATCTGTGTTTGATGCCGTTTCTGGTTCCTAAATGCTGTGTGACTTTGAGCAACAAACATCCTTTAAGTCCTTAGAACACTGTTAAGTAGGAATGATAATAACTAATGCCCAACCACAACGTAATTTCACATAGAAATGCTTGTTGAAAAACGTGATGAACTCTAAATTCATGTACAAGTTGTCATTATGCTTCTCAAGTACCTCATTTCCCTGAACAGTTTGTAACCTGTAATGTAACCTAAAACTCTAGTACCCCAAAAGATTTTGCCTAACTTAGTGTTTATCATTATTTTTCCCCTTTAACATTAAAAATTTATAACCTTCTTTTAACAATACTTGAAATTCAAAGAAAGGGGCCAAAATAATGCATGTTTTCCACTCTGTTCCCCCTTTCAGAACCAGTGATCTAAATCAAACATTATTTTGAACTATTAACTGCTTCCTGCAAAAAATACAAACTTTCACTTAAATGCATAAATTGTTATGCTAGAAATACTTCATTTTTTTTCTTAGTTGTCAGGTATAAACTGACTGTTGAACTTCATGTTCAGGATTAAACATTTCAGTTTTTAACTTGATTGTTGCCATCTTTGTTTTATTCAGGGACACCATAACTAATAAGTATTTAATGATAAAAGATATTTTTATACCCTAGCAAATTTACATAGCAGGAAAACACAAAAGAAATACCTCTCTTAACCTCAAAAATAAAATAATAAAATTAGATACATCCCTATAATTAAACACTGGTTAAATAAGACAAATCTCTAGAAAAGCAGGATTCGCCATTATAAGAAAAAAAAGTATAATAATACCACTAACATTTACTAGCTGTTTCAGCCTGTCACAGTCCTAAGTGCAGGGGATACAAATACAAGTAAAAGTTAGTTCCTGCCCTCCGGGAACCAGAGATTAGAGACAAAAAATAGGGCCCGCTGCCTGTCTCCTAAGACTTCATTTGCATTTTCAGGTTATGCATTTTTAAATTTTAATTTAGTGTGTTTTGTTTATACCCTTAAAGATTTTTTTTCTGAAATGTGTCTTTTAAGTGGACATTTAGAAGGACTTCCTACGTATTTCAGTGTAATTTAATTAACTTCAGTAGTAATCAGTCCCAACCCAGAGGAATCAAAAAGATTAAAAGATTTAAGCTACACAAAGGAGAGTTGATGATTGGTTAAAGGAACACAATATTTTTCAGGCTGAGTATTATTAGAAAAGATAGGGGAAATGGGAAAAATGTCTGAGGCCATCCCTCTATTTGATGGGCCCCTATTATTATTGAAGCTTTTGATCCAGATGGCCGCGGCTCCCCCTGCACACCTGAGTCGTCTGAGTCCTGCTAAGCCCCGCTTCCCTTTCCTTCATAAGAGCTGCCATTGACACAGTAAGGAAAGGAGCAGCAATTCTGGTTTGCACACCATTCCCGTAACATGGAGAGCTTGTGGGGAGGCATGTGGGGAAAATCAAAAAGGAGAACAAGAGTGAGGCTTATAAGGCAGGCATTTACTATCTCAGTAAGAACTGAGTTTTCCCATAGTGGTGGAGTTTGGGGGGGGGGGGTGAGTAGGAGCATTTTCAATAAGGAAGACTATACTATAATTTGTATCACTTTACAAATGAAAGAAGAATTATATTCCATATAAAAATATCATGAACCTCATAGATTCTTGACATAATTACAACCAACTAGGAAAGCTATTAAATATATATATGTATATATATATGTATATACACACATACACACACACACACACACACACACAGAGATGCCTAAACCCACCCTCAGAGAGTCTGATACAACTGTGGAGTTCAGACAATGACCATGCCTGGGGCATTAGTATTTTTAAGTTCCCAGGTCATTTTATTGAGCAGGTAACAGCTGAGAACTGCTGGCATAGAAAATGCCCATCACTTTCTTCCCCTTTAAAATCACCTACAACAGGTATTAACCCTTATGTGTTTTTTTAAAGGGAATTAAGAGAAGTAATATCTAAACATTCTAAAACTATTAAAAAGCATCAAGAAACATTTAAATATCATTGTCATGAAAATGTAGTCCTTGGAAATTTACACTCCAACATTCCATGTTGAGGTTTACACACACAAAAAGATGATTCTTATCCAAATATTAGATAATGTTGCCCAAAATTTCTCCCACCGTCCAACTTTCCAAGTTAATTGCAAGGCTTCCAAAGCCAAATAAAGTTAAAAACAGCAATCCTCTGTCTTTTTCTTCATGCCTTTCCAGCCTTCATACACAATACAGTGTGATGTTCAGATTCTACAGGTGCTGAGTAGATGAGATCCACTTGCATTTGTTCACAGAAATGTAATGCAGAGTGTGTTTGTGGTTACTCTTTTGATTCAAATTATCTAGAAGAACGCAGGGGAAATTTTTTATATCAACCTCTAGTTATTTGTTTAACTCTTCTGTTGCCTCATTTGACATTCAAGAAAATAGAGAAGGCTTTGTTTCCACCTGGGAGATGATGCTGTTCCTATCAGAGAATAGGATATAGTTAGGTAGGGGGTAATAATAAAGAGAAATAGATTTTCACTGTACTGTCTCAGTGTGGTTTCCTTGTTTTATATGAATAATTATGAGTACCTAGAACATGGGATTCAAACATACTTGAATGCCACTGTCAAAGTATATTTTATATACAGAAATAAATGATTTCTGGAGTACTTGTTTTAGTCGATGATGATGATGATGATGATGATGATACCAATCTATGAGTAAGTAATTATTGATTTTGTGGGGTAATTTATACCAAGAAGTCAACCACAAATTATTAGGTGTCACTTTCTCACTACTTATTTCAATAGACATTTTATTTACCATGACCCAAGTATTGCTTTTAAAGGAAAGCAGCCAGGGGGATGAGGATATGAGAGAACCAGAAAAAGAAAACTCCAGGGCAAATAGGAAGGAGTGGAGAGCTGCCAGGCTAGAAAGTGTAGGGTGGAACGGGGAGAAATGAAGCTGGAAGAGCTGACGGCTTGCCAGGGGGACATGCATGCCTTTTCAAGATATTAAACATTATCCGGTAAGCAACATGAGGCCTCCCAAAAGGATTAATATGGAGAACAATGGAGTCAGATTGTTGTTCTTGCTATATCAATCTAATGTATATAGAGAGCAAAAATAGTGTTCAGTCTCTGGGTTATAATCTATTACTGGGTTGTGAAATCAATTTAATGGGTTGTGCTCAGCATTATGCTTAAAGGAAATAGAAATAGAAATAATAGAATAGAATAGAATTAGAATAGAATAGAATAGGAATACAGTACAATAGGATATATTAGAGTTCATAGAATATTGGAAGGTAAGTATTATCTTGTGAAATTTTGGTTTCTGATATATATCTAGGTATATATATATACCTATAAAAATATAGATAGGAAGAAGAGAGAGAGTGTGTGCTCTCTAGCTGTGTGTGTTGGGGGCAGGGAAGGTGTCCTGGTTGTGATGTAACATGCACTTATTTACCATGGAACTTGGTCAAAAATAATTGAAAGCCACTGGTTTAGAGGCAGATTTGAGAGGGAAAAGACTAGAGGCCATTTGGAGGTTATACCTGTGATAATCTAGGTGAGAAAAGCAAAGGGCAGATCCGGGGGAGCAATAGTTAGTACAAAGAAGAGAAACCAAAGTAAAGGGAAGAAGGAAAGAAACCAGGAAGCAAGGAAGGAAGGAAAATTTTTACACATTGGTGGCAGGTGAGAAACAGAGAAGCATTTTCTAAGGATCAAAGTGCCACCAGCTCAGAAACATGAGCACATTTAGAGGTAAATGGATAACTGCAATTTGGAACATATTTTGTGTGAAGGCAGGTGGCAAAGCAGCACATTTGTTGGATAGAGTCATGTAGGAAACACAGAGGAAAGTTTATAACCAAAGACAGATATATTGAAGAATCATCCATACTTGATACTCTTGAGGTGCAACAAGAAAGAGGGATGAGGACCACCTGGCTGGCTCAGTCAGTAGAGCATGTGACTCTTGATCTTGGGGTTGTAAGTTCGAACCCCACGTTGGGCGTAGAGTTTACGTAAGAAAAAAGAAAGAAGGATGAGAAAAGAATTCTGAAGAATGTGAGCAATTAAGAAAAAACTATCAAATTAAGAAATGATGAGAATTAATTAAGAAGGAACTCTAAGAAGTAACTCCTCATGGACAGGAGGCTTTGAGAAAATAGCTAGTTACAGAGTTTCTAGAGGTAGCATTAAGAGTGAAAAATAATCTGTTTGGCTGTCAAGGGTCTATGGAGAGAACACTTTTAATGGTTATCACCACAACTCGACTTGGAAACCTTGCTTCCTCGAGAGTGGGACTAGACACACTCTAGTTTAGCAAGCCTGGGGAAATAGTTTGGACCCCAAAAGTTAGATTAACCATGTTCACATATCTCCTATTTAGAATGTGGACTAAAATTTAGCATGCATAATTTTTACCTTGAAATTTCACGCACTGGAAAAATTAGTTTTTGGGCTCATTATATGGTTGAGTATATGTTATAATCTTAATTACCTCTGTTAAAAGAATAAACCATTATCTCAAACTGACACCTGATTTCATTATATAATCAAGTGAAAGCTGTGCTAAGAAAAAAAAAATTGGCTTATTTCTAAACAAAACAGAAGTAAGATTGAAAGGGAAAGAGGGCACAGTGTCCAAAATACCAAAACCTTCCCCTTGAAAGGAAGAGGAGAAATGGAACAATAGTTCAAAGGGAATGTAGAGTGATGGGCTGATTTTCACTTTTGGAATATGAACACTGGAAGTGGTGCCTGGGTGGCACAGTCAGTTAAACATCAACTCTTGGTTTTGACTCAGGTCGTGATCTCAGGGTCATGAGATGGAGCCCTGCATTGGGCTCTTATTCAGCACGGAGTCTGCTTGAGAGTCTCTCTCCCTCTGCTCCTCCCCCCATGAAAGAAAGAAAGAAAAAGGAAGAAAGAGAGAGAGGAAAGAGGGAGGGAGGGAAGGAGGGAGTGAGGGAGGGGGGAAGGAAGGAAGGAAGGAAGGAAGGAAGGAAAGGAAAGGAAAAGAAGAGAAAGGAAAAGAAGAAAAGAGAAAGGAAAAGGAAAGGAAAGGGAAGGAGAAAAGAAAAGAAGGAAATGAACACTGGACATGATTATATTGGAAAAGCCCATAGAGAAAGAAAGAGAAAATGATGTTAATAAAAGGATGATTGAAGATGTGAGATCCCCAAGGAAGTATGAAAGGATAGGGGAGTGGAGACAGATGGAACACGAGGAAAACTGTTTCACTAAGATAAGAAGGAAGAGTTGTTATGGGTGGAGGGTAGGTTGAAATAATTCTAAGCTCAGATTTTTTAACTGAGTTGGAAGCAGTCGAAGGATCTGAGACTTCTAACCAAAGATTGGATAGACAACAGAGACAAATTAGAAAAGGGCTATATAAGACTAAGGCAGAGAATTCAGGGCCTCTCCAAGGAAGAGGGACCATGAATCTATAATGACAACAAACAGCAAAGTTGTATGATTTTCTGCAATATGTCTCTGAGAATCCCAAAATTTCGACTCAGACGTGAGGTTTTGATGACACGGACACAAGGGCAGAACTCTTGTGATTAATGATGAGAGAATGGTTGCAGTGGTGGGCTGTGGGTCTGGGCTGGGTAGGAAAGAACAGAAGAGAGCTCTCAGATTGATAGAGTGTGCACTGGTGCAGGGACTGATGGCTAGGGGAAGGGCATTTGGGACAAGAGAGTGAAAGAGCTGAAAGGCTAGGAGGTTTGGTCAAGGAGTAGTACTGGAGTATAAGATTTGAGAAGTTAAGTTGCATGGGATTGTGTTGCTAAATTAGAAGAATTGAGGAGTTGAGGAGTTAAAAAATAAATAAGTGAAAGACCAGCATATTAGATGTCATCTACAGTGGGATGTCACTTAGGGTGACATTGGAGCAAAGAGCAAAGAGGAACCATAATCCAGGTATAAACTCTTAGTAAATGTGGGGAAATAATCAGGAGTTGGTAGATGACAGAATTGGAGAGGATAGAATAGCTAGATGACACAGTATTCTGGGATACTGAGCTAAGGGGACAGGAAGGACAAAAACCCTCTGTGACAGAGGCTGGAGGGTGGGGTGAGGTTGGGCTCCTTAGAGGGCCTGGCTTAAATTGAAGAATGTGGAAGAACATTCAACCTCTTGATTAAGGGTATGGTGTGATTTGTTTACAATAGGAGGGACCATGTACATGAGAGTAGGCACCAGTGGGAGGACAGATTTCAGGGGAAGCCACAGAGCACCATGGGAGTGAGACGTGGGGAGTGTCACAGTCAAAAAGGGTTGAAACATGCTTAGGGCAGCAAGTATTAATTATCCCTCCCTTTCATTCTACTGGTCAATGATCTAACCCAGGTGAAGGTCAGTACATAATCCATTTGTGCTCAGTCTTCTTGGAAAGCTCAGCAAGCCTTAGTCTGAAGGAGGAGAAAAGTGTAAGAAAAATTTTCTTCTTTTTGTTACTTGTACCTCTCCTGTGTCCTTTTTCCTTATGGATGTACAGCACTAATCAAAAAACGGTAAGAGTTATTAGAATTATGTAAACTGCTACCATGATAAATTGCTTTTGTAATACACCTTTAAAGTTAGTCCACAGGGTTATTTGTATATTTTGGCATGCTCACTTATATTTATTGGCTTTTTCTCTTGTTTTTGATATTTGAAATATTATTGAATAATTGTTTATAAGTACTTAGAAGGAAACATACTAATACATATAGTGGTAAGCACATCTTTTTAATGAAAGAGTCACCCTAATTTACCTTGAGTGTTTAAAAAATTAATTTAAAATATTGATAAGAATTCTCAGTGACTTTATTAACACACCATGTGTGTGCTCTGTGCTTTAAGTATCCTCTGTTTGGGATGTTTCCTAGAGCACTGGCTTTGAGATGGGGTGAGCATTATGTGTTGGCATGTAAAGTTTTAAGCACAACAAATAAATGTTTTTAAATACCAAGCAGAATGGTGAAAAATAAAAATTAATGCAACAATCAATATTCACATTTTCCAATGCCATCATAAGGTGTGAATGTTCAAAGCTGGTAACTTCACACCAGTTGGTTCTTTTGTTCTTATTTTAATCATTTTATAACTTTAAAACTTCACTCAGCAAGGGACTGGAAAAAGATACCCAGAGTAGTTTAAAGTAGCTCAGCTCTGATACTAATCTCAAATTAGGAACGAACAGAATGTCCTATCGTTTGTGTGGGTTATGGGAGCAGCAATCAAGTATCCACTTAAGCAAAAGAAGTAAGTAAAATATTATGCTCTCTAACACCAGGGAGGTATGTCATCTTCAAGGACAGGAAGCCGTCACTGGCACTAAAGGGCCCTGCTCAGCATTTCTGGCTCCAACAGAGAGTTGTCCTCACAGATACTTCAGAATTGAGTTATTATATACTTCTCTCCACTTAAGTGGCATGAACACTAAGGGTGCATTCTAAAGCAAGTCCCAACTGCTAAGTGATGGATTTAGGCAGAGTTCTCAGAGGGGCATCCAGAGAACATGATCTTACATGTGGGAATGTCCATTTAAGGCATCCCACAGTTGCTGCCACTGCCACTTGTTAATTTAGGCTGTCAAAGGAAGAATATGAAAAAATGAAAATGAATGCCAAAAAGCTTAGCTGGTGCTAGAGAGAGGTGCAGGTAGTTATGACAGGTTTTTGACCTCCACTTACGTACATCCTGATGACAGGAGCACGCACAGTGGGATCCTCAGGTCGGTCATCAGCTCACCCACACACAGCATGACTATCACAAGTGGGAGGTGTGCTGGACCACTCGCTGCATTTGTTTTATATATTTTAAGTTTTCTCACTGTTTTTGGGGGTAGGTAATATATTTATACAGATCAAAATTAAAGAGAGAGAAAATAGTATGCAATGAAAAGTCTCCGTTCCACTCTTATCCTCCAGCCACCCAATTTCCATCTACGTGGGCAACCATTGTTTATCATTTAAGTTAATAAATATAAGAAATGTGGTAGTACATAATGTTCTTTCTGAACTTGACTTTTACTAAATCTTAGAGGCTTGTCTATATCAGTGTATACATATTTCTTCCTCTTTATCATGGCATAATATTCCATTATGTTGAAGACATATACTCCCCATTGATGAACATATGGGTTTTTCCAGTGTTTTCTTCTTAGAAATAGTGCTACAATTAAATAGAGTGTTTTGCTCTTAGAAATACTGCTGTAGTTTAGAGACAACTTTATACACATGTCATTTTACATTAATGCAGGCGTGTCTGCAGGATATATTCCTTGAGTTAGAATCCAAGAGTTTGCACATTTGAAACTTCAATAAATATTGCCAAATTAGACACCTATCAGCTGTGTATGAGACCTATTTTCATTTATTCTAACCAAACTAGTGTGTTATCAAATTTTATGTTTTCCAAAATAATAGATTAAAAAAAAATCAGAGTGTAAGATGAGTTTGCATTTCTCATACGATGTATGAGTTGAGAATCTTTTCCTATGTTTAAGAGTCATTTGCATTTGCTTTTCTGTGTATTTTCACTTCTATGTTTATATACCTGGGTTGTTGGTATTTGTCTTAAGAGTGCAGTATTTTAAATTCAAAACAAATTTGAAAAGTTCCTTTTGGGCAAGTAAGTTTTCCCTTATATAATTCTGGTAATTCTTTGCAGAGTAGGAGAAAATGATTTCCCTTTAATTTGTGTTGGGTTATAAACTTGCATTAGGACCCAATTACCATCCTTTAGTAGTGCCAATGCTGACCTGAGTGGCCATCGCTTATAGTGTGAGGTAAATGTCACTAAAACGAAGTGTATGCTCATATTTTCAAGAAATGTGATAGTAGTTAAGCAATAACATCTAGAAAAAAATATTCCTGGTCTATAAAAATCAGAAAGCTCTTTATTAGTAGTAAGGTTCTTGTGTAAAGCATTATTTCTCTTATATTTGGAGATTGTAAAATCTTTGGCAATTTAGGAATTGTTTGTTACTTGAGATTGTAACATTTTAGATTTTGATGTTGTTTCTAATGAACCAAGTGTAACGTTGTCATCGCTCCTAGAAACTCCTTAGAGGAAAAATAAATATGGAAGAGGTTAATAGCTAGCTAAATGTAGAATTCACCTGGAATATTTATCTAATAATGTATTTTACAGGTAACAAATGGTAGCACAGTTATATTAATTCTGGGTGACTTTTTCTTATTAAATTTTGTTGAAACTGTTACATTTTAATTAGTGTCTGGTACAAACCATTGATTTCAAGTAGGAAAATAATTTGATTCCTCCTACTACATATTTCTCTAGAATAAGAAATATAAAGACTGTCAATAATGGCTAAGTCAACCATGATACCCAACTTGGAATTCTCTCTAACTGGTGGCAGTGATTCGATAGAAAGGCTATTTTTCCTCCGTGTCATCAGAAGAGCAATGCTGTGAGCGCTGTGTATTGTGTAAGCCTGATGAATCACAGACCTGTACCCTGAAAAAAATAATACATTATATGCTAATTTTTTTAAAAAAAAAAGAAGACCAATGCTGAACTTTGAGTACCAATTGCCTCCTGTAATAAAGTTTTTTAAAAATCTGAAATTTATAGATTATAGCTATATGGTAGGTTTTAAAATTCTTTTATTCATTCTTCATCTCTAAGATGTAAAGAAAAGAAACATTTCTTCACTTTCATACCCAGCAAAAAAAAAAAAAAAAAAGAATAGTTTATTTGTTGTCCTGATATTGCTTCCATTTAAATACTTAGAGGTATGGTCTTAAGTGACTTGCTTGTTATTTGTGTGTTTAAGTGGTTAGTGTGTGCCAGCAGTTGACTGACTACACCACCTTCAATTCTCACAACCACCCAAAGAAGTAGGACAATCATTAGCCCCATTTTGCAAGTAAGGAAAGCAGGGCTGTGGAAAGTCAAATAACTTGCTTAAGACCAACCGTCCAGTAAGCAGCAGCGTTATAGCTTGAACTTAGGTCTGTGTGATTCCAAACACATAGTAACTATAACCACTACGCAATACTGCCTGCTTAGCAATGGAGTCCTTTTTCAGATTAAATTTTATACAGACCCATGAGTGATATTCAAAATATTTAATAATCAACATAGCCAAATCACTGAACAATTATGAAAAAAAGGCACAATTTGAACAGATACCTACAATCAGTGTCTTAACACGAAGTCCATTAATTTAGAAAGATAAAACAGAGCTGGTCTGAGGCTACTATGGAGGTCTTATGACTCTCCCCTGTAGACTGTCCAGCACACACTTTTGGAAGAAGCTCATTCCTTCCTTATTTCTCCTTCCAACCCCTACCTCACAGAAACTAGGGTTTGATATTAAAAGAAAAAAAACTCATTAAGCCTCATACTGTTTGTATTCATCTATGATCTAAGAGAAGAGCTCACATTCCTCGTATTTGCACTCTTTGTAACTGGAGATGAAGATATAGATTCATTGAAATTCCTTTAAAATACCTTTTTACTAGACTTAATTCTAATATTTCTAGTAGCATTTCATAGGGGAAACTGTGTTTATCCATTTTAGCATGCACCTGCTGGGAAATATATGTCTGTCTTTTATGGTCATTTACTGAATGTTCACAACTATATACTTAACAATACCCCTTTAGCTCAAAATTACTTTCCTTTTTGAAACATTACATAGGGAGTATATGTCCAAGAGGGGATTTGGCTTAAAACATTAATGATTCATTTATTTAAATAGTTGCCAGGTAAACTATACAGTGGGAAGATGACTTTGGATGTTATTCTTACTGTGAGAAAATCAGACAAAGCCTAAAAGAAAGAGTGTAGGAGAAGCCTAGCAATTTTGAAAACTCCTACACTGGGGCCTAAATACATCAGTGAATGAGCCCGTTAGTACTTTAATTTTTTTTTTTTTTTTCAGAAAATACTTGTGTTCGTTTACTCTACAAAGAAACATAGTTAAAACAAGAGCAAAGGAACACAAGCCAAAAAGAGAATCAGACAGGGAACTGGCCAGGGGAGTAGGATAGGAAAGAAGAAATAGAGTAAATCATGAAGGCCTACTCTGTGCTCCCTGGCCTCCAAATACACAAGGTGGTAGCCTGTGCTTTCTAGAAGCCAAGGTGAAAAGAGAAAAGGAATTCATTTAGCTAGCTCACATTTACTGATTTCAAATAATACTGATCATGAGAAGAGATAGTCTTTTTATTAATACTGAGCTTTAAAAGAAATTTGTTATGTAAGAATCTATATGAAGACTATCAGTATCTTTGAGGTCATTGATTTGGGAATATAAATATAGTTTTAGGAGCACGCTATATGCTATATGGCTCTGTTTTTGTCTCAATTGTATAACTTTTGCATGTTTTTATCTTGAGGTGTTTGCATGGGGAATATGGTTTTAATACTTATAATATCCATCATATACATGTTAATCTTTTAGAAATTTTTATTTTGTAATGCAGTGTCATTCAACAAATTTTTATTGTGTGCCTGTTCTGTGCCAGGCACTATGTTAAGCTCATTTTGAAAAGAAAAGAAAAAAGATCAAAGCTAGTGCTTCCCAGCTACAGCATTTTATTTAAAGGACATTTTAAATTAAAAATGTAGGAAGAATAGGGCACCTAGGTGGCTCAGTCAGTTAAGCGTCTGACTCTTGATTTCAGCTGGGGTCTTGGCCTCGGGTCGTGAGTTCAGGCCCTGCATTGGGCTCCACCCTGGATGTGGAGCCTACTTAAAAATATATAGATATATATATGAAGAATATAGTCTTAGATGAAGGACAGACTTTCACCAAAAAAGACAATAGACAAAGACAATTGTCAATCTTAATTTAAGATATACATAATGTTTTAGCTGCAGAAAAAATTATAACAAAACCTGATTTTAATCGCAATTTATAGAAAGTGCTACAAAAACATAGCGCCAGGATAGAAAATAACAAGAAGGGGCTACTTCAGAAAGAGAGAACAGGGAACTCTTCTTAGAAAAGAGAGAACATTTAAACTGAGGCCTAGGGCGCCTGGGTGGCTCAGTTGGTTAAGCGACTGCCTTCGGCTCAGGTCATGATCCTGGAATCCCGGGATCGAGTCCCACATCGGGCTCCCTGCTCAGCAGGGAGTCTGCTTCTCCCTCTGACCCTCCTCCCTCTCATGCTCTCTGTCTCTCATTCTCTCTCTCGCAAATAAATAAAGTCTTAAAAAAAAAAAAAAAAATTAAACTGAGGCCTAAAGGATGAGCATAAGCTAGGCAGGCAAGGAGGGAAAAAACCCTAAAACTTTCCATGTCAGAAATGTTTAACACTTTCTCCTCTGTATTAGCATTCTATGGTTGCTGAAAAAAACTATTGCAATTTTAGTGGCTTAACACAAATTTTTATCTTAGTCTCAATGACTGAATGAGGCTCAATGGACTAAAATCAAGGCATCCACAGGGCGGCATTCTTTTCAGAAGCTCTAAGGGAGAATCTGTTTCCTTGTCTTTTCCAAGTTTTATAGGTTGCCTGCATTCCTTAGTTCATGGCCTCTTCCTCCCTCTTCAAATCCACCCCGTAGCATCTTCAAATCTCTCCCGACTCTGACATTGATTCCTCTGCCTCCCTCTTCTACAAAGAACACCTGTGGTTACATTGAGCCCACCCAAATAATCCAGGATAATCTCCTTATTTTAAAAGCAGTTTAATTATTAACAATCTTAATTGCATCTGCAACCTTAATTCCTCCTTGCCATGTTACAGAATATATTCGAAATTTCCAGGGTGTAGATGTAGATACCTTGGAAGGGCTTTATTCTGCCTACTATACCCTCTGAGTAATGGAGAACATTGTACATGCTCAATTGTTTCCTTCCTATTAACTTGTCAAGAACTGTGAAGGGTATGTGATATGACTTAACTTACAAGCAAACAGGAAAACCTGCCAGAGTTCATGGATGGCAGGAGAAGACATGTGACTCCTGGGTCACAGATGAAGGACTTTCTTTTTTTTTTTTGTTTTTGTTTTTGTTTTATATAAATATTTTTTTTTAATTTTTTTATTGTTATGTTAATCCCCATACATTACATCATTAGTTTTAGATATAGTGTTCCATGATTCATTGTTTGTGCATAACACCCAGTGCTCCATGCAGAACGTGCCCTCCTCAATACCCATCACCAGGCTAACCCATCTTCCCACCCCCCTCCCCTCTAGAACCCTCAGTTTGTTTTTCAGAGTCCATCGTCTCTCATGGTTCTGATGAAGGACTTTCTTAATCCATGGCACAACAACACCATGAGCATAGTCACATTTGCATCAGCTCCCCTCATCTCCAAGTCCCATGGGGGTGATACAAATGGACCTGGTGGATGCCTACATACACCATGGACCGTGGTACTGGAGAGGAACTTCAAGCTTAGGGAACCTGAATAACTTATAATGAGCAATAATCATGCTTTCCCTTTTTTCCCAGAAGGAAACATGACTCTCTCTTCAAAAGCTGTCTGATATGCCAATATCCTGAAAAGATAATCTAGAACAAAGACTGGTTACTACCTCATTTGCAAGAAGTACAAAAAAACTATAGAGACCCTTGGAAAATTGTTCCCCAGTGTCCTTGTGCTGCATCTACATTTGATAACCTGGCCTACAGTTTCTTAAATGTAGGAATTAGTTCCTTGAAAATTATCTTAAAATCAGTTTTAAATTAAATGATTTGGTTTTCACTTTTCAAATACCATTTTTTCAACTTCTTTACTTGTTCAACTCAACATTCATTTGTACATTGTACTTAAACATCTTTCCAGTACCCACTTTTTTCCTTCTTACTGATTTTATCATCAGATAATTCTATATGAAAACATGTTGAATTTTTGGCTAATTTAATAAACAAATGATTAATACAAAAAAACAGCTTGGCCTCAATTCATAATGCAGAAACAAAATTTAGCAAATTTACTAATTAGGGTCCTGATACAAACAGGTAATTATGAAGAAAACCAGGTGCTAACTGCCCATGATGTGAAATGTCATTCTAGGAAAACAGTGACAGTAAGAGGGCCTTCACTAAGAAGCTGAAGATGAACAAATTCATTTCTACATATTAAATCCACACCCACTCTGAGAGCGAGAAATGGCTGCAACAAGATAAAGAGACCAGGTTAAACAAACAAATGATTATATTTGACATTAGAAGTGTCAACATTTATGAAATTCCTAATGGATCATTTTCCTCTTTTACTGACATTCTCAAGTTCAAGCTACTAATTACCTATGTTTCTAGTTTTAAGGGCAAAGAAGGCTACAAGGAAAATATTGAATTATCTAATGATAAAAATGAGGTAGGTCAAAAGAAAAAAGAAATAAAAATATTCTATCCTCTATGTGCAGAAGTGACAGCAGTAGATATGTATCAATAAGACATATTCTTTGAGCAACTTTTTCCCTAGAAGTGGTAATACATAAGGTGAGCTGTCAATATCCTCCCATCTAATAATCCTGAGACCAGCATTATGATGTCAGACCAAGGGAAATGTGGCAGTGTTTATTCATAAAAGAATTTAGTTGGTCAGAAGCCAACTGGATTGTATTTGTACTCTACATATGTAGTGATTGCAGTCTTGCCATTCATAATTTTTTATCTCATTAACTGTTCTGAAAAACTGAGGTAAAGTGCCGTCCTTACTTTTACCATATCCTTGTGCTGTAATAGATCATTGCTCCTATGTTAAATTTATCAATTTGAATATCCTGACAGAAGAAGCACTTACACAATGCCAAGAAGCATGACAAACTATAGCAGCTTTCCTTGACATGTAAAATGCTGCAGCCGTTCAGGGGAAGGCATTTAGAAATTGCAGTATGAAAACCTGCATTTTAAATCTGGCTTTTCTCTATCTGATCTCTGTGAGCTCTAGGCTTCCATTTCCTCATGTGCAAAGAAAGGATGGAAATGTGTTGTCCTGTCTCTGATCCCAAGGTGATATGATGCAGTGTTTGTGGAAGCCTCTTAACTCAGAAGTATAAGCTTTTCTTTTTTAATTTGGATTTCATCTTCATTGTCTTATTTTTGTTTTAGAATGTCTTTGAGGGAGTTCTTCAACACCTGTTATCAGCAGGCTTTTTAGGAAACAGTACAATTGAAAAAAAGGGGGGGGCAGATTTTGATTATGGTCCACAATTTGTGACCTGCTCAGGTCAGAAATCTCCAAGCAGATCTCACAAAAGCCAGCCACATCTTAGGCCCTGCTATGCAGGAAGAGCCATGCTGCTGAATCCAGGAGGAGCCACACTTTGGCATTTTATTGGCACCTTCTCATATCCCCCTGCATGGCGTCCCAATCCCTTCCCTCTTGCTCATCATTTTCCCACTAGTACCTTTCTCACTTCCCATTTCAACAACACACACCATAATCCACCCCTCTCTGTGACAGCTCCTTACCCTTGCCTTTTGCATCCTGACACAAACTGTCACCATCGTTTCTTCAGGTCCCCTCAAGTCACAGAGACGACTCCCCTCTTTGGAGCCTCTGCTGGCTCACTATCTGCAGAAACATATAGGCCCTTACCCTTGTCTTCACTGATAGCTCTCACTGATACAGGCCATCATGCTCTCCAGCTCAACTGTCAACTCCATGGCCTCTTTTGCCTCCCACTTCTTTCCTGAAGCTTCCTATTAGGTACCAGTTTTCTCAGCTATCCATAGATAAGAACATTTCAATAGCTAAGCTGAGAAAAACTTGCAGGAACCATCTGACGTGGCCTCCTGTCTCCAGAGGAAAGAATGCGCCACACAAGATGTGTATTTTCACATCCTCTCTCAGTGTTTCTCCTAACTTCTAGTCACAACCTGAAGTGAACAATTACTCTGAAAGTAAGTTCTTCCCCATGTCCAAACCAATTCTCTGCTGAGGTAGCTTGAGTCTTATTTTTCCTCTTTGATCTCCTCAGGAGAACTTGTCTCTGATTTGGGTGTGAGATAGAGGGAATCTCGAAGTTGAAAAGTCATCTAGTCCAATTACACATCTACTTTTTAAAATATCATCACTGCCAGTGGGTTATTGCAACCTGAAAAGGAATTTGCTTCACCATAGGTGGTCTGTCCATCCTTGATCAGCTCTGATCAGGAGAAATGTTTAACTTGAATTCGCTATGATCTGCCTTCCTGAATGCTCCATTCTCTGGTGATATTCTCTCCCATCAGGATGTCACAATAGCTTCTGGGGTCAGTCCTCTGTCTAGTACCATTCATCACTCACTGCTTCCCCAACACCTAGCACCAGCTCCTAAAACATAGTAGTTCCTAAGAAACATTTGTTGAATGAATGAATGAATGTTTGTAGTGTCTTCTACAGGACAGCACTTTGTATCTAATACATTTATGAAATACAATCTGGGTCTTCTCCAGGCTAGAAGTCCTTAGTTCTCACAAGGAAACGTTTCAAGTTCAATACAGTTCCCTTCCTCTGATCTTTCTCCAGTGTGTCTAAATTCATCTAGATAAACATCAAAAAATATATTACATATTCATTTTATGTATACAATTGTATATAATCACATGTGTGTATAAAATTCAGTTAATCTACTTTTCTAAATAAAGCTACATCAAAGTATAGAGCATGAGTAAACAGAAACTAATTAAAAGCAGTCTCATTAACATAAAAAATATACTTTGGCCCTCAAAATCTACTCACAGCTAAGTGGTTTCATTTAGTGTTATGAATTTATTTTTTTTATTTTTGGACAGAGGCTTTGTTATAATGTTATTAAACTATTTTTTAAAAGAAAAATTTGAACCACAATTCTACCACTCTGCTGCAACTGTTATCATTTTTCTGTTTTTTCCCATCTTGTTTAAGTTATTGTAAGTATGTGATATACATTTTGCATTGCACTTTTCTCACTTAAATTATATTGTACTTATTTTTCATGCCATCATTAATCTTTTTTATTATTATAATTTCATTTGCTTAATAGTACTCCATCAATTTGATATGCCATAACCATTTTCCAATTAGTAGTGATTTAAAACGTTTCCAGTTTTCTTTCTTTTAGAAAATGCTGTTAAGAATATTATATACATACAGATTTTCATCCTAAATATCTTGCCATATTTAAAAATATTCCTTTCTCTCCATTATCATTTGAAAGGGTTTTTCAGTTTCTATATGTATGAGTTTTATTTATATGTATGCTATTTATTTCCAGTTTTATATCAATGTAGTAAAAGGTTCAAGCCTATAAAATTTTGACTTCATTTATTAAGCCCTAAAACATTATAATTTTTATAAATGTTATAAACACTTTAAAAGATATAGTCCCATTTAAAAATGACTACCATTTTTTTCATTCCAAAATACTTATAAAATACCTCATGATGCCAGGCACCATGCTGGGAATTGGTGATCCAAGAAGGATAAGGCAGATAGATCCCTGCCCTTATGGGGATTAAAGTCTAGCAAGGAGTAAAGAACTGAAAATAAACTGTGATGAGTGTTACAATTGCATGGCCCAAGTCATGACTATCCTTAGACCCAGGCAAAAAGGACCGTTGCCCTTGGCCCCTGGTTTCAGAAAACCCCATTCTGGCCCTCCCCCAGTTGTACCTCTCCTCACCAAGGAAAGAGACCATAAATGTCTGTGGGGCATCCTGAACATGCCTGTTTGGAGCCTGCAACCCCCACTAGACCACCTCTGAGTAGCAGGAATGCCAGAATTCCCTACTCAAACAGTTCAAAACCATTTCTAGGGCCAGAGCCGACTTCTCTAGATCCACCCTGCTGAAGATAGAGTTTGTGCTTATGTGTCCACCAGTGCTTGGGCGGGGAGGGGTTGTGAACAGAGTTTCAGTGCATAGTCATGCAGAAGCCCCTTGCAGTTCTGGATAGAGGCAGGAGTGGAAAGGGAAGGAGGAGTAGCCACAGCCACTAAGGATAAAGGGCTGGGCCAATTCTCCCCAAAGGCATGTTCTAACACAGAACTCTGAAATTCTGAAAATTCTAATTTGAACCTAGTTTTCCAGGTGGTTTTGAGGTTATATTTGTCAAGGTAGGAGAATGGAATGCTTTTTATTTAATGGTTGGTTCATTTAGCTTGATTTATATCTTTAAAATATTTAGACATATGGGATGTGTGGGTCTTCATTGTATTCTTGCCTCAGGCCTTGCTGATGTTGGGCCAGGCCTGGTACAAGGTGCAATGTGGACACCTAACAGGGAGATCTAAACTTACACGAGGGTGTTGTAGAAGGCTTGTCAGAGTAATTCACAGCTCAGCAGAGTAGGCTCAGCCATAGAATATTCTAATTGCGCAATCTACTACATTTATAGGCTAAAGGTGAAAGTCATGTGCTTATCTTAATAAATGCCAAAAATGCATTTGATGGAATTCAAGAAACAGCTGTGTTTGACACTTAATATTCTACAATTACAACATAGCTAGCGTAATAAATGATATCTATATGAACCAAATACTTACATTACACTTAAACAACAGATCTTACGTGGATCTTACATTTCTAGCCAGTTCATTTTGGCAAATGTTAATTTCCTTTCCTTTTTCTGGTGGTTTAATGAAGTTTTAAGTAAGAAGGACTGTTTCCATTTATTCCACCACTTTTTAAAATTCCTTTACCTTGTTCTAGTTTGTTGTCATTGTCGTTGCCAGTCTGTACCCAATCTTGAAGGCATGCGTTCCATAAAATTATCACTTGCTTGTTAAAATACACTTTTATTTATCTCAAATATTCCTCTTTCAAGATTCAGTGGGAGCCTCCATTTTCCTCTTTATGATTTTGTATTTGTTTGGTCAACTGGAGCTGGTGTGTAGACCAGGAAGTGACTCATTATTTTCCCGAATGGTTCCTGTGCCTCAGTTATTAATCTGCATCAGCTGGAGGCAAGTAGCGTCCCCTACACCCACCAGTCATCACACATAATCAGGAACTTGGCACAGGAAGAGAGTGGTGGTGGAAGTTCTGGCCTGGCTGGCTATGAGGAACAAGCAGCTAATCGAATACAAACAAGTCACATGACATTTTTAATTTGAGTAAGAATACAAGTCTATTTTAAAGTTGTTTGCCTGGCCATTGCCAGGCATCTGTTGGCTACTGTGTTTGCGGATTCATTCTCTTGCTCCCTGTTTCTGTTTTCCTCTCTCGTATTTCTAAACTAGAAATTCCCAGATCAGGTTTTAATATTCTGATAGTCGCTATTTGATAGAAGATTGTTATTACACAATGACTAATGGAAAGACAAGATGACATCACAGCGGTTTTGGTGTTGCTTTCTGGCTCCTTCTCAAGTTTTGTAATAGAACACTTGAGTATCTGGATGCTGTCTGTTCTCACGGTACCATTTTTTAGAGAGTATCTCATTCCAAGCTAGTATGAGATATAAGTCATTTCTCCCCAACAATTTAGAGCCCTGATAATTTTTTGGACATCAGGCATATTTATGCAGAACTCTCCTATATTAAATAGAAGAAGGGCTTTCAGACATGTGCTTTTGATCCTCCCTGCAGTACCATTTTATAAGTTCATAAATCAGGGAATCTATTCAGAATTTGTCTCGTGGTGCACTAGCCACTTAAATTCAAAGCCTTGGCAAGATCAGAAATTGCCTAAAACTGATTCTTCCATTATTCATCAATATAATTTTGACAACAAAAGCCATTTCTCAGATACTATTTTCATAAAATAACGAAATTCTCCCCAGCGGATTCCCTGTATGTCTCCACTGGGCCTTACTTCCCAACACTCTTGATCTTCCTTTCTCTCCATCCCCATTACACCCACAACTGTAGGTTTCAGAAAGAACAATCAAATGAGTGAAGGGCACTGAGATGGCATCACCTAGCATCTTGGAATTTCAACATGAAAAACTCATCCTTGGTTTCTCCTCCTTGAAGGAAAGCATTCCATTCAGTTCTGCAATTTGCTTTCCTGCCTTCTGACTCGCTCCTCTTTTTGCCCAATCTCTATTTGACTATTGAATTTCTCCACTCTTTTTTGACCCTTCTTTTCTGAAGGGTACTCAGTAGGTTCTGGTAAAAAGAGTCCTGGCTTGGGCCCAGGGAATCTCTTACCTTAAGGTAGTGCCAAAAGGCAAGGCTTGTGTTCTGTCCTCTCCCAACTTCTGTTCTAGAAAATCACATTGAATACAACCCACACACTGAGTGGGTAATCAAAAGGAAGAAAATTAAAATCTCAAATAATCCCATGACTTTAGGATATGTTATGACATGGTATGTTGTGGTGAGGTGTGGTATAAGTAAGATATGGTATAGTATAAGTAATACATGGGACATAATTATACTAAGCAATTTTTCATTATATAAAATTCAGTTTTAACTAGGTGTCATGTGTTCTTATTTGCTAATTCTGGCAACCCTATAATAGCTCTAATCCCAATAGGCTTGTTTTCCATTACATACACCCTCACTAATAATCTCGCATTTTCAGAAATTAAGAACCAGAAAAATAACATTTCAGTAATAATTTTGCTTAGGAAATTGACTGCATTTTGCTACTCATGCACTGGGTAGAAAAATTATCTCCTTTATTGATTAGTAGTATGCTAATGAAGAAAACAAGAGTAGTTTCAGTTGCATTTTTATGTTACTGATTGAAAGTTACAGCTTCCGTATGTACTAACTGGTCAGTTGGTACATATCAATTATTTCAGGTTACTCTGAGCACTAAGTGACGAGAGAAGATTTTCATTTAAAAGTAAATAAAAGATAAACTGGCCAGACTAAAATCTTAAAAAGAGGAGATAGAGTAAATTCATGTGGAAAAAGTATAATAATATTGTTACTTTTCCTTCCCTAATGCTTAAAAAAAGTGAGAAATGCAATTTCTATAACCCTCTGCAAAGGAAAAAAATGTCATTTTATCAGTGATCATGGGGTTTCATTTTGGAGAAGGGGATTGGAGATTGTTTTATTTTATTTTTAATTTTTTGACTTACTTTAAATTAGGAGCTCATCATGGACATGGTGTTTCTTATTTATGTTCACCATAATATCGTCAATAATGCACTCCTGGAAACTAGAAGAGATTTCAAGTGATAATGAGGGCTGCACATAAGATATTTGTGACTTGTCAAGCTCACAAGAAATAGAGAATCGCACCTGAACTTCTGCCCTATCTAAATCAACTCACTGTCACTCTTTGACAGTATCATATTTCAGACAGTAACTTTATAAATTTAGGCACCTAGAGAAATTCCTTAACAAACTAAAACATTTTCAGAGTGACAATAATGATAGACATTTTTAGGTATCACTTGCAGGCAAGAATTGTAGAACGGGTTTGTACCACAAACTTTTCCAAGTTCTTATAGTTAGTATAACTATAGGAGATGGGAAATCATTCCATGAAGACTTCCTTCTCATGTGCAGACCTGTTCCATCTATTCATCATCAGCAAAGACTAGTGTGGATAACAGTCATAAAGTTTGGGCATTGGAGAGAACATGCAACTGCTCATTGGGTGTGTTTAGACAGTGACATGGCATCAGGGCTCACAAGGAGCCTGAAGGAAGATCTGCAATACTAATTAAGGGAAAAGTAATTCTCATTCATCTGTCTTGTTCTGATATCACTTCTTGGCAGTAAAAAGCGGCTAAGATAATGTGCAAATCTGACAACTGGGAAGTCTCTGAGTTAAAATGGATACTTGATATCATCTCTCCTTTCTGGTCATTGGGCACTGGTGCTATTTTGAATATTATTTTCAGTGTTGAAATGACTTTACATGATCAGAATCACTCAGGTACAGTCCACAGTTAATATGATGTGACAACAATGAAAATCAGAATCAGTGGATGTTTCTAGTTGGTAGAGTCTTTAACTATGTTTAACCAACTGGCATGTTTTTATTCAAGGAATTCCCCATCCTAAAAATATATTTTTAACTCTTTTTTCTCAATACATCTGTCCTTTTAACTTCGTCATGTTGAAGGAGCTCACCAACAGATGTGAACTCCATCTGACCCACAAGCTGGACCCAGGCAATCAGAGTCTCCTCACTCCCACCCCTGTCCTTGGAATGTACATTCTACCCACTGTTCTCATAACCGGAACAGTTTCAAGGATGCAACCTTGAAAGAGTAATGTGTTGTTGAAACCATCTGGACTGAATATGTGACAACCCCATTAAGGTCTCTATGTAAACTTTTAAGATTCTGGCAGGCAGGTGCAGAGATCCTGAGGCTGCCAAAGACAAGTTTTGTGTATGTAAATTCCCTTGCTTGTTAAATCTACCACCCACCAATCTGGAGTGGTCTGCCTTTTTCTTCAGTCTTCCCTTGTCTTCCATGTACTGGGGCAGGTTTGTGAATCAACAGCTGTAACTAATAAGGAGCAAATTCCTATAGAAAGATGTATACATTTTCTGTCTGGGAACCAGGACTGTAGTACCACTATTGTAGTAGTCAGTACTTAAATACCAAAGTATTTAAGAGTGCAGTGGTTAAGCAAATACCCTCTGGGCTCTGAGCTATGTGAGTTTGAGTCCAAGTTTAATTGTTTATTATAGCTTTGTGACATTGAGGAAGTTATTTAAACTGCCTAAGCCTAAGTTCTGCATCTATGAAGTGGAAATAATATTAGTACCCATCTTATTTGATAATATGAGTAAAGCACAATTCATGGCATATGTAAATATTCAATAAATAATTGCTATTTTGTGTAAGTAATATTAATAAATTTAAGTTACATTATCATATAACTCACTATAGAAGTGTTATAATTATCACATTTCTTCCTGAGTTTTTTCCCCTCACATATGACTAGCAAAAATATTGAGGCAGAAATAATTTTCTTCCTTCATACATGTTCTCCTAGGGGCTGCCACTGTTAGCATAGGCATATAGGCAAATAAGAGATGGGAAGTGATGTCTTTATGTTAAACCTATATTTCCTAAATAAGGTCAATACAGAAACTCACTTCCTATTTGTCTGGGTGAATCTTTCCCTTTCAGAAGTGGAAAACATTTTCACAGAGCCTTTAGGAGACTCTGATATGAGGGTATTAGTTTGTGAGAGAGAAAATAATCTTTCCCTTCTTGTACACTTGGACTGAGAGCCATCAAAGTAAGTTATCACCTGTTCTCACATCCCTTGAAATCCTGATTAGTTCTCTAGCAAAAGTACTCTTTTCTGTTATGTTTCACCACCAACTCTGGGAAATAGCATGCCTGCTTTTACATTGAAACTTCAGTGGTTGTGCTTTAAATAAAGTTTTATCCTTGTATGGAGGAATGACTTGCATGTACAATAAAAACTTAGTTTTCTCTGCATAGATCCATAAATAATGCTTTAAAGTCCCTTTCAGGAATTCAGATTTTCTTATCACTGTTTTTTATGCCTCTTTTTTCCTAAAATATTTAAATTTGAAACAATACTGTTTTTTTTCTAAACTCCCACCCCTTCCACAATTTCTCATGACTAAAGTCGTAAGAGAGAGAGAGATGAAGTCTAATTTGTAATATGAACTATACATACTTGGAATCAGAAAACAAACCTTGTGAACAAAACATTTCAGAAGAAAATATACAAAGATGGCGAAAGCACTGAATTTGAAATCAGAAGAATTATTTTTAGTTTCTTCTTCAACTCCTTATGAACTGGGCGACCTTGGACAGGTCACTAGGTCCGTCTGAATCTCAGTTTGATTACCCACAAAATGGGAGTCAGTACCTGCCTGCTCTGCCTCTTAGAGCTTTAATGAAGAGAAAATAAGATAAGGTAGAGAAGTATTGTGTAAGTTCCAAATCCCCATTCAAATATGTTTAACAGTACAGGATTAACTGTTCAGCTGCTCTTCAAAAATTTTTTTAAAATGTTGTGAAGAGTTTGCTGTCTTTTATAATCAGGGATCATGCTTTGCCCTGTCACGTTGGAGGGCTTGGGGTTCACTACTGCCAGAACATCTTATACCACATAATTTTTCTTTGATATACATTAGGACATATTGATAAGAGAGGGATTATGCAAAAACATACCGATATTTTACCTAAAGGATTAATGAATAATTTTCCTTTATCCTATTTTTAAGTGAAAACTCTTAAAAAGTCACAACAATGACTAATATATTCCCCCTCATCTACATAATAGAATATATTCTTCAAACTTTTTATTATCCCTGAGTGGCTATAAAATCTCAGCTGTTAAAATGATTTTTTTCAGATCTATAACATTCCATAAAAATTTTCAGTGTAAAAAATATTTTCTACTGAGCTAAAATTGTCCCAGCCTCATGGGTTTTTTTTTTTTTTTAAGTGTTATTCTTCATAGCGTAACATCCAGGTGTTAATTTAAACTTACATTCTGAGAAGGAAAATATCCATTGGTATTGCTGATTTTTTTTTTTAGTTTTGATTTTTTTTTTTATACTAACCAGAATTTAACAGCTAACAGTATGGATTAAATGACCCCAGAATTCCATTCTTCCTGGGCCTAGAATAGGGAATTTCTTGGCATCCACAAACATTAATTCCTAGCATACTTTAAATATGCACATAAACATCTCTGAAATTGAAATAGAATATACTTGCTCATATCGATAATATAATTATATTGCCTTGTGATCATATGTGTTAAACCTACTTCCTCTCCTCAAATTCTTTTAATTTTATTAAATTTTTTATTTTAATTCCAGTATAGTTAACATACAGTGTTATATTAGTCTCGGGTGTAAAATGTTGTGATTCAACAATTCTATACATTACTCGGTGCTCATCATGATAAGTAGACTCCTCAAATTCCTTTTAGAAAAATTTATCTCAAAATTGGGGTATTAACCAGATGCCAGCCCCATTTGAAATAAGAAGAAAGATGAAAGTTGCCTTAGGACAATATTTCCCAAAATGAATTCCACAAAAGTAGGCCCTAAAGATGTTCTTTTTATTTTTTTTTATTTTTTTTAAAGATTTTATTTATTTATCTGAGAGAGAGAGAGAGCTCACACGTGTACGAGCAGAGGGAGGGAGGGACAGACAAGCAGACTCCCTACTGAGCAGGGAGCCGGACATGGGGCTCAATCCCAATACCCCGGATCATGACCTGAGCTGAAGGCAGACACTTAACTGACTGAGCCCCCCAAGCACCCCTCAAGATGTTCTTTTTAAAAAAGTCTTTGTTGCAAGAAGGGGATTCTATGGTCAAATAAGTTTGTAAAATATTGTATACCATATCTTCTTCATAGATATTTGCAACATGCATTAGTATGTTGAACAGTTTTAGTAATCCAATAGTCAAGCATGTCACAAGCTCATCTGATCAGAGAAATGTTTTTTAATATATTAACTCTTTAACATTCTGTAGAACATACACTGTCAATTTCCATCTTGAAGGAAACTGTGGTACTAAAAGGAAAGGAAGAACAACAGTAGCAGAGACCTAGATTTTTATCATGTGTCATAACCTACTTTGCACACTTTCACATGACAGTGTATGGATGAGGAATTTGAAAAAGAAATTTTTAGAGAGTCTCTGCTTGCAGTAAATTAAATTATTGGTCCCAATTCTTCACCCCCAACCCCCACCAGCTTCATAGCATTATCCATCCTCACCCCAGCCATGGTATCAGCCCTTGATGTTGAGCTTGGCCACGTGACTTGTTTTGGCCAATAGTATGTTAGTGGACCTAAAATGAGCAAAGCTTTCAATGTGTTTGCCTAGTTCTCTTACCCACTTCTACTACTGCTTTTTCTGTGATAGAACATGTCTCAAATAGTTGCTGTCACAAATCCTAGTTAACCTGGAATTAACTATCATCTTAGAGCCAACCCTATCTGAATACACCCTGGTTTGGCCAACCTTAGTCAACCTGAAGATGTGGACAAGAAATAATTGCATACTGTTGTATGCCAGTGAATTTTGGGGTGGTTTGTTTTGTAGTGTTTTCATGGCAATTGCTGACTCATATACTGCTCCATTGGAGTTTGCTCCAAAATAATTAATACTGTTATGTCAGTGATAACTGAAAGAGAACACGGGAATGAAATCAAGTGATATATTTTAGGGCATGGAATTTGCAGATTTGGAGGGTTTTCTTATTCCCTTAATTCTTAAGTTCTTGAAAACTATGTCCTATCAAAAGCATACAATTTTTTAATATCTCACTTGTTTTATATGGTTATCCCAAGATTTCCAAGGAAAACATACCCTCTCAGACTGCCCAGCTTTCCCCACTTAAACCAAATGAGGTAATGAAAAACATTTAATTAACAGAAATATAAATTGGAAAAGAAATCTGCAGTTTATATATTAAGACCAAGGGTCCCACAAAATCCTAATTATTATCAAATGTTTTCACAATATTAATTTTAATTTTACTGCTATTAAAGCAGCAAAGGAATGAAAGAGTAGACCAGAAACTCCCCTGCCTAGAGAATTGGTAATTCTGGCTTGACAACCATTGGCCCACTAGACTCACTGCTTCTAGCTAGGCCTTCATCGCTGGGCCCAGCAAAGACCCCTGTGATCTTGACAAGAACTGTGCTCCTTTTCTCCCCATAGCACCTCCACAATATGTTCTTTCTCTTGTTTGTATGCACCTCATCTAATCCTTCTTCTCTCCATTTCTACACGTTCTAGCCTCCTCTGCTTCTTGAATCAGTCAACTTTCTGTCTATAAAATGGGTGATGGTAGGAGTGAAGTGAATCATGTATATGGAAGTCTCTTACCTAATTGCTTAATAAATGTTGACCTGTCTCTCTTTTTTCCTGCCTGTCCTCCCTATCCTACTATTGACTTAATGGTAATCCAGTGAGTTATAGACATAAATATGGATATATATTACCAAATATATGAATATGAATGAAGTAGTCATGAATAAAACTGCAGTGTTAATTAAGTTAAGCTGTTGGTATTCACAGTGCTCCTTCTAGGATTTGACTATGACTAACATTAATGGCCAGCTGAGGAGCATACTATCTAAGAACACGGGACCTAGGTGAGACAGCAGAGGTCTGGATTTCAATTATAACTCTGGAACTTACTGTCTGATAAGTTAGTACCCTCCCTTTAACCCAATTTTCTCATCTGAAAATTGGAAGTGATAATAATTAATAAGAACCATTATTAAAGGTTAATATTTGATAGGACCCTATGTTTAAAGAGCTTAGGACAATGCTAAATGCATAGTCAGAACTCAATAAATGCTAGCTATTCCAATTATTGTACAAGTCCTGAGTTTATATGTAATAATATATTAATTTTATAATACAAATAACTACCTTAAACCAAGCATGTTATTAACATTATCTTCATTTTAAAATCATACCTTTGTGAGTGGAAATGCAGGGGCAAGAAGGAAGGAAGATTTATTGTATTAATTCATTTCACTCCTACCATGTTTCTGCTTTGCCTTAAACATCAGATAGCTGGAGTTTAGGGGTATTCCTGAAAAAAAAAAATCTGAAGGTTAATGTGTATCATCTACATGCTCCAGAGCATAAGCATATTGCTGGCTGGTCAGATCAAGGTGAAACACAGTGGAATAAACCTATGATGGCCACACCTCTATTTTAAAGTTACCTTGGGGTGGGGGCTACTGAAGCATAGCTATTTTAACAAATAGGAGTAGGAGAGATTAATTACTTTTTACTGTCATTCAACAACTTGTCACCCAGGGAGTAACCTCATTTCTCCAATTCCCATAAATTTAATAGAGGTCACATAGTGGCCTACTTGGCTGAAAAGCATTGCTCCCGAAACCCTGATGGTACTTTTAAGTCTGCTGATGTGTGAACATAATTCTTTGCATCTCTTAGCCCCACACACTCTGTCTCTCCCAGGGAGACACTTTAGTAGATCTATGTGGCACCATGTGGAAAGTTACAAGTGATGAGCTCTCTGATTCATTCCTCTTTCGTGTAACAAGATGATAGAAAATTTAAAATCAATGGGTGTTATTCTAAAGTGTAGAGCTTCTTTCCACTCTGTTAAAGGAGTATAAAAAGATATTTATTGAAATTTAAAACTATTAGTAATGAGACCCTTGCAATGAACATCTAGTTTGGCATCTAAAAAGAAATTTTAAAGATCTCATTTAAAAACTTGCAGGTTAAGTTGGTGATTAGCTCTTGTGCCTAATTCTCAACTCTCAGATGCATTAACCCAGATGAAGAGATTCCTAAAAAGCAAAATGACTGCAAAGATGAGCCAGACACCAGGTGGAATTTAAAAACAAAACAAAACAAAACAAAAGGAAGAACAGATGATAAAAAGTAGATTATTATCTATATCTATTGCATGCCCAACACAGAGACACAGGGCCTTTTGTAAGTAGAAGGCTGGCAGTCCACAACTTTGTTCAAGGACTTATTTGGGGGATTCTCGGTGCTATTTCATCTCCTAATTCCACTAATAGTACCTCTCTTTATATATGCATAAATGTTAATCCCTTTCACATTTGGGAAATGGAAATTGACAAGCAGTGATTTATTTCATCTTGAGATATGAAGTTGATGAGAAGAAATGGTGAAAGAGCAGTAAACTCTAGAGTTTAAATTATGTGTTTTGTTTTGTTTTGTTTTGTTTTGTTTTGTTTTGTTTTGTTTTCCCTTCCAATTCTCCTGGCAAAGACAGTTCTGTGTGTAAGTTCTAACAGCACCGCAGTGAACTACAAGGACAACCAAGAAGAAACCACCAACCAGTCTCAAGCAAACATTTGACTTGGACCAGTCTCATAAAAAGACAGGCTTTTGGAAAGATTCTACATGGTAGGAAAGAAAGGGAAGCATTAAACTCGGGTGTAATCCAGAAAACATATTTTCCAAAGAAAATCATTGGGAGTTGTAATGAGACACTCTACCCAATGTCTAACAGAGGTACTAGGTACTAAAATTAAAAAAAAAAAAAAGTGAATAGAGGGGCACCTGGGTGCCTCGGTAGGTTAAGCGTCTGCCTTGGGCTCAGGTCATAATCTCAGGGTCCTGGGATCAAGCCCTGTGTCAGGGTCCCTGCTCAGTGGGGAGTCTGCTTCTTCCTCTCCCTCTGCCCCTCTCTCTGCTCATGCTCTCTCTCTCTCTCTCTCAAATAAATAAACAAAATCTTTTTTAAAAAAGTGACTAGAATAATTTAGGACCATGAGCCTGATGTAGAGGAAAGATAAGTTTATATTAAAAAAATCAATTCTAGCCTCTGCTGCTAACTAGGGCAAATCAGTAGACCTCTTTTTTATTGTTATGTTAATCACCATACATTACATCATTAGTTTTTGATGTAGTGTTCCATGATTCATTGTTTGTGCATAATGCCCAGTGCTCCATGCAGAACGTGCCCTCTTTAATACCCATCACCAGGCTAACCCATCCTCCCACCCCCCTCCCATCTAGAACCCTCAGTTTGTTTTTCAGAGTCCATCGTCTCTCATGGTTCGTCTCCCCCCTCCGATTTCTCCCCCTTCATTCTTCCCCTCCTGCTATCCTCTTCTTTTTTTTTTTTCTTAACATATATTGCATTATTTGTTTCAGAGGTACAGATCTGTGATTCAACAGTCTTGCACAATTCACAGCGCTCACCATAGCACATACCCTCCCCAATGTCTATCACCCAGCCACCCCATCCCTCCCACCCCACCCCCCACTCCAGCAACCCTCAGTTTGTTTCCTGAGATTAAGAATTCCTCATATCACTGAGGTCATATGATACATGTCTTTCTCTGATTGATTTATTTCGCTCAGCATAACACCTTCCAGTTCCATCCACGTTGTTGCAAATGGCAAGATCTCATTCCTTTTGATGGCTGCATAATATTCCATTGTATATATATACCACATCTTCTTTATCCATTCATCTGTCGATGGACATCTTGGCTCTTTCCACAGTTTGGCTATTGTGGACATTGCTGCTATAAACATCGGGGTGCACGTACCCCTTCGGATCCCTACATTTGTATCTTTGGGGTAAATACCCAGTAGTGCGATTGCTGGATCATATGGTAGCTCTATTTTCAACTTTTTGAGGAACCTCCATACTGTTTTCCAGAGTGGCTGCACCAGCTTGCATTCCCACCAACAGTGTAGAAGGGTTCCCCTTTCTCTGCATCCCCGCCAACATCTGTCGTTTCCTGACTTGTTAATTTTAGCCATCCTGATGGGTGTGAGGTGGTATCTCATTGAGGTTTTGATTTGGATTTCCCTGATGCCCAGCGATGTTGAGCACTTTTTCATGGGTCTATTGACCATTTGGATGTCTTGAGAAAAATGTCTGTTCATGTCTTCTGCCCATTTCGCGATTGGATTCTTTGTTCTTTGGGTGTTGAGTTTGGTAAGTTCTTTATAGATTTTGGATACTAGCCCTTTATCTGATATGTCATTTGCAAATATCTTCTCCCATTCTGTTGGTTGTCTTTTGGTTTTGTTGACTGTTTCCTTTGCTGTGCAAAAGATTTTTATCTTGATGAAGTCCCAATAGTTCATTTTTGCCCTTGCTTCCCTTGCCTTTGGTGATGTTTCTAGGAAGAAGTTGCTGCGGCTGAGGTCAAAGAGGTTGCTACCTGTGTTCTCCTTTAGGATTTTGA
Organism: Halichoerus grypus; assembly: GCF_964656455.1. Lineage (NCBI taxonomy): Eukaryota > Metazoa > Chordata > Mammalia > Carnivora > Phocidae > Halichoerus > Halichoerus grypus. Next base: position 90,970,978 of record NC_135712.1, read on the forward strand.
TGGACTCCTGTCTCACATTGAGGTCTTTCAACCATTTTGAGTCTATTTTTGTGTGTGGTGTAAGGAAATGGTCCAGTTTCATTCTTCTGCATGTGGCTGTCCAATTGTCCCAACACCATTTGTTGAAGAGACTGTCTTTTTCCATTGGACATTCTTTCCTGCTTTGTCAAAGATTAGTTGACCATAGAGTTGAGGGTCCATTTCTGGGCTTTCTATTCTGTTCCATTGATCTATGTGTCTGTTTTTGTGCCAGTACCATACTGTCTTGATGATGACAGCTTTGTAATAGAGCTGGAAGTCCGGAATTGTGATGCCACCAGCTTTGCTTTTCTTTTTCAACATTCCTCTGGCTATTCGGGGTCTTTTCTGGTTCCATACAAATTTTAGGATTATTTGTTCCATTTCTTTGAAAAAAGTGGATGGTATTTTGATGGGGATTGCATTGAATGTGTAGATTGCTCTAGGTAGCTCAGTAGACCTCTTTTAGCATAGGTTTTAATACCTGTCAAATGGAGCAAATTATTTTATCTACTTCATGGAGATACTAAGAAGTTAAATGTAATTATATACTTGAAAATGTTTTAGAAATTATCAAAATTCATTAGTAATGGAATCTTTAATATCTTTCATTTTTTTAGAGATTGTCTACATTTCTGATTTGATTTTGTAAATTATTCTTTACTTATTGCTTCTGGCCTAAAATTAATTTTGCAATTTAATTTTTAGTTCTTTATAATTTTATATTTTCTAATTCCCTAATCTCACTTTTTCAAAATAAGCAAAGAATACTACTTCTTCAAATTATCTTTCATATTTTGGTTAGAGAGAATATCTTCAAGATTCAGTGTTGGGCTTTCCACTTTCTCTATCTTTGGCTGCATTCTTTCTAGATAGGCTTCATTCTCAGACTGACATTTGTACCATGTAGCAAAAAAGGATCCCTCAACACTGGGCTCGTGCAATTAAAACATCTGTATCTTGAAAAGCACTACCATGTGGGGTAGATGCAGTTCTCTGGAGTAGTTAAAATGTGTAGCATGGGGAAAGAAATGCAGAACATGCCAAAACACCAGGCTTCCATGACAGAGCTCATAGAAATTAACAAGAAAAATAGTTAGAACATAGAACACAAATGATAAAGGATCTGGGCAGAGAATCCATCAATAATGAAATAATAAATGACTAACAAATTTGCAAAAAAGGTTTAGTCTTACAAGTAACTAAGGAAAGTAAGTGGTAAAGTTTCAAAGAATATTAATAAGCAAACTTAAATAGCTGTTGGCAAAGAGATGGAAATAAAAGCTATGATTTTTTTTTTCCTGAGTGAAGCACAGAAGCATACAACAAACTTATGTATAGAAAAAACTAAAATAAATGAGTTATGTATTTAAACATGTTAATGAAAGAATTGCAGAGGAAAAAAAAAAAAACCCTAAGGAAAGCAAGAGAGAAAAAATAGCCAAGATAAAAACCAAAATCAGTGAATTAGAAAGCAGAATAGGAGAATTAACAAATTATTCTAAGAGTTCGTTGTTTTCAGAAAAGCAATAGTCAAACCTCTGGCAATTCTAGTTAAGAAATAAACAAAACAAAACTACAAAGTACTGAGAGTGAGAAAGGGAATGACATAACTAATAACACAGGCATTTAAAATGTTCTAAGAATATGATGTTCTTCACTGTAATGACAGATTTTAAAATCTGAGTGAAACCAAAAATTTTCTAGGAATATATAAATTAATAGGATTGATGAAAAACACTGATATCTGAACAGAACAATAACCAAAGAAAAAAGAAGTGAAAGGAATTCTGTTCAAATTTTTTTTCAACTATTTATTTCAAAATGTTCCACAGTATTGAAAAAGATCAGAATCTTTCCAGTTTGTTTTACAAAGCTGGCATAAGTCTGATACCAAAACGTGATAAATGTAACTGAAAATAAATTACATATTTGGAAAAAAGTCAAATTATATAATTATTAAATGAAAATAAGTCAGTAAGAATTAGAACAGTACAATTTAAAAATGAATAAAATTTATGAACAAACAGTACACACACACACACGGCCAATAAACATAAGAGGTTGAGCTAATAATCAAATTAAGGAAAGGTGCCCCCATTTTTGCCCATCTGACTCACAAAGAATAAATAGATTAAAGCATTGCTAATACCTAGTGTGGGTGAGGGTAAAGAGAAACAAGAATTTAAATATTTTGTTAGTTAAAGGGTAAAACTTTTCTGTAGGAGCACTTTCATAATTATGTTCTAAGATGTGTTTTTTGGATTGCGATGTATACTCCTGATGTAGCAATTCCGGTATGTAAGAAAACCTTATGACATATAGAATATAACAGTTTGGAAATGATCAAATGTGTGGGCAAAGATGTATATTCAAGGCTGTTCAATGTACATTATTTATGACATTGAGAACTTTCAATGTCACTAGAGAAATTTCTCACTGGAGAAAACATTAAATGGGGATCCAGTATAATTATGCCACCATCTAAAAAAAATGGTATACATCTATATTTATTATGTCCATTATATATTCAAAGAAACAATCAAAAAAGCAGGTTACATAGTAGTATAGATAATGAATAATATAATTTTTGTAAATTGAAGGATAAAGACATGATGATAGGCAGATGATAGATAGATAGATGATAGATGATAAATAGATAGATGAATAGTTATATCCACACCAATATCTAATAGTAATCATTTTTTAAATAATAGAACTGTTTGTTTTTTCTCTTTATAACTTCTTAATTATCTAAATTTCTAACAGTTTAGTAGAGTTCTTTTCCCTATTTGTGGTGAACAACCAGTTCTGTTTCATTTTGTTTTTCTCCCAATCACTTGTGGATTGATACTTTATTAAATACAGTAAAAATGAATTACTAGGAAAAAATGAAGTAAAAATAAGACAAAAATACAAAATCTAATTTTTTATTATAAGATTCAACAGATATAATATTTCTCTGCTGAACTCCTATAAAGGTCCCTGAATATTTACTGTTTCTTTACTATTTCATCATAAATCAGTAGTTCATGGAATGACATTGTGTAGCACTAGTGTAGTGATTAAAGACACAGACTTTATGGCCAGACATCAAGTTAAAAATCCCAGTTGCTAACTCTACAGAGTAATCTATAGAATAATCTACAGAGTAATCTGCCTGAGCAGATTACTTAAGCTCTCTGAACCTCAGTTTCCTCATCTGTGAAATGAGTTCTATGGACTGAATGTTTGTGTCCACCCCCCTCTCCCGCAAATTCTTATGTTGAAGCCTAATCCTCAATGTCATGGTATTAGGGGGTGAGACTTTGAGAGGTGATTAGGTCAGGAGGATACAGCCCTCATGAATGGGATTAGTGTCCTTATAACAGAGACACCAGTGAGCTCTCTGGCTGGCTGTCTTTCTGTCATGTGAGGTTACAATGAGAAGTCAGCAGTCTACAATCTGAAAGAGGGCCTCACTAGAACTCAACCATACTGACACCCTGATCTTGAACTTCCCAGTCTTAAGAACTGTGAGAGAGAACAGTTTCATTTTTAAGCCACCCAGTCTATGGTATTTTGTTATAGCATCCTGAACTAACACAATGGACATGAAAATAGTGCTTCATATTGTGATTATTAAATGGGGTAATAGATGGAGAACACTTAGAACACTGCTTGTAACTATTTAAGCACTATTAAATGTGTGCATTTTTTATTACTAGTATTGCTTTTATAAAAAGAAGTAAAGTTTAATAATGGGCAAAATAGAGCCAATGATATAGCAATCAATCTTGAGATTCTCCTAGAATGCAGAGGTGAAAAAAATCAGAAAACCTAAAGAATGGATATATAAGATGCAACTTAAGAATTACTTTCTTAAGAAAGAAAACACAGCAGTTGGAATAAGACCAATAATCAAAGATGTAACTGAAGAAAAGTTTTATAAGTTAAAAAAAACACCTGAGTATGGAAACACAATGAATGTACCTCTTTCCAGGTAAAATAGATGAGAATAGAACACATCTGAATTCATGATAGCAATAATTTTGAATTATAAGAAGATAGAAAAAAATACTACAGGCTTGAGGAAAAGGAAGAAATTTCAGTACAGCAAGTTTTTAAAAATTATGTCTGGTTTCATTTAAAAAGTGCTATGTTTTTTCTTCTCTACTTGCTAAATACAAGAATATAAATGGAGAACTATGTATTTGCAGAGAAATGGTTATGTGCAAGAAATGTATATTCAGCCATGTTAATTTGCATGTGTAATGTTAACAAAAATACATTCTCAGCTATGCACTAGCTCAGAAAATTTACCATTCACATAAGCCCTCTTGAAAAAATTACTTGGAAGGGCGCACTAACAAACTGAAAGATGATTAAGAAAAAAAATAAATAATGAAATCATCATACTAAAGAACTTGCCAACAACTTCCCTCTACGATTCCTTCTATCACTAAACACAACCCTCATTTCACGGCAAATGTCCTCAAACAAGAGTCCACACTGATGAGAAAGTAGAGGGATGGATGCATCTGTTCACAATGGCTTCTGAATAAAACTTCAGAGCAAACCTTAGCATGAGTTACTACTCCTCATTATAGGAATCAGTCCATAATTTGACACAGAAGAACCCTATGGAAAAGTCCCTCAGATATGACTTATCTTCTCATCCAAAACCCCGGTTAAACATGATTACAATTGTTCTAAAAAGAAGGCAGGGAAGGAAAAAATGAAAGACACCTAAATACTAACATGGTAATTTTTAAATTAAACTTTACTTTGAGATAATTATAGATTTATATGAAGTTGTAAGAAATAATGTAGAGATCCCGTGTATTCTTTATGCAGTTTCTCCCAACAGTAAAGTCTTGCAAAATATAGTACAGTATCACTACCAGAATATTAGAATTGATACAATCTACCAATCTTAAGGTTTCTCCAGTTTTACTTGTACTCATGTGTGTGTTGTGTGTGTATTTAGTTCTGTGCAATTTTAAGATCTGTAGATGCATGTATTCACCCAAGATATAGGGCAGTTCTATCACTACAAGGATTCCTTCCTATTGGCCTTTTATAACCACAACACCCATCCCATCACTAACCACTAATCTCTCACAATCACTACTCTGTTCTCCTTTCCTACAATTTTATCACATAATAATGCAGTATGTAACCTTTTGGGGTTGGCTTTTTTCACTCAGCATAATTCTCTAGAGATTCATTTAAGCCATATGTATCACTCTTTTTTTCCTTCATATTGCCAAGTAGTATCCATTCATCCATCATTGCAGTATCTCATAGTATGGGTGTACCACAGTTTGTTTAATCATTCACCCACTGAAGGATATCTAGACTGCTTCCAGTTTGGGGTTGTTATGAATTAAGTTCTATAAACATTCACGAATGAACTTCTGTGTGAACATTCATTTTTCTAAGATAAGTGGCAGGAGTGCCATAGTGTTGAGCTATATAGTAGTTGCATATTTAGTTTATTAAGAAACTGCCATATTGTTTTCTCCAGTGGCTGTACCATTTTACATTTCTGTCATCAATGTGTGAGTGATCTCATTTCTCGGCTTTTTCAACTTTTGGTATCATTACTATTTTTTATTTTAGCCATTCTGTAGTTATAATTTACAGTTTTAATTTGCATTTCTCTGACTAATGATGGTAAACAATAAACTGTTGAACAACTTTTGTGTGTTTATTTGCATCTGTATGTCTTTTTTGGTGAAATGTCTGTTCACATCTTTTGCCCACTTTCAAATTGGATTGTTTATTTTTTTCTTTTTTACTGTTGAGTTTCGATTCCATTATGGTCAGAAAATATATATTCTGAATGATTTCAGTGTTTTCAATTTGTTGAGGTTTGTTTTATGCTCCACAATATAGTCTATATAGGTGATTTATACATGGGTGCTTGGGAAAAATATGTATTCTACTGTTGTTAGGTGAAGTATTTTATATATATATATATGTCAATTAACATCCTGTTGGTTGATTGTGTTGTTTGAATCTTCTGTGTCTTTGGTGATTTTTTTTTCTAGTGTTTTTATTATTTGCTTAGAGAGGGATATTGAAATACCCAACTATAATTGTTACATGGGTATATTTTAATACATTTTAGTTTTGTAGTTGATAACATATAAAAAGAAGCAAAGCATATAAGAAAGATGCAAAAATTATATACAATATATAATTTATTATGATATAAAACATGAAAATTATAGAAAGAAATATGCAAAAACAAATTTCTTTCACTGTGTATTTTTTTATTGTTGAGGTACAATTGACATACAATATTATATCAGTTTAGGTGATATGGTTTCAGGTGAAGTAATGATCTGATATTTTTGTATATTGTAAAATTATCACCACAGTAAGTCTTAAGTCACAGTAAGTTAATATCCATCCCAGACATAGTAACAGAATTTTTTTCTGTATATATCTTGTTGAAGATATTTACACCTGTAATTAGCAGGGATATTAGAAATATGCCATAAATTAATGGCATTATATATTATGATAGGGTTATGGGTAAGTTATTCTCTATCTTTAGATTTTTTTGTGTGTGATTCCAAAAACAATATAAAACTCTTAAAAATTACTTATTGGATGGATGACATATACTCTTATTTGTAGATATTTGATAACTAAAATAATGCCACATTTTTCAAGTTTATCGTTCCTCCCTAGATCTCCAGGAATCACTCAAAATTATGTTTCAGAAATATAGTGGGCAAGCACTCATCATACAATATCCTATTAACAATATTAGTCTTGCTAATGATGATCTTAATTTAAAAAAGAATACATGGTTGCATTTTTAAGAACAGGACCTCCAAAATAATATTTAATGTTGGTTATTTCTACTGTTATTGGGCTTTATGTTATTTTTATCTGTGTTTTTAAACAAACCTTGAAATTTCTTTATGACACAATTTCTGAAAATAGTTTTGATATTTATTTCTTAAAAGACATGTGAGATACTTTAGAAAAAATATTTTATAACTCCCAAGTATTATTATCTTCTTTTCAGAAAATTATCAAATAAATATGTAAATTAAAATTTGAGTCTGTGATTCTAATTTACTCCTGAAACTTTTTATATTGAAACTTTTTATACTGAAATATTGTACTGAAACTTTTTATATTGAAATTTTTTATACTGAAATTTTAATATTTAGCTTTTCATCAAAACAACAGCTATACCCATAAGAGTCTTCCCTGTATTTTCCCTTAAATAATATGCTCTTAATTTGTCCATCCATGCTTCATTCAAAAATATTTTAGTCTTCCTTTGGAAATAAAAAATTAACACCTAATATTAATTTTTCCCAATTCAAAGTCTCCTCACTGATATATTATCAGGTAGTTTAAAAGTTTTTATTCCATTATGTTCTTGACTTATTTCACCTAAGGCTTACATGTATAGTTTTAGGCAAAAATAAGTTGAACAAAGTCACCCTTCCTATATTCAAATTCACACATCCTTTATCTTCTAGAGAATTAACTTCTGTACAAATGTCTGCATGGAAATTTAAAAATTCAGTAAAATATCTGGAATTTTTAAACAATGCTGATACCAGTGTTTTGTCTACATTTGCCTCTAATTCTACCTTTAATTTCAGGATATTTGATAACAATTTGCTGTATTGCAAAGCTTATTTCAAAGACATCTAAAGATTGATCATTTTTATTCTTTTCCTGGCCTTCAATCTTATAGAGGTAGAGAATACTGCAGTTGTTAGAAGATCAGGCATTTATTCTTCACTTTCTCTCAGTGTTTGTGGAAAAAGCCTTTAATATTATTAAATCTGAAGGTTTGCTTCCTCTTGCCATGTAAGATCTGAATGCCCTCATGGGAGTTATTCCTTGACTTTCTGAATGGCCCACAAAAAGTTTGCCTGAGAAAGAAGGTTTATCTGCTCCATCACATCAGAGAAGAACACGACAGGAAAGGACAAAGTATGCACACATGTGTGTCTTGTTTGCATCTTTTTTATTTGTGTAGGATTTTATATGAGTTCAGGAGGTTTGGGTATTTGAGACTTGAAAAAAGTGTTGATTTCATTTTGAAGATCAAGTTAATCAAGAAGGTCTAGAATTTTAATGACTTGATATACTAACAAATAAAACACACAATTTTACTCATTGTTTTTCTACTGATTTGGGCTTTATAAAGAGTTATTCACAAATCTTTTTTTCTGAAAAATTGTCTATTTAGGTATTTCTGGGTCCTATAGGATCAGATTGCTAAAAGAGGGGAGATGCTGATGCTGTCCCAAGCTGCTATGATCAAACTACAGTGCTTTTTTTTTTTTTTACAGATTTTATTTTATTTATTTGAAAGCCAGAAAGCAGGAGCTGAGGGGAGAAGCAGAGGGAGAGAGAGGGAGAAGCAAGCTCCCTGCTGAGCAAGGAGCCCGATGCGGGACTCGATCCCAGGAAGCTGGGATCATGACCTGAGCTGAGGGCAGATGCTTAACTAACTGAGCCACCCAGGTGCCCCACTACAGTGCTTTCTTAAATTATATTTCAAGATCTTTTTATAACCACCTTGACATTTGTGCGGGTCAGACTCAGGAATAGTTACTAAATCAGTGTTAAATGTTTTGTCTCTTTTATTACCAATTAATCAGGTAATCTTTATAAAACATCCAAACTTAACATTGACTGAGGTCATCCACAAATAGTCTTTCCTTTTTTTTCCCAGAATAATTGAGAAAAGAGTTTTATAATATAGACTCTGAGGATCCTTTTAAGAACATAAATAAAATTTGACTATTTTCTAAAAGATAATTTGAAAGACTCTTATGTTTGATTATATATATATATATATAGTTGTTACAGGAAAAGGGATAATAGGGACATCTGGGTGGCTCAGTCGGCTAAGCATCTCAGCTCAGGTCATGATCCCAGCGTCCTGGGATCGAGTCCCGCATCGGGCTCCTTGCTCAGTGGGGAGCCTGTTTCTCCCTCTCCCTCTGCCTACCGCTCCCCCCGCTTGTGCTCTCTCTCTCTTACTAATAAATAAATAAAATCTTAAAAAAAAAGAAGAAAGGGATAATAGCTTATATGTCTAAAGAGCTCTTAAATTAATAAGAAATTAGCATGTCAATGGAAATAGGCAAGGAATAAAAAAATAGGAATTTACACAGAGCTAAACCTAGCCAAAATTCATTTTAAAAAGATCTATCTAATGCAAATTAAAATGTAAAGGCAGTAATTTTTGTCTGGCGATTAGTATTAGATTCAATAAATATTTATTGACCAAATAAATGAAGCAACATTTTTCACCTATCAAATTGGGAAAGACTTTTAAATGATATGAATTCTCACAATTGACAGGATATCCAAGCAAAAAATAATAGTATCGTGTAACTACCAATTTAAACTATGATATTAAACATCTAGATTCTAGATTTTATTTTATCTTACAGCTTTTATATAAAATTAAGAAGAAAAATACATTTTAGAACAGAATATAGTCATTCTCAAACAAATTTCACTTTAAAAAATAATTGACAATAATGTTAATGTAAATGGCAAGCCAATCTCAACTTAATCTATAAAAGAAAAATTAGTTTAAACTATATCATTTAAACAGTGTTTAGAATACAAGAAATTTTATATTAAGGTATATATAAATAGGTATTAATTCCAAGTATTACTATCCCCAGTGAGAAAATTTTCTCCAATATATGGTCAGATGGAGATAGAAAGTGCAAAAATGTAGATATTCTGAATAAGGTCACTAAACAGAAAGCGGGGTTTCATCTTCTGCATCAGCCTTAATTCCAAGGAACAGTAGAAAACTCTAGGGAAAATAAAGTGCCGATCTACCCTTGTCATATTATTAACACTTCTTAATGTTTGGGGTTCTCCTAAAAAATTAATTACCTTCTTCATCTACAGTTTATCTATGGTGCCCAGAAACCATTGACTTCCTGGAATTTTTATTAAGAATTCCACATTCTTGCCATGTTTTTCAGATACTGTGGCCTCTGCCAATAAATTCTAATAAAATTTCACTTCTATTCTTTCAATAACATCTTAGAGAATGTGATTCAGACTCAAATTAATCACCGATCATGTTAATGGTTCCTAGGAGTTTACTTCTGATACCCCTTATTATATTAAATCAAACTTGATAGTGTGCTAGATCATTGCTTAGCTGGGTTTTCATAAAAGCACTGGTATTTAATATGATTTACACCTGGTTTTCTGTTAATATCTTTGCTTATTGTATGCTTTATTTTTAAAACAGACATTCTTAACAAATGGCACCCACTTAAAATATATCATGCTTTTAAAATATTTTACAGGAAGCATTTTACAGTAAAATGTGTTACTTATTTTATATGATAGTCACATAATGGTGAACAGGAACAACTTATTTAATTTATAATCAAAATATTAATGTTTACCTTGTAGTTTGGAAAAAGGACGCATACATGTACATGTTTTGCTTATATAAAAGATCAACTACCTGCCAAGATTATTAGGAAATTTAAAGTATTATTTTTTTTTAAGCTTTGCAGCAAAGGGGCAGCTCTGGGAAAACCATTTGAAGCATCTGCTGAAGATATAGCAAGTGTGGCAAGTTTCATCGAGACAAAGCTTGTTACGTGCTATCTACGCATGAGGAAACCCGACCTTGCCCTGAATCATGCACACAGGTAAAATGAAGTATTAATAACTGCAAGTAAATACTGTTCATGCAAGCAGAGGGCACTATGCGAGCTTGTATAATCAACTTCCATTTCATTTAAATTTAAAGGCAAAACAAAAAAAAATTTCTTTACTACTTGATTTATGTTAAGCTAGACAATCATTGGGAGCACAAAGGGCATCTCAAAACCTAATGGAAGGAACAGACACATAAACAATTACTCATAATGCAGGGTAAGATAAAAAGGCAGGTAACTGGAGTAGCAAATTATTACAGTAAGAGAAGAGAGAGGGAATAAGGTAAGTAAGGGATGAGAAGGATTTCCAAAACTGCACACGATCTGGAGAATGGCAGAAGGAAATTTGGACTGTAAACCACAGGCAGAGACTTGATGTTCATGGCTTATTTGGTGACAGGATAGCTGAGTCACGGGATGCTATGCAAGGGTAGGTGTGACAGCTGTCCAAAGGTGCAAAACACTTATCATTGTCCGTAAGGATTTCTTTTTCATATTTCTATCCTTCTTCAGAAGTCTGTATCATTATGTTATCTTGTGGCTTCCTAGAATCCCCAAGCCTACCCAGACCTCTTTTTCTCTTTTTTTTTTGGGGGGGGGTGGCTTTGTTTTTGTTTTGTTTATTACTTACTTTTTTATTATTATGTTAATCACCATGCATTATATCATTAGTTTTCGATGTAGTGTCACAGACCTCTTTTTCTTCTATAAACATATACCTCTCGTATGTCCTGTTTCCTAAAGGCCTTGCTCTTACCGTGGATAATATTCAGTTTAATCTACAGCAAAGATACAAATGATTGTTATACCTTTCAAATAACTTTTTCCTTAGAATTATGATGCCTCCTCCCCTCCCTGCCTAACTTTGAACAATTTACCTAGAACTTTCTGTCTTGTCTATTCTCTGAGCTCAGACGTCCTGTACTTCTTTTGGATACAAATAACAAAACTAATATGAACATGAAAACATAATGCCTGCCTTGTTAATAACCACTAGGAAACATAGCTATCAGTTATACTAAGACCCATCTCATGAGTGGGAGATCTGCCAACATGGTAAACATTTACAGCTCCACATCCATGAGGATATAAAAGATCTACCCAAGATTCTCCACATTCATAAGGAGACCTCGAGTTTGTAGGCTTAAGCTTGCCATCAAGGACCTGCAGACAACAAAATCACTTTGAAATTCATAAGATAACCTTCTTGAAAGAAATTTTCCTGCTTAAGTAAACTACAGAACCTAAAGGCAGAGTCTCTTTGACACCAAAAAAAAAAAAAATCAAACCTATACTTTCTGGAAACATTTTATGCAGCTATAGTTTCCAAACCCAGTATCGAGACATACAGTCTGTCAAATAATTTTTGTCCATTTCCACTTAAAAGGACCAGTATTGGAAATGTAACATATATTTCAATATGTCAAAATATTGGAATTTCTGGGCTACTTGGGTGACTTGTGATCACAAGGGGAAAAATATTTTAAATTTGAACTGACCCAGAAAATTTATAGGCATATGTAAACAATAATAAATTGAGATGCACTGAAAGTAATGATTTATCACCTTCTCCATGATTTTCACCACACATAAAAAAGATCACCAACATGGCCTACATTTTAAGGAAAATATCTCCTGGCTATCAGAATGGTTTGATGGACTTTTAAATCATTTTTAATAATAAAAGAATTCCAAATGGTATGGTCATGTCAAAACTCAACTCAGTGTTATAAAAATAATTAATGAACATAAGTAAAAAATTCCACTGCAATCCAAATATAAGAAACAATAAAATGCTACTGGTCCTAAGAATGCCAAGATAAACTTCAATAGGTTCACGATTTAGATTTAGCAACTCTTGTTTTAAAACTAAGAGCACTCTTTCAATACTTGAAAATTGCTGAGAGGAGGATATATAATGGTGAATATTAAAATGATCTTACATATTACACTTGGATTAACTTTCATCTTTTTTTTGTATTGTAAAATAACTTTTGCTTCTGTTTCTAAGTTGAACATTAAGTAAGAAATGCAAATCAATAGAGGTTAAACAGTCAATTCATACAATAAATAAGGCACCAAGTGAGATAAATCATTTTCCTGGGCTTGTCATACTGCAGAAGTCAGTGCATAGGATTCTAATATTAAAGTGTTTTTAGAGATCTCAGATTTTAAAACAGAGTCTGATATATAATCAATAAATATGTTTCTCAAAATAAATTAATTAATCAGAATTCTCAGTCTATAAATAGCTTACAACCATTAGTTATACAATGAATGCAGAATTTTGCTTTTGTATTATTACCACTTTGTGATGGTTGCTACTAATCATGAATCAAAATTAAAATATTCCTTTTTTGCATTTATTTGCATTTGCTAAGCATTCTTTCTTTAATTTTATGTAAATGTGAGGTCTGCTGCATATCTTTAGGAGATTTGTTAGCACAAAAATTAGCTTAAAAATCATCTGTAGTTTTGCTTCTGATAAAAATAAGTGCATATTGTTATGTCACATACAAGATTACAAGAGCCGTGACTTTATGGTTTGAAGTTCAACAAAGATACATTTTGAAATTAATCAGGTGTGTATTGTTATTTAAAATATAATAATAAGTGATATAAAGGCTCTAGAAACAACTATTAACAATTGTTTTTCCTAATAACATGTCCAAAGTGGCAGATATGCATATCATGCTTTGTTTTTGTTTTTTTTTTACTTCAACCAAAAGCTATGCCTAGCTTCACTAGTCAAACACATCAACTCTTGCTTACCTCATCAGACTAGTGCCATTGTTTATTAGGAAGTGTTTTGAATATTCCTAAAATAGATTTCTAATTACTGCTATCTTATCAAGAATAGAAATCCTGCTATAACTCTTTTTCTATCTTATAATTATATTTTGATGTATATAACTGTAAAGATTTTAATGGTGCATATCACTTTTTTGCATGTTCCTCATCTGTAGATTCTTGTTTGTTTTTGTTGCAGAATTTTGATGCCACAAGGTAGAAGGCAAAATGAAATCTAAAATACCAAATATATAGAAAACATACTATTTTCAAAATTGTTTTATAATGGTAGCATCTACATTCATTCATTCATTCATTCATTCAACAAATATTTATTGAATGCCTACCAAAACCCTGTGCTATGCAGTGGGAAAGCAGTTGTAAACAGGAAATGTATTATACACATTACGAGAAATGTCAAATTGTAAAAAACAAATAAATATTAATAAATACATGAGAAAAAAGAATATGATAAATGCTATGAAGGAAATAAACATAATTTCATGTTGCAGGGGCAGTATAGTATATTGAATCAAAGCAGAGTCTGGAATCTGACTGTCTAGGATTAAATTCTGACTCCCCACTCATTAGTTAGCCTGAGTTTAATTCTCTATTTAATATTGGGCTATAATTATAGTACCTACTTCACAAATATTATTTCACAAAGTTTTGTGAAAATTAAATCTAAACCCATGAATTTTTCATTCCACCTATGACAGAGTTACTGGTATTGGACCTGTCTTTCTACTGTAAACAACTAAAACTGGACAGAATATATGAGGCAACTATTTTCAGGCATTGGATAATGGTCACAGCAGAACCGTGATCCCTGACAGAAGGGAAATACATATGGTGAGCCCCACAATTTTCTCAGTTTTTTGCTGGGGTTATTTTCCTGCCCTAATTCAGGGAGATGGATATCAAGTTAAATTGTAGTCTCACTGAGCTGAGGAGGCAGAGATTAGAATACTAGGATAAAAAATAAGCTGTAATTTATAGGGTAAATGGCCAAAGAAGAGGTGGCAGTATGAGGGGATAGGGGCAGAAATCTGCATGAGGATATATTATAGGTTCTTGGCCAATGTGAGGAGTGAGACTCCATGTAGCAGAGATTGCCTGCTGCAGGACTAAGTGCTAAGTGGAAATATGAGAGGACCGGCAGTGATGGGACGTGTTGGAGTGACGGTGTGAAAAGACCTCACTGAGTACCTCAGGCATTCAGTTGAGACCCCAGAAAGGCCATGCTTCAGGAGTAAGGATCATGACCTCTAGAAAGGGCCACACCTTAGGATTAAGCCAAAAGAGATCTGCCCTAACAAAGACTAAAGCCAAGCATGACAAGAACAAGAGTATACACTATTTGTTTGATAGGAAAAACAAACAAACAAAAAAATCAACAAGTTTACAGGGATGATGTCATAATCCCGATTCCTTACAAAGTTTCAACCAAAATGTCTGGCATAAAATTAAAAATTAATACACATGCAGAGAAGTAGGTAAATAAGACTCATACTTAAGAAAGTAAACAAGCCATAGAAACAGACACCAAGGTGACTCATATGTTGGAATTGGTAGAGAAAGATTTTCAAGAAGCTATGAAAAATAGGTCCAAGGCCCTTGAGATAAAGATAGTAATAATAACTGAAGAGATGAGAATCTCAACAGAAAAAGAGAAACTAAGAAAAGAACCAAATAGAGATTTTAGTATAGATTAATAAAATATCTGAAATTTTGAAATGTACTGATTGACCTTAACATTAGTTTGGCGACTGCTAAAGATTGAAGATGAATTTACAGAAATTACCCAATGTGAGAATGGAAAGAAGAGAGATTTGAAAAAATTAACCAACTTCAGTGACCTGTCCTCAAGGACAATAGCAGGAAATCTAACATGCATGTAATTGAAGTCTCAAAGGGAAAGGAAAGAGAGAATAAGACATTAAAATAATTACTGAAAATTTTCCAAATTTGATTAAAAAAAAAGGATATCCAGTTAGCCCCAACTAGGATAAAAACAAAAAGAACTAGATCTAGGAACATCATAATCAAACTCTTGAAAACCCAACAGGAAGAGAAATATTAAAAGCAGCCAAAGGAAAACAATATATTACATGCAGGGAACAATGATATAAATAACAGGTGACTTTTAATCAGAAATAATGGAGGCTGGGGTGCCTGAGTAGCTCAGTTGGTTAAGCATTTGCCTTGAGCTCAGGTCATAATCCCAGGGTCCTGGGATCAAGCCCCCCATTGGGCTCCCTGCTCCACGGGGAGCCTACTTCTCCTTTGCCCTCTACCCCTCCCCCTGCTTGTGCTCTCTCTCTATCTCTCTGTCTCTCTCTCTCAAATAAATAAATAAAATCTTTAAAAAAAAGAAATAATGGAGGCCAAAATACAATGGGATAACTTTAACTGATTAAAGATAAATTATAAATAATAAGATTACATATTTTGATGTGAAATATTTGACTACAACACCACAAGGTCTGTGGGAGGGAGCACAAATGGAATTTTACTACTAATATTTTTACATGAGATAGTACAATATTAACTGTAACTAGTCTGTGTTAAATTAAGAATGCATATTATAATCCCAGAGTAAACCTTAAAAGATAGAAAAAGTACAGCTAGAAAGCCAATAGTGAACTTAAAATTATATGCTAAAGATTTACTTAACTAAAAATAAGTCCAGAAAGGTGAAAGAGAGGAACAAATAATGAATGGAACACTGGAAGATAATAGCAAGATGGTAGAGTTGAACCAAACTCTATTAATAATTACATTAAATGTACATTGAGTAAACATTCTAATCAAAAGGCAAATATTGCCAATCTGGATTAAATCACAACATTCAACTATATGCTATTTACAAAAAGATATAGATTGAGATTAAAAGGAAGAAAAATGATGTACTATACAATAAACATAAAAACTTATTTTTATGTCAGGCTCAGGTATGTTAATATCAGACAAGGCAGAACATAAAGAGTATTACCAGAGATAAAAATAAAACTCAATAAAATTCTGAAAATGTGAACTCTCACAGGGTTTGTTCCCTAACCACAATGGAATATGGTTAATGGAATTATATCAGAAATGATTAATAGTAAGATATCTAGAAAATCTCTCCAAATACTTGGAAATTAAACATTTAAATGACACATGGGTCAAAATATAAGAAAATAAAATAACTGATGCAAAGAGAAGTTACTTGAATCGCTGCTTTATCACTTACTAGCTTTGACTTCCACAAGAAATTTAACTTCTCTTTGCATCAGTTTTCTCATCTTTAAATCTAAGTAAACTGCTTAAAGTCCTTCCTGAATCCAAAATATATCAGAATTGTATTTTATTTCAATTCCACCACCAATAACAAATGCAGATTATTTTTGATGGTATTTATTAATACCAATAAACTCTATATATGCATAGATGAGACTATTATTTTTAAGATACTTTTTGAACCCATCAGAAACTCAATAAAGTAGATAATTTGAAAACTTCTATGAAAATACAACTCTTAAGTTGTTATATCAACTTTGAGGATAATTAAAATGCTCAGTGGTGATATAGGCTTAAAGCATTACAGATATTTGGAGACAGAGGAAGATGGTGGAGTGGGAGGACCCTAGGCTTGTCTCCTCATATGAACACAACTAGATAACTATCAAATCATCCTAAATACCCCAGAAATTGACCTGAAGACTGAGAACAAACTCTGCAACTAAAGGGAGAAAAGAAGCCACATTGAAGAAGGTAGGAAGTGCAGAGACATGGTTTAAGGGAGAAACAAATCATGGGTGCTGTGGAGGGGAGGGAGCCATGATCACAGAGAAGGGCAAGAGAGAGAGGAGCACACAGGGGAACACACTAGGAGAATGTTTCCCCAAAGCTATTGGCTTGGAAAATGAGAGGGACTGAATTTCATAAGCTCTAACAACCAGTGGGGCTTAAAGCCTGGAGTTTAAAGGTCAGCGAGCTCTACTGGGATAGAGCCTGGAGGGCAGTGCCCTGTTTTGGAGAGAAGGCAGACAAACAACCGAAGGGCAGACAGCATGGAAACAGCAATCTGTAGAAGGCCTGGAGCATATGGAAGGGGTGAGGGGGTAGGTTATCCACTTTTCTTGGAGCAAGTCCCTGAGAGGCAGAGTTCACAGAAACACCTCTCTGGGAACAAAGGAGCTGGCTGGCACTATTTTCCTCCCCTGTCCCTAGCATAAACACAGAGCTGACATTCACTGCCTAACTTGCTTACACCAACCCCCTCCCCATCTCTTCTCCCCCCTTCCCTGCTCTGGCAGTTCTGCCATTCTCAGTCAAGCTTGCCTCAGTCCCAATGCAGCAGGCCCCTCCCCAAGACCAACGCAAACCACCCGCATCACCTGACCAGAGAGTTCTGCAGGATCTCAGTTCTGGTGGAGTTGGTGTCAAGTTCATTTCAGAAGCAAACTAGAGCACGCCTAGTTAAAATTCACCACATTAAGGCCAGGAACCAAACACTGCCCACAACAGGCAAGGAGAGCCTCTGCAGATGACTATCCTAAAGGATAAAGCAGCCAAAACACAATAGCAAAACACATGTAGCACACACTGGAGACACTCCCTGAAGCACCAGGCCCTAAGCACTGCAGAACCTCTTCTTCATAAGGCTATTATTTTCAAGAGCAGGACACATAGCTGGCTTTTCTAACACAGAGAAGAAAACAGAAACTTAGACAAAATTCTAAGATGGAGGAATTTATCCCAAATGAAAGAATAAGGCCGTGGCCAGAGATCTAAGCAAAAGAGATATAAGTAACATACCTGATTGAGAATTTAAAGCAATAATCATAAGGATACTCACTGGGCTTGAGAAAAAAATAGAAGACATCAGTGAGACCCTTACCACAGAGATAAAAAAAAAAGTTAAAAAAAGAATCGATCAGAATGCAATAAATGAGATTGGAAACAGGCTTGATGCAATTTACGGCAGGCTGGAAGAAGAAGAGGAATGAATTCATGATCTAGAAGACAAAATAATGGAAAATAATGAAGCTGAAAAAAAGAAAGAAAGAAGAATTATGCAACCCTAGAATAGATTTAGGGAACTCAGTGACTCCATCAAACATGATAACATTTGTATTATAGGATTCCCAGAAGAAGAGAGAAAAGGGAGAAGAAAATTTATTTCAAGAAATAATAACAGAAAACTTCCTTAATCTGGGGAGGGAAACAGATATCCAGGTCCAGGAGGCACAAAGAACTCCCACCAGAATCAACACAAGCAGGCCAACACCAATTGCAATTAAATTTGCAAAGTATAATGATAAAAGAAATATCTTAAAAGCAGCAGGACAAAAGAAGTCCTTAACTTACAAGGGAAAACCCATAAGGCTAGCTGGATATTTCTCAACAGAAACTTGGCAAGCCAGAAGAGTGGCATGATATATTCAAAGTGATGAATGGGAAAAATCTGCAGCCAAGAATACTCTATCCAGCAAAGCTATCATTCAGAATAGGAGAGACTAAGAGTTTCCTAGACAAGCAAAAGCTAAAGGAGTTCGTGACCACTAAACCAGCCCTGCAAGAAATAATAAAGGGGACTCTCTTGAGTATAAGGGAGAGACCAAAAGTGACAAAAACAAGAAGGGATCAGAGAAACCTCCAGAAACAATGACAAAACAAGTAATAAGATGGCTCTAAATACATATCTATCAATAATTGCTTTGAATGTAAATAAGCTAAACACTCTGATCAAAAGAGATAGGTGTCAGAATGGATAAAACCATCCATTTATAATTGCACCAAAAACAATAAGATATCTAGGAATAAACCTAACCAAAGAGGTGAAAGACCTGTACTCTGAAAATTATAAAACAATGATGAAAGAAATTGAAGATTACACAAAGAAATGGAAAGACATTCCATGCTTGTGGATGGAAAGAACAAATATTGTTAGAATGTCTATACTACCCAAAACAATCTACACATTTAAGACAATCCCTATCAAAATATCAACAGTGTGAACTAAAACTAGAACTTCACAGAACTAGATCAAACAATCTTAAAATTTGTATGAGACCACAAAAGACCCCAAAAAGCCAAAGCAACCTTGGCCGGGGGGGGGGGGGGGGTAGGGGGGGTGGGGGGTGGTGGGAAGCAAAGCTAGAGGCATCAAAATTTTGGACTTCAAGTTATATTACAAAGCTATAGTGATGAAAACAGTATGGTACTTGCACAAAAAGAGATACATAGAACAATGGAACAGAATGGAAAATGCAGAAATAAGCCCACAACTATCTGGTCAATTAATCTTCAACAAAGCAGGAAAGAATATCCAGTGGAAAGCAGACTGTCTCTTCAACAAATGGTGTTGGGAAAACTGGACAGCAACATGTAAAAGAATGAAACTGGACCACTTTCTTACACCATATGCAAAAATAAATTCAGAATGGAATAAAGACCTAAATGTGAGACCTGAAACCATAGAAATCCTAGAAGAGAACATGGGCAGTAACCTCTTTGAAATTGGCCATAGCAACTTCTTTCTAGGTATATCTCCTGATGCAAAGGAGAAAGAGCAAAAATAAACTATTGGGACATCATCAAGATAAAAAAAACTTCTTCACAGCAAAGGAAACAATCAACAAAACTAAAAGGCAACCTGTGGAATGGGAGAAGATATTTGCAAATAACATATCCAATAAAGGGTTAGTATATATTTTGGAGATATATATATATATATATATATATATATATATATATATATATAAAGGACTTATAAAACTCAACACCCAAAAAATGAATAATCCAATTTAAAAATGGGCAGAAGACATAAATGGACATTTTTCCAAAGAAGACATCAAGATGGCCAACAGACACATGGAAAGATGCTCAACATCACTCACCATCAGGGAAATGCAAATCAAAATTACAATGAGATATCACCTCACACCTGTCAGAATGGCTAAAATCAACAATATAAGAAACAACAGGTGTTGGTGAGGATGTGGAGGAAAGGGAACCCTCTTGCACTGATGGTGGGAATGCAAGCTGGTAAAACCACCATGAAAAACAGAATGGAGCTTCCTCAAAAAATTAAAAATAGAACTACCCTATGATCCAGCAATCACACTACTAGGTATTTACACAAAGAATACAAAAATACTAATTCAAAGGATACATGCACCCTGATGTTTATAGAAGCATTATCTGTAATAGCCAAATCATGGAAACAGCCCAAGTGTCCATCTACTGATGAATGGATAGAGAAGTGGTATACATATATATACATGTATACATATATACCATCTACTTATACATATGTATATATATATATATATATATATATGGTAATATCAGCCATAAAAGAATGAAAAAGGGATACATGCACCCCAATGTTTGTAGCAGCGTTATCTACAATAGCCAAATTATGAAAACAGCCCAAGTGTCCATCAACTGATAAAAGGATAAAGAAGAGTGTGTATATATATTATATATATATAATATATATATATATATATGGACACTTGGGCTGTTTTCATAATTGTATATATATATAATTTCATATATGTATATATGTGAACAAATTTCATATATATATATACACACACACACACACCAAGATTGTATATACAATAGAATATTCCTCACCCATAAAAATGAATGAAATCTTGCCATTTTCAACAATGTGGATGAGCTAAAGAGTGTAATGCTAGAAGAAGTCAGTCAGAGAAAGACAAATACCACATGATTTCATTCATTTGTGGAATTTAAGAAACAAGACAAACAAAGGGGGAAAAAAAGAGAGAGAGAGAGGCAAACCATCAGTTTATTCTCAAAGGGGTTCCCAGGGTTATCAAAGGGGAGCTGAATGGAAGGATGGGTTAAATAGGTGAAGGGGATTAAGGAGTGCACTTTTTGTGATGAGCACCATGTGTTATATGGAAGTGTTGAATAACTGTATTGTACACTTGAAACTGATATCACATTGTATGGTAACTGGAATTTAAATAAAAACTTTTTTAAAAAAAGCATTACAGATATTCAAGAATTTTAAAATGAACTTACTCATAGTAGAAGAAACAGAAATTTTGCAAATTTCTTACAGATTTCATGAAATGAGATATTTTAAATATTGCACTTCCTTCTTTACCATAACTGAACATTCAAAATTTGGCCAAGGGTGACATCAGCAAGATAGCAGAACTGAAACTTCCCAGTTTGTATCCCCTTTCAACAACAATGATTTATCAGCCATCCACAGACAGAAGTGCCTTTGCAGGAGCTTTGGGATCTAGGTAGGAGATTGTCTACCCTGGTGGGGCAAAAGACCAGGAACTGTCTTGATAAGGCAGGCCCACACCAAGGAGGATGACTCACCTATAGTGGTTCCAGGTACAGACTTGGAAACAGCTCTGACCCCTTGATCCTGCCACTAGCACACCAAGGGACTTAGGAGAAGTCATGCCTGCCAATGGGCCCAGTGAAGTGACTTGAACCCAGCTTCAGTCCCTCTTCATCACAGTCCACAAGTAGTCCCACCATCCAAGAATCAGGTGGGAGACATGACAAGTCATGCCTCCAGAGCCAAAGCAATAGACCTCAGTCCAGGCTATGAAATCTGAAGCAGCCCTGGGACTTATTTTCAGCTCCTGCCACCAAAAGTCTGGAGCCAGCCTGCCTGCACAAAGACCCACCTAGTGACCCAGTAGGAGCCCTCCCAGGGACCTGGAGGAGCAAGATCTATCCACGTGCCTGGTAATAGGCACTGTCTGAAGACCCACTTGCAGACCCTGAAGTAGACCCTTGTCCCAGCCTCAGCTGTACTAAGCAAGGTCCTAGAGGCAGGAACCAGATGTAATCCACCCCCACCTAGGTCCCTCGAACAGGCCCACCAACTGCAGATCCCAGTATGGATGCAGCAACAGCCAGGTGACCTGGCTCCAACTCATGTCAGCTGCAATTCCAGAGGTAGTCCCATCAGCCTGGAAAACCTATAGGAGCCAACATTGGAGCATGTAAATATTGAAAGCAAATATTAACAGAACTGAAGGAAGGAATAGACAGATATACAATAATAATAGGGGACTTTGATACCCCTCTCTCAATAAATGGATAAATCATCCACACAGAAAATCAATAAGGAAAAGCAGACTTGAATAACACTACAAACAAATGGACCTAATAAATATATGCAGGGACCCTCTGGCTGTACCCCAGCTAAAGCAGAGCGGCAGTAGCTAAATAAAAAAATATATGTATATATACAGAATATTCCATCCAAAAGTACCAGAATGCACATCCTTTCCAAGCCCACATGGAACATTTTCCAGGATCATAACCAGAGCCACAAAGTAAGTCTTAACAAATTTTTAAAAAATTGAAATCATATCAAATATCTTTTCTGACCACAATGGTATAAAACTAGAAATAATAAAAGGAAGAATATTAGAAAATTTACAAATACATGCAAATTAAACAACATACTCCTGAAAATCCAATGGGTCAAAGAAAAAATCAGGTATCTTGAGACAGACAAAAATGAAAACACAACATACCAAAACTTATAGGATCCAACAAAAGCAGTTCGAAGAGGGAAGCTTATAGAGATAAATGCCTACATTAAGAAAAAAGGAAAGATTTTAAATAAACAACTTAACTTTATACCTCAAGGAACTTGAAAAAGAAAAACAAACTAAACCTAGAGTTAGTAGAAAAAAGGAAAGAATAAAGATTAGAGCAAAAATAAATGAAGTATAGACTAGAAAAACAATAGAAAAAATTGACAAAATTAGGAGTTGGTGTTTTGAAAAGATAAACAATATGGGCAAACTTTAGATAGACTAAGAAAAGAAGAGAGGACTCAAATAAAATTATAAATGAAAGAGAAGACACTACAGCTTATACCACAGAAATACAAAGGATTATAAAAGAATACCATGAACAATTGTATACCAAAAATTTGATAACGCAGAAGACTTGAACAAATTCATAGAAAATGTACAATTTGCCAAGACAGAATTATGAAGAAGTAGAAAATCTGAACAGACCTGTAAGTGGGGAAATTGAAGCAATAATCAAAAGCCTTGTATCAAAAAAAAGGCCAGGACCAGATGGCTTCACTGCTGAATTATACCAAACATTAGAAGAATAACTCCATCCAGTCCTCAAACTCTTCCAAAAAATAGAAGAGAATACAATACTTCCAAACTAATTTTACAAGGCCAACATTACTCCGATACCAAAGCCAAATAAGAACACTACAAGAAATGAAAATTACATTCCAATATCCTTGATGAACATTGACAAAAAAGTCCTCAGCAAAATACTAGTAAACTTAATTCTAGAGCATATTAAAAAGATTGTGCACAGTGATCAAGTGGGATATATTCCTGAGATGCAAGGATGGTTCAACATATGCAAATGAAAAAACATAATACATCACCTTAGCAAAAGAAGATAAAAATCATATGATTATCTGAATAGATGCAGAAAAAGCATTGACAAAATTCAAAAGCCTGATGATAAAAAAAAAAAAAATACCTCTCAACAAATTAGGTAAAGAAGAAATGTGTACCTCAATATAATCAAGGCCATATATGACAAGCCCACAGCTAACATCATATTCAATGGTGAAAAGCTGAAAGCTTTTCCTCTAAGACCAAGAACAAGACAGGGATGCTCACTCTCACCACTCATATTCAACATAATACTGGAAGCCCTAGCCAGAGCAATTAGGCAAGAAAGATAAATTAAAGGCGTTCAAATGGGAAAGGAAGAACTTAAATTGTCTCTATTTGCAGATGGTGTGATCTTATATAGAGAAACCCTAAAGATTCCATCAAGAAACGGTTAGAACTAATAAATAAATTAGGTAAAGTTTTAGAAAACAAAATCAACATACAAGAATCATTTGCATCTTTATACGCTAACAATGAATTATCTGAAAAAGACATTAAGAAAACAATCCTATGTATAATAGCATCAAATATAATAAAATACTATTTAGGCATAAATTTAATCAAGAAGATGAATGACCTGTACACTAAAAAGTGTAAGATATTAATGAAAGATAAAAGATACAAATAAATGAAAAGATATCTTGTATTCATGGATTAGAAGAATTAATATTGTTAAAATACTCATACTACCCAAAGCAGATAGACAGCCCAGAAATGAACCCACACGTATATGAAAAATGAATCTATGACAAGGATGGCAAGAATATACAATGGGGAGAGGATAGTCTCGTCAATAAATGATGCTGAGAAAACTGGATATCCACATGCAAAAGAATGAAATCAGACCCTTATACCATTTACGAAAACCAGTTCAAAATGGATTAAAGACTTAAAAGTAAGGTCTGAAAGCATAAAAGTCCTAGAAGAAAATGTAGGGGAAAAGCTCCTTGACATTGGTTTTGGCATTGATTTTTTGGATATGACACCGAAAGCGTAAGCAACAAAAGCAAAAGTAAACAAGCGGAACTATGTCAAATTAAAAAGCTCCACACCAGGGGCACTAGGGTGGCTCAGCCAGTTAAGTGTCTGCCTTCTGCTCAGGTCATGATCTCCGGGTCCTGGGATCGAGCTCCCCGCGCCCCCATTCCCCATCTCCCCCCCCCCATCCCCGTCCCTCCCCATCAGGCTCCCTGCTCAGTGGGGAGGCTGCTTCTCCCTCTCCCTCTGCCCCTCCCCTCTGCTTGTGTGCTTGCTCTCTCACTCTCTCTCAAATAAATAAAATCTTAAAAAAAAGAAAACCTAAACACCTTCTACTTAACACAGAAATAACACACATACACCAGAGAGCTCCACCCAGCAAAGGAAACAATGAACAAAAAGAAAAGGCAACCTATGGAATGGTAGAAAATATTTTCAAACTATATGTTTGATAAGGGGTTAATATCCAAAATATATAAGGGACTCTGACAAGTCAAAAGCAAAAAAAAAAAAAAAAAACATTAAAATATTGGCAAAAGACCCAGATAGTTGTTTTTCCAAAGAAGACATACAAATGGCCAGGAGAATAGGCCTCAACATTACTAATCATCAGGGAAATGTATGTCAAAACAATGAATTATCACCTCATACCTATTAGGATGGCTATTAACAAAAAGACAAGAGATAACAAGGGTTGCCAAGGATATGGAGAAAAGGGAACCCCTGTGCGCTGTTGATGGGAATGTAAACTGGTATAGCCATTTTAGAAAACAGTATAGAGAGCCCTCAAAAATTAAAAATAGAACTACCATATGATCCAGCAATCCCACTACTGATTATATATTCAAAGAAATAAAGTCAGTATCTTGAAAGGATAGCTGCATTTCCATGTTCACTGCAACATTTTTCATGATTTTCAAGATATGGAAACAATCTGAATGTCTGTTGATGGAGGAATGGATAAAGAAAATGTAATGTGTATACACACATACATGCCCAGTGGAATATAATTCAGCCATAAAATGTAGGAAATCTTTCTATTTGTGACAACATGAATGAACCTGGAGAACATTATGCTAAGTGAGATAAGCCACACACAGAAAGAAAAATACTGTATGATCTCACTTATATGTGAAATCTAAAAAAGTCTAACTTCATATATCCAGAGAGTAGAATGGTGATTGCCAGGGCCTGGGAGGTAGGGGAAATGAGGAGATGTTGGTCAAAGAGTACAAACTTTCAGTTATAAGATGAATAAGCTCTGGGAATCTAACATAAAGCATGATGACTATAGTTAATAACACTGTATTATATACTTGGATTTTGCTATGAGAGTAACTCATAAGTGTTTTCACCACCACCACCCCAAAAAAGTAACCATGTGAGGTAATAATGCGTTAGTTAACTTGATTGCAGTAATTTCACAATGTGTGCATTATCAAACCATCACATTTTACACCTTAAATATATACAATTTTTGTCAAGTAATCCTTAATAAAACTAGGGAAAAATTAAAATAAAAATTGATAAGCAATAAGTAAATAAATAAAGTTTGGCCATTAAATTCAATAGTTCAATAGCTTTAGGTAAGACAAAGTAATTCTCACAATCTTAGATGAACTTAAACAAATGGGAGCATTACTGGTGTCAGTTTCTTGATATGAAAAAATCTATAGGCTACCAAGTATCAGTGTTGATACTACTTGTAGGGATAATAACAGGAACACAAAAGAAAAAAAGTTTGATCTACCTGAATATATATAACCCTGGGTACCTCACAGTTTCTTGCTTTGAGAAAACATATGGGTAAGTGTTTTGAAGACATTGCCATTCATTTCAAAAAGACATTAGTTCTTAATCTCAGGAAACAAACTGAGGGTTGCTGTGGAGTGGTGGGGGGTGGGAGGGATGGGGTGGCTGGGTGATAGACATTGGCAAGGGTATGTGCTATGGTGAGCGCTGTGAATTGTGTAAGACTGTTGAATCACAGACCTGTACCTCTGAAATAAATAATACATTATATGTTAAAAAAAAAAAAAACAGAGAAGAAGAAGACAGTAGGAAGGGAAAAATGAAAGGGGGGAAATTTGAGGGGGAGACGAACCATGAGAGACTATGGACTCTGAGAAACAAATTGAGGGTTCTACAGGGGAGGGGGATGGGGGGATGGGTTAGCCTGGTGGTGGGTATTAAAGAGGGCACGTATTGAATGGAGCACTGGGTGTTATATGCAAACAATGAATCATGGAACACTACATCAAAAACTAATGATGTAATGTATGGTGATTAACATAACATAATAAAAAAAAAAGACATTACAGTATCCATACTCATTTTTCTCAACTCTTAGAGAGTCTTGAGCTAAAAAATCTGTTTCTCCCTAGTTCTATCCTTCAATAATCCCTTGATTACTGGTTATTCCTTCCAAGTGAATGAAATTAGCACAATCTGTATGTGTGTGTGTGACCGTGTATGCATGTATGTTTATATGAGTTTATGAGTATGAAGAAAACAAAGGGAAATCATGACTTAAGGACACCTTGTTAGACTTTTTGTAAGTTAGGCACTTTGGCTCTTCAAGAAGTTAGGCATGTTAAAAATACCGTATAGATCATTAGTACCTTTATGTCTCTTGCTATTTTATCCCCACAAAAATATATTTACCTGTAAAAAAGGATACTTCCACTGAAGAGTACATGAAACATAACTCTAAAAGAATATAAAACATTCCAATTTCTGTGGAAGGGCAAAGTGTTCCCTGTCCCATTCTGCAGGGAACAACCAGAATACCTTTCTGCAGTGTAAAATTGACCACATAAGAGATAGTTCTCAAGCAGGAATGAGAACAGTATTTACTGAACATCTACCATGTAGCGGGTGTGGTTAGGCACTTCATATGCTCTCTCAGTTAATTCTTCCAATAACTTCCTAAGTTTTCCTTACTACCATTTTGTAGACGAAGGAACCACCTCCCAGCAAACTTATGACAATATGGTAATTTTTTTTTCTCCTAAAAATTCTAGTTGTCATCTCATTTCAGCTTGAAAATAATGAAAATCATAGTATCTTTAAAATCTGGAGGGATTTCCATGCAGATTGAGACAGCAGTGGGATGTAGTGGTCATTGTCCCTGAAATGATAAAATATAAGTTCACCTACCACTTGCCTGATTGGTTTGAAAAAGCCTTGCTTTCCTCATATGTGATTTGTGGATAATAATATTTAGCAAGTCTACTGTATAATATTGATGCAACACAGATTTTAAATCACAAGACTCCTAATATACATTATCACCACTTTTTTTTCTTCTTTTTACCTGAAGCCCTGCCTCTTCATTGTGATTATCACAGAAATTAATAAAATTGTCTTGAAAGATAAACACATAAACCTATTTGTGTTAAAAAAAATTTAAGTGAAAAAAAGGATAATCAAGTTTAAAGCAAATAAATTCCAGAAAATAATTTAAATGGTCATATATTTTATCCAAGGAATATAAATGTGTAAGTGTCTAAGAGTCCTTATTTGCTTATCTTAATAAGAATACAAGAAACAGGGCACCTGGGTGGCTCAGTTGGTTAAGCGACTGCCTTCGGCTCAGGTCATGATCCTGGAGTCCCAGGATCGAGTCCTGCATCGGGCTCCTTGCTCAGCGAGGAGTCTGCTTCTCCCTCTGACCCTCCCCCCCTCATGCTCTCTCTCTCTCTCATTCTCTCTCTCTCAAATAAATTAAAAAAAAAAAAAAAGAATACAAGAAACACCCTGATGGCTCAGACATCTTATTTGAAGTTTCTTTTCTGAAGGAGAAACAGGAGAAGAAATAAGAGAAGCAGGAAGAGAAGAGGAAGAAAGGGGGAGAGAAAGGGAAAAAGAGAGGAGGAGGAAAAGGAAAAGAAGAAGAGAAGGAAGAAAGAGAAGGAGGAGGAGAAGGAGAGGGAGGAGGACAAGAATAGGAGGAAAGGGAAGGGAAGGGGGAAGGAGATGAAGAGGAAGAGGAGGGGAGGTGAAGGAAAAGAAAGAAGAAGGGGAGGGGGAGGGGGGAGAGGAGATAGAGAGGAGAGGGGGGAAAAGGAGAGAGCAACGACTATGTCTGATCAGAGAAGAAAATTTAAGACATAGCAAAGACAGAACAAAACAGATTGACCCTCTCTTGAGTTTTCAATAATAGGTTCTGAAGCTGGATCAGATTTCTTGAGTTGCTTGTCCAAGTTTCAAAAGATATAATAAAAGGATTTTATTCTATTTATATGAAATATATTCACAACATTTTATGCTTAATTTTTTTACTATAACAGATCTTACAATAGATTAATTACAATAACCCTGCCTTCAGCATTCCTGTATTACCTCCATTATACTTTACCATTCCTCCCATGGCTCTTCATCCAGACAGGTCATCGTCTACCCTTATATTCAAGTTGACTGCATTTTAGTTTATAATCATCTTGCTTGATGTTTTATGTCTCATCCTAGGTTCCACTCCTTCTCTTCTAATAATTTAGCCTAGTCTCAACTCTGGAATCAGTATCCATTTGGCTTTTATCTTTCCTTTCCATTTACTCATTGATATAGAAATGGTTCATAAATGAGGAAGCAGTATATTAATGTAATGGAGCAGTATTCTTATGCAACAATGCATCTGCCTGTCACGACCTTTCTTTAGAATGTGAATCTACCAGTTATTGCTGGTTTGTTACCCTATTTTTGTCTTCCGTGTGGTTCCTGGAAAACAGACCAGGGTGCTAATGCACAATTCCCATGCTGAGTACTGCCTCAGGAAACATTCATTTTGGTCCTTGAAACTGGCAAAAAGGCTGCATGCCTTCTGGTTGGGTTTATTCCTATGTCATTTTAAAATGATTCTTTTATATTTGTTTCCCATTTTCTAATACACCAGCTCTAAAATCCATTCTGAAGGAAAGAACAAGTCATTTGGCCTTTCTGCAACTTCTTCCTCAGTAAATTCTCACTGGGATATTAAAAGCAGCCACGTACTTAAAATTTTGAAATGTTCTAAAACATGTAATTGGTGTGGCTTGTGAAGTATGATTAATGAAAACAGAAGAGATATGTTTGTTTCTACTTCCTGCAAGGTCAATCGATTTTTTTAATAATTCTAGATTTTCAAGGATTAATTTTGTACTTATAAATAAAGTAGGAGAGCTGTAAGTTTTCTTGTAATGTAGTGAAAGAAGTTTCAACAGTCAAAAGCCTGGATTTGAATCCTTGCAACATCACTACCTAGCCTTGATTCACAAAGCACTTAATTTCTCTTTGTCTCAGTTTCTCTGCATTCTTCAGCATCTCTGAATGAGGGGTAATGACTGTATCTTCCTCAATACTTGTGAAGGCGGTCAAGTGACACTATAGATATATGTGTTTTAAAAATGGAAAATTTTTGTGCAAATCCTAGCCTTAGGGTCACCATTGTGTTTTATTTCAAACATATCAGCTGACGAGCCTGAAATTTTACAAGTACAGAATTCACAAACTTCTTTTCATGAGTACCTTTGCTCTGTTTAACATAGTGAGTGGTCAGTCCATCTAATGCTCACCAACAAAGTGAAAACCATTTTGATGCTCCCCATTGGGACATAATTGTTTTTAGCTTCCTAGTTTGATGTCTCTATACACAAAAATTTCCAGACAAGTAGTTAGAATATGAAGTAAGTCAAGGGGTGCCTGGATAGTTCAGTCAGTTAAGCATCTGACTCTTGATTTCAGCTCAGGTTATGATCTCAGGGTCCTGGGATAAAGCCCCACATCAGGCTCCACACAGGGAGTCTGCTTGAGGATTTCTCTCCCTCTCCCCCTGTCTCTCCCCTCTCTCTAAAATAAATAAATAAATCTTAAAAAAAGAAAGAAAGAAAGAAAGAAAGGAAGAAAGGAAGAAAGAAAAGAAAAGAAAATGAAGTCAAGACCAGAACTAAAATTGAGGAAGTCTATGGGGCGCCTGGGTGGCTCAGTCAGTTAAGGATCTGCCTTCACTCAGGTCATGATCCCCAGGTCCTGGGATCGAGCCCCACGTCCGGCTCCCTGCTCGGTGGAGAGCCTGCTTCTCCCTCTCTCTCTGCCTGCCGCTCTGCCTACTTGTGCTTTCTCTCTGTGTGTCAAATAAATAAATAAAATCTTTAAAAAATAAAATAAAATAAAATAAAATTGAGGAAGTCTAAGAGAACACAAGGAACGGATGAATATTGGATGTCCAAAAATGTTAAAATTAACTTTGAGGAAAACTGGAGGACTACCCACATTTACAAATTTAATGAGCACCATTTTAAGAAATTAAAGCTTATTCCCATAAATCTGCCTTACCCAGGCGAAACTGTAAAATTGATATTTGTGTCTTATTCTTGAAGCAACTGTCCTTGATGTTTTCCCACCATTTCAGTCCTAAGGATCTTTTCTGGGATATTTGGCATGGAGAAGTCACTATATAGGCTATTACATATAAGGCCAGAAGTAGCAAGAGACAGACTTGGGGCAGACCAGTTTTTATTGGAACAGGTAAAAAACATGGCCTAGATGCCAACCCTTATTCATTTTATAGCTTTTGCCAGCATGTGTTCGATATTTTAAATTTTCTCTTTGCTTCTTTTCCAGACAGAAATCTCTTCTTGAGTGTGCCTGACTTGCTCTGACTCTATTAGTTTACCTTAGAAGAGCTGACTACCTTATAAATATAGGTACCAGTCTAGTATCCATTTTACTTTTCACAATTCAGGAACATGTATTTCATGGATGTGGACACTGTATATCACTGACAGCATAGTGTTAGCCTCAAATAACATTTTACAAATCCTGGAGTTATACTATTACTGCTATATTTACCTAAACTCTCCCTCATTTCCTCATCTGTTGCTATGGCAAATATTCCTTCTGTTTATCCTCTCTTGGCCCTGTGACCTATGCTCTTTTTTCATAGAAGTCTGAAAAGCAACCATATGTTAAGTTATAACACCTTTAGTTTGAGAAGAAATGTCTCCTCGATGGTGCTGTCTGTAACTTTGCTTACAGTTATAGCTGTCCCATACAATTCTTTTGAATCTTCCTCACTGGAAGAAATGCAGACCACATGCCTTTCCTAGGTTACCTGAGGCAAAATAATTTTCTAATTGGATATAAATGTTCCTATGATATTATCAATCATTAAGGTTGATAATATCATAGCAAATGTTATGTTAGCTATGTTTTTGTTAGCAAATACAACTTTTACACAAGACCGTTAATTTCACACAAATAGTATTTGCTATTTTTGTGGTGCTTTACAAAAGATTAGCAGATGAAAGAAATCTAATATATAACTTCACTATTTAATTAATTTTAATCTTTTTGTTTTTTTAGACTTTTAGTTCCTGTAAGACTCTTGTAGAACCTGTTCAACAGATACAATTTCTGAGAAAGTAGTTTTGGTTTTTGTGGAAAGAAAATAATGTAAGAATAACATTGAGATGTCAAATGTATGTACCAAAAAAAGGAGACAGAGGTATTTTTGGTTTTAAAAAACAGGGTAAAAGGATGGTGTGATATAGTGCAAATTATTAAACAAGTTTGTCTCATATGCCTCTTCTTCGTTCTTATAGGTAGAGCCTTCATACAAAGTTTGACTATTTGCTTATACAGTAGTCTCTCAAGCTGGTCTTATGAACCATTCTATTTATAACATTATTGAAGATCCCAAAGAGCTTTTGATTTATATGGGTTACATCTATAAGTATTTATCATATTAGAAATTAAAATATAGAAATTTAAAAATATTTATTCATTTAAAAATAATAAACCCATTGCATGTTAACATAAAATATATATTTTATTAAAAATAGCTATATTTTCAAAAATGCATAGAAGAATAGCATTGTTTTACATGTTGCAAGTCTATTTAATGTATAGCATCATAAAATGAAACTGAGCTCTCATACCTGATTCTGCAGTCAATCTATTGCCATATGTTTGCACTATATGAAGAAAATCCAATCTGACACAGATGCATAATTAGAAAAGGAAAGAGAATGTTAACAGACTTTTCAGATAATCCTGAATATTCTTCTTTGATACTACCCCAAGACTTGAAAAGTGATAGTTTCTTTTTTTTTTAAGATTTTATTTATTTATTTGACAGAGAAAGAAAGAGAGATAGAGCACAAGTAGGGGGAGCAGCAGGGAGAAGGCAGAGGGAGAGGGAGAAGCAGGCTCCCCGCCGAGCAGGGAGCCTGATGTCCTGATGCGGGGCTCCATCCCAGGGCTCTGGGATCATGACCAGAGCCAAAGGCAGACGCTTAACTGACTGAGCCTCCCAGGCGCCCCACAAATGATAGTTTCTTAAAGATTAATTATAATGTGGATTCTGGAACCATTATCAATCACCTTGCGTTCTGTTACATTGAAAGCCATTGGTTTTTCTTACACTTTGAATGGATTGTTATGAGTTAGTAATATCATACATTGGTTATTTGGAAAACAATGAATTATTTGCAGATTTCTATTATGCAAATTTCTATCATGCAATAGTAAATTTTTTAAATTGCACATGTTAGTATCACCAATCATCAGAAGGTCTTCAAGCATTGGGTGGCTGTCAAGCTCATAGTGTCAGATATAAGTTTTCTAAAATTCTAATTTTTGCTCAAAAGCTCAAACTTCTATCACTGGCAATAAATACTGTCAGTTGTGTTCCTTTAAGTGACAGGCACACTTATTTCATTTTTAAAAAAATTCTGCCAAACTCGAAGTCTAATAATCAGTTTGTTAGTTGTTCTTCCCTGTAAAAATGGTGTTCCCTGATAACAGCAGTTAAGTCAGCTCACAAATGCATACAATGGCCCAAGTACTTTTCGTCAAGGCAGTCAGCATACTTTGTTACGCAAGAGAGGAGTGCTTTATGCATGTATCCTGTCTCATCATGCCAAATATTAAAAAGACATGCACTCAAGGGTTGAGATTTATCATTTTTCGGGGGGACAAGTACATACGATGGTGAAGAATACACTCAATGAATACTAGAACAGTTTGATATCAATGATTGATTCCTGCAGTTTTGCCCACTATGGCTTTTGCAACACTAGTACAAATGTCAATGTAGTGATAAAGGAAAATCATATCTAAATATTATTATGAAAATAATAATAATAATATTGTGAGAGCCCCAAAAGGGCCAAAGGATCCTTGGGAATCTGTAGGCCACACTTTGAGAATCACTGTACTAGTTAGTTCATAGCATCCTTAGTATCCTCCCAGCTTTTGTAACTCTTATCTTTCTTCAGAATAGTTGCCGTGATTGTCTCCTTAAAACATGTTTCCATCATGTGCTTGCTTAGTAATCTGTGAAGCATTGTTAATTTCTTCCATAAAATTAAAAATCCTTTAACTAATGAACAGATCCTTAATAGGCTCCTGCCTTTCTCTATGGTCAATTTATTACTTTAGTCAAGCAAATTTACATGGCAGTTTTTAATATTCTCTATCACCAAGTCATTTGGGGGGCCACTCTTCCAATTTGGATTTTCTACCTTTTTTTCTCTAAATGTGACCATTTTTTTTTTACAATAAATGTGACCATTTTAACATGCAGCTCAAAACTCACTTCCTCCTTACTTCTTTCCAAGTTTTACATTTTCCTGTCATTGCAGACCCTTTGCCCAAGCCTTTTGTTTTTCCACTTTTTTTGATATACATCCACCAATTAACTGTTTCAAGTTTCAGTTCATTTATTGTTGGTTATATAAGTCTCCATATAATTTTTCACAATTGGGCTAAAACTTTCATTTGGGGGCTAGTCGCTTAGTATCTAACATAATTTTTAAATAAAAGGAGCATGATACATGCTGTTGTCATTACATTCACAGAAAGGCAGCACTTTTAAAGATACCTGGAAAATTTATTCTTTCCAAAGTAATGTGCAACGACACTTTATTTGGTACAAGTCACAACAGGTTGCAACTCTATACTTTGAGTCAAAGCAAATAGGATATAAAAATAAGAGATTTGTCAATAAAGAAAGAAGTAATAAACACATTAGAAAATCCCTTTGTATTTCAAAGGGAAAGCATTAACATTCTTATTTATACTATTAGTAATTAGTAGACTTCCCTAATTGGAGTCACTTCCAGTAATGGTAATTTGGTCTATAACAGCATTGAATCCAACATTGAGAGCTTTTCCCATAATCAAAGTCCATATCCAATTCAAATTTTGGCTTTAATCTAGGGATTTAGTCAGGATGGACACTCTATACATAAATACAGTGCCCATTGTGGTATGATCCCACTAATTTTCTTAATTCAACAAAGAGAAATCACGGACAATTGCCAGAAGTCCAATTGCTTCATAAAGCATAAGTGTTACATTAATATTTCTCCTTTGATGTGGGAGCTACAGGGGGCTTTATAGTAGGTAAAATATTGTTATCTGGATGTCATTTATTAGTCTCCAAACCAAAAAATCATGATGTTAATATGAACGATATTAATACTTGATAAAATACAAATGGCTTTGATTCTATCAAAAAGTCCCTTTTAATTCTGATTCTAAAAGAAATAAGCATCCCATTTCATTTTCCAGTGAAACTATATAGTAGAAGCCACTGTAATTTACTTAAGTTCATTTTAAAGGTTCTTACATAATTGCCAGTTGGAGGCAGCATAAAAAAATAATAAAATGCAGGCAGACATTTATTTCCATACAATAGGGCTACTCAAAATCTTAGTTTAAGTATGTATTTACCTTTCTGGCTCTTTTCTTTAGAACCTGTGCAATGTCTGGAACATGGTTTATACTCAATAATTGTTGCTGAATGAATCATAAGTAATTTCTAGTAGGTTAGAACAGAGGAGAATTTATTAATTGTACTTTTCAAAGTACTCATTCTAAATGCATCTCACCCAAGCAACACAGAGAATAGAAAAATACACGTGATATTTATCACGCTCTTCTTAAACCAACAACACCTCTGCTCCACCCTCCTCCCCCTCAATATTACACAGACAGATGAATAGAGCCTTACATCCACATCTTTGTCTCTGAATCTTGATAGCTTTTCTACAAGAGAGTTGAGAGCCAACATTTGGTTCACAGACCTTAAAGAAAAGATAATAGGGCCAACACTGTATTATTTTTAAGAGAAAATGTCAAGAACAAGAAATGAAAATGTCAAAAGATAGGTTGATATACTGTATTACTCAAAGATGGTTTTGTTGGGAGAGCTGACCAAGTGATTTACTAACAGCTTTTACTGGACAGTCTTTGGATTACAATGTAGATGAAAAATAAATGGGAATCCATTTCATGCTTACTCTATCCAGGCATTTGACAGATGGAGAAAAAAATAGGAAGACACAATTAGAGTCTACAAAAATGTGGAATTTTTTTCAGGTTTTAAAATTATGAAAAATAATTCTGTACTGGAAATTTTTTTCAAAGGGCCTACTTATCTATCTTTATCTTTATATCATTTAATTACATAAACTGCCTTTCATTACTGATCACATCTGCATACAGGTAGGGGTTATGAAATTGTGTAAATCTGATGTTCAACTGGGATGTAAGTGCAAAAGTCAGTAGAGGGGGCCCTTGGTATAGTCAGTTCATAATAGATGTAAATCTCATTGGTGAATCTTAGATAAGATTAGGTTCTCTTGTAGCTCCCGAGGAAGAGTTTGTTCAGTCACTCAGTAGCACTTTAATCCATAAATGTTCATTGAGTGTCCATTATGTGTCGGGAATTTTCTAGGTGTGTACATAGAAAGATAAATAATGTTGGTGAGCATTATTACTTCCCATTATGGAGATGTCTCCAATGGATACAAAGTAAAAACATAAAAGAAATGTAGAGAAAAATAAATATTCTCCATTGCTCAAAAAGGCATATTACTGCACACTTGTAAAGATCTACTAGGATGTCATACTTATTTTTGATGATTATTTGATGTAAGTTAACCAATGATATTTATGTTGATGAAGAATACGGAAGGCTAAAAGCCTTAGGAGACCTCCTTTTAAAGGTTTCTATTTCTTGGTATTAATGACCCATTAAATTTATTATTTGCATCCCATAATTTTCATTCTATTTTTCTAAGTGAGGAAATCTCATACTGAAATTCTAAAGTAAAATATACTTAAACATAGATCCTCATCATTCTTTAATGTATGTTTATTATTAATTCTATAAAGAAGACAGACAATATAGTATCTCCCTTCTGACTATATATTTTTCAATACTGTTACAATATAGCAAAATTTTCAAGTATTTATCCCACTGACTTTTGGTCATGTCAAGAAATAAAGTGTTGCTCACTTGAGTAATTTAATATTTTCCACATATAATTAATGGTAATTTGAGCTGCAAAACATCAGGGATAATGTTTGAGTTAGTCCCCTGTTCATCTTCTCTAAACTTGTTTTCTGTTGTGCATGTGCATGCCGGGATTTCAAGAAATAATTTAAGAATGATTTCTTGTTGTTTTCCTAAAGAGTTAGATTTTACTTTCATGCTTTTGCAGAAACATACTTTGCTACTGTTTTGGCAGAGATATATGATTTGCTTGACAATAATCTACTGTAATTTTCTTATTTCAAAAACCAATGCCTTTAATTCTGATTTTATGCTCTAATCTTTATAAAGTAGTTCATTTCTCCCACATAATGTTAAACTGGGTCATTCCATTGTCCTAACTTGCTTGTCAATGTGAAATATTTAAAATAGTACACGGACTTCTCAATTCTTTTCAGTAAGTTATGACCTGTTATACTTTATTTTAGCTTTTAATTCTTTTTTTAATTTTTTAATTTTTTTTGTTTTTTGTAAAATGCTTTTTCTCCATTTGTTTTTTATTTAAATTCAAATAGCCAATATACAGTGCATCATTAGTTCTTGATGTAATCTTTTGCAGCGAACCAAGTGACCAAATAAGACATAATCACTAAGATTTCACTGAATCCTTATGTAGTGACAACACAATTGTATACCTTCTCTTTATAGTCCCATTTTTTCCACCTACTCTGGAATTTAGATTACTAGATTGAGATTTAGTATTAAGACAACAGCCATGTTGAAAGAAACTCTAAGAAGCAACCATATAGATCCCTTACTGATTTGTCTGTAAATCTGCTACTGAGGACACAGATTGTTACATTATAGGGCATCTTTGAATAAAGTGATCTCTCTGATTATACTATAAGAAATATTTGAATTGAGCAACTGGCTTGTTTAAAACAAACTATAAATCCCTCTTTCCATTAGCTACCAGCAAACCAAGAAAAAAAAAAAAAAAACAAGATGTAGTCCATCCCAATCAAACTCGTAAGATCTTAAGATATACTTTGTGTACTGACTTCATCCAGGCTTCATCTTAACATACCTATTTTTAATATTGCTTTCCCTGTTCAGTTTTTGTTTTATTTTTAGTTGTGCTAAAACACATGTAACATAAAATTTACCATCTTACCCATTCTTTAAGTGTACAGTAAGTACATTCACATTGCTATAGTGTTAAGTACATTCACAATGCTATACAGTCTATCTCCAAAACTGTTTTCATCTTGCAAAACTAAACTTCTATTCTATTGAACAACATTTTTGCATTTCCCTCTCACCTCAGCCCCTGGCAACCATCATTCTACTTTCTCTCTCTATGAATTTATCTACCCTAGGTACCACATATAAATACTTGCCTTTTTGTGATTGGCTTATTTAACTTAGCATAATATCCTGAAGGTTCATCCATGTTGTAGCATGTGTAAGAATTCCCTTTCTTTTTAAGGCTGAATAGTATTCCATTGTATGCATATACTATATTGTGTATATCCACTCATCTATCGATGGACACAGGTTGCTTCCACATTTTGGCAATTGTAAATAATATTGCTATGAATGTGGGGGTACATCTTTGAAACCCTGCTTTCAATTCTTTGGGGTATATACACAGAAGTGGATTTGCTGGATTGTATTGTAATTTTGTTTTTAATTTCTTGGAGAACTACCATACTGTTTTCCATAGAAGTTGCACCATTTCATATTCCCACAAACCATGTACAAGAGTTCCAATTTTCCACATCCTTGTCAACACTTAACTATTCTTTGCTTTTTTGACAGTAGCCATTCTAATGAGTGAGAGATGGTATCTCATTGTGGGTTTGATTTGCATTTCCTTAATGATTAGTGATGTTGAGCATCTTTTCATATGCTTATTGGCCATGTGTGTATCTTCTTTGGAGAAATGTCTATTCAAGTCTTTTGCCCTTCTTTAAATTAGGTTCTTTGTTTTTTCATTGTTGAATTATAGGAGCTCCTTATATATTCTGGAAATTAACCCTTATAAGGTATATGATTTGCAGATATTTTCTCCCATTCCATGTGTTGCCTTTTCACTCTGTTGATAGTGAGTGTCCTTTGATGCACAGAAGTTTTTTGATTTTGATATAGTCTGATTTATCTATTTTTTCCTTTTGTTCCCTATGAATTATTTTAACTTTGATTTAACCTCATAAGTATTATATAAGCTATTTTAAACTCCTCTTAGAACAGAATATAAATAGGTAACAATGTAGTCAACTCACTTTTCAATATTAGCTATCCTGTCATTTTCCTATGATATTTTAACTATTTGTACCTTGTTATGAGCCCTTTTTTATTTGTTCGTGGCATGAATATAAACAAATAGTGCCTGAATATCTGAACAAAAGTGATCTAGGTAAGAAGACAGTTTTCCACGGGCCTCCCACATTTTTGCTTGTCTTGTGAACAAGGCACTGACTGGGCTGTGCTCTGGACTATCTTTTCAAAGATGGTTGTATGGTAAACAGCCTTCGAAGAAAAGGCAAGTCTGCTCATAGCCTTAGAGGATGGAGATAGTGTTTTCCTCTAGAGTTAAGGATAGGCACGCTTATAGCCCATTATAAAAGATTTACATTCCCTAAGCTCAGGATTCCTCTCTTATAATGCAACCTACAGCGTGTGAAAATGTCACCTGGTTCTCTTTGCTTTGCCATCTGGGAATTGTGGCTCAAGGAATCAGTACAACAAGAGCCTTATAAACTGGCTACTATTATTGCTGTAAGAAACTGTCCTTTGTTTCCAGCCTTGGAGGTTCATGTATTCTATGAGCATCCATAAAACCATGTCAGGCTAACTTGTAAGCTTGCAAGTAGGGAAAAACTCAGCCCCTTCATGGTGTTTGGCAATATATTATAAGGATTTTTGTGAATATACTTGGAAGTCATTTAGCCTAATCTCCTACTCAGTCAAGACTTTCTTTTACACATCTTGACAGATGGCATTCTAAATATCACTTAAATGATTCCAGTAAAAGGAAAACTCCTCTCAAAACCTATTGCATCATTGGTCCCTCCTTATGTGAACTGAACTATTAATAACTTCATAATACTGGGTTTTGCCTGGCTTCATCTGGTATTACATAGAATAATTATTCTATTTTCCACATAGCAGATCTTCATGTTTGACAGTACTAACTTAGTCTCCACTAATCTTATTTAACTCTCTAGACATATCATTTTCATTCCATATCTTCACACACTATGTTCTCCAGACCCACTAGACACTCTAGACACACTACAGTATGGAAGTAATTCTCACAGATGCTCAGAACTAGAGATGAATTAAATAGACTATATGGCTAAGACACAATTTAGTGAAAATATCCTTTATTATTTGGACAGAATGCATTTGGTTGATTTAACATTAGTTTTATGTACAGTTTTTGTATTTCTGTCGTAGTGTCACATTTAGCTTGTGATTAGTTAAAATATTCAGACCTTTTCCATGTGGTCACTCTCAAACTATGACTGTATTTGTAAACTGACTTTTTAAATCTATAACATAAGATTTTTATTTTTAACCAATCCAGATCATTTTGAATTTTGCTTCTGTCATCAGTGATATTAATTCCTTATTAGGTAAAATTTATGCCATCTGAAAATTTTATAGACAACCTTACAATCACTTAATCTTAGTCACTAGTGGAAATACTGTCCACAAAAAGGCTAAGGACAAGCCATTAAATTCCTTCTTTCATAATAACACAGACCATACTTCAATATTACTGATCGGTTGTCTAGCTAGCTATAATCCACTGAACAATGCCATTATCCAGCATAAATGTCATCATCTTATCCATAAGAGTATCTTATTTGGTGAAATTAAAATAATCCACATTTTTGGAAATTTCTAGATCTACTGTTTCTAAAATAATATTTCAGCACTTTACTAGAAAAGTAAAAGGAGTGTCATTCAGGAGGATGAATCAATGCTAATTTACCTTGCTACTGATCAAGCAAGGTAAAGGGAACTGGATTTAGGCATCTTTGCCTAAATAAGAAATTGCTTTTCTGATCCCTAATCTCATATAAAACCAAAACCTTAAGCCTCTGAAGGAGTGATAGCTAACATTCTCATTCACAAAGTCCAGCAAAAATCCATGGCTTCTGGTGGAGAAATAGAAGCAAAATATTTCTGTCTATGGGGAAATAAATAGGAAACTCCTACCTCCATTGTGACTTTTTGGTGCAGTTGGAAATATGCTATATCTTTATTGTGGTGTGGTTATAAACTTGTCGAAATGTATCAAACTATACACTTTAAAAAAGTGAATAGTATTATATGTAAATTATGCTTCATAAAACTGACAAATAAAAGTACATTAAAGTAAATTTTCTAAAAATTAGAGAATAAATATAAAGAAAACAAAGAATATGAAATCAATATTGCCTTTAAAAACAAACTGAATTATGAAATAGTAATCATTACCATTAAAACTTAGGTCTAAAAAGGTCTCCCAAGGAAACTAAATGAAACAGGTACCTGTCTAGCAGTTTTATTTAGATCATTAAAAATCTTACAAGTTCTCTTATAGCAGTTTCTAACTAACAATACATTACAAATGAGGTGTGTATCATTTCTTCCACGTGCCATTAAAATGTCTGCTAACTCCATCATCTATTACTCATAATATATATGAAAAGCAGAAATGTACAACATATTCTCTGTTTATTTTGTAATAAAATGAGAAATTAACAATAAGAGTTATAATAAGAAAAACTACCCTTTGGAAATTGATCAATGCTATCCTAAATAATTTTTCAATCAAAGAGAAATACAAATATATAATTAAATTCTAGGGGAAAAAATTATGAGAATAAAATATACTCTATCATTCTTAAGAATATACTAAAAGAAATCATAGCTGTAAATGCTTTCTTTATATAGAAAGAAAACATAAATAGATTAAGTGAAGAATTAGAAGAGAAATAATAAAATCCAGAGAGGACAAAAATATAAAAATAGAAATGAAGTAGAAATGAGTGAAATAAAAGAAAGAACAGTAGAAGGAATGGCTAAAACTAAGCCATTTGGTTTGGTTAAAAGACCAAAAAAATTCAAAACTTCTGGCAACTCAATACCAACATAATATTTTATAAAAATCACAGTATAATAATAATAATTATTATTATAACAGTAATAATAAGGCCACCTTATTTTTATGTTTCCTCACTTTTTGTCCTGGAAATAGTTGTTCTATTATTCACTTTCTTAATCTTTGACTTTAATATTGTTTATTAATTTCAATGTTCTTTTGTTTTGTTTTATTTTGTTTTTGTTTTTGTTTTTTTAAAGATTTTATTTATTTATTTGACAGAGAGAGACACAGTAAGAGAAGGAACACAAGAAGGGGGAGTGGGAGAGGGAGAAGCAAGCTTCCTGCAGAGCAGGGAGCCCGATGCGGGGCTTGATCCCAGGACCCTGGGATCATGACCTGAGCCGAAGGCAGACACTTAACGACTGAGCCACCCAGGCGGCCCTATTTTGTTTTTAAATATTGTATTTATTTATTTATTTGATAGAGAGAGAGACAGTGAGAGAGGGAACACAAGCAAGGGGAATGTGAGAGGGAGAAGCAGGCTTCCCACTGATACGGCTTGATCCCAGGACCCCGGGATCATGACCTGAGCCGAAGGCAGACGCGTAACCAACTGAGCCACCCAGGCGCCCCTCAATGTTCTTTTGAATCAGTAATTAATTCAAATCATCCCTACAAAAAGTCAAAGGACAAAGTCCACAAGATCATGTTGATAGATCCTAAGGATATTTGAAAAAAAATAAACATTTATTTCTGATAATAAGTCTTGGAAAAAATCATTTTTTTCATATCAATCCATAATCATAATTATCAGTGAAATATTAAATCACCCCTAGATTATCT
The DNA here is from genome assembly GCF_964656455.1 of Halichoerus grypus. Lineage (NCBI taxonomy): Eukaryota > Metazoa > Chordata > Mammalia > Carnivora > Phocidae > Halichoerus > Halichoerus grypus. Next base: position 91,014,091 of record NC_135712.1, read on the forward strand.
CACTTACTTAAATTCCTTTAAAAAATATTGTAGCCTATGCAGTAAGAGAAGAAAAAAGATGTAAATATTGAAAAGCAGTACCAACCATCATTATTTGCAGATGATGTGAATAAAACTAAATTATTGCAATATTAAGTCAAAAGGATACAAAAATAAGTATTTTTAAAATACACATGTAAATGGGTGCCTGGGTGGCTCAGTCGGTTAAGCGTCTGCCTTTAGCTCAGGTCATGATCCCAGAGTCTTGGGATCCAGTCCCACATCAGGCTCTTTGCTCAGCAGGGAACCTGCTTCTCCCTCTGCCTGCTGCTCCCCCTGCTTGTGCTCTTTCTCACTCTCTCTAACAAGTAAATAAATAAAATCTTTTAAAAAAATGCATATGTAAATGCTAACAATTAGAAGTTAGGAAATAATGGGAAAAATCCCTTTCCTACTATGAATATATGCAATGCTTTCAAACTTTAAGATGCATACAATTCACCTGGGGGTTTTGTTAAAATGCAGATTGAGCAGGTTTGAGGTGGGAATCAAGATTTTATATTTCTAATGAGCTCTCAGGTGCTGCTGATCATGTTTTGAGTAGTAAGGTTTGTGTGTATATATATATATATATATATATATATATATATATACACACACATATATATATACACATATATATGCATACATACATACACATTCACACATATATACATATATATGTATATTCTCGTGTATAACTTTCGTGTAAAATATTAAAACTTAAGAATTAATAAGAAATTAGTGAAACCTCTGTTTTTAAAAAGTAGAAAGAAGGTTAAAAAATTACTGGGAGACAAAAAAATATTTGAGTGAAGAAGAGAAATGTCACATCCCTGGATGGGAAGACAACGTTATAAAAATGTCTAACTAAAATTATTCTAATGCTTTTATCTTAACATAATGGAAACCACCAAATGCTGCTCTCTGTAACTTTAAAAGATGAGGTTTATAAAGTTCATCAGGAAGAATAAACATGCCAGATAACAAGTTTTTTTCACAAAGAGGGCATTAGGCAGTTCTTCTCTTCCAGAAATTAAGATGTATTTTAAAGTGACAATAATTAAAACAATTTGTTCTGTATAGAAACAGACAGATTAAAAGTGTGGGATACAAAGTCCAGCCATGGATCCAACTGTGCATATAAACTTATATATAATGGAAGTGGCATATCAATCACTGAGAGAAAAATAAACTATTTGACAAGTGAATTGAGACACTTCAAATAATCACCAGAATAGACTTATATTCTGGCCTTACAACAGCATTATGACCTTAGGACTTAATAAAACAAGTGCACATGCATGCATGCACACATATCAAATTATGTGAACTTTAATATAAAAGATAAGTTTTAAAACACAAATGCAAATCATAACAAGCATAAGATATATCACAGCTAACAAATTGATAAAGAAAATAAACTTGTATCTATTACAATATTTATTATTTTACGTGATCTCATTCTGTTTGAATAGTGCCAGTCAATTGAATGAGCAATCATGGCTTGTTACTAACACTATCTCCATTCTTCTGACAAAAATTCAATGAGTTCTGTAATTTAGCTATTCTCTTTAACATGATCTTTTTTTTTTTCTTTACCAAAAGCCCTATCAACATAGCTAAATCAGAGTTATTTCCTCTGTGATAAAATCAGAACCGTCAGCACAGAGTTCTTCTCTCTCTGATTATAATTGTAGGGTTGCTGGGGCTTTTGTTTGTTTGTTTCTTTTTTCACTCTAGCCCCCATCTGATTGTCCATTTTGGTCCTACACTGCCTCCTACAGCTCCCCAAATGGCATCAAATGATAAATGACTAAGAACTTTTAAAGGCTAAATCATCATTTCCTTTACAAGTTGTATGCACATAAAATACATCTTTAAAAGGGTATGTCATTTTAGAAAGCATCAAATAAATTACTAAATGTGTAAAAACTAGGCTTCATAATCACCGCTAGCATTTCTTTGCCAAATATCTAATAAGGCATATCATAAGCACACAGTAAATGCTGCAATAATTATGAGAGCCAAAAAATAATAAGTTCCCAAATATAATAGCTCATCTCAAATTTCTAAACATTCTTTTATGATTATACCTCCACCTCTCAGAGTAGACTGGGTCCAGGTCTTCTTTGGGTCCCTCAGATAAAGCTGTGACTCGCATGGTACCATGTAGGGTTATATTATGTTTAAAAGAAACTATTCCAGTCTAGCAATCGTGATTTCTAAGCTCATGTGCTCTACTTGCATTTCTTCAACACCAGAAAGAGGACTTGTAATTACAAGCAATTTTATTCATCTATCCTTTTTAAAAGTCACACTGAAACAGCTCCCAGGTTTACCTCATCAACCCTCACTACCAGTGAAAATCTCCTTCACCTACATTCCAAACTATTTTGATGACTCTTCATTTCCCTCCTCCCTCTTCTACTAAACCTTTCTCTCACTACTCCTCCTGTCCACCACACTCCATCCTTCTCTCCAGTCTTTTGCATTTTTGTCAATAGAACTTGTCTGGGGGAAAAAAAAAGGACTTGTCTGACAAAGCAAGATTCTTAGAGAACAGCTCAGCAATGCCAGAATACTACATCATGGGCAAAGAGATGTCAAAGGCTAGAAACATCCATGCAGTAAGGATTTTGTCCCATCACATTTGCAGGCACTTAGTAAGATTGCACAAGTGAATGAATGATTACAAAGATAGAGGGAAGAATTAGCTATAATGTGAAAGAAAAATTCTAGTCAGTCAGAAGACCTAAACCCTTGACAGAGTTCTGCTCTTATTCCCTCTGATCTACTTTTACAAAATTACTTTTACAAGGATAAGACATATAAACATACTTTTTTCTGAATTAATATAAAATATTAGTAGTACAGTATTGATATGGAACTCATGCAATAGTTTTTAAATTTTCAACATTTTAATCAGAAATCACCAAAGGAAAGAATGTATATTCTGGGGGTTTTATGTATTCATTTGTACAAATTATTAGTCATAGGGTAACATAAAACTTCACTAACATAGGCCCCTTTAATCAGAAATCATCGTGGGAAAAGCCATAGGTGTAATATGAAGTACTGTGGCTAGAGATAGGAAACACAATAAACTTGAAACCTTTCTTCAACTAATTTGTTGTGTATGATTTTAGAAAGGTCCCATAACCTCTTTGGTTTCTGTTAAGTTGTGTTTAAAGTGAGCTAAATTATTCAATCAATCCATCTCATCATCATATAATTCTATGATTCTGCATGGGCCAGAGAGATGTTCCTTTTCTACTTTATTCTTTCTATAAGCAATGGTTCTGGGAATGGAATTATTTTTGTTGGCATGTTTTGTAATCTGGACATGACTAGGCTTCAGGGATCACATGAATTCCCTAAATTTAGGCAATTATGTTTGAGTGCATTTTTCTGGGCAGAAGTACATAGCTTACATCTGATTCTCAAAAAGCTCTATGAACTTCTCAAAAAAAAGATTAAAAACCACTTACTTCAATAATGAACTAATTCCAAGTGATTCACATTAACTTGTAAAAACAGGCTCACAAGAAGTTTGCTTCATAATATTGTATTGGTTCTGTAACATTCTGTATCCCACATCAGTAACATAATACACTCTGTTAGTAGAAGCTACATTTCAAACTTTCACTAATAATCTCCTCATTCGGTGATGAGCCGTGGACTACATCTGTCTAGTTCACCTCATTATATCAAGTGCCTTGAACAGTGCCTAGCTCTCGATGAATCAAAGAAGGGAAATGTCTACCAGTTTCTCTCTAGGCGAGAGGACAGCTAGGGAATGATCATCTTTTCATCTGGGCATGAATTGAGACTCCAAACTTAGATGATGGAAGAATCAACAAATAAGGATAGATAGATCAGTTTATCCTCAAGCCAAGCCCGGTAATTTCAATAAAGAAGAAATGAAATCCAAAATGCGTAAGGCCTAACCAAAAGTGGCAAGGTCAAGACCAGAGTCCTTAACCAATGGTACAGGTCCCTTTCATTCCACTAAGAACCTAATTATTGAGTGCAAATGACCATGTCACCCAAATTTCAGTTCCTTTCTTTTAAGTGAAATTAAATAGCCAATAACCTCATCCTTCATTCTAAGTACACACCATAAATAACCTCTGATTTTTGCCTGATTTATTAACATAAGCAAATAAAATAACATCGTGTCTTATATGTAATATAAGTTGGATTCAATTTTCTGTCACTGTCATATTTGTGAAAAATATTCAGTGCTATAAATCAAATTCTTTTATCATGCAAACTTCATTAGTTTTTCAATAATGCTTGTTTATTTGTCTTAACTGACAATTACAGGAAGAAAAGTGTTTCATTCATTAGTACCTTTTAAAATATATAGTCCATAAAATTGAATACATGTTACTTCATTCCTATACACTTCCAGTAATTGACTTAAAAACCTAATAACATTTGCATTTCTTTGCTGTTTTTACAGGAGCATTGTTTTAAACCCAGCTTATTTCCGAAATCATCTTCGCCAGGCAACAGTGTTTAGATGTCTGGAGAGATATTCAGAAGCTGCCCGGTATGTTTGTTATAAATTTTGTGAAGATTTATTTCGAGTTAAATTAATTTTATTCTCAGCTTCTGGTAATAGCATAACAGAACTTTCCATTTCTCTCATGGAGTATGATTTTACCAGAATTATTGTCTTATAAACGTCAAACCAACAATTATTGACTACCTTTTTCTTTCATTAAAGCCATTCTGTGTTCATAGCTCTTAGTAAAATTCAAACTTTCCAGCCATGAGGTCACTGATTATGATGGGAAAAATTCCAGGGAAGTTTAGAAATGAACTTGACCTCTCGCTCTCGAGCCTGGTCTTGGTTGTAATGACACAATTCTGTGACCCTCTCTTTCTTGAGTTCTGGAAATGAAATCCAACCACATGAAAAAGACGTCAGGAGCTCTTTCTAAAGGAGATGGCATCAGTTATAACATCAAGGGTTGTTAGAGCTGTCCTAATATATTGCCTCCTAGACCCCAATATGTTTCAAAAAAACCTAGTGAAGCAGCTTTTTATATTTTCATCCCCAGAACTTATACTTACAGCAAAAAAAAATTGCAAGAATTGTGCAACAGCCTCAATGTTACACTAAGAATCCCTTCTCACCTATGACAACCAAGGCTTTTTTTCTTCCTGAGTCAAGCTCATCATATTGGACTTCCCTTCCCTTTGATGAATCTCTCAATGAATTTTCCTCATCTCCCAATGAATAGCTGCTGTTTCTTACTTGTCCACTTTAGTATCCCAGGAATTTAGCAAGAAAATGTGAGTGATTTCTTCACCTAACTCCAAGCACAATTCCTAAGGCCTAGGGAAATATCTGCAGTAATAGGGATGAGAAGCCTAGGTTGCAGGTAGTTACTGTCTTTAGAACCTTTGCAAATAGCACTTTCTTGGAAATCAAAGTTTAAGGAATTTAAATGGATAATAAAATGGTTCCATAAAATTATTACCATGAAATCAACATGAATTCTATATAAGATGGTCCTGAGAGTTACCAAAACTGAATTAAATGATGGATATGGAAGGCAGAATTAATTCCAGCTACACTCACTTTGCAGTCAAACAACCATTATGCCACATCTATTTACCTGTGTGTTAATGTGCATTTTTAAAAATTATAATGGTCTTTATGTATCAATCTCATTTTTTACCTTCTATTTTTCTTTATACTTTCTCTAATGTATTCCATCTTATGTACTCACTTATGACTTCTTCCTATATTTTATTTTCTCCACTAAGGTGTCTCTGTGACTTTCTTTCTGCCCACATACTTTTCCCATGTGAATGAGAGGGAATTTAAGAGGTGATGGTAAGCTTCCTTCAGTCCCATACTTTTTAAAAGTCCCTAGCTACAAATGAAGCTAATAGGTCCAATGTAAACAGATACCACTATCTGTAAAACAGTGTTTTCTAAAAGGTTCTTTATTAATGTGTCTTCTGAATTTAATCAAAAAATCACTAGGAGAAGGCTAGATGCAACTTCAGAACTAGATTGCAACTAGTAAAAGACTGCTAGTGGGGTGCTGGGATTGGCTTGTGTAGACTCTGGAAAGCCAGTTGTTAATATTCTGGTATTCGGGGAAAGCCAGTTGTTAAAACAGAGGAGAACTTAGCAATGCTGGGGGAATTTACACTATGGAAATTGGCAAATGCTACAAAGCCAAGCTTTTTTGGTTCGGGGAGAGCCAGGTTGCCAGCATTATCACCGACTATAACTTAATTGTATCAAGCGTGACTGTGTGAGTTAAAGTTGTGACAAAAATTCTTTATGGGCCCTAAAACAAACAATAAGAACTTAAAAATTAGGAATTTGTCAGTATTTACCATGTAAAGTTGGAACTGAATATCCATTGTCCTTGATGTGTATATCCCTGCAGTGAAATAAGTGTATCTGCTTAATACCATATAGTGACTGACCTGACATTTCCTTGAGGAAGACCCTGATAATTGTTGGTTATGCAGGCACGGACTTTCCAACAGAGAAGCAGATACAATTAATTTCGGATACAAGAGTTTTTCACCTTGGCTTCCCTGGCAATTATAGTCCTCAATATACAGTATTAGTTATTATGGCTTCCCCAAGGGAAAGAATGAACATGAATATTATAGTGTCCCTTAGCTATTAGACTTGTAATGTAAAACAATACATGCAAATCAATATATAGAACATTCATGTTTCTCAGTTACTTTCTTGGAGATTTGGGTAGTTTGGTTCAGGCCTCTTACAAGGATATTATATTAAAACTCACCGGAAAAGCCAACACCTCAAAGTTATTTCCTCTAGAATGCCAAGTAGTCATGTTTCTGAAATTGAAAGGCACTTACAAATACAAAAGAATGTCATTACTATGTGACTTAGGAAGTCTTAAAACCATGATTTGCAGTGAAGTGAATCACCTCTTTCTGATTCACGTTAGAGTATTTATAACCAGGAACTAGAAATTGGGCCATCTAAGGTTTTTGAAGCCTAACCAGCTCTACCCAGGAAGGAATACCTAGTAAATAGGTCAGAAAAGATTTCCAGGACAGCCTCATAAAAACCAGGATTCCCAACCAGAGAGACTAGAGCAAATGCTATGACTTGTTGTTGAATGGAAGGTATCAGTCAGCTTTACAATAATGAGCAGGTCCTTTTATTTTATGGGTCAATATTCCTTTAGTAACATCCTACCTACCAGCAGAGAGAGCAAGAATATATAGATGGTAGAAAACTGGATAAAAATAAGGATATATTATTTTGGTTTAGGCTCGCAGGGATGCTGGTCATCCTTGAGCAGACAATTGGCACTGGTTAAATTGATGAAAACACATTTTCAGACCACAAATCTAAACTGAAATTGCTATAACTCCCCAAGAAACAGCCAACTTGTGAGGTCTTACCTGAAATAGCAAGTAGCCTAGGTCTTTAACATCTCTTTGTTTCTATGCACATAAAAGTATATGTGTTGAAGTAGAATGTCTTTGCTTGAATCTATCTTCCCTCGCAGCACTCACACACACACACACACACGCACACACACACACACGCACACACACATTTGGCACTACCTTCATAAGAAAGATGGTAAGATAAGAAAAAATATGTAGAGATATTAAACAAACAAAAGTAAAGACTATTTTGTGAAGACAACTAATAACTCTTGATAATATGAATGGTATGTCTTTATTTCTGTATGCTCAATGACTTCCACAGAGTTTGGCACATACCAAGCACCAGTTCAGGGTTTGCAAATTAAACTAGCCAGTTTTGAGTTTGTGGTTAAGAACCATTTAGCTGCAGCAGTAAGGAGATATTACATGAAATTGTTAGTACAACCCTGGTTAAAAGATAAATATGAGAGTGTGCACATAGTAGTTAAGTTATGGTGATAGTATCATCCCTCCTATAGTGAAGCTCTATAAGGCAAAAAATAGATGACGTCACACAGGAAATTACTTTAGTTAAGATCATACTGTGTAAGAGGAAGCAAACAGAAGGTAATACTAAAGGGGAAAAGTACAACAAAAGTTTCTATCCATCATTAAGTAGGCGTTAGTTGTGTATTTCTACATATGTGAACTAGATGAGGGATACTAGAGCAGTAATAACACATTTAAATGCTCACAAATCTCAGGCTGATGGTGAGTGAAGGAGGCCAATTATAAGATAAAAGGATTGTTGTATGAATTACAGAGAACTAGAGACCACTAACTACAATGACCATATGATTTATCTCTCAAACTTGCTCATGAAAATGGGCGCTATTAAGAAATAACCAGGAAAATATGCATAAACCAGGACTGTTGTGACCACACTGGCCATCTGGTCAGCGTACCGAAGCCCTGCTGAAGGGAGTGGTCATATTCAAGTCCAGTTAATGTTGCTGTATACAACTATAGGTTCAGTGTTGCAGATTTTTGAGTCTTCAAGAAATAGTATTTTTCAGAACTTGGCAAGAAGAAATTTCTTAACTTTAAATGTCAATTATTTCAAGTTTTTCAAACACAGTGCCATCTTAAAAAGCTGAAGTAGTCCCATTCATGAAAATGAAATTCACAGATTTGTTGCAACAGATCTTGTCTCTTCTACCTTTTATTTGTAATAGTATTTTTTAATACCACGTTATATATAATATTGTGAGAAATAGATTAGATAATCAACTATGTAGTCTAAAATTTTCTTATCTTTTCCCTTCTTAAGGTAACTTACAAGCAGTATGTTTCTGTTAAATCAAACCAAAACACAGTACTTTAAGATGAATTAATTCATGGCTACACTCACTGAGAAGCCAGATAAATAGTAGAGGTTAGTAGAAATGGGAGTAGGTGGGATTCTGGAGACCTGCAAAGGACTTGGGAGTTTTGTTTTGTTGTTGTTATTTTGTCATAAAAGCTGATCCTACTGGAAATTGGAAATAATGCATATATAGATCACAACTTTCCAAAAGAAAAGAGTGATCCGAAAACAAATTTAAGTGTTTGTTCAGAAATCTAGTCACATAACACAGTGATACTGCTATTGATAAGCAATCATTCAGGAATAGTACTACAATAGCAAGCAGCAAGAAACGGTGTCAGCTGTTTTAGTGTCATAGAACTCTATGATTTTAAATGAGATTATTGTGTATCTTGCAAGGGAGGAGAATATTCTGACAGGTAGACTCAAGACAAGTAATTGTGAAGAGATGATAGTAGTGTTGGGAATTTAACTTAGTTCTGATTCAATTGAAAGTGTAAAATCCATTCAAACACCATGCAAGATACTAAAAATACATCACAGTTTTTTTGGTTAAAATAAGTTCTCATTTATGCCTTCAGATAGTATAAATGAAGACTGTAGGCTAATTTTTATTCTTAAATTGGCCATCTGCCTAAAGGGCTTTCTCTTTCTTTATTGGAGACAGTTTGCCTTTACCAGAACAGCTTTAGTGTGGGCTAACATTAATCAGTCCTCGGTGACATATAGTTGTATGTTGGAAGATGGACATGATCATTCCACCATTAAGTGGTTTTCCCTTTTCCTAGATATGACAAAGCTGTATAAACCCTAAGCAATACAAAATGTTGCTTCTTCATGTATGATTTCTACAAAATGACAAATTTAGTCATTTCATATAGCTTAGGTTAAATATCTGACTATAAGACTACAATTCGCCCAGTTTGTATGTATGTAAGGTGCAGTGTTTGTGATTTCAAGGAAAAAAGTGAAGGCTAAAATATTCTAAAACTTTAAGTTTCTAACCATCTTTTACGTCTTGAGGATTTAAAATTACGGACTCATAAATGTCTAATCTTACAACAAAAGTACTAATTATAAGGTTGCGATGATAATTGGTGGATTAAAAGTAATTGTTGCCTTAAGAAAAGTTGAATTTTTTGGACACGATCCAAATTATAAGTAAATTATTATAAGAACAAATAATTTTACATGCATATAGAAACAAAATTTAACACAGGCTTATTGCAAAGGACACCCAAAAATTCATTAGAGAAAAACAAACATCGATTGACTTTGTGAATTCCTCCATCTTGCTGATGTATATCATGATAATTATTTTGTCCCTTTTCTGTTTTGAATGATATGCTATGTATTTGCATTACCTATAGACAGTTCTAAAATAATTTAGAAATGTACCATCCTTAGACTTTTTGCAAATAATGACCTAGAAAACTTGTGGAAGAACACAGAGAAAGAGTTTCTTCTGTCCTATAAATCCAACCTTGCATCTTTAAAAAAAAGGGGGGGGGGAATGGAACAATAAAGACTACATGTGAGAGAATGCAGAAAGGCCCTAGAATGTCAAGTTTTAAGTATGAAGAAATAAAGGTGTTCTCTTCTTATCCTTCTTCCCTTCAATCAGATGCCCCCGATTCCACATTTTCTACAGTGGTGGAATGTAGAAAACCAATTAAACATAAAAAAGCTTAATCCAAAGGAGCTGAAGTTTAACTCCGAGTGTTCTGTGCTATTTTCTAATGTCTAAGTGTTGCCAAGTGAATTAGAGTTTAGTCTGCACATGCTAAAATTATGATAAATGGATCAAAACTTCCATATCTTAATCTGTAAATTAGAGATAGTAATAGCATCTATGTCCCAGAGGTTATTATGAGGATGAATGAGACAATTTATGTAGTACAGTTGGCACAGTACTTGGCACATCATAAACTCTCACTAAAAAATAAGGATTATCATTGTTTTTGTTGCTGTTAACGAGAACTCTTTGAAGATAGATGAAGTTTCCTAAAGAGACAATGAGTTTCTCAACATTGACACCAGAACATGTTGAACAATCATTTTGCTGAGGTCTTGCACAACAAGAGACAGAGTTCACCACAATACTATTAGATCCTGTCTCACTCTGAGAATCATGTCTGGGTTTTTGGGAAGCCCAGTGTTAACACAGGGGTTGAAAGGCATGATTTTGGTTGGTTTAATTTGGAGTTAAAAGGGGGAAAATTGACTTTTTAAAAAGTTTTGCATATGAGTATATCATGAATTTTAGCACCCTATTTCATTCTGAGAGATATTGTAATTATTCTTAGTGAGTTAGAGTGTAGAGTTCCTCAGGGTGGGCAGGTGGAAGTTCAAATGACATAAAGAGAACTGTTCAGGTCACCTGGTTTTGACTCCAAATTCTCCCTTTTTTCTTTTCTTCATTTCTGTCAAAAATAGCAACACCCTGACAAAAGATTAGGCTGGAAATCCTAACAGCTCACTGCCAGAAACTCTGAAATTCTTCACACACACCCCACTTTTTTTTTAAATACTGGCATTGGTTCATCACACTATTATGCACATAAATTAATCTTGATGCCACTGATTGTGAAAATTGCTTATAAGTCAAAAGTTCTGTTTCTGTATCTGTCTGCTGAAGAGGAACTGTCTGCATTAGAGAATTATAGTCAAGCCAGAGAGACCTGTGTTCCACTCCCAGGACTACAAATGACTAGCTATGTGTGTGTGACCTTGGGCAAGTTAATTAAGTAACCTCTTTCAGTTTCAATTTCCTCAACCATGAAATGGAAAAAAATAATACTACTTTACAAAGTAAACATAAAGATTGCATGGAATAATGAATATGAAACATGAAACTCAGTACCAGGCACATAGTAAGCCCTCGATTAATTATTGTTCCTGATGCTATTATTGTTGTTGCTGCTGCTGTTGTTGCTGTTACTAACTTTGAAGAATGATGTTTAAAACCCTAAAACATTCACTCTAAAATAATTATGTCGAGTACAACTTTGGTAAAAACAGTATATTCTAGGGCTACCACCCCAATTTATCTCAGTTTTGGCAGCCATCATCTATGATCCCTTGCTCTTTGCCAAACTCTATGTCAGATGCTTGTAGTGCATTAGCTTTGCTCCTCACAACTCTGCAAAGAAATTATATTCTGCATTTTTTAGGTGAGGGAACTTAAGCTAGAGTTTGAACGACTTATCAAAGACCAATGATAAGTAGCAAATCTGGAATTCGAGCTTAATTTTATCACCAAGACCCTGACCCCTGCACAAAGGATGAATTTGGCATTGTCAGACTTCATATCTGCCACTTGGGTGAGGTTGAAATGGTATTGCCTCATTGTGGTTTACATCTTCATTTTTTATCACTAGTGCACTTGTGCTTTTTTAATATATTTATCGGGCAATAATGTTTCCTCTTCTGTGAAATGCTCATTTGTGTATTTATACTTTTAGAAGTATACTTTTATTTATTTATTTATTTATTTATTTATTTATTTATACTTAGAAATGAACTTTTGTTCATTTCTTATTGGATTGTTTGTCCTTTTATCATTGAATCATCGGATCCTTTATATACTCTGGGTACTAATAAGTTTTAGCAATATATGTTGCAAGTAATTCCTTCCAATTTATGGTTTATATAATCATACTCTTTTTGGTATCTTTTGATGAAAAATAAATCTGAAGACTTATTTTTAGTGTAGTCAAATTCTTTTATGATTTGCCCTAAGTTTTTTAAAAATTGTCTCCTATCCCAAGCTCATCAAGATAGCTTTCTATATTATCTTCAAAAGTTTTAAAGTTTTTCCTTTGCCGTTAAAGTTTTGACACAATGATAATTGTTTTTTATATGTGGTGGGAGGTAGGACTATCTTATTATATTTTTCCCTTGGTGGATAACCAATTATCTTGATATCATCTTATTAAATCCTTTTGCTATTGATCTTCCATGTTAGCTCTGTTTATATCAGTTTTCCATATATGAATATGTCAGTTTCTGGTTTCTATTCTATTCAGACATCTGTTTGTCTGTTACATTGCCAAAACCACATTATCCTACATAGGATGGTTTATAATATGTCTTGATATCACTGATATCTAGTAAAGGAAACTTTACCAACTGATTCTTTTTCAGGAATGTCTTGTCTATTCTAAGCCTTTTGCTCTTCCACATAAACTGTAGAAAGTGTGAATCTGAATTCCAAACCCCAATAGTGTAAGTTCTAGTTAGGAATTCCCAAGGAAGACTTTCTAACTTTCTTTTTTTTTTACTCTACCAGGATCCAAGTCCAAGATTGACATGCTATTCCACTATTTTGCTCTGTAAGAGTTTCTCCTAGTTCTTTCATTGGACATGTTATTTGTAAGAAAAACTTTAAGCAGGTTGTCTATTCAGTCTTCACTCTGCTGAAAACCTCAAGATTTGTCTACTTTTCCCAATGCACATGTCCCAGTAAAAGAAAGTTACTAGACCAATAAATATTAACATATATCCTCAGGAAAAAAATAGCTTTTTGTTTGCTTATTAAACCCTCTTTACTGATATAACACTATCTACATATTTTTTTAATGACTGTTTGACACAAGTAGCCAAGCAGATGGCACCCCCAAAGGACAAAGCTAAAACAATTTGAATAACTGGGGCACCTGGGTGGCTCAGTCAGTTCAGTGTCCAACTCTTGATTTCAGCTCAGGTCATGATCTCGGGGCCCTGGAATAAAGCCCTGCATAGAGCTCCCTGCTCTGCGGGGATCTCCTTGTCTCCCTCTCCCTCTGCGCCTTCCCCCCCAACTCTTGTGTGTGTGCACACGCTCTCTTCCTCTTTCTCTCATAAATAAATCTTTAAAAAAACACAATCTGAATAACAAAGTAAATATTGATAGTATCAAATTATAATCCATTGAATTAAATGAATATTCATATCTGAGTTTATACTAATATGAAAATAATTGAAAAAATATATGGGGGATAAAGGAAAACTCTTCCTTACAGAGGAATACCAATTAATAAATGTAGAATAAATGAGAGAAAATCAATGTTAGCAAACACCACAGTAATAATTGTTGCAAGCAAGATCTACTAGTCGACTTTAATTTCAGCAGTTCCACTTCTGTTATTTATCTGAAGACAACAAAAACACTAATTTGAAAAGATACATATACCCCTATGTTCATTGCAGCATTATTTACAATAGCCAAGATATGGAAGCAACTTAAGTGTCCATCGATAGACGAATGGATAAAGAAGTTATGGTGTGTGTATTTGTCTGTCTGTATACACAGACACACAAACACACACATACACACACACACACACACACACACTATGAAATATTACTGAGCCATAAAAAAGAATGAAATCAAGCCATTTAAGACAACATGGATGGACCTAAAGGGTATTGTGCTAAGTGAAGTAAGTCAGACAGAGAAAAACAAGTACCATATGATTTCACTTACATGTGAAATCTAAAAAACGGAACAAACCATAGATACAGAGAACAAACTGGTGTTGGTAGAGGCGTAGGGGGTAGAGGAATGGGTGAAACAGGTAAAGGGAATTTAGAGGTACAAACTCCCAGTTATAAAATAAATAAGTCACAGGAATGTGATATACAGCATAGGGAATACAGTCAATAATATCATAATAACTTTGTATGGTGACAGATGATAGCTAGACTTATGATGATTTTTTCATAATGTATAAAAATATCAAATCACTACATTGTACACCTGAAACTAATATAAAATTGTATGTCCATTATAATTCAATAAGAAATAATTATCTCCTTCAAATATTTATCAGTTAGAAAGGGAAACCTACTCACTTTATGGTGAAATAAATGAGCAAATACCACCATAATCAAGTGGTCAAAGTTAATACCACCAATAATAAAATATCTACATTACATACACACCCCCATTAGTATGCAATGAGAACATCACATTACTTCTATAGTATTCTTGCCTAAAACACACAATTTCAATCTAATCATGAAAAAATATACAAATTCAATTCGGGAAACAGTGTACAGAATAACCAATTAATTCTCGTTAAAAGTATCAAGGCCATGAAAGGCAAGAAAAGAATGAGGAAATGCCAAAGACTGCAAGACACTAATGATACACAACAACAAAATGTATTGTGGGATCCTTGATTGGATCCTGGAACAGAAATGTGGCAATAAGGAAAAAAACTGGTGAACTTTAGAAAAGTCTGTAGTTTAGTTAGTAGAAATGTACCAATATTAATTTCCTGGTTTCTTCACTATTCTATGGTTTTGTAAGTTGTTAAGATTAGAGGAAGCTAGAGGAAGCTGGGTGGAATGATATACATTAACTCTCTGTACAATTTTTGTGACTTTTCTGTAAATTTCAAATTATTTCAAAACAAATTTTTTTAGAAACTTGTTTTTATGTTTGTTTTCAGTCTATCTTGTTTAAAAGTATCAGCTGTACTAGGTAGTGTTTCTCTGATCATCTCATCCACCATGTTCTTAAATTTGAGACTTAACATTTTAAAGACATTTTTATCATCTTTCTCTCCCAGCCTATTTTGGGATATCCTTTGCCTGCTATAATTTAAGAACATGTTCTTTTTCTACATATTATATCTCCTACAGATTCCATCTTAATTTTAGCTTCTGGAGCGTATTTTGATATTCTTTTATACTCTTCTTTAATTACCTGAGTCATAAAATCTGGTGCTGACTCCATTAAAATTGGGGCTAGATAATCAAGATCAGCAATTCAGTTCTATCATTACAATTATGTTAGCCTTGGCAAGACCTTTGGCCTCTGTGGAATGAGAATAATGGTAGGACCCAGTCTCATCTCTCCAAAAGTTGTTATGAGAATCAACTCTCTTCTTCCTCCTAGATTCCCTGACATCATACTCTCTGGATTTTTTCCTACCTCTCTAACTTTTCCTTCTTAATCTTATTCTCCAACCTACTGCTTAAAAATTTATGTTTCCAAAGGGCCTATCCCCTTTACTCTTTTTTAAATTGTGCATTTACTTTTCCTTGGCCATAAAATCCCCTCTGCTTGCTTTAGCTAATCAATCTACTAGTGACTCCAAAATTTATGCCCATGTTCTCAGATCTTGCTCCCAACCTCCACATCTATATATTCAAGCACCTTCTGGATATTCCCACTTGACTGTATTATAGGCATCTCAATCAAAACATATGTTCTAAACTGAACCCTATTGTTTTCAAAAACTTAACTCTCCAATATCTTAATTGTCTAACATAATGGATTGATTAATTAAATAGTGGAATTACCCATGGAATACAATGCTACCATTTTAATTACTGCTACAGATGCAAATTTACTAATGTGGAAGCTATCCTCACCATATTGTTTATTTTAAAAAGCAGGTTAAAAAGCAATGTGTGTAGTATGCTCTATTTACAGAGCAAATTTGAACACATCTCTCTCCAGACTAATTACTTTAAATGACTTTCCATAATCTACAAAATAAATCCTGGCAAAAAAATTAAAAGGTCTCTTGTAATTAAGACCCTGTTTGTCTCTCTGTCTCTCTGGCCTCCTTTAAACACACACACACACTTTAATACTCAAATATTACCCAAACACAGCATGCTAGTTCATGCTTGTACTCATTTGCATATCCTCTTCTCAGAATAGCTTTTCCCTCTTTGGTTATCTCTGAAGTCCTTCTTGGGGTCCACCTCTTCTGGGAAGGTTTCCCTGACTCTGTTTTCTCCCAATAAGATTACTTTTTTTTCTGTATTATTTCTGTACCATGTCTTTATAGCTACTAGTGCATATTCCCTGTCATAATTATTCCCTTAAATGTAAATTTATCTTAAAAGACCAGGGGTTTCTTGAAGATGGGGAACTGATTAATTCACCTTTTTTCAACTTTGCTACCTATCTTCAGGACTCAATCACATTAGTCACAGTATAAATATTTGTGGAACTGAAATTAGAATGCATATGAAAGCACATAATACACCACAGATAGAGTGCTCTGAAATGAAAGATAGTATTTATTGCTATTTAAATTCATACTATAACACAGTGATATTTTAAATCGACATTATAAAGAATAAATTCTTCAAAAGGGGACTCCTTACCCAAATTACTGTAATCTGGGTGTCAAACTCTTGAATCTAATGGTAATGTAAGTAAAATCCCCTTAAACCAGGTGTCTATTAAAAGAAATACAGAATAAAAGGGGGGCTTCTTATTCCAGAACTTTATAAAAGTCAACAAAAGGACTTATTGGAAATAATTTGATCCAGACTCTTTAATGAAAACGTCATGATTTTTTTTTTTTTTTTAAAGATTTTATTTATTTATTTGAGAGAGAGAGAGAGAGAAAGCACATGAGAGGGGGGGAGGGTCAGAGGGAGAAGCAGACTCCCTGCTGAGCAGGGAGCCCGATGCGGGACTCGATCCCGGGACTCCAGGATCATGACCTGAGCCGAAGGCAGTCGCTTAACCAACTGAGCCACCCAGGTGCCCGAAAACGTCATGATTTTTACTCTACATCTTACATGATTTGAATTTTTCTAAGCCTTATCAATCTGTGAACACAAATCAAATTATAATAATGGAAAAAACTCCATATACAGGCTTATATCCCCACCTGCATAACACAAGATTTTACCTCTCCCCCAACTAACTTGGGATTTCTGGGATCTGACTCAGATGCACTCCAGAAAAGGAAAGAATGGAATAGCATGATATGAAGAGGTTAGTTTTTAATGTTAGCATGTCAGGCATATACATGGTTTTGTATATACAACCTATGTATAAATATGCTCACAAAAAAAGCATTTCATGCTTATTGTAATATTCAGTATACAGAGATATTACATTTAGAATCTGTCACTCAACAATTTCTCTGCTTAGAATATTTTGGCCAATTAACGAAGATTCTTTTCTATTGGCCCTTCCTGTTCATTGTCATTGTTCCATCTTCCATAGATGGCTTTGCCAGTTCATCTAACTCTTCCTTAGGCCTCAGTTAATTATCAAAGTTCTTCCTAGAAGGCTTGGACCACCCATTTGCCTGGCAGATGTTTGGTTTCTTTGCCATCAATCAGGGAAATCCTTCACATCTTTCTCACTTTTAAGAATAGGCTTAAAACTAGCAATGATTATTGCTGATTTGACTGACTCCGTTCATTGCCTGTGGGCTTAAGTTTATTGAATACAATGGCGAGCTGACACTGGGCACTATTTAAATTTTCATCTTTCCTCTTGTTTTTTCATCAATATTCTGGAATCCAACTAGATTAAATGTGTGCCTGATATGACCTTGCTGTTACTGGGTTTTGTTTCAGTCTTCAGTCTTGGGGTTCCTCACCAAGAAACTGGGAACAAGCCCCAACCCCAAGGGCAAAGGGAATTACCTCTTTGCTAGTGTAGCCCACATAACTCTCGTAGGGATCCCATAAGATTCTTTTCCTAGGTTTGTTGTGTACTAAATGTTAATTTCTCAGAAGAGTATCTTTGAAATATGGAGTCTCTACCAACTGATTTCTGTGAGAGATTCTGCTTTCCTCAAATAAATGCTGTAAAATCATGGCCATGGCAGTAGGTTTTTAAAATCCTGCCTCTCTCTAAGGCACAAATGACTGACTGCATTGTCTCTTCAGGGATGCGAGTCCCAGCACTTTCCTGATTCAAGAAAATCTGAAATGGATCCCATTAGTATGGCCCTTGGGACTTCCTGTGCCTCACCTTTGATCAGCCCCAGGTGGTAGTAGCTGATCAGAAGTACAATAACAGGGTTACTATTAACTCTTTAATACCCAGAATCCAGTGAGTATATAAGTTTAATAAGAAGCAGGGTCTCCCTTACACTCACCATGAATATTTATCCTCACAATGTATCTAGCCCCCTTAGGCCTCACCCCCACCACCAGCCCTAGACATACCCTAGCGCTCCACACCTTCCTTTAAGGGATACACTTATTCTCTTAAGGTTTTCAAAAAGTTTAGAATTTTGTTAAGAGGCTCTTTCTGCACAATCTATTCTTCTGCGAACTGGTACGGTTTGTTTGATCATGCTTACAGAACTGTTTCTTTCCTTACAAACAACTCACTTGAAAAAATATTTGCCAGCTGTTATTGCTTTCCAAAATTATTTATTTATATTTTAATTTATAAATACGCTACCATTACTTAATGCCTCTGGGCACATTTGCAAAATTAAAAACACAATTAAAAAAATAGGACAAATACCCTGCAAACTGTGGTTTATGGGGGGGGGGGAAGAGCATCATCTCTGCCTACATTAAACCCCCTTCAAGCAAACATCTAAATAAACAGATGGATATTGCACTGTGTCCCAAAAGAAATGTAAAAGTTTCCTAAAATCAATACCACGAACCAATTCAAGAATACAAAACTTCTCCTAAGAGCAAAAACATTATTACTTTGTAAACTCAACAATTGTAGTGCTAGAATCTAGAATCTAGCTTCTAACGTCTTCCATGTATTCTATCCCAAAACCTCAACAATGTAAATATTACTTATAACTGGCACATAGTAAGTGCTCAATAAATTAATAAGTAGTTAATTGCCTTTAATATGCATACCATTTTAATTTCTAACCTTATAGTTTTCTTTACACGGTTCAATATCTGGAATCCCTCATTTTTTTCTTCAACCCAGCTTGTACTCTCTTTTCATCTAAGAAACAATGTATAGAACTTTTACTTTATGTTTGTTTAGTTGTTTGTGTATGTTGGATAACCTGTGAAGCAGTGAAAATACTTTTTTTTTCTTTGTCTATTAGCCAGGCTTTCTGATTCCAATCTATAAATTTAAAACTACAAAATAAGCATTTGGAAATGAGTTTTAGCATAAAAATCAGGGTTCCTATGGATTATATCTCCTGATAAATTCTATAAGAAAGTCATCTAGCAAACTGACTAAGGATAAATACATGTATCTCTAAGAAAATACATACCATATAGGAGAAAAAATGCACATATATAAGCATTTTTTCCATAGACTCTTGTCTCAGAAAAAGTTAAATAGAATTTAATAAGAATGTGTTGCAGCCTATTATATAATCAGCTCTTGCCAGAAAGAAGAAATAAGAGAAGTAAAAAATGAGATTCCTGCTCTTCAAAAGCTTATAATCGTACTAGAGATAAGATAAACAATTCTCTTTACAGAGTATTAACCATGTATATTGAACCAAGGAGGATGACCGTGCAACATGCATGCATGCTCTAAAAGATCTTCTGTGAGAAAACAATAAGAAACCACACCATTTATCTTCTAAACCATGACAATTTTGGTAGTGAAAGGGGCCCCAATAATGACCTTAGGACAATAGGAATAGACGAGGAATGTCTTGAGAAAACCTACATGTATGGTCAAGAGTGTGGGCATCACAGTGCTGACCACTCTTCCCTGAGGTCTTCTCCTAAGCAGAACAACCCTAGCAGATATATGCATAAAGTGTTATCAAGGTGTTATAGAGCTACCCTATGACCCAGCAATTGCACTACTGGGTACTTACCGCAAAGATAGAGATGTAGTGAAAAGAAGGGGCACATGTACCCCAATGTTCATAGCAGCAATGTCCACAATAGCCAAACTGTGGAAGGAGCCCGAGATACCCTTCAACAGACGAATGAATAAGAAGATGTGGTCCATATATACAATGGAATATTACTCAGCCATCAGAAAGGATGAATACCCACCATTTGCATTGACATGGATGGAACTGGAGGGGATTATGCTAAGTGAAATAAGCCAAGCAGAGAAAGACAATTATCATATGGTTTCACATATATGTGGAACATAAGGAATAGCATGGAATACATTAGGAAAAGGAAGGGAAAAATGAAGTGGCAGGGAAATCAGAGCGGGAGATGAACCATGAGAGACTATGGACTCCCGGAAACAAACTGAGGGTTTCAGAGGGGTGGGGGGTGGGGGGGTATTAAGGAGGGCACATATTGAAAGGAGCACTGAGTGTTATCCACAAACAATGAATCATGGAACACTACATCAAAAACTAAAGATACAAATGTCGGGAAGATACAAAAAGGGGTACGTGCACACCGATGTTTATAGCAGCAATGTCCACAATAGCCAAACTGTGGAAAGAGCCAAGATATCCATCGAGAGATGAATGGATAAAGATATGGTATATAGGGGCACCTGGGTGGCTCAGTCATTAAGCGTCTGCCTTCGGCTCAGGTCATGATCCCGGGGTCCTGGGATCGAGCCCTGCATTGGGCTCCCTGCTCAGCGGGAAGCCTGCTTCTCCCTCTCCCACTCCCCCTGCGTGTGTTCCTGCTCTCACTATCTCTCTCTCTCTGTCAAATAAATAAATAAAATCTTTAAAAAAAAAAAAGATGTGGTGTATATATATACAATGGAATATTATGCAGCCATCAAAAGGAATGAAATCTTGCCATTTGCAACAACGTGGATGGAACTGGAAGGTATTATGCTGAGCGAAATAAGTCAATCAGAGAAAGACATGTATCATATGATCTCACTGATATGAGGAATTCTTAATCTCAGGAAACAAACTGAGGGTTGCTGGAGTGGTGGGGGGTGGGAGGGATGGGGTGGCTGGGTGATAGACATCGGGGAGGGTATGTGCTGTGGTGATCGCTGTGAATTGTGTAAGACTGTTGAATCACAGACCTGTACCTCTGAAACAAATAATGCATTATATGTTTAAAAAAAAAAGAAGAAGAAGAAGATAGCAGGAGGGGAAGAATGAAGGGGGGAAATCGGAGGGGGAGACGAACCATGAGAGACTCTGGGCTCTGAAAAACAAACTGAGGGTACTAGAGGGGAGGGGGGTGGGAGGATGGGTTAGCCTGGTGATGGGTATTAAAGAGGGCACATTCTGCATGGAGCCCTGGGTGTTACACATAAACAATGAATCATGGAACACTACATCAAAAACTAATGATGTAATGTATGATGATTAACATAACATAATAATAAGAAAATAAACAAAAATAAATAAAAAACTAATGAAGTACTGTATGGTGACTAATATAAATAAATGAATAAATAAATAAATAGAAAAAAAGGAAAAAAGCGCTATCTTGAGGGTGTCTCTTGCTACTCAGTGTTTCTTTTTTGAATGTTCTACTTCTTATATATCTGTGATGGCTCGTTATGCATGTTTCAGCCAAGATGTTTGGTCAGAGCGATAGCATCAGTCTGTAAAATTTGACTACACCTCCTGATCGAGACAGAAAAGAGGATCAGGATCCCCAGAACCAGCTCCTTCATCAGGAGTCATAGGCAAGGCAGTTTCTCTTAGAAGTAGATTGTGTGAGATCGTCACACTTTATTCACAATGGTCAAGAACACTGCACTTTATTTCAGCTACTCAAACATAAATGCCATGACCAACAACTTTGTGTATCCTTCCTGCCTCCTGTTACCCATCATCAGCCACAGTGTCCTTCATGAACCAAATGGTCAATAGCTTTTGGTTAAATGAATGCATGAATGAATGAGGTAGTAGCTATGGCTAGAGACAAAATAGAGCTAATGGGTAACAACTATCACTGCCCTCCCCTACCCGCAGAGAAATAGCAAAGGAAGAAACAAATGTCCTACTCTATGTACCATAGTTTGCTTTCCCAATGTACTATTTTTTTCTGGAGGAATAGATCTCAATTCAGTGGAAAATTTGGTTTCGTATGCAGAATCCTATTTTAACTTCAACAGCACATCTGTGCCTTCCTTCATTTAACAAAATCATCAGCAAATATTTATCGATGGCCTACTATGTGCCAGTCACTGTTTTAGTGCTTGTGGATACAGCGATGAGTGAACCTTCAAAAGTCTCTGTCCTTATGGATCTTTCAGTTATTCATTCAATGATCATGTAACAAGTGCCTAGACTTTGCAAGTTTCTGGTGAATTCATAACAATGAATGAGACATGATCCCTGCCCTCCACAAAATTACACTGTATCAGAGATGCTTTTAAAGAATACCAATAGCTAATCTACAAGGGACAGTTAAAGGGCTCTAAAGGAAGGCTTACAAGCAAAATGTATGGCAGGGTGAAATACAAGAATATTTAAGTATAACAAGGGATCAAGAAGGCTGAACCAAGAGACTGGCATTCTCACTGTAGGCTCACAAAACTACGCTACCTATATGAGCTACAAGCTTTTAAGTCTTTTAAGTTCAAGAAAAAAACTTTAATAACAACCTAGAAAATCAATACACTTTTGAAGCAGTCTAAACAAGCCTGTTTGGATACAAGCTTCCCAATGAAGCAATGTGTATTTCGTTTCCCTAAATATCAGTGTTAATGCCTGGGCAGAATAATAATTTGCAAGCTAACACTTATTGAGTGCTTCCCAAGTACTCATGTGCTCTGTTGTTCTGGGTGCGTTACATAAATTAGAACATTTAATCCTTCTGACAATCTTGTGAGGTTGGCAGCTATTATTATCTGTATGGTAATATAAGGAAACTGAGGCACAGAGAGGTTAAGTAACTTGTCCAAAGTCATACAGATAGCAAACGACAGCACTGGGGTTCAGATAAAGGCAATCTAACTCCCGTCTCTGAATTCTTAATCCTTATGCTGTATTGCCTTTCTATTAATCTGATGAAAATAACTTATTACAAGTTATTAATGAATAACACCTTCACCTTCAGAGAAAACATAAACGTGCAATGCCATTTAATCCTTCGACCTAAAGAAGAGACTAAGTTGTCATTTTTGATACTTCAAGTCATTGAAAGAAACATTTTGGAGGCAGAGGATTTTTTGATGCCTTACAAGTAGCCTATTTATCTCTAGATGAGAAGCAGAATGGATATGCTTGAATTAAGGAATATTGAGAAAGGGAGAAGGTGAATCCTGTAATGGTGAGTTGAGGCCAGGTGAAGGTGGGTTTTACTGTTGAGGATCTTCAGTGGCCAGAACACAGACAGACTACACTGGAAAATAAGAAGAAATGCCACAACAGAGCATGGACTATTTAAAGGGGTCTAGAAAAGTGTGAAAAGCAAATCTGAACACATCATAATTTTGCCAAATGTCCACCCTTGAATATATATCACTCACAAAATCAGCAAATGCTTATATGTTATTTTTACTGCCCTCTGCTGTCTTGGAAGATTGAGCCAGCCCTCCACCAATGAGCTGTTAACATTTGGAGAATAGACTCTTTATTCTATCTTCATGGGATTTTCACAAAAAGGTTTTGTTGTTAGTGGTGGCGGTGGTGATGGTGTTTTGTTGTGGTGCTTTTCCTATTTGAATTAAATTGAGAATGCTACATATAAATTGTTTTAAAGATCCATTTAAGTGTCAAGTATCCCATGTCACAATTTTGACCATATTATTTTGAGGACATTCCCCAGGTATACTATGCCTCTCTTCCTGCTTACATCCAACTTATCCTGACTTTCTCTCACACCACTCCTATCCTTTCAGTACAGGAACCAAGCTTGCCTGAGTTGGGAGCATCTGACTCAACTTCTGACCCTCACCATCCCCCACATTCGCCCTCAGGTTGACAACAGTAATGTTAATAATAAGGTTATGAACCTGACATTTGTAGATTATTTCATAGATTTCAAATGGTGTTACATATATTATTATGTGCACACACACACACAACTCCAGAATATAGGTATTATTAAAATAATCTCCATTCTAGAGATGGACCATAGATTGTTAGGATTAAGGGACTTGTCCAAGGTCAAGCAAGTTATAAAAGAGTAAGTAGATGGCTCCATGGCCTGGGTTCAACCTTTACATAGCATTATGCAAACAATGCTCCCCCACCTTTCCTTTTCTTTCTCCCTACCTGGTGCTTAGATTATTACAACTCAGGGAACTTTTCTAAGATATACATACTCTTCCAACATTGGAATCCATTTTCCATTAGAACCAAAGTATACAGACACCGTGGTAAGGTTTTCAAGGCAGCCTACAGACACCCATTTAAACTACAGTTTACTAAAGTGATGTACATTTAACAATTATGTAATGTTTTACTAGTAAAATAAAAGCAAACAAAGGAGTAAAGTGATTTAATATACCTGGATTTTTAACTGAATAGAAATTTCCAGCAGTCATCTTTTGGCTTGTCTTTTTTGTTATCCTGCTCAAGACTGATAAGGAAAATGCTCTTGATACTATGGTCTCAGCTAAGAAATATTGTGAAGTAAATAAAAGTCAACCTAAAAAAAAAACAAAACTTTAAAATCTGTCCCATCAACCTTTGAAGTACCTATGATTCCCTTTCAGAATCTCAATAAACCTGTCTGAGTGGTTTTCAGACCCTCTCCATGTCATGGGAAGTGGGTGAGGGTGTGTGGGTTGTCAAAGTAACTGGCCAGCAGTATTGGCATGTAGAATGGGATGCCTGGAGATACTGAGCCTCCTGCAGTGCGCAGGACAGACCCACACAACACAAAATGTAACCACCTAAGATTGCCAAGAGTGACCACTATTGAGAAACACTGAAAATGAAACCTACTTCTATTCAGTTAAAAATTCAGATGTGTTGGGGCACCTGGGTGGCTCAGTCGGTTAAGCGACTGTCTTCAGCTCAGGTCATGATCTCAGGGTCCTGGGATCGAGGCCCATGTTGGGCTCCCTGCTCAGCAGGGAATCTGCTTCTGCTGCTCCCCTTGCTTGTGCTTTCTCTCTCAAATGAATAAATAAAATCTTTAAAAATAAAAAAAAAATTAAAAATTCAGATATATTAAGTTACTTTACTCTTTTATTTGTTTTATTTTATTAATAAAATATTGCATAACTGTTAAATATATATCATTTCAATGGTGTCTATAGGACACCCATTAAATGGGTGTCTATAGGCTGCCTCGAAAACCTCACTGGAGTGTATGTATACTTTGGTTCAATTGGGAAATCGAAATTACACGTTCCAAAAAATCACCCTACCATTCTGAAATCTGCATATGCCTGCTAATCACTCTTTTCCTCACTTTCTCCATCTTCACCTGTAGGTCTCTGGCTCTCAAGAAATAGGCAGCAGAGTTTATGATTGCAGTTCAGTTACACAATATGCTAAATAATCAGGATGGTTTATCAGACTGTAAAATCTCTATATATTCTGAGACTCTTTCCTACCCAAGCAGAGATGGAGAGATAGAATGGCAAACAGTAAGACTGTACTTTTTCCTTACTTCTTGGGACTAACAAGAGTTAGTTCTGGCTACTTTCGCTGAAAGCTGTTCCTCTGCTGTGAATGGGTTTATTTTCTGCTCTGTATACTCTTCTTTCCAACTGTTTTACATTTTATATTGGCTTCAGAAACTGCTGGTGTGAACTACTGAAAGCAAAATTAGATTCAGGATTGCCTGGTTTTGTATAGCCAGGCTCTCCTCTAGCTTTTGCCCCTTTTCAGGATGACCTAAGATGACATGCCTTGTTTTTTCCTAATTCTGTCCCTTGCTTTGATCCCACAAAAAGTTGGATAAAACTTTGTAATTCTATTCAAGTTTAGAGAAACGCGTTCTGAATTTTCACAAATACCTAAAGGTGAGGGCGCCCTCTGCTGGTGAAGAAATGTTCCAAGGATGGGGGTTCAATTCTTCTTGGTCAAGGGAGAGTGACCTGGGATAATGGTGAGACAGGAGACAGCTCACAGGCAGGAACATTCCCTAGAGGAATGCTCCAGAAGGAAACCTTTAAGAATGAGCACCAAGAAAACTTCTCAGGTTTATCGGGCTCCATCAACGCTTTTCAGGGAGTCAGGGCAGCACATTACTTAAGTTGATGCCAGTTTGTGATACCAGTCAGTCTCTACCCAAGAGTTATACTGCTGGCTTCAGGCCAAGCCCATTATTGTTTTATCATTATTTATGATTTTCTTGAGAATCAGATACTTTCCATTCATCTGGAAAAGGAAAGCATTCATCTTTAGGTTTTTTTTTCTCACAAGATTAATAGGATATGCCTCTATGGGAACAGCCCCCAGTGTCTGACACCAGGTCTCCACAGGGCCTGGAGTATCACCTTATTTAAGGACTCAAATTCCTTCTCACTTGCCTTTGTCATTTGACTTTTTCCTAAAGAATGGTGCCAATATTTCAATTTCCCATTTGCCCGCAGTCGCTGCTTAGTTAAGGCTCATCCATTGTCTCTCAGAACTCTTACAGTGACCTCCCGCGTCCAGTCTTCTCACCCTCAAATGCGTCGTTTACAGAGTTGCCAAGATTCTCTGTCTAAACCATAGAACTCTCCGTGTCGTTCTGTATTTAAAATCCACAGGATAAAATCCATGCTCCCTTGTGCCTTCTCCATGCCTTCTTTGCCTGCTCTAAACTCAGAAAGCTGATCCTGTTGGGGGGTTCCCACTCATCCTCCTACTTCTAACTTCCGAACCTGTGTTCAAGTTGTACCCTATGCCTAGGATACCCTTCTCAGTCCCACTCTCCCTTTGATTGGCTAACTCCTGCTCAGCATTTTAGGCTGACACAGACTTTCATCTCCTCGAGGTCCCCCTCCCTAACACACCAACCCTCTCAACTGCATTAGTGTATCTATCAATTATTCCACTTCACTCATTGTGATATGATTATCTGTGTATGTTTGCATACTCATCTTAGAATCTCCATCTTTGTAGAATAAAGAATTCATGAAGTATGAAAATATGAATCTAATAAAAACATGTACTCAGACCCCTTTCTGTATCCATGTGGCCCTATCAGGACCCTGGTTCCCCAGACCATCTTCTTCATCCTGGAAAGTAAGTAGGTCCAGATGTCAAAGGACACTGCTTTTAAACCCATATAAAAGAAGACACCCCAGGAATGCTCCCAATATGGCCACAGGTTGTCATTGTCCCCGCTAAACACAAGTCTGAGAGGTCTTGGCTGGATAAGATTCCTCCCCATCATAGAATCGAAAACCAGCAATGACTGAGGTTTTTGAACTAGAAGTTTTCATGTTATTCTCCCTGCCAAAAATCCTTCAGTTATTCTCCAACGTCTATAAGACAAAAATTCAAATTCATCTGCCTGGAATTCAAGGCCTACCATAACCTGTCCTAAACATAATTTTCTGGTCTTTCTTCCCTTTCTTCTTTTACACAGACCCTCTGTTTCTCCCCAGATCCTATATTATACTTTCTACCTTCAAAGCCCTGCATGTGATACGTCTCTGGAAAACAAAAAACAAACACACACAAAACAAAAACAAAACCTCCCTTTTCTTCATCATCACTTTAAAATAGTGCTAGCCATTCTTCAGGTCTCAGGGCTGAGCCAGCCCATTACAGCCAAGAGTAATCATTTCCCCTTTTCTGCTCTGTACTTCTTAGTTAACATTACGTACTTAACATTTGCATAGTTCTTTATGGATATAAAACTGCCTTATATTTTGATTACTCTTTTCAGATATTGTTTTATCAGTAGTTAATTTGGCATCTCATAAAGGTCAATATCATGTCTTCATACATTTCCATGTTACCATGACTCCCAGCCTCACCTATTGTAATAAACATAATAAATATTTGCTGATAATATTTATAACCATATTTGGGTCAAAAAAATCAAAATCAATATCAAATCTTCATGTATAATCTGAGATGAATTCCATCCATCTAGACCTCTTCAACCAGATATATATTTTCTATAGAAGTAACGACGCATCTCTTGACATGGCCAGGAAAGGAAAGTTGACTGTGTCAGATTAATAAGCCAGAACTAACACCAAGACATGACTGCTAGTGAGACAAGCATGGGATGGCAATAGGGGAGGAGGACTAGGCATTAATAGGCAATAATAACCACGCCCACCACACACATTTAACCACAGGAATATGGTTTTTAGAGATTGTACCAGTGGTCAACAGGTTGGCAAGGAGTTAGCATCAGGGAAGTCCAACAAAAGAAAATAGAGTCTTGTAAAAGATGCACAGAAAAAGAATGGCAGCACAGAAGTAGTACAGAACCATGGTTAAGAGACCAACATTTGATAACAAATATATCTGGTTGAATCCTGACTCTGCTGACAACTTTTTGGAAATTAACCTCCTCAGTTTAAGGAAACTCATTTCCTCATTTCCTCAAATGAAATGAGGAAAGTGAGGTTCTTGGTTTCAAGAATTAGGGGCGCCTGGGTGGCTCAGTCATTAAGCGTCTGCCTTCTGCTCAGGTCATGATCCCAGGGTCCTGGGATCGAGCCCCGCATCGGGCTCTCTCCTCCGCGGGAAGCCTGCTTCTCCCTCTCCCACGCCCCTGCTTGTGTTCCCTCTCTCGCTGTGTCTCTTTCTGTCAAATAAAATCTTTAAAAAAAAAAAAAAAGAATTAAATGAGATGTAAAAGCACTTAATATATGTATGG
Organism: Halichoerus grypus; assembly: GCF_964656455.1. Taxonomy (NCBI): domain Eukaryota; kingdom Metazoa; phylum Chordata; class Mammalia; order Carnivora; family Phocidae; genus Halichoerus; species Halichoerus grypus. Next base: position 91,043,198 of record NC_135712.1, read on the forward strand.
TAAGCACCAATAAATATTGGTTGTTGTTATAAATAGTAATAGTAATACTCTTATTGTTTTTTGTTGTTATCAACTGAGAATCTAGAGACAGGCAATATTTGAAATTCCATGCTAGAGGCAGGCAGGGAACTTAAAAAAAAACTACTATCCATTGCTGGGCAATCTTGCAGGAGCAAGCATGGCTAGAACCCCAGTATAATCAAAATCTGGAGTTACAGTCAAGGCAGCAACACATTAACTAGATTTGGTCTGCAAAAAGTAGAGATTTGGTGTCAGGGATAACTCTCAGCTATTAGAACTAGACAATTAGGCACACAGGCAGACTTGTTACAAAGGTAGAGAGACCAAAGTATAACTTCTTCAATGCTCATCAACCACTGAAATACGTGAACTCAGAACACTATAAGGGCTGAGCCTCCTGATGAAAACCAAATGACTAGGGGTAGTGGAGTGGGGAAAAGGATAACCAGAGCAAAGTGCAAACAAAAGCAGATATAAGTTATTTAAGCCCTGTATTAGTCAAGGTTCTCCAGAGAAACAGAACCAATGGGAGGTATAAATATATGGAATTGGCTCATGCAATTTTGGAGCCTGAAATCTGTAGTTTGGCAGCTGGAGATTCAGGAGAGCCAGAGGTTTGGTTCCAGTCTGAAGCCAAAAGCCTGAGAACCTGGGGAAGTGTTGGTGTAAATTCCAATTCAAGGCAGGAGAAGACTGATGTCCCAAATCAACAACAATCAGAAAGCAAATTCTCCCTTATCAGACTTTTTGTTCTATTCTGGCCTTCAGTGAATTCGATAAGCCACATGCACATCAGGGAGGACAATCTGCTTTACTCAGTGTACAGATTCATGTTAATCTCACCCAGACACACTCTCACAGACATCATGTTGAATCAAACATCTGGGCCCCTATGGCTCAGTTGACACGTAAGATCAACCATCACAAGCACCTGCTATTTACCAGGTGTTGTATGAGGCACTGTAATGGTGGGCCTTATAGCTTACAGTCCAGAGCAGTGTTGCCACTAAACTACCAGTGTTGATGGAGATGTTCTGGGCCAGTCAGCATAGTAGCCACTAGCCACGTGTGACTATTGAACACCTGAAATGTGCCTTATGTACCTGAAAACTGGATTTTAAATTTAAATTTTAATTCTTTTAAATACAAATAGCCACATATGGGTGGTGGCTACCATATTGGGCAGTACAAGCCTAGGAAAAGAAGGTAATAGGTAAACTAACCAGTAATTACAAAACATGAGACTTATGCAGGAAAAAGAAGGTTCTGGTTGAGGGATGATAAGGCAGAACTTATTTACAGAAAGTGGTCAGAGAAGGCCTCACTGAAGAGGTCACCAATGTTTAAGCTAAAGCCAAAAGGTCCAAATCTTGAAAAGAAGCAGCCAGGTAAAAAATGGAAGGAATAGATTCCAGGTAGGAAGCACCTAATATGCAAATACCCCAAGGCAGGAAAATTCATATTTGCTTTGAGCAACCGAATAAGCCACACTTGACTAGAAGGTGACAGAATACGTGTTAAAGAGGAAAACAAGGGCAGCCTATCACAAGAGTAGTAGACCACAGAAGGAGTTTGCATTCTGTTTGAGGTAATTTTTATTTACATAGTTTTTAAAGATCACTGTGGCTGATTGCTGTGTGGAAAATATGTGAGACTGCAATAAGAAGCTTCATGTTGGGGGTGGGGGGTGTTTGCTTGAGTGGATTTGATAGTTTGATTCTCCTCCTGATCGGAATATAATCTCTTCAATATTAGTGTATATTTGTATTCAAAAGGAGTATACACTTTAATCAATAATAATCAATCTAATCAATCTAAATTAACAACATGCCTATACATATGTTCTTTAGCTTTTTTCAGTACGGGAGAAAGGAAACAACCTCCTAAGTATGTTGATAATAGGGAAGGATTCTGTAGTTAGAACTATCTAATAGACACACTTCCAAGAAGTATCTATACCAGTTACATAAATGAAATAGCTACATACATACACCGTAAGATTATCCTTAGACTCTTGAGAGAGGTCAATTTCCGAGTGTAGGAGAAAGAAAAGGAGGAACTTAAAGAACTTGAAAAGACAATCATGAAACTGACTAATGTCAAGCAAGGAGGACCCATGGAGAAAATTAAGGCAACTGGGGTTAATTAATTAATCTAGGGAAGAGAGATTAATAAATTTTTGTGAGGATATGTAGAACTGCTATCCAGAGGATAAGGTCTAGTTAGGTTACATTAACCCTGGAGAAAGAACTGAAACCAGCAGACTAAAGCTGCAGAAGATGCTATTAATGGCTGTGAAACTAAGGAATCAATGAGGAAAGCAGAGCAATGTCCTTCTGTGGAGGTCTTTAAAACAGAATAGATTCTCATCAGTCTCATTTGAAAGGTTTAAGTGTGATCCTGCCTAAAGGCAAGGTGATGAACGAATGACTTTTCAAGGTCCCAGCCAGGGAGCCCTATGAGAACACACAGCTGATTGTGTGCTGTGATTTTCTTTTGTTTACCCATATCTTACTGTTTTACACCACCAAGTGGCCACGCTGAGTAGAAATGTAAAGATTGTGAATATGAACATAGGTCTTGAGAATTGCCAATAGTATACTCTCATAACCTTAGAACTGCACAGTCTGTTTAGAAATATTCAATCTGTAAAATCACCTGGCATGAAAATGCTTAAACATTGTGATCCTTGTATGGTATTAATTTGGTAAGCAGAACTGTTACGTATCTAGTTATTAATAATAACATGTTCAAATTCTTATATTGTGTATATGCTGTTCTGTAGAAATGGGATTTGATTCACGATAAGCTGAGTTATGACACAAAAATCTTGTATTTTAGATACATATATATTTAAAAGCCAGATTTTGACCCTTTTACATTTAACAGATGTATTAAGTAAATTAAATGTGACTTCAGAAACACTTTCTAAAATGAACTCAAATATCATATCAAAGAAGAGTACAGTAGGCTTGCAGGGAAACCATAGTTATTGACACATGACTGAAGACGTCACGTTAAAAAATAATTTTAGATACAACATAATAGGCTAATGTGCTTCCTGGTACCTTTCCTCTTTAATTTACATTAAAAAAATACATCAGCATCCATTAGCATTTATTAAACTCTCCTGTGAGCTAAATGTTGGATTCTACATTGGGCAAGCCCACGCTGTCACTCCATTCCCATGCCACTTCCAGAACAAAAACATTGTTAAATATGAGCAGTGAGGTAATCCAGGCCAGACTCCTTCTGGCAGAATCCTAGTAAGTTACATAACTCTATAGCCCTCAGGTTTTTGTAACAAGAATTTAAATTTTTTTGACTTTAAAAAATTAGATAATGAGTAGTCATTAATTCAACAAATATTTCTTGTGTGACCACCACACCAAGACTGTTCTAGGCACTGGGGATAGAGCAGTGAATAAAACAGACAAAACTCCTGGCCTTCAGGAAGCTTGCCTTCCAGGAAAGACCCAGAGAGTAAATATTTTAGGCTTTGGTATGGATAGTATTGGAATGTGGTCAGGGTAGTTCTCACTGAGAAAATAACATCTGATAAAGACCTAAAGTAGATGAACAAGGAGGTCAGGGGGTATCTAGAGAAAGAACATCCCGGAACAGGGACTGTCAAAAGCAAAATCCCAGAGGCAATAGTGTACCTGTTCTTTTTGAGCCACAGCAGAGTAAACAGCTTTTCTGGAGCAGAGTAAATCAGAAATGAGATCAGAGACCAGATGACAGGGGGTTCAAACGCCATTTTAAAAACTGGTGTTTACTCTGAGCGAAATAAGGAGCCTTTGCAGTTTTAAGCACAGTAGTGACCTGCTCAGGAGCACTAATTTTAATTTTTTTGCCTGAGAAACTGGATGGAGGGAGAGTAAGGAGGGTTAGATTCTCGGGTATAGAAATATTAAGTCCGGAATACCTACTGGGTATCCAAGTCGAGATGTGAAGAAGACAATTTCTACAAGTCTCAGGATCCAAAAAGAGGTTTAAGTTCAGGATATAAATGTAAGGGTTGTCAATCCATAGACTGTATTTAAAACCACGAAACTGGTGAGATCACCAAGGAATTGCATATAGAAAGAAAGAGAAGGGGCCCAAACATTGTGCCCATGTGGTAGGAATTCAGGGAGAGGAGAAGATACCAGAAAAGGAGGCTGAAAAGAGCAACCAGTAAGATTGAGGGAAACTGGAAAGAGCAGAGTTGTGGGACCCAAGTGGGAAAGTATATACTGGAAGAGGGAACAAGCAGTTGCCTCACGTGCACCTGAGAGTGCATGCAAAATGAAGACTGAGAATTGAACCATTGTTTGTTTTAGCGGCATGGACACCATTAGTAGCATTGACAAGATAAGTTTCAGTGAAGTAGTAGGAATGGGAGCCTTGCTGGAGTGAGTTTAGGAGAGAGAAGGAAGAGAGAAATTAGAGATAGGGAGCACACACAGCTTTTTCAAGGAGTTTCTGTGGGTTTGTTGTTGTTGCTTGTTGTTTGTGTAGAAGGAAAGAAAATGATAACTGGAAGGGAAGCAGATCAAGAGAGGCTTTGGAGGTGTTTTGTTTTAAGATGGCAGAAACAACAGCATTTCTGTGTGCTGGTAGAAAAGCTCCAGGAGAAAAGGAAAAAAATGAAAAAGGGAAAAGAAAATAAATGAGAGAGAGAGAGAATGAATTACTGGAGCAGTTCCATGGGTGGGATGAGATCTGATGCCGAAGTGTGGGGTGGGGGGTCGATCAGGCTTATACTCTGCTATGTAAAATGCTTAACCTGGTGCTTAGCACTAGTAAAGGCTCAAAAGGGACAGATATGAAGCCACCCTCTGTGACTTAAAAGGGGTTGGCTAAAATGATCCTCCAGTTCCAGTGCAGCTACAGTATTCAGTAGATTAGTAAAAGTATGTTGAATACAATACTGACAATGAAACAAAGACATTTAGAAGCAACATTGAATCACACTGACTAGCCTCCAGGAGACTGGTCTAAAGGTAAACAGAGATACCTAAAGGAAAGTAGGAAGAATGATGGTTGCTCTTTACATTCGATTCATCAGGTGAGTCTGCCAGAACCAGGATCCCACAAGGTACTGGACTCCTTGTAGATGCTCTGAGTTGATTAATTAATTATCTTTGCCCTTTATAAATTCAACAAGATGAAAAACCCCTGTGTCTTGCCTCACAAATACTGCATGGTATAATGTTATTTCCATGCTCTTTTCATGTTCTTGCACTGAATTTTATACTGATTTATAAAGGCTAAGCTGTAGGGCAGAGTTATGATAGGGAACCAGACAAAGGAAGGTGGGTAGTGAAAACATAACTGCCACCTCCACTGGGAAGAAAATGGGGTTGAAGCAACTACAATATAAATTGTGTTCTAACATTAAGAGAAACAAGTTATACTTATGAAAAGTATATTAGCAAACATGTAGCTTTCTGAAACCATTCTTTGTTATTTAATACTAGTATCTTTTTACTATTATAGTAATTGTGCTTCGCTGAGGTCAGGTAATAAATTTCAATGAATCTTAATTCTTCACTTGTTTCAATATATAAATTTAGAGATATGTTCCTTTGGAAAAAGACTTGAGCCCCCAGGCATAATAAAATCAATTTGACAACACATCATTACAGAAAGAGCAACTTTTGGAAAGCATTAATAAAAATACTGAAACTTTTAATTTTACAATGGTGAACTCAAAACCAAATCACCAAAAGCATTAAAAATGCGGGAAAGCTCTAGAAACCCACTGTCATGATCTCTCTTTTTCCCTCCCAATTGTTCCAATCTAAGAATGATGATCATTAACATGATAGGAACTATCAATTTAGCTTTTACTTAACTCAAGCCTCTGTGCCTACCATCCAGGATTATCGTTTACATTTTTTGCATGTTTCAAAGTTGTAAAGTTTCTTTCTTGAACTCTGCACAGTAATCTTAGTACAGTGTATACGTTGTCCCTAAAGAGAAAACTGAAGACTGAAATCTTTAAGGGAGCCTGTGGCCAGAACATATAGAAGCTGGTGCCTAACTGCTGACTGACAATTATATCAATTCTTGTCACCTGTTGTTCAACCTCCTAATTTATCTTAGAGTTAGACGAACTATACCAAATCCAGCATACCATATATTTTTGGAAATAAAGTCTATGGAACACAACCTCACTCATTTGTTTACTTATTGTCCATAGGTCCTCCCATAAGGCAAAGTTACCACATGGCCCACAAAGCCTAAAATATTTACTATCTGACCCTTTACAGGAAAATTTTACCCACCCCTGGTTTAACTAATGGCTGGTCTCCTCATTAAACAATGTTTGTTGAGCCATATCTACACTTCCAAATGGTAACGGAAGGAGGAATCAGAGTGCAGAATCAAGTCGTCACCTAAGAGTACCCAACTTCTATAAATACGTGTGTGCTGTCTTTGAGAGTGAGATTTTTTACATTTTTCATTGATTTCCTAAATTCAGAATTTATTAAATGGATTTCTATTAGGTGACAGGTACTTAAGTAGACTTCCTTTTTAGGTAGTCATGAGAGGAAAATTTTTCCAAGTGTTTCTATCAAATGCAAATTTTGAAATTCACTTTTGCCCCCTCTCGTCTGTAATTTTTATAACTTTTTTCTACTTTTTACATATTCACACAACATCAAAACTTCCTAGCTCACTTTATTTTATCAGTAAACTAGGGCTTTGGAAAATATAAAAGGATTCTTAAAAGATTAGTTATTCCTAAATTATTGTCATTTATTTTCAATGTCAGTGGATAGCTCCTTTCCAATACCACATGTGTAAAAAAATAAATTGAGCTGAATAACCCTCCAAATGATGGTATTTTTTTTTCATTGTTATTTTTTAAAGTCCTAATTTCTGTCAGTCCTGAACAAGAACTAAACATTCTAATTCTTCCGACAGAGTACCATAGTAAGTTTTTAGCTGCCGTGCCTTAGACAACCTATATTTAGGGAAGGAAATTTTCTAATTCAATTTACACTGGTGTCAAGAAACAACACATATCTGCAGGCAAAGATAAGAAAAACATCCAGGGGTACACCGTGATAGCCCTACTTAAATAAATAAACTTTTGGTACCACTGATTAGGTACACAGGATTATTATATGTTTAATTGGCTAACGTGACAATTTGGAATTACTTCTAGTCACATTTAATTGGATTTGGAATCTCTGGAGAAAAGAAATAGAGAGGCCTAGCAGAAACAGTCATAAAAGTAAACTGTTTTTCCAAAGGGTGCTAAGCAATGAATTAATATCAATTGCACAATAGTTTTTAATATCCTCTTAGCTTAATAAGACTAATTCAGTGGTTGTACACACTAGATACCAAAACCAATTCAACTAAACACAGAAGTTAGGGGAGGGGAGTGTTTGTTGAATTAGAAATTTTTTATTTTTACTCTTAAGGAGGCCAATTTAATCAGAGGTGAATAATCTTCAATTCAGGTAAAGTCTGAGATATGCTTAAGTAACAGTACAATAGTTAGTTATATAGGCTATGCTAGGTTTGAAGGCATTTTGGAGTCCATAAAATATATGTTGCTCTATAAATGCTCTGAAGCTTAATAAGGGGCAACCAAAACAATGCATTCCTTCATAGTCTTTAAGTATTCTTACACTGTACAAGCAGAAAAAAAACATCTAGGAGACAAATGGCTGATTGCTTCTTTTAGAGTTTTAGTTTAGATTAAAAGAAAAACAACAGAAGACAAAAACAACCCTACTTTCTACGTCTAAAATGTGCATGGGCTTTGCTTAATATTAATCTATTCAAATTTATATATGACAAAATCTTCTTCCTCAGTATTTATGTATACTACCTGTTATGGTTTTCCTTCTGCCCGATAAATTTGTGTTTGTTTTTTTTTAATTGTCCTTGTTCCTTAGGAGTGCCATGATTGCTGACTACATGTTCTGGCTCTGTGGAGGAAGTGAACAGTATATAAGCAAGCTCATCAAACTGTATTGGCAGGTAAAAATTGATGTCCCAACTAGGGAGGAGGAGCCCATCTCATTTTTAGAACCAAAATGAAGGATTGGTGCTTAAAAGACTGCTGAAAAAGGTAGCTCTGGCCATATCAATCAGAAGGATACTACTCAGTAGTAATGTATTTATAATGAAGTAGATTTTCTGTGACTAATTTTAAGGGCAAAATTCAAGGCTGTTAACTCTTGGCCCATACCTCAGTTTTACAACCCAATATAAATTTTAGACATCCCAGGAACTATTTTCCCAAGCATGCTGCTATAATGACATGATCCTTTAAAATATGAACATTGTATATTCATAGATTCTTATTGATCTATGACCTGTAAAAGCATACCCTAGAAGTAACACCAATTACATAATAAAGGAAAAATGCAAAGGTCAGTTGTATTTGTTGGGTAATATTTAGTGTTTGGGACACCTAACTAATAACAAACGGCAGATCTTTTTTCTCATTTATTATTCAAAATGGCAGCAAGAAGTCATATCAAAGGTCAATTAGATCTCAAGAAGAGATTCAAAATTTCTTAGAATTATAAAGAGAGTTTAGAATTTACTGGTTCAATCTCCTTCACAATACACAAATCTTTTCATTTCTTATCTGCTCTCAGCAAATTGTCAATAAGTTTCCGCTGAAATAGATCCAAATGAAGAGCTCATTTAACTCCAAGAAACAACATCCAATTTGCTAATTATTAAACTGTTTTCCTCATGTAAAGTAGATTTCTACTCCCTTAGAACTTCAATCCAGTGGTTCCCAGGAGGACAACATGGACCAAAAGGAAACCCATTCCCAAATGAAATTTTTTTCAAATATTTGAAAATCTACTACAAAAGCCAAATCCCTTCTCCATATCTTCTCCTCTCAAGACTGTGTGGGGCCTTTTATTCCTCGTACTTCAAGATGATTTAATTTAATTTAATATGAACCTTTCAAACCAACTAGAATAAGATCTGCTAAAACACAAATATGAAAGTGAGAAATAATCATCATAGTGTTTTAATGCTTCCTGATTTTTCCCATATTTTTACTACTGTGTCTTGGCTCCCAGTTTTCTGTCTTTATATCATGTGTTATCTATATTAGGCAGTAAACATTAGGTTTATCATATAAAATGCTCAATAATTTATATGGTTCCAGCTAAATATTTGGAGCTCAATTTACCTACTATAAAGAATAAAGGTTTACATTAGTCCTACTATACTTGAGACCTGTGATTATTTGGAAAAAAAAAATTGAACAAAATTTTAATCTCAAAAAAATTTATTAATTTGCTAATAAGTTTAAAACTTTCCTAAGGGAATCTGTAACATGCAAAACAGTAGCAGTTACTTATAGTCATGTAATTAAATAATTGTAAAGACTTGCTAGATGTCGCTGTGAATTGTGTAAGACTGATGAATCACAGACCTGTACCTCTGAAACAAATAATACATTATATGTTAAAAAAAAGAGAGAGAAGATAGTAGGAAGGGAAAAATGAAGGGGGGAAATCGGAGGGGGAGACGAACGAACCATGAGAGACTATGGACTCTGAGAAACAAACTGAGGGTTTTAGAGGGGAGGGAGTGGGGGAATGGGTTAGCCTGGTGATGGATATTAAGGAGGACACGTATTGAATGGAGCACTGGGTGTTATACGCAAACAATGAATCATGGAACACTACATCAAAAACTAATGATGTAATGTATGGTGATTAACATAACATAATAAAATTAAATTTAAAAATAAATAAATAAATAAATAAATAAATAATAAAATTAAATTAAAAAAAGAATTGCTAGATGTAAAAATATAAGCAAATAATATGAGCTATAGATACAATAAAGGAAGAAGATTTTTATTAAAGGATTTCAAAAGCTTTTGGAGAGAAGTGGGAAAGGAGTTGAATCTCAAGGATTAGATATAACATTCAGCAAGCCTGGCATATAATAGGTCCCAAAGGAATGTTTGATTTAATTTATTCATTCACTAAACAAATAAATACTGAGTACTTACGGGCGTTTTCTACATCAGACTAGGAAAAAATAGATCCAGTGTTGGTGCAACTGGTTAAGATTTACTGTAAATAATTTTTTTCTGTTTCCTTTTGCTAATATCCCCATTTTATTTACCTCAAACTGGGAAAATAATCTCCACTTACCAATACATGCATGCTTGCTATACAAAAAGGAGGAAAACAAATACTATTATTTAACTAATCTGTATTAATAAAAGATAAGAAAAACATATTTCTCCTTGTATTTTCTTTTTCTCTTTATTTTTTTAATCCCCATCTCCTATTTAACCCATACCCCCAGCCCCTACCCTTCTGGTAACCATCAGTGTATTCTCTATAGTTGAGTATGGTTCTTGGTTTGCCTCTCTCTTTCTCTCTTTTTTCTTTTCCTTTGCTTGTTTGTTTTGTTTCTTGAATTCCACATATAAATGAAATCATATGGTATTTGTCTTTCTCTGAATGACTTATGTCACTTATCATTATACTCTCTAGTTCCATCCATGTCATTGCAAATGACAAGATTTTATTCTTTTTATGGCTGAATAATATTCCATTGTATATATGTGCCACCTCTTCTTTATCCATTAATCAGTCAATGGACACTTGGGCTGTTTCCATAATTTGGCTACTGTAGATAATGTTGCTATAGTCATCAGGGTGCATGTATCCCTATGAATCAATATTTTTGTATTTTTGGGTAGTAAGTATCTAGTGTGATTGCTGGATCATAGAATAGTTTTATTTTTAATTTTTTGAGGAACCTCCACACTGTTTTCTACAGTGGCTGCACCAGTTTGCACTCCCACCAACAGTGCAAAAGTTTTCCCCTTTTTCCACATTTTCGCCAACACCTTTTGCTTCTCGTGTTGTTGATTTTAGCCATTCTGACAGGTGTGAGGTGATATCTCACTGTAGTTTTGATTTGCATTTTCCTGAGGATAAGTGATGTTGAGCATCTTTTCATGTGTCTGTTGGCCATCTGTAATGTCTTCTTTGGAAAAATGTCTATTCATGTCTTCTGCCCATTTTTAATTGGATTATTCATTTTTGAGATGTTGAGTTATTCTTTTCCTCTTTTAATTTGAAGCAACTTGGCATATTGGAAAAGAGCCCTTGTTTGGAAGTCAGGTCTGATTCAGTCCAAGTTCTAACAAAATAGTTATCTAACCTAAGGCAAATTAGTCTCTAGAGGAACTTCAACTAGAAAATACGAGATGCCTAGCAGAAAGTGTTTGAGAAGGTCTATTCTTAAAGTTAATTTTAGCACTGAAATCTAATATTTTAAACACCTCCAAAAATGATGTCACACATATTAAGATAAAAAGAAGTAACATAATTAGAAATTTCATCCTGCAGATAAATTCCACAAACTAAACCCTCTAACTAGCCTCAATATCAACACACCACACCATTCCCACCATTTGCATATTTCCTTATGCGAGCTTGCCTGTCCCTGGTCTTAATTTAAATGTATATATCTTCCTCCTTAAACTTTGTTCTGTCCTAAATCAAAAGGGGCTTTTGGACATTGGCAGAGAGTGCCCATCCATGTCATCTTTAAAGACAGTTATGCTCCACCAACCCAATCTACCATGGCAACTGAATTTAAGAATGTTGAATTTACAAATGCCCTCAAACATCACAGACTAGAAACTGTATCTGCATATACATTCATAGACATCCATTAAGGCTTAGACAGAGGCTCTTTTCACTACCTTTGTAAGTGATGAAGTTGCTGTATATCTTCCTTTCAAGCACATAAAAAAATACCTATCACTCTGGTCAGTTATTCTTCTTAGAGATCCTAAACAAGAAATGGAAAATTTGGGGATGCAAAAATTTGAGAGCCAGTCTACACTTACTCTCACAAATTGTTGGCTTACAAATTCTTGGATACAAAAGAACAGACCTTTACTTTGGTGAGCTCAAGAACACTTTTCAATTGTATTAGGAACAGTTTTCATATCATCAAACCAGCAAGAAAAAAAGGCATAAAACTCTGCACTACATGACAGCTCACACTGGAATATATCACTCTGAATAAAAGTGTTTGCACATGTTATTCTATAATAGCATCACCTCTTCTAGAGAGCTAGAGAGGGTTGGAAATAACTTGTCACAACTGTACTTGCATGCATGCTTCTGCAACCTGATACCCAGTCTCCTATTATCAGCCACTCTCCTTTTCTCAAACACCTTGAGACCTCATCACAATTCTGAGCTAATTAACAAAATGGAAGATTCCTAATCAGGCTGAGAATTAGCTATTTTGAAGCAGTGACCACTATGTATTTATACATTGCTCCTAAGACAATAATATTATTTCAGGAAGATTTTTACAGTAAACTGTAGTCCACCTCCTAGGCCACCTGCCCCTTTAGATCCAGGACTAGATTTAATAGCATCAGGAAACAAACACGACTTCCTTTCCTGTTTCCCTTTCCTGGTTTCCCACCTTCACTTTCAGCCATGCTGTCAGCCACATGGATTGTCTGGTGTGTGGCTTTCTCTCCTGCAGTGTGAGTAACAGAGCCAACTCCAGTCTGCACTGCTCAGCAAAATGGAGTGAGAAAAGATGGTAATGGCTAATTTTGCTGCAGAAGTCCCACAAAACAAGTGCAGAGGAGCCCCACTAAACAGGGGCAAGCTGCCTGATCAGCTCATTCTTCACCTTAATTGTTCTTTTTTAAATTTCTTTCTTTCTTTTTTGACTCACAAAGCCCTCTGAGAATCTGATTCCATTTACAAGTATCCACCTAGAAACAATACTCATAAACATATACACAGAAAATGTGCTTACTACTTATCTCATTACATTGGAACTCCTACACATAGAATAGGAAGAATTATAGTTTTATCACTCTTATGAAAAGGTTATGAAATTTTTCTGGAATAAGAAATTGAAATATATTTGACATCACATCAATGTCAATGTTTCATTTTAATAGCAATAAGAGGTACAACCCTGATTCACAAAGTCTCTAATAGCAAATGGAATCAGAGCTCCTGTAACTCACAAGATCTCATATGGATAGACAGGCATCAACAATAACCAAAATTCATATTACATCACTTCCTTTGTCCTCAGGTCAATGAGATTATCTTTGTTAAGTCTTTATCATCAAAGTTATCTACGTCAGCAATTTGTTTCGATTTTAAAGCCATCTGAACAAAAAGTGACCTTCATAAGAAATAAAGCCATTTGCCAAGTGTTGATTTTTGTCCCTAGAAACTCTCAAGACTTTGTCAGTCTCGCCTCCAGTCCATATTGTTATATGACTCCAGCCACCTCATTTAGAATAGCAGCTTGACAAAAAAAAAAAAAAAAAAGAAAGAAAGAAGAAAGAGCTCATAGTTTTTCAGCAGCATCTCTAATAGTAAATTAAGCATTTTAACCAAAAGAGTTGCTTCTTTTATGTGACTAAGATATCAGCCATTATAAAGCTAGTCCTGGAATGAACTCCTCACTATCAATCTGTTCTAAGAAGGAGTTTTCTTTTCTCTTAAAAAATTTTCAAGAATTAAACTAAATCACTTCTACATTTCTTCTCTGAATTGCCAAAAACTTCTCTATTAAGAAAGAGCCTCATGGTGTGTTCTTGTATCTTGACAAAGATCTACTGAAAAGGCACTGATCTGAGCTTTTGGCTCTGAGGAAGTTGAAGACTTTCACAGAAATTGAAAGACCTCTTTTGGGATTGTTGGAGGGGCTGTTGATACCAATACAAGCCCCCGTAGGAAGCTTGACATGTGGACCATCTTTCCTTAGTGAAGCAGCAAAGGCTGAGGCAGTGCCAACTTCACAGATCCTCCATCTGTGCAGAGAATACCAAGACTTCCCATCCAATTCAACTTGTACTTGGCATTGAATGTTCACCATCTTAAAGATATCAATGGCCTAAATGGTTTCCAAAGAGGGCTCACCAACAAGAAATTTTTCTTTGGTGAAATTAGTCTACTCTCAAAGGATAAAATCAGGAACTGGCTGCACTGAGATGCAAAAGATTTTCCCCAGCTACATGCTTGAGGAAGATAGTGCACAGTCTGTGGGCCCTAAAGCCCTCCCATCGTGTTCAGGGATTCAACAGACCGCAGGTTAAGTCCCTTGTGTACTCCTTCTCTTTGCAACAGCCCTTTTTCCTCTTGGTATTGGGCCTAACAGAAGACATTTATTGCTTCCAAAACTCAAAGCAAAAAATAGCACCGAGAATGTTCATGTCATATAGTTCCTCCTTAAACTGCACTATAGTCATTCAAGCTTGAAACCTTTCCAATCCAGTGTATGCAGACTACTCTTAAATTAGTGGGTACTTTTCTTCTTTACTTTCAAATTGTATTTGTCATTCATACTCATTCAGGAAATATTTATTGATCACTTATTAGTGACTGTATGTTAGGCACTATGCTATGTGTTAGAAATACAGCAGTGAACAAAATAGACATTGTCTTGTCTTCAAGAAACACTTATGCTAGCACAAAGTATTTATTAACAAGAAAAACAGTTGGTACTTAAATTAGACACCACTTCTTCTTAGTCTGTTTTTCTTGCAAGTACTATCAAAGTGCATTGCAAATAGCGATTCAATACATATTTGTTAAATTCAATTAACCAAACTAAATACTATTTTACATTAAACTCAAACCAATAATGTCAAAAATATTTTGGAATAGTTTTTTATTTGTTATTTAAAAATTCTGTGCTTATACAAATTCGATAAGTATTTCTGTGTGTGTGTGTGTGTGTGTGTTTTAAGTTCACAAATGTGTACAACCTTGTGCTTTAGTTGAGTCTGGGATTTATCAGAGTATTTGGAGAAGGTTGCAGATTTCCAATAGTCCCCTTTCTCTCATTGGTTTCTGTGCTCATGGATGTCTCCATGCAAATCCTAAGGTCTTATCTATTAGCTTCTTTCAAACATAGCAATCAAGACAGCAGCAAGCTAATGGATTTCTCTGCACTAACCAGAGAATGATACAGGATAATTTAACACTGAATGTTATTTGATCCCTTATACCAATAATGGAGACTAACTTTTTCACTCCAGTTCTTTGTTTTTCTTCTTGATATTACAAAATTATCCCAATATTAGTCATTTACATATACCAATAATGGAGACTAACTTTTTCACTCCAGTTCTTTTTCTTCTTGATATTGCAAAATTATCCCGATATTAGTCATTTATGTGATACAGATTTATGATATATCAACCTCAGAGTAAAAATAAAATCTTCAACGTGAAATTACAGGCAAAGTAAGGTCAAAGAACCAGAATTTTTTTATTATCTTTAACAAAACACCTACATATTCTGGAGAAGAAAAATGTGTTCTCTCTAAAGATTTGCTTCCATGTGAAAAATGTTTCCACAGAAATGAACAAAATAAAAATGCCTTATAAGCAGTTCTCCTAATGGCCTTTGTTTATAGTCTATTTATTTATTTATTTATTTGGCCCCATCAGGCATACAGTTTATAAAATATTTGGACAAGGAGGGTCTAAAAATAACCCAAACTTTATTGTATTTAGTATAGATATAATTTAAGAAGCACCAAACTCACTCACCTAAAAATATTTTTCCTATCAACTGTCATGTGTCATGCTTAAATTTCCACCATTTGACACTGAGTCTCTTGTCAACCCCACATCATATGCAGAAGAAATTTTGCCTGTAAATGTTTAACTCATTAATGGGTGACCCAACACAACTGGGAAAATTATTTTGAGACTTCTTAGTACCTTTGGAAACATGAAAGCAGAATCCTGAAGGAACAAGATGGAAGGAAAGGTAAGCCCTGATAAGGAAAGGTGACAGAATGTTCTGAATATAGGGAACGTAGGCTGAGCAGAAGGACTCTAAGAAGGCAATGGATATATGTGCTTAACTCAGAAAGGAAAGAAAGCAAAAGAAAACAGACACTATAGAGCAATAGAAAGAAGTCAGGCCTAAGATTCACAAGCTGTACCTTCTAGTTCCAATGCTAGAATTCAGTTTTGGATAAGTCACTTTCATTTCTGTATTAGTCAGCCACTGCTACGTACTGCTATGTAACAAATCACTCTTTAACTCAGTGGCTTATTATAATAAGCAGGTTGGCTTATCAGTCATGATTTGGCTGATCTAGACTGGTCTTGGATGGACTTGGTGAGGCCTAGCTCCAAGCTGCAGAGAAGCCCAAGAATGATCCACATGTCTCTCATCCACCTTTGAACAATGGCTACCTGATGTCTGTTCATCTTATGGCAAAGTGCAGAATTCTAAGAGAGAAAGCAAAACTATATAAGCACATTTCGGGCCTCTGTTCATACCATGCTTGTTAACATCCCATTAGCCAAAGCAAGACATATATGGTCAAGGCCAAGGGCAAGGGGTAAAATTCTTCTGTTCACTGCAAAGCCATGACAAAGGCATGGATGTGATATGGTTATAGGGAGGGGGGAAATTGAGACCAGCAACTCAATCTGCTGGTTTACCACAACTGCTCTGGACTTTAGTTTCTGCTGCTGCATGATGACAAAGTTGGCCTAGGTCAGTGGTTCTCAAACACTGGTCTAGTGACCAACTGCATCAAAATCACTTGGGAAGATATTTAAAATATTAGATTCCCAGAGTTGGGTGAAGTTTGAAACACTGTCTTTGTCTACTGCCCCCCAACTAGGTGATTCTGATGCACAATCCTGAGCTAGATGGTCTCTAAGGCCATTTATAATTTTCTAAGTTCATGACCAACTAAGCCTACCAAAGTTTATCTAGCGCCTTGCTAGATGCAAAGGTAGAGTGTCAGAGTACCTGCACAGAAAGAATCCCTAAGCCCCAGATTCTCCCCTCAGTCCCACTATGTAGAAGCCTCCAATAAGTGAGGCAGCCTGTACTTCCTCTTTTTAAAGGTTAACTGCTCTCCTCTTCTCACCATGATGTAAGTCAGATTTTCCTGCCCACCTCCCATGCCCAAAGCAAACTTTTTGGCTGCCTCAGAATTCCTTCCTACATTCAGTTTTACATCTAGACAACAATGGGCATTGCAGTTGTTTTTAGTCACTTGCCTACAAAGAGATTTGTCCATTAAGCTAGGCAACATTAAGATTCTCATTTTATGAATTCTCATATTTTTCAGTTAGAAGACAGGCTCAAGAGGAAGTGTCCAAATTGAGATGAGAGGTAAAAGAGAGCTTCCTTCCCTGGGTCTTGGAAAAAGATAAATGTAGAAATGAATTTCTCATCTAATTATTCATTCCTGTTTATATATTCTTTAATGATATGTTTCCATGGTTACCAGCGTTGTTAAATGCTGCCTGCGTTTCACTTCGCTTTGATGCTATTTGAGGTAGTATGCCGGTAGGAGAGGTTCACTTTTAAATGAAAGATGTAATTAAGGCATGTGTTTGATCTAAGGCTGAGTGTTCCTGTGAAGTAGATAGTGACCGTGACATTATTTTCTGTCTGTATAGTTTAGTGTAGTTCTTCCATTGATGTTCTGTGAGTGTCCCAGGCATTAGGAAGGAAGAAAAGAAGGAAAGGAGGGAGGGAGGAAAGAATCTGAGCCATACACATATTGAATTCATGTGTACATTTCAGTACTATTATATATATATTTAGTTACACTGATTTGGCCAGACTGTCAAGTAGGTGAGGTTGCTTTTTACATGCCCCATCCCTCTCTTCTCCCCACACTGTCCCTGTTCCTCATGCCACCTATACAAGCCAAGAGCCACAGGGTTCTTTCAAAAATGTGTCATAGGGGCGGCTGGGTGTCTCAGTCCTTAGGTGTCCGTCTTCGGCTCAGGTCATGATCCCAGGGTCCTGGGATCGAGTCCCACATCGGGCTCCCTGCTCCTTGGGAGCCTGCTTCTCTCTCTCTCTCTGTCTCTCATGAATAAATAAATAAAATCTTTAAAAAAAAAAAGAAAAAGAAAATAGCAGCATCACATCAAACAAGAAAAGTAATCCTCAGCCACTCCTAAGAAATATTTACTTAGTACTCATCTTCAGAAATTTATATATAAATTATATATATATACTTATATATAAATATATAATTAATATAGAAATATATATTTATAAACATATATAAATATATATAAATTATATATATATATATATGATTTTTTTAATGGTTTCTGTTTGGTTTTGTAGGAATATCAGTGGGTTTTGAAGGAAACTCACACCATTTAATAGAGTCAGCTTTTCCTTTTCTCTTTTTCCCTCCTAAAAAGTTTTTTGGGTTTCTGACAGTTCTTAATGGAGAAGGAAGTAACCTCTAAATTTCTTTTCATTTTCTCTCATTTGAGAATGATATGGGTTTCATAGATTTAAGGCAGTTTGGGCCTTCTTCTACTTGGACAAATTTAGGGATAGCTATTTGGTTCCCAGGAGTTCTGCGCTATTTTGCTAAATTGTCATGAGGTTATTTTGTTTACTTCGAGACTTTGCGTTCCAGTTTAAATTTGCGAACACGTTGATTCCTTCTTTGTTTGGTTTGCATCTAAAAATCAAAAATTGTTATGATCCAAACCAAATTTAGAGATTTTTATAGTTATCTTTTATATTTCCCATAGATTTTTATAGGTTACTGATTTACAAGCTTGCAGAGAAATTGAGGTCACTTATTTTAGCAGTCGGAGATGCGGAATAACTAGTCCGTGAAATCATGAAATTTTTTAAGCTGTGTGCACCCAAGTATAAGATCATCTGTAAAGCTCAAAGCTTTTAATGTTTTTATTTATATTCAGCCATTTTTTGATGGCATTGCACAACAATTAAAAATGAATTCTCTTCTTTTCTTGAATTCACAAGATTTTCCTCATTAATTTTTGAAGACTGCATACTCTACCTGTGCTATAGCTTCTGGTTGAATCATTTTCTTTTTCATTTCTTTTCCATATTTTCCAATCTCCCCTCTTCTAGATAATGAGGCCCCAGCATTTTAAATGTCTGTCTTCAACAAGTGGCATGATTTCCTTTTTTTTTTTAGGATCCTAAAGTAACTGTTAAACTGACCTATTTCTATCCAAGAGCAAAAGTTCTATTTTATAAAGAGCAATCCAAACCAGGAGTCAACAGCCTATGAGGGACAACCCCCAGAAAACCTTGGGAGGACTATTTCAAGCCCAAACCTAAAGAGATGCAAAACACCATAATTAGCATGGCAAGTCTTTATTCTCTTTATCCTTCCTCAGATGGGGTTTGGCCTGCTTTAATATTCACATATAAGACACAAATCAGAGAGAAAACTGGAGTCTGGATACATACATAACTTGGAAGTATAGTGGCAGGTCTCTTAAAGGTAGCACTTCATTTCATTTCATCTAATATCACTTGAAGTTGTAGTTAGTTGTTGTCATACAGTGTGTGTGTGTGTGTGTGTGTATATAATAAGTATTTGTATATATATTTGACAGGTCCATCACATTTTTCACAAATGCAATTATGCCCCTTCTGAGACCTCTTGATGATGAAAAGTTGCCTATAGAAGGATACCTGCCCCATAATAGCATCCTCCTGCAATCTCTTACCTCCTAAAAAATAAAGGTCCTCCAGGAGGGAGCGACAGCCTGAAAGACATTAATTACAGACAAATGAGAGAAATAAGAAAAAAGAAGAGGTGTCTGGTTGCTGGGGCAAAGCTGAAACTTGAGGGAGAAAAGAAATTATGGGGCTGTGGGAGTATACCAAAGACAAACTTTGAGTAATAGACATTAGCACTATAAAGACATTTTTGGACACAACACACAGTCCCTTTTACTGGATCCCCAGATATACCATCATCCTTTCTTGGGTCTGTGTACCACCAGGGCCATGGAGCTACTAACTTCCAAGATGACTAGTTCTCTCATTGGAAGGCTCTATTAGGACATTTTTCCTACTGCTAAGGATTGCACTTCTGCCCTCCAAAGCTTCATGGAAGCTATAAACTCATTTGTGAGTCTGCACACCATAAATGGCTCAGAGCAAGAGGCTCTGGCTGAGACAGAAGGACTTGAATCCCAGCTCTGTCACAAAGTAACCATGTGAACTACTGCATATTGTATCATATAAAAACTGAGTTTTCCTAATCTTTAAAATGGGATAATGCGGAGTGCCTGTGTGGCTTAGTCAATTAAGCATCTGCCTTTGGCTCAGGTCATAATCCCAGGGTCCTGGGATTGAGCCCCATGTCAGTCTCCCTGCTCAGCGGGGAGTCTGCTTCTCCCTCTGCCATTCCCCCTGCTCATATGCGCTCTCTCTCTCCCTCAAATAAATAAATAAAAATCTTAAATAAAATAAAATGGGATAATGCCTGTTTTCCAGTGTTGCCTTAACAAGTAAAGAGAATAATGTATCTACAGCACTTAGCCAAGGCCCAGGAACACTCACTTAATTGATAAATGAGTGTTACAGATTTATCAGTGAATTAAATGAAGTCTACAACAGTAGGTTGCTCTCTGATGACAGAAAATTAGTCCCTACAACTTACGTCTTGTCTCCAAAGTAACATACTTGGATTCTTTCAACTTCTCCAAAATACAGTTTTTCGAAGGCATCCTAGACTTTTCCACTCAAAAGTGTCTTGCATAGTAGCCTAAGAGATAAAATAAATGGTGGAAAAAGCAGTTCACGTCTAGGAACCAGGTTACCAGGTTCTTGTCCCAACTCTGCCGTTAATCAGCTTCGTGCACCAGCAAGCCCAATCTAAAACCATCAGTCAAAAAATACAATCAGAAAACGATACAGTTAGGGAAAAGAATATCTACCTTCATATAATTAAACTAAATATAGAGAAGAAATGTACAATGACAAAAAAGGGTCCCAAACTGTGTTGACATTTACCACTGAACACAGAGGCTAAAGCCCATTACTAATACCCATTTGTGCTTATGAAATAATTACAGGTAATGTAGCTATTTATTCCTGCGATACCTGTTGGTGATTCATTTTAAGTCATCAAGAATAAAAGCTCTGTGGCATCCTAAAGAGTCTGGAGGCTGCTGAAACCCACACTTGTAACTCTGAGTTTCTATCAGCTGGTATTTCTCTAATGTGCAGGCAGAAAATTATTCAGGGTCTTTAGAACAAGAATGTACTTTAAATTCTATTTATAAATTATATGTGCTTTGCCATTAAATAAGCTAGACCAACCCAAGCACATTATTATTTAAGCTGCCTTATCAAGAAGACTTTCATTTAATTTTTGTAAATATTTCTCTTTGAGACAGGCATGCTTATTGATAGCATTCCTTACATCCAATGAGGGGCTGGTGGGCAAAACAGTCTTAGTGTGGCCAGTAGGTGTGAAGGAGGAATATTCTGTTTTGTGTTAGAGTTATTGCTGTGAAGAGGATCTTGACCTGCTTTAGGTTTGGTGTGGTCTATTTGTTTCTCTGTTAGAGTTAGAGTCAAGTTCTTATTGTCTGTGAAGACAGGAATAAGATAGTTACGGAAAAAGAAAAAAGAAAGTAAAACTTGATCTTATACTTCTAGGAATTTGCAATCTAACTAGAAGGATGAAAAGTCATTGAGTGGAAGAGAAATCATCGGTTTAGGAGAGACTTGCACTCTTGTCCTGCTTCCTTCTCTCATTTTGTGACCTGAGTTGAGTCACCAGAACTCAGCAAGCCTCAGTTTCCTTGGTTATAAAGTTGAGTGATTTTAAAATAATACCTTAGATTCCTTTCATCTCTTTAGCTCTATGCTAAAAGGACATAGAAATAAAATTTCCTACCAAATAGGATTAAAAATTAATAAAGATTAAATTTTAGGCATTAAATGCTGAAGTTATCCAACTAATGGAGGCATGATATATAATCAAAACCTTAACTCTAACCCTAACCAGACCGGATAGTGGACAGTAGTGTACACACACCCACCTCCCCCCCGCACACACATATATGCTAAAATTCTATAGCACTCACATACACCACAAAACTAAAGTAAAATTAAATGCCTTAGAACTTAAAATGATATTTATTGTGGCTGTTTTTAAACAGGATGGATTGCAAAGTAGAGAATTCATAACTGCTATCTAAAAATTTGCTCACCTTGGTACAAGTACCCTGTTCATACAATCTTTGGTCATTTCCACACAGTGCAAATAAAAATTTAAATATCTTGATTTAAACTGCATGAAGACATAACTTTCACATCACTGGACTGATAAATGTAATGGCAAAGCTGCCAAATATTCTCTTATATTAGAAAAATACAGAACTCACAGTGAAGGTTGTTTAATAAAAGAACTCCCATAAACCCAAGGTACTATTTCGGCATTAAAATGTTGATCATCAAGGCAAGGGCAAACAATCAATTATTACATATTGTATTCTGACATACCATTATATTAATAAAATCATCATAAAAATGTCAATCTTGGCTATTGCATAAGTGATACAGTGAATAGGTTTATAGGGAAGTCTCGAGGTAAGATATTTTGCTCTTTAGGTAAATTTGCTCTTTAAGTTAATTCTAAATTTCAAGAAAATCGGAATCTTTCAAATTGAACCCATGTGTACTCAAAGGATTGAATTTGAAAATTATTGGTCACAAAAATTTTCTTTTTCCATTTTCTAGAAAATTCTAGTCATCATTCAAAATTACATCATTATTAATGTAATAGCAAAGAACCATATTAGCCACTAAAGACTAAAGATTCCCATCTCAATTTTTATAGCTTGCAAGTGGAGCCCTGCTTCCGGTGCATCTAACGCTAACTCTGAAAATAATATAATCATAATAGTCATTCACTAGTAATACCTACTTAGATGGACTTTATGAGGATTAAAGGAAATAGGATATAAAAAAGCATTTCTCACACTACTAAATGAAAAGTTATTTTATCTCTTAAAATACCATGTTTTTGGTCTACATTTTAAATAGTACATAAAACTTAGTAGAAAAAATAGATTATGAAAGAGATTCAAATTTTCTTTTATTATTGTTTGTGAATTAAGATAGACTAACTGCTATAACAAACAACTCCAACATTTCAGTAATTTGAAACAATAATAGTAATTTTCTCACTCGCTGTAGTTCAATGTGGGTGTTCCTGATTAGTTCTCCTCAAATCAGCAATAATGAGAACCCATAGTTCTTCCACCATGTAGCTCCATCTTCCTCCAAGTCCTGCGAGTCCTCCCTCTTCAGGAAGCTGATAGAGAAAGAAAATGGAGGATCATATGAGGCAGAGTTTTATGGGCCAGGCCTAGAAAGAGTACCATTCTCGCTTATGCTTCATTGATCCACACAGAGCCACATGGCTACACTTAACTGCAAGGGGGTCTGAAAAATGCCAGCCATGTGCCCAGGACTCATATACATATATATGTTCTAAAATTCTACAGCACTCATATACACTGCAAAACTAAAGTAAATTAAACCATTTAGAATATAAACTGATATTTATTATGACTGTTTTTAAACAAGAGAGTAAAACCCAGCAGGTAAAACCATAATTTTTGAAGATAAAGTGAAATATAATATTTGAAACCCTAATTCTAATTCTATAAAATTAAAAAGCTGTTCATCCTGAGAAAAGTCACTTAAGCCTCTTCAAGTCACTTAATTCATCTCCAATTCAATGAATTGGGCTGGAAAATCCCCAAGGTTCCTTCCAGATACAATCTTATAAGTAAAGCAATTTACTGCAATTATGGTCAACCCTGATGTTGGAAGCATTAAAGGAATAATTTGATAATAATCTATAATAATTTGATCACATTTTCTAATTAGAACTAACGAGATTTCTGCTACTGAACCACTATCACTGGACACATAGTTAAAAGGTTGCAGTTTGTCCAAATCCTCCAGCAAAAAAGTAGGGGGAAAAACTTCATAATCCCATCATCCTGAAAATGTTCGTGGTTTATAGTTTCTGCCAGATTTATCCTAGGCACCGTGAGTGTTCTTAAAAATTTATCAGGAAGAAGCAACCTTCTTGGATTTAGAAGAGGGAGTGAATTTTGTTTCTTTTTTGCTCTTTTTTGTTCATCTTTTCCCTTTAGTTTGATGGCTTTTCCTTTATTCTTGATGGAGTATCTGTCTTTACTTATCTCCCCCATTGTGTCCCTTGTTATAAAATCATCCTGGACAAATTGATTTCTGAGGTAGCAAATGGCTCTTTTTGCTTAGCTAAAGAACAAGATTATTATAAGTTACCGTTGGTAGAGGAAATGAGCTGCCCACATTCATTCTTGGTTTATGTAACTGTAAGCTTTAAAACTTGATAAATGTGAGGATAACAATAGAAAGTTATTAGAAACCCCAAATGTAAACACCTAATTTCAAAGCTTTTTTTGTATGTAGCAACAGAGAAAGTATAATTAAAAGTAATGTACACTTACCAACAGGACATGAGGACTGACTTTTTTCCCTATTCTTTGTACACGTGAATCATTTATTGACACCAGAGAAACTCACACATTGGGAAAGAATTACTCAATTGCAGAAAATTTTTGTCAAATTAAAAAGTATCATTTGAAATCCACCTTTACTTTTAGCACAGCTTACTTTTTTTAAGGTTTTTTACATTCCAGTTAGTTAACATACTTTTTTACATTCCAGTTAGTTAACATACAATGTAATATTAGTTTCAAGTGTACAATATAGTGATCTAACAATTCACCCAGTGCTCATCACAACAAGTGCACTCCTTAATCCCCATCACCTATTTAACCCATCCTTCCCACCTACCTCCCTTCTGGTAACCATCAGTTTGTTCTCTATAGTTAGGAGGCTGTTTCTTGGTTTGCCTCTGTCTATTTTTTTCCCTTTGCTGGTTTGTTTTGTTTCTTAAATTCCACGAATGTTTTTCTCTGACTGACTTCTTTCTCTTAGCATAATACGCTCTAGCTCCATCCATGTCATTGTAAATGGCAAGATTTCATTCTTTTATGGCTGAAAAATGTTCCATTGTACATTTATACCACTTGTTCTTTATCCATTCATCAGTCAATGGACACTTGGGCTGCTTCCATTTTTTGGCTATTGTAGATAATGCTGCTATAAACATTGGGGTACATGTATCCCTTTGACTTCGTGCTTTTGTATTCTTTGTGTAAATGCTTAGTAGTGTTATTCCTGGATTATAAGGTAGTTCTATTTTTAGTTTTTGAGGAGCCTCCATACTATTTTCCATAGTGGCTGCACCAGTTTGCATTTCTACAAAGTGCAAGAGGGTTCTGCTTTCTCCACAGCCTCTCCAACACCTACTGTTTCTTGTGTGGTTGATTTCAGCCATTCTGACAGGTGTGAGGTGATATCTCATTGTAGTTTTGATTTGCATGTTCCTGGTGATGAGTGATGTTGAGCATCTTTTCATGTGTCTGTTGGCCATCTATATGTCTTCTTTGGAGAAATGCCTGTTCATGTCTTCTGCCTATTTTTTAATTGGATTATTTGGTTTTTGTGTATTGAGTTGTATTGGTTCTTTATATATTTTGGATACTAACCCTTTACCAGATATGTCATTTGCAAATATCTTCTCCCATCCCATAGGTTGCCTTTTAGTTTTGTTGATTGTTTCCTTCACCGTACAGAAGCTTTTAATCTTGATGAAGTCCCAATAGTTAATTTTTGCTTTTGTTTCCCTTGCCTCAGGAGACCTATCTAGAAGAAGTTGCTATAGCCCATGTCAGAAAGATTATTGCCTGTGCTCTCTCGAAGGAGTTTTATGGTTTCAGGTCTCACATTTAGGTCTTTAATCCCTGTTGAGTTTATTTTTGTGTATGGTGTAAGAAAGTGGTCCAGTTTCATTTTTTTTCATGTTGCTATCCTGTTTCCCCAACACCATTTGTTGAAGAGAACAGTCCTTTTGCCATTGTTACATTTATTCCTCCCTTGTTGAAGATTAATTGACCATATAATAGTGGATCTATTTATGGGTTT
This sequence comes from Halichoerus grypus, assembly GCF_964656455.1. Lineage (NCBI taxonomy): Eukaryota > Metazoa > Chordata > Mammalia > Carnivora > Phocidae > Halichoerus > Halichoerus grypus. The sequence goes on from NC_135712.1 coordinate 91,069,075, forward strand.
TCTATTCTGTTCCACTGATCTATGTGGTTATTTTTGTGTCAGTACCATACTGTTTTGATCACTACAGCTTTGTAATATAACTTGAAATCTGGACTTGTGATACCTCCAGTTTTGTTTTTCTTTTCCAAGGTTGCTTTGGCTACTTGAGTTCTTTTATGGTTCCATACAAATTTTAGGATTATTTGTTCTAGGTCTGTGAAGAATGCCTTTGGTATTTTGATAGGAATTGCTTTAAATGTGTAGATTGCTTTGGGAAGTATAGACATTTTAATGATATTTGTTCTTCCAATCCACAAGCATGGAATGTCTTTCCATTTCTTTGTGCCATCTTCAGTTTCTTTCATCAGTGTCCTATTGTTTTCAGAGTACAGGTGTTTGACCTCTTTGGTTAGGTTTATTCCTTGGTATCTTATTATTTTTGGTGCAATTGTAAATGGGCTTGATTTCTTAATTTCTCTTTCTGCTGCTTCATTATTGGTGTATAGAAATGAAACAAATTTCTTAGAACAGCTTACTTTTTACAAGCTGCAATTCCTCACCTGGTCTCTTCCTCTATTTATCTTCAAAATCAAGGAAAATCTTTCAGGGATGATAAAAAGTAGATTACTTCCTTACCCATCTTCAACATGGAGGACAGAAGCCATAAAAAACATCCCATTTCTACTGGCTCTGATTTAGGAAGAAAGGAAACCCATGCTCCAGCACACATCCTCCTGAGTGGAGAGCCCTGTGAAAGCCTAAATACAATTCGTTGAGCATCAAGCCAAGAGTACAGTGCCTTAAATGAACAGATCAAGCTGCCACACAAAAACCACACGTCTGCCACTTGCAAAAAAGCTGGTATAGGCTCTTGGGCACGCGTCTTACTGTCCCTGCTGTGAGATGGCTTAGCAAAGTTACCCTGCCAGCAGTCACTTAAGCTGCCAGCAGTTGGAAAAGAAATGCAATGGAGAGAGTGGTTTCTTCTATCCTGGCCTTACTGGGATACTGTTAATATCTCTCTGGAAATAAACTAAAGGATTAAATAACTTCATTAATATTTTTCGGTCCAGAATTTAAAGCAAAATACCCTTCATCAAGATATTTAGAGAGACCATCAGAAAAGCTATTTGGGAGTTAGGAACTATTATGAGCTGAATTGTGTCCCCCTAAAATTCATATGCTGAAGTCCTAACCAGGTGCTACAGATTGTCACTGCATTGCAAATAGGGTATTTAAAGCAGTAATTAAGTTCAAATGAGGTCTTTAGGTGACCCTTTGGTGGGTCACCAATATGACTGATGTCCTTATAAGAAGAGGAGATTAGGATACAGACATACACAGGAAAAAAAAACCAATGTAAAGACACAAGGAGAAGGTACAGAGCCATCTACAAGCCCAGGAGAGAGGCCTAAGAAGAAATCAACCTTGCAGACACCTTGATCTCAGACTTCTAGCCCCTGGAACTATGATAAAATAAATTTGCATCCTTTAAGGCACCGGTCTGTGATACGTCATTATAGCAACTCTGCAAGCTAATATAGGAACAGTTATAAAAGGTAGAAAAGTCAGATTGTGACCTTCCAACTGAGGTCTAATACAGCTTCCCTCTTCAGCATATCCTCCACACTCATCTAGGTATGACTACTTACATTTTTGGTCTGGACAGGCCATCCCCAGATTGGTTCCAGCAGTGAACATACGTAAGCCCCAAACTGGAAAAATTATTCTCCTACTTAGTATAAAGGATCTTTATTTTTGCTGGAGGACCAGAAGTTGGTGCCTAAATGCTATGTTTGAGTTCTCAGTCCACATCTCTGAATTCCAGACCTTATTGGCCTTCCAAAGCTGGCATCCAGGCCTCAGTACCCAGGTCCTGTTGCATGTTCGTAATCCATTGCTATCTCCGCTGAGTGCTGGCTCTGGGTTTGGAATCACAGTTGAATTCTTTGTTCACCTACCAGTTCCTCAAACCTGGAAAGGGCAATGTTGTGGGCAATGTAAGTTCTTTCATTCAGCCATTCAGAAATTTGCCCCACAACAAATTTAAAATGTAAATTAGAAAGTTTACATAATTTTCTAATGAGAGTCTCAGAGAAAGGAGGACCTTTTGTATCCAGAAAATGTTTACAAAGCTGCTCTTTTACACACAATATAGATGATCATAGAGGCCATTTGAAGCCACTGAGAAACAGATTAGGCAATGAACAAGTTAAATTAGGTTTCTCAGTTTAAAATCAACTCCTTATTGCTCTTAATATCAATCAGAAACTTGTTTACAAAATGCTATGCCGGTAATAATATAAATTGCTGTTTGTTAAATGGTTTTTCTTTTGTTGGACAGTTCAAATCTATTATTTTTCCTTAGGGTTGTTGGCACTCTTAGTTGTCACTGAAAAAAATTATTCCTATAAATAAATATGAATTTTTATAATATGCTTTTATGCTATTTTCAGAAAAATGAGATAACTATGGACATTTCCACTTTTTATTCAATGGTTAAGCCTCATTAGAAGGAAAAGTAGGAAAGGAATAAATTCCTTTTAAAACTTCACATAACTTTCTTTTTGGTCTGTTTCAAATAGTAATGGACCTAGTTAAAACAGGAAGCTCAGGGTGATGGCAGGCTTTATCAAGAAAGTACATGAGCAAAGAAAATTTAAAGAAATTCTTAAATAGCCAAATCCATCTCTAGTGGCTCTTGTGATCTGGAGGGAAGGGAAGCTTCAGTGGGAGGAAGTTGAGAAAGGTTTTTCTGATTCCAAGAGTTTTTCCCACATAGTGGAAGAAGAAAAAAAATGTACTTTGTCTAGTTTGTTGTGTTATTTATAGAAAATACTTAGAACTAGATATTTCAATTAATTTTTTTAAGTACAAATTGCTCATCAATGTCTGTTGGAGAGTAGGATAATTATGTTAGACTTAAGAACTTGATTTTTAAAATCAAGTAAAAAATGACACCTTGGAAAATAGAATTTTTATTTTTATCTTAAAGCAAGCTCAGTGTAGAGGTGCCTGTTTACAAACTTTCTTCATTTAATTGGTTTTCTTAATATGAAATAGTATTTCCAGAACTAATTAAAATTTTATTCAAATGAATATTCAAGACCAAAATATGTTATCTTTGCAGTACAGTATATAGATTTTTAAATCATCCATAAAGGTAATTATATTTTTTACATTCATAAAAAGTCATATACTGTTATTGATGCCAAACGGGTTGTTTGCTTCCTCTCAGGCCATGATTGAAGAAGCCATCACCAGAGCGGAATCTTTCTCAGTTATGTATACACCATTTGCAACAAAAATCAGAGCTGATAAAATAGAAAAAGTAAGAGAGGTTTTCACAAAAACTCATCCTGCATATGTGGAATATATCTACACAGGTAATATTCAAGGTATCAGCTGATAGTTTATTTCCATTAAAACCAATACAGGGCTATTTCTGGTTTATTTGTTTATTGTTTCAATTTTAGGAGTACATTGTTGGGTCATTTTTTTTTTTCATCTTATTGTATTTTTTTTCATCATTATAAGTGCATTTTTTAATCCCCATCACCTATTTCCCCCATCTCCCCCCCCCACCTTCCCTCTGGTAACCATCATTTTGTTCTCTATAGTTAAGAATCTGTTTCGTTGGGGCGCCTGGGTGGCCCAGTCGGTTAAGCGGCTGCCTTCGGCTCAGGTCATGATCCCAGGGTCCTGGGATCGAGTCCCACATCGGGCTCCCTGCTCTGCGGGGAGCCTGCTTCTCCCTCTCCCTCTGCCTGCTTCTCTGCCTACTTGTGTTCTCTCTCTATCTCTCTGTCAAATAAATAAATAAAATCTTTAAAAAAAAAAAAAAAAAAAAGAATCTGTTTCGTTGTTTGCCTCTCTTCTTTTTTTCCTTTGCTCATTTGTTTCTTAAACTCTACATAGGAATGAAATCATATGGAATTCATCTTTCTCTGACTGACTTATTTTGCTTAGCATTAAACTCTCTAGCTCCATCCATGTTGTTGCAAATGGCAAGATTTCATTCTTTTTTATGGCTGAATAATATTCCTGTGTGTGTGTGTGTGTGTGTGTGTGTGTGTGTGTGTACCACTTGTTCTTTATCCATTCATCAGTCAATGGACACTTGGGCTGCTTCCATTTTTTGGCTATTGTAGATAATGCTGCTATAAACATTGGGGTACATGTATCCCTTTGACTTCGTGCTTTTGTATTCTTTGTGTAAATGCCTAGTAGTGTTATTCCTGGATTATAAGGTAGTTCTATTTTTAGTTTTTGAGGAGCCTCCATACTATTTTCCATAGTGGCTGCACCAGTTTGCATTTCTACAAAGTGCAAGAGGGTTCTGCTTTCTCCACAGCCTCTCCAACACCTACTGTTTCTTGTGTGGTTGATTTCAGCCATTCTGACAGGTGTGAGGTGATATCTCATTGTAGTTTTGATTTGCATGTTCCTGGTGATGAGTGATGTTGAGCATCTTTTCATGTGTCTGTTGGCCATCTATATGTCTTCTTTGGAGAAATGCCTGTTCATGTCTTCTGCCTATTTTTTAATTGGATTATTTGGTTTTTGTGTATTGAGTTGTATTGGTTCTTTATATATTTTGGATACTAACCCTTTACCAGATATGTCATTTGCAAATATCTTCTCCCATCCCATAGGTTGCCTTTTAGTTTTGTTGATTGTTTCCTTCACCGTACAGAAGCTTTTAATCTTGATGAAGTCCCAATAGTTAATTTTTGCTTTTGTTTCCCTTGCCTCAGGAGACCTATCTAGAAGAAGTTGCTATAGCCCATGTCAGAAAGATTATTGCCTGTGCTCTCTCGAAGGAGTTTTATGGTTTCAGGACTCACATTTAGGTCTTTAATCCCTGTTGAGTTTATTTTTGTGTAGGTGTAAGAAAGTGGTCCAGTTTCATTTTTTTTTCATGTTTCTGTCCTGTTTTCCCAACACCATTTGTTGAAGAGAACAGTCTTTTTGCCATTGTTACATTTATTCCTCCCTTGTTGAAGATTAATTGACCATATAATAGTGGATCTATTTATGGGTTTTCTATTCTGTTCCACTGATCTATGTGGTTATTTTTGTGTCAGTACCATATTGTTTTGATCACTACAGCTTTGTAATATAACTTGAAATCTGGACTTGTGATACCTCCAGTTTTGTTTTTCTTTTCCAAGGTTGCTTTGGCTACTTGAGTTCTTTTATGGTTCCATACAAATTTTAGGATTGTTTAGAGGTACATTCTTTTAATTTGATGAGTTGAAATGGGAGCTTATTTTAAGCTTTTAAGTAGAACTAGTCCTCTAGGTCTAGCACAATATTTCTTGTGCCATGATATTTCTATATTTTAAAAGAAGAGGTAGGGGTACCTAGGTGGCTCAGTCAGTTGAGCATCCAGTTCTTGATTTCAGCTCAGTTCACACTCTCAGGTTCCCAGGATGGAGCCCTACACTGGGCTCCACACTCAGCATGGACTATGCTTGAGATTCCCTCTCCATCTCCCTATGCCCCTCCCTCTGTTCATGCACTCTCTCTCTCTAAAATAAATAAATAGATCTTTTTAAAAAAATAAGTAAAAGGAGATTTTTTTTTTAAGATTTATTTTTTTTTTTATAGAGAGAGAGTGCAGGGGGAAGGGTAGAAGGAGAGGGAGAGAAGCAGACTCCCTGCTGAGTGGGGAGCCTGATGCAGGGCTCGATCTCACAACCCTGAGACCATGACCTGAGATGAAATCAAGAGTCAGATGCTTAACTGACTGAACCAACCAGGAACCCAATAAACTCTTAAAATTTTTTAAAAATGAAGGAATAACCTGTCATAAAATGCCACCTTTCCCCATATTCTTCACCAGTAAACTGGAGGATTATAGTATTTTCCAGAAGATGAATTTTTTTCCAGTGCTTCCTATTTCTACTTTCCTTCTTCCATCTATCTCACACTTCAAACTTCCCTCTTTCCTTATGTTCTTGGATCATTGATATCCAAATGAGATCTGGATGGTCAAGTATACATAGAGGACACAACACGGATATTATCCCTTTTTCCTCTTTTTGTCTTTGGAAGCAAGTGGCTTTTATTCATTCATTCAAAAATACTTTTTAATATCTACTATGTGCCAACCATTATTCTGAATTAAGAAAAGATTTTCTTGTACAGTATTAAGAGCCACTTGATGGTTATCATGGTAAGGAAAATCTCTAAATGCACATACCTAATATCACATCCTCCCATTAGGAGCCCTTCATTCCTTTTTTCATGGTTTTGGGGCCAAGTCATTGATTTATATGATTAATAATGTACTCTGTTAGTGATCAATTTTATTTTTTTTAAAGATTTTATTTATTTATTTGACAAAGAGAGACACAGTGAGAGAGGGAACACAAGCAAGGGGAGCGGGAGAGGGAGAAGCAGGCTTCCCGTGGAACAGGGAGCCCCATGCGGGGCTCGATCCTAGGACCCTAGGATCATGTCCTGAGCCGAAGGCAGATGCTTAATGACTAAGCCACCCAGGCACCCCTGTTAGTGATCACTTTTAAAGTGCCAGGCATTATGGAGTAAGATGATTCTCATTTAGAAACAAGAAAACAGCAACCGGAGAAAATAGCTTTTCCAAAGATGCACAGCATCTTGGTGCAGGCCTTGGATTTGAACCCATGTCCTTGCCATTGAGCTACACCATTTCCATCTGATAAGAGCAGAGGTGTGATAGAAGCATCAAATTTAGGTCCTATATAGTCCTTATTTTTCGCCACAATGCCTCAAGCTCTTCAGAGGAAATGTATTACGTAAATATAAGTAGTGATGATTGAATAGTGAATCTCTAAAGCACAATGAAAATTTGAGAGCAAGGAAAGGGAAGAGAAGAAAGCACAGTGCATGCTGTAATGACCATTGATGCTGATTTACTTCTGAGTATTTTGTAAGAAAGTGGATAAAAATGTTTCAGAACTCACATTTTTTGCTATAAAGCATTTATATTGTTATAAAGCATTTATTATTTTGTTATGGATCTCTTAAGAGTTTTGGGGGGGTAGCCTTAATAGCAAACAAGAGTCATGTCTGTCTAGTGTCATAGAAAATGAATTAGATTCAGTTTTTCTATTTCTATTCTTGGATCTATTGGTAATGAAGAGAAATTCATTGAGGAGATCACCTGTTTGACAATTCCTCTACTGGTAGAATGAGTTTAGTTATATTTAACCTACTTTACAGAGAAGTCATGAAGATTAATTAATATTTTGGAAGCACTGTTGCCACTGAGTGTTTAAAAACAATAACGACATTAATGAGCCAGATTCATGTCTCATGTAACTCTATCAAACCTGTTATCAAGATGAATTGTGATCTATTGGCAAGACGATTCATGCTAAAGGATCTTATATGTTGGGAAAGAAGATAATTATAAGTTACTAATGATTTCATTTCTATTGTTTTATAATTACTAATTGCTGGAATGTGACAGTGCTATATAAGAAACTAGAGAGGAAAGACACAGCTTCTGGAGGGAAAAGCAGAGGTAGAGAAGGTAGTCTAGAATTTTAAATTTCATTGGGATTGGTTAGGTTCTTGCTCTGTAGAACCTGTACTTTGGGTGAACAAGGCTGTTGCACTGATGACATTACTTGACTGTTACAAATCAGGGAAGGATCTTCCCCAAAGTCATTGTTGGAATGGTAGTGAAACCACTGTTATTAACTGTATGTGTACAGTCTTAGTGGTGTGGCTTCTTTTCCCCTATGCAATTTTAACATGAATGAGGACTCAAAGCATAGGAATAAGGAACATCAAATGTTATCTTTAGCATCTGTATCTCTCTTACAGGTGGTACCAAGAGATTAGGGCAGGCATCAGTAGCCAAAGGCAGTAGCCAGAAAGTGAGTCACACAAAGAGAGTAGCTATTTTGTTTTGTTGACACTTCCCCAAAACCAGGATTTTCCTTTTATCTGCCTTGTAGATAGAATTTAAGAAGCGTCTAACCTGCCAAAAATTTATTCAGTGATTTATTTCAACAAATAGTCACGCAGCAGGTGTGACTGGACAAAACAGATGTGTGCAAACAGACTTTTTTTTTTTTTAACCTATACACATCCATCTTTGGTCTGTTCAGAGCCAGTAATATATTCTATCCCATTCCCAGGGATTCAGTATCCTTCAGTCATTTCTAAAAATTAGTCTTCCTTCAGTAACTAATCAAATTCACCAGCTTCCCTTCCCCCTTTCCATGGGATTTTCTTCTCCCCCTGGTCTGGTTTCAGCTTTCACAAAGCTCAAGCATACCCAGTGTCCAAAGAGGTCATTAGGTATGTGAGGAAAGATTCTTTTTTCAAAGTCTGGTGCAGGCTGGTGCAGCTGCTGATTACATGGCTAATGCAGCATGAGATCACCTCTGTTGGCAAGCAGGACCAAATGGGCTCATTTATGTGACACATTAGGTGACCAAAGGATATATATACGAGTTCTCCATGCTGCCTTTTGGTGTTATGCTTCTTTATATGTACACCAACCACCCTCACCACATAAGCTGGCCTAACCTAGAGCCATTCTCTGAGATTCCCTTTCCCTGCCAGAATGCTAGTTTGTGAACCCACTCACCTTCTGGGTCTTACTCTAGAAATCCCCTGTACTCCACTAAAGACTGGGAGTAGTTTTAGCCCTCTATCCAATTCGCTGTGTTAGTCTGTCATGTCTCTTCTCCTTTTCTTTATGCTCCAGAATCCCAGGATCCTCAGGACAAAAAGAGGATCAACAATGGAGATGTGTGGTTTGTTCATCTATTCATTTATTCCTCAAACATTTATTGGGCACATATATTCCAGACTCTATTCTAAGGAGTGTTATAATATACCTGCTCCTAAGAAAGGATCTGACTTTAGTAATTTGTAATTCAGGGTGAATATTGGACTATATTTTTCCACTCTTCTGGAGAATATTTTCAATTAACACCTAAGCTCTAATGGTGGAATGGAAGGCTGACTCTAATTAAAAGAATGATGGAGGAGGAGGAGGAGCACTGGGTGTTATATGCAAACAATGAATCATGGAACACTCTTAAATTGGAACACATCAAAAACTAATGATGTAATGTATGGTGATTAACATAACATAATAAAATTTTTAAAAATTTAAAAAATTAAGAAAAAGAATGATGGAGGAGAAAACAGACAAAGGGAGCAGTTTGGAAATAGAAATCCTTGCCACTGAAAGTGGCAGAGACTAGCTAGTTGTTTACCAAGCTATTTTTTCCTCTCATGTATGTAACTAAAATACATTTCCAGCCTCCCTTGTGACTGAGTAATGGCCAATAAGATGTGGGCAGAAATAATACATGCCACTTCCAGGCCTGGCCCATAAAACCCAACATGCAGAACTCTCTTTCTGTGGCCACTGTAGATAGGACTGTGGAACTGAAGAAGCCACAGACAAAAGAAGCTTGGATTCCCTGAATGACAATTTGGAAGGTCCCCCATGAGCAAAAAACAAAATTCTCTTGCTTTAGATCACTGAGATTTGGATTTGGAGGTCTTTTGTTTTGGGTGTTTTTGTTGTTGTTAAACCGATTAGCTTTACTCTAATGCACTGCCTTACATCATTAACAGGTAGGCAGCTTGTTACTCCATCCACAATGCACACAATAAATTCATGTGAACTCAATGACTGAATAAACACTCCTTCATGTGCCATCACGTCCACGCTCAGGAACACTCAGAGTTTGTACACATTCTTTTTTACTTCACACTCACTCATCCTTCTCCAGACAGCTAGAGGTGACTGCTCTCAAGCACACATCTTTGTACCCATCACAGAAAGATAGCATTTCAGGGGACCCACTGATGCCCCATGGGAGACAGAACACACTTACGTAGTTTTCATTGCCGCAAGAGAAATGCAGGCTGTAAGTAAGAATTTCTAAATTACAGAGGTCATCGAAATAAGCAATCAACCAATGAAGGTCATAAAATCTATACCTTGAAGATCTTGGATGAGGAGTTCCCTATGTATGTTGTGCTGGATAAGTAGTTATTGTCATTAAAACTTGGAGACTAACACCCTGAATTCTCCCAGCAGGGGCTGGCAGACAAACCTCCAACTCAGAAACTCTGCCCAACTCCAGGTCACCTTCACCAAGCCTAGATAGTGTTGAGTTCATTACTCCTTGGTCTTGAGACAGTGCAGTGAGCCCAGCAATAGCTGGCCGAGGTGGTAGTAATGAGCAGGAAGAGTTTTCACAATAAAGATTTCCCAGGCAGTGTATTTTTCTCTAGCTAGCCCCCAGTTCACAGTCACCCATGTCAGGGGTTTCCACATGAAAAACAGATGGGAAGGGGAAAGCTATAAAAATAAATCAATTTCGAAATGCATATAGGTATAAATATTTTTAATCTTTTTACTGAATAGACCAACTAAATTCGTGATTTATCATGAGGAAAACCCATTTCCCCCTCAGTGGCAGGCACTAGAACCACATTGCCCTTATAAGGTCTACAAGACTGATGAGGGAAGGTTAAAATTCAAATCTGCCTTTCGGGACAACCAGGCTTATACGTCCTCAAGAGCCTACTGTTCATCCTTTGCTATTTGGGGAATATGGTAAGACCAGCCAAAATCTTAAAGCCATATTATAATAGAGTTGTATTATGTTTCACGGAGAAAAAAATTACTGAATTTTTAGCAGTATAGCTATCCATTTTTCTTATTTAAGGAAAAATCCAGTTTGATTCATGCAGAGTAGTCAGGGTATATAAAACAAATAATAATTCATCAGCCCCAGAATTATTATGTTTTCATTTATAAAGATTTTGCTTGAGATTTTTATTCATATATTCCAGCAAAATAATGCAATTTTGTATAGTTCTTATTCTTGCATGGTTGTATTTTAATAATAATAAAGTAATACAATAAGCATATCCTGTCTCCTCTTGATGAAAATATCAAGATTTATTTGCTAAATAAATAAATATTCAGTAATGGATCTATGCTTAGTAATGTTTAATAGAAAAGTTTTCTGGATCAGATATCAATTACTTTAACAGGTAGATAGAGTCATATTTTGTCTTTCCAATGCAATTTAACTCCCAGGAGTAAATATGTATGTTCAGAGGAATAATATATTGTTTTAAAATAGGCCTTTAAGAATTGCTTTTTACTGAAATTTATAACCCTGTTCTTGTTCAGCCATCATTTACCAGTAAGGATAATACATTCTTATGCTTTCTAAAACAAGAAGTTAAAAATTCCTCATTTTATTCTTTTTTTCTTTAAAATGTTATAATTTTATCATGATCGTAAGTTTTCAAGATCAGACTATTTTCCTCTTTGTAACTCACTTTCTCAAATGGAAAAGGTTATAGAATTAAAGAGCCTATATCCCCAATATTATTATGAAAGTGTTATGGCCAGGTTGGTTATAAAGATGATAAATGGTCTTATATTTGTACCACAGTATTCTTGTTAGAAACAGAGAATAATTCCCAAAGTACAGAAATCCCTCATATATATAGAGCTACAGTCTCTGTTCTTAAAATATGAAAATGTTGGTCTTTCCAATGGGAAGTGCAATTTTCTGGCACTGGTCTATCTTCTCAACAAGCAGTTCACTTGTCCTTTGCAGTAGCAGGTTACAGCACTGTTTGCCTCTGGTCTCCATCATCTACTCTTACCTTCCATGATTGCATTTCTCCTGGACCTCCCTGGAACTTTAATTCATCCTGCTAAGTATGTTTTCTTATGGGGTCTGACTGAAGACAGAGTGGCATTTAAAGAAATACCATTTAATAATCCAAAAATAAGTGGAAGTAATGTAAATTTTTACTGCAGCCTCTCAAAAAAAAAACACGATGGGTTGGGGCAAGACGGAGCTCTTAGAATGGCATACATGGCAGGAAGCAGGTATTACAGGTACTGTATCCAGAATGCTCAGCAAAACCTTGTGATACACATACACACACACACATATACATATGCATGCACACACACACACACGCACACACACACACACACACACACACACACTTATATGGCAGCTTCTCTCCAAGTACCCTTTTCCACTCTAAGCTTTCCAAATACTCTCCCCAAATTGATTCCCTCATAAATAGATAGATTAGTTCCTTTCCAGTGTTAATCTGTAGGAATATTGTGAATGAGAATGCTGATCCTGTTTAATTCTAACAAGTATATAAAAATTTATAAAACACACTTTGTGTATTAATCTCACTTATGGCTTTATCACTCATTTCTTACTTTTCCTTTTGCTCTGTTTTCCTCAAACATTCTTTTACACTTTTTCTTATGTCATATGTATTTATGTAAGGCAAGTCATTACACTTCTACAGTGGGGTATAAACAAACAAGTAAGTAGATTACTAATCCAGATAGTCAGGAAAATTAAGGTTTTCAGATTATGTAAGGCTTTTGTTATGCATTCTTAGTTAACTATCCAAGAGTCACTTTCTATAAGACGTAGAATCTAACCAAAACTGAAAAAGTAATAATTATGATAAAGATCAAGAAAAATTATGCTAATATACATTTAAGTTTAATTGTTGGTAATAATGTCATAATAATGTTATCATAATAATGGCATCACCAAGATGTATTCAACTTTTCTCTTTGTCTAGCTGTAAAAATGAATTCCTAATCCTCAAACTGTTGTGTCTTAAATAAGAAAGATATTCTTCCCAGATTCTTGAAGAGTTTATAACTGCCTTGCATCTCAGCTATAATATTTTAAGGATTCCATAGTATTTGTAGATATTCTGAAGTACTAGCTAAATCCCGATATCAGAAATCTTTGGTTTCAAGTGGAAGGAATCACAACTCAAACAGACTTCATTATATTTAAGTTTTAAAGGGGTAGGGGGAGGCATGGAACACATTGATTTACATTATTGAAAGATCCACAGGCAGCACTGCCTTTAAATGCAGCTTAATCCCACAGCTCACTCACTGCTCTATTTTCTGAAGTCAGCTTTATTCTCAAATCCTACCTGGTATTCCACTACCTGTACCATCCCCTCAAGTGCTAGGATCTTTAGTAATAGCCAAATGCTCAAATGTCATTACAGATCTCAAATCACACTGTCCTGAAGAACAGTGAGTGCCTCTTTCACACAGTCCCTGGACTTACTCTTACTCATTGGCCCAAATTGCACTTATGTTTATGATTGAACCAAAACTGAGGTCAAGGTAATGCCAGGATTGATTGGTCTACATCAGTTAGGTCTCACTTTTAGAGCAGGTAGAGATTGAGAAATTCTGTAAGGGAAAAAAGAGGTAAGGAGAGAATGCATAGTAGGTAGCCAACCAACCAATGTCCATTCTAATTCTTATATAGTGTAAAAATATAGCTGGGGACACCTGGGTAGCTGAGTCGGTTGAGTGTGTCCAACTCTTGATTTCAGCTCAGGTCATGATCTCGGGCTTGTGAGATCGAGCCCCATGTCAGGCTCCATGCTCAGTAGGGAGTCTGCTTAGGATTCTCTTGATTCTCTCTCTCCCTCTCCCTCTCCCTGCTCTTTCAAGCTCTCTCTCTCTCAAATAAATAAATCTTTAGAAAATATAGCTGTTTATGGGAATTATAACAACATTGTATTATTTCTTTGATTGTGAGTCTAATAAATATTGAAGAAAATAGCAGTATCTTTAATGTTGTATTGTCTCAGGTTTACTTTGGTGGGGATAAAATTAATGAACTTTCCCAGAATCAATATAATACAGCATATTAAACATAAAATTTTGGAATCAACATGAATTCCAAGTGAAATGGAAATGAACTAAGCATAAAAATCCTGTGGGATTATCTGTTTTTTCAAAGTTTATATATGGGTTATGAGAAGAAACTTAAAAATTCAAAGATTGGTTTTGGAGAAGTAGACCAGCAGCTTGAAGTGAAAAGTACGAATCTTAAGAATGGAAACCAATTTTTTCCACTTGCATCTAGAACTCTGAAATTATAATGAAGGTCAAGAGAAAATGTAGCTTATTATACAAAGACTCATTATACATAGAGCCTTCTCACACATCAAATGCAAAAATCAAAATATGCTATGTTTTTAAAAGTAGAAATTGTTTTATAATTTATGGGTGGCAATAATGATAACTTAGCTGCAAAGTTGCTGCCTTTTGCTATTTTCTTGCTGATGTGAATTTGTGGATAACTTCCAAGATAGAAGTATTGGCATTAAAAGGAGTACAAGATAAAACTCAGAAAATGGTTGGGAAAGAACTAATGACAAAGTGTTGGCATTACGAAGGTACTGTAGAAGCTAAACTCTGAAACTGATCAGTAAAAAGCAGTCATATAACACTGACATGGTCCCATCTCATACTGAGCAATTGGGACCTTTAGAAATGAGATTTTTACTCCAACCCAAAATGTCAGAACATTTTGTTATGGACAAAGGGCAGAGAAATGACATAGACGCCAGAAAATAGAGAAGGAAATGAAACTTAGAGAAAGGTGATGATAGAACACTAACAGATTTGCATACTTCTAAAAGAGTTTTTAAATTTCTTGTGCTTTTTCTTTTTTAAAAAACTTTGCTTTGAAAAGTTCTTTCATAAGAACTTTTGCCTGTGCTTATGATGAGGTGTCCAGCAGAAAACACTGATGCTGATGGCCTCTGTGTTTTGTACTTTACTTCCAGAGAGCTTATATTTTATGGATATTTAACTTCGTAACAGTTAAAGCTATCCCTCATATATATAGATGAGTCTGCTGATCTACAATCAATATTTCATGTTTGCGCAGATGCTTTTCTGGTGATGTCGACAGTTTCACTAAGTCAGACTCTCTCTATTAACCCAATCTTCCTTTGTGACTATGAGTTTGTATTTCTCAGAGAACAAGCTGCAGCAAAGGTACAACCCGAATATGAAACTAATTTTTCCATCCAGGCAAAGCTGCTCTGTTCAGTTGAGCATTTTACTCCATTGAGTTATTTAATACTGATTATTTTACTTCCCTCACTCTTCATAAGTTGAACAGAAACCACTTAAGGTTTAGGTAAAATAAGGAACAAAGTCTGTGTGATATTTTTTTCTAAGCTTAGTGACAAAGAAATAAATCATATCTCAGAAGCTTTGAACATTTTATTCATTCTTTTTGAAGTTCTTTTTTTGAAAAAGATTTTTTGAAGTTCTTTTTTTTTTGACCATTAAAAATTCAGGATTTGGAAAAGTTTGTTTTTGGATTCAAATATTGATGAGCACCTACTAGATGCTTGGGGCATGAACATAACTTGAAGATGTCATCCTCAAGAGGATTAAAACTTGTTGGGGAGATAAGACATACCCCAATGAAACCTTAAGAAATTCACTCTGGAGTGAATAGTATAGATTTCTTTAAGAGTTTGAAGAAGGATATTGAAATATTCAGGAAAACCTGCATAGACAAGTAGGACTTAAATTAGGTACATCTGGAAAGATAGTTACCAACTGAATAAAGCAAAAAGGAGAATATGTAGGTGTTTCTTGGTAGAAAGAAGTTTTCTGAACAAAGAAAAGTTCAGAAGCAGGATAAGCATAGGCTGGTACACATTAGTGAAATCAGCAGAGGTGATGATAAAGGTTTATACTGGAGAAAACGTAGGAATTAGGTACAGATTGTGAAACAGGTGCACACAGTTGAGACCTTGAATACCAGGAAACAAGTCACTGAAGTTCCTGAGGAAGGATGTGGCAACCACAAAGGCAATGTTCCAGAAATATTCATTGGGTGATGGTGTGGCATTAAATGATACTGGTGGCAGGGAGGCTGGTTGGGAAACTTTTTCTGTAATCCAGATGTTATGTGATCAGAAATTTGACCAGGGTGGTAGCAATGGCTATGCTAAGAAAGGAGTTAATTTGAGATGTACTACAATGGGCAGATTTAATTAGTTTTTGAGACTCACTAAATGTCAGAGATAAGAGGAAAGAAAAGTCAACAATGGCTTCCAGATTCTAAGCCCAAATAATTGGGTGAATAATGGCTATCCTTACAACACATTGGTGAAAAGCAAGGAAGAGGGAAGTTGTGGAGATTATAAAAATCACTTTTGAAGAATCTATTTGCTGCCTTCTGGTAATTTCTGTAATGATGAGTCAATAGCAATGTCCCAGGAGGCATTTGGAAATGCTGTGTTTGAATTTGGTGAAGATTTTTCAGACCAGACTAGAGCTTTGATCTTTAACCTTTTGTTTAGAAGTAGTAGCTAAAGCCACAAAAATAGAGAAAGCCCCCAAGAGTGTGTGTATGAAGAACTCATCAGTGAGCCAGGGACAGCTTGGGAGAGCACTGACTGAGAAGGCAGGAGGAGCAAGGAAGAAAGAGGAACCAGAAGGTGTGTGTGTGTATGTGTAGGAGAGAGGGGGAAATAGAGACAGACAGAGACAGAGAGAAAGAAAGTAAAGAGACTGTCACTGAACTCCAGGGAGGTGACTTCAAGGAGGAGGAGGAGGGCAATCCTACAGAAGGTCAAGCTGCATGAATGATTTGAAGACCTGAAAACTGGTCAGTTCCAGCCTTCTGTGGTACGATGAAAGATTCTTGATAAAGGGCAAACTGTATCCTTTTTTGTTGAGGTGAGACATCTTTCAAAAAGAATTGCAAGATTACGTTTCTGTAGGAAACGTAATCTGCATAACCCATCTTTGATATTCTTTCTTAAAGCATCCATTGCCCTAGTGGTAAAAACCTGGAACTCTGTCATACCTGCAAACTGATTTTTTAATAATAAATTTGGTCATGGTCATCTAAATTTCATCTCTAATTGTGATAAATTTTCAAAGGATGCATTAAGGTATTTATTTCTTCTCAGTTCTTCTGGCATGACAGAAGCAAAGAAGACATTTTTAATCAATTCAATTTTCCTACCAAAGAACAAAAAAATACAATCTGGTTAACTCTCATATCCATCAGGGGCACAGGGCTTTTCGGACGTAGGTAGAGGTTTATGAGCATAAAATTGAGAACAATTAGCACTCAAATTAATGTTACATGAGATTCAACATCTGGTAAGTATGTCGTCATTTGGGGTCATAGACCACCTGCTAGGCTAAATGTTCATACAACTGCAATTTACTCTGCATACAAATCGAATAAGAATGATACTTTAAAAAATATTTTTTCTAAACTTAACAGTATGAATGTAGGGGCCTCTCACATTTTAAAACTTCGACTAGAAGTTAATAATAGATCGAACACACAAGATGAAACATATAGGATCAAAAGGAACAGAAAATACTTTTATTTTTGCAAGCATATTTTATAATAAATTAGCTATAGGGCTGACATTAGTTTCACTAGTCAATCTAATCACTGGCCCTATTAGTATCAGTCTCCTCTTTATCCACCCAATATTTATGAGCAAGAAGAATTCAACCTCTCAAAGTCCTCCTGTTATTTATATAATCGAGCTCTCAAACATCTGGCTGCTTCTGGCAATAGAACTGCACCAGAAAATGACAAATCTCAAGATGCTCCCTGCAAACCCACTACAAACACCAGCCTCTGGACAACATACCCCAGTCACTTCTGAACTTCGCCGCTCTGGGGCATCCTATCACTTCAGTGTAGGCCTTAAAGTTTTAAAGGTGTCCTGCCAGGAGCCCTCCCTGTGCTAACAGATTTCAGCCCTGGGATCCAGAAGCTTCTATGTCTGCATGCTCTCTGGATTTGTGTGGAGGTCAGAGCAGCCATAAAGGCTTCCCACACCTATTCCGGGGGCTTCTGGCCTTCCAGAGACACCCAAGAAGCCAAGATCATCTCCATAGGACAGCCCCCAACATCATCCCCAGCATGGCCTGGAGGCCCTCAGGCCTTCTAAGTCAGGGATCAAAACCAGATTAAAAAGCAAACCATAGCCAGGGATCACATACGTTCTGGCCTCAATCTCCAGAGTATGTCAATTCCCGAAAATGCTGACAATTTATAAATGCTGGCATCTCATAGAGTGCTAAAGGATGATCACAATCAAAAGAAATGTGATGACCATTTATCAGGAGGGTGAGCTAGTGTCCTTTTTATTTTTACTTTGTTGCTTTTTCAAGTGATCTGGTTATTGGCAACTTCAGCAAAACTGACAAACTCTTCCCTTACCGTATAGAGCAAGACAGTATTAGGTTGGAAGCAAGCAGTATTAGGTGTTTCTGTGATGATCTAATGCAGATTTCAAAAGCAAAGAAACTTCCTGCACTTTTGAAATTGAAATGCAGAAATCACATTTTTACCTTGTTTATAGAAATGAGACCTCCTTTTAAGAAGCAGTTCGTAATTCAAACACCAACTCAAGAGGCATGTTGAATCTGCACGTTAAAGCACACAAAAGTTACTCTATTAGTTCTGAGAACCCTTGTGTGCTTGCTGTACTTTTTTAGACAGGGTAGGAAATGTTCTATCTAG
Organism: Halichoerus grypus; assembly: GCF_964656455.1. Classification (NCBI taxonomy): domain Eukaryota; kingdom Metazoa; phylum Chordata; class Mammalia; order Carnivora; family Phocidae; genus Halichoerus; species Halichoerus grypus. The sequence continues at coordinate 91,087,431 of NC_135712.1, forward strand.
AATTGTGTCTGTTAAAACCATCTATTTATTGGCATTGCCATGCTTCTGGAACACGTTTCCCATTGATTTTCAGAGTGATGATTATTGTCATGGCTAAATTGTCCTGGGGATAGTTTTGGGAGTTAAGTTTTGATGTCCAGCTCCCTGACTTTCAATTCTGGCCCCTCCATTTGCTCACTGTGTGATCTTAGGCAAGTTTGCAACCTCTTCTTGAAGCTTCAGTTTTGCCATCTGTAAGCTGGGCATAATAATATGCTCTGTCCTGCATGGTTGTTAGTGAAAAAGATAATCCTGAAAAAGTATATAGCACAGAAGTGCCAGATAAATGTTAGCCCTCAAAAATCTAAAGGGATTTCTGATCTTGAGTCACCAAAGAAAGGCTAAAGCATGTCTAATATATTTTGTTCTGTGTGTTTAAAAGATATTGTGTGATATTTTAATTTTTTCAATAGTAAGCATACATGTTAACTCTCTGTTTGACAAGCATACCCTATTTACTTAACCAAAATGTGCCAAAGAGCTTTGAAAAATTGTTCTGGGGAAGGGTTTAAGGCGGCTATTGCATGTGAGGTGTAGAACGGAGTATAATCACGAGGGTGGGTGGTCAGTGTCCTAGGCTCCAAACAGAACAGCTCTACTTTTAGCAACTTTAAATATGAGGCTTCTTAGTAAATTTTAGTTTGAACAAAGGGTTCTGCAGCTAAAAACAAGAATGGAGGATGCCAGGGAGGGTGGATAAAAACACTCATGGTTTACTACATCTATTATTTTTTTTAAGATTTATTTATTTATTTTAGAGAGAGACAGTGCACAAGCAGGAGGAGGGGCAGAGGGCGAGGGAGAGAGAATCTCAAGCAGACTCTCTGCTGAGCTCAGAGCCCCACGAGGGGCTCAATCCCAGGACCCTGAGATCATGACCTGAGCCGAAGTCAAGAGTCGGCCACTTAACCAACTGCACCACCCAGGCACCCCTGCGTCTATTATTTTTTAAAGACAGATTACAGATAAATAATGAAGGCTATATCTGAATCATTACCATTTAAGTTCCAATTCTACATTAAAAATTGACCTTTAACTAAATCATAATTCAAGGATTTTTGGAATTTCATCTTTTTCCCTTTCTGGCAGTGTTAAGTAGGGAGAGCTCATTAAACCCCCTGTTCATCATCCTTCATTTGTGAAGTCTATCACAATTAACCAAAGCTTTATTACTCAGAATGGAAATGAATTAAGTGAATCTGGCCACCAAGACTCTACAGATGACATCTGTCCCTATATTGAAAGTAATCAAGAGCCAAGCAAGCCTGAAGCAGAATACAGTGGTTAGGTCCTGGAGTCAGATCGCCAGGTGTGAATCCTGCTTTGTCCACTTATAGGTTGTGTTCTTTTGTAAGTCACCTCCCATCTGTGTACCTCAACTTCCTATTCATAAAATGGGGACAATAGCACCAATTTTGTGAAGTTATCATGAGGATTTAAAAAGACACTGCACTGGAGCACCTAGGTGGCTCAGTCGGTTAAGCCCCCAACTCATGATTTTGCCTCAGGTCATGATCTCAGGGTCCTGGGACCGAGCCCCACCTTGGGTGCCTTGCTCAGAGTAGAATCTGCTTGTCCCTCTCCCTTTGCCCCTCCCCCTGCTTACTCATTCTCTCTCTCCCTCCCTCCCTCTATCTCTAAAATAAATAAATGAATAAAATCTTTAAAAAAGGAGAGAGAGTATTAAGGAGGGCACGCTCTGCATGGAGCACTGGGTGTTACATGCAAACAATGGATCATGGAACACTATATCAAAAACTAATGATGTAATGTATGGTGATTAACATAATATAATAATTTTAAAAAATAAATTAAATAAATAAATAAAAACTAATTATGCACAAAAATAAATAAATTAATTAATTAAATTAAAAAAGAGACAATCTGTACAAAGTACTTAGAAGAAGGGAAGGTAGAAAGTAAGGGCTCAGTAAATAGCTCTCATGGTCAGTAAGTATATGAGTCTGTTTTACAACCTTTTTCATGACACTTGAATTATTTCCAAGTCAATTGCAAAAGTTGGTACATTTGTCATTTCAAATTTTCTTTAGCTATGGGAGAGATGGTAACTAAATTAGCCTGATATTTTAATTCTCACTTGGTAATTGTTCTCTTTCCTTTCATATAACATTATTTCTTTAAATCTTAAACTATGAACAGAAAAATCAAATTCTCTTGAAAAGAGCACATAGAAAACTATTAAGCCTACAAGCTGGTCCTCAATTTTCTATTATTTTGAATATGGGGAAAGAGATCCATGGAACCCAACCATATTTTACTATTATGTTCTGTGTGTGTTTATATTTTAAGAAAAGTATAAATAATGAAATGTGATTTTGATATATCATCTATTTGACATTTCGATACATATATTTTTACTTTGTACCTTTAATATTTATATTTATCATGTCTTCCAAGTACAGTTCCTAAAATTTAGGAGAGGAAAAAATACCCTTTGTTATCAATGTCTTTAGTTCATTTCCTGTTGTATTTCAGATCTCCAAGGACTCCACATATTGCCTCAGACAGTTGACTGGTCATCTTTTCCTCCCCAACAATATCTCCTGACTCTTGGGTTCAAAAACAAAGAAGATGGGAAATTTTTGGAAAAACTATCAAGTAGAAAGCTGCCTACATTTACAGGTAAATCACCTGGACTTATTTTTATCCTTTAATGCTGTTACAAGGCAGGAATTGTGCATTCTTCATCAAGTCTTATTCATCATAAGGCCTAGCATATAGATGGGCTAGGCCCCCAAAAAATGTTTATCAGGTTATAATGAACTCCTTCCAATCTTCCTTGTGGGTTAGTTAACAATACCTGGGATTCAGGTTCCCCCAAGACCAACACATTTCTAGAATGTCCGCCTCCCTCACTCCAACCATCTCACCCCAACCACGCTATCACCAGTGCCTAAGCATAAGGCACTTAAGAATACAAGTTTTTGTCATAATCAGTTAACAAATGTAGAAGAAAATTATCCAAAATACTTATGTGAAATCAAAAATATAGCCAATGACAAACTTAAATCACTTGGATTATCCGTTATTATATTGATATTTGTTCCACTCTTTTCTTATGTAATTAACCGAGAGCTTAGATCTCCTGAAGAGTTATTACAGTTAAATGGTATTCAGTAATTCTGTTGAAACTTCCAAAACTCAAGAAAATATTCACATGGAGTCGAAGTCTCAGATTTGTGGGCAAAATTCACGACAGGTTGAATTTCTTCCTTCAACTCTACCCACATAATTAAGGATTTGTGTTTTGTCTGGCACTCTATTCTCTGAGACTTAGCTCAACTTCAAGCTACATTCAAAGTCAATGGGATCTACACACTTGAATAATACCTGGGAGGAACAAGACAACAATCAGACGCATTTATGACAAAATTTTTTCACAAGTCGGGAAAAGCATACTCTGCAGAGAGGAATGAATTGTTATAGGCTGTCTCTTAGATCTCTCAATCAGGAAACACAACAAAATGAATAAATGATAGTCTCTAAAGGGCAATGTCTCCTCTGCCTTTCTCCTCATAGATCTTTCATTGCTATGCATGTGGTCTAGGGATGGTGCTAGTTTCTACACTAAAGATTTCATATCTATTAACATTGAGATATCTGTTTATAGCTTGCTAAAGAAAGCATTTTGAAATGTAAGTCTGGAAAAAGTAGTATAAAAGTTTATTGTTACAATTTTTAGAACATAAAACTCCCTTCAGTCCGCTGACCAAAGAAGACACAGTGAGACACATGGAGACAATGGGGAAGCGAATCTTGCCAATATTGGATTTTATTAGAAGCACCCAATTGAATGTAAGTATATGAGTCTTTTATATTTGTCCAATGCACAAATATTAGACAATTCTAGAAGTATGGAAAGTTTATGGTACAAATATTGCAAGTATTGGAGGGTTTTAGAAACATTCATGGTAAATCTCATCTGCAAAACCAAGCAAAGTTTAGCTAACGATTTTTTTATATTTTAAAACATATTACAATACTATACTTTGCAATTTCCAGCATTTATTAGGCTAGTGGCTCTTTGTGGGTTTTTTAAAGATTTTTATTTATTTATTTATTTGTCAGAGAGAGAGAGCGCGCAAGCAGGGGGAGCGGCAGAGGGAGAGGGAAAAGCAGGCTCCCCGCTGAGCAGGGAGCCCAATGTGGGACCCGATCCCAGGACCCTGGATCATGACCTGAGCTGAGGGCAGACGCTTAACTGACTGAGCCACCCAGGCATCCCAGCTCTTTGAAGAGCCTTCTTCTTTGTGCCTTCCTGCTATCTAATTCAAGTTTGCAGTGTATTTCTTACTTCAGATCAATAACAAAATTTTAGTAAACACAGTGTTTCCCTATTTCATATACTGGGCTATTATGCATAACTATTTTGTTACCTACACAAGAATTTGGAGTTTTCAAACTAGTGCCTCCACACCACACTGATAAATTGGATGCTTCCCTAAGCACTGGCAATTGATCTTTGTATACCCTTAGGGCAAGTTACCTAATCCCTATTTCTGATCTGGGGAAAATATGCCCTTTCTACTTTTCAGTGTTAAAAAGCCCAAAATAAGGGGCGCCTGGGTGGCTCAGTCGTTAAGCGTCTGCCTTCGGCTCAGGTCACGATCCCAGAGTCCTGGGATCGAGCCCCACATCGGGCTCCCTGCTCCGTGGGAAGCCTGCTTCTCCCTCTGCCACTCCCTGCCACTCTGCCTGCTTGTGATTCCTCTCTCACTCGCTCTCTCTCTGTGTCAAATAAATAAATAAAATCTTTAAAAAAAAAAAAAAAGCCCAAAATAAGACCTAAATTATGCTATGCTGTTTTACAAAATTTAAGCCGTTATACTGAAAGAACATAAAGGGAACTTCTCATTAACAGGCTATAAATGTTGCAGATTTCCCCTTTTTAAAATATTTTTCAAAAGGCCTATAAGCTGGAAATTTTGAAGAATTTTCTTTTTGTGGCTTCTGTATTACATCATTGATTTGATGTTCTTACCTTACAAGAGGAACCAAGGGGGTCATCACAAACAGCTACTTAACATCTGTTCAGCAGTTTATCTGCTCAATAACATTATTCAGCATTTTAGAAAAGCTATAAAACCCCTAATCTATTTGCATGATTTGTAATTCTATGCATTACAAATACAAAAGCACATTTTTACCCATTTTCCTACCACATATCTCCCCCTTCCCCATAACTGTGTTCCACTCGATTATCTCCCCTATATTTCTATTATGAAGAAATCCATCTCTGTTTTCTCACAGTTCTAGAAGCAAGAAGTCCAAGATCACGGTGTCAGCATGGTCAGGTTCTGATGAAGGCCCTCTTCCTGGCTTGCAGACTCCCACCTTGTCTCACATGGCAGAGAGTAAGCTCTCTGGTGTCTCTTTGTATAAGGACATCAATCCCATCATGAGGCCTCCACCCTCATGACCTTGTCTAATCCCAAAGGCCCCATCACCATACCACCACATTCAGGGTTAGGACTTCAATATATGAATTTTGGGTGGACACAAACGTTCAGTTTACAGCAATCTCATTGGCTCTACCACAGATTTTAGGTCCTGTTCTCCAATTTACCCTCTATCATAACCTCCTCCAGCCACACACACACCATCACCAACCTCCCATCTTAATTAGAGATCCACATACATCATCCTTGTCATCATCAGACCCTTGCACGTAGTGGAATCTTTGTTAACAAGAACCATCACCATACAGCATTATTTTACCTCATCGGTTCATGGTTAGCCTAGCAGAGCCAGTGTACTAGAAGTTGTGGAAGTGATCTGTGTCCTGGCTCATTGGGGTAATACCTGCCATACCTTGTTACTTGTCAGGACACTGGCCACATCACCTCTTGCCAGCTCATATCTCAGTGTGTCCTGTATGCAGGTTGGGCCCATCTAGGCATCATGCACTTTTTAAATGTTCTTAACTCATTTTCTTTTCACCCTTCAAACAGCATTCTAGCCACTTAGAAGTTGGTATATGCCTGTATCTTTATGTGTCTATAAAGGAAATTTGAAAACCATAACTAAGATTCTTGGCATCTAACTAATAACTCAATGTTCTTTAAAGTGAGTCAGTACTGTGCAAGGAATTTTATCAACGTTTCTATGTTAGCTTCTATGGGAAATAATAGTTTTTGGAAGATTATCACAAAGAGTTTAATGGAATTGAAGCAAGTGAGCCAGAAGGTACCCAGGGACCACAAGTATATCCAAATATTGGCCTCTAGGTTTTTTATTATATGCCCAACCACAGCTCCATAAAGCAGGACTGAATAAAATTGGCTGCAAAGGTAACCTAGCTTAATGAAGCAAGTAATGAGTTGGTGAGTAGAAATTATTCCTACATGGTACCATTAACTGTGACCCAAGAAGCACTCAACAGTGTTTTTAAGATTCCCTGAAGTGTGTTTTTCCTTGCCACATAGCAAATGCTGTCCACTTGAATGTTTAGGTATTGCATTGTTCTTATTAGTTGTCACCCTCACTTGTAACGCCTATAGATGAAGACTTTTGTCCATAGTTGTGCTCTGTCTGTGTAACCCTAAGGCAAGTCATTTAACCTCTGAGCTATTTTTTCTCATTTATTAAATAAGCTGATATCTGCCATGCCCACCTCACAGAGTTGTTGTGAGATCCAAAGTACATAGTCCATGTTGAAGCACTTTGTTCAGCATTACAAATTTCAGAAGTTTTAATTATTTGTATTGGTTTTTAGTGTGCTTTGACAAAAGGACTGTTTTATAGACCTTTCTCTTTCTTGATACAAGTGTGTACTCTGAAATTATATGTCCTTCTGAAATGAAGATTATGTGAGTGTCCTATAGATTTCTAATTTTTTTCCTCAGATCACTAATGTGCTCAGATCTACTCACAAAGGCAGGATTAGAAGTGTCATCTCCAGCCATGGAGTAGATCTACTAACCAGAGTAGGCCTTCCCAGGGAACGTGAATTTTCACCTCTTGCCATAAAATTGTAGAAGGAGAGTATGAGGGAGGTTTCTATGTACCAGGCAATGATTCTCCTTACACTCTGATCCCAGTTTCCTTATCCTTATAGATTTTTTTGCTAGGCATACAACAATGACACATGGCCAAACAAGAATGATTCTGACATTGTAAGAGTTATAATCTCAAATATTCTACCACCTTCCTACCTGGTGGCTTTTAATCCCACTGAACAGCAATCCCATTCAACCAGTAGCTCTGCCCTAATGGTATTTTTCCTTCTCTGGATCCTTGTCCTAATTATTTCACATGCTACCGGATGCCACTGTGCTTCTCCATTCATTAACTTTATTGGCTGCTGTCAGTTTCAAACCTTATGTACTGTGCTTCCTGGGTTAAATGTTAAAGGGTTAAAATAATAAAATCTCTTGCCGTGCGTGAAGCCTTCTTCACAGGCTGACTTGCCAAAAAATGACCTAACCATGTTTTTAATACCTCATTAATTTTACTTTTAATTTCCTCTAAGTGAAGCATAAAAAATGTTTACATATACACATTTGAAATGAACAGTAATATGTGTTTTCTATCCCTTTTTGGCAATTAATGTTTCTATATGTATGTCAAATGGAAATATATTCCAAATACTTGGGCTCTGCTTTCTGGTGGTATTACACAGTACCACTTATTTGCCAAACATTTAACCATACCTGCTATTAAATCTAGGCAAATCTCTGACTGAAGCCTTCATTTGAGCTTGCTATTTACCTAACCTTCATTGTACCTGTGTGAGGTTTTAGCTTCAATCTTGGCCACTTTATTACACTCTCCCCAGCAGCTAAAGACCCCTTTGATCACTCCTGAAGTCTCATAGGGAGGGCTACTTCTCCTTTAGATTTAGCTCTTGGTAACATTAGATGTTTAAGCTACTTCCTTCATGTTTCATTATTTCCTTTATTTTCTTAAAGCAACAGCATTGAAACATTCCTCCTGGCATTAGATAGCATTTGTACTTCTTTTTCACTTTGTCTCTCAAAGACCCCCATCTTATATAGGTAACATATTAATCTATTAGTTTCCTGATACCCAAAACTGCATTGGCTTTGGGGAGAGGAGGAGGATAGGTGACTATTAGCAGTCAACAATGTTCTGTCCCTAGTATCTGATTTGTATGGAGCACTTCCTGTTTTGTTATGCATCCAACAATCAAGCTAACAAAGCACCAGTGCCTTCCACTATTTTTATTTTCCTGATGTTTTGGAAAATTACACTGATAGATTATGTTCCCGAGCAGACTGCTGTTGTTTCTGCTCTTTGGAGTTGAGTCACTACACTACTTTCCTACAAGGAGCCCCGTTGTTTATTTTAAAGAAGAACAAAGAAAGCAATTTTTCTTCAGAAAGAAAACGGTTTCTCCTGCAACTTGCTTTTCTCTATTTGACAGAATCCCATTGTTTAGCTGCATGTTTAAACTAAATGTGTAGGCTAGCTATTTTGTCAAGTCAGAGAAGGGATCCCAAATCCACAATTTGCAATCATTGCTCCTATAGGTTTATAGGTTTTCAGATAAATGATTAATCATAAAGAACAAATTAGCAGAGATAGAGGGACATTAGTCAAGTGGCATAGATAGGTGTTAGGGAGACACACAGCAAATACAATGCAATGGTGCTCAGCCTTCCTGTATTACCAAGATTCTACAAAAGTGCCAACTTCTAGAGGTCAGTGTCCATCAAAATATGAGTATGACATTTCAGAAAGAACTGCTTTGCAAATTCAAGTTGAAATTCAGATGCTCTTTAGTAATGCTAGTTTCTAGTAATTTTTCTCTTTAGAAGAGATTCTATTTGAAGAAGAAAAAATCATGTCTGCCTTCTGTAATGTCCGGGGAGTAAAATTTGTTTTATAAGCATGCACAAACTAAAATCGTCCTTGTTCAGATACTAGGCTTTAAGATGGTGGTTTGTTCAACTTCCATTTGAGATATTCGAATATGGGGGGCGGAGGGGGCACCTAGCTAAAATTCATGTTCCTAGGGCCACATATCAAGAGATATGTGATTCACCGAGTAAGGCCCAGGACTCTGCCTAGTTAACAAAACCTTGTGATTCTGGTACAGCTGGTCCAGTAGGAACCCTGTTATAAAGGAACACTGGCCATTCAGACTTTCTCTTCTGGACCAGGATGCAGAATGCAGTTGCCAAATTAAGTCCTCCTGCAACCTCCCACTTCTTACCATCCTACACACACAGCAGAAATCCAAAGCTTTTCTATTAACTCCTAGATACCCTTTATGCCCCCTTTTTCCTAATATAAATGAGAATTTTATGATAAACTTTATTTCTCCTATCAAGAAGTACAATTTGTATTCAAATTTTTAGAGAAGGTAATGTCTCCTCTTTTATGGCTGGCAGTTGAAAAACACATAGGTGGGCCACCTTATTAAAAGTATGCCCAATTTTAAGAAAGCCCAAAATAGGGTGCCTGGGTGGCTCAGTCAGTTAAGCATCTGCCTTCCACTCGGGTCATGATCTCGGGGTCCTGGGATCGAGTCCCACATCGGGATCCTTGCTCAGCAGGGAGCCTGCTTCTCCCTCTGCCTGCCACTCCCCCTACTTGTACATGCTCTCTCTCTCTCTCGCTCTCTCTGACAAATAAATAAAATTAAAAAAAAAAAAAAGAAAAGAAACAAAATAGCAGGCAACTCTTAGCTCCTATGATGTTTTGATGACATAGATAAAGTCGCCCTCTTTCAACGAACATGACTTTGTGGGATCTCCACTAGGAGAATGGAATGCATGTTCAATTTCAGTCCCCTCTTTTCCACTCAGCCCAGGTTCCTTATGCAGGGCCACCTGCAAATCTTTCTGAACAGTCTTGCAAAGCATTCCCCTTTATATACATTCATCTGTTTGAAGGAACGGTATAGATGATTCTCTAAAATAATGGAAACAAACATTTATTTGTGCTAGGTACCCATTGCTTCAAAGGATGTAAATATAGTACAATAATCCCTGACTTCGATCCCCAGGGAGAAGTCTATTTCTGTGATTTTGTTCTAAAACATTTCCTTTTACTGGGAGAGTAGGGGAGTTTCCACAGGTGCTCAGGTGTGGTGGAGAAGTTGCAATACGCCAGCCTCCTCAGCGGACTGCAGAGAGTGAAGGAGCAGTCCCAGGTGATCAATCAAGCAATGGCGGAGCTAGCAACCATTCCCTATCTACAGGACATCAGTCAACAGGAGGCGGAATTGGTAAGTGTTTTTCTTTGTTTAAGGCTTTCACGGGCCCTGGGCTAACAGAAGAGCGATATGTTCTGAAAAGAAAATTTGTGAGAATCAATGTAGTCTGAGGGCAAACTGCCCAACCCTCCTGAGGCATTTTAATAAAGAAACTGGAAAATGTAGGAAAGTGTTTCTGTCTTTTATTTGCTCTCATTGCCTAGCTTCCATTTTTATAGCAAAAACTTTGTGATGTGTAAAAACATGGAAAAGGGCTGATTATTCATATCGTGGATCAAGCTTTTTGTTTTAAATAAAGTGTAATTATAATAAATTATTTCTTAAACTCCAAGATATGTTAATATATAATTTTCTTGTAAGGGAAAGTGAGAGGACAAGAGTAATTGCTATATAAAAACCAACCCCGGGGCGCCTGGGTGGCTCAGTCGTTGGGCGTCTGCCTTCGGCTCAGGTCATGATCCCAGGGTCCTGGGATCGAGCCCCACATCGGGCTCCCTGCGCAGCGGGAAACCTGCTTCTCCCTCTCCCACTCCCCCTGCTTCTGTTCCCTCTTTCGCTGTGTCTCTGTCAAATAAATAAAATCTTAAAAAAAAAAAAAAAACCAACCCCACAAAATAGTCTTTATAGTTTTCTTATTCATTTCTAGTGTCATATATATGTTGGTGGTGTCAACACACACACACACACAGGTACGTTTTTTTTTAAGGTTTGTTTATTTTAGAGAGAGAGAGAGAGAGGGAGAGCACAGTAGCGGGGCGAGGAACAAAGAGAGAGGGAGAGAGAGAATCCTCAAGCAGACTCCCTGCTGAGCAGGGAACCGACACGGGGTTTAATCCCAGAACCTGAAATCATGACCTGAGCCAAAGGCAGATGCTTAACCGACTGAGCCACCCAGCGCCCCCACACTGGTACATTTAGATAAAACAGTTGTTTCATTGGAGGGGAAAATGTAGTTAGTCAAATGATTTATTTTTAACTAAATTGACCAATTAACTCAGAAAACACAGAGCCAGTCAAAAATTAGTTGAAGGAATATGTCACAGAAAAATCTTCAAACAGATGTGTATATTATAACCATAATTAATATTAGAAATGATGGCTCCTCATTTGTAAAACTATTACTAACCAGTGTGAGGGCCATTCAAGGAAAGGTAAAATTTACTGTATATGGAGATCCTAATGTGTCGTAGGGAAGGGCTCTTTACTTTGAGGCTTTAATTGAAGGTAGCTAAAACTAATAATAGACCTGAATTGAATTCACGTAGCAGGGATGAGAACAGCCCAAACTGATCACCTGTAATTTTCAGATAACTAAAGCAACTCTCCCTCTTTGAGCTTTAAAGTTGTAACAAATTAATCCATCAAGAAATGAACTGCCAACATTTATAATGTTCATCTGACCCTATAAAAGGGTATTGAATAAATACCGATATTCAAAGTAAGTATATAAAACGGTCTGACTCGCCAAATAATAAAACTATGCGTACTAAAGTTTAAAACTGCGGGGTGAAAAAAAGTCTATTAATCAGGGAATTACTAAGTCAAAACTGGCAAGAATACTTTCTAAACCTTTACGGTTCTGTGCAGCGGAACACCTTCTAAAAGACTAAGTGTTTATCCTACCACTCATAAGGCATTCAGGAATGCAGTAAGTATGGAGTTTTCAAAGTGCATATTATAGCCAATTTTAGATGATTAATGCTCCTCTGAGATAAGAGGAAGCAAAGAAAATGTTAATTTAAGAAGTTGGCACAGTGTTGATCGTGTCTTCCTGAAAAGCACATTCAAGATTTAAATGAAAAATACAGGGGAGTTTCCTGCACTTAGGTTTTCTTAACCACATGTCTGCAGCTTTTTTTTTTTTTTCCTGGAAATATATTTCCAAATATAAACAAAGAGCATCAAACTAGCATTATTGACATCTTTTACTCACATGTTAGTGCAAGAGCCCACTATCTGAAACCTTGGAAAATAGGATTTCAGGGGATATTTTCATAATTTATATGCCTACTAGGAAAAAAAATTAATGTATGTGAATGTATATGTATAGGCCAAATATTTAAAAATCATGTATCTTGCAAGATTTCATCACCTGAAGTAACAGATTTTACTTTCCAACTTCCAAGCATAGGTTAACCTAGAAAATAAATCCTAGTAAATATCTTTTATGGTGCTACATAAACAGGGACTGCTCAATAGAAGAGTCTTGAGTGACTCAACTCTCTGCCCTCCTGCTTAAGCTCTGCAATATCTGAAGTAGAGAGAGATTATCTGAGAGTTCATACTCTGATGCCACAGTGAACTGAACTGGCATTTGTTTTATTTAGAGAACTTTCTTTTTTAGCTTTGATTATCACAGGGCTTGATGCAGCTTCATTACTTTGCAGCCACATATACAGCATGTGCACAGGATTGTTTTAAATGGGAATACGGCAGTTTTGGGCAAAGGGTGGAATTTTCTAAACTTGCCTTTGAAAAAGACAACTTGGTTATTTTGAAATTTTAGAAAATAAAAGAACAGTAAAGGAATTTAAATGAGCTAACATCCTTTAAAAGGCAATAAAACAGCACAATTTTAGTATTGTCCTCGGGTGAGCTTTTGCATGATGCCTAGAATTATGATACATTAGCCTCAGGAGAAAATACTAAAATGCATCCATGTACTACATGCCATTTCCTGGGAGAATTAACTACTGCCTTTATTCTTTACAACCCAAATCTGGTTTTTTTACAAAACATCAACACTTACTACATTAAAACCTATATGTTTTCTACAAATTTTCAAGAAGAATCTTTTCATTGTCACAATATTTTATATCTGCAATAATACTTGGTAATGACTGAAGTAAAGACGAGGTGGCAGTGTTCATTGTCGGAAAGATGAGTAATAAAATCATCAGCGTACAAATGATTTTTTAATTAGGTTTTAATCTGTGTATTTAGAGAAGTTATTTCTGTGTGAATTCCACACTGATAATTTTTATCTTGGTGCCACAGCTGCAGTCACTAATGGCAGATGCTATGGACACCCTTGAAGGAAGAAGAAACAATAAAGAACGTGTGTGGAATACAATCCAAAAGGTAAAACTTTCAGCTGAAGGGAAAAAATATATTATCTTCAAAGAAAATGTCCATCTTGGGTCAAATCTGTTTAGAAGATAAAAAGAAAAGAAAGCTCTTCAGGTTGTTTTATTGTTTGTTTTCCTTTTTAAATAAATGCAGCTATCTCCCTGGAAGTATAACCAGAATCAAAATGGATTTATATAATATTTCCTCGGGTCTGCTTCTCCAACAGATTGTGGTCATATGCTTTCATGGGTCTTCTTATGTTCATTTTCATATTCTATTTTCATTATCTGCTTCTTCATTATTGGTTGTTATAGATTTTTTTTAAAGCCCTCTCATCTCTGTTTTAGTCCACCCCCCAACACTTTCCCCACTTGAGAAGTAATGGCTACATTTCAGGGCACAACAAAGAAACTAGCACAGTTATGTTTTGGGTAGAGGAATAACATATTGGTTGTTAAGTAGAGGAACATCCCTTCATTGGCTACCTGAGTTAAATAAAACAAGCACAGAGATGCACCTAGCACCAGGTACTCAGAAGACTTGTGTGACACTACAGAGCTCTCTGACAATGTAGGAGGAGATAATGTTGAGTCTCCAGTCCAGTTAAAGGTGATAAATTCTAGTCAATCTACTCCCCATTCAGTCTCCTCCAATCACTTTCAGAATCCATAAAGGATAAACTGGTGTCACATATGAGAAGAGCAAACCAAAGAAACCTCTGGTTTAAGAGGTAACAGTCAGCCATGATGGATTCTAGTGCATCTGAGGAAATGGGTGTCTTCTCTAATCAGTTCAGAGGCCCTATGGTAAATGCACAGAACAGAAATTAACTGAACTCAGCAAATATTTGTTGACTATCTACTGTGCTGGAGAGAACACTGGGTGTTGCGGATATTATGCTAGACAATACGAACTCAGCCCCGGCCTATACAGGCCTTACCATCTAGGAAGGAAGACAAGTATACAGCTACAAGTTTACTGAATTTTATAGTTAAAAAGCAGATGTGCAATAATCTATAGAAACAAATAGGGGAATATAATCTGGTCTGAGAGGTCAGAAAAGCCATCTCTGAGGAGTGCTTAGGTGGCTCAGTTGGTTAAACATCTGCCTTCAGGTCAGGTCATGATCCCAGGATCCTGGGATTGAGCCCCATATCGGGCTCCCTGCTCCGTGGGAAGTCTGCTTGTCTCTCTCCCTCTGCCCCTCCCCCCCACTCATGCTCATGCATGTTCTCTCTCTCTCTCTCTCAAATAAATAAATAAATAATCTTTAAAAAAAGAGGGAGAGAAAGTGATATTAATACAACATTTTAAGGATATATAGTAGTTATCCAGATGAAAACAGAGATTTCTACAAAGAGGGAAGAGTTTGTACCAAGAGTGTAAAGAAAACATGGCAAATTGAAAAACTGATAAAGGAAGGAAAACTAATAAAGGAGCAAGGAACATATTTCAAAATGAAGTGCAGAAGCAGAAGTCAAATCACAGAAAGACTTATAAATGATAGTAAGGATTTGGAATGTTTCAGAAACTATCTGGAAAATGTTTTTGATACATCTCTAGGGCTATAGTAAGAGAACAGATTGAAGAGCTACAGAAACATGAGGAGGTCAGTTATAAGGCAGTGGCTTGATCTATGGTGGTGGGCATACAGATGGAAAGAAGCAGACAGAAAGAAGCAATGTGCAGGAAGCCAGATCTACAGTCCTTGTTCACTGATTGCTTAAGGGAGTTTAGAGAACAGAAGAAGTTAGAATGATGTGCAGACGTTGGGTTTGAATCACTGGACAGGGCATGGGGAGAGGTTTGCTGGTGCCATTTACTAAGGAAGAATGCACTTCAAAAGTGTAGCTTTTGCGGGGTGCCTGGGTGCCTCAGTCGGTTAAGTGTCTGCCTTCAGCTCAGGTCATGATCCCAGGGTCCTGGGATCCAGCCCCACATCAGGCTCCTCGCTCCACAGGGAGCCTGTTTCTCCCTCTCCCTCTGCTGCTCCCCATGCTTGTGCTCTCTCTCTGTCAAATAAATAAATAAAATCTTTTTTAAAAAGTGTAGCTTTGGGCTGAGAATATAAACTCAGAGTCCAGTCAGGAGACAGAAACCACTCCAGATATTTGACAGGGAATTTAATATAAAGAATAGTCAACTAGGTATGACACTGTTAACTAGGTAACTGAAAAAACAAAGGAGAACAATAATTTAGCACAGAAGAAGCAATTAAAGAGAGCAGCTACCACCCATTAGGGCTGGGAAATCAAATAGGAGAGATTGGAATTATTAAAAGTTAGAAACTTGAAGCAGGACCCTGCTGTGGACCAAAACTCAGACCTCCCACTAAGAGGCATTGCTCAGCTGGTGCTATTATCTCCGAGCTTGGAGGAGAAATCCTGAAGGGTTGAGGTCCAGACTTCTGAGGAGGGGGCACTAACTCACTGGTGCTGATGAGAGGAAGGGTGGTGGGAGTGGGGAGGGAGTTGTAATGGTGGTAATTCTGCAACTTTGGGAAAAACTAGATTCAACCACTACTACAGAAAAGAGCATAACTTTCTAGAGCAAAGAAGCCTTGCTGAAGAGATGCTCACGGGAACCCCAAGCAGACAGGAAATCAGCAGCAAGTAAACAGGAAGCAGCAAGTCCTCCTCTCTCCTTTGGCATTGCAATGCCCCTCTAATGCCTCCTATTGACAGAGACTACCAGCTGGCAAAACAAAAATGGGGTTTGCAGAGTTCCAGCCCCCAGCATCACAGAGCTAATCATAGAAGGGTGGGTTTGGAGTTAAGAGACTATAGGCTAATAACTGGCACAAAAGTGGATTGAACTCAGGGTGCTGGCAAGACATCCAAGGGGAAGTACAGGAGTCTGGAGTTCTAGATAAAAGACTGAATAGAGAAAGATTTTTTTAGTTGTTGGCAAACTGATATTAACTGAAATCATTCGAGAAGGTGAGATGGCCGAGAAGAGCATAGAATAAGAAGAGAAGAGAGCCTTGAGGAGCACATTTCAAACTTAGGAAGAGAACCCTACAAAGGAGACTCAGAAGAAATGGCAAGAGGAATTGGAGTCAGAGGTAAACCAAATGCAATTCTGATGAGACTCAAGCAACATAACCAAATACCTCTGTTGGCTATAGAAATAATTTTTTAGCGTGGGGTCGGCAAACTACAGCCCACAGGTCAAAACCAGACAATCACCTATTTTTATAAATAAAGTTTCTTGCACACAGCTGTGTCATTCATTTATATATCATCTATGTCACCTCGGCCAAGTTGATTAATTGCTACGGAGACCATATAGCTCACAAAGCCTAAAATATTTACTATCCGACCCTACATAGAAAAAGTTTGCTGTACCCTGGTTTATAGCATTATCCATCCCAGAAACATTTACATTTGTACACTACATATTTGTATTTATAAATCCAAGTGATAATAGGGCAATAGTCCAATTATGAAATTCCAAGGACCAGTCAAAAAGATGGAGAGAAATTGACATTTGTCTATACCTGTCTCCATCTTATAAATAACCACCAATTCCACCTCACACTAAGCTAAGTTTTAATGCCCACATTCATAGGAATGCTTAGCCTGTGGCTTCCCACTTTGCCCCTATTGCAGTTATGTATTGCTGCGTTATAAATCACTGCAAATATAGTGGTTTAGAACAATAACCCAATATTATCTCTCACAGTTCTGAGTTGACCAGACTTGGCGAGGTGTTCTTGCTCAGTGTCTTTCATGTAGTTCAATCAGGTGGCTTCTATGCCTGGGGCTGGAGTCATCTGAAGGCTAGGATATACTAGACTACAACATGGCTCACTCATGTGGTTGACAACTATCATTAGTCAACTGAGACAGCCAACTGGAGTGCCTACATGTGTCCTCTCCATGTGAATTAGGCTTTAAACAGCTGGGTTCTGAAAGGAACTATTTCAAGAAGAAAGGAAGTGGAAACCATCAGTCCTCTTAAAGGTTAGGCCCAGAACTTTGCCATATTCTACTGGTAGTAGTTACAGACCAGCCCAGATTCCTGGGGTTAGAGGAATAGATTGCATTTCTCCAAGGAGGAGTGACATGTGCATTCATAAAGAGAATGAAATGATAGCATCGATCTTGGAGACAAACTCCAGCAGCAGAGCTATGGATCTCTGTCCTGTGCTGGAAAACACCTGCAAGCGAGCAAGAGTCAGGAGGATAGTAAAGTCAAGGTGTCTGAGGATGGAACATTGCAAAGCCACTCTACCCAACCACTAGGTGTCTAGAAAGACTCACTGGTGAGCAGCCAATCTTTCCAAATTAAAAGCCCTGGTAATGATCCTAGCTTTCTAAATGGAAGCTCCTGAGAGGTCTTTAGGAAGATGTGAATGGAAAGAAACAGGGTGCCAAATTTTTCCCAAGGGTTTTTAATTTGGTTAATGTGACTCTACAAAGGATGATCATATCACTTTCAGACAATTTCGGTAGCAAGTAAGTAATTTCCTTTTACTGCTACAGAGTTAATTTGCGTGTGCAGAAAAAAATAATTAAAAAAACCTAATTGTACAAGCTACACTGTGTTCTGAGCCCACTAGAAGTTGATATCAGCATCACCACCTCTGAGATCTGTTATCTGTAATAGAAACAGCTGCTGTACCTAATGAAAACACTTGGAATTTTCATCTGAAGCACAGAATTATAGCAGCACCTCCTAGTTCCACGTACTTAAAGGGTCTGTCAGAATCCCCATTACCTAACACAATTTCCAGAGCTTCACTTTTTTACAGGTCTATAAAAAGCCTATCAAAATGAAATCTGATTCATGAGTGCTGACCTCCTGTCTACATTTTTTTTCTTGGAGATTTCTCTAGGAACCCAGAAAAAGAAAGGAGACAATTGTGTTTTTTCCTAATTTACCAAAACTAAAATATATTCTTTATAGAGTTTTAGGAAAGTGGCTTTTCTTTTGGTTTGGCTTTATAGAATATTTCCTTCCCAGTAATTAACTCAAGAAAAATATATGTACATTGGGTTAGCTGTGCAAATACAAAAATAAGCAGATTGTGTGTTAAAAAAAAAAAAAAAAGGTAAATTTTCTCATGTTGGAAAGTCCCATGACACGGCAGGACTCTTTAACAAGGTTTAGGCCATAACTACAACAACAAAACCCTGAGAAAACATACACTTTTGAATATCCCAGAGGTCTTGTTATCACACTGCTTATTCATGTATGCATCCAACATTTACTGGGCATCTCCTGCGGGTCAGACAGTGTTCTAGACATTGGAGATATAGCCATGAAAAAATAGTGTCCTCATAATGTTTGCATTCTAAAGTAGGCAATAAACTACCGAAAGAAATATGGAATATATTATAAGTAATGAATGCCATAGCTGGAGGAAGCAGGAAAGGAAAATGGAAAGTGCCAATGATTGCAACTGCACTAGAATAGTCAGGCCAGGATTCACTGAGGTGACGCTTGAACAAAAGTCTGAAGGGAATGCAAACCATGCAAATACCTTGTAAAAAGCATTCGTAAAGGAAACAGCAAATGTAGGACCCCAAGATGAGAGAGTACCTGGTGTGTACAAGGGATTACAAGGAGGGCCAGGGGACTGGAATAGAATGAACAAGAGTAACAGAAGATGAAGTGAGCAGAGGACACAATGCTTTGTCAAAGAGAAAAACAAAAACACTCTAAGCTGCTGAGTTGAGAATAGATCGAAGGGAGCGAGGGTAGAGTCAGGGAGACCAGTTAGTAGTTTACTATAATGATACAGGAGACTAATTATGATGGCTTGAACCCAAGGTTGGATGGCTTCAATCTTGAACCCAGGTGGTGGCAGTGGATGTGAGAAATGGTCAAATTCAGTCTTTTATCCAAAAGAAGACCAAAGGCTTATTTAGAGGGTGGCTAGAAAAGTAAAAAAGCACCCGGAACTAGCAATTTGGAGACCTGGGCCTGTTGCAAATTAGTTCAGAAGCTACATCCTTTCTCTGGGCCTCAGTTTTTTCATCTTTTGTAAAGTAAAGATATTGAACTACAAGATTTTAGGTCCCCTCCCAGCTCTGAATGAATGAGTCTTTCAAAAGCCAGACCATCAAAATGAAGGAATAAGAGTCAATGTTTACTAAGCTCTTCATATGTGCCAACACTCTCCTGTATTCCCTTTACATATACCAACTCACTAATCCTCACATGAGGTCAAGCGTGTACTTTATTAAACAGAGAAGTTCAACAGTTTGCGTAAAGGCACACAGCCAGTGAGTGATGGAGCCAGGATTTGATCTGACCCTAGAGCCTAAACTCTTTCTTGATAGAAGTCTAAGCTTTGTGCTGTCTGAAAAAGCCTGACTGACCAACATCGTTTTATGTATAGCTGAGCATTCAGGTGTAAGGCCAAATGGGGAATTATGGTGACTTCCAATGAAAGTGAAATTTGACCATAAGCTAGCACAGTTTGATTGTCTTCAATTCTCAAAATAAATTTCTTTTCATCTGGGTCTAAGGAGTCACTAAGGAATTTTTGGTGTAGTCTACCCCTATAATCCACCTATATAGGATCCTCATCCTCTGTTCCTTAGTTTTTCATCTATAACCAGGAAAGATACAGAACCTAAATCTGCAAATCCTTGACCATTAATTCAGCACCCACTTGTGGGACCTTGGGCAAGTCACAACCTTCTGAGAAACATGTGTTTATATACTTACCACCTTCAGAGTCTATGATTTTATGTTACCTAGTATTGAATCCTAAAGCCCATTAAAGCTTTATGAACTAGGCCTGAAGATAAATAGAGAAAGAAGTCTTTAGAAAAGGAGTCTTTAAAAAAAAAAAATGTGCCAACTGTTAAGTTGGAACATTCCTATTTCTTCTCACCACAGAATCAGTTAAGAGAAACAGTTAAGCAGCACTCTGTCTGCAACTCAGAGGAAAAGTTCTTTGTTCTTCCTTTATAAAGTCTAAATTTCACATTGAGAAGATCAGAATTTAATCTGGCACAACATAAAGTATTGTCTTATTCTGATATTCCTCTGGATCACTGATTTGAGACTAAATGAGGAGAAATGAAGTTTTGTTATTTTAAAAGTAATGAGGAAAATACCATGTAATCATGGTCCTGTGAATTTTCATGAAAAGAAATACTACTTTAAAATTTCATCAAATATTATAATGTGGTACATCATAATCTTCAATGAATTCAACTAATGGAGTATAGGTGGATATCTTTAAACCATCCATATGAACTTGTTCAAAATTATTCAGCTTTTTATGTCCCTTTTATCTCAAAATCTTAACCTATAAGTCATATTCACCATCATACAGACATGATATTCATTGATATACTAATTTGGTCTTTTAAGATGAAAATGAGATAGAATCGTATGTCACTTAGCAACTCTGTTCTGTTCAAGGCTGTTGATGTAGGCAGAGCAAGCCGGGGAGAATACAAATCTGGGAGATGGGCCAGGGGCAGTTGGTTGAGGAGGAAGAGAGAAGAGCAAATTGGAACATTTTATTTACTTTCCACATCAGCATTCAAACCTGAATCCCTCCAGAAACTCTTCTGAGAGAGATTGCACATGCGGTACTATCCTTCATCGGCCAGTCGTTTGGGCTGACTAATAATATGTGGTTAGGGCGTGCAGTTGTGTCTCTGAAAGCACTGCTGTCTTTTCAAAGATTCAGCAGCCGTACTACTCATTTGCAAAGCAGTTTTTCCAGCAATCAGGCTTTTCCTGTGTGTCTTGTTCTTTAAGGAGTCTCTGCAGATTTATTGCAATTTGATTGTGAATCACCGCTTCTGGTTATGGGCTTCCTCATTAGCATATCCCCAAATTCCTTTACAGTATGTACTCTAAGCACTGCTAAGAAGTTCCGTCCATGGCATAATGCAGATCGTGTGGAGATCTAAGTGCTCTTGTTGCTGACCACACTGGGGAGAAGGACAGGGACAGACTCTGAGGACAAGGAGACAGGCAAGGCTCAAGGGACAGAAGAGGCCAGATGTCTGGGACAAATCTTTGAGGTTCCTAGGATGAATGAGTCTGCGCCAGTAGGTGTCCAGACAGCAGCAGCAGTGGAGTAGGCTCCACCAAAGTCCTGGCAGACCTCCTGATTGTGGTCAGAGGCTGAGCCCTGGGGCATTTGGACCTGGAGGGAGCATTTCATCCTCAAATGTCACACTCAGCAAAGCCAAGTCTAGCCTGGAAAGTGGAGAAAGCCAAAAGCCTTCGTTCTAGCCATTTTCCCCAGCTATAGTGTGATCCTCCAAATCTAGATGACAAATTTCAGTTACCATTTAAACCAAACAACATCTTTCTCCTCTGACTTAAAGGAAAAAATGTGTGGTTAATTTGTTAAACATTTTCAACACGTATTTGCTAATCACTGATTTTCCACCTGTGCTTGGTCTTCCCTCCAAAACTGAGAATACCTCTTTTATGTACTTTTTTGGTTGAAAGTATTCTAAAACTTTCACAATTTCTGCAGCAGAAGCATTTCTGTGCAGGAGTCAAATCCTAGCATGGCCCTCATCTAGGGAGTACGTATCCAGGAACTTTGCTGGGAGTTTATCAAGGGGCAGACAAAACTGTCATTGTACTCACATACCTAAACATACCTAATAAAATACTGTGTTACTCAATAAATGATCAAACTATGTTAGTCTCTTTGAAGTTTGCTTTTGAATAACTATCCCAATTAAAACAAGCTATAGAAAATTTTATTTCAAATAAATAAGTTAATTAATACTGTGGTGATGGCAAATATTATCAGTGATTACTGTTGATCTTTTAATATGTGCCAAACACTTCATCATCAGGTTATCACATTTACTCATTGCAACAACCCTGTGAGGGAGATGTCATTATTTTTCCTTTGGAAGATTAGAAAAAGAGCTTTGTAGAATTAACAAGGAAACAAACCTAAGCTTGTAGTGACAAGGTTTAGTCTTAAATCAGATTTGTTTGGGTGGATCAAAGGCTCTGTTCCTAATCATTAGCTAGAACACTTATGTTAAACCAAATGCAGCTACTAAAAGTCAATGGCACAAAGAATGTTGTGTGACCCAAGTTCAGATTCTGTAGGACAACCAGTAAGACAACCCTTGAGCCTAGTTTTCAGCAGTGAGTGGAATAGGAGCATCAGAGGCTATTATAGCCATCCTCTATCCTTCTCTAGATCACAGCTGACTGGCCCAGCTGAGGATGTATCCAGACAGCTTTGAGGCAGTTGCCTGACCAAGTCCAAAACTTGACACCCGCTGTCCCCTGGATCATCTTCTCTCACTGTCTTCCCTCATTATCCCTCCTTCTATAAACATTGTGTTTAGAATGGCTTTGATAGCTCACCATTTTCCCTCTTCTTGCAACTTTAGAACTTCAAAGAAACAGCTTGGAAGTCTGGTCATTCCTATAGTGTACTTATTATTGATCTGAGGGTCACCTTCTGGTGAGTTATCTGAACTATTCTGAAATGCAGGCTGTCAATGATAATACAATTTCAGGAACACATATTGCCATAACCCCTCCAAACTTTATCCTCAGAGCCCAGAAGACTTGAGCCTAGGACTGTACAGCGTATATTTCACTCCCTCACTTCCTGGGATCACTCCCTGCCTGTCCCACTAGTGAGCTAATATAAGAAGATAACTAAAACGGAAATTGGAAATGTGTATAGTTTTTTTAATGTCTATAAAAACTTTTCAAAATGTATCTTTCAGAAGTTCAGTGAAATATCTGGGGCAAGGGAGGGGAGCACATATCTCAATTCTATTTTGAACTGAAGAGTGAGTTTGCAGTTCATTCTAAAGTTACTCTCCTTAAATTACCAAAGGTGTCTTCTTTGCTTGGCAGCCCAGCATTTTATTGCATGTATTTTACGCATTAAGTTTTGCAATCCTTTATAATTCTGGAGAATAACACAATAACAGCTTATACCACTTGGTAGTTAAATGAACCATGGGACATCTTCCATTCTGTATTGAAAGTGGGATTAATACAGAGTTCAGAGCAATTGACTTGTAGCTCATTCAATCATTTACAGTGTACTCATTATACCTTTCATCTTTTGGAGAAGGGCAGAAATGAAAGTGCCTTTACACGCAGCCCTAAAGGAAGGTATGATCCATTTCTCATTCTGATTATGACTTTCTTAAAATGGTGCATGTGGAGGAGGGGACAAAGCTATAATCTAAAACATATATAAATGCCATAAGCATAAACACACCCACATCTCTTAGTATCATCAAAACTCTGTGTGTGTGTGTGTGTGTGTGTGTGTGTGTGTGTGTGTGTGAAACTTATGTGTACTCTGCTAAAAATGGTTTTCTGCTTGAGAAAAGATTCTAGAGAGGGGCATGAGATGGCTGGTGAAAGAATGAATACAGACCTATGTTAGAAAGCCTGACCTAAAAACAAGATAAAGTTAAGCCCCCCTCTTATTGAATTAAAAGGAATCAGAGAGACTTTTAACTTCCCAAGACTTCTTATGCAGAGAAGACCCCTTCAGCTTCACAATGATTCACTAAATCATATTAACATAGATATTTAGAAGCAACTGGAAAAACTGATTCAAGAAATGATACTACATCTCCCTGAAGTACAGGGGTCAAAATTATTTTTTTAAAAAACCATGAGAGAAGACTTCCACTTCAGGAATATGGAGTAGATATGCTTTTCCCTATTCCTTCCATTAAGCACAACTAAAAATCCTGAACATTATATGTAAAACAAATACAAGATTCTGGAAGGTGGAATGAAAAGGACTGACAACCAAGAGACATGGAGACTTGAGGAATGACATTATGGATTTTTGTTTTCCCATACATCCTACACTTGTTGCTGAAGAAGTTAGTAACCCAGAAACACTAACATGTGTAGACAAAAGAAGCCTCAACAAAAACCTGCTCTCTCTAGTCAAAGGACAAGGAATGAGGAAGCCTAGCAAAATGGAAAATTCTTAGACAATAATCATTCTACTCCAGCCAAACATCACAGAAAAAAATGGTGATCCAACACCGACCCATCTCAGCAAAGGCCAAGCAAGGAATTAGACTTCTGTCCTTACCAGGCTATAAAAACGTGTCCCAGCCTTCCCACTCTAACAGGGTGGTGTCAAAAAAAACAGATATGGAGCCTGGACTTTCATCTCCACTGGGTGGTAAGGCACCACTTCCTCCACTGCCCCCTGTTGGTGTGGTGTCAGAGGAGGCCTGGTAGGCAGTCAAGATTTTTGCCAAGCACCAACAATTATGAGCCTGCCTCTTCAATATGACGTCAGTGGAGTCCACATGGCAAGCCCTGATGAGGTATTGCTACCTCTCCCAGCTAGGAAGGTATCAGTGAAAACCTAGTGAGGAGCTTGAACACTCGTCCTCACCCAGAAGTAATGAGGAGCCCCTCCCTCAGGAGTCAATGAAAGCTGAGTGGGGAACCTGAACTTCCATACCCACCTAGCAGTAACAAGGCAGTGCTCCTCCCATCTTCTACCATAGCAGTGTCAGAAAAATCCAGCTAAATGAGAAGGTTTAAATAAGATCCAGAGTTTCATAGCATAATGCTCAAAATGTCCAGATTTCAAATGAAAGTCACTCATCCTACCAGGAACCAGGAAGATCTCAAACTGAATGAGGAAAGACAATAGATTCTAACACAGAGATGATAGAGATATTAGAATTTTCTGACAAAGATTTGAAAGCAGCCATCAAAAGAAATGTTTTAATGAGCAATTACAAACACCTTAAACCAAATTAAAAAAAAAAAAATGAGTCTCCACAAAGAAATAGAAAGGTTCAGCAGATAATAGAAGATATAAAAAAGAACAAATAGAAATTTTGGAACTCAAATACTGAAATAAAAACTGAAAATTAAAAAAAAAACCTCAGTGGATGTAAAATATGTATAAAATATGATACCAAATATCTGAAATGTGGAGGGGAGAGGAGTAAAGAATGAGTTTAAAATTAAGTGACAATCAGCTTAATGTAGACTGCTATATGCAGAAAATGTTATATATAAACCAAACGGTAACCACAAATCAAAAAAACAGTAATAGATATGCAAAAATAAAAAGAAGGCATCCAAGTACATCACTAAAGGAAACCAGCAAACCATGAAAGAAAGAGAATAAAGGATCAGAGAAAAACTACAAAAACAACCACAAAACAAGTAACAAAATGGCAATAAATATGTATCTATCAATAATTAGTTTGAATGAAAATAGACTAATCACTCCAATCAAAAGACATAGGGTGACAGAGTAGATAAAAAAAGAGACCCACCTATATCCTACATGAAACTCCTTTCAGACCTAAAGACACCTGCAGATCAAAAGTGAGGGGATAGAGAAACATTTATCATGCAAATGGATGTCAAAACAAAGCCAGAGTAGCAATACTTATATTAGACAAAATGGACTTTAAAACAAAGATTATAAAAGAGACAAAGAAGGATACTGTATAATAATAAAGGGGACAATCCAACAAGAAGATATAACAATTATAAATATGTATGCATCTAACATGGGAGCACCTAAATAGATAAAACAATTAATAACAAACATAAAGAAATGACTTGATAGTAATACAATAATAGTAGAGGACTTTAACACTCAACTTACATCAATGGGCATATCATCCAAACAGAAAATCAACAAGAAAACAGTGGCTTTGAATGACACACTAGACCAGATGGATTTAACAGATAGATTCAGAACAATTCATCCTAACAGCAGAATACACACATTCTTTTCAAGTGCACATGGAACATTCTCCAGAATACATATTAGGCCACAAAACAAGCCTCAACAAATTCAAAATGACTGAAGTCATACTATGCATCTTTTCTGACCATAATGCTATGAAACTAGAAGTTAACCACAAGAAAAAATCTAGAAGGACCACAAATACATGGAGGTTAAATAATATGCTACTAATAAATGCTACTAAACAATGAATGGATCAACTAAGAAATCAAAGAAGAAATCAACATAGAAACAAATGAAAATGAAAACACAATGATCCAACACCTTTGGGATGCAGCAAAAGCAGTTCTAAGAGGGAAGTATATAGCAATATTGGTCTACCTCAACAAACAAGAATAATCTCAAACAACCCAACCTTACACCTAAATGAACTAGAAAAAGAATAACAAACAAAACCCAAAATCATCAGAAGGAAGGAAATAATAAAGATTAGAACAGAAATAAGTGATATAGAAACTAAAACACACACACACACATACACACACACACACACAATAGAACAAATCAATGAAACCAGGTGCTTGTTCTTTGAAAAGATCAACAAAATCAATAAGCCTCTAGCCAGACTCATCAAGAAAAAAAGAGAAAGGACTCAAAAAAATAAAATCATAAATGAAAGAAGAGAAATGACAACCAACACCACAGAAATGCGAATTATTGTAAGAGAATATTATGAAAAACTATATGCCAAAAAATTAGACAACCTAGAGGAAACGGATAAATTCCTAGAAATATACAACGTACCAAAACTGAAGCAGGTTAGAAATAGGAAATTTGAACAGACCAATTACCAGCAAGGAGATTGAATCAATAGTCCAAAAACTCCCAACAAACAAAAATCCAGGACCAGAGAACTTCAAGGGGAATTCTACCAAATATTTAAGGAAGAGTTAATACCTATTCTTCTCAAACTATTCCAAAAAATAGAAGGAAAACTTCCAAATTCATTCTATAAAGCCAGTATCACCCTGATACCAAAATCAGATAAAGACACCACAAAAAAAGGACTACAAGACAATATCTCTGATGATCATAGATGCAAAATCCTCAACAAAATACTAGCAAACTGAATCCAACAATACATTAACAAAATCGTTCACCACGATCAAGTGAGATTTATTCCTGAGATACAAGTGTGGTTCCATATTCATAAATCAATCAACTTGATACATCACATCAATAAGAAAAAGGATAAAAACAATATGATCATTTCAATAGATGAGAAAAGCATTTGACAAAGTACAACATCCATTAACAATAAAAGCTCTCAACAAAGTAGGTTTAGGGGCACCTGGGTGGCTCAGTCAGTTGAGCATATGACTCTTGGTTTTGGTTCAGATGATGATTTCAGTATTGTAAGATCAAGCCTCACATCAGGCTCCACGCTGAGTGTGAAGCCTGCTTAAGATTCTCTCTCTCCCTCTGCCCCTCCCCCTACACTTTCTCTCTCTCTCTCTCTCAAAAAAAAAAAGTAGGTTTAGATGGAACATACATCAACATAATAAAGTCCATATATGAAAAACCTAAAGCTACCACCATCCTTAATGGGAAAAACTGAGAGCTTTTCCCCTAAGATCAGGAACAAGACAAGGATGTCCACTCTCACCACTTTTATTCAACATAGTACTGGAAGTCCAAGTCACAGCAACACAAATACAACAAAAAGAAATAAAAGGCATCCAAATTGATAAGGAAGAAGTAAAACTGTCACTATTTGCAGATGTCATGATACTACATATAGAAAACCCTAAAGGCTCTACCAAAAAACTACTAGAACTGACAAATGAATTCAGTAAAGTTATAGGATACAAAATAAATGTGCAGAAATCTGTCACATTTCTATACACTAATAATGAAGCAATAGAAAGAGAAATTAAGAAAACTACCCCACCTACAATTGCATCAAAACTAATAAAATACCTAGGAATAAACCCAACCAAAGAGGTCAAAGACCTGTACTCTGAAAACTATAAAACACTGATGAAAGAAATTGAAGATGACACAAAGAAATGGAAAGACATCCCATGCCCATGGATTAGAAGAACAAATATTGTCAAAATGTCTATACTACCCAAAGCAATCTACACATTTAATGCAATCCCTATCAAAATACCAACAACATTTTTCACAGAGCTAGAACAAACATCCTAAAATTTATATGGAACCACAAAAGACCCCAAATAGTCAAAGCAATTTCGAAAAAGAAAAGCAAAGGTATCACAGTTCTGAACTTCAAGTTATATTACAAAGTGGCAGTAATCAAAACAATATGGTCCTGGCACAAAAATAGACATCTAGATCAACAGAACAGAATAGAAAGCCCAAAATAAACACATACTTATATGGTCAATTAATCTTTGACAAAGCAGGAAAGAATATCCAGTGAGGAAAAGACCATCTCTTCAATAAATGGTGTTGAGAAAACTGGACAGATACATGCAAAAGAATGAAAATGGACCAATTTCTTACAACATACACAAAAATAAACTTAAAATGTATTAAAGACCTTAATGTGAGACCTAAAACCATAAAAATCCTAGAAGAGAACATAGGCAGTAAGCTCTCTGACATTGGCCATAGCAACATATTTCTAAAATATGTCTCCTGAGGGAAGGGAAATAAAAGCAAAAATAAATTATTGGGACTGCATACATCAAAAGCTTCTGCACAGCAAAGGAAACAATCAACAAAACTAAAAGGCAACCTACTGAATGGGAAAAGATATTTGCCAATGACTTATCCGATAAAGGGTTAGTGTCCAAAATATATAAAGAACTGATACAACTTAAAAAAAAAAAATGAAATCTTGCCATTTGCAACAACATGTATGGAGCTAGAGAGTATATTATTAAGTGAAATAGGTCAGTCAGAGAAAGCACCATATGATTTCACACATATGTGGAATTTAAGAAACAAAACAAATGAGCAAACGTGGGGGGTGGGGAGAGAGAGACAAACCAAGAAACAGACTCTTAACTATAGAGAAGAAACTGATGGTTACCCAAGGGAAGTTGGGTAGGGAGATGGGTGAAATAGGTGATGGGAATTAAGGAGTACACTTGTATTATTGAGCACTGGCTGATATATGGAATTGTTGAATTACTATATTGTACACCTGAAACTAATATAACACTGTATCATAACTATGCTGAAACTAAAATAAAAACTTAAAAACTCTGTCTCAATGACAGAATGAAGGGGACAGAGAAAAGAATCAATAAAATGAAGATAGAAAAATGAAAATTACCCAATCTAAACAACACCAATGGGCCCTAATAAAGGCATGTGCCCTGGGTCCTGTCTCTCTCTCTCTCTACCTGTACCCTGCCTCAACCTCTCCATATGGTGCCTCAAGGCATGCTGTGTACTTCCTCTAGGACTTATGAATAACATATTTCTCTATTTCAGTTTCTCTTGTGGTCTTTTGTTGAACTGCATGCAGCTCATCATCCAGCACCCTGTGCTCTATTTGGTAAATGTTGACAAAGTCGTAACAGTCTTACACTCTTTCTCTGCCTTTTGTGGTTTTAATTGGGTATTTTATATGATTCTATTTTCTCTCTTTTCTTAGCATATCAGTTATAATTTTTTTTTACTATTTTTACTAATTGTCTTAGAGTTTACAATATACCTTTACAACTAATCCAAGTCCACTTTCAAATGGATACAACTACACCACTACACAGGCAGTGTGAGTACCTTATAACAAAATAATCATTTTTTTCATCTCTGTATCATTGTTCTCATTTATTTTGTTTATATATATAAGCAAACATAAGTGTGTATGTGTGTATATATATATATATATATACACATACACATAAGATATATACATAGGCATGCATAATCAAATACGTTGTTGCTTTATTGTTGCCCATGCACCAAGATAGGCCACATTGTAGGCCATAAAAGCCACCTTAAAATTTAAAATAATAGAAATCATACAATGTCTGCTCTCAGGCCATGATGGAATTAGATTAGAATCAATAACAGGAAAATCTCAAAATACATAAAGGTTAAACAACATACAGCTACATAATACATGGATCAAATAAGAAATCTCAAGAAAAATTTTAAAATATTTTCAATCAAATGAAAATAAAAACACAACTTAACCAAATTTTTGTGACATAGTGAAAGTAGTGCTTAGAGGGAGATTTGTAGCATTTGAATATATGCATTAGAAAAGAAGATCTAAAATCAATCATCTTAGTTTCACCTTAAGAAACTAGGGAAAAAAAGAGAGCAAATCAAGTCCAAAGTAAGCAGAAGAAAATAAATATTAAGAATTAGAGCATAAATCAATGAAAGTGAAAACAGGAAATTAATAGAGAAAATCAACCAAACCAAAACTGGTTCTTTGAAAAGATCAATAAAATCAATAAGCCTCGGGGCGCCTGGGTGGCTCAGTCGGTTAAGCGTCTGCCTTCGGCTCAGGTCATGATCCCAGGGTCCTGGGATCGAGCCCCGCATCGGGCTCCCTGTTCGGCGGGGAGCCTGCTTCTCCCTCTCCCACTCTCCCTGCTTGTGTTCCCTCTCTTGCTGTGTCTCTCTCTGTCAAATAAATAAATAAAATCTTAAAAAAAAAAAAAAAAAAAAATAGGGGCGCCTGGGTGGCTCAGCCGTTAAGCGTCTGCCTTTGGCTCAGGTCGTGATCTCAGGGTCCTGGGATCGAGCCCCGCATCGGGCTCCCTGCTTGGTGGAAAGCCTGCTTCTCCCTCTCCCACTCCCCCTGCTTGTGTTCCCTCTCTTGCTGTGTCTCTGTCTGTCAAATAAATAAATAAAATCTTTAAAAAAAAAAAAAAAATCAATAAGCCTCTAGCCACGCTAAGGAAAAAAACAAAACAAAACAAAACAAAACCAGAAGACACAAATTAATAATCAGTTATTAAAGAGAGGACATCACTATAGATCCCATGGAAATTAAAAGGACAAAAAGGAATGCTGTGAACAAATGCTCTGCCCACAAATTTGATAACCTAGATGAAATGGTCGAATTCCTTGAAAGACACAATCTGCCAAAACTTACTCAAGAAGAAACAGACAATCTGAATAGGCCTATCTATTAAGGGAATTAAATCTATAATTAATAACCTTCTAAATATATGTAGAGCAAAAATTACTGGAGACAGAGAGAGATATTACATAATGATAAAAGGGTCAATCCACCAAGAAGACATAGCAATGTATATGCACCAAACAGGTCTGAAAAATATATGAAACAAAAATTGATAGGCCTGAAAGGAAAAATAAACAAGTCTGCAATATGGTTGGAGATTTTAACTCCTCTCTCTCAACAATCAATAGAGCAACTAATCAGAAAAGTCAGCAAGTATATATAGAACTCCATAACACCATCAAGCAAGAGTACCTAACCCACATTTATAGAACATCTATCCAACAACAGCAAAATACACATTCTTTTCAAGTGCCCATGGAATATATACCAAAATAGACTATATCTTGGGCCATAAACAAACCTCAACATTTTTTTTAACTGAAATCATAAACAACATTTACTTCAACTTTAATGGAACAAACATCAGAGAGATAACAGAAAATCTCTAAATACTAGGATAATCCATGGATCAAAAACAAGTCTCAAAGAAAATTAAAAACTACATTGAACTGAATGAAAACGAAAACACAACATATCAAAATTTGGGGGACACAGCCAAAGCAGCACTGAAAGATAAGTGTATAATACTAAATGCATATAGTATAATAGAAAAAAAATCTCAAATCAATTACTGAAGCCCCACCTCAAGAACATAAAAAAGAAAAGCAAAATAAACCCAAAGCAAGCACAAAGAAGGAAATAATAAAAAAAAAAAACTAAAAATCAATGAAAATGAAAACAGAAAAAAATAGAGAAAATCAGTTAAACAAAGCACTAGTTCTTTAAACAAATCAACAAAATCTGCAAAGCCTGAATAGGACTAATGAAGAACAAAAGGGAAGACACAAATGACCAATATCAGGAATGGAATGGGATATCACTACAGACCCTGCAGACATCAAAAGGCTAATAAGGGAGTACTATGATCAACTCTACACATATAAATTTGGCACTTAGATGAAATGTACAATTCCTCAAAAAACACAAACCAGCACAACTCACCCAATATGAAATAATTTCAATCATCATATAACTATTAAGAAAATTTAATTCACAACTTAAAACTCCCAAAAAAGAAATCTCCAAGCACAGCTGGTTTGATGTAAATTCTATATAATCTCTTTCAAAGAATACAAGAGGAAGAAACATTCCCCAATTCACATTATAAAGTTAGTATTATACTGATAACAAACAAGACAAAAACAGTACCAAAAAATGCAACTCAATATCCTTTATGAATATAGAGGCAAAATCCTTAAAATCTTAGGAAATAGAATTTAGCAAAATGTAAAAAGAATTATAAGCCATAACCAAGTGGAGTTCATTCCAGAGATGCAAGTCTGATTATTTGAAATTCATTGTAATCTTTCAAATTAACAGGATACAAAAGAAAAAAATCACATGATCATATCAATTGATGCAGAAAAAGCAGTCAACAAAATTAAACACCTATTCATGATAAGAAAAACTCTCAGAAAATTAGGCAAAGAGGAGAACCCCCTCAGCTTGTTAAACAGCATTTACAAAAATCCTACAGCTAACATTATACTTAATACTCAAAAACTGAAGTCATTCCCCCTAAGATCAGAAACAAGGCAAGTGTGTCAGCTCTCACCACTCCTATTCAACATTGTACTGGAAATTCTAGCCACTGCTGAAAGGCAAGAAAAGGAAATAAAAGGCATAGAGATCAGAAAAGAAGAAATAGAACTTTCCCTATTTGCAGACAGTATGATTGTCTACATAGAAAATCCCAAGGAATCTACAAAATGATGATGATAATAGTAATAATAATAAGTAGTAGTAGTAGTAGTAGTGCGTTCACCAAGGTTGCAAGACACAAGAAAAATGTGCAAAACTCAATTATGTTACTATATACTAGCAGTGATCAAGGACGCTGAGATTTAAAATACAGTACCATTTATAATTGCTTTAAAAAAGTGAAATGCTTTGCTATGAATCTAACAAAGCATGCATAGAATTTGCATGCCAAAAACTACAAAACAATAAGGAAAGAAATCAAAGATCTAAATAAATGGTGGGACATGCTGTGTTCATAAACTGGAAGAGTCAACATAGTATGGACATCAATCTCTCAAAATTGATATACAGGCTTAATGTAAGTCCTATGAAAATTCCAGGAAGATTTTTCATACATGAAGACAAGACCATTCTAAAATGTATATGGGAAGACAAAGAAAACAGAATAGCTAAAACACTCTAGAAAAAGAATGAAAGGTGAGGAATCAGTCTACTTAATTTCAAGACTTTATTAGACTTTATTACCTACAGTTATCAAGACTTTGCGGTATTGATGGAGTAACAGACACATAGCTCAATGAAATAAATTAGAAAACTCAGAAATAAACCCACATAAACATGTTCAAATGATGTTTTATAAAGAAACAAAAGCAATTTAATGAAGGAAAAATAGCTCCAACAAATGGTGCTGGAGCATTTGGACACACATAGGAAAAAAAAGATCCTGACTTAAGTATCACTCTTTATTCAAAAGCTGACTAAAACTGTAAAATATAAAACTATAAAACTTTTAGAAAAAAAAATCTTTGGGATTTTAGTCTCTGCAAAGAGTTTTTAAACTTGATACCAAAAACATGATCCATAAAAGTCTAATTGGAAATTAGACTTCCAAATTAAAAACTTTTGCTTTGTGAAAGATTCTGTTGCAAAGGATGAAAAGACAAGTTAAAGGGCAAGAGAAAAATATTTGCAGACTACATATCCAACAAAGGACTAATATTTAGATTATATAAAGAATTCTCAAAATTCAATAGTTAAAAAGCAGTTAAACCAATTTGAAAGTGGGCAAAAGACATGAACAGACATTTCACCAAAGAGAATGGCAAGTAAACACATTAAAAGATGTTGAACATCACTGGTCACTAGGGAAATGCAAATTAAAACCACAGTGAGATAAATCACTGCACACCTATCAAAATAGCTCAAATAAAAAATAGTGACAACACTAAATGCTGGTGAGGATCTCTCATATGTTGCTAGTGGGAATATAAAATGGTACAGCCACTGTGGAAAATAATATGACAGAGTTTGGGGGGTGAGGGCGTTGGGGTTTTTTTTTTTTTTTTAATGAAGAGTTTATTTGAGAGGGTGTGAGAGAGAGAGAGAGAGCACCAGAAAGAGAGAGAGATAGCACCAGAGAAAGAGACAGAGAGAGAGTGCCTGAGCAGGGGGGAGGGGTAGAGGGTAGAGGGAGAAGCAGGCTCCCTGCCCCGACAAGCAGGGAGTCCGATGCGGGACTCGATCCCAGGACCCTGGGATCATGACCTGAGCAGAAGGCGGATGCCTAACCAACTGAGCCACTCAGGCGCCCCGGGGTTGGGTTTTTGTTTTGTTTTGTTTTTTGTTGTTTTTTTGTTTTAGAGAGAGAAAGAGCATGTGAGTCGGGGTTTGGGGGGGAAGGGACAGAGGGAGAGGGAGAGAATCTTAAGCAGGCTTCACACCCAGCATGGAGCCCAATGCAGGGCTCAATCTCAGCACCCTGAGATCATGATCATGATCTGAGTTAAAATTAAGAGTTGGGCACTTAACTGACTGAGCCTCCCAGGCACCCCAACAGTTTCTTTATAAAACTAAATATTCAACTACCATATGACCTGGCAATTGTACTCCTGGCCATTTGTTCCAGAGAAATGAAGTCTTATGTCCACACAAAAACCTGTACACAATTGTTTATAGCAATTTAATTCATAAAAGCCAAAAATCGGAAGTAACCTGGATACCCTTCAAAGGGTGAATCATTAAACAAATTGTGGTACATGGGTTACTACTCAGCAATGAAAAGGGACAAACTGTTGATACACACAACAACCTGAATAAGTCTCCAGAGAATTGCAGAATTCTACATGTTTCCATGTATATAACCTTCTTAAAATGATAAAATTGTACAAATGGACAATAGATTAATGGTTGCCAGGGCTTCAGGGATGAGGAACCTGGAGAAAAATGGGTGTAGCTGTAAAAGGGAAACATGTGAGATCTTCGTGGTAATGGAGCTGTTCTGTTTCTTAACTGTGTCAATGTCAATATCCTGGCTATGGTATTCTACAGTTTTGCAGGATGTTACCATTGGGGCAAACTGAGAGTACATAAGTTCTCTTTGTATTGCTTCTCACTGATGCATGTGAATCCACACTTACCTCAAAATAAAAATTTTAAAAATATATATTTAAACCCTCAGATAAATTATGCCATTAAATGTTAAAAAATAATTTTTTAAAAAACCATGACACATGGTTTCCTGGACAAAGTCATGGAAAGATTTATAATTTTTCTTTAACTCTATACTAAATATAACAAAAAGTGTTATCGTTAGGGGAGTTTTCAGTCAAGAGTTGGTAATACAGTTTAGCACAAAGTTTTTTTGCACATTTTGTAATTTCTCTGGGGCAGGTGCCTCATGTTTTCACGTTGGACTTTTATGACTAAAATACTGAATAAAATTCCAAATTCACTAAATGAAAAAGGAAAAATGTGGGGCTTGTCTGCTTGAATGCAGGCCAAAAGCTAAAGGAAATTGATATATTATGAATAACAGAAACAACTCCGTTTCAAAAACTAAGTTTATTTTAGAAATTAATTTCAAGCCTGTTTGAAAACAATTGTCATTCTAATAAGAATTAAAATTCAAACCATTTTGGATGATAAATATTTAAAAGCATTTGGTCTGGAAACTAAATGGAACAGAGCAAAGAAACTAATGTTATCAAATCCACTGTGGTGGAGTGAAATGTCTGTTTTGCCGAGAGGATTTTGGTCCATACTGCTAATCTCTAGAAACACATTCTCATTCTGTAACCACCATCATAGTCATATAAACATGATATTTATTCCTGAAGAATGTGATTCTTATTTCATCTACATTTTTTCTTCTTAATAATCATCTTTAAAAGCTTTACTAAAAAATCCTTTGAGCACCCAATTCCTAAGGCATGAACATATGCAAACAAACCCGTACAAACATAGCTAATCCCCTCTCTGTGATCCAGACTACATGAAATCCAATAGGAAGTACCAATTCAAGTCTTCCCAGTGTAATTTACCCATGCTTTCACGTTTGAGGTCAACTTCCTCTCACTGCCATTATTGGGAAGAAGCCACCCTGGTTCCCATGGTACACACTAAACTGGCAGGCTTAGTAGGGAGCATGAACCAGCAGGAAAAGTGAATTTTAGAAAGCATCAGTCATATTTGAGGGGAAAATTAGAACTTAATTGAGCTTCCATTAATTTTATGGCTTAGTTGTTGTATTAGTTTCCTAGGGCTACTATAACAAAGTACCACAAACTGAGTGGCTAAAACAATAGAAATTGATCATCTTGCAGTTCTGGAAGCTGGAAATTTCAAGATCAAAGTGTCATGGAGTTGGTTTCTTCTGAGAGCCATGAGGAAGAATTCGTTCCATGCCTCTCTAGCTTCCGGTGGTTCGTTGGCAATTTTTATCATACCTTGGCTTATAGGAATATCACCCCAATCTCTGCCTTTATCTTCATATGGCACTCTCCCTGTATGCCTATCCAAATTTCCCTTTTTTATGAGAACCAATCATTCTGGATTAAGGGCCCACCCTAATGACTTCATTTTAACTTGACTACCTCTCTAAATAAGGTCACATTCTGAAGTACAGAGAGTTAAGACTTCAATGTATGGATTTTGAGAGAACACAATTCAACTCAATCCAATAGTGTTTGATCTTAATTGACTTTGGAAGGAAAAGGGCCACCCAAATCTTCACAGTGATTCTCCTTCCCCTCTACCACATCTGAATGACTCCCCTTTCAAATCTCTATCAGGTCATTGCTGTGTAGTCCCTTATTGTTATCATGTCTCACTAAATTTGCTCATGTTGAGCTTCTAGTTATCTCTTTCCTTAGTTTGCCCCCATTTCTAACTATTGCCCTAAAATTCAGTTTCTTTCTCAGCAATACCTTTGGTCTCATGACCAGCCCTCACGCAATAAATGGAAGGCAGTAATGTTGCTTTCACCCTGGCCCATATGCCTTCAATTACCATGTGAAAATAGGTTAGATCTCTGTGCAAATGAAGGCACAGTCAACACCACAAAATGATGGAGAGTTAATAGCAATCCTCCTTCACATGAAAGCTCTTAAATGAACAGAATGTCACCTGACCCAAGGGCATCCCTATACTTTCCACCTACATATAAGGTACAAACCAATTTAAAGTAAAAGATTATCGGGGTGCCTGGGTGGCTCAGATGGTTAAGCGTCTGCCTTCGGCTCAGGTCATGATCCCAGGGTCCTGGGATCGAGTCCCGCATCGGGCTCCCTGCTCCTTGGGAGCCTGTTTCTCCCTCTGCCTCTCTCTCTCTCTGTCTCTCATGAATAAATAAATAAAATCTTAAAAAAATAAAATAAAATAAAGTAAAAGATTATTGTAGTAAATATTCAAGTACCTTTTAGCATGCCTATATTTAAAGTGATTATGAGTGGTTGTATGTGGGAAAACATTATTTTTATCTGTAAAAGTGTTGCACTTTATCCTGAAATCCAGTAGAAAATTGTAAGTTTTGATATGCTGAAAAAATATAAAATCATTAACTGAAAAGAAACATTTTAGTGCCAATACATAATCTTGTGCAGTTATAAGATGAAAAGGAAATGAGTGTTCTGTGAACTACCTTCTGCTATTAAGCTAATCCATAATAAGGGTCCTGTACATGCAAGATAAAATTCTGATACATCCAGAGAAGAAAATATAGGTCTTTTAGAGATGATAATCTTATAAATGGGACACGGGGGAGGCTCAAGAATCCCAGTATCTATGGGTGTTTATATTAATTAGTTCAGTACTTTCAGAATATAAAAAACTACAGTAGAAGTTGTTGGGTCCCTCTCATTTCCGTAATGCTTCTCTGTGTGGTACAAGCAAAGTGCAATACACCCTCCTTCCATGGAGTACATTTCTGTGGAATGAATCCAGGTCAAACTAACCATCATAGAATTAATACTTTAAAGTTGGAATGGATTTTAAAAAATTTATTGAATCCAACCCCTAGCTCACACATGACTCACAAAGATTTCATGCTCTCCAAGAGTCATCTAATGTTTGATTTCCAATCTCTGTGATGGGGGTTGCCATACCTCACCCTAAAGTCTCTTTCATTTTTATACAATTGTGAAAAAAAACAGTTATACCTAATATCTACTCTTTCACTCATTTGATGACTCCTTCAGTTACTCATTGATTCAGCAAATATTTACTGAGAACCTACTGTGGAGGCACCAGACACTACACAATATACTGATATTATAATCTCCCTGGATGGCTTAACCATTTTTGAAGAACTTTTTATAAACATTAAACCATTTAATCCTCACAAAAACCCTGTCAAGTAGACCATGATTATCATTATTAATTTGCTATTTATACGAGATATGAGAAAATTAAAGGTCAGAAGTTAAGTCACATGGCTAGTGGGAGACTCAAGAATCAAACTTACTCTCTAATAGTGGATAGCACTCTTTCCACTGTATCCGCTAACACAAAACAAATCCATCACGCTTTCCACATAACAACCTTGACTTACTTGGACACCACAGATTCTTGTTATGATTCCCTTCTTCATTT
Organism: Halichoerus grypus; assembly: GCF_964656455.1. Taxonomy (NCBI): domain Eukaryota; kingdom Metazoa; phylum Chordata; class Mammalia; order Carnivora; family Phocidae; genus Halichoerus; species Halichoerus grypus. Next base: position 91,126,227 of record NC_135712.1, read on the forward strand.
TAAAGACCTCCAGATCCTTCAACTTTTCTTCATACAGTTTGGAGTAAGACCCTTGACACACCCAGAACCAAGCATGATAGCCCAGATGTGATAGGACCTGAGCAGAGAAGGAATAAAAGTATTTGTCTCCTTTGAAACAGACACATTTTATGGGAAAAATGGGTTTTTTTGTATTTTATAGAGATATAATTGACATATAACATTATAGTAATTTCAGGTGTACAACATAATGATATTCATATATATTGTGAAATGATCACCACAGTAAGTCTAGTTAACATCCATTGCCACACAGAGTTAAAGTTTTGGGTTTTTTTTATGATGAGAACTTCTAAGATTGAATCTCTCATCAACTTTCAAATATAGAGTACCATATTATTAACTATAGTCACCATGCTGTACATTACATCCCCATGAATTATTTATTTCACAACTGGAAGTTTGTACCTTTTGACTACCTTCATCTATTTTGCCCACCTCCCCCCACCCCCCCGCACTTCTGACAACCACCAGTCTGTTCTCTGTGTCTACGAACTTGGTTGTCTTTCTCTGACTTATTTCACTTAGCATAATGCCTTCAAGTTCCATTCATGCTGCTGCAAATAACAAGATTTCTTTCTTTTTTTCTGGCTGAATAATATTCTCTCTCTCTCCTCACTCTGTGTGTGTGTGTGTGTGTGTGTGTAAGACATTTTCTTTATTCATTCATCTTTCAGTAAACACTTAAGTTGCTTCCATGAGACAGACATTGTTGTCTATAAGCAGATTGGTTTCTAGGGAGGCAACCAGAGAATACTGTTGATTTATATTGAACTTGCAACAAATATGTGCTATCAGAAACTCCTCTCTCCTCTCCTTTCTCTGCCCCCTCCTATTTCTGACTTTTATATATAGTGGAATTTTGAGACCTGATCACAAGACTTTAATGTGTGGCAACTACAATTAGTGCAGGTACTGAGGCAGCATCCCTCGCAGAGTAGAGGCCAAAAACAGAGTGTCTGTTAATGTGGTTTATCTTATTTTCCTCCACTTTTGTATTTTTTTCATTTAGTTATTTTTTTCTATTTACTGAACATACACTTCCAGATTCAAATATTAATGTTATTAAATAATAGTGATTCAGACTTATGCAAATATTTCACATAAATTAATTTAATCTTACTAGGATCCTGTGAAGCAATTGATAGAAAAAGAAACTTAGGTTTTAAGAACTTAAATAAAATTTCACAAAGTCACACAACAAGTAAATGCTGGAGCTGGAATTCCAAACCAGGTGTATCTGACTTCGATCCAGTACCGTGTCTCTGTGATAATCACTCTGAATAACTGAAAGCATCCTTTTTGTTTTTCTTAGCACTTTTTAACTGGTAGGATGCTTTTTACATGGTAGGCTGCAAAATGGTAGGTTGTTGGGTTTTTTTTAATTTGGAGTTTTGTTCCATTCTGGCTTTTAGCCTAGTACTAGGCTATTATTATAGGTCCATTTTTAATTAATTTCTGATTATGTGAACTTTTTTCTATTTCTTATATTTGTCATGAATCAAAATCATTTCTTTTCCCTAAAACTGTTCACCTAATTGTATTTCTTATCTCATTAAAAATCATTATTATCTCAAGTTAGAAACTTCACAGTCATTCCTAATTTTGCTTACCTTCTTGTCCCAACACAGAATTTTTCATCAAGTCTATAGAGTTTACTTCCAAATATCCCTTAAGTTCTTGATTCAGGCCCTCATAATATTTTCCATATCCAATTACACCGGTCCCCTAATTGATTCACCTGCCTCTAGTTTCCCTGGCTGCATTCCACTCCACATAATGGTACCAGATTTACTTTCTAACCACATGGCTAAATATTTTTCCACTTTTTACAAGCTGACCCCAATCAATATTTCCTGCTGTATGTATGTCTACTCCTAGTCTCCCGATGCCTACATCTATGCTATAAGACTTATCCCTATCAAATAGCCCATGTTCTTTCACAACATGGCTCTATGGATGCCCTTCCCTCTATCCGGAATGCACTTCTTGTCCTGGCAAAGAGCCAGCTCCTATCATCCCAATGCATGTCCACGTTCCTTCAAGTAGAATTCACTGTTCTGACATTTTTGCCAATAGAACTTTTCATATATTAACTTACAGAAGCAGTTATGCTTTATTGTAATCATTTTTTCATTAAGCCTCTCCTACATGAATATGAGTTCCTCATAAACAAATATCTTGATATTTTTGCTTATCACCCTATTACAGTGCCAAGCACATAGTAAATGTTCAATAAATATTTGCATGAAAGAATAAATGTGCTCCCTTTGAAATCTGAGTTGATTAGAAATTTTCCTCTAATATAAGTTGGTCTGTTTAGTTACCTCCACATTTCTTACAGATTGGTATTTATTTGTTTTTGCATGGTTAAAATTTTAATTTCAAAATCTCCTATTACTTCTCAGGCTGTCTTCTCTTTTAGAGTTACAGAGTTCTGAACTTCGTTCTGAACTTCTTGAATCTACACTAAATCATGACTGAAAGATTTTTGTGTATAAGATTTAAGGGTCCTGAAAAACTAGTTGATAATAATTTCCTTACACTTTGATGTGGATTATGATTGATGGCCATATGATAGGTGAGAATCTGCCCTCTCACTGAGACCTTCAGTCCCCTTGATCATCTGACATCCCAAAATTCTCTGCAAGCTCATTTGTTCTGATGTCCATAGCTCTGTAAAGCCAAGTCAGCATTGGCACATAGATACATTAAAAAAAAATGCCGTCTGCCCATTTTGCAAATGGGAAAATTAGACCCAGAATGACCAAGTAGACTATCTGATATAGTTAAGCAAGTAGATTCTGTACCAAAAAGAAAGTCTAATAAGGCCTCTGCTCCAAAAACTGGCTCATTTCCCTTCCTTGCATGCTTACATATTTCTTTGTGTTTTATTTCCCTAAGGGCTTTATAGAAATTTCTATCGTTTGCAATCTGTTCTTCTTAGTTATATGAATCTATTTTCTCTTCAACTAGCATTTTTCTTTCCTTGACTTAAAAAAAGAAAATAAAGAACCAGCTTTACTAAAAACATGTTGCAGCTCTCCTACACTTCAGAAAGTATAGAAGCTAAAATTGACTTACTTTACTGCATAGTGTGTCATTCATCTAATGGTATAATCTAAGAGAATAACCTCTGATTTGAAAAATGTGAAGACTCATGTAAGATTGGACTAACTTAGAGCTGATGTGAGTACAAGTCATGGAATTTTTTGGCTTGGTGTGTCCTTGGAAATTATCCAGGTGAACACTTTCTTCACCCAAGGTCAGTTAAGCTGAAGCTCAGAGAGGCCAAGTGACTTCTCTGGGGTCACAGATCAGGGTTATAAGCCAGCCCACAAGCAGAACTCAACACTCCTGACTCTCTTCATCTGGTGCCCTTTCTACCTCAGTCCATTTCAAGTATGGAGATCACACCTTGTTGGTATCTTGCCTGGAGACTCTCAAAGCTAAACAATGATGATAAAATGATAGCACATGAAAGTGGTGATTATTTAATTTGTAAGAGAAAAGAAAGCCTTCTGATGTGCTGCATACCAGGCATCACTGTGAATCTGGAAAAACAAATTGGTTGCTGAATGTCTTCAGCTCTATTCTTAAAGAGGAGGATTACTGAGGGTCTACCATATCCTAGATGCTGGGAATAGTGGACAACATGGACCTCATTCCTGCCTTAGAGACCTTAAAACCCAGATGGGATATTTAATAAATATTAAATAAATCATTATAACAATTAGGTAAAAAAAAAATTACCATTTGCAAAGAGATGAATGGGCTGCTATGGGAATATGTATGTTTTTGAGAGACCCAACCTAGTCTGGATTATCAAAGAAGATGTCCCTCAGGCACTGATGTTGAACTTGAAATCCAGAGGAATTTTAAGGGTTCCAATGGGAGTATTCCATCACATGGCATATCATTAAGAAGATCAAGGGTGCAGAGAACACTGCACTGCTGTGTTCAGATAACTGAAAGATGTACTACACACTGAGGAGAATGGAGTGATAGGAGACAGAAATAGAGATGCAAGTGAAACCAGATCACTCAAAACTGTGTAGGCCATGTTAAGGGCTTGGGAATCCATTTAGGTATTTTCAGCAAGGAAAAATGTGACCGGACCTATATTTTAAAAAGATCATTCCAGTACCAGTAGGAGAATGGGTTGAAAGGATAGCATGTAGACAGACCAGATAGGAGGTAAACAGACAGGCCAGGCTAAGACATGTAGGTAGTGTATACTCTAGACCTCCAGCTTAATTTAACAGTACTCTTTGTTCCAAGCAGACAACCTATGTACTTCTTTGTCTTTTTTAATGAAAAGCAACCCAGTTAGTCAAAACTGCAGTTAATAAATACAATTTAAACAGGAAAAAAGACAGCAGCCACCTAATGGATATTTTAAAACAATTATCACTGAAAGAAGCTTTTTTGTTGCATTAGGATTGTAATTTTAAATTGTATTTGGACTAATTGCAAACATTCTAATTGTAAAGAGCTTTGATTTAAATGATACATTTTCAGTGCAAAAACATGAGTGAGTCATCAACTATTGAAATAACGGTAAAGTGCCATCCATTATGTTTGTTTTGATTGTGCTCTGTGTTAATTTTTTACTTATGATTTTGGTGTAAGCTGGATAGTATAAATGTATGGAATACATAGAATAATTCACTGGCTTCATGTCAAATTATTTTGATGATTGCCACTATGATCAGACATCATAAACAACAATGTGCTTTTGGAGAAATTTACCTAAAGTGATTTTAGATTTTCAAAAAGAATTGTTTTCACATAAATAAATTATCTTATTTTCTTAAGGAAACCAATGGACAATTTACATCACCTGGTGTGATAAAAGACCTAAGCATAACATATAGATGAATGCTACCATTTATTATTCTCTTTTTGACAATCTGAATTATCTTTTGGATATTACCCTGAATGATAAATCAAGTGATTTAAAAGTAGAACTCAAAATTGGAAAATTAGAGTTTAAGTGCTTTTATCTTAAGTAGATGATATGTTCGTGTACCTTGAATAATAAGTGCTCTAGCTTTGAGCTAACTTTATGACAATGGGCTCTCAGTGAGTGACTTTTAGGCTAATACAATATGCAGGTGCTGGGAGTCAGGGCTAAGTATGAATTATTATATCTACAGACTTTCATGAGAGCCCAACTCAGCATATATGTAAACTGTTTTATTCTACAGTTCTTTAGTAGAATAAAATAGTGACAAATAGTACAACATATTCAACCAACAGTCACTGAATAATTATAAGTTTTCTTTGGAGAAAGACTAATAGTTTATTTTTGAGAATTATTGTTTTGTATATCATTACTTTATCTTATTCCCTGGGGTGTGGCATTTTTTAAGAAAATGTATTTCCCCAAAATTGTGTTTTGATTTAAAGGAGAAATGGTTCTTGCTAAGACAATGTGTAATATTCATTTTTCTCCCAAGTTGGCCAGGGGCATACAAATGCTAGAAACTCTTACTTTGGGGGGGGGGGGTTGTTTGTTTCCATTCTTCCTTTTGATAATGGAAATTTTTTTTTCACCGTTTCTTTTTGAAATCCCTGGTTTTACTGACCATTAAAGACAGTGGGTGATTATGGTCCCCACTTCCATACCCAGGACATAGGACTGAGTGGCAAAGCAAACTCCTGCATGTCTGCTTCATGTTCCTAAAATGAGGGAACCCGACATGGAGACTGAAGGAAGCTTTTACGTTCAATCATTTCCATCTCTGCCAATTCTGTTCCAACGTGGACCTGTATGTGCCTTTTCATTTTAACTACCTCACCATTTTCCTAACTACACTAAACCTGGAAAAAACAACCACAAATCTTGTTATATCTGTTTATTTCTTCTAGGTTGGGCGAATTGAAGACTTCCTATACCAATTAGAGGACAGTTTCTTAAAAACTAAAAAACTGAGAACTGCTCGAAGGCAAAAAACAAAACTGAAGCGGCTTCAAACTGTGCAGCAAAGCTAGTCACTGGGGAGCAGGCACTACCATCAAGGGGTCCCAGAGGAGGGGCAGTGGCCTCCCACCAGCCTGACTGGGACAGTCCAGGAACAAAGGCCCAGCCAAAGGAGTGAGGGCGCACTCGCCTTGGCTCATCTTTACAGAGGGATTCTATACTTCATTCATCTCCATTGGCAGCAATAAATGTTCTCAACAAGTTTGACTTGACTCCTGTTCAAATTTGACTTACTTAGTTAAACAGCTTATAAAATTACCATTGCTGCCTCTTTCACCTGCTTTGTTCTTTCAAAATCTACTAACATTTACCAGTCTACCCAAGTATGCTTATAATATTCATGCATATTCATGTGCATTGTTAAGAATTACTCACATGCCATGTATAGATATGGACAAACAATATACATGCAAATTTCTCAAATACATAAAAATCTTAAAAAATAATAAAAATTATGAAACTCATATTTTCTCAATCCTTATGGAGATAAGTCATATGTGGTAGGGCCGATATTATCAGTTGAGTTGTCTCATTAAAATCTCTATTCTCTCCTCCGGATCCTTCCTATTCCCTCCCCTTTAAATGTGTAACTCAGCACAAACACACATACGTGACAAGGTAGTGAGTCAATAGCCATCGCTCCAGACCTCCGCTGACACCAACAAGGGGGTGTGAAGATAGGGTAAGAAGGAATAACTCAGACACAGAGTAAAATAAACAGGAAATCAGATTTTTTTTAAATAATAGAAAAAATGACTAGGATCTCTGAGAACATTGATAATAACATGAAAAGGAAAAAAGAATAAAATACATAGTGCTGAATTTTTCATTATACAATGAGATTGTAAAGACATCAGTTAATAATTTAATCTTAAATGTATGTTAGATTTGTGTAGTCATAATTATGCAGGGTATAAATGTTTTTAAATTTTGAAGTAAAATAGGACTTTGGTTTTCCGGGGATCATCTTATCTTTATCAGATAGCCCCCTCTCTTCTACCCCACACAGGGAATCCATCACTGCTACCACCTTCCCTCAAGCTAGTTGCTAATATAATTGTAGGCAGTTAAAGACAGTGGAGTTTAAGAAACTCCTTGTTTTTAAACTCATACTGGCATGGCATCTCAGTTCTATTCTTGTAAGTAATGGAAAATAATTTCTTTCTATGGGAACTTGAGTCTAGCCAAATGTGGGAGTCTAAGGTAAATGGCTCAGACTCCATCTGACCACCTCTGCTGTTATCACTTCTCACCATTGTGAGAATTGCCCATTATTTAAAAAAAAAAAAAATCTCATAATATCTCTAGGAAATGAAGCTTGTTAGCTTTGAATTTTAACTTTAGTGTTAAAATTTTATTTTCCAAAAGGATTTCTATGTTCTGTAACTGTTTGTTCTTAATTGAAATAAAATCTTAGCACTGCCTGTTTGTTTACTCAGCTGTTTTCTGGAAGTCCTATTGATATTCAATAGCTGATCAATTGCTTTATCTTTGGTTTTTTTAAATTAGAGTTCTCTCATTCCACAGTGCCTGAAGATTATATTTGAAAATAATGTAATTGCAATTACTAGATTATGGCTTCACTGTTTGATCACTTTCCCCAAATCCAATATGAAATGTCCATTGTTATTTTGGCTGGTGCTTGGTTAGGGAAAGAAGAGAGGTTCTAGTCAGTCTTAGGAAGGATGATGTATAATGGAAATCCAAAACTTTCAAAAGAAACTTCTTTTCAGAAAAAGAGAATCAATTTTCATAGCTTTGCAATAAGGTATCAAAGTATCAAATCTTTAGAATTCTTAATAGTTCAACAGCATTGTCCATAGGAATGAATTTTGCTCATGGTCTCCACTTTCCACATTAGTGTCAAGAGCCTTGAATAGCAACAATGCAGCATAAATTTACTGCACCTGGCATCCCTTCCTTTCCTTTTTTTTCTTTTTATTTTTGAGAGGGGGGAGGGGCAGAGGGAGAGTGAGAGAGAGAGAATTTTAAGCAAGTTTCATGCCCAGTGCAGAGCCAAAATGGGGCTTGAGCTCACAACCTTGAGATCATAACTAGAGCTAAAACCAAGAGTCAGATGCTTGACTGACTGAGCCACCCAGGTGCTCCATCCCATCTTTGTTTTTAAGTTCTCTGCAGAGGAAGGATTTGTAAAGCAATATGGTATTAGTAAAAAAAAAAAAAAAAAAAAAATTTAATAATAGAGAAAGCAAAGTTTACGAAGTACTTTCAGAATGCTTATTTCATTTCAACTTCACAAGAATTTGATATATGCATTTTCTCCATTTTACAACTGAGGAAACCAAAAGCCAAAGAGGGTAATACCTTCCTTTGAGTGCAAAGATTTGTTTTGTCCTCTACTTGCTATTTGAAATATGATCCATGGACCAGCAGTATCAGCATCACCTGGGAATTTGTGAGAAATGCAGAATTTTAAGCTCCTCCCCAGATCAACTGGATCCAAATCTGTGTTTTTAAGAAGATCTCTGGGTAGGGGTGCCTGAGTGGCTCAGTTGGTTGAGTGTCTGACTCTTGATTTTGGCTCAGGTCATTACCTCAGGGTCGTGAGATTGAGCCAGCATTGGGCTCTGTGCTGAGCGTGGAGCCTGCCTAAGATTCTCTCTCTCCCTCTCCCCTACCCCTCCCCCACCCCACACACACATTCTCACTCTCTCAAAAAAAAAAAAAATCCCTGAGTGATTTATATGCACATTAAAGTCCAAGAATTGCTCCTTTACCATATTGGAAAGTATTTTCTTGTCAGCTCAAAGTTAACCTGACACAAGGACTAATGAGGTAGCCACCTTAAGTTTTGGTTCAAATTAATATCTCCTAATATGATCATTTTTGCAGAGGTTTATGGACCAAAAGAACCAAAAATTAAAAGTTCAGTGATAATAGGATAAGTTCTCTCTCTCTGCCATTTTCTTGAAGAGATATTGGATTTTATTCTGTAATAGTCCAAAGACATGAAGTGAAATAACAAAAAAAGACATGTTAGCCAAAAAGGAGAAGCGATATATACTTGATGATCAGACCAATTGAAATATTATTAATTGAATAGCTAGTTCACGCCCTAAATGCTTCAATAATCTCAGCTTCCTTTGTCTTCTACTACTTCCTGTGTCCCTCCATCATTTGCCAAAGCATCTGGATGATGAGCAGAGCTCTGCTGATCTCTGGTGCTGGGGGCAACTTGTCTTTCAAAATGTCTAAACAGATTTTTCCCAACTTGTCTATATTAGGATGATAAATTCTGCCCATAAAATACATTTGGAAGGTTGCCACTGGGTATTCTTTTATAAGAAATAGTTCAAGTACACAAGTCCCACACCCAAAGGAAGAATTCCAAAGGAGACTACCCATGATACATGAAAATCATGTATGTTCTGATCCACATCTGCCTTGATGCCAGGCCCTTGATCATTTTCAGTCATTCCTGGATCATTCTTCAGGGCATTTTGGTGTTGTTTGTATGTGTAGGGGTTCAGAATATGTCACCCTAAAATATGCTACATTGGCATATTGATTATTTTAAATAAAGATAGTTAAGAAACAGTCAGTTTAAGAAGGACATTTTGAACTTCCTCTGCCCCCCTGAAAGCAGCAAATAAATCTCCCATGTGAAAGATACACTCCCTGTACCAGGAGGATAGAAGACAACCTTATCACCAGAGATAGGGAATTTAGGGCCAAGAAGACTTTATAAACCTTGTTCATTCTTTACCATTTGCCACTCCAAGCCCAAAACCCTCTGCCTTGTCAATTCTACACAAACTTTTTATTTCTTTGTCTAAAAAGTATAAAAGCTGCCTGCTCTGGTAACTTCTTTGAGTCTCATTTGAGGGGCTCCTATTCATGCATACATACATAATTAAATTTGTTTTTCTCCCATTAATCTGTCTTTTTATATAGGGGTGTCTTGGCCAAGAACATAGAAGGGAAGAAGAAAGTTATTTTTCCTCCCCTACAGATATTTGTTTTTCTCATCTTCTCAGTTTCAAATTTTTCAAACCTAAAGGAAATGGCAAGAATAGTAAAAATCACTGATATACTCTTCACATAGATTTCCCCAGTTATTAAAATTTTGCTTCATTTGCTTTCTCTCTGCCCCTTGTATCTCTCTCTCTCTTTCTCTCAGTTTTGCTCTCTCATCAAGTAAAATCCATTAAAACACATTCCATAGAAAAATCAAATTATTTCTTTTAATAAAATCACTTTGTCATGAATACACTATGCTAATTCCCCACTTTCAGGTCTAAATTTGTTCTCTGCGTCAAATGGAGCCAAGTAAGCACAGTTTCTTAGACGCTGCTAGGGGAAGAGGCTATGACAGCACACACCACACTGTCCCTCTTCTCCTCACTTCCAGCCCTCCTATGGCATTGCTTTAATGGTCATAGCAGCATTCAGCAGGGGCAGCGTCCTTGAAGAAGGAAAAGCAAGTAGCAAGGGCTATTTGCTGGTAATTCATATTTTGTATATCTTTGAGGGTAGCAAGTCTTTATTCTTTGAGAACAGATCATGCAATTTTGAAAACAGCCAAAAATTACTGAGGACCCAAATTGGTGACGCTATTCTATGTCTAAATCATGGGCATCTCTGAAGTAACGGTATGTACACAGGCAACTACATTTAAATAGGTATAACTTTCCAAGGTGACTCCTCGGAAGAGAACCACCTGTACCTTGGTATCTACATACTAATATATTTGTTTTTAAAAATCTGTCTTCTCAGGCACTACTATATGCTTCTGATGGGACAGAGCATTGGATAAATTAACCTGTCGAGAAATCAATTAGTCATTATGTATCATGAGCTCTAAAAATATTTATAACCTTTGCCCCAATAATTCCACTTTTAGGAAACTATACTAAAGGATTAATAAAATACGTGTTAAAAGATAAAAAACTCAAAGGTATTCATCACAGGGTTATTTTAAAGAGAAAAATAAAATGAACTCAACCAAAATTTTCCAATAGGTAATAGACTAAATGATTTATGACAGTCTATCCAATGCTTAACCTAGTAACATAAAAATTTTATAATGTTAAAAGAAAAAAGCAAGAAATAAAACTATATACAGCACAATTATAACTAGGTTATAAAATATATGCATATAAAAGATTGGAAGGAAATACAAAATAAATTAAGAATGGTTATCTTTAGTGGAAGTACCTATGGGTGATTTTATTATCTTTTCCTTAATATTATACAATAAGTATATGTTCCTTGATAGTAAGAAAAAAAATCCTTAAAAAACTCATTATTCAATATTATTCTGCAGAGAAGGACCATTCATACCAGCTTTTCTTTGCCTATTTACAAAGAAAAAATTATATATTCTGATACTTGCATCACAGATCATTGTTGCTGCATAGACAGAAGCCTGTGGAAGCATTTTATTTACAGAATTCCTGTGACATAAAGTTTTTTATGGCTACCTCTACCACACATCCCTGAGACACACAGTCTGGAGGGTCACTGAAGTAACTATTACACAGCACCAATTATGATGTTTCACCTGTCTTTATAAATAACGACATGATACCATACGTGGGTTGGCCCTATTTTCTTTGCTTGTGTTCCTCATAACTGTCTTCTCCGAATGTTTGGTTTCGTTCTTTCCCTGCACTTACAAAATATCACCTCATAAAGTATGAGATCAGAGACCAAAGTCCCTTAAATCAAATGTATTGAAAGTTGAAAGACCACTGGCAGAACAAAGCTTTAATTTACAGTGGCTTGATTCATTGAGATGGCGTGATAGAGTCCAAGTTCAATCAGATATTTCACAAGGTGCCTGATCCACTCAGCAGTGCCCTGGGCTCCCAGACAGGGACACAAAGGACTATGGGGCAGCCTTGACAAGCCACAGATTATCAAGACAGAATGGACTGGAATGACACCTAGGGGCAGACTCCCGTTTTTGACAAGTCATGAAAGGAAGAGAAAATCAGAAAACAGACCCAACGAGCAGCCCAAATTTATAAATGTAAGCATATCCTGCTTGTACCTCAATGAAAGGAAACCAGAAACACTCAGACTACATGAGATAATTAGAGCTCAAAATCACTCTCCACATACATTCTTTAATAAATGGCATGAGAACTTGAAAATTAACTATTGCTTATGTTCTTTCATTGTGATCTTCTATCAATCTGAGGCGAGGTGCAGAACAAACATGCATGAATAATCAAGACTTTTACTTTCTTTTTAAGTAAGTGTTTAGGGATGTAGAAAGACAAATATTTCATAAGAAATAGGTAGACTGAATCCCTGATACTGGTAACAAGTCTGTCTTTTCTCTAAGCCTTGTACAATAGGTTTATAGATATGAATAGCTGTGTCAGGCCCTACTTCCTCAAAACCAGAGGGTAAAATTGGGATAGTACAGCTATCAAAAGTGCAGCCCTAAGAAGAGTACCTCTCATAGGGACCACTCAATTCAAGCCAGCTGATGGTGATAGTAATCATAATATGGAAAACAAAATAGGCTTAGATTTTGAAGACCCCTGTTCAAGTTCTAGATCTTTTATAAAGGGAGATAATAAATCTTTCCATTCTTAATGAGATTTCAGGAAGGACCAAATGAAATAATGAAAGGTGAAAGGATTTTTAAACTCTGAAACAACATTACCTTGTCTTTATTGACAACTCACCATATGCTCACTAGGCATTGTCCTATTTAGTCCTCACTACAAAGCTGAGGCCAGAAATATTATCTCCCTCCCCAGATGAGGTCCAGAAGGTGAAGTAACTTCCTTATAGACAGAAAGTAGCAAAACTAGAGTTCAAACCCAGAGTTGGGACTTGATATATTTCTTCTTTGTGTTTTATTATATTACTGTTTTTAAGACCTGCTAGGTCCCAGGTAATATTAACATTATACATACCTGGGATTGCCCAAAAATGACCCCAGGAGCTTGCTCTGTGTCCAATACAGTAGCCACTAGCCAAGTAGGACTATAAAGCCCCTGAAATGTGCCTAGCACAACCAAATAACTAATTTTAATTTAAACTTTATTTTTAAAAAAAATTTTAAGTTAAATTTTAAAATTGGTACTTAATTTGGGTATTGGAAAACTTTGAAGTATTTATTTGGAACAATTTAGAGATGAAAATCTACTTTCTAACTATAAATTTTGTGATATCTAAATACAGATCAAGTATTTCAAAGAAAATTTAGTGTCCAAATTGAGAGATTCTGTAAGTGTAAAATACACACCTAATGACTTCAAAGACTTAGTATTTAAAAAATGTAAAATATCTCAATAATGACTTTTATATTGATTACATGCTGAAATGATATTTTAGATATAATGATTTAAAGAAAATGTGTTATTAAAATGCATTTCATATTTTTGTTTCCTTTTTCTACTGTAGTTAGTAACACACTCACACTTGCATATATGGTTTGCATTGTATTTCTGTTGATCAGCACTAGCCCAGATAAGTCAGCTGGAACTGAGAGCTCTCCCCTCTTCCCAGCAGGAGGGGCTGACCAGGAACTTGGCCATCCTATCTTAGTGGTAAGTTACCATGGACCCCAGGTCCCTTTTGTTTTGTCAATTCTTCACAAACTTATTGTTTCTTTGTCTAACAGGTATAAAGGTGTGTTGGTCATTTCTGTGGCATTCTATAGGCATAAAATTAAATTTGTTTTTCTCTGGTTAATCTGTCTTATGTCAGTTGAATTATTAGACTAGTCAAAGAACCTAGAAGGGAAGAGGGAGAAAGTTTTCCTCCCCTACGCTTGCCCTATAAAATGAGAGATCGAGAAGGAAGCAGGTCCTGCTCCTAGAATGTTCACCCTAAAATGTGCACAGTGCCCTGCCCACAGCACACTTTTCTGTTCATGTCATAAACACCACATCTTGCTGAACCTTGCTTAAAGTTCCCCTAATAAAGCCTTTCTAACCCATAGAACTGTAGAATTTGCCTTGGCTCATGACAGATGGTGACCACGAAGGGACCCACCTTGCACAACAGGGGCTCCTGGGAATACTTGGAGAGAAAGACCTAGGAAAAAACTGAACTTCCTCCTAATAGGAAAATAGATACTCAAAGAACAATGAGATTTGTGATCTTATCGTAAATGTGACACATGTGTGATTAACACAGGAGAAGCCAAGGGCATACTGGTTATATCTGTAACCAGTGTTGTTCTCCTGAGGCACATTATCCCATAAAAACATAAGTGGCATTAAAGCAAAATTCCTGTACTAACACACAATGCTGCATTTAACCCAGAATAAAGCTGAAACACAATACAATTTATATACTCCAGGGACCGGGGAATTCCTATCCGCCAGCAAGCATGATAGAGGGCTACTACTGATGAGAAAATCTACCTCTGTTTAAATGCTAATTAAACATCTACTGAGAGTGTCCAACTATATGTCAGGACATAGAATAGACATTAAGACAGTAATGTGAAATAATATAAAAAGCATTGGTTTCTCATTATGTGATCCAGATCTCAGTCTCCTAATCTGTGAAACAATGATAATAGTCCTCAAATGGGTATTGAGAGCCTTAAGTCGATCATGTATTTTAATGACTTAGACAGGGTGTGACATAGTAAAGACTTTAAATTTCAGCTCCCTCCCTCTGAAAGCTAGAAGAGTAGAAAAGACTCCCTGCCCTGAAGGAGTTAATGCCGTAGCCAGAGGAGCAGACCAGACTCAGTCTTCAGGGCTTCTCCTCCTCATTATACGGAGCACAGCCCAGCAGTCGGTGGTGGCAGGAAGGAAGGAGGGCCACTGCAGCACGTGGGTGTGAAGGTAGGACAAGAAGGGACAGGAATGTGACCCAGAAGACGTAAGAAATTGAACTGATCTAAAACGATCCCAGAACAAAAAGTAAGAATTCCCTCCTTAAAGATAAAATTGATTTTCAATTTGATTTCTTGTCATTTGCCTTTCCTAGAAATGTTTAGCATGGAAAAACCAATTATTTGAGGAATTTAATGAGCTATGTTCCAAATAATCACAATTTTAAACTGTTTGTGTTTTACCAGAAATCTAGATTTTTGTGAAATGGAAATATGCCTTCCCCCCTATACTTTACAACTAGGTATTCAGGGTAGGGTTTTTTTTTTTCTTTTATCTCAAAATCTCAAATTTGTCCACCCCACTCCCTTCGTTCCCATGGTCACTGCCTGAGTTCAGCCTTTCTATCTTCTTTCTGTTATTATTCCTGATGGGCCCCACTCTCCAGTTCGTCCTCACTCCAGTCCCTCTTCCCTGACCAGAACACTGTCTCAGGATCCCACGGTGTCTACGCTGCTTTCTACACCATCTGCAGCTCCCTATTTTGACAGATGAGTCCCGGCCACTTGGAACGCACTGGGACTGCATGACCTGTTCTGCCTAATTGCCTGCCCCAGGTCTTGAGCAGCCCTGCCCCAGGACACCCCATATCTGGGACATGCTGTGCACCGCACCCTGGACATCTCTGCTCTCCTTAACCTGCTCCCACTCTTCTCTGTGCCCTTCCCTTCTCTCTACGTCGCCTTCAAAGCCTCGGCCCCAAATGTCGCTGACTTTTTAAAACCTTCATCCATTCACTTCTCCCTCCTCCAAGCCCCCAGCAGACTCTATCACACTTCCTCAGCATTTACAGAGAGCTTTGTGCATACCGCTAGCACAACTTTAGTCATATCACATCATGTGAGAATGAACTGTATACACATTATTTTTCCCCATTACATTATTCTTAGAGGAAAGAACATCTTTTTTTTTTTAAGATTTTATTTATTTATTTGACAGAGAGAGAAAGAGAGCACAAGCCCGGGGAGCGGCAGGTAGAGGGAGAGGGAGAAGCAGACTCCCCGCAGAGCAGAGCCGGATGAACTCGATCTAGGACCCTGGGGTCATGACCTGAGCTGAAGGCAGACGCTTAACCAACTGAGCCACCCAGGCACCCCAGGACATTTTTTTTTAATCCCTAATTTAATGATGGTGTGGGCAAGGTATCATCTTCAAAAACCAGGGCAGCTAGTCAGTAGTCCTTTAAAGTGTCCAGCATGGAGTGAATGCCTGCAAAAATATTTATAGAAAAGAAGAAAATTAGAGACCAGAAAAGAAAAGGAAAGAGAAGTGGGGAGGGGGGGAATGTTTAGCAATTAAATTTAAAATTTAACACAATTGGTTTTTAGCCTAGTTCCTAGAGATGAAGTTGCTGTGCTGTGATCAAGGACAACCCACATTGTTTCTGTGAATGTCACTCACCCCATCTGCAAAGTGGAAATAATAATAATAGATCTTACCTCCCTGGCACTGTTATGGGAGTAAATGAATTGCAAGAGTGGCTGTAAAATCCCAGTTTTGAATTGAGTCCAAGGTCATTCTATTTTTTAAAATGTGTTTTTCAGAAAATTGGAAATTTGCTCTAAAATTTTTATTGAAAAAATATTCTCTTTTGTTGAATAATGATAGGAGATAAAATATGCCACAGTTCCAACTCATCCGCCTTTATTAATGAATTAAGCCACATCAAAATGTAATAAAAAGGGTATAAGAGGCTCTAAGAAGCATTCAAATTTTTATCCATCATTTTCCTTCCATAAAATGAGCATTTCTATTAAAATGATATTACATAAAAATGGAATTTTAATGTGTGGAGATTCTTTAAAATCACAAGACCACCTGGTAAAAGGCAGGCTTAACACTACTTTTCCCTCCATAGAAATTAGGAATGAAAGAAATAAAAAATGATTGAAATTAGAAAATGCAAAACCAAAATAGCCACAAAATAAATGTGCTCCCCAAATGTGGAAGTGTTAGGACATCCAACTCGAAGATGCCATTGTTAAGAGTATTAAGCTCTTGCTGGGCAGTGACCATGGGTGCTAAGAAGTTCCACGTGGGTCACGAAAGCACATGGGTCGTGGGGGAAGGCGTGACTGCAGGGAAAGAGGCCACATCTGACCGGGAGACGGGGATTGTGACACTGCAGCTCAGTCGAAAACATGAATTCCTTGCCAACAAGGTACATGCCATGAGAGAGTCACAGTAGGCAAAAATACAGTAAAGTTGAAAGGATGGTCACTCTCAAGGGAAACAGGTTCCACAAAGAATAGGGAAAGAGAGCGTTTGGTAAAGATGTATCGATAGTCACTCTGTGACGTCATTTACAAAATATGACTATTGGTGATGAGTAGAAAACATTTCAAATTGAGAAGTGTTGAGACAATAAGCATAAAAGCTCATACACTGTATTTGTAAATATTTTGGGGACGTGAATACTTATCTTGATCATCTCTGAAGAATTTTAATTTTTTTCTCATTTATAATTTTAATCGAAGCATCGCTATTCATTTTTTCTTAACTCTTTCTTATAGGCACCAAATTTTAATATCTAAGTCAATCTTTGGGAAAGAAACAGCATTAAGAACTCCCCTCCAGAACAAAACAGTGATGTTCTTTCCTACAAATAACCAAATTCAAAATCTACCAAAACAAAAACAAAAAGCCCGCACACAAAAACAATAACAAAAATCACATTCTAGGGCTTCAGTGCATTTAGCAGCCTTCACTGAGCAGCCTAATCATCCTTCAGCTGACCTTCAAAAAAAAGTAACACCCAAGCTCATCAAAATATACATTTTCCATTTGCTTTTTTTTTTCACTAAAGATAACAAATAAAGAAAAAAGAAGCCTTGAAGGAATTCACAATCAATTGCCTGACTCATTTTGATGTCGTGTACAGCATACGGAGGTCAGGAAGGCTATTTGCAGCACATGTGACTAGGGGATACTGGTCTTCAAGCATTTGCTTTCTTCCAAACAGTGTAAAATACCCACAATTCCCAGTAAGAAGGAACAGACTATGTCTTTGGAGAATTCCACGGGACAGTATAGGCACCTGAGCTGTTCTTCACAGAGTGCCAGGGCTTCTGTCAAATTGACACAGTTACCCTCTGTAAAATATTTCCCATCCTGTTCCAGTACTTTCATGGAGAGGTCAAGAATCAGTCTATGGGGCGCCTGGGTGGCTCAGTCAGTTAAGCGTCTGCCTTCGGCTTGGGTCATGATCCCAGGGTCCTGGGAGTGAGCCCCCACATGGGAATCTCTGCTCAGAGGGGAGTCTGCTTCTCCTTCTCCCTCTACCTGCCCCCTCCCCTTGTTTGTGCTCGCTCTCTCTCTGTCAAATAAATAAAATCTTAAAAAAAAAAAAAGTCAGTCTGAGAAACTCCCATATGGAATCTTCTTCCAGAGATGAGATTGGAATGGCTGTCAAATCATTAATCACATAATCAAACTCTCTCCCTTCTTCGGCGTACCTCTTCAGTACTAGAATACAGTCTTCTATTAAAACCTGAGAGCAGTCTCCTTTAGGATTGTCTCAGGGGTGGCCACATGGTTTTTGCAGGTGTTTCTTATATCCATCAGTCACCATTTGGTCAATCTCTACTGTAGTGACCATCTTTGGTTTCAGTTTGGCTATTTCACATTATATGCGCCCACCTCCACTGCCTAGAATCGGTGTGTCTTTGCCACCATAGTCTTTTCCACTGGCCTTTTCCATACATGCCCTACGTATACCCAAATCATCCTCCACCAGATGAACATCTCCAAATTGCCTCGAGTATAGAATTTTAAATGTTCTTAGATGGTGAATCTTCATCATACACCACTTCATCTATGTCATACCCACAACCAGGTGGCCATCAGCAGTGAGCCAATATCAGTTGAGGGCCCCTCCTCGAACTATGGGCGGTAATCCCTTCACCCACCCGGTGAGGTCCTTACTCAGTTCTTTTGTTCTTTCTTCTACTTCGTTCAAAAGACCGTCAACTTCTTGGCCTTGCGAATCACCATCATAACTCTGAAGTTCCAACAACACCAATCCATGTGGGTAAATTCTCAAATTGGCAAAGCTGCCATTTTCGTTTCTGTGGGTCACTAAAATAACCGTGGTCTTGCCAGGTGTGCCCCGATTCCGTCGTCCCTTGCTCCTGGAAAATGGATCGGAGGCCCTTTTAGAGTGGTCTCACCGCAAAGCATGCCAAGCATGAAGTCCAGCGTGCCAGTGCTGTGCTGCCGTCATGCGGAGGAGAGGCCCTGTGGCCTGCCTGGGGGAGGCGGCCTCGGGAGACTGGGTGGCCGTGGGGATGTCAGGCTGCCCAGGGAGTGCCTCTCAGAAGAATTTTAATACAAAAAAAAAATAAAAGATAAAAAATGTATGTGAGAGCAGAAGACCCAACAAACAAGTGTCTTCCAGGGTCTCAGCCGAGTTCCTTGGAGAGGGCAGCACATCCATTGTCCCTCAGACACAGCTCAGGAAATAACTTTTCTTACACCAGCATCTCCCCAGTGTACTAGAAGAACTGGATCTCCCGAGGGATTTCATTCACTGTTAACAGTCTTTCATAAGCAGGAAAGATCTAGCTCAAAACCCTCAATGTACTTAAGAAATCTACAAGGCCACAAATCACTAGGATTACAATCTCCCGTTTGGCTTTCTAACCTCACTGTCAGATACCAATGCTAACGACATTTTACATTTGCAATATTGTGATTTATAAGAAATACATATTTGGTCATTTAAATATATATATTCCTTATCTATTTGCCCTCTTCCACAGTTCCTAGCTCACAGCTCCTGAAAGCCTTGGAATTTCCTTTCCAGGAGCAAGGGACAACGGAATCGGGGCACACCTGGCAAGACCACGGTTATTTTAGTGACCCACAGAAACGAAAATGGCAGCTTTGCCAATTTGAGAATTTATCCACATGGATTGGTGTTGTTGTCACTTGTTATGTTAATGAGGTGACTTTTGCAAAGCACCAAAGGATGGAGTCTGGGGGCCAATGGAGCCAACCCTGTGATCTGAGGGTTAGAACTTACAGTGTCACCCCCTGACCCATGGGGTGGGGAGAAGGGCTAGAGGTTGAATCAACTGCCGAGGGCCAATGACTTAATCAATCATGCCTATGTAATAAAGCCTCCTAAAAATCCAAAAGGACCAGACTCAGAGAACTTCCAGGTTGACAAACACGTGGAGATTTGGGGCATGTGGTGAGCCTAAAGAAGGCATGGAAGTTCTGTACCCTTTGGCCACACCTTGCCCTATGCATCTCCTCCGTCTGGCTGTTCCTGAAGTATATCCTTTTATAATAAACCAGTAATTTAGGAAGCAGAATATTTCTCTGAGTTCTGTGTTCTAGCCTCTCAAGCAAATTAATCACACCTGAGAGGGGATGTTGGGAACCAGTGATCTATAGGCAGTTGGTGAGAAGTGCAGGTAACAAACCTGAGTTTGTGGCTGGCATCTGAAGGGCGGGAGGGAGGGCAGTCTTGGAGGACTGAGCCCTTAACCCAGAGAATCTGCTGTTATCTCTGGGTAGAGAGTGTCCGAATTGAGTTAAATTGTAGGACATCCGGCAGTTTCCGGAGCATTGTTTGTTGTGGGGGAATCCCGGCACGTGAGAACACACACACACACACACACACACACACACACACACACACACACACACAACCCTGGAATTGGTCTCTGAATACCATTTTTACATGTGAAAAGCTGGTCCTGCTTCCAAAGCAACTTCACACACATTAGCTCTTTTGATCTTCAACATAGCCCCTCGCAACAGGTAGTGCCATTATTTTCTGGATGAGAAAACAGAAGAGCACGAAGGTCATCCTCTTAGAAAGAGGCACGGCACGTGGAAGACAAAACTCCAGGTCTTCGGGTCCAAACCGAATGCCTGTCTCACTTCCATTTTAAATCGCATAATGATCCTAAGAAGATTCAGTTCTCCAAAAAAAAAAAAAAAAAAAAAGAGCAAAACCTTTGGCAAGGGCTCCTACATTTTTCCAGGGCCCCTTGGAAGAGTAGGTGCTGTGTTTTCATCACCTGGGGGGGCGGGGGGAGACCGCAGTGAGCTGAATTTCTCCCGTGCGAGGAGGAGGCGTTGGCCCCAAGCACAGGCTGCAGATGGGCAGAGGGAGGGGAGACCAGGGCGCCACGCTCCAAGCGGGGGTTAAACATCCACGTCGGAAGGAGAACAGCTGTGGCCCCCTTTACATTACAGTTTTAAAATTCTGAGCGTGTAAAGAACTATAAAAATCCCAAGTAGGCCCTGGATCATAACAGATGAATAAGGGATTTATAATCTTTAAACGCAAGGAGAATGGCTTGCATTTGTACCATTTCCTATTTTGATTACAATCATTGTCCTGAGAGCAGATTCATGTTGTGCCTTTTCTGATTCTTTTTGCAATCCATCACAAGGAGACAACAGAATGGTAATGCTGGTGTACATTCTTTGAAAGACAATAAAAGCCCTATGTAACTTCAGACCTTCCCATTTGTTTTTTTTCTTTTCTTTCTTTTCTTTATTTATTTTTTTGATTGTCATAATTTGATTGGGCAGTCATTTTCTATTGTGGCCTGTTAGCTACCTCATTAACCTGAAAAGGTGAGATGGTCTGGACAATTAACTTCCAATTAACTTTAAAAAGGTTAAAGCAAAGAGCCTGCTGCTTAGTGCTTTTCATAAACTAGCTCGAGTATTAAATTCTGATATCTTGTTCCAGGTTCCCAGCCTGTAATCCTAAGAAATGGCACAAACAAGGCTCTTCCTGAATTGTTTTAAAATGGCGTTCTTCTCCTAATGCTTTCTGGGCCTATGTAGTTTATATGCCAATAAACCTTGGGAAATTTCTATGCCTCCCTTCGCTACATCGCCCTGCTGCAGCAGAATGTCCTTTTTTCCTTAGTAGGGACTTTTTTCAGCTCAATCTGTTTTTCTTGGTATTAAAGGAACTTGCATAAAATTGATAAGAACCTCTATCACAACCAAAATTTTCTATTATTCTAGAAATTCACCATTCACAAAAGCAGCATGAAGATATCGGCGGAAGCTCATATGCAAAGAAACAAATGCAAAAGCCTCAGAAACTGGTGGGCGCCTCTGGGCTCTAGCCTGGCTCTTAGCTCTTCCGGCCCAGAGTAGAGCTGTGGTGGGATGCGCACCTGTCTTACCGTGCTATCCGTGTAGCCATCGGGAAAACGCTAGCCAAATCAGTGCAAGAAAACTGAAAAAGGAAGACATGGATTATGTGACATTTTTCAGGTGTCATTCAAATCCTACCGCTGGGTAAATGCAAGGATGACATGAAAATCCAGTATTTTCTAAATTAAGAAGGCAACATTTTTTCTTCTCTGTGTTAGTTTTTTCACTCTCAGCCCAGCTAGATTGCCCAGGCTTTTACAGCCTAGGAAATACATGGAGCCTAAGAAACTAGTAGCAGGCCCTCAGCTGACCTGACTTTACAGAAGTGCACTCCTATCCTCATTGCTTACATTCCAACCGTCCCCTGGGTGGCTTGGGACCTGTGGGGAATTTCCCCTTGGAGGCGGCAAAGCTTAGGGCAGATTATACCACGTGTGGCAGATCTAGGAGCTCATTAAAACATTTCGACACAGTGCTTTAGGAGAGATTTCGCAGCCTCAGGAATTCCAGTTGGATATATAAAGAGCCTCTTGTTGTTTGTTATTCTAATTGTGGTCATTATACAAATGTAAATGAAACGTACACTCTGCTCTTCATTTGCATGTAAATTTGGCAAGTGGTATTTGAAAAAAAAAAGCCTTGTCACCCACTTCTTTTACCAATCGGTATCCTTCTCAGACAATAGATTAACTCATGCATTTATCCGTTCATTTATTCCACAAACGTTTACTCTACATCTCTCAGGCACCAGGCAGTGGGAGAGGGTAACAGAAATGATGAGAGCTCTCTGCCCTAGTGCGGAGAGAAATCTAGACAGATAAATTGTAAGTACTATTTGCTTGTTAAGTGGTATAATTCATGTACCAATAAAATTCTATATCGGGAAACCCAAGCAGGCAGGTTTAGTAGAGATGTTACTTGAGTCGGATTTGAGGAATGAGAAGGACGTTTCCAAGCAGAGACAGCTCAGAGGACATCCTTGATAGGAGGAAGAGCAAAGGCAATGTTAGTCCCGGCCTAAACAAAATATAATTCAGTAAAGGAAATCCACTTTCCATTGCTTCCTCTCCACCTTCCCTAAATCACAAAACACCGGCAAACTCCAATACAAATAATTTGGCACTTTGTTTCTGTTCCTCTCTGCTGTTATAAACAAAGACAAGATTTTGTTACAAGAGCCACAAAGGCGCCATGCTCTTTCACATCACTATCTCCCTTGATCTCACAGGTCGTAGGAAGCAATCGAATGCCG
Source organism: Halichoerus grypus (assembly GCF_964656455.1). Classification (NCBI taxonomy): domain Eukaryota; kingdom Metazoa; phylum Chordata; class Mammalia; order Carnivora; family Phocidae; genus Halichoerus; species Halichoerus grypus. Next base: position 91,149,472 of record NC_135712.1, read on the forward strand.
TTGCAGGACAGACGATGTCTCAAGGAGCTGGTTACTGCCCCAGCAATGAAGTGGTCTGAGGACTATATTTTCTAAAGACAGAATGAAACCACGGCGTCTGGTAACAGGACAGGATTATCTTGAAGAACTGCCAAGATGGAAGGGTGCAGCAACTATTTCTCGGAGCAGGATCTGTTCTCCAGACCAGTGCTGCCCAGGAAGAATATAACGTGAGGCACAAATGTGAACCACATATGCAATTTAAAAAAATTTTATAGCTACAATAAAAAAGCTTAAAAAAGTGAAATTCGTTTTAATAATATATTTTATTTAACCTAATCTATCCAAAATATAAACAATGTTTTTAAAGTAGTAGCAAGATATTTTACTTTTTTATATACATGTATAGACTAAGTCTTTGACATCCCGTATGTATTTTCCACTGATGGCCCATCTCCATTTGGACTTGCCACACACAAGTGCCGAGTAGCCCTGGGCGTCTGGTGACTCTGGTCTCAAACGGCAGAGGTCTATACCTAAGCAACTATCCGTGGCCCTCCCTTCCCTGTACCACTCTGCATTGGTAGTAATCCCCAAATAATCAAAGGACTAGCCAAGGTTAATCAAGACGCTAGCTAAGGACATGTAGTAAATATCCTTGGTTCTTTCATTCATTCATTTACTCGCTTACCAAACATTGGTTCAGCAACTATTATTATATGTCAAGTTATGTGCTTCATTTGGGAACACAAAGTGAACTGGGTCTTGGTCTCTGCTTTCAGTGTCTTGTTGAGGAGAAACAAGTAAACCGTAAGGATGCCATGCCTTGAATCTCGACAGTGTGCGCACAGGAAGTCTTGGGAGCTCAGAAGGAAGTCAGGAATGAACAAGGAAAAGAGGGGAGCTAGGGAATCATTCAGGGCACTGCGGGGCTAGTGAAAGTATAGTTAGACCATTGTAAAGTGGAAGGGAAAACATACCTTGAAAGAAAAAGGAATATGTGCAAAGACCTAAGGCATTATTCTACAAAGTCAAAAGTAAAAGTAAAGTGGGGCACCTGGGTGACTCAGTGGGTTAAGCATCTGCCTTCAGCTCAGGTCATGATCTCAGGGGTCCTGGGATCGAGCCCCATGTCAGAATCCCTGCTCAGCAGGGAGTCTGTTTCTCCCTCTCCCTCTGCCCCTCCCCCTGCTTGTGCTCTGTCTCTCTCTCTCTCTCTCTCTCAAATAAATAAATAAAATCTTTGCAAAAAAAAAAGTAAAACATTATTTACAATAGCCAAGATATGGAAGCAACCTAAATGTCCATCAATAGATGAATGGATAAAGAAGATGCAGTATATATACACAATGGAATATTAGTCAGCCATAAAAAAGAATGCGATCTTGCCATTCACAGTGACATGGATGGAGCTAGAGAGTATTATGTTAAGTGAAATAAGTCAGATAGAAAAAGAATATACCATATGATTTCACTTATATGTAGAATCTAAAAAAACAAAAGCAAAACAAAACAAGTGAACAAACAAATAAACAAAAAAGCAGAAACAGACCCAGAAATACAGAGAACAAAGTGTTGATTACCAGAGGGAAGAAGAAGGGGGGGCTGGACAAAACGGGGGGAAAGGGAGAGAGAGGTACAGGTTTCCATTTATGAAATGAATAAGTCACAAAGGCAAAAGCTACAATATAGGAAATACAGTCAATGGTACTGTAATAGCTTTGTGTAGTAACAGATGAAGCTACACTGGTGGTGAGCCGTGCATATAGTATAGAGAAGTAGAATCACTATGTTGTACACCTGAAACGGATGTAACACTGTGTGTCAACTACACTTCAATAAACAAAATAAATAAAAGGCTTTCGCAGTTGGGTAAAATTTGTAATGAGGACATTCTGAGGATATCAGAGAGTATGTTGGGAACATCTGTGTGTCTGGGTTGCATATACCCAGCCACAGTTGGCATGGCATGGAACCAGAGAGCCCACAAGCTTCCAAAACATAGTCTAGAGTCTTCTGATAATTTCCAGGAAAATCCCTGCAACTTGCTTTTAGATAGGGACAGTAGGGTCTGTTATTAACACTCCAGCACCAAACTAAAAATCCAACAAATTATGCTGCAAATGTATATGCTGGATACGAATGTAAGGTACTGTCATAGTTACTTAAACTTACAGTATTTTCAAACCAAAGGCTGGGGGCTTAAGGTCAAGATGTCTTGCGTATAAAATAGAACATATTGTACCAATTCGGAGAACTCCATGCTAAAATATTCTCGGCAATAGTAGCAGAATTACACGTACCTTGGTTGACTCCCTTTGACTTTAAGGCGGCAGGCAAGGTTGCTCCTCTGCCTACATCTCCAGCCCCGCCTCCTCCTACACCCCCACCCCGGCGCTTACACGTGCAAGCACGCGGCACTCTGGTTGTGGCAAATTACTTACACTTCCTGAAATACAGAGCTGCAGCCCTCCCAGTCGCACACCTGTGCGCCTATGATTCCCAGAATGCACTGCGAATTTCCACCTGACCAACTCCTTAAAACTCAGCTCAAGCTCAACCTCCTTGGAGAACCCTCCCCATCTTCCCACTCTCCACCCCTCTGGGTGGGTGCCACTCTTAGGGGCTCTCGTAGACCCCAGTGAGTATCTCCACCACAGTTTTTCTTCCATTTACTTGCTATCTTCTCCCACAAGACTGTTAACTGCTAGTGGGCAAAGATTTTTTTTTTAATTTCTATATCCCCTACTCAAGTGCTAAGTGATGATAAATGAATAAATGAATGAAACAATCAGTTAATTAGAACAAAATGATTTGGGTTGAAGAATTTATGTGTTTGAATAATTTACATACAAAAGGCAGAGTTGGGGCCAAATATTTTTTATGGAAAATAATGCGCGGTAAAGATATAAAAGATTATAATTAATTTAAAGAGAGGCAGATTTGGGGTGCCTGGGTGGCTCAGTCAGTTAGTGGCTGACTCTTGATTTCGGCGCAGGTCATGATCTCAGGGTCCTAGGATTGAGCCCTGAGATGAGCTCTGTGCTCAGTAGGGAGTCTGCTTAAGCATTCTCTCCCTCTCCTTCTCCCCCTGCCCCTCCTCCCACCCTCTCTCTCTTTCTCTAAAATAAATAAATAAATCTTTAAAAAAAGAGAGAGAGAGAGAGAGAGAAAGAGGCAGATTTGGGCTCAAAGTAGAATTTTCTAAAAACCGGGACCATCCCACAAAAGAAGGGCCTGTCTCTGCATAGGCAAATTATGCCAGTGGGCTGAATTCAGCCCATGCCTATTTTTGTAATTAAAGTTTTATTGTAACACAGCCACACCCACTTGTTTACCCATTGTCCATAGCTGCTTTCACACACAGAGGCAGAACTGAGTAGTTATAAGAAAACCCTAGGGCCTGCAAAGCCTAAAATATTTACCATCTGGCCCTGTATAGAAAAAATTTGCTGACCCCTGGTCTACTAATGAAGTTGTGAGATTCCCATTATAGAAAGTATTCAAGTAGAGTCTGGATCTGTCCAGGATGTGGAAGAAATATGTTCTTTTAACGAGAGAGTGGTAACCTTTAAATTTCCTCTCCTCTGGGCAGGTCTGTGATTACAGGTCTCCTTTTCTATGACAAAAACAAGTCATACGCTCTAATTTGTCTTTGACTGACAGCCCTATAATGGGCAGCATTGCTAGGTGTAGAAAAGGAAATCATTGCCCAGCCACGGTTTAAGTAATGCACCTGACTCCCTAAATACAGTTTACTGGAGCTCTGAATAATGAAAGAAATAAATTTTTGCCTTCAAGCGTCACCAGGGCCCTATCATAGGAAGCTGTCATGAAAGATTCAAAGGAAGCCAAAGAGACAGTGACCTGACCTGCTGCTAACTCGGTATTTCCCACAGACCTAAACCCAGGCTCTCCCTCTGGACCACACGTATTAATCAGCCGGCAGCCCTTCGGCCTTCACTCGCTGTTCTTTATGAGGCTGGGTGGTCGTGGTGGGAGAGGAGTCACCTATGAGATTATCTCTCCTGCTTGCTTTCTTCTTACCCACTCCCCTCAACGGTGCCCCAAGGTCAGGCCTCCAAGGCTGCTTTTTCATCCTTTGGCAGGTTTATTTACTAGGAATGACAAATTCTCAGAGTCAAGCACTCTGGATGAAAAACAATTCCCTTTCAGAAATCATTCCATCTTCACATATTAATATGAGACTTGTGAAATGTTGTTAATGTTGGAATAAAACTAGGTGTGTGCAAACATTTGTTGTGTATTAGGAGGGTTGAAATGTCTGCATGCGTCCAGACTTTACTTTGCTGAGGCTGTCCCTTTAGGTAGATGAAGGAAGGAGCCGCGGCATCAGGAAGACAGAAGGCATGGCTGTATCCTGCTACGGAAGGCCCTGCTGCAGGGAACGGGCCACCGACGGCAGGGTGGGGGTAAGCGGCGTCCTTGCTCCCACCGTCACATCAGTACAGCTCGGTGGCCATCTTAACACGGTTATGGTATCACTAGGTATATTGTTCTACAAGTAAAGGTGGGTGAGAAGTTAGCCCCAAAGGCTTCTTTTTTTTTTTTTTTTTAAGATTTTATTTATTTATTTATTTGACAGAGAGAGAGAGCACACAACCAGGGGGAGTGGGAGAGGGAGAAGCAGGCTCCCCGCTGAGCAGGGGGCCCAATGTGGGGCTCCATCCCAGGACCCTGGGATCATGACCTGAGCCGAAGGCAGACGCTTAACTGACAGCCTTCCAGGCGCCCGCCCCAAAGGCTTCATTTTCAAGTGGTTACATGAGCTTTCCCCAAAGACACTTAACATTCATTCATCCCCCTTCAAATTGCTCCTCACCAAATCTATCAAGTCCCAGGAGATGTTCAAGGAGGAAGGCAGCTGAAAAGACCCCCAAAGAGTTGTGGTTGAAATTATTTATGTCTGTTGTTGACTTCTTCTGTGGCCACATTCGAAAACGATGCTTTCGGGTTTCTAGCAAATCATCCTCCTTCCCCTCCTGTCCCTTTACTCGGTGGCTGTCTCCTTGCTGACCACAGCTGCTGTGTCAAGGAGCTGCACTCCAGCTTCCAGATTTCTGCCCACTCTTGTTATCAGTCTGAGGGAACTAGCTGCCTGAGAAGGGAAGGGAGAAAATATAGCTCCAGCATCACGTGGTATAAAGGGAGGATCATGTAAGCTATGGCTGTCTGGGGCCAACTTGCACAGATCCCTTGCATTGGCTCCCCTCCCCCTCCTCCTCCGCCTCTCCCCAGTGCTGGAGGGTACCTGCTGTAATAAAAAATAATAGAGAAAATTTTGCTCCCATGAAACCTGATTGAAATGCTCCACTGCAAGGAGTGACTGGAGGTCAGTAGGGGAAATGTTCAATCAATGGGATTCAGAGCGTGGCTCCCTCTTCTGAACTCCTGTGGCACCAACTGGCTGAACCAGTCAGTGGCATTTATCAAATCCTGCTCTGCTCTGTTGTCTGCGCATGTCTATCTCATCTGCTCAAAGAGTGTGTAAAAATGCCTTAAAGGCAGTATAATCCCTCATGCTCTCCCCTGTACTTCCAATGGCTCCTAGCACAGGACCCTGCACCCTGAAGTCATTCAACACTTTTTTTTTTTTTTTTTTGGTTTGCTATTTTTGAAGCCTGTGAGCTATTTGAATATATTTTAAGAATTTTTAAAAGTCTGGAGAGTAACCTGAACACAGAAGAGAAGGGATCAGATTGTTTCAGCCTTTCTTACTGCAGTAGACAGAATGATGGTACCGCAGAGATGTCCAAGTCCTAATCCCCAGGAGCCGTGGATATATTATGTGACATAGCACAAGGGGGAATTAAAGTTGCAGATGGAATTAAGGTTGCTAATCACTGGACCATAAAACAGGAAGGTTTCCCTGGATTGTGTGGGTAGACCCAACAAAAACACAAAGGTCCTTGGAAGTGGAAGCAGGAAGTAGGAGAGTCAGTGTCAGAGTAAGGCCCTGTGAGGAAGACTCTGTTGGCCTTTGCTGACTCTGAGGATGGAAGGGCGCACAAGCCAAGCCATGTGGGCAACCTCTGGAACCTGGAAAAGGCCAGAAAACAGATATTTCCCAGGGCTTCCAGAAAAGAAGGCAGCTCTGCTGATTCCTTGCTTTTAGCTCAGTTCTGACTTCCAGAAAGGTAAGATAATAAGTTTGTGTTGTTTTAAGCCACCAAATAGATAAAAAATTTTTACAGCAGCAGTAAGAAACTAATAGACTCAACTATCCAAGATTTATAGAAAAGGAAACAAAGTTTGATGAGGAAGTATTAAGGAAGCTTAATAAGGAAGGGAGTATGATTTCATGGAGAAAGATAAGGTCTCCCAATTTACTTCCCAAAAAATGTCCCTCCCAATTCCCACTGGGCCTTGAGAACTGGGAAAGATATCTCAGCCAGTTGAATAGGGCACCGTCCCTGGTTTCTGTAGGGGCATCTTTTTTTTTTCCTTTTTTAGAAAGAGAGCACATGAAGGGGGAGGAGGGGCGGGGGTGGGGGGGGTGGAGGGACAGAGGGAGAGAGAGAGAGAGAATCCCAAGCAGGCTCCGCTCTGAGTGCAGAGCCCAACTTGGGGCTCAGTCTCACAACCTTGAGATCATGACCCGAGCCAAAATCAAGAGTCAGATGTTCAACCGCCTGAGCCACCCAGGTGACCCTCTGTAAGGAAATCTCATATCAGTGGCTATCAAGGGTCTAGTTTTCACAATGGAAAACCACTTGTTATAGTGCCTGGACAACAAAATGTTGCTTGAAAGTGGTGTCTCCAAACCTGATAAGCAGTGGATGTTGCCAACTGAGACAGGCTTGGAACCAATAATACTGGCTGGAAATGCAAGGTGATGCATGGAGACACAGGTGTTTGCCAAGTCAGAAAGGAAAATAGAGAGAATTGGGCTCCAAAGGCCATCTTTGCTAATATCACAATTTTGCTTACTGTCAGACACTTACAGGGGCAGGCTCCCCAGGTCAGTCTTTATCGAGTTGATTAGCCTAGGAGGGCTGCAGAGGCTGCTTCTATTACATCCACTGAGTGAAATAGGAGCCTCCAGGGTTCTTGTAATTGCTCAGTACCGAGGTACAAGTCAAACACGTTTATGGGAGTTGGCCTCTAGCCCACTTCTTATGAATACACATAAACACACCTTTTATTGCTCAATAATGTTTTCCCTTTTGCAACTTTTTACGAACCACTAAAAAAATGGGGACTGTATTTTAATTTTTTCCAAAAAAGGAACCACAGAAATACCAAATCTTCCAAATGGGAACTCCTCTGGCCTGCTGCCTCAACCAAAAATTATTCGCCAAGGGAGTGGTTGAAGACTCAGCATCAACAACTTGATATTAATTTGGTCCAAATCCAACTGACTTGCTCCCCAGACTGAGTTTCTGCCTTCCCTCTTTATGAGCCCAACCTCAGCCTCTGGGGTGCCTAGGTGCAATGCAGCAGAATTCATCAGCTCTTTATGCCTATGGGAGGTGCTCCCCACTGGCTCTGTTACCAATCAGCGTTCTCTTGCCTTGGCTCGCATCCAGAAAAGCAAGAAGCTCTTTCCTCCACGCACACCTTTCATTGCCACCTCTACACTGTGAGTTAAGCCTTTGTGACCGCCTGCTTGGACCATTGCAATAGCTTCCTAACTGAGTACCCTATCTCCAGTATCCATGTTCTCCAATTTCTATAACCAACCACATTGCCGCCAGATTAGTATCTAAAGGAGAGATACAATCATATCATCCCAGCTTCAATGCTTCAAAAATTCTCCACTTTTCACTCAGTGAAGTTCAATCTCCCTAACCTGGCACTCAACTTCATACAACCAGGCTCCGACTCACCTTCCCAGATCTATCTCTCACTACTCGCTTCCCCGCATTCTGTCCTGCAGACAGCCTGGATGACCCGACACTCTGGCAGCGTACCCCACACACGCCTTTACCCTTGCCACTTTCGAATTCTTTGTTGCAAGCCACAGAAACCGATGTGGGCTACCTTGGGAACAAACGGATATGCTGGAACGACATAGGGCAATTCACAAGAATCTGAAGAGCAAGGCATAGAAAGTACAGGAACCAGAGTTACTCTGGGGAGAGGGCTGCTCCGTAGCAGGAACTGTTGGCCCATTTCTTGGGGCACAGCCGAAGTGGATGCACGCACCCCAGCTTTTTGAGTTGTGTTGTTTGCCACTCTGCTTTTGCTTAGGTTCCAGTTCCAGAGAGTACTCAATAGACCTGGCTTTGGTTAGAGGAAATCAGACCACCTTGATAGATGATTTTGCAAACTTCATCCAATGGGAGAGGAGAATTCCCCAAAAGTGAGTCAGCGTGTTAGGCCCAAAAGAACACATCATGGAGACAGGCAGCCAAAAGCAACAGATGTCGGCACCACAGTTTCTTCATCAAAGATGCTCATTTTCTACCTGCCAGTCCCTGCCAATCCTCAAGACCCAGTTCAGACATCATTTTGAAACCTGTGCTCATCTCTCTTGCTGTGAACCTCCAGTTCAGTGTGCTCCCTCCTCTCTTGGATCCCCCTTGCTTTCTTCCTTGTTTTATAGGTTTTATGTCTCATCCCTTTCCTCACTAGCTTTGGATTGAGAAAGGTACCTCCCCTCTTTCTGCTCCAGTTTCTGGCTCTACAAAAAGCAGACAGTAATAACTGTTTCACAGAATCTTAGTATGCAATGGGATTAGTTCAGTGCCTGGCACATAAGAGGTCCTCAGTAAATGCTGTTGTTGTTTGTATTAGCCTGTCATTGTCACCATCATCAGTATATAACTCCTTTAGACTGGAAACCAGGATGAATCTGTCTTTATGGACCCCAGTGAAATATTTTACACACAAAACTATTTGCTACTTCTGGTGAATAAATTACTCAATCAATAGAACAATCAATCAATGAAGTAAGAAAAAATTTGGAAGCTGAGATTAAAAGTGGGATTTCGGTAGGTCTGCTGTTTCTACTTTTACCACCCAGTAACAGACCCCAACTGGAAGAGCAAGGGTCATCATAGAAGTTCCAAGAAATAGACAGAAACAGAGCTTTCCATTGAACATTCCGTGGTTGTGAGGCAGTCGGAAATACAGCCCCACTTCTGTTTTTTGTTGTTTTTTTTTTCAGCAACAACCTGTGTCTGCAGGAGATTTTAAAATCGGTAATGAAAAGAAGAAAGAAAGGAGGGAAGGAGAGAGGGAAGGAGACCATTTATTAAATCTTTAGGGTGGCCCATGGTAATAGGAACCAGATACCCTAGCCCCCAACCTAGTTTTCCAACTGTCTCAGTAGTCCCCTCAAGAGCCATCCTTGGTGTTGTTACTATGTGCAATAGGTAGGGATGCTCCTCAGGCGTTCTTATCTCCTTGGTTACCATTATGAGTCTGTCATCTATGAATTATCTAAACCCACTTCAAATCTATTTATATGTTCAGCCTTTGCCACTTTCCACTTGTATCTTAAAGTTTTGCTTTAAGCCTCATCTGGATGAATAGGGGAAAAAAAAACAAAAAAAAAAACAAGAAAAAATAAGTCCTTCCAACAAAACCTAGAGAAAGTTCCATTGAAATCTTACCTGCGCCACTCACTCAACAGCCTTGGGCCAGGCATTTGCTCTCTCTGCTTCATTTTGATTAACTTAAAATTGATATAATAATCTTCAGATTAGTGCATTAAAGGTTAGTTAGATTTTAACTTTTCCATGCCATTTCAGAATATAAAGGAGATTATGTACATGTTACATCTTATTACAGATTCTGGATTAGAATCCGTTTTTAATTTGCCTAAATGTGTATGCCTCCCTGATCAATTTTTGTCGTCATATTTTTTATGCACTTTGGATAATTCTGGTAGGACCACAACACATGGTTGTGTGGATTGTGCACTGCAGTACTCTAGGAGACAACATCCATATCTTGTTTATCCTAGATAATGTACGTTCGTTATCAAAATTTCCAGACAATTACCTGTAAGGTGTCTCAAGGAAGGGGTACATTTTTCTACTTCACACAAAGATATTAAGAAGACATTATGGCTGGATTTGAGACAAAGTATGTCTTCCCCCACTTTCTCCTTGGGCCTTTAATAAACTTCCATTTATTAAACAGATTCATGGGAGCCCACTGGTATTTCAAATGCAATGACCTCCTGCATCAGACTTCCCACTCATGGCATATTAACAGTACTTTGATGGCAGCTCTTCCTCATGGAGTTGGTCTTTGAGGCCCCACACTTTCTCCTTCTATAAGATGCCAGCAAGCAGGTGCAGAGGTCTATTCAGTTTACAGCAGCCCAAGACAAGCCTCAAACGTAAGTAAGTTCCCTTGTTTCTTAAACCCACCACCTACCAATCTGGAGTGCTCTGCCTCTTCCTTTGGTCTCTTCCTGCCCTCTGCATGCAGGGCAGAGGGAGAGCAGGGGAACTCCTGAGATTGCAAACCCCAGCACCTGGCCTTGGGCCCAAAACAACATAGTCAGGAAACAGTGGCCGAAGGATGGGATGGAGGGAAGGAGTAGAGGGAGGGAGGGTAAATGCAGCAAGGTGACAGGACACCAGGATTTGGCACTGAGACCCATGAGGCATCATTTGGGTGCAGATCATTTGGGTGCAGATTTGTCTCCACTTTTAGATTTTGAGCTTAAGAACAAAGATCATAATCTAGAATCATCTTTATATTCCTCCAGCCAAAATGCCTAATACAGAATCAAACATGTACTAAATGTTCAATAAATGTTCACTACATTGAATTTCCTCAATGAAATGCATTGGCTTTCTTCTTTCACTTTTCGGGAGGGTGATGTGTAGATTAGCCCTACTTTTTAAAATCCACAGATTCTTGTAGATGGTAATGGGTTTCCACCTAGTACTAATAGTAGTACCACTGATCTGCCTGCCTCTTGTGCCCAGGAATACTTAACGGTCCCATGGGTAAAGGAGACTGGAGTCTTTTAAAACTAAAGATCCCGCCTTCACCTTCTCTCCAGCACACCAGCAAGAATTAATTACCTACTTTGCGGGGAATGAGCAGAAGCATCATCCCATCTAGAATGGGAAAACCAGGCCCTTGGGACTCAGAGGACTTCAAAGCTGAGCCTGCTAAGCTGCATCTATTTAAGGAGGATTTAAATGGCTTTAGGCTGCTTTCTCTGTGTCAGAAGTGAATCACATTGAGATGAGAAGGAGGTCTAGCAATGACAGCAAGCATCTCGCATGGGGCCAGTTGGCATCATCTATTCTAGATTCTTGAAGTCTAAGTCTAAAGATAGCAACTGTGTCTCTGGACTTAGCACAACTTTGAATTATTAAGAACAGGGATTCAAGATTAGAAAGAAGCCTTGCATTTAAAAACAGATGGGTTTCTCTTAATTTCTAGGGAAATTAGGAATGCCTAGCTGCTGCTGCTGCTATTAGCATACTACAAGGTTGATGCTGGGTCATTTGTGCTTTCCTGCTCTGTAAAATTCCAAAATCTTTAAGTGCTCTCAACAGCAAAAACCCAAGCAAACTGAGAAAGCTCCTTTGTCCACGTCCCTCACCATCTTCCACTTCCCCTCTTCTGCTTTGCACCAAGTACTTTCTGATTAAAAGGCAGTCACCCAGAAAAAGCAGGCAGAAGCCCAGCAAAGGTAATGTGTTCTTTCCCTTTATAAAATGAGTGGAATGTCAAGCTATTACCCAATGTAGCAGCATACCAGTTTTGAAGATCTTGAGCAAGCTTTCTAGGTGGTAAGCAGTGCACAACAATTCACTCGTTATCTGGACAAACTTTTCTTGAGCATCTATGTTATGCCAGGGATTGAGCTGTCAGAGGTACTGGTCAGAATCCATCACCAAGAGTTTAGGGCAAAAGGCAGTGCTCTAGACCTCACAGGCACGAAGGTCGGTGCACTCCGTTCAGTCAAAGGCTGTGATATCTTCCCAACGATATACTGGCAAGAAGGAAAGAAGGTCTTCATAGTGTCTATAGTGGCCTTTGAAATAAGTTTTTAGAAATCTCATGACTCTCTTATGAAAAACCTACTTACATTGCACTATATTTTTGTGTTTCGAGAATTAATTGGTCATAGATAGATACACATAGATTCACACGTATTTTTTAATATGCCAGTTTTTAACCCTGTTTTAGCATTTCTCCATTTGTGAATATACTGGGTGTCTCAAAATATGGAAGTGGCCCAGGCATCCCTGAGAGTATAAAATAATACAGCTAGCATTATAGCGTAGAAGTGACATCATTGTTTTCTAGCACTTAACTCATCTCAAAGTAACAATTACTACCCTTTTAAATCTCCACTAAAGGTTTCTTACTGACTCTCTTTATAATGGCTTGATGGCATTTCACCGTAGTTTGGAATTGTATTCTGCTGCACTTTCATCTAAATCCCCCCACATCAATTTCCCTCTATTCTTTCTTGACCTATTGGTGTAAGTAGAAAAAAAAAAAAAAAGAGTCGTTGACCATCTTTTATACTGGCTATTCCTCACCTTTCTGCAGTGTATGTGGACAGAGTACTTTGCTTGTCGTAGATGCTGAACAAATGCTTTTCAATTTTAACCAAACATATTCATACACCAATTCTATCTATATCTATACATAGATATAGATGTAGATATATAGATATATATGGAGAGAGACTATTGAGCAAACTACTTCTTCCAAAACACTTCATGTACATTATTTTGCAAAATTCCTGTAAAGTTGTTTTTATTATCCTAGATTGTACAGCTGAGGAAACCAAGTTTCAGAGAGGCTAAGTGACTCGCCCCAGGTCACACTGCTAATAAATTACAGAGTTGGGACTTATGCTCAAGCCCATCTGACCTCAAAGCCATGTTTCCGGCTCCAGATTATTTGGTAGTGTCTCACCTTTGTTCCTGGGGCTAGACTTGGCTGCATGTAATTGCCAACAGACTTCATATGTACTTTCTAACAAAACCAATTCTTAGCTATGAACAACTGTATGGAGAATTTGAAAAAAAAAAAAAGAAGAGTAAATTTGGAGAAGTCAGAGCTTTGAAATTTGTTCTCATCATATTTCTTGAAAGAAATTGCCCAGGAAGATAAGGTGGTACTTGCTTTCAGTAAAACTGTGATAGTCCCAGAAATGCTGACTCACTTGTAAGGGAACATCATTCCTGGAACTATGTCCCATATAAAGTGTCCTGTCAGAGCTCTAGCGGGCATGAAAGGGCCTCTCTGACCGCAGCACCTCTTCCCCCTCACGTCAGCGAAGGTGTTCAAGGGACACCTGTCTGCTCGATGCTCACACGACACGTCCGCCTTAAAGAAGCCACTACTTCTCCGGTTGCATTCTAAAATATGTCGCTGCCAGGACACTTGTTTTCTTTAAAATGAACAGTTTGAAATTAATAACTTATTTTTGTCTCCTTTACTATTTTAGCATTTCCCTGTTTGGATTATTTTACCCCTGCTTCATTTATGTGCAAGTCACATTTATGAGTTCTGACCCTACACATAGAGAGCAAGAAGCGAGCTCTAGCCAACTCTCTCTCTCTCTCTCTTTCTCTCTCTCTCTCTCTCCGAAACTCCCCCACCCAATAATTTCTAGATTCCCATGGCCAAGCTTTATAAAGATTCATGTCCACCCTATCATTTCTCATTCTCTCTTCAGTGTTCAGCCTTCAACCCACTGTTCCCCCCACTACAGTAAAATGGTCCTACTCATGTACCTCCAAAAAGTCATGTTGAATGGATGTTCCATTCCTTATTTATTTGATCTCTCCAATATTTGGAACCACTCACCATTCCCTCCTTGAGACTTTTATACCCTTTGACTTCCTTGGAATCATTCTTTTCTTGTTTTCCTCCTGTTTGGCCAATCCTCCTTCCCATTTTCATTCATATGATATCTTTCATAACATTCATCATTCTTTTCCCTCCTGCATATTGAGTGTTAATCATTCAGGAGATCCTGCTTCTGCACTTTTAACTACACTCTCCCCAGGTGAGCTTACTCTTAAGACAGTCTTATAATGTGCCCATTATACTGCGTCCGCCAACTATTATAATCATAATAAGGGCAAGGATCACACCAGTCTTGGCCTGGAGCATAGAAAATGGTTACTAGATGTTTGTGGAATGCAGTAAATATCTATCTTCAGCCAAGGTCTCCTTTCTGGGTCCCAGAAAATAAGTATATATATATATATATATATGTACATGTGTCTATACATATTATATGTCTACCTACTGGATTACTCCCCCTGAATGTCCTACAGGCATCTCACATTTATCTTAGTCAAAAGTAGCTTATTTTCAACTGGCCCTCAACCTCCTCCTTACCTTTGGTTCTCTTTTTTAGTAAATGGCATCATGCAAATCAGATACCCTAGAGGTTGTCTTTATGACTCCCTCTTCACCCACATGCCCTCTCCCCGTATCCAATTATTCATCAAATCCACTTATTTTTCTCTTCCAAAGCTTTTAAATCTACCCTCTCTAATCCATCTATTCATGCGACCACAACCTGAGTTCAGGCCTTCATCGTTATGCATCTACCATGGCCCTTCTAACTGGTCTAACTCTTAACTCTCTGAATACCTCCATGCATCTTCTACACTGCCATCTATCAGAATATTTTTTTCTGAAAGCAAACCCAATCGTGTGTAATTATATATCCGGTATTAAATGTCCATGAATTTCCCTTTTCTCTGTCTTTATAAAGACTGCAACTGGCACATTTCATGAAAGGGGCCCTTAAGGCAAATGCAACTATACCCTTGTAATAGGATTCAGCCAACCTTCCCTAATGGGGATCAGAGCAGCAGGTCAAGAGCACCCTAGATTCTTATACTTCGTTCATGCAAGAGTGGTAGTGCCTGTTCCGTATTCCTAGGCAGTATCCTCATCTCGAATAGTACTTATTTCACTAATGTAAAATTATTGCTAGCATCCCTCAGGCTAATTAATAAACCCTCTAGTGCTCATTGAGATGGCTGAGACTTTAACATTTACAGTAGCCACCTGATTAGACTCTTGCAAATGCTAACTAACCTCCCCTGGAGTGTAGATTTCTGATCAAGGTACTTCAAGTATTAGCAAGCTGCCCCTGCGGGTAAGTTAAACTAACTAAACACACACATATGCATTACACTTTCTGTGCTGAATGATTTTAAACTAAATGACAGACAATATAATGCCCTATTTTGTGGGGCCTTACATGCTGGTATAATTTACCTAGTGGGTACTTAAGCAGTGCCAGTATACACCCAACCTTTGGCATCCTTGCCTCAATGATCAGTACAAGAATGGACATGCAACAAAGGTTTTGTTAATGAATAAATGAGTAACTTTCCTAACTCGTGAGTTATAAGGACAAAGATTCTGGACAGGAATTCAGAATTCATTTTACCTATCTAGGCTTCAATCTTCTATTTCTCTGATTGTAGCTAATATTAAGTTAAACCATATTGAAAATGCCATCTTTAGAAGTGAAAAACACGTGAATATTGGCAATTTTATATGGCTTGGCCTTCCATGAGGCTTCCAAGACACCTTCAAATAAATGAAGAGAGATGAGTTTAAAGCACTTGTAAGAATCAAGTTCTGTTCAAATGCCTAATGGTGGGGTCCCAGGAAGAGGTACCCCTACCCGTCAGTGTTGCTGACCCCTCCAACCCCCTTAATATTCTTTAATCATTCAGTGGGAACTGTGGTTGCCTTGAAGTTATCACGGATCAATTAAATCCTGGGTGCTTTAGAGGTGACATTCAGATTAGTGGGAGGGTGAAAAGAAATCAATTCTTACTTCTCGGCCTGCGGGTACCCACAGATGTCCCGGTGTGAAGAGTGAACTCTCATTTCAGACACAAAGGCAAAGGTGGCCTCTCCTTTCAGGGCCACTAGCTGATTGCTGAGGTGATGCATGGAAGAATAGGAACCCCAGGGGTCTTGCCTTTCCATTAAGGGCACTGACACAAAAAAAAGACCTCTTTATACCAGCGGTTAGAAAGAGGGCAGGATGGAATTCCTCTTTCACCAATCCTTGAAGTAAAATTACCTTGAGAATTTGGGCTTCAAACAGGGATAAGAGCACCAGCTTTCATTATCCAGCCAACAGGTGAAGGGAAGAAATGCTTTCTGTGGGGGTTGCAGGGAAGGAGGAGTGAGTCAGGGTGAGGCAGGTGAATTCCACCATTTAATAAGCCATCACCCCTGACCCGCCAGACAAAGATAATGTAATTCCTGAATGGTTAAGTCAAAGCAAAAGGGCAGGTAATTAGACCGCGGGTGCTAGAGCATTGAGGAGCATTACATTTCCAGGGTTTGCGCTGAGAGCAAATTGGATATATGTACTCTGCTTTTAATATATTCTGTTTTCTAATTAGCAATCAGGGCTGATTTGTCAGTCATTCCACCTATAATGCATAAAGCACTGGAACATGGGGGTGGGAGAAGCAAGTTGAGAAAATCAATTATGCTTATATTTACATTCCCTCAAGGCCGAGGCGTTACAAAAAATGCCGAAATATTATCTCTCTCTTTACAAAGGAGCAGAGCGGAAGGGTGAGATTGCAATTCAATATAATGAATAAATCTCTGGCTGTTTGGGGAGAGGTACAATAGCTGAATATTTATGAGACCAATGATGGGAAATGCATTTCATGTGGTCAGCAATTGTGGAAATATTCTACCATTTTTAAAAAGCCTAGGAACAAGTACATGTTTAAGAAATAGAGAATCATCTTTTATATGTGGGGAGTTAGCAGGAAATGGTTTAAAATCCAGCCTTTTTATTGATGGTGGGTGGCAGAATGGGAATTTCTCACCCCCTCCAATAGCCACATGAGTGTAACCACACTTTTACAGTAGGTGGTATATAACTTCCTTCCAGACTTCTCAAGAGGGTAGTCTAAACTCATTCAGTTACTCCTCTTCTTCAGCTCACGTTCAGTCCCCAAAGAAAAGGAAGGCATTCCTTTACCACCAGTCGGTCCAACCTAGCCCTGCCAAGGCCACCAGGATCTCTTAATTTCCAATTTAGTGAATACTTCCCATCCTCATCCTAACAGATTTCCCTGTGGTTGTTGCCACTGATGACTCCTCCCTTCTTCAAAGGCCCTCGTCCTTGGTTTCTGGGATACCTCACTCTTGAGCCACCCAGGCGCCCCGAGGATTCCTTGTTTAATAGGTACAGAGTTTCAGTTCTGGAAGATGAAAAAGTTCTGGAGATCTGTTTCACAACAGTGTAAACATTATTATTTTTAACATTACCAAACTTAACCTTAAAAATCAGCCCCAAATGGGCAAGATGATACATTTTGCCACAATAAAAAAAGTCTTTAATAAAAAAATAAATGTATGGGTGCCCGGGTGGCTCAGTAGGTTAAGCATCTGCCTTTGGCTCAGGTCATGATCTCGGAGTCCCGGGACTGAGTCCCGCACAGAGCTCCCTGCTCAGCGAGGAGTCTGCTTCTCCCTCTGGCCTTCACCCTGCTCCTGTTCTCTCTCGCGCGCTCTCTCTCAAATAAATAAATAAAATCTTTAAAAAAAAAACTAAACGTATACATTTTTCACTTCAAAATGGCAAAAAAGTATACTGTCCTTTCTGAGACTAGATTTAAATGTTAATAAATTGTTAAAATTTAGAAAAAATAATTTTAGACATAAAAAATCTGAAAAAATAAACAGTTCAAAGTTCAAGTATAGCCTTTACTCAGCTTCTTCTTCTAAACTTATATAATTTACATACACAATTTAATGATGAAAACTGGGACATGAACATTGTACCAATATTATTAAGTAAACTAGAAAACATATTCAAATTCCATCAATTTCCCCCCTAAAGTCCTTTTTCTGCTCCAGGATCTAATCAGAATGCCTCCTTAATTTTATTCATTTCTCCCTTGTTTTTCATGTTCTTGACAGAATACTGGCCTGTCATTTTGTAAAATGGAGCTTAATTTGTTTTTTCTCACGTTTTCTTATGATTGGATTGACCTTAAGTCTTTGGGGGCAAGAACACGACATTAAGTACTGTTTGGCCTTCTCAGTGCCTATCAGAAGGTCATGCCTTATTACTTGTGATGTTAGCCTTGATCAGTGGCTAAGGTGGTGCCTGCAAAGTTTTTCCTTTCTACAGCTACTATGATTCCTCTTGTAATTAGCAGAGATGGTTTGAGACTATGCTAATATCCTGGTTTTCCTCAAATTTTTGCCCAATCATTTTAGCATCTATCTTACTTAGTGGATCTTACTTCTGGATTCGCTCAGAATGATTTTGTATTTCCTTTCCCTCTGTACTTTTTAATTGGATTTTTCCTGTAGGAAAAAGCTATCCCTTCTCTTCATGTATTTATTTGATTATTTAATCAAATAATCAAGTATGGACTCAAGGATACTTTATTTTATTGATTATATATTTATATATATCATATATATCAAATATTATCATCTTTATATATATATGAATACTAAGCCACACATACACACATCTATATTTATTTCTACATCAATCTATCTGCATTTTTATTAAAAACCATGAATTCATATTGATACCTATGATTTGAATCCAATACCATGAGGTTCATTCTGGCCCTCTCCCTTTATTTTTCTGTAACTTCTTCCCCCAGTGAGACCCAACTGTCATTATCTACAATATATCACCTATTTGTTTAATACTAGTTTACACATAAGGTAGTTACACTATTGTTTATCTGTATCTCTAGGAGAAACAGATTTACTAACAAGATAACAGTACTTGTATATCATTTGTTTCATCTTTGGCCTCACAATATCCAGTCATAACTTTTTCCAAAGCTCTTTAGGTGAGCTCTTTTTTAATCCATTCACTTCAGTGCAGTTATGCCTTTCATTTTTTTTTTATTCAGCCATCGTTTATTAAGTATCCACCATGTGCTAGTCACTGCTATACAATGTGCATATAAATCAGTGAGAAAAAAGACACCCAAGAACTCAGTGCTACCCTGTTCAACACAATAATAGAGTTAGGTTCATTTGTGACTGATTACATTCTATTTTAGATTTCCTTTACTTCCTCATTGATTTTATTTATGGAGGAGAAGTCTTATATATGAAAGACTACTATATTTTAAAACATATATAGTATATACATACATAAGATAATGTCCTTGTGTGTATAGATATGTGTGTTTCTCTGTCTTCATCCCTACTAACCTGTTCCCATTCATGCCTTCATCCTGCATCTTTTCCCCAAATTCTGCAGGTAACCAATTTCTTTAGTTTCTCATCTATCTTTCCTATATTTCTTTTGCACAGATGTGCAGATATGTATGTATTTTCTTACTTCCCTTCTTTCACACATGAAAGGTAACATCCCATATACACTGGTTTGTACTTTTCCTTTCCACTTATTTGTAGAAATCACTCCATAACAGCTCACAGAGATCTTCCTCAATCCTTTTTACAGTAGAGTAGAGAACTCAACTATGTAGTTGGGCTACAGTGTATTCAGCCACTCCACTATGTATTGGAATTTAGATTGTTTCCAATATTTTGCAGTTACAAACAATGCTGTCATAAGTAACATTGACATATATATTTTTGTATTTATTGGAAGTATATCTTCTAGATTCCTAGAAGTATATATTCTAGATTCCTAGAAGTGGGATTTCTGGGTCAAAAAGCAAGTACATATATAGTCTTGTTAGGTATTACTAACTTGGCCTCCAGGAGAGTTGTAATGGTGCACATTCTCACCAACGATTTATGAGGGAGTGTCTGTGTCCTCACAGCCTCATTAACAAAATGTGTTGACATGCTTTCTGGTTTTTACCAGTCTCATAGTGAGAAATTGTATTTGTAAGTGAATCTGAACATCTTTTCATATGTTTGAGAGCTATTTACATATTTTTGTGTCTGTTCATGGTTTTTTCCCATTTTTCTAACATATCTCAGCCTTTGTCTCTCAATTTCTCTGTATATATGTATCTTTGTCTGTGGTATATGTTATAGATATTTTGTCCTAATTTGTCAGTCCTCCTTTGATTTTGTTTATGGTATGCGGGTTTTGTTGTGAAAAAAATTTTAATGTAGTTAGATTTCTCAATCTTTACTTTTATTGATCCTCGATTTTGAGTCATGCTTAGAGAGCTTTTCCCTCACCTCTAATAAGGTTGAAGGGGAATTTGCTCATGCCTTCCTCACATATTGTATGCTTTTATTTTTTACATTCATTTAGATCCCTAGCCCTTTTGGAGTTTATTCTTGTGTATAGTGTGAGATATGAATCTAATCGTATCTTCTTCCAAATGGCTACCCACTTGTCCAGCACCGTTTATTAAAAAGTCCAGCTTTACCCAATGATCAGAGATGCCACCTAATAAACTAACTTCTAAATCTATGACAATGAAGAGACTATGAGAGCCATCAACTGACAAGAAATTTCAAAAAATTATTTATTACAAGAAGCAGATAGAAGAGCATTGACAAAAGAAAGTGAGCTAAAGAAGCCATGACTAGAATATATACAGAGGAGGGACATTTTCTAATGATTAAAAAAAAATCATCAAGAATACATAACACTCTTAAATGGGTGTCTCTTGACTGATTTTCTAATCTACCAAAATGTTATGGGTCTCATTTAACACAAAATTTTGGGTTGGAAAACCATTTCTTTGTTGCTCAGAAACCGTTTTCCATTTCAACCCACAGAGCCAGAGGCATAATGAGGAGCTTTCAGCCACATCTCTGGTAACATCTTAATATTCTCAACATACTTGAGGTCCTTGGGAAACAGCTGGATATAGTATTCATTTGATTTTTCCAGCTGTGAGTTTTTAGCTTTTGCTTTGGGCCTTTTATAATTTTACCAATTAATTTCTATTCTCCAGGTAATGAAAACATAAAAAAAAAAAAAAAAAAATTAAGGGAGTGGTTCTGGGATAAGACTTGATTCTAAAAAAACCATGAAAAGCCAAGCAAAGCAGCTGCTGGCTACGTTGTATAGGAATGCCGTCCTGTGTTAGTCCTGAGCACTGCTCTGCTCCCACCCTGCAGAAGCACTGAATTGCAAAAACACTTGGTGTTCAGTACAAACTGGATGATGATTTTTGTTATAAGTAAGATCAGTTTGACATTTAGGAAACTCTCCAGAAGCCACTTTTAAGATGAGCGTGAGGTGGGTAGATTAAATAACTCGAATTCATACAAAAGATTTATCCATGTCCCTGAGCTGTGGGAATCAGTGAATCAGCTAAAGTCTTCTCTTCATGTTTATGAAACATGTTTCCTCCAGGGAGTTCTCCTCACATTCATTATCTCACTAATCATCTACCTATTCCTTTGGAGAAAGGAAAGTGGGTAGACATGGGTTATGTTAGCTCTTTTATTCCCAGGAGAGAATACTGATGCTCAGAGAGAACAAAAATAGTAATTTAAATCTGTGGGGGGAAAAAATTCTGTCCTAAGAAATGTGTGAAGTAAACATGTAGATTTTACCTTTAATCCCTAAAATTGATATTGAGAATAAAATGTGAACTCTGCCCAATGAATATCATTAGTGTTAATTTGTGATTTAATGTGAAAAGAACTTTAACCAATAATGTTGGTTAAAGTTTTGACATAAAACCCAAAATCATCAGAGTCTCTCTGGCCAAGCTGCTGAAAGCCCTATCTTCTTGTGCATGCTATGAAGACTTAGGTATGACCTGCCTCAGATGTGGATAAATCACTGAATTTCCTCATCTACAAAATGAGTCCTCTGGCCTCTCCCATATGTTTTTGCTCTAGGTACTTGGTGAGAATGAAAGATTTGAGAAGTTCCTTACTCTTTAGAACAAAATAATTCTATGTGGCTAGTCCACAAATTATTATAGGTTGAAAGCCCCAGGACCTTAAGAGAAGTGAGGACCTTATGCCACTATGACCTCAGTGAGAATTTTAATAAAAATGAAAATATACCATGAAAGTACCTACTGCTGTTTTGTGGCTCCTGATATTTATTTCTGGTGGATCATGGTTATGATCCCAGCCAATGAGGCTTTTATAGGTTGGTCACCATTTGAAGGTATTGATGTGTTTATCACACATATGAAAGAATGAAATTAATTAACATTTGGGGGTACTATCTTTGCATGCATAATTGTAATTATTCTTAACATCAACCAAAACTATACAGCATTATTATCCTGCTTGATTAGTTTATATAGAAGAAATGATAAAAGAAACTCATCCAGGATATCATAGCCAGTATATGGTAGAGCTGAGATTTGAATTCAGGTCTTTTGATTCTTAAATACAGGTTCTTTCCAATACACAGAACACTTGTCAGCCATAATGTTTCATTTTAATTTGAGTTACTGCAATATTTTAAATTGTGTAATTTACAAAATGGACATGCATCTGTATCTGCTGTTTTGGAAATACTGGGGTTCTGGATAAGATGGGGGCAAATTCAACCTCCATAAGTAGAAGAAGGATACACAGTGTCACTTCTTGAGAAGGGCATCCCTGGGGAGTTTGCAGCTCATAGAGATTCTCTGAAGGATGTTCCATAACCTGATACATCTGGGAAAGGAGGTGTTGTGGGTATTTTTAATATAACTGAATAGTGGGTATTTTCAAAAATAACAATGTTCAAGGCTAAAATTATGACTGCCATACAATATGACATTAATTTTCAACTTTTATTTTGCCCCAACATCCCTGTGGAATACAATACACTGATGCCAGTCATAGTGATATATTTCTCTGCTACACCATTCACAGCCAAATGAGCAATCTATCTGATTTCTTGAGGATAAGGTGGTGTGGTCTCTGTAGAAATTTGGAAAAGTTCCCTTCCTCAGATAATTCACCTGTGGGAGTTGGGGGAAGTAGGGAGAGCCATACTCTCACTACTAAATAAATCCAATCCTCAGGGCGCCTGGGTCGCTCAGTTGGTTAAGCGTCCAACTCTTGATTTTGGCTCAGGTCATGATCTCGGGGTGGTGAGATTGAGCCCTGGGTCAGGATCTGCACTGGGTGTGGAGTCTGCTTAAGATTCTCTCCCTCTCCCTCTGCACCTCCTCTCTCTCCCTCTGCCTCTAAATAAATAAATAAATCCAACCCTCATTAGAGCAGACCATGCTTTCTCACAAATTATTAGAAATAACAGCCTAAAAAACTACAGATTCCTGTAATTGTAAAGGCCTGAGGTAGCCCCATGCCCCAAGGCATGTAGCTTGAAAAGTACATACGGTATACATCAATCACAACTCTCCTCTCTAGGCTAATTGGGGCATAGTCTCACAACTACCAGCAGTGACCCTGCTCAGGGACTATGAAAATACAAGTCTCCACATTTCATTAGAAGCACAGAATGGCTCCAAGTACCTGTTAAAAGATTAAAACCTCGGGGCGCCTGGGTGGCTCAGTCATTAAGTGTCTGCCTTCAGCTCAGGTCATGATCCCAGGGTCCTGGGATCAAGCCCCACATCAGGCTGCCTGCTCCGCAGGAAGTCTGCTTCTCCCTCTCCCACTCCCCCTGCTTGTGTTCCCTCTCTCACTGTGTCTCTCTCTGTCAAATAAATAAATAAATAATCTAAAAAAAAAAAAAAAAAAAGATTAAAACCTCAATCTCTTTGCTCCTCAATAATTATCAACAACTCAGTTGATCTACTTACCAAAAACATTTACCCTGCTTAGAAATTAAAGAAATACAAACTAAAATGATTTTTTACTTCTCAAAATTGTGATTTTATAAAGTTTAAACCAATGCTGATAACTCATACATTTCTGCTGGCGGTGTGCATATTGGTACAAACTTGCTAGAAAGCACTGTGGCAATGTGATTCAAAAAGGATAGGGATGCCTGGGTGGCTCAGTCAGTTAAGCCTCTTGCCTTCGGCTCAGGTCATGATCCCAGGGTCCTGGGATTGAGTCCCACATCCGGCTCCCTGCTCAGCGGGGAGCCTGCTTCTCCCTCTGCCTGCCGCTCCCCCCCTGCTTGGGCTCTCTCTCTCCTCTGGCAAATAAATAAATGAGGTCTTAAAAAATATATTTAAAAATTTAAAAAGTAAAGATAAAGGCTACATCCTGTATAATTCCAACTATATTATATTCAGGAAAAGGCAGAACCCATGGAGACAATAAAAACTGTCAGTGGTCGTCAGAGGTTAGGGGGAAGAGAGGAATGAATAGGTGGAGCAGAGAATTTTTAGGGCAGTGGAACTATTCTGTATGATACTAGAAATGGTAGATACATATCATTACAAAGTTGTCAAACCCATAGAACATACAACACAAAGAGTGAACCTTAGCGTAAACGATAGACTTTGGGTGATGACACATCCATGTAGGTTCATTGTAACAAGTGTCCCACTCTGGTGCAGGATGTTGATAATAGGGGAGGCTTTGCATGCGTAGGGGCAGGTGGTATAGGAGAACTATAATTTTCACTCCATTTTGAGGTGAACCTAAAACTGCTCTAAAAAAATTAAAGTATTTTAAAGAAAAAATTTTTTAAATTTTTGTTTTAAAAATCTTACTAATAAAAATCAATCTTGAAGAAATACTCAAGATGCAATCAAAAAGTTACATTAAGGATGTTTATCAGAGTAGTTGTGAAAATTTAGAGACTAAATATCTACCCGTAGGATAACAGGAAGAGAATTAATGGTACAGCCGTAAGGGAATACTATGCAGACATTTAAAATCAACCCTTTGATTTTACATACATAAAACTATGAGAAAATTCCCATTGAGGGTAAAAATCAGGATATAAAAATAAGTGTAATACCTAGGGTATATAGTCCTTTCCTTCTCCTGGGTATAACAAGATCTAGGAGACAATGTGAAAGGTTTTTCTTGTAATTTGGGGATGGGGAAGGCTTTATAAAGCATGAAAATGAAAACAGAATCCATAAGAAAAAAATGGATGAAATTTAATATATATAAAATATTTTAACTGCTGGGCATCAATCAAAACAGCAATATAAATAAATTAGATGTAAACTGGAGGAAAAGTACTCATAGCATATGTGACACAAACAAACAATTAGTGAACTAACCTCACAATCTGGAAATCCAGATCAATACCTACTCATGTTTGTTCATATTAAAGCTCTCTTGACTCAGTTTCCATTTCTCTAATAATAGCTACCACGTTAGGTTGTTGTGATGATTAAATTAAACTTTAAAGTTCTTAGCACAACTTATGACACATACCTCTAGATTAATAATAGATGTTACTACTAATAAGCTAAAGAAAACTCTAGCAAGTCAGCATTTTTCACCCAAAATACTAGTAAAAATTAAAATGACAAGTAATACCAAGTATTGGGAAAGGATGAGGACTCTCATATTTTGCTGATGGGGAGTATAAATCTACAAAATCTTTTTTCAATGGCAATTTGGCAATACATATCAAAATCCTGAGAATGCCCACATATTCTTTGAGAAATGTCGCTTCTTAAAATTTATCCTAGGGAATATCAAATACACCATATGAATGTACAAGGGTTTTCATGACAAAATTGTATATAAGGTTGGAAATAATCTTAATGTTCAACAACCAGGAATTGATTAAATAAATTATGGTACATTAATACTACTAGGATTTTTTGGTTATAAAAGAGAGACTCATTCAATTTGCCTCAAGTAAGTGAATATTTATTAAAACTATAAATGGCACAGAATGAAGTTGAGAATCTTATCCACATTATCATGCTTCAGTGGAACCCAAAGATATTCTCAGAGGAAGCACTAGTCCAACCGTCCGTTAAGACCTCCCAAGGATGAGAATGGAATTAAAAGAACCAAGGAGTCATTCAGCAGACAGCAACCTAAGAAACCCAGAGTATCTGTCCACTTGTCACTCTGAGTTTGTTCATCCTGACTGTATCATGACTCAGCTACTATCTAACTGCTTCTGCTAACCAGCTACCTCACCCTCTATATTAGCTTCTAATAATAATTTTCTCTTACTCTTGGCATCTGTAACCTCTTCCATGAGGATATCCTAATTTCTGCTCTGTCACTGACTAAAATCCTCGTAGTATTGTACAAATTCTCAAAAGAATATGATTGGTTGTGTCAATTGCCATTGTCTCTAATTAAGCATGCTTTGGCGGCAGACCATCTCGTAGGTCCTAGGTCATTGGAACATGCACACATTGACTGCTCTTAGAAAGGCCAGAGTGGGGGGGCACCTGGCTGGTGCAGCGGGTTAAGCCACCAACTCTTGGTATCCGCTCAGGTCATGATCTCAGGGTCGTAGGATCGAGCCCCTCCACAGGCTCTGAACTCAGTGCAAAGTCAGCTTAGGACTCTCTCTCTCTCTCTCTGCCCCTCCACACTGCATATGCATTTGCTTGCTTTCTCAAATAAATAAATAAATCTTTCTGAAATTAGAAGGAAAGAAAGAAAGAAAAAGACCAGAGGGTGCAAACAACCTACATGTGGACTAAATCTAGTCTATAGATATATTTGCTTGGCCTGAACTTTGTTGTCCCACACAGTGGAAAGATCAGGGAATTTCATTTAAAAATAGAAATTTTTAGCTCTTCTTGAAAATCCAAAGATTTCGGCAATACTTAGTCTTTATTTCCTGGGTAACGATAGTTGGCAAAAACGGAATACTGTCCTCCCCCTTAAAATAGGACTTCAGTGCTTCAGTTCTTCACAGTCTCCAATGAACCCTCTATGGTCTTGCGCATCTGCCTGCTTACTTGCCTGGCCTCTATTGACTTTTGAATTTGCAAACCCTTGTTAAGTGCCCTCCTCTGCTCCAGTCACTTCTGACCAGAGTGGTGGAATCAGGTGATAATAAACAGTTCCCCATTTGTAAGAAACGGTAAGTTCCTGCTCCCTCAACATAGGGCCACGGACAGGAAAACTTCTGCATGTGGGTATGGCAGACATTCTGAGGCTTGGCTTATCCATTACACAAACCAGGCAAATGCATATATTTTTATAAGCAATATAAATCATTCATTTATACATAAATATGGTCGCAATACATTGCAAGAAAAGCAGGTTCAAGGGACACCTGACTGGCTCCGTCGGTAGAGTCTACGACTCTTGATTTCGGGGTTGTAAATTTGAGCCTCATGTTGGGTGTAGATATTACTTAAAAAAAAAAAAAAAGCAGGTTCAAATCAATAAGAGTATTATCTCATTTGTTTGTAGAAAAATAAATAAATTTATATTCAGGAATTGCTTGTTCTTTGAATCTAATCCTTCCCTGGTTTGATACATTGGATATCAAATTTGGAAGTAGTGGGAGAGTAGGGCTATACATATTCCACTATTTTAAGATTTTATTTATGTATTTTGAGAGAGAACATGTGGGGGTGGGGCAGAGGGAAAGGGAGAGAGAGAATCTTGAGCAGACTCGGCACTGAGTGCAGAATCCGAGCGGGGCTCTGAAATCATAACCTGAGCCGGAATCAAGAATCCACTGAGCCACCCAGGTGCCCCATATTCCACTATTTTAAATGGGAAAAATTATAATCTGTTTTAAGCCCATCCAAAACCCCAACAAATTCTCCAAAATTTAACTAAATATTCTTAAACACCTATATAATAATATCACCAAGGATTTCTGCACAAATGTATGAAATGTCAGCTACATAATTATTTAATACTTTATGGGCTTTTTAATGGGGACATCTATGTAATATGCAACAATACAGTAGAAATTAGTTTTTTCCTTCTGTACCGCAACAAGCACATACTATAATGCGAATTTAAAGGTACTATATATTTTAAAGTTATGTTATGTATATAAATAACAGTTAAGCAAACATGGAAATTGTTTTTAAATGATCACTTATCAAATAAGGAGTCATTTAGGGAGAGGAAGGTAGAGGCTGCAGTTAGGTAGATGTTGATGCTGCTCAGGATTGGGTGAAGGTGGGGCACCTGGGTGGCTCAATTGGTTAAGCATCTGCCTTTGGGTCACGTCATGATCCCATGGTCCTGGGATCAAGTCCCACATCCGGCTCCCTGCTCAGCGGGGAGCCTGCTTCTCCCTCTGCCTGCCGCTCCCCCTGCTTGTGCACACTCTCTCTCTCTGACAAATAAATAACATCTTTAAAAAAAAAAAAAGGATTGGGTGAAGGTGAGCTGGAGTGAGTTGGCAGAGAGCAAGTGAAAACATCAAACACCTACAGATCACCTGTGTTCAAGTCCAAGATTCTCGTGGACAGTCATCTCTTTTCGGCACTTGAGTTTCTAGAAGTGGAAGGCTGTGACCCATTATCTAAAATGGTAGATAACAAATATGATGAGTTTATAAGATCTTGATTAAAAAATAAAATGGTAGATAATGACAGAGCAACAGAACAAAACAAAACTTGCAAGAACAATCATTCATCTGCATAATTCCAAGTTCCCTAAAGACCAGCAACAAGTATTTATGGCTCTGCTTCCTTCTCTTCCTTTGACCTAGAATGAACATCAAGTTAAACAAGTGCCGTGGTCGTTAAGTTCTTTGTACCATCATCCACTTCACTAAATCTAGCCTTCTTCACAAGATTTAGGATTTTTGCTTCACGTTAATCACTTCCTCCAAACCTTGAAAGTCAACAACAATTGAGGGACTCGTTGCTCCCATACAGCATTCATTGTTTGTTATGATACATGCCAAACCCAGTTGATAAATTTGAAGACCTTCTGAATGTCAAAACTCTTCCATAAATCCTGAATCGAAGCAGTGTTGCCTGCATCATCAGACCATTTATCAGCATATAAGCACCACATACTGATCACCATCTGTAAACAATATGCCTTGAAGGCTGCAGCAACTCTTAGGTTCAGAGGCTACAATAATGACATAACGCTGGGAGGCAAAAAGACCACTGTGGTATTATTTCCGTAATTGTCAACATTTGAAGGACATCTGGGCGCATTGTCTATTATCGAAAGAGCCTTGTTTGCAAGTTTTCCATTCTTGTGTACTCTCTGATGAATAGACAGTTAGCCCCTCATGTAATCACTGAACACTGCCTTGGTCACCCACTCTTTATGAGCTGAATATCCCGGAACAGACAATTCACTCTTCAATAGCCCCTAAAAGGTGGCGGGGTTTTCGAAGTGATACAGCAGCAGAGGTTTTAGTTTCGACATCATATTCACTTTAAAGCAATGTTAGCCTATTTTGGATGGTTTATGTTCTAGCACTTTTGTCTCCTTTACTGAAATGAACGTGCAAGATGGCATTCCCTTCCAAAATAGCCTCATTTCATCAACATTAAAAATTTGCTTTGCAGGTCAATCACTTTGTCAATAGTTTTCTGCAATTCACGGGCCCATCGACTTTCTTCACAGGCTTCTTGGTATTCTTAGGAGACATTTTCATTTCATAATGTGGGGGATCTGATGAGATAATGCACAACATGTGTAAAGTCTGCAGGCACAGGATTCTGTATGATCGGAAGAAGAGCTGAGAATCCACTGCAGCGTGCTCTCTATTGTCTCCCCCGAATTTGTGCACAAATCAGTTTGGCTGCTGTGACAATGTGGATTTGCTATCACAAGTTCTCTTTTCAGATCATGAATTTGGGAAAAGAAAAATTATGTCATTTATACAAAGATTTGGGTAGTGAGATTCAGAAGGCAAGACACACCCATTATAGTATGAGAAGAATATGAAAGGATATAAACCAAGGTTAATAGTAACCATCCCTGAAAGATGGGACAGTCATTTTCACGATTTTTCTCTCTTCATTAATGCTTCTAATCTCTCAAAAATGAACATGTATCAATTTTGAAACGGGAAAAAGAGGTACATCAATAGAATAAAATGCCACTACCTGGACTAGCAATGCACTTTACACCTGAACTACACTGTTTTGGTTCTCAAAGCAGAAAGGCACTTTAACAATATTTCTTGTTCACTTATACTGCAGAACTTTATTAAAAATGTAACAAGGTATTGGGGTACCTGGGGGGCTCAATCTGTGAAGCGTCTGCCTTCGGCTCAGGTCATGATCCCAGGGTCCTGGGATTGAGCCCCGCATCGGGCTCCCTGCTCAGCCGGGAGTCTGCTTCTCCTTCTGTGCTCTCCCTCCCACTCTCTCAAATAAACGAATTTAAAAAATCGTAAAAAAAAAAAATGTAATAAGGTATTAAAATGGGACTGTTTTTTGAATCCAGTTCAACAGAGACCATCAAGAAGCTGAGAGCCAGACAATAGGTGACAAAGGAGACTTGCAAAGAAGGTGTCGGAAAGTTGGTTTTCCAGCCTTTAGATGAACACCACATCAATGGTATAAAAAAGGTTTTGTAGAAAATGTGAATAAAGAAAACCTGCTGGCGCTGTGCCAATTTCCGTCCCCTCCCTTGGGGCAAAGAAGGCTGTTTGTCCTTTACCTCCAGCTTGGAGAAAGGGATTTGAGGGCAGCATTTGGAGAGCCCGATGTGTTCCCAGGAATGTGGAGGGCATGGTGCCTGACACCCGGAAGGAGCCACCCCTGGGGGAAGAGCCCATGAAGAGCCCCAGCTGCGGAGGACACGACCCACACTTGCGCCAATTGCACGCTCATGGCACTGCCAGCTAAGGAAGATGCTTCCTTACCCCACCTTCTCTTCACTTCGTCAGAGCAGAGGAATCCACGACAACTTAGTCATGGAGATAGAAGGACAGGGTGAAGTAAAGGAGAAAAAGAAAATTTCAAGACCGGGAAAAAAGCAAGATGCAAGACCTTGTCCTTCCCCTCTACCACCACAGACTTCCAGTCCAACTTGGAAGGAGGAGGAAAGTTCAAGTTCAAAGGAAGTTGTGTCTTGGGTGCAGGTCTTAAAAGTTAAGGTGCCTGATGTGGGGTTCAAACTCTTTGCTCCTCAGGGAGAATCCCAGGTTGGTGAGTTCCCTCCCAATTATTTAGTGGAGAGAACACAATAGACAAAAAGGAGACTGTTCTAGGGACCAAAAGTGAATGGAAACACTTCATTTTCTGAAAATGATAAGAAAATCCAAGGGATCCTGTCCTAAACTTCAAAAAAAAAAGGGGGGGGACGGTGGGGAAAATCAACAGGCATTAAATGGATAGTGATTGTGGTGTGGGGGGCAGGAGAATAAAGTTGCTTCTAATTGTACCCTATCAAGTTCTGTTTGATCATATTTCTACAACTCCCATGGGCATCATATTGCTATGGTGACTATAAAAAAGTGATGGAGGGGCGCCTGGGTGGCACAGTTGGTTAAGCATCTGACTTTGGCTCAGGTCATGATCTCACGGTCCTGGGATCGAGCCTGCTTCTCCCTCTCCCTCTGTCTTCTGCTCCCCCTGCTTGTGCCCTCACCCTCTCTTTCTGTCAAATAAATAAATAAAATCTTAAAAAAAAAGTGATGGAGTACATCATAACTCCAAACTTAAACCTACCTTCCCTACCAGAGCCCACAGGAAGTCATCACCCCAGTCTGTTCCAGCAATAGGTCTACTCCACAGCAGACTGTTTTTATGTTACACTCACTGTGACTCAAGGAACTTGTCCCACCAGTGGTGGAACTGGCTATTGCTCAGCTGCGAAGATGTACAGAATACAGTGCGTGGTGCCCTTCTCATAAATACACCAGACACTCTGAAGGCACTTGAGTGACAACCTCAATGCTAGCTTCATCTTACCATTTCTACTTTTTGCCGTTATCTTTCTCTTTTCATGCACTATGTTTCTATGTAAACCACCTCAAATCCTTTCTGTACTATGGTAGGGCAATAAATATATTTATCACAAATGTCTACAGTCCTAGCTTAAAATAATTTGTACTAAAATTAATCTTGGACATAATTCAACTTCGTTCTGTTAACTATAAAGATGCTTTGGGGTCTTGTATTGTCTTAAAATATTATCATACATTATGAACTCCACATTCATGGTCACAGGTAAGGAAGAGGACAGGAGGATAGGGGACTGAAGAGAGATTAAAATTCTTCTAAACACTCTGGGAGAGGGGGTGGGGAGGTTGTGGTTGTAGGGACAGGTGAAGGGAGGAAGGCAATAAGGAACACAAGGGGAAAGAGCCTTATAAGAAAGTCCTGTCCCCCAAATTACGGACACTAAAATATGGCATGATTTTGAACAGTTGGAAGAGGGCTTGCTGAAGAAATGGAAATCCATTTGAACTGGATACAAAGATCTTTTGGCTTTGATTGATTAAAACATTGAATTTATAATCCTAACATTATTTGTCTCCATATAGGACAGGCTTCATTCCATCACAACAAAGTAAATGCTGTGTATTAATGTTCAAACTTTGGATTCACCTATAAACCAAATTTGCAAAACTTAACGATGTTAACAGAATGTAACACAACATAAATGTTGCCAATTTTGACATTATATAGTTAATTTCTTTAAGCGCAGACTGTTTAATGCTCTCCACCTGCATCACACCCCCCTTGTCCCCCACCCCCGTCCTTCATGAGGCCCTCTGTTCCAGGGCCCCCCTCCCACTGGAGCCCCAGCCAGGGTGCACGAGAGTATGCCCACCACCAGCCCCACCGTTCCCACTTCCAATGCACAGGACTTCGGGGAGCTGCCTTTTCACTTCCGGAACGTAGGGGCAGGTGGATCAGTGGGCTTCCTCGGGAGAAGAGCCACAGAGTAAAAAGAAGCAGCACAATACTCTCACTGTGGAAGGTGAACAGGATGCGTGTGGGGAATGAAAAGGAAAAGAGCAGTTAGATGTAGGGGACAGGAGACGCATGAAAAAGTGGACAGACATAGTGAAAGGCAGGCAGACATTCTGAGCCTCCTTCATGTGGGAGATAATTATATTTATTACATTTATTATATATGTATTTATCACTGTGGGGAACCAATGGAGCTTAATAACCATTAGCACAGATTTTAGAGCTATCCCAGCACTACCACTTATTAATTGGCAACCTCCTGCAAGTTACATAACTGCTCTGTGCCTCAGTTTCCATGCATGACAAAGAGGGGAAAGAATCGTGGTTTCTTAGGTCCAATGTGAAGATATATGAGCTGGGTGCTAATAAAAATGCATTCAATACATTTAATATTATCTAAAGTCATTGGGAGGGGCGCCTGGGTGGCTCAGCTGGTTAAGGGTCTGACTCCTGATTTCAGCTCAGGTCATGATCTCAGCACTGTGAGATGGAGCCCCGTGTGGGGCTCCGCACTGAGCATGGAACCTGCTTCAGAGTCTCTCTCCCTCTACCCCTCCCCCCACTCAAAAAAATCATTGGGAATTATGAGATGCTGTTTCACTTAGTATAATAAAAAATCAAACAAAAATAACAATTGTTTTAAATTGGAGGTGGAAGGGGGAAGAGGAGAAACTGTAACTTACGTAGACTAAGTATTTTTCAGCCTCTCGGAAGTTCAACTAATAAATAATGCCTAAAGTTGACAGTTGAAGAAAGAGCAGTGTTTTGTATTATTTAAAGTTAAGGAAGTAACCATTAGAAACACTAAAACCAGGAATAGTATAAGCATTTATTATTTTTTAATCAAGTAGAAAATTATACAGTTCTTCATTTAAAAAATAAAGTTATAATAAATTTGGCATGAATTAATTCTAGGGAAGTTGAAACCACAAAAGCCAAACAAATCAAGCTTAATCTCTTCTTTTGCAAATGAATTCAGCCTGGCAGATTTATTTGGAGGTGAAAAGTAATCTCTCAGCCTACAATATTTTCCCAAGTCTCTGCCACACTTTCCCAGGGTTATTTCCAGCAATGCCCCTCCTCTTGGCAGTGAGGCTCAAATCCTGGGGAGGTACAATATTAGTGCCTTATGTCACATTTTCAAAGTCTACAAAAATTATCCTGGCCCACAGCCCAACTTCATCCGGGCTTATGTGGCTGCTCTTCTAGCTCCCGCATGTGGGTGCGAGGTATGTGGACGAGGAAACACTTTCTCTAATGGATTGCTACAAAGGTTATCAGTTTTCACACTTCTTGCAGGCAGGTGATCAGCCAAGCACTGCTTCCATCAGTAACAACAAGAGGGTTCTAGTAAGTCAGAGCTGCCACCTTTCACATCTCTTTACCTAACACTGCTCCCTGCAATGCTTACAACCTGCATTCTTCCTATGGCACATCTAACTGGAACAGGTTTGATTTACACCTGCTGAGAGGAATTAAAACCCTGAAGGTATTTAGACATACATCGAATGTGGTTCTTTTTCACTTCAGTGATAGAGTTGGTTCACTTTCCCCAATATAATGGAAACATTTCAATCGTTATTGAGCACCTATTACCTGTCGAATTCTGTGCTAGGAATTGACAATCTAGTTTAACAGATAAATTAGACACCCTCCCCCCGCAAATGTAACAAAATGTAAGTTCTAGGATGCAGGCAAACACAGAATGCTGCTAGAACAGGTAGCAAGGAAACTAACCCAGCCTGAGAAAAAGAGTAGAGCAACAAGTAAGGCATCTTAAAGGAGAGAAGAGTTAAGCAGAAAAGGAAAGCAAGGGCATTCTAGGAAGAGGGTACAGTATTGATAAGGAGATAGAATAAGAGTGGAGAACATTCTGGGAAGGTTTTATATGGGGAAGTGGTGAGTGAGGGCTCTAAAGAGGTAGGAAGGGGGCAGGGAGGATCATTATAATATTCTAAGAAGCATATATGCTTCTGGAAGTCTCTAGCAGACAGCGAAACCTTTTTAAGCAAGAAAATAACAGAATCATTTGTTTTTAAGAGATTACTATGGGGCACCTGGGTGGTGGTTAAGCATCAGTTGGTTAAGCGTCTGCCTTTGGCTCAGGCCGTCCCAGGGTGCTGGGATGGAGCTCTGCCTTGGGCTCCCTACTCAGCGGGAGTCTGCTTCTCTTTCTCTCCCTCTGTCCCTCCCCCAACTCGTGTGTTCTCTGTCTCCTACATAAATAAAATCTTTAAAAAATTAAAAAAAAAAGATTACTCTGGCTCTAAAGGATGGACTGCAGAAGTAGAAGAATCTGTCATTTAGAAGGTAAATCAGACACTTCCTAACCTACTTCAAATCCCTCCCACTGAAGCCTGTGCCTGAGTATGTGCTACATACCTCTCACTTCTGCCCCAGGCCATTTCTGAGGCTTTGAGGTGTCAAAATTGCCCGGCATTCATCATGCAAATACAACCTGGAATTGCTGGAAACCTAACTTTAAAAAACTGGGGATGGAAGCAGAGAAATCAGTGCTTCCCCCAACAACAAATAAAATTTTTTCCACAGGACTGAGCAACCGTGGCTTGTGGTGGTGGCCAACTAGATGAAGCAAACTGTGTTGGATTTCACATCTCTGTTTCTCCATTCCTACTCCCCAAGATAAACCACCTCAAAAAAATAATAAACAAAACAAAACAAAACAAAAACACAACGTTGAACACAGCCTTGTTCCACATTCTGCTTTTGTGGAACGCAGGCTAGAACTAGATTACCACATAAATCCAGGAGAAAGTCATGTATACCTGAAACAAAGCACAGCAATTAGAATAGAGATGCAGGCATGGATTCATTTATAAGATCTTAAGGAGTGGGATCCTAGGCTGACTATGAAGAATAAGGAAGAGAGACAAGCCAAGGCATAGGATGATTCCCAGGAGTCTGGCTCACGTGACAGTGTGGCCGGTAATGTCATTCATAGAAAGATATAGAGGGGGAAAATAAAAAACAAAACAGTATTACAGGGGTGAAGGAAGAAGAGACTTCAGATTTGAAACTACAAAGTGTGAGGTGGCTTTAAATCAGGGGATGTTTAACTTGGAGCACCCAAATATATAAATCAATTAATAACCAACATAAAGAAACTCACTGATAATAATACAATTATAGTAGGGGACTTCAACACCCCACTTACAGCAATGGACAGATCATCTAAGCAGAAAATCAACAAGGAAACAATGGCTTTGAATGACACACTGGACCAGATGGACTTAACAGATATAATCAGAGCATTTGATCCTTTAAAAGCAGCAGAATACACATTTTTCCCGAATGCACATGGAACATTCTCCAGAATAGATCACATACTGGATCACAAATCAGCCCTCAATGAGTACAAAATGACTGAGATCATACCATGCATATTTTCAGACCACAGTGCTATGAAACTTGAAGCCAACCGCAAGATAAAATTTGCAAAGACCACAAATACCCAGAGGTTAAAGAACACCCTGATAAAGAATTAATGGGTTAACCAGGAAATTAAAGAATAAATTAAAAAAAAAATACATGGAAGCAAATGAAAATGAAAACACAACAGTCCAAAACCTTTGGGATGCAGTAAAGGCAGTCCTAAGAAGGAAATATATTGCAATACAGGCCTACAACAAGATGCAAGGAAAGTCTCAAATACACAACCAAACCTTATACCTTACGGAGCTAGAAAAGGAACAGCAAATAAAGCCTAAAGCCAGCAGAAGGGAAATATAAAGATTAAAGCAGAAATAAGCAATATAGAAACAAAAAAACCCAGAACAGATCAATGAAACTAAGAGCTGATTCTTTGAAAGAATTCATAAAATTCTTAATTAATAAAGCCCCTAGCCAGACTTATCAAAAAGAAAAGAGAAAGGACCCAAATAAATAAAATCACGATGAGAGAGGAGAAATCACAACTAACACTACAGAAATACAAACAATTTTATAAGAGAATATTATGAAAAATTATATGCCAACAAACTGGGCAATCTGGAAGAAATGGACAAATTCCTAGAAACTTATAAACTACCAACACTGAAACAGGAAGAAATAGAAAATGATATGGCAAAGAAATGGAATCAGTAATCAAAAATCTCCCAACAAATAAAAGTCCAGGGCCAAATAGCTTCCCAAGGGAATTCTACCAGACATTTAGAGAAGAGTTAATAACTATTCTTTTCAAACCGTTCCAAAAAATAGGAATGAAAGGAAAACTTCCAAACTCATTCTATGAGGCAAGCATTACCTTGATTCCAAAACCAGACAAAGACTCCACTAAAAAGGAGAATCACAGGCCAATATCCCTGATGAACACAGATATAAAAATTCTCAACAAGATACTAGCAAATCGAATCCAACAGTACATTAAAAGAACTGTTCACCATGATCAAGTGGAATTTATTCCTGTGCCTCAGGAGTGGTTCAATATTCTCAAATCAATCAACGTGATACACCACCTTAATAAAAGAAAGGATAAGAACCATATGATCCTCTCAATAGATGCAGAAAAAGCATTTGACAAAATACAGCATCCATTCTTGATTAAAAAAAAAAAAAACCTTCAGCAAAGTAGGTAGAGATGGAACATACCTCAACCTCATAAAAGCCACATATGAAAGAGTCACAGCTAATACCATCCTCAATGGGGAAAAACTGAGAGCTTTTCCTCTATGGTCAGGAACAAGACAGGGATGTCCACTTTCACCATTGTTACTTAACATAGTACTGGAAGTCTTAGCCTCAGCAATCACACAACAAAAAGAAAAAGGCATCCAAATCAGCAAAAAAGAAGTCAAACTTTCACCATTTGCAGACAACATGATACTCTATGTAGAAAACCCAAAGACTCCACCAAAAAATTACTAGAACTAATACACGATTTCAGCAAAGTTGCAGGATATAAAATCAACCTGTTGCGTTTCTACATATCAATAATGAAGCAGCAGAAAAAAAAAAAATCAAGTAATAGATCCCATTTACAATTGCACCAAAAACCGTAAGATACCTAGGAATAAATCTAACCAAAGGGGTGCAAGATCTGTACTCTGAAAACTGTAGAACACTTACGAAAGAAATTAAAAAGGACCCAAAGAAATGGAAAAGTATTCCGTGCTCATGGATTGAAAGAACAAATACCATTAAAATGTCTATACTGCCAAAAGC
Source organism: Halichoerus grypus (assembly GCF_964656455.1). Classification (NCBI taxonomy): domain Eukaryota; kingdom Metazoa; phylum Chordata; class Mammalia; order Carnivora; family Phocidae; genus Halichoerus; species Halichoerus grypus. The sequence goes on from NC_135712.1 coordinate 91,187,199, forward strand.
AATTTACACATTTAATGCAATCCTTATCAAAATACCACCAGCATTTTTCACAGAGCTAGAACAAAAACAATCCTAAAATTTGTATGACACCACAAAAGACTGAATAGCCAAAGCAATCCTGAAAAAGAAAAGCAAAATGGGAGGCATCACATTACAAAGCTGTTTTATATTACAAAGCTGTAGTCATCAAGACAGTGTGGTACTGGCACAAAAACAGACACACAGATCAATGGAACAGAAGAGAGAGCCCAGAAATGGACCTACAACTACATGGTCAACTTACCTTCAACAAAGCAGGAAAGACTATCCCATGGAAAAAAGACAGCCTCTTCAACAAATGGTGTTGGGAAAACTGGACAGCCACATGCAGCAGAATGAAATTGGACCACTTTCTTACACCATACACAAAAATAAATTCAAAATGGGTGAAAGACCTAAATGTGTGACAGGAAACCATCAAAATCCTAGAGGAGAATCCTAGAGCAGCAACCTTTTTGACCGCGGCCATACCAACTTCTTAACTAGATACATCTCTGGAGGCAAGGGAAAAAAACAAAAATGAACTATTGGGACTTCATCAAGATAAAAAGCTTCTGCACAACAAAGTAAACAATCAACAAAACTAAAAGGCAGCCTAGGGAATGGGAGAAGGTTTTTGCAAATGACATATCTGATAAAGGGTTAGTATCCAAAATCTATGAAAAAGTTATCAAGCGCAACACCCAATAAAAAAATAATCCAGTTAAGAAATGGGCAGAAGACATGAATAGACATTTTTCCAATGAAGGCATCCAGATGGCCAACAGACATGTGAAAAGATGCTCAACATCAGGGAAATACAAATCAAAACCATGATGAGATACTACCTCACACCTTTTAGAAAAGGCTAAAATTAACAGCCAGATGTCAATGAGGATGTGGAGAAAGGAGATACCTCTTACACTTTTGGTGGGAATGCAAACTGGTGCAAGCACTCTGGAAAACAGTGTGGAGTTTCCTCAAAAAGTTAAAAATAGAGCTACTCTATAATCCAGCAATTGCACTACTAGGTATTTACCCAAAGGATACAAAAATACAGATTTGAGGGGCACCTGGGTGGCCCAGTCAGTTAAGCATCAAGCTCTTGGTTTTGACTCAGGGTCGTTGAGATGGAGCCCTGTGTGGGGCTCGGACTCTTGGTTTCAGCTCAGGTCATGATCTTAGGGTCATTGGATTGAGCCCTTTGTCAGGCTGGAGCATGGAGCCTGCTTAAGATTCTCTCTGTCCCTCTTCCTTTGCCTGTCCCCCCCAACAATTCGTGCTATTTCTCTCTTAAAAAAAAAAAATACAGGGGCGCCTGGGTGGCTCAGATGGTTGAGCGTCTGCCTTCGGCTCGGGTCATGATCCCGGGGTCCCGGGATCGAGTCCCGCATCGGGCTCCCTGCTAGGCGGGGAGCCTGCTTCTCCCTCTGCCTCTGCCTCTCTCTCTCTCTCTCTCTCTGACTCTCATGAATAAATAAAAAAAAAAAAAAATACAGATTTGAAGGGTTACACACACCCTGATGTTTATAGCATTATCAACAAGAGCCAAACTCTGTTAAGAGCCCAAGTGTCCATCAAGTGATGAAGGGATAGAGATGTGTTATGTATCTACAATGGAATATTACTCAGCCATCAAAAAGAATGAAATCTTGCCATTTGCAGCAACATGGATAGAGCTGGAGTGTATTATGCTAAGCAAAATAAGGCAGTCAGAGAAAGACAAACACCATATGATTTCACTTATATGTGGAATTTAGGAAACAAAACAGATGAACATGTGGGAAGGGAGAGAAAAAGAGGAGTAGGCAAACTATAAGAGACTCTTAATGGTAGAGAACAAACTGAAGGTTGATGGAGGGAGATGGATGGGGGATTAGCTAAATGGGTGATGGGTATTAAGGATGGCACTTGTTATGATAAGCACTGGGTATTATTTTTTTTAAGATTTTATTTACTTGAGGAAGAGAGAGAGAGCATGAGCAGGGGTAGGGGCAAAGGGACAAGCAGACTCCCCACTGAGTGGGGAGCCTGACACAGGGCTTAATCCCAGGACCCCAAGATCATGACCTGAGCCAAAATCAGAAACCCAACCGACTGAGCCACCGAGGTGGCCCAGCACTGGGTATTATATGTTAAGTGATGAATCACAAATTCTACTCCTGAAATCCATATTACACTGTATGTAAACTAATTAGAATTTAAATAAAAATTTGGAAGAAAACAAAATTAAATAAAAAATTAAAAAAATAAAATCAGGGGATGTTTTACAAATAGATATAGTTTGTTTTTTTTTTTAAAGATTTTTTATTTATTTATCTGAGAGAGAGAATGGGAGACAGAGAGCATGAGAGGGGGAGGATCAGAGGGAGAAGCAGACTCCCCGCTGAGCAGGGAGTCCGATGCGGGATTTGATCCCGGGACTCCAGGATCATGACCTGAGCCGAAGGCAGTTGCTTAACCAACTGAGCCACCCAGGCGCCCTACAAATAGATATAGTTTTATAGATATATATGTATATTGATATGCATATAGATGTAGAGCTAGAGATATACATACATACATAAAATAGTATAATGTGAGTATATAAGATGCAAAGAAATAAGGACCAAGATGAATATTTGGGGAGCAGCTACATGTAAGAGATGGGAAAAGATTATTTTATACACTCAAAGATATATATTGAGATGTAGCTCAATAGGTAGGAGGGAAAAAAGTAGTGACACAAAATCCAAAGGAGGAAAGAGTATTTACAAAAGGAGGGAATGATGCATCAAAAAGAATAAAATACCTAGGAATAAATTTAACAAAGGAGGTGAAAGATCTGTACACTGATACTATAAGACATTAATAAAAGAAACTGAAAGAGATTCAAATAATTGGAAAGATAAGTCCATGCTCATGGATTGGAAGAATTAATATTGTTAAGATGTCCACACTAGGGGCGCCTGGGTGGCTCAGTTGTTAAGCGTCTGCCTTCGGCTCAGGTCATGATCCTGGGATCGAGCCCCGCATCGGGCTCCCTGCTCGGCGGGAGGCTTGCTTCTCCCTCTTCCACCCCCTCTGCTTGTGTTCCCTCTCTCGCTGTGTCTCTCTCTGTCAAATAATAAATCTTTAAAAAAAAAAAGATGTCCACACTATCCAAAGCAATCTTGATTCAATGCAGTTCCTATCAAAATTCCAACAGCATTTTTCACAAAAACAGAACAAACAATCCTAAAATTTGTATGGAACCACAGAAGACCCAAATAGCCAAAGCAATCCTGAAAAAGGGCAGAGCTGGAGGCATCACATTCCCTGATTCCAAACTATATTACAAAGCTATAGTAACCAAAACAGTATGGTATTGGCATAAAAACACATACACTGATCAATGGAACAAATGAGGAGCCCACAAATAAATTCATGAATATATGGTCAATTAATTTACAACAAAGGAGCCAAGAATATAGTGTGGAAAGGATGTCTCTTTGATAAACAGTGTTGGGAAAACTGGTTAGCCATGAGCAAAAGAATCAAACTAGACCGTTATCTCCAACATGGACAAAAAATTAACTCAAAATGGATTAAAGACTTGAGTAAGACATGAAACTGTAAAACTCTTAGAAGAAAAATAGGTGGTAAGTTCCCGGACATTGGTCTTGGCAATTATTTTTTGGATTTGACACCAGAAGCCAAGGCAATCCATAAAAGCAAAAATACACAAGCTTTGACATCAAACAAAAGGTTCTGCACAGCAAAGGAAACCATCAACAAAATGAAAAGGCAACCTACTGAATATAAGAAAATATCTGCAAATCATGTATTACAACTCAATAGGGAAAAAATAATCCAATTTAAAAATGAGTAGAAGACCTGAAGAGGCATTTTCCAAAGACATACAGATGACCATCAGGTACATGGGAATGTGCGCAACATCACTAATTATCAAGAAAATGCAAATTCGAACGCAATGAGTTATCCGTTCATACCAGTTAGAATGGCTATTAGCAGAAAGGTAAAAGATAACAAGAGTTGGGGGGCACCTGGGTGGCTCAGTCGTTAAGCGGCTGCCTTCGGCTCAGGTCATGATCCCAGGGTCCTGGGATCGAGCCCCGCATTGGGCTCCCTGCTCCGTGGGAGGCCTGCTTCTCCCTCTCCCACTCCCCCTGCTTGTGTTCCCTCTCTCGCTGTGTCTCTCTCTGTCAAACAAATAAATAAAATCTTTAAAAAAAAAAAAAAGATAACAAGAGTTGGTAGAAATGTGGGGAAAAGCAAACCTTTGTGAATTATTGGTGGAAATAAATGTAAATTGGTACAGTCACTATGGAAAGGAGTATAGAAGTACCTCAAAAAATTAAAAATAGAACTACCATATGATCCAGCAATATTAACCATTTGGATTTTCTCAATTGTGAAATGCTTGTTTTTCTACATGGAAGTCTAATTTTTTTGGCTTTTTAGTTCTTTATAATACAATTCTGGATGAGTCCATCAATTATATATATTGTGAACATATACTCTGTGACTTTTGCTCTTAATGATATCTTTTCATGACTAGAAGTTCTTAATTTTAATGCAGATTTATCAATCTTTCTCACTATAATTATCTTAAACATAGTGACACATTTAAGCAGTATTTTCCACCCCGGACAGATTAAGATACTTTCCTATATTATCTAGTAAAATCTTTAGTTTTACCTTTCATATTTACATCTCTAATTCCCCTGGAATTCATTTTGTGTAGTGTGAAAAAGAGATTAGATTTTTCTTTTTAAAGAAAAATATACCTATTTTTCTCAGTATCATTTATCGAATAGACTGTCTTCACTGTTTTAAAGTGCCACTTTTGTCTGTTTATCGGTTTTCAATTATGATCCACTAATTTATTTGTGTTCAGTGCACCAAGACTTCCAATATCTCGCTGTCCTGATACTATAGTTTTATAATAAACCTTGTTTCTGATAGAGCAAGTTCTCTCACCTCTTCAACTGATTGGTCATATCACACAAAGGGTTCTTTGTATATCCATATACATTCTGGAAACAATTTGTCATGTTACACCCACCCACCCACACACACACACAACTTGTATTTTGATTGGCTTGGATTTCTATCAATTTCCCACACCTGGTAATTTCCATATTTTTAACCTCAGTTATACATTAAAATTATTTTTAAGTTGTATTTCATATATGTTTGATATTTGTTAGGACACCCACTCTGTGTTTAGTCATGTTGCCCAAAAGTCCTTAGTTGGAATTTTAAGAAGAACAGTGGCTGAGTTTTATTAAATGACCTTATAGAATCTATTGATAAATCATGTTTTTTTCTCCTATAAATTGTCAATAAGTCATATTCGTAAAGTTCCAAATATTGAACCACACTTGTAATCTTGAAAGAACCCTATTTGATGCAGTAAAATCCCTAAAACAATTCAAAAGGCTCTTTAGCATTAATATTGGATCCATCTGGGAACCTGATTCCCATTTTGGCTCCCTAATGGTGCAGAGTTGAGAAATCAACTTGAATCAAACTATTTGAGTCTAAGAAGGCTGAAGTAATAGATGAGAATATATTCAGACTTAAGATTAATGTAATGCACCATTATCCTGTAATCATGCAGTATGTCACAGGACTGATTTTTCTTTTAGTCAAGGGAAGTGTGTTTCATTTACCAGGATCATTTTGTCAGTTTTAGACCTACTATGTTTATTAGTCATCCCAATGGTCATATATTGATTAGACTGTATTTTAATTGTACTTCTAGACTTAATTGTTCATCATTTATTTAGAATGATTGCTTCTATATTCATAATTGAAATTAATCAGTACTTTTCTTTCTTACATTCTTTTAAAATGTTGATATAAAGCTTATGTTAACTTCATGAAATGAACTGGATAGCTGCCAATCTTTTTTAATTCTGCAAAGTAGCCCTATTACTATACATTAAATAGCCTTTAAATGCTGGAACTCAGCTTTAAAATCATTTGGAATTTGCATCTTTTTTAACAGTACATATTTACCTTTCTAACTTGTGCTATTTATTGGGCCATTAGAATTTTCTACTTCCTCTTGAGTCAACTTTGGCTTACTTTGCCTAGGTCCTCCACATTTTCAAATTTGCTATGGAGTTAAACATTTTCTTATGTCTCATACATGTGATTCTTTATTGATATGGTTCTATATTCAATATATCATGTATGAATTATATGGTATAACCCACAAATACAAGAATGGGTTAACATTATAAAATATATTAATATAATGCAACAGATTAAAGATCAATGAATAAAACATTTTCTCAATAGAGAAGGTTAATTTTATATAATATCCATACATGATAAAGCATCTTAACAGGTAAAGAATATAAACAAACTTTTTAATTTGTTAATGGTGATATACCAAAAATACTAGATCTTAGAGCAGGTATCATTACTGAGAAAAACTAGAGGATTCCCTTTAAAGTTAAAATTAACTACCTGCTAATATTTTGCCAGTGTTCATCAAATACATTTCCAACTTCATGCCTTATCTCAGGTCATTTCCTCTCCCTAGAAACACCATACTTTTGGAGGGAATCAAAGCTCCATCTCCAATAAATTGATAAAAGCTGTGTAATTTCTGCCAGAAAAATGCATACATGCACTAAACACAAAATTTTATATAAACTATCATAGGATTCACTACTTCCATCCTGCAAAAGATTCCAGATTAAAAGCTTCTGTCCTGGAGCGCCTGGGTGGCTCAGTCCATTAAGCGTCTGACTTCAGCTCGGGTCATGATCTCAGGGCCCTGGGATCAAGCCCCACATCAAGCTCCATGCTCAGTGGGGAGTCTGTTTCTCCCTCTCCCTCTGCCCCCCCCCAACCCCTGCTCATGCTCTCCCTCTCTCAAATAAATAAAATTTTTTTAAAAATTGCTGTCCTACATATAGCTCAGTATACATAATGCTTAAAAATATTAACGGAGAAAGGAACAAGCAGATATATAGGCAAGCAAATATATGAGAGAAGTTGATTCAAACATTCATACTGACCTATGAAAATCTGTGTAAAGGAATTGTTTAAAACATGAAACACACGTGCCTGGGTGGCTCAGGTGGTAGCATGTCCAACTCTTGATTTCAGCTCAGGTCATGATCTCAGGGTCATGGGACTGAGCCCTGCATCGGGCTCCATGCTCAGCAGGGAGTCTACTTGAGATTCTCATTCTCCCTCTCCCTCCCCCCCCCACTATCTCTCTCTCTCTAAAATAAAGAAATAAATCTTTAGGGGCGCCTGAGTGGCTCAGTTGTTAAGTTTCTGCCTTCGGCTCAGGTCATGATCCCAGGGTCCTGGGATCGAGTCTCGCATCGGGCTCCCTGCTCAGCAGGAAGCCTGCTTCTCCCTCTCCCACTCCCCCTGCTTGTGTTCCTGCTCTCACTGTGTCTCTCTCTGTCAAATAAATAAATAAAATCTTAAAAAAAAAAAAAGAAATAAATCTTTAAAAACAACAAAAAACATGAAACAAAATATACTTGAGTTTTAAGTATTTATTTACAAAGTTCTTACTAATACAACTGCTTTTAAAATATATCAATAAAGAGTGATTTACTATTTAAAAATGGCAAATATGTGGCATAGAAAAAATCTATATAGTCAGTTAAAGTATTAAAGCAGATGACTGAAAATTGTTAAATGACAGTTAAATGTTTGCAGTACTCCCTACACAGATAGGAAATAAAAATTCATTTGTTCATAGAAACTTGATTATTTTGTATCACTGACTATAAAAAAAACCTATTGTGAAAATTAACATCAGGGTTTGAAAGATATTTTACAATAGCAAATAAATGTATTTTGATTTTACATTTAATTATGGGACCAAAATAAAAGGTAGACCATACACATATCTATGTATTTTACAGCAGATTAGTAAAACTTACGCCAATTTTAGAAGTATTTCATAAAGAGTGTAACAGTCTATACCACAATTTCCCCATGGTCTTACCCTTCAAAATAAAATTCCTCACACTATCAAACTAAATGAAGATTTGCTAGTGGCTAAAATCACCCAAAATATATGGCCCCTGAAAAAGTTACAAGTATACACCAATACCATGTTTGTCAAAATACACATTATTTTTTAATCTTTCTGTTCTTACCTCAATCTGCAAAAATATTTTGGAACCATGTCCTTTAACTATTATTCTTGTTAATAAGGGCAAATCTTTTAAAATCCACACTCTAGATCTTGACAACATTTGAGAATAAAATAAATTGCAACAGGAGCAGCTAAATAACTACTTCAAACAGCATATGTGAAACAAGTCCCCACTACTAACCAGAAATCTGTGCAGGGGTTTTATCTAGTACATTCTGTGATATCACTTAATTTCTTCACAAATTGAGATACACAAATAAGGTATTTCCAAAAACTCATTCATGGACACTATACAGAGAGATTCACAGCAGTATTTGGCATCCACCAATAAAATTTATTTACTATTATCAAGTTGCAAAGCTACTAATATCATGAATAACTTAAATTATTGGTCTTCGAATGAAGGATTTGAGCAAAGAGAAAAATTACATCAAAATCAATATAATTTTTTACATGAATTAACTCAAAATATCTAAGAGGTTAACCTTACTCTTCCAAGAAGAAAATCAAATGACATAGTTTTAGTGTTACCTATATTCTTTCCAGCTTTCACCGAGTGCTAATGACAAGTACCATTTAAGTCAGTTTCTTATTTGAGTATGAAGTGTTTATAAGTTGCTATAAATTAAGATTTTTTAAGTTTCATATCAAATGAGTTGTAGATCTGCTTAAAGTATGACTTCTTCTTTCAAAGAAGGAAGGCAAGCTGACAAGGGAGGGAGATGGGATACCCTGTAAAGATAAGACAAATACTTTTATATTTAAATTTTTATTTTAAAAAATTTTAAAATAGTTTAGCATCATGCATATTATTTTACAAATTAACACAACAATTAATTTTAAAACATCTGAAAATTCTAAACTCTTTAAATAAAAGAATTTAAATTAGGGGGAGGGGATAGGAAGAAAACATAATTAAAACTATTTTAGCATTCTGAAAACAAAAAAACAAATGGACAGACTAGTTAACTACATATTAACTCAACTGGTTTACTGCTAATAGGGTATTTCTGTGTGATATTAAAGACTGTTTCAGGTTCTTTAAAAAAATTATAAATTAGTAAGTTTTTGAGGTAAAAAGACAAACTCTAGTGGTTTCTTAATCATAAAGCAAAATTAAGAGGAGTAAAATTACTTCACGAAAAAAAATTCTCTAAAATTAAAGGTCATACATTCCTAGAGAGTTTCTGTGTTATGTGTGGAATCCATAGCAAAATAGCAGCAATTCTGATAAGAGATTATTAAGTTACTAAGCTATCTAAATTTATTGTTTCAGAGGTCAAAGTTAAATATCATCAGAATTTTCAATAACAACAAAGGAACATGCACAAGAACACCAAAAACTGAAGAGCAGGTGTAAATCAAAATGAATTATAAAGAAAGTTACTGCTTTATTTTAACATACATGAATGTCTAACTGTAACTAAACTTAGAGCCAACAAGGTAGCTGGCTGTAAGTTCTCATCAACAAGGTAGTAAAATGTAGTATTTAAAGAGCTAGGTTGGTAAAGTATTACCATTCAGGTGATAACAAAGATGATTTAAGTAGATAGTATAAAAGCTTACATTTTCTTCAAGTAAAACGTTTATGATTTGCCATATTAAAAAGCATGAATTTTATATAAATGCCATAAATCTAAGATTAAGAATCAGATTTGGAATAAAAATCTACTTTACATCAAAATTATTACTATTCTTTAAAACGATCATTTTCATAAACAGGAACATTTCTAATGGGATTGAATTTTTCTGGACTTAAGAATAAATTACCTAGTAAAAAATATTTTTATGTGTCAATACACAAGGAAACTCTATTAAGCCTAAACTGTTGTGAATTCAAAGCAGTTATAAAGGTGTGAATTTAAAAGTCCCCACCCACCTAATAACGATTCAGTGAAAAAAGAATGCTTTCTTTTTTCACAAATACAAATTTCAAATAGCTAATAAGCTCACATTAAACTTTCACGAGGCTTGTTTCCATTACTGGTTGGCATATCTCCTAATTCTTCACAAATGTCAAAGATGACTTGGATAGGACTTTTTTTGAAATTTGAAAAATCAACAGTTCCTTCTAGTATCTCTGAAAAACTAGCTCGTGAGGCAGAATGACGGATAGATCGAAACCAGGAGTTTTGAGAGCGCCCACCAGTAGAGTTTGAGCGCTGTACATAAACATGCTTAGTAAATCCAATTATATTGCTTGTGGAAACAGAATGGACAATCTGTTAGAACGGAAATAAGCAATTGAGAAGAGGACATGAATGTCTTAAAGATATTTTAGGTAGTTCTTATTTATATTATCTACATAAAAGTGACAAAACGATAAATAATTTTCTAAAAATTTTCTGTAAAATCAAATTACATTCATTTGAAAAGCAATGCTTATAATGTTACATAGCTATATAGATGCAGGATATAAAGAAGGGACAGTACTTTGGCCTAACTGCATTTTGTCCATCTTAATTCATTTTCATTTATCAAATTTCTTGGCATATATTTATATTATCAAGCACAACTTCCCTCCCATTGGAAGGTTAACCTTCCTCCAAAATTTGTATAAATATACTCATAGATTCAACTCTAAGTCTCTGAGTTAAGACTTAGACTTAACTGGCTTTTAAAAAAATAAGAGCTATTGAGTATTAAGTACCTTATCTATAAATTTTATATAATAAAAGGTAACCAGGCCACTCACTATGTGCCAGGAACTGTTCAAAGCATTTTGCATATATTAACTTATTTAATCCTTACAACTACTACTTTAAATTCATCTTACTGATAGTGAAATTGAAACAGAGAGATCTTTAATAACTTCCCAAAAGTCATACAGCTAGCAAATAGCAGAGCCAGGATTTGAACATGTGAGTTCCAGAGTTCATGCCTCTCATTAGATAATCACATTGTGTGCGTGTGTGTGTTTAGTCCTTATAGTAACACTATATGGTTAAGTACTATTAACCTCTTTTTTCCTCAGCTGTAAAAATGAGGATAAGAAGAGAATAAGAAACTTGCTGAAGGACACACAACTAAGAAGGGACAGTCACTTGCTTTTCTTAACCTTAGTAGGTTAGATCAATAATAATTTTACAAAGAACAGATGCATCACTCACATACTTAGAGACAGTAATAAATGTTAGAAATATCCCTAATATTAATTATCTAATAATTCTGATATCACTAGGAATTTGAATTATTCAGGAAATATTTAAAAATATACACATATGAATTCAGAATCCATATCATCCTTCAGTTTCAGAGGTTATATTCTACTCATCACAGAAATAGTTAAACAAAACAAAACAAAAAACCTCTATCTCAGCTATATTATTAGAGCCAATCTCCATAAACAGAACCATCATTATTTACATGTTTCTTTTCTTAGATTTTTGAATGTGTCTCAATCCCAATAAAATTTCACATCAAACTATACACTAAGTATGTCTCTAGTTCATTAAGTGAAGTTTTTCTCAGTTACCTTTACCCAATAAAGAGGCTAAAAGTTTAGAGATTAAAAAAGAGAGTTATTAAGACTTCCATCTTCAAAAAGTTAACAAATTCCATACCAACTCCATAAATGTGAGTAAGTCATTTAGCCCATCAGATCAAAGTCACTTACTGCTAATGATGATGTGCTAGACAGACGACTCATTACATGCTTGTCATTGCTGGAAGGACTTCTTCCCTCCACTGAGCTTTGGGATGTCATAAGGGCCCTTCGCAGAGCTCTTTTTGGAGTTTTTGAGAAAGAGAATGCTCTTGTAACCTAGAGTTAAAAAGAGTCCCAATTAATTAAGCATACATAAATCTAATACAACTGATAAGAACATAAACAATGCCAAATATACATGAAGTTTTTCTACAAATAGTATATGTCAGAATTGGAATTTCTTTGGACAAAACAATGAGAAGATGAAGTAGTACATTGTAGATAAGACTATTCCACCCTGCAATCATAAAGCACTACAGCCCAAAGGGAGAAAGAAAGCAGGAAGAAAAAACCTGGCCTGGGAGATTAGAAACCTGGGTTTTTATTGGATTCTGCTAAAATTTAGTTGTGAAATCTTTAATCCAAGGCCACTTGAACCTCAATTTATTTATTAAAAAAGTGAAAGAGCTCATTTGAATCATTCAACATGTTTATCTAGTATACATCATACACATTAAATGCTGGAAGATACAAAGATGGTTAAAGTAGAAAGCCTCCCCTCAAAAGCAAAGAAAACAACAAAAAATTGTAGATGATGGCTGCAAATTTTGCTCAAACTATTAAAATTCTAGTTCTACTTTTAAGAAGCCCCATTATATGGGCGCCTGGATGGCTTAGTCGGTTAAGATCTGAATCTTGATTTTGCCTCAAGTCTTAATCTCAGGGTCATGAGTTCAAGCCCCATGTTGGGCTCCATGCTCCATTTAAATGAATAAATAAATAGCCTCATTACCAACCTTCTTACATAGTTCTCAACTCTGATAAAGTAAGGGAAGTGATCTTCATCATTAGAAGACTGAAACATATTTATGGTCAGGAATAGATCCCAGGTCTCCCAATTCTGTCAGTGCCCTTTGCTGAAAATTATCTGAGGCAATATTTAAGATTAATGTACATATATCTACATCTAAACCACCACCAGTACATTTCTAGTGAAGCATGGGGCATAGAAGCATCACTATAACAAGAATGGGAGGGATAACAAGTTGTTATAATTACTGTGCGAAAGGATTTGCTGAACTAAAACTATTATCTCTATGGGCTGTTTCCTAGAACCAAGAAAACAGCTGTGTTAAACTATCCTTATACTGGTGTTTATAGCAATATTATTTTAATATACTCTGAAAAATACATTTTGGAGATATGTTAAATAATAAGCTCACTAAGACTCACCTTTTTTGAAGTCTTTTTTATTGCTCTAGATGCTCTACTCAATGTACTGTCCATATCTTTAGTATTTACTTCAAAGGATTCTGGATCAGCACTGTAAATAAGATTCTCCTGTTGAAAAAATAATACTTTTTTATTATTTTAAAATAAATAAGGGTGCCTGGGTGGCTCAGTTGGTTAAGCGACTGCCTTCGGCTCAGGTCATGATCCCAGGGTCCTGGGATCGAGTCCCACATCGGGCTCCCGGCTCAGCGCAGAGCCTGCTTCTCCCTCTGACCCCTCCCCTCTCATGCTGTTTCTCTCTCTCTCTCTCTCAAATAAATAAATAAAATCTTTAAAAAAATAAAAAAATAAAATAAGTAAAACAAAATAAAAATACACAACTGTTTCTAAAATCAAAGCTCTAATAAGCACATGGGAGTATATACAAATGAAGCTACTCAGGTTTTTTATATGCTTGACATAATTTCAACTCCGAAATATACTAATTTAAGGACAGCAAAAAAATTAGCATTCACTAAATGAAAAATTCATTGCAAGGACTATGGACACCAAAGCAACTGAAAAAAGAACTCAATATAAAATCTTTTTAACAACCCTAAAACCAACAAGTTAGAACCTTAGTGGACATAATGCTTAAGTATAAAGTCTGCTATAAAACCAAAACCAAGAAACAATTTCCTTGAGATAATCTCAAATTAAACTTAGACTTTTTCCTTTTTTCTTTCTTCCTCTACCAACATCTAAATGGATTCTAAATTGGAGGTTCTGAACCTATGATCAAGAGCTCCTAGGAGTGGCAATGGATAGAAATAAGAGGTAAGCAACCTCCCTGAAATCATGTGCAAAACTCTATGTGTGCATAAATGCAAAGGACAGTTTTCTGAGGAGTAGGCTCATAGTTTATGTTACATTCTAAAAGGAGTCAAAGATTTCAGATAGGCCAAGAACCACTGATCAAAATTAACCTTAAATGAGACAACTAATCTCCAAGTAATCCAAAATATCACTTACTCAAATTACATTTGGGCTTTTTCAAAAAAGCAAGTGAGACAAAATGTCTTTGCATACTCCTATAACCAATCTGCACTTCAAAATTTATAGATCTAGGTCATGAATCAGTAAGTTTCCCCACTAGTCTAGCACTATTAAGACTATCCTCCACCACTGTCATTCTGTGGCTAGAGAGAATTTATACAACCTTGTGAATATTGGTTTTTCTGAAAATGTTCTCATATGCAAAATGTAGAAAATACCTGTATACTTAACCCACAGGAGTCATGAAACAAGATAATGCACAGTAGTCCTTTGAAATAAAACGTTAAACCCCCTTGCAAACAAATAGTCTTAAATATTATATTCTACAATTATAAATGCTTGCTTTGGCTCTCTGCCATTGACATCCACATAGACAGGCTTGGTTTTGCCAAAACTTCTTAAAACAAGCAAGTCTGCCCTGCCTGCTCCAGACCCTCTCTTTCCACTTCGTCCACTTGCTGAAAGACTCAGTCACTTACCTAATCTTAATCAGGTAACAGTACTTGTAATCATCAGTAACTTTTTTAAATGTTATAATTTTTTTCCTGAGTCAAAAAACAAAAACAAAAACAAAAACAAAACACACACACACACTTCCACTATAGAAAATCTGAAAGAAAAATTACCCACAAGTGTCCTGGCCACTTGCTATTTACATTTAAACATATTTCTTACATATATTTTTATATGCATAAATGTTTTATTTTAACAAAATTAGAGTGGTTCTATTCAGTTTTATATCACATTTTTCAATTAGCTGTGTATTATGGCTTTTTTCCATTATCGTTAGATACTCAAAGGAATTACTATTAATGAGCAGATGATAAAAGACTGATTATATGAGAATTAATTTTATTATTTCATTATTTTTTAACACAAAGTGCCTCTACTTTCTTCTCATTAAGAAATAAACATCGTAACATCAAAAAAATAAAATACTTAGGAATAAACTTAAAGAGATGAAAGACATACACTGTAAACTACAAAATGTTGTTGCTGAAAGGAATTAAAAAATACATGAATAAATGGAAAAACATCCCGTGTTCATGAATTGGAAGATTTAATATTAACACGTCAATAGTACCCAAAGCAATCTACAGATTCAATGAAATCCTTATCAAAATCCCAGTGACTTTTTTGCAAAGAAAAAAAAAATTCATTCCAAAATTCATATGGAATCACAAGTGACTCCAAATAGCCAAGACAATCCTGGAAAAAAAGTACAAAGTTGGAAGTCTCAAACTTCTTGGTTTAAAAACCTACTACTAAGGGGCACCTGGGTGGCTCAGTTGGTTGAGCATCTGACTCTTGATTTCAGCTCAGGTCATGATCTTGGGGTCATAGGATTGAGCCCCACGTCGGGCTCCTCCCTCAGCGGGGAGGCTGCTGGAGAGTCTCTCTCTCCCTCTCCCTCTGCCCCTCTTCCCACCCCCTCACACACTCTCTCTCTCTCTAAAATAAATGAATCTTAAAAAAAAAAAAAAACACCTACTACTATAATCAAAATGGTACTGTACTGGCATAAGATACAGAATAGAAATAGAATGAAACAGAATAGAGAGCCTAGAAATAAAGCCTCATATAATATGGTCAAATGATTTGACAAGGGCATCAAGACTATTCAATAGGAAAAGGAGGACAGTCTTTTCAACAAATGGTGCTAAGAAAACTAGATATCCACAGGCAAAAGAATAAAGTTGGATCCTTACCTTACAGCACACACAAAAATTAACTCAAAATGGATCAAAGATCTAAATATAAGAGCTAAAAACTATAAAACTCTTAGAAGACAAAGAAAACATAGGTCGAAAGCCTCAAGACACTAGATTTAACAGTGCTATCTTAGATATAACACCAGAGGCAGAGGCAACAAAAGAAAAACAGGAAAATTAGATGTCACAAAAATTGGTAAACATTGTGCAAAAGACACTATCAATAAAATAGGTAGCAATCCACAGAATGGGAGAAAATATAAATCATTTATCTGATATATCTGAGAAAGGATTAATATCCAGAATATATAGAGAATGCCTAAAACTCAACATCAAAAAAAAAAAAAAAAAAAAAAACCAGATTCAACATTCACCACCTACACCTACATTTTCTTACAGGTTTTTGAAATGGTTTCACTTCTAACTCACAAATCTACCTATAAACTTATATGGATATAAGGTTAGGATATACATCTAATTTTTCCTATGTATTTAACCAACTATCGTAGCACCATATGTTAACAATCTTATTAAATTGTTAAAGTACTATATTTATCATACAATAAAGTCTTATTTCAAGAACATTTATTCTTTTCGTTGTGCAGTAGTGTTCTGATCATTGTAACTTTAAAAATACAATGTAATATCTCATAAAAGAAGTACTGTTCTTTACTTTTTTATTGTTGCTTTTTCTTTAAAAATTATCTTTGGAATCATTCTGTCAAAATCCAAAATTTCCTGTAGGATTTTATAAGAACTACAATGAATTGACATCTTCATGCTAGTCCGCATTCTCATTTAGGAACATCATAGATTTCTTTGTAAAGTATTATATAGTTTTCTTAAAATAGAAAACATTCATTTATTTCTTACAAGGCTATTCCTAGATTTATACTAAAATTTCCTAAATTTATACCAAGTTTTATTGGAAAGAGGTGTCTTCCTTTCCTATACTTTCTAGTTGGTTACTGCCAGCATAGAGAAAAACTACTGAGGGGCACCTAGATGGTGCAGTTGGTTAAGCCTCCAACTCTTGGTTTTGGCTCAGGTCGTGATCTCAGGGTCATGAAATCAAGCCCCATGTTGGGCTCCATGCTCAGTGGGGAATCTGCTTAGGACTCTCTCTCCTTTGCTTGTGCCCTCCCCCCACCACGCTCTCTCACGCGCTCTCTCTCTAAAATAAATAAGTCTTAAAAAAAAAAAGAAAGAAAAACTATTAATATGCATGTATTTATTTTTTATTTGGCTAAACTAAGCTGTTACAAGTTCTAATACTTTTCAATTGGTTTTTGTTAATTATCTAGACAATCACTGGAAATAACTGAATAGTTAACATCTCTTGACAATCTATGAGAAACCAAGTAGTTAGGACTGTGATTCAAGCTCTGCCTATCCCTGAGTCTCCCTTATCCCCATTCACATACACCTGCAAGGTTCTGCATTAACATCTCCTACATCTTATAACAGAGGGATCACATTTCCTACATTGCTATACATATGACACCATAAACTAAGCACAGCTGTAACTTTAGTTTTATGAATTTGATTTTGTTCTCATTTCATTTTCAATTTTAGTTTCATTTGATTTCATTTCAAATTTGCTTTCATTCAATCAACAAATATATATATTAAAAACCTATTTGATAGAAGTATTTTATGTTCCTAGATACAGAAGCAAATTCAGAAAAAGGATGTTTTGACACAAATATCTTTTCCTTCACAATGTTTTGTTTTCAAAGTACAAAGTAATTCATCAATGCTCACTCTAAATTGATCAACCCAAGACATTTTTAAAAAATGAAACACTGAAGGGGGTGCCTGGTTGGTGCAGTCAGTTAAGCGTCAGACTCTTGGTTTCGGCTCAGGTCGTGATCTCATGGTTGTGAGATTGAGCCCCGCATTGGGCTCTGCCCTCAGCATGGAGTCTGCTTGAGATTGTCTCTCCCTCTCCCTCTGCCCCTCCTGCTCATCTGCACTCTCTCTCTCTCTCAAATAAATAAATAAATCTTAAAAAAAATTAAACACTGAAAGATCCAATAGAATTAGGCAGGACACAATTAGAAGCTATAAGAGAATTAACAAAAGTGACTGGTTACAAAACTAACATACATATCAAAGATTAACCTACATACAAAACAATTAGAAAACAACTTAGCTAAAATATCTCATTTATAAATGGAATTACAGAGAGAAAATTACCTAGGAATACATCTAACCAGAAATCCATGTGTCTACACTCTTTTTTTCTGGAAAGATAAAGTATCAAAAGTTGCACTGCTAAAAAAAAGACTAGTGGGACAGGTGCATATTACTGGAGTATACTTTTCTCTATTTGATTTTTTCTTATGTGCAAATATTATTTTTCTATTTAAATTAGAGAGTAAAACTCATAATATGAATATAAAATTAAATCCCTAAGCAGTTGCTAATAAAAGAGATACTTTTCTATTGCTATCTTAACTATTATTAAGCATATAATAACAACCTATGAGCTGAAAAGAGAGCAGATGGCTTCCTGTTTTCTCTCAATGAACAAATAAATTACTTCTAATTTGGTTACGGTAGATATATATGAGGTCTTTTACATTTCTAGAAGCTCTGGGTGCAGAATGACTGAAAAAGTAAGCAACTAGGTGGTTCTAGTGGCTGAGAAGACAATATAGCTGTTTGCTAAGATGTAAAGATGAAGTACTTCCTTTAGTTCTCTCTACACAGAGGAAGGTAAATAGGGCAAATCAGAAACAAAAATGTAAAGTAAGAGAAACTTCTCTTCATTATTCCAAGGTTTTTTCTACTAGTCTTCTTGTCTTATTAACAGCTCCCATTCTCTCTTCCAAATATTGAAAAACCTTACTCTGGGGGTACTGGCGTGACCTGGTCTTTCCCCAAGGTTTTCCTCTCTTGCCCCCAGAGGCTTCCTAGACAGGCACTTCCGCAGGGGACTGGACGCTGAGACTGTCTAAAGTCACAGGGAAATGGTGGGATATTCACCATCACCATTGCCAGAAAGAGCAATTTATGGCTTTGTTCTTTTCTTAAGCTCTCAATTTGGCTTCATACTATCTCTTGTGTGGGCTTTTATTCCTGAATCTTGGCTAAACTCCTTAGGCTTAACCTATTGGCCTCAAAAATACTGGGCAGTTGCACTGCCTGTCTACCTCCTCATTACTATAGTAATTGGTTATGTACTCTTATTTGGAATAAACCTGATGAGTACCTCTCCACTCAACTCCATTTATACAATCATAGACAACTATGCTAAAAATCAACAGCAGAAGAAATACCAAGAAGATGCGAGCCCAACCGTAAGAGATATTCCTATTAGTGAAGTAAACCAAATGTTCTTTTTTGCAGCCAAAGAACTTTATGTCAAAAAGTAAATTGTATGAAGACTAACACCAAGCATTTAAAGTTTTTGATGAAATAATTTTGACCATAATTATTTTTACTATCTTTTATAATATCCAATACTGAAATGTAAAAAAAAGGTGAACTTAGATTAAGTTCCATTAATATTATAAATGTTCTCAAATATTAGTTATTAATAGAATAAAATACTGCATTATCATATACCAGACTTTTTAAAAAGTAAGTACCAGTAAAAGCAAGTCCCTCCAAAAAAAACCTTACTCTATTGCTCTATATTTCCAAAATAAAATAAAAATAAAATTTATATCAGAACTAAAACTCATTTTTAATAACATACTAATATAATTCTAAAAACATTTCATGATTTAGTCAACATATCTCAAGGATTAACGACTAGAAAGGGAAGGAGTTCTTCAATAAGCCCCAAATCCACATGTACCTAAGACTAGTTCTAAAGACAGAGCTGCAGAGTTTAAGATTAGAAAGTAGTAATCAATTTCTCCCACTGCAAGACATAATATTAATTTCAGGAGAAACTGAATCTCAGCTACAGATTTATTCATGGGTGTTAATTCAAAAGAAATCTTCCAGCGTTTCTGACATCTTAAGCTAATGAGCCTACCCACATGTGAGTTATCAGACCCTTTTTTCCCTAAGCTCTCCTCTCCCACTAGTCCTCAAATGCAGATGCTAAAGAAAAAATAACTAGTATCATGATGCCCCCCATCCTTAGCTTATGCCTCAGTGATTTCCTCAAGCTCTATAATCATATTTATAGCTCAGAGCTTCTGCTTTGGCCAAATTAAAGTAGTACCAATAACAGATATTTATATTAACAACTTATTATGGATGACTAATAACCAGCAAAATAATTAAGTACAAATCATATTAACTCCATTATAAGTATCTTCAGCTCAGAATTACTAACTCTTCTCATATATGTTCTACTTTCAGTCTATTCTTCATGTAGTTAGTTTTTAAACTTGTAACTAGAATCTCTAAGAATGAATATGGCTACTCTAAAATAGCCAGTAGTGATTTGACTAAGGTGTAAAAACTTGATTTTTAAAAGAAATATGAAGAATTAGTAGTAAAAGACCTGAACTGTAGCACTGGGCATTTAATTATCAAGTTACTTCCTCTAAACTATTCAAAGTAGGGGGAGTGAAAGAATAACATTGCTTAAATCCACTTGTTAATAAATTATACTTTTGATATTTGAGATTAGAAATCTGCAATGGCATCAGAAAGTTACTATCTGACCTTAGACAATATATTAACTTTAAGAGTATGGACCATACATTTAAAGGTTACATACTGGCAAGAGACCAAAAATATAAACCTAAGTATTCTGAGAGATAAAGCTCTCAACAGATTAAAACTCTAATCTTTAAATTCGAAATTAACAGAATATGGGACACCGTATCCATGGGGAGAAAAGATATACAAAAGGGTTTAACCAAGAATCAGAATACCTGGATTCTAATGTAAGCTTTATGTTCTTGGCCTTAATTTCACATGTAAAATAATGAGATTAGATTAGGTTTTATTTCAGCTTAAAAATTCTTATGTCATTTATAAATCGGCATGAAGAATGAAACAGTATAGAATAAAACAGTTGTAAGCTCCAATTGTTTAGGGAACCCAAAATGTGTAACAGAAGGACAAAAACTACTGATTGAAAGAATCAAGAAATTTTTATTTGTTACATTGTGTGTGTGTGTGTGTGTATTTAGAAATACTCTTCTTGTTATCAAGGCAAATGTTATCAAATGGTAAGACATCAACTCAGGGCTTTTTAAAATTTACTATGTGTAGTATTTTAAATGTGGGAAAGAGCTCAACTGAAGTCAGTGAGAATATCTCAATTTACAAAATATTTCTTAGTAACAAAATTTCACAACTTCAAAGAATTTTGTGGTTTAAGTATAACTCAGGACATAGTTAAATGTTTGCTGCCATCTTGTGGCTAACATATGAAATTTTTCCATTAGCTGTTTATATTTTAGTTCTAGAATTATTAGCCATCCTGTGGCTAGTAATTCAATAGATTGTATTTTAAGGAAAATTTTTCATGAACAGCACTTCAGTATTATGGTTATAAATTTGGAAAGGACTTCATAAGCCATGTAGTCTGATACAATAAATGTAGGAGTAATTTCTACAACAGGCAGTCACTATACTACAAGGATCCATTTTATATATGCATACTTAGACCTGTGGAAAAAAAATTCCTCCTAACAATGAACACTTTTGTAAGCTTTATAACAAAAGCTGTCTTCATCATTTTTCTAGCCAGCACTGTTGTATGCACTAGCCTTCTGTGAACCTTTTTGTGGAACAATCCTTTATTTATAACAACATATTGTTGGCCCATAGAAATTAAAAAAACAAAAACGAATCATGCTGGATGAAATGTTCTATTAATGACAATTAGGACAAATTAGTCAATCTCAGGATTTTATTCTTTGGTTTTCCCTGTCATGTCATTTACTGAAAAAGAGAAATTGAAATCTCCTGTTTATTTAAAAAAGGGGGGAGGGTCTGTTAATTGTTCTCAACATTTAGGTAGGAGGTTTTAATCAAATATTACCTACTCTATAAACCATTATAATTATACCTTAATAGCCTTCAAGGTCAGAACTTAACTATGGTAAATAAACATTTTAGTCCAACAGGAATGTCCAAGGCAATCTCCATTATAGTACTACTGTACTGAAAAGGGTCGTTTATCAATACATTCTCCTTTATGTCATTTGTATAAAGATGAAAGGGTCTATACCTGTCTATCACATGTCTCTCCCATATATAATGAAGAAATCAAATTATTTCTTAAGGGATGTAGATTTCATCCAAGATCTACTACAGGCTATCTGATTTCTGTGAGTCATTTAACTTCAGTAATCTGATTTTCTCATGTATCTGCACTTTAAGCTGTATAAGATAATTATATATTCATAATGGTATTTGATTTTCAGAGGTTGGGCTGAGAAAACTGGATTGGCAACAGGCCTAACAGAAAAAACAACTTGCTACAACTCACCTATTGCTTTCAACAAGATAAAAGAACAATAGAACAAGATTCCCTCTATTTTACAAATAGCCAGGTCAAAGAGCACCAATAAAAATCACGGGGTACTAGAACAAGTCCCAAAAGCCTCACTCAGTCAGAAAGGCACAGGAGCTATTAGGCTTTGAGGACCTATCTGTAAGCTAGGGACTCAAAATGTCTTGTGGGTCTGTACTTTAAAAAATCTTTTCCAAAACAATTTTTTAAACCAGTTTTCCTCAATTCACATAAAACTAAAACTCTCCTACATTCATAATTACCAAGTCATTAGAAATGCATAGGGTTAGTCTGAATGCATTGCAATGAAGTTAAAACTTTCATTATAATAGTCGTTTAAGAACTTACAGCGTCTGCTTTACAAATGGTATTGGCTACATGTCGACATAGCATCTTTAGCCAGTTTTCTTTTGGAAGTTCCTCTGATGTCATCTGGAAACTGAGCAGCACATTTGCCCGCTCTGTTGGTGGCCTCACAAGCAAGGCAAAAGCATTATGGCAATCTAGGGTTCCAGAATAAGTATAAATATTAAGTGTTACTCCTTGGAAAATGATAGATTTACTCAAGTTTAGTTTCCTCAGAGCAACAAAATTCCAATAAAATTATCTCTTCTCCATCCTTCCCATCCCTCTATTTTTAACTAGACAAAGAACATCACATACTACATTGAAACACTGGAAAGAATTATAATAGTAAGTACCATGTGAGAAACCAACAAAGATAATTTACTGACATTAAGTAGTATTTTCTATGCAATCTAATATTTTCTATGAGACAGTTTTTTTCAATTAGATTATATCATTTCTTAGAATTCCAGAATTTAAGTTTTAAATTAAAATGTTATTGTAAGATTAGTTTGATAACTTAAATCAAGTGCAAAGAAATAAAATATCCAAATATCAAAACTGTTACAAAATGTTTTTGGACCAAAATGCTAAAACAGAACCTATTTTAAACAATAATTATAATCTATAATTCCAATCCAAAAATATGGAGATGATTTAAATAAATGCACTATTGTAACCCTTAATAAATCCAGAATCTGACAACCAAATAAAGACAGCAATAAAAGCTGCTGTTCAAGTTTTCTTTGTTTCTCATAAACTCAAAGTCTTCCATCATTAGACGGTGGGATCAGTAATGGAACCAGCTTACACCGTAAAAACATGATGTCTAACATCTAAAATATGGCCATGCACACACATGCCAATTAACAGATGATACTGGTTTTGGTAGGTATAAACTTTTGGTAACTGCAGGCCTTCAGAGAACCCTCCGTAACACTATCAAGGTTGAGTAAACTCTCCTTAATAAACATTTGTCCCATGTTAATTCTACCATAGTTACTTTAGGTACATTTATTCATGTACTTCTTTCCTGGTCATATCCTAAACATATTCCTAGCAATCCAGCCATTGCCAACAGGGAAGGAATAAGATGCAGAGCACAGGTAACAGATTGATTTCTTCTGGATTCTGAAGGAATAAAAGTAAGTTTTGTAAGGGTAAGAGGCTAGGTTACTGCACTATCTTGACATATAACCATTTAAAAGCTCTTTGTCCCTTAAGGGATGAAGATATCCCACAAGTTGAGATAGTATTTTCATTGAGAAAAATAAGATATCAAGTAGGTTCCTAGAGAAGAGTTGGGATAGAAATATAAGAAAAATTACTTTACCAAACTAACCAACTGTATTTAAAGATAATTTACCAGTTTAGGGGTACCTGGGTGGCTCAGTTGGTTAAGCGTCCAACTCTTGATTTCAGCTAAGGTCATGATCTCAGAGTTGTGAGATCAAGCCCCGTGTCAGGCTCCATGCTCAGTGGGGAGTCTGCTTGAGATTGTCTCTCTCCCTCTCCCTCTGCCCCTCCCCCTGCTCACGTGTGTGCACGTGCTCTCTCTCAAATAAATCTTTAAAAATAAATAAAAATAAAAAGATAATTTACCAGTTTAAAAAAAAAAAAACAAAAGGGAGTGAATCAAACTTACAATGAATGTAAACTATTTTCATTTAGCCAAGTTTATCCAGTGAGCATACCTTCTGTTTCTCTTATGTCCAGTACCTTCTTTATCTGAGAAAGAGGCATTAGATGAATATGCTTAAGAGAAGCTGGGGGTCGGGTATGGCCAGGAGGACTCCTAAAAGTGCCAATAACCTTGTGTCGTTTTCTTGCTATCTGATTACAGAAAAAAATATGAATGAAAACAATTAAAGACCAAATGCTTAAAAATGATATTAATCACATAAATCTACATGTGATTCATTTGACTATTAGTCATTCCAGAATTACTATATGATAAGAAGCAGAGTTACCATGTGACAAATTCATACATGCATGTAATTGTGTAGCAGAAATGCTGATGTATATATGAAAAGAGCCTAAAGTCAGGAAAACAGACAAAGGGACAAGATCTATTGAAAAGGTCCCAAAGGTGTGAAAGAACTCAGAAGCACTTTGAGAAGGAATAACATTGAAGGACAGAGGAATCTTCAACAAAAAACCTTGATCTTAGGAAGGGGAATAGTTGCTCTGAGATCTCAGTCTTGGGTTCAAAAGATAATTGATTTAAGAGCAGAATTCACAATGATCTCAGATCCTGTACAAGGCATTGAGGACAAAAAAGTAAATAACACAGAAATGATTCTGGCTCTCGTGATATTTACATGCCATTCAGAAAGAGGCAGGGTAAAGAACTAACTAAACAATACATTATGCAAATGATACAAATTATAAACTCAAGCTACAGTGTTAAGATGTAACTTTACTTAAACCCCGAACTCCTGTAAGAGGAAAAGATAGGTAAAGTAACTCTGGAGAAGACAGGAGCAAAATCAGAAAGGACCTTATGATTCATAATGTACTATAATTCTGTGAATTTTATAAGGTTTTTAAATTTATTATTTTCATTTCCATGGAAGCCTAGTGTACTATTTTGCCTTTTTAAAAGAATGTCTTTTTTGAGGTCATAATCATCAACTGAAAGACATTAACACAAAATGACTTAGGATAAGTTACTTAATGAATTGAGATTGGTCATCATGATGAATGACACAGTATGGCTAAAAATGCACTACCCTGTGTTGGCTAATCAGAAAAGATCAAAAGGCAGTCAATATCACATTCACACTGAAGCAGAAATATGATACAGATCTATGTTACAAATCAAATATTAAGTTAATTTACATTAATATAGTTAAAATAAGCAATAAAGACTTTCTTTAAATAATTTCCACTATAAATATGAATATACTTTTAAATCAATTTGGCTAAGCAAATAATTTTAAAGTTCATTTTTAAAAGGGAAAAACAATAACAAGTACCAATACTGATGACACAAATGCTAGCACATCAAGGTAAAAACTCAAAACACAGATAAAATATAAAAAGGAATATATGTCTGTAAATCCTCAATTAGTTTAGCTTCAGTAAAACATCAACTGTCAAATTTAAGAGAAGTCAATATAGATTTTATCCACTTTAAATGTTTCTAACTTTTACCATATTCTTCACTCCAAATTTGCTAAGGATTTTTTTTTTTTTAACAAGCTAAAGAATAAAAGTTTAGGATTATAAATCTTGAAGTCCAAATTGAACGTTGGCGATAGAGCAGTTTCAGTTAATATGATTCTAAGATAGGGAGCTAAGATAAACTAGAACAAAAAGTCAGTGGATTTAAGAAAGTAAAAGAAATGCGGAATCGGAGTATCACATAATGGGACTCAGAAGCTACAGGAAATAACCAATGACAGGAATTAAAGAGGCAGGTAAGTCAATGAGGCAGTTATAGAAAACTTCATGGAATTTGAAGATGTATGATCAAAAATTTAAAGTAAGCCACAACTCTCTCAGGATTATGAGGATAAAATCCAGAATAGACTAGCAAAGAGGTACAGACAATGGAGTCAGTTGACCTGGGCACTTGAAGAGGAAAAACCTAAAAAAGGCTTTTAAGAGAAGCAAATAAATAGAAGTACTGAGCAACTATGTACAGTAAAACCCCACTGGAAATTGACTTCACCTAGCCCCTGTTCTCCAAAGCAACGCAGGCTGAAATTCTCCTTATGGGGGTGACAAGTAGTTCAAAATTATCTGCCTCATGATTTTTTATGACTTTTTCAGTTCAGGGTACCTTCAATTAGTGTAGTATTTTCACTGTCTTTTGTGACATTACTGACCAATAAAAAGACCATTTTTTATTAACCTCACTACAACAAAACTCTGCATTTAACACAAATCAAGTTTTGGTGAGATTTTATTACACCTGTAACTGCACATGGTTGGTTCTCTAAAATTCCCTTGTATTTCATACTTTAAATAATAATATATATAAGAGGGCAGCACTTCAAGAGAAGTAGAAAAGGATAAAAGAGGTACAGACTTTAAAGCAAAAGGAAACCCATCAAATCACTTCAATGAAAGCAAAAGCAAGTTACCTAATAACAGAAATGTCAAGAGTCTTCTGACTAATATTTGTTTTATCAAAATACACAGGTTTTTTTTTTTTCTGAGATAAAGGAAAATACACATCTTTATATCTCCCCTTAGACTGTTTAGTTGTTTAAAAATACACTACTAAGAGTTGGAAAAGCACACAAAGATGATTCAATTTGCCCACAGAGTATGGGGGAAATGATTTAGTAGATGAGAATTTTAAATTATAATCGTACCCCATATGATATACTAACCACTCACTCACCCTAAAACCTGCTGTTTTAGGCAAAAATCAGGGGATCATAATTCATAGTAGTAAATAATCAAGTTATCCTACTCTTCAACAAAATACTGGCTCCCTCTTTGCTTGAAAAATCTACTTAAATCTCAGATTATTTTGTGGATCTTGAACAAACATACATAGAAACAGGAAGTTCCTAAAATTCTTGACCTAAGCATTTATTAGCATGAAAATAAACTAAATTTTCATTTTGACTTGGATTTTAAGTCATGACAATTTATCATACTTCTTAGTATTAAGTCTTCTCTTAAAAGCATTCTATTAATATTAAACCAACAAGTGGTCTCAAAAGTGATTAAGTTTACTTTAACTTGTATATTATACTTCAGTCAAAGCTTGGCTTTAAATATTCAGGCAAGTCACACAAATCAGCAGTGTTATTATATACATTAAGTACAAATTTACCTCCAGGCAGTCATTGAAGAGAAAGAGAGTTACTTGCTCTCCTCTGTCACAGGGGTGTTCACCTAGAGAAACTGTTTCAACTCGTTGGACTAAGCTTCGGTGAGAAGACAAAAGATTAGCCTGTATAGATTGAAAATATTAGTAAATGAGATCACTTGGTAGTAATCTTTTTAAAGTTATCATTTAAAAGAAAATGGTGCCGGGGTGCCTGGGTGGCTCAATTGTTTAAGCATCTGGCTCTTGATTTTGGCTCAGGTCATTATATCAGGGATCGAGCCCTATGTTGGGCTCTGTGCTCAGTGGGGAGTCTGTCTGAGATTCTTTCTCTCCCTCTCCCTCTGCCCCTCCCCGCCCTCCAGAATAAATAAATCTTTAAAAAAAAGAAAGAAAAGAAAGAAAGAAAAAGAAGATGCTGCCAAGATTCTGTTTATATTAAAACTATACAATCTAAATAATAAGAAAGAAAATAAATTGACAATCATCAAAAATGAATACTTACTGGGCATCCATCTACTTCATAAACAACATCAAAAATTTGCTTTTGGGCTTCCGTTTTTCTCTTATCTTCATTAATATGGCTGAAAAATTAATAAGTTTAGTTTTAAAACTTCAACTTTTAAAACAATAAAATATGAAAACTGCATACAAAGATATCTCGTGTCACAAAAAAAGATCTTCCATGTGAGTCTATCTTAATTTTGACAACTGAATCAGTTAAAATACTTCCTAAAAGTAGCCTATTATATTAAAAAAAAATTCCATAGAATTCTTCAGAAAATTGTTTTACTATCTTCTTTCTGTATTATTTTTTTACTATACTCACTATATACTTCCTAAAATACAGTAAACCTATACAAACTTCAGGTTAACAGTTCTAAATGTAAGTTCATTTAAGGTTTTATGTAGGTCATTCCCAAGTCATATGCTAATCATTTTATTGAAACACAAATGAAGACTACTGCTTCCATACAAGATGAAGAAGGAAAGGATACACCTTCTTCCTGAAACAACTAAAAAACTGTCAAGATATAAAGAAACAGGGTTGGGGGGCGCCTGGGTGGCTCAGTCGTTAAGTGTCTGCCTTCGGCTCAGGTCATGATCCCAGGGTCCTGGGATCGAGCCCCGCATCGGGCTCCCTGCTCAGCGGGAAGCCTGCTTCTCCCTCTCCCACTCCCTCTGCTTGTGTTCCCTCTCTCATTGTGTCTCTCTCTGTCAAATAAATAAATAAAATCTTCAAAAAAGAAAGAAAAAGAAAAAAAACAGGGTTGGGGCGCCTGGGTGGCTCAGTTAGTTAAGCGTCCAACTCTTGATTGTGCCTTAGGTCATGATCTCAGGGTCATGAGATCAAGCCTGGCTCCACTCTGTGCTGGGTGTGGAGTCTGTTTGGGATTCTCTCTCTCCCCTTGTGCCCCAGCCACAACCTTACCCCCCCACCCACCCCCAAGAACAGGGTGCTCTCTCTCAGAAAGAAAAGAAAAGAAAAGAAAAGAAAGAAGGGTTGTCAAGACACTGGGAAGTCAATTCCTATGAGACAGGAGACAAATAAGGCAAGCCCAACTTAATGCTGTCTATAAAGACACACTTTAGATTCAAAGACATAAATAGGCTGAAAGTTAAATGAAAGAAATACTCTACCCAACAACAATAAAATACACATTCTTCTCAAGTGTATATGGACCATTTTCCAGGTTAGGCCATAAAATAAGCCTCAAAAATTCTGAAAGGATTGAAATAATACAAAGTATCTCCTCCCACAACAATGGGGTAAAATTAGAAATAACAAAAGGAAACTTTGGAAATTCACAAGTATGTGGGAATTAAACAACACACTCCTAAATTACCAATGGGTCAAGAAGAAATCATAAGGAAATTAGAAAATACTTAGGGAAAAAAAAAAACACAACATACAAAATTTATAGTATACAACTAAAGCAGTACCTATAAATTTTTAGCTCTAAATGCACATATAATAAAAAACAATTTCATCAATGGGGAAAAACTGAGAGCTTTCCCCCTAAGGTCAGGAACGCGGCAGGGATGTCCACTATCACCACTGCTATTCAACATAGTATTGGAAGTCCTAGCCACAGCAATCAGACAACAAAAAGAAATAAAAGGCATCCAAATCGGCAAAGAAGAAGTCAAACTCTCACTCTTTGCAGATGATATGATACTTTATGTGGAAAATCCCAAAGACTCCACCCCAAAACTGCTAGAACTCATCAGGAATTCAGTCAAGTGGCAGGATATAAAATCAATGCACAGAAGTCAGTGGCATTCCTATACACCAACAACAAGTCAGAAGAAAGAGAAATTAAGGAGTCGATCCCATTTACAATTGCACCCAAAACCATAAGATACCTAGGAATAAATCTAACCAAAGAGGCAAAGGATCTGTACTCAGAAAACTATAAAATACTCATGAAAGAAATTGAGGAAGACACAAAGAAATGGAAAAACGTTCCATGCTCATGGATTGGAAGAACAAATAATGTGAAGATGTCAATGCTACCTAGAGCAATCTACACATTCAATGCAATCCCCATCAAAATACCATCCACTTTTTTCAAAGAAATGGAACAAATAATCCTAAAATTTGTATGGAACCAGAAAAGACCCCGCATAGCCAGAGGAATGTTGAAAAAGAAAAGCAAAGCTGGCGGCATCACAATTCCGGACTTCCAGCTCTACTACAAAGCTGTCATCATCAAGACAGTATGGTACTGGCACAAAAACAGGCACATAGATCAATGGAACAGAATAGAGAGCCCAGAAATGGACCCTCAACTCTATGGTCAACTAATCTTTGACAAAGCAGGAAAGAATGTCCAATGGAAAAAAGACAGTCTCTTCAACAAATGGTGTTGGGAAAATTGGACAGCCACATGCAGAAGAATGAAACTGGACCATTTCCTTACACCACACACAAAAATAGACTCCAAATGGTTGAAAGACCTCAATGTGAGACAGGAGTCCATCAAAATCCTAAAGGAGAACACAGGCAGCAACCTCTTCGACCTCAGCCGCAGCAACTTCTTCCTAGAAACATCGCCAAAGGCAAGGGAAGCAAGGGCAAAAATGAACTCTTGGGACTTCATTAAGATAAAAAGCTTTTGCAAAGCAAAGGAAACAGTCAACAAAACCAAAAGACAACTGACAGAATGGGAGAAGATATTTGCAAATGACATATCAGATAAAGGGCTAGTATCCAAAATCTATAAAGAACTCATCAAACTCAACACCAAAAGAACAAAGAATCCAATCAAGAAATGGGCAGAAGACATGAACAGACATTTTTCCAAAGAAGACATCCAAATGGCCAACAGACACATGAAAAAGTGTTCAATATCGCTCGGCATCAGGGAAATCCAAATCAAAACCTCAATGAGATACCACCTCACACCAGTCAGAATGGCTAAAATTAACAAGTCAGGAAACGACAGATGTTGGCGGGGATGCGGAGAAAGGGGAACCCTCCTACACTGTTGGTGGGAATGCAAACTGGTGCAGCCACTCTGGAAAACAGTATGGAGGTTCCTCAAAAAGTTGAAAATAGAGCTACCATATGATCCAGCAATTGCACTACTGGGTATTTACCCCAAAGATACAAAAGTAGGGATCCAAAAGGGTACGTGCATCCCGATGTTTATAGCAGCAATGTCCACAATAGCCAAACTGTGGAAAGAGCCAAGATGTCCATCAACAGATGAATGGATAAAGAAGATGTGGTATATATATACAATGGAATATTATGCAGCCATCAAAAGGAATGAGATCTTGCCATTTGCAACGACGTGGATAGAACTGGAGGGTATTATGCTGAGCGAAATAAGTCAAACAGAGAAAGACATGTATCATATGACCTCACTGATATGAGGAATTCTTAATCTCAGGAAACAAACTGAGGGTTGCTGGAGTGGGGGGTGGGGTGGGAGGGATGGGGTGACTGGGTGATGGACACTGGGGAGGGTATGTGCTCTGGTAAGCGCTGTGAATTGTGCAAGACTGTTGAATCTCAGATCTGTACCTCTGAAACAAATAATGCAATATATGTTAAGAAAGAAAAAAAGAAGAAGAAGAATGTAGCAGGAGGGGAAGAATGAAGGGGGGGAAATCGGAGGGGGAGAAGAACCATGAGAGACGATGGACTCTGAAAAACAAACTGAGGGTTCTAGAGGGGAGGGGGGTGGGAGGATGGGTTGGCCTGGTGATGAGTATTGGGGAGGGCACGTTCTGCATGGAGCACTGGGTGTTATGCACAAACAATGAATCATGGAACACTATATCTAAAACTAATGATGTAATGTATGGGGATTAATATAACAATAAAAAAAAAATTGAAAAAAAAAAAAAGAAAAAGAAAAAAAAGAAAAAAAAAAAACAATTTCAAATCAATAACCTAAACATGTGAGTTACTGATTTAAGATTATTGATTTAAGACACCAGGGGGAGAAAAAGTAAATCTAAAGCAAGCAGAAAGAAAGAAATCATAGAATAGAAATTACTGAAAGAGAGAATACAAAAAATAACAGAAAATTCAACAAAATTATTTGGCTCTTTGGAAAGATTGACAATATTGACAATCCTTTAGCTAGGCTGGCCAAGAAAAAAAAAGAAGACACAAATTACTAAAATCAGGAATAAAAGATGGGACATCACTACCAACCTTACAGAAATAAAAGGGATTATGAGAACACTATGGACAACTATATGCCAACAAATTAGATAGCTTAGATGTAATGGACAAATTCCTACAAAGACACAAACTATAGAAACTGGCTCAAGAAGAAATAAAAAGTCTTAATAGATCCCTAACAATAAATTCAATTAGTAATTTTTATTTTTTTTTTATTTTATTTTATTTTTTTTTTAAAGATTTTATTTATTTGACAGAGAGGCACAGCGAGAGAGAGGGAACACAAGCAGGGGGAGTGGGAGAGGGAGAAGCAGGCTTCCCGCGGAGCAGGGAGCCCGATGCGGGGCTCGATCCCAGGACCCTGGGATCATGACCTGAGCCGAAGGCAGACGCTTAACGACTGAGCCACCCAGGTGCCCCTTCAATTAGTAATTTTTAAAACCCAAATGAGTTCACTGATGAATTCTACCAAACACCTAAAGAATTAGTACCAATTCTTCCCAAGTTCTTCCAAAAAATAGGAGAAGGAAACACTTTCCAAAGTAGTCTATAAAACCAATATTAGCCTGATACCAAAGCCAGAAGACATCACTAGAAAATTGTAGACCAATATCCCTTATGAATATAGACACCAAAACCCTCAACAAAATACTAGCAAACCAAATCCAGCAACACATAAGAAAGATTATGCACCATAACCAAGTAAGATCTTATCCCAGGAAATACAAGCTTGAGTAAACAAGCAAAAATCAATAAATGTAATACACCACACCAATAGAATAAGGGACAAATACTACATGATCACTTAAATAGAGAAAAAGCATTTGACAAAATCCAATGCCCTGGGGCGCCTGGGTGGCTCAGTTAGTTAAGCAACTGCCTTCGGCTCAGGTCATGATCCTGGAGTCCCGGGATCGAGTCCCGCATCGGGCTCCCTGCTCAGTGGGGAGTCTGCTTCTCCCTCTGAGCCTCCCCCTCTCATGCTCTCTGTCTCCCATTCTCTCTCTCAGATAGATAAATAAAAAATCTTAAAAAAAAAAAAAAAAAAAATCCAATGCCCTTTCATGATAAAAACACTCAACAAACTAGAAATAAATAAGGACTTCCTCAATCTAATAAAGGGAATCTATAAAAGTCCCAAAGCTACCATCATACTCAATAGTGAAAAACTGAATGCTTTCCCCCTAAAATCAGTAACAGGACAAGAACAGGATGTTCACTCTTACCACTTCTGTTTAACATTGTGGTGGAGCTTCTGGCCCCAGCAATTAGCACATGAAAAAATGCTCAACATCATTTGTCATTAAAGGAAACAAGTCAAAACTATAATGAGATATCAATAGATATACACATCTATTAAAATTTCACAAATTAAAATAACCATCTGAGAGTTAGTAAGAACAGAGAACCACTGAAATTCACCATATACTGTTGGTAGGAATGTGAAATAGTACAACTATTTTGGAAACAGTTTGGCAATTTTTAAAAAATTATACTTACACCTATTACATGACCTAGCCATTCCTACCACTAAGTATTTATCCAAGAGAATGGAGAGCATATATTCATACAAAGACTTGTTCACAAATGTTCAGACCAGCTTTATTTGTAAGAGTCAGAGACAGGGAAACAATCAAAATGTTCACCAACACATGAATGGATACATCAGTTGTGGTACATCCATACAATGGAAAACAATAATAAGCAATGCACTACTGATAAGAGCAACAGTGAGGACTAATCTCAAAATAATCATGCTGAGTGAAAGAAGACTGACAAAAGAATAATATACTGTCACTGTCTATTTAGATAAAATCCTAGAAAATGCAAATTATACTGACAAAAACAATAGCAGTTGTTACCCTGGCATGAGCAGGACTTGGGAGAGGCAGGAAAAGGGATTACCAAAAGGCATGAGTAAACTTCTGGAGGTGACAGAAATGTCCCTTACCTTGATGGTAGTTAATGATGGTTTCATGGGAGTGTATATATACCAAAATTAATCAAACTACATTTGAAACATAATATAGTTTAAAAAACAAAAATAAAAAACACATACATACTAAAGCTACTAGAGCATAGATCTATAACAAATTAATCTGTATAAACTAAGCATGTGTGGGTGCCTGGGTGGCTCAGTCGGTTAAGCGTCTGCCTTCAGCTCAGGTCATGATCCCAGGGTCCTGGGATTGAGTCTGCATCGGGCTCCCTGATTAGCAGTGAGTCTGCTTTTCCCTCTGCCCTTCCCCCCCACTTGTGCATGCTCTCTCTCTCGCTCGCTCTCAAAAATAAATAAAAATTAAAAACAATAAGTAATCTAAGCATGTGTAACTAAGTTGTAAGAATCTAATTTTAGGGAGTTTTCGTTTGCTTAAATGGCAAGGACTAGTTAATTGGCACTATCTCTTTTATTTTCTTTACCTGAAGCACTATCTCTTTTATTTCCTTTACCTGAAAAATTATAGTTGTTTCAATCAACCATAATAAGCATTTAAAACCTAAGCTAAATATTCAAAAATCTCAAGAACTCAGATGTGGCCAAACTCTTTTAGGTTTATAAATCAGCATCACAATTCAACATTAAAATAGCAGCTCCTATAACTCAACATTTACTGAAAACCTATTATGAGCACATCATTTAGGATAAGGATATATTAGAAAGATTCTTAAATTCTCAGAAAGCTTAAATAATGTTGAAAAAGAAAGAAATCTTTATTCATCTGTCTTATCAGTATGGCTCATTATCCCTAAGGCAGCCAACTGATATAGTCTAAAGGAGATAACAGGTCAAATGACTATTCCCTACTTAGGTTACTCTATAATCTTTGTTTATAAAACATATTATATATAAATAACAAACACTATAGGCTACCATCAAAATAATACTGGTAAAGTACTCTACACACCAAACAAGTAAATTGGGCAAGTAATAACCTTTCAGCTTTCTCTTTTGTGAAGATTAAGTTAACACTGACTGTCTACTTCATAGTTTGCTGAAAGGATCAAGGTAAATTATGTGCAGAGTATGTTAAACCATGAAGTGTTGAAAAAAACTATTATCCTGGCCCTAAAATAACAAAGCAAAAGCATGAAGCCTGGCTGATCGACATATAAAATATACATAAGCAAAAACAGAAGCTGTTATTCGCTAATTTGAACATTATTCTACTGCTGGACCCTCTCTCTAGAGCTAAGTATTTTAAGAAACTCTGTTTCATATAGAAGCACCTCAGGAAATCTCAGAAATCATTTAACTAGATCTATTAAACATGTTGATGACATAAAGTCCAAAGAGTTAAAGTGCCCTCACCCTCCATGAGGCAAAACAATAGCAACAGTTTTCATTTCTGATTATAATAATCAAGAAAGATCATTTCTGGGGTGCCTGGGTTGCTCAGTCGGTTAAGCATCTGCCTTTGGCTCAGGTCATGATCCTGGGATGGAGCCCCACATCCGGCTCCCTGCTCGGTGGGGAGCCTGCTTCTTCCTCTCCCTTTGTTGTTCCCCGGGCTTGTGCTCTCACTCACTCTATCTCAAATGAATAAATAAAATCTTTAAAAAAAAATTAAAATGTAAAAAATAAAAATAAATAAATAAAAGAAAGATCATTTAAGTTTATTTACTTATTTATTTTTAAATAATCTCTATACCCAACGTGGGGCTTGAACTCATGACCCCTAAAAAGATGTGGTACACACACACACACACACACACACACACACACACACACACACACACACACACAATGGAATATTACTCAGCCATCAAAAAAATGAAATCTTGCCATTTGCAATGACGTGGATGGAATTAGAGGGTATTATGCTAAGTGAAATAAGTCAATCAGAGAAAGACAATTATCATATGATTTCACTCATATGTGGAATTTAAGAAACAAAATAGAGCACAGGGGAGGGAAGGGAGAGAAAAACTAAAATGAGATGAAAATAGAGAGGGAGGCAAACCATAAGAGACTCTTAATCATAGGAAACAAACTAAGGGTTGCTGGAGGGGAGGGAGGTGGGGGGTAACTGGGCATTAAGGAGGGCATGTGATGTAATGAGCACTGGGTGTTATACTATATAAGACTGATGAATCACTGAACTCTACCTCTGAAACTAATACACTATATATTAATTGAATTTAAATTAAAAAAAGATCATTTCTGATTAGAGCTACATCTCCAAGTTAGACCTATAGTAATTAGCCTAAGTTTAACAATCAATCACCCAAGTCAATTTCACAGAGTTTATACTTTAATACATTTCCAACCAACCCTATCAATTTATACTCCATTAAATTCAAGGTAAGAAACAAAAAGTCAAAACTAAAAGTGAAAGAAGTATTATAAATCTTTTCTTTTTATTTCACCACAGTCAACTTTCTGAGTTACATTTGAGGAGTTTAAATGAAGACAAGAACATGCTATGCCTGGAGGTATATGAAGAACATGTCCAGAAGTACATTTATAACATCACCAAATTTCTCAATCAATGTTACTTTCTATGCATAATAGTTTAATACCTTAAGAAATAAATGTTTTTGATTAATCAATGTATTCTTACAATACTTCTCTCATTTTAATGTGTAACTACATTATTAGAAAAATAATTTAGATAACACTTTATAAAAATTTGCTATTGATATTTTTTCTTCATTTATGATTCTAATTGTTCTACACTTCAATTTTAATCTAGAAAACAATAAGAAATTGAAATAATGCACTTACGTCATTACTTCCTTTAGTGATCCAATAGCTTTTTCTAGAGTGCTTTTGTCAGGATTTTCTTCAGCTGTATGCTTCTTAAGATCTGTTATGATAAAATGGTTTTTTTCCATGATTAGAAAAACAGTAGTAAAAAAAAAAAAAAAGTAGTTTTTTTATCTGACTTCAAAATACTGTCCATCTTGGAGCACCTGGGTGGCTCAGTTGGTTAAGTGTCTGACTTCGGTTCTGGTCATGATCTCAGGGTCCTGGGATAGCGCCCCACGTCAGGGAGCTCAGCGGCGACCTGTCTGCTTATCCCTCTCCCTCTGCCTCTCCCCCTGCTCATGCTCTCTCTCTCTCTCTCTCAAATAAATAAATAAAATCTTTAAAAAAAAATAAAATAAAATGTTGTCCATTTTGATATAGACTGATTAATTTTTTAAAGATATTATCTAAGCTTTACTTCAAAAAAAGTTTTTCCATGTTCTCTTAGGAGCTCTCTTCTTACACATTTGTTAAGGTTTCCACAATTTTATTGACTAAATTCTCAGAATATGTACAGATTTTCTTACACTGCTATCTCAATTCCCTTTTAGTAAAGCTTGGGGACACTTAGGTTCCTCAGGCTCTCTCCATAGTGCTGAATGAAAACACACAATCCTCAATTAGCTGAGAAGTCATTATATGTTGTATTTCATGTGGGGGCCCATGGCTCAATAACAGAGAGCATCTGGTAACCTTGAAAGCAGGTTTTGTTTAACTTAGAAGTTCATGACACGCTGACACTTTGACTCCTATAGAGGTTAAGCTCCCTATGCCATGTTCCATCTGATGGTTCCCTAGTACCATGCCCACCCGATCTCATAAGAGAAAGGCTTAGAAACTATTTGATGGATTTCTAAATATACTTAATAAAAAATAATGAAGTAAATAATCCAAAAAAAAGCTTTATAAAGTTAAATCACACTTTGTTCATGCAGTCTCCTTATAATCTAAAAAAAACAGGACAGCTTTTAAAGATGGGGGAAATCATCTTATAAACTAGCTATTCTAACCTACATTAGATGACCTTAAAAACAACAAAAATGATCAATTTTTTAAATTACTACAACTCATACATTACCCAAAATATTTTAAAGAGAAAAATAGATTAAACAGTCACAAAATTAGCCTCTTTATCTGCTGCTATCCATAATAATGTGCTTAAGGTTTGGGGAACAAAATGCTTTATTACAGACTTATTCCTGTCTGTAATTTAGTTTTCATACTTAATTTTAAAAAATATAAAAACTGACCCTGTCCTAAAAATATTCACTACTTCAGTCAGCTAAATGTAAAGGCATATACATATGCTTTTCTTTTGCTAGAGGCAAAATTTATTCATAAAAATTAACTGTAAAAAAATAAAATTAACTCTCTTTAAGCTCCAGAATAAATGGATTCAGGCTTCAAGAGTGTTCTGCACAATCTAAGAAAGAAAGTAAGCATTAGACCAAGTATACAGATTTTATAAAGATTCAGAGAAGGACTAAATAACTTGAGACATGAATCATCTCTCATCTTGTGATTTTTGTGGGTGAATTTTGTTTACATGGATATAAATTGATTTTGACTTAATGACACACCATGAAATAAATGTAAGGCTTTTGGTAGAGAAACAAAAACTAAAATAACAGTCAATGTAATTGATACGATAACAAATAAAGCATTTTAGGAGACTTAATTATTGTAGTACCTGTGATTTTAAGATTATCCATAAAGGTATTTTCTATGTAAGACATAAACTTTAATGCTGAAATCTAAGAAAACTATGAAAATGAAAAGAATTTCAAAATTTTTAGAGCAAAACAATTCCATAAAAAAACATCCAAAGTAGTCTGAAAACAGATCAGACAAGTACCATTTAAAAGTAACGCAACACTGGGTAACCTCTGTACCGGTCGAATGAGAAGTTCAACAAGGCTTTGCCGTCCACATTCTGGTTTAGCTTGGTTTATCTGAAAGGAATTAATTTAACAATAAAAAAGGTTTTCTGCAAAGATTAAACGCCTTACATTTATTAGAGTACACCTTATCACTAGTGCCCTGAAAAGAACTAATAGAAGAGATGGGGTGGCAGTTGTTCTCTGGAAGATTACTGTGGTTGAATAATCTTCCAGGACCTGAAATGACCTCCTGGCCACTCAAGGATTAGCATCTTAAACACAAAGTGAGTTTCTCTGCACACTCCTATAAATTCCATCTTAAGTTTCTCCTGAGTCTACACCATTCACAAGAAAAAACAGTTTTTGAGGTATTAAGTATGCTGATACCATTGAGTAAACAAAATAAAGCACTGGTAAAGAAAAAAAAAATTTCCTTAAAGGCAAAACCAAATCACACTGACAAATGTTTGAGAACTAAAACATGTATAACTTTAAAAAATATGAGTACCTACAGACAACATTTTCACTCACTCAGCTCCCTCATGGCCTCTGCTATCTAAATCTTCTGAAGCCTAATATCACTGCCACTCTCAGGTCTGGCTAAAGTTAACAGGTTAAACATTAAGGTATTCTTACATGGATAGATTTTTACTAAAAGCATAATTTAAATGAACTCCCTCAGAAATTATCCTCAGATTTTTTATTTGAAAGAAACGCATGTTACCTTCAGAAAAGCATGAAATCTTGGTTTCTGTTTTTCACATTTAATAATTGTTTCCTTGCTCATTTCAAAGAAGTTTACAAAGGGAGGGTAGGTTTTTACCAAATCTTTTGACTAGGAAGAAGAAGAAAAAACACATTAATTTGTTATACATGTTACCCTTAGATAATGAAATTTAAAGCCAAATAATAAATAGTCACAATCCGACATACTGGATGTAAAAGAGAAATTTAAAATAAGTTTCTTCTCAAGTTAAATATAGAAATTTTATGAATTTCTCATTAATGAGTTAATTGCTAACCAAAATGCATCAACTGGTACATATAGCCTAAAACTTGAAAAGCAAAGACTCAGAATCGAAAGTATACTAATGCTTATTGTATTGACATAAACATGACAAAGTTTAAAAACTTCTGTAAGTTCAGAATATAGTAATTAGTACCCAAGAACACGCTATTATTTATTGACGAATCCAAACCACCATTTAAAAGATCAATTATATTACCCAAAAACGCAACAACAAAAAAAGGGAAAATGTCTTGGCTAACTGAGGAGACTAACAGGTATCAAAAAGATATGTGACACAATAGCCAAAATATGGAAAGAGCCCAGATGTCCATTGAGGGATGAATGTATAAAGAAGATGTGGTACACACACATACATACAATGAAATATTACTCAGCTATCAAAAAGAATGAAATCTTGCCATTTGCAACGACATGGATGGAACCACAATATGGTATTATGCTAAGTGGAAGAGTCAATCAGGGAAAGATACCAAATGATTTCACTCACACGTGGA
The DNA here is from genome assembly GCF_964656455.1 of Halichoerus grypus. Taxonomy (NCBI): domain Eukaryota; kingdom Metazoa; phylum Chordata; class Mammalia; order Carnivora; family Phocidae; genus Halichoerus; species Halichoerus grypus. The sequence goes on from NC_135712.1 coordinate 91,227,334, forward strand.
ATTTAAGAAACAAAACAGATCAACATAGGGGAAGGGAAGAAAAAATAAAATGAGATGAAAACAGAGAGGGAGGCAAACCATAAGAGACTCTTAACTCTAGGAAACAAACTGAGGGTTGCTGGAGGGGAGGGCGTGGGAGGATAGGGTAACTGGGTAATGGGCATTAAGAAGGACACTTGAGGGCGCCTGGGTGGCTCAGTTGGTTAAGCGACTGCCTTCGGCTCAGCTCATGATCCTGGAGTCCCAGGATCGAGTCCCACATCGGGCTCCCTGCTCGGCGGGGAGTCTGCTTCTCCCTCTGCCCTTCCCCCCTCTCATGCTCTCTCTCTCTAATAAATAAATAAATAAATCTTAAAAAAAAAAAAGGACACTTGAGGTAATGAGCACTGGATGTTGTACGCAACTGACAAATCACTAAATTCTACCTCTGAAACTAAAAAAAAAAAAAAAAAAAGATGTGACCAAAAAAAAGAAGAGAAAAAGATATGTGACAATAATCTGCATATTTGGAATTCTCAACCAACCAGAAAAAAAACATGCAAGACTACATGGTAAGGATGGAAGTTAGAAGGTTTCAGAAAAGTGTATGTACCAGAACTCAAGGAATTGAAACCTATAAATTATATTCAAAGAGACTGATAGACACTTATAAACCCTATTCACAGCACCTCTTTCAAAATGAATTTACTTTATTTGATAAAATTAAGTTATGTGGTTCCTACCCTAGTAAAAAAAAAAAAAAAAGTTCATTAGAAGCTTTTATGCAGAGGAAACACAATGACAGCAAAAAAATGGTATCAACTATAAAGAAAAAAACCTCAATTACAGAAAATTTTTTTAAAGAATCAATCTGTGGGGGTGCCTGAGTGGCTCAGTCGGTTAAGTGGCTGCCTTCAGCTCAGGTCATGATCCTGGGGTCCTGGGATCGAGCCCCGCGTCTGGCTCCCTGCTCAGTGGAGAGCCTGCTTCTCCCTCTCCCTCTGCCTACTTGTGCTCTCTATCTCTCTGTCAAATAAATAAATAAAATCTTAAAAAAAAAAAAAAATCAATCTGTGACGGGCAAATAACTTGATATATATAAAATGATTACAGCACAGTATGACAATTAGTGCTCCTAACAATGACCTTGGGGTTTCAAGAAAGTGTTAACTTATATATAGCAAATATGTTTCAGAAGAACACTTCCAATAATTTTACAAACACAACTATGTCAAAGTTTTGAAAGCTCTCACATTTAAACAAGTAACTGTCATTCCCTGCAAGTACTTAATGAGATGATGCTTTAGCCTGAAATCTTAAAAAAGAAATAAAATACTTACATATTTAAGAAAGATGTCACCAATGCTTTTGCTCTCATCCCAATTAACAATAAGGTCTTCAAGATCATCCTAAAAGAGCACAAATTGAAACATATAAGCTTGAACTTGACAGTCCCTTAAACATCTTTCAATATTTTTGAAATATCTGAAAGAAGCACCTTACAAAGTATCTTAATTTGATGTGCAAAACAATTAATATAACACATTCTTTCTCCTTAACAAGGAATTAACTTTTTGACTAGAAGGAAAATATCCTTTGAAAAATAATTAAGAAAATATAAAGAGTATCAAGTCAGTAAGACTAAGCCTAACTTTCCAAATTGATATGACAGCTCAACATCTTTTCCTATTAACTATAAAGCTGATTGTCATTATTAATTACAGAAAACTACTTTCGATCTTGCTGCTAAAGCATCTTATTTAACATCAGCTATTTGAAACTGTAATCTCTAACAGGTCAGCAAATTTTACTTAAAGGGCCAGACGGTAAATATTTTAAACCTTGCAGACCATATGGTTTCTGTTACAAGTACAAATACAAGTCCTTGTACTGTGGAAGCAGCCAGACAATTCATAAGCAACTGAATGTGGCTGTGTTTCAATAAACCTTTCTTTACCAAAACAAGCAAAACTATGAAAGTCCAAAACTGACTGGATTTGGTCCATCAACTATAGTTTGCATATTCCTGATCTATAAAACTTTTCTATCATAATCCTAAAATATGAAATATTTATAAAAAATTAAGACATGTAAAAGCATTATAAGATAATAAAACACAAATCAGATGATAAAATGAGATGCCAAGAAATGATACATTACCTAACTGAAATCCTAAAAGTGACTTTAAAGTAGAAATTAATCAATAAGCTCTTATAACCAAAAGTTCTCCAAGTGTCAGCGACAGGCCCCCCAGGACATCTTTTTAGTGGGATTCATGAGATTAAAACTATTTTCATTACAATACTAAAGCTCTATTTGATTTTTCCACTCTAACTCTCTCAAATCATACAGTAGAGTTTCCCACAGGCTACATGATGTGTGAGATACTGCAACAGACTGAATTCAGAAGCAGATATGAGAAAGTCTTCTCTTAAACCAGACAGAAAAAATGTAAAACAGTGTCACTCTTCTCACTATTTCTGCTTTGGAAATTAGTTATTCTCCATAAAGATTATGTTATTTATGCTACCCACATAATGAGTTATTATTGTTTTAAATGTATTAATATAATTTTTAAAATAGATTGGATATCCACATGCAAAAAGATGAACCCTCACTTTACCCAAAAATTAATTCAAAATGGATTACAGACCTAACTATAGAGCTAAAACAATACAACTTTTAGAAGAAAACATAATCTTTAAAACCTTAAGTTAGGCAAAATTTCTTAGATATGAAAGCAAAATCATAGTACATAAAAGAAAAAATGGATAAACTGGACTTCATCAAAATTAAAAACTTCGGTATTTCAAAAGACACCATTAAAAAAATGAAAAGACAACCAACAATAGACTGAGAGAAAATATGTACAAAACACATAGCTAACAAAGGACTTGTATCTAGCATTTATAGAGAATACTTGCAACTCAGTAAGATGACAAACAAGCCAGTCAAAAAATGAGTGACAGAACTAAACACACATTTTACCAAATATAAAAATGACTAATAAGCATGTGAAAAGATGCTCAACATCATTTATCATTAAGGAAATGTATATCAAGGCCACAATGAGGGGCACCTGGCTGGCTCAGTCAATGGAGCGTGCAACTCTTGATCTCGAGCTCCACGTTGGGTGTACAGATTACTTAAAAAATAAAATCTTGGGGCGCCTGGGTGGCTCAGATGGTTAAGCGTCTGCCTTAGGCTCAGGTCATGATCCCAGGGTCCTGGGATCGAGCCCCACATCTGGCTCCTGGCTAAGCGGGGAGCCTGCTTCTCCCTCTGCCTCTGCCTCTCCCCCTGCTCATGCTATCTCTGTGTCTCAAATGAATAAAATCTTTAAAAAAAAAAAAAAAATCTTAAAAAAGCCAAAAAACAAAAAACTGCTATGTATAAAAAAATAAGAAAATACAAAAATTTTTTTAATTTGGGTGATGAGATTATGGGTATTTTCTTTTCTTTCTTTTTTTTTTTTTTTAAGATTTATTTATTTATTTATTTGTCAGAGAGAGCACAAGCAGGAGAAGCAGCAGAGGCAGAGGGAGAAGCAGGCTCCCCGCTGAGCAAGAAGCCCGATACAGGACTCAATCCCAGGACCCTGGGATCATGACCTGAGCCGAAGGCAGACACTTAACTGACTGAGCCACTTAGGCGTCCCAAATTATGGGTATTTTCTATTCTTCTTTACTCCTGATTTTACAAATGTTTGACAACATGTATTGGTTTCGTGATAAAAGAACACAGGCTTTGAAAACTTTTTTTTTTTTTAAGATTTTATTTATTTATTTTAGAGAGAGAGGGAGATTGTGCAAGCAGTGAGGGGAAGGGAGGAGCAGAGGGAGAGCCAGAGAATCTCAAGCAGACTCTGCTCTGATCATGGAGCCTAATGTGGGACTCGATCTCATGACCCTGAGATCATGACCTGAGCCAAAACTGAGTCGGATGCTTCACCGACTGAGCCACCCCGGAGCCCCACATGCTCTGAAATTTTTAAATGTGTGACAAACCTGAAATCAGCTAAAAAAACTAGTAGTAGAAATATTGTTAATACTACTTTCTAGAAAAAGCTTAAAGAATTATGTTACACATGAGAAAACTAAAGAGTGACAATCACTTCCAAAGCTCCAGTGAATCAGAGAACATGATTTTCTCAATTGAGATTATGATCCTGTACACATAACAAGTATAACATTTTATATTAGAAGAGTACTTGCACACCCAGACCAGCTAAATGACTGACATATATTCAAACTGATTCACAAATTAGCGGTAGAACATCAAGCTGAAAACCTACTTGCCTTCCCACTCTACCTTTATGCCTCTCAGTGTTTCCTATGAAAGAAAAAATATACCAAGAATACTTTTCAAGTATTCAGAAACCTAACTGGAAACAAGGATAAACTAGGCTGAAACTTTGTTAGCGTTTTAAGAAAATAAAGATTCCTTCAGAGTTCCCTTTAGATCTAGAAATAACTGAAATATGATTGTGGATTTTGATAAAGTGCAAAATATGTTTGGTAAATTGCATTTTTATTAACTTATAGATCGTTTATATTTTTGTTTATGATGTGCAGTAAAATCAAAAGTAACTTAATGTACTTGTTTGAAAACATTCTATAATTCAGATTGATCTTTTTATTGGAATACGGACTAAACATTAATACGAGGTGTTCTGAGGAGAAAACTGATCAGTTTACTCAAGCATCTCATAGGAAAAATAAGAGGAAATAAAGCTTAACAACTTTTAAGAGTTCAGGTAAACCTGCCCCAAAATCACTTAACTATGAGAGACTAATACCTGTAAATCACAAACCCTTCATCAAAGGAAAAATCATTAAAAAGATAGCATTGTCTTATATGGTTTTTGTATTTATCTGACCAGAAATAGAGAAATGAACAAAATGGTCTCTAAGTCTCTTTCAGCTTCAGTTTTTCAAACAATCCAAAGCAAAACAAAACATACAACCTGAGAGGAACAGTAAGAAAATAAGAAAATTAGCACTAGCAACCACATGTCTCTATAGAAAAGACAGGAGAAGGCTTAATTCCTTATTTTCAGGATTAATAAAAAAAAAATAAAATAAAAAACAGGCAAACAACAAATATTAATAAGGCACTGTAGCAAAGGGACATAAATGATTCAAAGGAATAAATAAGGGAATAAGTTTTAGGTACAAAACTCATTTAGCCAATCAACAGCACCTGAAAAAAGCATTATATAAACATAATCCAAAAAGAATTACTACCAACCTAACATATAAAATTTACCTTTATCTTTGTGTGCACATCAAAGATATCAGGGATACTACCAAAAATAGTCTTAATCTCTTCTGGTGCAAGGATAGGCCCACCACGTTGTCCTTCCTCTTCCAATGGTACTTGAAATAACTAAAAGGTTAAAAAAAAAAAAAAAAAAGACTAGTTTAGATAGATTGTGGGAAAAGGAAAAAAAAGTGAACATATCAACAGTGATAAGAGAGGAGATGTTGAGGGGTGCCTGGGTAGCTCGGTCAGTTAAGTGTCTGCCTTCGGCTCAGGTCATGATCCCAGAGTCCTGGGATCAAGCCCCTTATCAGGCTCCCTGCTCAGCCGGGAGTCTGCTTCTCCCTCTGCCTCTCCTCTCCCGCCACCCCCCACCCCACTTGTGCGTGCACGCTCTCTTGCTCTCTCTCTCGCAAATAAAATCTTAAAAAAAAAGAGAGGAGATGTTGATGGAAAAAAGTAATTAAAAAAATACTTCTCCCTAAATTTGAGACCTTTTTTCTTATAACATTTTCTATTTTATCCTATTTATTTATACATCTGTGTGTGCATACATACTCTTATAATAAAATGTTGTTAGAATCTAATAAAAGTTTATCACACAGTTCTACAAATCATTAAAATTGTTAGAATACAAGAGTAATTTCTACTTTCTATTCAGGTTACTAAGGAAGACAATAAGCAATCAGTTATTTCCAGACATACACTTAAGATAAGTATTAAATGTCTTGACATAGTAGTGTAGAAACTTGGTTTAATAGAAAGAGACTGGATTTCAAACTAGAAGACATGTTTATGTCTATACTGCTGCTTGTATCAATCTAAAAAAATAAAACCTAGAATAAATGAGTTTAGCAAGGTCACAGGTCAGCATAGAGATGTGCATGTTCTCTCTCCCTCTCTCTCAACACACACAATCACATTCCTATATACCAATAATGTACAAATGGAAACCAAAATTCAAAAAGCAGTTCACTTACAATAAAAAATTAAAATTAATATAAATATAATAAAATATGTACATGATGCTGAAAATTATAGAAAGCTAATGAAAGAAGTCAAAGACCTAAATAAATGAAGACATGGATCAAAAGATTCAACACAGTAAGAAATGTCCATTCTTCCCCAAATTGATTTATGGATTTAACCCAATGTCAATCAAAATTCCAGGACTTTTTGTAGATAAAGAAAACCTAATTCTACAAATTTATATGTAAAGGCAAAGAACACCTTAGTATAAAGCTGCAGTATTCATGACTGTGATATTGGTGAATGGAAAAACATACAAGATTAATAGAATAGAAAAACGTCCACAAACCAACACACACAAAGATGACCAAGTAATTTTTGACAGATCCAATGGTGGAAGGCTAGTCATTCAACAAATGGTACTAAAACACCATTTGCCCTAGGCAAAAAAATAAACTAAAAATGGATCAAAGACCTAAGCAAAAAACCTAAAACCACGAAACATTTAAAAGAAAACAAAAGAGAAAATCTTGTAATTTAAGCTTAGGTTAGAGCTTTTAAATATGAAAGCAAAAGCATGAACTATAAAGAAAAAAACTGATAATAGACTTCATCAAAATTTAAAAGTTTTCAACCTAGAATAAAAAGACATGCTAAAAATGTCCACAATAGCCAAACTATGGAAAGAGCCTAGATGTCCATCAACAGATGAATGGATAAAGAAGATGTGGTATATATATATACAATGGAATACTATGTAGCCATCAAAAAAATGAAATCTTGTCATTTGCAATGACATGGATGGAAGTAGAGGGTATTATGCTAAGCGAAATAAGTCAATCAGAGAAAGATAAGTATCATATGATCTCACTGATACGAGGAATTTGAGAAACAAGACAGAGGATCATAGGGGAAGGGAGGGAAAAATGAAACAAGACGAAACCAGAGAGGGAGACAAACCATAAGAGGCTCTTAATCTCAGGAACAAACTGAGGGTTGCTGGAGTGGAGGGGGTGGGAGGGATGGGGTGGCTGGTAATGGACACTGGGGAGGGTATGTGCTATGGTGAGCACTGTGAATTGTGTAAGACTGATGAATCACAGACCTGTACCCCTGAAACAAATAATACATTATATGTTAATTAAGAAAAAAAGACATGCTAAAGACTAGGAAAAAAATATTTGCAAATCACATATCTGACAAAGGACTAGTATTCAAAATATATAAAGAATTCTCAAAACTCAGGAAGGAAACAAGTCAATTAAAAATGGGCAAAATCTTGAGCAGTTATTTCAACAAAAAAAGAATAGATGTTCAACATCATTTATCATTACAGAAATGAAAATTAAGGCCATAAGATACCATTACATACTTATCTGTACGGCTAAAATAAAAAGTACTGATAATACCGAAACTGGTTGGGATGTGAGCAACCAGAACTCTTACACATTGCTGGTGGAAATGCAAAATTGTATAACCCCTCTGGAAAAGGGTTTTACAGTTTCTTATAAAGTTAAATATTACTTACCATATGATTAAACAATTCCACTTCTGGGTGTTTACTCAAGAGAAATGAAAATTTATGTTCACATAAAACCTGTACACGAATGTTGATAATAGCTCTTTTTATAATCGCCCAAACTGGAAATAACCCAGATGTCCTTTAAGGATCATCAGATAAAACTGTGGTACATCCATACAGTGGTATACTATTCAGCAATAAAAAGGATCAACTATGCATACAGACAACAAGTTAGAAGAACCTCAAAGGCTAAAAAATGCTAGCCCCAACAGGTTATATTAACTATAAGCCCATTCATAGGACATTCTCAAAAAAGACAAATTTTTTTTAAAAAAGACAAAATTATAGTGATGAAGAAGAAATCAGTGGTTACCAGGAGTTGCAATGAGGAAAGGGTGTGACTTATAAAGGAATAGGAAGTACCAGGAGTTTTTTGGGGTATGGAAATGATCTGTATTCTGATTGTAACAGAGGCTATACAAATTTTTGCATGTGTTAAAGTTCATAGGACTGTACAAAGAAAGTCAATTTCACTGTATGATAATTTAAAAAGTAAAACTTTAAAAAGCCAATTGACTATTCAAACTAAAAATAATAATGTATTGTTGGGGTCTTAATATATGTGGAAGTAAAATGAATGCCAATAGCGCAAAGGGGAGGAGATGAAGTAAAAAACAAAACAAAACAAAAAACAAAAAAGATAAAGATAAAAGGAAAATACATTATAAATAGTAAGGAACTACATGAAGATTATGAATTGCTACTATTTTTAAGAACTACAATTCTGTAAGTTTATTTATCCAAAATATTTATATGTACATATAGATATATATTATAAATAAATATATTTTTTCAGGCCTTCCATTTCTGCAATTATGATGAACCCTACCTGCTAAAAACAACTAAAAATACCGAAGTAAGAAAGAAGAAAAGAAACATGGTTACATTTATATAGTTTGTGCACCTACACATATATGATAAAACTGTAAGGGTAATGATAGGCACAAAATTCCAAATGATAATTAACTTCTGAGGGAAGGGAAAGGATTAGGATTCGGGAGGAAAAAACAAAATAGGGGTTTCAAAGATATTTGTAGTCATTTATAAACATTCCTTTATCTAGTCAACATTTAATTAAAAATCCTTGACAAACATATTCAGACAACCAAAATACATCAAGGTTCATTAAAAACTCCCAATAGTCTTAAGACATGTTAAACTATCCAAAAGCAGTTCTCCTGTGTTTGGCTATATAAAATTAGATAGCCAAAAACTTCTGATTCTACCTTTCCAACATTTCTCAAATTTATCCTGTTTTCATTTTCACTGATTTTATCCTAAGAAGTTCAGGTCCTCAAAATCTCTAACCAAGACTGCTGAAATAACCTTCAAATTGGTCTCGCCTCCACAATTTCCCTTCTCCAATACTTCCTTCAAAGTGAACCAAGTTATCTTTCTAAAATCCAAGTCAGATATCATCTTCCCCTTCCCATCAAAAATTCTTCTCTAGATTACAGATGACCTAACATACTATACAAAGGCCTTCTCTGGTCTGGCATAGACAGCCTTACCTCAAATCTCCCTATATCCAAACCCCACCCCCTACTCTAAGTCCCCTTAACCACCCTAAACTCTAACGCCCCTAGACTAGTCATAATACCTTGAACGATATATATCCTCAATTGTCTATACTGTTTGCACAATCTCAAATACACTTCCTACCCATATTCTTTGCATGTACTAATCATACTCATACTTTAAAATTCACTTCAGGGGTGCCTGGGTAGCTCAACTGGTTAAGTACCAACTCTTGGTTTCAGCTCACGTCATGGTCTCAGGGTCGTGGGATGGAGCCGTATCAGCACAGAGTCTGATTGAGATTCTCTCCCTCTCCCTCTGCCCCTCCCCTTACACGTACACCATGCATGCTCTTTCTAAAATATATAAATAAATCTTTAAAAATAAATAAAATTAACTTCAATTTATATATTCTTTATGATACTCTTTCCAATGTTCAATTCATTGAAACTTCCAGCCCAACACCTTCCCTAAGCTGGAAGAGTAAAACTCTCACCTCACAAATCTCCAAATACCTTATCTAAACCTCCCTCATGATGCTCATAACCTTCCATTTGGTATTATAATTAGGTATGCATGTTTTATCTCCTCTTCCAGTCTAAGCTCCTCTAAAACAGGAATCCTCTTTAACACTTGGCACAATAATTTATATTAACAGGCACTCACATATTACATGAAATAAAGAAGCTTCTGGATATTCATTTAATTTGGGGGCTAAATTAAGTTTTTCCAAATCCAATTTCAAAAAAAGGGAAAGGAAAACATCAGTCCTAAAATAAAGCTGAAGGGAACATCATTATGAATTTAGACCACAATCTTTTAAATAAAATCTCAGGTGAGTTTATAGTAAGCATAGTGGTATGAGACTATCTACAGTCTAATAATTCTAAGGGCTTTTTTTTTAAAGGCATTTTAGTGAGATTAATTGATATGCAAATTAAAATTCTGAAACTCCAGTGCATTTACCATGGCCTGAAAGGATTTACATTTCTGGGTAATAAATGCTACCAAAGTACATGAACAGTATATGCCAAGGGAATTTTCTGCTACTCGACTACATTTTGGCTGACTATAAAAACTTCAACAAGAAACTCATCTAGAATGATTTCCCTTAAGAGCAAAGCTGAGTTAAAACAAGTAAAGTTTAATACAGCAGAGGGCCTCATAAACCCTTGACTACTGCTAAACAAATTAACCATGAAGAATAACCTCTCCATGAATACCAGGAAAGAAGTCTTTCCATTTCTTATCCATGCATTTTATCAATGGCACAAGCAACTAAAGGCTATTATATTGAACACTAATGAGTTATATTAAGAATTCAAATAGAGGTCAGTTAAAAATTAACCCCAATCAGAAACTCCTTATTATTTTTCTATTCAAAGACAAGCTTGACGGTATCAACTTTTTTTTCCTGACAATCTCCTTCATTACCTAAAACAAATCTATTCCATCTTTCTGCAGATGCCAAAATAGTGTCCTAAATACTGTCTTTCAGAACTTCGAATTTCAGTTTATTCTTAGTATCTTCTTCAATCTCATCCTATAAGGATCAATTAGAATTCTTTTTCTTCAGCAATAACTTCACAGTACATTTTAATGATAAGCAATGAGTTAACATTTATGACTAACCACTGCATACTTTAAGAAACTTGACACATGAGAGGATTACCAAAAAAATTACATCCATATTGTTATGCTTCATTGCTATGGCTTTTCACATATATACAGTACTAAATAAAGCAATGACTCCTAGAATGCACACTTTCAGAAAAAGTTACCTACCATATCCACATATAAATATAAATGCAGTATCATGACAGAGAACCTGCAAAGTTCCGTATCAAATAAAACTTGGTCCCCTCTAAAATCGTCTACTAAGGATCCTTCTCTTTTTTAGTCACTATAAAGAAGGTGCTATTTCTGTAAGAATAAAAGCTACTATTACAGTATGGCATTTCCCTAATAGCAGTTTTTTGTCATATATTTTCATTTTTAATATGTATGTTCAAATTCTACGCTTATATAATTTTCTTATAAGAAATAGTATCTCTTAGATTTTTTAGTTAGGAACACTGGAACAGGGATCATTTTGCAACAAACTTTTACCTGAATAATTGTGGCCAATATATTTACATAATTACTTTCAGTTTGATAAAGTTCTTTTGCAACTTGCCACCTGGCTGACTGCTTCGAAGGAACCGGAGTAGAATTTTTAGAAGACTTAGTACAAGACTTTGGTGTTTCTAAAAGGTAAAAAGGAAGAAAGATTTAATGAAAAACCAGACATTGTACAGATTTAACAACAAAAAAAGGGGAAGGATATCCACTCTGAGAAATATACCCATTTAGATTTTCATTAAAGTAAAATTTCCTCATAGGATAAGGCCAGAAAAAAATAATGGTCAAAGGTATCAATGGCTCCAAACTGACAGATATAATACTAAATAACTGGCCTGTACTCTTCAAAAATGTCAAGGTCACTAAAAACAAAGTTGAGAAACTATTCCAGATTAGAAGACACTAAAGAGAGATAACAACATATGATCCTGGATTGGACCTTAGACCAGAAAAAAAAAAAACTTTTTTCTTTTCCTAAAAAGGGTATTAGCAGAACAACTGATTAAAATTAAGAGTCGGTCATACTATTAATGTCAATTTCCTAATTACAATACCTCTACTGTAGTGGTATAAGAAATGTCCCTCTATTTTGGGAAATACACATTTAAGTATTTAGAAGAAAAGGCACATCTTATCTGCAACTTAGTCTCCAACGGTGCAGAATACGTGTGCATATTATAGACAAAGAGACAGAATGAATGAATGCTAAAGCAAACATGGCAGAATATTTCCATTTGGGAATTCTGAGAAGAGTACTGGAATCTCTGTACTATTTTTGCAGCTTTTTGCAATCTGAAATTATTTCAAAATAAAAAGCTCAAATAATAAAATGAAAAACAACTATATAAAAATATTTAAGTTTAAGGATAAAAAGGTCATGATTACATAGTAACAGAAAACTTATCATATATATAGAGGAAGTCTTCCTCAACAAAACACATCAACTGCAAATTCTGTTAGTTTTTAACATAATATAAAACATCCAGTCCAACACAAAGTGGGAGGACACATTAGTATACTTTATATGTATTTCAAAAAAATGAAATCATAAGCTTTCATAAAAGCTTAAGATACACTTTCTTACTACAGATATGGTTAAAGTACTTTAACATAATGTACAGAATCTCCTAATGGCAAGTTTTTAAATAGGAAAACAAATGTACAATATACAATGACATGAAAAAACAATATATAGACCCAGCATATCAATTTTACTCAATGATAATTTTAAATATTAAAATAATGATGTATACAATGGAGTTTGAATGCTTTCTAAAGCTAATAGACCAAAGATTTTCCCACTTGTACATTATTTCAGACTACTCTCCAGACCCAAGAGCTTCTGCCATTACATATGTCAAGAGGAAAAATCTGACATATATTGACTCAATTTAATTATTGTGTTTACAAAGTGATCTACAAACTGCGGATTCTATATAGAGTACCTAATAGAATAGTTGTCATGTCTATTTTCTTCTCCTATCCCCTAAACTGCATATTCAAGTTTCAGTCCTTTATGATCAGCTCTTACCATCTCATGCCCAGTATGTCCATCACATTTATGGAACCAATAAATTCTCACACCTATGGATCTAATCATAATCTTTCCACCCAAGCACCAAGTTCAATTTTTCCAAATACCCACTGGGCATGTGTACCTCAATTTAACCTGAATAGTCTCTAAAACTACACTATCTTCCTCCAAAATATGGACTTCCTATTTTCACCAAGGTAACATTTCTTCTATTTTAATACTCTGCTGTCATCTCTTATTCCCTTCCTGTCACTCCATTCCATCAATATCTCCACAGTGCTTCCTACTTTCCTTTCTAACCATTAGCAACCCTGGTTCAGGGCTTTATCATCTTGTGGCCCAAGCCACTGTACATTACTTCATGGTCTGGCCATCTCTGAACTGTCTTCCTTTTAATCATTCTTCAGAATAATCCACTACAAATTACCTACTCAACCAATTACTCTACTGCTCAATAGTTTCTAAAGTTCCTTGTTGATGACAATATGCAGTTCAGACATACCAGTCTGATTTCAAAGTCCCCTAATATTAGGCCCCAATTAACCTTTCCAATTTAATTATTACTCCTCCATTCTCATAAGCAAACTGACCTATTCACTATCCCTTAAAATGTGAATTTGTATAGTATTTATATTCTTGCTCCCCTCATTTCTCAACTCCACCTCAGTTTTCTGGGCCTTCTATAATTTGACACAAGAATATTTAGTAAGTACCTACTCTGTACTAGGCATTGAGAACACAGCAAAGGATTAGATAAGGTTCTTGTTTTCTTAAAGCTTACATTCTGGTGAAACAAACAAAAAAATATAATTTCTAACAATGATGATTACTACTGAAGACACAACCAGGTAATGGTTTAGTGAGAAGTGCTGAACAGGGACTTAACTTTGCAGAAAGCCCAGTAAGATTTCTTTAAGGCAAAGAGGTCAAGTATAAAGTTCCAGAGGTATGAATGTAGTGGAAATATCCAAAGAATAACAGAGACAGTGTGACTAAAGCTTAGAGTATTACAGGAGAGCATGATATCGTCATATGAGGTTGGACGTAGGTGAGAAAGGATCACATAGGAACTTGAAAGCTATGGTAATACAAACCCACTGAATGACTTCAAGCACAGGACTGGCATGATTTAATTTATATGTATTTTAGAGACCTAAGTGCTCATATAGAAAGGCAAAAATGGGGGCACCTGGCTGACTCAGTTGGAAGAGCATGTGACTCTTAATCTCAGGGTTGTGAGCTAAATCCCCACATTGGGTATAGAGATTTCTTAAATAAATAAACAAACTGGGACGCCTGGGTGGCTCAGTAGGTTAAGTGTCTGCCTTCAGCTCAGGTCATGATCCCAGGGTCCTGGGATCGAGCCCCGCATCAGGCTCTCTGCTCAGCAGGGAGCCTGCTTCTCCTTCTCACTATGCCTGCCGCTCTGCCAGTTGTGCTCTCTATCTCTCTGTCAAATAAATAAATAAAATCTTAAAAAAAATAAATAAACAAACTTAACAAAAAAGGCAAAAATGAATACAGAGAAACCATTCAGGAGACCAACATAATCATCTAAGAGAGATCCATTTTATAGAAAAGGCTGATAAAGGAGTAGAGTTGAGAGTGGTAGAGAGAATCAAAATCAAGAGTTCTAATTTGATTATGTTAGGTTTAAGATATGTATTAGACATGGACAAGTAGGTATTAAGTATGTAGTTGGACAGGGAAGAAGACACACTGGGGAGTTAACAGCATATGAATGTTTCTAAAGCCATGGAATTAAATGAGACCACTGTGGGAGAATACAGTAGAGAAGAAATGACTCAGGAATAATATTCGACAGTTAGAGCTGGAGAAGTTAGGCAAAGGAGAATGAGAAATGAGGTACAAAAGCTAAGAGAAAAAAACTATCTCCAGGAAGAGAGCTACTCATGTGTTAGATGCTGCTGACTGCATAAAAACTGTCAGTCGCCGGACACCTGGGTGGCTCAGTCGGTTAAACGTCTGACTTCAGCTCAGGTCATGATCTCAGGGTCCTGGGATCGAGTCCCACATCAGGTTCCAGGCTCAGTGGGGATTCTGCTTGTCCCTCTGCCCCCTCCCCCAGCTCGTGCTCACGCCTCTCTCTCTCTCAAATAAATAAATAAAATCTTTAAAAAAAAAAAAAAAAAAAAAAAACCCAAAACTGTCAGTCTCCTCAGCAAGAGCAATTTCATGCAGTAGGGGCTTAAGTTCAATTGGAATGGTTGGAGAAGACAATGAAAAGCAAGGAAATGACACAACAGATCAAGGTAATTCTTTGAAGAGTACCCATGTAAAAGGAAAGAGAGAAATGAAATAGTAAGTAGAGTGTCATGGGGTCAAGAGGTTTTGATTATTTCTTAACTCTAAAAAACACAACATATTTGTGTGCAGATTAGAAAACAAAAATAGAGGGGAAAATTGATGATCAAGAGAGAAGTGTTAATTATAGAGCCTCCCTGTATCATTGGAGAACAAACTGAGCTCACCCTCCACTGATTTCATCATACCTATTTTCTCCATAATTCATGTGACACCTTCTGTGATCTTGTTTTGCTAATGTTAAGAATCTGCTCTTTGACCAGCTCTTCCATTTTCTAGAGTGATATACAAATAAAATATAGAAAGCACTTAGCATATAGTAAGCAATCATTAAATGGAAGCATTTTTATGTGCCTCTTCTCCTCAGCTAGAACAAAGGTGATAAAAGTCAGAACCTTTCATATTCGCTGTGGTAGTGATTTATCTAAATTCTAATAATTATTCCATTCCACTAACTTTTAATGATCAATTTTTTAAAATGTGAATTACCTCCATAGTTAATGCTAGACTCTGGTGTGTTGGAGATATCTAGGAGTGACCCTATAGAAAGGGAATGTTCAGCTGATGGGCGCTTACGGGGAGGAAAAGGTGACATGTCTGTCTCTCTTGAAAGCTGAGCAAGTGTCTCTTTTAAACGACGTCTCTTGCGATTGCTGTTTGGGGTATTTAGAGAAAGCAGTGACACTGATTTCTTGAGCTCAGGAGTATTAGCCTGCAATCAAAAGCACAAAAGCTCAATTTTACTTCCTTGGTTCTATACTGAGACAGGAACAGAAGAAAAATATATTTACAAGTCTGACAAAATCTGGATTTTGCACAATAATTTTACAACTACACACTCTGCCAGGTAATTCAGAAGATTCATAAAACACAATAGTAAAGGGACCACTGTATTTGCCTAACCCCAAGCACCTCATTCTGTTTCTTCACAGCTCTATCACCATTACATATTCATTTGTAAGCTTGTTTACTGTCTAGTCCCCTGTTAGGCCATAAACTCTGGAGGGCAGGGACCATTCATAGTTTGTTCACTGTATCCTTAGCATTTAGCACAGTGCCCGGACATATTGCTCTACAATATTTGCCAAATAACACTTGGCTTTAAAAGCTCTCTCCTGAAATTTTAAGCAGTTTTTAAACTTTATGGTTAAGAACCTTATACTAAGAACAAAAGCGTCAGAAGACAATATAGTACCTATCTAGATTTTATAGTTAATACAATAAATCTGCACCTCATCTTCAATATTCCATTCAAATTAAATCTCCAACTAAAGAAAATCCTCCCTTAAAGCCTGCTTCTATACCTTTATGCCACGTTTTGGTGAATGATACCACTCTTCACCAATCTAGCATGAAGGCTGTGTTTTCCTTGCCTACAATCTACTACTAGAGTCATTTTTCTAATGACATCTCCCCGCTTAATATTCTTCAATGGCTCCCAATACTTACCAAATTCTTTAACATTTTAAAAACCACTTGATTCTACCTAAATTGTAAGCTTTATTTGTTGGCCTTCTTTCCCACACTCTTTTTTAAAGCCATACTAAACTACTTGCTATTTCAATGTACTTTCAAGCTTCACACCATCTCTCACCTGCTATCTAACTTGAATGTCCTTACAAGGTTAGCCTCGTAAGTTGGCTCAACATTTATTTACTCTTTCCAGTCCTGCCTGAGTCTCTCAGAATGAGGCTAGTTAAAATAATTACTCAACTATAGCACATATTCTGCACTATAGTTGTTTGTATATCTAGCTTTCCCTTAAGGTTCTAAGTTTCTGAAGATAGGAATGTTACTGTTCATAATAGTATCACTACGAAGTGGCACAGAATGACATATATTAGATTAAAATAATTCTGCATTGAATAGTTTTACTTAAATCTACACAAACTATTACTTAATAACTAACTGTTCAATTATTCTCAAACTCTTAAACATGACTTAAAGATGACTGGTATGCCAATTATACCACGCTGTTTTCGAACAGAAGTGTTATCTTTATACAATCAAATGCACAGAACAAATGACTAATGGACAAAAAAGCATACCTTTTCATATAAATACATAGTTTCTCCAGCTCGGGCATCCATTTGAATGCTTCCCCAGAACCACTAGGTAAAAGGAAAGAAAAAATTAATTAAGAATTTATCTTATCAGAGAAGTGATTAGTAATATTTTTAAAAAACCAATCTTGGGGCTTCTAGCTGACTCAGTCGGTACAGCATGCAACTCCTTAATTTTGGGGTCATTAGTTCAAGCCCTGCATTGGGTGTGGAGCCTACTTAAAATAAAAAAATAAAATAAAAATAAAATTCTATCTAAAAAAAAGCCAATCTTATTCTAGAATTACTTGCCTCCTGCTTGACAACATAAAGTTTCTTCGAAGGTTCAAATGGAAGTTCTTTTACTACATTCTCTTCAACTACAAGGTGAGTGCATCTTTCATCTCCAATGGGTAAACAGTTACCTCCTAAAGAGAAATGCATGCAAGCATAAATAAGCCGAACTATTTATCTCCAAACCTGAATTTTTAAAGAGGCATATTCGCCAGGAGATGATAAAGCAAGAGTGGGAGAAAAAAATATAACTTTTAAATTATAGTAAATTCTACCTTGCATTTTAGTCATTTCTTCCATATTGGTTTTTTCTTCATCCGAAAATCCCAAGAAACTTAAAATGCAATCTTGAAATGGAGGAACTTTAAATTCATTTCTGAAGTCATCAACTGATGCACAGAAATCCCTAAAAACAAAATATACTCTTCTAAAACCAGCTAAAGTTCAGTAAGTATATCAATTTATAAATCTATAATAATTCTCAAGGTTTTCAGCATAATCCATTTATTGAAAATATTTTACATGTAGTCCTGAAATGTTCACAAAAACATCAGTTAAAAAAAAAAAATTGGTGTGTCCTCAGTCATCCTGGAAATAACTTCTAACAAAATTTGATCACAAGTAGTCTTTACAAGATTCAAATCCTTGCTCTGGACATGAAATTTTCTATGTATTCCAGGGGTTCTGTAGTTTCATGAAATGTTAAATAATGATGAAGTAGAATAGCAAGGAATTATGAGGTTGGAAAGCTTAACAGGTTATGAATTGCAATCACCACTTAGAATGTAACTAGACAAACACAGTGAAAAAAGTGTAACAATCTAAATATCCAGATGCATTAAGTTTTTACGTAATAGTTTTAGAATGTTAACAATAATCAAAATTATTTCACAAGGTAAAGTCTGAAGATATCACAGATACTTTTCAATTTTCAATTTTTTATAATTTTTTTTTTATAACTTTGGTCCTCCTAGACTTTATTCCTTAGGCTATCCAAAGACTAAATTCATTTTATCTACACTATCTATGAATTTAGGGTTTTGGGCACATGGGTTTATATTCATAACATACTTAATTCAAATAATGAGCTACTGAATTTCTAGAAGTCCAATGTGCTATCCATAACACCAGAGCCACCTTGAACTACTGAATTTCTAAACACTTACTGTTCATTCCGCCTTTCCCAAGCTTTATAAATCCATTCTGACTTCATAATTGGAGTGCCCAGGCTCACAGCAATCTAAAAATATAAACATCAATTACAATAAATTTTCACCTCATATAACTGCATTCATGGAATTTCTAAGCAATTTTATACATACGTTTTTTGCAGTTTTAGATCATTATTCATCTGCTTTCTGACAAAGTATAAAGAAAAATTAACAGAAAAACTGTCTTTCAATCATACAAGTTAGGTTAAAATAATTTAGAACAAGTTCCATGATGTCCAAACCATTTCCTTATTTTATTTATTTTTTTTAAAGATTTTATTTATTTATTTGACAGAGAGAGACATAGCGAGAGAGGGACCACAAGCAGGGGGAGTGGGAGAGGGAGAAGCAGGCTTCCCGCCGAGCAGGGAACCCGATGCAGGGCTCGATCCCAGGACTCTGGGATCATGACCTGAGCCGAAGGCAGAAGCTTAACGACTGAGCCACCCAGGCGCCCCTCATTTCCTTATTTTAAATAAACATAACTCTGAAGCTAAGTTCATCTTTATTTTACTATATTTCTATTTCTCCTTTCTCCATCTTTACTTCCTTGGAAGTACTGACTCCCAAGATAGGACTAGAGAAGAAAATATCTGATTAAGTCATGAAAAACTAAGATATGAATTGGAAAGAATACCTCCCAGGAATTCAACATTACCCCAAAATTACCATTTGTTACATAAATACCCTGATGGAGGGTGGGAACAAGGTGATAAATTCTTTGTAGATATTCAAGTGCAGTCTTAAACTAAGATTTTAATTCTAGTAAAAGTAGTTTCTCCTGTTCTTTTATAGTTTTCACTAGTTAAATCTTATAACCATTTTATAAGAACGTAACTTTGTTCTTATTAATACCATTTAGACAAGAATGAAATATCTGCTCAACACTTCCTAACCCCCTTACTCACCAACACTTATAGTAACCTTTGCTAATATTAATCATCTGCCTGAAATGTCACCCGTCTACCAACCTCCACAATCCTACTCATTCACAAATCCTACTTATTTTAAGACCTAACTCAGGTTCCATTGCCTCCTTAAAACCTAAAGGACCACACTCCTATAATTTAAAATTTTACAAATGTACATATAGCAAAAATGGAATTTCTGATCCTCAATAAACTGTGGGAGAAATAGATAGGATGAAAGTACTGTTATTAAATCCACCCCCCCAAAATGCTATACTGAAATACACCCAAGTTTACATACCCTGAATTTTTCTCCTTGTGTACAATTTGCCACCAAATGTGTAACTTTTGAATTAAAGTCTTTTCGAATAACTCCACCCATGTGATGAACCAATGTCACCAATCTGACCTCAAAAGAAAAATTAGGGAACATTAACTTTATGATTAATTTGAACAAAATTTTAAATTATGTTTAGAAGTCATTTAGAATCTACTGACTAATTTTTATTTATAAGGTACATATAAGAATTTTTATAAAGATATGAATTTTATGTCAAAAAAATTAAAGATTCATTGCCTAACAAGCACAGGCAAAATTATACATAGAGATAAGCTAGTAAAGATAATTACACAAAACTTAATTAAACAACTGGCTTTCATGCATCCTAAACAGAAGACTTCTTTTAAACACCAGGTTATATCACACCAAGATTCTGCCCACAAAGTTACAGTATTACCCTATTAGCTCCAACACAGAAAATTTTATGAATCAGAAAAGTTTCTATGAATTCTCTAGGGCAATGAATATACTTTAAGCCTGGACTTGTATAACAAAAAATTGCAATGTATTAACAAAAACTTGAAATAACGTGGCTGATGATACTTAACAAAAAGACAATTTAAACAGATCAGATAGTAATGAAGTCTTTCTCTTAATTCATATGCCTGCCAGCCTAAACAAAATGTTTCTTTACAAGGCTCTTCATAATGTTTCTTCATAAAATTTAAAATAGTATATTCATAAATTCTCCTTCAATATGTTTAAAATAAAACCATGATATAATTAACCCCCCCAAAAATGTCAATTTAAATTTATTTGGCTGGAAAAAATATTCCTTGAATAGAATGTTTTAAAATACTTACTAGTTCTTCTTTTTTCCTAAATCCAGTAAAGCATAGTACTAGATTCATCATGCTTGTACAATAGAGTGGACGACATGAAAAAGGCAAAGGCTAAATAAAGGACACAACAATTTTAAATCTGTGAGTTTTCTTTATAGTAGAGAACAGAACACATCTTTCTCAAGCTAAAACATATTTCCCCCTCTTGCCAATCAACTTTGTCAATCCAAAGATTTCTTGCATTTTTCAATATGCAACAGAAAAATAGCAAAAAAAGATTACAAGTTTTATAATACAAAAATCCCCCATAACTCCCAATTTATATTTGACACACACAATCTAAACACACTTTACTACTGGCAAATTAAACATATTTATATGCAAACTTTCAGTTCTAAAATATACTTTGACTCAAAGTTTTATGTGCTAGGAAAAATTTCAGACTCCATACACTATTGTAAATGTTTCCAATTAAAGTTCCAATTTAAAACAGTTCAAAATATTTTATAATGAACACTATGTAAATTACACATATACTTGAACCAAATATGATTCCAATTTTTGAGCTAAAAAAAATGGAAATAGTAAATAATTTAACCAACAGAAATAGATATATATACGTATGTATGTATATATATATATGTATGTATGTATATATATAAATAATAGGAAAAGAATGGTTAAAAAAGTAAGTATAGATATATAGTTCCCACCATTATGCAAGATTATTTAACAATTTTGGTCTTTAAAAGGTTTACTTGGTTTTTTGAAAGCAACACTTCTGAATCAAAACAGAGAATTAAAGATTATCATGCACCTTACTAAGTATCTATAACAAAAGAAGCACAAAATTGACCTATACAATTTTAAGTTAATAAGGCAAGTTTAAGAATGGCAAAACATAGCAACAAAACCAAAGAATGCAGACTAACTCTACTACAACTCTAACACTGAAATGTTATTTAAAAACAAAAGGCAGGGGCTCCTGGATGGCTCAGTTGGAAGAGCATGCAACTCCTGACCTACGGGTTGGGAGTACAAGCCCCACACCGGGTGTAGAGATTACTTAAAATAAACAAATAAACTTAAATTTACAACCCAATATAAAAAAAAAAGCTAAAATAATTTCTTTAATTTTAAGCCATGCAGTAACAAATAAAAATGGAAATGTGTACTTATTCAGTGGAAGAAAATAAGTTTATATATGTATATACATTTCTGGAACCCAAGTTTAAAAAATTATTTCTCCCAAGATACTGCAGGTATTAAGATATATATGTGTGTATGTATACACACAAATATGTAATTGTCATTATTTAACTTTCAAAAGTCTTAGATTTTCACTCTTAAAAGTTACAATAGAAAGATTTTAAAAACTATATTAGAGTAGCCAATACTATCCCTATTCTAAATCTTACATACTCCCAACAATTAACAGGATGTTTCTGCTTATGAATTTTCACAAAATTCATTAATAAAAATTTAACCTTGAAAGTCATAATAAATGTATATTTTCTTACCTCTCCTTTTTGGGCACAGTTTAAGATAACTGGTGGTCCAATAATTCTATAATCAGTCTTGTGTAACTCATTAAAAACAGAATCCTGGAAGTCCATGACTATGAATACATTTTCAAATTCTGGAGAATCCAAACTTTCAAATTCTTCCGGTGATTCCATCTTTACAAAGGGCACTTTAATTTCCTTGATTTTTTTCAGGTGGTTATTAGAAATAAAAATTATTTATAAATTAAAGTTAATTTATGTAACTCTAAATATCACCTAAAAATCAATTCACTATCAACACTTTTTTATATTTGTAGTAAACTTTTAAATCACACAATGAGCATTTTACTTAATAGTGAACAGACTTATTTCTTTACTATTTGTTTTTTTATATATACATTTCTCCATCTATACTGATATTAAATTTTGAATATTAATATTATAAAGGCATAACTTTGGACATGACTTAGTCATTATAAATCATCTAATACACATATAAAATTAAAATGATTTTTTTGAGAACACACATTTTGATAGTAAGATGCATTACAAAGATATCCACTATTACTTTTTATTCTCACCAAGAAAATGATGCCACACTTAACAGTTCTTCCTGCATAAATCATCTTCAGAATGTTTATAGAAATAGAAAAAATACTATGGCACTTAGTATCTACAAAAAGGGTATAGATTAACTTAATCATTTCAGGATATATGAGGGAAATAAGAGAAAGATATGAAACATGTAGGTAGCTGTTATGTGGCAAACGTAGAATATAAAAAGGCTTTCCTGTTTAACAATTTATAATGTACATCTATGAAAAAGAATGAACATATTTAAGTACCTGTATGACTCCTATGCAAAAAGAACAGAACCATTTAAAAGAAAATCCTGAATAGGTCAGAATATTGTTTGGGCTTTATTTGCTAGGCTGATGTGATGAGCTGAATTGTGTATCCTCGAAATTCACATTGAAGCCCTAACCCTCATACCTCAAAATGAGACTGCATTTGAAGACAGGGCCTTTTAAGAGGTCATTAAGGTTAAATGAGGTCACGTAGGTAGACCCTAATCCAATCTAATTCGTGTACTTACAGGAAGAGGAAATTTAAACACACAGAGTTATCAGGGATGTGCATGCCCAGAAGGGCCATGTGAAGACACAACAAAAAAGTGCTGGCCATCTGCAAGCCAAGGAGAGAGACCTGAAGAGAAACCAAACCTGCCAACACCTCGATCTTGGGACTTCTAGTCTCCAGAACCTAGAGAAAATACATTTCTGTTGTTTAAGCCACCCAGTCTCGGTATTTTGTTATGGCAGCCCTCACAAACTAATACAGCTGGTATATAGAATTAGATATATTTCATATGCTGAGACAAATTCCCTGATGACTGTCAAATTATTGTGATTTATATTTTTTAAGATTTTATTTGAGAGAGAGAGAGAGTGTGTGCAAGCAAGCAGGCAGGGGGGGGCGGGGAGTCTTAAGGAGACTCCATAACAATCGTGGAGCCCAACCCAGGGCTGATCCCACCACCCTGAGAACATGACCCAAGCCAAAACCAAGAGTTGGACACTTAACCGACTGTGCCACCCAGGTGCCCCTGTGATTTATAATTTTGGAAATAAAGCAAGAATTTGGAATAAACATAAAATTAATGGGAAAAAAAGAAGCTAGAGTTTAAAGAAAAACATCAGACCTTTGTGAATATATGTGTGCCTTTTAAATTTAACAATGCCAAATTACAGTGTAAAAAGTTCATTACTTATAATATATACCATAGTTTGGGATTTCAGAAACACCCAAATTTTTAAAATAAATATAAAAGATTCTGTTCATCTAGCTTCAGAGTGCACAAAATATACCTTGTGCCTAATTTAGGCCCAATCACCATTAAGTGGAATTTAAGAATACAATCAAGAGTAGTGCAGCATGCCACATGCAATGAAATGCTTGACCTACCATATTAACAACACTTTTTATTAATTTTTCATCCGACTTTCCAGGACAACTTTCTCTTATCTTTATAACAGGGACTTCCATTATTTTAATAGTCTGTGGAAAAGAGACTTAAGTATAAGATTAAGAAAACTATAAAATTACTTAAACACTGATGGAAGAAAGATAGCCTTTCTTAAAAAAAAAAAGCTAAAATTCCATACCTTTAAAGCTTTTATAAGTTCTTCTTGTTTTCCAGCTTCCTGAACCAGTATCAGTCTCGTTTCAATTTGAGGCATTTCTTCTATTAAAATTAAAAATGTTTAAATATGTTTATCAGGTACTAATATCAAAATCAACAGTTCTTAATCCCTCTTTTCGCTATATCTGGCATGTTTTTCCATCTTTGAGGAGACTCCTAACTTTCTCTAAAATTAAAATGACTTAATTCTCAGTTTATTTTTTAAAATTTGGCCATCTATCACTTTAGAGAAAGAAAAAACAAATTGCCACAAAGTATACAAACATTAGCACTCCTCCTAACCAAAAAAAGCATTCACTATCTTGCACAGCCATCCTCTTCAACAGTGCATGCAACTTCGGGACAGACCCATTTATATAGTTGCTAAGGGAATAAGTGGCTTTTCACCTAACCAGTCATAACTGGGTAAATTCTAACAGTGTTGCAGCTAGATTGCCCTCACACACAGAAAAAGCAATATTCAACAATAAGATGCTTTCTCCTTCAAGCTGAGAAGCATTAATCCAAACAATAATCAAAAATCTATACGGTATAAATGGCTAAAATCAACAACACAAGAAACAACAGGTGTTGGTGAGGATGTGGAGAAAAGCAACCCTCGTGCACTACTGGTGGGAATGCAAACTGGTACAGCCACTGTGGAAAACAGTATGGAGGTTCTTCAAAAAGTTAAAAATAGAGCTACCTTATGATCCAGCAATTGCACTACTGGTATTTACCCAAAGAATACAAGAACACTAATTCAAAGGGATACACCTACCACTATGTTTATAGCAGCATTATCTATAATAGCCAAATTATGGAAGCCAAGTATCCATCATCAATTGGTGAATGGATAAAGAAGATGTGGTGTATATATAATGAAATATTACTGAGCCATGAAAAGAATGAAATCTTGCCATTTGCAACAACATGGATGGTGTTAGAGGGTATAATACTAAGAGAACTAAGTTGGTCAGAGAAAGACAAATACCATATAATTTCACTCATGTGAAATTTAAGAAACAAAACAAGCAAAACAAAAAAAATAAGAGAGAGAGACAAAGCAAGAAACAGACTCTTAATAGAGAACAAACTGATGGTTACTGCGGGGGTGGGGGGGGGAGTTAAATAGGTGATGAGCACAGGGTGATACATAGAAGTGTTGAATTACTATATTGTACAACTGAAACTAATATAACACTGTATGTTAACTGGAATTGAAATAAAAACTTAAAAAAACTACAAAGAATACACGATTCTGTCAACAAATATTTACTGAATAACCGTACTCTAGCTTAACAGTATTACAGTTAAATTCTAAATTCCTAGTCAGTTTAGGATTAAAATAATGATTTGGCGTTTTAAAGTTGATTAACAGGTTTACCTTCAACATATGAAGCAGATCGAATAAATACATTTTCCTTAGAAATTTCAGTAACTTTAGAATCAAAAATAGAGGAGTCTGCCAAGCTTGTCCTCCCAGTAGTAGATGTTAATACACTATTGTCAGCCATTGTTAGTACTCTTCTACGTTGGCTGAAAAAAATAAAGTTTGAATAAAAATACATGAGCATTGGGCAAAAACATGCATTAGAGGCTCTACTTTTATATCTAGAATTTATAAAAAGTATCATTACTCATTTTTCTTAATACTGAATCAAAGAAATGTCAATTAACCTCTCTGAGCCTCTGTTTCCCCTTCTGTAAAATAAAGATACTACTACCTGACTCATAGGAATATAGTAAAAATAACAATGTATGAAAAGTACTCAGAACATTACCTGACATATAATGAAAATTCAAGAAGGTAGTCATAAATATTCTATCTCCCTCCTCCTCTACCCCTTTGCCCTCAACCAACCCATTTTCCTATCTTCATTTACAATACTACCATCATCCCTCAAATAATCCCTGTCAAAAACTATATCTATCCTTACCCTTTCCTCTACTCTATTTTGCCTCCCCCAAATTCCTATCAATCCTATCTCAAGTACTCTGGGACCTCATAGGGTTGGCTCTGATTATTAATTTATTGCCAAAGCAGCTTCAAATTTTAGAAAAAAAGAGCTGAGACCTGGCCCCACTTCTCTATGGTCAATGTCACAGTGGCCACTTGGTCAAATACAACAGCTCCAAACAACTTTATCATCAGTTTCTTCAGATCACTCTCCACATTGTTGCCTGGGTTGTGGTCCTAAAAACAAATGTGACCATATCACTTCCCTGCTTAAGAACTTCCATGAGCACTTTTCCCTATAGGGTCAAGTCCAAATTCACCAACAGGTTTACAGTTTGGTCCTAGCCTAACTCTTCAACCTCATCTCCTGTTTAATTCCCGCAGTCCACATATACTGTATGCTCCAGCCACAATGTATTTCTCAGCATTTTTCAAACACAGATCACTATTTACTCCACACACCTACTTACATTTAATAGTACTCAATTCTCCACCCAGCACATCTTTCAACTCCCAACCCACTGCTCTTGACTCATCCTCTGTGGATGTCTCTGTATATCTCATATGTAAGTAGATTGCTCTCTTATCTGTATTTTCATATTACTTTACTATCATCTCTCCTTTAAAAGATATAACAAGACAATTACGCATGGGTTCGTGTCAGTATGGCTCTGGACATTAAAGGATTTTTTTTTTTTAAGACTTCCAGGACTTAAGAATTGAAAGGTTAGGCTAACAGGGAATAAATAAAAAGTTAAATGAATTTTCATCAATTCAAATCGAGGTCATTATGTAAGTTTATTATCTTGAAGTTAATTTCCAGAATATTGGGCAAATATAAAGAGGAGGCCCTATCTTTATCTGGTACATGTCTGACCTACTGTACCCTCTCCTACTTTTTTTAGGTTAATAAAATATACAAATATCTTCCACCAGCTTTTTATCAAAGTAATAGTTTAAATAAACTATATGCTGTGGAGAAACAGCATATAGTTAAGGTATCATTAGCATCACTTCTAGATGGTGATATTAAGTAGTGCGAAGATGAGCACACTAATAATATCCAAAGACCTAAGCATAATTGTTAGGCGCACACTTCAAAGCCAGGCAACCCAGCCTCCTGTCTCAACTCTGCACTCAGTTTCCACAACCAAGAAAAAGATAAGAAACAACTCAAATCCAGTTGTGATGAAAACTGAATAGATGACATCTTAAAATGAGTGAAAATTATTAACTTTCATAATATTCATAATGTGGACATTTTTAATTGTCCTACCATACATCCATATCAATCATTATTCTAAAGCTCTCCAAAGGAATGCCCCAACAGTTGTTAATATGAGTCTCTATTTACAATCAATGACAAATTCTATCCAGCCCTTATTTTTTGTTGTTAAGTCTCCTACACTTAACGGTTTCCAGTGAAAAAGAAATGCCTCTACAAAGGCTATCATTCAAAGTTCCCTTAAAAGAACCTTAAAAAAGGTCAAGAGATGAACTAACATACTTTAAGGAATGAAGGAGGGAGATTTTAATAATCAAAAACATGAATTTACATTTTTCTCCTATGCCTGTTTAAAGGCCAACAAAATAGGTAATTAAAAATTAAAATTGTCTGTTAATACTGTATATGATCAATTTATTGCTGAAATAGCTTCAAATTTTAGGAAAAAAGAGAGTTGCATGGAAAGTTGATGACAACACCCAACGCTCTGATTACAAAAGGAAATACACTAATCACTTTTTCACATTCATGCATTCTGTAAGCTTGTAAGACAATAGGATCGGTGTTCATAAACCTATACAGCTTATTTCTCATCCAAGAACATAGTCAAGCAGCTTTTGACTAAATAACACATGCCTCTTTTCATCCCAAAGAGAAAATCTGTCACTTAAACAAATACTCACTTTAGTTTCCTTTTACTTATTTTTTTAGGCAATCACCTTTCAGAGGAGCTAAATGAAATACTGGATATGATGGTAGTGTTACTAACAATAACATTAGTGTTAACATTATAAACATTATCGTTAATATTTATTTAACGCTTAATATGTGGCATTGTTCTAAGTCTTTTACTTTTATTTACTTAATCTTTGAAACCATCCTAAGAGGCACGTACTATTCCTGTCTCCATCTCATAAAGAATCCTAGAAAAGAGAGGTCAAGTAACCAGCTCAGTCAATAAAATAGGGATTCAAACCCGGGCTGATTCCAGAGCCTTGCACTTTTTTAACCACTAAGCCAAACAAATCTGTACCAGGGAGGAAGGTGCACGCGGGGGGGTCGGGGGGGAGGGTTAGGCGGAGGCCGGAATGGGCTGGCGTTTTTAAAACTAAAAAGTAAACCTCCTACAGAGAAGATACCATAAAGAATCCTAGAGTGAAACCACTAAGCACTCTGAGATAAGCCCCCAAAGGCAGCAGCTGTGGGCCGCCAGAACCGCAGGGACAAGGCGGCTTGTTGAGACCACGCTTCCCAACTCCCTCCCTTCATCCAGACATTCTTGCGGAAGAAATATCTCACCAGGTGAGAGATGAAGATGCCCAACAACCTGGACGACTTCGGGATCCCACTGCGCTCACTGCCCAGCTGTTGGTAGTGCGGTGGGGGAGTTCCCAGAGCCAGGAAGCCTGAGCAGGGGTGCTCCGGAATTCGCGGTCATGGGGCGGGGCAGCCAGACAAGAGAAGGGGCCCACTGCTCCGGGGACGTTGGCCCACTCCCACCTCCCCTACCCACATGCACAAAGTCCTCACCACTCTCAAAAAACGCCTCGGAAGTCCACCTGTTCAAGCACTGATTCCCCTTACTGGTACCGCCATTCCTCGCGGGTGTCAGCCACAACCAATTCAAAAAGTAAGCCTCTTTCTCTAAAAGCCATGCCGATTGGCGCGTGATGTCAACCTCCTTCCCATAGGCTGCGGTCTCCAGAGGGGCGGTGATTGGCCACTGCTCTCCGCCCACCTCCCCGCACGCGCCGATTGATTGGTTCTGCGTGTGTTTCAAATAAACCTAACGGCTCGCACGTCGGAACGACAGGAGTTTGTAGAGAAGTGCCCGGATGTGACCGGGAGATGGCAGTGGTAGCTCCTGGGCTTCTCTGGGAGTGGCAGGTGTGTCTGAGGCTACCGCTTGTTTACTCAATAAACTTCCCATTTCCTGAGTCAAGTTTGAGTGGATTCCTGCCCCCCCACCCCGCGCCAGCTTTTTTTTTAAGCGTCACTAAATCCTTTAAATTAGTGCCCCCACGGTTGAATTTTTTTCACTGCTTGCTGGGAGCTGAAAGATTTTCCTGCTTGTGTGCTTTCTGCTTTAGGAATGTTATTTAAAGTAGGCTTCAGAGGTTTTGACTTTGGTTGTTGGCGTGGCGCTGCCATGGACAGGGAGGGGCTCTCCAGGTGGACTTCAAATCAGCAGCCGCTTATTTAAATTCTAATGTATGTAAGCACTGCACTGGTCTGAGGAATTTCACCTGTGATTAGAATACATTCTTAGTGTTTCTCGGACTTTTTTATGTATATATATATAAGTTTACACTTGAACAAATGTAAAAATATGTCAGGAGATTCTAGAATCTCCTGGAGCCAAAGTAAATTGCTTCTTGTTGCCTCCTCCGGCCACCGTGAGATCTTTTCTTTCCTGTAAAGTCTAGCCAAGAATTATCGATTGTCCTGTAATTACTACAGCTATTGTGAAAACTATTTTATTTTCTTCAATTTCTAAATATGATACCCTGTAACATTATCTCTTAAGAAAAATACTTCTTCCCCCCCCCGGTAGGTTTTGCTTAGTTCCCACCTAATCACTGATTTAAGTAAAAGAAGAAAAGGAAATCCGTTGCCCAAATCTTAAATCCCAATAAGAGAAGGAAAACTTGCACTCTGGAATGGAACACTTCCGACCATGTCAAACAGATGAGAATTTACAAGTTTTCCTGATTTTGTCAGGCCACTTTAGAATCACTGAAAAGTGTAATGTAATCCAAAAGAATGCGTGACGCAGTCTGGTAATTATTGGTTTCCCTGTTTATAACTGAAGAATATTTGCAGTCTGCCCTTCATTATAATGCTGTGATAACCGTTAAGGCAAAAGAAAAGAAAAATAGTCATTGAAATTTCACTTTGGAATGTGCTTGCATACTTCAATCAGGGTGTGCCCAGCATTCCAAAAATTCTCACCGATGAAACATATTAAGCTAGTGAAGAGAGCAGCCTATTTCCTCTGTGCACTGCTCTGTTAAAGTGGCTTTGCACCCAAATCTAATGACCATGAGGTACCATCACGCAAAATGTATACCAGCCTAGCAAAAGCTATACTTGATTTCTTTTAAGGGATATATGGCAATTTTACTAACAAACAGGCAATACAATCTTCTTCCATTTCATAACCATGTAACAACCTCCTTTTACATTTCCTATCCATGTAACCTCAAGCAAGTTACTTAACCTCTCTATGCCTCAGTTTGCCCTTCTATAAAAGGGTCTAATAGTACTTCATAGTTTTGCTGTGAGGATTTAATTAATGTAATTAAAGTGGGTGCCTGGCAGGCTCAGTCCATAGATCTCAGGGTCGTGAGTTAGAGCCCCACATTAGGCATGGAGCCTACTTTAAATATATATATATTTATATATAAAATATATTATATATATATATATATATAAAACATATTCTGGCATGTGGTAAACATGCAAGAGAATGTGAGCTGCTAATATTACTACTACTTCTACTACTACTGTTATCTCAACTTAAGGGGCCCTGTAAATTGCCTGATGGGACTGATGGTTCTCTACATTGCCTTCTCATCCCTGACCCCAGGAGCGATGGCACATATGCCTCCCTTTGCCCTACCCTACCCCTGCCACAAACTACCACCCTCTCCAACCAAGCTCCAAGCTTGATACAGCCAAGACCTCCATTGCTTTCTTTCCCTACCAGAGAGAGGACAATTTTTCTTCTATACCAAATCTATTCTTCCTTTTCTCCTTTAAGGAAATCCTGCTGTGCTGTGCTCAAGACATGGCTCTCTTGCTGCTGCCCTTGGCCAGGCTTTTGTCCCCTTCCAAGGCAGGTCCTAGCTAAGATTCTTTACATTAAATGTTAGCCTCTTTCCCCAGGCCCTTTCACTGGAAATACACTTATTAAATTTATATGTCAACCTCTGTTTGTATAGGGTAGATAGATAAATTAAAATAAGGAGTAACTTGAAAGAATAAACCATTAAACAATTTTTATGTGTCATCCACAACTCCTAGGATACCAAATGAACAGGTTTCAGATATAAAATACTAAAGAAATTTAACTGAATTTAAGTACTTAGTAGTGTATGACATATTTTCCCCCAAGCAATAAAACAATTTCTAAAGATGGGAGATAAAAATTTTAGATGTGGAGAAAATGAAATGTGAAAGATAGAACTACTGAGATTCTTCCTTTAGAGGATCAGCTTTCCCACCTCCATCTTCAAATTGGGTGACAGTCTGGACTCTCTTTCTTTACCCCTACAGCCTTGTGCCTCTTCAAGTTTATTCCCTCTTACTCATATTTCCTCTTTTTCCCCCATGCCCTCACCCTCCATCTCCATCTTCTTTCAGCTTCTTCAGAGCAGCAGAGAATGGGAAGTTAGGTAAGTTAATTTTGAGTTACGGGATATCTTTCCCCACCTCATACTTACCCTAATAAGAACTAGTATATCTGAAAAATTATTAAATCTGTTGCAATAAATGGGCAATATCTGTTGTAGTAGACTTTGATTTTATTACCTAAAGCTGTAATGAAATATATTACAATTTCTAGATTTTATTTTAAAAATGTGAAATGTTGGGGCACCTGGGTGGCTCAGTCGGTTCAGCGTCTGCCTTGGGTTCCAGTCATGATCTCAGGGTCCTGGGATCAGGCCCTGCATCATTGGGCTCCTCCGGGGGGGGGGGGGTCCCTGCTCAGCAGGGAGTCTGCTTCTCCCTCTCCCTTCCACCCCCCTCCCCACCCCCGCCCCACTCATGCTCACTTGCTTGCTCACTCTCTCACATAAATAAATAAAATCTTTAAAAATTTTGTAAAAATAAAGTGCTTTCATATGGAGTGACAAAAAAAGTTTTAAAATGTGAAATGTTATCAACCAGTAATTCTATTTTATAGTAAATTTAAATACTTCATCGTAGCTTTATTCGTATGAATCATTAGGCTATAAATCACTTAACATAGATTTCCAAGACTATACAAATTTAGCACTTAAAGTTTCACTTGAACAAAGAGAATTAGCTTTGCTTGATGGAGCAAGAGGTTTCCAAATATGATGAGACCATTATTTCAAATTATGTAATTTGATTAAAAAAAATTTAGATGTGGAAAAAAATCTCAGCTCATTAGTCTCATTTTTATCTTACAGAAGAATTTTACCAAGGCCAGCACTACAGAGGTTATATTCCTTTGCCAAGGTCACATAACTAGTCAGTGGCAAAATCAAGATCAAATGTTTTATTTTCATTAAGCTATTCTATCTTTATTAAAATATTAATATTTATATTTTACAACATACTTATAAAAGTATCAATATCTTTATTCATAATGCTTATATTTATATATATATGCATATATATATATATATATTTCTTTTTTACCTTTGAAAGCCTTAAGATACTTTCAATTACATAAGAGCCTTGTTGGTCTTGTTTACCTATGTATCTTCAGCACCTAGCAACGGTTCCTGGCATAGGTGTTTCATGAATACATTGTAATTGATCCCTAAGAATACACATTGCTTTCTAATCCATTCTCCACCTGGATTCAGAGTGACATTATGCAAATACAAACTCATCGTCTAGCGCCACCTCTTTAAAACACTTCAATCCTACTAGGCCTTCAATCCTTCTACCTACATTTCCAGCTTCATCTTACACCATGTTCACTTTCTTTAAATTCTATACCTGCTTTCCTTCTCAAGGTTTTTTGCACCTGCTCCTCTCTCTACCAATCCCTCCGATACCCAGTCCTTTAACCTAGAGTAGGCGACTTCTATTCATCCTTTAACATTTGCTCACTTTGCCACTTCTCGGAAGGTCTTTCCTAACTACCCACACTCTCAGAACCGTTTTAACCACAGTACCTAGCACACAGAAGGCACTCAACTACATATTTGTTGAAATAACAAGTAACTCAATGAATGAATGAATGAACTTATTTTTATTATAATATCAGTGATGTTTTTTCCAAAGATACTAAAGAAAGTCCCTCTTATTTTTACTTTTATCTAACCCATTATTTATGACAGTTTTTCAGGAAAAATTAAGTGGCATGTTTCCAAAATTAATAAATTTACATCAAGGACAAAATAATTTGCATCTTTGATATTCAAGTACATTACCCAAGAATTGAATGACTTTTGTACCACAGCCAGTCCAGCTATGAGTGGAAGAGAGTTAATGCTAATGGTATTGAACTGATTCAGGTAAGACTTTGTAGTTTATGAACATAGGCAATTATCCATATCAAAAATTCAGTTTTCCTACAACCTGCACCTTTATACATTATACACTGACACTCAGAAATTACCTCTTCCACACTATCAACTAACTTGTAAATATCTGAGGTATTCTAAAGTAATACTATCTGCCAGTTTAGTCTTGACAGCAACTTCATCTTTGTAAAGTAGTATTTGCTATGGCAACAAATTGAATACTTTGATTGTACTTAGCAGTATTTTTGTTGCTGCTGTTCAAATGAATGGGAAAAAATGGAATTGTTAATGCAGGTGAAATAAAAATGGAAACCAGGTCATCCAAAAATGGTGAATATTTGACCTCAATTGTATGCCCATTTGCAATAAGCAGTTTAACTGTGGGTTTAACAATGAAGGAAAAACTACATGTAAGAGGGGCATCTGGGTGGCTCAGTCGGTTAAGCATCTGCCTTCGGCTCAGTTCATGATCCCAGAGTCCCTGAATCGAGTCCCATGTCCGGCTCCCTGCTTCTCAGGGAGTCTACTTCTCCCTCTGACCCTCCCCTCTCTCGTGCCCTCTCTCTCTCAAATAAATAAATAAATAAAATCTTTTAAAAAAATTACATGTAAGAAATAACAGAAATTCATTGGGAAAATTATTTAAAACATGAGATTTTAAATGATATTTAAGTGCACAATGCAACTCTATATAAATCCTATGTGTAGAAAAAAATTAACTATGAAGAAATAAAAAAAATGTTCTTACTGTTTGTATCTGGCCAATAGCATTTGAGATTATTTCTCCCTCTCCTTTCCTTTTTTTTTTTTTTTTTTTTTTTTTGGTAATTTTCAAATATTTTATCATCATGTTTTAGTGGACAATTGTTTTCCTGGCTGTTCAGCATTTAACCCTTCGTTCCTAATAATAGTCTGATTTCCCTTTTGAGAAATCCCTCATGGAATGTGGTTTTAGTAAGAGGTAGTGCTTCTCTGTTACCACAGGTATGAATGGGGCCGCATTCTTCCCATGATTAAAGCTCTGCCAATCAGATGCTCTCTTCATAGGACTTTGAATGTTTAGCATGTGCTGAAGATATGGAAAGGAGTAAGGATCATATGCATTCCAATAGCAACAGCAGTGTGCAGACCAGAGTCTTTGAGTCCAATAATCTTTGCTAGTATTTCTATTACCTACTACTCCTCCTCTCTGGCTCTTGCCCATTGCCCAAGGTTGATCCTTACACAGATTCTGCAAAAAAAATAAATAAATCTTTTTTTTCCTTCAAGATAGAATTGATTTCTATTGCTTGTAACCAAAAATGCCAAGATATATTGCTTTTACAAATCCAAATCTTGTCGGCTCTACCTTCAGAATACATCCAGAAGCTGACCAGTTCTTAGCCCTTTTGTAGACTACCATCTTCCCTGACCTGAGTTATTGCAGTAGCTACTAACTCATCTCCTCAGTTTCACCCTTAAACCTCCGCTGTCTATTCTCAGTAAAGCTGCTGAAGCATTCCTGTTAAAACGTAAGTCAGATCTTGTCACTATGCTCAAAAGCCTTTAATGGCTTCCCATTTCTTCCATTCTAAAACCAGTATTCTCACAATAGACTTTATGGCCCCAACACAGTCCTCACTGACATCATCCTTACTCCTCTCCCCTTCACAGTTTTACTTACCGCTAGCCACCTCTTTGCTGCTAGCCAGCCTTTTTGCCTCCTCCTGTCAGGAGCACATGGGAGGCATGCTCCTAAGTCAAGCTGTTTCCTCTGCTTTTATGTTCTTCTCTCATAAATGCATGACTTTTTTCCCCTTTTCCTTCAATTCTTGCTCAAATGCACTGTCTCAATCAGCCTAGGTAGCTACCCCAACCAAAACTGCAGCCCCTCCCCAAACACCTCTGGTCCCCTTTGCCTTGCTCTTTTTTTATTTCATAGCCATTATTATCAGCAGTTATGTCATTGATTGTCTGTCTCTCCATACTAGAATGTGAGCTCCATGACAGCAGAGAGTTTTGTCTGTTTTGTTCCCTGGTATATTTCCAGTAACCGGGTCAGTACCTGTCACATATTAGGTACTCAAATTTTTTTGAAATAAAGAATAAGCAAAAAAAGAAATGAAAAATGAAAGGGAGGATGGGAGGAAAGATTTTAAAGTTTCTAAATATTATTTACATATTATAATGACAATTTGGTCATTTATCAACTGTCTTCAAGCTTTTTTTTTTAAGTTTTCATTTAAATTCCAGTTGGTTAACATACAGTGTAATATTAGTTTCGGGTGTACAACTTAGTGATTCAACACTTCCATATATCACCTGGTGCTCATCACGACGAATGCACTCTGTAATTGCCATCACCTATTTCCCCCATGTCCCCAACCACCTCCCCTGTGGTAACCATCAATTTGTTCTCTATAGTTAAGTTTTCAAGCTTTTTGAATATTTCTTCAAATGAAACATCACAATGAACTCCCATATATAAAACATCTAAAAGCCAAGCTGAATTGAAACAGGGGAAGAGGGGTACCTGGGTGACTCAGTCGGTTAAGTGGCTGACTCTTGGTTTATGCTTGGTTGGTGATCTCATGGTGGTGAGATCAGCTCCATGTCTGGCTCCCGCTTTGGGCTCTGCATTCAGTGGGGAGTCTGCTTGGTTTCTTTCTCTCTCTCTCTCTCTCTCTCTCCCTCTGCCCCTCCCCCTGCTCACACTCTCTCTCTATCTCAAATAAATAAATAAATCTTAAAAAAAAAAGTTAAACATATGATTGCATAAGACCCAGCAATCCCATTCCTACATGTAAGAATCTTTGAGGAAATTTTATTCATGATCACTAAAAACTGGAAAAAATTTAAATGTATAGCTTTAGCGAATGCATAAACAGATAGTGGTACATCCCAAACATGGACTACTACTAAGCAATTTCCATGCAACAAGAAGGATGACTCTCAGAAGCATTATGTTAAGTGAAATAAACCAGAAACAAAAAGCTAAGTGTTGTATGATTCAATTTATATGGCATTCTGAAAAAGACAAAGATAGGGACAAAAATGCAGATCAGTGATTGACAGAGGCTGAGGGTGAGGAGACAGGTTTACTACAGAATGGCACAAGAAGACTATTGGGGATAGTGGGAGTCCTCATGTCTTGATTGTGGTAATAGCTACACAAATGTATACCTTTGTCAAAATTCATGAATTTTCCATATGTAAGTAATACCTCAATGAACATACTTTTAAAAAGAACAAAATGGAATCTGTTTTCCATTTTTAAAATTTTCTAGAATGGGAAATGTAACAGTTAAAATCCAAAATTAATGGGATGGTCTAAACAGTAGAATGTAGGTGTCAGAGGAAAGAGTCCATTAACTTGAAAAGAAATTAATAGAAATTATTCAATATTGACAACAAGATAGAAAAATGTTGGATTAAAAAAATGAGAGCTTCAGGAACCTGTGGGAAAACAGCACATATAATTGGAGTCCCATTGTTAAGAAACAATGGCCAAACATATCTCAAATTTGACAAAAGACATAGATAGCTTTTGCCAGAAGAAAAAGTTTCTACTTCCAAAAGATCAGCAAACCCAACTTAGGATAAATACAAAGAAAGTCTTGCATATCATAGTCAAATTGCTGAAAGCCAAAGAGAAGTTTTAAACCCATGATGACTGAGCTACTGAAATTGTAGCAAGCATATGGGACCAAGTAAACTGTGTGAGATGCTAAGGACCAAAGAGCACAGACAGGAAAAGCAATTCCATATTTTAGACAATGGTAAATGAGAAGAAACCTAAAATTCGGGCAGTTGCATGATTCCAAAAGTTCTTAACCTTTGCCCTATAGTGAATTAACTATAGGTCCCAGTGCCTTTGAACTCATATCCCGTAAGCTGTAAATTCCTGCACTAATAGATATGCTATGAAGTAGTTTGTGAGTTTTTGTGAGGACTGTATAAAATAATATTAGTGTTTAGAATAGTGCACTGAAAGCACTCAATAAATGCTAGCTATTACTCTTATTATTTATCTTACAAATATTTATGAGGTACTTATTATACACCAGGCACTGTACTAGGCACTGGGGATACAACTGAGAAACAAGCTGATGCAGACTTTGCCCTCATAGAGCTCAGTCTAGTGAGCCCTATCTAAACAATCCCTATTTCATCCTACCACCTTTCTTTTTGTACAACTGGAGTTCACAAGGCTATACAGCATCCTAACCACCCGTAGTAGAGAGGTAATTTCATGGTAATATGTATAAAATAGAAAAATGTTTCCCTAATGCACACTAACATGAAAGTTGTGATGCTTGATATAGTCACAGATGTGAAGAAAAAAAAAAAAACCTAATCCTTTATCTCTCATTATTTTTATCTTCTCTTTCACACACAGTTAAACTTATTTTATAGAGGTGATTAAAATATTAGGCTATTTTCTCCTTCATTAAGCATAATTTCCTTTAATTTTTCATTAAAATTTTGCCTGCTTCTCTTTTTGAAGATTAAATGGAGCTGTTATGTATAGTATCCTATGGAGTTGAGATGTTTATCAAGATTTTAAAATTACACTGTTTCATTTTCCTAATTAAAATATTTTTTGTTTGTCTTCTTTTCCTGTTTGCATGAATGTGACTGACCAAAGAATTTATATGTATTAAATTACTGCTCTTGGGAACGCCAACATGAAATTAAAATGTTATCATACAGTAGATGCCTCTAGACAGCACTTCTACATTGCTTGATTTTTAAAATTGTAAATGTAGATTACTTTTATAATTTATAAGTTAGGAAAAAAAAGTACCCCAATTGTGCCATTTTCCTTATCAAACCCTTGACTCCCTGTTAGTTAGCAGCAGCATACGTCCAAGCACTGTCCCATGAACATTCAAGATCTTTTACCAACTCTCCCCCAAAGCAGATAGAACAAATATGTTTCCATGCTATGAAACTAAGAAACATAAGTTAAAAGACCCATTTCCTGGAAATTCTTGGAATACCTTGTGGTAGAAACCACAATTCATATATTTATCTGAAATTTTAAAATTAGAAATTAAATCATCTATCCATAAACTTTACAAGTAATAGTGCAAATCTCAAAAACAAAAACAAAAGAAAAAGCTTGAGTTTCTAGTCTGTTAGTCTATTCCATTATCTTGTTAGAATTATAATGAATATATTTACCATCTTATTATCTCAGGTCCCTAATGAAAAATCAACTGAGTTTGATTATCACAACATTATCAAAAGGAAGGGATTTTTTTTAGTAAAACCAACATTGTATTGTCTTGAGGAAGCTCTGGCTTGATTTCTTGACTTGACTTTAAAATTCCTCCGGACAGAAAAAAATTGATTATTATAGTACAGTTCCTCTTCTTGAACCAAGAGAAGGGGATTTAAGCATAGGCTTTGTTTCTTAAGCCATACAAATGAAGAGCTAAGTTCTAGTTCATTGTCCTTGGCTTATAGCACATTACTGGGCTATGCCTCCACCTGCTTCAGTTGGTTCACCTTTTTATATCTCCTCTCAAATGTGGACACATTCTGTGGAACCAGGGATCTCACAGTGGTATCTTTCCCATGGGTCTTGAATAGCTTAGGCTGAGTCAAAATATACTGGCCCCACTACTTTTTTTTTTTAAGTTTATTATCTTTTTTTCTTAATAATCTCTGCAACCAACATGGGCCTGGAACTCACAACCCTGAGATCAAGAGTCACATGCTCTTCCCACTGAGCCAGCCAAGAACCTCTGGTTCCACTACTTTTATAAAGGATGTGAATCTGCTCTACAGTACTGGGTACAAAAAAACATCATTTTCTTTAGTGTTCTAAATTAGATATATCTGCCTAAGCTTGCTATTCATCAGGATTGATGGGAAATTTAATCCACCTTATTTAACTGATTTTATGGGAGAAAGAAGATAGGACAGATGGGCTCCACCCCCTCTCTAGGTCATAAATAATCTGGGTCATCATATACAATCTAGGAAAAAAAGGCAGAAAGGGTTCTAGTCTTCAGTCCATTTTGATCACCTTTGAAATGTTAATTATTGATCCCTGCATAAATAATTTGTAGGCAGATAACTCTACTCCTTTTATGCCATGCTTGAACAAGAATATCTTTCATTTCCCCAAATCATGACATGTGGTGTTCAGTCCTCATGCATCCCCAAACTATGTGTACTCAGCAGCTTCTTCTCTAGGAGTGGTGCACGAGAGTGCATCTGAGATCTTCCTCTCTCTTAGAACTGCCTCCACCATGTTCAGGAAAAATGCACTAGAAGTCGGAATCCATCTTCACCTCAAAGAACTGGTCTGTTTTCTCCCTCTCCTTCCCTCCAGTGCTTCCAAAACAAAATGGCTTACTTCCTTGAGGTTAAATGGGAGAGTGCTCAGAGGACCTTCAATTCCTGGAGCTTTTCTTGGAAAGGAACGCTCGCTCCTACCATGTACTTTGTTTCATGCTAATTTACTATACCATTTATTTATTTAAGATTTATTTATTATTTGAGGGGAGGGTGGGGGGTAGGGGCAAAGGGAGAGAGAGAGAGAGAATCTCAAGCAGACTCCCTGCTGAGCGTGGAGTCCTACACAGGGCTGGGTCCCACCACCCAGAGACCATGACTGGAGACCGTGACCTGAGCAGAAACCAAGAGACAACAGCTCAACTGACTGAGCCCCCAGGTGTCCCACTACACTAATTATTTAAACATGAGTTAGGAGATAACAAATCAAAATGAATTAAATTTAAACATTGATTATTTACTTAATGAAACACTGAAACACATAACTGAAGTTTCATAATTATTAGTTAAAAATCACAAGTCTGATATATCAGATTTTCTTAAATATTATATACTCATTTATCAAACTACACACAAATTATATTGATTATAAAACATTACTACTTTTATACTTCAAGTAGTTAAAAAAGTATTAATACTATGGATTTAAATTTATGCTTTCATTATTTCTATACTATTCTTATTATTATTTCTTATTCCTCTTAGGGGTTGCCTTCCTAGGGTTACAGAATATTAATTACCTTGTGGGGTATAGTGCCAAATAAAACAACCAAAAAATGTCAGTGCAAGGTAGCCAAGGTCACAGAATCTGGATTGTCAGTATATGGGCCTGGCTTCAAATCCTAGCTACTGATCTCCAGTTTATACTTCTGTGGCAAAGACTCTAATGTGAAATTCAGGATAAGGTATTTCAAGCAGAGAAGAGTCAGAATCAGTAAGAGCAGCCAAGAATAAATCATGGAATATTAGAGCTAAAGAACACCTTAAAATCAGTCTCTGTTCACTCCACTTTCTAAATGTGGAAAAGAAAAAGAAAAGGAATCAGATACTGGTGGCAAGCAGACTATTAGGATACCCTTTTTAATAATCTAGGAATCATAATTTTATAGTCATGACCAAGGATGCTGACAATTAAAAAGAAGACCAATGTGAGAGACAAGAGAAACAAAACTGATAGCCGTAATTGTGGCTTTCAGTTACAAACAAACCAAGGCACACTAGCTAGTTTTAACAACAACAACAAAAAAACCAATCATTCTCAGAGGCCAAAGTTGCTTGGAGCAATACCCAAAGCCACCACTAGATTGTCCATGGTGCTCTGGGAACAAGGAGCACAGACACTACCAGCA
The DNA here is from genome assembly GCF_964656455.1 of Halichoerus grypus. Taxonomy (NCBI): domain Eukaryota; kingdom Metazoa; phylum Chordata; class Mammalia; order Carnivora; family Phocidae; genus Halichoerus; species Halichoerus grypus. Next base: position 91,268,937 of record NC_135712.1, read on the forward strand.
ACCCTTACCTCTGTTGCCACTAAGAACTCAGTGCTTCTCAGCTAGACTCTACACAACACCTCCTTCTTCATGATGCTCTTTTGAGTCAAAGGCATTCCATGAGCGCTGCTAATGGCAGGATCTAGGGGACATGCTGGGTGTCTGAGATATGAGAGAGACTAGGAAAGTGACATATATAGCCTCCAGCTTGCAGACCTAGGACTCACAATGTGGGAAATTACCAACATCGATCAAGAGTGTTCAAAAGATTCTGGGAGGCCACAGATAAAGCAAATGCTCACTATGATGCTCATGCAAGTTTTCTTTGGAATGATGTCCCATTCATATGACCCCAAACATATTCACTATAAGACATATGAAAAGTCAGATAATTCCCTTTTTATTTATTTATTTATTTATTTATTTATTTATTTATTTATTTAAAGTAAGCTCTATGTGGGGCTAGAACTAACGATCCCAAGATCAAGAGTTGCATGCTGGACCGACTAAGCCCAAAAGATAATTTAAAAAAAAACTAGTCAGGTGCAGCTATTACGAAGTAGATTATCAAATAATTTCTAAAATTAATGGGACTTCCATTTAATATAAATAGGCCATTATATACAATTAACAGTATATGTGTATATATATTGGTGTGTGTGTATGTGTGTGTATACACACACCTATAAAGTAATTTATAATGAGTTAATCATGAATATTGCAAAAACTGAATGATTTATTTTACCAAAGGAAAAGAAAAATAACTTTAGGCCAGTGAATCTAGAAGACTTTAATCATGTTCTATGTTTTTTCCCAATGATAGAATTTCTTGCCAATATACATTTCTATGATTTGATTATGATCACTTATTGAGTTAATGCTATATCTTAACTATTCCTTGTTTTTTTTCACACATTAATTAATTATTCCCGGTAGCTTTTGCATTTTTCTTATAAAAGTATGGCTTTAGAGCCTTATTTAAAGTGACTTTTGTAATATGTTTACCTTGTATTTGCATTCTCATATAACTGGTAACTCTTGAAGCTAGAAAGAATCTTAGAGATCCTGGGTCCAAACCATTATTTTACAGATGAAGAAACTAAGAGTCAAGAAAGTTGGGTAACATTCCCAAGGTCATATAGACAGCCAATGATAGAGCTTAGTCAAGAATTTCCAGCCAACTTTCTTTCTGTTAGGACAGGCAGTTTGAGACAAATATAAAGGATTGTTTTATAAATACAATTTTTGAATTAGATAAATAAATGTAATAGATATAACTTTCAATAAAAGTTCAGGTTTATCTGGTGTGAGATAGTTCTGATACCAATTGTCTTAGGTATTTTTGTTAACTTCTGTTTCTACATTATTTTTAAAACATTATTATATAGTAATGAATGAAGAAAATTGAAAAACTCAAAGTAATAAAAAGAAATTAAAATTATTCATAGTTCTACTACATAAACATAAATGCATCTGAGGTTTGGGTATATTTACCTCCAGTTGTATTTAAACTTTTTTGCATTTCTTTAAACTTAATTGTTGTCGTAATACATATTTACTTATTATAACCTAAGCAATTGTTTGTGGTAGTATCCTGCTTTTTAAATTATTTTAAGGGCTAAGTGTTCCATGTACATTTAGATACAATGTTTACTTATTTTAATATGTAAAAGAAACTTATTTTTATATATTTTAAATATATATAATTTTTAAAATAATCTTTATTAAGGAATTTTTTTCTACATAAAGACTCATGGCATCATTTATAAAATGAAACTGGATACTATGTATTTACCTACCTTTCATAGCATCTATTTTCATCTATGATCTATTCTCTCATCATAATTTTTTGGAGGGAAAAACAGGACCCTGAAAATTGTTTTACATTCCTTGACTCTTGGTAAGGTTAAACATTTTCCTGTGTATCTCTTTACTGACTGTATTTTCTGCCACATGAATATAAAGATTGTTAAAATGTACTTACATTATCAATGGATTTGTATATTGATATAAACTTTAATATAACAGAAATTTAAAATATTTAAAGAAATGCATCAAAAAGTCTGCCATATCATTTTTTACTATGTATATCAAATTATCACAACTGACTAACAAACTTCAGGGGAAAAAAATCCTAAAACAGTGCTGACACAATATCCATACCTAATGATAAAGGCATCAATTCATTTAGAAGATGTAATAATCCTATATATATATGGACCCAATATTAGAGCACCTAAATATATTAGGTATACACCGACAGATTTGAAGGGAGAAATAGACACTACAATAATAGCAGGGGACTTCAACAATGGATAGATCATCTAGACAGAAAAGCAATAAAAAAACACTGGACTTGAACCATGCTTTAGACCAATGGCCCTAACAGACATATACAGAACATTCCATCCAACAGCAGCAGAGTACACATTCTTCCTGAGTGCACACGGAACATTCTCCAGAATAGATCATATGATAGGTCACAAAACAAGTCTTAGCAAATTTAAGAAGACTGAAATCATACCAAGTATCTTTTCCAAACACAATAATATGAAACTAGAAATCAATAATAGGAGGAAAGCTGGAAAATTCACAAATATGTGGAAATTATACAACACACTCCTGAACAACCAATGGGGCCAAAGAAATCAAAATGGAAATGAAAAAATATCTTGAAACAAATGACAATGAAAACACAACATATTCAAATCTGTGGGATAGTGCAAAAGCTGTTTTAAGAGGGAAGTTTATAGTAATAAACACATTAAGAAAAAGAAAGATTTCAAATAAAGAACCTAACTTTACACATGAAGAAACTAGAAAAAGAGCAAACTAAGTCCAAAGTTAGTAGAAGGAAGGAAATAACAAAGATCAGAGCAGAAACGAATGAAACAGAGACGAAAACGACAATAGAAAAAAAATGAAACTAAGAACTATTTTTTTTGAAAAGAAAAACAAAATTGAATTTTTAGCTAAACTAAGAAAAAAAGAAGATCCAAATAAATAGACTCGGAAATGGAGGAAGAGACATTACAACTGATACCACAAAAATACAGAGCTTCACAGAGACGACTGTGAACAATCATGCCAACAAATTGGACAACCTAGGAGAAATGGAGAAAGTCTTAGTAACATACAAACTACCAAAACTGACTCATTAAGAATAGAAAATCTGAACAGATCAGTAACATGTAAGGAGATTGACAACAGTAATAAGAAAACCTCTCAACAAGAAAGGCCCAGCACCAGTTGGTTTTTCTGGAGAATTCTACCAAACATTTAAAAAATTAATGCCAATCCTTCTCAAACTCTTCCAAAGAATTGAGGAGGAGGGAACACTCCCAAACTCTCTTTACAGGCCAGCATTACCTTACCAAAGCCAGATAAGGACACTACAAGAAAAGAAAGCTAGAGATCAATATCTCTGATGAGATGAAAACAGAATATCAGAGAGATAACTGCACTTCCCATGTTCACTGCAGCATTATTCACAATAGCCAAGATATGTAAAAAAACATAAATATCTATGTCTATCAACAGATGTCTGAATAAAGAAGGTCTGTTATAAGCATGAGCATGTGCACACATGCAGTGGACTAATTCAATCATGAGAAAGAAAGAAATCTGCCGCAACTTGCAGCAACATGGATGGAACTTGGGGGCATATTATGCTAACTGAAATCGGGCAGACAGAGAAAGACAAACACTGCATGATATCACTTAGTATGTGGAATCTAAAAAAATAAAATAAAATGTCAAACTCAGAAACAGAGTAGAAAAATGATTGCCTGGGGCTGGGAGGTAGGGGAAATAGAGAAAGGTTGGTAAAAGGGTACAAACTTCCAGTTTTAAGTCAGATACAGAAAGAAAAATGGTGAATGACAATTTCAATGAAATTGAAAAAAGCCAAACTCAGAGAGTGAGAGTAAAATGGTGGTTGCCTGGGGAGGAGGTAGGGAAAATGGGGAGATGTTGCTTAAAAAGTACAAACTTCCAGTTATAAGATGACTAAGTTCTGGGGATCTCATGTACAGCATGGTGATTATAGTTAATAATACTGAATTATATACTTGGAAGTTGCAGGAAGAGTAGATCTTCAATGTTCTCACCACAAAAAATGATAATATGTGACACCATGGATGTGTTAGCTAATGCTTTGGGGGTAGTTATTTTGCAATATTTAAGTGTATCAGATCAACAGGTTGTATACCTTAAACTTATACAGTGTAACATATCAATTATATTTCAATAAATCTGGAAAAAATAACACACAGGCATAAAAATTTTACTTAAGAAAAAAAAAGGATTTGGGTATTTCCAAGTGCTCTCTCTCTCTCTCTCAGAGGAGATATTCAAAGTTTTGGATTACTTTCCAAAATTATACATGCATAAAAAACAGATTCGAATTTAGTAAACATATTGTTTTAGTTACTATGTCATATTCAATTTGTTACCTGATGATATTTAGCTGTGGAAGAGAGGTAATGATTTCTTTTTCACATTGTCAGTCCTTCAGATCTCAGTATTAGACTTTATCAGCTATACATATTTACTGAACTTTGGCTATGTGGCTAGGACTGAGTTGGGACCTGGATATAGAGCTTAGGGCAGACATTGGAATAGGTAAGAGATTAAATTCTGGGTTCAAATTTTTGAAAAGAATAACTTCTGGGAATACTCTAGGGACCTAACAAAAGTAAATGCCCAAATGAACTAACCAATGGTTTATTTTTCTGAGATAAGTACCTATTTAAAAACCAAGAAACAGTAGAGAAACCTAACTGAAATATATAACCCACTTGATTTATTTTTTAGGATGTCTAATTGCTAAAATTTAAATGTCATCCTGACTACCTGGCCCAAGAACTTAGGCCAGTGGATATTTTAAACAATTATTACAAAGTATATTTTATCAATAGAAGTCATTTATTCCTGAGAAGCGTGCGCAGATTATCCTATCTTTGATTTATATAAATTCAATTAAATCAGTGAAATAAATTCTGATTGTATATCACTATCTCTTTTTCCACTGGTAGTTCAGTTAAGAACAGACCTGAGGGGTGCCTGACTGGCTTAACTGGTAGAGCATGTGACTCTTGATCTCTGGGTTGCGAGTTTGAGTTCCACATTGGGTGTGGAGCCTACTTAAAAACAACAACAACAACAGACCTGAAACTTCTGCTGATAAATTTTATTATTTTGTATTGTTCATAAAATCTACAGAAGCTGCTCCCTGAAGGTATCATGCTCTCGCCACAAACCTTAGATTACACAGTAGGCTTGCATATGCCTTTCTCCCCTTGTCTGTCTGGTGTGCTTCTACTCACCTTTGAAGACTACTTTTTCTACACCTCTATTATAGCACTTAGCAAGTTTTCTTTTATTTTCCTGTTTACTATTTTTTTTTCTACTAGACTGAGCACTCCTCCCATGCAGGGATATTGTCCCATCCCCAAGCATGATACAGTGTTCAATACTTAATAGGTCATTGGTAAATGTCAAAAAATAAATGACATCTATGTCCAAAGATAATAAGGTAATTATAACACATTGTGATGTTATGTAAGCTTGAATATGACCAATTCCTTGATATATAATTTCATACATATGCCATGAAAAGATATCTGGTTCTTGAATGTACACATAAAATGGAAGGAGCCATTTTATATCAAAAAATTATGAGGTCACTTTCTCGGGAATCATAGGAAGATAAGGCTTAAATATGTTACCCAGAGTTGTTTGCATCAGTCTGAGAATCTGGAAAAAAATGGAAAATGGAGAAAAGATACTTAACCAGAACACTCCTAAAAGACTGGCTTTTAAGCAGGCAAATATTCAATAGTCTTTCTGAAACAAGATTCTGAAATAAAATCATTTTAGTATTTTCAGAAATATTGAAAATTACTTTTAAAAAGGTGCCTTCAGGATATAAATACCCAACAACATAACTCTCTTTCCATCTAACTCATTTCCATCTTTCCTCAGAGGTGGGTCATTTAAATTAGCTTTGTAAGAAAGATAAGACTCTCACTGCGAGGTGGTTGCTTAGCAGTTATAGAAGGTACCTACAAGCTTCAGGGCCCAATTACATGCTGAACCTTACAAAATATTGTCATTCTGAGGAAGTGACATCTAAGCAGATATCTCAATAATAAGAATGAGCCAACTAGGATGGGAAGTAGGGGGCAGAGTGCCAGGCAGAGGAACAGCACAGAATGACATACATAAAGACCCAGAGGCAGAAAAGCCCTAGTATATCTGATTGGAAGGGAGCCAGTGTGGTTGCAGCATAGAAGACAGGTAGGCAAGAGGTGAGTTACAGAGGTAGGCAGGGGCAGCCAGCCCAGCCCAGACTGAGGTCTGGAAAGGAGTTTGGAATTTATTTGAAGAGGATATTCAAATTCACAGGTGACTGCCTGGAACTGTAATTACTACCAGTTCCCTACTTTCCATCAGATACAACCCAGGACCAACAACTACGCCCAGTCATCTACATAGGCCACACCTTTTCTCATAGGTAGATCCACCAAGGACACCAAAATAACATTCAGTTCCCTGGAGAGCACAGCAGTTCTTAGAAAATAGAATGAGCCTGATTTTAAGGAATAAATATCATCATCAACGACAACAGCTACAAACGACGATCTCAACTTTGAATGCTTGAAGTGTGCCCTTTATATGTTTTCTTCCAACTCTGAACAAGAAATACATTTTCTCCTAATAATCTCATTTTCAGTCCCAAACTTATGGCTATTTCACTCCTTTGGATCAGATTAAATTTAAATGACTATATTAAGGTACAAAATTATGTGTACCAGGTGTTTTAAGTCCTTGTTCAATAAGTTTGGAGCTGTTCTCATACCACCTCCTTAAAACAGTTCTTCCAAATATTTTCCTCCTGGATCTCTGGTTTTAATTCTGCTGGTGAAGTTCTTTGTCTCATTCTATACCTACCCTCTCCCCCATCGGAAATCTGGATTCAAATGATTTTTCTGCTCTCATTGACCCACTGAAAGAATTTTTTTTCAGGTGGCATTTCCCTATTTATTTATTCATGTATATTAGTATAGATTCCTGGTTTTTGTTATTTATAATCCATTAATTATTTATTTTGATGCTAAAATTACCCCAGCTTTAACTATTGGGAGATCCTTCAGGCTGTCACCTGTGTCCTTTTGACCAGTCCCCTCATTTTTGAGCACTTCCTTATGTTCTAGCACAACAGACTCGTCTTGTACTTTACTTGCCCCAGCCTTGGAATCACCTTTTTCTCCAAAGAGCCAGCAGAGTCCTGGTTCTTTTTCTTTTCTTTTTTTTTTTTTTTTAAGATTTTATTTATTTATTTGACAGAGAGAGACACAGAGAGAGCAGGAACACAAGCAGGGGGAGTGGGAGAGGGAGAAACAGGCTTCCCGCGGAGCAGGGAACCCGATGCGAGGCTCGATTCCAGTACTCTGGGATCATGACCTGAGCCGAAGGCAGACGCTTAACGACTGAGCCACCCAGGCGCCCCAGTCCTGGTTCTTTTTATTGGCAAATGAAATTTGGAAACCAAGACTTGGATGCTAGATATACTACCGGCTTGTCCCTGACTGAGCTATAGGAATTTATTATCTTTTTTTTTTTCACCACGTATCAGCTAGAATTTACATTCCATTGCAAGTCTGGCTCTAGAAGACAGTGGATTTTTATTACCTTTCTCAGTATCTCCACTGTGAGTCAGAGTGGCCCACGGACTTTGCACACACACACACAGAGACTCATCACATTGAAACTATTCTGGGTTTCAGTTTGGGATCTTGCGGAGGGAGCCCTTAGTCACAGGCGTGCAATATAGACCTGTGTCCTCCAGAGTCCGCTGTGCTGCGCCTAGCGCAGCCCCGGAGCGGGTCTCTAACCTCGCGTGTCTGCAACACTTTGCAAGGACACAGAAGAGGAGGCACGTCAGCGCTCCGACTTCCTCCCGACGCCGCCTCTGATTGGCTCCTGGGCGTATAAGAAACCGGTGAAGGAGCCGCTGACCCTTACAGAAACTTGCTGGAGGTCTTTGGGTGGCACAGACCTTTCCTCCGCGTCCACCCGCCGACAAGCCGAGCCACGGGAAGATGAGGTCGTCCTGTGTCCTGCTCACCGCCCTGGTGGCGCTGGCCGCCTATTACATCTACATCCCCCTGCCCAGCTCCGTGTCCGATCCCTGGAAGCTGATGCTGCTGGACGCGACTTTCCGGAGCGCACAGCAAGTGGTGAGACGCATCCCAGAGCTGATTCTCTCTCCCTCCTCTTAAGTAATATTTGAAGGGGGAAGCAAAATTTCCGGACCGCGTCCCACGAGAACGCGTATTTTTCTAACGCAATTAGGCGATCAATTTTTAAGGTGGTTCAGTCTGGCGTTTTCAGGGTTTCGCGTTTGCCTCCTTGCTAGCAGCGGGCTAGACCTGTATCTTCTCTGCGTTGGTGACCGTGAAGGTGAAGTTCTTGAATAGAATTTGACAACTGTTTAACCCTTCGTCTGTCTTAAATATCGCTCCTCTTTCTTGGTTCGCAATGTCAAAAAACAAAAAACCCACCTTTCAGCCTTTTATAAACCACCCTTCCCCATTTTCTTCTTCTGTAGGGGCCAGCAGAGAGTGAGTTAAATGTTTTAGGAAGGCTGTGGGGAAAAACAGGCTCTGATTCCGGGTAGTGTGCAGCCACCTTAAAAGCGGAAGCGGGCACCGGCGATCTTCCGAGGTCCCCCGACTGTGGAGCTCTCCATTCCTGGGGGCAGCAGGCAGGGCTCCTGTAAGCACTTGAGTAACCGCAGGGATCTCCGGTTTGTGCGTGGTGCTTATCAGCTCAGCCCAAGAAGGAGGCCAGGAGGCCTGGCGGCCTGGCTGAAGACAAGGCGGTGGAGGGGGCGGCAGCCGCGGTTTGCATGATGCACTTGTTTTCCGCCTGCCCTGCAGCATTTATTTTCTGTCCTTGATTGTCAAGGAGATGATCTTGACCTGGGCTAAGATACTCCTGCTTACCCTTGCAGGGTAACATTTCTGTCTACTGTATCATGGGTATGGATTTTTTTTCCCCGTAGACCATACAATGTAACTGTCTGCAGTTTCTTCTATAGTAAGAGACATTAATTTTAGTGCCAGAGAATCTAAAATCTAAACTACAATCTGCAGCCAAGGCTGGGCTCTATTATTCTAACCCTTCTTAATCTCAGGTTATTTTTGTAAGCTCCTTTTTTTTTTTTTTTCAGGAGTGACTAGAGAAAGAGGGGGAAAAAATCATGATTTTCCTAGAGGGTTGATGTTTCTTTTCCCTGTCCATTCTAATTGTGTGTAAAATCACTGAGTCTCTGAGGCTTTGTCCTATCACAAAGCCCCTGAAGTAGGGTGTTGTAGCACATTCCTACTAAGGGTTTGTTTTTCTTTTCTCTTTTTTTAATTAATTAGGAATTAATTAAATCTCTGGGGTGCCTGGCTGGCTTGGTAGGTGGAGCATGTAGCTCTTGATCTCGGAGTTGTGAGTTTGAGCCCCACATTGGGTGTAGAGATTACTTAAAAATGCCCCTTCCTTCCCTCCTGTTGACTGTAATGCTGACATGGTGGAAGAATGACCATCCCCTTCTCTAGCATTTGTCCCAAGAAAGGTGGTCTTCTTGTAGGAAGCCCTGAAGTCCCTCTCTTCCTTCAGAAATTATGTAATTTGGGAGTGATATCCTTTAAAGGTTCTGGGGTACAATGGTCTTTACCTGGGTGGGTTATAATGGCCTTCAACAAGAAGAAGAAGAATTACTAGTTAGAAAAGTAAGAAAAACATGAAAAAAGGATCAAACTGCTCTGTTGGCTGCAGAGATTATTCTTAGTTTTCAGGTCACCAAAGAGGTCTTCCCCATCATGTGTCATTGGGGAATAGCCAGGTTTGGAGAAAAGCCATTCTTCCCCAACTATAGGCTGTCAACCCATCAAAGGCAAGGCCGTTGTACCCTATGATCCTCTATATAGAATGTGCCCTCAGTTGATGTTTGGGACTGATAATGTGTGTAAAGCCAGATCATGGAGATAAATGAGGTAACCAATGATCCTCACCTGACACTGTGGCTTGAGAGTGGGTTTGCCCAGAAGTGGCTCTCATCACTTTTCTTCTAGATTGTGAAAGATCAGAAAGATCATTCAGGCCACATGGTAGCATATTCTACCCAGTAAAGCAATTTACTAATGTCACTTCAAATTGTGCCGGGGAAAAGGCAATGTGACTTGACACATTGTAAGTGAATACGAACATGACTGCTAGAGGTATGCCTCCCTGAGTCCCATCCCAACCAGGCCACTTACTGGCATCGAGGCCAGGCAATTTACTAACCTTCTCTGGTCCTCCGTTTTCCCTGTAAAATAGGCTTAAAATCTACCTTACAAGGCTGCCATGAGGTTTAATAATGTATTTAAATACCTGTAACTTGTAGTTATTCCTCTAAGAGTTGTTCCAAAAGTCCACTACGGATTGTGGAGAGAATCTGTGGGATTGCCCAACTTTGTTGAAACAGTAAAACAAATGTCAACTGGAAGGGAATTATCTCATTGAAACCTGGGGAGCTACCACTAAATTGCATGGCATAAAGTTTGTTACCCAAGCAATTTTCGTTAGAATTGATTTGCTCAATTACAAAAGCCACCGAAGCTACTTCAGAAGGTGAAGCTTGGCCTACTTCTTAACACAGTAGGCACGTGCCCAGCATCAAGAAATATGAATGCTGCTTTTATTCTTGTGCAGATGAGTCAGATCATTGAGATTTTATTCATTGTACTGTTTTTTCCTTGGGATCCTCCAATATTACCTAAGAAGAAGCTACTTGAGATCTTTCTCTAAAGTCATCTCCAACACGGATACTGCATTAAAATCTTCTAGGGAGCTTTAAAAGTCCTGATGCCCGAGTTCTGTCCTATACCAGATTTATTCAGAATCTCTGGGAGGTGAGACCCGGGCATCAGTTTTAAAAGCTCCCCGGGTGATTTCAATGTGCAGTAAAATTTGAGAACCACTGCTCTTTAAGGTAAATCAAAGGCATTGCAGATCAGATAATATATATTCCTTAAGTTGCACTAGTTATCTTGCACACATGTTGCTGGAAATGAGCCCTTTTGCATTACATGGATTAGTTTATCAGATTAGTTGGTTGACACTCAACTGACTGAGCCACCCAGGTGCCCCAGCACTGCTGTTTCATGAGAAATATGGGGGAACATTCAGCAACCTTGTTTTGTTTTGTTTTATTTTGTTTTGTTTTGCAGCATCATTTTAAAAAAAATGAAAGCAAAAAATTAAGAGATTATATAAATTATGGAACACGCATTTTTTGAATACTATACAGTCAAAACATTTAGGTTGTAAATAATGTTAAAGACCTACAAAAGATATGTACTTTATGTTAAGTGGGAAAATGCAACAAAACAGCATATATGCCATTATCCCATTTAAAATACTTATATATACCAAAACATATAGTTCTGTACATCTATATGCCAAAACATATAATTATGTATATCTATATATCGATTTATCTATACTTAGAGAAAAAGCAGAAGGGTGTGATTTAAAATGTAGTGCCTTTTTTTTCTGGGCCATCTTCAATTTTCACTTCTATATATTCTAGCTTTTCTACAATGAATGTGTAGTAATAAGAAATTATTAAAAAAATTTTTTTGTAGGTTTCCTACTTCTAAAGAGGAATTGATGTGCACACACATACCAATGTGATTACTATTTTAGTAATTGTTCTGTAAGAAAATCAGATTTCTTTAAAAAAAAAAAAAAGGCATCCTGGATCCCCTGATACAGCTATCATAGTGGCATGCTTCATGCTTAGTCACTTAGATGTGACACAGATGGAAAGCCCACTATGTGTGGTTTTAGGGAGATGCCAAAATGCCCTAAAAGAACCTATAGCCTGGTAGAATGGAGAAGACATGTTAATATATAGCTATTAAAAAGGTACTTGCTGACAGGCATTACTGAAGAGGCACAGTTCCAGAAGCTCATAGGAGGGAGAGGTTATGTACGGTTTAGAGGAAGGTAAAGATGGCGGCTAAAGGCAATAGGTTATCTGAAGGGAGTTCAGAGCAAGGGCTGGGCTTGGCTTACCTTGATCATTTCCCAATTTACTAATTCCTCTACTATGTATCTTTTTTTTAAAGATTGTATTTATTTATTTTAGAGAGAGAAAGAGAGAGCGGGTGCAGGTGGGGGAGGAGCAGAGGGACAAGAAGACTCCGAGAGGAGTACAGAGCCTGACGCGGGGCTTGATCCCATGACCCCGAGATCATGACCTCGGGTGGGACGCTTAACCCACTGAGCCACCCAGGCCCTCCTCTACTATGTGTCTTTTTGATGACATAATGTAAAACAGGTGTTTTTGCTGAATGTTTTCCCCCTGTTTCTTATGGATGACAGTGCTTTTGAACCAGTTGAACAAGGTTTTTCATCTTGTAAAATGTCTCCAAACATCAAAATGCAACATGACTTCACCTGGATGTTCCATGCAGGAATGTACTTTCGGGCTGTGTATATGTGCTGCCGAAGCGAGCACTCTCGGTCTGTGTAAAGTGTGGTTTAAATCCAGCTCAGCTGGATGCCATGCAGAACTCCAATTTGCAAACCTTTTTCATAACCTTTCGTGAACTGGAACGTTTACTGGTGTCAGGTAAATTTAACTCAAAAACATTAGTAAATAGTAAGTTTTGTCCGCCGCCTTCTAGACTTGCTGTAATACATACTTCTTCATTTAATTAGAGATTTCACCAATCACAATAATTTTTAGCTAACTTGATGGAATTTTTATAAACACCTTGCAGCAGAAATGCTTTAAGAATACTTTAGGGGCAGGGCACCTGGGCGGCTCAGTCCATTAAGTGACCAACTCTTGATTTTGGTTCAGGTCTTGATCTCCGGATCATGGGATCGAGCCCTGCATGAGGCCCTGCACTCTGTGGGGAGTCTGCTGGAGATTCTCTCTCTCCCCCTCTCCTTCTGTCCCTCCCCCCCCCCTCTCTCTCTCTCTCTCTCTCTCAAATAAATAAATAAATCTTAAAAAAAATTAAGGTCAGATTGATTCAGCTACCAAGTGTGTTAGACAATGCCTAATTTATAGCTTTCCTTGTTATTTTTCCTACACCTCTATAAATATAGCCTTCAGCACAGGAATGCTATATTACTTTATTTTAGTGGGACATTCTATTTCTAACATGTGACTTGGGCTTGATCTGAAGACATTTCTGGAAGGTATGGAAGTGCAGTAATCATTCTTGAACAGTCTGTTAATGCACAATTACTTCTTTTAAAATACAGAGTATAAATTTTCACTGCTAAATGAAATGATGTGGGAGATCAATACTTATTTTCTCCATTTTATGTTTATAAAGAATTAAGAAATGTAATTGAATGTCCAAGTGGCAAACCTAGTTATATTCTATACCCAATTTGTATCCTATTATGAAATTTTAACAATCTATCTTTCAGTGTTTCCAAAATAAAATTAAAATCCTACCCTTTGGAAGTCATCACTCGTTCAGTAAATATTAACTGAACACCAGTGCTAAGAACTGGCAAAACAAAAATGAAAAAGACACATGCCTAATCTCAAGGAGTTTACAGTAGAGTGAAGGGAAGATAAGCCTATTGGCAGTTACAGAGTGTGTTCTTGAATGACAGAGTTATTGACAGAGGCTTTAAGGGTTGCTCCAAGAGCCTTAAAAAGGGCCTCTAATGTAGACCCAGGCCACAGGCATTGAGGACTATTTCCCTCTCACATTGGCATCTAATCTGAGTTATCAAGGTTGATTGTTTACAGTAAAAAAACTAACATTTCTTAAGCATACAATGAGCATTTACTCTGTGCCAGATACTGTGCTCTGTGCTTTGCATGCAATTCATTTAGGCCATGCTATAATTCTATGAGGTGGATGTCCTTATTCTCCTTCCTTTACAAAGGACGAAACTGAAATGCAAAGAAAACTAACTTGCTCAAGATGACACAGTTTATGAGAGGTAGACTCACAATTCAACTCCTGCCTGTCTCACTCTGAGCTCAAGAGTTTAACCATTGTACTAGCTTGCCTTTCCATAGGAGCTGAGTGAAGGAGGTGGAGGAGGAGAAGAGGTGGGGAGAAAGGAGGGTGGAAGGGCATTCTGGCCAGAAGGGACATTCCAATGGGAGAGGATGCTAAAGCTAAGGAACTACAAGTGGTTTAGACCTCAGAGAGGTAAGGCTGGAAGGAAGCATAAGCCAGATAAAGAAGGGCTCTGTGGGCTGAGAAAGGGGCCACTGAAAGATTTTTCACAGGGAAATCACATAGTCAAATTTGTGTTCTAGAACAGTCTTTCTCTGTGACAGTGTAGAGACTGGAGTTGAAGAAAGTAAATGAAGGTGAGCATCCACTGAGGAGGCAATCCAGATGAGAGGTGAGAGCATGAACTTGCAGTGAAGCTGACAGACTTGCTGACGGAGAGATAGTATGGAGTGAAGGAGAGAAAGAAGTTCATGGTGGCTCCTGAGACAGACCCTGGAGTACCTGGCTGAGTAGTGACGATGACCCCGATTCAGGAAGAGCAGATCTGAAAGTGAAGATCGTAGAGTTTTGGATCTTGTTTTGAAATGTCTGTGGGACTAATCTGAGGACAGCTTTTCATAAATAGTTTGTATGTGCAAGACCAGAGCCCAGGAGAGAGAGAGCTGGGCTGGAGACATGGATTTGGAAATGGTCGGTGAATGGGTGGTGGTGGAAGTAGGGGGAATGGAGTGAGAGTAAGATTGAGAGATCCTACCAGGAATACCTCAGGGGGATACCAGTGGCCACACAGGGAGAGGAGAAATGAGACCCTGACGAACATGATTTTTTATTATATTTTACATTTATATAGTGCTCTAGATTTTACAAAAGTTTTCACTTAATCTTTTTTTTTTTTTTTCCAAAAAAATCTGTGTTTGGGTGGCGGCTGGGTGGTGCCCTTGGTTAAGCATCCGACTCTTGGTTTTGGCTCAGGTCATGATCTCAGGGTCGTGAGATCAAGCCCCAAGTCCAGCTCTGTGTTCAGTGTAGAATCTGCTTAAGACCCTCTCTGCCCCTCCCCCACCCCTCTCTCTCTCAAATAAAATAAATAAATCTTTTTTAGAAAATGTGTTTTAAGGGCGCCTGGGTGGCTCAGTCGTTAAGCGTCTGCCTTAGGCTCAGGTCATGATCCCAGGGTCCTGGGATCGAGCCCCGCATCGGGCTCTCTGCTCCGCAGGAAGCCTGCTTCTCCCTCTCCCACTCCCCCTGCTTGTGTTCCTGCTCTCGCTCTCTCTCTCTCTGTCAAATAAATAAATAAAATCTTTAAAAAAAAGAAAATGTGTTTTAAGCTTTTTTTTTTTTTTTAAGTAAACTCTATGCCCAATGTGGGTCCTGAACTCACGATCCCAAGAAAAGAGTCACATGCTCCACCAGTTGAGCCAGCCAGGCGCCCCACCCTTCATTTTATTTTTGTGATGAGTAATTGGCTGGCATGAATTACTTCCATTTATCAAGTGAGGAAACTGAGGTTCAGAGAGGGTCAGTGACATCCCCAAGATCACATGATTCGTGAGACTAGAATCGAATGTCCTGGATTCCTATTTTCCTGCTCTCACTTGCTGAGCCAGGCTGACCTGAAAACAAAGTCCTCCATGATGGATTTCCCCTTTTTGTCTCTGGTGCTGTCTCTGACTCTCCCCTCCTAGCTGCGGCCACGCACGTGGGAGTGCTCATGATCACTTTGACACTAGTTCACTGAATCCTGACCTTTTTCTGAGCTCCCACAGCTAAATTAATCTTCAGTAGTGCTTCCCAATCTTTTTTCCTGCCATAGGCTTGATTACATTTGTAAAAGTATGCCGGGGGAACTGGAGGAAATAAGGAGGGAATCAATCTGTATGGGCTTGAATGATAGAACTTTATATAGAACTTTATATAGAATCCTCTATATATTTATATAGAGGATTATACAAATCGTTCTCAAATAGAATATGGATGCTGATCAATTTTGAGTAGCTATAAAAAATGGTTTTGAGTTTTACCTCCATGAAACACTGAAACATCAATGTCTTGTGGCCCCCCTGTAATCCATTTGTGGCACACCTGTTGGGAAGCTCTCCTCTCTACAGTTTATAACTATTTTTTTTTTATAAAGATTTTATTTATTTATTTGAGACAGAGAGAATGAGAGAGAGAGAGCACATGAGATGGGGGAGGGTCAGAGGGAGAAGCAGGCTCCCTGCCGAGCAGGGAGCCCGATGCGGGACTCGATCCAGGGACTCCAGGATCATGACCTGAGCCGAAGGCAGTCGCTTAACCAACTGAGCCACCCAGGCACCCAACAGTTTATAACTATTTAAATACAAGTTCATTATTATTGCTATTGAACATAGATAGTCCCCAAGGTACATCTATCCAGGTAGTCCTATAACTTATTGTCCAAACCAGGACATTTTTAAGAGTGATAGAGGCTGCTATTAATAATCATGCCGGGACAACTGTTTTAAACCAGAATTATTCCCAAACAAATCTGGACAGAGGCCCAGTCTACTTTTATTCCGCTTGCCAACATTTAGCATAATCAAGTCAAAGTTGTAGAATGATTCCTGGGCTCCGTCTTCTCCTCAAATCTGACTGTTAACCCTCCAGTGAACCACCCCCCATCCCTTCCCTCACCCCCTGGCTTCCTGTCCCCTGCAATAGTGGCAGAATACAACCACTAAGTTCCTTAAGTGGCACGTACAGTCAGTCCTGCCAGTCAGTCCCACATTGCTGAATCTAGCCTCGATGTCTGCACGCTTGTATCTCACAACTTTCTTCCTGTTACCTCTGCCTCCCATGCCCTCTCACTGTAGCCTTTAACTAACATTCCACACATCTTTCAATACCCACTCAAAAAGTATCTCTTTTAGAAACTTTCCCTTTTCCCCAATGAGCCTTAATCTCTCTGTCCTGTATACTCTGCTGGTATTCATGTGTGTGGGGCCCATGTATGTTTCTTTCCTTAGGTGGATGTTTCTTTATGTACAAGCTCCCCACCAAATTCTAGGCTTTCTCAGCTATCATAGACATAATTCCCCTCTTACCTGTTTTGGGGTTTGGTTTTGGTTTGAAGATCATCCATTATAGATAAAACAGGAATTCATGGTTCTGCTTCCTTTCAGTCTCCTATATTACTTCATCTGCCCCAAAGAGCAGACTTAGTGCTCCCATGTGCCTGTGACTCTGAATTTAACCCCAAACGGTTTTTTGCTACTCTTTGCAACTTTTTTTTTTTTTTTTGCAAGCCTCACTGTTTTCTGGGTTTCTAACTTCCTCATTATTATTTTTGCAGATTGATGTTTGTTTTTGAATTTGTAATGATTTATTTGGCTGCTTCTAGTTAAACATTAGGCCACCCCCTTAAAAAGATCACTGGTGAATTCCCACATTCACTTGATATTGCTCTACCTTTCCCTTTTCCTCTTGAATGGATAATTGACAAATGCTTCATGAGAAATTAATCTGACTGACCCTCTTCTGTGCTGCCTGTCCCATAATATCATCCCTGCTCTGGGATTCACATTACCTTTACTTTCACTGTTCTGAAGTCTACTCTTCTAAAATGCAAGATGTTTATCTCACTCTTCCTAGTTTATGCCTCAGTTCTTAGGATCATTCTGTCCCATGCTTGCAGGCTCTTCCATTTCATGGCACAGTTCTTCCCTGTTAGTGAGAAGCAAGTCCACGGCAGCAATAGTTCCTGTTTCCTTGACTTTCTTAGCAAGTCAATTCTGCTGGTAGAAAATGATCTGCTTTTGGGGCACCTGAGTGGCTCAGTCAGTTAAGCATCTGCCTTCAGCTCAGGTCATGATCCCAGGATCCTGGGATCTAGCCCTGCATTGGGCTTCCTGCTCAGCGAGGAGTTTGCTTCTGCCTCTCCCTCTGCCCTCCCCCCCCCACCCTGCTCATGCTCTCTCTCTCACTCTTTCTCAAAAAATAAATAAATAAATAAATAAATAAATAAATAAATAAATAAAATCTTTTAAAGAAATACGTAAAGGACTTGGAACAGTACCTGACGTAAGAAATATATATATATATATATAGTCCAGATCTGAGTTTTGACAACTGTCTGCAATATACTCCAATAGTAATATGCTGTTTTGTATTCTTTTATTTTCACGGTTATTCTTGTCAGTCTACTACTGCTCTTACTGGCAGACTGGAATCTATATTAAACTTCTGCTGGCTGTGGCTACTGGGTTTAACTCCTGGCTTCAGCACTAACTAGTTGTGAAACTAGTTAGGCAAGTTACTTGAACTCTAACCTTAGTTTTCTCACCTATAAAAGTGAGATAATGATAATGCATCCCTTGAGACTTGTTATATGGACTGTGTGTGATTGCATATATAAAATTCTTGCACAATCCTTGCTGTAAAGCAAGAACTAAAAACGGCTTCCTATGGTTAAAGTTTTAGAGTCTATGGGCTGAGTTTGCTGATGTTCTAACTGAATAGATCTATGAATCATCATCCTCATAGCTAACTCATACTGTTCTGTTTTATGTATATACTCAATCTTTATAAGAATCCTGTAACATAAGTACTATTACTATTCCTATATTGTAAATGAAGAAACTGAGGCACAGAGGGGTTAAGTATCTTGCCCACGTCACACACCTAGAGCCAAAACTCTAATTCAGGCCCTCTGCCTTTGTAGTTAGTGCTCTAAAAGTCAAAGAAATTGAATGTCTCTTAGGCTTTCACTGTCTCATATCAAAGATCTCCACTGGAGTTTGCCAAGGTATCAATTCGTTTTAGAATATGATGTCACCTGAAAAGAGTTCCTTAGGCTTTAGGTATCTAAGGTACAGTTGGTGACATGACATTTTGTTATATAAATTAAAGTCCTTTATTTGAATTCTGTCTCAGTGGTGGGCCATCTTGCCACATTGTGAAAGTGGTGAAGAAGTACTTGCAAGCAGGGTTGATCTCTTTCTCAACAAAGGGCTTTGGATTTGCTCAAATGCTTGCCATCTTTTGGGCGTAGAGATCTTTCCTGTACCTATGGAAAAGATGACTTTGACTTCTAAAGTTATTAAAGGCAGGTGTCTTCAGTCGAACACCATAACAGAAGAAATTCACAATGGCCTCTATCACTTGTTAACAACCATATACTGGGCATTGGGGTGATAGCAGTTCACAAAACACACGGCACTTGGCCTTCCTAAAGCTACAATCCAATGCCAAATATATGTGGCAAGAAAATATAGTGAATATGGAGAAATTTGTTGGCAGGCCGATGGTAATTGAAATCCTATAAAGACATGAAATCCCCTATGGAAACAATGTTGAATGAGAAGAAGTGGTACCAACAAAGGGGACAGAACAGGGAACAATGAGGAAAACTGGGGAAATAAAGTGTTAAAGAAACCAGCAAAGAGTAGTACCAGGAAAGGGTGGTCAACTGTGTTGAATTCTCCTGAGAGATTGAAGGACATGAGGATGGAATGGGGCCCATCAGCTCTACATCCTGGTGTTCTCCTCAAGGTATCAGCCACAGATGTACTCCCAAGCAACTGTGGATTTTACATTTCAGGGTCTCAATCTATAGCCTGTTTGTTAGAATGATTTCAAGGATGTCTGCCAAAACTAATGTTTGACTGGTAATGCTCATCTTATTGAGCTATCATTTCTCACAGGAAATAGCCAAAATAAACTTTATAGCTTATGATTAAAACCTGAGATGGAAGTTACTGATGGATATTACTGAGGTACTAACTAGCTATATATAAAAATAAATATAAAAATTATATACATGTAACTATTTAGTAGATTAAAAAATATTTGTTTAAAAAAATTTAGGGGCACCTGGCTGGCTCAGTCAGTGAGCAGGAGACTGTTGATCTCGGGGTCATGAGTTCGAGCCCCATGCTGGGTATGGAGAGTGCTTAAAAATAAAAATGATGTTGAATGAGAAGAGGTGGTGCCAACAAAGGCAGAAAGAAAAAGTAAAATAGCTAATTTCCCCAAAGAGCTAATTTTAAATTTATGTTGGTTGGTTCATCTATGTGGAAACCTATCTTAAAATGTGGAGTCTTACAAGCTAAGTAGCTTTTTCTGTCTGCTTCAAAATGAGGTTCACACCAGATGAATATTAAACTTTCTCCCCTGTAGGTTGATGCCTATTAATTCTATAGTTAATAGTATACCATAAAAATGCACATACTACACTTTTGTCAAGAACAGTGGGCCAGTATTTTTTAGGACACACCATGTGCTAGATTCGAGCCTTAGTTAGCAACCACAGAAGCCCTTACTGACTAAAACCAGTAACTTGTCAGTCTTATTTCCTCACATAGCAAATTCAAATTGGCATAATTCTGCAACTTAAATGAAGATATTTTGGATAAAAACAAGAACATTGTTATTGGTTATGTCTACAGAAGGAATCTGTTTGGCAGTGATTTTCAATTCCTCTAAAAACATGATTTCCCGAATCCATAAAAGCCTATTTTTGGGTAAATCATAGAACTTTAACTGCTTAAAAAGTTGGACTTTCATTTGGGTGTTGTCAGTGTTTAAATGGCTTTATGCCGTTCCCCCCACCATCCATTTTTTTGAGTCTGAAAGAATGTAAAAAAACCAGACAGATGCAGAAATAAGGGTATTCCAGGAAAACAGCAGGTGTACAATTCTGAGGTGGGCCAGCATGGTGCCTACCAGAAGCTACTTCTGTTGAGATTCTGAAAGGTATAAGAAGTTTGAAGGAGATCTTTATGTAGCTGAACCATGGGTAGAACTAGTCCCAGTCTTGTGTTAGGATCTATTTGACTGTTTTAATTATGCTAACTCTAGGTAAGCTAACAGTAAAATTATGAAAATTATGAAAACATACAACAAAAGTATGATTTTTCAAGAATAAGTAAAGACTTTGGTTTTCAGTTTATGTGAGGATTGTTAGCTTCCACCCCTGCTTATATTGTAGGGCCCTGTATGTCAAGAGCACTTCCAAGGAGAAGGACCAATGACCCTTAGCATAGTACTGGGCACCTACCATTATAACACCCAGTTATAAATAGTCCACTTCCTGGCATCCTTGGCGGGGGGAGTGGTGAAGGAGACAGTATTTAGGCAGCTTGCACTTTCTTTCATACTTATACTACATCATATTATATTCTCTTTAACATATTTCCCTTTTGAAAAAAAAAAAAAGATGGGGCACCTGAGTGGCTCAGTTGGTTAAGCATTGGACTCTTGGTTTCGGCTCAGGCCATGATCTCATGGGTTGTGGAATCAAGCCCCAAGTTGGGCTCTGAGTTCAGCGGGGAGTCTGAGATTCTCTCCCTCTGCCCCTCCCCCTGCTTGTGTACGCTCTCTCTCTCAAATAAATAAATAAATCTTAAAAAAAAACCCATATTTCCCTTTTGTCTTCTAATTCTAACCCAGTTTATTATCTCAGTAAAATTAATCTTTATCCCCCATTTCTTTTGTAATCCCCTAAGAATGACTATAATTACCTCTGACAAGAAGACTATACTCAAGTCAGGGATAAGGAAATCTATGTGCTTCGAAGGGAAAAGAATTTTTATTTTATTTTATTTTTATTTTATTATTGCTTTGAAAGGAAAAGAAATTTTAAAAAGAAAGAAGTGCAGGGCGCCTGGGTGGCTCAGTTGGTTAAGCGACTGCCTTCGGCTCAGGTCATGATCCTGGAGTCCCTGGATCGAGTCCCGCATCGGGCTCCCTGCTCGGCAGGGAGTCTGCTTCTCCCTCTGACCCTCCCCCCTCTCATGTGCTCTCTCTCATTCTCTCTCAAATAAATAAATAAAATCTTTAAAAAAAAAAATTGTTAAAAAAAAAAAATAAAAAAAAATAAAAATAAAAAGAAAGAAGTGCATCAGCCTCTGCAGTCCTTGAGAGAACCCATAAGTCTCACTCAGATTATCCATAATTCCCATGTTCATTGTCATTGCTCTCTAAACTGCCTCTATGCATCATCGCAACCTAAAATGCCAAATAAACAAAACCCACAATCAAATATTTCTAATTTTATGCCTTGGTTTTATTTATTATTATCCAGGTTTGGAGTTAGAAGACTGTCAATTAGGCATATTGTTTGTATGAAAAAATATGTTCTGACTTTCAGACCACCAACTTGAGAGCCACAGACGGACCTGCAGTTATGTTTTTTGGTCCACATTGTATATTAAACATTTTTATTTTTTATTTTTTTTACATTTATTTATTTATTGAAGTCATCTCTATACCCAACGTGGGGCTTGAACTCATGACCCCAAGCTGAAGAGTTGCATGCTCTTCCAACTGAGCCAGCCAGGTGCCCCTGTATATTAAACATTTTTAAATTCATTGCCAACACCTAAAATTCAGAATGTTTCACACAACAATCTGGGCTTCCTGCTTCTCTTGAAAAGTCAGATCATCTGGCAATAGTAGGCCAGAATTTCCATATCACACAATCACCTAGGGAAAGCAGCAGCTTCATCCTTATTCTGGGCCTTGTTTCTCCAGTTTGCCACAAGCCTCCCATTCTCTGATGTCTAATAACCTATTTTACTCATTTGCATTAGCTGCTGTGGCCCCTGAAGACATGAGTTTAAGGCTTCTACAGTGTTTAGTGTTGCATAGAAGTTGGCTAACTGAGGAAACCCAGCACAGTCCTATGTTCTAATTAGACATAGGATCACACTGAGATAAAATCAAACATCCACCTTTCTCACCTTCCCCCATGGGAACACTATGTGAACATTTGTAGTCTATCCCCAGCAAAGGGTTGGACACTAGACATGCCGAAGACCAGAAAGAATTGGATCCAGCAGAGGAGAAATAATACTTAGAATAACAGAGAGTAGGCCCTGCCTGGGACTCAGAGCTGGATTAGGGCCCTGGTTCTGGGCCCCAAATAGAGGGAAATCATTCAATTCATTCAAATTCAGTTTAAATTTTGATTTGTAAAACAGCAGGGCTGTTACAGGTGTGAGGAGGTTAAAGAATAAGTTTAACTCTTCTCCAACACTTTGGATACATTGTGTTCAAAATGAAAATCAAGTTTGAAACTAAAGGGCTGGCCAAGATCTGATTGCTTCCAGTTACTATAATTTAGCAATGTCAGAATAGGTTCACATTGTTATTTTACTATTATATTCATTGTTTATATCACATTATTATATTCTTTATTGTTATTTTAAAGTCCAACAATATTTTAAAATATTTTAGTGTTTGTTTTTTCTTTTTCTTTTTCTTTTTTTTTTTTTTTTCATTTTCTTTCTCCTTTTTAATTTCTGCCCCCTCTTATTTCTCTGAGTCTTGAGACACTGCAGAGTGGAGATCTTCCTCATTAGACTGGACCTCTTCTTCCTCTTCGTCTTCTTGCTCCCACCTTGTCAGGCCCTCAGCCTGTAAGGTCCATCCTTATCCCTCCATCCTCGGTGAGCTCATGGATTTTAACAAGTACCATCTTAAGAGATGTCATCGTACTTGTTTACCAGAGTCTGAAACTCTTACTACATTTGGCCTCTACCTGATCACGCTGCTCGTGCAGCTCTGAGGGCAAGGACTGGGCCTTTCACAGAGCGAGGCGGGCTCTCACGAAAGGCATTTTTAGGCTTTGGTGCCCTCTCTGCCCGGGCCTGGGCTCCCCGGCCAAGCGCCCAGCGCGCCGTCAGTCTCCGCTCCTCGCTCCGGCTGCCCGCCTGACCTCCGTGGCCGCCTGGCGGCGCTCCAGAGCTCCCAGCTCCCTGGCTCGGCCAAGTTGGAGGACGAGAGTTAAAGGTGAAAGGCAGAGCGGGAAGGGTGAGGGCCCCCGGCGGGGAGGGGCCGGCCGAGGGGGAGCTAGGCGCTGGGAGCGGCGGGCCTTTGTGACCCAGAGGCTGCACCAAACCTCCGCTGCGAGAGAGGCCAGGAAGGAGACGCCTCCCCTGTCCCCTGTCCCCGTCGGCTTTCAGGCGACCTAACGCCCTCCGCAGCCGTTCATCCCCCCGCCCCGGCTGCTCGCCCGCCTCCGGGCTGGTGCGCGCCGATGGCCGCAACCGGGGTTCAGCTCTCAGAGTTCGCGGGGGAGACAGACATAGACCAAACCTCGCACGGAGAACGGAGAGGTGCAGCATTGGAGACGCGTTCGAGCCACGTCGTCACACACGGAGCCTGCAGAGCGGAACTGTTCTCTGCTGAGCAGGGGCGGCTCGGGGGTGGGGGACTTCACAGAGGAGGTGTCTGGAAGGATAAATAGGAATTCAGGGAACGGACCGTTCAGTCCTGAGGGAGGCCAGCAGTGCTCCTTCAAACCTTCTACGGTGCCTTGCGTTGCAAGCCCTGCTCTTAGCAACATTGTCCCAAACCCGTTCACGCATTACGGTTGCAATGAAAATCAGTAACAACAAGAGCTCTCTAGGACACCTGGCTAAAGGGGCACCTGGCTAGCTCAGTAGAGCATGTGACTCTTGATTTCAGGGTTGTGGGTTCAAGCCCCTCTTCGGGTGTAGAGCTGATATTAAGAGCAAAGAAACACAACTTGTTTAACGAAATACTGAACTAGACCAATATTTCTCAACTTTAACGTGGAAAAGAACCATCTGGAGAGATTCCAAAGTCCCACCCCCAGAGATACTAATTAAACAGGTAGAGTTGGGGAGCAAGAATTTGCATTCAGGTGCTGCTAGTCTTTGAACCACCCTTTGAATAGCCTTGGATTAGACAACTTGTATGATTGCTTAACAGTGATCATAGAGATGAGGTAAAACTGGTTCTTTTTTTTCTTTTTTTAAGATTTTATTTATTTATTTGACAGAGAGAGAGACAGCGAGAGCAGGAACACAAGCAGGGGGAGTGGGAGAGCGAGAAGCAGGCCTCCTGCTGAGCAGGGAGCCTGATGCGGGACTCGATCCCAGGACACTGGGATCATGACCTGAGCGGAAGGCAGACGCTTAACGACTGAGCCACCCAGGCGCCCGAGGTAAAACTGGTTCTTAATAACTTGTTAAAACAGGTGGATTCTTAAAATTAATGATTTGCTAATCTATTGGTGAGCGAAGCTCCTTTTGTCTCTTCAGTTGGGAGCTCTCTCTTTTGGTGGAGCCATACTTCGGCTTCCTTGGGTTTTGTCCTGGGGATAGGATGGGGGTGGCAGAACAGATGTTCTTAATAAGTATCATGAAGACCAGATGCAAAATCATCAAATTAAAGCTATTTCAATACGTTAAAATACAGTGCCAACCCTATTCTTCTTAGGGCCACAGAACAGTAGTCCATCCCAACTTTCCAATA
Organism: Halichoerus grypus; assembly: GCF_964656455.1. Classification (NCBI taxonomy): domain Eukaryota; kingdom Metazoa; phylum Chordata; class Mammalia; order Carnivora; family Phocidae; genus Halichoerus; species Halichoerus grypus. The sequence continues at coordinate 91,294,205 of NC_135712.1, forward strand.
AGCCTTGCTCTTCTGTACCTTTGTGTGTTACCATATTATTCCACTGGGTGGAATGTCCTTCTCCCCCTTTTCTCCTGGCAAAATATCTGTTCTTAGAGACACAGCTCAAATGTCACCAATGCTGTGGACACACTGCAAGCTCCTAGGGGTAGAAATTGTTATTTCTTTCTCCGTGTATGTATCCCTGGTACTTATCACAGTATTGCATTGCATATATCCACCTTATACAGTGTCAGCTTCTTAAGGATGGAGCCTATGTTTGTATTTCCCCTATCTCCCTACTAGTCTTGGTGTCTGGTATACAATAAACATTCAAATGTTGCTGAACAAGTGGATGACAAATAGATTCATCCTCTTTTCCTTGTAGTGGGATATCTCACGTGTAAATTCACCTTAGGAGGGCAATACAGTCATCTGGTGTATAGATACTTTTATCTAAACTTAATATTTTAGGGGCACTTGGGTGGTTCAGTCCATTAAGCATCTGCCTTCAGCTCAGGTCATGATCCCAGAGTCCTGGGATCGAGTCCCACATCGGGCTCCCTGTTCATCGGGGAGTCTGCTTCTCTCTCTGCCCCACCCTCCTCCCCCACTTGTTCTCTGTCTCTCACTCTCTCTCAAAAATAAATAAATAAAATCTTTTCAAAAATAAACTTAATATTTTAGATATTAAACACATTAGATTGTTTGTTGCAATTGTGGATCTTGACTAAATGTTTGTAAGGAGTAAATTTTTTCTGTTTCCTGAGTCTGTTAAAATGAGAAACCTCTCCTGGGGCAGAGGTAAAAACCTCCATTTTTAGGGACTCCAGATTCTATCACAATGGGACTGATGGGCCAAGGAATGACTGAGCTACATTAACTTGAATTTGCTGGCTATAGAAATTCCAAGTGTTGTAAAGCTCTTGTACTGTTAGTTTTCTTAGGCCCTGTTAAAGTTGGCAAACAGGTCCTGCTAACCAGCCTAGCAGATCTGCTGGCAAATATGCCTCTAGGAGAATAGAGTTTGAGATACATTTCATGACCTACTTCCCTTTCCCACCCTGATTTTAAACCTTTCATTCTTAAGTGTTCAAAACCTGTGTGATGGGAGAGGCTTGGCTTTAAATAATGGTTTGGTTAGTGATTTTCATCTAAACTCTGAGTATTAACATTGAGCATGATGGGTCAGTCAGTTGGGCTTTTGGATTCCAGTACTTGCTTTGTCACTTTGAGCTTTATGATCCTGGGCAAGACATTTAACTTCTTTAAGCCTCAGATGAGCATAAAGTGTGTGTAATACCTGCTCTTCCTATTTCACAGGTCCTTGTGAGATTCAAACTGGTGAAAATTCAAGTGGTCAGAAACTGCAAAGCACTGTACAAAAGAGTATTATGATTTTTATAATTTATTACATGTTTTATATAGTATGCAGTGATTTATTATAATCATGTTCTGAATGTACACAAAGGAGTCTTAATTTATTATGATCATCATCTGAATCTGGCCCTTCAGACATCTGTAGATACCTATAAAAATCATTTGCTTTATATCTTTTGGATTTATATGACATTTAAGAAACAATTTTCAAAGGTCACATTTAATTTGCTGCTTCCTGCACTTTACCTAAAGCAGAAGATTACCCCAATTTCTGGATTATCCTGTGTAACACACTTGTGAAGTCAGGTGGGAGGCGGGAGTGGACTAGCTCTGAATTGTATAGCAGAAGGGAGTTTGGGAGGTTTTGTTGTGAAGTTTCGTTCTTTTGTGCTGTCTTTAGTCAGCTGCTATTTGGAACACTCAAATGAAAACAAATGCTTCTTGTCCTGGCAGTCAAGGGAGGCTTTTAGCAGCTCAAGTAGCCTCATGAAGGACATTTGTTTATGACCAGCTGTACATGGGGCACTGGAAAAAAATTTTGATCCCCAAGACTCCGACTGTGTCTGTCCCAAGGAGCTCACAATTAGTTATTGCTATTAAAGATAACAGAAATGTGAATAAAAACACAAAAGTGGTGCCTGGGTGGCCCAGTCGTTAAGCGTCTGCCTTGGGCTCAGGTCATGATCCCAGAGTCCTGGGATGAGCCCCGCATCGGGCTCCCTGTTAGGCGGGAAGCCTGCTTCTCCCTCTCCCACTCCCCCTGCTTGTGTTCCCTCTCTGTCAAATAAATAAATAAAGCTTGTGTTCCCTGTCTGTCTGTCAAATAAATAAATAAAATCTTTAATAAAAAAAAGAACGGAAAGTAATTGTTTCAAGTCTCATTTCAGTTGTCATGGGTGTGTGTATGGAGAAGAGTGAGAAAGGAAACAGGACCCCAGAGAGAGAAATGTGCTGGTGAGGAAGAGCTGGAGGAAAGGGGGAGATGGAGGGTGCCTCTTCAGCCCGAGTGGTCAAGGCTAGACTGTGCTAGAGCAGCTGACCCTGGGCGAGTCATGTATCCTATCCTTTCTAGGCCTGAGTTTCCCTTTGTGTAATACGGGAGGCTAAATGTTCATTCCAGATGTAAAATCTTCCAGTTTTCTGACATATGTTTGAAACTACATTGACTCTTGAGTGTCAGTTGAGGGTGATGGTTAAGGGTTCTGGAACCAGAATGTTTGGTTCAAATCCAGCCCACGCTTCTTGCCTGTGTGACTTGGTCTGAGACTCCGCCAACACTGGGAGCAGTGACTGGCAGAGAGCAGATATCAGTACGTTGTAAGCCATTATGTACTTGATGTACCTTGATAGGATGTAGGAGGCTTTTGGAGCTAAGCAAGCACCTTGGCAATGTAGAATTATTTGTTTTCTGGGTCATAGTAAAAACTAAAAAGGTTTAGCAACTGGAAAGAGACAAGCCTGTCCTTTTTGTGCTCCCCCAGATTGAATTGCCACCCTGGGAGTGAGAGACAAGGTGAAAGTTTTAGGGTGAAAGGGTGAAGGTGTCAGATCCTGTAGTGCTACGTTACCTTGCTAATTGAATGGCAGTGAGATTCTCCTCAGGTTTGCTTTGTAGCTTGTAATGAAATCCTTGAATAGGAGGCTAAACCAATTTGAAATTTTGTAATAGAACAATCGCATCAGAGAATCCTACTGTTACATAATTATATTTGTATTTCACAGGTTGGCTTAATAATTCTCTCCAGTGCTTTGCTGTATGGAGAGAGTGCAACTGTGGCCCAACCTGAACTCTTTTGGTCCATGCCTACTCTGAGTGTGAGACAAAAGTTATTTTTTTTGTATATATAATATACAAATATATAATACTGGGTAAAAGAAATAAGAGAGGAAGGACAGGTGTAGGAGGGGTCCCTAACCAGATGGGGATCTGCCAAAGACCTGAGCAAGGCTTCTGCCAATTCAGGACCTCGGGAGAGAGGGAACAAACAATAAGTAATGTGGATTTCCTCCTCACATGCAGTTTTTTTCCTCTTTTATCTTGTAACTGGGGCCCAGAGAACTTAGGAAGCTTGCCCAGGTCATGTAGTTAATAAATGGTGGAGCCAGGATCTGTCTCTCTGCAAGGTCTGTGCTCTTTCTTCTCAATCATTTTTCCTTAACCCTTTCTGCCCTTGTTCAAAGAATTTCAAGTCAGGGATAATGAAAACTGATTCTTCACAGCCTTCTCTTCTGAGGAAGCCTTGAAGATGGGGTTTATATCAGTTAAAGAGCTTTGCTACTTTGAAGGCCTTCTGTATCACTCAGTTTAGGAACATGCAGCTGGTGATTTAGCCTGGATCTTCCAAGCTAATGTAGCAAGACTACATTATACGACAGGCTAAGATGCTATGAAAGCCTGACATAAGCAGATAAAAAGAGGTAACATGATGAGCACTTAGATTCTAAGTTTTATGTCAGGTATCCTTTGAGAAGCTCTATAAAGTAGATAAAGAAACTGAGGCAGACAGAGGTTTGGTGAATTGCTCAGAATCACCCAGCTAGAAAGTGTCAGAACCAGAATTGATCCTTGGCCAACTGACCTCATAGTGCACACCATGAAACACTGTGCTATGATCTGAATGAGTAGGGAAGGGGGAGGGATGAAGTAGAGGCCGTGGAGTGCTCTCCATGCAAATTAAAAGTAGTTAAACCTTTGAATATGGGAAATGAAGTGGGTAGTGAGTTACAATAGATGTTTTAAGTATTTAATGCTGTTGGTTCATGTTGAAATTTGACCACAGGCTAAGTTAGTATTATTATTTCTGTTTTATAGATGAGAAATCAAGACAGAGAGGTTTAGTAACTTGCCCAAGATCCCACCCCTGGTAAAGTGGGGGAGCTGGGCTTTTCACTCAGGTACTCTAGGGCTGGAGTCTGTGCTGTTGACTTTGGCACTCTACGTGCCTCTTAGGTTGAGCCTTTTATTTCTACACTCCCCCTGCCTTCACTTCCCTTATGTACCTGATCTTCCTGTAGGTGTCTGAATTATAGCACTTGCCCAACACTTTTACATCTTGGTTCCCAACCCTTTTCTTTGCTACCTGTGCTTCATCTTCCATTAAGCCACAATGTAGGCTAGAAACCTTACTGGATTTCATCCCAGGAAGAACAGACAGAAGTAATTCCTTCCTTCTCTGAGCTCGTGCAACCTTTTATCTAGATCTCCTTTACTGCTTGTATTGCTTAGCTAACTAACAATAGCTATTCCATTACAGCTCTTGGTTCTCCTCTATTTCCCTAAGCTCCCAAAGATTGTCTCTTTCTTCCCCCTTAAGCTTTCCTGCCCATAGAATTGAATTCATAATTTACATGTTGAATGAGTTAACAGAAAACAACCCTATTCACAAACATAACAACTAACTTGTATATTGATAAACGGAGTACAGCCTCTGCTTTGCTTCCTGTGATTCTTGCTTGTCCTTTGATCTTTGGCCATAATACCTGGGTAGGGACCCAGTGGCCCACCTATTTTGTTGTGTCTGGTTCCACTGTGGTGTAATGAGTACCCTTATCCCTTCCATGTCCTCAGGCAGAATTTCTCCCCCAGATCCTGGAATGATTATGGGGGCAAGTTTAAGACCCATACCACTGCCCTGGAGTCCTTCAGCTGGCCAAGAATTGGTCAATTCTCAACCTGTGGGGCTCTAAAAACTTGGCCTGCTTCTTTGTGCTACTGGAATTTTCCAGCTACTTCTAAGGAGATTTCAGGAAACTTTGTTAACTCAGGAATGTTTTTGGGGGTGGATCTGAATCCCACTTCACAAACTCAAGGATGTAAGAAATAAAACTTCATCTGTATTTTGAGTCTACATTTTTAAGGTAGAACTTCATTCCCATAAATTCCCCCTAATTGCTCTTTACTTTTAGGTTCTGGAGGCTCTTGTATAATGTTGAGGCATAATGAGTAGGGGAGGCCATCTGGGTACTCATCCTTGGCTTACATCTTTGTTCCATGCAGTCTTTGGTGTTTGAGTCCCATACATTGCCCTGGAATATCCTTTGTTCTAATTTATAAGAGCAATTTAGGTTCATTAGTGCTCTCCCTCTATTCCCATTGGACCCTTGAGAGCATATAATGGGCCATGGCTAATGGAAAGGTGCTCTCAGGTCCATCTGCAAGACACTCATGCAGCCCTTGCCACTTTTATGCCTTTATTGGACTATGGAATCATTCAGCTGCTCTTGCACTAGTGGAGGCCTGAGGAACTCTCTGAGGTCATTTGAGGCACCATCTTCTTGGACATAACCTTGCAGCCACTCTTCCCTAAGGTCTTGCCTCCTTCCAAGGTTCTGTCTGGGCATGGGGCATATATCTACTGCTTTCAGATTCCACAGACATATCTGGGAGTTGCTGTGTCTCAGGGGTCTCTTTTGATTGGATTTCAGATATCAATCCATACATTCCTCACTTCATCTCCAACACTTTCTCCTCCCCTCTCCCACTACTTAGTTTGGAGAATCATTTTCTATTCTAGGAGACTTCTTATTCATCATGTGATCTTCTAAATCAGTGTCTATTTTTTAATTCTCCCAAGGATATAGGCTTTGAAAATCAAAAGTATGAAGTCACTCCTGCTTCTTTGCTCTTTGTTCTCATACCCCTTCCCTGAAGTAACAACAACAGAAAGACTGGGATAGTGAGAAGAGCTAAGGGAGAGGCGCCTGGGTGGCTCAGTCATTAAGCAGCTGCCTTCGGCTCAGGTCATGATCCCAGGGTCCTGGAATCGAGCCCCGCATCAGGTTCCCTGCTCAGCCAGGAGCCTACCTCTCCCTCTCCCGCTCTCCCTGTTTGTGTTCTCTCTCTTGCTGTCTCTCTCTCTCTGTCAAATAAATAAATAAAATCTTAAAAAAAAAAAAAGAGCTAAGGGAAACAGTAGATATTGGAGGAAAAGGTTAGATAATATTTACAATTTTATCATGCCACATGATATCACCCAGACATGCGAATGTCATCCCATACTGAATAGGACTACCCTACCCCAGCACTGTAGGCGCTTAGACAGTGATCACTATTATTAACAATGGTAAGAGTGTTTGGTGACAGATTACTGTTTGAGTATCTCTGTTTTCAAATTTTGAAATAATCTTGGTATTTTCTGGAGGATAACTATTTTTCATTCTCTCATTTATCAATGCAATTCCAAACATTAGCACAACTTTTAGCACCTGTTTGACCCTATCTGACCCCCATCTGCTCATCTGTTTTTCCCATATAAACTGTCCCTTCTTGAATCAACACTTCTTCTTTTTTTTTTTTAAATATTTTATTTATTTACTTGACAGAGAGAGAGACAGCGAGAAAGGGAACACAAGCAAGGGGAGTGGGAGAGGGAGAAGCAGGCTTCCTGCTGAGCAGGGAGCCCGATGTGGGGCTCGATCACAGGACCCTGGGATCATGACCTGAGCTGAAGGCAGACACTTAACGACTGAGCCACCCAGGCGCCCCTTGAATCAACACTTCTGCCCCCACCCCACCCTGGCAGTATTGTGAACAAGGCAGATATTTGTTCAGAAATTCTGTTAGTGCAAATGATCATAAACTGACATGGCAGAAGTATTTTGGGAAAGATGGACAAATTGAGTCAAGTCTGCATGCACTCAGAGCATGCAGTGCATAAAGGAAACCCGAGGTGGACTCTGTAAAATGAACAATCTTCTCTAATCTGTCTTGTAAAGACAATTCACCTGTTTTACAGCTTTCCTATAGTTGAAGAAACTCATATATACTTTGTCGTAAGTATTCAGTAATCTTCATTTAACTTAAAAAAAAAAGTCCAGAAAGTAACACAGCCAAGCCTGTGATTTTCTTCATATTCATTATTTCATGCTTATCAAGCTACTTGTTCTGTGAGAAATGGGATGGATCCTGTGTGTTCTCTGTTAATTGATAATGATATTGAGAAGGGTTTATGTGTGAACTCTAGAAATCTTAGTGAATGCAGTGATTTTTAGCTATGTCCTGGCAGAAATCAATATTCCCCAGTAAGCTGATATTTTACCACAAAACTCAAAGGATGATTGCCTTTTCCCAATTTGACAAAACCTTAAATTAATGGTTCAAATTCTGTGTGTGTGTGAATTTATTTCATATCACACACATTTATTTCATAGCAAGCACATTATCAGTTGTTTAACTTTTTCAATAAATTTGGGCAATTGATAAAGAAATTGAATTATTTTATTAATATTTATTTGCTCTGCTGCTTATATTACAAACAAACAAATATTAATGAAATTACTGGAATAGCTCTTCATGGTTAGATTAATTGCCTGTTGTTCTCATTTTTCATAAACACTGGCCAAAGGTTTGTGGTTTTTTTTCTTTTTTTTTTTTAAGATTTGATTTATTTGACAGAGAGAGCACAAGCAGAGGGAGAGAGAGGGAGAGGCAGGCTCCCTGCTGAGCAAGGAGCCCGATGTGGGACTCGATCCCAGGACCCTGGGATCATGACCCGGGTGGAAGGCAGTTGCTTAATCAACTGAGCCACCCAGGCGTCCCACTGGCCAATGGTTTTATAATGCAGTGATTTCCAACTCTTTTCATGGCTGGGCATATGTATACAATAATATTTTACATGGGACACCGGGGTAAGGGGCTCTCAGGAGCTTGGCTCCCCAGGGGTCAGGGGATCAGTATTAGGGCACACCAGTGTGCCTCAGGCACATGCCGGGAAGCCGTATTATGCTGTATCACAGACTTTATAGTCCTGATTTCTGCTACTAGTAACATTGTTTCCTTGACCTTATGATGGCATTAAATATTTCACTAATCATCAGTGTTCTGTTTCATATTTTCCAGAAGGGCATTGCTACTCTCTAGCTGTCCCTCTACCCTAGGTTTTCGAGCCACTAGGAGATACAGTATCTAAATTCATGCACCTGTGCCAGGAAAGTTTCCAGTCACTCTTTGACACTTGTGAGCCTCCCCATTGGACTAGTCACTGGCCGCCTGATGGCTTCCAGTTCTCTGGCTTTGAAACATGTCCATTAAGTCTTACAGGAAGGTCAGTTTTATAAGTGTACTCAACAGGAAGACCTAGTATAAGATGTGGAAAGAGGGGAATACACTCTGTAGGATCTTTGCTGGGTGGATGACTTGGGTCTCTTCTCTCTTTGCTCCTTCTCCAACCAGATAACTTCCTGCAAAGACTTAATGCGGAGCTCAATGCCCTCAGGTTCCAAGGGGACAGGATGGCAGACTGTTTATTCCTTGCACATTTCTGAAAAGCTCCTGGTAATGTCTGAGGTGTTCTGCTTCTCAGTGCTAGGACCAGAGTTACCTCTGCTCCTGGCCTCTCACACGCTCATTTCTTGCTTCACTCTCAAAATAACAGACGCGCTTAAGTAGATAAGCTGTAAAACACTTTAAAAATAATTACAGTAAATATGAAACTTCCATATCTTTTATTTGCATTTAAATAAAGTATTCTTCCTCTATTCTTAGTATCTTATTGCAACTGTGATGTGCTGATTGAGGGGAGAATAAAGGACTAAATCCTAAAATTCACAAGTTCCAGAATTACCACTTATCCAGCTAAATGTTTATGTTTGCTTAATTTCTAAGCCTTCTTGATAAAATGGGACTGATGATACCTGTCCAATGCCCCTCTCAGAGCTGATCCAAAAAATACGATCTCATGTATGAAAATACTTTGCAAATGCTAAAGGCAAAAAGTAAATATAATTTGTTATTGGATTAAGGATGGCCAGTGAGTCCTGAAGAGTATTGGCAATTGCTTGTAATAATTCAAACACCAGGAGTTGGTGAGAAAAAGTTGACTCGTGTTCTCCCTCTGTGCTCCCTCCCTTGCCCTGCAGAGCAACCTGATACACAACCTGGGCCTGAGCCATCATCTGCTCGCACTGAATTTTATCATCGTTATTTTTGGCAAGAAAAGCGCGTGGTCATCGGCTCAGGTGAAGGTGACCGACACTGACTTTGACGGTGTAGAAGTCAGAGTGTTTGAGGGCTCCCCAAAGCCAGAAGAGCCTTTGAGACGCAGCATTGTTTACATGCACGGAGGAGGCTGGGCTTTGGCCAGTGCAAGTATGTCCTAGTCACCTTCGGGTCTTTTGGGGCTGTGGTTTGCCCTGAGCGAGATGTGTGATTGAGTTTGACTTCCTTATTGGGTGAGGAGAGGAGGACCATTTGACTTGGTTCCCTTGAACAGTCTCAGTTACTCCTATTATCCCAGCAGAATTATTAATAGTGTCCCCTTTTCACACTCGAAAGGGTCCTGTCTTGGATGATTAATTATATGATTACCCTACATAAAGGTTTTGCCTACCTGTTTATTGCTTGTTAATGCAGGCAGACTCTTTTGAAAATATTTCCTGTGACCTATATCATAGGCTAACTTATGTGAAGTGCTAACAATAGCTTTCAGCACCAAAACAAGCCAAAGTTTCACTGGGCCAGAATATGAGGAAATTATCTTTGCCGACTTGTGTTTTGAAAACATTTTTCTATGAAGCAGGACCAGTATTTATGAACATACATGATAACTCATCCACATTTCATCTGCTTCTGAAACCAAAGATGAAAATATAAAAGGTATACCACCATTAAAAGGAAACAATGTTGTAAAATTCAAGAATATTCTCTTTGGTGCTTGGTAACTTTCATGAGTTATGAAAGGCAGGCAGCCAAGTGCAACAGCCTAGCAGAAAGCATACCAAGGAGGAAGTAAGGGCCTTATCTCTGCCTGTAATTATCATGGAGCTACTTTCTCATGTTCAGCCCAAAGCTACTGGCATCCCCCTATGGCTCTTTTTTTTTTTTTTTTTTTAAGTTTTATTTATTTAAGTAAACTGTCCGCTCCACGGGGGCTCGAACTCATGTCCCCAAGATCGAGTCACATGCTCTTCCAACTGAGCCAGCCAGGTGCCCTGGCATCCCCTAGGTTTAAAGGTAATGACAACTTGTTCTAGTTTGTTTGTGGGTTTTGTTTGTTTTAATATAGGCTCCACACCCAACGTGGAGCCTGATACAGGGCTTGAACTCACGACCCTGAGATCAAGACCTAAGCTGAAATCAAGAGTCCGATGCTCAACTGAGCCACCCGGGCACCCCTTGTTTGTGTTTTTAAATAGCATTTTTTTAAATGTGACAAAGGCCAAAAAAGTATAACTTTTTCTAGTAATCACATTTCATATTCATTATTTATTCTTTTATTCATGGATTTGTTCATGTTTTCTACAGATGTTTACGGAGTACGTAGGTTTGGCCAGGACTGAGGGGTTTCCTGGGGTTCAGGACTTCAGTATTCGAACAGTTATGTACAAACCTATACCTGTGCCTATCCCAATATGTGCTAGGGGGTGAGGATACAGAAGTGAGTAACAGAAATGATTGGACACTTGCCAAGTGAGACATTCCTCTGGAGGCCAGGAAGTGTAAGTACCAGGAATGGCATGGATTACAAATCCAGCTGGCCTTGTCCACATGATTTTGATCACTCCTGCCAGAGGAAGAGCTCAGGCTGGAGACGCTATGCAGATGGTTATATAGTTATTAAAATTGTTTCTGTCACTGCAAACCTTTGGATCCTCCTTCTAAGAAATGCTAAGATTTCCTAAAATTCTAGTTTTTATGTGTTGGCTTTAACAGAATTTGCTGTTCTTCAAATTGGAAGAATGCAATTGAATTGCAGCAAATGAAGGTATTAAAACAAAAATTTCCTCCAAGGAGGAAACTGTTTATTTGCTGTGATTTTTGGAAAGGCGTACGTTTGAAGAGCTACAAAATCAGAATTAATTTGGTGCATTTCATATAGTCTATTATGAAATACATGTCCAGTTAGTTAAAAACACATTCAAGGGTAATCTAATGTGAATTTCCTGTTATTTTATACTAATTACATTTTATCAGAAACCAGATTTAATCTTTACATCTGTATATGTAACCCTATAAATAAGACATATGTTCACATTTGCTTTTTATTAGTTTTATTATTAATATCTTAAGCCCAAGTCTAAAAGTAATCCACAATGAGCAGAATTTAAGAATTGACAGTATTAAGTAACTTGTTTAATACTGATTGTTCCTTTGTCTCTTTTAGAAATCCGGTATTATGATGAACTGTGTACAGCAATGGCTGAAGAACTGAATGCTGTCATTGTCTCCATTGAGTAAGTAATTAATACTAGTTATAGAGGGCACCTGAGTGGCTTTGAGTCACTTAGTGGGTTAAGTGCGCTGGGCATGGAGCCTGCTTAAGATCTCTCTCTCTCTCCCTCTGCCTACCCCGGCACCCACCCCCCACCCCCGCCGCCTCCCTGCGCATACTCTTTCTTGAAAAGAAAAATACGGGGCACCTGGGTGGCTGAGTTGGTTAAGTGTCTGCCTTCAGCTCAGGTCATGATCCCAGAGTCCTGGGATCGAGTCCTGAATCAGGCTCCCTGCTCAGTGGGGAGTCTGCTTCTCGCTCTGCCCCTCCCCCTGCTCATGCGCTCTCGCTCTCTCTCTCAAATAAATAAATAAAATCTTAAAAAAAAAAAAGAAAAATACTAGTCATAGAAAAAATAGTTTTTAGGAAGGGATCTTAGATAACCATCTACTTACTTTATTTTACAAGCAGGAAAATACAGTGCAAAATACACAAAATACACAAAAGATGAAGGGGTTTGCCCAAGGTCACACAAAATGATTTCTGATACAATTAGCAATTTCTTGAACTACCTTTATAGCACCTTGAATTCTCTTTTTATTTTAGTTTTGCAAACTTCTGGAAAAGGAATTAACTGAAACTAAGAAAAATACGCAATCGGTTATCTACAGCAAATAATTTTGCTTACTGCCTTTTAAAATTTTAAAACCAATCCAGAGTTGGAAAAGTGATCCCCTGGAGTTCCATTCTGTAACTCAGACCTTGTAAATAGAATGTGTTCAACAAATCTCGGTCAATGCAGTTATTGTCGTCATCATTACTAATCGTATTAAGAAGAATATGAGTAAGAATTATAACAATTGTGGTGATGGCAATAATACAAAACCCTGTTGCCTCTTCTGCAGGTGTTGTATGGGTGCTATTACATACATTGTCTCTCCTCCTTCAGATCCTTGTTCAAATATCATCCTTCCGGCAAGACCTTCCTTGATCCTGCTATTTAAAATTGCAACCCACTTTTCCTCTGTTTCATTTTTCTCCAAAACTGTCATCAACCTCTGAGAGATCATCTATTTGACTTATTAGGTATTTATTGTACTGGGTTGAAATAGACGAAGTAAGTTCTGCGGAGACAGAAAATTTGGGGATTTTGGCCTGTTTTGTTCATTGTTAATCACTGGCGCCTGGAAACATCCCTGGCAGATGGTGAGCATTCAACCAATGTTTATGGAACAAATGAATAGGAGTCTTTCTTTTTGTTTTTTGTTGTTGTTGTTGTTGTTGTTGTTGTTTAAGATTTTATTTATTTATTTGACAGAGAGAGAGACAGCTAGAGAGGGAACACAAGCAGGGGGAGCGGGAGAGGGAGAAGCAGGCTTCCCGCCGAGCAGGGAGCCTGATGCGGGGCTTGATTCCAGGACCCTAGGATCATGACCTGAGCCGAAGGCAGACACTTAACGACTGAGCCATCCAGGCGCCCTGAATAGGAGTCTTTCTTAATTCTCATATAAATCATTCAAGATAAATATTTTTATATTTTTCTCTTAGATGAGGAAATGAGGTCACAGAGCTAGCCAGTTATATAAATAGAGTGAGGCATTAAGCCCACATCCTGAGGCCCCTATACTCTTTGACCCAGTATCCAGCCAGTATTGAAGGACGCTGATAATGCCAAGGGACAGGGCTATGATCACATTGACCACCTTCCACACTCCGAGCTTATCCAGAGCTCCTCTTCCCTCTGCCTCTCTCTGCCCGCTGTTCTTCTGTTCATGGCTTATCCCCTCTGTGTGCCTGCCTCAGATCTGAGACCTAAGAGAATCCTTTCATCTGCAGTCTCTCAGAAGGGCTGGTTTCCCAAGTCATTTGGGCAGCGATGACCCTTGAACATGAGACTTAGAGTCACACAGAGCAATGCGGCGCCTGCCTCTTGAGCAGATTTGCCTCCTAGAGAGCTCTGGACAGCTCCTGGCTGGCTCTGGCCTCTCCACAGGCCCCCCAGATCACCGAAGGGCCCGTGGTGCAGTTTTGAAATGCAGGAGCCTTCTAGTGAAGGCTTGCATCTAGCCAGGGCAGCTGGCGAGGGGAAAGCAGAGTCTGCTGAAGTAGCTGGGCCCCCTTATGGAGCAAGGCCCTATAGCTCAGAGCTGCGGAACCAGCCTTCCAGTGGTTTCCTGTGTAGCTCTGGCTCCTCACAGGCCTGAGGACAGGAGGGAAACTGCACCTGCTTTACTTGGCACCATGAGGATTCTCCACACAGGACCTTACCATCCCGGGCTTCAATGGAAACAATGGGCAACATGTCTAAATTCTTCCTTGATGGCCATCTCCACCTGTGAGCATCTGTCTCCAGTAAAATAGGTGTTCTCTTAAGTCTAGGCTTATTACACAACATATAAGGATGGATGGGATGTTTTTAAGAAGATCTCTTTTAAATATGGAAGGGACTGCTTTCATCTTAACTTTCCATTCTGCCCCATGTCGGTGGTACGGTATCCACAAGTTTATCACTGGGAGGCACCACAGCAGTAGGCAAGGACCATTACCCATGACCATCTGACTTCAGGCAAATCATTTAATGTCATGTGCAAACTGGGCTGAGGAATCCTTCCTGTGTGTCTAGAATGTGAGCTACTGGGAAGAGAAATCCTATCTTCCTTCCTCTGGTTTCCATCACTGAGCTGAAGACTTAGAACATATATGCTAAGTAAACATGCTTTGAGTTAGGTTAATGACTGCAGAGAACTGTCATGAGAATTGGTTTGGACAACTGAGCTAAAAGGGCTTTAGATACTCTAAAGCACTAGACAAGTCTGGAGGATTAGTGCTGTAGTCCATAGAACGGAATGGTCCAACTTACAAATTTATTTATCAGCACCTGTTTGGAGCTCACAGCTCTCTTTGCAGAAATCAAGAGTGAAAGTGGTTAGAATCTAGGCTAGCCAGCCCACAAAGAGCCACATAACCATGCATAGCCAACATCACGTGATCATGGTTCTCTTGGAAAGTATATTCAGAGGTCTACCTTGGGAACGTTATTTCTTCTCAGTGCTCATCTCATTCCCCTTTCTTTTATTCCAGAAATATTTATTGAACTTCTGTTATGTGCCAGTTACTATGTTACACTCTGCTAACATCACAGTGTAAGACAGACATAATTCCTGCCCTCATGGAGTTTACAGTCTAGGTGAGAAAATAAACAGTGAACAAGTAATGTTACATTGTGATAAGTGATGTGAAGTAGAAGGCTAAGTAGTAAGGAGGCATCAAATAGGTAAGATCTTACCTAGTTTGAAGGGTCAGAAAATTCATCCCTTAAAGAAAGCAATGTTTGCATTGAGCTCCTAAGAATGAGCAGAATCTAGTTTGACAAAATGAGTTGGTCATGAGAGTCCAAAGTGGTGTAATGAGAGGGCTTGGAGGAAGGGAAGGAAGCAGAGAGCCCTAAGGGAACAAAACAAGAGAGAAGACAGATGGAGAGGTTTCTGGTGATGACTAAGGAAAATAAGAAAGAAAAGCAGATGATCTTGAGAGCCTTAGGAGGATGATAGACCCTTGGTTCTCCTGGAATTCTACCTTCTAGCAGGGAGCTGTCTGGGGGCAACTTCTCCTTATCCGTGAGGCCCACAGGAGTTAGATGGTGGTGGCATGGCTTAGTTCCTGTGTGGTGTGGCCCTGGGGAGGGTTATAACCTGAGGAAGCTGGTAGGCAAGGGCTGGGGTCAGCCCCAGTAATGGAATCACTCCCACGAAGCCAGTACTGGGAGCTGGCATGTCTCCATTCGTGTTGCTGGTGTTGGCTCACGCACAATTCTGGGGACCCAGCAACTAAGGTAGATAAAGGTCTCAAGTTATAAAACTAGGCCATGCCTCTGCTCAGTTGCTTCTATAACACCATGCTGCTTTTACATATTAATGGCACAAGTATTTGTTAAATAAATGCAAAAGTTCATCTTATACTACCCAAGATGCATGGATGTATCCTCATTTATATAATCTAAGAAGGTCCTATTTTTATATTCATAAACCTATTTTCATAAATTTTAGTGCAGGTTAGCTAAACATTGCACCTTTTAACCTGTAGCTTATATAATAAGACACAGTACTGGAACCATAAGACATAAGAGAAAAGAAAGATTTAATTTCTTTTCTTTTTTTTTTTTTTAAGATAGAATGCAGGATAATAGCAAAGTAGGCATGTTGGATATTATTAAATTCTATTTAATAAATCTACTTAATTCTATAATTAAATTCTACAAGGCATTTAGGTGGCTTTTTGGGTATGGAAAACTGTTTTAAGTTGTGTTTTGCTTTTAATTAAATCTTTACTACACTCAAACTCTCTATGTAGATGGAGACCTAGTCCCATTCCACCAAATGTCAGGTGGCCTTGTGCACAGAGCCCTTAAAACTTTACAGAGCTATAAAGAATGTTGCTAAAGTAGACAGAAAAGAAGCTGGAGCACCTATCTAAGTTTGCTGCTAACAGAGTTATAAGCAATGGGATTTTTATGCTTCTGTTGTTTTTAATCCGTAAAATTAGATGAGTGCAAGCTGACAAAATCACAGTGGTTTTAGGAGGCCCAATACAACACTCATCGCAGTAAATAGTTGTACGAATAAGGTACTCAGAAAAGCAGAGTGAATGGTGACCTAGCTGTGACTTTCTCTCTGTGCCTTTTCCTGCTGTTCTTCTGAGTCCCGAGCCTAGAAATCTTCATGCGTCACTCCTACCTGGGCAGCCCTGGAAGGTGGGCAGACCAAATTCCTAAGCGTTCTCCTCCAAGAAAGGAAAGATTTGCTAAAAACTTTCCTTTCACTCAGCCTAGGCCAACTTCAGCAAATCTAAAGTCCAGCATCACAAATAATTTAAAACTAGAGAAAGCTAATGTTGTGCTTCTTTTAAGACGTAGCTTGTTTTCTTTTCTTCCCTGTCATTGACTAATGAATCTCTCCTCTTTAGACATATTCATCTAATGTCTTCCCGGCTCTGTTTTCTAGTAACATGAAAAATCCACTGGTTTCTCTCTTGTGGTTTTAGGTCTTCGAGAATTTCAGGGGAGCGGCGGGTGTGGGAGGTTAGGGGGGTAATGGGAGCTCTTACAACAAGTCTGAGTTGCAGCTGCAGCGCACCATGACTACAAGGCGACCCACAGGTGTGTAGTCCAGTTCCAGCCACACCTGGACTAGAGAAAATGTTTAGCTCCCGAAGTCACACAAGGAGAGGAGGCCAGGAGGAGGAGGCACCAAGCCTACTTGGGCTTCTGTAGCCACCTGGGAGTGCTCTGGCTCTTTATCTACCTTTGAGGTTATAGGCAAAATTTGCATCTGAATGGGAGGAGGTAGTTTAGATCCACATTTAGAGCCTGGGGAGATCCCCACGGTGTACTTAGATAAGTCTTCAATTGTGAACTGTGCATCAGAGAATCACATTGTTTAAACAGATCCCAGTGGATCCCAGTTCTAGGCTCAATCACTCCTAGGATTTTGGCAAAGCATCCTGACCTCTGTCAGTTCTTTTGAATGTCATTCTTACCCAGTGGGTCAAGCCTTCCCTAATCTCAGCTCTCCCTTGCTGAATGACTATGGTCAAACTATCGCAGGGGCCGACATCAAAGTCTTTAGTATGCAATTATGACTTTCCATCTACTACTAGAGGAAACAGAGATGTCCTTGATGTGACCTATTGTCGGAGAGACTTTGAGGGCTCCGAGGAAGGAGAGTGACTTTTGGCTGGGCTCTCCGGAAGGTTTCACGGCGAAGCGGCACTTGAGATGAGACTTACAGGACAGGCACATTGGATGAAGACTTGCTGGGGAAGGGCAGAAGATGGAGACAACAAAGCACTGGGAATGGGAACAGGGAAACTGCTCAGACAACAGTGACAGTATGGCTGGACTCAGTGATATTTCTGAACCTTGGCTGTGCATCAGAATTATTGGGGGGAATTTCCCTTCAAATACAGATATGCAAGACTCCACACCAGATCAAATACGTTGGAATGTTTTGTAGAGGGGCTTAAACCTCAGTGTTTTTGTAAAGCTCCCAAGATTATCGTAAGGTGCACACAGAGTTGAGAAACTCTGAGCTATGCATTAGAATACAAGAAGTGGAGTTCTTGGAGATGTGTCCGGGGAGTGGGTGGGTTAGGAACAATTTCTTTTTTTATGTTTTTAAAGCCATATGGCTTATTACTTGTCTCACCACAGAAAGTGCTATATGACATATTTTATATGTAAAAGCTACAAAATAAATCTTTAAAATTTTGTGTGGAAGGAAGAAAAGTATATTATTAAAGATGTACCATGTGCCAGGCACTGTGGGAGGTGGTTTGTTTGAGAATATTGCAAAACCACTGAAATCATGAGACACGTTCTGGGATGCCAGAAATCTGTAGTTCTGAGAATTTACTGCTCCGGTGAGGTACTGAGAAAACACATGTACTCATACACATTTATAAGGCTGTCGGTTTCTGAAGAAGGAGAATATTTTCTTTCTTTCTTTTTTTTTTTTTAAAGATTTTATTTATTTATTTGACAGAGAGAGACACAGTGAGAGAGGGAACACAAGCAGGGGGAGAGGGAGAGGGAGAAGCAGGCTTCCCCCGGACCAGGGAGCCCAATGTGGGCTCGATGCCAGGACCCTGGGATCATGACCTGACACCAAAGGCCGACACTGAGCCACTCAGGCGCCCCAAGGAGAATATTTTCTAAGGCAGGGGTTACACGTGGGTTTTGAAGTCAGTGGTGAATTCACCACACAGCTTTGCCCCATACGAGCTGTTGTAAACAAGTTACCCCTCCTTGAGCCTCACGTTCTCATTATTACACCCACAAGTTTGCCCTGCGATTTGGGTGAAACACATCTACAGAGTACTTGGCAGGGGGCGGGGGGGGGGGGTGCCTCACCTAGCAGGAATAAGATAATATTTATAGAGTGTACGCATTTATTAAATTGATTAAGCTTCATTCCTGGGTTCACAACCAAATTTTGCTAGAAGGAGGTGTGTGCAATAACAGATAGGCAGAAGCCAGCTCTGCAGAGTTATCTATCCCTGCAGTGAGCTGGGCAAATTAAGACCATATTTGCCACAAATTCAGCAGGTGCTTTAACTCAAGATCTATAATTTTGAAATTTAAAAAAGTCAAATCCTCTTTTCATACTTTGCAGGAACATATCTTTAAACAAAAGTATCAGATAAATATATTTGTTTATATATAAGTAAATATATTTATATGTATATAAATAAATATATATAAATATATTATATATATTTACATATATATGTAAAATTTATTTATCTTTGGCTCTAGCACTCATAAATTTTCTCCTGACTCTGAGTTTTCTGTGTCTCCAAAAATATTACAGAACTTTTGCTGTACTTCTCAGGTCAATTTCAAGTTACTTTGAAGGTTTATCTTACACTAGGTGACCTCAGAAGTATATAATTTCACTCTATTTTCCAATCTATGAAAATAGTGTCCCTTCTTATTGAATAAAACTAGAGAAAGTTTCCAGCTTAAACAAAGATAGGAGGGATTAGGAAGCAGATCTTTAAGGGTACCAGGAAGACTCTATTATGACCTGCTCGTTGCTTACTTTGTTATCTGAGCCAATTATTAATCAACTGATAAGATTGAGGCAGTAGCAAGGCTTTTTTTAGATTACCAGTTTCCCTTGATTCAAAGTCACAAAGACCTTTAGGGAAACAACATCCGAAGATTCAATTCATGTGTGTGTACTGGTAGAATGTGTTCTGACATCCTGGGCTACCTGGAAAACAGTTTATCATGATATATGGAATCTTGCTAAGACAAAATAGCCTTTATTGTCACAACTTGAGTCATGAAGTGCATTTGTTTTTATTTCATTGAAAGAATTAAGAGTTCAGCTTGGGGGTGCCTGGGTGGCTCAGTGGGTTAAGCAGCTGCCTTCAGCTCAGGTCATGATCCCAGGATCCTGGGTCAGGTTCCCTACAGGGGATCTTATCTCTCCCCTGATCTGCTTTCTCTCTCACTGTCTCTGTCCCTATCTCTGTCTCTCTCTCTCAAATAAATAAATAAAATCTTAATAAAAAAAAAAATCAGCTTGGTAAGGGGCGCCTAGATGGCTCAGTTAGTTGAGCTACTGACTCCTGATTTCTGCTCATGTTGTGATGTTTGCGTTGTGAGATTGAGGAGCCTCGTGTAGGGCTCCACGCTAGGCGTGGAGCATGCTTAAGATTCTGTCTCTCTCTCTCTCCCTCTGCCCCTCCCTCCTCTCTCTCCCTCTCTCTTAAAAAAAAAAAAAAAATTTCAGCTTGGTGAAACTGAAGTTGAAAATTGAGATCTTGTCCTACAACTGGGGGTAAATGGAATCCTATGAGATGGCGCCATCTAGTGGAAAAAATGGTGTAATCCTACTCCTTTCACTCATTAACCAATAGTATAGCAGGCGCTGTAGGACATAATGAGATTCAACGGGAGAAAAACACATTTTGGATGATTAATTGATCCACAGATGGAAAAATAAAAAAGAAGTTAGAAAAATCATTTAGTCCGTTATAAGGCAACCACTAAGGGAATTTTTTTATTGCATTTAGAATTTTCAAAATGCAGTCATTCTTGAGTAACCAGATCAATGTTCACTACTTCTTGGAGTATTTCACAAATATTTGTCCATTTGATTGTATCTGTACTGAATGTCAAGATACTTAATTAACTAGTTGGATTTTAGATGGGGGAGAAATTAGTTTCCGAGAATAAGTATGTTAATTATAAAATAGAAATTAAAAGACCTGAGTTCTTAATATTATTAGAGTTTAAGTAATTAGTTTCTATCCCACCTTGTTTTTATCTGTGCTTGACTTATTTTACAAATAAAGTAACTTGTAGGTGCCTCGTTTCTTTTGTCTGCAAAAGGAAGGTGTTAATTCTCAAAAAGGGTTTACTGGATGGATGATATGTGCCTAGCACATGGATGGATACTGGGAACACAGTGATGAATAAAACACAGTCTTGATATCAGAGAACACACTTTTTAGAGGAAATACATAAAGAAATCATTTTAAGATGAGGCAGAAAGAACAGTAATCTACCCCAGCACGTAGAATTATCAAGGAGTGGTACCCAGCTCAGCCCTGAAAGTGAGTGGAGTTTTAATCAAGGAACTCTACCTGGAGGTGGCCAAACCCTTGCATAAGGATTAAAGGATGAGTGAGAATTAAGGAGGAAAGGAGGAGGAGATTGAGAGGATCCTCCAGGCCCAGTCTACCAGCAAATACGGATTTGTAAAATGATATTATGGGTGGGGCGTTTGACAAAACTAGGTTCTTTGGAACTCTTAAGGGCATAGGAATCCTACAAAGTATACAGAGTAGGGTCCCAAAGGGACTCTGATATTACAAAGTGGGGTGATAGGAGAAGCCTCAGAAGTGTCCCAGAGGGCCTGTCCTGGCCATCTGGCAGACTTGGCTTCCTTTTTGCCGGTTGGCAACTAGCCTTTCAGTTCCATCCTCCCAGGGAGTGAATTCATTGCCTGGGTTTCATGTCAGACTGGCATGACCTCTTCATCGGAGTACAGTTTTACTATATGTCTCAGGTAAATCATGAAGGATACCATATGGAGCCATTAAACATGAGACTAATGAAATGGTTAATGTTGCCAGGTCACCTTCTAATCCATCGGTGTTGTGAACTGGAACACTGACTTCCAGAAATAAAATGTCAAAATCTATTGTGGTTCTACCCATATCTTAATAATCAACACCTACCTTTAACTTTGAAATTTTGTTTTTCCATTGTGGTGGTCTAGGTGTTTGTTTTGTTTGGTGGCTGATAATAAAAAAAAAGGGGGGGGGGGTGAGGACTATTGCTAATACAAAAGCATTACATTCTTAAACTAAGTGTTTGATTTGCAAGAAAATGAATGGTTCAGGATGCCTGGGTGGCTCAGTCAGTTAAGCGTCTGCCTTCGGCTCAGGTCATGATCCCAGGGTCCTGGGATCGAGCCCCGCATCGGGGTTCTTGCTCGGATAGGAGTCTGCTTCTCCCTCTGCCTGCCACTCCCCCTGCTTGTGCGCTCTCTCTCTCTCTGACAAATAAATAAATAAAATCTTAAAAAAAAAAAGAAAATGAATGGTTCATTTTTATATTTATTTTATTATTATTATTTTTTTAAAGTAAGCTTTGTGCCCAATGTGGGGCTCGAACTCACAACCCTGAGATCAAGAGTCGTATGCTCTACCGACTGAGCCAGCCAGGCGCCCCTTTATATTTATTTTAATTCCTCACTTGCTTATTTCTGTGTCAAAAGAGCCAGTTTCCCCTTAAACCTTAAATGGCCTATAAAGACTTGGTGAAGTCCTTAAATGAATACAACTTTTGTCTTCACAGATACAGGCTAGTTCCAAAAGTTTATTTTCCTGCACAAATTCACGATGTTATGCGTGCCACGAAGTATTTCCTGCAGCCGGAAGTCTTACACAAGTATTCGGTTGACCCAGACAGAATTGGCATCTCTGGTGACAGTGCTGGTGGGAATTTGGCCGCTGCTCTGGGCCAGCAGGTAACAGATACTGCCCTTCGGTGCTGGAGGTAGGAGGGCGCCGGCTAACCTCCTGCAGACAGATGGACAAATATTCTCCACCACGTATGGCAAAGGCGTAGCAGGTGGGCTGGTCGGTAGGGGGCCAAGTTATTCAGAAGCCTGCACTTGGAGAGCTCTCAGATCTTTTTGAAGTAGGAAGAGGGGTCAATGAAAGAAGTGTCATCTCTCAGTCCTTGGAAAGGCCCTGATTACGATTAATATGAAAAAAAGGGCTAATATTTTATAGGGCTCTCTTGCTGTTCAAGGATATGCATGGAAATCAAGTATCCCTGGCTTCTTGTCCATGTTGGACCTGAAAAATGGGGGTCTTTGTGCTTAAATTCCAATTGCTAAGATTGCTTCCTTAGAACTTTGAGGTAAATGGAAAAGTTAAAAAGCGTTTCCCAGAGTTTTGTTTTTTTTTTTTAAATACAGACGAAAAAAATTAAAATGGGTCAGCCACTTCGAAAGTTATCCCACAAGTTCATCTGAGCTTACCTGGTTAAATTCTTTGAAAACTATCTAGGTCTAAGAGCACCCAGAATTTTGGGCAGCTGCATAAATTCAAAGATAAGTACATTTTCTTCCTCTGATGGATTAAATAAGTTTAGAACACCAGCTCTGTCTTCTCGCCTCCAAATTTCTTTTGGTATTCTCAAATAGCATCTACCTTTTTATCTGTGGTGCACCTTGGTTTCTTCTCCTTTGCTACATGTATGTAAAGAACTTTGTTCTCTGGTATTGGCGGGGTTGCTGTACCTGTGTCCAAATGTGGTAAGAAGGAAGTGCTGAGGTAGCAGAGCGAGAGCATCATGGGCTTTACAATGAGAACTGGGATGGAAGCCAGTCCCCCTGCTTTGAGAGCTATAGGGCTTTGGGCAAGCACCTTAACATCTCTAAGCCACAGGAAAATGAGGATAATGCCATCTGATTGCAGGGCTGTTGCCAGAACTTAGTGAAATGATGTATATACAATTCCTGGCACGTATCAATAGTACCATTAACCGATCATTTCCTTTTGCTTTGACAAAGCAGTTACATCTTCCCTGGGGATGGGGTTCTAAACTCTGACGTGAAACAAAATTGTATATGGCTAAAGTGACATTGAAGATTGTTTGTTGCCTATAAAACACAGTGACCTAGTTAGCTGCCTCTCAGAGGTTACATGAAAATATGTATCATTTTAGACACAGTTCTAGTGTCTAAAATGAGGCAGTATGTTCGCATTTTGCGGGGGTTTGGGGGACTTGAGATCTGCGGAGGTAGGGGATGCATTCACGTTCCCATTTGAACTCTTGGGCGCATGCTCATTAAGGAGAATGGATGGCATGTTGCCAGCACCATTTAAATTCTCTCTCACCCAGTATGAATACTAACTGCTCATCAGAGGAGATACCCCGAGGTCTTTCTCAGACACTTTGGAGTCCCATTGTCTGTTCCTTTAGCTTTTCCTACCCCTCTCCTCTGGAAGGGTCAGACTAGTTTGTTTCTCTCCAGGAAGCCATTGCCTTTTGGGGCCTTGCAGAGAATACTGAACTAAATAAGGTTCACACGTTATCCATCCGTCTTACCCCGCAAGGTGTGCTAGTGCCAAAGAATAGAGACAAGTAAAGTGTGCATGGGGGTTTGAAGACCTAAGAGATCACATACATCTGCAGGGTCCACTCAAATATCATATCTTTCTTAGTAAATATCCAGCAGCTTGATTGGGGTGGTGGTAGTGGTCAGTGGTAGGGAAGTTTTATTTTTTAAACTACATTACTTAATCCCATGGCTGGTAGAAATTTCATACTTTTACCCTTTGCTTGATGCAAAGTAAGGCATCAAGCTACCTTATAAGGTGTGGTTTCTGTAAAATGAGCCATGCAAAAAGAAATAATGTGTTTGCTTCCTCTTCTCCAGTTTACTCAAGATGCCAACCTCAAAAACAAGCTCAAGGTGCAAGCTTTAATTTACCCGGTTCTTCAAGCTTTAGATTTTAACACACCCTCTTATCAGCAAAATGTGAACACACCAATCCTGCCCCGTTATGTTATGGTGAAGTACTGGGTAGACTACTTCCAAGGCAACTATGACTTTGTCCAGGCAATGATAGTTAACAACCACACTTCACTCGATGTGGAAGAGGCGGTTGCCCTCAGGGCCCGTCTAAACTGGACGTCCCTCTTGCCTGCCTCCATCACAAAGGACTACAAGCCTGTCATGCAGACCACTGGCAATGCCAGGATTGTGCAGGAGATCCCTCAGCTGCTGGATGCCCGGGCAGCCCCACTCATCGCAGAGCAGGAAGTCCTGCGGCATCTCCCGAAGACCTATATTCTGACGTGTGAGCATGACGTCCTACGAGACGACGGGATCATGTACGCCAAGCGTCTGGAGAGCGCAGGTGTGCGGGTGACCCTAGATCACTTTGAGGATGGTTTCCATGGCTGCATGATTTTCACCCGCTGGCCCACCAACTTCTCAGTGGGAATCCGGACTAGGGATAGTTACATCAAGTGGCTGGATCAAAACCTGTAAACAAGTAACATTTCTAGAATGCTTGAGCCCCTCTTGACCTCCTGCACTTGCTTTGGAAAGAGATGCACTTTTTAGTTGACTGATTTCCCCTTGTGACTTCTGAGTGATGGAATCTCTATTCCTTGCATACCTTATGTTAATTTAATTTTTGGAAATGTGTTTGACTAACGTCCATACAAAATGTCTGAAGCTGGTTCTCAAAGTGGGCTAGTGTCTCTGTTCTTTTTGTTTTAGCCAAACTACTACCAGTACTCACGGCTGCAGAGAGCAGGACGAGGAGCTGAAATAGCTTTGGGTTCTGTCTTCATCAAGAAATTCTTTCTAGAAGAAATTCTTCCAGCTGTGGATGACATAGTGACCCTTAATGAGTAAAGAAAATGTGGGCTCTTCAACTTGCTAGGGTTTGCTTTAAATTCAGAGCAGTGTTACTTGGGTGCACGTAAAGGTCGGTGCTGGGTACCAAGTGACCTCTGTTCTTTATGGATAGATGGTTTTGTTTCCTATGGGAATTTCACCAAGGGTGTTCTAGCAAGGACAAGTTTCTCAAATAACTTTCTTCCTTTAGAGCGTTAATTTTATGTGATAGCTATCTGTAAGTCCAGTTGGATTAGAATGATACTTGAAAGTTACTTTTTACCACTATTATTAGAAAATATAGAGTCACATGGACTGGATATCGTTACATTGTTAAGTTTTTTGGTTATGCTATCTCCGTGGGGGTGATCTTCTGAGAGTAAATTCATTTAGCTGTAGGATAAATTTTCCATTACAGAACAAGTAAAATAGACAAATGAACCAACCTATTTATTTTCATAATGAATATTTCTGATGTAAATTACCAAGAGCAGTGTGTAATATATTTGGCATAGTCAGAAAAGAAGATACATTTAATACTGAAATTATGAAAAATACCTTTAGAGGGTCTAGTTTATTCTTAAAAACTCAATTTTTTCACTTACATGGCTTTAAAATGGGGCTATTTTGGTATATATAATGTATTGTTTATTTTTTAAGTTATTTAATGTTAATATATGCAGCAAACTTAAGATTTTTCAGAATAACGTCTATAACGAATATTAAAAATAATATTTTTTAAAACAACTACCTTAGAATTATATCCACATGTAATTTTATGGAAAGAGGTAAAGTAGCTATTAATACTACTGCACATTAGGCTTAAATATTTTGATGTTCATAAGCAATCACAAATTACAATAATTAGAAACTATGACTACACCTGGGAAAGTCGTCCAAGTTTATAGTTCAGTAACTTAGGTAAGACACACACTGCTCATTTCTGCCCTCTATGGTCAGAGGAACACTAACTCATATTCTCCTGGGTGACACATACATCTGCACCTGGTGCCTTCACCTCTTTTTATCTCCTTCCAGCCTGGTCTCGAATTTACGATAGCCCAACCTTGACTTCATGTAAAGCCTTCACTGCCAGTGGGAACATCTTCAGAATTGCAAGGGACTCCAGTTCTGGGTTGAGTACCCCTGCCCTCCTTCCTGCCATTCTGACCACGCTCCCCCCGCCCCCCCACCCCTGCCCTTTGCAGGGGTTGCAGAAGGGAGCAGAACAGCAGGTCATGATACAGCCCATCCATCAGTGGACAGGATGGAGTGGAGAGAAAGTGAAACCTTTTCGCTTGTTTGAAAGGGGGGCACTTCCCACTTCCGCAATGAAATCAATGAAAATGTGCACCCTTATTTTTCATTTATTATACAAGCCAGTAGCATTTTATGTACAAAATATGTGTGTATGCATGTGTGCCTGTGTATGTCTAAAAAATAATCATGCAGATTAACATGCTAATGGACAGAGACAAGTCATTGACCATTTCTGGGCCTTTTTCCCCTTCCCTCTAAAATCAGTGATTTGAATTACTTAATCTACGAGGTCTCTTCCAACTGTAAATTCCAACCATTTTGTCAGACTGGAAAATTGTATTGGCTTCTTCTCCAGTGGTTTTTTGTTTGTTTGTTTGTTTGTTTTCTAGGGTTTTTTTTTGTAGGTCATGTTTTCATATACATAGACACAAATCTCATCAAAGATTTTGTTTTTCTAAAAAACCAGGATTTTGGTTCTTACTCTTTGACAGCTACTCTCCTCGTTTAATACTATTGGTTTTTTTAATACCGTTTGAAGGGACCAATGTCTGGGCCTTAGTTTGAGTTTATCTACCTCTAGAAAGCAAGGAAAATATACACGCAAAGAGTTTCTTAAAATGGCATATTTTCCCCCAGAATTATGAGTCAAATGCTATAGTAATTACAGACAACAAATGATTCTAGATCTTTAAAGGGTTCTCTTGGATGAGAAGGGAGTGAAAGAAAAAGGGTCAACCACTGTTTCGAATGAAACACTTGAGTTTCATTAAAGCTTTTATGTGTGTGAATAATTTGTCTAATGACTTGCACTGGATCCCACCTCAGACCTTGCTTGAAGTTCTTTCTTGAAATTCTTCCTGGAATAATAACAGTTGGGATCAGGATACACAAAAACCAGTAGGTACAAGACAGGTTAAACCAACCAAAAATCTGAATGCTCAGGACTCCTTTGGGAAGCCTACAGAGTTTATGGTGAAGATATCCTAGCTTGGGGTGAATTCGCTGTCTTTCAATTTTTGTTCTTATATTAAAAAGTTTATGCTCCGCAGATTTATTTTATAGTATGATGGCTTTGTTTTGTTTTCCTATTTTATGGAAAAGTTGATAGTCTTTTTGTAGTATTGTTGTTTGTGAAATATGAACATAAATATATGAAGAAAAAAACATTGAAGTGCTGTGAATATCGTGGAGTGTAAATTAGTCTTAACGTTTTATCATTTATTTGTGAAGAATTTGAGACTATTGTATAATTATCTTGTTGGCTATGATATTTTATGCATGACCTCTTAACCTTTGACCTTTTGCTTATTTCCCACTGCCAAGAGGAAGGCAGATTTTATGAAGGATTTTGGTAGCAAATCTATTTTATAAGATGAAAATCCACAGTGGAGGCAGGAAAGTCTGTATCTGTTTCGACTCAAGTTTAGAAATAAAATGGCTCCATCTGGGAATGTGCCTCTTTTACTTCTTCTCGTCTCCTTTTCTGGTTCCTATCTCTCTCTCTGTATCTCGGATCCCTAGCCACAGCTCTGCCCAAATCTTCTGCCCACCGAAGTCCCCCAGCTGCCTTTTGATCATTGAGAGGTTGGTCAGTGGCCACCTTGATGACATTCATTTTGTGTCTGGATCCAGTATGTGCTGCTCATATTGGGGAATCCTTTCTTGGACTGGCTAGAATCTTTGCCAAAGTGAGGCAGGCCCTGAGACTATTTGGGGACTTTTAGTACACATATTAGAAAGGGATGACCCTGGTGCAAATGAATTTAGATTTGAAGTAGTTTAGCCACAGAAGTATCACTTTCACTGGAGGCAAGGTTTCAAATTGACCCTGACATTACAAGCAAATCTAATAATTTCACACTTGAGTTTATTATGCTGAGTTTATATCAATGTTATAGGAATGTTTAAAATTCAAAGTGAATTGTTCATATTGGTTCTAAACGGTCACATACCTGTGTGTAAATTATGTTTTTCTACTCAATTATAGTTTCTTTCATCTTCTCCAACAAAATCTCTGGGGTAGGGCTATATTTTGTTGGAGAGACCCACTAACAGTTCCAGCAATTCTTTGGAGCATTGAAGATGTACTCTGTGTGTTTTAATATTGTTTCTCTTGTGATTGGCATTTTTTTATCCCCCATTTTTTTTAATACCCTCTCCTACTTTCCAATAGATCCTGTATTTAAACATCTAGAAGATGTTGGTGTCAGTACCAGTGTCCCCAGATCTCAGAGATTGGCAACATAAATATGATTTCTGGTAGGCATACATGGGCTGCGTAGCCATGTCACTTTAGAACCAGCATCTTGTGTCATTAGAGAGGCTGGCGACATCTTGTGTCTTGTGTGGAAGGCTCCTCCCCCAGATTTTCTCACAGCTGGCCCACTGTTGACAGGAGGTTGAGAGCCCCACCTTCTGGAGAGACTGTCTGCCCAAACGAGACCCAACCCTTCCAGGCACCAGGCTTTCTTCAGCCCCTTCTGATTGCTGTCGATTGCTGCCCGTTTGCCATCTCACTTCTCCATCTGCAATTCTCGGTATTTGATTGTTTTCTGTTTTCCTCATATTTAAATGTAAGCTCCATGAAGGCAGGGACTTTATTTTGTTCATTCCTGTTTCCTCAGCACTTAGAACAGAGCACACAGTGGACTATCAAAATGTGTTGCTTTTGTTTTTTTTAAAGGGGGGGGTGCAGAGGGCGAGGGAGAGAGAATCCCAGGCAGACTCCATTCCATTCCCAGTGCAGAGCCTGCTGCGAGGCTCAATCTCACAACTCTGAGATCACGACCTGAGCCAAAATCAAGAATTGGATGCTCAACCAACTGAGCCACCCAGGCGCCCCTTTGATGGGCGCCTGGGTGGCTCAGTTGGTTAGGCGACTGCCTTCAGCTCAGGTCATGATCCTGGAGTCCTGGGATCGAGTCCCACATCGGGCTCCCTGCTCAGCAGGGAGTCTGCTTCTCCCTCTGACCCTCTTCCCTCTTGTGCTCTCTGTCTCTCATTCTCTCTCTCAAATAAATAAATAAAATCTTTAAAAAAAAAAAAAAAGCATTTTTGAACAAATAAATCCTCACTGAGAAAAATTGAGCTTATAAGAATTAGGTTATTATTGTTCATGTGTTTCTTTTAGAAGTAAATTAAGTTTATGTCAAATATAAAAAACTACTTTAGACTAAAATTACTTATCTTAAAAACTAAACATTCCCAAGAAAAATTAAATAATTCAAAGTAATCTTATACCTGTTTTTAACTACTAAATTTTAAAGCAAAAAAAATTTTTTTGAGAGCATGGATAATGATGTGGAGAACAAAGGCAAAAGAAATGTAGAAAAAAATTAAATTTCCTTTGCAGCCCACTGACAAGTACTTAAAAGACAGGCAGGGTGACCTTCCTGCAGGAACTCAACTGCCTCAATATTAATACATTGCTAGAGGCAAAGGGCAACCTTAGCTTGACATTAGCCTGACCTCCAGGATCCTGTAAGTCTTCTTTAACATATAAAACTCCTTTTGCAAACTTGCTTTATCTCTACCCTCCTCCCCCAAGATACACGTAGCAATCATCTTCCTAACATATGGCGCACTGATATACACGTGAAGGCTCTGAAGACTAAGGTTTTACTAGACGGTAGCAAATGACCTTATCTTAAACAGCAGCTAGCCCCTCAAGGTCCTGAAAACCTTGCTTCCAAATTCCTTAGAGACATACACTATCCTTAACCCCCTCCCAACTTAAAAGTATATAATCAGTCACCTGTCACAACCCCATTGCAGCTCTTCTTGCCCACAGGTCCTGTCCCCATGCCTTACTAAAACCACGTTTTTTGCACTGAAGGTGTCCCAAGAATTCTTTTGTGACCGTTCGCTCCTGGACACCGAACATTATATCACATCAGTTAAAATGAAGTCTTTTTATTTTCCTTCCCTCCATAGCTCAAGTCCTTCCTGTATTTTTCTTAACAGATACTGACTGAGGTTTTTACTGTGTTAAATAAAACTGTTGCAAACTGCCCTAAA
This sequence comes from Halichoerus grypus, assembly GCF_964656455.1. NCBI lineage: Eukaryota > Metazoa > Chordata > Mammalia > Carnivora > Phocidae > Halichoerus > Halichoerus grypus. The sequence goes on from NC_135712.1 coordinate 91,324,428, forward strand.
GAATGATCCATATAACACATTTCACCAAGTGTTCCATGGAAGTCAACTTAAGAACTTGAGAAAGTTTAAACCACTTACAGCAATTCTACCACTTTTAGGAGATTGTCTTCTTTCTGGTCTCATTATTTTTTAATAGGGAATCAAATTCTATGTTCTTTATTCCAGTTAAATTCATGCAATAGGGGCGCCTCGCTGGCTCAGCTGGAAACAGCATGTAACTCTTGATCTCGGAGTTGTGAGTTTGAGCCCCACATTGGGTGTAGAGATTACTAAAAAAAAAATTTAAAAACTTAAAAAAAATCATGCTATAAATAATATTTATTTGCTGGCCACAGATTAAACTTATTTTAAGTTTTTTGGAGCACCTGGGTGGCTCAGTTGTTAAGCATCTGCCTTCGGCTCAGGTCATGATCCCAGGGTCCTGGGATTGAGCCCCGCATCAGGCTCCCTGCTCCACAGGAAGCCTGCTTCTCCCTCTCCCACTCCCCCTGCTTGTGTTCCCTCTCTCGCTGTGTCTCTGTCAAATAAATAAATAAAATCTTTTTTTTAAAAAAAACTTATTTTAAGTTATCTTCTGGAAGATAAAAGGTTTACCAAGCTAAGTAACTTCATATCACCCCTGCTGACTTCATTTCTACCATTCTCATAGAATGAAGTTCCCCGTCTCCTATCAAACCAGTATCTCAATTTGCCTCCTTGATCAATTCATTATTGTCTCATTCAAGGACGTGTTAAAGTAGCTCCCCTTTCTCCTGGACCTTTTACTCTTCACTGAACTACTCACTCCTTCGTCTTAGCTCTATAAAGATAGTCAAATCTGTCCTGTCCAGAAGAAACTCTCTTTTGGTCCTTTATCTCCATTTTATCTTCCTTCCGATCCAAACACTGCAATACTTTTTTGGTTATTTATTGCTGAGTAATTTAAAACACTAGCCATTTGTTACTGCATGATTCTGGGTTGACTAAGCTTAGCCCCGTGGACCATCCGCTGGGGCTGTAGTCAGAGTGCGCTCTGCTAACTGGAACCTCATGATGGCTCCCTACGTGCCTGGCATTTGTTGCCGGCCATTAGCTGGGTGACTCGGTTCTCCTGCACAAGCCCTTTCCTCCTGGATTAGAATTCTAGAAGCATGGCATACGGATTTCATGATGGAGCATTCTGAGTGTGCAAAAGTGGGAAGCTTTGTACCTCCTAAGATCCAGGTTTGGAAGTTGCCCAGCATTGTTCTACCATATCCCATTGGTCAAAGCAAATCATAGGATTAGCCCAGACTCAAGGGGAGGGGAAGCAGACACCACTGCTTACTGGAAGGAGTGACAAAGAATTAAAGTCATCTTTAATGCACCACAGTTCCTGCCTGGAGAGAATTTTCATTTCAGCAAGTCATTGACAAGAACAAAATCCTCTGCTTACAGTTATAGTACATCGGATGATGGGGAGAATTTTCCATAGATTACTCTGACCCCGTACATTCTTTTTTTTTAATCTTGTTTTTCCTCCACTACCCCTCGAACTTCTGGTGCTGGTGCAATAGTTCACATTTTAATACATCTGGCCCCGTACTTCAGCAGAGGGAGGGGCAGGGGTATTCCTGGATGTTATTCCCCTACTGCATGAGTCAGCAATAGCTGAAGAAGCTGAGAATCACATAAATCTATCCCACTAAACCCAAGCTAAATGCACCGCCAGCTCAATTTTCCCCTTGACTGGATCCCCCAAAATGTCTGCAGCCGCTCTAAGCATCTAACACCTAGGGAATTTGTGATGGAGAAACTGGGGTGGAGTCACTGACACTAACCAACTACAGTTTAAAGGTATTTTAACTTTTGTGTATTTAAAAAAGGCAATAATCTTGTGCACTTATGAGTGGGGTCCCTCTAGTTCCCTGAATGGGACCCATGCATGTGAGGGGCCCTAAGCTCAAGTTTTATGGTAAATCTGCCCCTGCACAAGATTCAGATTCAGGCTTTCACCCTCATTCTAAATGCCTCTCCTGGGCCATCTGATAGCCCTGGTACACAAGTCCCAGACTAAATACCTGCGTTGCCTTCTCCCTCTGCATCGGCCGGCCTTATCTAGGCCTATCTTTCACTGGTCATAGTGCCCTCTCTCTGGTCACCCAAGCTAGGACTGTGCGGGTTGCCTTTATCTCCTTAGTCCTTCAAATTTTTTTTTTAAGATTCTTTTTTAAATTTTATTTTATTATGTTACGTTAGTCACCATATAATACATCATTAGTTTTTGATGTGGTGATCCACGATCCATTGTTTTCATATAACACCCAGTGCTTTATAAAGAGAGAGAGAAAGACAGAGAGAGACAGAGCGCATGCGCACGAGCAGCAGGAGGGGGGACCCTAGGGAGAAGCAGACTCCCTGCTGAGCAGGGAGCCCGACATGGGGCTCGATCCCAGGACCCTGGGATCATGACCTGAGCCGAAGGTGGATGTTTAACTGACTGAGCCACCCAGGCGCCTCTTAGTCCTTCAACTTTGTCAGTCACCAAGTCCAATCAATTCTACTTCCCAAATATTTTGTAGGTAAAATATGTGTATTTAATATTTATAAGATATTTGTATAAAAATATACTTATATATCAGATATGTATATCTCAGTCATGCAAAATCCATTGCCTTCTTTCCATGCCTGGACACTCTGCTCTAGTTCCAAGCTTAAAGTCCTTCAGGCCATTGGTTAGGTTCAGGGCACCAAATGTGACATGCACAGCGCCCCCTCATGGCCGCTCCCCCTCATGGCCCCGCCCCTGCAGACTTGTGCTGCCACGGTTCTCCAAGTGTGGTCCAGGCACACCTGGGGGCCCACAGAATCAAAACAATTCTCATAATGATACTATGATGTTACTTGCCTTCACCACTGTTCTCCTTTCATGAGTGGAGTTTCCCAGCTGCTACTAGACATGTAGTGTTTCAACAGGTGGGATGCTGAGGCAGATATGAAAATCCAGCTTGCTCCTATTAAACCAGACACGAAAAGGGTTTTTACAAAGATGTAAAACAATGCCACACTCCTCACTCATTTGTATTGGGAAAATTTAGCGTTTCGTTTTCCATAAAATATACTTTAAACTTAACATGTAATTAGATACATTAATAACTATGTTTAAAATTTCTGTTTCAATTCCTAATATGGTAAACATCAATAAATAAAGCCCATAGGAACAAAAGCTCCTTGGGTCCTCAATAATTTCTAAGAATGTAAAGTCCTGAGACCAGAACATTGGAGTTCCGCTGTTGTACAACTTCATCTCCTGGCAAGCCCTGTATGTTGTGCTAAGCTATAGCCCGCCAATGCTGAACTTATTATCATGGTTCGAAATACCTGCCATGTGTTCTCTTCCCTTTGTCCTTTCCTCATCTTCCTTTCCCAGCCTCCTCCAGAGTACCTCTCCTAACTCCTCCCTCCACGGGATGATTCAGGCATCCCTCCTCCTTGGTTTTGTTGCAGGATTTTTTTTCTCCCTCGCTGAATGCCTGCGGTTCTGGGTCACACGGCTTCGAAGAATAAAGTGGTAGACCAGACAGAGTGGTGGGCAGCAAAGCAAAGTTTATTGCGTGATAGCACAATGACAGTACCAAGCTCCGGAGGAGGGAGGGAACCCAAAGGGGTTGCCACCAGAGTTTGTAAGTCTAGGGGGTTTTACGGGCTTGTTGACAGGCTGTTATAATCTGATTAACCCTCCCTGCACCTCTCATCCAATTAGGTTTTTGTCATTTATCTATCATGTGGGAAAGGGTGGAGGGCTCCTTCCCGGATGGGGCAAAATCCTTTCAAAGGTTGTTTCCTCTTGGGGGGTGGGGGAAGCTGCCTTTCAATATCCTTCATCAGTCTCACATTGCACTCAACCCACAGCACGTGGTAGTTGTTAGCAGTCCTGACTCCCTCACAGGACTGTGGGATCCTTGATGTGGGGTCATGCCAGCATTACCTTCGTCACCCCAATGGCTGACACAGTCCCTCTCACAGAATACCACTCAAGAAATCTTTGCTGAACAAATGTTCTTATGCTTTACAAAGTAAAACAGTGTTCTCTTCCTAACATAAAATTATGCCTGATACTGTTATATTTAATATATTTGCTTATTTATATCCTTCAGACAAAATCTGTTTTGTTTTTGTTTTTCTGATTTTTTTTTTCTTTTTAATAACGCATTAAAAACTTACTTGGTTGTGGCACCTGGGTGGTTCAGTCGGTTAAGCATCTGCCTTCTGCCCGCGGTCCTAGGATCGCGTCCCCGGAGGACTCCTTGCTCAGTGGGGAGTCTGCTTCTCCCTCTCCCTCTGATGCTCCCCCTGCTTGTGTGCTCTCTCTCTCTGTCAAACAAATAAAATAAAATAAAATAAAATAAAATAAAATAAAATAAAATAAAGATGTACAGGCCTAATTGTTAAAACAAACAAACAAACAAAACTTATTTGGTCAACAAATGAAATCCTGAAGCCTACCATAGAATATTTTTAAATTCAAGGCAACTGCCAGCAGAGGACACTCATGAAAGTAGATGGCATTAACCATCCTCCACATTGTTGTTTTTCACCTGGAATTTTAAAAAAAGATTTCCCAGTAGCTTTCTGTAACATTTTATATTTATCAAAGGTAAATAAAAAGCCATGCTATGTTTCATAACAGAATAAATTAAGTTGGGTAGTTTTTTAAAGTAGAGAGATTTTAAAATCCTCACTAAGTACCTGATAGAGAATGACTGAATTCTCAAAACAAAGCAAAACAAAACAGAAAAAGGACTTATATTGATCTTTGTTAAAGCATGATTCACCTCCCGGCCCACCAAAGTGTTTATCTTTTCTTCTTACATGTTTTTATTCAAGGTAGGTATTTGCCATCCATTTGGAAAGAAGCTGACAGAAAAATGGTTTTCTGCATTTTTGAAAGACCATTTAGTTCAGCAGAAAATATAGGACCGTTATCTTTTGTTGTGCCTGCTGGCAAATCCCAGGCACCCAGCATTGGGTGGGTCCTTAGATGTGAAGAAACTGCCTTTGAAAACAACACCTAAGGCAAGCTAGGTGGCCTTCAAAAGCTAAAGCACATTTTCAATTCAAAGAACATTCAGCAGTGATATTTGCAGGACTACCATACTTTTAAAAACATAATATGTTCTATGGTTAAGGGGAGAAAGCTTGCCACTTACTCAGCTCACATGGAACAGAGGAAATTGCATGAAATAGCAGTTAGTAAACCACAATTCCATCTCCAGCTCTGCCAGCAAGTATCTCAGCAAATATAGGTAAGTGTTCGTTTGTGCCTTGGTTCTACCATTTAAAAGGTTATATTTATCTAAACTTCTTCTTTACTCTGATAAGGAAATTCTATGTCCTAAGATGGCCAACCGAGCCCGGGAGAGAGTCCCAGTCCTTGCCCCAGGGCTCTTCCGGGTTCTTCTCCCTGCTCTGCTTCCCGCGCACACCAATCCGGGTCCTTCTCCCTGCCCCGCTTCGCACACACGCCAGAAGTGCCAAGTATGCGGAAGTAGAAGTGTATAAACTGCCGCACCCTTTGTTTGTGCTTGGGGCTCAGACCTTTGGAGATCACTCTCCTCTGAGCCCGCCGGCATTAAATAAACCTCCTATCCTCCAAGATCTCCAGGTGCCGCTTGGTTCTTCCGTCAGGCCCGTAACAATTTCACAAAAATACTTGGAGCAGCTTATAATTAAACAAAATATACAGTGATATAGTGACATGGAAATAGGAGCTCATAGCCAAGGAAAAGAATAAAAATCTTCCAGTTAGAAAAATCAGTTGCTTTGGGGCGCTTGGCAGGCTCAGCCGGTAGAGCATTTGATTCTAATCTCGGGGTTCTGAGTTCAAGCCCCACATTGGGCATGGGACACACTTTAAAAAAAAGAAAAAGAAAAATCAGTTGCTTTGGTTAATTTCTGATTTGATTCCGAGTACCCTGGCGGTTGAGGCAAAAAGTGAAAACCATGGTCAGTGATTCAGCCTGCTACGTAATGAAGCATTCCAATTTCTCGGGGGTGGTGGTCTTTCCCTAGCACTAAATTCTAAAAGAAAATTCCTATGTGTGCTTATGGATAATGTCTTCAAATATTTTAAAGCAAACCCAATAGGAACTTTCACGTAACTATTTAATGAGCCTCAATGAAAACTGAGAACATAATTTTAAACCTGAGTATATCCATACTTTAAATCCATGACAGTTACAGCGTTTGCCCTACTGCAGGCCTCCAAGGACTATTTTATAAATAATAAGCTATAGAAGGGCATTTTTAAAAGTTGTAAGTTAAACAAATGTTAGATATTTTTAAATGTATCTCTCCAGGCATACTGATAAGATGATCAGCTGGCTCACTCTTTCTTTCTCTTTTTCTTTCTTTCTTTCTCTTTCTTTCTTTCTTTCTTTCTTTCAGAAAAGTTAAAAATTCCTTAATTTTTAATTTCTGGTACCACTACCACAATTTACAGGGCAATATATCAGATGTGATGAAAAGAAAAAGAAACAGCTACAGCACTAAAAGACCTCAAGAATGTACATGTAATTGACACTACATTGCTTTAATCAATAGCTGCACTGTTTGCGAAGTGCGGCTATGACCTCGACTAAGAAGGGGTTCCTGTTCAAGCTGCAGTAACTTTTCTGACTATGGATCATCGTTCCTTCTGTGGCTGATTTTTAGAGTTCCTTTAATGCATTTGGGATGATTGTCTCAAAGTAACCTGCAGCTGTCCTGACAACTCCTTGCTCTCTCTGCTCCTAAGAACCGTAGCCCCTTTATTCTGAGTTTTTTTTAGAACCTTCTGCTGCCGTATCCACCACTTCACCACCAGATCCATAACCAGCACCATAGGGACTGCCTGAGCTTCTTCCACCAAAACTGCCCCCCCCTTCGTGGGTCCACAATTTGACTGCTGTTGTCCACTATAATTTCCAAAATCCTTATGATTCCCTCCACCACCATAGTTAGCTCCAAAATTTCCGCCTTCATTGTAACCATCGTATCCTCCACCACCACCACCGCATCCGCCTCCTTGGTGTCCGTAGCCTGGTCCGCCCCCGCCACCATCGCCTCCTCTACTGCTATGACCAGGACCACCACCACAGTTGCCACCATCACCTCCAAATCCCTTATATCCACCCTCACCGCCTGCATATCCACCTCTGCTGCCACCACCTCCACCAGAGCCCCCCTTCCCCTGGAGTTTCCTGCAAGACCCATCAAGTTGCCCGATCCACCACGTCTTTGTGATCCAGCAGACAGCATTTCTTGTTCAGAAAGGGCCTTTTCCACTTCACAGTTATGCCCATTAATAGTGTGGTGTTTCTGAACAACCGTTGTATCAACTGTATCATGATCATCAAAAGTTACAAAAAAGGACACCTGGGTGGCTCAGTCAATTAAGCGTCTGTCTTCAGCTCAGGTCATGATCCCAGGGCCGTGGGATCGGGTCCCACATCAGGCTCCCTGCTCAGCGGGGAGTCTGCTTCTCCCTCTCCCTCTGCCCCTCCCCCTGCTCATGCTCTCTCTCTCTGTCAAATAAATAAAATCTTTTAAAAAAAAGTTACAAAAGTAAATCCTCTCTTTTTTTCCCTCTGCCTGTCTTCCATAACTTCTATGGTTTCAATTGTGCCATACTTTTCAAAGTAGTCTCTCAAGTTATATTCTTCTGTATCTTCTTTAATACCACCGACAAAAATGTTCTTCACTGTGAGGTGGGCACCAGGCTTTACAGAATCCTCTCTAGAAACAGCTCTCTTTGGTTCCACTACACGCCCACCAACCCTGTGTGGTCTGACACACATTGTTGCATCTACCTCTTCAACACAAGAGTAAATCACAAAACCAAAACCCCTGGAACAGTTTTTTGGAGGAAGGGTCTGTCATCATTGCACCATCTGTAAGTATGCGTCATTTTTCAAAATGCTCTCTTGAACTATCATCTGTAGTTTCAAAGCTCAAACCACCCATAAACAGTTATCTCAACTGCTCTCATTCCTTTGGATCATGGTCCTCCACTTTGGGATTGGACTCGCCTCTTCCAACTAGAGTTCAATATGGGACCGAGAGCCAGCTTTCTTTTCTTTAATCGGTGCCAAGGGTAAAAACAGGGGTGGTTATAGGTACATCAAAAAAATTATTAAAGGTTATACGAGACACTGCTGTTTACCTCTAGGGAATAGAAAGAAGGCTCTTAGGGGAAGAAAGATCTTTTTTCTATTTTGCTTCTCTCTGAAACTTTGGAATTTTTATAATGATCATTATTTTTAAAAATTTTAAAGGTAATTTACTCATAAATTATACCCTATACAATATAACCTATAAATGACTCCAAATATCTGTTTTAATTTTTTTTTAGTTGCGATTTTGTTTATCTCTTTGCAAGTTATCTGTTGCCAGAAACAGACACTCATTCAAGCTAGATAAAGTAAAAAGAGAAGTTTATTGTAAATGATACAACCAGAAATCTCCTGGACATCCAAGATCAAAAAATGAAAGAAAGCCTGCTGTCAGGGAGCCTAATATAGAAAATTCAAGAACTCAGCTACTTTCTCTGTTTCTCCATGTGTCTAATATCTACTTCTTTCTTCTTATTTTCCCAAATAGCCACCCGCTCTCAGCAGAGAGGCTTTCTTAATTTCTTTAAGAATCCATCATAATTTTGTCTGATCAAAACTGACCACTGGGGTGCCTGGGTGGCTCAGTCAGTTAAGTGTCTGCCTTCACCTCAGGTCATGATCCCGGGGTCCTGTGATGGAGCCCTACGTCTGGCTCCCTGCTCAGCAGGGGGTCTGCTTCTCCCTCTGCTCCTCCCCTCCCCCCACTCATGCTCTCTCTCACTCTCTCACTTTTAAATAATGACCACCAATTCTGGATAGGGTTGAGGTATCCACTCCTGAGTCTCTAAAATCTTTATGTCTCTTTAACCAGAGCTTCCAAATATCAGTCTGCATGTGAATCACCTGGGGATCTTGTTAGGATGCAGATTCTAACTCAGTAGGTCTAGGTGGGTCCAGAGAAGCCCAGGTGATAGCTTGATGCTGCTGGTTCGAAGACCACTCTTTGAGTAGCTAGGCCTTAGTGCCCATTTTTGAGAGAAGGAGTCTGGTTAGTGGCTAGCCAGCCAATGATTTTGATTGGATGCAATCATTTGTGGCCTGGGATAACTGTATGGTATGCCCATTTGGCAGGAGCTGTGGATGGGAGTAGAGTCTATGAGAAAGAGAGGAATGGGAGGGCAGCCACCTTCAAAACACAGGTCAGACATTTGACTCTTGTCTGCATCCAAAGTTGCCATGAACATGATCCAGCTGTACACAACAGGAAACCTTCTCCTCCTGTTGCCAGTACACAACAAGCTAAAGTCAGGTCCAAAGGCAATTCTGGTTCCTTAGAGCTTACCACATCCAGATGATGTACATTCTTCCTTCAGGTTTGTTCTGTCTATTCCAGGTGTGGTTCTTGCCATTTTGAGCTGATGGAGGGATCAGGGGTTCTCAAACTTGAAATTCTGACTCACTGAATCCAGTGTGGGATCTGGGCATTGGGATCTGGAACAAGCTTCCTGCACTGGTCATTCTGGTGCATTAGCATACTCCAGTCTGAGAAGACCACTGAACTGGAAAAATGAAAGTCCTTTCCAGTGGAGTGGAGGATGGGGTAGAACAGGATCAGGTTCTTTACATTAAAATGCATATGTAACCATATGTTACATTAGTGGTTTTCAAACTTCAGCATGTACTAGAATCCTCTGGAAGGCTTGTTAGAACACAAATAGCTGCACAGATTGCTGGCCTCACTCCCCAAATTTCTGATTCAGTAGGTCTGGGACTGGGCCCAATAATTTACATTTTTATAAGGTCCCAGGTGACACTGCTTCTGTTGATGCTGAATGCAGCAAGAGCCCTTGTGTCACGTGTTAATGCTACTGATGCTCACCCACCTCACAAACAGGACCAGCGGAAAGAAGGCATGTAAATATTTATGAAATTACTTGGAGCCATAAAAATGATAGTAGTTAGTGAATTGCTCAGAGAAATGAATAGAAGATGATGCCCAGCCAGGCTTTTTTTTTTTTTTTTTTTTTAAGATTTTATTTATTCTCTTGAGAGAGGGAGAGAGAACAAGAGACCACATGAGCTGGGGGGGGGGGGGCAGATGGAGAAGGAGAGGCAGACTCCCTGCTGAGCATGGGGCTTGATCCCAGGACACTGAGATCATGACCTGAGCCAAAGGCAGATGCTCAACTGACTGAGCCACCCAGCTGCCCCCTCATCCAGGCTTTTGCTAATATTTAAGGATCTAAGTCACAAAGGCCGACTAACAGATGCATTATAGTCTCTCTGCACAGGAAGTATATCCATCAGGGTCCTGGCAGGAAAGGGCATGCTTCACATGGTTCATTTCAGAAGCATTTAACAAAGGCACTCTATACAAAGATGTGGGTAGGGATTACCAGCAGACAGTGCACCCTCGGGGGCCAGTAGCAACAAGGAGCTGTTATCTCATCTGGACCTGCTAACAAAAAGGAGGACATAATCCCCATTCTAAGAAAGGGGAGCTATGTGAAGAAAGCCTAGCATCCACTGTGTCCTTTGCTGAGTCATTAGAGAAGAAACCAGGGAAATAAATACCCCAAACTTTATTTTCCTTCTGTCCTCCATTCTGCTGAACTGGAAGTGAGGGACCCTGTGTGTGTAGCCCATATTGGGCTGACTCTGTGGGCCCACAGCAGGTTAGAGAAAGGTGGAAGGTGGATCTGGAAACAGAAGATACTCAGCACACAGAGTACATAGGTTGGGCCCCACCCCCAGGCTTTTGTAGCCTGAGATTTAACAGGAAGGTAGGGGTTTTTCATGTTTATTTCACACAGGCTAATTTTAGCCCTTAGTTCTCTGAAATAATTAGGCTTAAAAAAAAAAAAAATAGGAGTGACATTTAATGTAGGATGGCACTTAGCAGAAATAATAGGTGCCACTCTGTTTCAATATCCAGGCCTAGTGGTTATCCTGGCTCAAAATTCACAGGCATAATAACTAACTAAAAATATACTACTAGCCTTTCCTTTTAAGTATGAGTTTTAGGATTGAATGATTTTTTTCTGCCTACTTCTGAGCACTTTTTTTTGGCTTATGGTGGGCAGAAAAAGGACCTCATAAACTACAACTCCAACATGTATAAGGGCGAATACTTCACATAAATTGTCAGTTTATTGGTCAGTCAAAAAAGAGGACCCTGCTCCCCTTCTGTGGCCAATGAGGACTGTCGAGGCAGAAAAGGGATGCACGGAGGATGCATTCAGCTCAATACTGGATCTCAAAATACCCACTTCCCCCATGGGCTGTCATTCGTACACACGTTCATTCATTCATTTAATGAATGTTGTTGCATCCCTCCTCAATGCCCGGCACAGCATCAGTCCTTGGGGATCAGTGGTGAACAGACACCCTCCAGGGCCCTCTAGAATCCTGTGAGGGCAATGGAAAAGTTAGTGGTATTGATCTAATTATAAAAATAACTAACAGCGTTGGGCGCCTGGGTGGCTCAGTCAGTTAAGCACCGGACTCTTGGTTTCAGCTCAGGTCATGATCTCAGGGTCGTGGGCTCCATGCTTATTGCAGAGTCTGCTTGAGACTTTCTCTCTCTCTCTACCCCTCCTTCCACTTGTGCACTCTCTCTCTCTCTTTCTCTCAATAAATAAATAAAATCCTTTAAAAAAGTAACTAACAATGTTTATAACAATCCAAGGTTTACCAAAGCATTTTTTTTACAGATGTTATCTTATTGAGTCCTCACTCAACTTGAGAAGTCATTTTTATTGTCCTGATTTTACGGGCAAGTAACCGAGATGCTGATGGGTACCAAGTAATGAGTGATGGAGAAGGGCATTGAACCCCAAGTTGTAGGACATAACACCTCTCAGCCAGGCACTGCATTTAATGAAAGTTGGCCTGCAGAGGAGGAAAATAGTGTGAAAACAGAAAATGAGGGTCACCGACAGACAAAACTCACTGCTTCACAGCTCCACTCAGGTCAGCCCTGTTCCACCACTGCTATCTTCAAGATTCGAGATTCGTCTCTAGGGTCGAGTCTATAGCCAGGTCAATTATAATTAAGCTTGGATTCTTTTTTCCAGCTTTGCTGCGGGGGAGTGGGATCCCAAGTCAATGGGACAGACAGTGTTCGTCTGCCCTCACGGTCAGTATTTGTTCTTTTCACTGGGCCACAATGAGTTTGTGCCCCAAACAGCACAGGAAGCTCTACACAGCCAAATTAAAATGCACTGTTAGTGGTCGCAACACCATGTTTTTCTCAGTCTCCAAATGGGCATGACCTAATGGGGAGAGTGCAGTAAACAAGAGGGAACACTCTGCTGACTGCAGACGCTGACCAAGATACGCCCTCGGCTTGCCTTGCCAAATTTGGCACATTGGTCGAGACTCAGTGAAGATTCAGGATGTCTCAAAATCAAAGCACATTATAGAGGAATGTGGAGTATATAAAGAATTAATATCATGGTCTGGTTTGATTTTCAAGTTTAAAGTTGCGGACACATTTTGGTGATTAAAAAAAAAAAGCACTGAACATACCTTCAAAAATATTACATTCAAGTACTCTGATTTATCTTCCATCTACACACTATTTTCTATGTTACCTAAAGTACTAAGTGCAGAATAGTTATTTTTTGGAACACTGATATATAAATCCTGAGGGAAGCACTAATGATGATAAGTATGATGTACTAAATGCTTATGTATGTGACAATCCCATCACAAATATTTCCCCTAATAATCTGTGATATTTTGTGCTTTGTGGGTGAGGAAATTGAGAGGTTAATCAGCTTGTCCAAGAGCACATAGCTAAAAAGTGGCTGAGATGTGGGGGATTTCAATCCAGACCAATTTATCTCCAAAGTCTGAGCTCTGTCATCATGTCACTCTACCCCAGAGGAGGTGAGTTTTCTGACCCTAAGCTCCAACTTTGAGAGCCGCCTTGATTGTTTTGGGCAGTGGGGAAAATCCTGTGAAAACAATTTGTGATGGTAATTTTATGTGTCAGCTTGACTGGGTCACGAAGTGCCTGCGTATTTATTTGGTCAAACGTTATTCCGGTCAAACGTTATTCCGAGCCAGGCGGTGAGGGTGTTTTGAATGAAATTAACATTTGAATTAGCAACCTGAGTAAAGCAGATTACCTTCTCCAATGTGGGTGGGATTCATTCGATCAATTGAAGACCAAAATAGAACAGAAATTCAGCCCCTTCTGTTAATAAGAAGGAACTCCCCTCATCTTGAACTGTCTTCAAGCTGGGATGTTTTGTCTTCTCTGCCTTTGAACTTGGACTGAAACTACCAGCGACCCGCCTAGGTCTCTGCTTGCTGACTGCAGATGTTGGGAGTCCTCAGCCTCCGTATCTGTGTGAGCCATGAGCCAATTTCTTAAAATGAATCCATCTATCCACCTATATATCTATATATCTCCTATTGGCTTTGTTTCTCTAGCGAACTCAGACTAATACACAACTTTTCCCAGCAAGTAATCTGAGATCAACCAGCCAGTTGTTATTTGTTTCATCAGGTTCTTCTCCAAGCCGCTGACATGCTCATCTCTGATAATATTCTGGAAATTCCCGATACACTTCCCTGTTGGCAAAATTCACACCCGCTTACCCTTGGTGTTACTGAGAATTTCTGGAGCTAAAAGGTGGCTCATGATCCAAAAACAGCTAAAGCCTTCTATTTTTTTTTTTTAAATTCAAAACTTCTAAACATCAAATTTATTTTTTAAAAGCACAGATTCTTTGGCTCAAAATAAATTTATTTTTATATTTTTTACTGTACACATTCGGTTCAATATTTATTAACAGATAAAATATACTGTATAAAGTACTTCAAGTCTATCTTGAGCCATATGAAACTCATAGGTCAGAAAGGGAGACATTAAAAAATTTAAATGCGTAAAAATTGAAACGCATAATTCACCTAATTTCTAGGACCAAATTTTGCATTAGATAAAATAATTGTGCCATATCTAAGAGGGTTTTTCTATCAATCTCATTCATATTGAAAAGTCTGTTAAACAAATCAGTTGAATATGATGTTGCCCTGGGCAGGAGCATCCTGACCCACCTGGGGAAAGTTTGGCTTCGTATCTGCAGCCAAGGATCTCTGACCCCAGCCCTCTGATCTGTTTGACATTCAGGGAATTTTCTGAGTGCCCCATTCTGTGGCCTGTAAGAGTTCTCCCGCAAAGGAGAACAAATTCATTTCCAGTATATTAATGAGGTCAGATCCAAGGACAACTGAGCAAGAATCCTATTTTTAATATCTCAAAAAAATTTTCATGAATGAAATGCAACTGGAATCTGCAAGTCCCTCGCTACATTCAAATATCCCAACAAAGGGAGGTGTTTTTGCGTGTTATGACTTGTGCCCCAAGCTTGTTTCATAAAGCACATATTAAAATGTGTACCTATTTGCCTGCTACACCATCAACTCACTTACCCACCCGTTCAAAGGCATTTTCCTTTTTGAGCCATGATGCTGGGTACTATGAGAGTTTTTAAGATAATGGAAATGGAGGGGAGAACAAATACCCAAACAATTGAAATTCAGAACAGCATTACAAGTGCTGAGTAAGAGAAAAAAACAAAAGGTGATCAGGATTCAAAGAGGCTAAAATTAAACAGAGTACTGCATGAAAAAAATGAGGGAATATTTTATGAAGGATAGAGTGTGATTTTAGCTTTGAAGGACTCAGGCAGGTGCTGGCAAAGAGCCACTGCGAGCCAGCGCAGGGGTGTAAGTGCGGAAGTTCACTGGTCAACAGTTTGGTTGATGGGAAGAGCGTGGGAGAGTGCAGTGGGGTGATGGACCCAGCTCAGATCAAAGGAGAAATCAGAGAAGCCTGTAGGAATCAAAGGTTAAACTCAACCAGAAAGAAATTGCCCTGTGTATGCTGTGGCTAGTGTGATGTGATAGAGCAGGAGTCGGAAGACCTGCTGTAACCTGGACTCTTGTCTTCCAGGGGCTCATTTTACCTCTTTGAGCCTCAGTGTATGTCCACTTACATAAAATGGTGGTACTACTCTGCCTACTTCACGGAGTTGTTATGAGGATTACATAACGCAGGTAACTGCTGATTTCCACTGTGGATTGGTAGACCAGTTGGTTAAAGCTATGCTATTCAACTTTTGAGAACTCCGCATACTAAATAATTTTTAAAGTAAAATATCCTTCAAAATTTTCTACTAACAATATTACTAGACCCACAGAGATATAGAGCAAAAACAATTTAATCATATATCCTAGCAGTGACAATAATAAAAAGTACTTATATTTTTTTACAACACCTCCCCTTTTGATATGGCTGCTATTATCACCTCCAAATCAGAGGAAACAAACTTAGAGTAGGTAAGTCAGTTGCCTGTAGTCATGGATCAGAAGATAGTAGAGCTGAATCTATGCACCAGGTGGTCAGACGTGAACCCACATGCTTCACACCAGGCTCTACTGCTTTCAGATAAAACAAGCAAGACACAACCTTGCATATGGCTTTAATAAAAGAAAAAATAGGGGCACCTGGGTGACTCAGCCAGTTAAGCGTCTGTCTTTGGCTCAGGTCATGATTCTGGAATCCTGGGATTGAGCCCTGCATCTGGCTCCCCACTCAGTGGGGAGTCTGCTTTTCTTTCTCCCTCTGCTCCTCCCCCCACTCCTGTTCTCTCTCAAGTAAATAAATAAAATCTTAAAAAAAAAGAAAAAAAAACCAAAAAATTATGTACCTTCAGTGTCTATTATCCAGAAGAGTATTAGCCCAAAGATACATAATTTTCAATTCTCTTTTATTAAAAAAATACACAGAGGAAAACTATTTAATGTTAATAACTCAATGAATTGAAATTAAATGAGATACTACTTTTAGTTGACATTTTAGCACATACTTTAAAAATTATTTGCATATTTTTATCTGATTATAAATTAAGGCAGGCTCATCATAGAAAATTGAAAAAATATTGAAAAGTATAAAGGAGACAATAAAGACAACCAACAATCCCATAAAAAATTAACCTCTTATTAAATGTCTTTCCAGTATTTTTTTTTAAGATTTATTTATTTATTTGAGAGAGAGAGATGGGGGGAGAAGCAGAGGGAGAGGGAGAGAGAATCTCAAGCAGACTCCCTGCTTAGTGTGGAACCTGACTTGGGGCTCTATCTCACCAACCTAAGACCATGACCTGAGCTAAAACCAAGAGTCAAAGGCTTAACCAACTGAGCCATCCAGGTGCCCCATCCAGTCTTTTTTTATAAAAAGATAATATTTTTAGGGTTTTCTGTCCCTAGTGAAATATGCTACATTGTTAAGATTTGAAAATGTTTGCATTTAAAGATACAGGTTCCTTAGCAACAGAATTTTCACTCAATGCTGGCCTTTTTCCTGTATTATATATAGTTAAATATTACAGGTATAGTAATATATAAATTATATATGTATAATATATATGTATAAATGTATAACTCATTTAATTTTTACATATACCCATGTACACCACCACCCATATAAAAATATAAAACATTTCCAATACCCCAGAAGGTTCACTTGTGTTATCTCCCTCTCAATACTGACCCCTACCCAGGATGACTATTGTCTTCATCTCTATCACCATTGATTGGTTTCATCTGTTTTTGAACTTTGTATAAGTCATACATTATGACTTACCACATTGGTACATATCTCAGTAGTTCATTTTCATTTCTATGTAGTATTCGAATAGAAGTGACAATGATTTATTTATCCATTCTACTGTACTGAGTTCTTTCCAGTTTGAGGCTATTAATAAAGAAGGTATAAACATTCTTGTACTTGTCTTGTTGGTGAACAGAGCACTTATTTCTGTTGGGCATATACTCAAAAGTACAATTGCTGGGTCATAGAGTATACATGTGCTCAGCTTCAGTAGATACTGTCAAGCTGTATTCTAAAGACGTTATACAATTTATACTCTTTTTTTTTTAAGATTTTATTTGCTCATTTGAGAGAGAGAGTGAGTGAGCATAAGCAGGGGGAGCAGCAGAGGGAGAAGGAGAAGCAGGCTCCCCGCCGAGCAGGGAGCCCAATTCGGGGCTCGATCCCAGGACCCTGGGATCAAGACCCCAGCCAAAGGCAGATGCCCAGCCAATTGAGCCACCCATGCGCCCCTATACAATTTATACTCTTATCAGCAATTTATGAGAGTTCCAGTTGCTCCACATCTACACCAACACCTGTAAGCAGGGGGAGCGGCAGGCAGAGGGAGAAGCAGACTCCCCATGGAACAGGGAGCCTGATGCAGGGTTCGATCCAGGGACCCTGGGATCATGACCTGAGCCGAAGGCAGACATTTAACTGACTGAGCCACCCAGGTGTCCTGTCTCTTAGTTATTTGGATACACTCTTTAGTGAAATGCCTATTAAACACTTGCTCTTTTTTTTTTTTAAACACTTGCTCATTTTTTAAAATTAAGTTTTAAACCTGGATACAAGTCCTTCGTTGAATATATGTATTATGAATATCTTCTCCCAATCTTTCATTCTGTTAGTTGTGCTTTTGATTGAATTACCAGCATTTTATATGAGAAAAAGTATAGTCTTTACTGGTAGAAACAATAAACACAGTAAGTTATCACTTTTTAGTTTTGTTTGACATTAAGCTATCGACAGTTTTTAATAAAATGTAAAATTATTTTCCAAAATTAGCATTCCTAAACTCAGACTGGGAACTGACAAACAAATGCTATTCCTTTATATGACAGTAAATATGGGTTAGCCTAAATCCGTTATGGCTCAATCAACAAACACAGAAAAGAATTCTCTATTGGAAGAAGCATTATCAGGCACAATCTGGGTTTTCATTACCCAAATTCCTTTAAGACACAGTTTTACAGGAAGGAAGTTTGTCATTATATGAAAGTATTCTTTGATGAACTGAATACTTACAAAATTGTTCCCCTTTCACACAACTTTCCCAGCTTGGAATATTCCTGATCAACCAGTCAAAATTTTTTTGGTCTGTCTCTTACTGATGGTAGAGTATTATAAACATCTGACAACACAAAGGAATTAGGTGGCAAAGTGAAGTTGCAATTCTTGCAAACGATGTAGAATTTCGGGGTGCCTGAGTGTCTGCCTTTGGCTCAGGTCATGATCTCAAGGTTCTGGGATCGAGTCCCATATCAGGCTCCCTGCTCAGCAGGAAGCCTGTTTCTCCTTCTCCTCACCACCTGTGCTCTCTTTCACTCTCTGTCTCTCTCTCAAATAAATAATTAAAATCTTAAAAAAAAGATGTAGAATTTCATGAAATTAATGAAAACGATGTTGGAGAACTGCTCCAGTATCATGTATAATCGTGTGTCAAGAGACTAAGTAAAAACCAAAGAAGTAAAAATACACAAAGAATCAGGTAAATTCAACTAAAGAAGAGGAAATGGGTAAAGATGATAACACAATAAATGTTTCCACAAGGTACAGGCTTAAATATCAAAGAATTTTACAAATCCCTCTAGAAGATTGATTTTTTTAAAAACTTACTTATTTACTTATTCATGAAAAATGATCCTCCTTTGATGGTGTTGCCCAGGGTAACATGAGCTAAAGGATGTTGCATTGTGCCATCCTACAATGGTGTCCAAGAAAATATATGTCCTCTCCACATCAAATCAGCTCCCCAACATTCTTTGGACTAGAAATTGCAACAAATTACAAAAATTCTGTTAACTTTATGATAATTATTTTCATTACTTACCTTGAAATTTGCTCCTTATTATAATAATAAGAGGATTAATTCACTTCAGCTCTTCGCTGATACCACTTATGCTTAAATAATGAGTGCTTCTTGCAACTCTAGTCTCTGTGAAGAACTTCAGAGATGTAATGCATTTCTTGCATCCACACCGTTCCTCATTTTGCTGATAATGTAATAGAAGCATAGAGCTGATGCGTGACCTGCAAAAACCACAGTGACAGTATTTGCATTCTTTTTAGATCAGAATGCCTCCCGGGACCTCAAAAGTGGAAACAGATGGAAACCTAGGGTGATTCTTTTTACTCTCCAATCCTCAGTCCTTTGAATGAGAAAATGATGTTTCCATGCATTCTTACTCTTCTTAAGCAGGTACTAACACCAATACTTCATGTTTGCATAAACAAAGCACCCCCACGCCTCATTTGGTCTTTATTACCACTTGGAGGTGATGGAGATGTGGGCAAGCCGGAATCTCAGGCTCAGAAAGCTGAATGACTTGTCCAAGGACCCACAGCTTGACAACAGCAATGCTCTGACTGGAACTAACTCCTTTAGACTGCAGCTCATGCTCCCTTCTCTTTCTCACTCCATCTCCTGGCATGAAAGGAGGGTGAGGGAAGTTAGAAGAGACATTTATGGACAAAGTTAATATCTATGTAACATCTCCACCGAATACATGGCCCTGGTATTGTGACATTTTCCAGGCGAACAACTTTGGCATCTCCTTCCTGAGACGGCTGCCCACAGTAGCAAGAGGGAGGCTCTAAGATCACAATTCTCCTCACTTTGGAGGTTGAAGAAGGCTGGGTTTTTGCTGAGAAAACCAGCAAAAAGAGCCCTCATGTGTCTCTGTCCCATCTAGTGCACTCTTCAGGGGAACCAACAGGGGGCGGTTACCCAACACAGATCCTGTGAAAATTCTCAGTCCCTGAGTTTTGTTTTCTTTCAAATGACATTGCTTTACTTTCTGTTCTTGAATTAACTGCTCATTGTCCATGCCAGGGGAAGGTCGAGACCACAGGAGCAACACATCCAGGACTTGTATACTCATTTCTCATAGAACTCTAGCCTCTTTAAATTTTTAAGATTTATTCTAATAAGCCTTGAAATTGATTGGACTTATCAATGCACATAATTTGTAATTACACAAATAGTGACAGGGTCGAATTTTGGACCCAACAATAGGGTGGGGAAAAAGCAAAAAAACTTTTGGTCTGGGGGCACCTGGGTAGATCAGTCGGCTGAGCATCTGACTTTTGATTTCAGCCCAGGTCATGATCTCAGGGTCCTGCTAAGCTCCAAGCTCTACAGGGAGTCTGCTTGTCCCCCTGCTCCTCCACCCCCCTACCCCGTCCCGCTCTCCCCCCACTCCCCCTCCCCTGTGCTCACTCCCCCACCCCAAATAAATAAATAAAATCTTAAAAAAAACAAACCTTTGATCTCACACAGCCAATGAAAGGAAGCCACAACTTGAAATAAAAACAAACTACTTCAAATACACATTCTGAGCTTATCTACATCCAAAGACAGTTTTTGAAAACCTATTATTATTATTACTTTTCCTTATTGTGTTTATTAGGATTTCCTAATCTTTTTTTTAGATTAATAAAGCTTTTGTTCAGTTTCTTAGTTAAATATGAACATGCACTCATATTACTTTGGATTCAATTCAAAACTTATCTAAAACACCCCACCCAGTACTTGGGAAATTCCAGATTAATTTCTTGCCAGTTTTAGTTGATTAGTTAAGCACTGAGTTGGTCACTTAAGGGAGCAGTTTCTAGTTGACTGAACCAGCTCCGTTGGGTTTAAATGCATTTGTGTACCCCTGGATTAGCACACCCTTCTTTTTTACTTGAGGAATCAAGTGTGAAGGGAGGATCCTGTTCTCATCGAAGAGAACAGCAAGTTGGAAAAGACATTTCTGCGACTTTAAGGATACAGGCATGCAACCTACTATATATTAATTTTATATATATGAATATATATTGTGTATGTGTGTGTGTATCTTCGAAGCTAGCTGTTCAGGTTCATTCCTTACCTCCAGAGAACCCAAAATGTAATTACAGCTGTGACTTTCCTGTCTGCATTGACCTTGGAGAGGGGAGAAGGCAGGAATGAGGAAGGGCTGGAAGGAGGGAGAAACTGAAGCTGAGGTCCCTCAGAGGTCACTCAGTGAATTTGGCCCAGTGAATAGGAACGACTGCTTGTTAGACTTTGACTTGTAGCAAAACCTCCATACACACAGGACTTGACTGCCTTAAATCACTTAGAATATATTTGCACAAAGTTCTGGAGCCTTCTTAATTTTAAGGAGAAATAATAAATCCTTCCTTGGTCTTTGTTGTGTTTAGAACAAAGCCAGCATGATAATGATATTCCCAGGGGTATGTGGAGAAAGTTTTCTCTGAGCTCCAGAATCTTCCTATCACAGCACACACCAACACACACGCACATTATGGCTCAGCACCATGTCCCTGGGAGGCCCAGTGTTGCTGGGAAGGAAAGAAAATAGAACAACATCTCTCTGGCCTCTACACCTCTGCCCATCTATTTGGCACCCCAACTAAGAAAGACAAAAGACTTTAAGGAAAGTTCACCAGGAGAGGCCGTGGAGGCCCAAGGTTTAAGAAAATCTACTGGATTGGGGGGGCGGGGGTGGTGGTGCCTGGCTGGCTCAGTCAGTAGAGCATGCAACTCTAGACCTTGGGGTCATGAGTTCAGGTTCCATGCTGGATGGAGAGATCATTTAAAAAAAAAAAAAAAAGAAATTAAAAAAAAAAAGAAAATCTATTGGGATACTTAGTGGACAGACCTGACATTATTTTTTTCCTTTTGTATTACAGGATTCAATCCTCAGAACTTCTGTCAGGCCCCAGGTAGCTGCTGCTGCTCAGTGTAAAGCTAGCTAGTTAGATCTCTTATGGCATCAGCTCTGTGAGTCTGAAAGCTCTGCTCCCTTAGGAGGAGAGGAAGAACAGTGACAGCTGGAACCAGGAAAAGCATTGACTAACTCTTCCCTCATCCTACTCCAACAAACAGGGGGAAAGTTGTCTTCTTTTAATTCAACCCTTTGCCTGTCCTGTTAGGATTCACCTTACCTTATTTTGTGTGTGTGTGTCAGGGGCGGAAGGAGTCTCACTAACAAGGATTTGGCTCTATCTAAAAGCTGATGTCCTTCAACATGACAAGATGGAAAAACTCACCTCAAAAAAAAAGAACAAGAGGCAGTACCAACTGCCAGGGACCTAATCAGAATGGACATTAGTAAGATGTCGGAACTAGAGTTCAGAATGACAATTATAAAGATACTAGCTGGGCTTGAAAAAAGCATGGAAGATATTAGAGAAACCCTTTCTGGAGAAATAAAAGAACTAAAATCTAACCAAGTCAAAATCAAAAAGGCTATTAATGAGGTGCAATAAAAAATGGAGGCGCTAACTGCTAGGATAAATGAGTCAGAAGAGAGAATTAGTGAATAGAAGACCAAATGATGGAGAATAAAGAAGCTGAGAAAAAGAGAGATAAACAACTACTGGATCAAAAAGGGAGAATTCGAGAGGTAAGTGATACCATAAGATGAAACAATACTAGAATAATTGGGATCCCAGAAGAAGAAGAAAAAGAGAGAGGGGCAGAAGGTATATTGGCAGAAGGTATATTGGAGCAAATTATAGCAGAAAACTTCCCTAATTTGGGGAAGGAAACTGGCATCAAAATCCAGGAGGCACAGAGAACCCCCCCCCATCAAAATCAATAAAAATAGGTCAACACCCTGACATCTAATAGTAAAACTTACAAGTCTGAGAGACAAAGAGAAAATCCTGAAAGCAGCTCGGGAGAAGAGATCTGTAACCTACAATAGTAGAAACCTTAGACTGGCAGCGGACCTATCCACAGAGACCTGGCAGGCCAGAAAGGATTGGCATGATATATTCAGAGCACTAAATGAGAAAAATATGCAGCCAAGAATACTATATCCAGCTAGGCTGTCATTAAAAATAGAAGGAGAGATAAAAAGCTTCCAGGACAAACAAAAACTAAAAGAATTTGCAAACACCAAATCTGCCCTACAAGAAATATTGAAAGGGGTCCTCTAAGCAAAGAAGAGCCTAAAAGTAACATAGACCAGAAAGGAACAGAGACAATATACAGTAACAGTCACCTTACAGGCAATACAATGGCACTAAATTCATATCTTTCAATAGTTACCCTGAATGTAAATGGGCTAAATGCCCCAATCAAAAGACAAAGGCTATCAGATTGGATTAAAAAACAAGACCCATTGATATGCTGTCTGCAAGAGACTCATTTTAGACCCAAAGACACCCCCAGATTGAAAGTGAGGGGGTGGAAAACGATTTACCATGCTAATGGACATCAAAAGGAAGCTGGGGTGGCAAGCCTTATATCAGACAAATTAGATTTTAAACCAAAGACTATAATAAGAGATGAAGAAGGACACTATATCCTACTTAAAGGGTCTATCCAACAAGAAGATCTAACAATTGTAAATACCAATGCCCCTAACATGGGAGCAGCCAATTATATAAGCCAATTAATAATAAAACCAAAGAAACACATCAACAACAATACAATAATAGTAGGGGACTTTAACACCCTCCTCACTGAAATGGACAGATCATTTAAGCAAAAGATCAACAAGGAAATAAAGGCTTTAAATGACACACTGGACCAAATGGACTTCACAGATATATTCAGAACATTCCATCCCAAAGCAACAGAATACACATTCTTCTCTAGTGCCATGGAACATTCTCCAGAATAGAGCACATCCTAGGTCACAAATCAGGTCTCAACCGGTACCAAAAGATTGGGATCATTCCCTGCATATTTTTGGACCACAATGCTTTGAAACTAGAACTCAATCACAAGAGGAAAGTCGGAAAGAACTCAAATTCTCTACCAAACATTTCAAGAAGAACTAATACCTATTCTTCTAAAAATGTACCAAAAAATAGAAATGGAAGGAAAATTTCCAAACTCATTTTATGAGGCCAGCATTACCTGGATCCCCATACCAGACAAAGACCCCATCAAAAAGGAGAATTACAGACCAATATCCTTGATGAACATGGATGCAAAAATTCTCACCAAAATACTAGCCAATAGGATCCAACAGTACATTAAAAGGATTATTCACCACGACCAAGTGGGATTTATTCCTGGGCTGCAAGGTTGGTTCAACATCTGTAAATCAATCAATGTGATACAATACATTAATAAAAGAAAGAACAAGAACCATATGATCCTCTCAATAGATGCAGAAAAAGCATTTGAAAAAGTACAGCATCTTTTCTTGATTAAAACTCTTCAGAGTGTAGGGATAGAGGGTACATACCTCAATATCATAAAAGCCATCTATGGAAAACCCACACCGAATATCATTCTCAATGGGGAAAAACTGAGAACTTTTCCCCTAAGGTCAGGAACACGGCAGGGATGTCCACTATCACCACTGCTATTCAACATACTACTGGAAGTCCTAGCCACAGCAATCAGACAACAAAAGGAAATAAAAGGCATCCAAATCAGCAAAGAAGAAGTCAAACTCTCACTCTTTGCAGATGATATGATACTTTATGGGGAAAACCCAAACAACTCCACCCCAAAACTGCTAGAACTCATACAGGAATTCAGTAAAGTGGCAGGATATACAATCAATGCACAGAAATCAGTTGCATTTTCATACACCAACAACAAGACAGAAGAAAGAGAAATTAAGGAATCGATCCCATTTACAATTGTACCCCAAACCATAAGATACATAGGAATAAATCTAACCAAAGAGGCAAAGAATCTGTACTCAGAAAACTATAGAATACTCATGAAAGAAATTGAGGAAGACACAAAGAAATGGAAAAATGTTCAATGCTCATGGATTGGAAGAACAAATATTGTGAAAATGTCAATGCTATCTAGAACAATCTACACATTTAATGCAATCCTTATCAAAATACCATCCACTTTTTTCAAAGAAATGGAACAAATAATCCTAAAATTTGTATGGAACCAGCAAAGACCCCAAATAGCCAGAGGAATGTTGAAAAAGAAAAGCAAAGCTGGTGGCATCACAATTCTGGACTTTAAGCTCTATTACAAAGCTGTCATCATCAAGACAGTATGGTACTGGCACAAAAACAGACACATAGATCAATGGAACAGAATAGAGAGCCCAGAAATGGACCCTCAACTCTATGGTCAACTAATCTTCAACAAAGCATGAAAGAATGTCCAATGGAAAAAGACAGTCTCTTCAACAAATGGTGTTGGGACAATTGGACAGCCACATGCAGAAGAATGAAACTGGACCATTTCCTTACACCACACACAAAAATAGACTCAAAATGGATGAAAGACCTAAATGTGATACAGGAATCCATCAAAATCCTAGAGGAGAAAACAGGCAGCAACCTCTTTGACCTCAGCCGCAGCAACTTCTTCCTAGAAACATCGCCAAAGGCAAGGGAAGCAAGGGCAAAAATGAACTTTTTGGGGGACTTCATCAAGATAAAAAGCTTTTGCACAGCAAAGGATACAGTCAACAAAACCAAAGACAACCGACAGAATGGGAGAAGATATTTGCAAATGACATATCAGATAAAGGGCTAGTATCCAAAATCTATAAAGAACTTATCAAACTCAACACCCAAAGAACAAATAATCCAATCAAGAAATGGGCAGAAGACATGAACAGACATTTTTCCAAAGAAGACATCCAAATGGCCAACAGACATATGAAAAAGTGCTCAACATCACTCAGCATCAGGGAAATCCAAATCAAAACCTCAATGAGATACCACCTCACACCCGTCAGAATGGCTAAAATTAACAAGTCAGGAAACGACAGATGTTGGCGAGGATGTGGAGAAAGGGGAACCCTCCTACACTGTTGGTGGGAATGCAAGCTGGTGCAGCCACTCTGGAAAACAGTATGGAGGTTCCTCAAAAAGTTGAAAATAGAGCTACCCTATGACCCAGCAATTGCACTACTGGGTATTTACCCCAAAGATACAGATGTAGTGATCCAAAGGGGTACATGCACCCCAATGTTTATAGCAGCAATGTCCACAACAATCAAACTATGGAAAGAGCACAGATGTCCATCAACAGATGAATGGATAAAGAAGTTGTGGTATATATATATACAATGGAATATTATGCAGCCATCAAAAAAAGAAATCTTGCCATTTGCAACAATGTGGATGGAACTAGCGGGTACTATGCTAAGTGAAATAAGTCAATCAGAGAAAGACATGTATCATACGACCTCACTGATATGAGGAATTCTTAATCTCAGGAAACAAACTGAGAGTTGCTGGAGTGGTGGTGGGTAGGAGGGATGCGGTGGCTGGGTGATAGACATTGGGGAGAGTATGTGCTATGGTGAGTGCTGTGAATTGTGTAAAACTGTTGAATCACAGACCTGTACCTCTGAAACAAATAATACATTATGTGTTAAAAAAAAAAAAAAAGAAGAAGAAGATAGTAGGAAGGGAAAAATAAAGGGGGGCAGGAATCAGAGGGGGAGACAAACCATGAGAGACTATGGACTCTGAGAAACAAACTGAGGGTTCTAGAGGGGAGGGGGTGAGGGGATGGGTTAGCCTGGTGATGGGTATTAAAGAGGGCACATATTGAATGGAGCACTGGGTGTTATACACAAACAATGAATCATGGAACACTACATCAAAAACTAATGATGTAATGTACGGTGACTAACATAACATAATAAAATAAAATTTTAAAAAATAAAGAGGATTAAATAATAAAAAAATAAATAAAAGCTGATGTCCTTAAACCCTGAGGTTCTTTCTGGAGAACGATTATTATTTCAAAGAAATAAAAGTACACTGGTGGGAGGGGCACCTGGGTGGCTCAGTCGGTTAAGTCTGCCTTCAGTTCAGGTCTTTTTCCCAGGACCCTGGGATGGAGTCCTGCTGGGGGTGGGGTTCCCTGTTCAGCGGGCAGTCTGCTTCTCCTTCTCCCTCTGCTGCTCCCCCTGCTCATGTTCTCTCCCTCTTTCTCTCAAATAAATAAATAAAATCTTTAAAAAAAAGAAGTACACTGGGGAAAATAAGCATATATATTTAATTTGTAAAGAAGAAATGTAGAATATGTCTTTCTGTTTTTTACTTTAGGAAATGACCTAACTATATCTTTGCAATTGTTTTATCTTACAGTAAACACATTCAAGAGATATTTTTCTTTTGCTGAAACCTATATCCTTTTTCTGTTTTTCTCTTTCTTCCTTTCTCTACTCTCCTCTTCTCATCCTCACTCTCTTGAATTTTCCTGTTTCTGAAGATAGACTCGGGAAAAGAAAAGAAAGAAAAGGGCTAGGTGTGTGCTGACACTTTTCAGACTTCCAGAATGTTTAGATGGGGGTAAGAATGTAAAAGGATATAAGTCTGAGCATGCCTAGATTAGCTGGCAAAATTTCCCTTGAATATTCTAAGTTTAATCTGAGAGGGATTATTGTACTAAAGGTTCAGATCCCAGAAGGGAAAACAAAACAAAACAACACAAAAAACAACAACAACAAAATGCTGATGATACCATCTCATGCTGGATTCACTAATGCCATCCCTGGGTTTCAATAAAACAAGGTGCTTTTATGAGATGCTTTTTTAACTGTGTGAGTACCAGTGTATGTGTTTATTCACTGCAAGCTTCCTTGCCAAATTTTAATAGATACGTGATTTCCTAGAATTAGCCGTGTTTAAGAGTAGTGTTAAGTTTCCTTTTACTTAGTTCTTTCACTTTTGCTTTACCCCAAGTGGAAGAATTATAAGCATTTAGAGCTGAAAGGATCTTAAGCTTCTCCTTTTACATGGACAGAAAATTAGAATGAGTGGCTTGCTTAAGCCTTTCCCAGCACCACATGGTACTCTTTTTTTAAATGTCTTTACTCTGGTTTTATACATTAGGTAAAAATCCATACTATTCTATTAGTTGGTTAAAGTTTAGACTGATAACTACGCTAGAAACCATCTCAAGTATATTAGGCAAGACAATCGTCCATGAACAAAAAATACATTCAAAGCACAATTTAGATCAGTGTCTCCCTCTCAATTAGATGTGCTGTTCAAATTATTTAATAACTGGCAGAACGCAGGCCCTGGCTCACTGATGTGTAGACTAGCTGTAAGCATCTAGCTTGGCTGGAATCAGTACTGGGGAGAATTCACTGTCTGGGGAATGTCCTACATTAGTCTATTTCCAGTTGGTGTGGGCTTTGAGGCCTGGGGGTTCACCAGGAGCTGTATTTTTTCAGGGTTTTGGCTTCTTGGGTAACAGATTTGGGGTTTCTCTGACAGCCTATATCCTTTAAAGTCTATTAGCTTCTGTCTACTTATATTTATTCAACTCCACAGATCTTGGCTAGTTATGGTTCTTGAATCAAGAACTAAATCTGAGGGATTCTGTCACATAGCAACAGGTTCTTTTTTGTTGTTGTTTAAGAGAGAGAGCATGCACACAAGCACACGCTAGAGCAGAGGGGGGGCAGAGGGAGAGGGAGAGAGAGAATCTCAAGCAGACTCCCCACTGAGCGTGGCTCCTGACGAGGGGCTGAATCTCACATCCCTGAGATCATGACCTGAGCCAAAACCAAGAGACGGACGCTTAACCGACTGAGCCAGCCGGGCGCCCCACATAGCAAGAGGTTCGAATGCTTCATCCATTCTGTAAGTTTTCAGCATTCAACCTGACAGCAGGCCTTTTGACTGTGAAAAACTATAGCCAGAAGAACTATAGAACAATTCACCTTCCCCTTGCCCCAAGTTACATGTCATAGAGTGGTTTTTACAATGGAGGAAATTGTCATCCTTGCCAATAAAAAGAACCCCAAAGCATGTGTTTGGAGCTGTCCACTTCTCAGTCTTATATCTAACCACATTCCTTCTTACTGCTTCCTCTAACTTTAGCTTTGTGCAGAAATTCCAGCTTTTTAACTCTGCAAAACTCAAGTCCATCAGCCGTTCAACCATATTGGATTTATGGCTATAGGAAAAATGTATCTTTCTTAGAAAAACTGTATTTTCTTTCCTCCCTGTCTCTCAGGCAGGCCACATTTGATAGAAACTTGTCACCTGCATAACTTTACAGAAGTTTTTTAGGAAGTAGTCAACACACCCTAATTTCCTGATATCTTTCCACCAAACCTCCCAAAATCAAGGCTTGGTACAAGCATATACTCTGATTTTATTTAAAAAAAAAAAGAGGGAAAATATTTGCAAAAGGCATATCTGATAAGGAGTTGTTATCCAAAGTTTACAAAGAACTCTTAAATCAACACAAGAAAACAAACAACCTGTTAGAAAGTGGGCAAAGACCTGACCTGACCCCTCACCAAAGGAGATGTTCAGAGAGCAATAAGTGTATGAGAAGATGGTCAACGTCACATGTCTTTAGGGAATTACCAATTAAAATAACAATACCACTACCAAAATCCAAAACACTGAGAACACCGAATGCTGGTGAGGATGTGAAGAACAGGAACTCTCATTCATTGCTGGTAGAACTACAAAATGGTACGGCCACTTTGGAAGACAGCTTGGCAGTTCCTTACAAAACTAAACACACTTTACCATACAATCCAGCAGTCACACTCCTTAGTATCCACCCAAATGAATTAAAAACTTATGTCCACACAAAATCCTGCACACTGATGTTTGTAGCAGTTTTATCCATAATTGCGAAGACTTTGAAGTAATCAAGATGACCTCCAGTAGGTGAATGGATGGATAATAAAATGGTACGTCCAGACAATGGAGTATTTATTATTCAAGTGTTAAAAAGCAATGAGCTATCAAGCCATGAAAAGACATAGGAAACTTAAACGCATAGTACTAAGTAAAGGAAGCCAGCTGGAAAAGCCAATCATACTTACTGTATGATTCCAATTATATGATTTTTCTGGAAAAGGCAAAACAGTAGAGACAGTAAAAAGAGGTTACCAGGGGCTGGGAGGAGGGAGGGGTGAAGAGGTGGAGCACAGAGGATTTTTAGGGCAGTGAAACTATTCTCCATGATACTAGAATAGTGGATACAGTCATTATCCATTTGCCAAAATCCATAGAATCTGTTGCTATGTGACAGAATAAACTCTAAGGTAAAACATGGACTTTGGGTAATAAGGAAGTGCCAATATAGGTTTATCAACATTAATAAGTGAATGACCCTGGGGTAGGATATTGATAGTGGGGGAGTTCGTGCATGTGTGTGGGCAGGAGATATATAAGAACTGTCTCTACTTTCTGCTCAGTTTTGCTGTGAATCTAAAATTTCTTTAAAAAAATAAAGTCTACTTAAAAAAAGATGGCAACAGCTTAGCTAGTTGTTTTTGCTATCACCTATCAGGGATCATTCCTTCTCAGCCAGGATAGGAGAGTTTTCACTGCCCTGTGATACAGGTTGTCTTGCACAAGTCCCTAATTTAGGGTCTGTTTCATGTAAAACCTCATTTCCATAGACTAATTTTTAGAGTAGTTAAGACCTTTCAAGTCAGTCAGAAGTCCAATTCAAACTGGCTTAATCAAAACTGAGACTGTATTGACTATATAACTGGAAAATGTAGGAATCAGACTGGATTTGGGCATAACTAAAACCAAGTGCTTAAAAATTGTAGTCAGGCCTCTCTCTGTCCCTGTCTTTCTCCACTTCCAACCTTACGTTGACCTCAATCTCATGAGGGCTGGCTCTCTCCATGTGGGGGCTATATCGATACCAGCATCTCTAGACTCATATTACACTGGTTAAGCAACACTTAGAAGAAAGAATGATCTTTTCTCAGCAAAAAAATCACAAGTTTATCAAAGTTTCTGTTTTGCTTTGGATGAGGCTGAAAGATAAAGAATGGTAGTAATTCACTTTTCATGGTTAGGATGAGTTTCACTTATGATGTTCAGGCATGTGAATGTTTCAAACCTTTGGCAATCTGAATCATTCACCAAGACTTCACCTTTTCTATGTAGGCAAAGTGTTACATAGGCAGAAAAATCTAGTCATTATTTTATATGAGGAGGAAACTTTGGGGTGATTGAAGTACTTCAAAGAGTCTAGAAAAATCCATTGCATGTGATTATTCATAAGGCAGCTTTTGAAATGAGGTCAGTATGCCCGAAATGGTATTTGATGGTTTCACATTCCATATTATAGTTGATAAATGAAAGATTTACCCCTGTGGAATGTGAAACCCATTCACAGTATCAATCTTGTAGCATCTAGGGGAGTTTGAATTAATGAGATATATAGCCCTTGAGTGTAACTAAAATCTTTATCCCACTTTGACCCCTTGAGAAGAAACAGCATCATTGTAGCATAAACCAAATTAATTACATGACCGGCCATCCACAGTTAAGTTCCTTGTCAACTAAAATTATTTAACTGATTTTGTTCCTTCTGATTTGTTTTAATACAGTTTGATTACCAAGAGGAAGCAAGCTTCCTTTTTAAGTTCCTTTTTAAGTTTAATTCAAATTCTATTCCAGGAACAAACAGAAGCCATTTCCTTCCACATTTTTTTTTTTTAAAGTATCACTTATGCTGCTTTGTAGTTTTGCTGAGAAGTAACTCAAGGTAGAAGAAGGCTGGTTATATTTGTGTTTCTTTCTTTTTTTTTTTTTTAAGATTTTATTTATTTATTTGACAGAGAGAGAAAGAGCACAAGCAGGGGGAGTGGCAGAGGGAGAGGGAGAAGCAGGCTCCCCGTTGAGCAAGGATCCCGATGTGGGACTCGATCCCAGGACCCTGGGATCATGAATTGAGTCAAAAACAGATGCTTAACCAACTGAGCCACCCAGACGCCCTATATTCATGTTTCTGTTCTTGAGTGAATTCTTTTTAGAAGTTCTTCAGATAATAGAGTATGTAGTTATAATGTAATTTTCATTTATTTGCAATAATAAAAATTTATGAGGATTCATCCACCATGAAAATATAAAGTCTCATCACTCTCTGTATATGATTATCTTACATGATGATCAACATACCAAACCCTGTGATCTGTGTCCTTCTTGTGGCCATTGTTTCTTTTGTCACACTTTTATGTTTATTGGTTCTTCTTAACTTTTGTTGAAAGCTGGACATGAAAGACTTCATTGAATTTGGACTCACAATTGGGACAAAGTAAAACTGAGGATACATCTGAACAATGGTCAAAACAGAAACAGAAAAGAACTGAAAATTAAAAATGAGCATATGTGAACTAAGGAAAGAAAGGGAATGGATATTTACTGAGTAGTTTATCACACATGTAGTTATATAGTAATTACACAGTAATCACATGGGGGATGTTATCTCTGGAGATATATCTATATATCTATATATATCTTTCTATAGATAGATAGATTTCTTTTTATTTTTTAAACTTTTTTAAAAGTGGTTGCCATTTTTTTTTTTTAAGATTTTATTTATTCATTTGAGACACAGAGATACAGAGGGAGAGAGCACAAGCAGGGGGAGCTGCAGGCAGAGGGAGAGGGAGAAGCAGACTCCCCACTGAGCCAGGAACCCGATGCGGAACTCTATCCCAGGACCCTGGGATCATGACCCGAGCCGAAGGCAGATGCTTAACCATCTGAGCCACCCAGGCATCCTTAGATATATTTCTTTTTGAAGTAATTTCAAGGTTAAATAACTTTCTCAAGGTCATCCGACTTGTAAGTGGTATTTTGTTTGACTCCAGAGGAGTT
The DNA here is from genome assembly GCF_964656455.1 of Halichoerus grypus. Lineage (NCBI taxonomy): Eukaryota > Metazoa > Chordata > Mammalia > Carnivora > Phocidae > Halichoerus > Halichoerus grypus. Next base: position 91,356,918 of record NC_135712.1, read on the forward strand.
CCTTTACCATTCAGCCTCAGGAAGAACAATCTCGCAGGCAAAACTAGCTCACCTTATTTAAGAGTCTTTGGAATATCTTTTGTACATTCTATGCATTCTAATTGATTCTGCCTTGTTAGAAGGTGATTTCTCAAGTAAAATGGATTGGAGGCCAGAAGAGCCATTATTTGGTTAACCTATTTCTTGAGACCAGGAAGAGTGAAAGGTCTGGCTCAATAACCCAAGAGGCAGACATCCTGGGAACCCTTAAGTATAACGCAAAGGATAGTGGGGACCAGCTCATAAAACTGTGAAGGGTCAAGCAAATATCATTATCCATTTATAATTTTTTCTTGCCCAAGCACCCTCGAAGGAACAAGTTGTGAAATTCAATGTTACAAACTGCAGGTAGGGAAGGGGACATTTGAGGCCTTTTGTTTTTAAGTCTAAAGTAAAGAGCAATGACCGGCTGAAATGATATAATGGAGCAAAGCCTGCAACAGAGAGGCCATAGGAACAAGGAGCAGCCAGGGACCAGGAAACAAAGAGGGACTGTTTAAACCCACGTGTGGCCTTATTGTCAGTCACAAGAGGGAGACACATGGATCGACCGTGCTTTGCTATTACGATAATATCAATAACCGCCATGTTAATAATACTTTATCATAGGTGTTTTTGATATATTATTTCATATTCTCGAAACAACACTTGCAAGGTTAGCATCAGCATTTCAGAGCTAGGTTCAGTGAAGTTCAGAAAGGCAAAGCAACCCAGCAAAAATTATAGCTGAGCTGGATCCCGGCCAGGTCCTGGGTATTTGACTCCTAAGTCCCTGCCCTTTACACAACTATGCAAAACAGAACACACATGTTAAATGTGCAGTCTTTTATTAATAGGGCACTTGATAAATTTTAGTTCTCTTCTTCCTGCCTGTGACTTGCCTGTTGGAAAGAACTTCTGGCCTTGTTTTACTCTTGGGTCTGATTGTCCGCTGTCTACAGTAGTATATTATTGCTGCTACAAATGTAATGGTTTAAAACAACACAAAGTTATCATCTTACATTTCTGGAGTTCAAAATATCTCACTGGCCTAAAATCAAGATGGTGGCAAGACCAGTTCCTTCTTGAGGCTGTAGGAGAGAATCTGTTGCCTTCTCCAGCTTCTAGAAGCCGCCTGCATTCCTTGGCTTGTGGCCCCACATCACCTCTCCTTATTCTCCCCCTGCTTAGCTGGTCATCATGACTCCTGCCTCTCTCTTGTTAAACCCTATGATTGCACCGGACCCACTTGAATAATCCAGGATATTCTCTTTAACTCAAGATCCTTCATTTAATCCCACCAGCAAAGTCCCTTTTGCCGAGTAACATAGTCACAGTTTTGGGGAATTAAAACATGAACATCTTTGAGGGGCCATTTTTAGTCTATCACACCATCTTTCTGTTTCACCCTTCACTGGATGATCAGGCTCTGCCTCAGGGTAGAATACAATATGAGTGGAGTCAAGGCGAAAAAGCAGGTCGGGTCACCCAGGGAAGAAACCAGTGCATGATTTGAGGTCACTGAGAGCAGACAACATGCACACCAAGTTCAAGTGGGAGAGCGTTGAATAGCAAGAGGAGAGAACATGTGCAGAGGATCCAGCCCCTTGCAATGTGCCAGTCCCCCAGGGCCCAGCTATTTCATGCTGCCAAAGACCTGCCTCCAACCCCACCCCTGTGAGGTCTGGCACGCAGAAAGTGGGAGGTGTGCCTGATGCACGGACGCAGGCATGTAGGCAGAACAGAGGAGGACACACTGAGTCTGAAAGCTACTCCCACGCAGGGCAATAAGCCCAGTGCAGGTGCAGGGGTTCCCAATCTCTTGGTAAGAAAGTATTCCAGGCCCGAGGTCCATTCTTCAATGGCCAAGTCGGGCCAAAGGACTGCATGCACCACACTGCCTTTCCCAACACTTCCCAACCCCCCCGTCCCCATTCCCTGGCTTGGGAGCTGTAACCAAGAAGTATAGGAATTGCTTCAATCCCTACCCCACCCTCAAATCCAGCTACAACTCTCAGATATCTGTTTTTTTCGAGGAACATTCTCCCAAGTGTTCCTCTTCTTCCTTCTGCCCTGCTCTTCACCGCCAGTGCTGTTGCTAAGGGCGTCACGCTATGCATCCTCCCAGATAGACATCTCCAGCCCAGAGTTCTCAGAGCGATCATATGTTCAGGTTGTGAACGATGCAACCCTAGGAGGGGTGCCATTCATATAGTAGATATTGTAGATTTGTAGATTTTTTACATCAATTTTCTGACAGATGGAAGTGTCTTGAAAAAAGAGTTCCTTTTTCTAATCTATCTGCACAAGGGTTTGGTGCTGACAGGCAGAGGCTGCTCTGTCCTGAGAGGAAGGAAAAGCAGCTCAGGCGGGAGGGGAGCAGGGGCAAGAAAGCCTCATCACAAAGAAAGGTAGTTCTCATAAAGAGTTCCTTCCCTGCTTGCTCAAGGGACTAGGCTGAAGGATGTTTTTAAAAAACAATGATCACTTGAAGATACCAAGTCGACTGGGAAGTTAAGCCACTCCCTATCCTGAAATTTTGAGTCAAAAACCTCCATTTGCACAGTACTTTGCAATATGTCTTAGTCTTGGGAGATTTGGAGCAATTCCTATCAAAATCCAGCAGAGGTGATTGCAGGATGAGAAACAGTAAGCTAAAGTCTTGCTTATATTTTTTTGCTTCCTTTTTACCCTCAAGGGCTGCCTAAACTGGGCTCTAATCCTGCACTGTTTTCAGTTCATAAAGCTCTGTCTTCTGAAGGTTCAACTTGGTTCAACTTGTTTGTCTTTGGCAGGAATCATTCAAGTGTTGCTGTGTCTTCTCAATGCATTTTACCAGAAGGCACGTGATGTTGATTTGTCCCTTATGGATGAGGTGAACTTCGGCCAGTTGGTTAAAGTAGTGTGGTAGAGGTTCATTTCTGTATATTTTTTTCATTACTTTCAATTCACTTTGTTGGGGCTTACGAGGAAGACAACTAAGTCATATTTGTTAGGAACTAAAGGTAAGAAATTAGAAAGCATTCCAGCAGAGATTACATATGAGAAAGTATTATATAAACTGGAAAAGCACTTAAATGAATATAAAGGTTTGTTATAATTTTTTAGCAATGATTCCACTATAACATTTCCCAGGAAAAGTGACTTAATATGCAAAAAAGCTAAGCCTCTCAGCTTTTTCATCTGAGTCTTGTCAGGGAAAACAATCACTTGAAAGTAACATCAATCCGAAGTCCCAATGAAGAACAACTTCTGTTTTTCCTCAAAGTCTTATGATCTCAGCTCATTTGACTACCCCTTGGATAAACTACTTAGAGTCTCTGAGTTTTAAATTTTTCCTTCCATGAGAGAGAGAGAGACAGAAGGAGGGGGGAGAGAGGGGAAGGAGGAAGAGAAAGAGAGAGAGAGAGGAAAGGAGAGGGGAAGGGAGAGAAACCATTCCAGTCAGAGAATAGTTGGGAAGAACAGATATAAAATGCAATGCACTTGGCATAATGCATAATGCTTGGCAAAGTCAATGTAAGCACGAAGACGAGTTATTGTGAAAGTGGTCTGCATCAGTATTCCCTGTGTACCCCCATGAGGCAGGTGGGATAAATATTTGTTATTATCTCCGTTTTAGATGTGGTCACTGTCTCCAAGATCACATAAACCAAGCCAGAAGTGGGGCTGTACCTGCTTTGGGGTTACTATTTATTGCTCTTTCTTCTACATATGGCCGTAACCTTGCATTTGCTGCTTGGAGAACTCATTTTATGTTTAAATGCATGTACAGTTTTGCTTGCATTTCTTAAAGATTCTACTCAGACCAAAATGTGACATGCAAAAGATAATAATAGCCTCTATTTAATATCACTGAAGTCATTTTGTTCTCTTATCTCTTGTGTTTAAAAGAAAGTTCCCAGGAGCATGAAAGGTGACCTGAGTGTGACTGCAAAACAAAGTTATCTATCACTGTCATTGGCACCAGCACTAAACATTTCTCTAATTTGAATTCAAGGGCGTTCTCACCAATCATGCTGGCAGAATGCAAAGCAACATTTATTTTACCCAGCACAACCTCCACTTGACCGATGACCGTAAAAAAAGTATGATTCATTCTGTTGAAAATACATTATCTTGAAACCCCCCCCTGGAGAGACCAATAAGTCTGTCTCTGTGGCATTCCATTTTCTAATTGCAAGTTCACTTTAATCAAACAGTTTCTCAGATCTAGATCTTTAACTTATGAATACACTTGCTAAAATGTGAAGAACAATTTATTACTTTCTTTAGTTGGCCATTTTCTTTGGTTTGGTGTTATATAATCCAGAAATCAAAAGGAATCAGAACATTGACAAATAAACAACTTAAATTGCTTAATACCTTGAAAAAGGCCCAATTAGTAGGAAAGAATGCCAATAGGAGGCTTCCAGGGCAGTGTCTGTTCTCAGAACTTTCCTTGTCTCTGGGAATCCAGGATCAGGGTAGCAAATCCACCCAGACATCACTACTTTACTCCTACCCCTGGACTGCATCCTTCCTCCCACCCTCCCTCTCTTGCTCTCTCTCTGCTTTCTGTTTCCTGACTCCTACATTTTCTGCAGAAACAATGTAACATGAATTTTAAAAGTAAAAGGTTAATGCTGACAAATCTTAAAATAACTTTTGAGAAAAACCCTCTTTGTCTTTCTTCTTAAATGTAAATGCAGATTATATTGTGGTTGTTATTTTTCCTTCTTATTTAGCAACACAGGACCATTATCATCAGGATTCTGGATTAACTCATACTGACTTGGTTTTCATCACCAAGGGAAGCCTGTGGCCAAACTGTAAAATGGGTAAAGTTTTGCTTCATTTCCTCCCTCTCACAAATATGTTTTTGATTTGCCCCTGATGATTCTGGGTTTTCAGGTTGTATAGATTTTTTTTTAGTCAATGGTGTAAAGCACTCTGACAAACTCACCCCAGAACCAGGAAGCCTAGAGAGTTCCAAATAAGATGAATAAGATGAATCTTAAGAAACCCACACTGAGACACATTATAATTAAATTGCCAAAAGTTAAAGATAAGAGAATCTTAAAAGCAGCAAGAGAAAAACAACTTGTTATGTACCAGGGAACCCATAAGGCTATCAGCAGATTCTTCAGCAGAAATGACAGACCAGCAGGGAGTGGTACAATATATTCAACATGCTGAAAGAAAAAAACCCTGCCAACCAGGAATACTATACACAGCAAAACTATTCTTCAAAAATGAAGAAAAGATAAAGAGTTTCCCAGGCAAACAAAGGCTGAGGGAGTTCATCACCATGAGATCTGCCTTACAAAAAATGCTGAAGGGAGTTCTTCAAGTTGAAATGAAAAGATATTAAACAGCAAGATCAGGACATTTGAAGATACTGAGACACCAGGAGGGTGTACACACAGGGGAAAGACCATGTGAGGACACAGGGAGAAGGCGGGCAACTGTGAGCCAAGGAGAGAGACCTCAGAAGAAACCAAACCTGCCAATACCTTCATCTTTGAGTTCTAGGCTCCAGAACTGAGAGAACACAAGTTTCTGTTGCTTGAGTCACCCAATCCATGGTACTTTGTTATGGTAGTCCTTGTGAACTACTATAGGAGTCTATCCTGACCCCTGACTCAGCATGTGACTTAGCAGGACCCTTCTCCTCTCTGGGCTCTGGTTTCCACATCTGAAAAGGGCAGGTTGGGCTACATGGTATATGAAGCTCCCATCTGTTTTTGTGGTAAACTGTTCCAGAATTGTCATTAATTTTTATGTGGCAGATTTTACTGTGAGAGGATAATCGCTAGGACAGATGGGCTTTTGTTTTTTAACCTAACTAGTCTCTAAAAGCCAGCAGCATGGGGGTTATAATGAGGTACAGGCATCTAAAATCCCTCAGTGCATCTGTATTCCTTTGCTAGGGGGGCCATAACAGAGCACCACAGACTGGCGGCTTCAACACCAGACATTTATTATCTCATAATTCTGGAGGCAGGAAGCCTGAAATGAAGATGTCAGCAGGGTTGGCTGCTGAGGGCTGTGAAGGGGAAGATGTTCCTGCCTCTCCCCTAGTTTCTGGTGGTTTGCTGGCAATCTTTGGCATCCTTGGTATATAGGAGCATCACCCTGATCTCTGCCTTCATCTTCCTATGGTATTCTTCTGTGTGCATATTTGTGACCACATTCCCCCAACTAGTCCTATTGGATTAGGGCCCACCCTAATGACCTCACTTTAAGTTCATTACTCCTGCAGAGACTTGTCTTCAAATAAGGTCTCTTTCTGAGGTAGTGGGGGTTAGGACTCCATTCTAAAAATTTGAGGGGACATAACTCAACCCATAAATAATAGCATCCTTAACTGCTTACCTCCCACCTACCAAAGAAAATCCCTCAGGTCAGTCTCCTGTCATGGTTTGTCTCCCACCCACATGCTTATCCTGGATTTTCCTGTCTGCTGTTCTTTCCCTAGTACCTGGTTTTCTCTCTCTGGCTGCTCCAGAGTTGACAATTTGGAGAATCTGTTTGGTAACTAACTTCACTTTCCAATAGAGGCTACAACAGTACAGATACTTATTCTTCTAGCCTCCCTTGGATCCATAGTCTCCAGCCCATGGATGTGTCCATTTTTAAACCCATCCAGGCCAAGAATGTCAAAACCCTAGGCCACCTCTGGCCATTCATCTAAGAGGGGATGGTGAACAAAAAGATCCTCAGATCCTGAGATAGTAGATTTGAAATGGCCTCTAAAGCAATAAGCAGAAGTAGAAAAAAGACAATAAGCCAGGGAGTACCCCTAAAATCTGTAAAAACATTTATTTTGCTATACCCTCTCCTTCCTAGCAGGCTGCTTTCATGCTCTTAGGAGCTTGGGTGGCGGAGTCCTTGCTTTCATAAACATAGAAGAAACATCAGCCAGGTCCAGGCAAGAAAACCAATTCCCATTCTCTCAACTGTTTGGAAGCCCTGGTTTAAGAATTAATTCACTCCACTGGGAAATTCTCATTTGTCATTTAAGGATGTTGGTTCACTGAAGGATAAGAATTAAGTAACATACATAAAAAAGATGATTACTTAAAAAAAAATCGATCCCTACAGAAATGTCCCACTGATGCTCAGTATACAAAAGCACAATTAGAAATGGTATTTTCTGGAGCCAGCACAGAGGTTGCCATGGTAAGAAAAAAAAATTTTTTTTTTTAGTTACCTAGAGAAAGAATAAAGTATCAGAAACATATGCAGTTTGTTAGGTTCTAAATATTAGCATAAGGATGTTTTTTCTTTCTGAAAAGGAGAATTTAATGGAAGATAAAACCTATCCTAGACCATGACTTCCCAGATGGGTTCCCATTTCAAAGAGAACCGTAAAACATATTTGCTTGGGAGGGAGGGGAGCTTGCATTGTATAAAACATCAGTGAGGGAATGGTTGGGTTTTTTTCAGTATGACCTGAGGAGCTGGAGATAACACCACCTCTCTTTCAGGGTTGTTGCTCACGTGTGCAGTCATCAGAGATCTTTCCCCCAGCCCCTGTGTCTGTTGCGTGCTATCTGTTTTGTGCTGAGCAAAGTCGGACTCACAGTGTAAAGCCTCTCAGCTCTTTGAGTGACTGAAGAGAATTCACATGCAAAAAACTATTCCAGGCTTTCTGCAGATGTTAGAGGGGAAATGAAGATCAGTTTGAATTGCACAACTCTTCCTTCTCCCCATCTCAATGAAAAAGAACAATGTCTCTTAAGTGTTCCTATTCTCTAATGTTCCTTCTTTGGCTGTTTTAGCCACCAAAGGCTACTCTTTGGTGGCCTTTTTCCACTCATGGCCCAGGCTCACGGGCCACTCTTTCTCCTAAAATCCTCGTCCCCATTGTTTCTCCTCCCCTCCATTTTGTTGACGAATTCAGTTCTTTAATCCTACACCCACAAATTGCACAATCCAAACCATCATGGTTGGATTGGTTCAGCAAAAGTTCTGGGTTACGTGAGGGCGAGAAACACTCTATGTTAAGGACCTTGCTCACTGCCAAGCACAAATCAGGCCCTCCAGAGCATAGTATTTGATAACTCTTCTCCAAAAACAGCGTCCTTGAAATTCAGCCTCTTTCTACTTCAGCTGTTTCCCTTTCCCACATGGTTCCCTGCAGTTCCAAGAATCAAAGACTCCTAAAAGCTTAAAGCTGGAAAAACTATAGGGACCAAACTTCACCCTCTCACTTTACAGAGAAGATCATCACAGCCCAGAGAATGAGGAGGACTTACCTGTCCAAGGTCACACTGAAATTATAGTGATGAAATTGGGATGATAGAGATCTCTCAGTTCCTCACATCGTCCAACACTTTCTGAAGCATCAATTGACATTCAAGATGTTTTTGACCATAAGCTATGGTGAGAAATACATTTTACATTAGACCTTTGAATATCCATATGTGTGTAAATATATATGATACTTATCATTACTACATGTGATGCATGCTGATATTTTCAATTCTGTTGTATTCAATTTCACTTTTTAAAATATTGGTCATAACTCTCTAGCTTGATTTCAGGTCCCAGTAATGGGTTGTAACAAAGGGTTTGAAAAATGCTGTACTACAACCCAATATCAATGTCATTTGAACTCAGGGAAGGTTCCATAGAAAAGCTAATTTTTGGTTTGGAACTCAATATATAAGCAGAATAAAGTGAGATAAGTAGATGAGATAGAACAAGGATCAGGAAATGTGGTGGTTAATAGCATGTACATGAACAGGTAGGCTTAGATAAACTATTTGAAAAAATGAAGATAATAATTTAGGAACCAACACATGGTAAATTCTGGTAGAAGTGTATCAGTGAGAATTAATAAGAGATGGAGGGACTACTTATCATCAGTTCAAAAGCAAAACTATTTTATACTATAGAGAAAATCTTAGTTGTACAAACTATGTACACGTATGTAGGAATGAGATGAGTTACAACCACAAGATTTCATAGTTCATAGTGCTTCACAAACTTGTCATAAATTTAAAGCACTGACTACTCCTTTCCTGTCCTTACTGGCTTTGCCTGGTAATCAGCCTCCATCTTCCTCATTTTCTCCCCATTCTAGATAAAGCTGAGTTTTCTCTCAGCTGCCTGTATCTCTAGGGATTGGGGTTTTTTAATGGCGAAGACTCAGGAGCATCTTCCTTCCTTCCTTCCTTCCTTCCTTCCTTCCTTCCTTCCTTCCTTCCTTCCTTCCTCCCTTCCTTTCTTTCTTAAGGGATTTTATTTATTTATTTGACACAGAGAGAAAGAGAGAGAGCACAGGCAGGGCAGAAGGAGAGGGAGAAGCAGGCTCCCCATGGAGCAGGGAGCCCGATGCGGGGTTCCATCCCAGGACCCCAGGATCATGACCCAAGCCAAAAGCAGACGTTTCACTGACTGAGCCACCCAGGTGCCCCAGGAGCATCTTTCTTGATTCAGACCTTTCTCTCTAGCTGTGTATTCTAACCCATGACTAGCAGACGCTTCCCATAGAAATTCCCAGCCAGGCCTTACCCTTAGCTCTGCACGCTCAGCCTCCAGCTCCTCCTCCTGTACAGAGCCTTCAATCTGGAGGCTCGTTCTTTCTGCAATCTCTGGATATGTCCCTCTATTGTTCTTGGTGGTTCCCAATGGACTATTTACACTCTTCACTCTCATTTAATCTATGCATTTAACCTTCTTTCCTTTTGAGCTTCCAGAATTCTTGAAAGGACTAAGTTCTTTCAGAGCTCACTACTCCATTCTTGATCCCAGGCATTGACTGCTTAGCTCAGACTCCATTTTAGTCCTTTCTGGGGACAATGACATAGAGATCCCTGCAGCAGCTATCCTAGGAGTTCTCAGAATGAGACCAGGAGTAGAAAAAGAGCAGAGGGGACCAGAGAGCAAAAGCCCTGAGACTCAGGGTGCTGGGGTGGCACAGGTGGTAAAGCACCCGAGTCTTGGTTTCAGCTCAGGTCCTGATCTCACAGTCATGAGATGGAGCCCCTTGTTGGGCTCCACGCTCAGCACAGAGTCTGCTTAAGACTTTCTCTCCCTCTGCCCCTCCCTTTTGCACGTGCTCTCTCTCTTTCTTAAATAAATACATTAAAAAAAAAAAAGCCCCAAGACTCTATAGCAGCCATGTTGGAAAAATTCTGAACACTTTATTCCTTCCTTCATATGCCTTCCTTCTTAGTCTCACCCCACCACTCCAGCTGAAATTAATTGATGGACTCCTACAACATTGCCCCTGTACTAAAGCACTTTTTTTCACTCAGATTTTAATTATAGGTTTTTAGGTTTCTATCTCAATGCCTATATATGTCTCTATGGCTGCCAGTGCTTAGCCCCATGTTATATCCCGAGAGGCATGTGATCAATGGCTGTCAAATTGAGGTTATGCTCCCACACGCATCCTAGGTTGCTGCTGCACTCCACTCTGCCTCTGCCATCCCCCAGCCCATATTTCCCAAGATAACCCTCTTTCCAAAATGAAAGGAACCAAAGTTCCCAAATAAGACCAACAAGACATCTCTAGCTGGATATTTGCCATGACACATAAACTCAGATAATATCCTACCAAACCCAGAAATGTGATCACTCCAGCCCTTAGGAAATGCCAAGAACTGTTCAGCTCATAGTTTCCTGGTGGTTTTTCTTTCCTCAGCAGTTTTTAGTCTAGCCTCGTGAAGTTGCATCCAGGAAGAAGCAGATTATTAGGCAGATACTCCAGGAACCACTGTGTCGATTTCTCTGGGCAGCAACCTTCTCCTGGTCCCCAGCTCGGTGAGATGGCCATGCCATGCCTGAGTAACTCCTCTCAGCGCCACAGTCTGAAAAGCTCCTACAGGCAGAAAGGGGGAGATCACCGGGCTCACCTTATTTGATTTTTATCTCAGGGACCACCATAACTGCCTGTTGCTCGACATCTGAAAACAGTCATTGCATACATACATCCAGTTGTTAATGGTGGGAAGACTGGTCCAGCACCAGATGACTCATAGTGGTTGGAATAGTAAGTTATGTTAATTTAAGTCTACAATCCACCTTAATTAAGAATACACTCTTAGGCTTTATAGTGACTTTAAAAAAGCCTACTCCAAGTGTTTCTACTATCTCTCTTTTTTTTTCCTACTATCTCTTTTTTAGGTCAACAGAAGAGGCCTGGTTAGTTAGTCTAATTAACTTCTAGAAATGATTTATTCTTTGGTGAAACAAGTGGTGGTCAAGATGTTCAGACTCTCTGGGAATTTTGTGTCAGCATTTCTGTGCTAGCCTGAGCAACATCTAAGTATCTAGTAAAGCTGAGCCTAGTAATTCACACCTTTGTAATGGTCCTGGAGGCTGAGGATTGCAACATACATACTCCATGTCCAGCAGATTTCCCCAAGGATTGTTGTTAATTGACTCTAACTAGGAAGTTAGCTGAATTCTACTGCCAGAATTTATTGCTTTTACCTGAAGTGAGCCTTCCATGAAAGGTAACAGGTTGGGCATGTGGCAGAACAGAATTTGGATTTCATAGAGCGAACAAGGACGGGTGGTAATGACCATGCTGACAAGTGTGTGTTTGTGTAGCAGAATGCTATGTGGCCCTTGACTTCATTGTTATCTGAAGGCTAGGCTGTGGGAGGAGGAGAATTCTAGCTCTTAAGTCCTTCTAAATGTTGGAGGTGACCAAAAAGAATCTGATTCCTAAAAACCATCAAGTAGGTTTAAGTCAGTTCACAATACCCATTAGAGCATTGAACAGTTGGAAGTTTTCACCTTTTGCTTGGATTCCCTGGGCTCTGTGAATTCTAGATGCATCGACATGGCAGCGGCACTATTTTCCTTTTTTATAATTCTGTTCTAGATAAGACTGAGAGGATATGTAGGGGTTACAGAGATCCATGACTAATTTCCAGGCCGGTATACTGGACAAGTTTTCATTAGGTTCATTTCCTCTAGCCATTCTCCCTTGCTTGAGGTAATACAATCAGAAAAGCAAAATCATCTGTGTACTCAGAGGAAGTCACGCTTTTATCTTGACTTTATTTAGAGTTCTTGCCTCAACTATTATCCTTCACTTACATATCTTGTGCTCTCCAATCCACAGGGCCTATTTTTAAAAAATAACACTCTGTTTTAAACAATCCTTGGGAATGCCTGACTCGTGATTTTTTTTTTTTAGTAGCTGATGATAGTCACTGCAGAAGTTTGAGGTAGGTGAGGGTACACAAGACCTTGCTACCAGGTTGTGATGCAAGTGAGTCTCAGATTTTAGCCAATCCACACATCTTCTATACCTTTAATTTCCCCAGTGAGAACTCATTCCTATCATTTGTCAGGCTAATCAGCCATTATTTTTACCAATAAAAAAAATTCTTAATATTTACTATGCCAATTAACAAACTAGGATTTTTTTTTTGAGGTACATATAACAGAAGCATTTTAAATAATGAGTTCTGAAGTTTAGAATGCTGGGTGACCCCCTGAAATGTGCATCTTTCTTTTAGGGCCACAGACCGAGTCCATGCTGAAGTTATTGTAGAATAAGTTGCAGCTTTCTCAACATATTTTCAGACTTAATCACAAGGACTTCCATTGTAAAAGGTAGTGTTAAATAAAACTCAATGGGTTTTGGGTTCCTTTAAAGCATTAATACACTGTGTGCACATCAGTTTCCAAAGAGGTGTTGGGGAGGCTGGTGGTGGCTCCAGGGTCCTGCACTTCCTAACCTCAGGTGGCCATGGAAGCCTTTTTTGGTAGTGTAGCTCATGGGACTAGCGGTCCTTAGAAACCATCTTGGCAAATACTGGTCTAGCTGAATTACGCAGATTTCAAGGGAAAAACCTGAAGGCTGGAAGACTGGGAATGGTGCTGTAATAGATATGAGATAATAAGATCCTAACTAAGGGTGGGAAAGCAAGAAATCTTGAAAAAATCCAATTAGACATTTAAAAGAGAGAAATGGAATAACTTGGAACATTAGTATAACATTAGTACCTTGACTGTAGAGACAGGCAAAGCCTTCAGAGATACACATAATCCAATGGGATGTCACCTTAATATCTGTAAGCATGCTCTATCTAGGCAGGAATCACATCAAAAGAATTCAGTATAGAATCCAGTATTAACAGAATAGGTGAATTCAATCAAGTGGTGAAGCAATCCGTGCGTGTGTGTGTGCGTGTGTGTGTGCGTGTGTGTGTGTGTGTAGGATAGGGTGTGCAACAGATTTAGGTCCTCTCCCCTTTACAACAAAACTCCTCAATAGAATTGTCTATTTTTACTGTCTCTGTTTATTCTTCTCGCATCCAGTATTGCATTAAAACCAGTCTTGTCAAGGTCACTAACTGTCTCTAATTGCCAATTCGACTGGGTGATTTTCAGTCTTTTTGAGTCAGTTTAATATATCATACATTTTCTGAAGTTCATCTATTTCATCTGAATTTTCACAGTGTCTAAAATATTTCACAGTGTCCTCTTATTACCTCTTAAACATCTACAGCAATCCCAAATCTAGCGGTTGATCTCTACCTATGTCACTCTGAAAACCTCTTTTAGGAGCTTCTCGGTCCCTTCACGTTTGCGTGGCACTATTCTGTTGACACGTTGCAGGATTTTCAGTGCTATTACTTACACAACTTTGGTTAACCATTAATGATTGAAAGTACTTTACAAAATACCAAATAAATTGCAGAAAAAGAAAGTTACAATGGAGTAAACACCACATTTCAGGAATCACAGAGTTCAGAATAGCATGCCAAAGTACTCATCAGCTCATAGTCTTTGTGTTTAGAGCTAAAGCTCCTTGGCCGGGAGTGTGGAAGTGTAAAAATACATCTGTAACTCTTGCTTTTATTTCCTAAAAATGTACCATAGCACTCTAAATGCAGAAATAGATAAATGTTAATATATAAATAAACACAATACATCACCATGGAAGTACAAGCATTTTTTTAAACTGATTTCTGAGATAAATAGCAGTATAACAAATCCGTGCTGCCCCAGTTAGTATATAATGGAGCGTGCTTCTAAATATAAAAGGACAGGGACAAGTGTATGTGTAAGACAAAAAGCCTGAGTCCTCATATGTATCCCTATGATAGTATCCAGACACTGGGTAGGACCTTGTCACCTTACGTGAGTAGTTCTGCCCTTTAAAATTTAATTCCATGCAATTCAACTAACAATCCACACTTACTAGGTATAAGGTACTGGCATTTGTAGTTAGGCGTTGTAGACATTGATAACTATTAAGCCTTCAAGACAAAATGCAGCAATATCTGCTAAGTTGTAGGATGCTAACATACCCAATTCTCCACTCATTGAATTGCTCCTTCTAGGTTTTGCCTTGGAGTTTATGTGAGCACTACTAGGGGGCTGGGGAAAAGGACAAGTCTCTTCTGCGCTGAGCCCCAGGCAAGTGTGGCGAGGGCCGACTTGTCATTAGGCATGGTGGGTACAACAGCTTGGGACCACAGTGTTTTTAGGGGCCCATGAAAATATTTTAGTTTCTTTTAAAATCAGAAGAAAAAAAAAACCCTAAATGTTTAGGCTGAATAAAATGTTTTAATATATAGTATTGATATATTCATCTTTATACCAACACAATCATAAAATGTGACTTAATATTTTTTTTATGGAGAAAGGGGCCCTCAAAACAAACGTGCCCGGAGCCCATGAGAGTCGTTGTGTAGTCCTGCTCGCGGCCCGAGGGAAAGGCAGTTCTCTCTTCCGACTGCTAAATTTTCAAGTAGAAGACAGAGTACTGCAGAGAAATGGCCTCTTTGGGTTTTCCCATGACAAGGGAAGAGACAGTGCCTTAAAAACATCCCCATTTATTGATTCTTCCTACCCCAAATCACAGGACTGTTCCATAACATAATATGTCCATAGTATAGACTATGAGTAGCTGTTTCCTGCTCAGGGAGGTAGCGAGACTCCCTGAGGGCTCACAGTGGATTGGCTAGTGCTTGGAGCACGCAGATGCAGAAAGAACCCCCAAGGTAGGTGTGGCATTAGTAATATCAGCAAACTGTAGCAAAAAGAAGCAAAATTATGACAATGATAATTTGAAATTGGGGTGTGTGTGTGTGTGTCTGGGAACTGTTTTGTCAAGACCAGCAAGTCACCGAGGAGATAGTTAGGTTGGTACAGATGAGAAGGGTATGATGCAGGACAGTGTCTCCAAATGAGCTCTGCTACCCTATCATCTCGCTGAAATGAGGTAGACATGAAAATAATCCATAGAGCTTTTACAAAGTGAGGGACCCCACTAAACAGTCTAATATCCCCCCCGCCACACACACACACAAAAGGGAAGTTTCCTTACCCTCCCTTTAAAAATCACTGCCATACTAAGCTGCCATTACTGATGAGAAGGTAACAGTGTTTCTCACTGTGATGGATCAGAAAAAAAAAAAATCAAAAACCTAATAACTACTGATGTAGAAGACAGAGAAGTACTAAGATACTGGGAGCTAACACTTCCCTCTCATTTCCTAGGTCCAGTTATTATAGTACTTTACATATTTTAACTCATTTCAAGTCTTCACAATAATCCATCAAGGGGGTTATTATTACTATACTACACTATATTATAGTATACTATCGTATACTATACTACACTATTACTATACTCATTTTATAGAGAAACAGACACAGAGAGGTTAGGTAGCTTGACTAAGGTCACACAGCCCAGAAGTGGCTGTGCTGGTGTTCAAGCCCAGGCAGCTTAGCTCTGCAGCTGGTGCTATTACTAGTCACTGAGTACAGGAATCAGTAGTTAACATGACACTTATATATGTCATAATACCTGTCCACATGAACTATTTAGAAGTCTATAGATTTTACCAATAATGTCACTTGTGTTTTTCTCAATTCTTTGTTTTATAAAACCCTAGGAAAGAACTCCCTTCATTATCACTGAAATAGGAATTCTGAATTCCTGAGTGGATCCAAGAAGTTCATCTGGAGGGCCTTAGCAAAGAACTATCTTCTTTTTCTTTTTCTTTTTTTAAGATTTATTTATTTATTTTGAGAGGAGGGAGGGGCTGAGGGACAGGGAGAGAATCTCAAGCAGACTCTCCACTGAGTGAGGAGCCCCAAGCAGGGCTGGTATCATGATCCTGAGATCACGACCTAAGCCAAAATCAAGAGTTGGATGCTTAACGACTGAGCCACCCAGGTGCACCCCCCCACCCCCGGTTTTTTTAAAGATTTATTTATTTATTTTTAGAGGTGGGGAGGGGCAGAGGGAGAGGGAGAGAAGGGAAGAAGTATCTTGTTTCAAACTTCCCAAATGAAGTAACTTGCTAAATTATGACTGCAAAATTTTCAAGTAGAAGACAGAGTCCTGCAGAGTATGCAAATTCATACTTTAAGATGTTACATGTTTTGAAACAAGTTATATTTGTAATCATTTACCTTAATATTTCAACATGTTTTTCCTCTCTCCAGTGGATTTTGGAATCCAGTTCAAATAGATTTCTCAACTGAATGTGAACCTAAGTACTAGAGGGAATACCAAGAACTCCCTTAATTCACCACTCATGTTCCAAGGTGCAAAGGTATTAGAAACCCATTGCTTTTGTTCTTTTTATCTTATGTTTCTAGTCCCCTACTGTAAACTAGAGTAGGTCCGCAGGGGTACCAAGCTCTTCTTACTTCAGGCTTTACTGCCCTGCCCCATGTACTGCTCCCACATGGGCCTTGGATGCTCAGCCTTTGTGCATGAGCTCCATGTCCTTCCCCCAAACTAAGGAGAATTTTACCTCTCAGAGAAGAAAGACATCTTTTTTTTTTTTTAATTATAGAGAAGAAGAACATCTTTTTGAGAGCTTTTCCTCTGTTAAAGATTCTTCAGCCATCTGGAAAACACAGGGAATGCTTTTTTTCTGAGGGCACATCTCCCCTCTCCAAATTAACTGTCTAAACCTAAAGCCAACCTTGATTTAAGGGCGGACACTAAATTGTTTTACATCCCTGATGATCTGCCCAGTTGAAAATGGAAACGGATCCATGACAAGAATTGTGAAAAGCTGTGAAGGGGAGCAAAGTGCTTTGTCTATCAAACTAAAATGGCATGGAAATATTCTGCCATTTCTTTTTACTGAGTGTATGTGTGTAAGATTTAGTGTATTTTTGTGATTGAAAAAATAATACATAATTACCATGGCTATTTGTAAAACAAAGACACAAAGATAAATATAAAATAATCCATAGTGCCACAGCCAGAGATAATATATGTTAATCATGTTAATTCATAGGCATGTATCTATCATTAAAAGAAGAACATGTCTTATTCACTCTTTTGTTATATGATATTTTTTCCCCTCTAATCAATATGTTGTGATGTTTTTCACATCATTAAGTATATCTTCTACTACATGATTCTTTATCAATGTATCTGGTCTATAAATTGGATCTAAAAATATATATTGGATATATACTTAGTTTGAACTACATAAAATTGCCATTTTTGTAGGTCAAAATAGTTGAATATCATCAATTTTATATGTTTCAGCCAAATATTTTCCTATTGCTGGATTCTTAGGTTATTTCCAATTTTTTATTTTATAAATAATGATGTGATGAACATTTTGCACATAAATCTTTTTGCAAGACTATGATTATTTTCTTAGGATAAATTCCTAGTAGTGAAATTGCTGAGTCAAGAAGGATAGACATTTTTATGGCCTTTGATACATGTTGCCAACTTTCCCTCCAAATAATGCTGATTTATAATCTCTTTGGCAGTTTTACTGCTTTAAAAAAAAAACAACTGAATTATTCTGTTCATACTACTATCATGAAATCATGCGACTGTTGGTTACCTTCCCAGCGTCGTCTTCTAGTTTAAATGTCATCAAAAGATACTTTCAAGTGCCTGGAACCTTTATAAATCCATAGTTAATGTAGATGTTAAGATAAAGCTTGCTTGAATCCAGCACCTAGCTGTTTAGTTCACGAAAGTGTAAAGGACTAGAAGGACTGCCCTACCCTCCACTCAAGTCAATTCCCTGATGCTGAAGTACCAGGTTATAATGCTAAGCAATGGTCGGTGCTTCATTTATGGTTATCAAGTTGAACTGCACTAGAAGATGCAGAAGCCACTATTTTGTTTGTTTCTTGGTTGTTGTTTTTTTTTTCTTTTTTTTAAAAAAGATTTATTTATTTATCTGAGAGAGAGAGAGAGAGAGAGTGCACAGGGAGGGGCAGAGGGAGAGGGAGAGAAGCAGACCTCACTGAGCACGAGGCTGGCTGGGGGTTCCATCCCAGGACCCTGAGATCAGGACCTGAGCCGAAACCAAGAGTCAGTCGCTTAATTCACTGAGCCTCCCAGGCGCCCCTGTTTCTTGGTTGTTCTAGTTGGAGTGTGGTGATACAGTGAAGGAAAGCTGAGGGAGGATGTGGTGCAGTTCCATGGGTGCACATATTTGTGTGTATGAGTGCATATTCGGGAATCCTGGAGTTCACCCTTCTACAGATAACAGTTGATTTCAGCGTAAAGGAAAGATGTTAGTCAGTAGGTTCTAAAAGAAAATATTTTTTTTAAATGTGAACCAGCCATAATGGGTCAAAAGCTTAGGTGACAATATCTGTATCTGAAAGTTCTTGCTTTAAAATCTTGTCACAATTTAGATATTATAGTAAGAGACTTTAAGGACATGGTTGCACTTAACTTGAAAAATGTTATCCAGAATATTCTTACTGTGTGGACATCCAGGCAATTTAGAATCAACATCTTTGTAGAGAAAGGAAACCAAAGCAATTTCTCTTCCACATGTTGTCTGGGTTAGTGGTATTTCAAGTGCTACTTCGTAGTCTTCTGAAATCCTTTTCTATACAAATCATATAACTTATCAGCCCCAAAAGTCTTATTTCGCCAGTGAACTTATCTAGTAATTGCAAGTTTTATAGCTTTCAAACTGCTTTGGGGAAAATTGCTTTTTGGAGACAAGAAAATACTTTTATGATCTTTAGATTCAGATTAAACTACCTAAGTTTGAAAGAGGATCTGGCAATAGACAATTTACAACCTGATATAGAAAATATATCCACATAATTTGCTTATACAGAAAACAGACAATATACACATGGGGTTATTGAGTCATATAAAGAAAATACAGTCAATGTAGTCTTTCTCCTTTCCTAGAAAACGTTAACTCAGACTAGACATTTTTCTGATAAAAAATATATTTTAAAAATCATCTACACCTCTCCCCTAACAAGCTGTACATTTGTAAATCTGGAATGACAGATGAGTGACAACTCTGATGATCAAAGCAGGAACAGAAGTCATAACTTAAAGGTTGTTAAAACAACACTGAAATTATAATGATTATAGTAATAATTTTTAAAAACTACAGTACTGAGATTGGTACTCATGTAAGTGCTACTGAAAGTGTAAAATAGTGCAAGCTTTCTGAAAACGATGTGACACTAGGCTTTAATAAACTTAACATTTTATATCTTTTTTTAAAAAAAATATTTATTTGTGGGGGTGGAGTGTGGCAGGGAGGGGCAGAGGGAGAGGGAGGGAGAGAATCCCAAGCAGACTCCATGCCAAGCGTAGAGCCCGATGTGGGGCTGAATCCCATGACCCTGAGATCATGACCTGAGCTGAACCAAGAGTCAGACACTCAACTGACTGTACAACCCAGCTGCCCCAACATTTTTATATCCCTTCACCTTGTAGTTCTGCTAAAGTAAAAGGGCAATTTGATACGTGGGGGAAAATTCATGAACAAATGAAACATTTATAGTACTATTTTTTTTTAATTTTTGGGTTTTTTAAAAAGATTTATTTATTTATTTTAGAGAAAGAGAGAGAGTGTGCACAAGTGGGGGGAGGGGCAGAGGGAGAGAATCTCAAGCAGACTCCCCACTGAACTCAGAGCCAGCCATGGGGCTCCATCTCACAACCCTTGAGATCACGACCTGAGCAGAAACCAAGAGTCAAACGCTTAACTGACTGAGCCACCCAGATGCCTCTGCTTTTTAGCTTTTTTTTAAAAGTTCGTTTATTTATTTAAGTAATCTCAATACCTAACGTGGATCTCAAACTCACAAGATCAAGAGTCGCATGCTTCTCCGACTGAGCCAGCCAGGTGCCCCCATAATATTATTTTGATTGTAGTATTTAGAAACAATCCAAATGATGTTAGAGGAACAGATAAAATGTTATATCATATGCTAGAATATTATGTAATAAAAATGACACCTTCAAGTGGTTTTATAAAATGGAAAATGAAAATATTAAATGGGTAAAGCAGAATATATAATACATTTATTATATATACATAAATTATACATGCATAAATCTTTTCGCATTACTAATTCTTTGTCACAATTCTGTTAATATAGATTTGAGTGAACAAGAAAAAAATCCTGAAGGAAATATATCAAAGAACCAAAAACAAAAAGCCTATGGCAAGAATGACTACTGATGATTACTGCTTTCTGTTTTACATTTTTCTTCCTCTTCTAATTCCTCTAAAATGATATATATTAAAGTGAAATAATATTTTGAATAATAATGTTCATTAAATGAAAATTTTGAAAGAAGAAAAAACAATGGAAGGAAGGGAAGGAAGGAGGGAGGGAGGGAGGGAAAGAGGGAGGGAGGGAGGAAATATTGATTTCAGAGTGGTTTGGAAGTGAATTTAAGGAAAATATTATTCTGAAAAAGAAAACAAGAAAATTTTTGTTGGCCTGCTGAATGTGGTAGTACGGATATGATTATTTCTCCTTTTCAAACTGTTTCATGGTCTGGGGAAGAAAGGCACATGAACTGAAAGATAATGAGAGCTAATAGTTCACATTAGGTAGACTTTGACCCCTGGAGTTTACAAACAAGATAATCGGGGTAAATATGGTGCCAGTGTATTTTGGTAACTTCAAAAACTAGGTATCAGGGGCGCCCGGGTGGCTCAATCGTTAAGCGTCTGCCTTCGGCTCAGGTCATGGTCCCAGGGTCCTGGGATCGAGCCCCGCATCAGGCTCCCTGCTCCATGGAGAGCCTGCTTCTCCCTCCCCCACTCCCCCTGCTTGTGTTCCCTCTCTCGCTGTCTTTCTCTGTCAAATAAATAAATAAAATATTTTAAAAAACAAAAGAAAACAAAAACAAAAAACTAGGTATCAGCTACCTTGGACATTAATTCAAGTCTCTCCCCTTTAACGAGACCCTTCCCCACCTTGAATGTTTGCCACACAGATTCATCTACTTACTTTATCTTGGCCTGGCATTTCTCTTTTATGCCATGGTTGGGGCCACAGTTGATGTCTTTCTGTGTCTGTTACCTAGCACTACCTACCTTGTCAGACGCTTGATTGTTGCTAACAAAGGAGTGTATATTAGTCCTGGTTCTTGGTGGCAGAAGCAGAAACTGATTCCGAATAATTTAGTAAGAAAAGGAAATCACTGAAACAGTCTTGGGTTGCAGCAGAATGGAGAAAAGGCCAGAGATCCAGATCCCTGCCAAAACAAGGGAGGAAAGCAGAGCCAAGAACTTTTCACAGAAACTAGCTCTTAGGACTTTGCCTCTGCTGTTGTTGCTGTGGAGACATGCTTGCAGTTGGGGTGACTGTTGGCCGTCTGATCCCACTTGAGAGTCAACCACTGGTAGAGGCATCTGCCTGGCCCCTTGATCTGCCATGGGCACAGGGAGTGTAATGTCCATCTCCTCTGGCTTCTGTAGCAGGAGTTGAGGCTTGACCCCTCACTATTGTTGAGAGTCTCCTCAAATAAGAAGCACGTTTGGATGGCGGGCAGCCAAAATGTCAACTATCCATTATGAAGAGTGTTGATGATGAAACACAGACTATAGCTTTTGCTTTTGTAAAATAATATTGTCTGATTTAACACAGTATTGAAAAGACACACAAGGTTGTGTGGCTGGATGATCAGAGTATCAGAAAGACAGTGCAGAGAGAACATCCTCTTGGTGGGAGAGCTTCAGTACCTGGTCCGGTACTATTGCACCTGGTTGTGAACTTGGAGTGAAGAGAAAGGTGACGTGAATTAAGGATATACGCAGACTAACTGGGAAAGCAAATGGCTTAGGAAACTGGAAGAAGCAAGATTGTAAAGCTGAGAGTAAAGAGGTCCAGAAAAGAAACACACGAATGGATCTATGGGAGGATGGGGATTTTTTGCACCATATGCCCACCAGAGAACACCATCACAGAAGAGGCACTTAACAAACAAGGGACAGGATGACTCAGCCAGCAACTGTCTCAGCCACCCAAGTGACTGTGCAATCAATGGCTGATGAATAGAGTAACCATGATGGCAGAGAGGGAGGTATGCATACACGCAACTGCATGGACTTTCTCTCATCAAACTGACCGTTGCTCAGTATCTACCCTATCAGCACAAAGACAAATGTTGAGCCCCTGACATGGCACCGTGCCATGAAAGGGCTCACCAACCACTTGGTGGCAAGCTGATTACATCATATCCCTCCCTCCCTAGGATGTTTCTTCCTAACTGAGTAAGGATTTGCCTTTCTTGCCTATAATATTTCAGTCAGGACCGCCCCGTAAAGGCTAATCTACCAACATGGGATCCCATGTAATATCACCTCAGACCAAAGGACCCCCTTTACAGCTGAGTTCATGGAGAGGGGTGACTTTGTAGGAAAATGACAAAAGGATCCACTGACCCTACCACATACTCTACCTTCCAGAAATGCTGACCACTAACAGAGCGGTAAATGGCTTATTGAAGGTGCAGCTGAGCCAACAGCTTGGAGGTAACAACCCACAATGATGGGGGTACTAAACTTCAAGGTGCAATATATACCTTAAACCAATGGCCAGGAGGTGATGCTAAATCCAATAAGTAGAATACACGAGTCTAGAAAACAAGAGGTAGAAGTACTTACCATCACTTTCAGACACACTTGGGAAATTTATACTTCCTATTCCTGCAACTGTCATCTGCCTGGGTCTGAATGTCCTGGTTCCCACCAGGAGGTCAATTACACCAAGCACAGAGTAAGAGTATCACTAAATCTAAAGCTACGGCTGCCCCCTCGTCATTTTAGGCCGCTAGTGCCAATAGAGCAGGGGACACACCAAAAGTTGGCATACTGGCAGGAGTAACTGACTCTGATGATTACGAGAAGGTGGATCTTGGACTCCATAATGGGCTAGGGAGGAATAGATTTGGCTGGGGCTTATATTAGCACTTCCATGCCCAGTTTTGGCTGCACACGGACCAGAGCAACAACCACAGCCTGTTTAAGCCATGGTCATCAGTGGCTCAGACCACCCCAGGGAGGAAGGTCTGGGTCACTTAACCAGGCCAGCCATGCGGACTAGCATAAGTAGTGACAGAAAGGGATGGGAATCTAAGACAAGAGGAGGAGGAAAATGATGGAGTGTCAGTTGCCACCCCAGGACCAACTGCAGCAGCGGGGACTACAGTGCATCCCAACAGATCTGCCTTTGCAAGTTTTCCTTAGAAACTGTGATCGAAAAGGATCCTGAAAAATCTATACATTGATGGAGTGAACTTAATATAAGAAGCAAATGGATCTGACAAATACATGAGGAGGATATGGTGGGTGCTGTTGATGTGTCACCCAGATCTGCTTTGCCCAGCTAGGGCCTCAGTCCCCACCCAGCTGCTGTGTACCTCCAGAGAATTGTCCCCGGCCAAGAGGTGCTGCCTCAAGAAGTTTTGGGGCACCCGGGTGGCTCAGTCAGTTAAGCATCTGCCTTTGGCTCAGATCATGATCCTGGGGTCCTGGGATCGAGCCCCGCATTGGGCTCCCTGCTCAGCGGGAGGCCTGCTTCTCCCTCTCCTCCCTGCTTGTGCTCTCTCTCACTATCTCTGTCATTATCTCTCAAATGAATAAATAAAACCTTAAAAAAAAAGTTTTGCCCTCCCACCTCATCACACACAGGATCAGTGTGAAGCCAATGACTGAATGACACAGGACTACAAAAAACCAGTCCCCTTGTCTCAATATGGGATAAACAATGTGGTGCAATTCATGCTCCAGAGCTCCCTATGGGATCATCTTGAAGGGAGGCTCCCAGTGAGGCCTCATCCTTGCCTAGCCTTCTCCCCTTGCCCTTTCCCAGTTCATGGTTCCCCCTCCCGCACAAGCATGCCCATCTCAGGCTCTGCTTCTAGGGTGAACCCAAACAGTCACCATTAAATAGGTTTTAAAGAGGCTTTCTTATTAATTACAAAGAATTTGATGTCTTAGATGGTATTTTAGTTGTACTCTGTAAAAAAATATCCTTTTCATCAATTAAAACTGATATATTTGGGTCACTTTTCTCCAGTTTTTATGTTTTTCCAGGATGTGCTTTGTGGGAAACAAGTTTCTCAAGAGAGTCCACCACTTAGACACACACACACACACACACACACACACCCGTAAAAGATTTTGTGTTAAGTGGTTTGAGACACCCTGCAGTATGTATGCTAGTCTGGGAGACTCATCGTGCATGTGAGCCATGGAAGGCTGTGAGGCAGCAGTACCCAGTGGTTAAATGACCCAACAGATCTGTTTCCAAATCCTAGCTCAGCCACTACTCATGCTTAGGATCATCCCTTAAGTGAACTTTTCTGATCCCAGGTTCTTACACATCAAGTTGATGGGCACACGCCTCACAATTACAGTGCAAGAATTAAATGCTAGAATGCATAAAAAGCATTTAACACAGTGCCAGACACATAGTAGTCGGCAATAAATTCTAACAAGTAAATAAAAATAAGTACCTTGAGCTGCAGGGGAGAAGAGGACTGTTAAATTTTTTTGACCACAAAATCCTTAAAAAAAAAAAAATAAAGGTCAGAGAAAAAACGTGAGATGCATTTTACAAAATTCAAATTTGGTGAAATTGAATCACACTCAGCACAAATTAGAGAGCATTATCTAAAGAATATGAACAAGAGAAACAGCAAGATAACTTCAGGCAAATACCCCTAATGACAATTCAGAGATCTCTGCATTAAAAATAAAACAAAACAAGCTGAAAAAATAAAGAGTCATTATCTTAATTCTAAGAAAATTAGCATCTGCCTTGCTTGTATTTTCCAAATCAACATTAATTTTCCACCATGGCTACATATTTTCACCCAAATATTCTTGATATTTGTTTACCTAATTATATATTATATGTTGACTTGAAAATCGCAATCCCCCTGCATCTTGAGTCTGGGTGACCCTAATTTACAGCATCCCCCTCACCCAGCCCTGAGCAAGATTCCAGAGGGCATGATGGTGTTGGAGAGTAGGAGGCTCTGCATGGGGCGCCTGGGTGGCTCAGTCGTTAAGCATCTACCTTCGGCTCAGGTCATGATCTCGGGGTCCTGGGATCGAGCCTGAGTCTGGAGTCTGGATCCCTGCTCAGCGGGGAGTCTGCTTCTCCTTCTCTCTCCATGCCGCCCCCCACCCCCCGCCCAACTTGTGGTCTCTCTCTCAAACAAATAAATAAAATCTTTAAAAAGAAAAAATCAAATAATAAATTAAAGAAAAAAAAAAAAAGAGGCTCTGCAGTACCAGAGCAGCAGCTAGAGCCAAGGGCTGTGTGCTTTGTTTGGTAGGGGCAGGAGGCTTCAGCCAGAGTATTTTTATAAATTAAGTCAATAAAACAATTCTTCTTGTTCCCAAAATAATCATGAGAAAATTTCAGAAAAGGAGATTCAGTAGATATTATATTCGTTTGTTAGGGCTGCCATGTAGCGAGCCATCACAGACTGGGTGGCTTAAACAACAGGTATTTATTTCGTCATGGTCTGGAGGCTAGAAGTCCAAGAGCCATGTACTGGAAGGGCTGGCTTCTCCGGAGGCCTCTCTCCTGGGCTTGCTGATGGCTACCCTCTCATTATGTCTTTTTATGGCCTTTCCCATGAGGACACCAGTCCTGTTGGATTAGGACACCATAGTTAAGACCTCCTAACCTTCCTTCCTTCCTTAAAGGTCCCATCTTTAATACTGGTCACATTCTAAGGTTGGGTTACAACATATGATTTGGGGAGGAATGTAATTCAGTCCATAAAAGGTATTAATATAGATCAGACATGTTTTTTGACTGCCATACATTCTATCTCCTGAAGAAATATTTATCAGCCTTGAACTCAGTGAAAGAGTTATATCTATGAATATTTACCTCTGTAGTGCACTGCAAGGCATGACTTCCCTCTCTGGACTCTTAAGAAAATGTTATTTGCATTTAGAGTAATCATTTTAAAATCATTCCAACGTTTAGAAGAGAGTGGATCTCCTCTCTCACAGAGCCTTCCCCAAGAGGCTGTCTGTGTCAGATTCATACATTTCTATGTGGAGAAAGAGCCAGGTGGAGTTGGAAATCAGAATTCTAGTCATGGTTTTACCACTACGTAGTTGGAAAGTTCCTTTTGCCTCCTTAGGGCAAAGCAAATTCACCCTGCAGCATTCATGTGGGAAACAGGTTCCCTTTCAGCTTTTTTCACTTTGATTCAAGTGTGTCAAAGATCGTTGGAGCTCACTGTTTTCATTCAGCTTCTTTGTTACCATAGCTAGCACTGGGATAGCATACAAAGTAGCTAGCACATTACCATGGCATGAGTCCAGGCTTGCCAGCTAAACAAGATATCAAGTTAATAGAAACACAGAACTTTATGATACAGACTCTGATTTCAACAGAGGAAAAAAAAAAACCCACCAAGATTTATTTTTTTATTGGCACAGATAGGGGTTTTTCTCCCCTCTTCCTAATTAAAAAAAAAAAAAGTTTCTTTAAAGTAGAAAAAGTGTCTCTTCCAAGTTGTTTTCTTGGATGAGTCATTTGCAGATTATCTGTGTTTTGAAGACCTTCACATGGGCAGGGAATAAAAAGAGCTGTCATATGGAAATTCATCAAATGTTAGAGCTAAGAAAATGGCATTACAATAATACAGTATAAGCACTTCATTTTTCATATGGAGAAAATAACCCACAAAAACTTGAGTTTCTGAAAACTAACAAACCACATCCAGATGTAGTCAGAGATAGCACTGGGTCATTGCTATGTCTCCCCAGCTAAAATATGTATTCTTCTGCACCAGAGACAGTGACTTACGCTTTGTTACATTTCCTGTAAACCCAGGCAACTGCCAGGCACATGTTAATACTCTATAAATACTTATATATCAACAACGCCATTGTCATAAAGTGATGGTAGAGTGTAAGAGCATTAAAATTCTCAAGAACAAACAAACAAAAGGACAGGTATTAATTTAATAGGAGAACCATGTAAAAATATTTTAAAAGATTAATATAGTTTGGTAAAATAATTGCTAAATCCGATGGTATCGTCAAAGAAAACCACCATGTGATTACACAACATGCTGTGATATAGAATCAAATAAATCTTTTAGAGTTAGAAGGAGCCACAGAAATTATCTAGCACCAGCTTCTAATATTGAAGCCAAGAAAACCAAAGAAATGACAAGAATAACCAAGATTCCTTCTCTCTCTCTCTTTTTTTTTAAAGATTTTATTTATCTACTTGACACAGAGAGAGAGATAGCGAGAGCAGGAACACAAGTAGGGGGAGTGGGAGAGGGAGAAGCAGGCTTCCCGCTGAGCAGGGAGCCCGATGTGGGGCTCGATCCCAGGACCCTGGGATCATGACCTGAGCCGAAGGCAGTCGCTTAACGACTGAGCCACCCAGGTGCCCGATTCCTTCTCTCTTGAAGGAGAAGGTAAGATGGCTTATTTATAGAAGACAGTGTAGTATTGACAAAAGAACAGGCAAATAGATCAAAGGACAAAATCGGGAACTCACAGAAAAGACCTATGCATATATGGATACTGGATATTTGACCAAGTTAGTACTACAGATGGACAGAAAAAGAGTGGATTTATCAATAAGAGGTTCTGGGACAGTTGGTTATCCAAATGGAAGAAAAATAACATGGGACATCCTACCTCACTCCATACCAAAAAAAAATGTTAAGACCTAAATAAATGGAGTTTCATACCATGTTTATGACTTGGAGTAAGAAAGGATTTCTTAAGACATAAAAAGCACAAACCATAAAGGAATAGATTAATTAAGGCAACTACAAAAAAGTTAAGAATATCTGCTTATCAAGGCACACCATTAAGAGAATGCAAAGAAAATCCACAAAAATACCAGCAGATATTGGCAATGCATGTAAGCAACAAAGGACATGTATCCAGGATATGTGGAGATTTTCCATGAATTCATAAGAATAAAACAATCTAATAGAAAAAGAAGGTTAAAAAAGATGTGAACAGTTCCTGCACAGAAAGTGGAACCCTAAATGAACGATAACATACCAAGAGATACTCAATCTCACTATTAGAAAATACAAATTAAAGCCACATGACTTCCCATTATACCCCAACTAGACTAGCCCAAAACTCCTACAATACTAAGTGTTGATGAGTGTGCATTGCACTAAGAATTCTTTTACTGTAGGTGGGATTATAAATTGGTGCTGGTGCTGGGAATGTTTCCCTAGTCAAGTGACATGAGCATAACCTACAACCCATGTAAATGGGCATATGCTTCAGGGGACATAGATGAACGTGCTCGTGGCAGACCTAACTATCCAAAAAATGAGAAACCACCCAAAAGTCTTCTTAGTGGATAACTTTGGAATATTTATATGATTAAATACTTAAAAGCAATGAAAATTTTAATAAATTACAGCTTCATACATCAACATGAAAGAAGTGTAAAAATAATAAGATTGAGTGAAAGAAGCAAGTCACAAAAGAATATTTACCGTATAATTCCTTGTACATAGAATTCAAGTGGTAAAACTATTTTTTAAAAGGCAAGAAACTAAAGCAAAAGTCAAGATAGCTGTTTTCTCTGGGAGCAAACGGAGCACACAGGGAGCATCCAAGTTCCTCGACAAGGTAATCGATCTTGTTCTAGATCAAGGTCTTATAATAGGCAATATTGTTTTATGACTTTATGATTATTGTTTATATTATACACATATGTCTTATATTATACATACATGTTTTATAGTATCTTCTACATGTATGTTTTTTTTTTTAGTTTATTTATTTATTTCTCAAGCAATCTCTACACCCAGTGTGGGGTTTGAACTCAAAACCCCAAGACCAAGAGTCACATGCCCTTCCGACTGAGCCAGTCAGGTGCCCCGTGTATGATATACTTTGCATCACAGAAATAATTTTAAAAGGAAAAAAAGACAATCAAATCAACCTAGAAAAAAGGGTACTAGACTTGGAGCCAGGAGGTACTACCATAAATTCAAATGTTTAAAAAAAAAGTTTCTGTAAATTTTAGTCACTCAACTGTTCAGTAGTGGAAAGAATATTTGGAGCAAGGGGAAGTAGAGTAGTGGATAGGCTTTTTAAGTTCTTTGGATAACATCATTGACTGTTTTTGAAGTCTGGGAATGCTCAAGCCCCATCCCCCTGCCTAGGCATCAAGCACTCTCCAAGCACCAGACTCTTCACAACATTGTTTTGTGTTATCACAACGCATCTACAAAGACTGTCCTATTATATCTGTTTTACAGATAAGAAATCTGAAGGTCAGAGAAGTTAAATGTCTTGCCCAAATTAATCCAGTCAAAAAGGAGATAGTACACCAGAGCTTCTTAAACTTTACTGTGCAAATGAATCTCCTGAGATCTTATTAAAATGCAGATTCTGACTCCGGAGGTCTGGGGACCTAAGAATCTGCATTTATAACTGGCCCACAGACCCCACTCTGAATATCATGGGTTCTGGAGCCACACTGCCTGGAACTCTGATGCTACCATTTTGTAGTTTTTTGTCAGGGAACAGTTACATTCCTTTTTCTCATCTGTAAAACGAGAGTAGTAAGACTGCGCTCATCAGGTTTGTTGTGATGTTTAAAGTTATAATATTCGTGCAGGGTTTCAAACAGTGGCTGGCACTTAGAAAACATTTGAAAATATTAGTTATTTGTAGTCAGTAACATACAATTATGCTTCTAATGAAAATCTGACTGTTACTAAAGGAGCTAATAAATTCTACCAGAGAACCCTCAGCACAAACATTAGGAAAAATTGCCAAGAGAGTCCCAGCAAGAAACTCTGCCATTCTGACTCCTTATACTCTCCTCATATGTCTCATCCAATCTTGCTATTTCATTTGACTTTATAGAAAAATACTTAATACCCAGAAGACGTCCTCATGTGGAGAATAATCTACATCTGTCTACAAACGAGCTGTGCTATGTGGGAGAAGGCAGCTTTTCTGGGAAAACAGCTAAGGCTGGGAATCCATCCAGTTGTTTAAAACTGCTGATCAAAGCCAGACTGACAAACACTTTTTTAATAGAAACCATTTGTAGTTAAAATGTTACATTAAGTGGAATCATTGACTAAAGGTATTTGGGGGAGAAATGCAAGCGACAAACAGTATTAGTATCAAATTCCTCTCTTCCCCAACATCTTAACACAACACTGCTGTCCCTCCCTAATCACCAAGGTTAAAGCTGTGGTGTGGTTTTCATTTCTTTTCTTTATCTTATTCCTTTTTTCAGTTAGTCAGCCTATAAGATTACATTCGGTATGTTTAGAAAGGATCCTAACACCGCCAATAACCCTTGTCTTTGGCCAGTGGAGAAACAAGGTAATTAGCTTGGTTGTAAATGCACTTTCCAAAGAAGACAAATGTGTGTTCCCATTGCTTGTTTAACAGGAATTGAAAAGCAAGAAACCTACTGGGAAGTAATAAATTGGTTACTCAAACCCCCCACCCCCCACCCCCAAAAAGGATGCCATCGAATTCAGTCAAGGGACAAGCAAAACCTCTTAGCCCAAGTCTCCACAGGTGCATCTGTCAGAATGACTAACCTTGGTCACAGTCAGTCATAGTGACCCCCATTAGTTAGATAATGGAGGTGCAAACAGATCATGTGCCTTTATCTCCTGGCCAATCACACAGCCCTGTCTTCCTCTGTGCTCAATCGAAGTGACCTAAAAGCTTCTGAGGCACCGATCTAGATACAACAACCCTTCAAAAATTATTTTGTTCTCACATTTCTTTGTGGGGGAAAACATCCTGCAGCCAAAGGGTGTTGTTTTGTAGACCGGCAGAGACTGTTTAGCTGCGCTCTGGAATAGAAAAGAAAGGCAGATCTGCCTGTTGGACATTTGAAGCTGGATTTCCTCTTTCAAACAATTAATTTGGTCCTTTGTCTGAAAAGGAGGCTGACCTCATTGTGGGTGGGACTCTGTTTACAATGGATTCTGTAATTAAGTTTCCACAGTTTTGTGAGTTTGAAAGTCAAACCAAACTTGTAATTTGACTACTTGTTGAGTTAAAATTTTTTTTTTTTTTTAGCTAAAATTCTACCTATGACTGTCCCACGAAGACAAGAGGGAACTGTGGCAGGGCAGTTCCCCACAGGAAGCCCAGAACGTTCTTTCTTGAAGACAGAGGAAAAACTGCAAACCCACAGAAACAGGAGGAGTATATGTGAATTTGACAAATCTTACAACATTGACAAAGCACCAGTTTAATACTGAGACGCTGAGTTACTGAGACAAATGCACAGGGTGTCTGCCCTCAGCATCTCACACCCTGCCTGGCAGGTACTCAAGGCTTGGCTCTGCCCTTCTCAGGACAGCCCAGGACAGGGACAGCGACTAACTTATTGAGAAGCCAGACTAGCCCCCAGACCTCCTGTCCCACACTGGTATTCATATCACCAGATTAAAACAAACTTCTTGGCCATACACCTATACCCAGATTTGCCAAGAACACTGGCCAGTTGCTGTGTTGGCTGGACCTGGTGTAGGCTGAATTGCCACACGGGATGAGTTGTGGAAACTCCTCACCTTCTCCAGCACCACTCTCATTTCCTAACTGAAACATTTCAGGCCTGCCCTCCAGTAGTGGGGTCTGGCAATGAGGCCACCCTTCCCACTCCTCCCCTGAGCACACACTCATGCCCCCTCCCTTCCTGTACTACTACCACCGCATGGCGCTTCTACCAGCCCCCTTCTCTCTCTCTCTCTCTCTCTCTCTCTCTCTCTCTCCATCCCTTCCTTCCCAAACACTTACTGCTCCCTTATGAGGTGCCAGGAACTCACAGCACTGAAAATCAAGGACTTATAGTATGGGCCTCTGCCTATTCAGGGCCAGTCCTGTGGGGGAGCCCAATGTATAATAAAATTTAAATGCAATAAAAAATCACAGGTTCCTTGAAAACAAAGGGGCAAGGTACAAAAGGGGTGGAAAGCAGGGCAGTATACATTCTACAGGTGTGGGAAGAATAATAGAAAAGTATTTCCCTAGGAGGTTACACTTGAATTGTTCTCTCCCTCCTCCCATCCAAGCAAACTTCCTGGTCCTTGTTTATCATCCACCCGGGGTTAAACCCACTGAGCCGAGCAGTTTTCTGGGCTGCAGGGCTAATGGCAGAAGGCCTGGAGGAGGGGGAGGAAAGGGCTCTGATCTCACTTCCATCCTCTGCCTACTCTGACTGCCATGCAGCTCTTAGAATCCCAACTTTACAGAAGAGAAATTCTGATCGAAGTTAATTGGCCTGCCCAAGAGCACACAGCTCATAAGATCTCCTTCTGAGGTGCGTCACCACACACTCAAACAGTCTCACAGGGCCACTTGATCTCTTCCTGCTCCCGGAGTCTAGGGCTCTTCCGCTCTACCACAGAAGACCAGCTCTTACAGGCGGCACAAGGGCTACGGCCCCGTGGCGATGGGGCATGGCCAGTAGCCTTCTGACAGGAGTGACAGCATGGGGTCTAGCCCACTGCTGGGGTGGGGAAGGTCAAGCACAGAGCGCCCTCCTCCGAAGGCTTCTGCTTGTGTATTTTTAATGATATATTACTGTTTGACGAACTTCATGTTTCTTTAAAACAGTACCAAGGTGCCACTTCTGGAAGCTGTCCTCAGGAAGTCATAGCGCTTCCTGTTCCTTAGCCCCCCTCCTTCCTGAGCTCATCTTAACCTCACTCTTCGCCCAGGAGACGGAAGTCCTAGCCTGCCAGCACAGATAGAAAGGGCTCCCTGCAGAACTGACACTCAAACTTTGGCTGCCAAGCCTTTTCCCTCAGTGTCGCATAAGAACCCATGTGCCCCTTCAGAGCCCCTTGTGGATACATGTTACCTGTCAGTGTCTCATGGGGACATTTCTATGCGGCCTTTCCAGGTCCAGACCTGTGTGCCCCTCCTTTACCCATGTGGCTATCCTTAGGTGCTCCATTTAATATCCCCTATGAACACTTTCATGTGCCTCTTCAGTGTCTAATGGATCAGTGCTTTCCCTTTGTCTCCTGTGGTTGTTACTTTGTACCCATCCATTTTCCCACGTGGACATTCCTGTGCATCCTCCTAGTGTTGCATGTGGACCTCTGTACCCCTTCAATAATGCAGGCTCCTTGGGTGCAAATGTGTGCAGAGCAAATTTCATGAATGTTTGAAAGAAGCTCCTCTTATTTAACGAGATTCTACCTCAGAGCCACTTGGTAGAGTTGTGTAAAAAGCAGATTCCTAGGCTTCATTCTAGACCTACTGAATCTAAATGACTAGGATTGAGTCCAGGAGTTTTTACTTTAAACAAGTTCCATGGTGCTATGGTCTGAATCCCTTTGTCTCTCCCAGATTCGTATGTTGAAGCCTAATATTCAATGTGATAGTGTTAGGAGGTGGGGCCTCTGGGAGGTGATTAGGTCATGAAGGCGGAGCCCTCATGAATGGGATTAGTGTTCTTATAAAAGGGCTCAAGAGGGCTTTCCCCAAGTGGGGGGCCACTGCAGAGAGCTCCCTATTAGGGCAATGCCCAGTAGAGTCACTGGGGTGGGGCCATCCCTGCAGCCCCAAACAGGCTGAGCTGCCAGTACTGCAATGGGCTTCAGGCACACAACACAGGCACTGAGCGTCTGCAGGGATAGGACCACCCAAAGCCAAACGGGCAGGGCCACCAAGAGCCTTGGAGACCAAACCTCTGCCCCAATGCATCCAGAAGATACTGGATTTTAATTAGTGTTTTAAAAGGGTGGTTTAATGTGCAGCTTGGGTTGAGAACCAGTGGTTTGGCCCTCCTTTCTTCTATTCTCTCTCCTCTCTATGAAATATCCTCTTTTTCTTCCTAAGCAAATTCTGGTTTTGTTCACGTATCTGTATTTATCCTTCATGCTCCATGCAGTTCCTTGCCTCTGAGGAAGCCAACTCCACTTTTGGCTGCAGGTATAAGTTTTCATTATTAATTAATGCTCATTGCTCAAGAGCAGTCTCAAAAGCTTTAGGAAAAAGTAGGGGACCCAATTCGAGCCAATGGACCATCATTAGGAGAACTTGCCAGAGATATCTGGAAAAATTCTTCCTCATTCTTAAGAGTAAGTCAGTATTGGACTTCTAACTTCATAGCAGAGTAGCTCGTATTGGACTACTTTTCTGCTGGTAACAGTCATAAGTTTTGAACAAAATATAAGAAAAAATAACAGTTGTTTCAAGGCACTGGAAAGCAACCAAAAGCAGGCAAGAACTGAAACGGACATAGTTTTGAAAAAAGGGAAGCACGCTGGGTAAGATATCACACCTAACTGGCACTTCCCTTGAGAGAACTTCCTCATCTGCACAACGTAAAGTAGCAGAGCTCAGGCAGAAAACAGCAGTCTCACTGGGTTGAGGAGTCAGAGGATAGTTTTTAGGGTTATTGAAGAGAAATTGAGGAGAAAATTCCAGAAGGGAGGGGGCCACAGAGAAGTGAGTCCCAAAATCTGAATACAAACTTCCCTCACATGCTTGGTTGATTCCTAAACAATGCATGTATATGCCAAGACTCCAGGAAGCCCACCTAGAAAGCAACTCTGGAAACCTGAAAGAGATGAGCAAGGATTTTAGCAGTTATGTAGTGTTATAAAACCTGAGTTTGGAGCTCAAATCCTGCTAAATTGGAAGGTTTAGTAAATACCTTGGTCTTTCCACTGAAATCCCAAGGGTCGGGTCTTGAGAATAAGAACCAAAATCCAGGACTAACAGCTATACCCTAAAACTAACAGAAAACATAAAATAGACTGCTGTAAAAAGCCTAAAGCCAAGCCTCTGTAGGATCAAAGTATTCCATCTGTAATTTAACTGTCTGCTACAAAAAAAAAACTCATCACACCTTAGAGTAAGATTAAAGAATCCACAGTTTTTACAATGTATCATCAACAATGTCTGGTACATAATCAAAAATTACTAGAAGTGTGAAGAAACAGGAACATGTGATCATATTAAATTAAAAAAAAAATTGATAAAGAGCCCTGGATCACCCAGATGTTCGAGTTAGTAGACAAGAAGTTTAAAACTATTAAAAATATATTTTAAAAAATCAATAGAAAACATTGATACAATAGGTGAAGGGGTAGGAAATTTCAAGAGAGACATGAAATTCTGAAAAAAAAACAGATGTAAATCCTAGAAGTTAAATAAAAATGTTGAAATCAGGGGCACCTGGGTGGCTCAGTCAGTTAAGTGGCTGCCTTTGGCTCAGGTCATGATCCCAGGGTCTTGGGATTGAGCTCCACATTGGGTTCTCTGCTCAGCAGGGAGCCTGCTTCTCCCTCTCTCTTTGCCTGCTGCTCCACCTGCTTGTGCTCTCTCTGTGTCAAATAAATAAATAAATGTAAAAAAAATGTTGAAATCAAACATTTATCAAGTGGGATATATAGAAAAATATGGCAGAAGAAACTTGATAAAGTTTGATGACAAAGTTGATGACAAATCAATGAAAAAATTATGCAAACTGAACCACAGAAGGAAGGAAAACCGCAGAAGGAGGAGGGAGAACAGAGCCTCAAGGGTTGTGGGACAGTATCAAATGATTTGAAATAGTTATATTTAAAGTCCCAGAATAAGAAGAGACACAATGGAGGAGAAAATATATTTAAAGATAGATTGGGGTTGCCTGGGTGGCTCAGTCAGTTGAGTGTCTGACTCTTGGTTTTGCCTCAGGTCATGATCTCAGGGTCATGAGATTGAGCCCCATGTCGGGCCCTGCACTCTGCTGGGAGTCTGCTTGAAATTCTCTCTCTCCTTTTCCCTCTCCCTCTGCCCCTCTCTCCTACCCCCTGCTAGGGTGTGTGTGCTCGCTCGCTCTCTCTCCCCCCCCAAAATAAATAAATAAATAAATAAATAAATAAATAAATAAATAAATAAATAAAATCCTTTAAAAAAGGAAGATAGATTGGTTGAAATTTTACTTTGCTTTAAAACAACATTCCAGAGATCTAAGAAACTCAAAAAACTCCAAAAAGGACGGATGCAAAGAAAACTATACCAAGGCACATCATAATAAAACTTCTGAAAATGGAAGAGACCATTTTTAAAGAGACAAAGACATTACATAGAGGAGTGATGATAAGAATGACTGCCAACTTCTTACCAGAAATAATAGAGGTCTCAGAATAATGAAAAGATGTAGTTCAAGTGATGAATGAAAGACAATGTCCAACTTAGGATTCCATATACTGCAAAGCTATCCTTCAAAGATGAATGCAAAATTAAGAAACTTACAGAAAAACTAAAGTCTAGAGAACTCATTACCAGCAGAATCCCACTATAAGAATTACTAAAGGAGGGGTGCCTGGGTGGCTCAGTCATTAATCATCTGCCTTCGGCTCAGGTCATGATCCTGGGGTCCTGGAATCGAGCCCCACATCGGGCTCCCTGCTCATGGGAAGCCTGCTTCTCCCTCTCCCACTCCCCCTGCTTGTGTTCCCTCTCTCACTGTCTCTCTCTGTCAAATAAATAAAGTCTTAAAAAAAAAAAAAGAATTACTAAAGGAAATTCTGCCGGCTGTAAAGGAAAGGGACCTGATGGAATTCAGACCCATAGGAAATAATGTAGAGGGCCAGAAATAGTAAATATGTGGGTAAATGTAAACAATATTTTCCCTTAGATTTTTATAAAGACAATAGGCTTGTTAAAGCCAAATAATAATAATAATGTATTATGGGGTATATAACAAGTAGAAAGAAAACATGTCGACAATAGCACAAAAAAACCAGGAAAAAGGAAAAATAGTATACTGCTACAAATTCTTATGTATGAAATAGTATAATTTTAATTCAATAATTCATAAAGAATACATAACATCTAATAAAAGAGATTCAGAATACAAGGAAAAAAAGTAACAGAAATCAAAGGAAAAAAGGCAAATCCACAATTATAATTGAGATTTTAATGTGCTTCTCTCAGGAATTAATTCAAGTAGTTATAGAAATTTTGAGCTACACCAACAACCAACTTGCTCTAGTTGATATTATAGAACACAACACCAATTACTGAATTCTTTGCAAGTGCACATGGAATTTCCAAGACAGATTATACGTTGATTCATAAAACAAATATTAATTCATTTAAAAGGATTAAAATCATATAGAGTACATTCTCTGCCCACAATGGAATGTAATTAGAAAGCCAATATCATGACATGTCTAGAAAATTCCATAAATATTTAGAAATTCACTACATCCTCTAAATGATTCTCAAAGAAGAAATTACAAGAGAAAGTCAGAGGACATTACCAAATTTGAAAAACCCATGATTCTCCCTTCTTTGTGGATAAAAACCCAGTTCTTCCCTAGTGGGTGTCTTGCTTTCTTTTACACAGAACACTCACAACACTTCACTTCTGACACTTCTAGTCACCAAATGTGGGGGGAACCATCCCAACCAGTTCTCCATGATGTCAGCTGAGTGCCCTGCAAGTCAAGTCAATTCTGACACTACCTACCCAGGGATAGCATCAGATCCCACAGTTTAAGATTGCTCCCACACCACTTTAGATGCCAATCACAAGTAGTAGGTTCCCAAGTTACCCACAACTTCTGTTGATCAGAGGTTCCTAAGACCGCCTCAGCTTTGATTAATTTGCTAGAGCAGCTCACAGAACTCTGAGAAACAATTACTTACATTTACCAGTTTATAAGGGATGTGATAAAGGATACATATGAACAGCTAGATGAAGATACACATAGGGCAAAGTGTGGGAGGGTCCCGAGCTTAGGAGCTTCTGTCCCCCGTAGAGTTGGGGTGCACCAGTGAGGATGTGTTTACCAGCCTGAAGATTCACTGAACCCTGTTTTATTGGGATCAAAATAGAATGTAGACATGATCAAATATTAATTCCATTTCCAGCCCTCTCCCCTCTCTAGAGGATGGGGTGTGGGGCTGAAAATCCTAAGCTTCTAATCATGGTTTGGTCGTTTGGAGGCCAGCCCCCATTCAGGAACCATCCAGGAGTCTACCTAGAATTATCTCAATAGAACAAAAAGTACTCCTGGTGCTTTTATCATTTAGATAATTAAAAGAGTTTTAGGAGCTCCGTTCCAGGAACCAAGGGCAGAGACATATATGCCATATACATGTGCCAGAGGCAAGCACAAAGGAAGCCTGCCCTGTCTAAACATACCGATAATGTGAGCTGATCACTTCCCCGATTGTTAGAAATGGACATTTATCTTTCACTTTGGCTGGTCAGCATGCAACTTCTTCTACATATTAGGAGTTCCCCACTTGATAAACAGCCCACTTCTCACCACAGAAGCTAAAAATGTCACATACTCACTTCATCCTTGAGGTTAGGGTGTAATATGAGTAAGGTTCCACCAAACAGATGTGTAAACCCACACTTGATTCAGAATCTAATGGTAATTCATGAAGTTTCATGAGGCAGAAGCAGAGGCTGAACATTTCTGTGTGATTTTCAGAAAGAGCAGTGTCCCTGGTTCTAGTAGTAGGATCGGATTTCTAGGGTAGGGGACACCTGTGGTGGCAGTGTTATATTGCCACCAGAATGTGCAGTTAGATTTTGAAGTTCCTGAATTTGAAAACTCCAAGTCTAGGTTTCCAGGCCTCCATCACAATTCTAACTACCCAAAATCCTTTTAATAAATTGCTTTTTTCTTATTCAATTAGTCTGAATTTGCTTCAGTTGCTTGACACTAAAAACCCAATTGAAATTTTCTTGAAGTTCTCATAAGTAGCATTCTCTGTTAATTACAGCTGAAAGTATCCTAAGTAATCCTAGTCCTGGGCTCTGTCAGTTATCTATTACCACATAACATTCTGCAGTAAATGACACAGTAGATTAAAACAACAATTATCTTGTTTCACTAGCTTTTGGAGATGTATCTTGAAAGAAGTTGCTGTGGCCAATGTCAAAGAGGTTACTGCCTATGTTCTCCTCTAGGATTTTGATGAATTCCTGTCTCACATTGAGGTCTTTCATCCCATTTTGAGTTTATCTTTGTGAATGGTGTTAGAGAATGGTCGAGTTTCATTCTTCTGCATGTGGCTGTCCAATTTTCCCAGCACCATTTATTGAAGAGACTGTCTTTTTTCCATTGCATGTTTTTTCCTGCTTTGTCAAAGATTATTTGACCATAGAGTTGAGGGTCCATATCTGGGTTCTCCATTCTGTTCCATTGGTCTATATGTCTGTTTTTCTAAGCTGTTTGGTGATCACAGCTTTGTAATATAGCTTGAAATTGGGCAACGTGATGCCCCCAGCTTTGTTTTTCTTTTTCAACATTTCCTTGGCGATTCGGGGTCTTTTCTGATTCCATACAAATTTTAGGATTGTTTGTTCCAGCGCTTTGAAAAATGTCATTGGAATTTTGATCGGGATGGCATTGAAGGTATAGATTGCTCTGGGTAGCATAGACATTTTAACAATGTTTATTCTTCTGATCCATGAGCATGGAATATTTTTCCGTCTTTTTGTGTCTTCTTCAATTTCTTTCATGAGTAAAAATGAACTTTTAGGACTTCATCAAGATAAAAAGTTTCTGCACAGCAAAGGAAACAATCAACAAAACAAAGAGGCAACCCAAAGAATGGGAGAAGATATTTGCAAATGACACTACAGATAAAGGGCTGGTATCCAAGATCTATAAAGAACTTATCAAACTCAACACCCAAAAAGCAAATAATCAAGTCAAAAAATGGGCAGAAGATATGAAAAGACACTTCTCTGAAGAAGACATACAAGTGGCTAACAGACACATGAAAAAGTGTTCATCATCATAGCCATCAGAGAAATTCAAATCAAAACCACATTGAGATACCACCTTACACCAGTTAGAATGGCAAAAATGGACAGAGAAAGAAACAACAAATGTTGGAGAGGTTGTGGAGAAAGGGGAACCCTCTTACACTGTTGGTGGGAATGCAACTTGGTACAGCCACTTTGGAAAACAGTGTGGAGGTTCCTCAAAAATTTAAAAATAGAGCTACCCTATGACCCAGCAATTGCACTCCTGGGTATTTACCCCAAAGACACAGATGTAGTGAAAAGAAGGGCCATATGCACCCCAATGTTCATAGCAGCAATGTCTGCAATAGCCAAACTGTGGAAAGAGCCGAGATGCCCTTCAACAGATGAATGGATAAAGAAGATGTGGTCCATATATACAATGGAATATTACTCAGCCATCAGAAAGGATGAATACCCAACTTTTACATCAACATGGATGGGACTGGAGGAGATTATGCTAAGGGAAATAAGTCAAGCAGAGAAAGTCAATTATCATATGGTTTCACTTATTTGTGGAACATAAGGAATAGCATGGAGGACATTAGGAGAAGGAAGGGAAAAATGAAGGGAGGGAAACCGGAGGGAGAGATGAACCATGAGAGACTATGGACTCTGAGAAACAAACAGGGTTTTAGAGGGGAGGGGGGAGGGGGGATGGGTTAGCCCGGTGATGGGTATTAAGGAGGGCACATACCGCATGGGGCACTGGGTGTTATACGAAAACAATGGATTGTGGATCACCACATCAAAAACTAATGATGTATTGTATGGTGACTAACATAACATAATAAAATTAAAAAACAAAAACAAAAACAACAATTATTTATTCTTGTTCACTTGTCTGTGGGTTGCCTGTAGGCTGAGTTTATATGACTTTGGCTCCAAAATGTGGACAGGGTCTAGCCAGCACCTTGCGTCTCTCATTCTCCTTGGACCTCCCAAGGCTTGTCTTCTTATGGAAATGACAGTAGTCAAGAGGGCAAGACCAACTGGGCAATTATAACTCAAGCCCTCTCATGTGAGGTATACTAGTATTCCAATGGCCAAGTCCCATGGCTAAGTCCAACATCAGTGACGTAGGAAATAATATCCTCTAGTGACATGAGCTGCACAGCACATGGCCAAGAGCATGTATAGAGCAAGGGGTAAAGAATTTGAACAATAATGAAATCTACTATATCAACCTACAGCCCATTCCTATCCCCGCCAAAAACCAAAGTGTTAGGTGACACCTGGCAATGGTGTCATAGTTTCTGTTGGGTAAGTGTTGAAGACTTGTCAGAAAGGTCTTGGACACACTACCTTCAGAGGAAGAAATGAACCTCTGTCATCTTTGTATGATCGTGATGATGATGAATCATAAACGATGGGGTTGTTAAAGATCTTAAAGACCCCTTAGTAAATCTCATTGCTTGATTGATAAGGAAACTAAAGCACCAAAATGTGAGTGACTTGGTCATGGTGTACAGCTAGAAAATGGCAAGAGAATGACTGGAACGCACACTGAACGTGATGGGGTTAACATTTTGGAGAAACATCAACGTGCTTTTCTTCTTTGCCTGAGTATGTTAATGCTCCCTACTTCCCTGGACTGACCCAAGTGTGTGTGTGTGTGTGTGTGTGTGTGTGTATGTGTATACACAAGGTAATTGTGAAGAGGGATAGGGGTGGGAGTAAGGGTGGGGTGGGGGTGAAGATGAGGAGGGAGAGTATAATT
The DNA here is from genome assembly GCF_964656455.1 of Halichoerus grypus. Taxonomy (NCBI): domain Eukaryota; kingdom Metazoa; phylum Chordata; class Mammalia; order Carnivora; family Phocidae; genus Halichoerus; species Halichoerus grypus. The sequence continues at coordinate 91,398,634 of NC_135712.1, forward strand.
CGTTTCAGAAGGTTTGCAAAGAGAACAAAAGAATTTATATTCGGATTCTGACATTCAAAATAGATGACGTAGCAAGACAATAGCTATGAGAGAGAGAGTACTTCTACTTTCCTTTATCTGCTCCAACCTCACTCCTTTCTGGCCCTTCACAGTAGCATAAAAAAAATCAAGTAAAGGGGCTCCTGGGTGGCTCAGTCTGTTAAGCGTCTGTCTTCGACTCGGGTGGTGATCTCAGGGTTCTGGGATCGAGCCCCACAACGGGCTCCCTGCTCAGTGGGGAGTCTGCTTCTCCTTCTCCCTCTGCCGCTCCCCCTGCCTGTGCTCTCTCACTTGCTCTGTCAGATAGATATCTAGATAGATAGATAGATAGATAGATAGATAGATAGATAGATAGATGATAGATAGATGATAGAAAAATCAACTATGAAAATTTCGAGTCACATAAATTCTCTTACAGTTTAGAAAACAGCTCTTCTGCCTATGGCAGGCTTGGAGGTCTATGGGACAATGAGGATACGTTAGGACGAATTAAAGAAAATCTCGCCCCCCTTTAGCTTGAGGGGATTGTAGAAAGAAGGAGAACAAGAAAGAGAGCAAGTGGGGCAGAGGTGAGGATCGAAGAGGGGTGCACAGACCCCAGAGGCAGAAGAAGGTTGTGCATCATGTCCCCTTGCTTTCCTTCACGCAGCCTTATTTCAGGCTCTGTTTGGGCCGTGGGGCAGGGGTGCAGGCAGAAAGCTGCAGAATCAGTTAATCTGAGTGGGGACCCAGGAGGCCACGCTTTCAACAGGCTTCCTGGTGATTTTAATATGTATTGGCTTGAAAACCACTGAGATCAAAGTGAGATGAACATGCAGATTCCCCCACCCTGCTTCTCAGCTTGAAGCCCTCATGAGAATAAAGAGGTTAATTATGGACAAAATAAAGAAGTTAATATTGCTCAGAACATTTGGGGCGTGTGGGTTCATTTGTCACACATAACATGTGAGTGAAAGTACTCTATAAATTGTAAAGAGCTCTCCTCTGGAAATTTGCATTCCTGTAGTCAAGTTGCAGCCCAGAGTAGAAAAGGAGTTCTCTGGTTAGGACTCCAGGAACCTGGGAAATAAAAATAGATTCAGGTTTTAGCTAAATGCCCACAGCACAGGTGAATGTTCTTCCTCGAATCAAATTAAGTAATTTCTTTTCCCTAAATCAAAGTGAGATGACCCAAACAAAAGTACTTTCTTAAGTAGTCGATCACTAGTTGCAAATTCCGGAGGGCTTTGCTCCTAGAGTTGGAGGGGGCAGGTGGAATGGTCGTGGTTGCGGCCAGGGCTCCGGAGTCAGAATGAGTGAGGTAGGAACGCTGGATCTGCCCCTACTAACTGTGTGACTTTGGAAAATTTGCAAAATTCCTCGCAGCCTGTGTTCTCATGAGTAAAATGGGCCTGATTGTATGGTCTCCTGCCATAGGGTGGTGTGAGGGAAGACAATCCAAAGTACATGCTTCTACTTCTGGAGAGCTGTTATGAGTCCCTTTATCTAAGAATTCTGTTGAAATTTTTTTAAGATTTTATTTATTTGAGAGAGAGAGAGAGCACAGGTGGGGGAGAGGGAGAAGCAGGCTCCCCGCAGAGTAGGGAGCCTGATGGGGGGCTCAATTCCAGGACCCCGGGATCATGACCTGAGCAGAAGGTGGATGCTTAACTGACTGAGCCACCCAGGTGCCCCTCTGTTGAAATTCTTAAGAGAGACTAGGTCCTCTGGTAGCCCTACTGAATAAGAATGCCCAGAGGTAGACTTTAAACAGCTACACAGGATGTCCCTGTGCACATGGAAGGATTATTCCAGAGTACCAATTCTCATATTTTAATGCATATCAGCATCACCTGGAGGGCTTGCAGGGGCCTAGCCCCAGAGTTTGCAATTCCGGAGGTCCAGGGTGGGGGCCTGGGAATGTGCACTTCTAACAAGCTCCCAGGGGGTGCTGATCCTGCTGGTGACCAGGCTTCCAGAACTGCCCCAGGGTGGAGGCCAGCCACCTAGGCCGTCAGCACAAATCTGGCCCACTTCTTGTCTTGGTGAAGGCAGTTTCATTAGAGCACAGTCCCCCTATGTATGTAGCATCTGCAGTTGCTTTTGCCCTGCATTGGCGACGTCGAGTCGTTGTAACCGAGATCGCAAAGATTAGAGTATTTACTACCCAGTCCTTTCCAGAAAATATTTACCAGCCTTTGTTCCAGAGTAAGAGTTCAGGTACTTTGGGGTGTCATCTTAGCCTTGGAACACACCCTTCATTAGATTAAGTAATTCAGGGCTTGATAAAGGGTGGGGTTCAATCAGGAACATGTGTTTCCAGTACTTGTGTTTCCAGTGTTGTGTTTCTTCAAATCTTGCTCTTGTTCTTTTTATAAACTTACACATTCTTAGAGTGAGTAGTTACGAGCTGGCACTGAAATTTTAATAAAAAATTCTATAAAAGGTAAATATTGATGATACTGTCTGCTTGATTTTATTAGTCTTTGTTGTCATGTCTAATGTATTAGCTTAGCCACCTTTTATGATGCCAACAATTTACTTCAAAGGGCTTCATCACAAATAATGCTTGCACATAAGAGTCACCTGAGGAAACTTTAAAAACATACCAATATCTGGGTCCTACCACCAGAACTTCTGATTTAAAAGTTATGGGGTGGGACTCAGTCTTTGATGTTTTTAAAAGCTTCCAGATGATTCCAATATGCAGCCAGCATTGAGAACCATGAACACAATGTGATTTTTTAAATGTGCTAGTTAAGGGGCGCCTGGGTGGCTCAGTAACTTGAGCGTCAGACTCATGATTTCAGCTCAGGTCGTGATCTCATGGGTGGAGGGATGGAGCCCTGCACCCCCACCCCACGCCCGGCTCTGCGCTAGGCAGGGAGTCTGCTTGAGAGTCTCTCCCTCTGCCCCTCCCCCTACTCGCATGTATGCCCTCTCTCTCTTTCTAAAATAAATAAATACAACTTTTAGAAAAAAACAAAAAATAAAACGTACTACTTTAAATTATCCCCTAGGTCCTGAGTTCTATGAATTGACACCCACAGGTGGTCGCTGTCATTCTCATTACAGAGCTGGCCCTCCGAGCTACCATACTTCTTATTGTTCATGCCACACCCACACCATAAACTCTGCTAATTGGCACAATGAAAGTCAGAAATTGGTTTTCATTGGTAGAAGTAGTGATTTGTTAATAATGAATATTAGACATGGTGTCTGTTGAAATTATTGATATTTAAGGTTTCCTAACCTGTTCGATGTCCAGCTGTGAATTAAGAGGATTCCAATTGCCTGGTGCTAAGAGAAGAGTCAATGAAATACAGTCACTCCTGGCTTCAATGAACCTTTTGTGTAAGGTGATAGTCTGAGCATCTAAAATTTTTTAGAGGTCAGTTGTTCTCAGCTCTGGCTGCATATTGGAATCATCTGGGGAGATTAAAAACCCTCTCATGCCCAGGGTACACCCCAGACCACTTACTTCAGAATCTCTGGGGTGGGGCCCAGGAATCAGTATTTTCTAAATCTCCTGAGGTGATTTCAATGGCCAGAAAAGGCTGAGAACTGCTCATCTCAAGACAATAAACAACTGGGACTTCATAAAGAGTTGCAGGGCAGGTGATCTGGTTGTTTCAGTTTGCTAGTAAGTGTTTGTTTAGTGATAGCTCCATGTGTGGGAGAAATTAGTCTGAGCCTTACTTTCATTATAATGTGATGTGAGGTTTCTGGGAGAGTAGCTGACCTGCACGCAACTCATGTACAGCATAGGAAACCATCAACAAAATGAAAAGGCAACATATGGAATGAGAGAAAATATTTGCAAATCATAGACCTGATAAGGGGTTAATATCCCAGATATATAAAGAACTCATACAACTCAATAGAAAAAAACCAGTCCAATCAAAAACTGAGCAGAGGACCTGAGTGGACATTTTTCCAAAGAAGACATACAGATGATCAACAGGTACCTGAAAATGTGCTAATCACTCATCATCAGGGAAATGCAAATCAAAAGTACAATGAGATATCACCTCACATCTGTCTGAATGGCTGGTATCAAAAAGACAAGAGACAGCAAGTGTCACCAAGGCTGAGGAGAAAAGGGAACATCTGTGCACTGTTGGTGGGAATGTAAATTGGTAGAGCCACTGTGGAAACAGTGTGGAGGTTCCTCAAAAAATTAAAAATAGAACTACTATATGACCCATCAATCTCACTTCTCGGCATTTATCTAAAGGAAATAAAATCACTATCTTGAAAGAAACACGTACCCCCATGTTCACTGCAGCATTATTTATAATAGCCAAGATACTGAAACAACCTAAGTGTCCATTAATGGATAAATGGATAAAGAAAAGATGGTATATATACACAATGGAATATTATTCACCTATAAAAAAGAAGGAAAACCTGCCATTTGTGACAACACAGATGGACCTGGAAGGTATTATGCTAAGAGAAATAAGTCAGAGGAAGACAAATACTATATGATCTCACTCATATGTGCAATCTTAAAAAACAAGGCAAAACAAACAAAAAACAAGAAAAATCTGAACTCACGGACAAAGGTTACAGATTGGTGGTTGTGGTTGCCAGAGGGAGGGGTGGGTAAAATGGGTGAAGGTGGTCAAAAGATATAAACTTTCAGTTATAAGATAAATAAGTCGTGGGGATGCAATGTACAGCATGGTGACTATAGTTAGTCATGCTGTACTATATATCTGAAAGTTGCTAAAAGAGTCACTCATAAAAGTTCTCATCACACACAAAAAAATTCTGTACCTATGTGTGGTGATGAACTGTAACTAGACTTCTTATGGTGATTATTTTATAAAATACACAAATAATATGAATATATGCAAATATATCAAATTATGCTGTAAACCTGAAACTAATACAAAGTTACATGTCAGTTATATCTCAATTAAAAAAAAGAGTCTGAGGGCCCCTGGGTGGCTCAGTCAGTTAATCAACTGCCTTGGGCTCAGGTCATGATCCCAAGGTCCTGGGATCGAGCCCCACGTCAGGCTCCCTATTCAGCAGGGAGTCTGCTTCTCCCTCTGATCCTCCCCCCTCTCGTGCTCTCTCTCTCTCTCTGAAATAAATAACTAAAATCTTAAAAAAAAAGAGTCTGATATGGTAGATGAAGAAGCAGGTGGGCTTAGAAAAGTTTACACAGTACCAAGAGAGGGAATGGAAACCTAGTCTGTCTCAAGGGACCACAGGATTCTACCCACTAGTATCTGCCACATCCGTTGGCTCTCAAGGACTGAGAGGCAAAGTTGAGATCCTGCCCGTATGGTCCCCACCTCCTTGTTTTCTGAATATACTGGGAGAGCCCCTAGGAACAAGTCTGTTTCAACATTCTTCATTTTATAAGAGCAGAAGCACATCCAGAGAGATAACCTACCTTCTTAAAATAACCTAGAAAGTCAATATTAGAGAGAGCCACAGGACTCAATGAAGTGTCTCAAAACTGAACTCAGGCAAAGGGGGATGAAAACAGTTTTTATTTATTTATTTATTTGAGAGAGAGCACATAAGCGGGGAGAGTAGCAGAGGGAGAGGGAGAAGCAGACTCCTGGCTGAGCAGGGAGCCTGACGCTGGGCTTGATCCCAGACACCTGGGATCATGACTTGATCTGAAAGCAGACGCTTAACCAACTGAGCCACACAGGTGCCCCTGAAGAAAGTTTTTAAAGCAAAGTAAGCATTCTATAACTTGATCGTGGTGGTGGTTACACCTTGTATACAATTATCAAGGTATACCATACCTTTGAAATTGATGAATTTTAACGTACGTAAATAATAACCTAGATAAAGATGGAAAAGCAAATGTATATACACAGTTGGGGTTGCGGAACCAGGGACCACGATGAATGCTTTACATTTCTTACCTCATTAATCCTTGGGCATGAATATATCTTGTCTAAACCACTCAGGTACATTTCCTTGGTCTTTCTGACATTTTCTGGAATTCCATATCGCACTGTCAATAAAATCTCACTTAGGACTAAATAGGGACTTAATTTTTAAGTTGGTGAGCAGGCCCTGCTCCATCCTCTTGTCCACTCCAGTCTCCATGTCTGTAGCTAGAAAGGTTATAGGCTATATTTGCCAAGCACCCCCAGGAAGCCAGGCATGAGTAATTCATTTCATCCACCAGCTACACTTTGGGGTAGGTGTTACTATCATCCCCACTTCAAGGATGCTGAAGCTTAAGGACAAAGCCCTTAAAAACCCAGATAGGGTTTCACACCAGGAAGCAGCAGGGCCAACATCTGCCTCCAGGCAGTCTGAGCCCCCGAGGTTGTTTGCTAACCCCCACACCACACAGCCTCCCAACCAAAGACACCAGCCAGGTCGCTGAACTGCTGCATGGGGCCACGGAGTGACGTTGGCGAGATGACAAAGGAAACTTCTCCCGATGCAGCCTGCATCTCCAGACTAGAGTGGCCCCAGCTGATGGTCAGATCTGTGGTCTTGCTCCCAGGGATAGGTTGCTGGCATGAGATGCAGCATGGGAGCCTAGGAATTAGCACAGTCGCTGGGCAAAGGCACAGCCACGGGACCCAAAAGGCCCCCAGCACTGGGGAAGCAGCTCTTTGACCCAACACACAGCCCTTCCAGTTTAAAAAATTTTTAATGTCTGTTTCCCTCCTTGGTCCCTGACATTCCTATAAAATGGAGAGAGCTTCCCGGAATGCTCCTCTTCCTAGCCTGTTGTTTTCAGTTTTGTTTTGATTCTATTTTTAAATAAGTGAAACCTAAGAAGAGCTCCACCCCTGGTCGTTGGTTTGACAGCAATAACCTGCTGCCCGGCTGCCTTTGCAGCAGTGAGACTTGGACAGGACCACGGCAAAATGCAGGCCCTGGGGGGCCCCAGTCCCGGGCAGACGTGCGTGCTGATCCTGATCTTTACAGTGCTCCTGCAGTCCCTCTGCGTGGCAGTGACTTACATGTACTTCACCAGGGAGCTGAAACAGGTCAGTACCATGCACACGGTCCCTGACAGAGGCTCTCAGCCACCCCGGGGTTAACTGCCTCCGTGTCCTCTTCTGTGAAGAATTTACAGTAGGGAAAAAAAAAAAAAAGTTCCCTCTCTCTGCCTGTGGACCCTAACTGCTAACGCATGTGAATACTGAGGACCTTGCAGACGTGTGAGTTGAAAGGATTGTGTGATCAGCGTGCAGCTACAGAGCTGGCTCGACCAGCTACTAGCAGACGCAGGAACAAAACTCCTAACCTGGTTTGTTTTTTCTCTTCAACAGCATGAGCATTTTATAATACTAGCAATTGAACTAAAGCAGGCACTAAGTCTTAGAATGTCATCAGATTTATCTTTTTCCTCCAGGATACGGGGTGGGGGGTAAGTCCGATCTTTGAAACATGTTTTGGTTTGAGATCTGTGGCATTTCTGTGTTGACCATAGGGAGGATATGAAGGACTGGCATTCGTCTATTCCCTAGCCGCAGACGTGTCATGCATAAAGTCTGTAATAAAGTCCGTTACCAGATGGACTCCACATTTTATGTTCGTGATAAAATAATGGAAAATAAAACGTTGGTTCTATATCTGTGGGTGGTCCAAGTATGAATGCAGGTACATTTGACAGAGGGGAAAAAAAAACTTTGTGCCATTTTAGTTCCTGCATTTCTCAACTATATAAAACTTTTGGAACTATGAATGCAAAATGGCTGAAAATAAACCAAGTTAGCTTTGGGCTTCTAATGTATGTTTTGACTAATTGTGTATTATATAGTAGAGAATTGTGAGCTGGAAGGAACTTTGGATACCCCCCTCCCTCCATTTTATAGATGAGGAGCCTAGAGACCCCCAGACAAAATGACATAGCTCAGACAGGGCTTTGGAAGCGGAGCTGAAGTCAGTTCTTTGGGCACCTAAATAACACTCCTTCCTCCACAACAGGGTGTCCACAGGGTTGACATATTTGCACCCTTGGATGCACACTGCATCCTGCTACATTATGATAAAGCAACATTGCATCTACCAGCTGGCTAGGAAATGCAAGTAGAAGGGTCTCAGAAAAATATAAATTATCCAAATGCCATAGAGTGAGTATCTGTTAAGGAAATGCAGTTTGTATACCCTGTGGAGTATACATTTGCTTATCTCAAATGGTTGCAAATTTTTCCTTTGGATTTGGATGACGTAGACTCTTGTTTGATTTGCAAGTAATTATGAAAATTAGGGGCTACCCTTAGATGACCTGGAAGGTCAGCTTTGCTCTAGGGCAGACACAGAAGAGTCTGGATATTTGTAACTAAAACATCAGTGTAACTATAAACATGCCTCTAGTTCTAAGTCTACCTTAGAAGCTGGAATACTGCTGTGTTTGTGAAATCGGAGCTAGCCTGTCCTAACCTTTGTTAACTTTGCAGGATACACAGAACGAGTCTGTCTCTTTATTACGCAAGTCATTCCCTCAGTTTGCTGACATTACAAGTTGGCCTAATTTTAAGACTGAATTAACTAGTTCTTGACTGAGCAGACTCATGCACTTCTCTGAGTATATGATCAAGTGTTTTTTTAAAGTCGACTATAAAGGGGTGCCTGGGTGGCTCAGTCGTTAAGCGTCTGCCTTCGGCTCAGGTCATGATCCCAGGGTCCTGGGATCGAGCCCCGCATCGGGCTGCCCCCTCAGCGGGAGCCTGCTTCTCCCTCTCCCACTCCCCCTGCTTGTGTTCCCTCTCTTGCTGTGTCTCTCTCTGTCAAATAAATAAATAAAATCTTAAAAAAATAATAATAATAAAAAATAAAGTCAACTATAAAAATGGAAATCTTGAATAAAGCTTAACGTCTCTGCACATGCATACATTTTTCTTGATTGCATAGTTACATATGGATACATATATGTATAGACATACAGAAGACTTCATTGAGAGTGCCTGAAAGGGAGGAAAATTAACCAATGTTGAGCAAATACTGTGTTCCAGAAACTTGGCAAAATATTGCTCTATTTGATCCTCATCACAATCTTATAAATAGAATTACCCCATTTTACAGATAAATAAGGCTCAGGAAGTTAGGTGATTTGCCCAAAATTATAAAACAGGTTAAAGGGAAAGCCCAGTTTTGAGCCATGGCATTAGATGGGTGCTCAGTAAACTATAGCCATTGTAATTAGTATTGAGAAGTCTCTTGAAGTCATCACCCACTTCATCAGGAATGCTTGCAAGGAAAAATGAATCTGAGTCTCTTTGGTTGCCTGTGTAGAACTTGGAAAAGCATATTTAACATAAGAATTAATTTCCTAGGGGCACCTGGGTGGCTCAGTTGCTTAAGTGTCTGCCTCTGGCTCAGGTCATGATCCCAGGGTCCTGGGATTGAGCCCCACATCAGGCTCCCCACTCGGTGGGGAATATGCTTCTGCCTCTCCCTCAGCTCATGCACTCTCGCTCTCTCAAATAAATCAATAAATAAAATCTTTAAAATAAAGTTTAAGAAAATTAATTTCCTAAAACAGATCACAGATTCCACTTTGGCTGATGAAAATTTCCAGAAGATAGACTGAGCAAGGATTATAGGGAGTGTGGCCTAAGGAGGGCTGCGTAACATCTGATCGGACCTTCACAAATAAGCACAAAGAAGCCTGTAGAAACTAGCAAGCCCGAACACTAAATATGGGCTTAGCCTCTAAAGTTTTATGTCTCTCTAGGAACATTTTATGACAAGGGGACTGCCTATCACTGCGGCATCATAGATGGGAAAGACAAAGGAGAAGGGGACCCTTAGCCACCAATCTCCGTAAATGGTTCTTTATGCTACTTGTGGTTTGCAGAAAATGATTCTCAGAAATGCATGTCAGGGCAGCAGAGAAAGTCAGTGCCACCGCCTGGAAGCGTCCGAGCCAGCTGGCAAAGGAGTCCACCCTGGAGACCACAAGCCCTGCCAAGGACTGGTTGGCCTTGGCGTAGACAACCACCACGTTTGTGATGGCACCCACAGCAGTCACGGTGGAAATCCACCTGTTGGGGCTTCTGGAGCAGAAGAGCAGGCACTTGGTGCAAAAGCTGTCTGAGTGGCATGCAAATGAAAATAGCACGCACGTCCCCCGGCCCCCAACACCCAGATGTGGTTAAAGAGAGAATAGCTCAGTCTGAAATATGCTTCAAGAAATTCATGCTTTGAAGTGAGAAGGATGTGGAAAAAAAAGGACAGAGAGGGATTCATCACATTAATCATCATGAATCATTCTGGAAACAACCAGGGCACCCCCTTGCTTAGGCGACTAGTCACCAGCACTGGTCAAAGTCTGTAGGAGAAATCACCAAATATGCAAGAAACATGTAGGGATGGGGAGGAGGGTTGGGGCTTTCCTTTTGGGTTTCGATTGTTTGGAAATCAGTCTTTATTCATAGAATGTCTAGAAGGTGAAATACCACAATGTTGATCATTGTGATCTCTAGATGGTATGGTTATGAATGTCTTTTTTCCTCTTTATTTTTCTATATTTTATAAATTTTCTACAGAGAATGCCATAAAAAATATCTATGCTATCTATATATGATTTTTTGTAGGCTTAAAGAACATGACATTTTTATATAGTCTTAAGAGAAAACAACCATACACACAATTGCCCACATACAACCCAGCAAACAAGAGGGATCGTCTAGAGGTTAATTAAGAAGTAGGATTAGGGTGATTTTAGTGGGTTTTTTGTTTGTTTATTTTTCACTTAGAAAAGCATTTGTTACTTTTCTATATTTTGCAGGTTGCCTGTATACCATCAATGTTTCTAGGCTTCATTAAATTTGGGGTAACAATGGAGTCACATTAGCTTGTCAACCTCCCTCCCATGTAGACCTAGGATCTTACTCAATTTTCAGGGTTCTCCCTCCCACCTCCCAGAGGTGTTTCCGGAAAATCCCCAGCCGGTGTTCAGAACCACTAGGCCGCAGCTGGTTCTGGCCTGGGCTGGGCCCTGCTGCATTCCCACCCTCTCACACTCCTCTTCAGTTCCCAGGAAGCTGCCAGCTCCCTTACTTCATGGTCCCCAGGCAGCTCTCAGCTCTGCCTTCTCCTGCCCCTGGCCCTAGCTTCTCCTGTTCTTCATCCTGTCAGGCTGAGAGACTTTCCAGCTGCTGTGAAAGAAAAAAATAAATTGCCTTCCTCTCTGTGTCATGCACATCTTTTCATCTCAACAAGTTAGAGAAGTCTGTGAGCCTGTTTATTCAGTTTCATCAAACCAATGTCTGGCCAGAAAACACCCATACTGGTTGCGCGGGACGTTGTCCAATGTAGCTAACTTGCTCTTCCTGGAACCACCCTCTGGCCTTGTACTGAATCCAGCTCCTCCTCTCTGAGCCTCCCCACCCCCAGTTGCTGGATATGTTCTTGTATTTCTAAAGCATACCCAATTGAGTTCCTTCCCGGGAAATGCTTTTTAGCTCCCACAGATATTGGAGATGCAAATAGATGTCTACAGGAGAAGAGCATGGGGAGTGAAGGGGCAAAGCAATGTTGTCTAACTCCACCTCTGGTCATATCTCCACTCAGGTGGCCCCAGCTGTCACCCCTAATACATCTACTAAGTTGAATGTTTGGCTCTTGTAATTAAAAACAGGAAGAAAGAAAGTAAACATTTTTTTAAAAGTAAATGAATGTTCTATGCCAGAGTACGTGGAAGGAATTCATCAACTCAGGTTTGTACTTTTGCCCTTGAGGGAGGTTGATCAAATGTCCGAGGGGTACATGGCTGGGCACAGAACAATGTGACTCTGGCTGGGACCTCTCATAAACAAGTTATTTTGATTTGGAATGAGGTTGTCTTTTTATAGGAAGGAGCATCATTAAGTTTGATCTTTCCTTCAAGCTTTGGAGTCCCCTGAGTTCAAACGACAGATAAAAATGGCCATTTCCCCATTTATTTCTCCAGAGAAAGGCAATTCGGATTTGTACAGGGAAATAATATCTCCTCAATCCCAGTTGTTAAAAACAAAAACAGGAAAAAAGAAAAAACCTAATGTCCGACCTTGAGTGGACTTCCCGTTTTTCTTTGTAAAATTAACCAGTTATCAGCCTGGAATGTGCTGGATGATTTGGGATGTATGCGTGCATGCATTTGGGTTTGTGAGTGCGTGTGTGTGTGTGTGTGTGTATACGTGTGTGTGTGTGTGTTTAATATGAAGCTAGGACTTTGTTGACAATTACCTGGTCATTATAAATGTTTGCTCTCAATCAGAAGGAGGGGACAAACCTTCAAATGGTGTTTCAAGTGTCTGGAGGTAAATCCCTGGCTAGTGTGGACATTTAATAAAACAACGTTAAAATTTCCAGTGGCAATATGTTTAAGATTCTGCCATCCAGAGGAGTAGAAATCACAACAGTAACTAGAATTTACCCAACACCAAAAGCTCAGATCAAGAAACAGAACATTACCTGCACCCCAAAGGCCACAAAGGACCTGTTTAATTTTTATTTAGGATTCTGGAATTTAAATGGACTCTATTGCCTACCTTTTTATTTATTTATTTATTTTTTTTTTGAGAGAGAGAATGCTTGAGCGGGGAGGGGCAGAGGGAGAGGGAGAGAGAATCTTAAGCAGGCTCCACGCTGAGCCCAGAGCCCAATTCAGGACTTGATCTCATGACCCTGAGATCATGAGCTGAGCTGAAATCAGAAGTCGGACACTTAACAGACTGAGCCACCCAGGCGCCCTTCTATTGCCTACTTTGTACCTAGGTGGTTTCCCATCTTTAGAATGGGATCCTCACCATCCTAGAGCTGGAAAGGACCTCAAAGATCACCACATTGAACCAGCTCAAAAATCAAATAAAAAACAGACACGGAAGAGAAAAAGCAATTTGTTGAGAGACACACCGGGGCAGTGAAGGTCATTGTGACCCAGGACGTCTGGCCCACACCTGTAACCTTTCCACAATATCCAGCTGCTTCCTTGTATTCACTGGACAAAGGACAGCATGCTTGCTTTTATTTCAAGCCATGAGCTTATCTAAGGTGCCAAGATGTCTCTGAATCTGTCATCCATCAGTTCCTCTTGCTTTAACTCGTAAATGAACAAAAATAAAAAGCTCTTGTGTGTAATATTGTGTTCTATTCCATCTTAACCCAGATGCAGGACAAGTACTCCCAAAGTGGCATCGCTTGTTTCTTAAAGGAAGATGATATCCCTTGGGACCCCGATGATGAGGAGAGTATGAACAACCCTTGCTGGCAAGTGAAGTGGCAACTCCGTCAGGTTGTTAGAAAGGTAGGTGGACCACCGGGTCACGCCACCAGCAGGCGTGGAAGGTCGCAGGAGAGGGAACACTTAAGATCATCAAGTGGAGATGCCTCATTTTGCAAAGGAGGAAACTGAGGCCCAGAATGTTTAAGTGATTTTCCCTGAATTCATAGAACTAGGAGAAAGTGGAATAGCACCAAACAGTGGGTCCTGGCTGACTCCTGGTCTAGAGTTCACTCCTCTACTCCAGAGAGCCTCCCCATTGAGTCTAACCTTTTTTATCTCCCATTGTGGAAATTGAGGCAGAGACAGGGCAATATGTTCCAGGTCACACAACAATAAAAGATTAAAAGATGTGTGTGATTTTGGTATTGTTGCTCAGAAGACAGAAGAAGCCAAATACTGGTGTTTTATACTCTTCCAGCCTTGTTGATCTCTGGAATTAAACATATATTTATTTTTGTATGCATGTAGAGATGAAGAAAGAGGAAAAGAAGAGGGAAGAAAGAGATACTTTGAGAAATTGAAGGTGATGACATCTCAATTTATAGTTAATAAATAACCAATTACAAAATATCTGTTTATGGAAGTTGCTTAAACAGGATTTCTAGCAGAAACACTATGTCAGCAAACTGTTTCACTAAATTACGTAATTTTACTTTCATAGTTTTACCTTCTGCCTGTCCGGAAAGGTCAGATGAGAACATGGGTATGAAAATACTCTGTAAACTGTGAAAGAACATCATTATTTAAAAAAAAAAAAATACTGGGGACATTCCCAGTGCAGGAAGGAGGTGCGTTTTAAAGATATGATTACAAGTCCATTGTTTGGTGTTCAGTCTGTGTTTGCATAGAAACAATGTTATGCTTGTGGTTAGGGCTCCACTTGATAACCCAAGCAGTCTTTATGGTAGAGCCCAGATGTCCCCGAGGAGGCCATTTCTATGAGAAATGAAATCCGACCTCACCTGGAGGCCAGGGCAGGGTGCCCACTGTACACAAGCTATACCAAAGCAGCTGTGACTCCATTGCCCCAGGTGGTGAGGACCAGGAAGCCTGGGGTGGGGGAAGGGGGGCCTCCTGAGGAGACTGAGGAATGGGACTCGGCAGTCCCTGGGTTGGTGGGGGCAACCCACAGGTGGCAGGGGAGAGAAACTCAGAACTAGGGCATAAATCTGAAGCCTAAGAAGGGGGCTGGATGCTGGGGCTGGGAGTGGGGGGTTAGAGAAGTAGTGGGGATAGACTCCGCATACCTCTCTCTTGTTGTTCTCTCACTCCCTCCCATTCGCACACATTGCCACTCACTAGAATAGGGAGAGGCTGGGAGAGGACACAGACAGGTGGTGGCAGGGTAGGGGGGAAGGATTTCCCATTTTTTTCAGACACCATTAATGGAACAGATTATTTTCCAGTAAACATCTTATCCCTATTCCATATGGTATCTCATTTAATCCTCAGAATAGCTCTGTGAGGAAGGAATCAAAATTATTATCTTCCTCTTTCTTTTTTTTTAAGATTTATTTATTTATTTTAGAGAGAGAGAACCTAAGGGGGACGAGGGTAGAATCTCCAGCAGACTCCCCACTGAGTGTGGAGCCCGACTTGGGGCTGGATCCCATGACCCTGACCCTGACCCTGAAATCAAGAGTTGGATGCTCAACCAACTAGGCCCCTTCTTCCTCTTTTTTTTTTTTTTAAATAGATGAAGAAATTAAAGTTCACATTGGTTAAGTAACTTGAGCAAAGTCTCCAAGAGCTAGTGATTGACACATTTGAATCTGGTCCATCTGACCAGACTGTCATCATTTTTCATTCTGCCTCCCACACTATAGGAATTACCCCTCTCTCTTTCCTGCTCCTTCCTTCCTTCCTTCCTAACTTCTATCCCAGAATGAGAGAGACAGAGAGACTATGCTGAGGCCACCACCGCATGCCCACTGGGCTAAGGTCCAACCTGCCCTTATTGGATCAGCGTTTGAGACCAAGGGGAAAGCAGAGAGCTTCTGGTTTGGGGTGGGAGTACAGAGGAGGGGAGTTTCTGGAAGTTTCAAAAGGAACAACAGTGGCGGAAAAGGAGGGCAGTGATGGACAAAAGCCCAGGTGATAGAACTAAGTGGAGGGGACTTTAGAAGGCACGGATGCGCTCAGCACGACTAGCTCATCTAATAGAAAGACTAAGGTTTCCCTCTTTCTTACTGGTTTTCCCAACAGGTTAGTACAAAGAAGGTGATACTAGTTGTTTAGTAAAGGTATTGGCACTTGGTAAAACACGTTTATGTGAAGGATGCCCTGGCCACGTGTCAGAAGTGAGAGAACGACACAGTGTGGCCAGGTCCTGCCTTGATGGGCTCTATACGTCTGTGGGTCTCATGAGAGAGAGCGAAGCGTGCCTTACCCCTTGAGGCTTGGGTCTGCCCAGCCATTCAAAGCCCCTGAAAACACTCTTACACAGTGCATTTACACACACACTTGCCTGCAGACCCACACCCCACACGGAGAAACTGAGGAGGCCTGGGCACCACATCCAGCAGCCACAAGGAGGTTTGGGGAACATTAGCTTCATCTAACTTGCCAGATGGCACCTTCCTCCTGGGCTGCTCCACGTGTGGCCTTTGGAACAGAACTTTCCACAGCAGCCTCTGCCTCAGTACTCCCCCAGCTCCCACCCAGCCCCGCGCAAACCCTGTGCTTGAACAACTAAAGCTTCAGAGGTTCCTATCTGACGTAGAAATGACATCTTAGACATCAGCAAGAAGGGTCGTAGACATTCTGTAGTCAGTTGAAATTTTTAGGGAAATTAACAAGATTTATTCAATACTGTTTGCAGATGATTTTGAAAACCTATGAGGAAACCATTCCTGCAGTTCCAGGTAGTATTTTTTGTTTGTTTGTTATTTTAATTTTCTACTGTCGACTTCATGACAGGGGGAATAGCTCTCCAGCCCTTTTTCTCTGCTCCCATCCACACGTCCCCCCTCGGACTGCGAGTCAGTTTCTCAAGCCACTTGATTCTATTTTCCTATTTGTGTTTGGCAGTTAGAAAGCTTAGAGCCAATTCTGGGGCCCGACCTGTGGTCAAAACTTTATTTCATCTGAATCTTGTTTTTCCACCATGGATTTCCCTTTCACCTTGATTTCTTCAGTTATTTACTTTTTACTTTCAAATGTGTTGTACATAAGTCATCTGAATCCTTTCTGGAACATGGTTGGAGGTAAGATAAATGAGGGCCCCAACATAACCCATCTTCTTTGCTTCTGACCACCACGAGGCTCTATGCCTTTCTTTATGCAAGAGCCCTTCGCTTCGTCATCTTTTCCAGCAATCCTTTACCCACCACACTTCTCATCTTGTGGTCCCTCAGCCATGACCACCTTCCTGTTCATGGTCAGCGGCCTGTTTCAACCCACATTCCCTTTGAGGGCTGTTGCCCAGGCTGGCTTCTGCCGTTCCTGGCTTCTCATATAACTGACTCCTTCTCATTCTGATCCTATCACCTCATTGTTACCTCTTCAGAGAAAAATTCCCTGCCTACCTTTCTAAGTAAGTTCCTCCCACACCCTGCTATTTCTATAGCACTTATCTTGTGCATTTCCTTTTATTTGTATATATATTTTTTATTTGTGTGCTATCTGATTCCCTACTAATTAAATTAGATCCACAAAGACAGAACACGTCTGTTTCTCTCATCTGTCTATACCTAGCCCCTAACTTGATGCTCCAAACCTAGTAGATTCTTTTATCCCCCTGGCCCTGAGGTGTAACACCTTTCATGTGCATGTGTGTGTGTGTGTGTGTGTATTTTGATTGAGATGAAATTCACATAACATACAAGTAACTTTTTTTTGAGGTATCATTCTCATTTCATTTTATTTTTTCATTGAAGTAGAGTTGACATACAACAATATATTAGTTTTAGGGGTACATCATAGTGATTTGACATTTACATACATTACAAAATACTCACTACAATAAGTATAGTTACTATCTGTCACCATACAGAGTTATTCCAATATTATTGACTATCTTCCTTGTAATGTATTTTATATCACCGTGACTTACTTGTTTTATAACTGGAAGTTTGTACCTCTTAATCCCCTATACCTATTTCACCCATCTCCCCAACCCACTCCCTTTTGGGCAACCATCAGTTTGTTCTCTGTTTTTATGTGTCTGTTTGTCTTGTTTTGTTTGTTTTTAGGTTCCACATATAAGTGAAACCTTACATTATTTGTTTTTATCTGTCTGACTTATTTCACTTAGCATAATACCCTCCAGGCCCATCCATGGTGTCTCAAATGGCTAGAATTCATTGTCTTTTATAGCTGAATAATATTCCATTGTGTATATATACCACAGCTTCTTTATCCATTCATCTATCAGTGGACACTTGGGCTGCTCCCATATCTTGGCTATTGTAAATAATGCTGCAATGAACATAAGGATGCACACATCTTTTCAAGATAGTGATTTCATTTGCATTTTCTTGGGATAGATATCCAGCAGTGGAATTGCTGGATTGTATGGTTTTCCTATTTTTAATTTTTTGAGGAATTTCCATACTATTTTCCAGAGCGGGTGCACCAAATTATATTCCTACCAGCAGTGCAGTAGGGTTCCCTTTTCTCCACACCCTTACCAGCACTTGTTGTTGCTTGTCTTCTTGTTATTAGCCATTCTGACAGGTGTGAGGTGATGTCTCACCGTGGTTGTGGTTTGCATTTCCCTGATGATCAGGGATGCTGAGCATCTATCCATGGCAGGGCAGGAGCAGCTTTGAGGGGACACTGATCTCAGCCGGGCTGTTGTAGAGGACCTTCTACCAGGATGGGCAGATTGGGTGGGGCAGGTCCACAGGGCAATGCCAGGGCGAGGCGAGCGGTGCGAGCAAGGTAGATGGAGAGAGTGAGAACTGGCACGGGTCAGTGCATCAGGCCAGCTAGGCAGAAGGAGGGTAAGAGGAAAGGCCTCCAGCTCTCTGTTCCCAAAGCAAGTGCCTATAGATCCCTGCCTTTCTATCACATGCCCTGAAATTAGTCAATCAATCTCCTTCACATATGGCCCAGGCACTTGTGAACCCGCTGCCTCTGTGCTGGGTCTTGGAGTGAGTGAGTTTGTGTGTAAGCCATTTAAAAGCAGAGTCTTGGTTTCCTATAGCCCTCTGGCTTTCCTGGAGGTGAGCCGCCCTGATTTTCAAAGCCGGACATTGTGAGAGCTTGTCATCCCAGTGCAGGTCCCCAGGCAGGGGGACAGTGCCCCATGTGGGTCTTGACTCCCTTGCTCCCCAGGGGGAGCTCCACACCTATGTATCCCCCCTCCTCTTGTAGATCACATCACCTTGCGGGTGGGTCCTGACCAGACCTGTCTCTGCTCCCTTTCAACGCTTCTCCTTGTGGTTTTTCTTTATAACTTTAGCTGTGGAAGATCTGTTCTGCTAGTCTTCAGGTCCTTCTCAGAGAGAATTGTTCTATATGCAGTTGTAGCCTTGGTGTGTCCGTGGGAGAATGTGAGCTCAGGATCCTCCCACGCCACCACCTTCAAAAATGTTACAATGAACCATTTTGAAGTGTCTGATTTAGTGGCAGATCGTGCATTCATAATATTGTGCCACCACCATCTCTCCACATAGAAGGTTCTTAATACATATTTTTTAATGAATACATAAGTCAATAAAACTATTGAATAAAATTTGCTACTTTTTCACATTTGGCTCACCATAGCCCCATTTCCCCATATTACTGGCCACAGAGGCCTGAATACATATACCAGAGACCGCCAGCCTAGGGCACAGCAGCCTGGCAGAGAAGAAACAGTTCTTTAATGTAAGTGTTGTAATGATGTCTTTTTACTTTTCCAACTCTCTTTTTTCAAAACAACAAGCTTCCTCATTGCTTAACAACTCCCATTTTTCTTTATTAAATAGGCTTTATTAAACATGAAGGATAAGACCTGTTCTCAAGGTCTACACATTCTTTCTGATTATTTTCCCCAAGGTGAAAGTGGTAGTCAGAACGGTGAACACTCCCCTTCTTCTGATGAGGCACAACAGATCCATGGTCTACAGTAGATGCATGTACTATTTTCAGTGTTGTAAGAAGACTACTCTTCTCTATTCATCACAATAAGACGTAGAAATCATGTGCTAATCAGTATACCAAGATTTATTCATGACACCCAAATAGACATGTTCATGGGTTCTTTTTCCACGAAGTGTTTGCTGTAGCCAGTAGGAAATCTCCTCTTTGTTTGTTTGTTTACTTATTTATTGAAATCTCCTCTTTAGAATTTGCTTTTATATTTAGGCTTTCCCAGATTACAATGACCTCAAATGTAAGATATTTATAATTGAATTCGGTTATTGAATATTTTAAAACAAAGTGTTAAGGTCTAAGGGCAGGCAAGGCATTATGAATTATTTAACAGTGAAAGTTGAAGGTGAAAGGACACATCAACCTTGAAAGCTGAGCATTCTGAGAGTATTATGTAATTGGTCATGCATCCCCATGATATGTTTGGTCTTCAGGACTGTGCAGACGCCCACCCATCCTGAATACGTAACAACTTGTACCAGATAGATGGAAGAGATTCTCATTTCCTATTCATTCCTTTCCTGTGAAATTGTACCACTTCCTTTCATTTCCACCTCCTACTAGCCTCGATGAAGGCCTCCTGTTCTCAGTCCTGATCAGTTATAGTCTGGTAACTTGCCAGTCTCCAGCCCTCCCACCTTCTACCCATCAAACCTTACTTTGAGATAGGATAGCCTAAAGCACAACACATTATCTCTTCACTTCTCCTACCAAAATCTTTCAGAGTCTTTCCGTGTCCTTACAATCCACATCTCTTAGCTTCACATTCAAATCCTCTGTCATTTGGCTCCTCGTTCAAGCCTGAAACAACTCCTCCTATGCTGTGGCCCAGGAATGCTTTGTGCATCCTGCCTCCGGCCCCTGTCCTGGATCTCTTAGAATGCCCTTCTTCCGTTCCTTCCTTCCCAAGTCTGCCCCTCCTCATCCTGTTCAGATCATTATCCTTGCACCTCAAATATCTGCTTGCATTCATCTGTCTCTAATTCTTTCTCCTTGCTCCTAAAAGAGTGCCTGGCATAGACGTGATGGGCACTTCGGTGTGTTGGAGTAAGCCTTAGCACAAACCCTCCCCTGACCTCAGTCCTCCAATAAATAGGAATCTTTCCCTCTTCTGAACACACATCCCCCTTTATTTATATTTCTCACAGATAAATTTTCACTGTCTAGTTCATATCTTTCCTAAAAGACTGTAAGTCCTTTGAGGGCTCAGTCAGTGTAATCAGTGATTATTCTTTGCAACCCCTGTCCGACATAGTGCCGTGCCTCATTCCTGGCAATATTTGCTTGACGAAAGAATATCATTTATCTTAACAACCAGTGTAAGCACACTGGGGAAATTTGAGCTGATTTTTTTTAAAGGGTAGTTTGTTGAATTTGTATATTAAAAGGCTGCTCCAAAGTACTTCAGAATGTGATCAATAAGTGTTATTTGTTTATTATGATCTATGAATTCATGATTCTTATGTTTATATACTGATTATCATGACCAGTATGCCAATTCATATTTCTTTTAGGGGGGCGGGGGCGGGGGATGAACTATTGGGAACCAGTTTGTAGCATCTATAGACCCTCGTTATCACTGCTACTCCTTTAGAATTAGGTTCGCTCTGATTGTTTCTATATATAACTCGTGGAAATTCACCAGTGCTTGGTTATTTGTGCACTTTAAATGACTCAGTAGAATTATTACATGTCCACAGTTATTTACTTATTTGTTTGTTTGCTTTGGAAAAGGGCCAGAATCTTCATTTTGTTATATTCTGGTTGGACCTTACCTTTGAAATGCCAATAAATTCTGACCCAAGTTACTGCTTATTCTTCTCATTTAAAATACTTTCGAAATTAGGGGCGCCTGGGTGGCTCAGTCGTTAAGCGTCTGCCTTCGGCTCAGGTCATGATCCCAGGGTCCTGGGATCGAGCCCCACATCGGGCTCCATGCTCCGCAGGAAGCCTGCTTCTCCCTCTCTCACTCCCACTGCTTGTGTTCCCTCTCTCACTGTGTCTGTCTCTGTCAAATAAATAAATAAAATCTTTAAAAAAAAATACTTTCGAAATTAAACATAAGCTGGAATAGATGGATCATCATATTAAAATGTAGGCTGTTTTACAATCCACTTTGGAAGCCCAGTGTACTTAACAATGTCTGACCGATAGCAGCTCTGAATAGCAATGTATTTGAAAAGTGGTTTGACAAGTGCTGAAGATTTTTTGTCATTTTTCTTTTAGAAAAGCAGCTAAATATTCCTTACGTAGTAAGTGAAAGACGTCTTCAGAGAGTAGCAGCTCACATAACTGGAAGCAGTCGGAGAAGAAGCATATTTCCAGTTCCAAGTAAGAGAAACAACAAATAAATGGCTTAAAGGAAGGCAATGGAAAAATTTTTCCCAAATAATTTATTCTTTTAACTTGTACATGAAATGTTGATATGGCTGTCTACAAAATGTTCATAGGAATCTGGGCTCAGATTGACTCTTTTCAGAAGCAAGATTACAAGACAAATAGTTCAATATCTGCTCTCAGGAAAGTTATGTGGTGGGAGAACTTTGTCTTTGAGTTTCCCATGCCCCTATTTGTGCTTTTCTTCCTCTTCTTCAAAGTAATTTCTCTTTCTCACTCCCATCAAATCTTCTTCCTCTCTAAAGGTTCTAAATCAATTATTTACTTTCACCATGAATCACTAGGTATTCCTTGTGGCATGTGTATTTGGTTGAATTATGGGAAGTTGCCAATATTTGACCATTTTTTGCTCACAGATATGTCAGTTTCATATAGTTTAACCAATTAAGGTAAGCCTATTTCTTACCTAAAGAACCGGTGTCCACGCAGTGCTGTAACAGTGCAAGAGTCTTACGGTCTAAATATCCATGTTGGAATACCAGCTCCTCTTTACCTAGATATATGTCTTGAGCAAATTACCTAATCAAATCAAGCTTTAGTTTCTTCAGATACAAAGTAAAGATAATCTTTAAGTCATAAAATACTGAAGATTAGCACAGGCAAAATTCCTGTGTATTGTAAGTACTCAATAAATAGTTGCTTTTATTATGATGAGAGGTTTTATCCCAAGTTAAAGAAATTTCAGGTATCAGTTAAAATATGAAAAGATTGTGGGATTTTTTTTTTCGGGGCAGTTGCCTTCCTGGTATTCCTCCACTCATGCTTTATGAATGATTGACATGTTCTGCCTATGAGTGAGATCATTATTATAATGTTACTGTTTACTATTCATCAAGAAACACGATAGTTGTTTTACACTGTTGAAAAACTAAATTTTGCACCAATCTTGGAGATGAGCCCAAAGTTAAAGGAATATCATGTTTTGGTAGGGCCCTTTTTCACTCAAAGTCTTTGGGAGCTAAAGACCCAGGGGTCTGAACATCTTT
The DNA here is from genome assembly GCF_964656455.1 of Halichoerus grypus. Taxonomy (NCBI): domain Eukaryota; kingdom Metazoa; phylum Chordata; class Mammalia; order Carnivora; family Phocidae; genus Halichoerus; species Halichoerus grypus. Next base: position 91,421,329 of record NC_135712.1, read on the forward strand.
AAATCTGAGCTCTCTTTGCCAAACCATGTGCCCTATCTTATTGTGGACTAGAGATGTTTTCTGCTTGAATGGTGCCTTTGACTCTGGATTGCTGAGAAAGACCAAGAAGGAACCCAAAGAGACCCAAAGAAATAGCAATAAGTTCTGAGCTCCAGGCTTGAAAAATTGATAATGTTTCTTTTAGTTTCCTTATCTGTTACTCATTTGCACTCACCAGCATAGGAAGGGAGGCAGGGGTTTGGGACAGAAGTTCTGTCCAGGAGTAAAGATTGCCATCTGAGTTAATCATCCCTCATGCTACAGTTTAGATCTGTGGCCTAAGTGGTGGATGAGGTACAGAAAAGTAAGGGACTTCCAGCAGATCACAATGATACAGTAGCCTCCAGATTCCTATAGGACTGAAATTTAGAATCCTTGTAAGATTGAAGGAGCAAGAAGTTTTATACTAGATTGAAATTCTTTAAAATCCCCACCAAAAAACTGGCTAGCCACAGCTACTGAGATAATTCTTACCTTTGCTACAAACTTCTTTCTTTTAATTTTCTTTCTCCCTAAACTTCATCCAGGCTCCAAGAATGAAAAAGCTTTGGGCCAGAAAATAAACTCCTGGGAGTCATCAAGAAAAGGACATTCATTCTTGAATAATTTGCACTTGAGGAATGGAGAGCTTATTATCCTTCACAGGGGGTTTTATTACATCTATTCCCAAACATACTTTCGATTTCAGGAACCTGAGGAAACTTCGGGAACAATTTCAACAGAACAGAACAGAAAGAAAAACAAACAAATGGTACAATATATTTACAAATACACAAGTTATCCTGATCCTATACTGCTGATGAAAAGTGCTAGAAATAGTTGTTGGTCTAAAGATTCTGAATATGGACTCTATTCCATCTATCAAGGTGGGATATTTGAACTTAAGGAAAATGATAGAATTTTTGTCTCTGTAAATAATGAGCAATTGATTGACATGGACCAAGAAGCCAGTTTTTTTGGAGCCTTTTTAATTGGCTAAATAATCTGCAAAGAAAAACATTATTCTCAAAGTGACCATTCACAGCAAAGCAAGGAAGTCTGAGCAAAGCCACTTCAACCAAAAGACCAAAAAAGCAACACGTGCTTCTCTAATATCTCTGAAAATGACCAAGTCATTCTAAGAAAGTGAAATAGCCGAAAGAACTTTCAGGGATCTAGCAGATATCAGTTTGCTAGCAGAAATCTAAAAGATTCTGTTTCCAAACACTTGTGTAGCAATAAACAGCTGTCTTTATTATCTACTCTTGTGAAGATTCCAGAAGAAAGATTAATGATCCATCTATTTTTTATGTAGGCTCCACAGCCAATGTGTAGCCCAACAGCGGGCTTGAACTCACAACCCTGAGATCAAGACCTGAGCTGAGATCAAGAGACGGACACTTAACTGACTGAACCACCCCGGCACCCAATGATCCATCTCATAAGTCACTTCCAGGTTACCATAAGGGACAACACTGCCAAAGTTGAAAGGGGAACCACAAAAAGGTCATGATCTTGGGAGGTAGCCTCTGTCAATATATGCGATGTGCAAAGGGTGTTTGTGTTGTGCATGACCTCACAGGAGTTATCTCATACACCTGGATTTGATGGAAATAAGAACATTCTACTCAAAATAATATCATTTTGTTTAAAAAAACTAACTAAATTTATGCTCAGTGAACAAAGAATTATTTCTGAATGACTTGTGATTTTCACTCCCAAAAGTCAGGCTGGTCAAAAGCACTGATAATATTTTTGATGGGGACTCCATAATGAGTGAACAGCTAATCAGAACAAGGCAATTTGGTCTCATGGGAGCAGGAGGACAAATAGGAAAGTGGAAATGCCAAACACAGGTAAATTAGCAGAAAAGAACCTAGGAAAGATCTGATCCCCACCCCCTACCCTTCTACCCCATCCTCCACTGCCAAATGTCATTGTCTAGTATACAAATGCTTAAGGTTGTTTCAGTTACTTGCCTCTGTCAGAAGAAGAGCAATTGCTTTTATCTGCCAAAATTGTGACACAAAACAATTTATTTCACCATTTAATCTAACCAGTTGGAGAAAAAAAATTAGTTGGAGTATTTGTCCAATCTCTTCTAACTATTGTCCTAAACACAGCATAATTCATACTTTGGGCTTGTATGCTCAAACGTTCATTTAAACGTATCTGATCAAATAAGTTTTTTCAAAAGAGGCTCATTTAAATTTAAATTTACAACATGCTTCAGATACTTGGCACTTCTGGCCCTTCTTACTCTATTTTCTATAACACTAGTTAAGTTTTTACATACTGACAAATTGACTTCATTTGTTATTCTGTTTTTTAAAGCCTGCCTCCTCTCACCAGAATGTAAGCACTGTGATCGCAGGGAACATGTAGTCCTGCTCACATCTGTAACCTCAGGACCTGGGACAGTACCTTAACATAGTACCCACACAAAATATATTTGTGAATAAACGAATGATGGAGTGAATGAATACCTAATCCTATGGGGGAAAAAATTTAAAACCAGCCACTGCCTTATCCCTTATACTGAAAAAAACGTTGAGGAATTTCAAAAGTAATCTCAAAGTGAAGAAAACCTTTTATTTTCTTATTTTTTTAAAGATTTAATTTTTAAGTAATCTCTACATCCAACGTGGGGCACCAACTTACAACCCCAAGATCAAGAGCCGTACACCCTACTGACTGAGTCAGCCAGGAGCTCCAAAGACCTTTTAAACAAGGATTTAAAACTCAAAGAAAAAGACTACAATGTGTGTTAAATAAAACCTTGAAATGAAAGAGAAAATTAATTTTTACTCTATATTTTTATACTAAATATGTAAGATATGTTACTTTTTCAATAAAAATGACATGTTAAAATGTGTAGTTTTTGTTTAATACTTGCATTTGTTTTATGGTACCAAGATTATTCAAATCTTCTTCTAATCTCTTTTTCATGATATCTTTTATCTGACATATCTTACAGAAGAAAGGAAATAATTGCTCACTTTTTATTTAATGTGTTAAAATATATCAGTCTTTTCCTTTATAGTTAATGCTTTTGTTATGGGTTGAATTGTGTCCCCCGAAAAGGGTATGTTGAAGTCCCACTCCCCACTACCTCAGAATGTGAGCTTATTTGGAAACAGGGTTGTTGCAGATATACTTAGTTAAGATGAGGTCATAGTGGAGTAGTGTGGGTTTTTATAACAATAAGACTGGTATTCTTTTTTTTTAAGATTTTATTTATTTATTTTAGAGAGAGAGTGGGAGGAAGAGCAGAGGGAGAGAGACAAGCAGACTCTGCGCTAAGTGCAGAGCCTGATGCAGGGCTCCATCTCATGACCCTGAGATCATGACCTGAGCCGAAATCAAGAGTGGACGTTCAACTGATGAGCAACCCATGTACGCCAAGACTGGTATTCTTATTAAAAGAAGGAAATTATTTAGAAACAGGCACACAGAGAGAACTCCATGTTACAACAGAGGCAGAGATTAGAATGATGGCTGTCACCAGAAGCTAGGGAGAGACAAAGAAAGATTCTACCCAGTCTCAGAGGAAGGATCTGAGACCCAGAGTCTCAGAACTCTGCAGACACCTTAATTTTGAACTCCTGGCCCCCAGAGCTGTGAGAGAATAAATTTCTATTGTTGAAAGCCACTCAGTTTGTGGCACCTTGGTCCAACAGCCCTAGAAAACTAATACAGATTTTCATACCATGTCCAAGAAATTTCTACTGATACTAGGCAGACATTGCCATATATATTTTTTCTAAAAGCTTTAAAGTTTGGCCTTTCATAGTTTGATAGCAACACTCAACTCTAACTTATGTGTGATGTGAGATAGGGATGTAATTTTAACTTTTACCACAGTAGTAGCCAGTTGTCCAACACTGTTCATTGGAGAGTCCGTTTTCTTCCCTACTGATTTTAATGTTTCTTCTATCATATACCAAGCTCTCATGGGTCTCTTTCTGTGCTCACTTTTTTCCCCCTATTGTTCTAGTTGTCCATCTTTATGGCATTTGGGTTTTTTAAATTGTGGTAAAATATACATAAAATTTATCATTTTAACCATTCTTGACTGTACAATTCAGTGATATTAAGTACCTTCACATTGTTGCACAACCATCAACACTACACATCTCCAGAATATTTTCATCATCCCAAACTAAAACTTTGTACCCATTAAACATTCTCCCTCCCCTCAGCCCCTAGTAACCACCATACTACTTTCTTTCTCTATGATTTTGACTATTTTAGGTACCTCATGTGAATAGAATTATACAATACTCGTCCTTTGTGTCTGGCTTATTTCACTTAGCATAATGTCTTCAAGATTCATCCATGTTGAAGTATGTGTCAGAATTTTATTCCTTTTTAAAGCTGAATAATATTCCATTGTATATATTTGTTTATTCATTCACCTGTCAATCGTATCATCTGGCTTTAATGGTTACTTTGCTTTACTACAAATTTGTTTTACTGCAAATCTAGATATCCAGTATGTATATTCACCTTCTTTAGCCCTCTATTTCAAAATAACAGTCTAGTCTTAGCCCTTACTTTTCCCTGTGAATTTAGAAACTGCTTGGAAGTTGTATGTGTAGACATACACATACATGCACACATACACACAATCTTTTAGATATTTTGATAGTGTAGGGGAGGAAAATTTTCTCTTTGACCCTCTTAGGGTGTTCAGCTTAAGCATTAAACTGACATAAGATAGATTAACAAGAGAAAAATATACAAGATTTCATTATTATTATTATTATTTTGGGTGGAGAAGTGACTAGAAAGGTAAGGGTTGGCTTAACAAGGTTCTGTCTATGAACCAGGCAGGGGGCTCTCACCAGACATGAAATCTACTGGCACCTTAGTCTTGGACTTCCCAGGCCCCAGAACTGTGAGAAATGAATTTCTGTTGTTTATAAGCTATGGTATCTTGTAATGGCAGCCCAAACAGACTAAGACAAGGGGTAAAGAGATTACATGAAGAAATAATGGCCATAAACTTCCCAAATTTGAGGAAAGATGTGAATCTACAAATCTGAGAAGCTCAATGAACTCCAATCAGATAAAGTAAAGAGGTCCATACCAAGACACATTATAATCGAACTGTCAGAGACAAAGAGAGAATCTTGAAAGCAGTAAGAGAAAAATGACTTATCACACAGAAGATTCTCAATAAGATAACAAGTCAATTTCCCAGCAGAAACAGCAGGGGCCAGAAGATGGTGGGATGTTGTATTAAAATGCTGAAAGCAAAACAATGTCAACTGAGAATTCTATATCCAGTAAAACTATTCTTCAAAAAATGAGGGAGAAATTAAGATATTCCTAGATAAACAAAAGCTGAGCAAACTCATTAGCACTATATCTGCCCTCCCAGAAGTGCTAAAGGGAATGCTTCAGGTTGAAATAAAAGGACACTATACAATAATTTGAAGCTGTATGAATATATAAATATCTCTAGTAAAGGAAAATACATGATAAAATATCAAAATCATTACTGTTGTAATTTTAGTTTGTAAAATTCATTTTTATTTTCTATAGTATTTAAAGTCAAATGCATAAAATAATCATAAATCTATGTTAATGGGTACAAAATATATAAAGATATAATTTGTGACATCAATAACATGAAGCTGTAAAGGAATAATTTTTGTCTGCAGTTGAAGTTAAGTTGGTATCAAATCAAATAAGATTGTTATAATTTTAGGATATTAAGTGTAATCCCCATGGTAACCACAAAGAAACTATCTATAGAATGTACACAAAACAAAATGAGAAGGGAATCAAAACGTGCCTCTGTAAAAATTTAACTAAATACAAAGGAAGGCAGTAATGGTGGAAGTGAGGAACCAAACGCTGTAAGACATACAGAAAACAAACAAATGGCAGCTTTTAAATATACTAGATTAAACTACCCAATCAAAAGGCAAAGAGTGAACATGTGAATAGAAACAACAGTCACCTCAGAAGGAAAACAGCCAATTTGACGGAAGGGGAAAGACATAAGAAGGAATGAAGAAAAGTTGTGAGATTTCTTAGATTTTATAGGATGGGACCGTAGAGCTATTGAGCTGTGAATACACAATGTTCTCCAAGTCAAGAGAAGAAGACCCCCTGAAATGATTCAGAGATCATTAAGTCTGCCTCCTTGGTATTAAAATGTGGAAATCTATTTCTTGAATTTCAGCAGATCAGATAACCCATGCTCATAAGTATAAGAGTGGTACCACCCAAAGCTGTGGGGTCAGGACCACCCAAAGCCACAGAGGGCAGACCCTTGCCCAGCAGAGTGATGGGATGTGGCTTCTTCCACCATTTCAAAGAATGGACCCACCCAGAACTATGGGCATGCAAATCAATCAGAAGATCACAGAGAGGAGGAAGTCAATGCAGAGAGCCCCCTGCCAGCAAAATGCCTGATAGAATCATGCCCCCAGAACCCCAGACCAACAGAGCCATTAGTGTATAATTTCAGACAGGGAAAGCAGCAGGTAGGCAAATCCAACCCATAAAAGCTGCCGTATGAGCTTCCCCAGAAAAGCCTTGGGGTCAAGGATAACCCAATATGCCCAGAAGATACTATCTTCACCCCACTGGGCCTGGCAGGCAGAGCATCTAATTAAAGATTATTTAAGCCTTAAAATTTGATGTTTGCTCTGTTGGGTTTGGACTTGTTAGGCTGCCTCTTTCTTTCTTATTTCTCCTTTTTAGAATGGGGAGTTTACCCTATGTCTGTCCTACCATTTTATTTTGGAAGAACATGACTTGCTTTATTTCACAGATTCACAGTTGGAGAGCAATTTGCCTCAGAATGAATTGTACCTTAAGTCTAATCCATATCTGATTTAGATGATATTTGTATGAGACTTTGAACTTTAGAATTTTGAGTTGATGCTAGAACAAGTTAGGCGTTTAGGACTATTGAGATGGAGTGAATGAATTTTGCATGCAAGAAGGACATGAATTTGGGGGGCTAGGTCATAAGAGCTCCACCTTCATGGATGAGATTAATGTCCTCATAAAAAAAAAAAAAAAAAGGCCTGAGAGAGGTTCTGTCATGTGAGGACACAACAAGAAGCCTTAGACCCAGAAGAGGGCCCTCACCTGATCACACTGGCAAGACCATCATCTTGACTTAGAGCCTCCAGAACTGTGATAAATAAATTTCTGTTGTTTATAAGTCACCTAGTCTGTGGCATTTTGTTAGAGCAGCCCAGATGAACTAAGACATTCTCCGATCAAAAGGCATAGAGTGGATGGATAGATTCAAAAAATAAGATCTAGTGATATGCTGTCTACAAGAGACTAACTTTAGATTGAAAGACACACATAGACTGAAAATGGAGGGATGGAAGAAGATATTCCATGAAAACAGTAACCCAAAAAAAGTAGGAGTGGCTATACTTATATAAGGCAAAATAGACTTTAAGTCAAAAACTGTCTCTAGAGACAAAGAAGGTCACTATATAATGATAAAAGTTCCATTCAACAAGAAGTTATAACAATTATAAATATTACACATTCAACATCAGAACCCCTATATATAAACACTGGCTGATCTGAAGGGAGAAATTGACAGGGATAAAATAATAGTAGGCACTTCAGTATCCCATTTATAATAATGGGTAGAACACTTAGAATATCAATAAGGAATCAATTGATTTGAAAAACATGATATGCCAAATTGACCTACTTGACATATACAGAACTTTCCAGCCAACAGAATACACATTAACATTTTCCAGGATAGATCACATGTTTGATTACAAAACAAGTCTTAACAAATTTTTTGAAATTTAAATCATTCCAAGTACCTTTTCCAATCACAATGGAATGAAACTAGAAATCAGTAACAGTTGAAAATGTTAAGAAAATGGGAAAATTTACAAATATGTAGAAACTAAACAACACACTCTTGAACAACTACTGAGTCAAAGAGGAAATCAAAAGGAAACTTAAAAAGTACCTTGAGACAAGTGAAAATGAAAACACAATATACCAATACTTATGGGTTCTGGCAAAAGCAGTACAAAGAGGGAAATTTTTGTCAATAAACACCAAGAAAGAAAAAAGATCTCAAATAAACAACTAACTTTATACCTCAAGGAAATAGAACAAAGAACAAACTAAGCCCAAAGTTAGCAAAAGAGAGGAAATCATAAATATTAGAGCAGAAATAAATCAAATACAGTATAGAGAAATAATGGAAAAAAACCCCTAAGATAAGCAAAATCAACAAACCCCTACCTAGACTCACTGAAAACAGACAAGACTTAAACAAATAAACTCAGAAAATAAAGAGAAGACACTACAATAATGTCTCTGAAATAAAAAGGGTCATTAGAAACGATCGTGAATAATTATATGCCAATGAACTGGATAACTTTGAATAAATAAATTTCTAAAAACATTCAACCTACTGAAACTGCATCAAGAAAAAATAAAAAGCCTAAACAGACCAGTAACAAATAAGGAGAGCAAATCAGTAATCAAAAGCAAAGAAAAGCCTAGGACCAGATGACTTCACAGGTAAATTTTACCAAATGTTCAAGAAGAATTAATTCCAATCCTTCCTAAACTCTTCCAACAACAGAAAAGAGGAACCACTTCCAAATTCCTCTTATGAGGCCAGTACCACCCTAATGACAAAACCAAATAAAGATACAATAAGGAGAGAAAACTACAAGACAACATCCCTGATGAATATAGATGCAAAAATCCTCATCAAAATATTAGCAAACTGAATTCAACAACAATTTAAAAATTGCAAGAATGGTTTAACATCCATAAACCAATCAGTGTGATACACCATATTAACAAAATGGGAAAAAAACAAAACATGGTCATCTCAATAGACACAGAAAAGTCTTTGACAAAGTTCAATATCCATTCATGATTAAAACTTTCAACAAAATAGGAATAAAAGAAACTTATCTCAACAGCAGAAAGGCCATATGTGAAAACACACTGGTAACATCATAATCAATAGGCACAAACTGAAAGCTTTCCCTCTAAGATCGAGTACCAGGCAAGGAGGCCCATTCTCACCACTTCTATTCAACAGAATACAGAAAGTCTTGGCCACAGCAATTAGAGAAGAAAAATAAATAAAAGTTGTCCAAATTGGAAAGAAGGAAGTAAAATTATCGCTGTAGGTGATATGATCATACATGTAGAAACCCTAAATACGCAATAAAAAAATTGATGGAACCAATAAAATGAGTTCAGTAAAGTTGCAGGATACAAAATGAGCATACAAAATTAAATCACATTTCTATACACAATCAACAAACTATCCAAAGAGGAAATTAAGGAAACATTTACATTTACAATAGTAACAAAAAGAATAAAATACTTGGGAATAAACTTAACCAAAAAGATGAAAGATTTCTATACTGAAAATTATAAAGCACGAAGATGAAGGAAATCAAAGAAGACACAGATAAATAGAAAGACATTCTCTGTTCATAGATTGGAAAAATTAATATTGTTTTAATGTTTCTATTATGCTTTGTTAAAAGGTTTCTATTATGCTAAGTGATCTACAGATTCAATGTAATCTCTGTCAAAATCTTGATGGCATTCGTTACAGAAATATAAAAAAAAATCTAAAATTTCATATGGAAGCATAGAAGACCCTGGATAGCTGAAGTAAGTTTGAGTGAGAAGAACAAAGCTGGAGGCATCACCCTTCCTAATTGCAAAAATATATTATAAAGCTACAGTAATCAAAAACAGCACAGCACTGGCATATGGATAGACTGATAGAACAGTGGAATAAAACTGAGAGTCTAGTGATACGCGCATACGTCTTTGTCCAATTGATTTTTGACAAGGGCGCCAATGCCCTTCAACAGAAGAAAGAATAGTCTCTCAGTAAATGGTGCTAGAACTGGATATCCACATGTAAAAGGATGAAGTTGGACTTGTTCCTCATAACACGTACAAAATTAACTCAAAATGGATCATAGGCCTATACATAAAAGCAAAAAGTATATAACTCTTAGAAAAAAACATAGGAGTGGACTTCATGACCTTATATTTGGCAATAGATTTTAGTTGTGACACCAACAGTATGAGCAACAGAAGAAAACAGAGACAGTGGACTTAAAATTAAAAACTCTTGTACATCAAAGAATATTGTCAAGAAAGTGGCAAGAAATCAGGAAAGTGAAAAGCCAGCATACAGAATGTGAGAAGATATTTGCAAATCATGTATCTGATAAGCGACTTACAGCCAGAATATGTAAAGAACTCTTACAACTTAACAACAAAAAGACAAAACAACACAATCAAAAACTGGACAAAGGCCAAAACCACAATGAGATGTCACGTTCTACTCATTAAGATGGCTACTATATAAAAACCACCACCATAACAGACAGTAACAGCTCTGGTGAGAATGTGGAGAAATTGGCACCATTGTACTTTGCTGCTGGTAGGAATGTAAAATGGTGCAGCTGCTATGGAAACCAATGTGGTGGTTCCTCAGAAAGTTAAACATACAATTACCATATGACCCAGCACTTCCCCTTCCTAAGTGTAACTCTAGGAGAAATGAAAACAGATACTCAAGCAAATACTTGTACATACATGTTCATAGCAGCGCTATTCACCAAGGAAGAAAGAACCCAAATATCTATTTTTTTTATTGTTATGTTAATCCCCATACATTACATCATTAGCTTTAGATGTAGGGTTCCATGATTCATTGTTTGTGCATAACACCCAGTGCTCCATGCAGAACGTGCCCTCCTCAATACCCATCACCAGGCTAACCCACCCTCCCACCCCCTCCCCTCTAGAACCCTCAGTTTGTTTTTCAGAGTCCATCATCTCTCATGGTTCGTCTACCCCTCTGATTTCCCCCCTTCATTCTTCCCCTCCTGCTACATTCTTTTCTTTTTTTCTTTCTTAACATATATTGCATTATTTGTTTCAGAGGTACAGATCTGAGATTCAACAGTCTTGCACAATTCACAGTGCTTACCAGAGCACACACCCTCCCCAGTGTCCATCACCCAGTCACCCCATCCCTCCCACCCCACCCCCACTCCAGCAACCCTCAGTTTGTTTCCTGAGATTAAGAATTCCTCATATCAGTGAGGTCATATGATACATGTCTTTCTCTGTTTGACTTATTTCGCTCAGCATAATACCCTCCAGTTCCATCCACGTCGTTGCAAATGGCAAGATCTCGTTCCTTTTGATGGCTGCATAATATTCCATTGTATATATATACCACATCTTCTTTATCCATTCATCTGTTGATGGACATCTTGGCTCTTTCCACAGTTTGGCTATTGTGGACATTGCTGCTATAAACATCGGGGTGCACGTACCCTTTTGGATCCCTACTTCTGTATCTTTGGGGTAAATACCCAGTAGTGCAATTGCTGGATCATATGGTAGCTCTATTTTCAACTTTTTGAGGAACCTCCATTCTGTTTTCCAGAGTGGCTGCACCAGCTTGCATTCCCACCAACAGTGTAGGAGGGTTCCCCTTTCCAAATATCTATTTTTATCCAGATGAATGAATAAACAAAATGTGGTATATACACACAATGGACTATTACTCAGCCAGGTATGTATTGTTTAGGATACCTGTCTATGAATCTGTAATGAAAATCACCAGTATGAAAAAGGCAAAATAGCAGGGCAAAGGGAAGGGATAGAAGTGTTGAGGGTCTCAAGGAAGCATCAAAGGGGATGATAATGCTCTGTTTCTGAATCTAGGTTCACAGTCGTGGTTCTCTTTGGTTTCATTTTTTACATCTTGAACATATATTACTAATATTTTATAAATTAAATTTTATCTGAATGGTATTGATCATCATTCCAAAGCAGAGATTTTGGAAAACAATACAGTATTCTTTGGTCCACCAACATGTTTTAAAAGAAAACTTTATTTGGTCTTTTAAATTGCAAAAGAAATTCATGCTGTTTATGATGAGTGAAATGTAGAAATGTATGAAGAAAAAATTAAAAATCAATGATCCTCCCACTCTTCTCCCACCATGAAGAATCTAATGTTAAAATGATGTGACCTTTACGGGGGACCTGGGTGGCTCAGTCGGTTAAGCGTCCGACTCTTGGATTCGGCTCAGGTCATGATCTCAGAGTCTTGGGATTGAGCCCCGCATTGGAATCTGCACTGAGTGGGGGAATCTCCCTGAGATTCTTTCCCTCTGCCCCTCCCCCGTTCAAATTCGCATCCACACACGTGCTCTCTGAAATAAATAAATCAATCTTTTAAAAAATGATGTCTCCTTTCACATCTTTCTTCCTGCTCACACAAGCATATATAACTAATATTCCAGCTTTATTAATATTTTTTTTATAATCGGGAATATATATATACACACAGAGATGTGTGTGTGTGTGTGTGTGTGTGTGTGTGTATAAAACTCAGCAAATTGGGGCGCCTGGGGTGGCTCAGTCAGTTAAGCGTCTGCCTTCGGCTCAGGTCATGATCCCAGGGTCCTGGGATTGAGCCCCGCATCGGGCTCCCTGCTCAGCAGGGAGCCTGCTTCTCCCTCTCCCACTCTCCCTGCTTGCGTTCCCTCTCTCACTGTGTCTCTCTCTGTCAAATAAATAAATAAAATCTTTAAAAACAACAACAACAACGACAAAAAACTCAGCAACTCTTTGATTTAGTAGTAATTAGACCCCTTTCCAACATTCAGGTCTAATTGATTTTTTAAAAATTACTGAGTAATACCTCACTGAATGATTAAATCCTAATTCCTTTATTCCACCATTAGCTTGTTCCCAGTTTGCCGCTACAAATAATGCTACAAGAAATTTTTTTGGCCTTGATCCTTATGATCTGGGTCCTAAATTGGGATTGCTAGTCCAATTTAACATTTTAGATGTTAAAAATAATGTCTGATTACTTTCTTAAACTGGCCACAGCTCACATTCTCAGTAGCAGGGAATGAGAATACCCTACTCACCATAGCATCCTTAGAAGGGAATAGTTTAACAACTTTGCTTGTTTGCCAACCTGATGAGTGAAAACAGTATCTAATTTGTGTATTTTCCACTAATATTCTTTATTATGGTCAGCAAAAGTGGTGTAGGAACTGGAGTTCCCTGAGCTCCCAGTTCTTCAGTAACTCCTGGGGAGCATCTAAAAACACAGGTGCCTGGGCTTCACCACAGACCCCGTGAATCAGAATCTTTGGAGAAAAGCCCAGGGATCTTTTTGTATTTGTGTTTTAATTTTCCCAAGTTATTCTGATATAGCTAGCTGGGCACACATCTGACAGGCAATTGAAAATCATGAACAGAACCTATCTAGGGTTGAGAAACCCAAATTTCAAAAGCTGTGCTTTATGAATCAAGTATTTAAGAAAACAATGTACCCAGAGAATCATTATGGTTAGAAATTCAAATATTCAACTTCCATGTGACATTTTAATTCCCTGAACTTGTTTAAAACAAAGGATGCCTGTGTGTTCCTTTCTCTTCTGTGGATACAAAGCCCAAGATACAGGAGGCAACTACAAAGTCGATATTTTAGCATAAGAATTTTCTGGCCAACTGTGAATCCCTTCCTAGAAGGCATGAACACTGAATATTTGATCTTTTTGAAAATGAAATAAGATCGGGGGTGGGGGAGGTGTTCTGGCCCATGAAACCTCCTTCCATGAAGAAGACAGAAAAAAACTGCTATTTCAGTTTCCCTTAGGATGGATCTGGGCAGAGGATGGGATTTTTTAAAGACAAGGGCCTTTGAGGAGAGGCCAGCTCAGCTGTCTGAGAGGTGCCTTGACAGGTTTGAGTAGCAAGGGGGAGGCCGCACTCACCTTCTACCTACTTGAGAGCAGAAAGGGGGTCACCTTATTGTCACATACCATAAGCAGCCACCAGATGGCGAGGTTCCCTTATTTTCCTCAAAGCCCAAAGTGCTTTCAAAGTGGGAGAGAATAAATGACTTCAATTTCTCTATTTGGATAAAACAAAAGTGAAGGGGACAAGGATGCATGGCTTCAGGAGTTATGTCGTAGCCTCCCTGTGTCTCAGACAATAAATGCTTAATATGTGTGAAGTGCTGAGACCCTGCTTGGCAAGGTCTAAGCACTCAATAAGCTTCTTTTTGAAAAGTGAAAAGTTAAAATTAAGAAAGCCTCTGGTATGACAGCCTCATTTTGATTGCTTTCATGTTGAGTTCCATTTCAGATTTCTGCTTATTCTTTTGTTTTAAACTGAAGTGTACAACAGAGTGATTCGACAAATCTGCACATTATGCAGTGCTCACAAGTGTAGCTCCCATCTGTCACCCTACAATGCTATATATTGACTATATTCTGTATGTTGTACCTTTTATCCCCGTGGCTTGTTCATTCCATAACTGGAAGCCTGGACCTCCCACTCTTCTTCCCTATTTGGCCCATCCCCTCGCTCCCCTCTGGCAACCATCAGTTTGTTGTCTAGATTCCTATTTGTCCTCAAAATCCCCTACAAAATCATATCTCTGTCAAAATTGAAAATGGGATGGGTGGCTCAGTTGGTTAAGCATCTGACTCTTGATTTTGGCTCAGGTCATGTTCTCAATGCTGTGAGATGGAGCTTCGCTTTAGGCTCAGTGCTGGGCGTGGAGTCTGCTTGAGATTCTCTCTCCTCTCCCTCTGCTCCGCCCCATACAGCACACAGGCACTCTCTCTCTCTCAAAAAAAAAAAGGAAAAAAAGAAAATGACCTAGTTTAAAATAGCAGAAAACAGTTCAAGTCCAAATACTGCTTTGAGAAAAATCAGTGTACAAAACCCCCAAGTTTATAAAGCAGATGCATTCAAGAGATTGTTAAGTCTTTATTTTAAAAAGAGATTCATCATGGACTTCCTTAAAAAGTTGCCTTTCTGCCTTAAGAATTTGATTCAACTTATTTTTTTTCTAAGATTTTATTTATTAGAGAGAGAGAGAGAGAGCACGTGCATGTGCATGCAGGAAATTTCGAGGGAGCAGAGCCATGGACAGAGGGGGAGGGGCAGAGGGGGAGGACTCCACACTGAGCTTTGAGCTCAAAGTGAGGCTCAATCTCACTACCCTGAGATCATGACCTGAGCCCAAACCAAGAGATGGTTGCTTAACTGACTGAGCCACCCAGGCGCCCCTGATTCAACTTATTAAACTCAGTTTGCTCCTAATTGCTATGTGAAGTGAGGTGAAGGGTTCCTCAGGATCAATTGTGAAGCAGATAATTTGGCTTCTGCATCCTTTGCTTCCTTCTTTTTATAAATTTTCCCCTTCCCTATAATGCTCCCCACGCTATCTGCGTGCAGTCCGCCCTCCTTTGTCGTCCAATCCCCTCCAGGAGGGGTACGGCCCCCCTCCCTTCCACCCCACCCCCAGGAAGCTCATCACAGGACTAGGAAGTGAAAAGTGACCTGAATGTGGTGCTTTTGCACTTGGGCAGCCTTCTCGTTGGTGGTATCCTTCGCTCTGGCGGGATAATAATGTGGAAGAAGCGGAGAAAGTGTTTATTGAACACTTTCTCTACTGTGGGTACTTTTGTTTGCACGTTCACTTAATCCCGGCAAAAGCCTTAAAATGGAAGGATGGGGATAATCATCCATTTACATATGAAGAAGCCCGGGACAGAACTCAGTAAGTGAAAGCTCCAGGTCTTGATCTTCATTATTATGCTCATTATTATGCTAATCCCTTCTAGAAAAAGTTTTCCTTAAAGCTAAGAATATGGAGCAAGAGAGATGGTACATTTATATCATCTTGGTCATAATGAATTATTCTATTTAGCATTAAAAGTATATGACTACTTTTGTTTCATTCTCCAGAATGTTTCACCAAAGAATTAAACAAAATAATAAGAACATACCACATTCTCTTTAATTTTCCATGAACTACCACTAAGGGAAACGTAGACCATTTGTCATTCCCTGGGGTATTATAGAGAATGATGATTTTCTATATTCTTTATATCAATGAGATAATAATTATTTTTATTATTCTTTGTGACATGCAATATAAAGTCATAATCACCACATTTTGGGAACTCTAAAATGTGTTCAAACAAAAAGAATAAAACAAGAATTTCACAGATACAGCATTAGAGAAGAGGTTTTTAAACAAATAAAATATTTTCTGCTGGTAAAGATGGGGCAATAAAAGCAAAACTGCTTTACCTAAAGCTGGTTCTCATATTTTGCTTTGACAGTTAAATAACATAACAAGTTATCTGAAAAATCTGAGTGAAACAATGATGAAAGCTCAAATTATCTCACAGTAACTTTTTTAAAAAGATTTTATTTATTTATTTATTTATTTATTTATTTATTTATTTATTTATTTATTTTGAGAGAGAGAGTGCAAGCAGGGGTGGGGGGTGCAGAGGCCAAGGGAGAAAGAGGATTTCCAGCAGATTCCCCGCTGAGCACAGAGCCCAACTGGGGCTCAATCTGATGACCCTGAGATCATGGCCCGAGCAGAAATCAAGAGTGGAACACTTAACCGACTGAGCCACCCAGTTGCCCCTCATAGTAACTTTTCTAAATATATTAGGAGACCTGACTATTTTAATATAATTCCTGATGCCCATTTTAACGTGATTGACTTAATAGCTTATCATCTAAATTATATACAAATTTGAATTTGTCCTAGAAGGGTAAACCATCCTGACTTATTCTGTAGCCACACTGTCTTCATAGTTTCCATAAAATCATTTACCAATGTATAGTGTATATATCATCTCAGAAAGAGATCAGTGCAGTACCAGTATCATGCTGTTTCTTCGCAACCTGTCTAGACAAGTGCAGGAATCCAGGTGCAATCTGCCTAAGGCAACTTATTAGTGAGTGCTCCAGTTGGTGTGGTTCAGCAGCATTTAACAGAAGATCAATTCAATTGGCACCAATAATGTATAAAGCCCGAGGTAGGGTGATTCCGGTCTTGGTTAAGTTGGTGGCTCCTTGCCATCCCCAAGGATCCAGGTTCTCATTTTTCTGCTGCACTTTGCTCATCAGTTTGGCTTTTGACCACAGGCTTGCAGGACTGCAGTAGATTCAAGTCAGTTGACCCTTGGAAAACACAGGTTTGAACTGCACAGGTCCACTTACACATGGATTTTTTAAAATACATAAATACATTACTGTAAATGTATTTTCTTTTATGATTTTCTTAATAACATTTTCTTTTCTCTAGCTTTCCTATTGTAAGAATACAGCGTAGAATATATATAACATACAAAAAATGTGTTAATTGACTGTTTATGTTCTCTATAAGGCTTCTGGTCAACAGTAGGCTATTATTAGTCAAGTTTGGGGGGAGTCAAAAGTGACACGTAGAGTGTTGGAGCCTCTAGCTCCTCTCCCCCCGGCCCCGTTGTTCAAGAGTCAACTGTACCTCACAATGCAACTGTACTTTACAACTTCAAAAGGCTCCCTTGTACTTCTTTTTAAGACTGAGAAAAACTCTTCCACACTCACTATTCAGAATTATAGATGTGCCAATTCCCAAATCACTCACTGGCAAGGAAAATGGAATTTCCATGATTGGATTAGATTAATTGTCATCCCCATAGAGCTGAGGCTAAACTATGTGGGCTCCTGATAGCTGAACAAAATCAAGGTTCTGATCAAAGGGAAGATCAGTGGATGGAATAGGGCTGCAAAGTGGGTGGTCCACAGTGTCTACCATGCTGGGTCAGAGGAAGAGCCTAAAAGCAATCTGCTTCAGAAGCAGGGCTGGTGCTTTCCGGCTATTTGCCTTGTGGGAGGAGAATAAGAGTTAAAGAATAACTGGGAAATACTATTCCTTTTTTTCTGATTTGATATGGCACTCTCAACCCCTGATGATTTTTTAGGGAAAGAGAAAACACTGTGTGATTATGTCTCTTAAAAGAGACAAGAAATTCCCTACATGGAGGAGTCAGTGGTTCAGTATTCAATCTGCAACTAAAAGGAATTCGGGAGGAAGCATAATCGAATCAACTAGAATACTTTCAGTTCAATGTATTGAAACCCCGTTTGAAAGACAGGCTTACCGAATAGGAAATTCATCTTTCATCACCGGAAATCCAGAGGTAGGGCCAGCTCCAGTGTTGATTGATTTGGCTCTTTCCATCTCTTGGTTCTGCGTTCTTTGGTGCTGGCTTCAACCTCAGGCTGGTGGCTCTAGTGATTCCAGGTGAGACAGCGAGTCGAGGCAAGGTTTCAAAAGGGGCAGAACAGCAGCTGCCTATTAGGAATGGCACGACTTTTCCCAGATGCCCCTCAGCATACTTCCTCTCCTGTTTCACCAGCCAGAGAGGTCGTATGTCAGCTCCTGACTCCATCACTGGCTGGAGGATGGGCTTGGTGAACATCTAGGGTGTGAGAATTCTGAGTGCGAGTTTGTTTTCATTGTGATTGGGATCATCAGTATCTCCTTATCTCTGCAACTCTAGTTAATCTAGATCAGTGGTCAGCAAACTAATCTGGCCCACCACATGTTTTTGTAGAGAAAGTTTTATTGAACACAGCCCTGCTGATTTCTTTATGTATTGTTGATCTCTGCTTTCATGCTACAGTGATAGAGTACTTGTAACAGAGACCGTATGGCCTGCAAAGCCTAAAATATTTTCTATTTGACTTTTTATAAAAGAAGTTTGCCAAATCTAATCTAGAGTTAATTACAGTACTTCCTTTTATTTGCTTTAAACTATCTTCTGAAAATGGCAAGTTTTAAGTAACGTAGATTGCCCTCCCCATTGTTGGTGGGCATCCTCCAATTCAATGAGGATCTGAATAGAACAAAAGGCAGAGAAGGAAGAATTCACACTTTTCTCCTTGCCTTTCTTTTGAGCTAGAACAACCCATCTCATCAGCTCCTTCCCTTGGACTGGGGTTTATACTGTCAGCTCCCTTGGTTCTTGGGTCTTCAGATTCTGATTGAATTTTACCACTGATTTTCCTAGGTTTCCAGCTTGCAGATTGCAGATGGCAGACTGTGGGATTTAGCCTCCGTAATTACATGAGCCAATTTCTCATAGTATCTGTCTCTCTCTCTCTGTAGATATATATATATATTTTTTTTCATATGTACATAGGTATATATGTATGTGTGTGCATATATGTATATATATATATATATATATATGCACACACACATAGGTTCTGTTTCTCTGGAGAACCCTGATTACTACAGAGTGAAACCTAAGTTTATGTCATCTATAGTTACATGATTAGATATATTTTACCAATTTACCATGTGATTTTTCCAAATTGAAGAAACCTCATCTACATAACATGCCCACATAAAATCAAATCAGTCATGCTGTGTATATAGTGGTGTGCTAGATGCATTTTTTACTGATTTATAAGGGTTGATTGCTAGCATTACTTTCAAACTTTGTTCATTGACCTTGGTAGTATAAAATTGAGCATGGTGGGAATAGTTACACCACAGAAATTGGCAAACATTACAAATAGAGTTTGTTGGATTTTTTTTTCCCCTGAAGATCTGGTTGTTAAACATTTACCAGCACACCATGGGTCCAGCAATTACTACTACATTTTACATACCTATTTCTGTTATAAAACTGCATAAAAGAGCGTATCTGTGTGTAATCAGGACATTGCCAATATATTATCAATTTAAAATGAATGTAATCTGAAATAATTGGTCAAATAAATGAGTCTGAATAATTCTGACCTCTCACTTTGTTCTGGGGTGACAATAGTGTTTACTGAGATCCAAAGAAAAGCCCTGGGTTTGGAGAGGCTAGTCTTAATATAAAAAGTGCACTCATTCATTTAAACAAATATTTATTAAGCATCTATTAAGTCCCAGGCAATAATGACTCCAAAAGACCTGAGCCCTGCTCACCTGAGACTTATATTCTAGTGGAGGAGATAGAAGTTAAACAAATAATCACATAAATGAGTACAAAATTAACAGTGGAACAGAAGGAAAGAAATAGAGATCTTTACAAGTATGGGAAAACCAGCTGACCCTGAGAGGAACTGAGAGATAATCACTGTATCTGGATTGCAGAGAGTAAGAGGGAGAGACTTCCAATCTGAACTCTGTATTTTAGGGAAATCTGTTTTCCAAGAGATCCTGGAAAAACATGCCAGCCTAAGAATAATAGGGACCCATGTGAAGGGTTTTAAACAAGGGAGTATCAGGATTAGATTTGCATTTTCAAAAGACCACTGGCTGCAGATGACAATGAAATGTGCAATGGGGAGGATGAACAGAAGGAGGTAAGTCCCTTGGCCGTTGCAGCCATTCTGGTGGGGGATTATGGAAGCTCAAACCAGGGCATTAGCAGAGGAAATAGTGAGAATTATCTGAACTAACTGGGGTTCCCATGAAACACTTCAAGGAGCTTATAATGTAACTGAAGAGGTGACTCACAGGTATGAAATCACAGAAACAATGTATAATTAGGAAGTAAACTGAGAAGTTCAAGCTTTGAGGGACATAGGAACTGAGAGTGAAAAATGGGTCAGCACTCCAATGGTTAGGATTTAGAGAGAGAACCCAGAGGCAAAATGCAGCAAGAGGTAGGACAGGGAGGGGAGAGGCCTATGGCCCATTGTGGAGAAGAACAAATCTTGTTGGATATGCAGGGAAAGGCCAAATTATGAGAACTTGAAGAGGCCAGAGTTTGAAAGACTTAATGTGAGATTAAAGAATGAGCTATTACAAATGGTTTACATAGGAAGAGTACAAGATGAAACCAACATTTAAAAAAGTGTAGTTTAACCAAACTCTTGTGGTTAATTAGATGGAGAAAAACTTGCTGCCTGTATGGTTGTTGAATGGTGGACTGGACTTAGGTGGTGGCAATTAGGTATGGAGATGAGGGATGGATATTGGAGACATCCAACAGTTTGGAGATGATGAATTTGCTTTAGACACACAATGAGCTTGAAATGATGATGAGTGGGGGCACCTGGGTGGCCCAGTCAGTTAAGCGGTTGCCTTCGGCTCAGTTCATGATCCTAGGGTCCTGGGATCAATCCCCCTCATGGGGAATCCCCCCTCAGCAGGGAGTCTGCTTATCCCTCTCCCTCTACCCCTCCCCCTCTGCCCCTCCCTCCTTGCTCGGGCTCTCTCTCTCTCAAATAAATAAATAAAATCTTAAAAAAAAAAAAAGATGATGAGTGGTCCAGTAATAAATGTCCAGTAGGCAATATAGACTGGGTGATTTTCTTTGTATTCTTCTGCACTGTTTACCTCCTATGTTGTCTTTCCTCGTTAGTGTTCCCAAAAGGAATGTTCCATAATTTGCTCAAATTTCTGCCTTCTAAAGCACTTGGAAAGGCTTTACAGAATAAAATATTTTAATATATCATTTTAATTTCATATTAAATAATATTTTGACATAATAAAATTGAATTACCCAAATAGTCATAGACTTGTTTGTATTCTTTACCAGTTTTAATAAGTAATTACTGAGTTTTAGAAAATTTGAACTATAAATAGAATCCTATTTTAGTGAGCTTGGGGAGATAAAAAATAACTTATAGTATTTGACTTCCATTAAAATTAATGTATATTACAATGTATAGCAAAACAGCTTCAGGATGTATTGTTGATTTTTATTGAGAAACTCATACAATCATATCTTATTTACTAATCTTCTCTACTTTATTAATACCCCACCTCCATTGTGCCTTTTTCTCAGAGATGAAAGTAATCTTTATCCCTCTGTCCTCCTGCCCCTCAACTATCCTGAAATGAACTAGCACCAAAATACTAATAGAATCTTTTGTGGAAAGTCTCAAATTTCAAAGATCCAAACACTACAAATTAGAAACTCCAAAAGAACAATGTCTTTACTACAGAAATTAGCTTCAGAGTGGATAACAACTGTTGAAGACATCTGCTAAGTGGGATTTTTAATTTAATGGAATTTGTTATAACTCCATCAGTAAAGTAAAATTGCTGTGCACCGTCTGTTGCCATTTGGAAATTGCCTTGCTTCTGTAGAACCGGATGTAACAATCATAGCCGTTAAAATAGAATACTGCTTTTTACTAACTTTTCATCTTTCCCTTTATTTTCCAATGCTATTAGAATCATTAGAAGATAAATTAGTAAGAAAAAACACAATTTCAAGAGTCAAAGGGGCAACTCAACAATAAAAGAACAAACAACCTGATTAAAAAATGGACAAAGGACTTGAATAGAAATTTTTCCAAAGACATATAAATGGCCAATAAGCACATGAAAAGATGCTCAGCATCACTAATCATTAGGGGAATGCAAATCAAAACCACAATGAAATACCACTTCACACCCATTAGGGTGGCTATTACAAAATGGGAAAACAAACAAACAAACCAAAAAACAGAGACTAAGTGCTGGCAGGGCCATGAAGATGTTGGAACCAAATTCACTGCTGGTGGGAAAGTAAAATGGTGCGGCTGCTACGGAAAACCATATGGCATTTCCTCAAACAAATAAAAACAGTCATATGATCCAGGAATTCCACTTCTGGATATATACCTAAAAGAATTAAAAGCAAGGACTCAAACAGGTATTTGTACACCAGTACTCATAGCAGCATTATTTACAATAGTCTAAAGGTGGAAGCAACTCAAATGTCCATTGACAGATGATCAAATAAACAAAATGTGGTATATACATACAATAGAGTATTACTCAGCCTTGAAAAGGAAGGAAATTCTGGCACATGCTACAACATAAATGAATTCAAGGACATTATGCTAGATGAAATAACTTAATCATAAAAGAACAAATACTGTTTGATTACAATGATATGAGTTACTAGGGTAGTCAAATTCATCGAGATAGAATGTAAATGGAGGCTGTCAGGTGCTGGGGAGAGGGGGGAATGGGGAGTTATTTAATGGGTATAGAGTTTCAGTTTAGGAAGATGAAAAAAGTTCCAGAGATGGATGGTGGTGATAGTTGCACGACAATGACAATATACTTAATGCCACTGAACTGGACACTCAAAAATGGTTAGAAAAATACACACACACACGTATAGTATATTTTAGCACAATAAGAGACAAAGGGACCCAGAGGAGAATTCTAATGACTGAACTAACCTAATAAATGGCTTAAAGTTGAGTCAATCAGTTGAATTATGCATCATTCTGCACATCCGCTTCATCAGAGACTGGGCCTCCAGTGTTTATCACACCGCAGCATCAGTACTGATGGCCCTCATGGTGCAAAAGGCTGGAAGCACGGAAGAAGGGGGGAATCATCCAGGGGAGCCTTGAGGAACAGGGCTATAGGAATGTCTTCCCAAGAATGATCCCTCATTTTTCTCCCAGACAGGGCCAAAAAAGTCATCTGGAAAAGTAGCTAAGGGAGCCTTCAAAATGGCGACTGCACCGAGGGAAACTCCATCAACCCAATTTTATCCTTAGAACACACATTTCGTGGTTAAACTTTTTCCTCTTTAAGAAAATAGACAAAGGAATTTAAGTACGTGTTACGTATGCTGTTATTATCAATGTAATACTTTTCCACTGTAGAAATTTGAAAATTCAGAGGAGTAGAACAAAGGAAAAATAACCTGTAATCCTACCACACAGAGGTTACTGTGGGGTGTTGGGGGTTTTCCTTCATGCTTTTGATACATTGTTGGGGATTTTGAAGCTCAAACATTAAATGAATTATAATTGTAGAGTACTATGTCATATCATTAACATGAAGCAAATTTAAAATATTAGGATCTCACTCTTTCATATCATCATTATATATATATATATATATATACACACACATATATATACATAGTGTTATATGTATACATATATGTATATTTACATAGATATATATACATACATATATACATAAATAATGTTAAATGTAGATTTGTCATTATTCCCTACTGTCTACAATAATGGGCATTACAGTCAATTATCTAAAAGAATAAAATATTACTTCTAAAAACTCACAAATATACTTAGTGTCCAAGAGATCTCTATTCACACCTCTCAGAAGTGGTCTCATATAATCCACTTCTCCCAGGGCTCCCTTCCTCTACTGGTTCTCTCTCTCTCTTAATATTTCTTTGTATGGTTGAACCACAGTTTATTTAATACTTCCCATATTGTTATTTGATTTGGGACTTTTGTTTCATTTTGTATTAAAAGATATATATATGCAAAAGTAGATGGAAGAAATGAAGCAAATTTGGCAAAATTTGAAGGTGGAGGATGGGTGCACAGGATTTCATTATATTGGAATATAAGAACTTTGAAAAAACAAAGCACAGGAGCAAAAGAAAACTTTCAAAAATTAGAATTAGTATTTCCAGGGCACTATGAGATTATATTGCATTCATGTAAAAAGAATGAGAAATAAAAAGAACAACAGATTCTTTCGGAGGTCCAATATATGAATAACAGGAGTCTTAAAAAGGAGGCTAAAGAAAGTGGAGGGGGAGGTAAATAACAAAAAATAATTCAATAACATTTTCCGGAACTGAAGGACATAAACTGAAAAGCCAAAAGATCATGAAGCATAATGAATGGAGAAAGACCTACACTAAGACACATCTTGGGAAATTTTGATAGCTTGGAAACAAAGAGATAATTCACTGATCTAATTATCTTTTCTCAGTTTCTTACTCTCCTCCTGTACTTTCTTCTTTTAGCTTAAGCTCAATGGTCAATAATTATAATCAATTCCTTGGATAGAACCTCCACATCTTTGTCCTTCTTATGCTTTCTCATCTGTCCTGAACAAAATCATAACCCTAGTTAAAAGAAAATTTCCATCCACTCCATTTTTGCACCAGCACAACTGAACGTAAAGATGGGAAAACAAACAGTCATGTTGATGGGTGTCATTTTAAATTCATCATCATTAACCTCAAGTGGGCCCTTCCTTCTGCCCAGCAATCAGATGATATTACCCTCATGTGTTCACTTTCCCACTTCTCTAGACCACTATTTCATATTTGCGTCTCTTTCCTCCATCCTCCACTACCTCCTTCCCCACCCACTGTCCGCTGTTTCCCTTGCTTTCTATATTGCTGAGGAAATGGAAGTTGTCAAAGAATTCCCACGAGCCTCACCTTGCATACTACCTACCCTCCTACATCTGTGCTCACATATTCTGCATTCTCTCCTGTCCCTGGGAACGAACTAGCCACACTCCCACTAAAGCCATCCCTTTTGCTTGGTCCTTACTAGGTCCAACCCCTCTTAGAAATACCACTCCAGCCATTCTTCTTTTTTTTCCTTCATTTTTTATCACACTTTCAAGTTTCCCCTTTGGAGCATATTATTCACAACAGCACACAAACTGCTGGTATTTATCACTGCTTTAAAAAGAAATTCCCTGGACCCACACCCTCCTTTACCTACCACTTCACTGGTTTCCTTCCCTTTATAATAAAACTCTTTGGAAACTATATTCACTGTCTCCAAAGTATTTTCTCCTATGCTTACTTGAACCAAATAGGTTCATCCTCAACATGGCACCAGGATTATCAATTAACAATTACCTCCATATTGCTAAATACAATGATCAGTTATCATCTTACTTGACCCATGGAAGTATCAGATACAATTGATCACTCCTTCTTCCTGGATATGCTTTCTTCACTTGTCTTCTAGAACATCACATCCTCCAAATTTGTAATTCTATTCTACTGACTATTTATGAGTATGTTTTTCTCATGATCTCCTATCTGTAAAAGTTGAAGGGTCCAAATCTCAAGGTCCTTAAACCTCTTCTCTTTTCTAGCCAATCATTCCCTAGCTTATCTCAGCTGGCATCCTGACTTTAAATGCTACCTATTGCTGAATATTTCCAGATTTCAACTCTAGCCCTGAACTCCATGCTAGTATATCCAACTCCTTTCCTAAGTTGTCTTTTTAAATTCTAGTAAGCTTCTCTAACTTTATTAAGCAATATATGTTACTTCTATAATCAGAAAAGCATAAATATTTTTAAATGAATTTCTAAAATGCACAATTATTTAATTATTCATAGTGATCATTCATGATAACATATCTCATTTACTAGCTAGAAAATGCTTTTTATGTGCCTGAATTCCAAGATTAAATTTTTTGTAAAAATACAATTTTTCTCCTCTATTGATGTACTTGATATTACATCTCGATTCTTACAGTTTGCCCATCTGAAAAGAGTGCATTTCTTAGTTTGAAATATGTGCATGATATTCTTTAAATGAGGCTACATGATGTGATAGAAAAAGTAAAGTGATGAAGCCAAATATATAAGAACATTATATACAAAGCTTGAATGAAATGTGAAAAAATTCTGTATTTTATTAAAGATACAATATAACACTTAAATTTCCATATGAGCCTTCTTATGTGTCTTGTGTTTATATATATGATTTCAAATGAAATATAAATTTAATCAAATCAGTAAATGTTTATTTTAAATGATCTTCTACCTATAGATTCTCTATCCTAAGTTTTATGGGTCATTTAAGGAAAGAACTATTTTTGTTCTCAAATTACAATCTGGCTGGGAAATATGGCAGAGATTACATGCAGATTGTTTACCCAAATCTAGACTCTTGGGAGTGATAATGTGTCCTATTATAAATGTATATTTCCCAGGCTCCCCTGAAGAGGATTTGGCCAATGTGATATAAGTGGGAGTTTTTGAGTTGGGCTCCTAAGAAAGCCCTTTTCCTCTCCTCTTCCACTTCTTATTGCCTAGAAATCATTTGAATGACTATAGTTCCAGCAGCAATCTTGGACCATGAAGCAATTTTGATATTGAAAGCCACTCACAAAGTATGATAGAGCAGAAAGACAGAAGGAACACTATTCCTGATCACGTCATACCAGCCCTGCACATTCTATATTCTGATTTCTTTTAGGAAAAAAATAAATCCATGAACTTGAATCATGGTTCGGTCTCTCTCTTTTTAATTTCCTGACGTAACCAGTTCTAGTTCTAATTAGTACAGGAAATAAGATATAATCAAGCAAAATGTTCAAGAATAATATACAATTACAGTTTACTAAAAGAAGAAATGACACATGGCCATACACAATTTATTGAAAAGCACAAATAAAGCATGGAGAGGCAGTATACAGTATCCAAGTGTTGAATCTGGACCCTGAAAATACATAGAGAGATTTTATATGAGATAAAGGAGCCACTTGAATTATTAGAGAAAAGAAGAATTTTTAATAAACAATGTTGAAACAACTGGATAATCATTTGGAAAAGATAAAATTGGATCCGTATATTGCTTTGTGCACCAGGATAAAGTGCAAGTGGATCAGAAATACAAGTGTTAAAAGACAAAAGCACAAAATAATAGAACAAAACATGGATGAATTCCTTCACAACTTGGCAACGAATAAAGCTTTTATAAATATAATT
Organism: Halichoerus grypus; assembly: GCF_964656455.1. NCBI lineage: Eukaryota > Metazoa > Chordata > Mammalia > Carnivora > Phocidae > Halichoerus > Halichoerus grypus. The sequence goes on from NC_135712.1 coordinate 91,448,669, forward strand.
CAAAATCCAGAAGCAATAACAAAAAAGACTGACATACTTGATGACACCAAAATTTTAAACTTTTGAATGTCAAAATAAAAACCCCATAAGCAATATTAAAAGACAAATGAATGACTGGAGAAAATATTTTCAATTTTTGTTATTTCAAAGAGATGTCTCCCTAACACAAAAAGAACCCCTAAAAATCAATTTAATTTAATTTAATTTAATTTTTTTAGAGAGGGAGGGGGCAGGGCAGGGGCAGAGTGGGAGGGAGAGAGAGAGAGAGAATCTTAAGTGACTCCACACCCAGTGAGGAGCCCTACTGGAGGCTCAGTCTCACAACCTTGAGACCATGACCTGAGCGGAAATCAAAGAGTCCCACACTCAACAGACTGAGCCACCGAGAGGCCCCAAATAAAACAGCAACCCAATAGAAAAGTGAGCAAAAGTCATAGCCTAGAAGCACATACAAAAAGAAAGGCAAATAGCCCTTAAACATATTAAAAGATGTTTTACCTCGCTCCTAATAAAAGAATATAAATTAAAAACACGCTGAGAAACCATTTCTTATCTAACAAATTGGCAAAAATCTGAGGAGTTGCTAAAACTGCTGTAGAGGCTGGGAGAAACCAAGGACTCTTATTCATTGTTAATGGAGATACAATTTAGTACAACCTCATGGAGAAAAATGTGGCAATATACAGTATTCCCCCATTATCCACAGTGTCACTTCCTGTGGCTTCAGTTCACAATGAACTGCAGTCCATAGCAGGTGATCCTTCTTCTTTTGGATGTTGGCAGAAGGTTACAATGCTGTGTCACAATGCCCACCTCATTCACCTTGCTTCTTCTTATCACATAGGCATTTTATCATCTGACATCATCGCAAGAAGAGTGAGAAGTGTAATAAGATATTTTGAAAGAGACCACATTCATGTAATTTTTATTATAGTATATTGTAATAATTGTCTCATTTTATTAGTAGTAATTGTTAATCTCTTACTGTGCCTAATTTATGAACTCAACTTTATCATAGGTATGTATGTATAAGATAAAACATAATATATAGAGAGCTCAGTACTATCCCTAGTTTCAGGTATCCACTGGGGGTCTTGGAATGTATACTGGAGGACTACTGTATAACAAAACTACAGATGCTTTTATTCTTTGATTCAACAATCCCACTTCTAAAAATGTCATGTTATACTTGTTATTTTATACTAAATTTCCGTATGTGTTTTCAGAGCTCAGAATCAACACTCAGGCACTATATACTGCCTTTCCATGCTTTCTTTATTTGTGCTACTCAATGAGTTACATGTGCCATTTCTTCTTTTATTAAAATGTAATTTTATTTTATATTATTCTGTAATATACCTGTAGACATAAAAATGACATAGGCAACATTATTTTATAACAGTAAAAAGATTACTAAAACATACAAACAAATAAAAACAGTAAAACACTGGAAGAATGAAAGTAAAGTACATCTCCATAATAAAAACTATGTAACTTTCTCAAGATGGAGTACTATAAAACCATTTTAAAAAGTATTGATATGAGAGAACTCTAAGATGTAATGTTATGATAAAAAAATCAAGATAGTATGGGGCACCTGGGTGCCTCAGATGGTTAAGCGTCTGCCTTCAGCTTAGGTCATGATCTCCAGGTCCTGGGATCGAGCCCCATGTTGGGCTCCCAGCTCAGTGGGGAGTCTGCTTCTCCCTCTGCCTCTCCCCCCGCTTGTGCTGTCCCTGTCTCTCTCTCTCTCAAATGAATAAATAAAATATTTTTAAAAATCAAGATAGTAAACAGTATACATAGTATAATAACTTTTATGCAAGCTACACACACACACACACACACACACTCTCTCTCTTACAGAAATACACACAAGACATTTTTGAAATGGTGTCTACTGGGGAGTATGAAAAATAAGTAACATTTTCCTGAATATTCTTTGGTTTGAAGTTTTAAATTTAAGACCATGCTTTGTTTTAACGTTTTAACTGTCAAATCATATAAATGTTTTACATATTGAAAAATAAAATTTAGGGCACCTGGCTGGCTCTGCGTTCCGAGCCCCACGTTGGGTGTAGGGTTTATTTTTAAAAAATAAATTTTAATTTTAAAATAATATTAAAATTGGATGCCTGGGTGGCTCAGATGGTTAAGTGTCTGCCTTCAGCTCAGGTCATATCCCGGGGTCCTGGGATCCAGCCCTGCATCGGGCTCCCTGCTCAGCACAGGAGTCTGCTTCTCCCTCTCCCTCTGTCCCTCCCCCTGCTCATTATCTCTCTCCCTCTCTAATAAATGAATAAAATCTTCAAACAATACAATAATACTAAATTTGAGAGTAAATGAAACAAATAAATCTAACCATATGTCAAATTAATAACATAACCACACATAGAAAAGCACTATTTCAAGTAGTTTTAGAACATAGTAGCTATATACACTTAGTGGGATATATTCCAAGGACAAAAGAGAACTGCAAGAAAATCTCAAACTTTGTCAAGTTAACTGTTAGTGGTAATGCTGATGTTATCAGCTTGAAATCATTTAATGAATATTATAATAAATAATTATGCTTATGTTGTTAGAAACCACGATGGTCAGTGTAAATATAAAATCGAACAGATTGAGTAAATAATTGGAAATTGAAGTATCTATATAAACATGACTTCTTAATTTTTATATGGAAATAATTTCAAAATTAAAGTTGTAAGAATAGTACAAAGAAAATCTTTTAACCCATTTCCTCAATTCATTTATTATTAATATTTCACTCCATTTGCTTTATCATTTGCTCTATTTATCTACACACACATATAATTATTTTTCAGAAGCATGTACATAAATCATGGTTGAGTGTATATTTTTAAGAATAAGGATATTTGCTTTCACACAATTACCAACTTCAGTAAACTTAACACAGTTTCAATACTTCTATTTAATCTATGTGCCATACTCTTAAGTTGGTCAATTGACCCAATATTGTCCTTCATTGCAGTTTTTTCCCTCCAGCTTAGGATCCGGTCTAGAATCAGGAATTACAGTCAGAGGTTACACCTCTTTGGTCTCCTTTAGTCTGAAACATTTTCTTTCTTTCTTTAAAGATTTCATTTATTTATTTGACAGAGAGAGAGCACGAGCAGGGGGAGGGCAGAGGGAGAGGGAGAAGCAGACTCCCCACTGAGCAGGGAGCCCATCCACCCCACAGTGCTGAATCCCAGAACTCTGGGATCATGACCTGAGCGGAAGGCAGATGCTTAACCAACTGAGCTACCCAGCCTCCCCAGTCTGGAATATTTTCTCATTCTTTCTTTCTTTTATAAAAAATTGACTTTTGGGGAGAATTTTTAGAATAGAATATTCCTCATTTTGAATTTGTCTTGATGTTCCTTATGATTAGATTGAGGTTGTACATTTCTAGCTAGCATACTATATAAGTGACTTTCTGTCCTTCCCAGAGTATCACATGGGTGGTATTAATTTTAATCACTTGATAAGGGTACTTTTGATTCATCTACTGTATCATCATCATTATCATCTCATGATTTTTAAAAAAACACATGTTTTAGCTCTGTCCACAGACAGGGTCTGGTCCCTAATGCCCCAGGGGCAATAACCACCCCTACAGCCCAAATTTAGGTCTCTAAATGCCATTCCCCAATAGAAGGTAACAGAAATTCTTGGAGAAATGGCTACCCCCAGGTCTAGAGTAGGGAATTTACAAGGTGAGTTGGGGTATCTTATTGTACCACAAAGCAAGGAAGTTCTCAAAATCTAAGTGAGACATGTCAAAAGACTTTGGAACCAGCTTGAAAGGGATCTTACAGGCCAAAGACAGAACAATCAGAGCACCAGAAAGAAAAAAAGAAATAATAATTGATTGGTATGCATTGACTATACAAAAATCCATAAATCCATGATAATACACCATTCAAAGGACAAGGACGGTGGGCTCATTTGCTCCAATGTGCCTTTGTGTCCCTGTCTGAACAGTTGAGCATATTTTGCTTAATCTGACAGAATTCAACTTTCTTTCTTTTTTTTTTTTTTAAAGATTTTATTTATTTATTTGAGAGAGAGAGAGAGAACACAAGCAGGGTGAGGGGCAGAGGGAGAGGCAAGGTCTCCTCTGAGCAGGGAGCCTGATGTGGGGCTCGATCTGGGGCCTCTGGGATCATGAGCTGAGCCAAAGGCAGACGCTTAACCAACTGAGCCACCCAGGCGCCCCAGAACTCAACTTTCAAGATCCAGCTCAGATTCCACTTTCTCTGAGAAGCCTTTCCTAAAACCTCTGTGTTGTTCATTGTTTCTCCATATTTCAACAGAGCTCATTGTATCTGCTTCTTCAAATACATGTACATACTGTACTGGAATTGCTTGTTTAACTGTATTTTTCTCTCTAGACTATAAGTAAATAAATACATGACCTGTCTGGGTTTTATTTATTTTGTTATTCCCACTGCCTACCACACATTTATAGACAATTTTATATATTATATAACCTTATGTGTTGTGAATGAAAGGACCAATTTCAAGATTATCCCTTGTTTCTTCTTCATCACACAATACAGATTTGTCTATATTTTAGAAAATGATCGAATGCAGTTAAATAGCTGGCTATTTAGTACACATGCCCAGTTTAGATTTTTAAAAAGATTTCTCCATCTATCATCCGTTGCTTTAGCCCTACATAGACTAGAAATATGCCCCACAGTCTTTTTCTGATTTTTATCCTTAGACAATAACTTCCTACACTATTTTTATTTACCCCAGTTTATTTTCTCCCACTAAAGATTTGTCTGCACACATAGATCTACTGATAATGTAGGGTGGGAAGTGTTAAAGTCAACTGTAACTGGTGGCCTGACCTATTTGTAATCTTTTTGAAGATAGTAGTTGGTAGTTTGAAATAATTTTTTTTAAATGTCAGTTTGGTACAACGTCTGTATCACACCAGTGGTGACCTACGTAGTGTGATCTCCACTAGGTCGCTTGTGTCAAACCTCCCTCATGCAGTCGCTCACTATGTGTGGAATCTTTTATGTATGTGTGGATACATCCAGCCTTAGGTCTTTGTGGACTTTAAAGCATTAACAATTGAGATGCTAGATATGATGTAAAACATTTGTCAAAGTCATGTGCAAACACACTAAAATGCTTCAGGAAAGCCCCCTCTTAACACACAGTGAAAGGATTCTCATTTAAGCCAGGGGCAGGTCAGCGCGGCCGCTTCATGCCGTTTGTGCTTGGGAGGAATCTCCCGGGCCTCCGCGTGGAGCAGGACGGTGGTGCTGAGGCGCAAGTGGAAAGCGCAGCTACCAGAGCTGTGGAGAGATGCAAGGAGGGACCGGTCGCTGGCCGCGGTGCTGAACACGCTCTCAGGTTGTTCCTAAGATGCCCGGCCGGAAGAGGCCCCGCCGGTTGGTGAGATAGCTGGCAGCCGCCAGTCTCAGATCTTAGGTTGTCGATTTCCTGGCTCCGGACAGGCGGACGTATGGGTCGCGTTCAGGGGCGTCGCCTCGCAAGTGGCCTCGGACGCATTTCCACAGAGCACAGTTCCTGCCCCTCAACAGCCACCACAATAACAGTAATGCAGCCCATAGTTTTTTTTTATTGAGATCCAACTGTGTCCCCGACACTTGACACCCACTCCCAGTGGTCCTCAAAACATCGTCGCAGTTTAAAATGAAAAGGTTGATGACCTTGCCCATGTGAACACAGCTACACAAAACTCAATGATGCCTCAAAAAAATGTTTACTGCGCACCCTCCACGTGCCAGCCTCACAGCCTGTGCTCCTCCTTCTTTGCCTGCTACACGCTCCCACCAGGTCCGGTTCCTTTTGCTCCTCCTTCCCCGCCCCCCACCCCAGGTTTGCAGAAGGCAAAGTAATCTCTTACACAACATATCCCTTACCACCGCCGACGTGAAGGACTGTACAAAGGGCTGGGATTCAGAACAGAGTTTATTCACACATCTTCCCCTTCATGCTCAGAAGTCCAAATCCGGAGGGAGCCCCAAGTTTAGTCCCTGCGCCCCCAACTCGTTGTGTGACCTTGGACAAGTGGTCACACGACTTTGAGCCTGTTTCTCTTGGTTAACACGACCATAGGTTCTAGAACTGCCTGAGGTTCTTCCCAGGTGCGCACCGGTCTCTTCTCAGGTCGGAACACAAACACTAGGTCCTCCCCCCCCCCGACCCCCCCGCCTCGTCCTATCTCCCCTTTGCAAGTCCAGTAGGGCACGCTCGGTTCTTCTCCCCACCAGGTTCGTTACCACCTCTTAGTCCTTTTTGAGGAAGAACTCGGGTCCTGGCCACTAAAGCGTTCTCCCCGCCACTCCCACCATCCCTGCCCCCACCCCCGGGCGTGACCTGCCCTTCTGGACCGCACTAACCAGACAGCGCCCAAGGCTGGAAAGAGAGCTCCTTTCGCTCTCATTTCGCAGTGCGGGGTCTCCGAGGCCGCCGCGCGCCAGGACGCTTTAGGAACTGCGAGATGCGGCTGGAGCAAGAAGGCGCAAGCGAGGCAGGACTGGCGGGGCTGTCCCGGTGACAGGTACGCGACTACGGGCCAGCTAGGGGCTAGGTCTGGGGGAGATCGTGGGGAAAAACAGAGGTGCCAGAAAGACCGGTGGGTCACTCTGTCCTCACCACCAGTGCGTGCGTGCGTGTGCGTGTGTGTGTCCCTCCCTTCCCCCGCTTTTCGCCCCAAGCTCTCAATCTCACTTTCTCCCTGAGCTTCTGCCTCTCACTTCCCTCTCTTTCATCTCCAAGCATCCTCCCTGCGAGCCAGCGCCGGCTCCTCGTTCGCACTCTCCCGCGCCTGAGGGGACCTTCTGGGGCCAGCCGCAGCCAGCTTCTCAGCGCAGTCGCATCCCAGAGCCAGTTAAGCTGAGCCGGCAGCATGTGGAACGCGACGCCGAGCGAGGAGCCGGGGTACAACCTCACGCTGCCGGACCTGGGCTGGGACGCTCCCCGCGACAACGACTCGCTGACCGACGAGCTCCTGCCGCTCTTCCCCGCGCCACTACTGGCCGGTGTCACCGCCACCTGCGTGGCACTCTTTGTGGTGGGCATCGCGGGCAACCTGCTCACCATGCTGGTGGTGTCGCGCTTCCGCGAGCTGCGCACCACCACCAACCTCTACCTGTCCAGCATGGCCTTCTCCGACCTACTCATCTTCCTCTGCATGCCCCTCGACCTAGTCCGCCTGTGGCAGTACCGGCCCTGGAACTTCGGCGACCTGCTTTGCAAACTCTTCCAGTTCGTCAGCGAGAGCTGTACCTACGCCACGGTGCTCACCATCACCGCGCTGAGCGTCGAGCGCTACTTCGCCATCTGCTTCCCGCTGCGGGCCAAGGTGGTAGTCACCAAGGGCCGGGTGAAGCTGGTCATCCTGGTCATCTGGGCCGTGGCCTTCTGCAGCGCCGGGCCCATCTTCGTGCTGGTCGGGGTCGAGCACGAGAACGGCACCGACCCTCGGGACACTAACGAGTGTCGCGCCACCGAGTTCGCCGTGCGCTCCGGACTGCTCACCGTCATGGTGTGGGTATCCAGCGTCTTCTTCTTCTTGCCGGTCTTCTGCCTCACTGTGCTCTACAGCCTCATCGGCAGGAAGCTGTGGCGAAGAAAGCGGGGCGAGGGGGCGGTGGGCGCCTCGCTAAGGGACCAGAACCACAAGCAAACCGTGAAAATGCTGGGTGGGTCTCAGTGCGCCCTCGAGCTCTCTCTCCCGGGTTCTCTCCTCTCCCCTTGCCTTCCCTCCTTTCCCCTTCTCCCTGAGCCTCTACCTCCTTCCCCTGTTTTTCTCGGTCTCTATCTGCATGTCAATCAATGATTCTCTCCTGTTTCTGTCTTGAGCTCACTCTTTGGTTTCTTAGTTTCTCCATGGTGTAGGCGTCTCTCTGTGTGTGTGTGTGCGTGTATTTTGTTTTGTGCTCTTTCTTTCTTTATCTGTCTCCCCCCACCCCCCGCCCCACCTTATCACTGTCTTCACTCTCTATTTTGCTCTCTACCTCTTTGTGTCTCTTTCTTCTAATGTCGCCTTTTTCAGGGAACGATGCCCCTCCTTTGTATTTCCCTTAAATGAATTTTATCAGCCCAGAGACATTGCTTCAAAACTGGGATATTTCATAAAAGTCTACTGTGGTCTTTAAGTGTTAAAGGTGAGGTTTACCTTCCTGCCTCAATTTGTGGATATCTAAGTTGCATTTAAAAAGCATTCATGGGGTTGGGGGAAGAGTAGGCATTGGATCTAGAAAGTATTCCGTGGTGAATTTAACCAAAGATATGATCAACATGGATAATTCTGTCAGAGATGATTCATTTTTCTCTCAGTATTGTGGTATGCTTTCTGACCTGCATTTTTTCAGATAATTGCATCCATTCTGTTTACCCTGCTGCTGTTTATATAGCTTTGAAAAGAAGGCAATGATAAATCAGTGCTGGAGTCTCCATTTCCTTTCAAGACCACCTATTTCTGCCTGTAGGATAGTCTAGGATAAACTAGGATAAGCTAAGATAGGTAAGCTTCTCCCAACATGAGAAAAAAAGACTTTGTGTAAGCTGACAGGACTTACTATCCCTCTCTAAGTGGTCCTTCAAAGAACATCTTGGTGCAGTTTTATGACTGGAGTGTACTGCATATTTAATACATAAATTTAAGTATATGTGTTTGGTACAAGTAAAGTAATACAAAATGTGTTCACATCCAAGCAAAAATATTAATTCAATTTGCTTTTTCAAAACCAGAATCTGTACATTTTATTATTCCTCATTATAGTCCAACATTTTGTATTTATTTGCATATTTAGTGCTTCTTAGAAGTCGTTCCAGGTGGATTTTGTATTTGTCATTTTACAGTTCCTGGAATCCTGTATATTAAAACGATACTGTTTTTTCAAAGAATGTAAAAAATTTTTATTTTCTAGACCAGTGATTCTCAGAATATGACTAACAGATTGTAAACCTGCTAGTGCCCTCCAGGGGATTCTAATATTCATGTTGCTACCGTGGCAGTCAGTTGCTACTATGCAACTTCGTTTTGAGAAGAAGTTTAATAATTTTCTCCAATTTTATTTTTAAGCTGTTAATTATCCTCACTGGTGTCTCAACACCGATGTTAATTTTCTTTTGCCTTGACCTTATGAAGGGAATCACTAAAGTGGTACAAGGACCGAAGTATTATTTTCTGTTATTTTTACCTTTGATTTCTGAATTTTGAAAATTTAATCTAGAAATTCAGAGGTCTTGGACAAAAATTATCTTACCTGGGTAAAATGAAGACTCAGATGGATGGTAATTAATGTTAGTGGGTTTTATGGTCTTTTATAACTTATTTATGTCTATCAGTAGGTGGCAAATTATCATCCATCTCAGTGGTTCTCAATCCTGACTGCATATTCAGTCTTTCGTGAAGCTTCAGAAAGAAAAAAGAAAAGAGAAAAGCAGGTGTGGTGTCCTGGTCTCCTTCCTAAAGATACTAATTTTGTGAGTCTGTATTACACACAAGGAATCTGTGCCCCCAGGAAACTCTGTCACATGGCTGTGGTGGAGTATAACCACTGTACTTCATCTGTGCTTGTTTGTATCTAACACATGTGAAATGGTGGACTATTGTGAATAAATTGTTGAGTCAAATGTCAGTTTGGTCACAAAATCACTCAAATAGTCATTAAATAGAAATGATTGGGAAGCTCAACAAAAATGGTTGAACTGTTAGTCCAGACAGACCCAACCTTGGTTAAAAGTAGGAATAGGGAAAAGCAGAACATAATGTTTCTCTGAAGTCAATGGTGATACTACACATAATCAAAACAAAACTGTGTCTTCAAAATGGAATGTGACTTGCTATGACATTTCTTGAGCTCACACTCTCTCTTCTGTTGTCCTTTTAGCTGTTGTGGTGTTTGCTTTCATCCTCTGCTGGCTGCCCTTCCACGTAGGGCGATATTTATTTTCCAAGTCCTTCGAGCCTGGCTCCTTGGAGATTGCTCAGATCAGCCAATACTGCAACCTGGTATCCTTTGTCCTCTTCTACCTCAGCGCTGCCATCAATCCCATTCTGTACAACATCATGTCCAAGAAGTACCGGGTGGCAGTGTTCAAACTTCTGGGATTTGAACCCTTCTCCCAGAGGAAGCTCTCCACCCTGAAGGATGAAAGTTCTCGGGCCTGGACAGAATCTAGTATTAATACATGACCAACCACATTGCTGAGCAAAGTCATCGCTTATTCTAAACCAGAAGCCATAGCACAGCAGAACTTGGGAAGAAGTTGAAGGTTAATTTTGGAATTAAGAACACACAGCTCTGGAAACAATTGGGAGGAAAGAAAAGATAGAATTTGTAGTGTGTGAGCAGTTTGATTTGATTGCACACTCATCAGTGCCCTCATACACTATTTCTGCATACTCATTGTCTATGATTTTGCATTCTGCTGTTGGTGCTAGCAAGGATTTTGCAATTTGGAGAAAGGAGGATGTGCAGAGAGAGCAATTAGGGCACTTCTTACTAAGCAAATGCTAAATCTGATTTACTTTTTCATAATGATAAAAATTTTTGATTAAGAGAATGACATTGAAGTAAAACATTCTAAAACATAACTTTTAAGTACTAGAAATTTTCATATAGCTCCAGGTCAGTGCTGTCCAAGAGAAATATAATGCAAGGTACTTAAGTAGTCAATATAAAACTTATTAATGAGAATTTTACATTCTTTTTTTTTGTACAGAGTCTCTGAAATGTTCTTTACATTTGCAGCGCACCTTAATTTGGACATGAAGTTTTCACCAGTAATACCTGAGGTATTTAGGTTTCGTAAAATTTGCAGATGAAAAAGTAGATTCGTAAGTCTAAGTTGTCCAAACACACCTAAAAGTTTTCCAATAACTAAAACTACTATAATTTTTAAATTTTTAAATGAATTAAAATTAAAAAATTCAGTTCTTCAAGTTGCACAAGTCACCTTTCAAGTGTTCAACAGCCAAATGTGGCTAATGGTTACCATAATGGACAGTGCAGCTCTAGAGTATATGTAAAATTATTGTTAATCTTATAAAAATATTTACAAATAAAACTCATTCCCTGAAATGCTCTTTATAGTGAACTTAGTAGAATGTTAGTGCAATAAATCCTCAAAGTTACACCTAAATGTTCTATTCTTCATGCTTGGAAGAAAATGGATATGAAATATAAGATGAGTTTTTAAATTAGGTTGAATTACATGTGTTAATATTCAGGAAATGAGACTTTATAAAAATTATAGACAATCACAAACTGCCTTATTTGGCTTAATAAAAATACTTAAGCCAATCATAAGGTTTTGCTTTGTGAATAAAGGAATAATTTATAACTTACTCTGGAAAGCTTACAGGAACTTAGTGAATATAGACATTTTTCAAATGGTGAAAAACTCAGAATTCCTTAAAAAGGCTACTGCTTATTGATATGCAAAACTTTTAAAAATCTTATAGCCATTTATTTCAAAATGCCTATGCCATGTCCTGTCTCCAAATTAATTTTGCTATTTACATCCCATTGCTTATCTGATAGATATGTTTACTTGGATACCCAGTCTCGCTCTGAATCATACTTATGAATGATTAGACACCTTCAACTAAATGTTGAACATTTTGGTCATAAAACTAAAATTTTCATTTGTATTGACATTGCTCCCCCCCATAGTCAACTCTTTGCATTATTAAATATATTATTCCAAAAATGATTTCTTCACAATCCTGTACAACATTAAGTCATATAAGGAATTCCTACATGAAGTTATTGGTTCAACAGCGGAACTGAATGGACCAGTTAGGTAAATTATTGCCATGATTGATTTTCTCCCCTACCAAAATAAAGATTATTATGCTGAAATAATTGACTATTTATCTTAGAAAAATGAAAAACATAGTCATAATTAGAAAGATTTCTGGAGAAAAATATTTTTGAAATCCTTCCTGATACTAAGACTGCACTATCCAGTTAAGCTGAATTCAGAACTTTAGCAAATTGATTATTCAGTTAATTCTTGGGAGTGCATCAACATTTTAAAAAATACTCTCATTCATTTAAGCCTGTGAAATACTAATTAGGTCATTTGGCATCATTGTCCTAAATAGGGTCCAGCAAATCCCAAAGAGATAATTCACTTTGCCGAAATCTTAGAGTTTTTGTCTACGGTATATCCTACTTGAGAGAAAACAAGCAAAGAGGGCTTGATTTCCATCACACAGTTTATTGCTGTGGAGAAAACCAAACCTAACTTTTAATTAGTTGCCTACCTATTCAACGGTCTCCCCTTTCTTCTGAGTTCAGGTCTATAGTCTCAGCCTAATTCACTTACAGGACATAGTTTACGTAGCAAGGACTACCAATGTCCTTTACTGGTGTTGATGAGAGAACTCAGAGATAATATTTAGAGATATGGATCTTGAATTTGCCCTATCATTGCCTTTTTATTATTTATAACATCTTTGTATCATCATAAATGTTTAAGACTCAGGGAAAAGAGGAACTTAGAGGAAAATTGTTTCTAAAAGTCCATCATTTCACAAACATTTACTATGTGCTTGGTACATTCTAAGCTCTAGAGACTAATAAGCCAAGGATTTTATCCTTAATGAGCTCATGATCACTTCTGTGTTATGTTGCAGTAGGTAATTAATAAATACTTTAAGTTATGAAATAAACATCTCCAGTTGACACTGGATTAAATGATGGTCCAGCATTTTAAGGGGCTATTCATCTCCCTGTATTGTTGTGTATTTGCCTCAAAATAAACTCAAAATGGGCTGTTCCTACACAAACCAGTCAAATCTCTAGATGTGATTAGTGTGTCTGCTCGCGGTAGACACTCACAGCTTGCTTTGTTAATGTGAGGAAAGTAAAGGAATTGGTTTCATTTGTAATTCATGTTTCCATTTTCCTGGTAAGATCAGCAATGAGGTATCTGTCACCACACCTGACATCAGGTCACAGAATCAAGGGATGGGTCTTTTTCGTTATACAGAGTGACTGTTATATGAGTAAGAACTTTTTAATAATTTCTTTAAAGAAAACATTCTTGCTATGAATCATTTAAAATCATAGTTTTGTGGCACTGACATTTAGAAACACTTCTAGTGACTGGTCAGACCTTGGGAACCATTTCTTTATAGTCAACTTTTTATTGCAGTGAAAGTCATAGCGATGGGATTAGACTTGAAACTCCAGCTTTTTCACTCTAATGCTTTTCTTGAGAGGCTGAAACCATTACAATTTACAATTATTAGTTGACACTGGCAATTTTAGCTGTAATTTTTTGGTGTTTTTCATTTATTGATATACTTGAATTTAGTTTAAAAAAATGATCTATGAGACTTTTTATAAGACCAGCGCCTGAAAAGACTCACTTGTCTTTTAAAAAACATTGTGTACGTCTTTAAAATGTGACATACATATGTACATACATCAAAGTTTCTTCTCACATTGTCTAATGGAGTAGAATAGAGCTTTCTGCTTTCAGAAACACTGTATCTAATGTAAATAATGTCGTTAAAGATAAAGATGTGTATCTAATGATCCTCTTATGATTTCTTTGCAATTTAAATTGCAACACTGGCCAGGATCTCTCCAGTTACAACTTAACTAGATGATTAGTAACCAATGTTAATTCAATGAATTGATAACACAATTTTTATCTAGAGAATGAGCTGCAAGTCAAATCAACAGAAAGCGATGTGCTGGTGGGTAAATGAGGGCCACTTTCAGCTCACGTCACTTATTTATTCATATTAAATGAATTCAGTTATGTTAATTTTTGGCAGTAATTTAAATTTGAAACAGCTGAGGGAGAAAGTTTGCATAAGGCTTATTTTGTGTTTTTCCTTCTGAATGAAAACTCTTGCTGGGTGTTAGAAGCTAGCCATATTGGTTGGGAGAATTATCAGCCTTACAAAAAAAAAAAAAAAAGCTGCCATGCTTATGTCCATCCCAGTTGCCTGGATATTTGCTGGAATTCCAATTACTATTTTACGCTATGATATAGTATACTAATTGCACAAGGGGCTACTGATTACCCCCAAAACTGGCAAATTCAGTGAAGCCCCCAGAAAACATGCTTCACATAACTGCTCAGAAGGTTCTGCAGAAATGTTTACAGATGTTCCTCCCAAAAGAAGTCTCCCGAAGCCCATCTTCTCCCCCTAGCCCCACAGAAAGTATATGGAGAGAACAGTTTGAAAGATTTTCTGTGATTTTTAACATCTCAAATCCAAACATTTCTCTGGCTCAAACCACAAAAACATTCATGGTTAACACTTGGAGCACTGCAGGTTTAGCATATTAGAGAGCACTTGCTCATATAAATACATCCAAACAGGGCGCCTGGGTGGCTCAGTTGGTTAAGCAACTGCCTTCGGCGCAGGCCATGATGCTGGAGTCCCTGGATCGAGTCCCTCATCGGGCTCCCTGCTTGGCAGGGAGTCTGCTTCTCCCTCTGACCCTCCCCCCTCTCATGTGCTCTCTCTCATTCTCTCTCTCTCAAATAAATAAATAAAATCTTAAAAAAAAATACATCCAAACAGCATCGTCTCCTATTTCACTGACACCTGCTGTATTCTAGGTATTAGAGAACTTACAGCTTTGTTGATCTGTGTTTTACAATGTGTCATAAATGTCACTAATGATATTTTATTTGTGATTCTTTTTATTTAAGGTTTTTGTGAATGTTAAAGAGCTTATAGATGTCATGTCTTATGAAATTAAACACTGGTTTTCCTTCCTTTGGGTGTCCTAAACCAAACAATTGCTTAATAAATATATTTTTAAAGCCTATAGCAAATTTCTTCCATGTACAGTTATAAATTTCGGTGTCTGGGATATCTCAGCTTCACTCCTCTCCCAGATTCAGTTCTATTTTGTCCTTTTAATTTCTGAAATATGTATTTTGCCACTGTGAGGAGGTGTTTGTTATAGTGAATTTTATTTCCCCAAGGGCGCCAATATTGAATAATGAGTTAAACAATTTTTAGAAGAAGTGGCTTCCATATTGAAAAAAGTCGAGGACCCTGCAATGGACTGTGACCCCCATGCCCTCTCCACCTCTCTTCCCTTACAACCTGTCACCCCCAGAGTCAATGGTGTTGCAGCCTGCAACGTGGGACCCAAAGACCACGAGCTCTTTGAGTCAAAGGAAGAATTCCTATACATCTTATATGTTGTAGTCAGCCACTCACTGAATGTTGGTTGGATAAATGAAGGTTTAAAGACTGGATTATGTGTCACCTGGGCATTAGCTTCTAGACGTATGGATTCCAGGGGCCAATAAAATTAAAAAACTAAAATTGGAGAACCAATAAAGGTAGCCAACTTCAATTTGCTGATTAAAGGACTTTAAAATACCCCACTACCTATTGCCACCATCATTTCTACTTAAGAAGAACATTAGAAGTGAATAAAGGATAATCATAGTGTGAAAGTTCAATGTATTCTACATACCACGAAGTCATACACATATGCTGTTAACATGAGTTCATTACAACTTTATGGTATTATCTAAATTAAAATGTATAAATAACACTTGGCAGTAATTACTAATACACTAAAGTAATCCAACATGGGATTTACTTTTATTGATCTGCTAAGGCCCTTTGCAGTATCTTCTGACCCCCTTCTGTCCATCTTTCCTTCAATTCAGTGTCCACCAGTGCCCCCACATTCTCTCAGGTCCATCCCTGTGGCAGGTGTCCTGAGATCAAAAGAGGAGAGGTCAGCAGGCCTGTCTGGGACTTGGCAGGTCTCACATTCTGAGGCCAGTGTTCAAATGCAACTTGTTCCTTGTTTCCTGACTCATAGCTCATCATCGACTCCCAGTCTCACAGCCAGCTTCCTTCAAGGGGTCGTGAAAATCATTATAAATCAATACGCATCTCCTGAAGAATAGTTTGCCAGTATGCATCGAATACATACAAATTTTAAATACTTCTTGATCCAGTCATTTCACATCAAGACATAATTACAGAGGAACACAAAGATTTTTCTGTAATGGTGTTCATTGCATCTTATTCATAATTTTGAAAACCTGAAAAAACCCATTTTGGAGAATGGGGAGTTGGTTAAATAAATTCCAGAAATGATAACAGTTAACATTTATGCAGCACTGTGATAAGGCCTTCCAATTCTTTTTCTCATGGAATCATCCCAACACACATCAGAGGAGGTTTTTATTATATCCCCGTGGGGGAGGGTGAAGGGGCAACTGAGAGTTTTGTCACATGGCCAGGAAATGGCAGAGCTGGAATTTGACCCCAGACCAGCTAGGTTCTAGAGCTTTCACTTTCCCTAGTCTAGAGTACAATGGAGGCATTAAAAATGATATTGTAGGAGAATTTTAATGTGGGAAAATGTTTACCTGATATTAGTAAGTGAAAAAAAATTGTCCCATCCCGTAAAGAAAAAAAAAAAAAAGATGTTCACAGAGCCGAAGACTGAAAAGATCCAGCATAGAAAGTATTAACAGTATTTCTCTGGTCCATGAAAATATTTTTCTCTGTTTTTCCACTGTTTCTAACATTTCTACAAAGAACGTATCTTATCCTTGTAAGAGTGGTAAATGGCAAACTGCACGACTACAGTTCAGAGATTGGCTTCCCTCCCAGCCTTGCTCCAGATCTTATTCTCTGCTTTCTCCCTCTAGCACCTTGGCTTTGCCTGGCTTTCAGGGTGATATCTTCCACACCCAACACTAACTCCCGCAGCTCCTCGCTGGGACACCTCCTCTTCCACGGGAGAAAGTTTCAGAGAGGTGGTGGGAGAGGAAAGCCAGGGTTCATCAATCAGGCTTGCATTCCAGTTCTGGAACCGCATTGCTTCGGGCAAGTTCCTTAACCTTCCCCCCATGTTAAGTACCCAAACCTAGCAAATGCTCAGTAAGTGGCCGCCATTATCATTTGGTCACTCAGTACAGCACGAAACAACCCCATTGTGTGTCTACCCTCCTAGGTGGTCTGCAGCCTAGCTAGAATCCTTCTCCTCATTTATCTGTCTGCTCCTGACCCCAGTCAGGCAGAGGTGTCCCCACAACCTTATTGACTAGGTACAAATATTCAGAATGGCTGGTAAAAGCAGCTGCAAATTTAACAATGCTGGGTAATTGCTCTGGCCAGGGTGTTGACAAGCCTCTGCCAGGTTTTCAAAATGCAGCAGATATATTTTGGAGTGAACACTTGGACCCTTCCCAGGAGACATTTGCACCTCTATTTATGGAATGAGGCTCAGTCAGCAGGGGGTGGAAGAGAGGGGACAAGAGCTTGGCAAAACTGTTTCCTGAATGCATACCTCTCTTCATGGCCACATGTTCACTATCTCGGCCTAGTTAATTGCTTCAGAACCTTTATTTAAAAACTTCTTTCTTTCAGAATTTATCCTCCAGGAACAAAGCATGAAAAGTGGAGTATGCATAGGCTTTGAAGCCAAACATTTACAGAATTTTCTCCTGGGAGAAAATTAACCAGCCATGTGACACAGGGCAATAACTTAACATTAACCTCTCTGGGTCCCAGTTGATTTAATGGTACAATAGAAATCATAAAAGTATCTGCTGGTTGTGGTTCTTGACAGATCCAGTGACGTAATATATATAAAGGGGCAGCATCTGGCACATAGAGGAGCCCAATACATGGTAACTTTTTATTACCCCAATTTATTAGGTTGTTTACAATCTACAATTTCCAATTCGAGTTTCTTTAGAGCAGAGCAAGAACCCAAACCGTGTGTGAAGAAACCTGAATACAGAATCCTTCTGTAGTTTTCATGTTTCCCCAACCCCAGTTTTGACAGTAGTTTTTACCCACAGCTAATGAAGAGCTTTTTAGTGAGCTGCCTTTATTGAGACTTTCCAAAGAAGTCAGCATAGTTTTCAAAGAAATAGTGATTCTCCTTTTGCAATCACATTTCATCAACTTAACGTAATTTTAATTAAGTAGTTAGAATAACAAGGGCACTTTGGCAGAGAGAGATTTGAGGACAAATTACTCAGTTGGTGGAACAGAAGTGGGAGGGCGTGCCAGAGCGTGGCCTCCCGGCATGTGGTGCATTCAGGACCTTGGACACAGGGAAGGGAGAACGCTGGATCCCAGCAATCCAATTAAGAATGCTTCTAATTCCCATGTAAAAGCACTTCGAATATAGAAACTTTTTTGGCTCCATTCAAACAGAATAAATCCTAGTAGAGAACATGTTAGAGATTGTCTAGAGTCCTAGGGGACTTTAGCACGGAACCTTCTACGTTCCATGCTTTAGGCCAGCCCCCCGTCCATTAGTAGTGGTTCCCAGAAACATTGGCTGAGAAGGAACATTAGGGGGACAAGTGTCCCCTTTGCCTGTGACAGTACCAGTTACTCCTACTGCCCAGGCATCTCATCTGGTTTTGCCTTTATGCTGGATTTTTCTTTTTTTTCTTTTTTAAGGACTTGTCATTAGTAATTGCATTAAAGGAAGTTGGGGTGCAGCTGTCAGACCTCCAGTTGATATTTCCAGCTTCTGCCATGGTCTTGTCTTGTAACATGTGCAGTGCATGTTCCGTGAACAGAGTTCTTTCCCTAGCACATGGTGAACTGAGGGACGACCAACTATAACCCGTCTCTATTCCCAGTAGAGCATGCAAAACACTTGCTGAAAAAAACCGAAATGGTTTTTTTGATACGTGTTGTAAGGAAAGTCAACTTCTTCCCATTTCAGGAGCGGTGGTGGGGAAATATGTGGCCACTGTTTGTTGGTTTTTTTTTTTTTCCTTCAGCTGTGCCATGGCTCTCAGCACAATTTTCAAGCTGCATAGTGACCAGGCTGCCAGTCAGCAGGGTCAGTGGGAAATGGGGAAAATTCTAGAAGTATGTGCATTAAGTGCGGGAAATAGAGGCCAAGCAGTCCTCCTGTCGAGCACTCTCCAAACACTCTTGTTACAATGCTAACAGGCTTTTTGTTTTGCTATAAATCTACTCAAGCCAGTAATTGTTTTAAGAAAACTGTGCCTGAGCCAATAATCTAACACATAGCACTGCAGAAGATACATTTACATTTTGGTATGTGAAATGTAAATAATTTCCTTTAAATAATTATTCTTCTAAATTAATCTTACTCATTGTTGATTGTATAGCTTCTCACACATGCACCAAAAGTTCATAACAACCATTATTGTGTCAGTTCTATTGTCAGAAGATGATCTTGGCACACAGTTGAATGAGGCCAGTTTTATATCAATGCCATCAGACATGTTAAATAAAAGATTATTATTTAGTCTCACTAATGGGTTGAGTTTTCTCACCCAATTGATGAAATAAAGCTTTTGGGAGTCATTTTGCCAAAGTGAAGCATCTTATGTTACTGAGAATAATCGTAATTTTGGTTAAACATTTCTCCATAAAGTTAAATGTACTCATTTGGGGGTGATAATACAAATATAATTTTGGTGAGGCAAAGTGCCATGATAAAAATAGTGTTCTTACTAAATGATGAATCTTATGGAACAGACAACAGAACTTGGAACTGTGGTACCTACACAATTCATTCAAAGAAGTTGTGATATTCTGCCAATTAAAATAGAAGATGTATTGCCAAAATTTACAAAACACACACACAGAGTAACAGAGACACAAAATGTACCAGAACAGTAGTATTCATTCTCTCTTTGCTACCCATCATCAACTAAATTTCAGAAATGCTTATGCTTTTGAAGAACTACTTTGTAAATCAACATTAGTGTTCTCAAATAGAATTAAATGAGTCTTCTACATTTGTCTTTTGTTTAAAATCAGTTGAAATATCTAATCAGAGTAGTCAACAAATGGAATACCAAAAAAAAAAAAAAAACCCTTAAAAACAAAACAAAAAAAAAATCAGCATTTGACGCTCTGAGAAATGTGTAAAGTTACTGAAAACACAGCTTGCAACAGGAAACATTACGATATATCCCTCTGAAAACAGGAGGAAACTGAACAAATTATGTAATGAGGACTCAAAATTGTGTAGATTTGATTTTGACATTCTATAATTGATCTTTGGAATATCTCAAAGTTTGAGTTGAATCTTTTGATGGAACGAAATTGAGAAGGTCTACTATTTTCCAAGATCAAAATATCATAAAACATTCAAAAGAATCAGAGTCAACTTATTGACAAATTTTGTCTTATAAAAATATTTGTCGGGCACCTGGGTGGCTCAGTCGTTAAGCGTCTGCCTTCGGCTCAGGTCATGATCCCAGTGTCCTGGGATCGAGTCCCGCATCGGGCTCCCTGCTCAGCGGGGAGTCTGCTTCTCCCTCTGCCTGTCGCTCCCCCTGCTTGTGCGTGCTCTCTCTCTCTGTCAAATAAATAAATAAAATCTTCTGGGAACACCTAACTCCTTGTTTCCCCAGGGTCAGTGTTCTGTTGAAATCTCAAAGAAGCTGTAATTAATCAAACTATAAGCTATAAGTCAAGCTAGACACAGGTCAAGAGTTAGAGATATGTAGCCTGTAGGCTGCTTGGGACAGAGTTACATATCCCCATGGTCACTCCTTCATTCCATCTCTGGAATATGGGCAAAAGTCCATCTTCTGTAGCTGCTTCAAGCTGAATCAAGGCACAGGAGGGGCTCTGGAATGGAAGGCCCCGACATGGTGCACGATGTAACTGTTGGTCCCTTTTTCTAAATGGGCATGGGGGGAGTAGTATCAGAGGTAGTTCTGTACTTAAAACTTTGGACACCTTCTTGCATCATGTGGTGGTATATAACATTATTAGTTTTGCCCCTAAGTATATTCCAGTATCAGTAATATTGCAAGGCCCATTTTTGTTATCCCCCCTAGAATAGATCTGATGCTAGAGGGTATCCAAGAAAACAGACCAGTAAACCTATTCCAACCCCCTTGATATAGAAGGATGTGCTGTTCTAGGGTTTGCTGCAACCAAGAGGCCTGCTGTTGGATTTTGTCTACACTAGTTACAATCTGCATGGTAGTATTAACGTAAGTAGAGCAAGAGGAATTGACCACTACACATATACCTCCTTCTTCAGCTAAAACATAGTCTAAGGCTACTCTGTTGTCTACTTACCACTTTAGCCAAGGAGTCCAAAATTTTTTGCAGGTTGGTGAGGGAGTTAGAAGTTTCATTAACAATGAGAATTAAGGTTTTAGACAAATTTCATGCCACATGTTGATGAGCAGCACCTTCCCACCGGGGAGCAAAGAATACACAAGAAATATTCATCTCCATCTGGTATTTCCCCAGGGAGGTCCTGCCTGACACAGGTGAATAATTTGAGACAGCTAGTCTAGTGTACCACTTTAGACTTACTGTGGACTGAGAAGGGGGTAGTAAGAACTTCTAACAAGCAAGTGCCTCCCATTGTCCAACTGTTCAAACAATCAGATGCCCACAGGATCTTTTGATTATCCACACAAAGTAACAGGCATGAAAGTTTTCTGTACATGAGCTATTGGCAATTTCTCTGAAGTTTACCTCAAGTTGTCTAGCTTAGGCAAACAACAAACATTTAAAGATAATCAGAACTAGAATCTAACTTCCACAAAGGTGTGTTACTGAAATATAATTTTTCTCTCTAAAATCACCCTCCTTCCCATCAAAGATAGCCAAATTAAGACTAATTTGTTTGTAAAACAAGTCCAGTTTTAACAAACTTGGCTTAATTATTTATATAAGCACAGTAAGAATAGTGATTGCCCATATAAATTCTTTTAAATCTGCTTTGTTGGAACTTTTTGTAAGGATTCAGATAGAACTTCTAACAGTCTCTCGAGACCAGAAACCAAGTCAAATACTTGCCATCAGATTTGCCTGTAATACCTATATATTTGGGTGAATTCCTCTTCTCTAGGTCCCCTAAATATCCTGACATTCCTGCACCTGCCAGGAAGTGACATTCTTTACTCACCAGGTAAGGCTGTTGGGAACTGCGTAAGCAAGGTACCAGGCCAACATTTCCAAGGGGCTCTATTGACTCCGTAAAGTCAACCTGAGTTCCTTAAAGCTGTCAGGTCATATCTGAGTCTATGCACATTTCTCTCAAATATGACATTTCAGTCAAAGCCTTGGTAATCTAACCAATGTTTTCAATGGCGTCCTGTTACAAAGAGAACAGATTCTTATTAAACTTATACAAATAATTGTAATTGCCATGAAAGAAAGTATACTCATGGAGAGTTTATGAATTCTGGAGGGTTCAGGTAGAGAGAAAAGATAATGTTTCAGTTTGTTCACAAAGGAATATTGTATCATATTTCTATAAGTCATAGGTATCTTAAGAGAAAAAGTTTCCTTAAACCTGGAAGCACAAACATTAGAGAACCAGCAATGTTTCAAACAAGTCATAAAAACTGTAATCATCTTCCTCAATTCATTCAGTCCCATAGTTCTAATCTTGTTCTGTTTGAATGCAGCTTTTGCACTAGTTACAAAAATTCTTACCCAGTTTCATGATCTTGAAGATATCAGAAACCTGTATTTGTCATAAGCCCTTTTTATGAATTTCCTTGAAGATGAAACACATTTTGTAAGAGCATCAGAATTACTGTAATTGACAAAAGACTCAAAAATGGACATAGTCAAAGATCTGAAGAGAGTTTATTATAATGCAGTTGACATGAAAATCCAGTTATTTTTGTGACCCACATTTCAATAATTAGAATGTCAAATGATGACTTTATACCAGGACATATTATAGCTTCAGGAATTTCTTTTTTTTTTTTTTAAGATTTTATTTACTTATTTGAGAGAGAGACAGAGAGAGCACGAAGGGGGGAGGGGCAGAAGGAGAGGGAGAAAGATAAGCAGGCTCCCCACTGAGCAGGGAGCCCGACATGGGGCTCAATCCCTGGACCCAGGGATCACTACCTGAGCCGAAGTCAGATGCTTAACTGACTGAGCCACCCAGGTTTCCCATATAACTTTAGGAATTTCATATAATTTCTAGAACAGTTATAGCACAAAACCATACAATATAATCTAAGAAGGTTTACCATCATTTGTTTGGCAAGGCCTCCCATGTAATTTAACATACCAAATAAATAAGCCTAATTAGTCAAAAAAGACTTCATTTAGAATTTGAATTTGGGGGAAGTTTTGTTAAAAACCTTAGAAGTTTTTAAAGTTCTTGCCTAAATAGGATTACAGATCATTATAAAACTTAATAATTATCTATTTAACCAAGTGGCAGTAAGAGATTCTACAGAAGGTTATATAGTTGTTAACAAAACTTAGCTCCTTTAATATTGAGAAGTTTTAACTTTCTTAAGTAATCAAAAACCAGATAAAGACAAAACACAGAAACCTTGGTTTTCTGAGCAGATTAAAAAAAAATTGTTTATATTTCTTATCAAGAGCAGACAAGGGCACCTGGGTGGCTCAGTCGGTTGAGCATACGACTCTTGATTTCAGGTCAGGTCATGATCTCGGAGTCGTGGGATCAAGAATGCCCCATATCAGGCTCTTGCTGAGCACGGAGCCTGCTTAGGACTCCCCCCCTCCCACCCCTGGTTGAGTGTGCGCTCTCTCTCTAACAAAAAGAGCAGACCAATAATCCAAGAAAACTTTGTCTTTTTAACAGAGAAAAGCCAAGTTTCAATCTTATACAGGTGTACTTTTAAAACTCATTCATTCCAATCTTAGTCTTGACCACACATAAAATTCTTTTCCAAAGATTCCTCTTCACAAACTTTCTACAATTTTTTTTAAACATTCAGATTTTTTTCCTAAGCCTTCTCTCTCTAACCAGTCTCATTTTAGGACAAAATGACTTTATTTTCCCTCAACAAAAATGTATTCCCATTCCTCAGTCCTTATCAAAAACACATCCTAACTGTCCCTACATACAGAGATGCTTTCCTTACCATTTCTAGCAGCCTAATTCCATCTGGTTCTTAGAAACCTTAGTTGCTAGTGAAAACTAAGTAGTAACTAATTGTGAACTGTTAAGCCATAATTCTTTAGATTGGCAAATTTATAAATATGTCATAATTTTTAGACATGTTTTTTCATAGTACAACTTTCAATAAAGCATAAAACATGTTTTCTAGCAGACCCAAGTATCTTTAATTTCTCTGTAATAAGAAGACAAAAGCAGATAAACCTATGGCTAGTAACTAATGTTTCAGTATTATCATCTTTGGAGAAGGCTTAGAAATCCAATGAATTCAACCCAATTTATCATTGAATAGCAAAACTTCAAAGTTTCAGGTTACCAAAGATTTTGAAAGCTATTTAAAAGTTTACCTATAAACCTTTTTATTTATTTAACATATTTGCTCTTAACAATTACGCATGAAAACTTCATGTGACAAAATTAACCATCATTTAAGTCATTTTTGCTGACAAATTGCAACAGATATAACATGAGCTTATTTGACCTTTAGTAAACCTTGGTAGAATAAGTTTTATATTTAATACTGATAACTCTAAAGACATGTCTATTTTAATGAAAACAACCCCCTTGGATTCGTTTTACTATCAAATGTGTTGCACCTGTGTCCACTAAGAAGGCGATCAGTTTGTTCCCCACTGTCAATTTTACCGGGGGCTGCTGGGGGGAAATCTGAAGTGGGCAGTTTAAGTCCAGGGGAACTCCTGGGCCCCTGAACGCTGATTTGGGAGGTTCTTCAGTTTGAACCTCATGAGGAGTTAGCCTGACAGCTTGGGGTGCATTTTCCTCCTTAGTAGTGAAGGTAGGAGGAGCAGGAGCCCATGGCACCGCAGGCACACATGACGGTGTAGGGGGGAGCTGTGCGGGGCGCCTGCGTGACTCAGTCAGATAAGCACCTGCCTGCAGCTCAGGTCACGGTCCCAGCGTCCTGGGATGGAGCCCCGCATCGGGCTCCCTGCTGAGCAGGGAGTCAGCTTCTCTCTCTCCCTCAGCCCTTTCGTCCCACTCATTCTCTCTCTCTCTCTCTCTCAAATAAATAAATAAATAAAATCTTCAAAAAAAAAAAAGAAAAGGAGCCGGCTGTGCGAGCAGCCCAGGTGGTAGTGCGGGGTGGCGGGGGGAGGGGGAGGAGGCCGAGGCAGAGGTAGCGGGGGTGCCGCCAGCAAGACTGCAGGTGGATTCAAAGTTTGGACTCACTTTCCTTTATCTCTGTCCTCTGTCTCTCCCTCCTGCAAAACAGGCTTTTTTTCTGGTTGCTTTTCAGCCCTCTGTACCATTTACTCAGAATATGTCCTACTAGACTTTCTTTGGGAACAGAAGGAGTGTCCCCCATCTTCCTGGACAAAAGCTCAGAGAGAGCGCAGAAGAAACAAAACTATGACTAAATGAAGCTCAGAGTTCCTCTGTTAGCGTTCGTTCTTCCTTAAATGCTGGGGCCTTCACTGACTGAACAAAACAGCTTCCTAGACAAGCGAAGAGAACCAAATCAAAATCCCCTATTTGGAGACAACCAAACGTGGGGAAGAAATCCAGGAGAGCCATTCAGTGGCCATCTTTCCTCTGAGCTCCACATATACACAGGCCAGGTGGTGTTACAATAAAATATCATCTTCTTTTTAGTCCTGGGATTACAGCTGCAGGTGTACCAAACAGAAAATACCCATCCCAATAGACTCTGAGAGGGGATTGAACTAGATCCCCCCCATTTTTACACAAACACTAAAATCAACCAGGTATCTCTCAAATAGACTGACTCCCCTCCTAAGAAGAGACACTGGTATACAAAGTCACTTCAGAGTCATTCTCCTGACCAGTGAGTGATACCACACATTGACCCAGAAGGGTCCAAACAGCTTAATTAGCCAAATGGCAGAAAAATTGGACTCCCAGCATGCATGCCAGTGGACATACCCAGCTTCAGAGCCCGGCAGCTCATCCCAGGGCAGGTTCCTTTCCGCCAACAAAAAGGGGAGGTAGGCAGCTGAGGCTGGAGCAGAGGGGAGAAAGGAGATTCCCCCAAACAAAACGAAGGGTCTGCAGCTGTTTGGGACTGTCCTTAAAATCACTGCCTCCGGGGATAACCGAGAGCAGTTGACTCCCAGAGAGCAACGCCCCAGGCTCAGGAAACCAGCGGCGGGTCCTGGTGTGCTGCCTCGGACAACTGTCCCTCCAGCTCCAGACCAGGTAAGTCTTAGCGTTGCTGTCACAGCCAATTGCTCCTTCCTGGGGACACCTCGGGGCGGGGGGGGGGGGGGGTGTCGATGTTCCAGGGCACAGCCTCCTGGCTGGCTCACCAAAATCTGTTACTGAAACCCGAGTTTAGCTGCTCACCACTCAAAAACCAATACTGGAGAGACACGTGTTGGTTGGAAAGAAAAAGTCAGGAGGCTGGCAACCTGGGAAGATGGTGGACTACTGTCCAAAGATCATCTCCAAAGTCCTGGACCCAGCAGGGGATTTTTAAAAAGGGAGCATAGGGAAGCGAGGAGGGTCACCATGCAGGGAAAGCATTCTCGGTCTCAAGCTGACTTGCTGGCATCCGGGAAGGCTATTTTCTAGCGTGGCCAAGCTTGATCTTCTGGAAACACCTGGCTCCTTGCTTCCCCAGGGTCAGTGTTCTGTTGAAATCTCAAAGAAGCTGTAATTACTCAAGCTCTAAGCTGTAAGTCAAGCGAGGCACAGGCGAAGAGTTAGAGATATGTAGACTTTCGGCTGCTTGGAACACAGTTACATTGGCTTTCACTCTCCAAAGTGTCCTAGTATGGGCCATAAATTTTACTGTCATCTTAATTGTAAAGCTCCATCTTACGTCTGCAGTAAAAAGTGTTGTGATCTGTTAGTGGTGTCTGCTGTGAGTGAGATGGTCTTGGGCAATTTTCTAATTTTGTCAATTCTTGCTGGAAACCAATAGTTGTAGGAACTATTAATCCCTACTTGTCCTATGTGAAGGAAAAATGCTTAGATGGCAGTTCTGGCCCTAAAGGAAGCCCCAAAGGAGGATTTTCCCAAAGGTCTCCCGTAACACAGTTGTTATAGGGCAGAGATTCCCATCTAGTCTTGGGAGCCAGGAACAAGAGTTACATATCAGGTAAGTGTCAATGTCACCTGTGTTCTGTGACTTCAGTGGCTTGTGTGACCCCTCTGTATCAGTTTCTTGCTTCTTCTGCCTTTTTCTATCTCTCTATCTGTCCCAAGAACTTCAAGATGTGAAGCACCGATAAGTGAAAAGACAGGGAGAGACTGGCAGCTCTGATCACCATCTGGGGAGTCGGTGCTGTGGCCTGAGCAGCCCTCCCAGAGGGAAATTAGCCTTGTGAAAATGGAATTTTGTAAGGAGGCTGTTTACTGGATGTGGTTGCACAAAGCTCTAGACTCTTGACTCTGGTGGACTGATCTCCAGTGTTGGTCTTCTCCATTTCTGGGACCTTTACCATGACTCCACTTCAGCCACTCACTCCTAAGCTGACGTGTTGGATGTTGTCAAAATCTTGCATTGAAACATCCCATTAGTGACCACAGACTTCTCCCATTCCAGGTCTCTCAGCCATTATTACTCCCTTCACGTAGAAGGTCTTTAGCCTCTTTACTTTCTCCCTATCAGTCCGCTCCCATCTCCATGATCCTAATTCAATTCGTGCCCCTCGCATCAGCCACTTTGCAGTGAATGTTCTCGGTTCACTTGCCTCCTTTCCACCATGTCACTGGCTCTGGACCAAGGCAGCTGTCTTCCTTCCTTGTTCCACACTCCACATACGGATGGATGCTGGAGAAACCTCTCCCAGCCCCAAGTACTTGGGGGACTGCTCTCCTGATCATCTGCAGTCTGCCACTATTCCTGACTCAGCTCTCTTTCTTCTTCTTTACATACTCTATTTAGAATCTTTTCCATTGTCCTTAAACCATGCCAGCCCCTCAGCAGGTACCTTCGCATGTAACTTCAAAAGGAAACAAGAAGTCCTTAGTTGAGAGCTCTCTTAGCCTATTGACCCTATATGGAGAAGGTCACATGGAGCTGCACATGCCCTTTGCCCCTCCTATCATGTCACTGTGGGAGCCATGTCTGCCCTTGTCTCTGGCAGTGCTCTACTTCCTTTCTCCTCCCACCTCCTATGGCTAACCCTCTCTCCTGAAGCTTCTTTCTTCCCTCTCTGTTGGCCCCTGTCATCAGCATTTAAGCCTGCTCAAGACTTTTTAACCATAAAAAGGCTTCACTTAACTCCTGCTCTGGACTGAATTGTGCACCCCCCAACCCCAATTTGTATGTTGAATTTCTAACCCCCAATGTGATGGTGTCCAGAGACAATGCCCTTATGATGACATTAGTCCTCTTATAAGAAGAGATGCCAGAGAGCTTGTCCCCACCACACCCCCACCAACCATGTGAGGACACAGGAAGGAGGTGGTCATCTACAAGCCAGGAAGAGAGTTCTCACCAGAAGCTAACCATGCTGGCCCCTTAATCTTGGACTTCCAGCCTCCAGAACTGTGAGAAATAAATTTCTGCAGTTTAAGCTGCCCAGTCTATGCTATTTTGTTAGGGCAGCCCGAGCAGAGTAAGTCAACACCACAGTGACTTCCAGTTGCCACCCTAGCTCTCTCCTCCCCTTTATAGTCAAGCCTGTTGAAATATGCAGTCTCCACTTTCTCTACTCCACTCATTTATTAACCCGCTGACATCACAGAATGATAATAGTACTGAAAAAGAAAGTTTAAGTAAGACCACACAGGCCAGCACTGTGCTAGGACTCATTTGGTCTGCCCAATGGGGGAAAGAGATGTCAAACAAATAACTGCCAGATAATTATTTAACTCTAATTGAGTTGTGTGCTATGGTGGTGATGTGTCAGGTAGATGCTATGAGAGCCCTTTCATTTGCGGAGCCCAGTCAGGGGCCCAAGACTGCTGAGGGCATCCTTGGGGTAATGACTTTACGCCATAATATGAGGATGGGTGGGAGCTTATCAGATCGCTGGCAAGAGACAAACAAGTCCAAACATAAAGAAGAATGCGGAAAAGGCCTGAGTTATGAAGAACATGACATATTTGAGGAACTGAAAGAGGTCACAGGGCTGGAGCTAGGAGGCAAGAGGTGGACACTGCCTGAGAGATAGGTAGGCTCTCAAAGGCCACACCAGGGATTTTGATCAATTTTCTGAGAGTGTAATCAGTGATTAATCTTTGCAACCCCTGTCAGGCAGAGTGCCTCGCTCCTAGCAATATTTGCTTGATGAAACAATATCATTTATCTTAACTAGTGTAAGCACACTTGGGAAGTTTGAGCCGACTTTTTTTTTAAATGGGAGTTTGTTGAATTTGTATATTTAAAGGCTGCTCCCAAAGTCCTGTAGAATGTGATCCATAAGTGTTTTTTGTTGTTGCTGTTCATTATGATTTAGTGAATTAGTGATTTTTATGTTTATATACTGATTCTCATGACCACTATGCCAGTTCATATTTCTTTTAGGGGGGTGGGGGTGGGGGGATGACTGTTGGATACCAGTTTATAGCATCTATGGACCATTGTTCTCACTGCTACTCCTTCAGAATTACGATTACTCTGATTGTTTCTCTAGAGAACTTAAAGTGGAAATTCACCAAAGCTTGGTTATTTGTGCACTTTAAATGATTCAGCAGAATTATTACATGTCCACATTTATTTATTTATTTGTGTGTGGAGCCAGTGATGGGTTTGGAGTGGGTGAGTGATGGGGTAGCATTTGCACTTAAAGAAAACCATTCTGCTGGTGGAGTGGGGTCGAAGGGGATGTAGTAAATATCAGGAAACTTCTCTTCAATAATTAAACATTTTTCAAAGGGAGAAAAGTCTTTGAGACAATAGGCAGTATTTTTTCCACACACGTTGAAATCAAAGTGTTGGTCAGTGGAACCAGTTCAGGGGCCATGCTTGCCCACACAGGTCCTCAGTGTATAAAGGGCAAAGCCCTAGCATTGCTGAAGGCAAACGGTCCGAAAGAAGATTCCACTTGGCCTCAGGACTGTGAGTCTACCTTGTGTTGGCATTGATGAATCTCTGGCTTTGTGGGCCATCTATATTCCGTCCCCATGGTGGCAGCCACCATGGGAATCAGCACAGCAGATGGCGGTGCACAGATTGGAGCAGAGAAATGGCAGCATTTTCATTTTGTTGTCAGGGCCTCCATCAACCAGCAAGTGAAGTGAACGTCAAGCCCTAGAGCCTTAACTGGCGTGAAATTAGGAGCCCAAAAGGAGATGTCCAAATGTCTTATTTATCTGTAGAGAATATTTTTTCTTCTATTTTCTTTCTTTTCCTTCTTTCCTGTCTTTCCTTCCCTTCCTTCTCTCTCTCTCTGAGCAAGAGCTAGAGAAGGGCATTCTTCAGGCTGTGGACTGATGCCAAATCATACAATATCTATCCTTTACCCCTTCATCTCAGTAGAGCAAGCGTGACACGTTTCTTGAAGATTGATACCCAAAGTTTTATGTTGGGGATTAAAGGCCCTGACCAGTGAGATCTGCTCAGTTGTCTACTGTATCTTCATTGCTCCCATGCATGCCCCTGAACTCCAGGAATCTCAACTAGTATTCGTCTCTGTATAGGCTCTGCATTTTCTTCTTTTTGTTTTTCATTTAACAAATATTTATTGAGCACTCACTATGTACCTAAATAATAGGAATAAAGTAATAAAGCAAAGTTCCTGTCTTTATAGAGTTGACATTCCAGTGAGAGAGATGGGTAATAAATAACATTTGATCATCTGCATTTTTATATGTCTAAAAATTTTTAATTCAATGTAAATTGTAACATTTGAGAAACCACCAATGTGAACATTTTGTGATCATTTTTCTAGATAATTCTCCATACATAAGTTACACCTCCCCCCTAACACACACAGGTTCAAACAAACACATACACATACACAAACACTTCTTTTAAAATTCTAGTATAATTAATGTACAGTGTTATATTAGTTTCAGGTGTACAAGATAGTGATTCAAGAATTTTCTATACATTACTCTGCGCTCATCATCGTAAGTGTACTTTTAATGTCCTTCACCTATTTCATCCCTCCCCTCACCCATGTCCCTTCTGGTACACATCAGTTTGTTCTCTATATTTAAGAGTCTGTTTTTTGGTTTGCCTCTTTTTTTCTTTGTTCATTTGTTTTCTTAAATTTCACATATGAGTGAAATCACATGGTATTTGTCTTTCTTATTTCACTTAGCATTATACCCTCTAGATCCATCTACGTTGTTGCAAATGGCAAGATTTCATGCTTTATATACACACATGCACACACACACACAAACACCCCCCCCCATCTTCATCTTTTTTATCCATTCATCGATCAGTGGACTCTTGGGCTACTCCCATAATTTGGCTATTATAAATAAGGCTGCATTAAACATAGGAGTGCATATATCTTTTTGAACTAGTGTTTTCGTATTCTTGTGAAAATAACCAGTAGTGGAATTACTGGATCATATGGTAGTTCTATTTTTACCTTTTTTTTTTTTTTTAAAAGAGAGAGTGCGAGTGAGCATGTGTATGAGCTGGTGGGGAGAGACAGAGAGAGAGGGAGAGAGAATCTTAAGCAGGCTCCATGCCCAGCATGGAGCCCGATGAGGGGCCCAATCTCATGACCCTGGGATCATGACCTGAGCTGAAATCAAGAGTCAGACACTTAACTGACTGAGCCACCGAGGTGCTCCACTATTTTTAATTTTTTGAGGAACTGCCATACTGTTTTCCACAGTGGCTGAATTAGTTTGCATTCCTACCAACAGTGCACAAGAGTTCCTTTTTGTCCACATCCTTGCCAACATTTGTTGTTTCTTGTGTTTTGGATTTTAGCCATTCTGACAGGTACGAGGTGATCTCTCATTGTAGTTTTGATTTGCATTTCCCTGATGATGCATGATGTTGAGCATCTTTTCATGTGTCTGTTGGCCATCTGTATGTCTTCCTTGGAGAAGTGTCTGCTCATGTCTTCTGCCCATTTTTAAAAAATATTTTATTTGCTTGAGAGAGAGAGAGTGCGTGTGCGAGAGCAAGAGAGCACAAGCATGAGAGTGGGGAGGCTCAGAGGGAGAAGCAGACACCCCTCTAGGCGGGGAGCAGGATGGGGGACATGATCCTGGGACTCTGGGATCATGACCTGAGCCAAAGGCAGACACTTAACTGACTGAGCTACCCAGGTGCCCTTCTGCCAATTTTTAAAATTGGATTATTTGTATTTTTGTGTTGAGTTGTATAAGTTTTTTATATATTTTAGATACTAACCCTTTATCAGATATATCATCTGCAATATCTTCTCCTATTCAGTAGGTTTTCTTTTCGTTTTGTTGACTTTCCTTTGCTGTGAAAAGCATTTTATTTTGATGTAGGCCCAATAGTTTGTTTATACTTTTATTTCCCTTGCTTCGGGAGACATATCTAGAAAAATGTTGTTATGGCTGATGTCAGAGAAATTACTACCTCTGCTCTCTTCTAGGATTTTTATGGTTTTAGGTCTCACATTTAGGTCCTTATTCCATTCTGAGTTTATTTTTGTGTATGGTGTAAGAAAATGATCCAGTTTCTTTCTTTTGTATGTAGTTGTCCAATTTTCCCAGCACCATTTGTTGAAGAGACTGTCATTTTCCCATTGCATATTTTTGCCTCCTTTGTTGAAGATTAATTGACCATATATTTGTGGGTTTATTTCTGGGCTTTGTTTTCTGTTCCATTAATCTATGTGTCTATTTTTGTGCCAGTGCCATACTGTTTTGATTACTGCATATTTGTAGTATGTCTCAAAATCTGGGATTGTGATGCCTCTAGCTTTGCTTTACCTTTCAAGATTACTTTGGCTATTTGAGGTCTTTTGTGGTTCCATAAAAATTTTAGGAATAATTGTTCTAGTTCTGTGAAAAATGCTCTTGGTATTTTGATGGGGATTGCATTACATCTGTAGATTGCTTTAGGTAGTATGGCCATTTTAACAATATTTGTTCTGCTAATCCATGAGCATGGAATATCTTCCCATTTGTTTGTGTCATCTTCAATTTCTTTCGTCAGTGTTTTTATAGTTTTCAGAGTACAGGTCTTTTACCTTCTTAGTTAAGTTTATTCCTAGCTATTTTTTTTTTTTTTTGGTGCAATTATAAATGGGATTATTTTTTTTTCTTTTTTTTTAAATTTTATTTTATTATGTTATTTTAGTCACCATTACATTAGTTTTTGATACATCATTAGTTTTTGATGCAGTGATCCACGATTCATTGTTTTTGTATAATACCCAGTGCTCCATGCAGTACGTGCCCTCCTTAATACCCATCACCAGGCTAACCCATCCCCCCACCTCCCTCCCCTATAAAACCCTCAGTTTGTTTCTCCGAGTCCATAGTCTCTCATGGTTCATCTCTCCCTCCGATTTCCCCTCCTTCATTTTTCCCTTCCTTCTCCTAATGTCCTCCATGCTATTCCTTATGTTTCACAAATAAGTGAAAGCATATGATAATTGACTTTCTCTGCTTGACTTATTTCACTTAGCATAATATCCTCCAGTCCCATCCATGTTGATATAAAAGCTGGGTATTCACCCTTTCTGATGGCTGAGTAATATTCCATTGTAAATATGGACCACATCTTCTTTATCCATTCATCTGTTGAAGGGCATCTCAGCTGTTTTCTTAATTTCTGCTACTTCATTATTAGCATATAGAAATGCAATAGACTTCTGTATATTGATTTTTGTATCCTGCAACCTTACTGAATTCATTTATCAGTTCTAGTAGTTTTTGGGTGGGGTCTCTGGGATTTTCTCTATAGAGTATCATGCCATGTGCAAATAGTGACAGTTTTTCTTCCTACCAATTTGGATGACTTTTATTTCATTTTCTTGTCTGATTGCTGTGGCTAGGACTTCTAGTCTATGTTGAATAAAAGTGGTAAGAGTGGACATCTTTTGGTTCCTGATCTTAGAGGAAAAGCTTTTGGTTTTTCCACCATTGCATGTCATGTTAGCTGTAGGTTTTTCATAGGCAGCTTTTATTATGTTGAGGTATGTTCTCTCTCAACCTACTTTGTTGAGGGTTTATCATAAATGGATATTGTACTTTGTCAGATGCTTTCTCTGCGTTTATAGAAATGATAATATGGTTTTTATTCTTTCTCTGATTGATATGATGTATTGCATTAATTGATTTTCAAATATAGAATCATGCTTGCATCCCAGAAATAAATCCCACTTGATTGTGGTGAATGATTTTTTTAATGTATTGTTGGATCCAGTTTGTTAATATTTAGTTGAGGAATTTTGCATCTGTGTTCATCAGAGATATTGGCCTTACTTCCTTTTTTTTATCTTTTGGTAGTGTCTTTATCCGGTTTTGGTATCTGGTAATGCTGGCCTCATAGAATGAATTTGGAAGCTTTTCTTCCTCTTTTATTTTTTTGGAATAGTTTCAGAAGAATAGGTATTAACTCTTTATTAAATGGTAGAATTCACCTGTGAAGCCATCTGGTCCTGGACTTCTGTTTGTTGGGAGGTTTTTTTTATTGATTCAATTTCATTGCTGGTAATTGGTCTGTTCAATTTTTCTATTTCTTCCTGGTTCAGTTTTGGGAGGTTATATGTTTCCTGGAATTTATTCACATTTTTCCTTGTTGGCCAATATGTTGGCCTATAATTTTTCATACTGTCTTATAATCATTCTATTTCTGAGATACCATTGTTATTTCTCCTCTTTTGTTTCTGATTTTGTTTATTTGCATCCTCTCTCTCTCTCTCTCGATTAGTCTGGCTAAAGGTTTATCAAATTTGTTGATTATTTCAAAGAACCAGCTCTTGGTTTTATTGATCTGTTCTATTGGGTGTTTTTTTGTTTGTTGGTTGGTTTGTTTTTTAGTTTGTATTTTGTTACTGCTTTAATCTTTATTATTTCCTTCCTTCTGGTTTTGGGGGTATTTTTTTAAAGTTTATTCATTTAAGTAATCTCTACACCCAACGTGGGGCTCAAACTCATGACCCCAAGATCAAAAGTCACATGCTCTTTGACTGAGCCAGCCAGGCACCCAAGGTTTTGGGTTTTTAATATTTCTACTTTTTCTAGCTCCTTTAGGTGTAAGGTTACATTTTTTTAGATTTTTCTTGCTTCTTGAGATAGGCCTGTATTGCTATAAACTTCCCTCTTAGAATAGCTTTGCTGTATCCCAAAGATTTTGGGCCACTGTATTTTCATGTTCATTTGTCTCCATGTGTTTTTTTTATTTCCTCTTTACTATCTTTGTTGACCCATTAATTGCTTAGTAGCATGTTACTTAACCTACATGCATTTGGGTTCTTTCCAGATGTTTTCTTGTGGTTGATTTCTACTTTGATAGCTTGGTGGTCAGAAAATATGCATGGTATGACTTCAGTCTTTTTGAATTTGTTGAGACTTGTTTTGTGACTAACATGTGATCTATTCTGGAGAATGTTCCATGTGCACTTGCTGTTTTAGGATAAAATGTTCTGAATATGTCTGTTAGACTCATCTGATCCAAAGTGTTATTGAAAGCCACTGTTTCCCTGTTGCATTTCTGTGTATGGATGCTCTATCCATTGATGTAAGGGGGTGTTGAAGTCCCTTACTATTACTGTATTACTGCTGATGACTTCCTTTATGTTTGTTATTAGTTGCTTTATGTATTTGGTTGTTGCCATGTTGGATGCATAAATATTTACAATTGTTATATCTTTTTTGTTGGATAGTCCCCTTAATGATTATGTCGGGTCCTTCTTTATCTCTTGTCACAGTCTTTGTTTTAAAGTCTATTTTGTCCAATGTAGGTATTGCTACCCTGGCTTTCTTTTCACTCCCAGTTGCATGACAAATGCTTTTCCATCCCTGCACTTTTGATCTGCATGTGTCTTTAGGTCTGAAATGAGTGTCTTGTAGGCAGTTCATAGATAAGTCTTGCTTTTTATCCATTCTGTCACTCTTTATCTTTTGATTGTAGCATATAGTCCATTTACATTTAAAGTAATTGACAGGTATGTACTTATTGCCATTTTGTTACTTGTTTTATGGTTGTTTTTGTAGTTCTTCTCTGTTCCTTTTCTTGCTCTCTTCTCTCGCTGTTTGCTGGCTTTCTTTAGTGATATACTTAGATTCCTTTCTCTTTGTTTTTTGCATATCTATTACTGGTTTTTGATTTGTGGTTAACATTAGGTTTATATATAACATCTTATGCATTTAGTAGTATATATTAAGTTGATGGTTGCTTAAGTTTAAACCCATTCTTTACTTCTCTCCTCCAACCCCTCTTATTTTAGTATATGGTGTGTTACTTTACATCTTTTTATTTTGTGACTCCCTTGACTGATTTTTATAGATATACCTAATTTTACTGCTTTTGTGCTTCCTACTTTTCTTATTCCTGTGATCTTTCCTTTCCATTCAGAGTCCCCTTGAACATTTCTTGTAGGGCTGGTTTAGTGGTCATGAATTCCTTTAAGCTTTTGTTTTTTGGGAAACTATCTCTCCTTCTACTGTGAATGATAACTTTGCTGGATAGTGTATTCTTGGCTCCAGGTTGGTTTGTTTGTTTTTCCTTTCAGCACGTTGAATATATCATTCCACTTTCTTCTGACCTGCAGAGTTTCTGCTGAAAAATCAGCTGATAGCCTTATGGGGCTTACCTTCTATATAACTGTTTTCTTTTCTCTTGCTGCTCTTACAATTCTTTATTACTATTTTTGCCATTTTAATTACTATGTGTCTGGTCTGGATCTTCTTGGGTTACTTTTGTGGGGAGCTCTCTCTGCCTCTTGGATCTGGATTTCTGTTTCCTTCTTCAGAGTCAGGAAGTTTTCAGCTATTATTTCCTCAGATCTTCTGCCTGCTTTTCTCTCTTTGAGGATCCTTACAATGCACAAGTTATTAGGCTTGATGGTGGTGCTGAGTTCTCTTAGTCTATTTTCCTGTATTATTATTATTATTATTATTATTATTAGTAGTAGTAGTAGTAGTAGTAGTAGTAGTATTTTTCTGTCTCCTGTTCAGCTTGAATGCTCTCCATTTCTCTGTCCTCCAGAAGACTAATCTGTTTTTTGTTTTGTTTTGTTTTGTTTTATTTTTTGCTTCCTCAAGTCTACTATTGATTCCATTTAGTGTATTTTTAATTTCCATTATTGAGTTCTTCATCTCTGATTGGTACTTTTTTATATTTTTTATCTCTCTGTTGAGGGTCTCACTGATGTCCTCCACTCTTAAGTCCAGTGACTATCTTTATGACAATTACTTTAAATTTGCTACCAGGCATATTACTTATCCCTGTTTTGTTTAGCTCTCTACCTGTGATTTTTGTCCTGTTCTTTCATTTGGGACATATCTTTCTGTCTTTTCATTTTGTGTAACTCTTTATCTGTTTCTATGTGTTAGGAAAGTAAGCTATGTTTCCTGCTCTTGAAAGTAGTGGCCTTATGAAGAAGAGGTCCTGTAGTGCCCTGCAGTGCAGTGTCCCCTGTCAACCAGAACCTGGAACTTCAGGGTTGTCTCCTATGTGTGTTGCATGCACCCCCCTTGGGCTTGAGTTGGGTCAGACCAGGTGTTTGTTAGAGCGGCAGTAGCACCAAACTACAGGGCACTTTTCCTGTGTTGTCCCCTGAGAAGCTTTTGTTGGAAGGCAGGGCTTGCAGTCAGATCAGATGTCTGCCCCCAGCCCACTACTGGGACCAAAGTTGGTTCGGTGTGTGTGGTTATTTTCCTCTTTCCCTTGGGCTGGAGTCACTTTGGATGGTGTTGGTCCCTGTTGGTGTTGCTTGCACACATTTGTATGGACTCCAGCCAAGGCTGGATTGGAGGTGGCAGGTCTGCAGAACACAGATGTAGGGGTATGGTGCCAGCAACATCCACAACAGTCTGCTGTGGGAATGAGCCTATAGCTGCTTTGGAAAACTGCTGAGGTTGGGTTGGAGAGGGTGGGTTCACAGAAGAGCATGGTGGTGGGGCATGCTATTAGCAAGTTAGGTGGAGATTATTCACACTGCACTGAAACAAGTCACACCTTGTTTCACAGATATATCTAGATAACACCCACATCAGTGTAAATAACCCAGAAAACAACTGGAAGACTGGCAGAACAGACTCTCCACAGCTAAATGTAGAGAGGCCACAGTGAAAAAGGCAGGAAGGGCAAAGCCATGGATAAGAACCAAACGGACCTGAGAGACTGTCCTTGAGAGGGAGGAACACTGCAGGCAGGGAGAAGCATCCCTACACCAGACACCAGGCACCCCAGGCATGTGGGAATAGCACTGAGAGGATGAATCCCCAGAACATTTGGCTTTGAAAAGCAGAGGGGCTTAACTATACAAATTCTTACAGTCAGTGGGGCTTAACACCTAGAACTTTAAAAATCAGCAGTCTTCTCTGGAAGACTTGACTCCCCATCCTTAAAGTTCAAAACAACTGTGACTTAGGATCCTCCTACACCATCATCTTCCCTAAAAGTGTCCACACACATTTATATCAATAAGATAAACTCTACACTTAAAATAATTCAATAAATTATTAAGGAAATCTTTCCATGCTACCAAGTACTAATAGACATCACCTTTTTAAATGTCTGCATAGTATTTGAGTAAATGAATTGATTATAATTTACTTAACCCTCTCTAATGGCCTTTATGTTATTTTTCTTCCTTCTCTTCTTCTCCAGCCTGAAATGCTCTTTCATTCTTTAGCAGATACTCACATGACTTGAACCCTCACTTGCCTCAGCCATATCTGCTCAAATATCAGTAAATCCTCCTTGGGCAGGCTGTGTAGTATAGTACCTATCTCTCTTCCCCTGTTTTATTTTCCTTCAAAGCACAAACCTGAAGGAATGAGGGTTGAAGCCACACTCCTACTTGTTCATGAATGGAAGGGCATTTCCAACTGGAAAAATGCCAGAGAAGGTTGTGGAGGAGCAGAGACCAGACAGCAGAGTCTTGACTCTTGGCTCAAGATTTCTTCTGCCATAAACACATCTCCTTTTAAAAAAGAGAACATTTATCTTCATCAGTTAATACTTTGTTGTCTTTCTATTAGGATCAATATAGTGCTTATGAAGCTTTACTGAGCATATGAATCACCTGGGAATCTTGTTAAAATGCAGCATCTCATTCAGTAGGTTTGGGGTGAGGTCAGAGATTCTGCATTTCTAACAAGATCCTAGATGTTGCCAATGCTACCAGGCCATGGGTCACTTTTGGAAGAGCAAGAATCTGGAAGTTCCTAGATGGCTAAGGTTTTAGAAAGATACCCCAAACTACATCTGCATTGCCTGCCCTGGGCCAATTGTTTGTTGTACCATCAAAACTCCACCGAGAAAAATTCCCTTTAGTTTCTATTGCTCTTCCCATCCTCAGAGCCAAGGCCAGCCTTCCACATGTATGGTACCAAGCTCTACTTTCTTTTTGTCTTCCCATTGCTTCTTGGGCTGCTTTACCAGTTCTACTTCCAAGCCTGGCTTCTTCCTATTTGACTCTCTGGGCTTCTATCCCTGGATCAGTGTGTTGCCCCCATGTGTCCTCCCTAAATACGCTCATTGACAACAATGTTTTTTTCTAAAGCCATGGGTCTCCCTCAGTTCACATTAGAATTACTTGGGGAGGTTGTAAAAAAAATATTGATGCCAGGGTCACATACTAACCCAGTAAATAAGTTTCTACAGAGAGAGGTCAGGCATAAATATTTTTAACATTCCCCAGTGACTGTAATATGTAGCCAGGGTTAAGAGCCACTAAGTTTTAAATGGATTACAAATACCATCAGTAGCTGAGGTCTCTCACCTGAACTCCCTAGATGTACTTTGTTTTAAACAGCTTTATCGAGAAATGATAAATACACAATAAACTACAGATATTTCAAGTTTGATAAGTTTGAAATGTATACACCCATGAAAGCTTCATCACAAGATAATGAACATTAAGTATCACTCCCAGAAGTTTCATCATGGTCTTCTGTTTTCCCCTTCTTCTGTCCCCAAGCAACTATTGATCTATTTTCTGGTACTATGGAATTGTTGGGACCTTATAGAATAGTCTATAGATGGGATTTGTAGTTTATATTTTTCAATAAATGGAATCCTATAGTATCTACTTTGTTCTGTCTCCTTGCAATCAGCATAGTTATTTTGAGATCCATCTATTTTGTTATGTGTATCAATAGATCATGTCTTTTTATTGCTGTGTAGTGTTCCAGTGCATGGGATATATTGCAATATGCTCATCCATCTGTTTATGGACATTTAGGTGGTTTCCAATTTGGGGCTATTCTAAATAAAGTTTTGAACTTTCATGTACAAGTCTATATACAGACATGTGGTTTGATTTCTCATGGGTAATGTCTAGGAGTGGAATGTCTGGGTTGTATGGTAGGTGTATGTTTATCTTTTAAAGCAACTGTCAAACTGCTTTCTAAAGTAGTGCAATATTTTATATTCTTATGTAGCACTGTACGAGTTCTTGCCTAACTTGGCATCAGTCTTAGGGGTAGAGTGTGAGACCAAGAGAGACATCAAGGACAAAACTGGGGCTCAGAGACGTTACATAATTCACCTCAAATCAAACAGCTGGTAAGTAATGGAGCCTGTGAACATACTTTGTGCAAATCCAGAGCTAATGCTCACAAGATCCTTTGTGCTCTGAGGCTACCTTCATGAGGGGAACTGAGTGGGTGCCCAACAGAGCTCAGCAAAGCCATTCTTATTTCTTTTTCATGTGTGCTAAAGACAAAGTCTTGGTCTCCTGTGTTTTCTAGTTCTTTCTGGAGGAGACTAAAGGCCATGACAGCATCATGTATCCCTATATTGACAGAAACCATCCCTCTGTCCGTGAGTTCCTATCTCTTTCAAATGGCCCCATTCCATCCAAGCACCAGAGGTAAGACATCTCTCATGCAACCTACTAATGGCCACCATCTCTGGGAGACAGTTCAGAGCAGAGGTGAGCACAGTGCCTTGCTCAGGGAACCCTTTCAGGAGAAAAGGGCTCCCATTCTGGCTGGCGTATCATTGTGAGCAGTCATTCTGAGTATAATAGAAGCTTTTGGCCATGTATTTTTGTTGTTGTTGTTAGGAAAGTCATTTTCAAACAATAAAGTATGCCTTTCTTCCCCCTATTTTTCCTGAAAAGAAAAAAAAGGGAGGGGGGAATTATTCCCACTGTTTGCTACTGTATTTGGAACAATTTCCACAGCATGAGTTCCTGCATAACAAGCCAGTAATACACCCAGACTGATTGATTTTTGATTGTTACTTATATTCTAAGAATGTATCAATTACTTAATCTTTTAAGGAAGAAAGAAAATTGGAAGATCTGCATGCTACATGGTTTCAAAAGGCTTACCACACAACATTGTGAGTATAATAATTGCTATCGAATTGTACACTTTAAAATAATTTTGGTTCGTGAATTTAACCTCAAAGAAAAAATGCTTACGAGTACTTAATGCTTTTTCTAGGATATAATTTCAAAACCTCAACATACAAAAAAATAGAATTAAGTCTGTTTTGAAGGCCTGTTTTAGTACATCCTCTGTGTCCTAAGCGGAGGGAGATCACCCCCACCGAAGGCCCTTCTCAAAAAACTTGCCTTGGTAGACATTTTTATACTACGGGAATCTGTTCTTTCTGGCCACAAGTGATTGAACCAGGAATAATCATTTGATTCAAGAGTAGCTCATTCATAAGCAGGTGATTTGGGCCAATTATATTCTCTTGAGATTTTCAACGAATATACTCAGAAACCAAGATGAGTTGGTACTGAGCACTGGACTTTGAAATCCTATGGAGTTAGAGCTAAAGTTAAGGCAAACTAAGTTGTGTACAAGCCAAGTTATGAGGGTTTGGAAGTTATGACTAAGCAGAAAAAGAGAGAGAGAGAAAGGAAGAGGAGGAGAAAGATAAGAAAAGGAAGGAGGGGGAGGGAAGGGAGATGCCCTGGTTCTGAAGATTTTCCTGGCTCTATTTTGTGGAAGGCATGGCTGCACTGAAGTCCTTGTGCCCATGAGATTACACCTTGCATCTTTATTGTTGAGGGTGTATTTGATTCTAAAGGTCAAAAACCTCGGTAAAGACAGGCTGAAGTTTCCCTTCCCGGTTTCTAAAATTGAATTCATTGCTGTAGGAGCACTTCGCATTTCTTATGCACTTTAAGAGGAAAGTAAGCAATCCTAGAGGAAATTCTTGAGCTCTCTTTGGTAGGCCAAGGAGAGCTAGTCTTGGCTCTGTGTATTTTGTAAAAAGCACTGGGTGTTAATACTGGTTCTTTCACTAAATGTTTCACTTTTCTCATTTGTCAGCTGGGGTTAATAATAGCAGATTTACTATTTCACTGGATCCATAGGATCGAAAGACATGATGAATAAAAGCACATTGTAAGTTATAAGTTGGTAATACAACATAGAGGAGTCGTAAACTATGACCAGGGTAGTGAGTATCTGGGGTGCAGGCACTGGTGAGGAGTGCATGGATTTCTCTGAGCAAAACGTATTCATTAAAGCTCACTTATTGCTAAAGGTGATGATGTATTTAGCATTCTCCATTATGAATCTCTTTAGAGTACTGACTAGTATGAGATTGATTGTAGTTTTCTGGTCTTGTCAGCATCGAGCAAGATGTTTTGCACATTTTTTTCTTTTGTACATTACATCCCCAGGACTTCTTTATTTTATAACTACAAGTTTGTACCTTTTGACCACCTTCACCCCTACCCCTGCCCCCACCAACCCTCAATCTGTTGAATGTATCTTGGAATTGAATAGTAATGGCTGTGACAAATAGCAGGTTTACTTGCCCAGCATGAAAGTAACCCTGGGAGAAAGGCTGGTTAGAACTAGAAGCCCAATTCAGGTTCCATACAGAAAACATGCCAAGATCAAAATAAAACTCCCTTGTGTGGACTGACTTTGGGTCATTATTTCCAGAAAACCATGGGAAGTGGGACTGAGAATGGGGTACAGAGAACATGTGAGTGTTAAGTTTGTTTGTAATCCCTGAAATAACTGCAAAGCAGTACCAACCAAAGTGATCCATCTAAACTAAAGATGACTGTCCATCTCCAGCAGAATAATTCCTGAGTTTCTCTATGAAGTAAATGAAGTCTCCCATGACCTGATGTTGCCTGAATCAATTCTTCTGCTACATTTCCCCACTTCAACCTCCCATTTGTCATTCTCAAAAGTGAATGCTGATAATGTCTCTATGAAATCTCTTCCTCCCTTCCTCATTCCCTTGCTGGACTCTGCCTTCCAGGAATTTGAATATCAAGTGGAACAGGATAAGCATCATTCATTCATTCAGTGTTTACTGAGTGTTGACTTATTCTTTAAGGCACAGCTCAGGTATTACTTCCTAATCTCCATCACCAACACCACCTCCCCAACTCCAGGGAGGGGTCCTTTCTCTAGGCTTCTATAGTAGAAATATCCTGATCATTTTTCTCTCATTGTATTTACCAATGAGGTAACTATCTATTTACATGTCTGGCTCTACCACCAGAATGTCAACTCAACCAGTCAGGAGTTTTCCTCCCTAACATTTTCTCTGTACTTAAAACAGTACTTGACACAATGAAAGGGCTCCATATGTATTTGTGGAATGACTGCAGGAACACCTACTAAACAAACTATGATTTTAAAATTGTGTAATAGTA
This sequence comes from Halichoerus grypus, assembly GCF_964656455.1. NCBI lineage: Eukaryota > Metazoa > Chordata > Mammalia > Carnivora > Phocidae > Halichoerus > Halichoerus grypus. Next base: position 91,492,206 of record NC_135712.1, read on the forward strand.
GTAGAAGTATCTCTGTTGAGGTCTATGGGGCACAATCTTAAAAAAAAAACTGCCTTGTGATGTCTTGTTATGACTATTTACCCTAAATCTCCTATAAAAATGAGTCTCTGGTTTCTTAATTAAAAAAAAAAAATCCAGTACTGCTACTTACGTCATTCTTCTCACAGTGCTTTCACACTCCTCTCATCTGTCCCACACTGTCCCTATAAAGTAGGATTCCTCCTTACAGTGAGCAGAGCCCAGCACAGTTCCATAAGGTGATATGACTTGCTGAGGTTATGAAGGTTGACTACACAGGAATCAGGATTAGAATCTCGGATTAGTGCCTGATTGTTATGAAAGATGCTCATCATCTAGGGATTAGTTTTATTGATTTTTTTTTTTTGAAGGCTAAGCAAGATATTCAGGGGGGAAAAATGTCCAGGGGCTACCCTACAGGGACACAATACAAGGAGAAAAGAGCTGGAGGCATCCTTTCTCTTGAGTCCTGTAACCCCTCTGCTGTCCACCAGGAAGGAATTGAAAGATGCTTCGATTATGCAGTGATGGTTTCCAGTTCAAATGCATTCGTATTCATAAATGTTGATGGATACCACAAAACCCTGGGTTAGGTGCTGTGGGAAACAAAAACAGTTCACTGCATAGTGGATAATTAGATGAACGAAAACAATATAGCAGGCATTGTTTGCATGTTTACATATAAACTTACTCATTCAGTAACTACTAAGTGCCCAGGCACTATGTTCCAGGCAATGTTCTAGGTGCTAGGGATGGTGAAAAGAAAAAGTGGTGAAAAGAAAAGTTTATGCTCTTGTGGGACTTCCATTTTATTGAAGAAGAATCAGGATAGATAAACATTTATCTGCCTTAAGGAATCTGCCTAAGTAACAGTCAGTGACGACAGAGCAGAATTCAAACCTCAGCAGTCTGATTCCAGATCCTTGCTCTTAGCCACCATCTTATTCTACCAAAAGCCTAAAATTCCTGAAATAGGAAACCTGGTATCCAGGACCCAAGAACATCTTTGTAGAATTGGAAACAAAATAAGACTGACTTTATCAGCAATAAAATAGATAAGCCAGAAATAACCACCAGAATTCACAGTATTTGTGATATTCTGTCCCCAGATCTTCAGCTGGGGAAGTAATAAACATCAAATAATGAAACATGAGACTTGTGATAGCTTGTGACTGTTCCTGGAGACCTATTCTGCTTATGATTATCCAGTGATGTATGTTTGCTATTTCACAATAATATCTCCCTACTCTCCAGCCTGTTTGTGAATCTGCTATTAGAAGGCACAGGAAAGCAGGGGACAGATTGGAAAAGAGAAAAAGAAACAGCAGGATTTAGGAATATGGTGAGGAAGAGCTGGATGTTGCTATAGACACTGTAAAGCCATCGCTCTGGTCTCAGGTGGCCCAAGTGGGCTCCAAACTCTTGACTCCTCTGGAGTAATTAATGCATGAGAGAAAACACAGCATCCTTCCTCAGGCAAGGCTCCCTGAGAGGACTACCACTGTGAGATGTGAAAGTGGTCTTCTGTGAAGATTGTGCCAATCACTTATGTCAAGAGTGGGGATAGCACTCAGGAATATTAGAGAAGAAATCTAATAATGAAATAGTAATGAAGGGGATGGACAGCTCCCTTTTGATATGAAGATGACCTGCCCAGTTTAGACCCTAGTGACAAGGGAATAAGAGCACAGAGACAGATTCTGACCAAATGATATTTAAAATGGGCATTGTTGACTCAGGGGCAGCCTTGTTGTCTTAGTTCAGTAGTAACAACTCGGCTGTTTAGAATTCAAGAGGAAAACAGATCCAAACACAGGACCCAGGATCTTGGTGTGGCTTAGATTTCAATTCAGGCAGGGTTTGTGACTTCACTGCATGGTGCTAATGAAACCCAGGGCACACTGACTCAGCTCTGTTTGACATTTAATTTGCTTCATGATTCCTAGCATGTTCTGCTGAGTGTTGATACAGGTGTTTTCGGGATGGATAGAGCATTCAAGAAGATATCATATTGTTGAGAGAGGTGGTAATACTGAAAAGAAAGCACTAAAGAGTAGATCCATATTCTGTACAAGTTTAAACTTTCAACTCTACTGAATTCATAACTGTCTCAATCCTAATAGGCCATTTATGTGGCCAGGGTCTATCTTGTGCTTTTGGCCTCCTCAAGTTTAATATGCCTGGCAAAATCCAGAAGAGAAATATGAAGACTCAGGTAATTTCTGCTTAATATGTGTAAGAAGACACAGTCTTTTTCTCAAAGTCTAGAAATTGAAGGCTTTTTGACTTACTAAAGCATTAAAATAATAGGATGTGATTGGTTGATTGTATTGAAGATTTACGTGGCAATAATGTGATAAAGTTTTGCTGACCATCGCTGTGTTTTGGCAAGGTTAGACTATGACATATTGTAGGATGTAAATCTGCTGGGAAGTGGAAGAGAGAAAACAGGGGTGAAAAGAAGACATGTACCTAAGAAGTAGGTAAAATATTTGTTCAGCTCTGAGGTAGAAACTGTGCTAGGTATAGGGGAGTATCAAGGAGAATGAGTTAAGAGCTAGGATACAAGACTGTGATGTTGTCAGGCTATTCTGATTATAGTTGCTGCGTAACAAAGTACCCTACAGTTTGTTGTAAAGCAATAGCCATTTCATTTTGCTATCGATTTTGTGGGTCAGAACTTCAGGAATGGCTGAACTGGGTGGGCAGTTCTTGCTTGGGGTCTCTCATGAATTTGCAGTCAGATACCGGCTAGGGCTACAGTTGAAAAGTAGCCCTTTCATCTTTCAGATGAAAGATCAACTAGACTGAGCCAGATATGAGAGCAAGATGGCTCACTTACGTGGATGGCAGTGATGTTGACTGTCGGCTGGGAGCTCAGTCACGTTCAGGTGATGCTCCCACATAACAGCCTTTAGGATGGCAACATTCTTACATGGCGGTTCTCTTTTGCCAGAGAAGTGTTCCAATGGAAGCAGGTGGTAGACGCAGGGCATTTTTAAAAAATTTTTTATTGTTATGTTAATCACCATACATTACATCATTAGTTTTTGATGTAGTGTTCCATGATTCACTGTTTGTGCACAACACCCAGTGCTCCATGCAGAACATGCCCTCTTTAATACCCATCACCAGGCTAACCCATCCTCCCACCCCCCTCCCCTCTAGAACCCTCAGTTTGTTTTTCAGAGTCCATCGTCTCTCATGGTTCGTCTCCCCCTCCGATTTCCCCCCCTTCATTCTTCCCCTCCTGCTATCTTCTTTTTTTTTTTTCTTAACATATATTGCATTATTTGTTTCAGAGGTACAGATCTGTGATTCAACAGTCTTGCACAATTCACAGCGCTCACCATAGCTCATACCCTCCCCAATGTCTATCACCCAGCCAACCCATCCGTCCCACCCGCCCCGCCCACTCCAGCAACCCTCAGTTTGTTTCCTGAGATTAAGAATTCCTCATATCAGTGAGGTCATATGATACATGTCTTTCTCTGATTGGCTTATTTTGCCCAGCATAACACCCTCCAGTTCCATCCACGTCGTTGCAAATGGCAAGATCTCATTCCTTTTGATGGCTGCATAATATTCCATTGTATATATATACCACATCTTCTTTATCCATTCATCTGTCGATGGACATCTTGGCTCTTTCCACAGTTTGGCTATTGTGGACATTGCTGCTATAAACATCGGGTGCACGTACCCCTTCGGATCCCTACATTTGTATCTTTGGGGTAAATACCCAGTAGGACACAGGGCATTTTATAGGAAAGCCTTGGAAGTCACACAGAGTCATTTCGCTGGTATAAGTAGTCACGACCCCAAGGGTAGAGACTCAAACTCTGCCCTTTGACGGGGGAGTGAGAAGGTCACACTGTGGAGGATGGGAGACAGGGCTGCAGCCACTTTTCTAAAATAAAATCTGCCACAGCGGCCTTGAGAAAATAACCTCTCTAAAGCTCAGTTTCCTTGCCTATAAAATGAAAATAACAATATCCTGTAAAGGACTGTTGTGATAACTAAATGAAATTATAAGAGGCTTAGCCCTGTGCTGAGAACCCAGTTTGTGCTTAGTCAATGTTTGCTATTGACAGAGAAGCCTGGACCTTGTGGCCCTTACCCTAGCTCCCACTTTATAGGCCTCGGATACAAAATCCAAAAATCGTGTCCCATCTCTTTGTAATTATCTTCACTGTCTGAGTGCCTCTAACCCCTTCTTACATATTCTGGAGGAGACTTTGTTCTTCTTGGGGTCTGACTTCCTGTGATGTCAAATCCTCATTAAGTCCTTTCAGTCACTTTCCTGACACTGCTCCTTGGGTCCCACCTTTGCTAGAGAAAATTGCTTTTTTTCCAATAGTGCATATCCACAAAGGCTGTTCAGCACTTCTAACCCCTGTCTTCTCTTACCAAACTCCAAACCAGGCCCCCAGGTCTTTCACTCCCTGAAGAAGGTTCATGCCTGCTCTCATTGAAAGAACAGAACCCCCCCACAAACCTTCTCCTCCATTTCCACACTCAGCAATGCCTGCACCCATCATTGTCTTCCCACCTTCTGTCTCAGAATGAAGACACGTCTCTTCTGGTTCCAAAGGCTAAGTTCTTCAGTCATGTACTCAGTTCTTATTCTTTCCACCTTTATGGAACATCACTACACTGATGGTATCTTCTGTATCTTCCATTGCAATCTCTAGATTAGCACCTTCTCCTGATGTATTACACCCTGAAGCCTTTCCTAGTTTACTAAATCAAAATCAACCAACCAACCACACCCTTTCTTCTGTCTTGCTTCCCTGTCCAGCTACTATACTGTCCTCTCCTTCATCCTGGACCTCACTGCCTGTGAATCAGCCTCATCACCAATCATTCTTCACTCTCTGTAATCTGTCTTCTGCCCCATCTTTCTGGAAACTGTTCTTGCAAAGAACTCCTGGGGCCTTTTGATTCCATTAAGCCACTGAGTTTGAAAGTGGCTTGTTACAGGGCACCTGGGTGGCTCAGTCGGTTAAGCATCAGCCTCTTGATTTCAGCTCAGGTTGGATCCTGGAGTCATGAGACTGAGGCCTACATTGGGGTCCACACTTGGAGTGAAGTCTGCTTAGGATTCTCTCTCCTTCTCTCTTTGCCCCTACCCCCCACTTTAAAAAAGTGGCTTATTACACAGAAATAGCTAATACTGATGTTAAATCAGGATCTTGACCCATGTGATGATTGCAAAACCCAGTGTCCTTCCACGTTAGCAGGTAATGGGGAGTAAGGCTAATGCATTCTTTGAGGGGTTTGATTTTTTTTTTTTTAATTTTAATTGCAGTATACCTAGCATCGAGTGTTATATTAGTTTCAGGTGTACAATATTAATTGGTGTGGAGCCCAATGTAGGACTGGATTCTATACATTACTCCATGTTGATCATCATAAGTGTATTCTTAAACCCCTTCACCTATTTCATCCCTCCCCCCCCACCTCCTTTCTGGTAGACATCAGTTTGTTCTCTATACTTACAAATCTGTTTTTTAGTTTGTCTCTTTTTTTCTTTGTTCATCTTGTTTCTAAAATTCGACATATGAATGAAATTATATGATATTTGTCTTTCTCTGACTAACTTATTTCACTTAGCATTGTACCATCTAGATCCATCCATATTGTTGCAAATGGCAAGATTTCATGCTTTTTTATGGCTGAGTAATATACCGCTGTATATAAATGCAATCTTCTTTATCTATTCATCTATAAGTAGTTCCATGGACTATTTCCATAATTTGGCTATTGTAAATAATGCTGCAATAAACATAGGGGTGCATATATCTTTTTGAACTAGTGTTTTCATATCCTTTTTTTTTTTTACCTTTTAAATGTTTTTATTAACATATAATGTATTATTTGTTTCAGGGGTACAGGTCTGTGATTCATCAGTCTTACACAATTTGCAGTGCTTACCATAGCACATACCCTCCCCAATGTCCATCACCCAGCCACCCCATCCCTCCCACCGCCCTCCACTCCAGCAACCCTCAGTTTGTTTCCTGAGATTAAGAATCTCTTATGGATTGTCTCCCTCTCTGGTTTCATCTTGTTTCATTTTTCCCCTCCCTTCCCCTATGATCCTCTGTCTTGTTTCTCAAATTCCTCATATCTGTGAGATCATACAATACTTGTCTTTCTTTGAATGACTTATTTCGCTTAGCATAATACCCTCCAGTTCCATCCACGTCATTGCAAATGGCAAGATTTCATTTTTTGATGGCTGCATAATATTCCATTGTATATATACACCACATCTTCTTTATCCATTCATCTGTCGATGGACATCTGGGCCCTTTCCATAGTTTGGCTATTGTGGACATTGCTGCTATAAACATTGGGGTGCAGGTGCCCCTTCGGATCACTACATCTGTATCTTTGGGGTAAATACCCAGTAGTGCAGTTGCTGGGTTGTATGGTAGTTCTATTTTCAACTTTTTGAGGAACCTCCATACTGTTTTCCAGAGTGGCTGCACCAGCTTGCATTCCCACCAACAGTGTAGGAGGGTTCCCCTTTCTCCGCATCCTCGCCAACATCTGTCGTTTCCTGACTTGTTAATTTTAGCCATTCTGATGCGTGTGAGGTGGTATCTCATTGAGGTTTTGATTTGGATTTCTCTGATGCCAAGCGATGTTGAGCACTTTTTCATGTGTCTGTTGGCCATTTGGATGTCTTCTTTGCAGAAATGTCTGTTCGTGTCTTCTGCCCCTTTCTTGATTGGATTATTTGTTCTTGGGTGTTGAGTTTGATAAGTTCTTTATAGATTTTGGATACTAGCCCTTTATCTGATATGTCATTTGCAAATATCTTCTCCCATTCTGTCGGTTGTCTTTTGGTTCTGTTGACTATTTCCTTTGCCGTGCAAAAGCTTTTTATCTTGATGAAGTCCCAATAGTTCATTTTTACCCTTGCGTCCCTTGCCTTTGGCAATGTTTCTAGGAAAAAGTTGCTGCAGCTGAGGTGAAAGAGGTTGCTGACTGTGTTCTCCTCAAGGATTTTGATGGATTCCTTCCTCACATTTAGGTCTTTCATCCATTTTGAGTCTATTTTTGTGTGTGGTGTAAGGAAATGGTCCAGTTTCAGTCTTCTGCATGTAGCTGTCCAATTTTCCCAATACCATTTGTTGAAGAGACTTTTTCCATTGGATATTCTTTCATGCTTTGTCGAAGATTAGTTGACCATAGAGTTGAGGGTCCATTTCTGGGCTCTCCATTCTGTTCCATTGATCTACGTGTCTGTTTTTGTGCCAGTACCATACTGTCTTGATGATGACAGCTTTGTAATAGAGCTTGAAGTCCAGAATTGTGTTGCCACCAGCTTTGGTTTTCTTTTTGAACATTCCTCTGGCTATTCGGGATCTTTTCTGGTTCCATACAAATTTTAGGATTATTTGTTCCAGTTCTGTGAGAAAAGTTGATGGTATTTTGATAGGGATTGCATTAAATATGTAGATTGCTTTAGGTAGTATAGACATTTTCACAATATTTGTTCTTCCAATCCATGAGCATGGAACGTTTTTCCATTTCTTTGTGTCTTCCTCAATTTCTTTCATGAATATTTTATAGTTTTCTGAGTACAGATTCTTTGCCTCTTTGGTTAGATTTATTCCTAGGTAGCTTATGGTTTTGGGTGCAATTGTAAATGGGATCGACTCCTTAAATTTCTCTTTCTTCTGTCTCGTTGTTGGTGTATAGAAATGCAACTGATTTCTGTGCATTGATTTTATATCCTGCCACTTTACTGAATTCCTGTATGAGTTCTAGCAGTTTTGGGGTGGAGTCGTTTAGGTTTTCCACATAGAGTATCATATCATCTGCAAGGCTGAGAGTTTGACTTCTTCTTTGCCAATTCAGATGCCTTTTATTTCTTTTTGTTGTCTGATTGCTGTGGCTAGGACTTCTAATACTATGTTGAATAGCAGTGGTGATAGTGGACATCCCTGCCGTGTTCCTGACCTTAGGGGGAAAGTGCTCAGCTTTTCCCTATTGAGTATGATATTCACTGTGGGTTTTTCATAGATGGCTGTACCCTCTATCCCTACACTGTGAAGAGTTTTAATAAAGGAAGGATGCTGTACTTTCTCAGATACTTTTTCTACATCTATTGAGAGGATCATGTGGTTCTTGTTCTTTCTTTTATTAATGTATTGTATCACATTGATTGATTTGCAGATGTTGAACCAACCTTGCAGCCCAGGAATAAATCCCACTTGGTCATGGTGAATAATCCTTTTAATGTACTATTGGATCCTATTGGCTAGTATTTTGGTGAGAATTTTTGCATCCATGTTCATCAGGGATATTGGTCTGTAGTTCTCCTTTTTGATGGGTCTTTGTCTGGTTTGGGGATCAAGGTAATGAGTTTGGAAGTTTTCCTTCCATTTCTATTTTTTTGGAACAGTTTCAGAAGAGTAGGTATTAATTTTTCTTTAAATGTTTGGTAGAGCAGAGAAGCCAATACATTTGGGGGAAGTTTTGCAGGCCTGAAGGGACAAAAATTACAGACTTGGAGGGCAAGACTGTGGTAGATTAAGAGGCTGTGGAAGGAGAAAAGACAAAGAGTGAATGGTAGTGAAGCTTTCGAGAAACTTGGCTTTCAAGGGAACAGCAAAGAGGGTAATAACTCAGTGGACGGGGATGTACACACATGTCAAACTATTCAGACTGTTGACTCATTATATTGTGCACTTGAAACTAATATAGCACTGTAAGTTAATTATATGTGAATTAAAAAAATAAAAATCAAACTGTAAAAACAAAACAAAACAAAACAAAAAACAAAAACAACAAAAAATAAATGTTTGGTAGAAATCCCCTGGGAAGCCATCTGGCCCTGGGCTCTTGTTTGTCGGGAGAATTTTTTTTTTAAAGATTTTATTTATTTAGTTGACAGAAAGAGAGAGAGAGAGACAGTGAGAAAGGGAACACAAGCAGGGGGAGTGGGACTTAGGGAGAAGCAGGCTTCTGGCTGAACAGGGAACACGACGTGGGGCTTGATCCCAGGACCCTGGGATCATGACCTGAGCCGAAGGCAGATGCTTAACAACTGAGCCATCCAGGCGCCCCGTTTGTTGGGAGATTTTTGATTACTCCTTCAATTTCCTTAATGGTTCTTCCTGGTTCAGTTTTGGTAGTTTATACTCTAGGAATGCATCCATTTCTTCCAGATTATCTAATTTGCTGGCATATAGTTGCTCATAATATGTTCTTATAATTGTTTCTATTTCTTTGGTGTTGGTTGTGATCTCTCCTTTTTCATTCATGATTTTATTTATTTGGGTCATTTCTCTTTTCTTTTTGATAAGTCTGGCCAGGGGTTTATCCATCTTATTAATTCTTTCAAAGAACCAGCTCCTAGTTTCTTTGATCTGTTCTACTGTTCTTTTGGTTTCTATTTCATTGATTTCTGCTCTGATCTTTATTATCTCTCTTCTCCTGCTGGGTTTAGGTTTTATTTGCTGTTCTTTCTCCAGCTTCTTTAGGTGTAGGGTTAGGTTGTGTATTTGAGACCATTCTTGTTTCTTGAGAAAGGCTTATATTGCTATATAGTTTCCTCTTAGGACCGCCATTGCTGTATCCCAAAGATTTTGAACAGTTGTGTTTTCATTTTCATTTGTTTCCATGAATTTTTAAAATTCTTCTTTAATTTCCTGGTTGACCCATTCATTCTTTAGTAGGATGCTCTTTAGCCTCCATGTATTTGAGTTCTTTCTGACTTTCCTCTTATGATTGAGTTCAAGTTTCAAAGCATTGTGGTCCAAAAATATGCAGGGAATAATCCCAATCTTTTGGTACCGGTTAAGACCTGTTTGTGACCCAGGATGTGATCTATTCTGGAGAATGTTCCATGTGCACTAGAGAAGAATGTGTATTCTGTTCCTTTGGGATGGAATGTTCTGAATATATCTGTGAAGTCCATTTGGTCCAGTGTGTCATTTAAAGCCTTTACTTCCTTGTTGATCTTTTGCTTAGATGATCTGTCCATTTCAGTGAGGGGGGTGTTAAAGTCCACTACTATTATTGTATTGTTGTCGATGTGTTTCTTTGGTTTTATTATTAATTGGCTTACATAATTGGCTGCTCCCATGTTAGGGGCATAGATATTTACAATTGTTAGACCTTCTTGTGGATAGGTCCTTTAAGTATGATCTAGTGTCCTTCCTCATCTCTTATTATAGTTTTTCCTTTAAAATCTAATTTGTCTGATATAAGGATTGCCATCCCAGCTTTCTTTTGATGTCCATTAGCATGGTAAATCGTTTTCCACCCCCTCACTTTAAATCTGGAGGTGTCTTTGCATCTAAAATGAGTCTCTTGCAGACAGCATATTGATGGGTCTTGTTTTTTTATCCAATCTGATACCCTGTGTCTTTTGATTGGGGCATTTAGCCCATTTACATTCAGCATAACTATTGAAAGATATGAATTTAGTGCCATTGTATTGCCTGTAAGGTGACTGTTACTGTATATTGTCTTTGTTCCTTTCTGGTCTATGTTACTTTTAGGCTCTTCTTTGCTTAGAGGACCCCTTTCAATATTTCTTGTAGGTCTGGTTTGGTGTTTGCAAATTCTTTTAGTTTTTGTTTGTCCTGGAAGCTTTTTATTTCTCCTACTATTTTCAATGACAACTTAGCAGGATATAGTATTCTTGGCTGCATATTTTTCTCGTTTAGTGCTCTGAATATATCATGCCAGTCCTTTCTGGCCTGCCAGGTCTCTGTGGATAGGTCTGCTTCTAATCTAATGTTTCTACAGTTGTAGGTTACATATCTCTTCTCCCAAGCTGCTTTCAGGGTTTTCTCTTTGTCTCTGAGAGTTGTGAGTTTTACTATTAGATGTCGGAGTGTTGACCTATTTTTATTGATTTTAAGGGGGGTTCTCTGTGCCTCCTGGATTTTGATGCCTGTTTCATTCCCCAAATTAGGGAAGTTCTCCATTATAATTTGCCCCAATATACCTTCTGTCCCCCTCTCTTTCTTCTTCTTCTGGGATCCCAATTATTCTAATATTGTTTCACTTTATGTTATCACTTGTCTCTTGAATTCTCCCCTCGTGATCCAGTAGTTGTTTATCTCTCTTTTTCTCAGCTTCTTTATTCTCCATCATTTGGTCTTCTATATCACTAATTCTCTCTTCTGCCTCATTTATCCTAGCAGTTAGAGGATAAATTTTTTATTGCACCTCATTAATAGCCTTTTTGATTTTGACTTAGTTAGATTTTAGTTCTTTTATTTCTCCAGAAAGGGATTCTCTAGTATGTTCTATGCTTTTTTCAAGCCCAGCTAGTATCTTTATAATCGTCATTCTGAACTCTAGTTCCGACATTTTACTAATGTCTGTATTGATTAGGTCCCTGGCAGTTGGTACTGCCTCTTGTTCTTTTTTTTTTTGAGGTGAGTTTTTCCATCTTGTCATTTTGTCCAAAGGAGAATAGATGAATGAGAGAACAAACTGCTAAGAGGGTAACAACAACCCCAGGAAATTATACACTAAACAAATCAGAAGAGACCCGAAACTGAAAGGAAAAGAAAGGCGGGGGGGGGAAGAGTATGATCAGGCTGGTGAATAGAACAGAGCCACACACTAGATTTTGGGTGTATTTTGATCTGTTAGAAGAAATTGCCTCCCAAAATTTTAAAGAATGAAAAACTTACATATATACAAAAATAAGGGCAAATACAATGAAGGGATGGAATATGACTGTAAAGATGAAAATTAAGATTTTAAAAAAGGAATTGATAAGATAAGTTGGTTGAAAAAAGAATGAAAAGAATTTAAAAAAAAAAAGAATGTGATCAGGAGACTAGGACAACATCATACACTAGATTTAGGGTATATTTTGGTCTGTTAGAAGAAACTGTATCCCAACATTTTAAAGAAAGAAAAACTTATATATATACAAAAAATAAGGTTAAATACAATGAAGGGATAAAATATGACTGTAAAAATGAAAATTTAAAAAGATTTTAAAAAAGGAATTGATAAGATGTTGGTTGAAAAAGGGAAGAAGAAAAATTTAACTAAAAAAACCAGAAAATTTTAAAAATTGACTTAGAAAGACTAAAGAATCATGGGAAAAACCATGAATTCAAGTGCTGTATTGCCCTATTGCTCGCGTTCGGCCATTCTCATTGATGGATAAACTTGGTCTTGGCTGGCTGTTCTTGCAGATCTTCTGGGGGAGGGGCCTGTTGCCATGGTTCCCAATGTCTTTGTCAGAGGTGGAATTGCCCCGCCTTTGCCGGGTCTGGGCTAAGTAATCTGCTCGGGTTTGCTCTCGGGAGCTTTTGTTCCCTGCAAGCTTTCCATACAGCTTTGGAGGAGGAGAGTGAAAATGGCGGCCTCCTAATCTCCGCCTTGGAGGAGCCGAGAACTCGGGGCCCCCACTCCTCAGTGAGCCCCCAGAGAAAAGCTGTCAATCACTCCTGTCTCCCCAGTCTCCAGCTGCACTCCGTGCTCACCCAGCCTGTGACCGAGCGTTTCTGTCTCTGGCACATGACCCTGTTTGGAGTCTCCATACCCAGCAGATTCCTGTGGTGTGCTCCCGCACCGCTCCTCCCGGGGGAGGAAGGGGAGTCTCCCCGGATCTGCCGCTTGTTGGGTCCCTGCTGGAGGATCAGTGGCCCGACTGTGCTGTGGATCACGGTTTATGGCAACCCCGAGCTGAGAGCCCACTCCTTGGCTCCGTCTCTGCAGCTGGCTTCTCTGCTCCGATACCTGGGAGCTCTGCCACACTCAGGCACCCCTGGTCTTTCTGTGACCCCAAGGGTCCTGAGACCACACTGTTCCAGCGAGGGTTCCACCCCCAGCTTAGCCACTGGAGCGACGTCCCTCAGCGGAACTGACTTCTAAAGGTTCCGATTTTGTGCTCCACTCTCTATCACTTGCCAGTAGTGGCTGACGGAGGCCCTCTCCCCCGCCATCTATCCTCCCGAATATCCCCTCGGATTCACTTCTGCACACATCCTACCTTCCAGAAAGTGGTCGCTTTTCTGTTCAGAGAGTTGCTGCTATGCTTTTCTTCTATCTCCTGTTGAGTTTGTAGGTGTTCTAAATGGTTTGATAACTATCTAGCTGAATTCCTGGGACTAGATGAAATTTAGGTCTCCTACTCCTCCGCCATCTTGCTCCTCCCACTGTGTTTTCATATTCTTTGTCTAAACACCCAGTAGTGGAATTACTGGATCATATGGTAATTCTATTTTTAATTTTTTGAGGATCTGCCATACTGTTTTCCATGGTGGCTGAACCAGTTTGCATTACCACAAGTGTTCCTTTTCTCCACATCCTCATCAACACTTGTTGTTTCTTATATTTTTAATTTTAGCCATTTTGACAGGTGTGAGGTGATACCTCATTGTGGTTTTGATTTTCATTTCCCTGATGATGAGTGATGTTGATCATCTTTTCATGTATCTGTTGGCCATCTGTATGCCTTCTTTGGATAAATGTTTGTTTATTTCTTCTGCCCATTTTGTAGTTGGATTATTTGTGGGTTTTGGTGTTGAGTTGTATAAGTTCTTTATATATTTTGGATATCAACCTTTACTGGATATGTCATTTGCAAAAATCTCTTCCCATGCATTAGGTTATCTTTTAGTTGTAGGCCTAATAGTTTATTTATGCTTTTGTTTCCCTTGCCTCAGGAGACATATCTAGAAAAATGTTACTATGACCGATGTCAGAAAAATTACTGCCTCTGCTTTCTTCTAGGATTTTTATAACTTGGGGTCTCACATTTAGGTCCGTAATCCATTTTGAGTTTATTTTTGTGTATGGTGTAAGAAAGTCATCCAGTTCATTCTTTTGTATGTAGCTGTCTAGTTTTCCTAGTGTCATTTGTTGAAGAGGCTGTCTTTTTCCTATTGCATATTTTTGCTTCCTTTTTGAAGATTAATTGACCATATAATTGTGGGTTTATTTCTGGGCACTGTATTCTGTTCCATTAATCTGTGTCTATTTTGTGCCAGTACCATACTGTCTTGATAACTACAGATTTGTAGTATATCTCAAAATCTGGGATTGTAATACCTCCCATTTTGGTTTTCTTTTTCAAGATTGCTTTGGCTATTTGAAGTCTTTTGTGGTTCCATAAAAATTTTAGGATTATTTGTTCTAGTTCTGTGAAAAATGCTGTTGGTATTTTGATAGGGGTTGCATTATATCTGTAGATTGCTTTGGGTAGTATGGCCATTTTAACAGTATTTGTTCTCCTAATCCATGAAAGTGGAGTATCTTTCCATTTGTTTGTGTCATCTTCAATTTCTTTCACCCGTGTTTCACAGTTTTCATAGTACAGGTCTTTCACCTCCTTGGTTAAGTTTATTCCTAGGTATGTTATTCATTTTTTAAAAGATTTTATTTATTTATTTATTTATTTGAGAAGGGGGAAGGGCAGAAGGGAAGAGAAGGGGAAAGAATCCCAAGAAGACTGCACACTGAGTGTGGAGCCCAATGTAGAACTAGATCTCATGACCCTGAGATCATGACCTGAGCCGAAACCAAAGTTGGATGCTTAAACTACTGAGCCCCCCAGGGACCCCAGGTATTTTATTCGTTTTGATGAAATTATAGATGGGATTGTTTTCTTAATTTCTCTTTGTGCTACCTCATTATTAGCAAAAAGAAATGCAATGGACTTTTTTTTTTTTAAGATTTTATTTATTTATTTGTCAGAGAGAGAGAGAGCATAAGCAAGGGGAGCTGCAGGCAGAGGGAGAAGCAGGCTCCCCACTGAGCAAGGAGTCCGATGAAGGACTCAATCCCAGGACGCTGGGATCATGACCTAAGCTGAAGGCAGGTGCTTAACCGACTGAGCCATCCAGGCATTCCTGCAATGGACTTCTGTATATTGATTTTGTATCCTGCAACCTTACTGAATTCATTTATCAGTTCTATTAGTTTTTGGGTGGATTCTTGGGGCTTTTAAATATAGAGTATCATGTCATGTGCAAAGAGTGACAGTTTTACTTCTTCCTTACCAATTTGGATGCCTTTTATTTCATTTCCTTATCTGATTGCTGTGGCTAGGACTTCCGGTACTATGTTCAATACAAGTGGTATGAGTGGACATTCCTGATTTTAGGGGAAAAGCTCTGTTTTTTGCCACTGAGGATGATGTTTACTGTGGGCTTTTCATGGATGGCCTTTATTACGTTGAAGTGTGTTCTCTCTAAAACTATTTTGTTGAAGGTTATCATGAATAGATGTTGTGCTTTGTCAGATGCTTTTTCTGTAACTATTGAAATGATCATGTGGTTTTAATCCTTTCTCCTATTGATGCAATGTATCAGATTGATTGATTTTCAAATATAGAACCACCCTTGCATTCCAGAAATAAATCCCACTTGATTGTGGTGAATGATTTTTTTAATGTATTGTTGGATTCAGTTTGCTAATATTTTGTTGAGGATTTTTGCATCTGTGTTCATCAGAGATATTGGCCTGCAGTTCTCCTTTGTAGTATCTTTATCTGGTTTTGGTATCCAGGTAATGCTGGCCTTGTAGAATGAATTTGGAAGCTTTCCTTCCTCTTCGTTTGTTTGAATAGTTTGAGGAGAAAGGTATGAACTCTTCTTTAACTGTTTGGTAGAATTCACCTGTGAAGCCATCTGGTCTTGGATCTTTGTTGTGAGTTTTTTGATTATTGATTCAATTTAATTACTTGTAATTGATATGGTCAAGTTTTCTATTTCTTCCTGATTCAGTTTTGGAAGTTACACGTTTCTAGGAATTTATCCATTTTTTCCTAGGTTAGCTAATGTGGGCATATACTTTTTCATAATATTCTAATTGTATTTCTGGGGTGTCAATTGTTATTTCTCCTCGTTTTTTTTTTTTTTTTTTTTTTCTGATTTTGAGTCCTCTCTCTTTTTCTTGATGAGTCTGGCTAAAGATGTATCAATTGTGCTGATCTGAAAAAACAAAACAAAACAAAACAGCTCTTGGCTTCATTGATCTGTTCTATTGCTCTTTTAGTTTCTATTTCATTTATTTCTGCCCCAATATTTATTATTTCCTTTCTTCTACTAGTTTTGGGTTTTTAATATTTCTACTTTTTCTAGCCCTTTTGGGTGTAAGGTTACATTGTTGGAGATTTTTCTTGCTTCTTGAGATAGGCCTGTATTGCTATAAACTTCCCTCTTAGAACAGCTTTGCTGCATCCCAAAGATTTCGGGCCATTGTATTTTCATGTTCATTTGTCTCCATGTGTTTTTTTGATTTCCTATTTGATTTCTCAATTGACCCATTAATTGTTTAGTAGCATGTGATTTAACCTTCATGTATTTGTGTTCTTTCCAGATGTTTTCTTTTAGTTGACTTCTAGTTTCATAGCATTGTAGTCAGAAAATATGCATGGTATGACTTCAGTCTTTTTGAATTTGTTGAGACTTGTTTTGTGACTAACATGTGATCTATTCTGGAGAATGTTCCATGTGCACTTGAAAAGAATGTGTATTCTGCTGCTTTAGGATAAAATGTTCTGAATATGTCTGTTAGACTCATCTGATCCAAAGTGTTATTGAAAGCCACTGTTTCCCTGTTGCTTTTCTGTATGGATGCTCTATCCATTGATGTAAGGGGGTGTTGAAGTCCCTTACTATTACTGTATTACTGCTGATGACTTCCTTTATGTTTGTTATTAGTTGCTTTATGTATTTGGTTGTTGCCATGTTGGATGCATAAATATTTACAATTGTTATATCTTTTTTGTTGGATAGTCCCTTTAATGATTATGTAGGGTCCTTCTTTATCTCTTGTCACAGTCTTTGTTTTAAAGTCTATTTTGTCCAATGTAGGTGTTGCTACCCTGGCTTTCTTTTCACTCCCAGTTGCATGACAAATGCTTTTCCATCCCTGCACTTTTGATCTGCATGTGTCTTTAGGTCTGAAATGAGTGTCTTGTAGGCAGTTCATAGATAAGTCTTGCTTTTTATCCATTCTGTCACTCTTTATCTTTTGATTGTAGCATATAGTCCATTTACATTTAAAGTAATTGACAGGTATGTACTTATTGCCATTTTGTTATTTGTTTTGTGGTTGTGTTTATAGCTCCTCTGTGTTCCTTTCTTCTCTTGCTCTCTTCTCTCACTGTTTGTTGGCTTTCTTTAGTGATATACTTAGATTCCTTTCTCTTTGTTTTTTGCATATCTATTACTGGTTTTTGATTTGTGGTTACCATTAGGTTTATATACAACATCTTATACATATAGTAGTGTATATTATGTTGATGGTTGCTTAAATGTGAACCCATTCTTTGCTCTTCTCTTCTTGCCCCCCATTTTAGTATATGGTGTAATACTTTACATCCTTTTATTTTGTGAATCCTTTGACCAATTTTTATAGATATACTTAATTTTACTGCTTTTGTACTTCCTACTTTTCTTACTCCTGTGGTCTTTCCTTTCCACTCAGAGTCCCCTTGAACATTTCTTGTAGGGCTGGTTTAGTGGTCATGAATTTCTTTAGTTTGTGTGGGAAACTCTTTATCTCTCCATCTACTGTGAATGATAACTTTGTTGGATATTCTTGGTTCCAGGTTTGTTTTGTTGTTTCTTTCAGCACTTTGAATATATCATGCCACTTCTTTTTGGCCTGCAAAGTTTCTGCTGAAAAATCAACTGATGGCCTATATGGGGCTTCCCTTGTATGTAACTGTTTTCTTTTCTCTTGCTGCTTTTACAATTCTTTTTTTATTACTACTTTTGCCATTTTGATTACTATGTGTTTTGGTGTGGACCTCTTTGGGTTGATTTTGTTGGTGGCTCTCTGTGCCTCCTGGATCTGGATTTCTGTTTCCATCCTCAGAGTCAGGAAGTTTTTCCACCGTTATTTTTCAAATAAATTTTCTGCTCCCTTTTCTCTCTCTTCTCTTCTCATTCTGGATTCTCTATAATGCAAATGTTGCTATGCTTGATGGTGTCGCTGATTTCCCTAATTCTACTTTGATTTTTTGTTATTTTTTTCTCTCTCCTATTCAGGTGGCTTACTTTCCATTTTTCTCTCCATTGCTGATCCATTCTTCTGCTTCCTTGAGTCTACTATTTATTCTTTTTAGTGTATTTTTAATTTCAGTTACTGAGTTCTTCACCTCTGATTGGTTCTTTTCTATGTTTTCTCTCTCCCTTTTGAGGATCTTACTTAGATCCTCCATTCTTTTATCAAGTCCAGTGAAAATCTTTATGATGATTACTTTAAATTCTTTATTAGGCATATGACTTATCTCATTTCATTTGCTGTGATTTTGTCCTTTTTTTTTTTTTCATTTAGGACCTATTGCTCTGTCTCCTCATTTTGTCTAACTCTCTGTATTTGTTTCTGTGTGTTAGGGAAGTCAGCTATGTCTCCTGCTCTTGACAGTAGTGGCCTTATGAAGAAGAGGTCCTGTAGTGCCCTGTAGTGCAGTGTCCCCTGTCAGTCAGAACCTAGTGCTTCAGGGGTGTCTCCTATGTGTGTTGCATGCTCCCTGCTATTGTGGCTGAGCTGACTTTTTTTCAGTCCAGTCATCTGCGATGGCTCTCTTTGCCTGTTGTGGGCAGTGTTTTGTCCCTGTGTTGCTAGTGGGCCAGTCTGGGGCCACCTTGGGCTTGAGTTGAGTCAGATCAGGTGTTTGTCTGAGATGTCTTAACACCAAACTGTAGAGTGTTTTCTCTGTGTTGTCCCCTGAGTTTTTGTTGGTGGGAAGGGCTTGTAGTCAGACCAGATGTCTGCCATAGCGCCCTGCTGGAGCTGCAGTCAGACCAGCGTGTGTAGGTATCTTCTTCTCTCTCCAGGGCAGGAGTCATTTTGGAGTGTTGCTGCCCCCTGTTGGGGCCACTTACACACTGCTGGGTTCATGGCACTGCTATGGATAGTTCAGGCCAAGGGCATGTTGGAGGGTGTGGGTTGCCTAGTGTTAGCAAGGCTTGCACAGGCCCACTGTGGGAGGAGACCTGATGACTAGGCCTGGCTGGAGGGGGGCATTTTTACAGGGGAACACAGAGGTGAGGCGCCTATTAACAAGTTAGGTGGAATGTTGGCACTGTGTTGTTCCTGCAGGTGTCTGTGTATCTAGGGTTGGCGGGGGGATGATGCTCACCAGCTCCTTTGTTCCTGGAGAAGTCCCCTAAATATCCCTTCCCCTCCAGCATAGGCTCTGAGATTAGTAAATAAATCTCCTTATATACCCCAGGCCTTTTTCAAACTGCTGCTTCTATGCTGTATCTTGAGAGGATGTTTGTTGTGTTGTGTCTTTCAGGTGGGGACTCTGTTTCCTCTTGCTCTCCTAGCTCTGAGCTGAGCCTGCTGATTTTTAAGGTTCCAGATGTTAGGTCTCCTGATTGTAAGAACTTGGGAAGTTATGTCCGTCTGGTTTTCAAAGCTAATTGTTATGGAGATTCGTCTACCTCCTGCGGGTTCCCTGTGTCTGGGGTGCATGGTGTGAGGGTCTGTTTCTCTCCCCTCTTGGTGCCTGCTCTGTCTCTCCTTCCTGCAGACAGTCCTGTGGGTTCATTTAGCTCCCATGTTCTCCACCCTTCCTACCCTCTTCCATGTGGCCTCTTCTCTATGTTTAGCTGTGGAGAGTTTGTTCTGCCAGTCTTTGGGTCATTTCTGGGTTATTTACACCAATGTGGGTGATATCTAGTCATATCCATGGGGTGAGGTGAGCTTAGGTTCCTCCTACTCTGGCACCTTCTCTGAAAGTCCTGTGTGGTATGATTTTCTTTAAGTGAAGGAGCTGTAGAGAATATTTAAAAGAATTTTTTGTTTTTTGTTTTTGCATCTGAAGGCTCACATTAGGGAGTATTATGGGTAGAGGGAATGGAAGGCAGGATATTAAAAGGGAATCAATCACCTGGGAAACTTTTTCAAAACACTGGTACCTGTTTTCACCTTTTTTCTTTTTTTTGACATTCTAAATTTATTCATTCTTTTTTTTAAAAAAATTATTATGTTCAATTAGCGAACCTATAGTACATCGTTATTTTTTGATGTAGTGTTCAACGATTCATTAGTTGCATGTAACACCCAGTGCTCATCCTTAATGCCCTCCTTAATGCCCATCACCCAGTTACCCCATTCCCCCCACTCACCTCCTTTCTGGAACCCTCAGTTTGTTTCCTGGAGTCGAGAGTCTCTCATGGTTTGTCTCCCTCTCAGATTTTTCACCTTTCTTCCAGCAATTTCTTATTTGTTCCCTGGCATCAAGTTAGTTAGGGATGTTTGAAATCTCTCTCTACATTCTTGTTGAGATTCAGTCAAATCAATTTTTGTCAGGAAGAAACTGAGGCCTAGGTTGGACAAATGACTTGCTTAAGGTCTCAAACCTGCTAAATGCCAGGATTTTGTATCTGCTTTTTATGCGTGTATGTATTTATATGTGTTTATTTATATGTATGTATTTACTCGATCTTACTGAGGTAATATTAAAAGTTTGATAGGGGCACCTGGGTGGCTCAGTCAGAGTGTCTGACTCCTGGTTTTGGCTCAGGTCATGATTTCATGGGTCATGAGATTAAGCCCTGCATCTTGCTCTGCACTTGATGGGGAGTCTACTTGCAGATTCTCTCTCTCTGCCCCTCTTTCCACTCAAGTATTCTTTCTCTCTCTCTAAAATAAATAAATCTTTAAAAAAAGTTTGATAAACCTTCTATACTTTCCTGTGTTAGTATTTTTGTCTTATAATAAGTCAGGGATATATTTCCAGGTCATTAAAAATGGTTGAATTTATTTTTCCCATTTTAAAATTAAGATATAATTGACATACTGTAAAATGTACCCGTTTAAAGTATATAATTCAGTGGTCTTTAGTATATTCACAAGATTGTGCAACTATCACCTTATCTAATTCTAGAACATTTTCATCACCTCAAAAGGAAACTCTGTACCCATTAGCAGTCATTTCTTATTTGTCTCCCCCTTAGTCCTGGTAGCTACTAATCTTTTTGTCTCTATAAATTGTGCATTCTAGACATTTCTTTCACTTAGCATAATGTTTTCAAGGTTCATCTGGTAGTGTCAGTACTTTTTTTATGACCAAATATTTCATTGTATGGATATACCATATTTGTTTATCCATTCATCAATTGATAGACATGTGGCTATTATGCATAATGCTGCTATGAATGTTTATGTACAAGTTTCATGTAGACTTTTCTTATTTCTCTTGGGTGGAATTTCTGGGTTATATGATAATTTTATGTTTAGCTTTTTGAGGAATTCCCAAACTGTGTTCCACATCAGCTGCACCATTTTACATTCCCACCAACAATGTATGAAGTTTCCAATTTGTCCATATCCCTGACAACATTTGTTAGTCTTTTCATCTATAGCCATCTTAGTGTGTATAAAGTGATATCTCATTATAGTTTTGATTTACAATTCCCTAATGACTATTGATATCAAACATCTTTTCATGTGCTTATTGGCCATTTATATATTTTCTTTGGAGAAATGTCTATTCAAAACCTCTGATTTTTTTTTTTTTTTTAAACTGAGTTGTCTTATTATGGAGTTGTAATCATTCTTATATTTTCTGGATACCAATCCCTGATCAGATATATAATTTGCAAATATTTTCTTCCATTCTAGGGGTTATATTTTTACATTCATCTTTTAGTATATGTGCTGTCAAAGTGAGCACGTAGTTTTACATTCTTGATAGTGTCCTTGAAGCACAAAAGTTTTAAAATTTTGATGAAGTCTAATTTATCGTGTGTGTGCATGTGTGTGTGTGCATACATGTGTGTTTGTGGTGTCATATCTAAGAAATTGCCTAATCCAAGGTCATGAAATTTTACCCCTATGTTATCTTCTAAATATTTTGCAGCTTTAGCTCTTACACTTAGGTCTTTTTTCCATTTTGAGTTTATTTTTGTATATGGGGTGAAGTAGGGGTCCAAGTTTATTCTTTTGCATCTGTATTTCCAGTTATCCCAGCACCATTGGTGAAAAAGCTGTCCTTTTCCCATTGAGTGATCTTGGCACTCTTATTGAATATCAACTGACCACAGTTATGGGTTTATTTTTAGACTCTCAGTGCTATTTCATTTATCTATATGTTTATCTTTATGCCAGTACCAGACTATTTTAATTATTGTAGGTTTGTAATAAGTTCTGAACTTAGGAAGTGTGAGACCTCCAACTCTGTTGTTCTTTTTCAAAATTGTTTTGGCTAACCTGAGTCCCTGAACTTCTGTATGGATTTTTACATATTGTCAATTTTTTATTAAAAAAAAAAAAAGAGGCAGAATACTCATGAAAGAAATTGAGAAAGACACAAAGAAATGGAAAAACGTTCCATGCTCATGGATTGGAAGAACAAATATGGTGAAAATATCTCTGCTACCTAGAGCACTCTACACATTTAATGCAATCCCTATCAAAATACCATCAACTTTTCTCACAGAACTGGAACAAATAATCCTAAAATTTGTATGGAACCAAAAAAGATCCCGAATAGCCAGAGGAATGTTGAAAAAGAAAACCAAAGCTGGTGGCAACACAATTCCGGACTTCAAGCTCTATTACAAAGCTGTCATCATCAAGACAGTATGGTACTGGCACAAACACAGACACATAGATCAATGGAACAGAATAGAGAGCCCAGAAATGGACCCTCAACTCTACGGTCAACTAATCTTCGACAAAGCATGAAAGAATATCCAATGGAAAAAAGACAGTCTCTTCAACAAATGGTGTTGGGAAAATTGGACAGCCACATGCAGAAGAATGAAACGACCATTTCCTGACACCACACACAAAAATAGACTCAAAATGGATGAAAGACCTAAATGTGAGGAAGGAATCCATCAAAATCCTTGAGGAGAACACAGGCAGCAACCTCTTTGACCTCAGCTGCAGCAGCTTCTTCCTAGAAATATTGCCAAAGGCAAGGGAAGCAAGGGTAAAAATGAACTATTGGGACTTCATCAAGATAAAAAGCTTTTGCACAGCAAAGGAAACAGTCAACAGAACCAAAAGACAACCAACAGAATGGGAGAAGATATTTGCAAATGACATATCAGATAAAAGGCTAGGTATCCAAAATCTATAAAGAACTTATCAAACTCAACACCCAAGAACAAATAATCCAATCAAGAAATGGGTAGAAGACACGAACAGACATATCTGCAAAGAAGACATCCAAATGGCCAACAGACACATGAAATAGTGCTCAACATCGCTTGGCATCAGGGAAATCCAAATCAAAACCTCAATGAGATACCACCTCACACGCATCAGAATGGCTAAAATTAACAAGTCAGGAAATGACAGACGTTGGCGAGGATGTGGAGAAAGGGGAACCCTCCTACACTGTTGGTGGGAATGAAACTCTGGAAAATAGTATGGAGGTTCCTCAAAAGGTTGAAAATAGAGCTACCCTATGACCCAGCAATTGCACTACTGGGTATTTACCCCAAAGATACAAACGTTGTGATCCGAAGGGGCACCTGCACCCCAATGTTTATAGCAGCAATGTCCACAATAGCCAAACTATGGAAAGAGTCTAGATGTCCATCGACAGATGAATGGATAAAGAAGATGTGGTATATATATACAATGGAATATTACACAGCCATCAAAAAATGAAATCTTGCCATTTGCAATGGTGTGGTTGGAACTGGATGGTATTATGCTAAGCGAATTACCATATGATCTCACTGATATGAGGATTTTGAGAAACAAGACAGAGGATCATAGGGGAAAGGAAGGAAAAATGAAACAAGATGAAACCAGAGAGGGAGACAAACCATAAGAGACTCTTAATCTTAGGAAGCATCCTGAGGATTGCTGGAGTGGAGAGTGGGGGGGGGGGGGGATGAGGTACCTGGGTGATGGAGATTGAGGAGGCTATGTGTTGTAAGGAGCACTGGGTATTATATAAGACTGATGAATCACAGACCTATACCCCTGAAACAAATAATACATTATATGTTAATTAAAAATAAATTAAAAAATTAAAAAAGAGGCATGTGGAGTTTTGATAGGGAGTGTGTTGAATCTGTAGATCAGTTTGGGAAGTTTTGCCATTTTAACAGTTTTAAGACTCTCAATCCAGGAACATAAGATATCTTTTTAAAAATTTATTTAGTTCTTTTAACAGTGTTTTGTGGTTTTCAGTGTACAAGTTTTACACTTTTTTGTTAAATTTATTCCTAAATATTCTTTTTGGTTCTATCATAAGTGAAATTCAATTTTATTTTTTGAAAGATTCATGCAGTTGACTTTTGTATATTGATATTATATCCTGCAGCCTTGCTGAACTGGTTCATTAGTGTTACTTGTTTTTTTTTTTGGTCTGGATTCCGTAGGATTTTCTATATACCAGATAATGTCAACTGCAAATACAGTTTTATTTCTTCCTTTCCAATCTGGATCCTTTTACTTCTTTTTCCTGCCTAATTATCCTAGTTAGAACTTTCAGTACAATGTTGAATAGAAGTAGCAAGAATGAACATCCCTGATTTGTTCCTGATCTTAGGGGGAAAGCTTTTTCTTTCGCCATTAGGCATGAAGTTTTACTATGTGTTTTTCATAGATCCTTTTTATCAGGTTGAGGAGGGTCCTGTCTATTCCTAGTTTGTTGAGTGTTTATCATGTAAGACTGTTGGATTTTGTGAAATGCTTCTTATGTGTCTAGTGAGATGATCATATTGCTTTGTTATTTATTAATATGTATTACATTGGTTGATTATCATATGTTGATCTCATCTTGCATTCCTGGGAAAAATCCATTCGTCAGTGGTTTATACTCCTTTTTACATGTTACTGAATTCTGCTTGCCAGTATTGTGTTGAGGATTTTTGCATCTATAGTTGTCATAAGGGTTAGTGATCTTTTCTTGTGATGTTAGCTCATTTCTAACAGACCACGGTAGTCTATAATATGAATGCATTGCTCTATTGAGGGACATTTAAATTGCTTTTTTCTTGTAATAAACAGTGCTAAAATAAACATCCTTTCACACACGTATATACATATTCATTTTATTTCTTTAGATTTTTAAATATATGGTTGCTTAGTTGAAGTGTATGTTCACTTTAAATGTTAATATTTCCAGATTACTTTCTAAAAATGTTACAGCAATTTACATTTTCCCAGAGAGATATGTGATTCTTTCCACATAATTTCTCCTGTGTATGATAACCTTTAAAATTTTTCCCCAAGTATCAAATATTTCTCATTACCTCAATTTTAATTTTCCTAACATGTACCAAGGTTGAACATTATTTCCTATGATAGTTGCAATTTATATTTCTTCTATAAACTGTCCCTTTATTTGCTTTGTCTACTTTTAAAAATTGGGTTGTTCTTGTCTAATGTATAGTTTTTGTACATTAGGGATATTCAACCTTTATCAGTGATGTTTTGCAATTATTTTCTCTATTTTTATTTAGTTAAATGTATCTTTTCCTTTCTAGATTGTAGGTTTCTTTTTACAGTCACCACCTCATGCATCCCATGGTTATATAGATATTGTATATGTTTTTAAAAAAACATTAAATTTCCTATTGTCTAACAAATGGCCACAAATCCCTTTTAATTAAACAAGCTGAATAAACCCAATCCAGAAAGATGCTTAGAAAGTGCTTGTGACAAAACTGCTTTGAGGAAATCCCAGGGCTTGGTTTTGAAGGGCTTGACATCATTGCAAGGCTGAAGACCTCAGGAGCGTGGGCACATGGGTGAATTGGTCCATTTCCTGGAGATCTGGACCGCTGTGGAGAAACCTAGCAAGAGTTCATAGGATGCCTCAGAAGACGCCCTTGGCCTTCTAACACTGCTTCCAACCGGCTAAGCCATGCAGACTCTTGACCCAAAGTCATGATGAGATAATGTGTGTTGTGTTAGGCTGCAAACAAAACAACCTTCAGAATCCATTCGTGCATTCCCTTTGTCTTTACACCCTGAGTACCACATGTTTACTGTTCTCTATGCTGTTTTTTAGTCCCTAACCCCTGTGTGGTAGCATCTGAAATAAGCTTTGTAGAAACATAGTGTGTTCCCAGAGCAGCAGTACCAGGCGTGGCTGGACAACCTTGCTGACTGGCAGTTTTGTAATCCAGATTATGGCAGTGTATAGTGTGTGCTGCCGGTGTTCACGGTCTCACTCAGTTCTCAGTCTCCGTTCTCAGTCAGCTGGAGGCTGCACATATGTGGAGGACCTTGCAGACTCTTCTCTGATTATATCATTCAAGGAAATATAGTTTGGACAGGAGCGCATCTACCTCAGAAGAGTTCAGTCTTCATAGAATCATAAAATTAGGACTTGAGACTAATTCAAGCTGCCTTACATTGGAGGAAACCAAGGCTCAGAACCCAAAGTTCTCACTCCTCATTTCAGGGGAGCCTGTTTGTTTTTTATTTTATTTTTTTGTGTGTGCGTGTGGTTATTTATTTTTTATTCTGTCGTGTTAGTCACCATACATTACATCTTTAGTTTTTGATGTAGTGTTCCATGATTCATTGTTTGCATATATCACCCAGTGCTCCATTCAGTACGTGCCCTCCTTTATACCCATCACCGGACTAACCCATCCCCCCACCCCCGGGGACAACCTTCCCTTACTCACACATGTGACTGTTGGATGACTATGCCTGGTCCCTTTTCTTTTATTGGGAGGGGAGAGAATGGCAGTAAAGGGATGGACTAAAGCCTGCAGGTCAAAGCTACAGTTGCTGGTGCTTTAATATTTGTTTGAATCTTATTTTAACACCACAACCTTTATGAGATAGAGTCCAATGCTAGTACCATTATTGTTCACATCTTTTAAAGATTTTTATTTATTTATCTGAGAGAGACAGAGATAGCGACAGAGACAGCAAGAGAGAGCACAAGCGGGGAGGAGAGGGGGAAGCAGGCTCCCCACTGAGCAGGGAGCCCGATGTGATGTGGGGCAGGGCTCCATCCCAGGACCCTGGGATCATGACCTGAGCCCAAGGCAGATGCTTAAACAACTGAGCCTCCCAGGTGCCCCGGTTAACATCTTTTAAATATAACAACAGAAGGGATCTTGAAGGGTTCTTGACAGGCTGCACAACACGTCGTTAGAGTAAACCGGCCTCAGAAATTACCTGGAGCTGGACTTGAATCCTCCACCAACACTTACTTCTATGCCTGTGCTTTAAGATGATAGCTGTACTCACCTCAAAATGTTGTCATGAGTCACAGTAGGATAATTCATGTCAGGTGCTTGACATGCTGCAAGGGCTCATTAATAAATGCTCAAATTCAGCCCTTTTTATTTTAATAAAAAAAAATCTACAGCTTTCCTAAGTTCAGTGTATATTGCTGGAAAAGTAAACAAACAAAAAACCTCAAAACACATACAGCAAAAGGCCAACTCTGCATGATTTCCTAGCATAAAAATCTTTGAGGTTGTGCATTTTATACATTGAACATTCCACTCTAAATAGCCCCTCTTTGCAATATGAAATAGGTTTTAAGTGCTTTCTGTCTTTGTTGGGAATGTTCTGGTCCTTGGCATAAGAAACTCAAGTCCAATTAGCTTAAACACAGATGGTCATAAGGAAACTTAAAAGGGATCAGTGAACCTAAGGACAGAATAACCTAGGCCCTAGTTAAGGCCTAATTGCCATTTTTTACTCTTTTCTTGTGAGCTTCGTCATTCTCTCTCACCGAACCCTGGCTTTCTCTATATCAAGAAAAACAGCTGCTCAAGGTTTTCCTCTTCGAGTTCCAGCCATTAGAGCAAGACTACCTTGAACCGTTAATTCCAAATGGCTGGAAGCCATCCCTAGAATAACGTCGTGAAGTCTGAGCAAGTGATTTTAGAAGAACATAGCAACTTGTGGAGGACAAAGCAGAAGGGGTTGGGGGTGGGAGGGCATGTTCCTAGCTCTCAGCCCCGGAGGGGGTGGCAGACAAAACCACAGAGGTCCGTCATACTTTTATTCTCCTCTCCATGCCCGGTGAAACCAAAATACATCATCTTAGCTTAGGTTCTGTGAAAATAACATCACAGAACCTTCAGGGTTTGGGCAGAAGCACCTTAACTTTAGATAATCCAATTTTCACTCATGCGAATATTCCTAAGTACTGAAATGAAAATACGCACAGTAGGATAGGAAGGTCTGGGCAGGTACTGAGGCTGGTGTAGGGATCAGCGACGCAAACTTTCTCATTCAGTTCAATTTCCAGTTCTGTGTGGATCCTGATTTTTACCCCCACTCCTTCTTTTTTCTCCCATCGTACAGAACTCTTCACATGAAAAGAATGTATTTGCAGAAGCCAAGTTAGAAATGTGTCACATCGCATCCATCCATGCTAGGTAGGAGGCAGCCGCTTGTGTGCATTGTTCTCAAACTGCATTCATGGGCTTCTCATTCCTATGCCTTCTGCCATATCTCAGTAGCACCTGCACTATTATTTACTTATTATACTTCTTTCCTAAACTTAAATACCACTTTTATCTTATTTTTCTTTGAGATGCAGGATACAATTTTTCCTAGTATATGAGACAAAAACTACGTAATTTAAAGATGTTAAACCATGTACCCTTTATAATTATCTTGTGTAACTCCCCACTTTGGGAAACAATGCTGCAGTGGAAATTCATAAGCATTCAATAGCTCATATACTCAAGAAAGGTGAATTGAACACATTTCTCGTATAACTTGTTTGAATAGAAAACAAAAAATCTATGCCTTCGGTCCTGCGGTGGGGGGGGGGGGGGGGCGGAAACTAAGAAGCATCCTTTATTTATCCTTTGATTCACAAAAGGGGAAGGACATTTATTTCTTCAACATGGTTTTGTTAACCATAAAATTAATTTTTATTACATAGTACATAAATGCATTTTTCATCCAAAAGGCCAAAATATTATAGTTAAGGCTGAAATCCTCTTTGATCATCTCCTCCCCACTTCCTATTAGGGCAAATCTGAGTTACGAATTCAGATGGTACCTTCCAGACTTCCTTCTTTGCAGCTGGCCGCTGAAATCTCTGTTCATTGAATGTCCGTTCATGACTGCTCCCAGATTTCCTTCAATGCCTTGAACCAGTAAGTCTTCCAGTCTTCTTCAAGGGGCGCTGTATGCTGCAGGCCACCTTCCACCTGCAGCAAGTTTACAGTTCCGCCCTTCATTCCCTGCTTGCGCAAGGTCTTGTGATCAGGCAGAAGTGAGTCTGGGGACTTCTCTGGTCCCTCCTGGGCATGCTCGTAGCCCCATTCATGCACATGGCCTTCTAGACCCTGAGGGCTGTGTCACAAGCTTTAGCTGCCCCCGTGGCTATCTCAGTCCCCAGGTCTTGAAGTTTTTGACCAGGCTCTCGTTTGCCCCAGCTGGAACCACAGCCTCAAGCAGTGCAAGTGTCACACGATGGCACTGATGAGTTTTCAACAAAGGCCCTGGAGAGAAGGTTTTTCCCACAGAGCGAGCTCTGAGTCCCATTAAGTAGTGGCAGTGCTCTGGGGAGGAGGCATTTTGAGGAGCGGCGAACCCAGTATGCGCCCCCTGGTGGCTGCAGGGCTGACTGTCAAGGCCACTGTGAAGCTCGGGAGAAGGGGAAGGTAAAACACCACGAAACCTGCTCTGCTCACCAAGGTTCTGATCCGTTACAAGGCTTTAGTTAATTTCCACAGTTCTGAAAAAGTTGACGCTGGCATTTTCCTTTTTGCTACGTTTTTTGTTGCTTTTATGGAGAAGTAGATTTACAGACGTTCTCATCAAATTCTTGGAAGTCTTGCCATCCGTTTACTCACTTTTGACAGATGATGATGTTCAAGGTGATGCTTTTCTATTAATGTCATCATCCATATTCATGCCAAGAATTTGGTGGGAAATGTGGTCAACTGCACAGCAAATGCCCCAACCAACAAGGACAGCCTTTATTCACCTCTGTTGAGTGTCGTCATTGCAGAATAAGACCTAGAGTTGCCAGGTCTTTCAAATTTTATTAGAATCTGGAATTCCAGTATTTTGTATGAAATTTCCACATTTTAAATTATTATTTTTTAAAAAATATTTGACAAAGAGAGAGAGGGAGAGCAAGGGAGGGAACACAAGCAGGGGGAGTGGGAGAGGGAGAAGCAGGCTTCCCGCAGAGCAGGGAGCCCAATGCGGGTCTCGATCCCAGGACCCCGGGATCATGACCTGAGCCGAAGGCAGATGCTTAATGACTGAGCCACCCAGGCGCCCCTAAATTATAAATTATTGACAACTGCTTCAATTAAAATCAAAATGCTCCACCAAAAATAACACACCCATGGCAAAAAGACTGGTTTGGAGCGGAAAGTCGTATGGAACACATCACTGCTATGTGAACTTTTCCTACCAAATTAGTCTACTGAGTTCAAGTCAACAAATCTTTTTTTAGCTTCTGTTATGTGCCAGATCATGGGCTCTATGCTGTAGAGTTGAAGGACACTTGCTGTCCCAAGTATATTCCCTCCCTCCAGTCTAGCAGTAGAGGTGGGAAGTTTCTTTTTTTTTGGTCACCACTCTGAATAAAGGGTACCTGTACACGGATCTAATTGCTAGTTTTAATTAGCACAAGGCAAGATATCCTGAGAGGTTTGTTTAAAAGGGTCATTTGCAGGCCGTTTTGGGTGTGTGTGTGTGTGGGGGGGCAGTTATGCAAACATGGCGACCGGAGGTAGGAGAAAGATAAAGTGAAAGTTACATAAATCCTTCTGGGGCAAAGGGCCAGACAGCCAACTTCTAACCTGCATGAAAATCACGGGCGGGGTGGGGGGGGGGGGCGGGTAGAATCCCATGGATTTTTCTTTCTTAGTTTATTTGCTTCTTTGGGAGAGCATATCCTCTAGTAGCTTTTGAGAAAGGGTGCATGGGAGGCAAATTTGTGAGATCTCACATTTCTAAAAATGTCGTGATACTTCACACTCGGCCAAGAGTAAGCAAGTGGGAAATCTTTTTCTTTCAAACCTTGACATACTCGCTTCACCGATTTCTAGCTTCCAGTGTTGCTACTGAGAAATATAAAGCTAGTCTGATTTCTAATCCTATGTGACCAGTTTTCTATTTGGGGGAGCTTCTCTTGGTCCTAGTGTTTTGATTTCAAGACGCTGTGCCTTGGCAGAGGCCCATTTCCATCCATTGCGTTGAGCACCCTCCTACCCTTTCATTCTGGAAACGTGTTATCTGATTTGTTCTCCATTTTCTCTGTTCTTTCTCAAGTTCCTATTACTTGGATAGTGAACGTCCTGGTCTGATCCTAATCGTTTATCTTTCCATTTCTGTTTTCTCTATTTTTGGAGTTATTCTCTTTAATTCCAACTTCTAACCCTTCTACTGAATTTTTAATTTCTGGCAGTATTTCCATGTTCTTCAAGCATTCTTTTTCAATAGCATTCTACCCTCAGTCTAAAGATGACTTGTATTTTTTCTCATCTCTTTGGAGATAATGATTGTTTTCTGAAGCTGCTCCTCCCTTAGTCTCTGATTCTTCCAAGTTATTGGCATTGGGCTTTCCATTCATGTTTATCAGATGTCAGGTCACTCTTCATTAAGCTGGAGGACTAAAAAGCTGACAGGGGATTGTTGAATGAGAGTTTCACCTTAGGGCATTGGTTCTCAATCTTGGCTGAGGAGTGGAATCACCTGGGGGGCTTTAAAAAACACTGATACTCCAGAAATGCTCATTTTATTGGTTTAGAGTATGATCTGGCTGTAGGGGTTTTGAAAAGCTCAGGTGATATTCCTGAGCAGCCCAAGCTGAGAAGACCCACCCCAGGGTGCTCCGGCTGAACCACGTCATTGAAGATCTTCAGATCTTTCTTTTTGGCCCATGGGGCTCTCTAGGTAAGACTCTTGATATTCTCCTGTACGCCTATGTTCACTGAATCCCACTTTTGATATGGTACCTTGACGATCAACTGTGGATTGTGTCTTCAAGTCTAGGGTCCTTCTACGTTACCTTCTGAGGATAAGCTTACAGGCTTCTGCAGGGTTGCAGCTGCACAGTTGAAAACAAAATGGGGAGGAATTTTATGGATCAAAATGGCATTTTAAACAGCTTTCAACTAGTAGTATTTTAGGCTCCTTTTCCCCTTCACCATCACTTCAAAAGGACATGCTTCTGTCAATTTTTGAGCCTTCAGGGTATGCTGCATATAAACTGAGGTGGTGCTCACTTCTCTCCCTGTGAAATTAGAATTCAGCTTTCTTCAGTTAGGTTTCCAAAATTCTGGTGCTAGCAAGCTCTCTCCCATTCTTCCCAGTGTTGAGGGCAGTTGGGACTTAAAAAAACAAATCCTTTACTATATTTTCAGAGGAGTGTTAGGAGCATGCAAAATTTGATGTGTTCAATTGGTCACTTTTACCCGTTAAGAATGGCTATCATTCTTTGTAACACAAAGCTCACTTATATCAACAGTTTTTCCATACATTTTTTTTTTTTTCCAGAAATAAGAAAGATACTAGGGATTCCGAGCAAAACAATCTAAACCTAGTGAAACCATGGCCTCAGCAGGGACACTGTGCTTTATTGCTGTTGTTGTTGTTGAATGAGACCCAAAGGAGGGAAGAAGTAAGGCAAAACCATGTGAGTTAGTCGTGGAGAGGGAGCGTTCGGGGTCTCCTGTCCAGAGGTAGACCTGGGCTCCTAAGGTTTGGCATTTGGATACTATGTTAGGAACGCAGACCCTGACAGTCAAAGAATGAATGGCAGCTCCTGGGACTGTGTGGTCCACAATCACATTTTAGCTGTCCCGTATAGGGAGAGCTGAATTTTTTAGCTTCTTTTGAAACATTAGCATGTGTGATTGTGGCCTGCGATCTTGCAGGACCTCAACCAGCAGGAGCTGGGCTGCAGCTGCCCCCTTGGGTGGCACAGGAACATCATGCCCTATGCCACCTGCCTGGCCTCCAAAGGCATTTGAATTTGCAACTTTAGGGATGTGGTTCGGTTCAAGTTTTTACAAAGTAACAACAACAACAACAACAACAAAAGCAATCCTATTCATGGCAGAAAAACCCTACTTAAGTCAGAAAGAATTAAAACATTTATTGGGCATAAATATATTACATATACACTACAGATACAGTTAGGTATTACATATAGCATAGTATTTGCAAAACCTATACATTAAAATTGATACGGCAGTTTTAATACAATGTATATGAAATAGTCTAAAATTTACAATACAGGAAAACATATGATTTTTTTTTTTTTCCTCCTAAAGTTGAAAAGCTTGGAATGTATGTCCAACAGTGAGGTAAAACATTTTGTCTTTCAATTTAAAGAACTGTGCAAGGATAACATTCAAACACATTCAATTAGGGCACTTTTCAATTTTGACAGGAATACTGAATTACTGTAGCCAACAAAACACAGTTAGAAAATGCCAACATTTCAAGTTGATAAGAACAAGGCAGATAATATGAAAAAAATCTTTTTAAAAAAGTTTTCTTTTGAGACCATTTCTTTGAGGACAAAGGGCGGTTTGCTTCACATGACTGGAATTTCTTGTGCCAGGGATGAGTTTGACATACAGAGCATCGGAAGCCAGACACTCATTCCTACGTATTGCAAAAGGGCAAAGAGATACGGTTAATGTAACACTTTATTTTATTGTTCGTGTGTAATGGCAATATATATATATAGCTGTGTATCAATGTCACATATACATATTTGTGATAGAAAACAGTGCCAGATGGAGTAATAATTTTTTGACCAAAGGGATGATGATGAATACCAAATCACGGAGAACAATAAAATAAAGTGCAGTCAGCCGGTCGGTGACACACTTCAGCTTTCCGGTGGTTCAACTGGATGGAAATCTCAAAAAAGATAAAGTACTCATAGCAATCTTGGCCTAATGCATTATTTCATTTAAAACATTTCAACCAATTCCAAGAATTTCTTTATAGCAGCAGCTCCGAAGTGTTTCCAAAAAGGGACTTTACCCCCCTGCAAACAGGGATTTTGTACTCCGTTGAATCTTCATTGCTTAAAAAAATGCCTTTCCCCCACAAAAAAAAACAAACAAAAAAACACCTGCCTGAGATGGTCTCAGAAAATGCAGGTGCAATGTTATAGTGGGTTGTAATACACAATTAAGTAGAGGGCTGAGTTTTGGAAGGCCAGAACTTTGGCAAAAAACATATTTACCTTGATGCCATCACTTTGCAAGGCTAATTAAACTAATTATTATAGTCAATAACAAAATACAAAACTCTCTAGTACTTACTACATCAATATAGGCACACAGAATAGTTCATTGATCTTAGCGCTTTCTTTCAAGAGATGATTATGGTTTTTTGGGTACATGTAAACGTCTTAATCACTGATAATGGATTTTTTCGTTTTTTTTTTTGGCATTTAATGCACTCGATGCTCTTATCTTTTAAAAACACAAGAAGATGTCAGAAGATTGGTAATACTACAGCTGTTGCCAAGGGACAAGACTGACCTAAAATTACAAAAGTATAAAACACACAAAAAAAATAACATGCTACAAGGGAAAATTAGTACATAAGTACATTTAAAAAATTTTACAATAAATAAAGATTGCACTGTAATTGGCATTTAAAGTACTGTATGCAGAATATAGTATAAATAAACCAAAAACAAAATAATGTTGGTTTCCCCATGACTTTGGTATGGGAATATTATAAGCTAGTACAGGATACTGCATCTTAAGACAACATAGACCAAGCACAAAATCGCTATGATCAAGAAAAACCAAGTAGCAAAAATATACAAAAACAGAAGCAGGGGGATACACTGTGTCTGTTGCACCCTTTTGGAATATATTTGCACCTCCAACTCTTAAATGTCCCTGAGGTACGCGAACATTATGGACTTCATATAAATAATCCAATGACTTTGGGTTAAAATTGATTATCTCATGACTCAGAATAAACATGCAAGAGTAACACTTTGCACTCCAATAGCACCTGTTGATCAAGGATCTCAAAGCACTTACAAACATTAGAATCCCCATTTTATTTTATTTCATTTTATTTTTAATGCATGGGAAACTGAGGCACAGAGAGGTAAAGTGACATGTTCAGGTCACGCAGCAAGTTAGTGACAGATCCAGGGAGGGAATCTAGGCTCCTTCACCCCCAAAACACCCTGTGCTTACCACCAAATATCATTCCCTCTCCACACATGGCCAGGTCAACCCCACAAAAATAGGAACTACAAATTAGGTAACTCTCTTTTGGGTTTTATCAGTTTTTATCCGCTGTTGGATTAAGATGATGTGCACTGAATTAAGGTACTGAAACTCAAATCACTTCATTGATACCTCAAAGAACAGCCTAACAGCAAATCTTTCAAAAACAATGAGCTGACATGTAAGAAGACTGCTCACAATTAGTGTAAATCACGGACAATGGGCAGAGGCACTAAACTGTCACCAGTTCTCGTCATATAACTCTGGTCAAACAAAACAGAATATAATAACTCTAGTGATTAGATTAGAAGTAGTTATACACAAAGACAAACAAACAAGTTAAAGCAGCTTTTAAAATAGCTGAACAAGGAAACAACTATTGCACAATGCCCTCTTAAAGTTACTGCTATGAATCGCTGGGGTAAAATCGACAATGTTCCATAATTTATAGGTGCATTTTGGTTACTTGATTTCTTAGACAGGCAGCTCATAGTGTTAAAAATCATAAGAAATACAGATTATTAAAACATTTTAAAGTACACATTTTTGATTTAAATGAGCTAAACAGTTAAATAACTGAGTGATGGTCGTTTAGGGCAGCCTTATCTGAGTGAACACATCTTCTGGACGTCGTTGTTGCGGTTGTGGTTGTGTGGTAATACACTCTGACAACACTGAAATCCTAGACCTGTAAGGACACACACTGTGATTCATGTTCACAGAGACAGATGATCCAGACAAAAGAAGTGACTGGTGAATATAAATTACTAAACCGTAACATGGAAGAAAAAAAAAATCAAAGGCTTGCAAAAGACATCAGTGAAAACAGAATAAAGGCAAATCTGAAAATTTAAAAGAAAACATAAAGCTAGCTTTTGGTATCTGGTTTGCTTTTCTTCTTCTTCTTTTTTTTTTTTTTTTAAAAATCCAGTTTAATCTCTTCCTAGTTTTGCATTTCAAAAAGGTGCACCAAAACACTGATTTTTTTTTTTTCTAGCTAAATCTGTAAAACAAGAGAAGTATATAAATCAAAGAACAGAAGGGCTTAAAAAGGGGAGTATCTGAATAAATGTGTGTATTAAAATGTGTAGCATTAAATTCATACCTCTAGTTTTGTTGGGTTTGTTTACTTCATTAAGAAGTACTGTAATATAAAGGCAAATAAAATGGACAAAGTTGCAAAGCCAACCACAATGAGGGCTGCAAACTGTTCATCAGTAGGCATCATGCTCTTCATTTTGGGATCGTCTAAGCTCCCCGTGTCCCCTGTAAGCATGACCTCACTTCGTTGTAATACAAAAGCCGCAGAGGGGCTGAACGCTCCGCTTAGCTCCTGAGAGGTGTCTAAACAGCGGCGGCACGCACACACGCGGAACCGGTAGTCTGTGTTGGTCTGGAGGCCTGAGATTTGGAATGTTGCTTCTTCTCCCTTGTATACCTTCAAGGACAAACAAAAAAGTCCTGGTCAATTAATCTGTAACAACGCTGTGGTTTCTAACATAATAATCTGATAAGCCAGGTCCACCAGGCCCCCGGTGTTTACTCCATAATAACCAGAATAACAAAAATTTGGCAGAAACCCTGAACAAACAGAATACAAAATCCAGTGACTGGAATCGCAGCTGACTTAAGTAATAAACACCTAATGAAATTTTAAGAGATTTGGCTGGTGAATAGTTAAACAAGAAAGTAAAATTAACTGAATCTTTCCTGTAGGAGTGGCACTGAGTTAGTATCTATAAAGTGCTTAAAACAGGCCTGGTACACCGTCACTATTTAGAATTTTTAAACGACTCCAAATATATTACTAAAACACAGCAATTAAAAGTCATAGGCATAAGCATTTTCAACCTGGCTACAGGCTACCTTAGTAAAGCTGTTAATTTTGCCCATTAATACAAATCCCCTAGAAAATAAAGTATTTCCAATGATCTCCACTTTGAAACACTTGCCAGCTAGAGAGTTAGTGGGAATCTGCAAATGTTGAGTGTTTTTAAAGCCTGGTGTGCAAACTTCTACCCCAAAATAGGACATGCCACCAGTGAACACAGAGGCCCTGGCCACGCCTTTAGTGTTGGGCAAGCAAAGACCTCGGTTTACGGAAGGGACCCAACTTCCAATGGTCACTTGATATTTAGCCTTTTCTTAAGATGTTTCCTCCCTCATTTTCAAACTTCACAAGGAGACTTTGTCATATTTATTATACTTTTGTTTAGTGCCTGGTGCCAGAAAACCAATTCTGCCTGTTACTTATGCTGATCCAGATTCATCATTGCTTTTGCTATTCCTCTGTAAGATTTTTAAGCATGCTCCTCCTGGTGCGTCACCCTATTTCTTGAAAGACTGTAGCCAGAGCATTAGCAACTGGAGTCACAGAACTGGGCTGGAGCAACCGAGTATGAAAGAGCTGTAAGAAGACCCAGACCACTCCTTTCTTATTGTTCCAATGATGAGTTAGTTAAATGGATGGTTTAAGACGAGCTTGCTGTCAGTCACGGTGATTGCCCCAACCCACACACCACCAACTATTCGAGAGCTCCACCTATAACCATGATGGAACTCTTTATGAATTATTTCCCAACATGTGAGTGGTCTCAAGAAAACAGTGGTGTACATTTTTTTTTCTTTAAAGAGATCTTTTAACTCTGAAAGTTCTTTGCTTTCTTAATCTAGATTTAATTTCTTAATTTTAAATGCTCAAGGTGCTATTTTCTGAGAAAAGTCTTTTCTTGGAAACCGTCGGGACCATTCCTGAAGGGAATGATTTGCAACCCATGGGACCAGTATACCAGTTTGATAAAGAAGGTCCCTCCACACTTGCCATCTGAGCTGTGGTTTCTTTCCTGCAACGTCCCCGTAAACAATCCATTCTGATTCTATGGTGATAAGTTAGCACTGGTATGTTTACTGAGTTGGAGAGAAGCTGCCATCTAAGCCTTAGCTGCAAGATTTCCTGCTATACCTCTTTTATCGATTCTTACAGAGGTCACACTTCTTGAAGTATTTGTTTGCACTTATTAAAGGTCGAAAGACTGTAGCTGTTGGAGCTCTTCCCCTCTGTGCAACCCTGGGGGAACTGGGCCTGGTCTGACTGGGAGGCACTGGGCAGATCCTTGTCAAGCATGGGAACTGGAATCAGGATCCCAGGTCTAAGTCCTTGCTCCGTTATTTTCTAGGTTTGTGAACTTAGGCAACTAGCAGCTTTGAGTCTTAGCCTTTTTCCTCTTTATCCTGGGGTTAGTTAACAGTACCTAACCTAACCCTAAGGGGGATTGAGGGTTAAATGAGAAACTGGATGTAAAGAGTGCTTTGTGAGAGCAACATGCTGAAGGGAAGCCAACCTCATCAAATTTAATCCTCCTGATTAGAGATAAAGATGCTGAGGATCATAGAGGCTGTTAATTTCTTAAGGACTCATAACAAATAAGGGCAGGGGTAGACCCCCGATGAGATCCCACTCTTAAACACCCATGCTCACCACTGGAACCGCCCCAGCCCTGCCTCTCCCATCCCCTTTGGTAGGTCGTGATGCCACCACCTGTCCTCTGCTTTAGTCCTAGTCTAATGAACAGTCTGACATGAGGCCAGTTCTCTTGGCCTGATTTTTGTCTTCCCAGGCAGCTCCACTATCTTTCTGGTGTTTCCGTTAAACACCCATCTTGGTTCCTGCTGTCTCAGGAGGAAAACGCTGCCTTCCCCTTCTGTGGTATGGAAAGCAGTGCCCCCCCTCCGTTTGTGCCAAGCAAAGGCTTGGCCAGTGTTTCTGTGGTGTGGCCTCTTACTTTCTGCCATCAAACAATGACCTCATGGCAGAAAACCAGTTAATAACCTATCCCCACAGATGTTTCTGAGACTTTTGGCAAGTGGATATAAATGTTCACTTTTATCTGTTTAAATGAATTCTATGGTTTCTGGAATTTGCACAGCTAGAGCTTTTGAAGAAAGCTGGCCCAGAAGTATATTTAATTTCTTAGGAACCCAATTCATGGAATCTTGGAGAGAGACTTCATATTTTCATTTTGATGGCTCTGCTCAACTCTAAATTCCCTGGAATGAAGATCTCTGAAAATGTATTTAGAGAGCAAAGGAATGCTACTTTTCTCGTACCATTTGGCAAAAAGCTTAATGAAGGAAAAATGAGTACCTAACTGAAGGGAACTTCCTTAATGACAAGTCCAATTAAAACGTAGGCTTCAATTTGTAAACATTTTTCTTTTAGCCATTCTTGTTTTAATTGGAACAGCTCCCCCCTTGTACAAGCATTACCAACACAAAAATCTTAAAAAAACAAAACACGATACACATATTGAGCGTGGGACTGTGTTCTATTAATGCCATAGCAACCAGCACCATGGATAGCCTGAATTAAGTAGATGCTCAGTGACGTTCTCTAATCAGAACCCTCAACGACTCAAGAGGAGATATTCTTACACCACAGTACTTGAAAAGACAGGATGATTACCAGAAACAAGTAAACATGAACATTAAGTATGAGAACATACACCCAAACCACAGAGGCAACAGAAGAGAGTTTTTAGTACAGGGGTACAGCCACCATTGTAAAGAAATAGAATCATTAACAGTAAGTTGTTTTCAGTGTACTGATAGAAAATACAGCGTTTCTAATATATTTTAGAAATGGTCAACAATGCTTTAAAGCCTTTTGGATTAATTCTTAGCTAAGGAAAAATTAAAACAATCCCAATACCCCCTTTTCCTGTGGATTCTGGTCCCTGAGGTTTGACCTACCGGATCTGTTCTGGTGGAAACAGTCACAGCCAAGGGGGTCACCAAACTATAGGCTCATCCTGTCTGCACACAGCTGAGCCTCCACTGAAGTGACTTTCCAGGGGACCGTGCAGCTCTCCACCTCGGGATGGCAGGCCGCGTGCCCTGTGTCCCTTTATTTTCATTCATTTTGACAGGGGCACCATTATGGGTTTTTCCTCCTGCCTCAACCCAATTTAAAAGGCATGGCTCCACTTAAGATTGTCTTTATTGAAGTAACCAATCATAATATCGCAAGATGTAGATAAGCAATATTATTTTTATAAAGACTATTTCTGTTCTTGATTTGATGTACGATATATTTTAAAGTAATTGTGACATGTTTATTCCAAAGAGGAGGATTTAAAGTAATACTCAGATAACTAAAATGAAGAATCTGTGACCCTTAATTCAGAACAACATGCTGGAGTTGGAATCCTTTACCCCAGCGAGTCTTTTGGGGAGGACCGCGGGGGGCCTGCCTCTGGGCCAATGCCTGCTCTCTTGATTAACGTTGCCCCTCTCGAGAACTGCAAAGGGGGACATAACTGCACAGCATTGTCATTTACATAGCCCATTCTCACTACTAAAGGGGCAGAAAGCTCACAGTGACTCTGAGCTAGAGGATGAGTATCCCTCCTGGTACAACAAAGCAGCCGAGGCTCAGTGAGGTGAATTAATTCTTCTAATATCACATGACTGTGGGATACCCTCCAGCTCAAGAGGGAACCCACCAACCTGCAAGCCTCCTTTGTAGAGGGCGCAGCGCAGGGCAGGCCTTATGGTCCGAGCTGAGGAGGGCTGGTAAGGTACTGTTACTGAACTGTTTCTTGACAGTCTGCTATTTTCACCCCAATGGGCACTGGCCATGCTCTTCTGGTATATGCTGGGTATCCCTCATGGTACAGAGCACCTAACAGTTTCTCAATAAACCAGGGTCCTATACCTGGGCTCCATGAAACAAGATATATTTGTCTCATGTATGAGCATTTTTCTGATAGACTTTATTGGATACTTAAAGGAAGCTAAAATCCGAAGAAAATTAAGAATCCGTAAAATGATGGCTTTTAAATACCCCCATGTTGATCTATTATTTTGCTTTGGATATGACCCTTTATTCAGGCAAAAATTAAAAAAAAAACAAACTGTGTTAGGGAATTAAATTGAAAGACATTAAAAAATATGTAAGCTCTAAGACTTTCAAACAGTTGTGTTAAGATCTTTCCTCATAGTACCTAATGTGATGCCATGAAGAATCAATACAAGTCCCAATACTATAGTCTAAAATGATACAAAATGAAAATTAATTTATACAAAGAGGCCATCAAATTAACTGTAAAGGTCCATAAATATTCAGATGTTTTCTTTTTTTTTTTTTTTTTTTTTTAAAGATTTTATTTATTTATTTGAGAGAGAGAGAATGAGAGACAGAGAGCATGAGAGGGAGGAGGGTCAGAGGGAGAAGCAGACTGCCTGCCGAGCAGGGAGCCCGATGCGGGACTCGATCCCGGGACTCCAGGATCACGACCCGAGCCGAAGGCAGTCGCTTAACCAACTGAGCCACCCAGGCGTCCCAATATTCAGATGTTTTAAAGGTTTTCTTAATGCAACAAATCTGAGCACTAAGAATATTAATGACTTGCCACAAATTTTGTCCCCTAACAGGCAATAATTTGTTAGTTTGTTGCTCTTTTCTCATCTTCATTGTTTAAATATTTTTTATAAAAATTATTGCAGTCTGAATAGGGATATGAATACGAATCATCTTGCTTTACATTCTTATGTAAGGATCAAACTGTCTATGTTATATCTCGTGCAAAAAAAAATCAGTCACCTGCATATACATACAATTTTCAGTCTTTTCTGGAATGCTTTATAATTAATACTGTCTGAAAAGAAGTTTTAAGCTTCTTGGAAAAAACATTTTAGCAATGGGGGAAAAGCCAAATCAACATATGTATGCACGCTAATAGAGAGTAAAATTTTAGGTGAGGATTTACTACTTTAAGAGACTGATTTGTAATTAAGGCCAGCTGCTCGCCCCATATTGTGATAGTTGAACAAAGGAAAGCTAGTAAGCTAGAACCAAGGCAAAGTTAAAGTCCATGTTTCAAGCAAATCATCAGAGAACGCTCCGGGCGTGCCGTATTTGCCCGTAAACCTCAGTCTGGGAAGCAGAAAGACCCTTCCTATCATAGGTGACTTTTTTTCACCTAAGTTACAAACACTTCCAAATCCACCCCACCCTGAAGCTTACTCTTATCACCACCACAGGTACAATTAACTCTGTTCCCTTGAAACTGCCTCTTTCATGCACGCAAGAAACATTTACTGAGCGCCTAACTACGCGCCAGGGCTGAGAAAATAAAAATGAGGAACACAAGCCCGTATGCCAGTGGATCCCGTCTGAGCAGTGCTGGGACGGAGGTGCACACAGTGCTCCCTAGGAGCCGGCGGCTCTGCCGGGTATACGCTCGGCAATAATTACCTCCCATTTTCTTCTGCTTTGCTTCTACATATTCAGAGCCTGTTATCTCTGGACCATAATTATTTTAACCATTACTCTTGCAGCCATAATATAAATAGGTTTCATTCCCTATTTCATGTCCAGAACAAGTGAATGAAGAACTCAAAACATCATGTTTAAGTTAATGCTTATTGAATAGGGAGAAGGAAAAAAACTCAGTACAAATTATTCCTGACTCAACTGTGGCTTTTTATGTACTACTACCCACCTTAATCATTTCTTGGTAAATGTAGTAAACACATGGTTATGTGAAGAATGCTAATCCCCATCTACTGAGCCTGCCCTGCGTGTTATGTTTTCATGTATTTCCAAAAAGAAACTCAGTTATAATTACAATAAGAAATTCTGAGGTATACACGCGTGATTAGGTACCATATTAGAAGTTATATGTCCTTGAGTCTAAATATATAACATTAAACAAATAAAACATTAAAGAAATCTAAAGATATTAAGTAATCTATACACCCAACATGGGGCTTGAATTCACAAACCCGAGAACAAGAGTTATGTGCTCTTCTGACTGAACTAGTGGGGGTCCCAAACAAATAGCTGATTAAAAACAGCCAACCTGCTGATAAAATCTAAACTACTGAATGAATTTACCTGTGTTTTAGCAATGCTTGCAATGTATAGATATTGATCAAATAATGCTGCTTTTTCAATGTCAAACAGCAATCACTACCTTTTAAGAAGCAGAACATTTTTCTAAGAGCAGGTGAAAAAGTATGGTACGTGGAATATAACGTTTTTAAAATAACAATGATGAACATGCAGTGAATGTACTGTTG
Organism: Halichoerus grypus; assembly: GCF_964656455.1. NCBI lineage: Eukaryota > Metazoa > Chordata > Mammalia > Carnivora > Phocidae > Halichoerus > Halichoerus grypus. The sequence goes on from NC_135712.1 coordinate 91,535,417, forward strand.
GGACATGAATCGTTCTTAAGTGTTAAATGATCTGCTGTGAAATTCTGTAACATTTCATCTTTTCACCATTATTACATTGCTATGGAACAGGACAATGCTGCTGCCGTTAAGATGACGAAATCCGGTGCGAAAAACCCTAGGCTCTCTATCTGAGCTGAGACCCTGCAACCAATCCTATTTTTCTGGGAAGCTGAAACAAACATGTGAAATTATTTACTCTGAAATGGGATACATCTGCTAAAATAAGACTGGAAAGTGAAACAATACAAAAGCGTTTTGCTCTTAAAGAGGAATGATGGAAACTGGACGATGACATCATCCACTGATGTTAATCAATACTTGGTAGATGTCATAGTTAAAAATAGGTTTTTGCAAAATGTGGTTAAAGCAATTCATTCTTTTATCTGATCTTTCGTACTAACAAAATACATGAAATGTACCAAAATTTTCTTTGTTTTACACATTTGCGAGTATTCCTCATTATTAAATAAGGAACATTAGCCAGCAATTTAACAAAAACTCTGAATCAAATTATTTCCTACCTGTTTGTATCTGGAGCCTCTAGAGCTGAATAGAGAGGTCTTTACAAATTATGCTAATGTTTCAGAAGACAGTTTCTGAGTTTGATATACACACATGCCTCCATTAAAAGTTCTGGTAAGGAATGGACTTCACCTTTCCTTAGGGTAATGGTATCATATCCTGATTTCACAAAAATAGTTACTAAGTTCCCAGAAAGGTAACAGAAACTGATGGGGTATCCTAATCTTTTGTAGCCAAGGACTGATAATCTGCAGTGTTGGAAGAATTAAGGATCAAAAAGTGTTGTGAAAATAAGAAAACCAAACTCTTTATCTGGCTATATTCCAGTTACATTCTCTCTTGCCTGGGTGTATCATGTGATCTGTGAAGCCTTGCTGACTCAAATTATGGTTCCTGGAGCAGCATGACCTGGGAGCTGGAGCCCTCACCCCACACCTACTGAATCAGGTCTGCATTTGAACAGATTCCCTGGGGATTCCCCTGCACAGGTCTTTTTTGGGGGAAGGGGCAGGGGCAGAGGGAGAGAGAGAATCCCAAGCAGGCTCCATGCCCAGTCCTGAGCCAATCCCACGACCCTGAGATCACGACCTGAGCTGAAATCAAGAGTCAGACGCTTAACTGACTGAGCCACGCAGGTGCCCCTCAGCTCAGGTCTTGATCTTAGAGTTGTGGGTTCAGGCCCTGCCCCTTAAAAAAAAAAAAAAAAAGGTTTCAGTAGTCAGGCTGGAACTACTTCCCCTCTGTAGTCAAACCACTGGCACTTTGGTTTTCAACTGCATAAAGATTTTGATATTTGTAAGCATCATGGCCAGTGTCAAATACAAATACGGAATTTAAAACTCTTTATAAGGTCATGCTTGAGAACTGAACATTTAATACCTCCACAGACAAAATGTAAACTAGGGCTTATATCAAGAGGTACACGATAGGCAGTTTTTGTGATTGATTTTAAGAAATATGCCGCTCACCAGTCACTGAACTGCTCGTGGCGAGAGGCAAAGGACTGGACTGATAAGCCACACACGTGCCATTCATACTAGTTCTTACCTGTTTGTACTCAGATTCTCTTCCAACCAATACCTGCAGGATGTAGTTGACAGGGTCACCTTTCATTGGTGGTACCGTCTCCCATAAAATTTCACATGAATTTCCTTCCAACTGTGTTACTCGAGGTGCTGAAATACAAATCCACATATCCAAGCTCAAAATTCAAAGTTATCACAATAACCGTCAACATTTTGGTAATATTAGAGTGGGAGAGTGCTTGTGTCCGCTCTGAGAGGGGAGTTTATTTGCCCAGCCTCCTTATAAAACCTGCAGGGCACACTTTACACAGAGAAGATACTCCATGACTAGTAAGCTATTGGTGAAAAAAATCCTTTGCTCATTATCCTATTAATAACTGCTTGGCCTGGATTGCATTTTTGTTACTTTTAATTTTTAAAAAATTTTTTAAAAAAGATTTCATTTATTTGAGAGAGAGAGAGAGTGAGAGAGTGCACACATGAGCAGGTGGAGGGGCAGAGGAAGAGGGAGCAGCAGACTTCCCACTGAGCAGGGAGCCTGCCGTGGGGCTCAATCCCAGGACCTCAGGATCATGACCTGAGCCAAAGCAAACGCTTAATCGACTGAGCCACCCAGGCGCCCCATGTACTTTTGTTATGTTTTCAATAACTACTCAGCATGTTCTATATGATTAGGCCTGAACTGGAGACTTTAGAGAATGCAAAAATAGGGACTGTAAACCCTACTTTCAAGGGAATTAAGATCAAGTTGAGGGAAGGGGCGAGCAAGGTAGGAGACAAATACAAAGAGAAACATAACATAAAGGAGATTAAACGGGGGTGTATGAACAAAATAGGAGGGACAGTCTGATCTGTTTGAGAGTCTGAGGAAGGTTTGAGAAGCACGTGACATGTGAGATTAAGTCCCAGAGAATGGCTAGCACTGAGAGAAAGCCTTTAAAAATCAAGTTATCTCCTATTTGTATTTTTTTTAGTTCATTTTTCACCTACTGGACTTATAATTCTGTTGGTTTTTTTTAAGAATTTTTTTTTTTTTTAAGATTCTATTTATTCATTTGAGAGAGAGAGAAAACACAAGCAGGGGGAGCAGCAGAGGGAGAGGGAGAAGCAGGCTCCCCGCTGAGCAGAGGGCCCAATGCAGGACTCAATCCCAGGACCCCAGCATCACAACCCGAGCCGAAGGCAGACATCTAACCGACTGAGCCACCTAGGCGCCCTCATAATTCTGGTTTAAAGGAAAACTATATTAGTTTGTAGTAAAGCATGTAAAATGTTACAGAATTTTAAAATATTTTTTTCTCACAGCTTATGCTATATCTCTACAGCTTAATTCAATACTTGAGATTTTTCTACTTTGTAACTAGAATGCATAACTCTTCTCTGAACCCCCTTACTCTATAAATTCTTTAGAGGCAGTGGATTCTACTTGCGATTCTGTACAATACTGCTTCAGAAAAATACAGGTTTTCTTAAAAATAAGTTGCAATTAGTTGGCCAAAACTCCATGCAATTTATGGAAAAAATAAGGGACCCTATCAGACCAAACAGCCCTCCAGCTAAGACAACAATTTCCTGAACCGAAACGGTAAAGGATCTGATCATGTGGCAGTGTTAGGAAACTGTCCTTCTGAAGAAAATATACATGAAATTCAAGTGCTTTCAATTCAGTGTTCCACTGTCCATGAACTGAATCTCTACCAACACACACTTAGAGAGGCAAAGGGAGTGTCGCAAAGACCCTTGATGTTTGCCAGCTGGTAAATGCGGCCAGCCTTCCTTGTCACGGCAAATCTATGAGCCCCAGTGTGTTCAGGAATCTCTCCTGTTACCAGGCGAAGCTGTACCGAAGGACCGGGCCATTTACTACCCACGGGGCGCAGCGAGCCCTTGCATGTGTTCACCATCTGTCCTAGTTTCGTAGTCACACGAAGAAGCAATTGCCAACGAACTTCTGGACTGCTGAGGGGAGGGAGCTACCATAAAGTACCCTGAAAGGAGCCAGGGGAAACCTTCACAGAATCCAAGCCAGACCCTGACCCTGACCCTGACCCGGAGGTCTCTCACCCTCTGCGATGGACTCTGCCCCGGCTGTAGCTGACATAGCTCCTCCACACGGAAGCACACACGGCCTTGCTCCTGGGGCCACACACTTAAAGGACCTTTTCTCAAGGTTGTGCTCATCCCCCTGGCCACCCAAGTAATATACAGCAAACCCTCGCTTTTACCCAGATAAAACCTAGTTCAGACAAGCTGCCCGGTGTCCATCAGCCTCCGGGCATTTTGGGCAGCAGCTGGATAAAGGCACAGTGTGGCCCACCCTCGCAAAGGCAGCAGGGACCTTCACTGGAATCATCCTTTTGGGAAACAAAAGGGCACAGGCTCAGGAAGCCGTGAAAGAGCCGGGGGGGAGGGCCCTACTGCTGTCTGCCCATCCTGCAAGTTGGCTGTGCATCATGGGGGCAAGGGCTCACCGGGCCCAGTGGAGGGAGAGCCTGGGAAGGGTGGCTTTGGCTCACTCCCTGTCCCCACAAAGGGACGGAGTCAACTAGTCACTGGCAAACCTCAAGACAAACAGTCAAGGAGATGAGAAGAGGCCACGGCTGCTCTTTTTTCAAAGGCACCTCTCCACAGTAAGGGCTGCGGCCAGGGGACAGGCTGATGACGTTGCCTGGCAGGTCAGGCTCCGGGCACCAGAGTCATCTGAAGATGGACACCAACCTCTGCTCCTGCTGACAGTCTCTGGGAAGGGAGATTCTCAAGCCCTCCAAGGTGAACTGTCGTTAAGTGCTATCAACACCAGGAATTCACCCTCAGTTCTAACCCAAAGCGTGTCTGTCACTCGGTGTGGTCCTTTCCTTTGTCCATCTCCTGTGGGGATGACGCTATGACATTATTTGCAGTAATTACTTATACAGACCTGAGGAAAGGCTTTTCTGCAGGGAACCCGTTCCCCAACCTTCTCTTTCAGAAAGTTGTTAATGATTCTATGTTGCCGATATTAGAAATATTAGAAGAGTGTATTTAAGGTCAGAATCAAGCCTCCTACTCCAAGTTCCAACATTTCCTTACTCTCACAGAAGAATGTGCCAGAATTCACTGCCTACAAACCTTTGATGGTGGGGGGGATGCATTTGGTTGTGCTGAAGGTATAAGTTTCTGAGAAGGGCCCATCCCCAGCCTCGCTCGATGCCTGGATTCTGAAGGAGTAGCATGTGAATTCTGTCAGTCTCTGGACTTTGTAGGTGTGGCTGGGTCCTCTGTAGATGGAAATAAACCTAGAGGAAGGAACAGAATCCATTAGCCACCTGAACTTTTATTAGTGACAAGAAATTAATTATCACTGGTAACTGACCTTCTACTATATACGAGGCAATGAAGTTAATGTTAACTGGGCACCTGAAAAATACAATGTCCTCTTTACCTGGATTTTCCAAATAACTGAGGTTTAGCTTGAAAATTCCTTCAATTTTAACCTTTGTCTTTGCAAGAGCTTTCAAAGCCCCTTTCCCAAACTAGTAAGAAGACATTTAAGATTACAGATCTTTGAGAAAACATTTTAAAAGAAGAAAAAAAAATACTTAGAATCCTCTATCAGATTAATCAAAATAATGGAAAAGCAGCATAGGTAAACTGGACAGCTTAAACTGGCAGCTTCTGGATCCTTCTCCGATCGGAACCAGGACTATTTTGTACTCTGCTAATTATTATCTCCAAGAGGCGTAAGTGTAGAAGGCATGAAGACAGAAGATAAAGGCCTTATGTTTTCAAGTGTTTTCCCCCAGGGTCTTGAAAAATTTGTATTTTTACAACGAAACTGGCTTACCTAGAACTAGTATATACTATCATTGTTTGTCTTTTTATAGTTAAATATAAAATTTTGGAAATAGCTGCCCCCCAATTATCCAGAATTTCTGCAGATTTGGGCCTTGAATCCTGCTGGCCCAGGGATGTCTGGACTCACTGCCAGTGTCTGAGGACAATCTGCTGTCTTCAGATACTGCTGGAAGTGGGTCAGACAGAATCACAATTTACAATGTCTCGACTCTTAGGCCAATTTGGCCCAAGGGGTGGGCAGGATTTATGAATTCATTCAGCAAGCATTTCTTGAACATCTGCTGTGTGCCAGGCTCTGTGGCTTCAAAGATGAATGAATAAAACCAAATCCCTGTGGGCTGGCTGGTCCTGTGTGGGGTCAGAGCTTCCTGACAGCAGCAGTGTCTCCCTGGGCCAGAGAACAGTCCCTCTGGACGGACGGATGGGTAGGTCTAGAGATTAAACAACTTTTTTAGAAAACCTCTCCGAGTCAAGACGTATTTTAAAACACCCCCGCACTCATCAGCCTTCACAATTGAGTTCCTGAGCCCTAGCCATTTCACTATTTAATGTTCCCTCTGCTGTGCAAGGAACCTTTTACTGAGGGCTGAACATTTTCAATTTCAGCGAAAGCCAGAGTCCACTCTGAAGTCCACAAATACCATGGCAACCTGTGTAGTGCTCCTGACACATTACCACCTTAATGAAGATACCCTTGCTAATGCTGGAGGCAAACCGCTATTCATTAACCCGGTCTCACCTAGGCCAGAATCTCTGACCAGACTCACTACCCTTGGTTGTACCACAAAAGGGAAGTCACAGTTTAAGAAGTAAACGTGTTACATCTTCATTACAAACCTGCAATAAAAGCCTGGTTTCCGGAAGAATTTGGAGAGGGTTACTAGCAATACTCCTGCTTCCCTGCCATGCCCTGCTCTCGGGAGACTGTTTCCTTTTGAAAGTAAGGTCAATACATCTACGAGGGCAGTAGCACTCACAGTCATAGAGAAATGGACTGAAGCCGATTCAGGACTCTAATTTGCTAGTGTCATCTAAATTGGGCAAACAGCATACATATCAATTTTCAAATACATCAAAATCTGCTTCTGGACTGTTATTTTTCCCCCCCTTTTTACTGTTTGGCTCTTTCACGGCTGCATTTCAGTTCTTAAAAATTGCATCCCAATTTATAGAAGGCACTGTGGAAATAGGCACTAGCAATGAAAGACTCTGAAATTTCACCATTACAGCATTTGTTTAAGCTGGGAATAGTGTTACTTACAAAAAAGAGGCTACATTTGCTTTCAGAAAAAAGCTAGAATGAGTCTGAAGGAGACATTCACCCACTGGATTTCAGGTTCAAGTTTACTCCCCTTTCATTCAGTGATGGTGGATTTAGGCAGGTGCGGGAGGCCCACCTTGTAGCTGGCATTTCCCTTGGAGAGGAAGTTGGGGGCTGGCAGCCTGGTGCACCCAGCAGAAGAGCACTGAGAACAGGAGGGAAAGGGGTCGTTCCTTCTTCCTCCAGTCTTTTCTAGAATAAGCATGTGTCTGACTGGTCCTTTAATTTAGCCCTCTGTCTACTTAGGCAATAATAAATCATGACTGCCCTGCTTTGTCTGACCTCCCTCCCCTTAGAAAAGGCATGGGAAGGAATTCTAGGGGGAATAAGGAAACTGGATGGGGCTAATTCCTAGGTCATGTAATTAGCCAGGTACGGAGCCCTCAGTCAGTGGAGGGAGGACGGTGGGCATGTGACAGGCTCTCTCCTGAGTCAAAGGGGCATGGGGGCGGCGAGGGGAGACACCAGGAATCCTAGCAGCTTTGGGGAGAAACATTCTGAAATAGCTAACAGGGCCAACTCCACCCCAAAGACCCACTTAGAGAAAAAGGGGTGTCCTGTCCTCGTGGGGCCTGCGTCCTAAGGCGGACGCACAGACCCAAGGTCAGAAGGAGCTGAGCAATGAAGCAAGAGAGCTGCACTCCTGCCTTCTGAAGACTCCTCCCCACACCCTCATTCTGATGGGTGACCGAGAGCCACAGGGAGCCACTAAGACAGAACAAGTCTGCCAAGGGTTTTAAAAGTTCATACATAAGTTTATCTCTGTAAAGGTTTCCCGTACCCTCCTCCTCCTTGAGGAAACACAAGGCAGAGCAGAAAGAGAAGTGCAAGGACGAGACCGTGGGGTGAGAAAAGACAAAGACTGGGCATTCACACTTTCTAATATGGAAATCATTGACCAGTCGTGTCTAATTTCATGCTGCTTTACTTTGAACAAAGAAATGTATTAAATGCATAAGTCAATGGATTCTAGCTAAATGCTCCATATAAGTCAGCTTGTCAATCAAAAACCCAAATCCTTCATAAAATCTCACCTTTCCATTTTAGGTCTCTGGAGCCATGACCTTCCTGTGTTAACAGCCAGTTTGGCACTTTTAGTCTAACTTTAAGGGTTTCAAGAGTCTTAATTTTGAAAACCTTAAGGGCTAACACTAGTTGTATGCTTCTTCTACACCCACCCCCAATACACTCTTTATAAATGCGGCTTCCACGAGCAGAACGGGCACCGAGACTAGGAGCCGCCAGCAACTTATTTAGCCTCTCTGTGCCTCAGTTTTCTCCTCTGTGCCATAAGGGTTATCATGGCACTACGGTCAGGTTTAAATGGTTAACAAAAGTGTTTAGCTTGGTTAACCCAACCTCCCTCATGGCACTACGGTCAGGTTTAAATGGTTAACAAAAGTGTTTAGCTCGGTCCTGACCTGTAATCACCACTCCACAGGCGCTAGTCGCAACTATTTTACAGTGCTCGGGTTTTTAACAAACTCCCCTCTCCCTCCTGAGAGACCATCTACACCCCCGCCGGCTAATCCTAAGGTTATTTTCTTTTCTCCTGGGTGGAGAGTTGGCTGTGTGGGGACAGAGGCCGTCCTGTAAGCCAGGCTTCGCGCTGGCCGGAGGCGTCAGCCGTGGGGCTCCCTTGGGGAGCCCGTTCACCCTCGGCGCTGGGACCCCCGGTGAAATGGGGCCAAGAACGCCTCCCTCACAGGTCTGTGGTGGGATTCGGTTTGAGAGCTCACGCAACTGCCCCAGTCCTTACGCAGAGCAGGCCTTACGTAAACGTCATGGCTCCGCACCTCCTTTCTGTATGTGTTGACAGTGACTTCTATTTCAAATAAAGGCCAACCCAAACAAAATAGGAAGCTCACAAGCCAACAAAGAGGAACAGGTCCCTCTCTTACCACAATTCTGTAATTATTTTCTGTCATTCCAAGAGGCAGGAGAAGAAAGAATCTTCTTTCTTTGGAGCCAGTGATTTATGCCAGTTGCATGGTGGCCTCTCTGGGAGGCTCCGGAGGTGAACACCCTGTGGCTAGAACCACCCGGGCAGAGATTAAAAATATTCATCAAATATTTGTTTTATAAAGGCCAACCACATTTTTTTCTCTTTCCTAAATCTCTCTTTTTTTAAACCACCTTCATTTTAAAATTCATTAATAAGTCAGCCAGAGGCCTTTGGTGATAGAATTAAACATATGCTGTGTGTCTTAAGACAGCAATTGAAGGCTACACATTTTAAATGCAACCAAAGATCCAGCCCTTGGAGCACGTCTTTGCCATGACAAGAGCACAGGAGCCATCCAGCTCTGCTGATCCCTCTCCCTCCCCATTTATTTGGATTTTCCAGGGTCAGTGCTTGGGTTCTACCTGTGTTCATGTACTACAGGGTCTGGGACACGAGTCACTGCCGGAGGCCAACGGGAGTCCTACTGTCTTGAAGGCCCTGAAACATACCACTTCAGTGTGCAGTGCCCCAAGCCTGGGGACAGGGAGATCCTTGGGAGGGGGAAAAAAGTCAGCTGTGAAGGGGGGAGGATCTGGAGTAGCCGGGGTGCCTATCTAGTCAAAGGATGGTCAAAAAACTCTCACCAAGACCTCAATCCCTTGATTTCTGAGGGGGACAGGGTGGCTGGGGCAATAAGGGATCCATGATGGGGAGATGCTCCGATGCTACAGAAACATGATGAAGTATGTATAACCAATGGCACGGTTCCTGGAATACAGCCCGTGCTCAGTAAAGTCACTGAGTAACTTTAGTGTCCGTTCAGGCTGAGCCCTATGTAGCCACATGCCGGCACCCCTGTGGAATCATAGGTGCTTAGAGGTCATCCTGGAGCTGTGGGCCCATACTGGCTTTGCCTCTGAGGGGGTCTTCTACTCTACTCTCTACCCCTGCTGCCCATGGCCGCGTACCTTGGGGGGCATCAGCCCCATGACCCAGGGCTCCCGAGAAGACCAAGAGAACAGGTGTGGGAACACCCATAGAACTGCCCCACTGGCTCAGGAGCCGAAGGCACAGTGGCTAAAAACAATCACTGTAGTCCACAGACTTGAGTTTGAATTTGGGTTCAACAGCCTGGTGCTCATGAGCTCTACAGCCACGTACGCTATTTCCATCTGTGTAAAATGGTGTGATAACAGGGCCTCCCCTCAGAGGTTGTCGTGAGAATCAAATGGGATGATGCAGGCAGGACTTGTTACCAAATGCCCAGCACCTGTGGTAATACTAACACTCATGTTATTGATAACAAAACACCAAGGTTTATGAATGGTTTACCTGTTTCTCAACGTTGGAGAAGCCTGAAGGACGCCCCCAGAATGGCATCCCTTCCTGATACCCCCTTAGGCTTTTCTGAGCCAGAGAGAAAGCTGTGTGCGTGAGTACCCTCCACCCTGTCCCATTGAACCCAGGCCAAGAACTGTTGCTGAAGGCACATGAAGATGGGAGCCATGGGTCCTGGACCAGTGCTGCCCATTCGTGGAAACTGGGGCATTTTTACCGAGGGAAAGGAAAACGGGAAGAAATGTTCTCTTGTACTAAAAATATTTACTTGGAAGGGGAAACATAAACAAGGCAGAAGGTTGGGTGGGTCACTGAAAGTTTACAGTCTAAATGAATTCTTTATGGCTCTGCCCCCAACTTGCCTCAGCACTGACCGCAGTGTCTTGAAACTGAACACTTCTATGGTAACAAGCACACGTGGGTTTTAACGTTACCAATTTAACAGTCATTTAAAACAATGTTCTACAGATCTGTGAATACAAAATGATTCTGCTTATTCCGTCTGCCTATTGGAGTGCCTCCTTGGTTGGTACTAAGACTTACAAAAACCTTGACCACAATGCATAGGCTGTTACCTTCACTATGAACTTGGACAAGCTGATAAGTCTCCAGGCTGAGTTTCCAGACACTTGGGATAATAATAGCTGTCTCGTTCACCTGGCAGGAATTTTTATGAGAGCTAAATGAGAGGACCAAGTAAATTCTACAATTTCTTATTAAATATACACTAGGAAGGCAAAGCAACAGATTCTTGACATTTTCACTAAGTTCTAGGGGAAGGCTGTATTTTAACCTCAGCATTTTAGGTTTTAACATATTATGAAAGATGAAGATTTTTTGCAGTGAAGTGCAACTGAAGGAAGAAATTCAGACACGTTGCATCTTTGAATGTTTATTTTAAATTATTTTAGAGTAAAATGATGATATGTAAAGAATTCAATTTTAAAAATCTATTTCCTTAAAACAGTTCTGTTTCAAAACAACAACAACAACAAAAAAAACCCAAGAATGCCCTGGATGGCTCATAACTTAAATCCACAGTAGAAAAATGAGAAAACACTAAGGTTTTTGTGTTTACTACCTTGTTCCTCCCTTGTAATCCCTAGGCCCATTACAGGCTAACAGGAGCTCATTAATGTTAACTCCTCACAATGATCTACTCTGCTGACCTAAAATGGCCTCTAGTCCACTAACGGCTGCAAATGGCACATTTCCAAAGTTGTTCCACAGTATCACAAATCAACAGCTGTTAGTAAGCTCAGCGCAGCTATATTCCTTAACAATGACATGTCACTGCCTTCATTTTTTTCTGAATTTCCCTGGGCCACATAGGCTGTGTGTGTGTGTGTGTGTGTGTGAGAGAGAGAGAGAGAGAGAGAGAGAAAATCTCCTACATTACTGGAGCCATGTTTGGGAATGGAGGATGTTCAAAACAGGGATGGAGAGGATGTGTCCTCACTCCACCGAGAACACGGAGTCCTGTCATGTCTATGCAAAAGCAGATGGAAGCAGATGGCATCATGTGGGGACACCTGAGGCAGGGAAGGTGCGTCTCCTAGACTGGCTTTGATGTTGGTGAGTCCCATTTGCAGACTGAGCACCCACATGCCAAGGATTTCTGAAAGACCAGTGCGAAAGGAGTTCCTTTCCTACCTCCATGTTCTCGGCTGCATATGTGCCTACTGGCTCGGAAGTGATCCAGCCCTAATACTTTTTGGTTAGGTTTCGTTTCAGGCTCCTTTTCGAAGAAATAAAATGTCAATAAAGCTGCCAATGAAACTCTATAGAGAATAAAAGAAAATTCCTTTTTTCATTTTTTTTGTTCAAACTGTATTTTGCTATTGCTATGTTAAAAAAGAAATTTATTAAAAAAAAACAAAAAACTATCTCAGGATGAAGACCCCCTGAGAGCCTTGAAACCTCCCATTCTGCTTTCTTTTCAAGTACATGCAGGGACTCTCATCTTCAAGGATACTCTTCCAGAGTCCTTCAGATTTCGTTTTGTCTACTTCTATTTTAATGGGTTTGCCTCAATCTTACCTGATTTAGGAAAAAAACGCTAAGAGAAATGCAATCCAATTCCATTCTATTCATGTTTAAAGAGAGAAAAATTCTATTTTCAAATAGAAAGAAAAACAACCCTGTAATCTGAATTTTTTACTTCTGGTCCCATTAAGACCATTGGTTCATTTACCATCACTTACATCCGCCTGTACCTGACATTTCAGCCTGCAAACTGACTAAGCCAGCAGTACTCTTTATTCTGTAGGCTTTTTATGCTTTTCTAAGATATATGAATGCTTTCCCCCCATCAATCAGGGACTGGAGACAGGCATCATTAGTTCCATTTTGTAGAGGGATAAACTAAGGCAAAAAGAAGGTAGCACATGCCTCTAGCCATCTAGAAACTCAGTACCAGACCTGGGATTACAGCAGAGACCTGACACCCCTGTGCAGAACCACAACTGCTTTCTGCTGACTGAAGGTAATATGCAAGTGTCATTAATCCAACAAGGGTGATCATGTGTATCAGGACTATTCCAGAGAAACAAAGGAAACCAGTATCGAGGGTCTCTGTGGGCCCCGAGCTAGTTGCCTTACATCTATTTAATTCAACAATATGCTTTGAGAAATAGAAAGCAGGATTTGTTCCCTAATAAGCATACATTAGGAAAGTTCACTTCTCCCGTAGGGCTCATACACCCCGGCGACTTTTATTAGTTGCCTACTGTGTATTTTTTCAGGGTTTCTTTGTATAGATTATTTTCTGTCCCTCTCTAACAGTAAACAGTCATATTGTACACATTAACAAAGCCCTCCCATTTTGCCTGATGAAGGGAAAAGTGTCACAGGTGTAAGGGCTGAGTTAAATGGAGAGCAACTGGTAATTATCCAGTCTATTAGAGCCCTCTACCCCATCCCCATTTTGCTGGAAATACACTGGCTTTAAAATACATCGGCTATCTGACTAAACCTGAACAACAGATTAGTCATAAACGCATTCCTGGAACTTAAGTTCCTCTCATCTCGGTGCTGTGTACCATTATCAGGAACATGGACCCATGAGGGTCAGGACGAGAATCAGCATCAACTTAAATTCTGTTAGGGCAGCATAACGTTTCATTTCAGTAACACAGACAAACGCACCTTCAAAATCATCAGTACAGCGTTACGATCTTAAAATGCATGAGCTGATCTTGTTATTCTAATCCCTGTATTAGGTTAATGCAGCATTATGAAAATGTTTACTTTGGGTGTATATTCTTCTTGCATACAGAGGAACCAAAGACATTCAGATCTTCTGTGCTAGATTTGCTAAGAATAATAGACTTAATCACTATACGGTCACGCCAGTATAATTTTTGTTTTTCTGCTGAAATTAAATAAAATCTCTTGTGCTGTCTGCTCATTGTTTCCCATTAACTTATTTTCTCAGCAAGGTAAGTTCCTTATAGGTAGCCACATACCTCAAAAGACTTAGCACATTATAGTAATTCAAGAAAAAAATGATGATTGGGTGATTATAATCTAACTGCTAGAGAATACACTTGGCCCTATAAATATAAAGCACAGCTTTGAAGCTGCTACATCAATATGCAGTCAGTGACCTTGGACTGGGAGCCCTGTGAGTCAAAAGCTTGAATACATGGAAAACAAATGTCTTGTTCATGGGGCAAAATATTTTAAAAAATTTTCAAGTCCAGGTGACCCAGATGAATTCTAGGTTGATTTACCTGGAGGCAAGGAATTTGGGCAAGATGCCCTTTTGGGATCCCTTCTGTTTCCATGAAATAGCCCCAAACTTAAAAAGAGGCACGTGTAAAAGAACGAGAATAGAAAGACGCATTTAGTTGGAGAAAAATCCAGGGCACATTTCTGTGTTTTGAAGGTTGTATCCTTGGTTTCCACCCGATCCTGAGTCTTTATCACTTGCCTCCAACCTAAGGCTCTTTTGCATGAGATTATAAGATTGGGACCCTTTTAAGACGCACTCACCCTATTTTTTATCTTCTCTAAGAAGCCTTCTCTGCTCATTTAATTTTAAGCCTATAATCGTAAGTTGAAATCACAGTAATCATTAAAATTAAATTCAAGTCAACTCATCAAAAACAACCCATTTTTTCATCTAGCCGGTGGAGGGCTTTGGTAGAAATGCTAGCAGCATAGAAAATATTTCACTTTCTATTCAAAAACTAAATAATGTAGATAAAAGCTCTCAGTGTTGTACTTTGTAGGTGCTCGATGAACAGAAGTCTCCTTTAGAAAGTTTGGAAATATATTTTTGGGCCAACATTATACTTAGAAATCTCTGGCTCATTTCAGATTTGATTGAGAGGTATATAAATAGATGTAACAAACCAGCAAAGTGCAGATGTAAAACCTTAGGGGTTTGAGACCTTAAGTGGTCACGCTTAAAGAAAGTTAGTATTTGGGGCACCTGGGTGGCTCAGTCAGTTGAGCGTCTGCCTTTGGCTCAGGTCATGATCCTGGAGTTGTGGGATAGAGCCTCGTGTTGGGCTCCCTGCCCAGTGGGGAGTCTGCTCTCGCTCTTCCTCTCCCTCTGCCCCTCCTCCCTGCTTGTGTTCTCTCTCTCCCTCAAATAAATAAAATCTTTAAAAAAATTTATTATCTTTCTTATTTGTCAAAAGCAGAGACTAAGGGGTGCGTGGGTGGCTCAGTCGTTAAGCATCTGCCTTCGGCTCAGGTCATGATCCCAGGGTCCTGGGATCGAGCCCCACATCAGGCTCCCTGCTCTGCGGGAAGCCTGCTTCTCCCTCTCCCACTCCCCCTGCTTATGTTCCCTCTCTTGCTGTGTCTGTCTCTGTCAAATAAATAAATAAAATCTTAAAAAAAAAAAAAAAAGCAGAGACTAAGATATGAAGAAAAAGGAGATAGCATGCTCTAATCATTTGCAAGAGACACCCTTTGGTAAAGGATGTAGCTCACGAATGATATATACGGTTTCAGTGCTTTCAGGTGAAAAAGGTGACAAGGGACCCAGAGTTCACCTTCTAGTGTAGTCTAGGGTAGACTGATATCTTAGGAGCCAAATCAAGCCAACTCTTTAATTTTATAATTACCGAGCATGGAGTTATTAATTTTCGTTGTGCTTCTGTCGTAAACGTTTTAAGACTAACATTACTTTCCTAGCTGACTAGGACAGCTGGACAACTCACACTTCGGTAGCTCTCCCTTTCAATGTCCCCAGCGCCTGGTGAGTAAAATAAACCAAAACCACAATTAATCTACCTCTGGTTCTCACCTTGGCCACAAGCAGGACATATAGTATTTTTGCCACATACTAATAAGAACTTATTAGTGGTTAACGCAATCAATGCGTACACTAGGGAATATGTGTACTTTTCCCAAAAGTCACAACTGGAAATCACTGTGGCGATGAGTTCAATGAAAAATCTGCTCCTTGAATGATGACACTTACTTTCCGTTGAACAAGCCAGGTCCAAGTCCTAAAGAACCTCGAGGAGACTAGAATAGACAAAAACTATGCTAATCACAAGAATTATAATGTATCCAACGCAGATGATTTCTCCTTAATCCTCATGAGTCAAGATCCAAAGTTAAATAAAGGCTTGGATTTAAGGGGCCAATCGATACAAGAGTTCAGTTTCAAGTCACTAAGGAAGGTCATCTTCAAACTCAAATTAGGCAAAGCTTCATCCTATTAAATCACAGGAAAATTATTCCACAAATAGAACGAGAATTTATTATGCTCTATACTCCCATCACTTTAGTAACTTTGAGAGCATTGACAAATCTAATTTAAAAAAGATAAATTTGGACTCCAGATCATAAAATTAAGAAAAATACTGTTCCTAATGGTAAGTTTTCTTAAATTGCCATTTAAATTTAGGCAAGTCATTTATTTGATTAACGGTGCCATCTTGGGGCCTCCCGCGCTTTTTTAATGGCATGAATTGATTACTAGATTCGGTACTCTCTTCTGTCTGGCACATTTAAATGTCTCATGACAGCTTACCTATTTAGATCAGTGTTCATGGCACTTTTGTTCTGAGCATCTGTACAGTTCTCCATACGAGGTGCCCCCCGGCAGATGCCCAGCACAGGGCATGCCTGCAAGAGGATGCCCACAGCTGGTTTGGGGCACAGCTGCTGCTCTCCCCACATTCCTCGAGGTAACAGCAGAGGCAACTGCACAAGGAGTTAGGCAGCCCCCACTCTGATCCCAATTCTGCAACCAGTGTCAATGTCTTTGGACCTCACTTTTTCTAAAGCAGGACACGACTAGAAGATAACTCTCTAATGAAGATTCTCTCTACCACCAAAGGAAGCCAAAAGCCCAGGGAAAAAACAAAGGCTCATTTACAAATTTCCCCAACTGCTAGCTTTAAATATTTATCAGGATTTCTGTTAGTCCATAATTCTTGTTCTTGCCAGCCCTCTCCAGTTGAGGAGTCCCCTGCCAGTAAAATAACCCGTGAAAATGCCTCCAAAGGTATAAAGCAGAGTAAGATGAATGATCTTGTCTACGACCAAGTATATATTTAATCTCTAATGAACCTACCAAAAGCCTCATTCCAAAAGAAGCCTCATTTTCTCTGTGCTTTCTACACCAGGACTAGTTTCCAATAGGACAATCACTTTTTGTTCTTTTATAGTCAAATTATGGGGCTTGATAGGTCCTTCAAAGTCAAGTTCAAATGTCACTCAAAAAACCGTTCTGGTCTTTGCAACCAGATGCTCTCTGCCTCCTCCAGCCTCCCAGAGCACTTTTCTCCAAGGGCATTCATGTTCTGAGACTATTTGGGGGTTGATATTATGGTGCTGGAGGCAGGGGTTTGTTTTTCCTTGATCTGGGTCTCCACTGAAGGTCCGCCTCAAACAGTGCCTTCCACACAGCGGGACTCCACTGCACTGAAAGGAATCAATGCAGTCGAGTACAGAGTGGGGGGTGAGGATGGGACAGGGGTTTCTGTGCTAACTAAACCAGTAACCTGTGAAAGGAGCAGGAGACTATAACGCATAACGTGGGAAGGACAGAAATGGTTTTGTATTCTGTAGATATGCCTTGGGGAAGTCGCAGCACGTACCCGTTCCATCAGAGTGTCTTGGATTTATGGTCACCCCCCACCTCCTTCACCTGATTCTCTGGATTTGGACTTTTGGTCACAGAACATTTTGTCATCAGTACCTTTTACTCTGCATCTGAATTATTCCTAAATACAGTGCAGAGGCCCATCTTCTGATCGGCCATTTTCAGAGGAAATGAAGTTAAGCTAAATAAATACTACGTGAAAGGCTGGATTTGATTTCTGTGGCCAAGAGTATTTCCTGGGTGTGGAGTCTTATAAAGAATCTCCTGTTTGCTCTGGTTAATTTGATCTTGCATTGCCCAAAGTTACAGAGTATAATCCCCATCTGTACATCACCACAGCTATTTCAGATTGGTAAACATGTTTGTCCTGATGGTTACTGAATATTTAAAAAGCTAACATCTCTTCCTGAGTCTTATTTCCCTTTGCACTTGTGACTAATAGAACGCTCTAACACAGCATGGACTTGAATCTGGCAGTTTTCCTTTTAGATAATTTCTCTCCATTATCTGGCTTTATGAAAGAAAAAACAAACACATAGATTATCACATGTAGGCAAACCAGCGTCTTCAGAATGTTAGTTTAGAAAATTCTAAATGGAGGATGGAGGCTACAAAATGCAGGACCCCAATGCATAGGAAATCTTTCAACCAGGAGGATGAGTGTTTTATCAGAGGACCGACGAACAAGTTAGGATTCATTCCGCACACCAAAGGCAAAGAACTGCCCCGCGTGCCCTCCCCACCACCTCACCTCCTGTTTCTGTCCTCCAACTGCAGTGTGTACACCATGTCATCGGCTGCGTGTGTCTTGGTGTTACTGTCTCCCCATTTCAGCTTCAGGCTCTGGGGCCCTGCGGCAGCACATTCAAGCCTCGGAGGCAAGGGTGGTAATGGCCGAGTTTTTGCCCTAATGAACTGACTAAACGGTCCAGCTCCGATTTCATTTACAGCCTGAATTCTGATCCTGGGAAAAGGGAAAAAATACAAACATTGCAGGTTTAAGAAGCAGCAGTTCCTCGTTTGAAATAAACATTGTGTGGAGTATTTCTTAGGTGCCCCTAAAACAGTATTATGGAATAAAGAAAAACAAGTTGAAGTAATTCAGGACAAATAGAGAACAGGGCAGCTTGGAAAACAGATCATATTCTCCCTTCCAAAAAACAGCAAAAGTAAAGTAACTTAGCAAGATATCTCATAGTTCTTTAAAAAAAAAAGGCTACTGTCTGAGGGAAGACATCCTAACGATGTGCTATCATATTTTGTTGCAGTCACCTGTTAGCTTCCTCAAAGTCAGTTTTGGGAGTGAGTGGGCTACAAAGAACAAATCAAATAGGAGAGCAAAGGAGTCTCTTTGCTCTCAACAACAACTCTTCAACTGGACATTTCTCCAGCCTCACCCCACAATCTCTGCTAGTCTATAACCAGACCTCAGTGTGCAGACACTGCTGGTAATGGGGTGCCATTCAAATGAGCAAAAGTCATAACCGGATGTTTGCAATATGCAGCGTTATGGATAATAAAGATGCTATTAACACTGCCCCCATGGTCTATGAATTTACAATCAAACAGTTAAAACTTATACATAAAATAATATCCTACTCTTATTCCTATTTTTCGTGTTCCTCCATTTCCTTACTGGATGATTGAAACAGCCCTCCAAGGTCTTCATACAACACAATGATGGCACTGCCCCATCCTCATTCTCAACACCGCTTCCTGTGGTGACTACATGCTCTTGAAACTTGTTTCCTCCTGGCGTTTGGCAGCCTGCACACACCTGTTCAGGCTTTTCTCCTCTGCTTCTCAGACCAAAGGTCTCAACGTCACAGCGCCGGCACCCCTCCACCCTCCGTTTTTCCTCTCTTCTTCTGTACGGTATGGACAGTTTTCTCAGTAACCTGACATCGCCATAGCTCCACTCACTCCCGGATCTGCCTCTCGGCCCCCTCTTCGTGCCCACCCCCAGGCCTCCAGCAGAAACCTCCACCCAGGCCCCAAAACACATGACAATAAAAAATATAGTCAGAGGTGAATTCTTAGGAAAAAGATCAATTTAAAAATATTCTTATAATTAAGTTTTACGTACTTCTCATTTACAGGGATTATTGCTCACACTTAACTAGAACATACTATTTAGGTACTACAATACCTAAATTCATCTTGTGACCTCAGATTAGCATTAATTCTTCAAATGTAGATTACATAATTCGGCAAGTCAGTCTAATAATGTGCCTGCAGACTGTGGAGAAGGAAGCAAAGCTGGGTTAATTACAGGTGAGAGGAAGCAAGCACAGCCCACTGAGTCTCCCCCACCGAATGCAGCCATTAAACCGGGACAAAAGAAGGGCAGCAGCCATTTAAAAACTCCAAAAGGTAAACAGTAGCTGGGATCTGGGAAAGAATGTAAACTACCACCCAACCAGCAGGGAATTCACCACTGTTTCCCCTCTGTGATCCCCCAGACTGGACTCAATGCAGCCTGAAATCCAGGAGCAGACATCTGCATGGACTGAGGGCTCTAGCGGAAGGAAGCCTGGCTCAGGGAAAGGGCTCTCTGGATGCTCAGAGCACATGGGGAAAAATCCCCCATTCTTCTTTTTCTTTTCTGCATTCTCTCACTCTCCAGCTCTTACACAATTCCTTCAGATTAACAGCCTAAAGAAGAAAAAACACACAATCCTTTCAAGTGGCACAGAAAAAGTACCTGATGAAATCCAACTTCTATTCATAATATAAAAATTCTCAGAAAACTAAGGGTAGAAG
This sequence comes from Halichoerus grypus, assembly GCF_964656455.1. Taxonomy (NCBI): domain Eukaryota; kingdom Metazoa; phylum Chordata; class Mammalia; order Carnivora; family Phocidae; genus Halichoerus; species Halichoerus grypus. The sequence continues at coordinate 91,555,261 of NC_135712.1, forward strand.
GAAACTTTCTCAACCTGAAAAGGGCATCTACAGAAATACCTATAGGTAACATTACAGTCAATGGTGAAAGACTAAATAATTTCTAAGATCAGGAACAACGCAAGGATGTCTACTCTCAACACTCCAACTCAACATTATGTACAGTGAGTCCCAGCCAGTGGCGGGAAAAATGGCACAGAGATAAGAAAGAAAGAAACCCAAACTACAAGACACTGAGGAAAATCTTAAAGAAGACCTAAATAGAGAGACATTCTGTGTTCATGAATTGAAAGATTGCAAAGAAAAAAAAAAAAATGTCAATTCTCCCCAAACTGATCTATAGAGACCAATGCAATGCTAATAAAATTCCAGCAGGATTCTTCTTAGTAGATCCAGAGACGTTGATTCTAAAGTTATGAGGAAAGGCCAAAGAACTAAAATTGCCAAACACAAAACTGAAAAGTAAGAATAAAGTTCAAAGAATCACACTTTCTGATTTAGGACTTACTATAAAGCTACAGTAATCAAGACAGTGTGGTAGTGGTAAGAGACAGACACACAGATCAATATAAGAGAATACAGACTCCAGAAATAGATCCACAGAAATATGAATGATTGATTTTTGGCAAATGTGCAAAAGTAATTCAATGGAGAAAGCATAGTCTTTTTTAACAAATGGTGCTGGAACAACTGGATATCAAGAGGAAAACAAAACTCAATCTAAACCTTGTATCTTATTCTAAACTTGATTCAGAGTGGATCATGGATCTAAACATAAACTGTAAAATAGAAAACTTTTAAGAAGAAAACAGAAGAAAAACAGTATTTTTTACCTAGAGTTAGGTGAAGAGTTTTTACCTATGATGTGAAAAGCATGATCAAAAAATGAATGAATGAATGAAAGAAAAAAAGAAAGAAAGAAGAAGAAAGAAAAGTTGGGATTTCATCAAAATTAAAACCATTTGCACTGTTGGGAGAATGAAGGCAAGCTACAGACTGGGAGGAAATATGTGCAAATTATATATCTGACAAAAGGACTGTATTCAGAATGTATAAAAACCTCTAAAAGTCAACAGTAAGAAAACAGCCAACCCAATTAAAAAATGGGCCAAAGATTGGAACAGACATTCCACCAAAGGGGATACATATATGGCAAATAAGCACATGGATAGTTAACATCACGGATTATTTGGACAATGAGACTTAGAACTACAACAAGATACCATTATATCCCTATTATTTTTCTTATAAAGCTTAATAGACACACATATGACCCAGCAATTCCACTTCTTGGTCTTCAGAGAAATTACAATTTATGTTCACACAAAACCTGCACACAAATGATTACAGCAGCTCTGTTCATAATCACCCAAAACTGGATAAATATCTGTCTTATAGTTGGGAATGCAGCAAATAAGTACTTATCTCTGACAAAGTATAGCAAAAATTCCATTAAAAAGAGGCTTACTTTTCCCAGATTCTATTAAACATGGGGCTCTATCAGGTCTCTTGTAGATATAACCCTGAAAGCCTAAAATAAACTCTGCCTCACCTCTCAACATGAATCTCACAGCTTTATGGTGTTAATGCAAGAGTTTTTTTCTGTGATTGGACGGGAAGAAATTTTTCTGCAACTGGAGAGGAAAAATCTTTTTAAAAAGGTGGTCATCATGGTGATTGGAATTACTTTTTTCTTCTTCTTAGGAAAAGAGAAGTAAGCCAGACATTAAGTATTAGCCTTTCTTCAATGGTGTGACAAATCTCCTCACCTACAAGGTTTATATTAATGTCTTTCTACTGTCCAGACTGCCATTCTCTCCCTTTATTGTAGGGACAGGTATTCCTAAAGCCCAGAGTCCAAGATGCTTTCTTCTGTTTGCTTGCTCATAGTCCTCCAGAGCCCAGCTCAGCTCGTATTCCGAGGGACTCTACTGCTTTGCTCTCTGCAGCCCGAACAGCCCTGAGCTACAGGAAGTAAGGTAGTGGGTTGCTTACGATTGTTATTCTGCTCAAGAAAAAAAATGAGAGATCTGACTCATTTAGGAGAATTAAAAATGAGTTTATAAAATACAAGTATCAAGATACAAAAATAATTAAAATAGATTTAATATTTGATTTCTTTGTGAATTCACTTATTTCCCCAAAGCCTCTATAATATTTTGATAGGTATTATGCTCCTTACATTGAAGCTCTATGGTTCTCTGACCTTTTACTGATACGTGTTTGGTAGGCACATAATCTTGGCCTTAAATATACACACACACCACCACCACCACCAGAATACTGTGGTAGCATTTTAACTCTCTTTAGCAGTGAAGCCTCTTTGGGAATCCTGCTCATCACTTTGGTGTGACCCTGGAGAAATTACCTAACACCTAATGGCTTCCTTATTTACAAAATGGGTATACTAATATCTTTGTTGCATTTACAAACAAATTTTATTACTTCACTAAGATAAGGCATATAGGAAGCATTTTCTATTTTTAGATATTTTCTATTTCACCACACAACCAGAAAAGGATTCACGATGGGCAAAAGCACTTTGGTGAACTTTTTGTGCTAATTTCTGGAGTTACCATTCTTAGGACTTCTTTTGAGACTGTCATTCCTTTCCCAAGGAAAGAACATGGGCTGATCATCCATGAGGTGGGCACAGCGCTGGGCACGCACACGTGCGGCCTCATTTTGGTTGATTACCACCACCTCGCTTTATAACTTGAGTCATTTGTTAACACCATCTGTGTTTTTCCTTCCTCCAAATTATGGCCAAGGAACCAGCAACACCTAAAGGGATTCACGTCTCTGTAAAGCACCCTCAGGAGGGGAGGGGGAGGCACGGAGCTGGGAGACAGAGGGAGGCGTTAATAACCCCTGTAACGAGCAACGTGGAGAACGGGCTCTGCTCACAGGACCGTGCTTTGGATCTAGTACTTCCTCTCTGAGAGAGGAGAAAACTGCAGTTCAACTCAGAGAGGTTAAGTAACTCAGCTTCAATGACACAGTTACTCTTGGTGTTGAAGCCTAGATGCGATATGTACAACAGTAGCCCTAATTTCCACGCTGAAGCCACGAGGTAGGAATTATTCTGTTTTACAAACGAAGAAACTAAGGCCTGGCTGGGTTCAGCCATGTGCACGGATCTACACAATAGACAGAGGTCAGATCTGGTGTGAACTCTGTCTTTTTTAGGCTCAAAGTCTTTCGTCCATTCTGACACACCATACTCTCCGAACAGAACTTGAACCTAACACAGTTTCTAATCCAATCAAGAGGTCATTTTAATTCAGACCAAACTTTCAGTTCAACAACTGCCTTTTGCCAATAAAGCGGGCATCTAGAACAGTTAAAAAAAAATTTGTTTTTACATTATTTAAATAACTTTTGGCTTCAAAGTCAACTACCTAAATTTTAAAATACCTCAACTTATCTACATTTTTACACAACACATTTTGTTTTAGTAAAAATGCATGAAAAACCTTTTTCTGTGTAGCTGATGCACTGAACATTACTTAGTTCTAATGAAAAGTAAAACTCAAAACCGAAATACAACTGAGGAACTGATAAAATTAGATGAGGCCATGGGGCACCTGGCTGGCTCTCTCAGTCTGTAGAGCATGCAACTCTTTGACCTCAGGGTTCTAAGTTTGAGCCCCACATTGGGTGTAGAGATCACTTAAAAATAAAATCTTAAAAAAAAAAAAAAAGAAAGAAAAAAAGAAATAAGGCCATGTCTTCTTGCATTTTGGTAAAATTATTACATGCTCTGAGTCTACAAGGCTGAGAAAGCTGAACAAGGACTATGATAGTTGCTGTTTATTTGGGAGTGAAAAATGCAGTGTGAAAATAATTTCCTAATTCCAGTGGGAGCTCATTCAGGACTAATGAGCAAAACAAACACTGACCTGAGGAACAACTCCAAGAATTCACCTCAGAAAAAAAAGACCTTCAAGTTTTATTAGATTAATTAAAGTCTACCCCAAACCCAAAATTGAGAAGTTTTCTCTTTAGCTGAAGTAACATTGTAATCTTGAAACTTAGATAGGATCTCCAGGTTTCGTTTTTTTTTTTTTCCTTTAAATGCATTGTATCAGTTTCTGAAATCTTAAGCTGTGCATATTAAGTAAAAGGGAAATGGAATTTTGCCTTCCAATTAAGGGAAGTGATCTCTAACTCTTGAGAAATTCTATCTTGGCCAGGCTGATGTGAAAAAACCTCAAGTGCCCAGCAGTCTGCAATACCCATCAGTACACTGATAATTCTGAACAAAGAAATTCAATTAAGCATTATTCTTTATAGCTTTTGATTGAAAAATCCACTAATAAAATATCTACTACTACTACTACTACTACTACTACTAGTTGTAGATGCTAAATACATTCCTGCTTCAGAAGATCATAGCCTTCCAGGGGCACCTGGATGGCTCAGTCGGTTAAGCGTTTGACTCCTGGTTTCAGCTCAGGTCGTGATCTCAGGGTTGTGAGATTGAGCCCTGTGTGGGGCTCTGTGCTCAGTGTGAAGTCTGCTTGAGTTTCTCTCTCCCTCTCCCTCTCCACTCTTTAAGAAATGATGCCAGATTCGCACAGACCTATAATCTGGTCACAACCCACTTTGCAGCTCATTTCTTCCCTACCAAACATTAGCAACAGATCATTTACTGAGTGCTGACTTACTGTGTGTCAGATCCTATATGAGGAGCCTGGAATCTCATCTAAAACAAACCCTATGAGGTCTAAAGGTATTATCTCCATTTTACAGATCAAAAACTGAGGCACAGAGAGAGCTTAAATAACTTGCCAGAGGTCACAGAGACAGTAAGTGAGGGACCCAGGACTGAAGTCAAGCTGTTTGACTTAGAATTTGTCTCCTAATACAGCCCATCTCATCTTGTTACAATGATTTTTGATTCACTTTTTGACAGGCTAATGTAGTGCTGGACATATCCTAAGGACTCAAAACATGTTATTTTCATCTCTGTTTTACCTAGCCAAAGGGGCATAAAGGAGTGTAATGAACAAATCTACCTTAAGTTTTAGTTGTTTGGTAGCTCGGTACGAGTCAGACACATAATCAGGTTGCCAGAAAAAGTAATCTTAGGCAACCTTCCTAACTGCTCAATATGGAGAACATGGAAGGTGCCAGTCTGGCTCTGCTCTCAGCCAGCCAACCAGACCATTCCTGGAGGTCTGGGCATACGCATTAAAGAGTCCGTCAAGAAACAGAACTCACCCAGTGAAGAGGATGGAGGAGCTAACTGAAAACCCGTGCCAGTGAAGACAGATTTGAAGGAAGTGAGGATGGTTAAGTAGAGGACAGCTGACACTATACGGCAGTGATGTCTAGACCCCCTGGGTCCCACTAAACCACAGTCTACAAGGAATGGGGCTCAGACTTGTGTAGGTTGCAAAAGCTGTCCGGGTGATTCTCATAATACATCAACACCCATGAATCACTGCTCTAGGACAGAAGTTCTTAAACTTTAACACATCCATCAAATCTCCTGCAGGGCTAATTAAAGCAGAGTGCCAGGCCCTACTCCTAGAGTTTCTGATTTAGTAAGTCTAGAGCAGGGCCTGATAATGTGCATTTCAGCCTGTTTCTAGGTGTTGCTGGTGCTGCTGGTCCAGGCCCCACACTGTGATAACCACTGCTCTAGACGAAGGCCCAGGATCAACTGAGCAGATGTTGGATGTACAGGAGTTTTGAAAAAATATAATGGTAACACTATAAAACTAGTTATTCACAAATAGAATGGACTGCCTGGTGAGTTGAATCTGGAACCACTGCCCTGTCACTGGAGATACTCAAGCCAGGGCATTGGGAGGGGATGACCCAGGTGATCTTCTCTCTCTCCGCTCACAGAGCCCTATGGCACCATGTGTCAAAAGAAAGCTGTCTCTGTTTTGTTTTCAATAACATTTTCTTCTCCTCAAGCCAAAACACAAACTCAATTCCAAACTCAGTTCTAAGCTTAAAAGTAATGCCCTTAAAAACAGCATTATAATTCCAACCCAATTCCCTACCGGGTGTCCGTAAGCCGTGGGGCGGGGGGGGTGGGGGTGAGGGTGTTTTTGTAAGCACCAATAGAAAAGCAACACATCCACTAAAAACCCTATCTGTGTCAGTAGCTTTGCTTATAGAGGTGCACATTTCTGTTCCGGCAAAACAGAGAAGGACAAACTCAGCGTGAGAACAAAGTGTAACTGCTGAAGTTTAAAAACAAACAAACAAAAGAAACAAGTGCTTTTTCCAAACCCTATAGCCTGCTTAAAATGTTTCATTCCACACTTTTGTCTAGAACATCATGATCTGTTCACTTATCTTTTAACCAATTTATGGAACAGAGAAAGGTGAGGTAAACGTTGACTGGACCGAAATGACACCCTTAGTTACTTGAAATACTCATTTTGTATTTCATTATAATTATGGCAATTGTGTTTCTGAAACATATAAAGAACAAGACTGTGGGCTGGTCAGACTTCTACAATAGAGTACCCAATTACGTACTCAGGAAACTAGTCTAAAGTTGTATAAAAAAAGACCTTAAATATAAATAATGACCTTAATATCTTAAATAGGAAATATCCAATTTACTTATCGCTTGGCCAGCAATGACAGCTAGCTCTTTTGGAGGGTGGGTGGGCTGAGGGACGGCAAGAACACACAGTACAACTAGATGCAAAAGCCATGCATCAAAATCTGAAATTTTGAAATTTCTGAAATGGGATCTCCTAAAACTACCCTGTTCAGGTTAAAGAGGGACTTTCCACATTCAGCTCAATATACTAGCCCTGCATATCAATACTGAATTGTTTATGCTACATCCATTAAATACTTTTAAAACAGTCTTGAAGTTTTAGTACCTAAATCTAAACTCATGCTTCTATAGTCCCTACATAATTAAAACATTTCATCCTCTCTAAAATAGAATTACCTTGAGAGGGACTTTTAGATTTTTTTTTTTTTTAGATTTTTATTTATTTGACATGGAGGGGGGGGAGAGAGAGAGAGAGAGCGCGCGAGCACAAGTAGGGGGAGGAGCAGAGGCAGAGGGAGAAGCAGGCTCCCCGCTGAGCCAGGAGCCCGATGTGGGGTTCGATCCAGGACCCTGAGATCATGACCTGAGTCGAAGGAAGACGCTTAACCAACTCAGCCACCCAGGTACCCTGAGAGGGACTTTCATTTTATTTATTTATTTTAGATTTTATTTATTTATTTGACAGAGAGAGAGCAAGCGAGCACAAGCACGGGGAGCAGCAGGGAGAGAGAGAAGCAGGTTCCCACTGACCAGGGAGCCCGACGTGGGGCTCAATCCCAGGACCCCGGATTATGACCCGAACCGAAAGCAGATGCTTAACCGAATGAGCCACCCAGGTTCCCCTAAGAGGGACTTTTAAACATGTCTTTAAATCAGTCATTTCTGTGGAATATGTTTTTGGTAATTTCCACTGTAAATGCCATTTCATCATTAAGCAAAGATTCCTGTATCTGTTCTTCCATTCAATTCTTTGAGCTCTAGATTTCTTTCTCAAAGTCATCAGGCTGTATGTTGGAAAAGAGTCAGCATTCCCCCATGATCAAATCCTTCCATGAACCTTGAAGTTTTATAGTCACTTACATCACCTTTAAGGTAGGCACAATGTCTGGAAGAAGCAAAATTCTTGGGCTAATATCTTGCCCTACAAGACCTTTTCTAAAAAAAGACCTTTTATGATTTCTGATCCAAACATTCATAGAGAGCTGACCAGAGAGAGGGTTTGAGTTCACTCTGGGATAGACATGGGTGTGGATCAGAATGGACACAAAACCCTTCTGTGAGTCCCTGAACCAGTGTGGCTTCTTCTGAGGTTTTTTGGCCAGAGGGATTAGGTCAGGCGATATTCTGGACAGCTAGGGAATGACATTCCCTTGGTCATTTTTCCCCAGAGGTACATCTCATGGTGAGGTTTCCTTAGAGCGTCATCACTGGGGAAATTCCCTGAGGTCAAGGTATGGATTTAGTCATCCCTGGATTTCCTCAGCACCTGGTTAGAGTGCTCTAGACACAACAGACACTTGGCATGTGGTTAGCAAACAAGAGTGAAGACTGGTTTTTTTTGAGAATGGCTAAAAGGCTAAAAATGAAAGAATGCCCTTGGCCTGCCTCTTCATGTAAGTCTAAGTCATAGCCCAGTTTATTTAGCTTCTTTCTCAAGTCCCACTTCAAAGCATCCTGATCACACTCTGAATCTGGGTCTTCCTCTCTGAAATACCAACAGGATTCTGTACATAGTTTTATTTTCAGCCTGTGATGTCACAATAACCTACTGTCCTACTATTGCTATTTAAGTGTCCCGCAACTCTGTGAGCACTCTGAGGGCAAGGATAGGGTCTATTATTGTTTTATAGACCCATGGTGTATGTAGTACTATACCCAAAAGAGATTTTTTTTAAATAACGAAAGAGAAAAACAAAACAAAAACCCCGTCACTGCTTCTGAAAAGTAAAATAAATCTAGTTATATAAGTCAATTTCTTTTTATTTTAAGATTTTGAGAGAGAGAGAGAGAGAGAGAGAGAGAATGCACAAGCAAGGGGAGGGGCAGAGGGAGAAGCAGGCTTCCCGTGGAGCAGGGAGCCCGACGTGGGGCTCGATCCCAGGACTCTGGGATCATGACCTGAGCCAAAGGCAGGCGCTTAACTGACTGAGCCACCCAGGCACCCCTAGTTATGTAAGTCAAAAATGCATTTAATACACCTAACCTACCGAACATCGAAGCTTAGCCTAGCCAATTTAAACATACTCAGAATACTTAAGTTAGCCTACAGTTGGGCAAAATCCTCTAATGCAAAGCCTATTGTAAAATCAGGTATTGATAATCTCCTGTAATGTACTGAGTACCTGTCTGAAAGTGAAAACCAGAAAGGCTGCATGGGTCCAGCCTGGTGTCACAAGAGACGGGATCAGACCACACAACCGCTGGCCCAGGAACAGATGGAAATTCAAAATCCGAATGAGCATTGTACATACTGAATGTGCACTGCTTTCATGCCATCATAAATCAGCACCGTCTGGAACCTGACCAAGGGGGATGCTCTGAGAAGGCACACCGCAGTAACCACAGCCGGTTCCCGGACTCTTCTAATGCTAATCTAATCGTACACCTTCCGTTTTCAAGCAGTTAAGGCAACCTGGAGACAGAGCTAAGTAATTTGAAACGTTAAGAGGCCATGTTGGAGAAAAAGATGTGTGAGCAGAGGAAGGGGAGGTGGCTCTCTCTCTCGGGGGTGCAGGAGAAAGAATGCAGATGCTAACTGAGCTCTGCTCAGTAATGTGTAATGTACCTTTCTTCTCTGGCCCCCTAGCAAAAACCCTGGGTGAAAGCTCCATCATGGACGCTTTGTAACACTGTCTGCTTTGGGGGCATCAAAAGAAATGGTGGAGCCCGGCTTCAGAGGTGGGCAAGTACATGCTGAGGACAGAGGGTGTCCACAGAGTGACATGAGTCACAGTAGAAGTACAAAGAAAAGTGGCTGAGGGAAAAGAGACCAAGAGGGAAGAACTAATTTAAAGCAGCAGGTGAAATTCCCCCTTAAGGGTTAGGAATTGTATAAATTTGTAACTGACTCACACAAAGTACAAAGCAACACAAGTTTTAAAGATGTATTTGCATTCAGTACTCTTAAATATATTAATTACGAATGATTAGGGTTCACTCATTTGGCCTTTAGAACCTGAAGGGTCTTTAGCCAAGTACTGATGTGTTGGCTTGCCTGCACTCACCGGTAGGTGGTTTCTGGAAGGAGGTCTTTTAGGACATGGGTGCTGGTATTGCCCACGGTGATGCTAGCGTCTCCAAGATCAATATTGTAAGCAAGGATTTCAGATCCATTATTGCACGGCTCTTCCCAGTTCAGTACAAGGCACACAAAAGGTGAATCAGGGTAGGCATTGAGGGCCTCCTCTTCCAGGACACAGAGAGTGGAGACAGGGTCAGGGGCAGATGCTGGTGTCTGGCAGAGGACAAGCTCACTATACGGTCCTGCTCCAGCTTGATTGACAGCCTAAAAAGACAAGAACAAGACAAAGTCCACATTACCCCAGTGTAAATTCTAATGCCACCATGTTAGGTGCTGTCACATAAACGTAACAGTACACAATTTCCTTCTAGAAACATGGGTAGAAATAAATCTCAGAAAATGTTCACTTTAACAACCACTTTCCCAAAAAATGCTAATGACAACTTCTCTGTTAATAAAGCAAAGATCATATCACCATTGTCACCTTTTATGAAAAATAATTTTAAAATAACACTTTCTACTTGCACAGCCCACTTCAGGTTATATGCTGTCTTGTGACATCCTCCCAATCACTGTCGGGGGTAGGCAGTAAATGGCAAGTATTCTTCTAGAGTTTTCCATGTGAACGATATACTCCTATCTGAAGTCAATTCTCAGCCCTTTCTGATTTTACCTGAGAGCAACAGCTGAGACCTTCATTAGTCACTCCTCTATCAAATACTTATTCACTCGGTCTCCAGGGCCATACTCTCGTTTCCACTTACCTTCCGCTGCTTCTCAATCACCTCTGCCGGAGGCTACTTATCACCTGGATCTCTCAACACTGGAGGCCACCAGGGCTCAGGTCTTGGACACCTCCTCTTCTTCTTCTTCTTTTTTTTAAAATCTCTGTTCTAACTCCTCGAGATCTCATCTTATCTTGGAGGTAAATGCCATTTATATCATATCTCAGGGATAAATGCCACATTATATCTAATGCTATTTATAGCCTACTCCCAAATTTACTTGTGTAGCTCAGACCACTGTCTTGAATGCCAGCCCAGTACATCCAACTGCCTTCTGGACATCTCCACTTGAACGTCAAATAGGCATCTCAAACTCAAGTGTCTACACAGCTCCCTAATCTCCACCCCATCCCTCTTCACCAAAAAAAACCCCACTGCACCTGCTGTAGTCCCTCTCATCCCTCAGGCTGTTCAAGTCATATCCCTGAGACATCACTGGACAGCTTTCTTCCTCTCATACCCCAATCCAGGCCACCAGCACACCCCACTGCACCAAAGCCCGGTCCAACATATTCAACTCTCATATGGCTCCTGTAATGGCCTCCTACCTGGTATGTGGGTGTCAGCCCTTGCCTGATATTCTCCATTCACAGCAAGCACTCGGATACTGCTCGTATCCCTTCCACGGCCTCCCACCATATTCAGAATAAAGTCCTCACAAAGCCTGCAAGACCCTATCTGATCTGCTCACCACTACCACCCTCCCCCCAAAACCCACTGCCACTCTGACTTCATCACCTACCAGTCTCCCCCTCACTTGCTCTGCTCCAGCCACACTGGCTTCCTCGCTGTTTTCACAGGGACACCAAGTCTGCTTCTGGCTCAGGGCCTTTGCAATTTGCTGCCCTTTCTGTCCAGGAAGCTTTTTCCCTAGACATCTGCAGGCCTTCTCTCAAGGGCTGCCTTTCGGTGAGCCCTCTCCGAACACCGTATTTAAATTTGCAGTCACCCTACCCCACCCCCACCCACTGTGATCCTCCTCATTTCCTATTTCCCTTCTTATATTTTTCATCACAGCATTTATCACCACCATAGGGTATATATTTCATTTCGTTACTCCCTGATGAGAATGTAAGTTCCGGAAGGGCGAAGCGGTCTGTTCCGCTCATTGCTGTATCCCCAGCAACTAGAACAGTACCTGGTACAGAAGATGTGCTCAATGAATGTCACTAAACATGTATTTTTTTTCCTTATAAAGAGAAAAACATTTAGCAGACTCCTTACAAACGTGAATGTACTCTAAAATCTAGTTCTCATTTACTTCATAGGAGAGTTTACGAGGACACATTACAAAACTAAATGAAAGTAGTCTGAGCTCTTAAAGTTTCAAAACAAAAGTTATAACTTATTTTAATGTTTATTTTTTAAAGATTTTATTTGAGAGAGAGAGAGTGTGAGAGTGAGCGAGCATAAGTGGGGGGAGGGGCAGAGGGAGAAGCAGACTCCCCACTGAGCAGGGAGCCCGGATGCAGGACTTGATCCCAGGACCCCGGGATCATGACCTGAGCCGAAGGCAAAGGCTCAACTGACTGAGCCACCCAGGTGTCCCTATAACACTTATGTATTACTGTTAATTTCAAAGAAGTTCAGAGCATTCATTTGCTAACAAAGCACTTTTGAAACTCTACTATAATATTTGTCGTATTTAGTCCTATTTCATGACAACACTTCAACTCTTTTTGGTAAAATTTTAAAACTCGAAAAGCACAGTGAAGTTCTTTCCTGTGGTGGCAGACAGTTCTTTATTTATATCCTGCCTTGTTCCCAAAACAGGAGTGCAGCACATATTTTGTAACCTTTTCCCAGTGACTCAGCACTGCTATTATAAAGATCAGATAATGAGCTGTGACCCTGACTCACTGACAAAGAGTCAGTTATGTCCCAGGTGCTCCGTTCAAGAAGGAAGGACGGTGTATAACAAGAGAGTTTAATCAGAATGTTTATGATGAAGCAGGCTTCAGAATTCAACAGAGAAGTCTCAGTTGATCTGGAAAATTAATTTATGAAGGGAATATTTTTTCCAAAGAGGTCAGACACAGTGATACGTTGATGGACTTGTAATAAGCAATTTGATTCATCACTTAAATCAGGTGGAAACCTAAATCTGGCATCTCTGCTTCTTAATCTATTTAAGTCTAAACATGTGTGAAGACAGACTTCTCCAAGGTCAAGAACCACATCGGATTAATCTTTGTATCTCACCTCTTGATCATCCTGATCATCCTTTGATTCTGGCACAAAGTAGTGCTCAAAAAATGTTACTAAGCAAATGCAAAGAAATGGACAAAGAACCCTGTTTTCTTAGTACAATAAGGCTTTACAGAGGGGGTAAAAATAACTTATCTGAGTCCATAAAGTAAAAGTAAACTCATGACCGCTGTCACTTTGAGGGGTTAGGCTAGGAACCAACTGTTCTTGATGTTATTCTATTTGGACTCCCGAGTCAAAGCTTACAGCTAACCAGCCTTGTTAATGGTCACTGGGAAGTGGGAGGTAGATCCTATAATCTAATGCAGACTAGTGCAAATCACTCTAATGTTTGTATCTGGCTCCATTTAACCACCAGCATATACATCTTCTGTCTTTTGCCAGTTTTAAGCATCTCTCCCGCTGAAATGTGCATGTCGGGAGAATTCAGACAGAAGGAACCTTCCCCAAGGAGCTGTGACCCCTTTGCCTTGGACTTAGTCATTTATTCAGTGAATTCACAAGCAAGACAGCAGGGTGGTGAGAAACAGAGTTATGCGGAATTGGTTTTTCTTCTTATGTTGCAGGACCTCCTAGAGAAGCAGAAATTAATTATAAGATACCCAAACAATTACATTTATTTGTATTTAAAAGGACTTTTTCCATATCATCCCTCTTGACAGCCTCCATCACAGGCCTTTGAGTAAGTTCCCCAGGGTCTCACGGAACACCGGTGTCCATGAGTAACATCTGAGTGGTGTCCACGTACCTGTAGTCTACAGCAATACTGTGCAGCGGGCAACAGATCCCTGATCTCAAAGCCGGTGTCTGGCCCATGATAAATGAGTTCTAAGGATTCTTCATCTTCTCCCCATTCCAACCTGTACCCTGAGATGTCGGCACCAGAGCTCTCAGGACTCTGGAAAGCAGAAATTCGCGTGGTTAATTTCACTGAGAAGAAAATCCCATGATGTTGTGTTCAACTAACTGAACTGGGGAAAAAGAGCAACATGCCCCTGCATATTTCAAATACAAAAGAAAGAGGTGAAAGAGATACTCGATTTCCTCTCAATTGTGACAAGTTAGAAAATGTCCATAACTCTGAATGATATAAGCAAGTGCCAAGGGAGATTCATGTGTAAAAATCACTTACATGTGAATTTTAGCTTTGTAGGTTCCTCACAACTTGCATTTGGGGGCAGACAAAGTAGAAGAAACAGAAGTCGAGGCAGAACACTCATCTGACTTACCTCCCAACTCACTAGGACACATCCATCAGGTGTAAAAGAAATACAAGGTGCTTTGCACTGTCCAGGAGGCCCAGCAGCAGTGGTAATTTCTGAGACATCAGAATAGGGGCCATACTGAAAGGGAAGAACACACACAGGCCTGCATGTATGTTGTGCACACACGTGTATGTGTGCATATATGAGGGCTAGGTTAACACCAGCATCAGTCCAGCTGATTAAAAAATATTACCTAGTGGTTTTCACTCCCAATTGAATGTGTATAAGGTTTTTTTCCTACATACATTGCCTGAGTGGTAAATGTCTATTAATAATAAAGTATGTCATTTTATTCCAAAGGATCACAAAGTTGGTTTACCAAACATTTTTCCTTTATTGTGATATCAGAAATAAAAGCACGCTGATTTTTGACACAACAGAGCATTCTAACATTTCCCACAGGACATCAAAGAAAATGAAGTCAGATGTACACTGCAGTTTAATTTTCAACACACAAAAATCTACTTGAAATTGGTAGTTATCAAATTCTGAGTATTTCTTCTAGTTATTGGTATTTTCCATTTTGAAAATGAATGCTCCTGTTAACATGTTCTCAGCATGACCCCACCACTTCAACTATTTGAAGGTTTATACTGCACTCCTCTTTTCTTTATACGGCCTTCGGTGATCACACTACTCAGAGCCAACCACCATTATTTCGAGAGAACCATAATGACCCAATTTAATAGGGGAATTTGTGATACCACAAATAGTTTGGGCAAAGAATACAATAATTTCCAGGCTAATGAAACATATGACTATGCTTTTCCAAAATGGGAAAAAAAGATAAAAAAAAACCAACCACCAAAAAACCACTCAAATTTTCCAAGACAACTTGCAAATACACTGGGCGGGGGGTGGATGGGAGAGAGGCTCTTTGGAACAGACCTCAGAAGCTGACTACAGTCAGATTTGTGGTTAACTTTCAATAGAACAGGAATAAACCGAGGCTGATGACAATTTTTTTAGATGATAAATTACTGAAAGGAGACAGAAAGTAAAACTCAGAGGCACAGAGCTGCACATTTATCTTTGTTATGGCGGAGATGCCCTGAACAGCAGACGGGAAAATGAGCAAAAACAACAGTACGACAGTTTCTGCAGTATCTGTGGTCATCCCCTTCCATGCTTTTTTTTAATTATAGAAGTTCAGGTGCACAAGCTTTCTTATCTTCTCATCAAAACATTTTTGTTTAGTTTTATGCTGTTTTGTTTTGTTTTTTTTTAATTTCAATAGTTGTGCTGTGTCTGAAATTCCTTCCTAATTGGGAATTAGAAGGAATCAGGCTCCTGCTAAATAGGCTTGCGATCCTATTTTAGGACAAATGTTTTCACCGTTGACCGACATGTTCCCCTCTGCCACGCTCTCGTAGGACTACCGAGAATGAGAAAAAGTCACCAACAACTTCGTGCTGCTGTTGGTTGTGCTTTCTCATTTTTAAAAATTCCATCAATTAATTCCATCTATTTATTTGTACGGAACTCAACTGTACAAATCATGAGTATGCACGGGGGTTCTGTAGCAGCAGTCTGCACCAGAAAGCAGACCGTATCTGGTTACCTTGTTCTTATCGTGAATCTCCCCCCAACCCACATCACTCTGCAATTTAAAATATGGGTGTAGTACAGACATAGACTTTCAGTCTCTGACAGGCCACCTCGACACCTCCCAGAGGAACAGCAGAAGGCGGGGCCAAGAAGAGCTCTCCAGTCTTCACTGGAAACAAAGCAAAAAAAGAAGCTGGCCTCCCTGCCCTCTACCCCACTCTAGTTCTGAAAACTGACCTAAGATACTGCTGGGTCATTTAGACAATATGGTAAAGGACTTCTTATGTAGTCCTAATTTCCCATAACTGATTAATACAGTCAATGAGCGAGTAACGAAATTATTTTTAAAACAACCAAGAGCATCTAAAGGGTGATGTTCTTATTAACCTTGAACTCTTTCTTAATAGAATGATATGAGGGGGCGCCTGGGTGGCTCAGTCTGTTAAGCGTCTGCCTTCGGCTCGGATCATGGTCCCAGGGTCCTGGGATTGAGCCCCACATCGGGCTCCCTGCTCCGTGGGGAGTCTGCTTCTCTCTCTTCCTCTATTCCTCCCCCTCTCCTTGCTTGTGCTCTCTCAAATAAACAAATAAAATCTTAAAAAATAGAATGATATGAAGACAAGACAAAATTTCCAATGCTGGGTCAACAGGAAATCACAACAATGTATCACTTCAGAAAAGAGATTTTACATACACTACTTTAATGGTTGTCAAGGCTGGATAGGTACTGCAGAGGAATTTCAGGAGGGTGGATGCAGAAGTTAGAACCTTGTATTTTGATTATGGCGTACAAGCTTGTACTCACCCCTCCGTCATTCAGAGCCCTCACCCGGAAACGATACATGGTTCCGGGGAGTAGGTTGCCAACGGTGCACTCGAGCTCTGGCCCGTGGTACACCTCGGAAGCTACATCCTCAGGTTCTGTCATCTCCACGCTGTACTCCGAGACCTGGTCGCAGCCACTTTCTGAGGCAGGAACGTCTGGGAATGGAGAATGCTTTTCATCTTAGAACATTTTTGTGCTTCCAGTTGACCACATCACACCTGGTTCCCCACCAGGTTTGCAAAACGTCACGTAGTCACGTGACCGGTCCTCAGTATCTCTCTTACAGAGGAGCCCTCCTCTCCCCCACAAAAGAGAAGAGATACGGAGGAGTTTCTGAATGATATTATCTGTACTTTCCAAAGCAAGTACACTTAAGTACATTTAATTATACTAATATATCAAGATAAATGACCGAGAGTTGGTACACTATTTTATTATGTTGTAGACTTAAGTGGTGGGAAAAAGCAGTCAGAGTTCTGCAGGTTTATATTTGCAATTTTACATGCTGTAAACTGCTGACACAACAGGAAATGCTCATACAGCTTGAATCAATACCACAAAACGCCAGGGCCCGCCAGACGCAAGAATTAGACGTTACCTTACAAACCACCTCTTGCTTTCATCTCTAAATTGAGCACAACTTTGCTTTTATGAATGAAGTTGGAAAAATTCCTGAAAAAGACTGGCTGCTCTGCAAGATCTTCTAGGAAAGTGCCCCCTGAAGGACAGAGGATGCCCACCCAGCATGTGTGGCACCAGAAGGCACGGGAGGAAGAGCGACAGAGCACAGGAGAACACGAACCCCAGCCAGCACACGTTCAACAGAAAATGGACATTTTCAACCAAAAACACTATGGTTTTTAGAAGACTGCTGACTTAGTAACAAAGCGTTAAATCCTAGATTCAATCTCCAATCGTCCCAGTTGTCATTGTCAATGTGAAGATTTGTTTACTCACCCCACTCTAAGTGGACTTCTTTGTGCTTTGGTCGACCCAAGACCCTCGGTGGTCGACACTGACCTGGTGCAATGCTTAGTGTGCGAGCAGGGAGACTTTCGGAACACTGCAGGAGAAACACCGGTGAGAACCATCTCTTAGTTATTGTGAATTCACTAGACCTCTACATACCAGGCAAATTCTACCCTCTAACTGAACATGCTACCAAAAGGGGGTTACATGTTGAATGTGTACACATAATTTTTTTCCTCAAAAAATCTTTAGTCCAATTGAAGAAGTAAATTAATATATAAGACTTGAAAAAATTAGGAAATAACTCACGACATTATTGAAGTACAATGAGGGCAAGAATTCCCAACCTTCTCCCTCCCCTCCACTGAAGAAGAGGTACATATTTGCAAAACTGGATTTTGGGTTTTGGGTAAAGCACATAGAAAACTTAAAAAAAAAAAAAAAAACTCACAAAACTCAGACAAGGTGGTGGATCACCATAATGAAGAGGAGGGCAAGGAGGGGAAGATAGGAGGTGGGGGAAACTAAATTCTTGGAGGTAAGTGTCCAGGATGAGTGGGTGGTGGAGAAACAAAGGTTAGAGGAGCTCCAAGTGGAGAGTATCAACATGGGTAGGCTGGTTGTGTTCTCTTACACTTCATCCCATCTTTTCCTGCGCTGTGGTTCGAGTTTTGCTTTATCCTACTCTTTGACTTTGCTGAAGCCTGAGCTCAGATTTTTGACGCCATGCCCTACTTGTGTACACATAATTTTTGTGCAACAAGACCTTCTCTCGTGTGTATGCGTGCGTGTGTGTATGTGAAGTGTGACCATATACTGTATATGGCGCTGGTAAAAATGATTTCTGAAGTCGGAGTCAGAGACATGGGTTGTCTATTCTAAGCACACAATTACTTTCCCTTAAACCAAAATCAGAGAGATCCTTCACGAGGACAGAAGAGAACACAAAACAACAGCTGGATGAAATTTTTAAATGGTGCCATAAATGGCTAACCATCCACATACAGAGGAGAAAAGCAAATAAATTCATTATTAATCAACTGAGTCTGACATTAACCAGCAGGTTCTGTTAATGCTAAAATAAGTAGGCCTTCTTTCTGTAGGATCTGGTTGTGTAAGGCTGGTGATGTGGAAGTTGATGGTCTTTCTGAGACAGGAGAAAACAGGGCGGAGGGGGGTGGGGGGGGTCGGGCATGCAGCTCAACCAAACTCATTGCTCTTCCTGAGAGGAAGTGCTGCAGAGGAGATGGACTCCATACATTCCAGCAGCACGGCCTCTGTACCGCGCCTCACACACGGCAGGTGCCTGGCTGACAATCAGCGGCTTTGATGTGGGTGTATCCCACCCCGGGGAAGCACTCCAGAGAGCTCTGGCCCTGGAGAGTGGTCTAACTGGACCCCCTTTTCACACAGTCTCTCTCCCCCGTAAACGGGTAGTCTAGACATCACAGTACCGCTATCCTTGTGGGGGAGAAAGAAAACAAACAACAACACTGGAGGTATGCTGACTGCAAAGCTAGGCGCCCTAAGGGCAGGTGTTCTTGTGAAAAATAAACCCAGCACAGGGCCCTAAGCCACCATCTCTGTCTCTCTCTCAGGATGGTTTCAAACCATAGTGTTAAATATCCCTACAATGAAAATGGCTTTTTACTACCTTGCCTTTCACGCACTTTCTGAATATAAGTTAAAGCCATTTACACAACTAACTGATTTCTAGGGTACTCCCTGTGTATTTATGAGGTTATTTTGAACGTTATGAGAACACGGTGTGGTTGAAACCAAGGCTCCTGACATGTCGCCTGGCTGGTCTAAGGTCAAATAAAGAGCAGACAATAAGGAATACGCTGCTGTCTACAGTTGTGTAAGTTGAGCACTGCACAACTGCAAAGGTGTTTATTTAGCTCTGTCATCATAAATTTATACAGTTTTTGTAATAATTTTCCAGCAGATGGCAGTAAAGTACCTTGGGGAAGGTGTATCTCATTTCACAAAATTGCCAGATGTAGTAACAGCAGAGCTGTACACGAGGTCATATCTTTTTGACTTTAAATTCTCTGCTTTTCTATCATTGCAATAACGGAGGTTCCTCTCAGTTAGCTAATGTGAATGTCAGGCTACACTCAATTTTCAGCTGTCACATGTGATCATGCCAAAGTCTTCTAAGAAATAACTAAGTGACAATTGTACCTGACAATACCACGATGCAGCTGAGAATCATCGGGGCCTATCTTTTTTGTCCTCTAAAGCACAATTTAAGAAACTCGAGTTTTCATTTCCTGATGTGATACCGTGGCGGGTCGCATTACCACAATACATTTTAAAATAGTAATTTTATTCTGACGGTATGGATCGGTTGTCTGAACTTGACCTGGGAAGTTTACTTTCGTACCAAAACAAAACCAACCTGACTGTGTCCACCAGTACTGATGCAGCATGCTCGGAGTTTGTACAAAGTGCCTGGTTTCAAGTGGGTGAAAGTGTATTCCGTAGCCGATCCACTGTACGCCACTTCCCACTGACTCGCTGTAAGACAAGACTCAGGTATGAGTTTATGCCTTCTGTAAAAATGTCACAGTATCGACCACTACTGCTGACAAAAAGCTCCAAGTGGTTACCACGAGAACCAGCATCTCCTAGTCGTCTTTTTTTTTTTTAAATAGCCAAGGGCCCTCTTTCCATTTCCTTCACAAAGCTAAGTATTTAAAATCCAATGGAGTCATTTTTAATACTTAGTACTGCGAGGCTAGACTACTTAATACCACCATTATTCCATTTGCTGACTATGAGGTTTGGATGCTGGAAACAACACAAAATCTGCAGTGGGCAGGGGGAAGGGGTGGGCAACAAGCGGCAACAGAGGGCAAAATGTCAAGCAAGCTGTGAACCGGTCGTGGTGGGAGGGAGGCCTTGGGGGCCAGCCGGCTATGGGGAAGACTGCTGGGCAGTCTGGGACACGCCGAAGAGTCTCTCCTGCTCTCATCTGCTGGGAGGTCACGGTAAGTGAAATCCTCCTGTTACAGATGGTGTCCTTTGGGGGCAAAGCCTGCTGTCTTCATGGACCTCATTTAAAAGACAGACATGGCTGCGAGGGTGACAAATTAAAGATGAAGCACTCAGTGTGACCTAGTTATCTGACCACTTCTGGGGGTTAAAGAAAGCAAGTGGGGCCGCCTGAGGGATCTGGTGCCTGGTGAGGGCAAGCGCCCTCACAAATCCCAGTGGCTGGATGTTCTCCCTCCTCTCTGTCGCTCTCCCCAGTGGCTCTGCTGCCAGGTGACTATTTCACAGAAGGCTTTTCTCCATGAGGTTGTTTTAGGGAAAATAGTTTTACCCTATCCCATGATATTTTACTCAAGTAACCTTCAAGTAATCTTCCGCTGGCTCCTTGGTAGGATGGATTTCCCATGAAGTCACAGCACCAGGGCCAAGGGTGGGGGTATTAGAAAGCATTATTCTCACACTGCTGGTTAAAAACCCGTGAAGGGGCAAATGGGAACGGGAACGACAGAAAAGGTTCAATTAAGCACCCACTTTATGTGCTGGCAGAACTGTTCACTTTAAGTAGAGAATGGCATCTACTTTTGATTCGGTATCAGTGGTCAAGAGAGCCACAGAAATTCAAAACATACTTAGGTTTTCACAAGGAGCCACCGCATACACCTGACTTCCCTCCTAGGGAGGTTTTCTAATGTAAAAAACTAAATCAAATTTTTAGGCCAGAATATAATTTTATGTCCATCAGCACAGCTGTGCCCATCTCAAAACATTCTCATGTTTTTAGTTTAAAAGAGAAGCTGATTGACATGAAAACCAAAGTACTCCAGGTGGCTACTGAGGTACAGAATAAAAGACAAGCACACACCTGCGCTGCCTGTCTGTAGAAGTCACTGTTAACGCTCTTTCTTTTCTTTGCCATATGCCTGAAATCACTTTTTTTTTTTTAAAATGAGTGGTTAAAGGGATTATCAGAGTGGTAAGATATGTCATTTTTAAAGTTCTGATGACTATACTTTTTTCTACTAAAGCCTTATTAATTTTATTAGAAAAAAAGATCTAAGAATTTTTTAAAAGGCACTATTTAAGGAATTCGGTCTCTAACACTGTACTACTCTAATCCACATAGTGTGACAGGTGATGAATAATCTGACTCAGATGTCACAAAGACGGAAAGACATTTGCTAAACTTGACATAAAAGTGTGATACTGTCACTAACTCACGATACTATGTTTTGTTTGCTATCTCTGTACATGGGAATTTGTAGATTATCGCACTCATTTGCTGTCTCCACCTTATCCTTCCTGCTGATTGCTTCTGACAGTCTTCTGCTTGTAAGAATTTCCAGAAAAAAGGTGCCAAGAAAGGGGACAAAAATGTAATTATTCTATTAATTAGGACCACTGCTTTAAAGCAATGATGTGGAAAATTTAAAAACATGATAAAAATGTACCTTTTAACCATACTCTGATCCCTGATGCTGCGTGTAAAAGAGAAAACTATAAATGTGTGAGTAAGGTTTATCTGTTGTAATAGCACTATCATGAGAATTAATGGCTGCTCACTATGCCCCACTATGGCTACACAGATGTTTATCATATTAGATAATAGGGGTTGCTCCTGGATTTGAGTAAAATGATTTCCCAAAACTTCACCTTCAGAATTTCCATCAGTAATCTCCAGCAAGTACTTGAGTATTTCTGAACCACCACTGTCCTTTGGAGGATCTGGAAAGTAAGCAAATGCCTTATTAGTTATGAAAGGGCATCGACTTTTATAGGCAAGTATCATTAGAACACAGAAAGTCATGTAACATCATAACTGCCTTAATTCTGGATTTAAGTAAAAGGTAAAATCATTACGGTATTATTCTTGAAAAGCAAAAGAAACAAAAACATCAAGAAACCCAGAATGTGCTCAGATTATTCAAAGTTCTAGAGCTAGAAATTTCAAAGTGTTATTTAGTGAAACATGAGCAAAATTCAAAATATGAATTGATTTTTCTAAGAGTTAAGTTAAAATAAATCTACTTTGAGAATTCTGAAGCCTGTTCTTCAATATTTAGTAATTTTTATATAAGATGAAATATATATTTCTTTTATTATTATTTTATTTTGTACTTCACTTAGGTTACCAGTGACCAGATTCTTTTGAGATGGAGAGGGAAGGAAAGAAAAGTGCAAAATTTACTGACAAGATAAATAAAACATCAGAATGTAATAATCTGTTCCATCATAGTTTGCCACTAAGTATACTGTATATCCCAAGTGAACCTGATATGCAGCCAAGCTGTGGATCACTAAGAACGTGCACCAAAGGGGTGGTTTGAGGAAGGGGTGTGGACTTTGGGTATTTACTCCACTGCTAACTCTGTGCCTGCAAGAGTTTTCTTTTCTGAGCAGAAAAATACCTTGCATTGTAATTTTGCAAGACTATGCAGAATTTACCTCTACTGTCAGTCTGCCACTTCTGTATTTTGGATATAGATTTAGGAACTTTTCTTCCCTTCTTTCACTTGGTATTTCCATTAATGTATACACATTTCAGTAAGAAGATATTTAAAACAATAGTAATGAAGTTAAATATTATAGCATATAGCTAATAAAAGTAAACATTTAGTATTTACGGGATTTTCTAGGATTTTCTGAGAAAAAAGCTTTACAATCTGCAAAAAGCACACCTAGATTTTTAGTTTCTCTTAATCATATCCAGCTACCAAGGAAACAGATATCCTAATAATTCTGCCTCAAAATTATTAGGTAACTTGATAGTTTTATGTCTTGATGGTTGATCCTCCAACAACAGTTTAATAATAATTTTTTTTTTTTTTAAATATTTAAGTAATCGCTACACCCCACCTGGGGCTCGAACTCATGACCCCAAGATCAGGAGTCGTATGCTCTTCCCACTGAGCCAGTGGGAACAGCCCCAAAGGTTTAATATTTTAAGTTCCCTTTATATTACTTGGCTGCCAGGTAAAATCTTATTTTAAATTTCTCCTTTTATTTTTTGCCTTTCAGGTAGCTGTTATGACACATTAGTGATAATTATATACATCATAATAGTTTTACATATAATTGCAAATGTTTATCAACATTCTAATGGCATTCTTTTAAGTTTTATTTATTTGAGAGAAAGAGAGAACGGGCGCCCAAGTGTACATGGGGGAGGGGCAGAAGGAGGGGGAGAGAAAAACTCAAGCGGACTCCGTGCTGAGCACAGGGCCCAATGCCGGGCTCAATCTCATGACCCTGAGATTACGACCTGAGCCGAAACCAAGAGTGGGAGGCTTAACCAACAACTGTGCTACCCAGGTGCCCCTCTAATGGCCTTCATTTCTTTGAAATAATCCATGCTGCAGAGGTGAGCCACAATATCCTTCCACTCCATACCTCCCAAACACCACATAATAACTTCAATTTGAAAAATTACTGAAGTTCAAGACTTCTGGTTACATACAACAACAAAAACTAAAGTTTTCCTAGTTCTTCTTAACTTGAACATTCTGTACATCAAAATTTACTTATGATGACATACCTAAAGTCTGAAATTTATTTTCAGCATTAATTTTATAAATCAATTTTTTACCTTAAATATCACTACCATTTGGTAAGGGCAAGCTACTGAAGAATGAATATATATTCAGAGATTACTACATTCAAATCAATAATATATTAAAAAGTACAGGAGGAAAAATACAGGACAAATCATGAAGTAAAATGCTCTTAAAATTGTCCATTTTACTAGTTGGTGGAATTCTCTGAATGTTTCTCATTCATATATTCCAAATCTGTAAAACTCCCACAAATAATACCTTTTATTTCTTATTTTGGTTTGTCACTACTGAAGTTAATCAGTTTTTAAAAATCTGTCAAAAATAAGCAACAGCACCAGTAGCAAAACATACCCCATTTGACACTAAAGCCGTGAGATGTAACTGGTCCTTTAATGAGGGGTCTTGTGGGAGGCCCAGGCCGGTCAGGGCTTGTCGTACACACCAGAACTTCACTCGGACAACTCTTCCCTTCCACATTAGAAGCAGTCAGCTATAATACAACCGAAAAAATATTAACACGCTTTAGATATCAGGTATTAAAGAAATGGGAACATTTGAAAAAAAAAAGATTTTATTGATTTGAAAGAGCACGCAAGAGAGAACGCAGAGGGAGAGGGAGAGGGAGAGCCGACTCGTGCTGAGCAGGGAGCCCAGTGAGGGACTGATCCCAGGACCCTGAGATCATGACCTGAGCCGAAGGCAGACGCTTAACCGGCTGAGCCCCCCAGGAGCCTCGAAATGGGAACTTTCGAACATGGCAAGATCAAGGCATCTGTAAACTCACACAGACAGACACACACATACATTTTCTCTCTCTCAATCTCAAACAACTGATTTACAAGCGTTTCCTTCATGAGGTACTTATTTTCCATATAGTTAGCTATGAACAATTAAAAATAAAACAATATAGGTGGGTTTTAGTGAAAGACATTTTTACCCTTTCAAGAAGGCATAAAACACAACCAGTATGTTACCTCCTGGTTCTTACTGTTTTGCAGAAGGAAAATATGGGGAGGGGAAAACAGGTAAAAAATACCCTTATTTATTTAAGAGGAGGGCAATGCCACCTTGTGGAGAAATGCTAGCAGCATCCCTATGTTCTCAGAGCCGGCTCCAAACAACAAGCATTTGTGAAAAATCAGAAACTATCATTTTCCTCCAACAGTCACACACTTCACTTGATAATCTGATAGCTATTTACTGAATGACTACTAAGCGTGTCAAACACCATTTGTCCCCCAAATAAGAGAAGGAAGGGAAGACTCAGAAGACGAGCTTCTCTCTCCAAAACGGACGCAGTCCTAGCAGAGCGCACAGCGCTGTGCACACATCAACAGCGCTGCCGCAGAGAATGCCGCCCACCGCCTGGCTTTTCCTCTTTAACGGCTGCGAAGCTCCGTTTTTCCTTACAGCGCAGAGTCCTATGGTGACATGAAGGGTGGTGGGTCGTGACCGAAGCAATGCCTAAGTAGTGAGGGAGTGGGTAATGGAAGAGAAAAATAAAAACAGCTGAGGAAAGAAACGGGCAGAAGAGCAAAGGCAGAGGCAGAGTGAAAGGGAAATCGAATCAGAAGCAGAAACATGGAAGGGCAAGGTGTGAAGCGCGGGGGAAGACAGGTGCACTGAGCATTCGGTTTGGGTGCTCCTGGCTGAGGGCTCCCGGCCACACCGTAATGCGAGTTGTTCCAGCACAGGACAACAGTTTCCTCTCTCAAAACCGGGTTTTAAAATTAAAGTACGGTGTGCCTTTTAAGAAGTGTTACTTTAAAAATGTAAAGTGCGGTGAACCTTAAAAATCTTTTAACCTATGGAGTCCATGTGAAATGGTAAATGGGTAAAACATGAAACGGCTGCTTTTTTAAGCAGTTCAGGTACCGAAATGACTGACTCACCCTGAATTTATACTGTGTGCTTCTTTTGAGATTTTTCACAGTACAGGTTAAGTCCTCTCCAGTGTATTTTGGGTGGAAAAGGTTATCCTGCAAAGGCAAAGCCAGAAAGAAACATCAGTATCATAAAATCTGGGCATTATTAAATACCTTTGTGTTTAGGATTTTTCTATTGCCTCTTTCTATCACCACCAGTGGCCAGAGGTCTGGCAGGGATGACAAAAAAGCGTATCAGAGTCCACGGTGTTGTGGATGGTGCTCTAGCTCTAAGTAATAATTTAACTTTATCGCATTGTAGTTTCTCCTGGGTCTGCTGAACTTTATTGTGAGGCTAATACTAATGTGAATGAGAACAATGCTCTCCCCTTGAGAGAATGCAAACCTGCTCTGGAATAGACACCACCATATGCTTTCCTCACAGAGCAAACTTCTCCTGGTGACTCAATAAGCATTTTAAACAAAGGATTAAACCACCAAGTAGTGCTATGCGACAAAGCGGTATGTACTGTAAAAGAATGTATTTAATGTTTTTCTGAGAAAAGCCTCTTCTTTTGAGGTCTTCACTGTGTAGCTGCAATGTGCTAGGTAATGAACTGTGGCTGAGGTTTCTGACCACACAGTGTCCTCTTCTGGCCAAGGAAGAAAGGACAGTCTGGATGGGAAAGGCATGATCCTTTAAGAGGATTAAGTATCCCCCTAAAAGCTGAATGTACAGAATTCATTCATTAGTATTTTCAATCACGCATTGCTCCATCCATCCATCCATCCATCCATCCATCCATCCATCCATCAACGATTACACAAGCACCTTCTAGGCCTCAGGCTTCCTTCCGCGTTCTATGGGCTCAGCATGGCCCAAGAACAGACAAAGCCTTGCCAACCAGAAATTTCCATGCCAGGTGGAGACAGTGATTAAAAAAATAAAACCTATATATAAATATGAAGCATGTCGTGTGGTGTTAAGGGCAACGACAAAGAAAATCACGCGGGGTGAAAGGACAAAGCGGTGGATCTAGTGAGGTGTTCCTCTAGGGCCGTGCCGGTTAAATAAGGCAGCCACGTGGGGCCCTTTAAATTTAAACTAAATGCAATGAAAAACTGAGTTCCTTGCGCCCACAGCCATATTTCAAGTGCTCAATCGTCACGTGTGACTTGGTGCTACCTTCACTGGCTAGCACAAACTACCGATCATTTCCATCATCGTGGAAAGTTCTACTGCAGAGTGCTGTTTTACACGTGGTCAGGGAAGGGCTCTCCACAAATCACGTGTGAGAAGGGACCTGATGGAAATGGGGGAAACGAGTCAGAGATGAGTGGAAGGGCCTTCGAGCTATCGGGCACAGAAACTGCAAAGGGCCTGAGGCTAGGGTGTATGCTTGTGTGTTCTATGTGACTACAAACGCAGAAACAAGGACATGAAAGAAAAATCCAATAGCACAGGACCTGGTAGGCATTGAAAGGGCTCCAGCTTTTATTCTGGAAGGGAGGAGAAGGCCCAGAGGTAGGAAGGGTTCTGAGCAGAGCACTGACATGATCTATTTTACTTAACAGATCACCTAGGCTTCCTGTGGAGAACAGACTATAGTATAATAAGGGTGAAGGGAGGGAAAATACTTAACGAGACTACTGCAAAACTCCAGGGATGGCATAATGGCGGCTTGCGAAAGGGTAGTAGCCTTAGCTTTTGAGAAATGGTCAGATTTCTGGTTAATTTTTGAAGATAGATTTAAAAGGATTTGCTGACTGATGGGGTCAAGGACAACTCCAGATTTTCTGGCTTCCTCAAACAGAAGGACAGGAATGCCACTCCCTGAGATGGGGAAGACTGTGGGAAGGACAGCCGGTGGTGGTAATGGTAGAAATTAAGGGCCTGGTTTTGAACTTAAGTAGCTAATGTAATTTATTGTGTTCTGTCCGTTATGACGATACTGACTTATACAGAACATATGCAAGGGTATAAAATCTGCAGAGCTTACATTTTCATCCTCCTGGATTTCCAAGGTGTAGGTGACCACTTCCTCAGGTGAACAGCCTTCTGGTTTATTCCACTGCAACGTGACCCATGTGACTCCAGCTCGAACAAGTCTTGGTGCAGAGGGCATCTGAGGAATGTTTCCTAATGTGTAACATACCACCTCTTGGCTATAACCACTACAGAGAGATAAACCCAGTAAGACACACATTTAGGAACATGGGAGGAATCTTGGCATTTTAAAAGAGGAAGGATAAGCCTACCTACTGCCCGACTTGCTCGGGTTGGAAAGTCTGCAGCATGACAGATTCGGCCAATAAAGGAAGGCAAGCATCCTTTATGTGATATTCCCTACCCCAGTTTTCCATTTGCCTGACTGCCTGCTTCAGGCTGCGACTAAGAAAGCACAGCACATTGCAGGACAACAGAGTTAAGGATTTATTTCCCCCTGAAAGCACCCAGCAGAAAGCACAACACTGTGCAATGTCACTAAGCTATGACCCACGGCTACCAAGGAAACTTCAAATCAATGTGAGCACAAATAATTGTCTGCTGATGAAATACACTGTTTTACAAATATATACAGTGCTATTTTTCAGAAGTTTGTAGGTGCTTCCAATTCACTGACAAACTCCTGAAGCCTTTATCACCATGACTTTTTCTACCGGCAGACTCGAAATGTGCACCGCTATCACGGATGGGGAGAGGGGGCTGTGAAACTTTGTGATGTTCTCGAGGCTGGAAAAAAGCTTGAGGACCAATGATGTGCTGAACCTTTAAGATTTTTCAATAAGCAGTGATGAAAGAGAAAGGATTTTTCCCTTAATCAAGAGTTACCCAGGAAGTACAACTGAGATATGGTCTTTTCAAAGCATCTTTAATCCCCGGACACCTGTTCCGGCCTTTCTTCTGCAGCTCAGAGGCAAGCGGCAGGGCCCTGGCCAGGGTGGGTTTTCACCAATCCTGTGAGGGTCTGCCCAGGGCTTGACAAGAATGCCCGGCCCAGCACCCCTTCCTCTCTATCAGGCAACCTCAAATATAACCGAAAAAGGCAACTGCATGAGTAGTGACGAAAGGAAAAGGCACATGTTCTGAGAAAAAATAAAGCCTCAAGAGGGATTTCCTTCAGAATCTGGACTGCTACCTTCATCTGGGCTTCCAGAGACCCCTCGTGGGCCCTGCCTCACAGCTTGTGAGCCTGCACCAAGGCCGCCCAGCAGCAGTCATTGCCTCGGGAGGTGCCTTCTACCCTCTGATTAGGATTCCCTCTGGGAAAATCTCAAATTGGTTCAGTGTGGAGGCAGGGGATGTCTTCACGCCTTCCCGCCACCACATGAGAGGAAGACACAGAATCACCATGTGAGTGTTTAACGGCAGGAGGGCGAGGGAACGTCATACCTGGTGCCGATGTCATTCCGAGCAGCCAGCCTGAACGTGTACCCCATCGCTGGACAAAGCTTTGTCAACTTGCAGTGCTTCTGACTCCCAAAGAAGCACTGTCTGAAACCACTGTTTCTTTTCCCCTAAAAAAGAGTGAACAATCACACAATTTTTTAAAAAATAAATAAACCGAGAAGGCATTTTGAATAATGGTTTCATTTCCTGGGTTTGGATGAACAGAACCAAGAGAAGGAAAGCTTCTAGGGGAGTGTTTGTTTGCACATGAAGCACTTGACAATGCAACGTCATCCTTAACATAAGGGCTCTGTGGGCGCCTGGGTGGCTTAGTTCATTAAGCGTCTGCCTTCGGCTCAGGTCACGATCCTGGGGTCCTGGGATCGAGCCCTGCGTCGGGCTCCCTGGTCAAAAAAGGCAGTCTGCTTCTCCCTCTGCCCTCCTCCCACTAATTCTCTCAATCTCTCTTTCTCTCAAATAAATAAAATCTTTAAAAAAAAAAAAAAAGAAAAAGAAAAATCTGTAACTGAGACAAATCATGCATCGTGCTTGTGGTATTTCTAAAGTGGCTCTGGTTAACAACAACAACAACATCATCAACAAAAAAGTCCTTTCAGGTATAAGACAATGCACAATTTCTAAGATCTTCCTCACTTGGATTGGTCAAACTGCCCAGTCTGACGAACCAAGAGTAAGTGTGCAGCCTTATTTTAGGGATTGCCAGTTGTGGAAACGCATAGTACTTCCCGAGCACCTGAGGATCAGTCTAACGGGTTTAGTATGCCAGAGAAAGAAAGCCCTCCCCAGTCTTCTCTCTCCTTTCCCACTTGGCCCCCCAGTCCCTGAACATGTGCATTCCTGCAGTGGTGAGCTACTTGTTCACTGATCCCTAAATTCTGGTCACATGCCTTTGACTCACCTGGCCCATATCCGCTTCCCTCCTAACAGTGCCTTGGACAGTCAGGGAACTCAATCACTGCTTACAGAGTCGAATGCCCGATAAGCATGAGGAACCTTGGCTGAATTCACCTCTATGTATTATCACCTCTCTTTACGGTTCTTATCAGGCTGGAAATACATTTTTAATGCCTTTCTAGCCTTACATGATGCTTCAGATTCTTTGAAGTAAAAAGAAAACACTCTGGTAGGTTGTCTTAATAGACCCATGAGTAAGAAAAAAACTCACCTGCCCTGTGCCATGCTCAGGCATGGAATCCTCATATCAGTAGTATGGCAGAACAAATATCTCATACCCACCATCCACGGTGTTTTATCAATGTTCACACAAAGAAAACCACATGCTAACACTGAATGAATCTTAGCATTCTAATCAGACAGGTTGGGCCCAGGGCCTTCAGAAATATGTTTGAAGTTCTCAATTTATTTTATAAAGAAAGATGAAAGCACATTTTTCTCCTAAGCAAATTTAAGCATTTCCTTCCTTTAAGCAGGCCTCCAAAATGCTTACCACTAAAACACATCCCAGGTGAAGTTTAATTAAAAATAAAATAAACACACAACTAGCTTGAAGTCCCACTAGAGCGAACAGATTAAAAACAACCCTGGCACATTCATCCTCAGACTAAATCCATGCCTTCCCCTCCCCACCCTGAGCAAGGTGGTGCCCTTTCCAGGAAGGGAGTGGAAGTCCTATTAATCTTTAAGATTCAAAGTTCATATTATCAAAGTTTCAAAGTACATTCATATGCAAACGGCAAAGCATAACATTTTTCAGCTGCTACTTGGGCAAAGTCACTGAGTGGCTGGCATATCATGCCCTTATGCTTACTTTAACCTTGAGTGTTAAGGTTGCTGCAGACGATTTATTCATAGAAAAACTGTTTATACATACATTTGCATAATTACATCCAGTGTCTGATTATACTCTATGCACGCCCTGGTATGTTTTGTATCCATTTCAAGCTGTCGCGTGATCTACCTTCTTTCCTCTTCTATTTCTGAGCTCAGAGTAAACAGAGCAAGAAAGGCACATCCTGCCGCCACGGAAGCCTCATTGCTTCCAAACCCGATGCTGGCTCCCCTTCAATGCCTCATTTTTCCTATTTCTTTGTTTGGTCTCCTTTGCCCATTTCTGGTGCTTAGAACTATAGCCAGTAAATAAAAGTCAGTCTGTTCCTTACTAGATTGATTTGCTTTAATATGGTAAAAACCGGACTATGGCTGAAATGAGAAAAAAGAATGGGGAAGATCGATGATGGGGCCTAGACTTTTCTTTTACAGGGCCATAGCACAGGGACTTGCCGAAGAATTGGGGCAGAGGCATTCTGTGACCTTCAAGACATTTTTCCTATGTTGCTAACATTTTTCCCCCTCCTACTTTAGTATCAGGAACAATTACTAAATAAACTCCAACTTGTTTACATAAAGCCCGCCAAATTTTCCATCTTGGAAAATTTGTACCTTCCAAGATGAACTACTCTGTGCATGGCCCTTAATAACATGCAGAAAGACCCAGAGTTGCTGGAACCTTAGAACCGAGTTTTAGAAGCAGTATCTGTGGAGTCTGAAGGATAAGAGTACACATAATTCACAGAGTGAAGGAAGTAAGGAAGTAAGGAAATACTCGCGTATGACATGGAGCTTAATATAAAAGGGATACCTGAGAAGAAAAAAACAAACAACACGGATATTGACAAAAGTCCTTGCAGTGCAAAAGTGAACTATAGCTGGGAGGTTAGCAAATGAAGACGGGGAGCAGCATGGGGGACGGTGTCACCCTGGTCTTCCGGGACAGACTGTGCCAGGTGCTTGCAGAGCTCTGGGCTTGGGCTCTGGGGCAAGGGCGTGTGCAAAGGTACAGCTGATGTGGAGAATTAGTCTGTACACCAAGGAGGAGGCCAGGTTGCAAACAGCATTTGCAAATAAGATATTAGCCGGTTTTTCTTGTTGACAGAAATGAGTAGGGTTTAAAAAAAAGAGAGAGAGAATGCTTTAGAAGACTGAAGGATTCAAATGAACTGATGGGGTGGTCATGGGAGTGCTTATCATTGTTTATCAGAAATTAAAGATGCCTGAGCATTACTGTCAGTGAAGTTTTACAGATGGCAAATCATAACTTCCATATGTTATCGGTAGCATGGCTCCAAATGACTGAGAGATTATGATCTCTGGCGGGTACCCCCTTCTAATAAAACCTAATCTAAACTACACAGGATTACTAAGATATACTAGCTTTCCTTGGAAGCTTACTTTTTCATCAATTAAGGTCAGCCTTGTGCAAAGTTTCCTACTAAAACATGGTCCTTAGAGAAATGAGTATCTCTTGACGCTTTTTAGGTCTGCTGCCAATAATCTAGCCAAACACAGGCAGCAGGGACACCAGTGGCCCTGGCCTGGTCCTAGTCAGCAACTACTACAAGGCCATGTGTGGTGTGTCACACAGAGGAGAGTAAGAGTAGGGCTCCAACAGCCGAGCTGTTGGCTGGTCTATAAGGGAAGGGCTGGCGCCCGATTCTTTGTACATGGGGAGATCAAGTACGCAGCGTGAGAGCAATTAGGATCAGAACCTCCCTAATATGAGCAACGAAGTCCTGTTCCCCTGAGGAAGGAAAGAAAACTTCACCCCAATTAGACAAAGAGCAGAAAGGAGGCGTCAAGTCCACACCCTTCATCATTCTGGAACAGATCTAGGCAGTGGGCTGCATTTGACACGAAGCGATCCAACCCCCAGCTGTGTTCTGGCCAAACCTCCGACCGCCAGTGTCCACAAGCCAAAGGGGCAGAATTTCAGGGCTCCCTGGCTGGTTTCCATTTCAGAATCCTGGGCATGCCCGAATGCTTGCTTCTACAGTACAATTGAGTTCAAGGACAAGATTAATCTTTACTAAATGTGAAGAAATCTTGGGAGTACAAACTCACTGTGTGCTGATTAACTTCAAGGCACTCAATTTCGCATGGGGTGCAGCATCACAAACCTGGGTTCCTTCCCTCTTCAGCTGAGTGTTCCTCTTCTCACTCGACTAGATCCACAGGTCTTGTTAATCTATCATTATCCTAGACGCAGCCCCAGCCTGAGAGCACCAATTCACCACCCATGGCCCTGACACAAACGGAGCTGTTTTCTGGCCGGGGTGCAGGATGCTTGTCCCCCACTCCTGGTCGCCACTGCTCTCCAGGAAAGCCAGCGAGGTGGCGCATATACAAGGCCCATATCACATCAGCCCTTGCCCAGGTCCCCGCTGCTCAGTTTTGCCTCTACCTCCTCTTTATTACCATGAAACGGAAGCACATTGCATATTATCTACATTCTAGACCCCAGAGGATCAGCTTCCTCTCCATACCCTCTGCCGGCCATACCCTCTGCCTCCCTCCAGGTGAGCAAGCGCCTCTTTTCAGTTTAGACTCACATACCAAAGAGAGGTCCCATCTCTGGGGAGAGTCCCAGCCTTGTAACACTTAAAATCCTTCCAACGCTCACTTTTTAGAAAGGTCACACAGTTGGTTACAAGTCCTAACAATAATCAGAGTCCAGATGTTCTTCTAGGTCCTACAAGGTTCCTGCTAACTTGTGAAGAACGTCAATACTCAGTAATCTCCACCATTCTGCCAGACCGTGGAAGGGCAGGGACAAGAGAAGGAAACACAAGGGAGCAGGTAAAACGTGGACTCCCACGTGGCTCAACAGCAGAGGCTGACTCACCCTTGGAAAGGTTTTTCTCAAGATGTGTTAATAACCTCAGGGACAAAGATGTCCTCCCCCAACCACTGGGAGGCGTGGGGGAAAGGAAATGCCTCATCAAACATTTCATTCTTTAAAATAAAATTTGGAGATAAATTACAAATGTAAAAGGCTTTCAATATTTTAAGGAACATAGTCTCTATTTTCCCATTTTATCTTCTGCCCTTTTACTCTGTACTTAAGTATTTTTCCATTTCTTTCTAATCCATAGTTCAAAAAATTTTTTAATTTTATAGCTATTAAATCAAATTATAACATATTTCTTCACTATTTTCTCCCCACCCCCTGATTAAACATTTTGCTGACTGCCTGTGAGTTACCCAAGGGAATAGGACACATGCTCCTGCTTTAAAGTATGACACCTGTGGCGGAAATACTGTTCATCTCCTGGGTTCTCTCTCCTTATCACTAAGGGAACAGACAGTGATCTTTTCCAACTGCTAACTGAGAAGAGCAGTGCTTGAGTGCCCCCAAGCCATACTCTGCTGGCTAGCAGAACTGTGCTGGGGGCAAGGATGAGTCCCACCCTACCTACCACTGCATCTCTGGGCGCACGTTGGTCTTCCTTCTCCCTCTTCCCAGAACACTTGGAAGAGAAGCAGGAGTATGAACAAGAGTTATATTGCTTTTCAAAGTCCATGACCTTGTATGTAACAATCTTAGGGCATAGTACTCGAAACACTGTATGTGCTATACAAAGATAAAGGCAAAAAAGATTTTTAATGGTTTCTCATGACTAAGAAAGTCTACAGTCCTTTCCCTTGAATTGGAGTGGGCTTGTGATGTGCTTGTAATGGACAGAATGGAGTGGCAAAAAAGATTTTTAATGGTTTCTCATGACTAAGAAAGTCTACAGTCCTTTCCCTTGAATTGGAGTGGGCTTGTGATGTGCTTGTAATGGACAGAATGCAGTGGAAATGAAGCTGTGTGACTTGCAAGGCTAGGTATGAAGAGGTGATGAAGCTTCTGCCTTTTCCCCAGAACACTCACTGTCCCAATTCTGACTCTCCTGGGGCTGCCATGTTGTGAGGGAGCCGCAGATGAGGTTCTGCCCAAGCCAGCAGTGACCGCTAGACTTGTTGAGTGAAGACTCTGCCAGAAGATTCCAGCCCCCAGCCAATGAGCCTCCCTGCCCACCTGAAGCTCCAGAAATTGTGGAACACGTATAAGCCATTCTCCCAGTACCCTGGTCCAAATTCCCAACCAAGAATCCAAGAAAGTGACTGTTTTAAGCCATGAAGCGTTGAGGTAATCTATTATACAATATTACACTCATCTATTTTGATGTCCATATATGTTTAATAGTATGACGTTCTTCAGTAAACTTTCACAAATTCCTCTTGTGCTATAAATAGCTAGTAGGTAAGGGAGTGGAAGTGAGCATTCTAGAACCCAAATGTGTAATGTCTGACTGAATAAAGGGTTCTATTTTCTACATGCACTTGGTACATGCCTTTTTTCCTCAAAGCCAACAAAGTAAGGTCTCTGAAGAGATTTTAAGAATTTCTGCAAAAGCTAAAAATGTAACCAGATGCCTACATGATAAAATCAACCAAAACTGTTAGGCAGGGCGATGCAGTTACTTCATCTTACGGAGTTACATTTTAGACTGAAGTAAGATTTTTAGTAATACTATCCCCCAAACTGCAGAGAACTGTGGGAAGATTTTTAAACACAGACACGCAACAGTCTTGTTGACGTCTGGGGATGGTTCTGGTATGACGTAACCTAAGGCCACCAGAGTGAGCAAATCAAATAACCTTGCAAAGGACCCTGTGTACGTACTCGGGTTCCCGCCTCTCTGTGCTGTTTATGAACACATAAAGGAATAAAGTTCCAGTGGAGAAATCAATTTATAGGTGGGTCTGCTTATTTAAAAATGGCTATCTAGGTATATAAAAAGTATTTGATCCATTTCATAAAATGCAACTCATTTTTACAGTTAAAAACATGTTTTTTTTTTTTTAAAGATTTTATTTATTTGAGAGAGAGAAAGAGACAGAGGGGAAGAGGGAGCATGAGCAGGGGGAAGAGGGAGAAGCAGGCTCCCCGCTGAGCAGGGAGCCCGATGCAGGGCTCAATCCCGGGACCCTGAGATCATGACCTGAGCCAAAGGCAGACGCTTAACCGACTGAGCCATCCAGGAGCCCCAAATTAAACACATATTTGAAAGTAACTGTTCATTTGTAAAGCTATGTAACTAAAAGACTGAAAACGGAACTTCTTTTTCAAGTCCGTTTTCCCTCTTTATTAACTTATGTGTCTTCATCAATTTCTCCTCAGTTCTTGGGAAGATGAATCCTCTAAATGGGTTGGTTTCCTACTGAGGAACTTCACACAACCATGGCCGATTCTGTACGTATAACTCACACAGAATCCAATTAATTCAGGCTATAGTATTTTTCCGCCAAGAGTAATTCTGTAGACTGTGGGGAATGTGGTTGCTTTGGCTAACATTTCCAATTAGCCTGGCACTAACCACCCTGGAAGCTGGTATGCCCAAGGCTGGCACTAAGAGATGAAGTTAGCTGATATTATCAGTTGCCTTCTAATTAATAAATTGGAAATGATCCTTCCTGTTCCTGTTTATGACAGCTTAATTCCTGGCACAAGGAAATCAGAATGGCCACTGCAAGGGCGTTAGAATCCGTGGTGAGCCACCTCCCTCTGGTCATGAGAACTCTCCCTGATGTTTCCTCATCTATGGCCTCTTTCCATTGACCCCCTTCTCTTTCAGGGTCTTTTGCAGCCGCGCCCGCTCGCCTTCCGGAGCTGCTCTTACCACGTCTGATAACTGCCTGCTAACTAAGTTACGTGAATTTGGTTATCGGTTGTCATGTGATCGTGGCCCAGGAGCTGCCGGCTGCAGATAGGCGCTGAGTGACTCTGGGCCGGGGCACCCTCTGCAATAGCAGAGTTTAACCTGTCAAAAATGGCAACGATAAATCAAGTAAAAAATAAAGTTGCACTCGCCAACTGAACTCCCGCCAGCCTCAAAGATTTAGTCTGCGAGTACGTCTATATTTAGAAGTTGTTCCAGCACTGGCCGACCCTAGGCAACATCAAAGATAAATGTTGGCTTGAGAAATAAAAGAGCATGTATGTGTTCCGCATAACCATGTATAAGAAGGGGTTCCTAACAAGGAGGTGGGGACACTCCCCATCTGGGTGGATTCAAAGGCTCCTTGTGCCAAACCTCACTCTCCCCTCAGGGATGGCTCTTTCATTTGGAGCGTTCTGGCACAGAGGAACTTTCAAAGGTAAGAAAAGGGGGTGGGACAGTTTGTGTTGCAAGTTACTAAATAAATACTGCATGCATTTTATCCTTTGGCACAGTAGTTTTTTTTCTACTAGTGGGAGAGGCTTAGCGCCCTAAATAGTCAAGGATACTCATCAGGTCCTCAGATTTAAAACCAACCAACATAATGTTCCTACATATCCCTCCAAATATGGAGGATCATCCCATGTCCAGTGCTTTGATCTGACCAGAATGTTGAGACTGGCCCAGTGAAGGGAAAGGAAAGAAGCAAGGGAGTGATTGTAGAAGAGGCTGCCTGTAGGATTTACCATCACCCAAGGCATGGAAGACTCATCCCATTCACCTAGCCGAGGCCCAAGGCAGTCATCTTCCAGCTGGCATCCAACAAGCACAAAAAACATGAGTTGATAAATTAGGTGCCATGGACCAAGATAGGTATTTGTAATTTTGGAGCAGCCAGAAGCTGCCCACAAAGTCGGTTACCCAAACACATAATAACCCATCCTGCATACATGTGACAAATGACACAAAGCAGGGGTTCAGATGCCTGGGGCTGAGGTCCCTAAAAGACAGGGCTCCTTGAACTCAGCTCTCTGCCTTTGGTACCGGAACCCCTCTGAGTTCTTACATCCCTCCTGGTCTACTTCCCTCCAACAGAAGCTGGAGTAGAGGAAGCTGGTCCCCTGGCTCTCTGACACCACCCCTGCCCGTGGCAGTGGAGGTCTGGGATGTGGCAGAACACGGCTACCCCGCCAGGTCACTGATTCAGCTTAAGACACTCAGGTGAAAGATGGTTTGTGACGGACAGAGTGCCCAACGACCCTGGCACCCCATTCTCCCATCTCCGTGAGGGCGTTCCCCAAGAATGACTGAAAGAGCACGTGGGCCTGGCAAGTGGCATCTTCATTTCAGTTGGGCACTGGAGATTGCTTGCAGAATGCTAACCCGCCTTCCCAGTTTTCTCACTGGACCAACGCTCTGCAATCTAAGGCTCAGGCAGCATGGCACCTTGGAGAAAGTGGTGGCCGCATCCTCAGGGAGCTCTCCTCATGCACTGTGGGAGACCCAGTAAGTCACTCTGCCTGCTGAAGTCCAGTCCCTTCCATGAACGGTTGCTGTCCAACCAGAGAAGCCATGGGCAAATTCCCTCATGCCAAGAAGCATTCTGAAAGATTACTGATACTAACCATGCAACACCTAAGCTAAAAAGTAATCTGTTTCGTAAACCAGTTACCAAGCACCTGCTCAGGGGCACTGAGCTAAGCTGGCCCCTCCTAAACTCGGTGTCTAAGAAGCGACAATCCACGGCCTGAGGTCAGCTCCACAGGGTTTCAGCAACAGGACTGTTGGGTGCGCTCTGGCTTGCTCATGGGTCCCCAGGGGCTGTATGGGCTCTACCTGCGACTGGCCTTTTCTGCTCTTTCTACTTCAAATTATACTTCCCTTGACTTCTGTGGCATTTATCTCATTCTTAGTCGCCTGTGTTTTACAGCTGTGTTGGCTCATTAGTCACCAGCACAGCCAGATGTGAAATTCCTATTTGGGAGAGCTGAGTCACATGTGAGAAAGATTCTTGGAAACTGTACTAGTCACATTCCCACAAAGCTATTTCTCTGGTTCTTTCGTATGTTTCCTACATGTCACGTCCGGAAGCCAAGCTAATGGCAAATTAACATCTATACATAGCACGGACATCCGTGTTTGTTTAGTTCAAACCGGAGACGCTAGCCTCGGGGCTCCTCTGTCGAAGTTCCACAGAAGAAAGTCATACAATCCTTCTGCTGGCAGACTTTTCCTACCCCAGACCCTGATATGTACTTAGGTGACATGAAATACTCAGGACACCGCATCTGCTAGTCCCCAGGCTAACCCACTGAACCCCAACCCACCTGGGAGGTGACTGACACTGATTTGAGGTGGAAAAGCGAAGGCTCAAGGCTAAGTTACTTGCTTGACTAGTTACAGACAAAGCAGAGACTATGAAGTGAGCACCATGTGACTGATACACATCACCAATATGAATCCGTGTCACACAATCCCAGCAAGACCGTAGGAGACCTGCATTTGCTCTGAGGGACCCACTGCGCCAGCACCCTTCAGACTTCGGTATGGCACGAATGAAAACCTTATCTAAGAGTAAAACTCTCGACGAGTTTCCATAAATACCGCCTTCACAGAACTTACGCTTTCTAAAATGGAAAACAAAGTTCCTATTTGACTGTGAAGTCTGCTCTTTTACTTAACTTCCCCCCCTCCCCCCACCAAAAAAAGGCCAGATCACTATCCCTTAAAACAGACTGGGCAGGCATGGAAGTGCAAGTCAATGCAAGGTTCCTAATTCTTTTTTGGAAGAGCCCCTCCCTACCCTAGAGAGATCTGGGTCCTCAATCCCTCCCTCTTAGCTGCTTCTAGAGAAAACCTACCACCCCTACTAGATACCTCAGTGTCATCAAGCTGATGAAGCAACAGGCGGAGCCAATTTCGCTCACGTTGGTTCCCAAGAAACCGACAGGGGCAGGTCAAAGATATTAGCTCAGGGGTGGCCCCTGAATGGGGTAGTGAGCTTTAAGCACTGGCTCCTCCTTCCTGAACCCCTACTTCCAAATCTCTCCATTGTGGGAAAGAACATCCACCTTGAGAAATCTAGCACCTAAGCCTTGTTTTGCTCTTAAACAGTTAAGAAACTTTTCTCCCATTCATAATTCTGGATTAAACGAAGACTTAATTTACAAAAGAGTAAGTTTATTGTTGTTCCTTTAAAGTTAGCGCTAGGTATAATACTCAAATCTAGCAGAAAAAAGAAACCCTCATAAGGCTTTGGGCCTGCTTTCTGCCAGCCTGCAGAATGACTGCGACTTGGAAATTAAAATGCAAACACGGGGGTAAATGTGGGGGTAGGGACCACACTGTGATCAGAAAGGGGTTAAAACATAACGATGGCTCATCAAGTAGTCCAGTAGAAAACTACCTTGAAAATGGTCTTCTGCCTTTCTGACAGGAAGCTCCTGGAGGCGAACACAGTGGCTGAAGACCCACAAAAATGCAAGGTCAACTCTCTCAGGTCCCATGGCTGAGAACACCACAACTCACCTTAGTCACCACAACACGGGGATGTGACCAGGCAAGTGCGCACCTTTCCACACTATGAGAACTGACCTGTTTCAGGGGAAGATCGAAACTGATGGCCGCAGCTGAAAAGCCAGTGACACCTGTGGGTTCCATTTTTAGTGACTCATTACCATCTCCCCGTCAGAGTTACTTCCCACACTGACTTAAAACTTGAGGGACTGTCTAGTTACGATTATTAACAGAGAAAAGTAGGTAGCTAAACCTCTTGCAGAACTATCAGTAACTTCCAAGTGAATTCTCTGGAACAATGATGCAACATGGATGACAATGAATTCTGGAGAGAGAATCAGCTTCCCTCTGGGCGGTAATAGGTTTCTGCTCTCTCTTCCCCATCAGGACCACACCTGCCCTTAGAGACGGGCAGCCGTTAGCCACTGATTAACTATTAGCTCTTCCCATGGTCAACCCCACACACCATTTCCCGTCCCTGCAGAAATACAGGCCAGGTACTCACTGGTCTCTATACCGCTGCTCTTCCGTTAGTGAGGCCTTGCTCTAAGAAACTTGACAGCAGGACTTGATGCTCTTTCAAAATTTCCCACTCATAGTTTTTATTGGAATGGTGATTAAAAACTGAACAAAAAAATAAAGTATCCCGAGTACTCTAACCAGTGCTGTAATACTATAAAAAAAAAATATGAAAAGGACACCCAGACATGGATGGGGCCATCTCACTCCAAGCCCTGATTCTCAGACCAGCTGTCAGAGAGGAAACAGGGTGGAGTGCTACT
This sequence comes from Halichoerus grypus, assembly GCF_964656455.1. Taxonomy (NCBI): domain Eukaryota; kingdom Metazoa; phylum Chordata; class Mammalia; order Carnivora; family Phocidae; genus Halichoerus; species Halichoerus grypus. The sequence goes on from NC_135712.1 coordinate 91,596,242, forward strand.
CCTGAACACAACCTTCTTCAAGACTCGGAGTGGTGGCTGTCCCCCTCTCAGGTAGGGATCTGTTCCTCTGTGTACCCTACTGTCCTTCTGCCCTTCCAGCCGCCTGGGCAACAGAGAGGCTTATGGGTGTATGGCTGGTCCGGACGGACGTCCCGGGAGAGAAGAGCTCGGGCTCTGGAGAGGGTTCGGTGTGGGGAGGGGAGTGACTCTAGCAAAACAGCCCCTCCCATTCTGCTGCCCCACCATACTCCACTAGGGCAGATTCTAGAAGGAGTCCCTGTTACGAGGTGTACCTGACTCCAGAGACTACCAGGAGAAGGTTTAAAGGGATAGCCAGAGCCTCACATGCTCATACTTCCTGGAGGGCAGATGTTGTTCTTGGTGCCTTTGATTTCCTTCCTTCAGGAAGTCAAGGCTTGAGTAGCATGGGAATGTGGGATGCAAAAACCAACCCAAGTGAGCTGCCTCAGGAGGACTACTGTCCCTAACCTAGCCCCAGATTTAGAAACACAAACTGTTAGGCTGTTCTGTTAGAGACTTTACTTCTGAAATAGGCAGGAATGAATTGGTTACTACTGCTTCTATTCTCACTGCCAGGAAACCCAACGATACCATTTTTAAATCTTTTTTAGAAGGACTGAAAAGGAGAGGCACAGTATCAAGCAAAGAAGCTACTGGATGGAAAAATTTGAGAAGCATGTGGTTAAGTTTGTTTTATTTATGTCTGTTTAAAAGTACAAGAGGATAGCATTACATTAGCTTTTTCAGCTCTCAGGGTAAACATATTACCTTCCCTATGTCACAGATCCCTCCTAGGACAGTATACAGTGTTGAGGCATTGAGGGTATGCTCCACAAATGCTGAAATATTTAATAAATGAACAGGCCAAACACCAGTGAAAAGGATCCTAAAACATACTCTTATCACAAGGGACAATCCTAAATAAGGAGTTTGGAGAGAGCATCAATGATGTAAATATACACGAGCTAATGGGTAAACCGAGGACTGGAGGGGTCAAGCGGCCCATATAAGACCAGAAACAGAATCCACAGCTCCTCATCTTGGTTCTTTCAATTATACCACGGGGGCTCATGGAACTGAAAGGCCAGGGAGCGCTTCACAGAGTTTGGGGCCCAGAAGTTTTTCTACAAGGTGAATATTAGGTCACAGAATACAAAAGGATTCCTACGTTGGCAAAAGGCCTATAGTGGGTGAGAGTCCACTAACCTGGAGTCTTTGGTCAATCTCAACAGAGCCAACGCCAGCAGGAATGAGAAGGTGGGAGAGAAGATGAAGAGGACGGGGAAGGCTGAAGAATTAAGATGGGAGCAAGGAAAGGATGGAAAGAGAGCAAGCAGGGAAAAGGCAGAAGGCCAAAAATAAACAATTTAACATTGTGTGGTCACTAGTCTATAGTGGGTGCTAATGATTATAAATGGTCATTAGACAAAGCTTCTCCATTTCATTTGTGGCTGTAGCTTATTTCCTCCATGCATCCTGCCAGGGCACTTTTAATCCAAATTCAAAGGGAAGGAGGCCAACAACTCAGTCACCATTACCATTTCCTGTAGCACCTGGGTTTTCCTTGGAGGTTTCCCATTCAAATACTCAACTTCTCTGACCCTACTTAACTTATGAGGTCATGGTCCAAAGCAGCAAAAAAACATAGGAGACACACATGCGTGGGCACGCACACACACATATACACACATGCATGCACACAGCTTGGAGGAGATCTGAAAGGAAAAATGCCTCCTCTTTAGTGGTAAACTCTATCTTGATATAAAACCTCAAGATAGGAGAAAAAACATCAGGCAGGTCAGTGCAACAAACCAACACACACTTAACACTTTCCGTCAAACTCTCACTTGTCCTTTTGGAGGAAGAGGGGATGCTAAGATGTTGCCCTGTGCTCACAGGTCAGCCAGGTTCCTTTCCGGCCTTCTGGACTGCTTATAAAAATCTTTCCACAGGGGCCGTAGGGGTGGTTTCACTTTCCACTTAAACCACCTTAAAATGAAACCCACCTCATCTGTAAAATATCCCGGTCAAGTCTGAGATTTCACCTATCTGTACGTAGGAACTATTTGCAAGGATCCCCGGAACAATAGATCGTTGTCTTGGGTAATTTGGAACTCCAGCTTTCAGATGCAACCCAGATGGGAAAACACACTAATGCAGAAAGCGATGAAGGGCCCCCTTTTTCACATCAAAATTTCATTGTGAGAGTTTCGTCCAATTTCATTTTACATTTGGTGAAAATATTTTTTCCACACTCAACAAGTCACTTTTTGCCTAAGCCTGAATTCTCAATCTTTAAAATCCCCCTAAATTTAAGTCACAAAGACTAGTTAACTTGCATTTCTCCAATTCCACATTTCCTATTCTCGAAATCCTTCGTCTACTTGCTCACTCACAGAAAGATAGAATAGAGCGAGGGTAAATGAGCGAACAGAATTAAAATCTACAGAACAAAAAGTACAGTTCCTTTTTAGAAACGAAAGGCTTCTTTTTGCATCCAGTTATTTCCTGCCTGAGATTCTGTGGGTAGTGTTAGCAAGGCCAGAAATGCACAGGGTCACCATTCAGCACAGAGTGGGCTCGACAATAAGGAGACTTCACCATGGATACCGTCTTAGGGCCTCTGGTGACAGAAGCAGCCAAGGGGGTGCCTGTTTATAGGACGGTCTAGTCCACAGGGTGATCACACATGCCTTTGGGAGAGTGAGGCCTCCAGGCAGGGCTCCAACTTTCCCACAGAGACCGCTCAACAGGGCAACAGCAAAATACATCCATGGCTTCAAAAAGAAGAAACAAATTATGCTTCCCAAGCCACACTGTGGTTTACCTTATCAAAACCATCTATGCAGAATGGCCCTGAGCAGTCAAGATAACAAAGCAGTCGATCCTTAATACAAATTGATGGCTGGCTAGGCACTAGGGACTCCACAAGAGATAAGACCCTGCCTTTTCTTTCTGCAGCATTTCTTGCAAATAAGCCAAGTAAATACATTTAATGCAATTTAATACAATTCATTACACTACTTTAGCCCGTCTCCCTTTTCCACAGTCAATACTATAGGTTTAAATTTTTCACTACTTACGTTCTTTTTTTCCATGTGTTTAGCACATCTTAAAAAAGAATAAAATGGTATTTGTTCAGCAATTTTATTTTTGAAATGGTGTTTTAGATGGATGGATATGAAAATATGCTTACCTCATCCCATTCTAAAAGGTAGTTGGTGATTTTTGAACCATTATCAATTGGTGCCTAAAAAAAGAAAAACAGTAAAATGAGATTAGGGAAAGCAGTTCACAGACAAAACCTAGGAGCCCTCCACTTGGTTCAAATACACTACCCACGCTAGCCCTGTGCTGTCCCCTCGGGCGGGTAACCCTGGTGGCTCCTGCGTTTCCCTGGGAAACATTATCACAAATGAATTTTAATACAATTCAAATGTAGAGAAAGCCCCACTACTAATAAATCATACCCCACAAAGAGCCAAACCTGCTTTCCCCTCTTTACACCCACATGGTGCCCTACTTCCTCTGGGGATAAGACTTTCAAGAGGCACTTTAGGAACAGGGGGAGAAAAAAGGCGGCTGAGAAATGTAGATGCTGCTTGGAGTCCGGTGGGTAAATCTGACTCAGCCAGGTTCAGGGTTAAGAGTATATGTTTTTTGTAACTTCCTCCACACAGTTTTGTTTTTTTTTAAGTGCTTAAGATTAGAAAGCCTTCTGTGCCACTGAGATTTTCCTTTAAAAAAAAAAAAGAGAGCGAGAGAAAAAAAGGGAGATCCCCTGGGAGATTACCAGGAGCAATTAGCTCTCTGCATGTTAGCAAAAAGAAGTCTCATCTTTTGCTTTCCTCTTAAAAGCAGGCGGAGATCTACTTCACTGAGAAAATGGGCATTGGGCAACGGGAAGGGGAGTGGAGAACTTTGGAGAAGAGTGCTTTGCAGGGTTAGCCCCGCTAGAAGGGGGTGCTGCCATGGTTTCCCTCACTGGACGAGGGTAGTAAGATGGAGGGAGGGAGGAGGCAGCTCGAATGAGGACTAGACCAGGTCTCCCCACTGCACAAATGTGTCTGGGCCTGACCACCGCCCCCCAGGAAGGAGCAGGAGCCCCACAAACTGCACTTTCCAGCCCCTAGCAAAAGGCAGCCGGGTCCCCAGAACTGCACCTAAAGCCCAGTTCAGCCGTTTGTCAAGTGTGGTCTTTTGTTAGTCACTTGATATCATTGTTTAATTTCATGTTCCGAGAATAAATGATGTGATAAGTAATTGGGAGAATATATATAAATCACCTACTCAACTACTGGGCAACTCAGGAAGCACTTGGGGAACAACAGCTGTTGTTTTATTTTTGTGACTAATAAATCATCAAGGGCTCAGTAAATACTAGTTAAATTTATCAAGAAACTCTTCTCCCTCCTTTCACCGTCTGGGTCACATCACCCCTGAGTCTCAGACCCAGATTTCAGGGGAGTGCTCTATGTTCTACTGAACTGTAATCTCAGGGTTGTGGGCTCATTTTGGGAGACAGGGATATATATGAAGTTCTAAATAATGGACACAATCGAAGTTTTAGATGCGACTCCATTTCTAAGATAAAAACTATGTTTATGATGTTTATAAATTTCTCTAGAGAAACTGTTCTTTCAGTAGTTTCTTCTAGGATATCCTGCCCCACCACCGAGTTCTTAATTCCTTGAGCGTGGGAGCACTGACTTTGGTTTTTATATTGCCCTATCTCCTACTGCTGACTAACAAGAAGTGAGAAGATCTTGACTCTCTGTGTGTTTGTGGGTTCAAGCACAGGTGGGCAGTCATAGCCCTGTCCCCCTGTCCTCGGGCCCCAAGCCGGTACACTGTGATTAGGAAATCCGTTTTAAGGACATTTAATGAAAAATGAACTGAATCCAGAACTTTTAAGTTTGTACTTGACTTCATGGAATAAGAGTATGTTTCTGATTTACAAAAGGAGAAAGAAAATGTGAACTATTTTCCTCCTAATAAGTAACCTTTTTCTTGAAGACGCTGGTCTGCCTAAGACCTGGATTTCATCCAGGTTTTAAGCTGAGTATGTATCAGTGATTCCCAACTTTAGGTTTATAAGACCCCAGGGTCCCTCTGGTAATCTTAAGAAGATTTCTTATATTTTCCAAACAAAATGAATTTTAATTCTTTCCTTTAAAAAAGATAATGTTCATGTATGTACATGCACAAATAGAGACCATGTTTTAAAATGGATGCGTATCTCCAAGGACTTATGATGACCAGTTGGGTGTTACAACTCTGAAAAGGTAGGGAATCACTGACCTGGATTATCCCTGGAAGCCAGGAAGGAAAATAAAATAGTTCAGATTCTAAGCCAGTCTAAACTTTGCCTTTGCCAAGTAACACACGCCATGTCGGCCAGTGGCTATGAGAACGCAGCTGCCCACATGAGAGGGGTCTCCAGAAGCCCGGGCTTCATTGCTAACGACGGCTCTCAAAGGCCTTTATGAATGCCCTGCATAAATTCAACCTCCTGCACTGGGAACCAAAGGACAAAGTATGTCTTCACCAATACAAGATCTCCCTAGCCATGTTACTTCTTTCACACATTAGCCTATTCCCCAAACACCGTAACTCTTTATCTCTATCTCTAGAAATTTCACATCTTAAACTGCATTTAAAATATAAACAAAGAGAAATAATTACTGTAGAGATTGATAACAGAATCTATCTTCTTGTGAACACACAACTGTGGCTAATAAGCTAATGATACACCATAAAGACCTCTCTTTGGCAAGAGTTACTTGTAGCCAGTAAACTGTATTTTATGAAAACTACTATACAGTTCAGACTTTAAAGAATAATGAGTAACCCTAACTGATCTAAGGCCTAATCAGTAAAAGTTAGTTAAGTCTTAATGTAGTTAGAACACTTAACATTCTAGGCAGTTTTAAATATTAAACATTTCAGAGTCGCCACTGAAAGAAGCCAATGGAGCCGAAACCAACTTATCTCTAAACCTTTCTTTATGAAAACTTTCTACTAAAGTCTTCAGTTCAAACGTTTGTTGAAATGAATGAAACCATTAGAAAGTGATGCAATTCAGGTATCTTAAGTATTCATATCACGTATAACGTATTGCTCATGAACCTAAAAGATTTATCCCTGCAGATCTTCTTTGTATTTCCACCTCCTACTGCTTTGCCCAGTTTTTATAGACATAACAACTTTCAATATCATAATAATTTGTTTCACATAGTTACTATGTAGAAAATCAAACACCATCACCAGACTGGAGTAGTGTTGAATGAAAATGTTTCAAATGGCTCGACGTCAGACTGTGCCCGACACTTTGCAGCTACCCACCTTCCACTGCAAGGTTAGCGAACTTTTGCTCCTGTGTGCCAGCTTCGGTGGGAAGGGACACTCAGGTACACAGCTATGGGTGGTGAAGCTAACGGGCTCGGAGCAGGATCCCTTTACGGAATTGTACATGGCATATACCCTGAAAGCAAACAAAGACAGTCAGTGGCGGTGGCCCATTGCGGAAGACCAGGGTTTTTATTTCAGGTTTGCGCCAGGGCTTTCCACAGAAGAACAGAATTTATGTAGTACACACCATGACTCTTTCTCTTACCTACTGGTCTTGTCCTGACCTAACTATGGCCAGCATCTCCAGGGGATAATGACCCAAGCAGGGAATGGGCCTCAACTCCTTCTCTCCTTCCACCAATGGTCAGAACCCTCTGCCCCAATTAAGGCAGGCAGAGTCTACTGACTGGGAAACAATATCCCTGCGGCGCCTGGGTGGCGCAGTCAGTTAAGTGCCCGACTCCCGACTCCTGCTTTTGGCTCGGGTCGCAATCTCATGGGTCCTGAGATTGAGCGCAGAGTCTGCTTGAGTTTCTCTCTCCCTCTCCCTCTGCTCCTCCAGTCCTCCCCTACCCCCTCTCTTTGAAATAAATAAATAAGAAAGAAAGGGAAAGAAGGAAAGGGAGGGAGGGAGGGAGGAAGAGAGAGAGAGAGAAAGAGAGAGAGAAACAGGAAGGAAGGAAGGAAGGGAGGGAGGGAGAGAGGGAAGGAGAGAGAGAGGAAAGAAAGAAAAGAAAGAAAGAAAAGAAAAGAAAGAAAGAAAGAAAAAAATATCCTTATCCCCAAATTGGTCTTTAAATATACATTGTAAAACCATCAAGCCACTCTCCAGCTGACTTTGTGTGGAAGGAGGCTGAAAGAAGAGTTAAGGGTTGGCTGAAAAGAGACAAGAAGTAGTACTAAGAGTCTACAAACTGGAGAGAGAAGTACAAACAATGGGATCTTTAAACTGTTTCGAACACTGCAGATATTTAGGTAGAAGTATGGATGTTTCACACACAGAAACATGCTTGCTACTGCCAAGTGCATCTCTGACTCAATAAACATAATGTTCAGGTACAGTTTATCCATGTGAACATTTTACTTTTGCACCTGGCGCCGAGATTAAAGCTGTGTACTCTACCATTAAAATGCCTGGCTCAATGCTGAACATATGGGCACAATTTCTCCAGAGAAGCTATGAAGAAAAAGCATATAACATACTACTATAAAATTATACTTCTTTCAAATAGCATAAAATAGGGTTATGTTGATTTTTTACCATCTTCTTTCCTATTTTTCCATTTTTTCCTTAATATTGAGCATTAAAAAAAAAAATCCAACTTGAAAATCTACTCTTTTAAAAAGACAACAAAGAAACTTTTGCTGCCTAAAAGAGATGCAAGGATTAAGCTAATCAGAGTTGGTAAATAAATCAAACACTTAATTCTTGAGGTCCCACTAAAGATAGAAGAAAACTCAGAATCGAAAGGGGAAGTAAGCTTCCCAAAGCTACACAGCTAGAAAGTTGCCTCAACTGAACACAGTCGTGGAAATCTAACCGCTATACTCTACTGCCTACTGTCCTTACTCATCCCCAAATTAACGCTTCTCTGAACACCCACAATCCATCTCCCCTCACTCCACCCAATGAACATAAACAATGGCTAGAGATAACAACATTATGGAAAACAGGACCTAATTAGGTATGGGATTTGCAAGGTCCTTTCTCAAGGTCTATCACAAAGAATTTATGGAGGTCACGCATGTTAAAAGTACTAATGCCTAGTTCCATCTTAAAAGATAAGACGCATATTTACTGGATATTTGACCTGTTTGCCTTATGTCCACCACGACATCTGATCCAAACAAAGGATACTTATTAGGATCTCTTCACCCAACCTAATGAAAAGAAATGTCCCTTTTTGCATTCACTGTAAGTAGGCACATGATATTATAAAAGTCAATGGTAGTTTTGGCAAGATCATTTCCATGTATCAGGACAGGCTCACTAGGAGTTAAGTTACTTAAAATGAATCACAGAACATTCCAGACATGGGCAGGGTTCCTGCCTAAATTTTAATAGATTGGTTGGATTCTACAGCTGGTGGCTCATGGGTTACATCTGGCCCAGGGGGGGAAAAAAAAAAAATCACAGCCACCTATGCATGAATGGAAGGACATAGGCAATGATCGGTACAGAAAGAGATAAGCAGACATCACGTACTCCTAATGAAAGATAATGCCACTATCTATAAAACCTTTGCCAGAAAAACTAAACCTGTATTGGATTAAGCCTCTTTGCCACGAAACACAAAGAGAATATATTAAGCAAAACAGGGATGCAATCAGCCTAATTCATACTGCTGAAAATTCTATGGGATAAAAAAAAAAAAAAAAATTATTCCAACAAATAAATTGCAAAGGGACAAAAAAGAAAGGGAGGGAAACCTACAGATGAAAAGAAATTTATGAGATACCAGCCGAACGGAATATTCAGACCATGTCTGAATTTCAATTACAACAAACTGAAGAAACAAAGCCTTCATTTTTAGGACAGTTGAGGAAATGGAAACAGTCCCTGAATTTTAAAGACATGAAAGAATTATCCTTTTTGCTTATTTTGGATGGGCATGTGATGATGGTAATGTGGTGCAGAGATGAAATATTATGATGTCTGGACTTCACAGCTGTGTGGGCAGGAGGAGTAGGTGGGGGCAGCAAGGAAATGAGAAGTTGGGCAATGGGTCTATGAGAATCCATTACTGTCTACTTCTGATTGTATCTGAAATTTTCTGAAATAAAAAGTTAAACATCAAGCCAACACTTAAAGTTCTGGAGATCTCTCGTTTAGAAAAATGAACCTCTGGTTTCTCTTAGAAGTTAGAGAAAAACTTAGAAGTTCTTAGAAGTTCTACCAACAAAACTGCATACTTGCATGGTAGTAACCAGATAGAGAGGTGGGGCAGGTGCTGTCCAGCTCAAGTCCTCACCACTTCCTGCTGTTTCCTCAGCACGGAGATGGCTTCTCAGCTGCCTTGGACCCAGCTCTTGACCCACTTAGGTTCCTAGGAGGAATTTCACTTCACAGTCACTGGGCATGTGTTTACAAATTCAACTATTCAGGTTGACTGGGTCCTGAATGTTCACACACAGTCAGCCCCCAAATCTACATGGCAAATAGAGCAGAGGAAAGGAAGCAGGGACAAGGGCCTACAAAGGGCTGGCTGAGTGTGGTGAGTTATCTGCGGAGATCTGGACTCAGTCAAGTGCACTCTTGCTCTTTAATGAGATTCTGGGAGTCATAAAATCCACATTTATTAAGCTAGAGAGACAGGAGTGACTGAAGCTCCTGATAGCCAGGTTGGCAGGATGACTGCTGATGGGAGGAACAGAAGATCCTGGCGACAGAATAAAAATTTGAGGTCGTTGAAGATGGACAGTTGTACAAGCCACAAGGAGTTATTTTTCTTGTCTTTCAACTCAAAGAATGTAATAGTTTAAATCAGGACTCAGTGCTTTGCACTTGTAAAAGTCTGTCCACAAAGGAAATGAGATCCATTTTATATGGCAATGTAAACGTGCTGCATATCATATCTAAAAGCTGACATAATATCTAAGTATACCACGATTATATCCGTCAATTAAAGTTGTTCAGTAAATAGATAGCAACTAACTGTTCCCTTTTTAGCAGGAACTTTTACAGAAAAGTCTCTGGAAATGACACTTTATTTTTAAGAACATTGTAATAATGTCTTTCATAGGATGGTGATGTGTTTCTCTAAGTATCATCATGTGAAAGGAGGATCAGTTTCTTGGGTTAAACAAATCAGCAAACAGTTCAGTTCCTTTTGCATTTATCCCAGCCAAGAAGAATACGTTTTTCTAATGATACGATTAATCTTGTGTTGGGTTTTCACATTTGTTTCAGTTTAAATACTGACTAAATGCTTATGAAACAGGTGCTCCTAAAATTTCAGAAATTCGCCCCCAACTTCCTCCAGCATATCTGTGACGTGGTAGGAGCCACGGTTTCTAGTCAATAACACCTATTTCATAATTCTGTACTGAGATGGTCAACCCTATTTTTGGAAATACTTCATCATGTAATTTTTCTGAGAAATGTTATTACGTGATAGCATTTCTGGACAATTTCTTTGCCAAACTGTTAATGCCAATGACTGGAAAACTGCTTCAAAGTTTGTCATGAAATTGCTACCCATTCCATCACTCAAATTCCTGATTATCCCATCATTGTTCTTGACTTCCACAATAAAACGGTTAGTTCAATGTCAGTATTAATTCTAAAACTACCAATTAGGAATATGGTATTTTTGTGTATCTCGTATAAATCAATGAATATAAATGTTTATGTATATAAACTTATATACTTACATTACAAGTATTATAAAATAGTTATTCATGTATGATGTATGAACTGGATTTTTCTCATTTCTCCCTCTTCAACATATAATCACACACACACACACACACACACCACACACAATCTTTCTGTCTCTGTCTTCCTCTCTCTCACACACACATACAAACAAGATTCTCTATTGGTGCCTTTATACAATAAATAATACAATGCCCTATATGGAAGCACTGAATATTAAATACACTTTGGTAATTACAAATTGATTTCTTTTCAACATTCAACCAACATTAAAACGCAAAAAGCAATTTGTGTTAGAACTTGGTAACAAATATAAAAGTGATGACTTTAGTAAGAATCTAACCCAAGACCCAACACCTAAATTTTTCAAATTAACATAATAGGAGTATTATTTTCCTCAATCACTAGGAGGAGAAAAAAAAAAAAAGGCTGAATAGTTAGATGTGCAGAAATTAAACACAAAAACTCATAGCAAAAAATGAGTAAGAAAAAAAATCTTTAAAACCTAACATGTCTCAATATACAATTTTCCATGTGGAATTTGGCCTAAATGGCGTGGCAAGTGCCAATCTAAACAGCCACAGAGGCATGACCGGTAGCACTGTCTGGAGGATTCCCGATCCCAGTGGGCTGACAGGCAGAGGTCACGAGCTATCCTGCCCAGGAAGTGAGGCTAGCTAAGCACCAGTCAATGACAGCATCCGTGATCAAGAGACTGCTACTTAAAAAAAAGGGGTTTTTTTGTTGTTTTTTTTTAAGATTTTATTTATTTATTTGACAGAGAGAGACATAGTGAGAGAGGGAACATAAGCAGGGGGAGTAGGAGAGGGAGGAGCAGGCTTCCCCGCGGAGCAGGGAGCCCAATGCGGGGCTCGATCACAGGACCCTGGGATCATGACCTGAGCTGAAGGCAGACGCTTAACGACTGAGCCACCCAAGCACACGCCCCCCCCCCCAAAAAAGGTTTGTACATCTGATTGGTGAACTCAGGCAATACTCACTAACAGGAGGGAGAAAAAGAGTTGAAAATAGGAAAAAGCACTGAATGAAGATATGGAACGATCTGAATGAAGGGGATGGAATCAGAGTGGCAAAATCAAAGGCAACAAGAAATGTAAGAAAAGAAGCCCGAGACAGGACTTTAGTATATGACATGAAAAAGAAACCCTTCACTCTACTGAAGGTGGTGCAGGGAGGCTTCTGCAGGCCTTCATCGAAACGTGCAGTGTTAGGAACTGGAAGGAGAAGGTAGCCTGCTTGGAACTGCTGAAAGAACTCTCTCGTTTCCATCATTGGCTCTACAGATTTGCACCAGGGTGACACTTTCTAATTGGTAACACACAAATAAATAAAAATGGCAATGAATGTAATTGCTTATTTTGCAGCCATGCAGTAATGGAATTCTTCTGCAGCTTCTATTACGGAAACTTAGTGAGATAATTATTTCCATCCAGCCTTTTGAGGCATTAGAGGTGACTGTTAAATTTAAAATTATACTTGAGTCTACTGTGTTTGATACAAGCTTACTTCCTGGAACTAAGACGTTGTGAATGTTAACTCAGCTACATCATAAAAAGAGATTTTGCTTTTTTTTTCTCAGTGCCAAGTATGACATATCTTTATCCCAATAAAATAGTAAGTGATATGGTCGAACCATACACAGGCTTTGAACCTGTGTCATGAAGTCTTTTTTATCGTCAGAGCGTGGAAACACCGCAACATCTTGGAAAAACAAAACAGAACAAACAGAAACAACACTTATACACTTTACAGATTTAGAATAGGTTTGCACATATGCTTCATTTGTTCTCACACCATCTTCCTGAGGCTGGTATCCTTATTCTCATTTTATAAATGAGAAAACAAGGTTATTTAAGTTTAAATGGCTTGCCTAAGCACACACCCTTACTAAGTGACTGGGCCATCAACCCCCAAGTCCAAGCTCTGTCCCCTACTGTCACGCTGCCTCACCAAAGCAATTCAAGGCAGTGGAAGCTAAATCTAAGCAGGAGTTGCAAGCACTTCGATTCTTCTCTAGCTTGAAAAAGGAAAGACTGTATAAGGTGAGAGAGTGAATGATCTATAAGAACTGGGGACCAGGCAGGGAAAAAGGAAAATCTGGACTGTAGACAATTTTATTAGGAGAGAATTTTTTTTAAATACTAAGAGAGATTATGACCAAAAAGAGGAGAATTTTCTAACTCTCTGGCAAGCAGAGAAAGAGACCACATAACGGTAGTGCCTTAGGCTGGTGTGTGGTGTTGCACTGGTGTGATGTATATCACAAGAGTGGGGTCCCCGATGTGTCAGGGGAAAGTCTGGATCCAAAGCCTCTAGAGAGTAACTACCTCATGTTCCTATTCCTCTTGGGGCATCCATTGATTATTCCTTTTATCTGCCTGGGAGTTCAAGATGCTTACAAGATGTGGCAGTAAAAACAACCAATGAGCCAATGTTATCAGAATTTACCCTTTGTGAGACGAGTTAAAAAGAAATGAAGGGAAACAACAGATTTGAATGGCAAATCAAGGGCAGACTCCCGAAGACATTTAAGTTCTTTAAAAAGACATTGTTAGCTCATGAATGAGCAGGAAATTAATAAAGTAAACCTTTATAAAGCAATAACAATCAACTGTTAAAAGATGGAGAGAAAAGGAAATATATGTTAACAATGACTAACGTGGAACATTTACATGGCTCCCTATATGGTGGTACATTTTCTGGTTCGTTGTTAAATCAACCGTTTGAAAGAATAAAGTATTTCTATTATCATCTCAGTTTCACAAATTACACCCATTTTTTTGTTTGTACAGACTGTGAAAAGTTCAATATGCTTGGGCTGAAGCTAACTGATTCAAAATCCAAATGTTTTGATTTAAACAGGAAGAGAGAGTTGCAACAGAGTTCTATGCAATACAACAACCAAGCAGATAAGCATGTTGAGACTGAATATAAAACACCCTGCTCTTTTACATATGGCTTTAAACTTAGTTTTAAACACTTATGTGGCTAATAAGGTATTATAATCTGAACACATCCCTACTTCCCTACCTTTGTTATAGAGAAAATTGTGGCCTTGATTCTATGTGATTAAGCATGGTTAAAATAGTCAGTTCACAGCAGAACCAGACTAGAACTCAAGCTGCCTCATAATTAATATATGTTCCTCCTGTTAGGTTATGTTCCCTCCACTCCATCATGAAAGAACCTTTGGAAAGTATAATAAAGAATGTGTGCTTGATGTTGCAACTGTACTACACACTTTGATGCACACATGCATAAATGAAGAATGAAGACAGAATCCACTGTTGTGTATTCTTTTAGATAAAATTACAATTTCTGGTCAGCTTATAAATTAAATAAAATTTTAAGTTAAAATTTAAATTTAAAAAATGTTACAGATCACATTCAGAGACCTGTCTATTTGCAAATGGATATGTGAATGTATCTTAAAATGATTAGATGAGCTCTGTAAAAGTTCCTGTAATACTCTCCTCTTCACAAGTCTATGGTTGGCTGGGTTTCTTCCTAAAATTAGCTAGCTCTGCTTTTATAGTAGTCACAGCAGAGATCCCAGAAAAAATCACAATAGCGATATCAGACTATGTATCGGATTATATGGATTCACTGGTTTGCCGAGTTGGGTTAATTCTTATCAGAGATAATTTGATATTTGCATTACTTGTTTCATTTCAAAACCTACTGTCTTTTAAGGCCCAAAGGTGTTCTTGCAACATGGCAAGACTTATTCATTTGTGCTGAATATACAGTTTATATGTAAAGGGCTTTAACAAACAACTGATACACCTATGGCAAAGTATTCATTTCTTTTACAGAAAGGAAATATTATATGTGAAACCATATAGTCAATAGATCTTTATAAAAGTTATCTTATTTTTTTTTTTAATATTTTATTTATTTATTTGTCAGAGAGCAAGAGAGAGAGAGCAACAAGCAGAGGGAGAAGCAGGCTCCCCACTGAGCAGGGAGCCTGATGCAGGACTCGATCCCAGAACCCCGGGATCATGACTTGAGCTGAAGGCAGACACTTAACCGACTGAGCCACCCAGGAATCCCTATGAAAGTTATTTTAAAAATCATTTTAAAAAATTCAGTTCAGCGTATCATCTGTTTTTCTATGACCAGAAGCCTTACTGTGTACTCCCCAATCACTATGCTCTCAAGTGCACAGCACTAATGCGTGGCCAATGAGCTAAGGTATTACAACTTTTGGTTAGGCAAGTGCCCTTACCCAAAAACTTTTGAAAAGGAGCACATGATTTCTTTCAGCAATCTGAATTATCCAACATAGGTCAGGTCTCTCAGATCCTAACTCACCTCACATGATAATCAGTCGCTGGTCTGAGATCTTTCAGGTTACATTCTAATTCTTCTCCACTGCAAAGAAAAATCATCTATTAGTCAATGATACCAGTTTCAACAGTTAAGACAGGTTTGGGATTTGGGTCTCATAGTCATGTAGGGCAATGATTCCAGAACTCCTGTGTGTGATTCCACCATAAACCAGAAATAAACTTGCCTATCTGGTATTATTACCCTTCTGGACTAGAAAATTAGATTCTTTTGAATGATGTCATCCTAGATCGGGAAAATGGCAAGATTAACTTACTAATGAAGTTTCAAAAGGTCTTATCAGTTCTTCAAAGTAAATACATAAAAACAAATAAGCAAGGAAATTGAATAGAGAGATAAATATAAGTGTAAAATAACTATACCAGCTGTCAACTGAAGGTAGCTCTCAGATTCACCTTGGCAGGAACCCCAAATGCTTCAACTTCTCAGCTCTCTTGAAGAAATCTCAGTGTGCTTCCCTCACATATCCATACTAATACCTCTCTGATATATACACATACAAATCAAGTCTCTCTTACATAAAACAAAACCACTTATATGATCAGAAGTTGCAAATGCAACTCAGCTTAATCATGAGGCAATGGCCAACATAAAATAAGGAATGTTCCATTAAAAGTTTTTAAAAGATGAGGGGTGGGGATCTGACTGTATTCCTCAAAAAACGTCAGGGCCACAAAAGACAAATACTGTGTTAGTGTTCCAAATTACAGGTGAAAGACATATGTCCACGAACTGTAATATCTGACCCTGGACAGGATTCTGTCCTAGAGGGGGAGAAAAATGCTCTAAGACAGTATTTAATGAACTGATAAACCTGGAATGTGGACGGTGACTACATCAAAGTATTTTATCAATGTACATTCATGAAGTTGGTAACTGCACTGCGGCTATGTAAGAAAATATCCTTATTCCTGGGAAGTATACTGAAGTATTTAGCAGTAAAAGGCCATGCCATAGACAACTAATGGGGAAAAAATACAGGTTGGGAGGAGATAAAAATAAGAGACAGAATAACTCCAATAGTAAACCAAAGAAGACAAAAAGGTAACTAATAGGCGAAATCTGGGTCACTTCCTTGATCTCTTTATTTCTGCAACATTTTATAAGTCGGAAATTATTTCAAACAAAATAGTTTTTTAAAGTTTCAAACTGTAAGCCAGCGTCCACACAGTGCCTACAGTTCTTGTTTGACCTGCACTGTACCCTTAATGTGTCTTTGAATTTGCTGAATGAGTCTGACGTTAGGAAGGCTTACATACCAATTCAGATTTCCAGTATTTCTTGGCAAAAAACAAAACAAAACAAAATCCAAAGACATCGGCACCTCTACGCCTGCATTCCCCTATGGCAACAACCTATTTTAGGTGAGTGGCGGTTGCCGCTTTCAGAGGAAGACAGGAGTGCTCCTGTACACCTCACCCCCAACCTTCCTCCTTTCCTCACTTCTGTCAGCGGCCTAGCCCCTCTGGGCATGCGAGGTTAGCTTCTACCACCAGCAGTCATCCGGCCCCGACAGACATTGTTTCTTGGAGCGGCTGGGGCAAATGGTGCTCTGTGTTTCTTTGCCAATTTGGACTTCTCGAATAGAACCAAATGGTTGGGAGCTGGAGTAAGGAGTTAGGATTTTATTCTAAGTAAAATGGGGAATCACCGCAGTGTCCTCACCCGGGAGTGAGCCGGTGTGACCTGGTTTCTGTGGTGTGGGACAATCCCTTACCTTGTGGGCTAAACTTATTTAAGAAAGCCTTGGGCTGAAATGCTTTCAAGGAATCTTTACTACAGGCTAGAAAACTCGGGTGGACGGTAAGAATTAGAATGAAATGGAAGGAAACCATAATGTAGAATTTCAAAAAAACAGACTAGAAAATGGTCTGGGTCTAAAAAGAGGTAATCAATCATGTAAGTGCATGACTGACATATAGAAAATCTCAAAGTCATGCTCACTTTTTACCCGATAGGCGTTAATGGAAATTTTTCTTTAGTACTATACTGACAAGCTGACATAACCAAGTGATAGCTCATCAACACCAAATAGCTCTACAAAAGTCATTTCTGATTGGTAATTACTCTGGACAAAAATAACTCTTGCAATTATCACTAATTCTTAAAATGAACTATTTAAAGGAAAGTTTGCAAGGCCTCTAAATTTTTCCTGTTTCTGATTTTCCTTAATGACTCCAATTTCACTGTGCGGCAGTGGAGAAAACACATGGAGATACAGGCTACCTGTAAATTATCTTGTACTTTCCGTCCCGTCCTTTGTCAGATAAGGCGACCTCATAGCTGTAGGGGAAAGAAAGACCGCTGTGGGGTCCACATGAAAGTCCAACAGGGGGAGCCCAGGACAGCACTACCGCTCTTGCCTGAATATTAGAAACCTGAGGAAAAACAAACACAGACAAAATTATCCAAATCCATTTTTATATACATCAGATACTACATCTTGCAGTAACATTTTTGTGATGATGAGTAGTGGCCCAAGACGGGCTCGGGAGTTAATGTAAGGTACACAGTTTTAATTACGATGCAAAAACCATCTCTTGTACTCTCTTGTCCAGGCCCCGATGTCCACAATAGCTCCTGAAACACCTGTCCTTATAACATAATTCACATTCGATCCTCCAGAAAGTAAAATCGTCAGTCTTGCGTGGGAATTTTTTTTAAAGGTAAAAAGTTGAATGTGAGACTCTCATGATCTCAGTGATGGCCATCACATTCCGTGGAAGGAGCCATATCTGCAGGTACTTTCTGGTGGCCTCCCAGCCTTCAAAGCCAGTACCTCTCAAACCAGGCTCCTTGAAGACCTCAGTTCCCAGGAGAACCCAGCGATGGGGGAGGAGGACCCAGGCCCAGGCTGAAATGGGTGCTGAGATGATGTTTCACCTCTTCTCAGCTCTGTTTTTCTTTTTTCTTTTTGGTGTAGCCTCTGTGTAAGACTTCATTTGAACAGAGGACTCTGGCACCTTTGAACACCGCAACTTTCTTCCCTTACTTAGGACCACACTGAGGCATGTTGCACTCCGCCCACATGCCGTTCTCAGCAGGATGGGGCTCCAGCCACCTCCAGCTGTAAGCTGCTCAGTAAGAGACCCTGCCGTGGGCTTCCTGCCTTTCCATCCCAGGTGCTTGCTCTAACTGGTGCTTCCTGGGGCACCCCCGCCTTCCCAAATACACTGTTTGCACTCCCATCTTTGTTTTAGAGTCTTGTTTCCAGAGAAACCCAACCTCACGCATAGTCTAATTCTTTAAAATAAGTCAAAAGAACTTGATATCCTAAGTTTCTAAAGGTTATTTTGCTGCTCTCTGGATACCGGTCTGAATAAAATATTAAAATCAAGAGTTAGTGTAGATGCTAAAGCTTCATGTTCATAAAGACTGTTTGGTGGTAGATTATTATTAGTTTGCGGATAGAGATATGTAAATTATTCAGTTTCCTTTTTTCCTTCCATTTTTGTCACTATCTGATCTATACAGAGCATTAAAATTTAACACAAAATAATTTAAAAACATGAGTAACATGGAATATGAGTACCGAATCTCCCTTTCCAGTCTGTCATTCATTCCATTTTTCGCAGAGATCCCTCCATATCATTTCTGCTCCGTATAGACATAGCCTCATGATATATTTAACCAATTCTTTAGTCAAACTCCTACTCATCATTCACGACCCCAGCCGGGCCTCACTATCCCCAAGTAACCTTCCCTGAAAGATAAGTGTGTCACCTATCATCATCCCTCTGTTCTACAGCAACTTGCTATTACCTTTACTATCGCAAATCATGTTTATGGCATTTGTCTCCCTTTCCCACCGGACTGTGGGACTCCCTAAGGACAGGACCCAAGTCCTAGTCAACTGTGAGGAGTGGTGGCTTAGTAAATGTTTGCTGCATGAAAAACAAAAACCAAAGGGAGTAAGATAGTCTGAGTTTCTGACACAGGCGCCACCGTGGATGGTAGACCAGCATCACACACCTCTTGAAAAAATCTGAGATATTGTTACAGAATCAAACTCCACTCTTGTTGCTATGGCTCCAGACTAGCATCTCCTCTTGCCCTGTACCCTCCTGCCCTGTAACACGCCTTCAGGATACCATTCCCTCTCACACCCCTATAACTTAGCTTTTGACTTTGCTACTTTCTAACCTAGGACCTCTGCCTCAAAGAGCACCAACCCGGTGGAAAGAGAAGGATGCGTGAGAGACTATCTACTAGCAGATATTTTGCTATGAAGAGTTTCGTTTACATTATAAAGAAGGCTGATTAGGTAGAAAATCATGCAGCCGAGGTGACAAATGGCTACTGGGCACAGTTCCAAGAACACAGTGTGGAGTAACACCGATTTGATGAATGGTGGTGTGAAATAACATCACGTTTCAAAACAGCTTGGCAAACGCTAGCGCTTTAGATACTGAACATGGATCCATAAACTCACATCCCTTTAAAATCTTTTTCATCAGCTATTAAGAATGTACACTTGGTTGAATTATTAACGGAATAGTGATGTATAGCACTTGAAGCATTGACTAACACAATGCTCCCCCTTCTCCAGATTCCCTGAGCAAGCCTGAAGACGGCAAAGGGTCCACTGAACGCAGAGCTCTGTGATAGGCGCTCTTCCGATGGGCCAGGCTTTCGGAAGCGCACTCTGAGAACGCCCCATCATTTTCAGAGAACAGCAACCGTGGCTTCTGGGAATTCTTTCCTAGAGCTAAGAGACATGCCACCTAGATGACTAGCACTACTCTGGAACCAATGGAACACTCCTTGCTGTGCTCCTGCTCCCTCCTTTTCACAGACTCCAGGGCCTCTGGTCTCCTTTCTTTAAGCACTGGAATCCTGAGAGAAAGAGTGCTGTCTCTGGCAGAACTTGGAACTCACTTCCATTTCAAGGATGATGCCAGGCGATTCTCCGGTGCCTTTCAAGAGAACCTCACGTAAAGGGGAATCCTCAGCACCAGATGCATCCTCCAAGTGTCCAGGGAGGTGATAACCCTAACGAGAGATCCGAGCTCTAGAACTCTGGCTGGTTCGGGCCTCCTTCAAGGAGAAAGCCTTCTCACACGAGTTTCACCTTCTAAGTGTCTCTCTCTCTCTCTCTGGGGGGAAGATTTCTCACCTGCGGGGACCACCAAACTAAACTGGGGCAGCTAATCTATCACAAGGGTCGTCATGGCTGACATCCAAAAAAAGAAGTGTAGAAGCCATAAAACTGACTTCCTGACATTTAATTATTCTACCGCAAATTGAAGTCAATCTCCTTCATGATGATGATAAAAGTGGTGATTTCTAGCTACAAAATTATTGGACAAGACCCAAGTTGACACTTGCTTTGGCACCAGAGATGTAAAAGGGTCTGTTGTGGAGGTTACCAGTGCAAGCCTGCATAGAAATTAAACTGCTTTGAAGGATCTAGAAGGATTCATAAAACCACCATTTATTTCTAAATAATCACATACTGATTAGAAATTGTTTTTGTCTATGTGTTTATTAAATGCAGACTCCAACTCAAGGGCAGCTGCTAGGTAAAAGCATATATATATGTGCATACACATTAGGAAGTAAGACTACATGATCTGGTAGCTATTTGATAAATAGTCTTTAGCTCTCTTTCTCTTTGTCCCCCCCGCTTTCTCTCCTGTTCATTCAGTTATTTTAATATTTTTCTGTAAAATTTTACTATCTTAATTCTTAGATTATATCATATGCAAATGATATTATCTGGATCAAAAATACCATTTATTCTCATAAAGTTACTCAATTATTCCTCCCATGTAAAATATTTCTATGTTAAGTTAGTAGCTTCTAAATTTGGTCAGGACTTTGGAGTTAACTATGTGGGAGGCCTGCAGATCCAATTAGGGAGTACGTTAAGGAAATATCACCATGGAAATACTGGCTTCACTTCAAAAGTACCATCATGAAAAATAACAACACAATGGAAAATTTAAAAGGAAAAGGTCAGAGATCATTATTCAAAAAAAAAAAGACACTCAAATCTATATTTCACAATCATCTGTTTCTATCATTCCGTAAGTGCTAAGAACCTCAAATCTTTTCAGATATAGTGTTGTTTATTTTTTCAAGGAATGGCTTCTTGGAGGGACGGTTGTTTCTCTTAGGTCAGTTTACTCACTTCTGGAACTGACAAATCAATTGTTTCCACAAGCTAAACATTACTGGATGGAAACAATGCAGCTTACATTTATTTGCACCCTGAAAATAAACAGCCCAGCAGGATGTGGGGGACAACATCTAGCACCACCATCAGAGCTGATTAAACCTTGCTGGGTTGGAGGTGGCACGTACTGATAGAGGTTTCTTCCTAAACGTGGAATAACAGCAACCTTGTTTCTGTGACCTAGCAGTGGCTAGGACTGGGCATCCCAAGGCACCTAATTCTTAGTCTCAGGACAAATTACCTCGTCAACGCGTACCCTGTTTTTACTCAATGGCTAAGTTATGTGGGTCTCTATAGTATCTGAGTTTCTGAAGAGCCAATGACTTACTTAATTCAGGGGGTCCTAAGTCCTAGAAAGACGGCTAGAATCGACAAATCCTAAATATTGTTTCTACACCCAAAACAAATCATCTACAGAATCTCAAAGAAAAATATGTGCCTCTTACTGAGAGGGGTTATCTGACGTGGTGGAAGGAAAAAGCAAATTCACCAAGTGCCAACCGCATCTTGCCTAGAAAGCAGCAGGCCACCCCCTGCCATTGCACAGTGGGGCAGGGAGTTTCACTTCAGCATAATGACGCACTTTATGTCACCGGGACACACTCCATCCCAAGTCCTCTACACACTGACGATAATTTACTTCTGAGAGTCCCGTGCGGTATTTATTCTCCTACCTTTCCAAGGTGAGGAAACCGAGGCTCAGGGAGCTTATGTCACTTACCCAAGATCACAGAGACAGTTAACAGCCCAGAGGGCCAGACTGCACAGCAGGGGTCCTTCCCTTCCATGCTGTCGCCTAGCGCTCTGGCACCGGCTGTCCCCACACTCCACCGTGCAGGCCGAGCCGCATCTGATGTCGGCAGGCCTTGAGGCATTTGTCTCCCTTGCCAGAACCTAGCTGCAGCCACTGCAGTCGGCCCCACATTTATTCAGCAAATATAGGTTAAGGGTTCATGATGTGCCAAGGACAGCGCTAGGTATCAGGCACAAAGATAAATAAGACACAATCATGAATAGGAACTTCAGACAGAGACAGGGGAGCAGAGGCAGGGAGGGAGAGGAGGGGACGGAGGAAAAAAAAATGTGTAAGACGACTAACTGGGCTGGGAAGGGCAAGGGGGCGATCACCAGGCAGACAAGGTTTATGTGGGGACCAGGGGGGGAAATAATGACGCCCAAAATAGGTCCACATCCTATTCCCTGGAGCCTATGAATATTTTGCCCTGCCAGGTAAAAGGGACTCTGCAAATGTGATTAACTTAAGGATCCTGTGAGACAGAGACTATCCTGGGTTATTCGGGTGGGCTCAGTGTAATAGCAAGCGTTCTTCTAAGTGAAAGGAGGAGGCAGGAAAGTCAGAGAGGGAGATAGGAGGATGGAAGGGGCCACAAACTGAGGGATGCAGGCAAACTCTAGAAGCAGCTGGAAAAGATAAGGAAAGAGATTCACCCCAGAGCCTCCAGAAAAAAACGTAGCCCTGCCAATACCTTGACTTTAGCCTAGTGAGACCATTTTGGACTTTCTGACCACTCAGATGACAATCTCATCAATGTTACAGCTCATGCCATATCTGTTTACATATAAGCTGGTCTATTGATCTTGCTCTAAGAAGCACAGAGTTAAGTGCTTAACAAATGCTGAATCAAGGAAAGGACTAATGCATTTAAATAGTGCTCTTATCTTGCTAGAGCCACATAATCCTAATAAACACAAACTCCGTCACTTCTGCAGTCAAGAAACGACTAGGAATAACTCAAGACAAACATGGTGTGTGTTCACAAGAGCAAGACTGGACTATGAAGTTTTGTGACTGGATCTGAGACTGTCAACTAACCAGCTGCTCTGCCTTTGCGCTCTGATCCTGACTCCTGTCTTCCTCATGGAGTTTTCTTCATTCTGCTGTACCACAAATGTAAGCTTCTCCCATGATTTTGTCCCCCAAGGTTTTCTAACCTCTCTCCATGCTCCACCCCCACTCCAACCCCGCCCCCCGCCAGCCCCAAAGCTATCAGCCACTCCTCTCTTGAACCGTAACTCCATGCGATGTGATCTCCTGATCGAGGTCTCGTTCCCCCTTCTCTCCACAGCGCTGACCTACCAGACACTCGCGACTGCCCACTGGGTTTACCTCTCTGGGTGCCCTGCTAGTGAAACAAACTCAGTAAGTCTAAAAATTGCACTGAAGATATACAAAGGACACAGACACGAGCCCATTCTAGAGGAGCTCACAGATTACCCGGACAGACCCAGCAACAAGTAAATGGCGTACAATGTATGACATACCTACACGCAGAGCACAGTGAGGCTGGGGGAGTAACAACGGTTCTAAGTACTATGGAGAATCCTACTTAATGGGTAGGGACAGCCATCCAGGGAGACTCTCAGAGGAAGCAACTCCTCAGTGGAGGCATCTAAGCCTGAGAGCCCACCTATCTGTGACACCAAATATCTGACACGTTCTAACACCTTACTGACATCTCTCCACGGCTCTAGTATCCATCCTCTCCTTGCCATGCCTGGGGCCACCACCCGAATTCTGCCTCCTACAGCCTCTACCCACACTACAGTAACAGATTCCTGACGCCTGCCTTCCTGCGCTCATCCTCTTCTCAAACCAGTGCATCTGTCAACTGGTTGATCAGCTTGAAAGTATAGCCCTGACTATGGAACTTCTCTGCTCAAAAACTCACAATGGCTACCTGCTCCTTACCAGAGTAAGGACAGACTCCACAACCCAACACCAATGCCCCACTCCTCTGCAAGTTCCCTACTGGCCCCGTCCTCCAACATTCCTCACGCTTTTAGGGTTAGTCAAACTTAACTGTGTACCCTGAGGCATGTGTGAACTCTTCTGTTAAAAAGCCTCAGTATCTGAAACACATGAAGGATCAAGGTTTCCCAACTGGGCCAGAAAACAGCCAAAGAACTTTGGCTCTCTCACCTCAGATGAAAGGCTGAGTCAACATTTTGAATTTTTCACTTGAATTTCAAAGCATTTGGCAAAGTCAAACTTAAAACCTCACAATATCATCATTCCTACCAATTTTTCTTTTTGCCATTACACTCAATATTTTGGACTTACTTTTCTCAGCTAGTATTTGAATACCTTTTTGAAATTTACCTGGAAAAATAGTCGGAATCACTGAGGTTTTCAAAAATTATTATTACTGCATTTACAGAGGTTAAAGGAAATCACCAAAAGAAAATTCTTCTGTGGACCTGTGGTGGGGAGGGTGTGAGGGAGAGGATATGTATCCTTGGACGTAGGGAAGAATACCTAATTGCATTCATAATATCTAAATAGAGAAGACATTTTGGTGGATTATGACTGAATAGAAAGACTGCTGTTCTATATTTTCATGCTCCATTAATACCAACACTGTTTCATAGTTTATAAATAACCAGCAATAGGAAGGGGCCCTTTTGTTTACCTACTATGTGGTGAAAGAAAAGCACACTTGAAATGCTTAAGAATGTGTCATTTATGCTGAGAAATCCAGAAGACATACCTGTGGTTTCTCTATTCCTGAAAGAATGTCTTGCACCCTCTTTACTTCCAACTCATATTCTGCATGGAAAAAGAGAAAAAAAGAACGGTTAATACCAGTAGAAGGCAATGAGGTTGTCCAGTTCCTTCTCCAAGGCCTTTAACTAGAGCTACCATGAAGTCACTTGCCTGTTACCAGAAACTTTTGGTACCATGCACAGGATAATGAAAAATCGGGAATGGGAATGATGCCGGGGTGGGGATTTCACTGTGGCTGGGCTAACTTGCCACTATACCGGTCTACATATTCACAGAGTTGATGAGATTAACACTGAGTTCCATCTAACAATGCAGCAGGCAACAGAAAATAAAGGGTCCTAAGAAGAAGGGGGGGAGACTGGAGCAGCTAGAAGCTGAGAGCAACGAAGAGATGAGGTTGAAGAGACAGTGGCCAATTCATCCGGGGCTGTGAGTTCAGATTTTTTAGTTCAATTTTTATTCTAACTTCAATGGGCAGCCACTGAAGTGTTTATGTGGACGGACTGACATGGTCTTTTTTTTTTTTTTTTTTTAAGTCTGGAAAGAACTGTTTGGCTTTTCATGAATAATGGACATACAGAAGATGGGAGGGAATGCAGAAAGATCAGTTAGTACATTGCTGCGCTGGTCTGGGTGGAGGACAGAGCTCGCCTGGGCTGGGGATGGTAGCAAAGACAGGGAGAACAGAACTGGTTTTAGAGGTATAGGTGTTGAAGGATTGGGTATGATAAGCAAGGGTGAAGGAATGAAAAGAATCAATGATACTTCCCAGTTTTTGGCTTGATCAACTGGATGGATGACGATATCTTTAAGTAAGATGGGGAAATGGGGAGATTTTGCAGTGGGACAAGAACTGTTTTAGAAATCAAAGGGGAAAAGTGCTTGAAGTAGAGAGGATGGGGAGGGAAGAATGTGTATTTAAAAAGATAAATAAGAGACTTTAAACATAAGACTATGTTTTGTAGAGGAACCCCATGACTTTCACAACCTACTTGATGTAATCTAATTTTGAACTTACAGATTTATTTAACTGTTAAACCTAGTTTATGATGTAAATGCTAGAGTTACATGATTGCCAAGCGTATGTCACCCTCAAAGAGCTCAAGTCTAGTGGGGGAAAATGAAAGCAACAGGCAATTCCATGTGATAGGCTCTGGTATAGGTAACCCAAGAGAACATTCTAGAAGGCTCCCTGGGAACCAACATCTTGCTGACCTTGTAGACAAGCGGGCATTTGGAGGTGAAGAGGGAAGTGGAACTAGGGGGTGAGAGGAAAGGAGGCCCAGCTCTTCCCCCCGGGCTGTTCATACTCATCGCTCAGGTCTAATCTTGAAGAATCCCACCTCAACCCCACCCCCTGCCCAACCTCCAGTCATTCTCATATCCTACTTATTTCCTTTCTACTGATTACCAAAATCTAAAAATCCTCTTGTTTATGTGTTCCCTTGTTTATTACTTGTCTTTCCTGCTAAAATATACACTTCAGGAAGGCAATGATGCCACAGACTCAAAATAATTTCTTTTCCGTAAAGAATCAGATAATGAGTATTTTTGTTGTTTAATAAGTGAACCAAGCCTAAGTAAAGAATAATAAGACTTCAAGTTGGCACCACCCTAAACTTTAAAAGGATCAGTTCATTTTTTCCTATTGCATTCTATTTAGTAGAACGTGTTTACCTCTACTTTGGTGAGAAAAAGAAACGGGCTGGTGGCAATATAGGTGTTTAAATTACAACTGAAAGAAACTTCACATTCAAAAGACCAAATGACAACCTCGTTTATAACCATGTATTCATGTTAAGATGTAGATAATAATTTATACCTGTAAGTCAAACACGTACATACCCTCACACTTTATGGAAGCTCCTACTAAGAAAACTATAAATAATGTGAATCTGAGAAGCTGTCAGTAAAAAAACAAAATAAAATAAAATAAAATAAGCACAGTTGCACTAAATGAACTGGTTCAGTTGTTAAAGACAAAACTTTCTGAATCTCTGGTTATTCCAGAGTTTGTTGGACCCTGTGGTTACAAACACTCACATAAATAGCTACATTCATACAACTAGCTGAAGGAGGTCACTGCTTCCTTCTGCCCGCACTGACACAGGACGAGAAGCCCGGAGCCAGACACTATCCTTGAGGTAATGAAGGTTTAGACTAGAATGGAGATAATCACCTATTCAACAAAGAAGAGGGGAAGAACTAAAGAGCTCAGCAAAAGAAGAATCCTCAGGACTACGTACCAGATATAGGGCATGAAAGAAAGGAGTGAAAAGGCACGCTTTGTCCCACAAAAATGGAAAGCCCCTCCCCCTCGCCAGCTTTCAAACCCAGATGACAGGAGAAATGGTCAGGCTTTTGACAGAAAAAGGAAAAATGGGAAAGGAGGTTGGATGGGGGGCAGTGGGGGGGAGATCTGTTTAAAACAGAAAAGAGCAGGTTTCAGGTAAGAGCCAGAAATACAAGTGAAAGGTCCTGACTGGGATAAAAACAACTTCCAAAGGGAGGTCCGGACTGTCCCAGTCTGTCTGCGATTATAGCGAGGGAAGCCGACATTTCCTGAGCACCCAGGTACATGCTTGTCGAGGCACCATCCCCTGGCTCAGTTCTACAACATGCCATGCAAGATGGACCGTCTCCGCTCCACCTCATAGCAGTGGGCAGGGCCGAAGTCTATTTTGTGCGTCACGGTTTTCACCTTGGGGGCTGAGCTCTACACACGCAGGTGTCTTTGTCGACTGAGAAATGAAGAGGAGGAATGAAGGAGGGAACAGAGGCCCAGCCAGCAGACACCATCTCCCCGGGGCCACAGACTAGTGTGTGGCCCAAAAGCAAGTAGAACCTTGACTGTGTGGCGACAAACGAGTAGGGCTCTGGGGGTCACGAGGGAGAGCACGTAGAGAGAGAAGAGCTGAGGGTGGTAGGTGTTTGCACTGGGGTGCATGGAAACAAGAAGGTGGCAGCAGGAAACCGCCCCCCCCACCCCCCCCAGGTCCTACCAGAGGGCCTAGGTTGTTGGGCTTGTTTCTTTCTTTTTTTTTTTCCCCCATTTCCAAGAAAGCTGTCAAATAAATAGAGCAAAGGCCTTTGGATCTGGGGGAAGGTATGTGAGAAAAGGAAGAAAAAGTAGGCCATGAATGGAGCCAAATAAACAAAGGATTCTGAGAAGATCAAAAATAAAAAGGGCAGGGCAAGGGGAGGAAAGGTAGTGACGGGACAATCACTGGCCTATTATATCAGGAGAAATGCAGTTTCAAAGCCAGACCGGATTCTTTCTTTCTTTCAAGGGTCTAAATGGTGAATATGGAAAAAGAAGAGAAAAATGCATTCACACCACATTTACTGAACGCTTTTCCATTACTGCTGCCCCAGACTAAGAGGAGAGAGTAAATAAATGCCAGGCATACAATGTGCACACACAAGAGTGAAAATAAAATCCGTTGAACTGAGCTAAAGTGACAGTTACTTACCGCATGTAAAATAAACTCTCGCATGAAAGCTAGCAATCCGGTATGAAATGCCAAAATTCACAACTCTACCACCTAAATAACCGAGTTTACTCCGACCCTGGCCTACCTCTCCTGAAGCAAGATTTAACTCTGCCTCAGAGAAGTTTACGAATTACCTCCCTTTCCACGAAACAGCTTCAGAGCTCAGCTATCCAGGATATTCCAGAGTTTGGATCAAGCTTTCGCTTGCTTGCCCTTTCTTTTCCTCTGTGGCTCTGTCTCTCCCTTTCTTATGCTCACGCACACACATGCCATCTCATGAATAAGGACAAATACGGTTGCTAATGCTCTCACAAAAATTTATAAACAAAACCAGAAAGAACAGTTCTGGTGACCTGCCTTCAGGAATCTTTTTTTTTTTTTTTTTTTTAATATTTTATTTATTTGACAGAGAGAGACACAGCGAGAGAGAGGGAACACAAGCAGGGGGAGTGGGAGAGGGAGAAACAGGCCTCCCGCTGAGCAGAGAGCCCGATGTGGGGCTCGATCCCAGGACCCTGGAATCATGACCTGAGCCGAAGGCAGACGCTTAACGACGACTGAGCCACCCAGGCACCCCCAGGATATCTTTTATATCAAGTTAAAAAGAAAACTAGGTCTCGTTTGTTTCTGTTTTTACCTTCTTAAAGAATCTGGTGTGTGACAACTGAACAGCAAGCAGATTGTCCTAGAAGAGCGGGAATTAAAAAAAAAAAAAAAAAAAAAAGCCAGGTTCTGGCACAAGGTTGTAGGACGAGGTTCTTTTCATTATCAGGCCTGCCTTCTTCCCTCTGGTTTGCAGCAAGTCAACTAATCCAGAGGCAAATTTTAGAGGCCAACTTTGTATTTCTTTCTCCTCGAACTGAAGCTGCCCTGAACTAAGCCAACAGATTAAAATCATTTTCCACCTGCTTTTTGTTGCCACCATGGCTGACATGGATGGACATGACAACCCACCTTTCACATCACTACCTTCTTAATATTTGAAAGCCTTTTCCTTGCAGTGAAGACTGCTGATCAGTAGAGAAGGATCACAGGGTACTCGCTGACAGTGCTCCAAACAGAGAATGGGCATTTTGTTTCGCAGGTACAGACACCTTTGGGGACAGGTAATTTCTTAAAAAGGAGTGAAGAGGGAAGCCCCTGGTTTAAACACATCCCAATGAGCTGAGAACCACCCAATTTGCAAATGCCAAAAAAGGGGGAAGGGGGCTTCAGCTCAGTAACTTACATGTTTCTTCTCCCAAAAACAAATCTTCTCCCAAGAAAATAAAGCATTTTTTAGCAAAGGGAGAGTTAAAACAAAAATACACAAGCAAGCAAATACGTTTTTTTAAAAGAAAAAAAAAACCAAACCAAACAACAACAACCCACACACATAGAGGGAGTATGTGTCATGTGAAATTTAAACTTTCCACAAATAATGGTTTTCGTGTTTGCTCCAAAAAGAACCGTAGGTTCAGACTGTTTGAATAACTGTAAGGCCTAAACTAATTAAAATATCCCCCTTTATAAACACAATTTACTTCTTTGGTTTGCTTCACATTTTTTCCATCTTAGAAAAGGAATAGAGCTAGACACTTAGCTGCTAGCTATAGAATGTATTTATGGTTGTAACAGCCCCTTCATTCCAATGGAATGACATCAGCATTATTTCTCAGTAAACCTTCTGTCTAGTTCTCATCCGCATGGCTCATTTACAGATATGCCCGGCATAACATAATATGCTTTCTCAGATCTGCCAAAGAGCTGACTTAGCTACTATCTTTAATACATTATATATAATAAACTAGGGGCGTGGAAAATATGCAACTTCTGGTCATGCCCATTTTTGGGATAAGAGGCTTAAAACCACTAAATACTCAATAAAAGAACTAAATGAATGGAAATAAATACTTTTGGATGAAAAAGAAAAATATGACGCAATAGTGAGGAAGATTAAATATGCAATCACTGCCTACCAATGCTAACAAGAATGAATGGGGATGAGGTAAGACGGTTTAAGAATGCTTGCTGAATTGCTTTTCTAATTAAAAAAAAAAATCCGCTATCTTCATTACCTATGTGGAGAAAAAAG
Source organism: Halichoerus grypus (assembly GCF_964656455.1). NCBI lineage: Eukaryota > Metazoa > Chordata > Mammalia > Carnivora > Phocidae > Halichoerus > Halichoerus grypus. The sequence continues at coordinate 91,626,638 of NC_135712.1, forward strand.
GATCAATAAATGCATACAAAAGTAGTATTAAATGCTTAAAGGACCTCCATTTAGTGATTATAATCTAGAGTTAATGGCATTAAAATCAAATATTAAAAATGTACAAAATCACAAGGAATACATTTACATAATCTAGGGACAATGCAGTTAATCCCCAAGGACAAATATTCCAGAAATACCTTCAGGTATCAATCATCCTGATGCTTAAAAATGCAAAGATCTCTCTAGCCATTTAGCTGGTTAAGTGGTTAGTTACTCTATTGGAAATTCTGAAAGATAGCCAAGGGAATACCAGACTCTTAGCACTAAAGAGAAAGCAGCAGGCAGGGGAACGTATGTTGTGGGAAGTTGCCTTCCAGTCTAGGAAAATATTTTCAAGGGAAATTGGGCTCCCAACAGATTCTGGAGCCTTAAGAGAAAGAGCAGAGGAGAGATGAATTCCTTTTGCAGGTGGAGTGCCCAGCTGGACAGGAGGGATGGCCAGAGAATGTAAATGGGATGGCGGGGAGGGGAGGGGGGGCTGATTTCCTCTGAGTTTTTGTTGGTATTTCTAGAACTGAGTAGAAAGAATGATTTTCTTTCCTGGCCCAAGATTTGAGTAAAATCCTACTGGGAATATTCACATTAATCCCCTCGTAGGCAAAAATGAACCACTTTGGACAAGAGTTACCTAACATTATGAGTAGGAAGAGGGACAACCCAGAAGTGCTAGGTCTGGGACTTGAATGAAAAGAGAAAGCACCAGATACAATCCCTTTGTTGACTCCCAGGTCAACTCAAAGTTTATCTCTCAACCACTTTCTTGGAATGCCAACTTAACTGGGTTGGTTCTAACTGAAATACCAGGAGATTCTATGTTCATTTCCGTCAAATTCCCAAAGAAAATTCTTGTTTACTTCACAAAATCCTATTTATACATGGAACTGGACAAACACAGCTAGTATTTTTAAGAACATCACATTAAACAGGGATGAAAACCCCTCAAAAATGGATGAAGTATCGCACAGATATGCTTGCCTGGCAAGCCTGACCTCCATCAGTCCTGCCCTTTCCCTCCCTCCGTGTGTCTGAGACCTCTCACTGGCTAGCTGAGCCCTAACCTGTGCCACATATAGCTCTTTTATTTTGGGGGAAGGCTCAACTCCATGATTATCCAACTAGAGCTGGTACCCTCCCTGGGTGTGTAACAGGAAGGCAATCGCTTAAACACAGGATAGACCGACTTACAAAGGTAATTAAAGTTTATACACTACTTTCTGCACTGGCATCTGTAAATGTTTCCACAAAATGTTTTTTCATTAAGACTTGGCATGTCATATTGAAAACTTCTCAAGTGGCTTTATTCAAAACTTTTGCAAGACTGTGTCAACTGACAGGCAGAATCCAGAGAGAACAATTTTTTAACACATTAAATCTGAAAGAGAATTTTAGTATTTATACCACCTATATGGCAAGTTTTGAACACTTTTTACACCTACATTTTCTTAACTGATGTCCCACATGACTAACATATACATTTGGGGATGAGGACGGATATTCAGTCAACCCAGTGAAGCTCATCAGCTGATATGGGGATCAAGTTCAGAGCTAACTTCGTGTGCTAGGGCTCCAAATAATTCCCCAGAGTTTTAGCATATGGAAAAGTCCTTACCACCTGTGGTACAACTGACCTCACCCAGGAAATCTGCAAAGGATATATGTGTAGGTACATATTCAAATGCATATTAGCCACCAGGCAGGTAATGTCCATGAGTAAAAGAAGGTGGACATATTAGGCAAAAGTGAAGGGTAAAGACTGTGGAAAACTGAAAAAGCCCTCCCCCTATTTAACAGGGGGAGCTGCTACGGCAATCAATTATTGCCAGGCAGGATCACTGGTCTAAGAGTTGACCGATATTGCCATTTTTCCAGAGAATCTAGAAATGGGAAAATTTTCATGAAATTGCCTGATTTGTACAAATATACATTATAAAACATTCTTAATCTATTGAAAAGTGAAGGAGTTAGTACTATGAACACCCATATGCCTTTCACCTAGACTGATCAATTGCTAACATTTTGCTATACTCGCATGCTCACATTTTCTCTCCACACACACACACACACACACACACACACACACACACACACACACACGCTGTTTTTGAGAACCACTTGAAAGGAAGTTGTTGATCTTATGACAAGATCTTAAGTTCACCCCAAAAGCTTCAGCATGTCTTTCCTAAGAACAAGGAACCTTCTCACACATAACCATGATAACATCACAACCAGATTTAACACTGATAGAATAGAATCTAATATACATCCCATATTCAGATTACCCCAATTGTTCCAATAATATCTTTAATGTTTTTCCTCCTAATCCAGGACCCAATCAAGGAACACATGTTGGATTCATCTGCCAGGTTTTGTTAGTCTCCTTTAATCCAGAACAGAAGTCCCCTATATTTTTTTGTCTCCCTAAAGATATTTTTGAAGAGTCTAGAACAGTTTTCTTATAGCATGTAGCACTATCTGAACTGTGTGACTATTTCCTCATAATTAGATTCAAATTTAAAACTTTTGGCAAGAATTTTATATAGATGTACTTCCCATCCATTCAATGAGGAAGCAGACATTACCAGCTGGAACCTTCTGGTGACGCTCTGCAGTGTGATCACCTGGTTACAGTGTTGTGTAACCTGTTTCTCCACAGTGAAAGCACATTCTCCTCCTTTCACCTGATGGTTAAACACTGATGATCTTTGCCAGAAGATTTTATTATATCAATAGTTGCAAGATGGTGATATATTCCTAATTCTATCATTCTTTCTATGTTTATTAGTTCTTTCTTAAAGTATCTACGAATTCATGGATTCTTTCTATTAAAAAAATTGTAATACTCCACTGCAATCCTTCTTTTCAATGCTAAAATTGTACCAAATGTAGCCAGTGGGAGGCCCTTCAAGCTGTTTTCTATGCCCCTTCGTCCACTTCCTTAAGACTTCTGTTTTGAACACCTGTTAAATATTTTGACTAAAGGTCACTTGGCCAATAGCACAAACATGTGCAAACTGCTGGTGAGAGATTTCAGTAGCATAAAGTAGAATTTATCCAAAATTTATCCAAATTATTCGGATTTGTGAAAAGCCACTATCAGCCAAGGATTTTCTTATTTAAAAGCAACTAGAAAGAAAAATAACATGTATATATTTCTGGTTTCTAAATCTTTTAGAAATTAAAGTTAAAACAAAGCAACCCAATAACCCAAGAGCCAGCCATCTTAAATGGCATTTTAAGACATAGCAAACTTGAAACAACCATCGAGTAAAAGAAGAAATGAAAATGAAAATAATAAATTATCTCAAAACCAATGAAACTGTAACACAACAAATCAAATATTATGGGCTGCAGCAAAAGCAGTTAAGAGAGGAAAGTTTATAGCAATAAACACATATATTAAGAATATAATATACATAAGTAAACAACTATTTATATATAGCTCTTTATATATAAATAATATAATAAATATAAACAACTTTCAACTCAAAAAACTAGAAAAAGAACAAACTAAACCCAAAGTTAGCAGAAAGAAGGAAATATTAAGGATCAGAGCAGAAATAAACGAAATAGAAATCAGAAAATAGAATCAACGGACCCAAGAGCTGGTTCTCCAAAAAAAGATCAACAAATTGACAAACCTTCAGCTAGACTAAGAAAAAAAGAGAAGACTCAAAATTAGAAATGGAAGAGAGATTACAAATGATGCTACAGAAATACACAGAATCATAGGAGATTACTATAAACAATTACCAACAATTTACATAACTGAGAAGGAATGGATACATTTCTATAAACATACAACATACCAAGACTGAATCGGGAAGGAACAGAAAATCTGAACAGACCAGTCACAAGAGATTAAATCAGTAACCAAAAAACTCCCAATGCAGAAAACTCCAGCACCAGATGACTTCACTGGAGAATTCTACACAACATTTAAAGAAGAATTAATACCAATCTTCCTCAAACTTATTCCAAGATACTGAAGAGGAGGGAACCCTTCCAAACTTACTCTATAAGGCCAGCATTACCTTAACACCAAAACCAGATAAAGATACTACAGGAAGGGCGCCTGGGTGGCTCAGTCGTTAAGTGTCTGCCTTCGGCTCAGGTCATGATCCCAGGGTCCTGGGATCGAGCCCCGCATCAGGCTCCCTGCTCAGCGGGAAGCCTGCTTCTCCCTCTCCCACTCCCCCTGCTTGTATTCCCTCTCTTGCTATCTCTCCCTCTCTCTATCAAAAATTAAGTAAAATCTTTAAAAAAAAAAAAAAAAAAGATACTACAGGAAAACCGCAGGCTGGTATCTCCAATAGAATATAGAGGCAAAAATTCTCAACAAAATATTAGCAAACCAAATTCAAGAACACATTAAAAGGATTATACACCCTGACCATGTGGGATTTATCACTGAGATTTAAGGATGGTTCAACATACACAAATCAATAAACATAATACATCATATCAATAAAATGAAAGATAAAAATTACACAATCATCTCAATAGCTGCAGAAAAAGCATTTGACAAAATACAATATCCTTTCATGACAAAAACCCTTAACAGACTGGGTATAGAAGGAACATACCTCAACCTAACAAAGGCCATACATACATACATAACAAACATACACAATGGAGACAAATTAGAAGTGTTTATTACTCAGCTCAGGAACAAAGCAAGGATGCCCACTCTCACCACTCCCATTCACTATAGTACTGGATGTCCAAACTAGAGCAATTAGGCAAGACAAAGAAATAAAAGGCATGCAAATTGAAATGGAAGAAGTAAAATTGTCATTATTTGCTGATGATATGATCCTACACACAGAAAATCCTGGACAATCAGTCAAAAACTATTAGAACTAATCAACAATTTCAGCAAAATGGCAGAATACAAAATCAAAATACAGAAATCAATTGCATTTGTTTACACTAACAGGAAGCATCTGAAAAAGAAATAAAACATTCCAATCATAGGAGCATCAAAAACAAAATACTTCGGAATAAGTCTGACCAAAGAAGTGAAAGATGTGTACAATGCAAACTATAAAATTTCGCTGAAAGAAATCAAGAGACACAAACAAAAGACATCCCATGTTTATGAATCAGAAGAATTGATATTGTTAAAATGGCCATACTACCCAAAGCCATCTATAGATCAACATAATCCCAAAGGCATTCTTCATAGAAAGAGACAAAACAATCCTAAAATTTGTGTGGAACCACAAAAGATCCCGAGCAGCTAAAACAATCCTGAGAAAAAAGAACAAAGCTGGAAGTATTACACTTCCAAATTTCAAACTATGCCACAAAACCATAGTAATAAAAACAGAATGGTACGGTCATAAAAACAGATACATTGGCCAGTGGAACAGATTAGAGAGCCCAGAATTAAGCTCATGGCCAACTATTATTTAACAAGGGAGACAAGAATACCCAGTGGAGAAAGGGTAGTCTTTTCAACAAATGATGCTGGGAAAACTGGAGAAACACAAGCAGAACAATGAAATTGGACCCCTATCTCCCACCAGTCAAAGATTAACTCAAAACGGGAGTAAATCTGGAAAGAAAAAAAAAAAAAAAAAAAAGCAAGGAGAATCAGACCTATAAATACAGAGAACAAACTGATAGTTGCCAGAGGGGTGGGGGGTTGGGCAAAATGGGTGAGAGGCAGTGTGAAATACAGGCTTCCAGTTATGGAATAAATCATGGGAATAAAAGGCACAGCACAAAGAACACTGAGTCAATGATATTCTAACAGTGATGTATAAGGACAGATAGTAGCTATACTTGTGAACATAGCATGATATCTAAACTTGTCCAATCACTATGTTGTACACCTGAAACTAATGTAACATTACATCAACTGTACTCAAAAATAAACAAACAAACAAACAAACAAACAATAGATCATACAGCTTCTAGCTGACTTCAGGTGCAGTGGATAGCATAATCGTCCCCAAAGATGTTTATGTGCTACTCCTTAGAGTGTGTGAACGTTAGGTTACGTGGTAAAGGAGAATTAAGGTGGCAGAAGAAATTAAGGTTCCCAATGACCAGATCTTAAAATAGGGAGATTATCCTAGATTATCCTGATGGGCCCAATGTAATCACAAGGGTCTTTAAAAAACTATAAATGATAAATTTATCTTGTTAAAAAAAAAACCTCAAAATGGATTGAAGGTCAAAACATAAGACATGATACCAAAAAACTATGAGAAGAAAACAGGGAAAAAGCTCACTGATACTGGTCTTGGAAATAATTTGGGGGGCATGACATCAAAAGCATAAACAACAAAAGAATAAAAACCAATAATTGGGACTACACAAAACTCAGAAGCTTTTGCAGACCAAAAGAAACAATTAACAAAATGAAAGACAACCTACGGAAGGAGAGAAATTTTTGCAAATTATATAACAAATAAGGGGTTAATATCCACAATATAAAAAGAACTTAGTCAACTCATAATAAAAATCCAATTAAAAAATAGGAAGAGCTACACAGACATTTCCCCAATGAGGACATGAAAATGGCCAACAGACACATGAAAATATGCTCAGCATCACTACTCCTCAGGTAAATGAAAATCAAAACCACAATGAACTATTACCTCACACCTGTTAGAACAGCTATCTTCAAGAAGACAAAAGACAACAGGTGCTGGCAAGGATGTGGTGAAAAGATTGTTGATGGGAAAGTAAATTGAGCCAACTACCATGGAAAACAATATGGAGATTCCTCAGAAAGTTAAAAAGAGATCTACCATATGATCCAGCAATTCCACTTCTGGGTATATACCCAAAGGAAATGAAAACAGGATTTTGAAGAGATATATGCACTCTCATGTTTATCGCAGCATTATTCACCAATAGCCAAGATACGAAAACAACCCAAATGCCCATCAACAGATGAACAGATAAAAAAGATGTGATGTATATACTCAATGTAGTATTATTCAGTCACGAGAAAGAAAGACATCATCCCTTTTGCAACAACATGGATGAACTCTGAGCACATTATGCTAAGCAAGGTAAGTCAGATAAAGACCAGTACTGTATGTCACTTACGTAGATTCTAAAAGTTAAACCTGGAAAAAAATGGAGTAAAATGGTGGTACGAGGGGATTGGGGAAAGGGGGGAGTGGAAGGGGAAGAGAGTGGTTGAGGAGATAAAAGTGATGGTATTTAAGGGTACAAACTTCCAATGAATAGTAGTAAATAAGCCACAGCGATCCAATGCACAGTATAATGAATATAGACAATAATATGTACTATAATTGGGGGATAAATGTCACTATATTGGCAATTGTATTACAAAAGATAAATGTATCAAAGTCACACACTATACACTTTAAACTAACACAATGTAACCACCAAATTCATATATAAAAAAAGACATAATCCAGATTAAACATAAATCTTGTCAAACCATTAACCAATTTAGCAGGTTATAAATTCCATGGAAAATGACTGTATAGTCCCTGACCGAAATAAACCTAGGAAAGCAGAAACTAACACCCTACAGTGAACTTGAACTCTAGAAAGTCAAGTGAGTCATGGTAAACTTTAAGTAGAAAAACACTGAACACATTTGGCTCTTCTTTGACTGTACAATTTCTGCTCTCAATTTAATCTGGCCATGTTTCATTTCTTGTTCTTCCTAATCAACATTTCCCTTTATAAAACAGATAATCAAAAGAGACAGCACCATCTGCCCCAGTTCAGAAAAGAAAATGGACTGTATCCTAAATGCATGGCACTGAGGAATAAACTAAAATGGAAAGTTAGATTAGGCAGACAGCGTCTACATGGAGGATGCTATCAGAGATTTTTCTCCGAGACTGTGACCACTCTTTGACGACCAGAAGCCCTCTACTCCGAAGGTTTTATGATTTCACTCTCTAAAACATCTATGACAGAGCAGATCTCTCACAAATCCAAACTCAACATGAAAGAAGTTGTCTGTTGCTTTCGAGCAAACGATACTCTATACCCAAATCACACGCACTGATCTTGCTGTCTCACTCTAAGTCTTTCATAAAATTAAATCATATGGAACAGTTTCTGTACAAAATAAAGGACTCTTTTAAGCTATGCAGCTGGTGACTCTGTTTTCAAATGGACCACCCTAGTTATTCAAAACAGGGTAGTCATAGGCCTTAATACACAGGCCTTTTACATGTACATTAAAAATTCAGTCAAAAGGTCTGAGAACTGCAATATTACATTTATGTCCCAAACTAGCTCTACACGTGGCACACCTTACCAGCCACATTTTAATGTCTACAGATGATAAATTGTGCTCACCTGATCTCCATCTCCTAACAGCTAAGGTGTACAATCCCTGGATCACGGTGAGCTCATCAGGTCTGAGGAAAACCCATCAGCAAAAGCAGCCATTTCATTTGGGTCATAGAGCAAACTAGACAATAAGTAAAAATGCACAAGAAGAAAATATAAAAGACAGCACAGAAGAAAAAAATTGAAGATATGGGCAAAGCGGGGGGGGGAGGGGAGGGCACCAAAAAGAATGAATGACAGAGATAAAGAGATCCACAATATGGCTCTTGGCAAAAACATTAAACTGACAATTTCTCATCTAGGTAACTGATTTTAAAATAATCTCCTAGAGGGGCACCTGTGTGGCTCAGTCATTAAGCATCTGCCTTCGGACTGGGTCATGATCCCAGGGTCAGCAGGAAGCCTGCTTCTGCCTCTCCCACTCCCCCTGCTTATGTTCCCTCTTTCGTTGTGTCTCCCTCTGTCAGATAAATAAAATCTTAAATAATAATTTCCTAGAGATTATAATCATAAGGTTTCTATTATAAAACACCAAAATATAAAAGGCTTTTAAGTTACTCACAGATGGAAGAATATGCACATGAGTCTACCCCTACCCCTACCAGGAGGTCTAGCTCACTCCTCTCCTCCCTCATGCCTCTGCTAAGAGATTGTTGCCTTTATCACCCACCTGCACTGGTATTCTTTGTAGGATCTCCCCTAACATCCCCGTCTTCCTCTCCATAGTTAAGTTTATGTCCCAGTGCATGTTCCTGTTCACAGTAAACCCCTTCTGCCTCTATAAAAATGGGAAGGGTGAGCTTCATAAGTACAGCAATCAGGTCTGGGCCGTGTGTGATTGATTCTCCAGTGCCTAGCTCAGTGCCCGGCACAGCAACATTTACTGCACGTATGACTGAATACGGTCAGAGAAACACTACCTACAAATGCGCATACTATGCTTTTAATCTCTGCTTACTCTTTTAAGCACCAGGACAGACATCATGACGGGGACAGTTATAAGGGGAAGACACCTTGATAGCTCATGACATTATACTCAATAACATATTATGACCACACTGTGTCGAACACCTGTAGATAATCTGCACAGGAAACCAGTATGTACATACTAAATAAATTCAGTAAGAATCCTAAATTTGTTGTGGATTAGAAACATTTCCAAAACTAAAGCTAAGTCTGCCTGACAAAAAACTCAGTAAAGTCACTAAGCTTGCCATGATGATAAAAATGCAACTGAGTACTTTGCTAATCAAACAACGGAGAATTCTTGGATCTCACTCTGGACAGTATCCTGGAAAAGAACAGAGCATTTTTACCTACTAGGGGTAGCTTTTTAATTTGTTATGTACTAATCTGACTGCAGAAAATTAAAATCAGAATGCACAACATTGTTTTTAGTGGCTAAAATGCTTTGGTTTTGTTTAGTCAAGTTAGTTGTTTTCCAGCTTTCATGTTTGTGTTTGTGTGTGTGTGTGTGTGCGCGCGCGCACAAATCCTACATCTCTAAAGAACCATTTGAGATGACTCTATTATGCCTACTTAGCAATTAATTACTCAGCCAAAGAGGCAAGTTTGACCTGCAAAAGTATTTGCAAGTCTCCCTCTTTGCAATCTTAATGCATGCTTCCAATTGCCCGGACTACCCTTTCTCCTTTTGGCCTTGGAGTATGTGACCATCTGGTTGCCTTTCTTCCCACAATTAACAGTCCTCCGACTGCAATCCCAGTAAATGAAAAGCTCAGCAATTTCCATTAAGGAATCTCATTCTTTTTTTTTTTTTTTTAAGATTTTATTTATTTATTTGACAGAGAGAGAGATGGCGAGAGAGGGAACACAAGCAGGGGGAGGGGGAGAGGGAGAAGCAGGCTTCCCGCCAAGCAGGGAGCCCGATGCAGGGCTCGATCCCAGGACCCTGGTACCATGACCTGAGCCTAAGGCAGAAGCTTAATGACTAAGCCACCCAGGCGCCCCAAGGGATCTCATTCCTTGCATTGCTCTCAATCCCAGGCCCAGAGAGTCCTTGGCTCCGCTGCAGGCTCCGTCTTTACCGGCTTACCACCTGTAGCAAGCCATCTAGCAATTAGATACTTGGAGTAAAATGGTGCCATTTGCTCAAACTTTAACTTCCAAATGAGAGTCTATTTATCCTTAGGCAAAAAATTTAGATTTCTTTGATGCTGTTGGCAATAAGCAATTCAACTCACTGAAACTTTCCCAATAAACTCCCAAACAAACCTCTACAACTAAGAGTCAAACAAAAAGATGTCCTAAGAGGTAAGAACCAGAATGGTGTGTGCACAAAAGTTCCATCTAATGCCTTCAGAGGAAAAGACATATCGTTTCATTTGCAAATTAACCATAAAGAATGAAAACACAAGTGAGTCTTAAATTTTAGGTTTTAAAAAAGGAAAGTATGCTATTTTTCTATCAATGTATCCATTAGAATAAAATTTTATTAAAATATTTTGAATGGCCAGAGCAATTCAAAGACTTATAAAGTGTAGTCTAAGAATATTCATTTATAATTAGATAGGCCTCTATACTGTATTGTTATCAGCTGAACTGTGTTCCCCCTCCAATTCATATATTGAAGTCCTAACCCCCAGGACCGCAGAAAGGGACTGTATTTGGAGACAGTGTCTTTGCAGGGGTAATTAAGTTAAAATAAGGTCATTGGGTGAGCCCAAACCCAGTATGACTAATGTCATAACTTGTAAGCTGAAGAAATTTGGACATAGGCACATACAACAGGAAGATGATAATGAAGACAGAGGAAGAAGATTGCCATCTACAAGCCAAGGACAGAGACCTGGAAAAGCTCCTTCCCTCACGGCCCTCAGAAAGAACCAACCCTGAAAACACTTTGATATTAGACATCTAGACTCTAGCACTGTGGGAAAATATCTGTTGGTTAAGCTGCCCAGTGTGTGGTGCTCTGTTATGGCAGCCCTAGGAATCTAACACATGTACCATATATTTGCAAATGTGATATTTGGTATTAGTACATCCATTTTCTACATATGGACCCTGCAAACTAGAGATTTTAAGAATTTGGTGACGATCACCCAGGCAAATCAAAAAGAACTCTGTCTTCTGATTCTCAGTCTATTTTTTCTTGGAGAACCTCCAAAACCTCCTCTCATCCTGCCATCCACTACATCCAAGGGGATTAAGAGAAGGGTGGGGAGAACAATTTTACTTATGACAGATAAACAAATCAGTCTGAAGGGATTGCTAGACTACTTGGTTCAGTACAAAATAATTACACTGAAAGTTAAAATGTGTTTATACTATGCTTCCATAAGAGGTCACATCCCAATTACAGAAGGCCAATTTGGAAGTCCAGAAAGAAACTACTGAAAATCATTTGTAAAGCTGATCCAAAAAAAACCCACTTCCTATGAAAATTCTACAGACTACTCCATGCCAATAATACATCAGTAACATAGTATTTCCCCTCTTCCCCCCCCCCACATAGAAATGGATCATTCAGGATGTTTTGAGGCTAGAACACTATTATGCAGTAATTGCTTCCAAAACACATGTTACCACATTTTTGCAGCTGACTGTGGCTTTAGACAAGAAGCACATACTGGTTCCAAAAGAAGAGAGACTATGTTGGACCATAAACTACAGCTGTTTGCTGTGCAGGGCCACCTGAAGTATCTGTGTGTTGTTTTCTTCCCAACCAGCTAGTACACAGTGTAGCCAGACTACTCAACTTATTTATGGCTCCAGCTGTTTTGCTCGATTTTCAGACACTCGGCATTAGCTCAAAAGGAGAGCAGCCATTTTTCTTAAGTCTTTCATCAGTAAGGCTAGAGAAGTGGCTCAACTGTAGAGTAGACATGAATTCTGTTCTTAGATGAAATAACAGCCATTAAAACATAGTATTAATATCTTTGCACAGTAATAGCAGAATGGAGTTCCCAATCTGACCTTCTTAAAACCACTGAGCAGAAGTCTCACCAAGGGGTGCCTGGGTGGCTCAGTTGTTAAGCGTCTGCCTTCGGTTCAGGTCATGATCCCGGGGTCCCGGGATCGAGTCCCACATTGGGCTCCCTGCTCGGCAGGAAGCCTGCTTCTCCCTCTCCCACTCCCCCTGCTTGTGTTCCTGCTCTCGCTAGCTCTCTCCCTCTGTCAAATAAATAAAATCTTTAAAAAAAAAAAAAAAAAAAAAAGTCTCACCAATACTTTCCTTTGTGAATGGTGCGGCCCAGGCCTGTGTTTCCGAGATTAACAGAAGGCCCTCATCATAAGCTGGCACAGACGGAGAGAGGACCCGGGGGGCGGGGGCGGGGGGGCGGGCGTGGCCTATGCTTAGGCTGTGGGGCAGTGGAAGGTGGCTGGCCTCGAGGACTCTTCTGACTGCATGGCAAAGGAATTTCTAACGGAATGGACACACAAGAAAAAGAGCCAAGGAAACGGATTCAGGAGTTTCTTTCAGCAGCAAATAGTTGAACTACTTAGTTGTAATTACTGAAATGTGAACTAGTCTTCATTGTAATGTAATTACACTGACCGTGTTATTGTGAGCTAGTCTTCATTTCTACATTTTGAATGAAATGTAAAAGTCTTATTCTCTCCTCCTTAATCTACTGAGCTTCGCGTAATTACATTATTAAATAGTGGTTACTACAATGCAATGTGCAATGGAGTTAGAAATTGCAGCAATGGAGTTAGAAATTGCATGACCGAATCATGACTGACATCATCTAAGGGAGTGACCTATTAAGGCTCATCATCTACAACAATTAAGGTATCACATTTGACCAGGGTTCTATTCCAGCAGGATAAAGTGAAATGAACTAGAGAAACACCAAATAGGTTTTGTGCAGATTTAGGTTTACTGCTACCTAAGATTGTGAAATTAGAAGCATTCCATCTGCTCACCAGCTGTGGTCCCTAATCCTCTTTAATAACTTCAGCTTGCACAACTCCATGAGAATCCGGGAGTCTTCCAAATTTTACTTTACATTAGTTGCCAGGATTGATTCTGAGACACCAGTCTCCAGTGAAAGCAGCATACAATTGATTTCGCTGGCAGGTGTTAATTTTCAGAGGAGCGAAAGGAAGTCGGAAGAGAGATTAAGAATGGGAAGACAGAAATTAAGGAAGTTCCAAGGTCATCACCTTGAGTTTTTAGGGTTCTGTGCTCTCCAGCAAAATCCAAAGGCTCAAATAAAGAATATTTGCCCGAAATGTGAAATTAAAAACTCCCTGAAACTTGTAAAAGGCAACATCTAAATAAAGGTCAAGCCCAGTTGGGTCTAGAATGAGGTTATGTCTTCTGCAGCAGTCAGTCCTTCTCCCCACCGCAATCCATAACCTCTGCCTGTTGGTCACTGACCAGAGACAGGGTCAGGGTGCTGTAAACTGTTCCCCACTGTCACAAAGCTCAGCCACTTTTTCCTTAAGGCACTGAAGGCAGTTTCTAGCTAGGCTCTCTAGAGGTGGTCACCATAGCTTAATGCAGGAATAGAAAAGGTGTTCTAACCAAACAAAATACCCAAATTTTATTAAAGTCACAAGCATGACTCATGGTACTATGTTTTATTACTTTTAAACGCCGAAATACCTTTCCATCCCCTACCCTCAGAGAGTTACTGCGGAGAGCAGGAGAAGGAAGGATTCTGACTCTGGATCTTGGTGACAACATAGTTTTCAAGCAAACACAGGTTTATAATATCTCCTATAGGTTTATTTCAGATTGCTAGAATCTTTTGAGAAAAAAGCTGGAATTAGAGGTCTCTGCTCAAGCCCAGTGGTGATGTGGACCTCAGTGACAATATCATAAGGGCCAGGATTTTCTTCTTCTACAGATGAGTTCTTCCAGGACAAGCTTATCTCCTAGGCTACATATCACAGAGGCTTTCTTTCCTAGAACACTATTACTAGGGTGGGGGTGGGGGTGTGTGTCTCTGAACCAAGATGGTAGAGTCTATCCTTGTTCCAAAATGTCAATGTACTATCTGGTGGAGAATGCTTTCATACGTGGATGGATAATAATAATCTCAAATGTGCTGCTCTCTCATTCTATTAACATCTGGAAGGTGATACATCTCCATTTTTATTTCTGGCACAGACCAGAAGTCCACTTAGGAACTCGCTCATCCAAGCATGATAAGCACGTGAGAAAGCTCTGGCTGGAAAAGCCAAGTGGGACCAAGTGGGCAAACAGTCCCTAACACGAGTACAGAGTGGTTAAAAAGTCAGGTTCCACAATGTTTCCCAATAGTCAGGAAAGAAGATTTTCATCTCATCTTTCACTAGAATGAGCACATATAAAATCCTTCTGAGGGCCAAAGGTGCTAAGTAATACAAAAGTTGTAATACCATTTTTCTTTAAGATTCCTTAATAAAAGGGCTAAGAGAAACCGACTAGTAAAAGCTGTTGTCTAAAAAACAACCCCAAACTATGGAAGGAATCAACAGTTAAAAACCAAAGGTTGAATCAGTTTCCATACAAAAACTTTGGTTTAACATTCCAAAATATATTTATTGCCATGCAGTCAGGAGTATCTGAGTGAGGTTTTAATTTCAACTCATGAATTACATGAAACTCAACAAAAATTGCATAAGGGAAAACACAAAGTCCAGATTCCACCTAAGGGTAAAAGCTAATGATAGCAGGAATGATACTGGACTGCGAAAATGGACTCTGAAACCCCCTAAAACAGGCTAATTCTTAGTAAACAAAAGTGGGGGAGGTGGGTGCAGGGATGACAGTTTATTACATTTACTTAGCAGGAGGGAAAATATTAAGACTTCATTTATAGGAAAGGCCTTTATCTGTGGGGCTGAGAAAGGCTCAGCATAAAATTCTTACCTGGCAGGTCAGCTCCTCAAAAAAGCATCCAAGGCTATGTGCTATGCAAGTCTGGCATGCAAACATTCATAATAAGCTATCTGGTAACTCCTTCCAATGGCAACGGAATTCTGTATTTTAACTCAAGCCTTATAAAATGAAAAATTTTAAATAAACAAATTCAGCAATTCCTATTACCCATAAAAGTTGCCTGGAAGTCCCCCTGAATGAGCTCTGCACTTGAACTTCTGAAAACTTCAATCCGTTTCTAATACACTCCAAGTGTGAACTCTGGGGCGGGGTGGGGTGGGGGGGCGGTGAATATAGATAATATACATATCCAGGAACAAACACGATGAGCTCAGCTAGTGGTAGGTGCCAGGAAGGAGATTTTTGAAGGGGTGATGTGATGGAGTAGTCCGAGAAGGCCTCGCTTGACTCTGAAGCATTTGGGCTTCAGGAAGGATGAGGGAGAACGCCCCCACAAAAGGAACAAGAGAACTTCTGAGGTAGAGGGAACAGAAAGAGCGAAGGCTCTCGCATGTTAGAGAGACTAGAGAGGAATCCCGTGCGTCCCGAGCCCAGAGAGCTGGAACAGGCCCGGAAGGAGCCGAGGTAGCAGCCAGCTGAGGCAGACTTCGGATATGGGGTAAAATGTCTGCACTTTATGTTCAATTCGAAAGGAAAACACGGAGGGTTTTAACAAGGTCTCCCCAGTTGCTGTGGGAAGAATGAATTGTAAGGGAACAAAAGTTAAAGCAGAGAGACTAGCTCAGGGAATAAAAACTCTATGAAAAGTACACATGCACACACACAGATTTAAAAACAAGCACTGTATATGGGAAGTCTCTGTACCTTCTTCTGAATTTTGCCATGAACCTAAAACTGCTCTAAAAAATAGTCTTTAAAAAATAAGCGAGGACTACAGTAACACTGAAAATTTAGGACAAGGGTCACGTTTAATAAAATATGTTTTAGATATTCAGAAACTTATTACTTGTCTTGTAATAATCAATGTGATTTTTTAGTATATGGTATTAATATCTTAAAAGAGTTGGTTGCAACTCAAGTGACAAAAAAATATGCATTCAACATCCCATAGAAAATTACGGGTTTGTAGCATACTTGCTCTACAATCAAAAGAATCCAGAACAGGAAGAAACTTGTGGATCACAATAAGCATGTTTCATTGTAGTCCGAATGCTGTTGATCAGAGATATATTGTAGTGTAGACAGTAACATCATTTTAGACAGCAAGTAATACCAAAAGAAATAAGTCATTCTCTACATGTAAGATTTCAACATATTTCCATGAATGTTGTGGCTCACAAAAAAAAGCCAAATTCTACTAAATGGAAAATGTATTTTGGTCTCCAGAGTTGTTCTCAAATAGTAAAACAACTTACCAGACATACTTAAATAGTTTTTCCCAAAGTCCTCTATTTTTCTCATTTAAATTGGTTCCAAAAGGAACTGGCAGGGCAGAGTATATGCTGTAAGTGATTGATATTCTTATGGAAAAAACACGTAAGTAGCTAAAACTAAAGGCTCATGACTATGGGCAGAGTTAAATGGTTTAAATTGGACAGACTTCATGTTTTAAATTCATTAAAAGTAAGATTAGAGAAGCTATTCCAAGCAGGTAACATGATGTGATTCCTTCAGCTTCTTTTCCCCTTTCTGAGTAAGAGTTAATTATACAACTAAACTAGCACATCTGCTAGAGCTTCAACCCTGCTACAAGCAAGACTGTGATCTACAGGACTGGCAGGTTAGCCTCAATTTCTCCATTTCCTATCTGCAGACTGGCATGGCATCTGCACCTGTTATCTTCTGTCATTATCATCTTGGCTGAGACTGGATAATCCAGCTGAGTTCTCAATGTCTAGTCAAAACTTCATTTTCTCCCCCCCCCCCCCAGATTTTCTTTTTTCTTCATTTAACCAATCTGGGCTTTGTACCTCAACCTCATTATTCTCATTCACCTCTTGCTTTAGGACTCCTTGTAATGTTAATTCTGTAATTACTGTCCAAGTAATTTTTGCAAACCTACAGCAGATACAGGGTTCTAATTTGTTCATCCAAACAGTGATCTGCTTTAAACTCTACAGTTACACAGTATATACTTAACTTTGATATGTATTTCCCATCATAGGAAAGAACCTTAATGGATTTAAAATAGGAAAGAACCTTAACGGATTTAAAATACTATCTTCATACGTTTAAAATCTTCTGTGTCTTTCCATTTTAGGCAATACACCCACCAAAGGGTGAAAAAGGAAATCTTTAAGACTAAAGTTTTATTACATCAGGCAATAATTTAAAACATAGCAAGACAGACAACAAGGATGCAGAATTATAACCCTTATGACAACTCGCACTCCATTTAACTCTTCTTCAGAATTAAACCAATTACTGGACCTCATCTACATAACAGTCACCACGGAAAGGACACATGTAATCAATCTATATTATTAGCTATCCAGTCAATACCTAATAAGCACCGTGTGTATGGAATTTCTTCAGAAGAATTCTATAATGATCAATCATTATCATCACAGAATTATTAGATTCATTAGGAATTATTTTAAAAGCTTTGTGACTCTTATCTCACGCTAGGTGAAAACTGTCTTAGTTTCCTTTCTGGGGGGGAAAAAAAAATTCCAAATAGGTTTCTTTCACTTCTTGGGAAATGCCATTAACTATTCATCACTTAAAAGTAATTATACAGGGGCACCTGGATGGCTCAGTTGGTTAAACGCCTGCCTTCATCTCAGGTCATGATCTCAGGGTCCTGGGTTGGAGCCCTGCATTGGGCTCCCCACTCAACAGGGAGTCTTCTTCTCCTTCTCCCTCTGACCCTCCCCCACGCGTGCGTGCTCGCTCGCGCTCTCTCTCTCTCAATAAAATCTAAAAAAAAAAAAAGTAATTATATACATTCTGATATTTAACTTCCATTAAATACATCCTGAAAATACACATCCGCCATTTTACATGTTTATAAGCATGCACATGCATGAGACAACTCGTACTTTCAGAGTTAAAGTGAACAATTGTTACAGCATTCAACTTTGTGACTTGCCTTAACTAGCTTAACTTACTGTGCAGAGATTTCCCAATGCAAACTACCATAGAGAGGAGGCAGCTCTGCTAAATGCTTCTTGGCCTATGTTACAAGAAACAGATACTCGGTGAGGCTAGTGGCCATTTATATTAACTGTTAAGTCACTGAAAAGCCTGTGGTGAATGCTGAGACAGGTGAGGGACTACCTCCATCAGACCTAAACAGTAAGCAGGCTAAGGGGCTGGCTCTGGCCTGGTGATACTGAAAGTAGTCTGTGGTGAGGCTGAAAATAGCCCCCAAAGGATATCCACATCGCAATCCCCAGAACCTGTGAATATTGCCTTTATGTGGCCAAATCTTTGGAGGGGTGATTAAGGATTCTGAGATAGGACAATTACCCTGGATTACCTGAGTGGGCCTTCATTTAAATAACACGTATTCGTGTGAGGAGGCGGCAGGAGAAGATCCGACACATTGAGAGGGGAAGACAATGTGAAGACAGAGCAGAGACAGGTTGGAAGATGCTGCTCTTGAAGATGGTGGGAGTGATGCAGCCACAAGCCAAGGCATCTGGCAGCCACCGGCTGGAAGAGCTAACAGATTCTTCCCTAGAGCCTTTGGAGGGAGCTCAACCTGCCACCACCTTGATTTCAGCTCAGTGACACCGATTTCAGACTTCTGACCTCCCAGATGGTCCTCTCTAGATTCTCTCCAGAACTGGAAGAGATTAAGTTTTTGTTGTTTTAAACACTGACTGTGTGGAAATTTGTTAGTCCCCAGGAAGCTAACACACAGCCTATCAGAGGTATGCTCCGCCGTGCTAAGCCTTTTCACGGACAGCGGTAATTCGATATGAAGAAAGGCAGAACAAAGCCAAATTAAATGAACTGAGTTCATCCTATGTGCCAGGACTGTGCTAGAGTTTAATCACAAACTTTTATTTTGAGTCCATTCTCCTAATGATACAGAACTGGAATATGCTATTGAATTTTTAAGGTGTGACAACGGCCCGTCACCACACTGTATTATCCCAAATCTAGCACAGGGATAAAAAAGATTGCGAATATTGATGTTTATCCCTGCTCAAATACAGTTTCTTTGTCACAGAAATTTATGCCTATCTTTCTCTTTTGATTTTTCATTTTTTCCACCTTGTGCATTAAAATGATTCCAAAATGCTGAGGGAACATCTGCTTACAACACTGTAACAGAAAGACAGACAAGATGCTTTCCAATGAGCCTGCTGGCAGAATGTTCTTTTGGTAGCAGATACTATGTACAGTGCCCATAAATCTAGGCCTGAAAATAATCCCTGAAGACTTATGAAGTCTGTATAAAACTGAAAAATTACACACAAGAGTTTCCACAAAACATTCACCTCTCCAATGCCTCAAATTCCTCTTGGAAAAAAAAAAGTAATTTTCCAGGAACAAAACCACCAACTAAATAAAGTATAATTAACATAATCGTTACCTATGATATCACTTGTCTAGGGATGGTTTATTTTTCATTTTGGTGTCTCAGTCACCAGCATTAATCAATGGGACTCTAGCCACTGTTTTCAAGTAAACATCTTGGACACTGTAACCTTATTCCATTTTATGCCATGGTATCTTTCTAAAATCCATCAATGTCCTGCCTTAAACAGGTAACTGATCCACTGATCCCCAAAAATATCACTTGTGCGGCACCTGGGTGACACAGTCAGTTAAGCCAGTTAAGCATCTGCCTTCAGCTCAGGTCATGATCAGGGTCCTGGGATCGAGCCCTGGCATCAGGCTCCCTGCTCAGCAGGGGGTCTGCGCCGCCCCCCTGAGCTCCCTGCCCCACCCCCCCAACTTGTGTGTGCACATGCACTCTCCCTCTCTCTCAAATAAATAAAATCTTTAAAAAATTAACACTTGTGATATGCTGACTACAAAAACTAGCCTATTAATTGGGCAAACCATCTGCATTTCTCAGCGTTCATGGTTTTCTCTTCCTAAGCCCGAAAATAACAACACTGAAAGAGGCATAGCAATGGGTAAAAAAATAGAACAGAGATACACACTGTAGGATACTTATGGTTATCAATCATACTGGAGATCTGGAATATTGAGTTGAAGCATAAATTTTTTTTTAAATCATAAAATTTCTTTTTTAAAAAGATTTTATTTTTGCGCAAGAGCGAGAGAGCACACGGGGCGGGGGGAGCAGAGGGAGAAGCAGACTACCCACCAAGCAGGGGGCCCCATGCAGGGCTCGATCCCGGGACCCTGGTATCATAACCTGAGCTGAAGGTAGAGGCTTAACCGACTGAGCCACCCAGGGGCCCTAAATCATAAAATTTCTAATCAATTGTTTTTGACCAAAAAACCCCCCAAAAAGCCAGTTTCCTATGGACCTATTCAATATTACGAATGAACCCTGAAGCTAAGTGTCAGGCTCTCCTCAAACACCAAACCTTTACTGGAGCTGTGAACAGGAGCCATCTAGACACATCCTCCCTTTTATCCTCTTACCCAGGGCTGGTACTCACTGGGGAGATTACTGAAGAACAACATGGACAAAAGGGGCAAGCAGGAAGGAAACGGGAAAATAAGGGGACACAGATAATCAACCACGTAGATCACACTCCTGTAAAAGAAGGGCCATGAACTTAAACTAAAGGGCTATCTTTATCGTTTTCCTCAGATGAGCTCCATGAGCTTGAAACCTAGTCTTAAAATAAGCACAAGTCTCGAACTTTTCTTCTTCAAAAGTGGGTGGAGAGCTATGGTAAAAATCAAGTACAAGAAACATTCCTCTACTTCCTTGAAAGCAAAACAAAATGAAAATACCCCAGCCGTAAATGAACAAATGAATGAATAAAAAGTTCTGAATTTTAAAAGTATCAGTGATGATAAATATAGCAGGTCAAGGAAGGCAGGTATACAGAGAAGGGGAAATAAAGGAATTCACAGAGCTAAAAAAATGCAAGGAATAAAGTATAAAGTGGGAGAAAAAGAGAAGGATGTGTGAGAATCCTAATTTCCGGGTATACAACATCCCACAGATTATTGAGTGCAGAAAACCAAAGTTCTGAAAGCTTATGTAGAGAGGCTAGTGCATAAAAGAGGACTGTGAGTATCTCGCATTCCAACGATGTATAGCAGGAACAAAGCAGGCTAACCAACTGGCCTTTGAAATGGTTCAGAAGAAATGATGCAGCAAACAGGCTTATACACTGCAGACTCATGCAAATCAGCAGGAAAGCTTACTGATTCTACAATGCATGTCTCTTTACCACCTAAAATAGAACCTTCCTTTGTAAAACACTAATACTTAATAGAGACAGCTTTGCCCTCACACATTATCTTCTAGAGGGTGTTGAATCCACTAAATCCAGAGGAATCAACGTAGAACAATACTTCACGGACGCGGAAACCTTCAAGGAAATGAATACATAGTTTCACATTGAAAACTGTCTGCAATCAAATTGGAACCATCTTTTCTTTTTTTTTTTTTTTTTTAAAGATTTTATTTATTTATTTGAGAGAGAGAATGAGAGAGAGCGAGCACATGAGAGGGGGGAGGGTCAGAGCGAGAAGCAGACTCCCCGCCGAGCAGGGAGCCCGATGCGGGACTCGATCCTGGGACTCCAGGATCATGACCTGAGCCGAAGGCAGTCGCTTAACCAACTGAGCCACCCAGGCGCCCTGGAGCCATCTTTTCATAAATGATACTGTGAAAAGTAAATAATATTAATGGTGTCAGTGTGTTTCAAAAAAAAAAAAACTTCATAGAGTTAAGGCACTAATAACCATTTTTGACTTAAGTTACATGATTTTTAGCCAGTTTTCAAGAGATGCTGGTATCTTATGGAGTTCCTTGGAGCAACATTCCACCAAAATATAAATCTTTGTGAAAGACTAAATATTTTTTTTAATGTGTTTGGCAAAATACTTAAATAGTTTTGAGGAACTTAGTGAACCAAAATACAGCAATTTCTCCATCCCTCTTGGTTTGAAGGATCTTCCTGTACCATAGAATCATATGTGTCTTTTCAAATAATAGGGAAAAAGAGGTCAATGTAAGTTCACCGTGTGAAGTAAAACTAGCAGTAATAAATGCACTTACGAAAATTAAAAAAAAAAAACCAAAAAACAACTGTTGGTAGACCTAGCTCTTCCCTCTTACTTCCTCATGTTGCTTCCATGGGGTAATTCTAATAAGTCTAGAAAGCAAAATTTGGTCATTTAATAGAAATGCCATCCATACTCTTTCTTAATATATTTCTTAATATATATAAAGGTAAGTAAGAGAGGACTTTATTCAGAAAAAGAAAAAAAAAAACCTGCATTTTAAAGTCACCTCAGTTTGTAACAGGACCTGAAAATAATCACACCACCTTCAGTGAAAGCTGGCTACTTTTAACAAAAGCACACTGACCCAAGGGTAAGGATAAACCCTTTCCTTGTTAGTTTTTAAGCTAAAACCAAAAAAGGGAATTCCAGTTTTTAAGCACATCAAAACTCTTAAAACATCACTTTAACTACGGGTCACTATTCAAAAACCTACTCCCTCAATATAATGTACTGCTAACTCCTTTCAAACTTCTACACAAAAGATTGAATTTTTATTTTGCTTATCAGATCCAGGTACCCTGGCAGGAAATGCTCTAATCCAGCACAAGAGGAAGGCCCAAGTGTGAGGAAAGCCCAGATAGGAAAAGAGTTTTATTCACATGGAAATGTGTTCAAAGTGGACCGCCAATAGAAAGGCTCAAGGACCACAATGGAGCAAAGAGGCTCTCCCCTCTCCACCCCACTCCGCTGGAAAATGTTCAAGGTGCAGAAATGGAACCATGAATCCCCTCTGATTTTCTGCCTCTCAAATTAATGTTACTGCACATTCCATCTAATCGTCCCTGTCTACTGTGTTTGCTCCTTTCATTCTCCTTGATCTCCTACTTCTACCGCTTCCTTTATTTCACTGCGTCACTCCCTGGAGGCCCTTCTCTTTCCTCTCTGCCTCCTGATTTTCCACAGTCTCCCTAAACCATCACAATTCCCTTTTGTGCCTGGAACAAATCATCCCCACCACTATTACCTGGTCTTTCCTGCCCTTTTCTGAGCAGAACACCTACATGGAATGCCCCATTCTTCTGATGCAGCTGGAAAGGAGTTAAGATCTCGGAGGTGGGGGGGTAGTTTTTTGGAATGCAAATTCAGCGGGGGGAGGGGAGAGGAAATTTTACAATCAACTGCAGAGACATTTACACTGTTTACTGTGTAAATCCTAAATCACAAGCACTAAGCTGGTATCACCATTGTTTCCCTTGGACCGGTCCTATTTCACACTTGTGCTCTCCACTCATTTCTTAAATAGAATTTCAAGGTCTTATTAAAGCACCCCAAATTGGAAGAGGGTAATACAGTCTGAGACAATGTGGGGTGCTTGGGGTGTGTGGTGTGTCTGACAATGTAAACTGAACCAAAAGCCAAGGCTGGTCATGGCAGAAAAGATGAGCTTTTCTGACTACGACTGTCACATTATAATGCACTGAGCCTACAAAACCCTGCCTCTTCATATAGCAGTTATATGGAGGGATCCCAGGGGACCATTCCACAGAAGGAGATCCAGTGACATGACCAATGCTGACATATCAGCTGGAAAGTTGCCCAAATTCCATCACAAATGGTGAGACTATTTCGATGGAGTACTAACAGAAATGGTTTCCGGCTCCACACACCAGGTGGTGGCCAGCCTCTGTGAGGCTGTCCTCTGCACCCCTACCCCATGACCATCTTCTCTATTCATACCTCTGTGCCTTCTGGATGTAGCAACAGACACAGCGTACGCCCAACAGGATATGAGCAATGGGCTGTGGAAGTGATGGTGGTACAACTTCTGAGGTGTAAGGAAAAATTGTGAAAGATTATGAAGTGTGGTAGGTTTCCTAGTTAGCTTATCCACTTGGGTTAACTAGCTGGCCTACAGCAAGTAGTCTCAGTGTTGGCAAAATAAATATAGACAAGCTGTTGTTCGCCCAAATCATCTCCAGCTAACCTCTTTCCCTTTTTCTCCCAACACCAGCAAAATAATCTAAAGCAGTCAGTAAGTTGAGCGGGTTCGGACAGGGAATCAAGCTGACCCAGCACGCTCTCCTCCTCAATCTCAGAAGGGAATCCCGCCCAGAGGAGGCAGAGGAAAGACAAGAAGAGAGGGCTGAATTTCACTCTTGCTCGGGATTCTTCAGGTTGTTTATGGGTAGCCATAGTGAAGAGAATTTTGGGGGGCCTGGATGGTCCACAGAATCCTCTCGTATCTCAAGTCCTTACTCAACACTGACACCGACTGCAGGATGACTTGCCCGTCGGCACTCTGAGGGGCATGCTCCCAGGCTGATGGGTTTCTGCTAACATGACCCACAGGAGGCAGTTCTCGTAAGCAGAAACATGTCATGGTCTTTCTTCACCCATGCTCTGTAACATTTTTAAAGCACGTAGCGTCTGAAATTGTAATCGAGAGCTCACAACAGCCTCTGATGTAAGTGCTATTAATTACCCCAATTTTATACAAACATGAAGAAACTGAAGCTTTGAGAGATGAACTATCTGGCCCAAAGGCACACAGCTCTCAAGTGGCAGAGTTGGGACAAAACCAAGAACTGCAGGGTCCCAGCTAGTAAGTCATTCTGCTTCTAAGTCGGGCACATGTGTGATGATGACCTCTGACCCAGGTAAATTCAGAATTCAACTTAGCTAAATGAGAGAATAGCATCTAAAAGTTTCAATTCAATAAAATTGAAGGTTACATATGTACCAGAAACAAACCATGTCATCACTTATACCTGCTGTTTAAAGGGTTCTTTGGAATGCTTTGTATTTTACCAACACGGGTTCTGATGTCATCTAAGTGCCGCTAGGACCAGTTCCCAAGAAAGCAAAAAGGCAGAGAAAATAATATGGGTGCACGGAGTTAAGTACTACATATGGTAGAAACTAATCAAAATTCTGCCCTCAGTCTTTGGGTGAACATTCATTTCAAAAGAAAACTCAAAGAATGCTTTCACATGTTATCTGTCTTTTTATATGTAAGGGAAAAATGTGAAACTTCAAGTATGATTTAATGGGTTAGGACTCCTTCAATTGACATGACAAATATATCTCATCCTGTCTGCCCTAAGAATCACGTCGTTAACATCTTTAAAACATTCCAGACTGCAAGAACAATGAGAGTGGGGGGAAGAAGAGGGCAAAAGGCAGAGAGATAAGTGATGGGACTTGATAAAGACACACCTACACATTAGCAACAACTTGGGCCACCCTAGTTTCCTCCTTGTGGAGCAACACGCAGGCCTCTGTAAGGAAAAAAAAAAAATCAGCATACTGGAATCTTAACAGAAAAGAGAGTTATTCGTAGTTGGGTTTCTCCAGCTCGGGCCTTCAGAGGATAAGCCTCTTATCCCCAGGCTTGTCTCCTTTGCCATCCCACGGGTAGGGAGCTGTTGCAGGAAGTCTGCTCAGATCTCCACCAGCATCACTCAGAGGCCTCCAAAACCCAAGAATGGATCTGGCAGCCAACCTCTGAAATGGAAAAGAGGGTGTTAACTGCCCAGTTTCCTGCTAGAAAGAATGTCTCTTGGCATTTTGAGCCAGGGGTCCACATATCATCCTTTAAAAAAAAAAAAAAAAAAAAAAAAAAAAAATCGAAGTTATTTGGCCTTGTTTGGACTATTTTCACTTTCAGACTGTACTTGGCAGAAAGATGGGTGAATTCCACTGACCTGAGCTCACTTTTAATTTTTTTCATGTTTTCTGGATATTTTTGCCATGCTTAGGATTCATCCACAGCTGCAGACAAGTGAAAACACACAGGATTTATCTGCAGTGACAGACTTGAGAGATGGCGCATTGATGGGAATCCATCTAGAAGCTGCACATTTTCAAGGGCAGCGCGGAAAGCGCACAGTTCAGGAGCAAGGAGAAACCCCACAGCCCCGCCTCAACCACACTCTTCCCAGACACCCTGTTCAAGCAAGCCTAGGAGGATATGCGCTCAGGAGATGGAAGAGCTTACAAGTGAAAGAAGCCATAGGCCATTTGCGAAGTGTGCAAGCCCCACAAAATAGCTTACTTTAAATAGAAAAGCACCAGGGTTATCTCTTATAGGGTGCCAAGACCAGAAGAGATTCCAGAAGAAAATCTGCCTTGACATCCCAACATTCCAGACCTTATTAACATTCGGTTCCTCCTTCCAAACAAAGGGGACCACTGTCCCAGGCCTGGCCCAGGTGGATGCAGCCACCCCCTCCCGGAGCCCATGCCATCCAGCAAGAGGAGAAACTACAAGGCCTCCCAAATGTTCACAATCTCAGACCTCAAAAGGAAAACACCATCCCTGACTTACTACTGTAATTCTTATCTGCAAGAATGAATGAGCTTTTAAGCTAAGTTTGGGTAAACAGACATTGGAGTCAGATTCTGGTTCCTGAGCAGTGATAGCAAAATATAAAAGAGAAAAAAATGTCGAAGAGGACCAGCTGAGAAGGGATTAGAACACAAAAACGTGATAATAAGGGAAACTACTCAGGCCAGAAGGCAATCTGTGATCTCCAAAGGAGAAAAGCACAAGAATAATGCTTTTGTCACCAGCTTCCAGTGTTACAATCAGAAATTATGACTCTATGTGGTGGAATTTCATCTAAAGTATAACTGAATCTTTGGATTGTCAACAATCCCAAAGGTCAAAGGTCAAATGCCAAAAGTATGCTGTATCCTCGTTTTCTTCTATATTTGGAATTCTTACCATTTTGTCCCAAGTCCTTCCCACATGGGACTGAAAGTTCTAGAGGCCTCCACATCAGCCACTACCTATATGTTAATGACACAACTGGAATTCTTCCATCAACAGTACATGCTTATCGTTATACCGTATATTACAAAAGGACTATGCCTCAACTTAAATCTACTGTTTTAAGAATGCCTCCCAGAGTCCTTCCACTTTATTGTATTTTTTCAATTTAAATTCAATTAATTAACATATAATGTATTATTAGTTTCAGAGGTAGAGGTCAGTGATTCATCAGTCTTATATAATACCCAGTGCTGATTACATCACATGCCCTCCTTAATGTCCATTAAAAACTCAGTTAAAAATTGCTTGGACAGCAAAGGAAACAGTCAACAAAACCAAAAGACAACCGACAGAATGGGAGAAGATATTTGCAAATGACGTTCAGATAAAGGGCTAGTATACAAAATCTATAAAGAACTTATCAGGGCGCCTGGGTGGCTCAGTTGCTTAAGCAACTGCCTTTGGCTCAGTTCATGATCCTGGAGTCCTGGGATCGAGTCCCGCATCGGGCTCCCTGCTCAGCGGGGAGTCTGCTTCTCCCTCTGACTCTCCCCCTCTCATGTTCTCTATCATTATCTCAATAAATAAATAAAAATCTTTAAAAAAAAAAAGAACTTATCAAATTCAACACCCAAAGAACAAATAATCCAATCAAGAAATGGGCAGAAGACATGAACAGACATTTTTCCAAAGAAGACATCCAAATGGCCAACAGACATATGAAAAAGTGCTCAACATCACTCAGCATCAGGGAAATCCAAATCAAAACCTCAATGAGATACCACCTCACACCCATCAGAATGGCTAAAACTAACAAGTCAGGAAACGACAGATGTTGGCGAAGATGCGGAGAAAGGGGAACCCTCCTACACTGTTGGTGGGAATGCAAGCTGGTGCAGCCACTCTGGAAAACAGTATGGAGGTTCCTCAAAAAGTTGAAAATAGAGCTACTCTACGACCCAGCAATTGCACTACTGGGTATGTACCCCAAAGATACAAATGCAGTGGTCCAACGGGGCACGTGCACCCTAATGTTTATAGCAGCAATGTCCACAATAGCCAAACTATGGAAAGTGCCAAGATGTCCATCGACAGATGAATGGATAAAGAAGATGTGGTATATATATATACAATGGAGTATTATGCAGCCATCAAAAGGAATGAAATCTTGCCATTTGCAATGACGTGGATGGAACTAGAGGGTATTATGCTAAGTGAAATAAGTCATTCAGAGAAGGACAAGTATCGTATCATCTCACTGATATGAGGAATTTGAGAAACAAGACAGAGGATCATAGGGGAAGGGAGGGAAAAATGAAACAAGATGAAACCAGAGAGGGAGATGAACCATAAGAGACTCTCAATCTTGGGGCGCCTGGGTGGCTCAGACGGTTAAGCGTCTGCCTTCGGCTCAGGTCATGATCCCAGGGTCCTGGGATCGAGTCCCGCATCGGGCTCCCTGCTCCTTGGGAGCCTGCTTCTCCCTCTGCCTCTCTCTCTCTGTCTCTCATGAATAAATAAAGAAAAAATCTTAAAAAAAAAAAAAAAAAAAAAAAAAAAAGAGACTCTCAATCTCAGGAAACAAACTGAGGGTTGCTGGAGAGGAGGGTGGTGGGAGGGATGGGGTGGCTGGGTGATAGACATTGGGGAGGGTATGTTGTATGGTAAGCACTGTGAATTGTGTAAGACTGATGAATCACAGACCTGTACCCCTGAAACAAATAATACATTATATGTTAATTAAAGAAATTAAAAAAAAAAAATCGCTTGGCACTCAAAGGGCCAGAGGCTCTCAAGCATTACTTGCCTACTCCCCACCGGGAGAGCCTGGGAAAACACACATTGCTGGGCCCCACCCTCCACAGGCTGTTGTTTAGGGCTGGGGCAGATCATGAGCATACATGAATCTCACAAGCCCCTACAGAGTGGTTGGTGAAGCTGCGGGTCTCAGACCAAGGAGCTGGGGTCTGGATGAGGGCCTCACCTCTGGGAAAGTCTTGTGGATGCTATCAAGTACTTAGGTTCCCCGCTCCAACCACAGCAGCACCAACTCTATCTGATTTCAGAGTGTGTGTGTGTGTGTGTAGGGAATAAGGATCTGTATTTAATTGGGATCTATACAAGAGTGTTTGAAAATGGAGGACCTACTCATGGATAAGATTTTGAAAATCAATGACCCTAATTCACCTGTTCATCTTACTAAAGGAAAACTGAGGCCTAGTGAAATGACTTGTGTATCACACAATCCAAAACATATACTACTGTACCTTACAATTCCACTAAAGTTTTAAAATGTACAAGTAATGAGTGAGAAAAACATCCTCACCGTTGGGATAAACCTGCAGATGAGGGAAAGGTCAGCAGTACCAACTATACACACAACACACCTCTACACACAAAGTGGAGACTGTGAGTTAGCATGTTGGACGTACTCTCTCTCTCTCTCTCTCCCTGTCCCATCCCAGACACAGACACAGACACACACACCCATAATTAAAGGGATTGCTTAGGTCTTTTTCCTATTATCAGACTGGATCCTCATCAAAGTTGTTATTTTTCACTCTGGATTCACATAATCCTTTCCAAAACAGCACTAGTAGGTAACCTTTTTCTCCTTTCTGAGGATATATGATGATGGGACTACAACTCAGATTGAAAATTGCGGGATTTCAGTCTCAAACCTGTAACCGCTGGGTAACTTCCTTAATGTCATATGCTTTGGTTCTTATTGAGGATAAAAGGGAAGGAATGAAACTTCCCTCTCACTCAGTGACACACACAAGTTCTGTAGTCTCCATGATGAAAGACAATGGGACACTTTTAACTGGGTCTTGGCCACAGAACAGTCTCGAGACCCATGCATTGGGCAATATTCTGCAGATGAGAACAAATTCTTCCATTCCATACGATTCAGCAATTCCACTATGGAGTATTCATCCAAAGAAAACAAAAACACTAATTTGAAAAGATACATGCAGCCCTGTGTTCATTGCACCATTATTTATAGTAGCCATGATATGGAAGCAACCCAAGTGTTCACTGACAGATGCACTGAAAATATATGATGTGTACACACACACACACACACACACACACACACACAGGAATATTACTCAGCCATAAAAAGGAAGGAAATCTTGCCATTTGCTACAACATGGATGTCCCTAGAGGGTACTATGCTAACTGAAATAAATCAGACAGAGAAAAATAAATAAATACTGTATGATTTTACTTACATGTGGAATCTAAAAAAACACAAACAAATGAACAAATAAAACCAAACAGATACAGAGATAAGACTGGTGGTTGCCAGACAGGAAGGGGGATTAGCTGATGGGGGAAATAGATGAAGGGGATCAAGAAGTACAGACCTCCAGTTGATAAAACAAGTCACAGGGAGGTAGTGTGCAGCACGGTGACTATAGTCAAGAATACTGTATTGCAGGGGCGCCTGAGTGGCTCAGTTGGTTAAGCGACTGCCTTCGGCTCAGGTCATGATCCTGGAGTCCCGGGATCGAGTCCCGCATCGGGCTCCCTGCTCAGTAGGGAGTCTGCTTCTCCCTCTGACCCTCCTCCCTCTCATGCTCTCTCTCTCAAATAAATAAAATCTTTAAAAAAAAAAAAAAAAAAAAGAATACTGTATTGCAAATCTGGAAGTTGCTAAGAAAGTGAATCTCAAAAGTTCTCATCAAAAGAAAAAATTTTTGGTCACTTTGTGTAGT
Source organism: Halichoerus grypus (assembly GCF_964656455.1). NCBI lineage: Eukaryota > Metazoa > Chordata > Mammalia > Carnivora > Phocidae > Halichoerus > Halichoerus grypus. The sequence continues at coordinate 91,657,392 of NC_135712.1, forward strand.
GACAGACAGCAATTAGACTGAGTGTCGTGATCATTTAGCAAAGTACACACATGTCCGGGAATGTGAGGTGTAGCTGTCAAGGTGTTAAGGTGGTCTGAGCAGAAGGAAGACACTTCTGGCTTACAAGGGAAGGAGCTGCAGGAGGAGGGCTGGAAGGAAGAAGGAGGGTCACTGCAGAGGAGGGTAGAGAGATACAGGTTTAAAGAAGGGACGTCCTGGATGAAAGGTGATCCTAAGATGACAGGAGGGAGAGAGCAAAAATATTCAAGTTAACAGTGAGCGTTATCCTGAGGTGTTAAGAAATGAACTAGGCTACTTTTAATATTTAATAAAGAGAATTAAAATACTATTTTACAAACGATACAGAGATTCAGGGAATACTAAAAGCAAACAGTCAGCAAGTGACAAAGCCAGATCAATTCTAAGCCAAGTATGCCTTCTAACAAAGTCCCAACCACTCTATGCCTACAACACGCCATGAACTCCAGGTAGTACAAAGAAACCTGAAGCCGACATTCCTCTGAGGCTGCCGTGGGACTCTGTCCTGCCTAAGCTGTTTTCCTGAAGGTAACAGTAAATGAAAGGAGGGGCTGGCTGCAGAGCAGTATCCTTAGGGGTACAGAATTATTCCTAGGAAGAGGAAACAGTACAACAGCTACATAAGTTCAAATGGAAGACCTGTTCTAGAAAACAAATTAAGAATACAGAATTCATTCCACAAATATTTGCTGTGTACCTACTATATGCCAGAAATAGTTCTAGGAGGTAAAAATGGTGAATTAAAAGTTCCTGTCTCCTACTGTGCACAACTTAGTGAACCACACCTATTGCAACCATCCTTAATTTTAGGATAGTAGTTCTTTATCTTGGCTGACATCATTCCCAGTGGAGGACTGATAAAACAAACAAACATACATCCATCCATGAAGCCAGATAAGGTGAAGAGAGTCTCATTTAGTAGATCTGAAAATGAGGTTTAGGGGGAATTTATTTTGGGTTTTTTGTTTCTGAATCCAGAATGTTAGTTTATTTCATTTGATCTACTGCATTTTATTCAATTCTATTCCTGTTTGTACACTGATTCATCTGCTTATTCTTTCATATTTTATTTTTAAACAGTATCTGATTCATTTGGGGTTTTTTTCTTTTAAAATATTTACAACTGGAAGCTTGCACCTCCTAATCCTCTTCACCTATCTTGCCCATCCCCCTACTCACCTCCCCTCTGGCAACCACCAGTTTGTTCTCTGTATCTATTTTTTGTTTTTTAGATTCCACATACAAGTGAAATCATATGGTATTTGTCTTTCTCTGTCTTATTTCACTCAGCATAATACCCTCGCTAGGTCCATCCATGTTGTTGCAAGTGGCAAGATCTCATTCTTTTTTATGGCTGAATAATATTCCATTTTATGTACATATATCACTCTTCTCTATCCACACGTCAATCAATGGATATGTGGGTTGCTTCCATATCTTGGCTAACGTAAATAATACTGCAATAAGTATAGCGGTACATATCTTTTTGAATTAGTGTTTTTCTTTGGGTAAATAACCCATAGTGAAATCACTGGATCATATGGTCCATTTTTAATTTTTTGAGGAACCTCCATACTGTTTTCCACAGTGGCTGCACCAATTTACAGTCCCACCCACAGTGCATGAGGGCTCCCTTTTCTCTACATCCTCACCTACACTTGTTATTTCTTGTCCTTTGATACTAGTCATTCTGACTGGTATGAGGTGACTTCTCATGGTTTTGATTTGTATTTCCCTGATGATTAGTAATGATGAGCATCTTTTCATGTGCCTGTTGGCCATCTGTATGTCTTCTTTGGAAAAATGTCCACTCAGGTCCTCTGCCCATTTTTTCATTGGATTGTTTTTTTTGATGTTGAGTTGTAGAAGTTCTTTATATATTTTGGATATTAACCTTTATCAGATGTATCATTTACAAATGTCTTCTCCTATTCAGTAAACTGCCTTTTCATTTTGTTTTGTTTGCAAAAGCTTTTTATTTTTGTGTAGTCCCAATCGTTCATTTTTGTTTTTGTTTCTCTTGCCTGAGGAGACATATCCATAAATATGCTACTAAGGTCCATGTCCAACAGATGATTGCCTATGTCTGCTTTTAAGAGTGTTATGATTTCGGGTCACACATTTAGGTATTTAATCCATTTTGAGTTTATTTTTGTATAGGGTGTAAGAAAGTGGTCCAGCTTCATTCTTTTGCATGTAGCTATCCAGTCTGCCCAACGCCATTTATAAAAAAGACTGTCTTTTCCTCATTGTATATTCTCGCCTTCTTTGTCATAGATTAGTTGACCATATAACTATGGGTTTATTTCTGCACTATTCTGTTTTACTGATCTATGTATCTATTTTCCTGCCAGTACCAGACTGTTTTGATTGCTATAGCATTGTAGTATATCTTGAAATCTGGGATGGTGATACATTCAGCTTTGTTGTTCTTTCTCAAGACTGCTCTGGCTATTCGAGGTCTTTTGTGGTTCCACACAAATGTTAGGATCATCTGTTCTAGTTTCTGTGAAAAATGTTATTGGTATTTTGATAGGGATTGCACTGAATCTGTAGATTGCTTTGGATAGTATGGACAGTTTTACAATATTAATTCTTCCAATCTATGAGCATGGAGTATCTTTCTATTTGTTTGTGTCCTCTTCAAATCCTTTCATCAATTTCTTAGTTTTCAGAATACAGGTCTTTTACCTCCTTGGAATGTGGTCATTTCAGATTGGCATGTTTCATTCAGTAATATGCACTTAAGGTGGTTTTTATCTCTTTTTATACTTTAACAGAATTTGGGTAATATTCCATTGTCTGCATAAAGCACAGTTTGTTTACTTACTAGAGAACATCTAGGCTGCTTCCAAGTTTTGGCAACTATGAATACTGCTGCTATAAACACTTGGGTGTAGGTTTTTGTCAGGACCTAAGTTTTTAATTCCTTTGGGAAAATGAATACTTAGTTTTAAAATCCAACATGCAAACCCCTCAGATCCTTATTGAAATGAGGCAGAAAACATAATACTCTGATTCTTTATTTCGTGGCTAAACCATGTGGAGAGTTGCACTCTGAGTGGTTTTGAGGAGGTAAATAATGCAATGAGAAAAGGAGCAACAGAGCAAGTTCAGACTAAAGCTGAGATGATAATAAATTTTTTTCTAATTTTTCACTGCAAAACACACACTCCTGTAAGAGCATAATGAAAGTGATCTCACTGTTACTATCATCATCATCATCATCGTTTTATACACAATAGCAAAGAGCTTAAGGTGCTCAAAATAATTACACTCTCATTCATTACATAAGAGGCCAAAATGTTTGTAAATATATAGATGTTAGCAAACATTTCAGTATAGATTTCAGTGCAAATCCATATCCTCTCTTACAGCTGTGAGTATATTAAAAAATAGAGCAGCTTACACATTTAGACATGTGATATAAAATAACTGCACAGATAAGGAAGATACTTATTTTTGCCATACTTAATCCATAATTACATTAGTTTTATTTATTAACTTTAACTCCGATTCATCTTATTTTCCTTCATCTCTTTGCCCCTTAGATCTTAATTCAAATTTATTCTGACTCTATTATATATATCTATGTCATCTGTCTGAAATCTTTGTTGGTGAAAGACAGGGCAAAAATTATTAGAGAATGAATCAAATAATCAAGGTAGTTCAAACCTCATTAAGCTCTCTGAAGACTGCTACATTCCTCTTGTCTTTTTTTATAAACTAAAATTCTCCTTAGAAAAACGTATTTCTGATTTTTTTGTGTGAATTCCCTTTTATGTCCATGGTTAAAAAGTCTAACATTGCTAGTAATCTAATTTTAAACTTGAGTTTCTATTATCAGTTGACTAAAAATTACTTTATATGGCAAAAATAGCAGTATACCTAAAAAACTACTTAGGGGCGCCTGGGTGGCTCAGTCGGTTAAGCAGTTAAGCGGCTGGGCTCCCTGCTCAGCGGGGAGTCTGCTTCTCCCTCTGCCCCTCCCCCTGCTCTTGTTCTCTCTCTCTCTCAAATAAATAAAATCTTTTAAAAACTACTTAAAGGCCTCTTAAACTTTGGGTCTCTTCTATATACTTGTTTATGCTTTGTTTAATAAGATAATAATGCATGATAACTGCATAAAACTTGGAAAAATACAGAAAAGAATAAAGAACAAAATTAAAAGAATCTGTAATACATTTTACTCAGAGAAATTACTGGTCACTTTTTACTGCATCTGACTATTCCTCTTTTTAATGCTACAATTCACTCATAAATAAAATGGGGGGAAATGTTGATGCCAATGGCTGGTTCTACCTCGGTTTCCTCAACCCCAGAAAGAGTCCAGTCTTCCCGACACAATCAAACATAAACAACTTCCGTCCCTGTCATTCACAAACACATTCTCACACACGCACACACAGTCCCAGTTCCTATCTGGATGAGGTCTGATAAAACAGAGTGTATTTACTGAGTGCTATAATCACTTCTTATCCTGTCTTCTCTAGTCGCTCATGTCTTTATAATATATTTATATTTGTAATCTCACCTAGCTTTTCAAAATGTTACCTTACTCTGCTTCAATTAACTCAGCCTTCTCTACACGTCTGTATCAAAAGCCTGTTTTTAACTCCCGTGGCATCAAAATAGGTGGTTTCTAAATCGTGGCTAAAAGCTTGATTTAAAGCACATATAACATTCTTCCCCCAAATTAACCAATCTATAGCCACAAGACTCATCTACAAAAAAACACATGCCCTTTGGAGCTGATGTCTCATGTACGGTGACCTCATTTCTTCCGTCTTATTCTTGGGCAATGAATACTTTATTCAGAATGCAAAGGTGGCATTAAGCAAGAACTGATGCCTAAAACTAAGCAAAAATATATTCCTATTCCACAATGATAAATTTCACTACAGAACCAAGTAATTACATCTGGTTTCATGAGGTGTAAGTATTTTCAGAGTTAAACAAGCCCTATACCTCTTAGAAAGACTGTTTTACTTCGGATCTCCTCCCTGCCTGTCTATTTGGAGTGAAACAACAGGAAGTGGGCTAATGTGAAAACCCGCTGGGATACTTGTGACCGAGCTTACGTAAAGCGTCACATGGCACTTGTGGCCCAAAGATATTTCTGCCATAAACTATTAATCAAAAAGAGGATATGATATTCTGCTCTTACTCAGAAAATGATCAGAGGGTCTAACCAGTCATTCCTAGTAGAAAGACCAATTGCCATGAAATAACACTGTTATGTACAAGACGCTTCCTTTAGGATGTCTAGCTCCATGGTTCACTCGTTATAGCAACCACCTCTGCACGTTACCTTGCAAATCTGAATCATTCGACTTCGGACTGCTCCTTGCTCGCCGCTCTGTTTTCTTACTCCCTGGCCCGCCCCCGCCGCCTCCTCCACTGCCTCCGCCTCCTCCAGCACTGTGGCCCTTCCCGTAGCCGTTGTACACGGGTGTGCAGTTGCTTTTGTAGATAGAAGATGGGGGACTGTTGAGGCGGTTCTGGCGGTCAATCTGGCGGTCTTTCAGTTTTTTGTGTGGAGGCTTGCTGTACTGGTCTTCCCGGGTAATGTAGCTTGACATTCCATAGAGTGGTATAATTTCTGAAATGGAGGATTATGACAAATGCAAGCTCAGTCTACATTTTTTTTTTTTAGATTTTATTTTCTTGTCAAAGACAGAGGGACTCTGAGCACAAGCAGGGGAGAGCGGCAGGCAGAGGGAGAAGCAGGCTTCCTGCTGAGCAGGGAGCCCGATGCAGGACTCGATTCCAGGACCCTGAGATCGTGACCTGAGCCGAAGGCAGACGCTTAACCGACTGAGCCACCCAGGCACCCCCTAGTATGCAGATTTTTAAGTGGATCAAAAAAAAAGAATGGGAGCCTACAAAACAATTTCAGATCTTAGGGGAAAACATTTATTTTAAATTAAAAATTTTAACTCAATTAAAAATTCTATTTAGGCATTAATAAAAATGACAATATATAACACAGAGATTGGGTCCTTAAATGTTTATAAGAAAAAAGGGCCCCATGTGCATAGAATGACCAACTAAATTAGCATTCCAAACTGAACACTTCTGAGAGTGAAAAGGTAGCATTCCTAATCATGTCTCTGGACAAGAGATTTAAACCAGGACTGTTTTAAGCATACCAGGAACGTACAGTCACCCTATATAACATAACTGACATTTCAACTGATCAACAGTAAAGCTCCACTTTTCTTTTCTTTCTGTTCACATAGCTTAGGGAAGATCTTTAAAAAGCAAATCTTCACAAGGTAACCAAATTGCACTAAAGAACGTGAAAACACAAATGCAATCAGATTCAAAGAGCCTATGCTACTTCCGAGTTGTAACCAGTTTCCACAGCTCCCAATACCAGCAATACTCACCTTGCTCGCCGTATATTGTAGGGGGAATATGGTGCTGAGGAAAAAACTGAGGCGGCATATCTCCAGGTCCAGTAACAGGTGGGTAGTAAGCCGTGTGTGAGTTATGAATAAAATGGGGGTGGTGAGTCAGGTAGGGGGGTAGGTGGTGGGTTGGAGACATGGCTGAGGGGTAGCTTGGGGGGTAACACTCAGGAGACTGGGGTGTGACCACCACCCGGCGGACTCCAGTATTGTCTTCAATCACCTAAAGGAAACAGCAGAAAGAAAGAGTGTCGTATGTATTATCAAGAAACATCCTGTGAACATATATAGTATTTAATTATTCCCTTAATTTAATTTTCTCTCGTCCTGGAAAAAAAAAAAAATTAGTGCATGTTGAATTCTGGTTCTCTAATTCTACCAGTTTTTAAATGAGTTTTAGAAATAATAACGTTTAACAATTAAAATTTATGAAAATAAACTTTTCATCAACCATTTGATTCTGATTACACAAAACTTTTTGGAGAGATCAACAGCTTGATAATAAATCTCATTTGTCTCATAAAATTTTCCAAGAAGACTTGGAAGAAGACTTCTAAAGACTTCATCCAAGACAAGAGGATTTAATGTGTGATTTAGTTGATTTGAGGAATGACTCTGAATATAACTAATGGTTCAGTGGTTTTCCAGAAAGAAGAGATTTCTGAGTAACATAAATGTGCTTCACAGGGCAGAGCTTTCCAGATAGGCCTGATGGCTTTCGACCCATTCCTTCTTTAGCATGACTGTTGCGTTAATACAAGGACTTTAGGAAACAAAAGCACATTAACTTCAGAGGCCAGAGGCGTACCAAAGGTTCATTTAGTCTGGGACCAAGGATGCAAATGAAATGAGGGGATTCCAACCAATAAAAAACTCGAACAATACCCAATCAAGATGGACGCCTTTGCTCCCAAGACGTCCTGACAATGTAATGGGTGCTATGAAGGGAGACACTAGGACAGGGGACCTGCTATGGGCAGAGGGAGCCCATCAACACTCCATCCACACGTTCTTCAAATGCTTTCTAATTCCCCCAAGGAAGGTAGCTAAGGAAGTACAGCAACAAGTTTACTGCCTCTCTGGCCAATTCCATGCGACCTGCTCTCAAAACAAAGGCTTTTGTTAAGATGCAAGATAAGAAATAATACAACAGATACCATAATCAAGAGGGAAAGCTGAGGCGTGCGGAGAACAAGAGCAGGGCAAGGCAGAAGAGGCCCATGGGTCAGGGCCTAAAAGTAAACCCAGACACCAAAGAGACCAGCTGGCCTAATGAAGTATTTAAGACAATCAGGCACACACTGGTAGGAAGCTTGCTTAAAAAAAAATTTTAAAGCACCACCACCACCAAAAAACACTGAAAATTAAACTTGTATATTGAAATGGGATTTCTCATTACACCTCAGGAGGCTGATTATGGGCCAAAATAAAATGACTTAATCCTATCTAAAACATTCTAATAAAAAAATTATAATAAGCTTTGTTTTTTAAAATACCATTTGATACAAAATGTCAAGTTTATCAATGTTAGTCTGTATGTGAGTGTACAAGATAGGTCTCATTTGAATTAACAGCCATTCATCTTTATGTTAAGAAAACAAAAATTGTTATGTTTATTAATGAACCAATTAACATAATAGTTTCAGAATTAACCACTATGTTAACAGTTCATTAAAAAAACAATACTAACTCCTTAAAATGAAGATTCTGAGTCATACTCCCTAGGAAAGCTCAAGATGTGGCTTTTTATGCATTCTTTAATAAATGTAATCTCTTCTGGGTTTTGGCAAGCTAATCACATTAACGTCATTTATGAAGGCACACCGGTCAATTGAAGGCAGATGTGAAATGATGCTTAAACTATGACGTCGGAAATTCTAATGCACGTGCTAGCATCTTCTGTATCATCTAACATGCAGAGCGAGAAAAGGACATTTGGTAGCGCACTTCGTACAATTTTTGTATCATACAGATTTTTCTTACTATCTTGATGTAAACATGCATTATCTATAGTGTCTTCTCTCTCCCCCACTCTGCCACTGGCTAGTTAGAAAAAAGTAAGGTATGTTCCAGATGTTCCTCTTTCACGGAACCTTCGATTCAATCCTCTGCTAGACACTGGAAGGTCCACAGAAGCAAAGGATTTGTTTTCTTGAAACTTGCAATCTTCATTATTATAAAACTTCCAATGGTCAACCAGCCACACAGACCCAGCCAATGCAGTAAAACAAGAACAGGACCCTCACTAAATATGAAGAACTCTGGGCTTATAAACAGAAGCAGTTATAGCGAGAAGAAATTATTTTCATTTCATCATAATTTCTGACTTGTTAAAACAAAGCACTTAAAAAACAAGGTGAACAAAACACACTAACAAAGGTAAGAATTCTACTAGGGGGATAAAAACACAAAAATATAGGAGATACACAACTAATATATTAGCTTTTTACCACTATATTTTGTAAGCATATTGCCACTAATTCGAAAAATTAATAAATCTGATGTATAAATTACCCTTTACAAAAAAACAGGTTTCCAGTCAGAAAACCAAGTAGCTCTTTGACACCACAAATTACCTACAAATATGAAAATTGTCTGACAGCCCCATTTTTAATTATCTTAAATTATTCTGCAGTACTTCTGTACGACATCTATTTATGTACATGAGTAATGGGACTCTTTCAGAAAACTACTGCCTTACCAGTCAAGGCCTACCTCATCATTAAAAATATTTTAAGAAATGAAATATTAATTCTGAAATAATCAGAAACAAAAATAAAAAAATATGCTGAATATTTTGTTCATTGTTCTTCCATAACACAAACTTCAATATAGTTATCAAATGCAGTTTTGATCTATGTCTAAGGAAATTATGCCTATGTTCCCCCAAAGAATAAGAAGTCCAAGGAGCAATAAAAATGCACAAACTAATAAGTAACTCAGGAAATCATGGTAATAGGACTCTTTGTTTTAAAAATTTGGTTCACAGGGGTGCCTGGGTGGGTAAGTCAGTTAAGCATCTGCCTTCGGCTCAGGTCATGATCTCAGGGTCCTGGGATGGAGCCCCGTGTCGGGCTCTCTACTTGTCAGGGAGTCTGCTTCTCCCTCTCCCTCCACCCTCCCTGCCCCCTTGCTCATGTGCTCTCTCTCGCTCTCTCTCTCTCTCTCAAATAAATAAATAAAATCTTAAAATAAAAAAGGTTCATAAAGAAATATTACTAGAGAAGAATTCAGACATTTGAAAGAGTTCAGGTCCAAAAATCCTGAGGCAATAAAATGTGCCTTCACAAGTGACCACTGAGATTCATCTGCTTTTGGGATGAATGAAATTGTGACAACGTCCAGAGGCAGACAAATCACCTGCATTCAATTCAACATTTCCTAACACATAGTATGAACTAAGCACTGGATATTCAAAAGTGAGAAAAAAAATAGGCAGGATTCATCTAATCATCTTACTCATCTAAGAATAATATAATGAGAAACATCAAACTAACTTCTAGTAAGTGCTCTTAAAAAATCAGAACATAGTATTGTTTTTTCAAAAATCACAACTGTTCTTCATCTAGATTTTTTTTCTAGCTCTGTGACTCAACAGTCACTCACATATCTTTTCCAGAGAAGCGCAGACCCTTGGAAAAGATCACTGTACTCGTTTCTCAGACAGTCACCCATTATGGGCTGAATTGTGCGCGCCACCCACCCCCCTCTCTTCACCAATTCATATATTGAAGTTCTAACTCCCCAGTAGCTCAGCATGTAACTCTTTGGAGACAGGGACTTTAAAGAGGTAGTTAAGGTAAAATGAGGTTCTGTGGCTGGGCCCTAATCCAATATGACTGACTGCTGTAAGAGGAGCAAATTAGGACAGACACGCAGAGGGAAGACCATGTGAGAACACCAAGGGAAGAGGGAAGATGGCCACCTACCAGCCAAGGAGGGAAGCCTTAGAAGAAACCAAATTTGTAGCCTCCAGAATTGTGAGGAAATAATTTCTGTTGTTTAAGCTGTCCAGTCTCAGGTACTCTGTTACAGTAGCCCTAGCAAATTAACACCCCACCTATCAGAGCCTGATGGCAAACATGAGCTGGCTTAGTTCTTGACCACGTCATTTATTCTGCTTAATAAACATTCACTGAGAAACTTCTACGTGCCTAGTATTCTTGCTAATCGGTGGTCTAGACACAAGGATGAGAGGCTGGAGAACAAGGTGTTCACAACAGGGAGAATCTCTGTCCTATTTGCACCAGTGTTTTTATAAGTAGGACCAAAAGAACCATAAAAAACAAAATCACATTGCCGCCCGGGGGCAAGAGCAAGACGGCGTGGTCAGGGACACAGCGCTGGGAGGGAGAAGAGAAATGCACAGCCAGCGCCCATGTCTGTCAGCTGCTGGACCTGGGTTATCTCCCCTACCTTCCGTGACACCTACGCAGTTGGATGGTAGCATCCCTGTTGCACATGAAGAAACCGAGGCACAGCATGATTAAAATGTACAACTGGTTCAGGGGCAGAACCCGATTTGCATTCTGGTCTGTACTCCAAAGTGTTCATTATGCAGGGAATTATACAGAAGTTAGGAATGCTGAGAAATAAATACGTAAATAATGAACCACAGGAAACAGAATAGGTGGGTTATCAAGAGATGTGAAAGGATTCATGACAAACCAGTATTTACTGACTACTTGCTGCTCTGCTTTAATACCCTCTATCTGAAATAAAGCAACACCCGTTAAGGTCCTGGAACAGTAATGGATACGTAAAAGAAAAATCTCACCTAGCCATTACTACTATTTAGAATAACACCTCATTAAATCCTCCCAACAATCCTGTGAGGCATATCCAGTTATGCCCATTTTAGAGATTAAGAGGAAGGAAGCTCAGGAAAGTCCCGTGAACTTGCCCAAGGTCAGAGAGCAATGAAAGGGAACAATTTTGAGTCCCAAGAACTAAAACAGACCTCTTAATAACACTTAAATTTTGAGTGTTCTTTCTCGTAGCTAACAGAGAAGGAAGGTAGTTCCCCTTACTGAAATAAAATGCTCACAGGAAATTTGAGAGTGAGAGAGAGAAGACTGAGAATCTCCAGCAGACTCCCTGCTGAGCTCGGAGTCTGACAAGAGGCTCGATCTCACGACCCTGAGATCATGACCGGAGCCGAGACCAAGAGTCAGACGCTTAACTGACGGAGCCATCGGGGGCACCCCTCCATTGGAAATTTTAATTAACTCCTCAGTTCCTACAACTCTCTCCCTTCTACTTCTGGGTTGCAAGCGACAACAATCAAAAGAGGAGCTTAAACGGTAGGTAACAAAAGAGAAATTTTTAAAAGGCTGTTCCAGATGGCCAAGGATGATCCAGGAAGCGGGCAGAGCAGAATGCGCATGGACACACATGAACCCATACGCATTCAGGCAGCGTGAGGCTGGGCCGCCAGCTTGCTGCAGTGGCAAGAACACTGAGCTGCCTGCACAGGGGAAACGGGGACCAAATAAGTCTGTGAAAATCAGGCTCCAGCTCAATTCCTAACTGCTGCCAACATACTTGAAATGGGTTCCCAGGCCATTCCAGGAAGGGAAGAAGTCTCCACTAAAACTAAGCACGCAAGCAGTGAACAAGGCCAGGCAATACAAAACACTTGCGTGGACAGAGGAATGAGCAGGCCAACAGTCCAGGCTTCTCCCAGCCAGACTGGTGCCCCCTCCCCCCCCACCCCCAGCACCTCCGTGCTGTAGCAGAGGTTACAGATCTGTCTCTTGCACCCACTCCAAGTCCCCCAAGGGAACCTGGACACACAGAAGGATTTTGATAAATGCCGGCCAAGTGAACAAATAAATGGGAGAGCAAGAAGGGAGGGAGGGAAGGAGGGAGGGAAGAAGGGAGGAGGGAAGGAGGAGGGAAGAAAGAGGGAAGGAAGGAAGGATTTCTCTGCTTAGATTTGATGTCCACCAAGACTTATTTACAAATTCATTATCAAATATTCTCCCTTAATTCAGGTAAGTACATCCTATTCTAAAATTTCACTTAATCGAAACCCAGACTTATCATTCCTGACCCTCTTATTTTACATTAAATGTGATTTTACCAAAAGAAAGACACAGAAAAATATACATTTCCAATGCAAGTTCTACTTCAATCCCAAATGCAGCTGAGGAATTTTATTCCTTACCACCCAGGAGTACAAAAGCGTTAGCTCCCACATTTCCTTCTTGCACTAACTCTTCACTCTGCGTTTTCTAATAGAGTGAACAGCATAGAAGAGTAAAAGCAGGTCTATTCTTCACGGAAGGCAGAGATTTGAAACCTAAAGACCATCCTTCCCCCAGCCTGTCCCCTTCTTGCCATCCTGGAGGAAACTCCCACAACCATCCCCCAGGTCCCATTAGAAGAAAGTGAAAAGTGGCAGAAAGGAATATTCAAAGAGCAACCCAAGAGTTACAGGAGCAAGCAGTCATTCTATTTTATAGATGAAGTTAAGTTACTGGACTTAGAAATGGTGGCAGAATTAAATGTATTTCCCAAACCTCTTGACTTACTTCTTCCTGTCTTTACAAATGTAGTGATTACAGCTGTGGTTGGAAACATCAAACACTACTTCTCATTTTCACTACTCTTCCTATCCGTAATGGCTAACACTGATGAAATATTAATTGCTCTTTCCAACATTCCATCATCATTAATGTTTTAGACAGTAAAACTTCCAGGTTGAGGACCAGCTCCTTTTGCCACACAGCATGGCTAGTTTTGTAGACAAAAGGAAAAATAAATCATTGGTGATGTTTCTGGGTTGCTTCTAAAAACCCTTTCAATGATAGTGTAAGATTATTCTGTAGAGTAGCTACAGATTGATAATAAATATCCTCCCCAGAATCAAGAAACAAAAGTTCCAATTACTTTTCTCAAACAGTTTTTGGCAACGGTTAAATAAACAACCCATTTCATCTGCTTTATCAATAACTTGTATCAATAACTAAACCTAGGGTTTTAAGTGATAAGGTGATACATGAACAAACAAAAAGTCCCCAAACATTCGTACCTACACACTCCTTCCATCTGGAAACCTTAAGTTTTCCACTTAATTCTTAACCCACATGCCAGCTCCAGGCAATGGCTACGTACAGACCAAGCAGAAAATGGCTGGATCCAGATACAAAATCTGAGGTTGCTTGGCGGGGGGGTCACAATTATTTTTTACGTTTATTTTTTTAATTTTTAAAGGATCTTTAAATTTTAATTCAATTAATTAACATATAATGTATTATTAGTTTCAGAGGTAGTGTTCAGTGATTAAATCAGTCTTACATAATATCCAGCGCTCATGATATCGTGTGCCCTCCTTAATGCCCCTCCCCCAGTTACCCCATTCCCCCACCTCCCTCCCCCCTCCAGCAACCCTCAGTTTGTTTCCTATGATAAGGGTCTCTATGGTTTGTCTCCCTCTCTGATTTCATCTTGTTTTATTTTTCCCTCTCTGGGGATCACAGTTATGTGGCATTTGTCTTCAGTGCTTCTGGGCATGACTCTCACACACAGGCTTGCTCCAGAGGTGACGACCAGTATGAGGAGATAACCTCATAAACAGTAATCGCTCCTCTGCTGGCTTCATATATGCCAACGCTTTTATACACACAGAAATAAGCCAAGCTACTCACACTTACGTAACTCTTGAACCTGGAAAAAACACAACGAAGACACATATAAATAAAATCAATATTTAGTGCTTTACTAAACACACCTAGCTCTTTCTGGGTAACTACGCAGTGATTTCTAACTAAAACCGCTGGGAGCCAGAGAGGAGGATGGAAACAGGTACATCGCCTGTAGTATCTCTTTAACCCATCAACTTTGGTAAAGCAGGTACGTGCTAGAGTTGAGGGGACACTGGCAGTTATCTAAGACCTTCCACATTAAACAGGATGCCCAGCAAGGTTTGAGAAAGAGGAGCTGAAGAACCAAGGCTGGGTCCTCAGCTGGCTCCAGCCCTATCTTACCAGGCTCAGCTGCCACAACCTGAGGATCCCACAGGGAGACAGAGGTCCCTGCATGGAAAGAGCTAAGCATCTCAAGACACTGCTGACAGCCAAGAGGCCTCCTCCAAGCAGAAATACAGCACTGGGCACTGATGCTGAAGGCAAAATGGCAAATGGATTAATTTGGTGTAACAATGAAGGCGACAGTACCAAGTCCTGTGATTTGCGTATCATTTTAATAGCTTATAAAGTGTTTGGCACAGAACTTAACTTGCATAAAATTCAGCAAAACCTCTAACGTCTAACAAAGGCAATGTCATAGTCCTCGATTCAAGGTGAAATACTTTTAGGAGCAATTAAGTAATCCAACCTAAGGCCAGCGAAGTGCTTGTCAAGATTCATACCCAAGTACTCTGGAAATGCTGTGCCATTTCTCTCATATTTTATTGTACATCACCAGCCTAAATACTAAAAAGGACCACATTTGAAGATCAAAAACCAAATCTAATCCTCCCCAATGTGCACGTAAGCACACTGGACAAGTGAGGATAGTTATATCCACAGAGTTTCAATCAGTAACATGGACCAAATGAGTATTTCAGACTAAATGGAAACGCTATCTTATGGAACAGATATTTGTCAGAAGACAAATAGTTAAGTAGAGGTCTGAGGGTGTAATCTGTGCCAAACTGAGCTGCCTTTAATATGTTAATAAAGATATCACTGCAGGAGTCTACAGGTGGGTAATGTTTGTTAGCCCAGACAGTCTCCGTGGATCTATGCGCAACAGAGCCAACCACATCTCTTCACTCTAGCGTCTCAGACACACTCATGCCCATGGAAACATAGATTATTCTAGATTGTATCTATGAATTTTATGTATTACATTTACAAATGCCTCACCAATCTGCCAATGGGCTCCATGGCACAAGGATTAAGAATTCGTGCTGACGATACTCAGATCCTATTCATCACAGAGCAAAATAACCATATTATCATGTAAGTCCAAGTTCATAAACCAGATGGATTTCAAAGAGTGTGCAGGAATGTAAAATCCACCTAACCTTGGTAAAGTTTTGTACCCAACAAGTTGAGCAAAGGTATTTTTCCAGGAAAAGCTGTTATATATGACACATGTGGGTTACTAATTTAGAAAAACAAATTGTGCAATAAAGTTAAATATAGTATTATGTGTATAATTTAATACTTACTGATCCAGAAGTCATTTCCACATGTGACACTGTCTCAATATTATTTTTTTAAAGATTTATTTATTTATTTGAGAGAGAGAAGTGGGGAAGGGGCAGGGGGACAGGGGAGAGAAAATCTTAAGCAGACTCCGCGCTGAGTGCAGAGTCTGACACAGGGCTTGATCCCACGACCCTGAGATCATGAACTGAGCTGAAATCAAGAGTCAGGCACTTAACCGACTGAGCCACCCAGGCACCCCTGTCGCAGTATTATTTTTGTGAAAATCAACTATCATTTTCCTATTGAAGTAAAAGATAGCATTCTAGTCAAAAGAATGCTAAACACTAAGTACCACACTGTTGTGGTATTGCTTATGGAAACTTACTTATATTCTCACTTCGTCTCCTTTTTAAGGAACAATATGAACAGTAAAGGTGAATCACCTAATTGAGATCAGAAAAGAACTTCAGAGATCCTCAAACATTTTCCTTTTTCCTCCTTCCCCTACAAGATGAAAATGACATAGCCAGCCAGCCAAATTTCAGTAAATGCCTGGTATGTGTTGGGCACCTTTCAAGGAACTGGAGATCCAGTGATGCACAGGACACAGAGGATCCCTGGACCTGTGAAACTTACATGCTAAAGGGAAGGAAGACCCACAATTATCAAGTAAACAAACAAGTGGGACACCCAAATAAATAATTTAAAAATATTCCTAATATGTAAGTGATGAATCACGGAATTCTACTCCTGAAACCAATATTACACTACATGTTAACTAACTAGAATTTATATAAACATTTGAAAAAACAATTCCTAAAATCACACAAGGAGTTGGACACAATGTTTCCTCCTGTTAATCCTGTGTTCTATTACGCCACAATGTCAGGATCTGAGAAACGAAAGAAATCCAAGAGAAAAGGCAGAATAGGGAGATGAAGAAAAAGCTCAGAAAGAAGAAATTCACACAATGCTTTGAGGGAAGGAACGTCCCTGGTACATTTCTTTAATTCAGAATTGCCAACCCTGTCTGTAACTCATTCCTCAGGCAAAATAAGCCATAAAATGAAAAAGAAAGTTGCTGTGAATCTGCTGATATGGAATTAAAACAGAATGGACACATAAGTCCTCCACTCTTCTCCACAGAAGCCCCCAACCGCCATGCACATACTCTGTCCATTGTGGAAATTCTCCTAACTTCTATAGAAAAATCTATTCTTCCAAAGGACTTGAAGTCTTGAAAGAGATTCCAATTCTCTTATTAGTGGCTACCAAATGGGTCTGATTCTCAGACTGTCAGGGCTCAGGGCAATCCCCTATGCTCCTTTCTGCTCAACATTTTCACAGTATTGAAGGTGGAACCCTGGTTTAATCCCAGGTTATAATTATTGAAGGGAAGTGGTTGGGGCTAATATTTATAGCTCTCAGCTGGCCTGGCTGAGCAAAATGGGGAAAAGCATTCCATGGTTTCCACCTAACAGACCCCATTATTTCTTCACAGGGGCTCTGATTTCTGGCCAACTCTTTAAACAATCCCCACCGGAGAATGACCAACCAAAATTTAAATGCATTTTTCAACACATTTCTTGCCTCTCCCTGGTCAAGGGAAATGAAATATATACAATTTCAACAGGCACCGACCCACTAACGAATCCCCAAAACAATGAAATGAGGTAAAGTGTGTACTTGTGCTATAACAACAAAAACACTTACTTTGACTATTTGAAGTGTTTAAGTTACATCAGCTAACCTGAAAAAAGAGTGTTTTCCCAAATGACAGAACGTTAACTTGGATGTTTCACTTTTTCTTTTCATATGCTTAAATCTTTTGGTCTACATAAGGTTTTCCCGTACAGTTGAAAAATGTTTCATAAATTACTATGGAAGCATGGAAAATAAAACTCAAGGCATCTGCTTAAGAAATTTTTACATAGAAATTATTCATAAAGTTAATGATGAGGTTAAAAAAATTGAGGAACACCATGGCCAGTATACAGTGAAAGGAAAAATTTGCTTCATACTGTGCAATCTCAGTATGTATTTAGGAAGGCAAAGTCTGCCAAACTTTCATTGAAATTGTTCTAGCAGTCCTCATAATAGTATCTACCACTTCCTGAATGCCCACTGTGGACTACATACCTCACATAACATTTCTCTTAATCCTTACCTCTACCGTATCACGTAGGCATTCGCATATGTGCCGAAAATAATTTGTCAAAGTTACACAGAAAGTAGCCATGGTGAGATCTGGCGGAATTTGAAGGCAGGCCTCTTCAAGTAATATCCATATTCTTCCAGGCTATAGTACTCGCCCTTACCCCAGAGTTTCAACCCTAATCACATTCACAATTGTTTTTACCGAATGGAAATAATGCTGATGAGAGTGACAGGACTAAATGCTCTCTTAATTAGTCTAGTTTCTTATAGTTGAAAAAAAAAAAAAAACTTAGCCTCTATTTTCTCTTAAGTTGAAAAAGTCAGGTTACTTTTTCCTCAGACCTCTCTCAGCCTCTCACCAAAAAGTACAGCACAAAATACACACACACTGTAACACATAAAAACCTGCAATATCAGAGACTACAGAGTTGAAATGACAAGAGTCCATGGCTCTCCTATTCTACCCCAAATCCACACTATCTTTAGGTTCATGGGTTCAGTCCTTCTCAACATCCCCCCTTCCAAAATAAAAATAAAAAAAATAAAAAAACCCCACAGATTGTGCAGAGCAGAGCTGTCTTTAACACTAGATGTTTACCTTTCTGTAAGATGATCTGTTCATTACTGACGTTTGTATTTGATCAATCTGATCAATTTATCTTTAAAGCACTTTCAGCTACTAAATTATGTCATGAATGCTACAATCAAGAATTTCTCCATTGACTCAGATTAGAGTTACTAATGTAACATCTTGAATCATTCACCCGCCTCCCTCTTCAGCTTTCTTCCAATCACGGACAATCTTGTATATGAGCGGCTGGTATTTTAGCACTGGAAATGCACAAGCAGGCACAATCCACACTTGCACTGGCAGAAGGTAATGTAACATAAAGCAAATATATACATCAAGGCAGGCTCCAATGTGGACTCCAAAATCACATCACAGAGGGAAATAGGCCATGAGCTCAGAAATGCCTAGGTTGCAATCCTGCTTCTACTCGGGACCTCAGCTTCCTCACATGTGAAGTTAGAGAAGTAAAGCAAGCATTTAGCACAGTGCACACCATACACAGTAGTTACTACCACCCTCACCAGCCTCACCACCACAGCCTGGCCCGTAATAAAGAATTAGGACTAGTCACCATCTTCCCCTCTCCCTCTCTTTTATAAAAGCTTTACTGAGATATAATTTACATACCATAAAATCTATCTTTTTAAAGTATCTCATTCAGTGGTTTCTAGTATATTCACAGAATTGAATGACCAGCACCACTGTTTTAAGTTCCAGAACAGTTTCATCACCCCCAAGAAGTACCATACCCATTAGCAGTCACTCCCTAATACTCACTCCCCCAGCCCCTGGCAACAACTAATCTATTTTCAGTGTCTGTGGATTTGCCCCTGCCTGACATTATAAATGAATGGGATGATACTGTGTCTGGCCTCCTTCACTTAGCATAGTATTTTCCAGGTTCATCCACATTTGAGCATTAATCAGTACTTCCTTCTTATGGCTGAATAATATTCCACTGTATGCATATATCACATCATGTTTATTCATTCATAAAGCCGATGGACATTCGGGTTGTTTCCATTTGGGGGCTATTATGAATAATCCGGTTATGAACACCTCAGAGTTTTTGTGCTTTAACATATGTTTTCCTTCCTCCTGACTATACCCTGGGAGTGGAATAGCTAAGTCATGTGGTAACTCTGTTAAACTATTTGAGCAAATGCTTTGTTTTCCAAAGCAGCTGTACCATTTTATATCACCACATGCAGTATACAACAGTTCCAATTTTTCCACATCCTTGCCAACACTTGTTATTATCGATTTTTTTAAACTACAGCCATCCTAGCATGTGTTAAGTATATTTCATTGTGGTTTTGATTTGCATTTTCCTGATGGTTAACAATGTTCAGCATCTTTTCATGTGCTAATTGGCAATTTATACAACTTCTTTGTAGAAATGTCTCTTCTGATCCTTTGCCCATTTTTAAAATGGGTTGTCTTTCTATTCTTGAGTTTTAAGATTTCTTTATATATTCTAGATACTAGTCCCTTCTGAACTGTATGACCTGCATATATCTTCTCCCATTCTTTCAATTCCCTTTTCACTTTGTTGATGGTGTCAAAAAGTTTTGATTGAAGCACATAAAATTTTAATTTGGATGACATTAAATTTACCTATTTTTTTTCTTTTGCTGCTCATGCCTTTAATGTCACATCTAAGAATCAACTGCCTAATCCAAGGTTATGAAATTTTACTTCTAGTTATACAGTTTTAGCTCTTACCCTATGTCTATACCCCATTTTGAGTTAATTTTTGTATATTCATATGGAGTAGAGGTCCAACTTCATTTATTCTGCATTTGTATATCCTGTTGTCCCACACCATTTGCTGAAGAGACTAATTCTTTCCTCTTCTGCACTGTCTTGGCATTCCTCTCTCTTAAATCCACATTCAGAGAATTTCACTCTTGTTAGATACACATCCCTCTGATCTTACTACTCTTCCAACTATCAGGTATTTTGTTCTCCACTTGAACCTCCAAATCTTCGAAGCAAATCTATGCTATATTCACTTTATTTCAGCTTGGCCCGTCGCTTACATTTAAAAACATTTATCAGGTACCTACTATTATGCACCAGGCAGTATTCTAGATTCTCAAGATATAATACCAACGAGGCACTAAGAGTTCTTGAGGATGGTTATAAAATTGTATTGTACCTCATGCTGGAGATGGAAACAAAGCACCAAAGATGCTGAAAAAAACAGAACTACCATTTCTGTGTTGGAGGTTCTTGAAAGGGTCACACTGAGGAGGGCCATCTGAATGAGAAGAATGCACTGTTAGACAAAGAGCTCTAGAGTATTCCAAGAAGAGGGAAATAATGGGCACAAAAGTATGTAGTTGAGAAAAGGCCAGATATATTCAAGGGACAGAAGCTTAAGGTGGTAACAATGTAGGCCAACAGGAAAAGGTGACCCTCGAAAAGAGAGCAAAGTTAACTATTAAAAATCCATCCACCACACTAGAGAACTTGAACTCTGCTTTGATGCGACGTACACCCAACTCTAGATCTGAACGAGGGAGTCACATATATTTGAGGGAAAGAACTGTGGGGATACAAAGCAGAATTGATATGCATAGGGACAGACTAGTGTTGGGCACTTCTCAAATACGTCCAGCTGGGAGGAGAATGTGTGTGTGTGTGACTCTTCCCACAACTCCATGACAACACGTACTTTGCTTCTTAGATCTCTTGATGATAACAGGTCTCCTAAGACATTTTGCACTTGGTTCCACCCTCCTCGTTTCTTTGAAGGATACATGCCATGAGCTTTGAAAAGATATACAAGCATTCTACCAGTTTCTCAATTTTCTTCCATATTAATAATCCGTTTTACTCAGACACTTCACTGTCGGGTATCATTAAAGAGATAGTGCTACCACTGGAAGGTCATTTAACTCTGGGCCCATCCTCCGATCCAGGAGCCCATCTAAATGAAGTTGAAGACATGCCTTACAGACGGCTTTTTACTCTTTTCTCCACTCAGAATCCAAATTATTCCATTTCTACTCTTCTTCCAATATCCTCTAGTATTTTCTGCCACAATTCTCAGTTAAGAAAGTGCTTCGCTATGTTTCCATCATCGGTCTTACAAAAGTGAGTTTACAGCTCTGCTATTAATCCTTCTGCTTGGATTTTCTATAGAAGTTTTTATAGAATCAGAAATATACCCCAGTATAAGCTTCTCTATTTTTCCGAGGATTCCCAATAAATGTTTTGCGATTAGTGCAACCCCAGCATCACCGCCAGCAAGAAAAAGCCCACTGCAGCTTCTCTTCACTCGAATGCCCCAACTTTCTAACTGCTATTCCTTAAATGCGCCATTAGTATAAAAGGAGGTGCTATTTCTGCTCTCACGACTGTGAGAACTGTACTCGGTTCAATGGAATGAAACACTTCCTCAAAATGAGGAGACATAATGGAATTCTACATTTCTTGTTCTTTTCTGTTAACTGACTGGTGACATGAACATGATCCATCATCACGTGTCCTGGCTGGAAGGGCCTGCTCTGCACCTTTCCTCCTCCCAGTGATTCTTATTTACAAAGACTTGTGTAAAACAAGTCATTTATTTGCAACACTGGGGAGACTGGCCAACATTTTGACTACTCAAAAAAAAAAAAAAACAAAACAGGTCAAATTGGCTCACGTAAAAGTAAGGATGGAAAAAATGAAATTATAGTGGCTGCACTATGGCTCAGACAGTGAAGAAATGGCTAAGTTTTGACATCACAGGAGGATAAATCTTTGATTCCTGCCTGCACTTTAGCAATTTTCCGATGCAGCTGCCAATTTTTTTTTTCACCCTAGCAAAATCATTAAAAACTGAAAATTATAGATTTTTAAACCACTTCAAAAGCGGACAGAGGGATGGAGAAAGAATAGAAAGGAAAAAACTCCAGAAGGATAATCCAAAAAATGTTAATGCAATGATTATCTTCTATGAGTAGTAATATAAATATTTTTTTCTCTATTCTGTCTTTTCTGATTTTTTTCTAAGGAGAATAGAATGCTCTTATAATCACAACAAAAGAACAAAATGGGCAGAGAGGGAAAAAAAAATAAGCAATTAGGCACTTGGAAAGGAAGCTGTCCAGGGAGAGGGGCAGGGAGTGCTCATCCTGCACTGAGCACAGGACAAAATGAAAGTAACATACAGACATCCACATTCCAGGCACCCTGAACACTGTAAATCTTGTCTAGTTTATCCTTTAACACTTTTTTTTAATCCTTCCAGCGTACCCCTGAAATTGCTTTTACTTTTTTAATTGCTATTGCTGTTTTCTTAAGAAAAAAGTCAAATTTCAGAGAATTTAAGTACAAACAGCCAAGTTCTCACATCATACTCAGCAATTCACGAAGCCCAGGTGCAACCACAATACAGAGAAATGGGACTCCGATAATAAAGGGCCGTCCCTATTTGCTTTAACAATGTCTACAAATCCTTTTTTTTCCCAGCAAACTGTGGTACAGATGGAAGAAAATCTCTACGGCACAACCAAGTGTGAACACACCTTGGCTGAAGACTGCCTGATAGCCCTCCTGTGCTTCTCTCCCTCTGGCTCTCTGGCAAGTCAAAAAGCAAGACTTGGGAAGGACCATGTGGCGCTACCAAAATGATGACAACTCTCACATTACCCTAACTCAATTAATCTTGGAATAAATTTTTGAAGCCTCAGCATATATTCTCTTGGAACAACAACAGTGCCCATAGTGAGTGGAGAAACCCGCCCGGTGGTTTACCTGTGAGATATAACCTGGAGGCACATGGATGGGAGGAATGGATCCATTGGGTGACATCATGGGAACTTCAGCAGGTCCTATGAGAGACAAGAGTTAGATATTAACCGTTGAAGACATACACATTATTCAAAATAATTATTGGTATTTTTAAAATTAATGTATTATCAAAAATGAAGAGAATTACTTTGACTATTTTCTCTTCAATTAACTGGTACATCATGCCTAAGAGTTGAAATCATGGATGAAAAAGAATTCTCCAGCTGTATAAGTCAAAGGTAAAAAAAAAACAAAAACCAAACAAACAAAAAAACAAAACAACACAAAACTACGAGCATCTTTATAAATATTTAATGATTCCCAAAGCCTCAAGTTCCATAAACCAAGGCTGCTTGGTTAAGAGTCATCTAACAAAGTAGGGCAAAATGGTTGGGGTTTTTTTTGCCTTTAAAAGAATGTATTATCAATAAATGATTAAACAAATAAATGTTTAAATATGTCCATCTCCTCTGGTTTAAAAAGCTCCTATACACCTTGGGTTTATAATTTTCATTTTCACTTCAATTATCATTTTTAATAAGTTACTATAACATACCAATTATTTCAAACAGAAGAAACCTTTAAAATATTCCAAATGAATTCGGTATGCATCTTATGTTATAAGGCAGGGGGAAAAATAGATCATAATTTTCAAACTAGGCATAATTAGGAAGACTCGTGTCAAATTTACCTGGATTATTTCAAAGTAAAGCATTCAATTAACAAGGTGTTAGTTTCAAAATATTAAATTCAATAAATGTTAATCACATGTCTACAGCAAACAAAGAATAGCAAGGCAACACTCAGTTACCTAAGACATAGTTTGAGTTAATATTTAATTACAAAGAAACTGATCATCATAACATTAAAATCAACTCCTAACACCCTTCCAATGATCCTATGACTAAATGGTTTCCCTAGAAGTGCAAGAAGCTCACGGTCACTGGGTTTCAGTTTGGTACCTGGCTCCCCTAGTTAGCAACCCACTGCCCCAGTGTCAATCCAAAGCTGTGTTTCTAGTCTGGGATGCGACTTCCTGGCTCCAAGTGCCTTGTGTTGTTTATTTGCTTTCTCCTAATGTGTGTTGTGCTGCCGGCAATTAAAATTGTTTGGCTATAACAAAAACCAAGAAAAACACAACACTTTCCTTGGCAAAAGAAGACAGATCCCTCCACCCAGTGCTGCATTTACATTGTCAGCATAAGGCACCTTTCACCTCAGAGTACAATTCAGTGTTCTAATACGTCGCAGGAGAGGACCAGTGCGGGGTATAGAGGGACAAGGATACTGGGTGCCTATCAGCAGGTCTTCAAGTACAGGGAAAAAAAAAACAGGGGCAGGGCAGAAAAGATGCTAATATTCCTGTAAAACTCCATATGACCAGAGTTCACTCCAACTCCATGGACAATATACCAAGACAGCTAAACCGTCTGATAAGCTCTAACACATACAAAACCACAGCAGTCGCTCACAGGCTCACACACTGGTAATCAATTAAAGCAGACGACAACAACAGCATGAGAGGGAGTAACTGCATGACCCCATTCCATTTTGAAGTAGGATTTAAACTGATACATCCACCAGCCACTAAAGGAACTTTCCAAATCATCTTCCAAATCCATCCTTCTCGTCAGCTTCAGCATTTTGGCCATAGCCATCAAGACATTAGGTATTTACTAAATATTTTTACTTGATTTGACCCACCTACCAAAAAAAAAAAAAATCACAGGCAAGTATATCAGCCTTAGCCTGAGCACTCTCTGTGAAACCCGAGGGTCAATGCACTCAGCTCTATAGGCAAGCATCAAAACCATGGCTTCTGCCTGGGTTTCAGCCCCTAGCTCACTATTCATGCTGGTTGTGTGACCTCAGACCATTCAGTTAGACTTTCTGAGCCTCAGTTCCCAACAGGCGCACGTGAGAATAACAATTCTTACCTCTCCAAACTGGGTTTAAGATTAAGTTCAGTAATACATGCAAAGGTGCTTAGAGCACTGCACAGCACAATAATCGCTCATCAAAATGTTAATGATCTTTGCGATTTTTTTTCATTTTATTCATAACTTTTTGCTTTTTCTTGTTTGTTACAATTACATGGAGTACAATTTTTTTTTTAATAGTTCATGTTCCTGTAACCCATAAAAACAACACATATATTCTTTGGACAATATTGACCTAAGAGGCAAACCTTGCTCGTGGGATAAACGCAGTACAGACTATGAACAGAAATGCTACCATCTCCATAAAGTATTGCTTTTTAATCACCGAAATATATACCAGGCAAACAGTCTCTTAACCCCAGGCATGACCCCTAAAACTGTTAAAGTCATTTGTATAAAATGCTTTAAAGCACGTAGGACAAGTAAGTGATTTACAGCCAGAAAATGTTTTCTTCCTGGCCTTGATTTCAAATGTAGCCAAATGACTTTAACATGCTTGTTTCCCTTCCTCTTGTCACTGTCATCAAACCCTTTCAAAGAGAGTTGTGAAATATATAGTGATGGCTCCCGAAACTCAACTGTGCCTTGGAACCCTAAGTTCCTCTCCCTTCTGAAATAAACCACTGCACCCACAGGCATTTAGGAGTGCAAAAGCTAGCAAAATGAAATCCATTCACAATGGTGCTATGAGAAGTTACCCTTTCTCTAAATACTTCCCAATCAGTGAGTTTACTGCCTCTGCTCAACTGTTTGTGTTTGAGAAGCTCCCGATCTTATTACAACCCTTCCCTAATTAAAACAAACTTCTCTTCCTAAACTTCTAGGGCTACTAGGTTTCTTTTGATTTTTTAATCGATACCCTTTAATCAACACACAAGACTTAAATGATAAGACTCTTAGAATATGGTGAAAATGCTCTCTTCGTGTTCAAACTAACACTGGATATATGAGGCGGGGAAGCCACATTATTTTCTCAAACAAGCCAACCTCCTCTCTGACTTTACTGGGAAATCATTGAACTATTAAACTCTTTTGGGGAAAAAAAAACACCTTTAAACCTCTGAGGTATTTGGAACCCCCTTTAATTAAACACTCATGTTACATATAGGTAGGTCTACACAGATAGATGTATACATAGATTAAATAATTTGAAAACAAAAGTAAATAAACATATACTTCCAAACTATAGTCAGATTTCTTTTTTTGAGAAAGTAATTAAGAAGCAAGCTCAGCTAGAGACCACATGAACTCTTCCATAGACAGATGAAAAATGTCACATGCATGATTTTTAGAATGGAAGTAGAATGTTTGCTAAGAGCCAAGTAACTCCATGAAAAAATGCCTTGAGAAATTTCATCAATTTCAGGTTTTAGCCTATGACTTCAAATGTCAAGAACTCCTTTTTTTCACTGAACAAGATGTGAAACACAAACAAGAACTATGACTTTACAGTCATTAAAAAATTTAACTGCAATATACAAGTACATGGTCTAACATCTTTAAAGTCCACTAGCATTTGTTAATGAATTGATTTTTCATTTGCTTATAGCAAACCTTGAACAAGAAAGGTTGGAGAGCAGTTTAGTCAATCAACAGTAATTCCTGCAAAGATGCTAGGACTTTACTCCCACATCAAAGAGACTGAGGGAAGCCCAGCAGTGTTGTATTATTAGGACCACACATGTCCGTGGAGAGCTTCTGAGCCCCTGCCAGGGCTGTGAGTGAGGACATTCTGCTTCACTCTGGGCTTCCTCCTGCTACCAGTGACCCCCAGAGCTCACACACGTAGATAATCCATGCTCTGATACTAAACTCAGAATATTCACCTATTCTGGGGGTAAGGTTAACTGGGTTGACTTGAGGTGAGTGTACAAAGGAGGGTCAGAAATCTGAAAGTGGTGGAAAATTGGAATATAGGGTATAAATTACCATTTAAACTAGCTTTAGAAAAAGACCAGCTATAAATAATTACACCACAATTTTATACAATTTTAAATGGTATTTTTAAAAGCGGAGTATTCACCAATAGGTAAACAAGTAGTGAATAAATGGAATGTATTAGTACATTTGTCTACAAACGGGTACTTATGTGTCCAAATGGCTATTTGTACAACAAAAGCCTTATTATAGCAATGGATCACATTCTTATCTTGATACTTAAATATTATCTTATTCAAAAAAGATGTAAAGGGACTCAGATGACAACACTGCAAGATAAAAGAAACTGAGAAAAATAAAGCAAAGGCAAAATAATGATGTGACAAAAATCCAATAAACCCTGTAAAAAGTGACCATTTTGTCTTTCTAAACAGCCAAAAGAGACATTCTTGCCGGCACTAGCAGTCCTAAGCGTAAGTCCATAGCTAGCAGGTAAGCAGATAATTAAGTGAAAGTAATTATCAGAACAAATGGTCTAAATAAAAGTGCCCTTGTGCTATTTGCCATGGATCTAAGACTGAATATGAAATGTGAGGTTTTCTGATCAATCTGGTGAATAACTAATAATGAATCTCCAATTATTTATGGTGACTCAAGACATGTAGACAAGCTAAGAGACTGTGTAGGCACTTTGGGAAACTGACATTCTTCTTAATTTTTTTTAAATTATTCAACACTGACTCATCTCACAAGAGAGCTAAAAAGAATATAAAGAAATAAAGCAGGTCCTCAAAACACAGGTCCTGACCTCAAAGAAACTTAACATCTAGTGCAATGGTTCTTAAACTTTAGTATATACCAGAATCACCAGGAGGGTTTCTTAAAATCTGGACTGCTAAATTCTACTTCCCACAGTTTCAGAATCAGAAAGTCTGGGGCAGGTCCAAACTATTAGCATTTCTGGCAAGTTTTCAGGTGATATGCTCGCTGCTGTCCAAAGGGCCACACTTTGATAACCTCTGACTTGGGGGGTTACAAGATGATAAGCATCCATCACTAACATCATACTCAATGGGTAAAGAAATATTTCCCCCTAACATCAGGAACAAGACAAGAATGCTCACTTTCACCACCAATCTTCAACGGAACAACTGGGGGCGGGGGGGGGGGGGTTGGGGGGGTGGGAGGAGGCATCAAAATTGTAAAGGAAGAAGTAAAACTATATCTACTCACAGATGACATAATCCTATATGTGGAAAATCCTACAGATTCCATTAAAAAAATTACTAGAGCCAATAAATGAATTCAGTAAATTTGCAGGGTACAACAGCAACACATGAGTCAATAGAGTTTTTATACACCAGCAATGAACAATCTGAAAAGGAAATTTAAAAAGACCAATTCCATTGACTACAGCATCCACAAGAATACCTAGAAATAAATTTAATCAAGGGGTGGGTGTGTGAAAAACTTATACACTTAAACTACATTACTGAAATAAAATAAAGACCTAAATAAATGGAACTACAGAACACCCAAATAAAGAATGGGATAAAGACTGAATATTGTTAGGATGGCAGTACTACTCACAGTGACCAACAGCGGCAATGTAATCTTCATCAAAATCCCACTGGTCTTTTTGGCAGAAATGGAAAAGTTGATCCTCAAAGTTATACAGAATTGCCAAATGCCCCAAACAGACAAAAAGAATGAAGTTGGGCCTCTACCTGACATCACATACAAAAATTAACTGAAAATGGATCAGAGACCTGAAGACCTAAAACCATAAAGTTCTTAGAAGGAAACAGGGTATATTTCACGATACTGAATTTGATAATGGATTCTGAGATAATATCAAAAGCACAAGCAAAAAAGAAAAAAACAGAAACCTGGAATTCATCAAAATTAAAACCTTTTGTGTAGAAGATATTCTTTAGAAAATGAACACACAAACTACAGAATGAGGAAAAGTATTTACAAATCATGTATCTGAAAAGAGACCTGTATCCCAAATATATAAAGAATCCTTACAACACAACAAAAAAACCCAAACAACCCAGTTTAAAAATGGGCAAAAGGCTTGAACAGACATTTCACCAAAGAAGATGTACAGTCAACAAGCATGACATGTTGAATGTCATTAGTCATTATGGAAACACGTATCAAAACCACAGTGAGATGCCACTTCACACCCACTCCTATGGCTATTCACAGAAAAATGGAAAATAAATGTAGGGGAGGATGTGGAGAAATTGTAACTCTTATACATTGCTGGTAGGAATGTTAAATGGAACAGCCCCTCTGGAAAGCAGTTTGGTGCTTCCTCAAAAAGTTAAACATCAAATTACCATATGGCCCATCAATACAACTCCTAGGTAGGTAACTAGAAGAATCAAAAACAGGGACTGAAATACATAAACACACATGTTCACAGCAGCACAACTGACAATAACCAAAAGATGGAAAGAGCCAAAATGTCCATTCAAGGACGAATGGATAAATAAAATATGATCTAATGCAATGAAATATTACTCAGCCATAAAAAGAAATCAAGTAGTGATACATGCTACGTGGACGAACCTTGAAAACATTATGTTAAGTAAAAGCCAGACACAAAAGATCACATATTGTATGATTCCATTTATATGAAATATCCAGAATAAAAAAATCAACAGAGACAGAACTTAGATTTGTGGTTTCCAAGGGCTGAGGGGTGGGAAGGATCTGGAGAGAAACTGGTTACGGGGTGCAGGGTTTCCTTTTGGGATTATGAAAATGCTTAAGAATAGAAGTAGTAATTGCACAACACTGAGAATTTACTAAATGCCAATGAATTAAAATAGTTAACTTGATGTTATATGCATTTCACTTCATTTTTTTTTTAGATGAGCATATTACAAAAAACATGTAGGGGTGCCTGGGTGGCTCAGTTGGTTAAGAGTCTGCCTTTGGCTCAGGTTGTGATCCTGGGATCCTGGGGTCCTGGGATCCAGTCCCCAGGTCAGGACTCCTTGCTCAGCAGGAGTCTGCTTCTCCCTCTGCCCCTCCCCCTGCTCATGCTCTCTCTCGCTCTCTCTCTCTCTCACTCGCTCCCTCTCAAAGAAATAAGTAAAATCTTAAAAAAAAAAAAGTAAGATAGGACAACTGGAGTTACTAATAAACTACCAAAAAGCAATGGAGTATAAATCTCCTAGAGCACATCTTCATTCCTTATACATTTGTATTTGGGAGGATGCTATTTCGAGATGCTGTGCTCTGCAAAGACCAGAAGATACATTCTCTATCCTCAAAGGACTGACAATCTAATTACAGGGATACAGACATATAAACAAATAAACACAAGGAGGCATTTCAGGCACTGTCTAAATTCAGCAAAATTTTAAAAGATTGTCATTCCATGGACACGTTAGTAATTACAGAAATGAGCGTTTATAAGGCCCTTTGGATTTAGTAGAGTAGTTTAGTTGTTTCTAATTTTACTTTCCTTCAGGAGTAAGATTTGTCGTTCCTGAAAATGTTGCTGCGAAGTCATTTTCCCTCAAGGAGTAATTTTCATACAGAAGCCAGGTAGAGAGGGCACATTTCTGTGGCTCAGATAGGCTGGTCTCTCTGACCTGTAACTACTCCTTCCCGAAGGCATCCTGCCAGAGAGGAAATAGGCTGGGAAGAGCAGAATCTGAGCACTGCAAAGAACAAAAGCCGGGAAGCTGAGGAGGCCTGGGATTGAATGAAGCTCACCACTTTCTAGCACGACCTTGGGCAAGTTTCTTAAAATCTCTCTCATTAGCACTTTCATGACCTAAAGAAAAAGGGATGACCAGGGGCTATTTTCAAGAATTGTTCTGAGGACTGCAAGATGTAATGTATATAAAAATACCTAGCAGTGTCTGGTCAAATAATGGTATTTAAAAAACATTAACATTGTGCCACTAGAAGAAAAATACTGTATGAACAGAAAGATTAAGAGTGTGCAATCATTTACCACAAAGACAAAAGAAGAATTACAGTCTCTCAAGTGAGCAAGTTAACTGTTTTGTTCTTGACATTTTTTCTTCTAAAAACATGTTCCCATCTTGTAGCTTGGGAACAGTATCCTCCATTTAAAAATGTAATCCATTCAAGATACACTAATTATGATTAGAAAAATAAGAACCAAATCTGAAAAGGAGAAGGAAGGATGCTTCCTGGTTATCTACTTCCCCATCCTAATCCCAGCTCTCTATCTTTTTCCCAAATTACCTGTTATCTTTCCCTAATTTCTAGGAAACCTTAGAAAGTTCGGTGCGCCTAACTTTCAGATGTCCTGAGACAGCTCTAAATCAAACGATCAGCCCTTGTTTTCTGAAAGTCGATCCTGTACAGGTCTCTGACATTGGCTTTATCACAAGAATTTCGAGTCTGGCTCAGCCATTGTCCTTAAAAGTAGCAAGTGACCATAACAACAAGTTGCCTAATGACTAAACATTCCTGCTGAAATCTGCTTGAAGTCAACCACTATACCAAGAACCAAAACTGACTTACTGATAGAATTCATAAATAATGGGTCACCACCTCTTATCTCTTAACCATTTCAACACACAAGAAGATGCCATGTTAGTTATCAAGTCTGTTTTGCCCATTTGAAATGCAAGTCTCTCCTTTCCAAATATTTCTCTTGGGACTTGCCTTGCTACTTAGCTGTTCTAAGGGCATCAGGAATTGGGAGACAAGGGTTTAATTCTCACATGAGACTAAACTTCCTGAATCCCAATTTACTTAAATTTCAATAAAATTGAGCTATCTACCCAATCTACCTTATCAACCTGTTTTAAGGCCTAAATGTTAATAAAATTCATACAATTACTGTGTGATCAGAGTGCTCCACTTATACTAGTTAATATTTTATTGAATTCAATTCAATAAATCCTTATCATACGAGATGCTATAAGGAATTAAAAGCCACAGAGAGGATTTTACAACAGCTATGTTAGCAATAAACTACTATATATAAATAAGCAGCAATTGCTTTAGTAGAGGCCAAGAGCTCTAGAGCTGGACAATAAAAATTATCCATGGGGTAGGTAAGGGAAGCATACTGAAAACTCTCAGTGATGGGCAATGAAGAGGGAAGTAAGTTGGTGAATCCAGTCACAACAGGCATGATGATCCGACAGCCTTAGAAAGAACTTGATTTAAATTCAGGGCTTCAGAAATACAAACTAAGATTGTCAAAGATACCAGGTACTACAAGAGGCCGGTAATACAGCCCTCAACTCCTTATTTTAGAACTCTTGATTGCTGCTTTGTTCAGTTCAACAAACCTTTGCTGAACCCAATCTCGTTGCCAGACCCTGTGCAGGATGCCAAGGACACAGTGACATTGAAGAGAACAAGCATTTCTGTTCTTAATTATGGAGAGAATGGCATGCAGCATGAGTAATGCACAGGTGCACCGAAGTGCGTGGGGGAGGGGAAAACCCAGCTTTGTGTCCTGCTTTTGGCCCGAGGCTTCTGTGACAGACACTGTGTATCTCGGCATGGAGGCAGGCATAGAGCCCAGACATCTCAAGCAGCAGGACTATTTGGTGAAACTGTTGTCTAGCAATACAAATGATTAAAGAATTAGGTAGAAGGCCCATGAGGAATAGTTCAAGAAGTTGCTCTCTGGAAACAAAACAAAACAAAAAACAAACAGTGGGCTCACACTGATGCCAAGCAGGACCTCCCAAGGTCTTGGGGCCCAGCTTTCAAGTTTACCTTTATTGCCTTACCCAAATTCAGAATTGCCTTACCCAAATTCAGAATCTAATTTACCAGTCTACAAATGAAACCTATTCACTCTCACCCTGTTAGTTAAACTATCTAAATGAATACTAACATTCGGTCTGTCTTTGATTTTTAATGTCAGGTTTTAATGGCAGATAATCCATGGATTTGCTTATTTATACTTAAACCAGAACCTTATAAACTTCAAAGCTCTCAGGAAGGATACAAATATAACTCAATAACACCAAGAAAGGGCTTCTGATACTTTTTCTTAAAGTCTCTGCAAATATTAGCAGCAAAGTTAAAATAAAGGGATCAAAAAGGGCATTGAGCACTTTCTTTCAAAATCTTCTTCCCTGGGATATTTCCTATTTCGCCCATCATTCCCCACACAGAGTAACGAGGACCATTTCACCCAACAGCTGGTATTCCGGCTAATAACACACTCTAGAGGGAGTTATCAGGAACATAGAGTCGAAAGAGCTGAGCATACCAGGGGAGCCCCTCAGACAGTCTCATTGAGGGTAACAATTTACTAGAGCAGAGTATTTTACATTTCCTTCTAGGTCCTAAAAGAAAACACAAACTGCTGTTTTTAAAGCATTAAAGTCTGTTAATTTTGTAGGGGAAAGAATCAGAAAGATTGTTCATTAAAAGCTGATAGCCAAAAGTCCAGCAGGAATGGGGCAGAACGTTTTCACTGTGGCCCTGAGTATTTTTTAAAGGGGTTGTTGCCTTCCTTCTCTTGCCAGCTTTCTCTGCGGACGGGTTGTAAAGGGGAAGAGGGATGAATAAAACGATGTCCACTCTTCCTCCCCAGACCCCCACTCCCAGCCCATCTGGCTGGCCACAGGCCCTCTTGTCCCAGGAGGGATAAAGAAGAGCGAGCAGAATGCAGGACAACAAACAGTTACTTGCATAACAATTTTGGGAAGAACTGAGGGGGCATATGTGTACTCTATTCTATCTGAGCTCCGCTTCACAATTCTAAGGTCATGTTCTAGAGGGGCAAAGTTTGCAAACAGTACCGAAATTATTAACCAGACAATATGTGATTGCATTCCTTGTAGCTGTTTGACATCATTCACCTTACAAAGGAAAGAACATTACAAACATCACCCACCTGAAAGATGAATTACAAATAATAACGATGTACAGCTCTTTACCAACATACCATTACTCAATATACTGAGGGGAATGCAATTATCCATTGTTCTAATGAGGTTTACAAAACAAACTAAAGAGGATCCCTTTTAACTACTCTCCAGGTCGGCTCCTCAGCTGCCCCCTGCAAGAGTGCTTGCCATAAAGGAAAGCCTCTGACAACATTCTAAAGGCACTGTATTGACAACATCCCACCACGGTTTACTAGCTTAGTTCTTTGAACTCATGCAAGAGGAATGTCTGAGATCCACGGAATAGAACTACTTTTTTTTTTTTTTTAAAGCACAGGTTATTATGGAAATGGGAAAAAAGGGAACTTCCTGTTTCATAAGACACCAATGACAGTTTACCCACCTGATGCCATTTTCTCTCCAATCTAGGAGGCCACTCACTCAGTCACTCATAACCACC
Organism: Halichoerus grypus; assembly: GCF_964656455.1. Taxonomy (NCBI): domain Eukaryota; kingdom Metazoa; phylum Chordata; class Mammalia; order Carnivora; family Phocidae; genus Halichoerus; species Halichoerus grypus. The sequence continues at coordinate 91,691,656 of NC_135712.1, forward strand.
CAACGTCCGATTGGAAATGGTCCCTCGCAACCAAGACCGGCAATCTCCTGAAATTAACTTAATTTTACAAAAGTGTTTTCATTGCTAATAAAAATTCTCTAAATGGTCCAGTGGCTGGGACCTAATAATGGGTTTTGAAATGACGAGTTCAATTTATAGTTCTAGTCTCTGCCTTACCTAAACCACATAGAGAAAGCCAGGAAAGTAAATGAGAGTTCCTATAGACCAGCCATATTTACACAGCCTGGTGCTTTTACTCTTTTGTTTGTATGGGAAAAACAAAGGGCAGGCTGAGGACTGACAGTAAACAACCACCACAAATAGGTTAGACTCTCTCATTTGAAGTCTGATCAAAGGAAGTCAGTAAACACCTCCGAGTAACTGTGGGAAGGCTGGGTCACCCTGCCAGCTATTTTCTCAGTGATAAAAATGTGCTGACATAGTTATTGTTTGAGGGGCAGCAGCCTGCTTTATGGCATAAATACTTTCTAGTCCTGGCACACTGGTTCCACAGAAACACTTTTACTGAACAGGCTGCAATTTCACTCTTAAATATCAACCCTCCCTTCACTAAGGGGACCTGAGACCAATGAAGATAAAAGGGTCTAGGCTTAGGGAAAAGGTTATCAGGAAGGTCTCCTCGCTGATTCACTGCTGTTTTTTTTCTAACCTGAAAAAGCAGCAGGCTTCTCAGCTATATTGTGTTTTTATTTTATTTAAATTTTACTTTTTAAAAAAATATTTACTTATTTATTTTAGAGAGGGGGCGGGGAGGGAGAGACAGAATCTCAAGCAGACCCATGCAGGGCTCGATCTCATGACCCTGAGATCACCTGAGCCAAAATCAAGATGTTTAACTGACTGAGCCACCCAGGTGCCCCTGAGAATGGATATATTTTAAAGTTATGTCATCCAGGCAACTGCCAGCCCTAAGTTTGCTAATCAGAAATGGCCAAGACTATGCCTACACCGTATTAGGATAGGTAAAAGAAAGGGAGAAGGCAAAATGATCAACATGTTCAATAAAACAAAATACAAAAATACATCCAAATGGGAATCTCACATATAGTACGATCAGTGGTTAAACAAGAGCATAACCACAAACAGATATGCATGATATACAAAACACGAGCAACTCATAAATTCCTTCAAGGTAAAATGTTAGGACTATACCCCTCCCTTTCCAGGTACTCCTACTCAGATTGAACTGTGAGCATGAATTTTTGTCTTCTTCTCCATCACTGCCTTTGAGAAACCATTGTTTTGTGACTTCTCTTCCCCCTGATTTCACCTATAAAATAATCCCCACGTATATATATATATATATGCACATGTCCTGAGGTTCAACAAGACACACCTTTAGCCTCATACTTATCAAGGAGTACCACGTTCACTTTTAGATGATGAAAACAATGTCAAAATATTTGATTAAAAATTTCCTGGCCACAGATAGGAGGTCAGGTCTGTTGGGCAATGTGTGGCTAGAACAAAGTGAAGAGCAGATAATGAGATAATGGGAGGGGTTTGGGGTAGAAAGTTAACCCTCTCTTTGAAAAGAGGGGAGGCTCTAGACAGATAACCTAACATGGAAGAAGGGGTAGGGGGAAGCAGGAAGAGAAAACAATCTTGTGGACTTGGCGGGTCTGGGGGGCCGGGCAGGGGGGCCATGGCCACAAACCAGGCAGAAAACCACACTCAGAAAATACATGGCCCCAATTAATCTCAAGTGAATGGTTTTCCAATTCAATGTGCCACATTAAAAGGTCTCTGGTGACAGCACATTCATGATATTCAAAACAGCAACATATAAAAAGCATCACTGGAGGCTGGTCCCTGGTTCATTTCAGCTTTTGAATGGTATTTTTAAAAGTTCTTCTCTTCAACATGTCCCCCATCCCTAAACCAAGTAGTGCTCAATGGAGATATGGGTTCCAATCTGAAGGGCCTTGGGCAAGTCACTTAACTATCTATGTTAACTGCCTCAAATGCAAAGTAAAAGAAAAGGAACCTAATAAACTCTATGCTTTCTTGAAGAGTAATATGCTGCATGGCATTGTTGTCATTTCTGTCTATGCTTGCCGATTCTAGAAAACAGCCGTTAGCTGACAATCCCTAAAATCCTTCTGGCTGTGAACCTAAAATGTGAGTTACATTAGAATCCCTAAGACTTTTGAAAATGTAGATTTCCAGGCCTCTGGAATCTGCTGTTTTTCCTCAGGCTAGCCACCTCTCCTTTCCTCCCCACCTCCCACCAACCACATGCTCCACTGATTTTGATATAGGTGTTCTATGGACCAGTCAGAGGAATAATGACCTAGAAAGAACACCATAAAAATAAATAAATAAAAGGAAGGAAAAAATCTAAGCATATTCAAGATCCTTGAGCATATCTCATCTATACTTACTTTAAAAGCAAAATTAGCTGAGTCTTAATTTCAACATAATGTTTAAAAGTGAAGAGGGAAAATAAGGCAGCAGAGTTCCATAAATTTTATCCCATTGATGGGTATCTAACTGAATATATTTCAACTAACAAAGAGGACTATAATTTGGCGAAAACTAGTCCTCCTGTTTTAATCACAATAAAGCAACTATCAGTATACTTCAAGGCAACAACAAAATGACCACAGCATTTTATATAATATAGAATAATAAGCACTATGAAGAAGCAGTCTATGTAATCATTGCGTTCATTTACATGATTACTGGCCACCAGTGATAGTTTACCATGAAACTCTACGCACCCAAGAATAGGTAAACAGAGCAGATCATAAAATCTTTATAAATGTTTTCAGTTGACAGCCAAAATCACAGAAATCAGAATTCTCCTGGGGGTGGGAAGAATCTTAAAGGTTATCCAGTCCAGTTCCTCATCTAAGACTTGAACTGCTAAACAAACTCCCTAGCAAGTGACCAGAATACTTCAAGTAATGTAGAGTTCACTTCCTCAAAATGCAGCAAATCCACTTTTTAGCAATCTTAATTGATAAATGGTTTTCCCTTTGTTAAAAAGAAAACCACAGGCCCAAAATGGCGTCACTTAGGTTAAGGCCCCAAATCGGTAAACCAAGACTTAATACCTAACCTAACTGCAGTTTCAACCCCTCAGGAATGTAACCTTTAACCAGTCAGTCAGGAATTTTCTGGTCGGCACCAATACGGTAATCCGTCACATGGGCCCTCTTTATCCCCCAAAGGAAAATGATGTAATCCACCTACTAAAACCCTTTTGTCCCCAAATGAAGGTGACCTCACCTGAAATGATCCTTTTTTTTCTGTTTATGACTCCCTTGTCTTGGCTTTAAAAACCTTTCCCTTTCTGTAGCCCTCTGGAACTCCCCTCTACTTGTTAGAGGTGATGCTGCTTGTTTCATTAATCAATTAATAAAGCCAATTAAATCTTTAAAATGTACTCGGTTGAATTTTTGTTATTTTTAATAACTTTTAACAAGCAGAAATCTGAATTCTGCTCCTAAGAGACAGACTAAACATAACCTCAATTCCCATAGAACAATCCTTCAGATACTTGGGAGAATTAAATCTCATCAGGCCTCCTCTTCTACAGACAAATCCACTTGGGTTTTCTTTCTATGAAATGGCTTCCAACTGCATTCCCATGGGTCACTCTAACAATCTACCTTTCTATGGCCCTTTTTAAAATTAGGTTCTAAAAACACTGGTCTACCACTCTGTAAGTACAAGGTGTGGATTATCAATCACTGCATTCTGTTGGTGGTTATGCTCTTGTTTAAGCACTGATAGTCCTATATGTGAGATTCCCATTTGGATGTATTTTTGTTTGTTTGTACTGAACATGTTGATAATTTTGCCCTCTCCCCTTCTTACCTATCCTAATATGGTGTAGGCATAGCCTTGGCCATTCCTGATTAGCAAACTGAAGGCTGGTAGTTGTCCGGATGAGGTAACTTTAAAATATATATATGAAATAAATATATTTATTCTCTTGAGAAGCCTACTTTTTCCGCTTAGAAAAAAACGACAGTGAATCAGTGAGGAGACCTTTCTGGTAACCTATTCATAACTTGGGTGTTCATAAAGCAAATCTTTTCATTTCTTGCACATGGCTAGAAAGTTTTTTAAAAGTACCACAAAAAATGTAGAATCCTAAGAAATAATGAATAGAATAGCTTATAATGTAGCAAGGAGGTCTGTAAATACCTTCCTAGTTAACTTTCACAAATTTTTTTGAAAGTGCCAATATAATTCATGAAATATTCCGGGAAGGTTTTACTCAAAGATGCTTGCCTCTATTTGATTTTGTTACTTAAAAAAACAAAATTTTCCTTTTGTGAGGACCCACTTCTTCATTTTACCCCAGTCTGTAAGTTTGTTCATGAAGACTGTTCATGGTATAATCATATAATCATATTGCTATGGACTTATGGCAACTTACAAAATTCTTTAAACTGATGAGGTACACAGAGGGATTACCCATTCAAAAAATAAAATAAAATTCATTTGTTTATTAGCAGTCCAAGGTCTAGAATCTCTACTGTGACCCAAAAGAATAAGAAGAGGGGAAAAAAAATGATGCATCTTTTCATGTGTAATACAGGGCCATTTTTTTTTATAAACATATCATTAGAAGATGTGGTATATATACACAATGGAATATTATGCAGCCATCAAAAAATGAAATCTTGGTATTGGCAATGACGTGGATGGAACTAGAGGGTATTATGCTAAGCGAAATAAGTCAATCAGAGAAAGTATCGTATGAACTCACTGATATGAGGAATTTGAGAAACAAGACAGAAGGTCATAGGGGAAGGGAGGGAAAAATGAAACAAGACGAAACCAGAGAGGGAGACAAACCATAAGAGTCTCTTAATCTCAGGAAACAAACTGAGGGTTGCTGGAGTAGAGGGGGGTGGGAGGGATGGGGTGGCTGGTGATGGGACACTGGGGAGGGTATGTTGTATGGTGAGCACTGTGAATTGTGTAAGACTGATGAATCACAGACCTGTACCCCTGAAACAAATAATACTTTATATGTTAATTAAAAAATATATATCATATTATTTTACCAAATCTGGGATACCATTGGTAAGATGCAAAAAGACTGTATATGTTACTAAAAAAGACAAAACCACTGCCTAAACTGCATTCAATCGACATTCAATTAATTGTAAGATGATTGCCAATTTAAAAGATGTTAAAATGAGAGCAGAAGTGTGCTTTTTAAAATTAATGAATATGGTATACAGTTTGAGAATAAACTGAAAGAAATCAGCAAGTTCATAAACCTAACCTGAAGAGCTATCCAATGGTCCAATGACGCCCAGTGGGCATGTAAGAGTTTTGTGGACACAATCACAAAATTTGGTTGTGAACAACCAAACACGGGTCTATGCAGCTTTAAGTCTGATGTCTCAGAAATCACCAAAATTCATTTCCTGCACAAAACTTTCAAAATGCAATGATACGATAGCTCATCTAAATAAATACACCTGACCCCTTTTCTCCTTTTAACTTCAAATTAGGATCTATTATACTTCAGTTGAACTCAGTGTTCCTATAACCAACTCATTCATTTTACTTTAAATACCAAGCAATTTTTAGATTAATTTTTTAAATATCCAAAATTTACAAAAAGATGGGTCACTATCCCCTTGAAGAGACTGGCAGTCTTACTACCCACTAAATCTAAAATTGAAGATAATTTCCAAGCAGCCACTAATCTGATGTCCTCATATTCTGAACACATAAACCACTGGTTCAGAAGTCTCAACACCATTGGTCTAGCAAAGCAAAAAAATTTACTTTAAAAAAAAGTTTGGTGTCTCTGGACAGATGGAGTCTAAACAGTCCTAGGAAAGTTGCATCATCCCATAAACTACATCTGATTTGCACTAAAATGCCATGTCTTAAATATACATGTGTTTTCAAAAACTTAAGTCTCAATATAATGAAAAATATTGCTTTATCCCATGTTTTAAAGAGTTCTACATCCCCCTTAGTCTCATTAATTCTTGGAATGTAATAACCAATAAACAATACTCTCTGCTAAAAAAAAAAAAAAATTTCTCCATTTCTTCCTACCTACCCCTGGCCCTGTCCCCCAATCTATAACCCCTGGAAGAGGGCTGTAAGGGGAGGAGCTTAAGATAAATACATGTATTGGGGCGCCTGGGTGGCTCAGTCAGTTGAGCATCTGACTCTTGGTTTCAGCTAGGGTCTTGGTCTCTGGGCCCTGGAATCAAGTCCTGATTAGGCCTCCACGCGCTCGCTCTCTCTCTCTCATAAATAATTTTTCTTAAAAAGATAAATGGATTATTATTCATGTTTTGAAAAAGCCATTTCCGACAGTGGACAGTAAGTATGACTGCTGTAACCACATGGTAAATTAACGTTTGGACTACTGTTCTCCAATGGTTGGGAGAAATGCCAGATTCCTTCAATTTGAGCTTTATCATACCCTCCCGTTTTCCTTGCTCCCAGGTGCTCCTATCTAAATATTCTTATTAATGTCAGCCAAACGAAAGGAAATGAAAGTTCATATTTTACCTGGCAATGTGCGGTCCTAACCTCGACTTTACAGAACGAGAATTACCAGGAAATTAAAAAACAAATCTTCTCTCTAAAGTCTTTGGAAAAAGAATCACTGTTAATGGCAAAGTTTTATTTAGTTATCTTTTACTCTCCTAATTTGACTAAATTCACTACTCACAAGATAATTCAAGACATCTGGAGAGTCTGGCCTATCAAAATTTACCAAACAGAAACGTAACAGTCTGAAGCATACGCACACAAAAGCAAAACGTGGTCACATCTGATCCACAGGGTGCTTCGGTCATTTTTCCCCCAGTTCTTTCTATTATTTATTTGCTATTCATGGTCCATTTGCTCTCGATGATTTGGAAGCAAGTGCTGATAATGCTATGAATTACTTCTACTTTTGAGTGCAGAGACCTCAGGCAAAATTAACACCAAACAAGTTTTCGGATTTCTCCAGGTTTTCACATAAATTAACATCTTAGCTGTATTTCATAGATGAATCCTAAACCAAACAGAGAAGACTGCTGTGAAGTCCTGGCTAGCAACTGTGGGAATATTAAGGTAGTGATCACAGATGTGATCAGAAAGCTGAGCTGGGAATTCTCTGGGTGTGATGTCAAAGCTCCACAAAAACAGGTTCAAAACAGGTGAAACAGACCTAAGACATGTAAAATTTACAAAACTAACAAAAGCTAAGACGGCCAGAACGAAGATTCCTATAAAGAATGAGGCAGAAAGCCAAGCTATACTTTTCTGTCACAATTTCCTTCTCAAAACCGAGGACTCATGAACGAACTTCAGTTTTAGAGCAAACCCAGTACTAAAAATTCTGTAGAAGTTTCACGTACTCAACACATTTGCAAAACTTTTTATATCAGCTACAGGATTTACAACTACATAGAACATCACAATATGTATGATCTATTTTTTATTTTTTATAACTGGTTTTGTGGAACACAATCTCTGGGATATACTTCTAAACAAACTTACTTTTTGATGGGCTCCTAGAAATAAATAACAAGACATGCCTTATGTCATTCATGCAAAACTATTGTGACTCCTATTTAGGAGTCGAAAGACTTCCTCTTGGTGCAACACTTCAGATGACTGGTAACTACTAAAATAGCATTAATGAACTGCAATAAATACAACTCCTATAAAAATCATCTTAAACTGGTCAATTTCAGTCAGCCCTAAAGTCCCTTGAGCAAAACTAATTATGCTGCCAATAGTCACATTACCTTACAGTAGTGAAAGTCTAAAAACATTGCTTCCAAGCCTTATACTCCTTATTATTCTTTCTCTCATCACATCATAAAGAAATATATAGTTGAATAATTTATATATCTGCTTTTCATTTTTTATACACAGTATGCACGTATACATAAATATCCTGCTTTTATACTAAGCTACCTCACAATGATTCACTGGTTTTAAGTTTAAAATCATGATGCCAATTAAGCACGGAACAAAATGTATTATTACCCAGCCCTATCTACTAGACCACAATATCAATTTTAAATAATAACTACTAAAGAATAAGTTAACTATGGAACATCTCTCTGTGATAAAAACAGATACAGGACCTAGGCAAATTCCTTTGCCTACAGAATACATTATGTCTCTGAAGTGATCTCAGCTTCCTAGTACTTGCATTCTGAGCAACTTTAAACACTTATCCAAAACCATACTGTAAGCAAAGGTAAACTGAAAATTCTGCAAGGAGAATGCAGGTGTTTTTTTTAAACTACAGTGTTTTTTTAGTTTCAGCTGTACAGTATAGTGATTCCACAATTCCACATATCACCCTGTGCTCACCAGGAGAAGTACACTCCTTAATCCCCATCACCTATAACCCAACCTCCACCCACCCCATCCCCTCTGGTAACCATCAGTTTATTCTCTATAATAGTTATAAAGAATCTGTTTCTTGATTTGTCTCTTTTTTCCCCTTTGCTCATTTGTTTCTTAAATTCCACATATGAGCGAGAACATGTAATATTTGTCTTTCTCTGACTCACTTCTTTCGCTTAGCATTATACCCTCTAGCTTCATCCATGTTGTTGCCAATGGCAGGATTTCATTCTTTTTGATGGCTGAGTAACGGACACTGGGGCTGCTTCCAGAGAATGCAGCTTCGTTACTGGCCGCCCGGAGTAAAGTGGTTACGGCACAGATACTGGAGCCGTACAGACTCCTGTAGATTTCATTCCAAGCTCCACCAGTTATCCGTGTGCCATCCTAGGCAGATGGCTAAAGCCCTCTCTGTGCCTCGCTTCCTCATCTCTACCATGAAGAAAGCAATGGTACCAATCTCTCAAGACCATGGGAAGAAGGGAGCTAGACATAAAGTGCTTAAAAGAAGGCCTGGCATGTGCGAAGCTCACCAGGTGGGTTAGCTGAGACCATTACCATTACACTACAGCCACAGCTGCCATGTCCTCTCCTACCCCGACTGTCCCTACGACTACTCCTGTTATAGTCCAGTTTTCACAGGTAAAGTTAAGGACCCAGACTTTTCTATGGGTACACATAGTTGTGAATAAAAATATCCAGACAACAAAAATGATCAATACCAGGGCTTAGGATGGGGGTGGTGATTCTGATCTTAAGCTTTTTATTAGGTCAAGCCAAAAAAAAAAATCACTTACTCTAGTGGTCAAATCAATGCTAATTTCTCATTGCCTGAGGGAAAGCAATACAGTTTATTGCTGCATGCGAATCTTCCTTCCCCTTCATAAAAGCATCTGTCCTTCCTGTCAACTATAAACACCCTCTGCATTTCCCCCACAAGGACAAGCAAAGTTTACCCAACGGTTTCACAGGTTCTTGGTACTAAGTCAGGCCCAAACGGACATGTCCTGTCCATGCCACGTGCTCACTTTGTCGCACTGCTCGTCAACATAGTTGGTTCTCAACCACCCCCTCGACCAAGGTCTCTACACCTTGAAACAAACAACGGGTGATTGCAAGGAATGCCTAACCCTGTCCCTGAGTGCTGTCCTCATTTCACACAGCTAATACTTGACCCTGTCAGAAAGTAGACTTTGGGATAGAAAATGACTGAAGTGACTAAAATGACAAACAACAACAACGTTTTATTTGCACCCTTGAATACAGAAGAAGCTTAGAACTCTAAAATTAAAGGAGAGTTTATAAAGTAATGAAAACTTTTTTATACCAATTAACCTTTTTAAAGAAATTATTCGGGTGGAATAAAACTCTATTACCCATTCAGTAACAGATTATGAATGCATTACATGCTTTGGGACGTGTGTACGTAAAAGTGAAGAGAAATGAATCATGGGTTGGAAACGCAGTGCTGAGAGTTTTCTTTTGCTCAGGAGAAATCAGGAATATTCTCACAATCCTTTCTATTTGCCAAGGCGGCCTGGTTTATTTACGAAATCTTGGCCACAAGTGGCCAGAATAAAGGCATTTCAATGGGGCTGTCTTTTACTTTCTTCCTCATTCTCTACCCCTTTCTCATTCATTCTCCTTAAGAAGCGTCTCTGGTGCATGCTTGGTTTCTAAAGGTCTGATGAGACTATGGATGCTACAGTGAATGCTGAAGTCTGAAAGAAATATTTCTCTCTCTCTCTCTTTGAGTCAGAAAATTCTGAACACAAGAGGATCCATTCAAGGCATGATGGAGTGCCTCACAGAGGCGGCAATATGTTCACGGTTGGCAAACAGAGATCTGTTTGGACAGTGAGCACAGCCATCCACTCAGCAAACATCAGCTTTCCTATTAGTTCACAGCAGAAAGAACCAGACGCTGGCGGCCCTTCTTTCAGACTCCAACACCACTTTGGGACAAGCCTTCTAAACAAAATGCCTTTGTCCAACAGTCACAATTCAGTGGGTCCCAACGGCTTTCCTAGAAGCTATGTCGGACTATTCACAATTGCATTCGGGCCCAAAAATCATTTGTAAAGGTCTGGAGGAAAAAAGTAATGGGAAATACCCCAATTCCCATTTACAATAAGACAAGGAATGACTGAACGGCTTTATACCAACCAGCAAGAACAGTAGCAGGAAGGGTATAAAGTGTATGATGAATCTAACAGGCTGCCTCTGGTGCTTTGGGGAGCATGGATGTTGTTGCCACTGAAATCTGGAACAACACCAAGGATAACCTCTCAAGGGGAAGTCAGAGGGAAGATGGAGTAAATGATGTAGGTGAATGTGACATCCCCTTCCCATAAGGTTTCAAAATAATAAGCTTACGTAGTTTAAGAACTGTCAGTTCTGAAAGACACCATAACTCATTAAGACGTCCAGTTCCACCCAAACTTTCACCAAATCCTGCCTGAGTAAAAGAAAACCCTAAAGACAGAAGACAAACTCATGGCCTATCTTGCTTTCTCCCACTTTGGGCATGAACTTGCTGTATGATTTTACTTATTCCTACATACCTGGTAAGAGAAATCTGCCAGAATTATCACTTTGCTTAGTATAAATAGGAAATCAGATGAAAATAGGAGTATGATACAATGTCCCAGAGGAAGGTCAGAAGGAGAGGGGGCAGTGTCCCCCAGGATGTTATACTGCCCATAGCTCATAACCTATTCTTATTACTAAGTATTCATTTGTACCTGACTTCCCCATCGACATCACTTCTAAATATGTCAAAAATGAAGGGTAAATCTCAGAACCCAGAAAATTCTCCATGCAATCGATTTCTAAGAGTAAACACTCTTCCTTAGGAAAACTACTGTCAGCCTATGACTTGTTTTTTTGTACAGCCTAGGAGCTAAAAATGATTTTTAAAAAACGTTTTTAAAGGTTGTAAAAGAATTAAAGAGGAACATGCATCACAGACCATACATCTGCAAGATATTCACTGTCTTGTCCTCTATAGAAAGTCTGCCAGTCCTGTAGTAAATCATTAAAAAGCCTCAAATAGTAACTCCAGATTCTATGGAAGCCAAATCATGGATGTGATTCCCACTTATGAATATGCTTTCAAATAATCTCTCCCATGACAGAGCTGAGGACAGAAGTGCCCCCACCAGGATTCCACTCATTCAACAGAGGGTTAGTAAGACAATCCTAAGACTTCATAATAAGACAACTCTTTATCCTTTGGAAATGTACCCAATAAATCATGCAAATTGGGAGTATTCCTAACTTACAAAATTAGGAATAATAACCACTTGCGCTTGTAAGAGGGTGTTAGTTGAATCAAGTGAGTCAAAGGATATGAAACAAAGTACCTAACAGAGGGTGGGAAAGATCTTTCTATCACAGGGGGCTCTCTGGTCTTCTTGTAGAATATGCCAAAGGAAATACTGAACAAATAAAAGAAAAAGTCAGAAGGCTTTCCAAAACTTTTTTGTTTCCTACATGCACAAATACAACCTCAGATAGCTAGATTTTTTCAGTGAATAAAGGAAAGAGGTTTTTTACGAAGGGAATGCTTAGAGAGGCTAAATGTCTAACCTACAAGCTGAAAAGTCATTAAAGAGAGGGAGGAATTAAAAGATACTTAGAAATTCTGGATGCTAAATGAAGGGGGGGAAATCGGAGGGGGAGAAGAACCATGAGAGACAATGGACTCTGAAAAACAAACTGATGGTTCTAGAGGGGAGGGGGTTGGGAGGATGGATTAGCCTGGTGATGGGTATTGAGGAGGGCACGTTCTGCATGGAGCACTGGGTGTTATGCACAAACAATGAATCATGGAACACTATATCTAAAACTAATGATGTAATGTATGGGGATTAACATAACAATAAAAAATTAAAAAAAAAAAAAAAGAAATTCTGGATGCTAGGGGGCACCTGGGTGGCTCCGTCGTTAAGCGTCTGCCTTTGGCTCAGGTCATGATCCCAGGGTCCTGGGATCAAGCCCCGCATCAGGCTCCCTGCTCCGCGGGAGGCCTGCCTCTCCCTCTCCCACTGCCCCTGCTTGTGTTCCCTCTCTCGCTGTGTCTCTTTCTGTCAAATAAATAAATAAATAATCTTTAAAAAAAAAAAAAAAAAAAAAAGGAAAGAAATTCTGGATGCTATAACTTCAAGTTCCTACCTCAATCAAGATGGCCGACTTAACTTCGTCTGGGAATCCAGCAACTAATCTGCCGGCTCAACTGTAGTTCAAGTTGCCTTTTAAGGAGGGCTAAGATCAAGCCTCAAATTTTTGTACACCCAAGGGCTTATGTGTGAAGGCTGCCAATTTTTTAGAAACTGATTGTCTGTGTGTGTGTGTACACACACACACACACACACACACACACACACACACATTACTTTAAGTACAACTTGGATCCAAGTTATTGCATCATGCAAAAACTCATGAAGTAGGGCTGCCAGATAAAACACACAGTCAGGACACACTCAATTAAATTTGAATTTCAGATACAAAATAATTTTTCATGTAAACATGTTCCAAATACTGCCTGGTTCATATACTAAAAATTATTTGTATATATGAAGTTCAACTTTAACTGGGTATGCTGTATCTTTATTTGCTAATCTGGCAACTGTCCATAAAGAGGTGAAGGGAAACCCGGCATCTGTTACACAGCAGCCCTGTGGTAATCATCTATAGGCTGGAAGGTGAAAAACGGGTAACGATGACTTGGACTCTCAATATGTCAGCAAACTGTGCAAAGAACGCTACAGAAAAGTAAAGACACAGCAGGAGATTCCCGTTGCTTAAGACAGCCACAGGGAAATAAAACGCCCATGGCTGGGAAACCCTCAAGAGGGACAGACTTACCTTATAGTGCTGCTACGAGTTCTCATGAGGTCACCCTCACAAGACAAACAGTGGCAGAAGAGCACTGCTAGGGAGCCTGCTAAAACGCCCACCCTTACCCCCGCCCCCCTCAACACGATGCTCACATCCCTCATGTGTCCAAGTAGTAGTGTTAAAGTATTTTTTAAAGGGAGAAAGAAAAGAGGAGAAACGCCATAGACACTAAAAGGTCTGGAAAGCAGCCAGAATCTGGGTGGAAAAACTCCACCCTGCACTTTCCCCCTGGGCCTATGGCTTTTCTTGAGAGGGGCACTGGGCCAGAACCCAGCCCCTATGCTAGGTGTCCAATGGAAGCGTGAACAGAACTTCACCGTAGGAGCCCTTAGAGAGGCTAGCTGGAACAGGGAGCTCCGAAAACATGGCTGGCCCGAACATCCACACAGGGATAAGATCGTAAGCGTGAAAATTCTGAAGCACTGTTCAAATAAATCCACTAAGAAGATGGTTTTAGCTAACAAGGGCTGTTCAAACTCTAACTTTGTGCCCACATAGGCATATGGAAGTAATTACGCCAACAGCAATGGACACAAAGATAGCCTTTTTATTAAAAATTAAGTAAAAGCAAAGGTACTTAGATACACTTTTGAAAAAAATCGGCACTGCTTCAAATGCTCCTCTCTCCTCTCCCCAAACTACAAAATCATTTTTACCCAGTTTTGAGGTCGAGTTTTAGGTTTCAAACTAAGCCAATAAACTGAGGGCACATATACCACCGCATTCATGCGTTTAAGCTCCACCCAAATGACAAACAACAATTACTAGTACAATAGTGTCGTCAATAATAATGTTGTCAAAAATAAAGTATTCCTAATAGTTACCACTCCTTCACTTGGCAGGTGTAAAACATGAAAATAGCTCCTGATTTAATTCTTCCTCTTCTTCTTCCCTATCCCCAAGGCAGGCATCCAGGGTCAGGGGGTCAGCCTGGCATGGGGAATGACAGCTGGAGTGGGATGAGGAGGATGTCCAGGGATGGAGGCAGCCCAGATGGAGCGTGCACATAAAAGGGTGGCCTAGCACGGGAATCTGGAGACCAGGTGGGAGAAAACACCAAGCATGATGGCAACTTGGCACTGCTGTCAGAGCCTGAGTAGGGCGAGGAGGAAGTCTGGCGTGTGCTATCAGGGCCCGAGGGGTGAGGCAGGGGAAGCATTAGGAGGTTGATTACATATGCAGGGAGCCAGATTTGTCACAGTCATAGAAGAGTGTGATACGAACATAGTAAGGAAAACTAAAATGAACCCTTGGTTTTGGATTAGAACTGGATATATCAGTGCAAACACAGATTTCCATGTATATATTATAGTGAGATGTGAAAATAAATATAAAATGTGTATGTAGGTCTGTGTTTTTATGTACATTTATATCAATGTGACTGCGTAAGTCTATATGTATATACAAATATTCTCCAGTTCTGTCCACGGACAGTCTTGGAGAGGTACAACCCCCACAGTAAAAGACACACATACTACCCAGATCTTGGCTTCTAAATACCATTTTCTACTAAAAGAAACCAGGATTTCCTAGGAAAATGTTTAATTCAGGACTATGGCAGGAAATTTTCAAATAAGCCTAGAAGATCTTTTTGTATCAGAAAGGAAGTATTCAAAGAATGATGGGGACAAGTTAAAAGGACAAGGAAGATGGCTGGAAGAGATTTTATTTGTGCATCAAAATAAGTAATGTTACTAATGGATTATAACCCACTGAATTAAACTAAAACCATGAGTCCATGCAACTTTTAATCTCAGGGTCGTGAGTTCAAGCCCCACCTTGGGCATGGAGCCTACTTTTAAAAAAGTAAGTAAGTAGGGGCGCCTGGGTGGCTCAGTCGTTGCGCGTCTGCCTTCTGCTCAGGTCATGATCCCAGGGTCCTGGGATCGAGCCCCACATCGGGCTCTCTGCTCGGCAGGAAGCCTGCTTCTCCCTCTCCCACTCCCCCTGCTTGTGTTCCCTGTCTCGCTGTGTCTCTCTGTCAAATAAATAAAATCTTTAAAAATAAAATAAAATAAAATAAAAAAATAAGTAACTAAACCAAAACCATGAGTCCATACTAGAATGAATAAATGAGTAAACAGACATTTTGACACTGACTTATTTACATCCGTACAAAATACTTATTACAAGTGGAAAATGAGAAAATCTATTAATAGAGGAGACTGGCAGATACCACCACCTTCATCAACTGATCAAAATGATCACCATCAGTAGTGGGACAAATCAAAATCTTAACCACCTGATAGGAGACAATGAGAACATAATATCACTTCTGTGATGCTCCTGCTAAAGACGGATAACTTGAATCTAAGATATATCAACAAACCCAATAGAAGGACTTTCTACAAAATAACTGGCCAAAAGTATGAAGTTCACAAAATTCAAAGAAAGACTGTGTAACTGTCCCAGTCCCAAAGAGATTAAACAGATACACCAACTAAAAGCTACACACGATTCTGAACTGAATCCTTCAGTTTTCTGTACTATTCAATTCCCCCCACTCCCCGCAAAAAATTTGGTTTTAGCCAACAAGTGCTACAAGATATTCTGTACTGTACTTGCAACAATTCTATTAATTGTGAGACTGTTTCATAAATTTTAAAGAATTGTTTTTTAAAAAGAGGAAAGTGATGGCTTAAAGCATATATTTAACCCAAACATGCAAAAAGAATGTCCACTTACTGCCCCTTGAGAGCACCTGCTGCTCTCTTAGGGAAAAGAGAACAGGGAGATGCTCTCATTCGTATGGCCTATTCTGACTTTATCAGACCTTGAGGCTGGCCTTGAACTCTAGATCCCCTTCTTCTATTCAGAATGGAACCATTCACTACACACTCCCAGAGTTCAGATCACAGAGTTAGGCATTACCGGAGACATGAACTAAATCCCACCTGTACCCCTCCATTTTACCCTGCTGAGAAAACTGAGGCCCCAGAGAGACCACGAGTCAGGGCAACACCAAACTCAAGAAAAAAGGACAAATGGAAAGCAACTACAAAAAGTAAAACATCAAATAAACACTTTAAAATGTGAAAGCTCTTCTCAGCAATTAAAAGCTACCTTAACTCTTTCAGATCTGAAGGAACAACTCACAGCCCCCTAAAAATGTCCTCTGTAACCATAATTAACATTGTACATTTATGAAGGCTCCTAATACGTGCCACAAATCATGCTAAGCATTTCACAGAATCTCATTTAATCCTCACAACCCTCTGAGGCAGATATTTATCATCCCTCTTTTACCGTGGAGGAAATTAAGGATTAGGGTCATTATGTAACTCATTTCAGAAAATCTGAGGCAGAAGACCCAAAACTGAACCCTGACAGGTGACGTCCAAAGCCTGGGCTCCTAACTGCTTGCGACCAGTCCTGGGTGCCCGACCCGCCGTGTGACCGCACCGCCACCACCCCGAGGAGGCTGGTGTCAAAAGGAGGGCCTTCGGCATCCACCAGCTGGACAACGGCGCAGATCATGGGCTCGCAGAACTTGACTTGCTAAAAACGAGCTCAGTAAAAATGTGGGAATGAGAAGAAAATAATATGGAGGAAACTACAGCTACCCACCCGGACGGTGAACAGCCTACGGACGGCACAGCTTCTCTGATCCTCCCGCACGTGACCGTGTGGTGTGGAGCCCGAAGAAGCTGCAGTGATGACAAACTTATCACGGAGCAAAACCAGCAAAACCAGCAAAAGCCGGGTCCCTGCCCTGAATAGAATCCTTCACCTAGTAACAGGTCTTGGCACATTAAAAAAAAAAAAAAAAAAAAGGCTACATAGTGTAGCATTTGTTTTCTTATAAACTCATTTCACAGCAAAGTAACGTCCCACTTTTTTTTCTCACAGTCTCAATTCAAACACTCATCCATACGTTGTAAAGGCACTGCACTGCCAGGAGTCACTCCAAGAACACAGAAACGGAATGCACAGTGAAGGAGGACGAGAAATGCGTGCCAGTCAATACCCAAATGGCTCCAACCTAACACTGGTAAGAGTGGCTTTGTACCTTGGGTCACAACTTTTTAAATAATAACTAGAGGTCGTGATTCAATTTTAAATAACTTGGACTTTCTTCTATGTCAACTTTTACAGACCCAGGTTTGATTCCCTTCCTGATGAAAAATTAGTTATAACCTGGGAAACAAATTCTGTGCAGGTCCTTCGTAGCTCCGATTAACGGCCTCCCAGCAGTGCTAAGGAGGCCCCAAGAAGCCATTGCTTTGCCACGGCAACCTGATAACATAACGAGTTCCTTAGCAACATGGTAGTCACAGTAACCATTCACCATGGTATTAGAATTAGGTTACCCACCCGGGGAGAGGCCAAGGGAATAATTTAAGCTCATTAAATCTATAGGCCCAAGGTAACAGGAAAAACACCATTTTTTTTAAATGCCACTTGTGATTCACCTATGAAATGAAGCTCTTATGTGAGTTTTCAGTGCCAGACTGGATGAGGAGATATTTAGAAACATAATTCCCAATTGTAAAAAATGCTTAACGTTTTTAATACTTTTTTTTTTTTAAAGAAATGTGGAGCTAGGGTATATGATATCTATGTTACAATTAGATTCTTTTCAATAGAGTCTTTTCACCAACAGTGAAAACTTAACAGTAAAATGTATAATTTTGATGAGAAGATGATTTTATAGAAGCAGAAAGTTATAATTCAAACACAAAAAAACAAAACTTTGGAGTGTATATGAAAGTATTCTTAAATTCCATTAGCAAAGAAACAATAAAAAAACACAATGATTTCCAATTCATTAAAAACATCCATGAAACAAGAGTGATAATTTGCTTTTAAAGTCAAATATTTATATAACCATTTGTTCACATATTACAGAAGGTTAATAAACGTTCTATAGATGGAAAGAAATTCAGAATTCATATAAATACCACTTTCCAAAATCTACAGCAGACATTGTTTGTGTCGGGAAAATAAACACTTAACACTGCAATCAAGAGTGACATGAGCTATTCAATTTTCTAGTACTTGCAACCCCAGTCATTTCCATTGTACCTAAGATCACTTAATTCATAAAAACAATGTTTTTCACGAATGCTAAGCTTTCATGTTAGGAGCTTTTTGGTCTCATCCCACCCACTGAAAGAATATTCTGCAAGATATATAAGCCTGATTATCAAATGGGACTGTTATCTTTACTAGTGACATACAATCTCACTCATAATTGTATAGTATAGATCCTGTTTCTGTTTTATTTCACATGGCAGGACAGCTAGTATGAGGCAAGAATTGTGCATTTCCATTTTTACAGCTCTCCAAATGTCTACTGGAGTACCTAGCCAACAGCAGGAGCTCCCTAAGGGCTGCTGCTTGGACAAATGGTTGAATCAGGACTACTCCACAACAGTGTAACTCTTAATACAATCATATACATTTTGCTTGTTCACCCATAATTAATGTATTCTTTTCACCATCCACCTTTCAGCATGGGCACGTCAGTTATTATAAAGATGATGCAATTTTTGAAAAGCTTGATCTGATCTTCCTTTTGTGGCACAACCTTGAGTTATTATAGTTTCCTCATGAGGACTCATTTCTAGGCATCAAAAACATCTTCCCTTCCAACAGAGCACCGGGCCAAGCAAACCTGGACAAAATCCAAGCATCCCAAATCCTAGACAAAAGTCCAGCAGAGGTGGTGAATGGCAGAGATGTCCACCCAGCCAGCAACCAAGATGCTACGGAACATGAGGAGCAGGGACCACCACCAAGCCCAAGATTACAAGTCAATAATTAGGAACCCCCAGCCAAATAAAAAGCCATTCAAAATAATCACTCTACTAAAAACAAGAGTAATATGACCCATACTCTGCATTTGAAGAAGTATTCTGCAGGAGCTTTTAATATATTTGAGACTAACAACCCAAATATCATGAAAAAAAAAATGATAGTACAAGTAAGAAAGGAGGTCAGAGGAAGAGGATGGAGAGAAGACAGACTGTGGCCTAGTATTTAACACTGGGAACACAGGATTACAAATCTGGAGAGGAGTCAAAAGACAGAAATGAGGAATGAACAGACAGTCACAAGTGTATATTTAAGACATTCACTATTTTGCAAATAAACTGCATTCTTCTGGATACTGAAACTCTAGAGAATGAATTCTTTCAAATAGTTATCTGAGTTTTGAAGACACTGCTGTTTCTAGCCTGAAATAAGTTGCATTTGAGACATCCAACCTTGATGGATACTCATTTACATCTCCACAGCTTTGCAGTTAAGTCCTTGTTACCGTAATAAGTACACTGGGGGCTACCGGCTCTTCATAGGGGAAATAAGTAGGATGAAGTCAGAAATCATAACGACCTATAACTGGAGATAGTAACAGTCAAAATAAAATAGGAGATAAGATAGTTACAGAATTAATCCTTCCTGAATAAATGCATGTGAGCATAACCAATAACAGAAAGGCAAATTACTGAACTAATACTAGTACTTATAAAATGATCTTCTGTGAATTTGATTAGTAGGGAGTTGGTTTTCCACAGCCTGATCACAAACCCTATCTCCATCCTCTCACGTAAGCTTAAAATTGAGTTTTCTACCCTGTGAAGCCAAGAATCAGATTGTTACGTTAGGAGAAACAGTCTGGGAACATGTATGTCATATGTACCACCTCAGACCCCAACCCGAGACCATGGCAGACCTCATCAAACACTGCGCCTTTCCCACTGAGCCCAGAGGCTGTTTCTGGATCCTGCACTCATCACTCCAATCAACTACAATCAATTAGTCAAGAGTTGGAAGGAAAGTGGAAACCTCATTTTCCTTGCTGCAAAATAGACAATACTTGAAAGTTAGAATTTGAAACCTCGATCTACCACTTAAGTAGTCTGTTTAAGCTCTGAGAAACTCAGGCCTTCTGACCTCTAGAATGGGGCTGATGATGAGGACAGCGACGACCATCTCAATTCTCGTAGCATTAACAGTGATGGTTGAGATTAAAATTTGCCTGGCACAAAGCAAATGTTTACTATATGTTAAATTCCTCTAAGACACTCCCACTGCCCCCAAAATATACCACTGTGCTGAGATTAACAGTAGCACATACACCAAATACTGATACAAGAGTAAGCAAGTCTGTAAGTTTAATAGTGAGGACGAGGACTAACTTAAAAACAGTGAACTATACACACAGACACAGGAGAAAACTCAGTGAGATAAGACCGAAAGGACTCAGTCTCCAGTCATCATCAGCTGTGTGCTGTGTGATCTTAGGCAAACAGCATAGCTTCTCAGCCTCAGTCCCTTCACCTGGAAAATAAAGAGGGTTGGTTATGTTCCATGGTCTCATTTATTTCTAACACTATATGATCCTATAAGTGAAATGAGATTATAAAGATAATTTCAGGTTCAGTGTTTTATCATTAAATGAGACACAATGGTTATCCAACCACAATCAAATTTTTGAATATTTAATCTTCCACCTCCCCGCACCCAGATGTTACACTGAATAAACTTACCCATTATGGTTTAGGTTAACCTATCTATTTATACCTATGACCATTTACAGTGATGAAATTTATGAGTTGACTACAGAAAGAAAGGAATTTCATAACAAATGCTGTGTACGACAGATGCTGCGATCAGATTCCTACCTTACTGTTTCGAAGGACATTAAAAGCCTTTCCACCTCATCCTCTGATAACTCCCATAGTTTGTGGGCCACAGCCTTTCCTGAGGTTACATTTGAGACTGTATAATTTTAAAACCCCGTGACAGGGCAGCTCACTACATGAATTTCAAGGTGTTTCTGAATTGTCACCATTCCCATAGCGTCATGCTCATTGCCCTTCATTCTGTTCACTCCAGTCCTGTTCACTTGGGGCCACACACCTTCTAGAAAGCCTTAACAAAGGATCAGACGCTCAGAGTAGGCTGGACTCAAAAGAGAGAAACAAGGCTCCAGCAGAACAGAGACATGCTGGAGCAGCAGAGATGAAGTCTTGTTGCCTGGGCTGACTTTCCAATTCCCTTTCTTGCCAGCTCTGTGCATTTGGTCAAGGTGCCTAACTTTACTGAGCTTCAGTTTCCCCATGTGTGCAATAGGAATAAACATAGTGTACTGTCAAGACACACTGCGCAACTAGTAAACATCAGCTGCTAAGTATCTGAGAATAATAAAGGATCACAATTCAATCAGTTCCCTGGTTTCTCCCCATTCCGAACAATATAAGAAACTTGACAGAATGATGTGATTTTAAAGGAAGCAGACAGCCAAATTTATTCTAAACACTGGTTTTCTGGGTCTATTACTAATTATTAGATTTAAGAAGGCACTGCTTTCATACTCCAAAAATGGAAGACTACCTCCATTGCCATGGTGAGCCACCTGTTGAGGTGGGAGCACCTTGTCATACAAAAGTTGAAATAGAAAGCGGTGGATTCTCAATGAAGGGTGTTGCAGAGGAGACACCAGCAGAAAGCTAGAGGGGGATAAGATGCCCTCTAACAAACCTGCCCTAAGTGAACAGTTGTTTTTATGACATCCAGAAAAATAAAAGTGTATAAATGACAATATTTTAATTGAACTTTTTTTTAAAACAAATTTCCCCCTCTAAAATGGCACCATGGTAGAAAGCAAACTATATCTTACAAATAAGTGAATATTACAGATTGTGACTATCCCATTATTATGACTGAAGTTTACAAAGTTTAGGCAAATTCACTGTTCTTTGGAAGCAAATATTAATGCTAATATGGGGCGCCTGGGTGGCTTAGTTGATTGTCTGTCTGCCTTCAACTCAGGTCATGATCCCAGGGTCCTGGGATCAAGTCTCAAATCGGGCTCCCTGCTCAGCGGAGAGTCTGCTTCTCTCTCTCCCTCTGCCCCCCCCCCCCCATGTGGGAACGCTCGTGCAAAAAATCATTCCAGGCTCAGTCAAGTAAGCATATGCCTTCAGCTCAGGTCATGATCTCTGGGTCCTGGGATGGAGCCCTGCATGGGGCTCTCTGCTCAGGAGGAAGTCTGCTTGTCCCTCTGTCCTTCCCCCAACTCGTGCTCTCTCTCTTTCCCTCTCAAATAAATAAAATCTTTAAAAACAAAAACAAAATAATTACTCCTCCAACATGTACTGAGTGCCCAAGTGGCAGGTATCACTCGAGTGACACGGAGGTGAACAAGACCACCAACATCACTACTCACACGAAGCTCACCTTTTTGGCTGGGCAGGTGAGAGTGCTCAATCGGTCAGTAACTAATAAAGTTACTCTGTTACACGTTACTACTACGCAATAAATAAGCAGTGGTCAGGTAATGTTTTCACCTAAGACAACAGCATTCATTCTTCAAAACAAATAGGATTTTTTATAATAAGATTTTAAGAAGCAGTTTATTTATTTATTTTTAAAGATTTTAATTATTTGACAGAGAGACACAGCGCGAGAGGGAACACAAGCAGGGAGAGTGGGAGAGGGAGAAGCAGGCTTCCCGCTGAGGAGGGAGCCCGACGTGGGGCTCGATCCCAGGACCCTGGGACCATGATCTGAGCCGAAGGCAGACGCTTAAGGACTGAGCCACCCAGGTGCCCCAAGAAGCAGTCTTAGAAGGAGCAACGCAAACATTCAAAAGGGAGGACGTTTTACAAACACTTTTGGACAGACAAACCATACACATGGCTGACCACCTCAACTATGATATGGGGACGTCAACCCAGCATTTCTACTTTTTGCCACATACTGCTGATACATCTGGAGAAGCAAGGGCACAGGGCACGCGTCTGCAAGGCGAGCCACTGTGCAATAATCCAGAAGAACTCATTTAGAAAAACCAGGAAGTATATCACCACCTTAAGCAATAACGGAGACAAGATTTTACAATAGTTTCCTACCTCCAACTGCTAAATAAAAGTTAAGAATAAAAAATAAGTTAAATCATGTTGTCAATGACAACTCTGGCTTTGAAACTCAAGTCAGCCAAATTATGGGCCATGTTACCCCCTGTGGTTGTTGATGATGACACGGAAAAGCCACAGGGAGGTGCTTGTATGAATATGTATTGATAATGCAGCTCACAAAAGTATGAGAGAGAACAGGGCAAGGGAGAGAACGCTGAGACAAAAATCTTCAACCTCAGCCTCTCCTGGCCACCTCATCTGTGAAAGACAAAAACAAAGACAGGGGAGATGCTATTCTCTCCTTCCATCTACTTCACTTTCTCATGCTGGCGGAGGATTTGGAAAGTAGGAATAAAAATAGCATAGTACCAAGGCACTAGAAACCAGAAATTAGGGGAAATGGCATGTGCACTTTCCCCCTCGGTCAAGTTTACACAGCTTGTCAGGCCTTTCCAAGACTGTGGAGGTCGTCAATGAATCTGGGGGTTGTTTTCGGGGGCGAGGGGGAACACCCATAAATGTGCTCCTACCTATAAATCTTTAAATTCTTAACTGAATAAAGCAAGCATTTCAGATGCTTTTCGAAGGACTTCACCACAATGTTCAAATGAGCATATGCAATCCCAAATTTTATTTAGACATCAAAAAGAAACAGATGACACTTTATGAACTCAATTATTTACTTTTTCCAGTTTCCATAAATTAAAAAAACTATGGCAGATGGGACATCACAGAAAAAGTACCATTGATGGAGGAGGGCAGTGAGGCAAGTAATTCTAAGAACACTTATTTCATGGAAATTCTTGAAGCTCCCCAACTTTTGAAAGCCCTAGCCCTACTTCAGCTTTCACAGCTCTCTTCCTCTTCCAGCCTCAACATCTGCAATTCAGTTCTTGTCAATTATAGTCACTCTCCTTTTTGTTGCCTGGTCTTCAAAAATCTTAGTCTCTGAGTAAAATAGAAGGTGTGGTCTCCAAAAGCAGTGATGGCTTGCAAGAGCTAGCAATTCAGTAAGAATTCAACATACACTTACTAATTTAGCGAGAAGCAAAGAAGGCACAAAAATCTACATTAAATTAGTGCAGTATAATTACTTCCTTGTAATTAAAAAACAGTGAATATATTAGACAAATTATTTGTCTTTGTAAGGAACTAAATTACCAATACAAAGTTCACAGAATCCTCTGGGCTGTTTTGTGGCAACAGTAGCTAAATTTTCCTGTAACTATCATAAACATATTCTAAATAAAGTGATACAAGGTAACATGATGTATTGCAAATAGAAAGGAATTAAGTTTTTTTCATGAGTTTTTAAAATAAAACATTTCCTTTCAAATCTCAGTAAGGAACAGATCACTGCAAAAGAACAAACTCCATCTTTAAACACTTGAAAATAAGATAAATACATTCTGCAAAAGACCTCAGTATCTCCAACTTTCCCAAAATAAGAATGTGAGTAACGAAAACAGAAATGTTCTGATTTAGCACAGACAATTTTTCAGAGGTGAGGCCTTACACAGGATTAGGGGTCTTCTGTGTCTATCTGGATTGCTGGTCTATGGATTTCTAGGCTATCAGGCCAATCGGTGGGTATGGTGAGAGGAAGAAAAAGGGCCAGAAAGAGGCCAGGACATTTTTTTTTTTTTAAGTCTACCTAGTGGAAAGAAATGGGAAATCCTTTCTCCGATCTTTTATAAATGAAAAGGTTGTGTGTCATGTGAAAGAGGCTAGGAAATTGACAGAACCTACTAGACAAGAACCAAACCAAGTAGACGATGGAGCTGAAATGGTCTTCTGTGATAGATCCATGTTCATGACAAAAGCCATTGACAAAAGCCCACAACTTCAAAATGGCAAACAGTAATGGCCTTTGTCTACCATCGGAAAAAAAAAATATAGTATTTCACTGCTTGGGCACCAATTTCCAGAATGGTCACAACATGCATTCTTTTTTTTTTTTTTTTTAAAGATTCTATTTATTTATTTGACAGAGAGAGAGAGACAGCAAGAGAGGGAACACAAGCAGGGGGAGTGGGAGAGGGAGAAGCAGGCCCCCCGCCCACAACATGCTTCTTAATATTTGAATTTTGGTCTTTTTTTTTTTTTTTTTACTTCTGAATCTTAAAAACTTCATTTGTGGAACAGGTGGTTGACAGTGCTTATGAAGTGATCCAACCGAAAGGCTGCACATCCTGGGCCACCTATCTGTGGCAATTTTGGCAGGAAGTATTGTGAAGAATCTGAGACAGGTGAGTCCAATTCCCACCATGATAAAGGGTCTCTATGGAATAAAAGAGGACGTCTTCCTTGGTGTTCCTTGCATCGTGGGACAGAGTGGAATCTCAGATGTTGCGACAGGGACGGGACGGACTCCTGAGGAGGAGGCCTGTCTGAAGAAGACCACAGAAACACCCAGAGCAATCTGAACAGAGCTGCAGTTCCGAAGCTTCTAATGTTGCGCCCCTTCGCTGTCTAGGCTACGGCAGGACTTTGGTTAGAGGCTGT
Organism: Halichoerus grypus; assembly: GCF_964656455.1. NCBI lineage: Eukaryota > Metazoa > Chordata > Mammalia > Carnivora > Phocidae > Halichoerus > Halichoerus grypus. Next base: position 91,717,302 of record NC_135712.1, read on the forward strand.
GCATACTGTCCCTTTTATCTGATCAGTGACTCAAGGAGTAATATGAAAAGGGCCTAGGAAAAACACTGATTGCCTAATGTTACAAACAGGAATGATTCGCAAAACCGTGCAGCTATATCCCGATGCTGGGTGGTCCCTACCTTGTGTAGACCTAAACTAACTCATGTCAAACAGCTCCACCGCACCTCGGAGCACCCCTACACCAAGGCTCTAGATGCCCCAGTTGCTCTTCAAACCGGATGTGTGTTCACTGTGTGTTTACAGAACTTCCAGTTCCCTCACCCAACATACCTAGTCCAACGTTTTTCTCCAATCACATCCTGGGATCCCAGGTATCAATCCAATATTGCCTGTAGTGTGCATAACTGCTCTAAAGGATATTATTTTGTGTACCTTCTGCATCAGAATAGTGTACATTGCCATACAACATAAAACAAAAAATCTGCATATAAACCATGCAATCAACTATCCAGTGTCATACCAACTAAAACAAACACTGAATAGTGGGGAAAAAAAAAATTCTTATGTGAGAATTATCAAAAGGGCTAACAGAGAAGATCTGTTAACACTTCCTAGTGAAATAATTTTAAAACAGTATTTCCTAAAGAAAAGGAAAACCCCGAAAGAAAATTTCTCACAACTAGTTATCTGAAAGACTGGTATTGCAGCTTGGGAATAACTGGATTGTTGGTGCTCCCAGCCCCTAAACCTTCGGCTCCTTCCCATTTACTGGCTGGCTGATCACACCGCCCTGGGAGGTACACAAACAATCAGCCTTTCCACTTTGCAGGCTGACAAGCCAATCTGCCAGTAAAATCACCATTTCATTTAAGATTTGAAACTTTACTGATCCTGAATTTCTTTTTAAGGCTTGAATTTTTTTTTTTCTTGCTTTTGTTCATACCGTTCTAGGATGTTAAACGGAACCAATGACTGGAAAAGTTATCTCTTATTTTTATAAGTTTTGCCAGAAAGCATACCCCCGTCATCCCTCTTATCCAATGATATTTTCTTCATAGCCATTCCCACCTCTGGTAATGGTATATGTTTATTCATTTAATTCTTTATTGTCTGTATCCCCTGTTCCACTTGCTGTGGTCTTCTCAACACAAAGACCCATGATTGGCAATGGTCAGAGCTCATTAGTAGGAGCTGAATAAAAGAACAATGCAAGAGGCAGCAGAAATTTCAAGTCAAGCCTTTGAGGTCAAAGAGACCTAAGTTCAAATTTCGACTCCATCTCCTAATAGTAATTCGATGAATTATTTATATTTTCTATATTTCTATGTCTTCATTTTTATTTTAAATAATAGCACTTATCTCAAAGTAATCATGGGGATCAGAAGCAGGTTACACATCTAACCACATACCTAGGACACACTAGAATGAATAGAAGTCAGCTAGTAATATTAATGCAAATCACTATGCGGGGTGCGGGGGATGGGGGGAGAACCACACAAGAAATCCTTAGTCTCAACATAACTGGTTGAAATATTGAAAAGTTACCAGACTTATCAGATGACTGGACTTTTGGCCTTACATCTCTACAGTGGAAGGGAGGCTGAGTGAGGAAGGAAGAAAATGCATCTCTCTTACAGTTTAATAATCTTATAATGCAGTTGAATTTATTAATACTGAAAGGGTTATCTCAGTCAAGAACTAGAACAGACCAGGTACATAAAGTGCTAAGACTAGCAAAGCTTGGATAAATGGAAATACGAAATGCCACTGAAAACTGAAAGACATGTAATGTCATCCAAAGACAAAGTTTTCTCAAAAGTAAACAGGCAGTAAGATGGATAAAACCGCCTAACTATATTTCCAACTCCCCCTGCTTGTGTTCCCTCTCTCGCTGTGTCTCTCTGTCAAATAAATAACTAAAATCTTTAAAAAAAAAAAAAAAAAAAGTGGATTAAAATGACACACACTCTGACAAAGCTTTAAGAACCATACTGCACCTATAATTAAGTAAAGCAACTCACTTTAATGACACAGAGAAAGAGACAACTCAGTCTTCCAAATATACTGTAAAGTAGAGGGGCAACTCTAGGTTTTAGTACATGGCAATTACAAACCTCTGGAAATGAAATTGGGAGCAAAAGGGCAATTTTTATCTCCTACTAAATCAGACATTATAAATGTAAATTTTGTATAAAAATTGTTTTTAAATAATCAAACTTAAAAGCTATCAGACAGGGGCGCCTGGGTGGCTCAGTTGGTTAAGCGACTGCCTTCGGCTCAGGACATGATCCTGGAGTCCCGGGATCGAGTCCCGCATCGGGCTCCCTGCTCAGCAGGGAGTCTGCTTCTCCCTCTGACCCTCCTCCCTCTCATGCTCTCTGTCTCTCATTGTCTCTCTCGCAAATAAATAAAATCTTAAAAAAAAAAAAAAAAAAGCTATCAGACAGAAATTCTGACTCACTAATCAGAAAGTCTCACTTCTTAAAAAGCACAAAGAAGTATAAGGATGACCTGAATCTGTCCACACAAATTCCAAAGAGCAACCGCCCAGGGGCTTCTTATTTTTTATATTTAGAACCTTCATGTCACAGAAAGTGAAAGCAATCTAGAATACTCATCTTTTAGCTTGCTGTATCTTGCTTTGACTTGCCAAATAGACAACACAATCAGCTTTCTGTAATTTCTCTGCCCCTAGTGTGGCAAAAAGGGTGGGGTTTCGGAGCAGAAAACTTTAACATTCTGAGTTCCTTTTTAACCCTTTCTTAAACTAATAAAATACTTCACCTCTAGTTCTCATTCTCACACCTAAAGTCCATTACATCCTGTCACCAAATTAAACAGATTCTATAAGAACATTTAAACTTTATTCCAAATATCACCATGTTTTTACTTGCACTGGCATTAAAAAAAACATAGATGACATCTTAAGGGAGAGAAACTTCTCAAGATCCCATGCTAGAATTCCCTGCTGAGGGGACCCTTGCATTTCGCTGCAGCTGAAGAGTATTGCTGATCATGTCAAATGTAAATCACACCCTGACCAGTCATCTCACAAATACCTTTCGCAAAGTGTGACTGGAACTGCCACCAAGCTCTGCCTGGGCTGACACTCTGGACAGGGCATGGGTCACAACCTGGAAGGTGCTGATCACTGGCTCCCCACAAGAGGAAAAGCCCAGCGAGCTGTGAGCCTCAGGAAGTCCACTTGGAACCTGGCACGCCACATCCGCCGTGCCATCCAGACCTTGGGCAAGGCGGCTCTGACTCAACCTTCGGACCCTGCTCTCCAGCTGCTGGTGTGAGGAGACCATGGTCGGTCAGTCACTAGCCTGACTCACACTTCTTCCTGACTCTATCCATCCTGTGACTGAGTCGGCCTCCTGAATTGTTCTCTCCGCTGACCCAGCCTTCGCCTGCTGCCTCCCCGTCTGGTTGGTAAAGGATTTCTCGCCATCTACCTTGCTGATTCTGGTGGGTCAAAGGAAGTTGCTGCCCCAAGGGCAAAACCACCCCCATGCTGAGGTCACTGCTGTTGAGACGGGAACACACGCTTCAGACTACTCTGGTATGGAAGCTCAAGACCCTCTGAAACTCAACAGGCTACTCTGCATCACTCTCCGGCCAGAGTAAGGAAAACACAATCAGCCACACCCTTAATTTGTTAAGCAGTCTGGGAAAACACTCTGAGGCTACCCAAGGACATCCACTCGGTGGGTGAGCAGCGGTCTGTTCCCCCTGGAAGGCCCCGATCTCTTGCTCTCTCAGCTTCAGGAGGGAGGCAGGTCTTTAAAGAAGACATACCAACACTACTTCACCAACCACAGAGAGTACATTCTAAAAGCATTTTTTTTTAAGCATCGAATGAATGTATCTGCTAGGAATGCCTGTCTCATTTCAAATTTTATTTCCACTGGGTATTGTGGTAGAGCTCCAAAATCAGTTAGAGATTTATTAAGGAAATCAGCTTCTGTCAAGTCAGAGAGGAAAGGTCACCTCTACACACAGTGGCTTCCCTTGGTACTTTCTTCCCCAGACCTAAACCACAGCCTCCAAATGGTATCAGGTTTTCCTGCTTCTGGGGAGACTGAACAAGATCTAGAAGATAACCTCCCAACTGTAAGATACTATGAATCTATTAACTATACCAGTTTTATAACTGGTTCCAGAAATCCAGGCATATTTGATCATCACCCTATAGATTCCCATTTGTACAGGCGTCTTCTCTCCCAAAGCTGTTGCTTGCTCTCCCTGTACACCCATTTCTCTGGCGGTACAACCAGATTCCCAGACCCAGCTAGAAACCTGCTCTGACCTCGCCCTCATCCCATGCCACCCATTGCTGAGATCCGCACAGTGCGTACAGTAAGCGTGTACAGTAGTTTGTATACTGCACAGCGAGCATGTGCACAGTAAGCATGCAAATATTTGTTACATGAATGAATACACCAGATGATTACAACTTACTCTCTGAAGTTTTACTTACACACACACACAGCTGCTTTCAGGGAACCATGGGTTATATCTGAAGACCACAGCACATACTGAAAGGTGAATCATGTAGGCTCTCCAAGTGTAGTGAGCCCAAAGATCACTTTGGAGGCCTGTTAAAATACAGATTGCAGACAGCTGTACCTCCAGAGATGCATCCTCAATTGGGATGCGAGGGCTCTAGGAATCTGCATTTTTACCAAACCCCCAGGAGACCCACCATCCACATCTGAGAAACACTGTCGAGCTGGGTGGACAGCAGAAACCCAAAGGGAACCAAGGGACGACGCTGCCTGCCCGCACCCACTTCTATGTGCTTCAGAGGAAGATACCCTTATTTTGCCTGGGGACCCACTAAGTCCAAGGAACCAGTGCCATCAAAACAAGCCCCATGTGAAGAGAGGAAGAAGACAAGAAATGTTTCCGTTAAGTCGCTAGGTCAGAATGGGGCCAGTCAGGGTCACCAAAAACCTGTGGTTGATGACTATGGAATGTGAAACCCAAAAGAGGTCATTCAGTCATCCCCTCATCAGACAGATGAGGAGAATAGGCCCAGGAGATAGAATCACCTCTCTAATCCTTATATTCGGGGACTATGTGTATGTTGCCATAGGGAGGGTATGGCACAAAGCCCAGGTAATCCCACCTCATACCCTCTCCCCTATTGATGTGAAATGAGTGTTTTATTTTAATACAGATGTTGTAATTACCTCAATGTAATTTCTGACCTTACATCCTATATTCACCTTGATCACAACTGTATTTTTATGAGACTCCATGGTCCACTGGTCCCCAGAGAACAGCAAAATATCAAGTAAACCTTTTCACAAACTATACATTCCGAAAACAAGCCAATTTTCTGATCAAACACTAATATTTATGTACTCATATTTACATCACAAATGCTTACCCTGGCCTTGTGAGGGAGCCGAACTTAACGGGCCGTGTGGCAGTAAAGGACCCGGGGCTCGCAGGATGCAGCACAGGCTTTTTACCCACAAACTGCAGACTTCTTCCAATTTTCCTTATCTGAGGACTTCTATTATAATTTGCATTTTTATCCCTTTTACCACAACTCTCTACAGATATCTTTGGTTCTAAGACATATTAAAATGACAAGAATGTGGGATTGCAGGGATATCCCAGCTCACTGAGTTGGGGTGACTTTGACCCCCTGCAAAACTTGAGCTCCGTAACTCTTACCAGCCTGTGTCTTACCATCTGCCAAGGTAAAGCATTAGGAGTGTTGATTTAGAAAGCCTCATAGAAAGTTCACAGGCAGTTTTAAGTCAAGCTTGTGATCTTCTCTTCCCACCTGCTTTAAAAAGTCAGCATGTGAGCTTTTGGGCGATGAGGCAGCCAGCTTCTTATGAATGTTTCCTAGGCCTCAAATTCACCCATCAATATATCATGCCTAATGGGTTTGGCAGGATTTTAGCTTGTCTGGCTTCCATGGGCCAGCATTCTGGCCATACTAGCCTAGGGTTGCAGTGATGCATTAGCCTCTGCCTGCCTCCCCCCACCCCGTCCCATCCCCACGGGCTGGGACCATCCTCACTTGGCAATCTAGAACGGACAGAGGCTGAGAGCCTGCACTTCAGACTCCGATCAGATTCAAGTTCAGCTCCTTCATGAGTAGTGGTGTGGTCCTAGGCAAGTTACCTAGCCTTTCTGACCGTCAGCTTGTCCCTGTGCAAAACATAGGGGTTATAAAAATCAGACCTTCCTCGGGGCTAAATTGTATAAGTAAATTACACAGAGCACATAATAATAGGCTTTCAAGAGGAAGGTCTTTCACACCGATTACCAAAACATAAAAGATGTCTGAGACCCCCTTCATGAACTAACACTACGGTCAGCTCTGAGCTATATTCGCACACCCCTGCTACCCAACAGCAAAGTTTCACAACCGGGGAACTCAAATTACAAAAGGCTGTTAACTTTCAGTCTAAGTAGCTCTGGTGTAAAGTACAGAAGGAATGCCCAAGGGGTGTGTTGAAAATGCAGATTCTCAGATCCCTGTCCTCTGAGAATCTGATTCAGTAGCCCCGGGATCAGGCCCAAGAATCTAAATATTTAACAGGCACTAAAGGTCATTCCAAAAAGTAACATCAGCCACACTTTAATAAATACTGAACTAGTTTCAGATAAACTCATGATTCCTCTAGCACTTTCCAACTATAAAGCACTCTCACATGATCTCACTTGACCATCATCATCCTGGACAGGAATTCTAAAGGGATGCACCAAAATCATCTCTAATCCCGGGACCATCCCTCATCCTCCCCATGAAATCTGTAGTTACAGCAGGAACTAAGTCTTCTACCTCAATTTAGAAATGATTTTTATTTGGCTCATATTTAAAGGTGACAAAAACATCTCATTAACACAAAGAATGAGTTGAGATATTCCATGGAAGGTTAAGCCTCTTAAAGCATCAAACTTTAAATAGAAATCTCACTGAAAACTACCATGCTCTCAGAATCCTTGTATCCACTTGTAGGTTTTCTGTCCTGTTATTACTTACCTCTCTGTCTCTTACAGCTCCCCTTCCTTAAAAGTGGCTGATTTTCAACTCGCTTGGTCTGAGAAGGCAAAAGCATCAGTGGGACCACAGATAAACCAAACGCCACTAGGCGCCAGTGAGGGAACGAAGGGCTCTTCTAGGAATCTGATGTACACTGCTTTAGTGTTGATTTATCCCAAATCTGATCGGCTAATCAAAGGGCTTTTCAACCAATTACCCGGCTAGGGATTGGTTTGGGAACGGAGCACAAGACTGTGTTCCTTTAACCGATATTTCAGCTAAGTAGGGCCTGAATATCTATATTAAGTGCTCACATGATGGGAGAAAATTTATATTCTCTGTAGACATTTAAAATACAAAAATGGGTTCATAAAAATTATCTAGATAAAACTATTTGGCACAGGAGTTTTCGTTCCCATCCCCTCAGTGTGGAGAAGGAATATTAGGGCAGAATTTTTTACATCTCTACTAACTCCAGCCCCCTCCCCGGGAGAAACAATGTTCTCTTGGGACAGCTCTAACCCCTCATCTACACTCAAGTTTCTCACCTATTATGGTAATTAAGTGTTTATGTATTGGCTTTAGACTTACGGTTTTCTGTGTAGACTCATCTCTTAGATTTATTTAAACCTCTTTAAAGAAAGAATATAGGTCAAATTCCTTTTATATCTTCCACAGTATTCAAAATATAAAAAGAACTTAATAAATTAGCTATTTGCTAAATGAAGAATCACCCGAGGCTGTTCCTACTGTTGTAGCTGCAACTCCGTCCCAAAGTTGGACTCTCCTCAGATAAACATACTGTAAATGGCCCCTTTCTAATTATTTGCCTTTCGGCAATGGGACGGAGAAATGTCCAAGTTGAGAAAATGAAGGGTGAAAAGACTATTTAAGCATTTAGCTATAATACCTCCTCCACAGGACTGTAAAATTCTGAAGAAACCATTTAAAAGAACAGCTCAGAAATGTTTTGGGGAAAATACTTTCTCTACTCAGTCTCCCCTCCTTTACTCCACAAAGGCCCACAGATGACAGGAGGAGAAACAAGGGGCAGCAGACATCATCTTCTGGACTTTTCCCCTGACAATAACTAGCTTCTCTGTCACGAACCTGAGATAACTGAGCCACAAAAGCGGCATGAGACATGAGCCTTGGACTGTCAGGTAAATCCAGGGACCACAGCAGGGAAAGCAAAGCAGTAGGGGCCTGAGAAGGAAACAAAAATGAAAATGAGGAGAGCAGCTGGGAACCCCTCTGAGAAAGCATGGTGAGAGAGGAAATTAGACCAGGGGACCGGATGGACAAATGGGGGGGGGGTCCCTGCAGAGGAAAGGTCTCCAAAGTCCATAGAGAATCAGCAATTTGGCCAAAGCATGTATGAATAATTGGGAATTAACTGTATACGCAAAAGACTTCACCTCATTTACCACAGCAGTTAGATAAACACCATACTAAATCCAGTAAGACGCTGTGGGCCCACAGCCTAACCGGGACCATTTGTCCTCGCTCTCCTCCACGACTGTACAGAAATGTCACCATGCCTTTGCAGTCACCCTCTGATTCGGTATGAGGCTTCTGTTTGTTTGTTTTGAAGAGGCTGGTTCCACTTCTCAAGATTGAGGTTTGAATAGGACTACATTAAGCCAGATGCTCTTTCGAAAAATCTTCCGAATCCACCCATTCAAAATATTAACATAAAAATTATCAGAGACCAGCTGTTGCAATTAACAAATTGCTTATATTTTCCCTTCCATTGGCTTAAAAGTACAGAAGGAATTTTAAGCAACATGAGAGTGCCATTCACCTTTAGGAGTTTTAAATACAGGATTTTCATGATTTTCAGGCTAAAAATACTAGTCCGTCTGTCAGACTTCGTAATGTGTAAATAGACTTCAATTCACAAGACTAAACTAAATGGGGGTCTCACCCTGCAGAAGAAAACAAAGCAGGCTGAAACTGACCTATTTCTGGAATAAGGTTCAGTATTTGGAAACTTCTCATCTTTCAGAATTTTCCCACTAGAACACAAGTGTAGTCTTCCCCAAATATGTTCAAATGCTTTTGGTCATAACAAGTAGAATGATGAATCCACCCTTTGGTCGGGGGAAAAGGGGAGTCTTTCTGGGCCGAGAGGTGTGAAAGCGGCAGGGCCTCCAGAGCCCTCCCCAAGAGCCTCTGGATTCCCCGACAGAGCACAGAAGCAGTCCCCCAAAGGGCATCTGTTAGTGCATGCATGAATGGATTCTCAGTTCGCGGACGGACTCAGAGTTTTCCCTGTAAATAACACATTGCTGAGCCAGCCTGTATCAACACTGAATGAATCGCACTGGCAGCTCCTCTGGACCCCATCTCAGAGCTCCCGCCACAGCCTCGGCCTCTCTGCTAGGGCAGCGTGAGGCTGTGAGCATCTGCAGCATGACTCACGCAGTGGCTCCAAAATTACACATCGCGCCTTCTCCCACAGACAGTGGGTTCAAAGAAGCCATCGGAATTGCTGTTGACCTCTTGTATCTGAATGGAGAAATTCCCACTAAGGTGTGTGGTAACCCTGTGGGCTTGATTTTAAAATAGTGATGGTCAAGTTCGGGACCCTTGGGATAAAAAGAATGTGATACAAACCTTGGGACTGCCACCAGGGAGATGTCCAAAGAAAGGAACAGATAACCTTTATAACAGGCAGAAAAGGGAATTCTCCAAATTCCCTGATCATTTACCCCTGAGCAAAAGGCTCGTAACATTCCTCCTTCATTTTACTGTATTCCAGTTTCCTTTTCTCTAACTTAATGCAAAGGAGAAAGAAAAATTCCCTTAAGAGACTCCTTAGGAAAAGTTAATGATTTAACTTCAAAAGTTTTCTATAAAGGACTTCATTGGGATTTTCTCACAACAAACTAAAGAGTCATTTCAATGCCCACATTCTATGGGTGAGAGGCATTAAGATAGAAGATTAATTACAGCTATAGGAAAACTGACGTCACTCAGACTAGAATAAACCCTTAGCAATCCTGGCCTTGCCTTTCATCTTTCATTGAAGAATTTGAGAAAATGAAAGAAAGGAAAAGAAATGGGCTCCTTATATTCAAATCGTGATTGTTTTTAAAATCATGACTTCATAGAACAACTGGAAAACAGAAGACCTGGGTTGATATGAATGCATACAAAAATAGGTACTGAAACAACAAACCAGTTTGTCTAAACCTGTATTTGCATTAAGCTCTTTGACATGCAAGGTTTCAAAGAATCTGGGAATTCCCCAGGTGAGTTTTTGGAAATGTATTTTTGCTGTGTTCCCATAGAGAGATTCCGCTTCAATACCAGTTCTACTTCGTTTCTTCCCCAGGACCAGTCAGGAAATGCTCCCTTCCTCCAGGAAGGTATTGTTTTGGAACAAAAAAGGAGGAGGAGAAGGAGGGATCTTGAGGGATCTTTGAATCTTCCCTCAGATTTGCGAATTCAGACATCCCTTAGTCACAGAAAAAATCCAGAAATGGAGACCTAAGAACTCAAGATATTCCTACTTCTAATCTGAAATATTCCTTACTTGGTCACTTTTTTTTTTTAAATCCAGAAATTGCAACGTTGGTAGTTTTTGATCATGGGTTTCAATACACTCAAACAAAGTACCGAAATTCTCACAGGCATCAAAAAGAAAATGTCCATTTCCAGAGATGCCTTAGAAAACATGCATCATACTGTAGATCCCTTAAACTTTATCATCTACCTACTGACAGCACTAAAAGCTGCTAAATGATTTAGACCAGGGGGTGTTCGAATCCTGATAGTAGAGCATATTTTTGCAGACACACAATGTTTTCTTTTTGTAAGAGGCAAAGTAGGAGGAATGGAATGACTGCCCAGGCAGCAATGGCCCTCCTTAAAATAATAAACCTTCAAATGTTTCTAGTCAACCACAACATACCTATTTTGCTACAAACATACCTACTTTTACCACATGTCTACCTCTCAAATGCTGGCTTCCATTTATATCCCTGAACAATGGTGCTAAAATACAGGGCAGACACGGGGTAAAACCCCTGCATACATCTGGTGTTTATAGGGGAAAGCCCTACTATTGGATTTTTTATTTCAAAGTACTTTCATTGCTAATGTATACAGCTGTTTTCTGTTGGCTAATAATCACAACTGCAACACACATGCACACTGGTTCCAGGCAGAGCTGTGCCAAGCCGTCTGTGCTCAGCTGTAAAGAGCTGGAATTCCGAGTGTCAGGGGAGATGGCCTTGTACCTTCCTCCCAACCCCCCCACACACACCCCACCCCCTGAACAAGGGGAAAAAAAAAAAGTTAATACAGCTGTTTTCCTCTCAGGAACGCCCAAAGAATGCAATTCCTCCCTCCAAGCCTCCCCCAAGCCCATCTCCACCAGTACTATGTTCCCTGTTCCTACTAATATATGGAGAGAGGTTTAAAAAGATATCCCATTCTTTAATAAAAAGAATGGAGGGGAAAAAATGCTGGGCATCCAAGTTTCCAGTAGTAATACGTGCCACATCTACAGCAAGGAAAACACAGAAACCAAGCAGAATTTTCTACTAAGTAAGAGTGTGTGTGCTACATCATACTCACAGAAAATGGCAGTTAATTTCAGAGAAGATGAATGAATGTGTGCTTTGGAACCATGTGTTTTTAAAGTACATTTTAAGCCTGTCTTCATAGAACCATATGAAATGTTTATGTACTCGTCTGGTGTGTCACTTTGTTTTCTAAATAAAGGAGCAACTTCATTTTGAAATAATGGACATAGGAGTTTCAGCTTTGCTTTTCCGCAGCCTTCCCTGCTCAGCTCGGCTTACCACCTTTGTAGAGCCACAGAGACCCAGCACAGAAGGCCTTTGTGTACAGGTCTCAGCCACATATCTTCATACAGCCCACTGGCAAAGGCCTCCAAGGAGTCCCTTTCTTTCCCAACTAAACACAAAAGTTTTACCTTACAGTCAACAGAGAAGACTTTTAACATTAGAGCAATACTAAGGCGCTGATGCCATACAAATGGCTCAACGATTTGCATAATGAAATTCTGTTGTCTCGATTTGAGCTCAAAACTAACTAGTAGAGAGAGAAAAGAGAGAGAGAGGTCAATAGTGGGAAGAACAGGTTTCAGTACCTGAAAGCTGCATTTACAAAATGTGTTTCATTTCTGCTGGTTTATCTAGGGAGTGTGGAGAACACCAAGGGAAAGGAACACAAACTATACATGGCCCTGTTTCTATGGGACATTCCCAACCACCTCCATGCACTTGGTTCCTGGAGTAGGAGGGGAACCAGTCATTCTATATCCTTCCTTCCTCTCTCTCTCCATCAGCTCTGGGCGGCACCATGGATGGAGACTGGGGGCAACTCCAGGAAGGAAAGAAATGAATCATAACCTTGCTCACCTCCGCCACCCCAACCATTACCACAGCAAAGGTCGAGTTCTGGTGTCGGCCCTGACTCACCAAAGGCCCCTCTTCTATGTGGCACATGTGGCCTCAATCATGGGGGGGGGGGGGGAGGAGCGCATGGGTGACAAGAAATAAAGGATTTATCCACAATTCTGAATATTCTCCACCCAACTGAAGAATCTACAGGATTAGGAAGTAATTGTCCCCTCTAGCCTCACATTTCTATTTTTAATAAGAGTCATTAGGGGGGTAAGAAGAGTGGAACTTGGGTAATATTTTGAAACATATCAATTAAATAACAAAGATAATGAAATTCACACAAACGAAAAAACAAAAACCAAACCCCTTAGATTTGAATGTTAAGGATCCTACTTGAAGGAAGGTAAATGGCAAAGCTCACCAGGAAGCCGGTCTGTGTGAACAGCGGGAGCAGGACGCAGCCTGACCCCAGGGGCTTTAACTCATGTGCTCAAGTCAGAGTGGCTTCTAGGTTTCTTCAGTTTTCAGGAATCCCATTTTTAACTCTAATTAAGCAATGAATTTCCTTCTTTGTGGTAAGCATGAAATGTGAGATACTGCGTGAGAATTTTCACAAAGTGCTATTTAAATGGGCACAGTAGCAGTGAGCTTTCAGAACAGGGAACACGGTAACGCATCCAACAGAAGTGAATGGACCAGAGCCAGCTCTCTGGCGCATGCGCTTTCATCACTCAGTGTCACATGGCACGCTTCCTAATGAGAGCACGTTAAACTCAGCCCGCTCTTTTCAAAAAGTGGGTATCATGCAGTCAGTTCCTGTAGAAGGTTCTTCTGGCTGCACGGCCCTATCCATGACATGGTTCTTAATTATTTGATACTGGCTAAGTAGCCAGGAAATACATGGCTCATCTTACTGCTCTTCAATGTTGTTTTCCAACAAAGTCCCCTAATCTCTGCAGTAAACGAAACGGTCCCGCTTAAAAAAACATCCCTTTAGGAAGCATTATTTTAATATTTAGCAACTACTCCGTGAGCACACACAAGCACCAGGTCCCACCCTCCCCCCCCATTCCCAAATGCGCCACCTGGCTTCATTCTACCAGCGGGCCTCAGGCTCAGGAATGTGCATTCAGCAGAAGGCTGCGTGACATTCCAGAGCCCTGCTCAGGCAACCCCTCCGGTCGCTCCTCTAAAGGGCTGTTGTGCACCTCTGGCAGCATCACGGAGGCTTGCAGTGTTCTACAAGCGTTCGCGGCACCTTTGGAACAGGAAGGCCTACGGGTGCTGAGATGGGCTTGCCCGTGAACAACCTCAAACATCAATGATGCATCCTGGGAGGTCACTCAAGAAAATAGGACTGTGTGGCATAAGAAAAACGTTGACATTGAGGCGGGGGGGGGGGGGGGGGGACCTTGAGCAATCTAGCTTAGTTGTTTGACAGTGAGGCCCATATACATGTATCTACAAATGGGCCTAAATTATGAAATGCTAAATTACTAGCTATACACCACCAACACCAAGTAATTAAAAATGAATAAAGGTACCAAACTGTGTCTCAAAAGCAAGCTTGACTCCCTGGGCTCTAAAAGTTTATGAAATTGGGGCACCTGGGTGGCTCAGCTGGTTGAATATCCAACTCTTGATTTCGGCTGAGGTCATGATCTCATGGGTTGTGAGATCAAGCCCTCTGTCGGGCTCCACGCTCCGCGGGGAGTCTGCTTGAAGATTCTCTCCCTCTGACCCTCCTTCTGCTCTCTCTCTCTCATAAATAAATCTTTAAAAAACATCCTGGGCACCTGGGTGGCTCAGTCATTAAGCGTCTGCCTTCAGCTCAGGTCATGATCCCAGGGTTCTGGGATCGAGTCCCACGTCCAGCTCCCTGCTCCACGGGAAGCCTGCTTCTCCCTCTCCCACTCTCCCTGCTTGTGTTCCTGTTCTATCTCACTATGTGTCAAATAAATAAATAAAATCTTTAAAAAACACACACACACACACACAAAAAATCCTACTCATTTAAAAAAAATAAAGTTTATGAAAATATTCTAGATCTGTATATATAACATTTATGCACAAAAAAACTAAATAACTATGACAAATGGTTTTCAGCTAAGAATGAGATATTAGGTAATTACTGTTTTACAAAGCTGTATCTTTTTGAAAGAAATTTTTCTAAAAATAACCTTTAACGCCAGCGAAGAAATCAGTACAGTTTTACCATACACATGTGTCTGAGTTGGTTCTGCATCTGCTTCTGTGCTACGGTGTGCCCGTGCCTCAACTCTCTTCCTCACTGTTGTCCCCTTATCTCCTGTTCCTTTCCCTCACTGTGACTAAATATTATCAAGAGAACCAAACAAATAACACAAAAGATGACAGTATCAATCTCCTTGTCGTTTCTAGGCATCCCACGGAGTGTGTGATTATAAATATTTAATAACAAATGGCTCTCCAGGAAAAAAAGGGGGAGGCATGTCCTGGATTGTAGTTAGCCAATTTCCTCCGTATAAATAGTCCCACCATGACCGATATCAACCCACCCACATGACACCACTGAACGTGGACTCGAAAAGGCAAGTACAAGCAACACACTGCTCTCCAGCATTTCCACCACCTAGATACCACCGACCTAAAAAACCTCGAGAGCATAGATCATATCAACATGGAGTAAAATAACCAGGAAGTGAGAAGTTCTAAATAATTATTATCTTTGTTATTAAGTATAATTTAAAATGTACGTTTGTATAGTTTAATGTTTAATGATGGCGATGTTTAACAACTGGCTCACGATATGTCTGAGAACTTGACAACCAGCTCTTGTGAGAGGGTACAAGCCATCTGAGGCACTCCAGGGACATGGTCTGCTCAGTCCCATTGCATCAACCTGGGCAAAGGTGCAGTGGAATGGTAGGGAAATAGCAACACCTTCCCTGGTTCCCACAACTTCAATACAGCAGGAAACAAAGAGGAGAAGAAAAGAAGGGCTACTCTGGCAGAAAACCATGCCAGGATATGGCAATATGTGTTGTAATGGCCAATATCAGTTATTTTCTCGTTATTTTCACTGACCATAACAACGTGAAACTGTAACTTGAAAAATGAGGGTAAATAGTGCATTACATAAGATGTATCCGTGAACACACCACAAGCAGCCAACAAACACAGTCATGAGCATGTGCTCTGTGGGATAAAGACCTATGCACAGGATAAAAATAGGTGCTAGGTCAAAATCCTGTCCATGTTGGGAAATACAGGATAAGCATGCCACTGGAATATGACTACTTTTTTCAGAAAGGTGTAATTCAAACCGGTCTCTCAGAAAACTTAAAAGAACTACAGTGAAAAGAGGAATATGCTGTAAAATGGAAGAAAACTACACACAATCTCAATTGCTTCCACTGACTAATTGTGTGGTCTCAGGCAAGAGTAAAACCAACCAGTATTTACCCACCATGCACCAGACACTATACTACAAAATGAGCAAACCGTGGTGAACAAGACAGACCCAACTGCAGTCTTCATAGAGTGTATATTCTAGAGTGCACACAGCCTAACATTTGAGAGCCTTGGTTTACTGATCTATAAAATGGGCTGATCACTATTCCAACCTTGCAGAGCTAGTAGAATAACTAAATGAGATAATGCAAATGGCACAAAGGGTACTCTTCTCCTTTCTGTCATTATCTAAATGTGCTCCTTTTGTAGAAAGATAAATGACACCAACATTTTCAAACTTTTTTATTATCTTCTCTGGGAAAGAGCTAAAGAGGAACAGAGATGAAGAGACCTCCAAAATTCTAAACCATCTGAGGGAGTATATAAAGAAATGACTGTTGTGACCTCCAAGAGTTCTTACAGATTTTGATTCTATTTTTTTTTAAGATTTTATTTATTTATTTGAGAGAGAGCACACGAGGGAGGAGGGGCAGAGGGAGAAGCAGGCTCCCCACAGAGCAGGAGGAGCCCGATGTGGGACCCGATCCCAGGACCCCAGGATCATGACCTAAGCCTAAGGCAGTTGCTTAACCAATGGAGCCACCCAGGCCCCCACAGATTTTGATTCTTTAGCCCTTACCTTGGACAGTCATAATTATTCTTTTTTTTTTTTTAATATTTATTTGAGAGAGAGAGAGCAAGGGAGGGAGGGGTAGAGGAAGAGGGAGAGAGACTCTCAAGCCGACTCTACACTGAGTGCAGAGCCGGAAGCGGGGCTTGATCTCACGACCACGAGATTATGACCTGAGCCGAAATCAAGAGTCAGATGCTAACCAACTGTGCCACCCTGGTGCCCTGTGGACAGTTATAATTATTCTTAAAAGAGAAATGAACATAGGAGAGCTATGGATCTAGATTCTAGAGTGTGTGGACAAGCAGATCATGACGAGAGCACATGCATGCAAGTGAATTACTTCTGACAATACTCATAAGAACCATTTCAATGGGGAGAGATCCAACAACTCAACGTACCCTACATGCTCTCAAACAATCAAAGAAGGGCTAATAATCATTCACTCACTCACTCATTCATTCACTCCATGATGTCATTCAATAAAAATTTAGAGGGCGTACTCTGAGGCTCTAGAAATATAGCAGTGATCAAAATAGTCCAATACATACTGGAAAAAGCCAAAGATTCACAAGCTTAGCTGTAAGATTCCAATCCTCCTAATTCAGAATGAAATAGGTAGCTTTAATATGCTGACTTTTTCCCCCAAAGTCAACACAGACACACTCTGATCTAGATTAATTAATCTAGGATATAAAATCTGAAACTTCAGAGATGCTTCTCTGAAATGTACCTATTTTAGTCCCTGGATTCCATACAATTTAATCTCTTTCAACTTCAACAGTCTGCAATGTGCCTAGCATACCCTGCCCCTGGCAAGATGTAATATAGCCTAAATAAATTATTTGTTGAAATGAACTAAGTATAATTTCCTGAAGTGTCAATACATCTAGTAATATAAATCAGAGCATTTTAAGCCCTTTATGTATCAAATAATACTAAGACATCTGCAGACACCCATAGTCTCAAACTTCCACAGTACTCAGTCATTCACCTGGGAAACAGAAATACCCTCCAAACAATAAAAGCTAGCATTTTTTTTTTTAAGATTTTTATTTATTTATTTGACAGAGAGAGACACAGCGAGAGAGGGAACACAAGCAGGGAGAGTGGGAGAGGGAGAAGCAGGCTTCCCGCAGAGAGGCGAGCCCAATGCGGGGCTCGATCCCAGAACCCTGGGATCATGACCTGAGCCAAAGGCAGACACTTAAGAGCTGAGCCACCCACGCGCCCCTAAAGCAAGCACTTCTCAAAAGAACAGAACAAAACAATCTGTCCTGACAACCAAGTTATTTTCTAGTACAAATAGATGTATGTTGGAATATTCCTGCATTTCTTGACTTAGTGTGATTCACAAAGATTACAGCAAAATTCAAGTCTGTGAACACCCAAGTCATATAAGTAAACAATTCCTGGCAGTTTTTCTTTTCTTTTTTTTTTTTTTGTACCTACCACCGCCATTTGTAAATGTTGTTCTATAACATGGACGTTTTTATGAGACAATTTACAAAACAGGATTTTACTTGTAGAAAATAGAATAAAAATTTATGACTTTAGAACTGAAATTTAGTGTACTGAAAAACAAAGACTAATTCTGCTCTTTATGGTACAGTATGAATTTCAATCTAGAGTAAGTCTGTAAAATATACTGCAATTGTATACATGGGGAAACAAATTAATTTGGTCAAAAACATATTTAATTATAAAAACAAAAAATGTAAAGTGATTCAACAGTCCTACTTAGATTTCCAATATCAATGAGAGAAACTGCTTGAGACTATCCCTTCTCCCCCACAAAAATTCATGGAAATACAGAATTCACTTCTGGGTAAGCTTTTCTTATAGTAGTAAGAGTGCAATATTCCTGGACTATCTTGAAAAATACTTAATACTCAAGAGTAAGGTATGAAAATAATTTATGCTACTAACTGAAAACTATAATAAAATACTTGATGTGATGGGACAGAAAATATTTTCCCCCAAATAACAACCTTATATTCACCTATATAAATCTATATTTCAAGAACTGAAAGTAATGGCAGTAATTCATTATTTTTTCTCAAAGCACTACGCCAATCCCCCCCAACAGGATGATGCTCACCTGTAGCTATTTTAAGTTGAAAACACACACACCCACAAAACAGCAAAACCCCTGAGTGTAGTGTAATGAAATTTTCCTCTTCTATAAGACATATTCGTAATCCCTTTTTTCTTAATTTCATACAAAAAAAATTCCACTTTCAGCCCATTTCCACACATTTGAAGCGAGAGCCTTTTTCTCATTAAATACAGCAAGATTAGCTTTTAGGTTACTGTTAAGTTTTCAGATTATTAGTTTTTCCCTTTAAAAAGAGTAACTTCCTGCCTCTGACACTAAATAATAACCAAAAAGATCAAAGTGCCACTTCCTTGCACATATACACACATATACACAAATACATGCACACACACTGACACATATCACACACACACACACAAAGTATTACTTCCTAATATTTAGAATCTTCTAAACTTGATGTTGTGAATTCCTCTGAAATATAAGTTCTCAATTCACCATAAAAAATGACAATTTCTATAAAGTGGGCTTAGGAGCCCCTGGGTGGCTTAGTAGGTTAAGCGTCAGATGCTTGACTTCAGCTCAGGTCATGATCTCAGGGTTGTGGAGCCTGCTTGGGATTCTCTTCCCTCCCCCCCCCCGCATCTCCCCCCTCCAAAAAAACATAAAAAAAATTTTAAAAAAAAATAAAGTGGGCTTAGAATAAATATTGGCAAACTACAGACTTACTGCTTGTAGTTGCCTGTAAGTTAGGTAAAAGATATCAAGCAACTGATAAACAATTCCATACATTTTTAACTTTATTACACAAATTATTTACATGGCAAGAGAAAAATCATTGGACCAAAAAAGAAATCTGATGGTGTCCATCTAAGTGATCTAGTTTTAAGTTATAATATATATGAGGAAAATACCCTCACAATGATTTTTCAATAGCAGAGATACAATTTTCATGTAACTCAATGCTGACTTCCCTTCGAATAGAAAATATAACTGCATATGTATAATTGGCAAAATTTTTAAAGTAGTAAGACACTTAGAGATGTGCCAATTAAAACCATGATGAGATACCATTACAGAACTACTTACTAGACTGGCAAAGTATATATACGTATGTTTGTTTGCTTGGTTATTTTTTAAGTTAACTCTACGCCCAATGTGGAGCTTGAACTCATGACCCTGAGATCAAGAGTTGCACACTCCACTGACTGAGCCAGCCAGGTGCCCCTGGCAAAATGTTTAAAGTCTGAAGTTATTAAAGGTTGGTAAGGCTGGGGGAGAAAGCACTGCAGCATTTGGGGGAAAGTTTGCCATTATTTAGTAAAGGTCTAATTCCATTCCATGGTAAATATTCTGGAGAAACTCCTATAGACCTGGAGACACAAACAGGAATGTTTGTAGCTTCACTGTTCATTATATCCAAAAACCAAGAACAACCCAATGTTCATCAAGAGAGGAACACAGAAATAAGAAACTCAAACCCTATATGACACCTAAGGCATGAATGAAGACCTACACATTATCTTTGAAGCTCATAAACTAATATTTAGCAAAAGAAGTCAGGAAGAATGCATATAGTATGGTTTCATTTACGTAAAGATTAAAAACAAGCAAACTCAACTACATTTCTCAGTGTGTGTGTGTGTGTGTGTGTGTGTGTGTACACGCATGCATAGGTGTCTAGGAGAGCTTATGTGCATACAGTAAAGCTACAAAGAAAAACAAGAAATGTGATTATCCCCAAAGGTAAGTGACTGGGGGGGGGAAGGTGGCAGGGGGGAACAGATTTGATAAGGAAGGGCACAGAGGAGATTTATTTGTTAGTGATTGATTATTCATGTTTACAGTATTTATATACTTTCTCAGTCATCTTCTTTATTTACTGTTACCTAGAACTGTAGATTTCTATTTTATGATCTAGGTGGGTTATACGGGCATTTATAACACGCATTTCATGTATATACTTTACATATGTTTTTCACACATATTTTATATATTTTTTATGAATCCTCATGTATGTCTGATAGCTCAAGATTACATCAAAAAGATCAGATTTGAGCTTCTAAAAAAAGAATTACTTTTTGTGGTACCACTGTGGTTTTGTCGATGCTCTGATTTGGGGTCAAGGTCAGAAATAAGGAAGCATGCTGGTTCTGGCCCAGAGCTTCCCTAGAGCTCAAAGCTGAACCACAGGTAAACCACATTCTACTTCCCTTAGTCTGTAAACCCAGCCCCCTAAAGGACCAAATGTTAACAATGCAAAGGGAAAAAAGTGTAAAATTGCACTAAAGAAAAAAAAAAACCCTATAGCCACAAGTGTTGGTGATAACATGGAAAAGCTGGGAAAGCTCCTACTGCCAGTGAGAATGGAAGCCGCTGCAGCTACTCTGGGAAACAGTCTGGCAGTTCTTCAAAATGTTAAACACTGAGTTTCCACACCACCCAGCTAATCCCACCCCTAGGTATATACTTGAGAATAAAAACATCTACCCACACAAAAACTCATACACAGATGCTCCTAGGGCCATTATTGATAATAGTGACAAAGTGGAAACAACTCAAATGTCCATCCGTTGATGGATGGATGAATAAAATATAGTATACCTACACAGTGGAATATTAATCTGGCAATTTAAAAAAAAATGGAAGTACTGATACATGCTGCAAAATAGATGTACCTTAAAAACTGTGCTAAGTGAAAAAAAGCCAATCGCAAAAGACCACATACAATACGATTCCGTTAATATGAAATGTCCAGAATAAGCAACTCTCTAGAGATAGAAAGTAGATTCATAGTTGCCCAGGGCCGGGGATATGGGG
Source organism: Halichoerus grypus (assembly GCF_964656455.1). Lineage (NCBI taxonomy): Eukaryota > Metazoa > Chordata > Mammalia > Carnivora > Phocidae > Halichoerus > Halichoerus grypus. The sequence continues at coordinate 91,738,598 of NC_135712.1, forward strand.
AAATTGGAGGTGACTGCTAATGGGTTAGAGGGCTTGTTGCAAGTGATGAAAATGTTCCAAAATTCATTGCGGCGATAGTTACACAACGGTGAATAGACTGAACGACTGAACTGTGCACTGAAAGAGGCAAACTGTAAGGTATGTGAATTACACCTCAATAAAACTGTTATTAAAAAATGCATTACAGGTGATCCCTGCCGTAAATAACACAACAGTCCTTAGAGGTTGTCAGGCTTTGGTAAACACATGCACGTGTCAAATGAACTTCTACATTCTCCCCAAGTCTGGAGAAATCTGGCTGGTCATAAACCTAAATGCTGCACAAAATGGCTTTGTTTCCAATTCTTGGTATGGTAAGCAATAGGTTTTGATTTTATCCATCAGAAGTTGGGCAAGAATCCACGGTAGCCTGCAGAACGTGCTAAGTCTTATATGCACGCAAAGCAGTTTCTTCCATAAGCGACCCATCACCTTTTTCCTGAAGTGATTTTCCAGGACTCTCCACGAGAGGAAAATCTGAAACTCAACTAAATTCGTTAACCAGAAGGCTTCCTTGTGCTTTCTTGACTTCATATGTAGAGATTTTTTTTTTCCAAACCACACTGGAAAATAACAGGATTGGAAAAGCGATCAGTTAGTTCACATTCCTCCACACCAATATCCAAGAGCCTGCCCGAACACAGCCATGAAAGTAAAACCGTTCCAATGTTGTGTCGTGCTATTCCTAATGAAAGTTCTATCTAACAGTTACAAATGAACACAGCTGAAAAAGTATCAAAATACGGTACCAAGAATCATCATTGATAGAAACAAGAATGAGATTTTTGAGAACTTCCTAAAAATAAAAGTCAAAATCACTCCTGGGCCTCCTCTTTGGTGGCCTTATTTTCTTGACATCCCCTTTTTCCACCTCTTTTATTTTCTCTCAACATTTAATATGCATAACTGTAGGCTGCCCACAATCCTCTCAACAGTAAGTTGGGGTGAAACAACAAAATCCAAAGGTGAAAAATAGGGATTCCTTCCATTGTTCTGCATTTATAATAGTTGTAGCCAATATAAATGTTCAGTAATAATTTATTATCAGGCAGCTTCTTTATTTTAAGAACCCAATAAAAAAACAAAAGCCAACATTATAAAAGTGTAACCCTCATCTTATAGACAATGAGTATACTTTAAAAAATACAATCATACACATTTTTCTATTAATCTTACTCCACTATTAGATCCTGCCTCCCTAGCTCATCAAACTGACATTTCTGATTTAGGTTGGCCTTTTCATTTCTCTGTTCTGTGACAATCCTGAAAGGAGTGGACCGATACTATTTAGAAGGCAGTTTCAAGGTCTTTAACTTTTTAGCATTTCTTCCGTAAGATTTACTACGACTTCTTAAAGTCGGGGTCTAAACCCTAGATGTTAACATAAACCAGAGCAAGGACCAGACTCAAGTTAGCAAGCTGGTGACCATGAAGAAGAACAAAAAAGCAGAGAAGAACCTGAGGAAATGGGAAGTCGACACCTGCAGGACACAAGGGGCAGCCCCTCCCCAGCAGGTGGAAAGCCAAATCCACAACACGTATGGTCCAAGGAGCACAGCCAAACTTCCATCTAATTCCAGGCACAGGTCTATGAACAGAGGTTCCGTTCAGGGGGAAGGATGGGGGCTGAGTTTTGTGTGGTGTGTAGTACTGTAGAGCAGGGGTGCCTACTTCTGCGTGGCTTCAGGACCACGTCAGAGGCAACAGAACAGCTTATGCTGAGGCAGAAGGCTGAAACGCTCCTCACCAGGCAGACCTCAGTCAAAGCTGCCGCCGCCCCAACCCTCCTCCCCTTCCCACCACCCCCTCCCCGCCCCCCGCCAGAAACCCTGTTCACAAAAGAGCCCAGGGCAGGAGAAGACCCAGATCCGCAGACTGGACCCCAATGCGCATTTCATACACCCGCAACACGGATCCAAGAAGGCACCCACCTCCAGGCAAAAGCTGCCTTAGAAAGTTGTCCTCCGGGCCTGTGGCCCTCGGGTTTAGAGTCACAGAAAACTATTTCAAATCTCTAAATTCATGAGGCTGCAGCTCCTGAGCCAGTTTCCACACTAGGTTCCCACATCAACGGTCAGCTTACAACTCAGGAGAGATGAGACGGCCCTGGGTTACAGCAGGGACGGGTGGGCTGCCCACGAACCTTAGTGAGTGTCAGGTAAAGCTAGTGTGAGCAATGGGTTACAAGAGACTAGACATACACACGCAGGCCACAGAACCAGCATCATATTCTTTTGTCTGTGGCACATCCTTGCAAGAAAATGTTTCCGCTGGGCCCAAGTGAGGGGCTTCCCTACCTAATGGCTGGTAAAGCGAATGTGTGAGTGTTCACAGTACACACCCATCTGCCCCGGACCAACGTGCTCTCTCCACACGGACAGGCTGTCTGCCCCGCATGAGGTACCAGCCCATTTACAGAAGGACCCCGTTTCCTACCTGTAAAATGTGAAGGCAAAACTAATTGACCTCTACCTCCCCTCCAAGTCTGAAATGTTATAGTATCTGTGCTCTCAGAAGATGACGGAACACAGAGAAGGCTTAAGTGCAGGATAGGTACCTTAAAATCACAGAGAAGGGGTGAGCTCTTAAAATGGACTTGAACCTTAATTTTTTTTTTTTTTTAACTTTCTACTCATGTCATTTCTTTTTTGATTATCAACAGCTGGTATTTCAAGTCAAACAGACCCAAAGATCTGGTCTCTATGGTCACTCAAGATTTAAAGTCACTCGCGGACCTCAGTGACAGCTATACAGAACTTCAGACCTACAAACCAATTATTATTTAACCTGTCTTCACATTTTTGCACACTTCCTTTGTGGTATTCCTGCTGATTTTCTAAGAGTAAGTCAGAGCTGAACCAAAACTCCTAAATGAAAACTCGTATTTACAAGTATTTGTTTAAGAGGAACTGACATGCCTCTTTTGGGTCCTTGACCCTAAATACCTAAATCATTTTTTAAAATCATTTTAAAATAAACATCATTTTTAAAAATACCAGGAGCCAATTTAATGCTTACAATACATAGCAGTAGTAATCAAGACAGTATGGTATTAAAGAAGAGATAGCTAATAGATCAATGGAACAGAAACAGAGGACCCAGAAGTAGACATACATAAATACACACAAATGATTTTTTTAAAACATTTTATTTATTTTGAGAGAGAGAGTGAGAGAGAGAGATAGCACAAGTCAGGGGGAGGGGCAGAGGGAGAGGGAGAAGCAGACTCCCAGCTGAGCAGGGAGCCCAACACAGGGCTTGATCCCAGGACCTTGGAATCATGACCTGAGCCAAAGGCAGATGTTTAACCAACTGAGCCACCCAGGTGCCCCCACCCAAATGATTTTTAACAAAGGTGCAAAAGCAATGCAATGGAAAAAATCTTTTCACCAAATGGTGCTGGCATAATTGAACATTGATGGGGGAGGGGTAGTGATAAGACCAAATGCTGGCAAGGATGAGGAGAATCTGGACCAATCATACACTGCCAGTAAATGTAAAATAGTATAGCCACTCTGGAAATGTTTGGAAGTTTCTTATAAAACTAAATATGTAATTATAATACAACATAGCACTGTACATTCCAGAGAAATGAAAAGCATGTTCACACAAAAACCTGTACATCTATGTTCACAGCAGTTTTATTTGTAATTGCCAAAAACTAAAACCAAATGTCCTTCCACAGGTGAACTATCAAACTGTGATTCATCCATACCATGGAATAACTACTCAACAATATAAAGGAACATCCACACACTGCAGACAGATCTCAAATGATGCTCAGAGAAAAAAAGGCCAATCTTAAAAAAAACAAAAAAACAAAAAACCAAAAAAAAAAAAACTATAGACTGTAAGATTCGATGTATAGGATATTCTTTACGTAAAAATATCAGGGAGATGGAAAACAGGTCAGAGGTGGTAAGAGAATAAGGGAGAAGCTATAATATAACACAAGGCAGCCTTTTTGTGAAAGAACATCCCGGACTGTGGTGAGAACTACACAAATCTACACACACACACATGCATACATACACACACATGCATGCAAGTCCATGTAAAGCTGGTAAAAATCTGAATAAAATCTGCTAAAATCTGAATAAAAAGTACATGGAATCTACCTGCTTCCCCCCCCAACTTCCTATGAAATTTATAATTATTTCAAATTAAAAAAAAAATTTTTTTTAAATACCAAGAGTTTTAGAATCCTCTTGAGTTCAAACTCCAGTTCTGCTACTTACTACTGTGGATAAGTTATTTGGCCATTCTGAACTTTTGTTTCTTCGTATTTTAAATAAGCTTAATAATATTAGCTGGCAGCTTAATGAGAATTTAAAAAGGGGGGGGAGAAGTATTTCATCTACAATGAGTGGGACCAGATGGCAAAATATTTTTCAAAAATGGTTCCATATATGGTACTGCTTATATGATTAAGTTACACAGTGTACCTACAACTTTTTACAATCCATTTGTAAATGTGACTTTCCTTATTCGTGAACAAAATTCTGTTTACACTTAAGAGCATTATGAGAGCAACAGCCATGCCACCACGTAGATTAGAATATTGAAGACAAACTTTCAATAGTCCATGAGCTGCTGAAATAAACCTCGAAAGGTTAAGTAAACATTCTACAAGGGAAAGCGATTTGACCTGGAATTTGATATGGTTCATTTCCACATGAAGATCTAACAGATTAATTAGCTGCTTTTTAACCAAATAAATTCCAGTTGCTCTGGAGAATGAGCATGGAAATAAAATTCCAAAAATCAGCAACGGCCACTTTTCACTACAGATCCTCCTTCCACAGCAAGGCTTTCCAGATGGAATCAGCAAACAATGCAAAGACCTGTTCCAGATCTAGGCGGGCAGTGTAAGGACATCCCTCTGACCGTCCCTTGCTGGCAGCCACCCAGCCTCCCAGCAATGCTCCTGCACCCAACCCTGAACACTTCCTCTTGCCTTCCTCCAGCACTGGGATCAACTGCCACTTGGCAGCTACCACTCAGGCTGGGTGGCTAATGGTGGGGACAATAGCAACTCTCATCCAGACTTAGTCAAACTCTATTTGGGGAAGAGATGGAAAAAAATACAAGACACCAAACAACTGAAGGCCTAAGTTCTTCTTTGCAAAATAATTGCATTAGTTGATGCAACTGATGACAGCAAAACATATGAAATTAATAAAGACTTTTTTTTCAATAACGCAAAGAGACTTGCTAATGTGGCTTTGCAAAGACTCTGAAGTTTCATTTCAACAAAGAATGTCCTGAAAATTTGTAATGCACAAATTATCTCATTACCATCACACAAAAGAATGATCACTCCCACTGCCCTGGCTTCCTACTCACAGTTGTATTTGAAGAATAGATTTACCAAGAACATTTTGAAATAAGAGTCTCTGGTTTTTGGGTTTTTTTTTTTTTTTTCCACAGTATGAGCTGCGATGAAAAAAAAAAAAAAAAGCACATAACTGCATACACAGCACCTCCGCTACTGAAACAGGGTGAACAGATAAAGCTGCTTCTCCCCACCGAGTCCTTCACAAAGTATAAGCCCAGGAGCTCTCTAACAACAGCAACAAAACACCATGAACGATTTGGGGTAACTTTCTAATTCCACCAATGTATGGCCTATGAAAAATGAGTCAGAGCCTCTTCAGAGGAAATCAGAGGACTTCCCTGAAAACGTAAGTACACCCATTACTATATACTTAATAGAGTTATTATACATCCTCTCCCTGACACGCTTATCCGGCCTGTTTTTCCTGTGAATTCATTTGCTATGGGAAGAAGGTTCTGTTTCCTGAGCTGAGGGTGGTAATTTAGGGAGCAACAGAAGAAAGGCTTACAGGGAGGAAGAAATGCTGGAAAATATGGCCAATGTAAAGGATTTCCAGAAGGTGCCGTAAGTACAAGTCCATCTACAGCCGACCCTGGAGCAGGAATGAGATCATATGCTAGACCTAAATCTGCCTCAGTTTTATTCCATGAGCGAGGGTAAACACCCCACCAAACAAATTCAAGTGAAGTATATATATAAATGGTACACCGGGAACTAAGGGTTACACCACAAGCCAAAGGCCACCCAGCGGCAATCCCGTAGGGATGCTACAACAATAAAGAAAAGCAGGTATCAAACTGCTTGGCCGTCTCCAGAGTCCTCAATGAGAGGAACTTGTAGGAGCTTAAAAGATCAAGAGAACTTTTTGAAAACTGAGAAAGTTTTCCCAATCTCTGCAGCAGATGGGCTCCACATTCTCCCTATCGCTTTGGCTGAATATTTAAGGGTCATCTCTGACTTTCTCTTTGTAATTTTCCAATTTCTATAATTTAAACCATACTTAAAAAATTTAAACCATGCTCAAAAGGTGCTGATGGGTCTTCCTTTCAAAAGTTTCCTTTCATCTGCAATCCTACTGCACCCCACATTCACCTCACACATAGAGCAGCGACACCATCTGGGTCCTACTCCACAGTTTCTAGCTCTCTAGCCTACAAATACATACCGCGCATTCTAACGGCACCGCTTGTCCAAAAGCTGCGCTGGAGGCAGGGAGGCCAGGAGAGGCTTTTACAATAGCCAAGGGATGATGAAGGCTCCAAAGCAGGAGACAGAGAACAGAACTTTTATTCTTAGACATCTTGAAAGTCTCTAGAGCATTCCCTAACAAATCAGCTTGCCTAAAAGGCTAAATTTTACTATCTATAAAATGAGACTGGCAGATTAGCTCAATGGTTTTTCTTTTTTTTTTTTTTTTTTCCCCTAAGATTTATTTATTTGACAGAGAGAGAGACAGGGACAGCGGGAACAGAAGCAGGAGTGGAGAGGGAGAAGCAGGCTTCCCGAGGAGCAGGGAGCCCGATGAGGGGCTCGATCCCAGGACGCTGGGATCATGCCTGAGCCACCCAGGCGCCCCAGCTCAATGGTTTTTCAATGTAGGTATGTTAGGAATACAAGGTGGTCAGGGGAGAAGTTTTAAGGGCCACTGCCAGAAGAAAGATGAGCAGGTGTGCCCCGGATCTCTCTGCCCCCAGCTTGCCCCACCTGCGTCTGTTCCGGGGAGTGGAGTTCCATTTAAGACTAACTGAAGAATTGGGACGCCTGGGTGGCTCAGTCGGGTAAGCATCTGCCTTCGGCTCAGGTCATGATCCCAGGGTCCTGGGATCAAGCCCCGCGACGGGCTCCCTGCTCAGCGGGGAGCCTGCTTCTCCCTCTGCCTGCCGCTCCCCCTGCTTGTGTTCTCTCTGACAAATTAAAAAAAAAAAAAAAAAAGACTAACAGAAGAAAAGGTTCTACAATAACTTTTAGAAATAGAGGAAGCCACTAAAGGTCTAGATCAAACCAGAAGTCCCATCTCAATCTGAAATTCCATGCTAAGTTGACTTTTTTGGGCCCTATTAGAAGGCAACAAGGAGCTGTCCTTGGACCTTTTCGGAGATGCAAACAAGCACCAGGCAGTGGATGCAACAGGCCGACACGGGCACCACAGAGGTGAGCACTGCGAGGCAGGATCTGCTCCTCTCTGGTCTCTCTCAGCCCTTTCCCCCACTGCCTACCAAGCTGAAAAGAGTGGTTTCCACCAAGACACAACCTACAGTTTTCCTTTGTTTTTCGGCACGTCTGTCTGCAGGACATGAGCAGGAGCCCATGCTCCCCCAGCCTGTGCGAGAGCGAGGCCCATGCAGGCTGCGGGATGCAGCCCAGCCTGGCCCTCTGAAGCGTCCCCTCAGATGTGTCCGGCACACCGGGTCTCACCCCAGAACTTAACTCCTGCTGATAAGAAACCCTTCCTATGGCCAAACACATCACCCCTCCTGTTTTTCTTCCTCCTCCTCCCTTCCTATAAAAGAGGTGTCTTTTAAGTCTATCTAGAAGGAAACCTGAACAGCCAGGCGCTTTCCCCTCTTAATTTGTTCCTTATCCCGCTGGTGATTCACGGCCTCGGCCGCTCCTTCCTCAGCACACTGAGGCGGCTCTGTTCTGCTCAGTTGTGGGAGGCCACGTCAGCAGGAAACGGCGCTGGCTGCCAGGTCACATTCAAGACTGTCTGGAGCAAGTCAGCGCGCAGCACCCGCAGGACAGAGGCAGCTCAATGGTTTCTCCCAAGTGGAGGGAGCGCTGAGCCTGGAAAAAAAAGGGCTGGCCTCTGAGGGCCACAGCAGCACAAGCTTACGGGAACCTCCAAACACTACGGGTTGCTTGCCCCATTTCTAAATGTTCCCCAAATATTTCCAATTATAGTTATTGGTTTCCCTTCTCCTCCTTTTCTTAGAGGACTTACTGTACTGCCTCCAAATTCATATTTGGAAAAGGCTGACACAAGCCAAATCAAACTTCGTCGTGGCTTTCTGGCTCCTGAGTCCGATGGAGGAAATTCTGCACACCCAACCAATCTCAGCAGCCCCGACGTGCACTGCATCAGGACGGAAAACCTGACCTAAGGGGCCAACGCACAAAGGGGTCCCTGCAGGTCTTTTTCCTTCTAAACACATACAGTAAAAACAGTAAACAAATAAGGTGTGCCAGATGTCATCGTGACAGCTCCCAGGAGAGATTTAGGACAACTAGCCCATGAATCGCCCTGGACAAAGACACACGATGAACTAATGATAAGACGGTGCTTCCCCTTAGCCAAGGCTTTGCTCAGCAGACTTCGTTATCCACAAGGCAGATGATCCTCCTTCTGACCTGCCATCAGAAGGTCAATAGTAGCCTCATGCTACGTCACAGTGCCTGTGTCATGAATTCACTGCATCTCATCCTGCAGGCATTTGATCATCTCACATCATCACAAGAAGGATGCGTCCAGAACAGGATATTCTACGAGACCACATTCTCATAACTTTTGTACAGGATATTGTTATGATTGTTCTATTTTATTATCAGTCGTTGTTGTTAATCTCTTACTGTACCCAATTTATAAATTCGACTTTACCATAGACATGCCAAGTATAGGAAAACACATAGTATGTGCAGGGTCTGGTACTATCTACTGTTTCAGGCATCCACTGGGGATCTTGGAACGTAGCCCATTGGACAAGGGGGTGGGGCACACTATTGTGCCATATTTTATGTAGCCAGTCCAGTAAGTTCCAAAATCAATCCTGCTCACGTAAACCAACAGGATTAAGGTTAACATGCTAAAATAGCAGGGCTCCTATGCACCCAGGATACCGAGAAGTTTCTTGATTTGCTGCAAATGAGAACAGGGATTCTGTAAAAAGAAGAAATGTGATTTTTTTTTTCCAGAAACCTCCTAAGTTGAGGGCTTTCCCCTCCACTCTTGGAAGGTCTTCTTAAGTGGACAGCCCAAAAGTCAATCTTTCTCCTCAGAAACACCACATGTGCTCAAGAAAATATCCTGTCCCAGGGAGAGTATTCATAGAAGAGAACAGGAGAGAAAGGAAGTGAAGACTGAGTAGTTCAGGACAAAGAGGAGGGTGGAGGAGGGTGTGCTCATGAGAGAAAGGGCACAGAATGGAGTACAGAGTGACACACATCCACACTGCAAAGACACAGCAAAGGCAGTCTGATTCCGTCGTTCTGGAAGGCATGGAGCTACGCCACAGAGAGAAGGTGTTAACTCCCCCAGGCACACGTGTGCACACACAAACCCAAATGCAAAAGGGAAGATGTAGCTGCCAAGGGGAGTCGGGAGGAACAGAAGCACTAGGAACAAACCAGGAAAGGAGGAAAACGGCACAGAGCCCGGGGGACTCCATGTGGCTAAGGCACTCACTGTCCCATGAGGACCTGGAGACTGAAAGACCAAACATTAGAGGTACTTAAGAGATTTAGTGATATAGAGAAGGTATTCTTTTCATCTTCAGCCATTCAGAAAATGAACACCCACAGCACATCTAATCGGAGTGGTCCCTCAAACCTGGTCTTCAGACAGGAACTGAGGATCTGAAGCAGATCTCACCAGCACCTCCTTACGGGGGAGAAACAAAATATAAGATTCAGCTACCTAATTAATTGACTGAAAACCCAACAAGTATTCTAAGTTTAACTGGCTACCACAGGCTTTATATAACTCTAACATTTTCACAAAAGAAAAATACTCGATGCCCTGATAAACTACAATGAAGCTTTAAAAGCATCTCAAAAATAAAAACTACCAAACCTCATATTCTGCTTGTACACCTGGAATAAGTTTAAATTAGTTCTTATGCAAGGAAGGTATTTAGAGGTAGATGGTCTAGGTCCAAAAGTAATATATTTCTTGGTTAACACTGTAGGCCGAAAAAATAAAATAAAATAAAGGAAAAGGTGGGGAGAGCAGGGATAAGCCATAAGAACTAAATGTTTTCCATATAAATGTTAGAAGCACATGATAAGATTGCTGAACTGTGTTATATTGTTTTTTTATAGGATGAACCACAGAGGAGCCCTGAAAATTGTAAAAAGAAACCCAAAGTGAAAATCTTGAGTTTTAGAACACACACAAGTGGTAACACTGGCAAATGAATACACACGTGTGTGTGTGTATTCATACATGTATACACACTTAAAAAAAAAAGGCCTTTTGCCATAATGAGAGCTACATTTGGTGAGAAGCTAAAACGAACAACGAGCATCACAAGATCAACAAGCTTATGATTTGTATATAAATCCTCCAGGACATATCTAGAAGGGATAATGTTTAAACAAATGAGTCACATTTCTACAACTGAAAAGCAGACAGAATAGTGAGCTATTCCAAGTTTTACACACACACAAGGATACATGAAATGATGATGCAAACACAGAATTAGGAAAAACCCGTATCAATCTGCGATTTTTAAAGACCTAATTAAATCTGGAAGAGAAATTAAAAACTAAATTAGTGTTTTCATTGATTCCAAGTAACTTTTTCCCTCATTTTAACATCTCCTGAAATAGGAAAGCGTTTTACATTAACGGCAAGTCATTATCTGAGGATGGTGTCTTCTCTTTTGTAGAGATATGAAAAACAATGGCGTATCTTAACATCAATGGCATTCTAGGTTCAATAATAATGATAGCAAATAATCCTGTGAAACCAATGCAAGAAGAACAAGCACGTGTGCTGTTTTGCAGATGAGACACAAGCAGCAAGGCAATGCCATCCAGTTCATGGAGAAGAGGGAGGCACATATACGGACCCTTGAGCTGAGGCAGTACACCCAGGATGAGAAAGCATCACTTTTTGTGCTTTTAGGAATTTCTCCATTCACAAATAATTTAATACCTTAAATAGTAGATGACAGAAATAAAATCCACCAAATGTTTTACTGAATGCAATGTAAACAAATGACACTTAGAACAACTCTATCTTTAAAAATATACTGGGTACCAATTATACCCAAATCTCTGGAGGTAGGGACCCAAGCATCGCTTGTTTTAAATCCCAGGTGACTGAGCTGGACAGCCAGGGATGACCACCAGTGGCATAAAGCATCCAGCATATAGCAGGTGCACAAATACATTTTTTTTTTTAAGATTTTATTTATTTATTTGACAGAGAGAGAGTGCTGAGAGAGCGCCCTCATGAACGCACAAGCAGGGGGAGCAGCAGGCAGAGAGAGAGGGAGAAGCAGGGCCTCTGCTGAGCAAGGAGCCTTACTCAGGACCCGATCCCAGGCTTCTGGGATCATAACCTGAGCTGAAGGCAGACGCTTAACTGAGCCACCCAGGCGCCCCCCCAAGTACATTTTAAAATGTGGCAATTACTGATTGAGAAACCAATTGAAAAATGATGCCAGGTACCATAACAGTAACAAAACTTTGCTGTTTTCTGGGTTTTGTTTTTTACCTTTTTCTTTTTTATTAATTGGGTATGCTGGATGTCTCTATACTGTGTTCAGATGACTGCAGAACCTGAAAGCTTTTGCTGCTATTGATACATAACATACTGCTACTGGTCTTTTAATGTAAATTAATACAGACATACATACACATACACACACATATACATATATATACATACACATATATAAAATTTGAATTTTTAGAAACTTCAGCTGTGCTGTCAACTTTAGGAAAAGTATCCCAATTATATGGTGTTGGGCTGGCATTGTACAGAATTTAACAGCCATATTGGTCTAGAAATGTTAAACATAATTTTTTCCATTTGTACAGGGGTAACACACTGTATTAAACATGTAAAGTCTTACCTACACGGGTTTGATTACAGAAACTAATAAAGTATTCTCTAAATTTAAAAAAATGTGGCAATTATTAAAAAAAGAAAAAAATTTATCCTGGGTTAATTTTCTTCCCCCTTTTTTGTTCCTAGTCAAGATTAAGTTACTGCTAATAAATTTAGGGAAATTCATATAGTACCCAAAGAGTCTCAAATGATAATTTGCCATCTCACTTGCAAACAGAAAATCCTAGATAATTAAGCTCTTGAAATCTGCCCACACTTGAACCTATTCAAAAAGAGCTTAGTCTTTTCACGAAAATTAGGAACATATAAATGGCAGCGAACTCTAGAGGAATTAAAGTGAGAGAGGAACAAGAAATTGAAAGTTAAGAACTTTAGAACAGGATCTGATCCAATCCTCTTATTCTCAGGAGAGGAAAGTGAGGCTCTGATCAATGGAACTAGACTGAATGAGAAGAGAGTTAAACTTGTATCAGGGGACTCTTGCTCTAATCAGAGCCACAAGGATTTGTCAGGTTTCTTCATTTAAAACGGAAGAGGAAAATTAACAATATAATCAGCTGATTTTTACTCTAGGAGTTCAAGTCCAGTGACCTTGGATGTGAACCTAAGTCAACAACAACAAAAACCTACACAAAACAGAGGGTGTGCGGAAGGTGCAGAGTTAAGATTTATATCGACAAAGGGAAACAGGCTTGACAAATTTAAAGAGGCCAGGTTAGCAAGGCTATTTCACTCTTCCTGCTGAGCCATTCCCTGGGTCTCCTAAATACATTACCCAGTACCACTTTTCAGCACTCTGGCTCAAATTCGAAAGACTCTCATTTTCTCCAAAGTTTGTTCTGCGGTTAATTACTTGTCTTCTGACTACCCCGGGTAAAGCCAAGAAACAGGTAGAATGCACCTGTTGTACTTGAGTTCCATCTGAGATGGAGGCTGGCATTCTACTCACCTCTGAGGAATGTTAATTGCTGATACCAGCATGACAGGTGCAATGAGGAGCAGAAAAATGATCAATGAGTTCAAGTCACAGAACAAGAGACCATGAGAAAGCTCCCCAAGAGCTCTAACTTTCATTACTAATAATCGGTCTGGAATTCAATTTGACCCTTGAAACAGATTTTTTCAACAGGGCACAAAGTTCTAAATTTCTACAATGGTGCCCTGTCCACAGGAGGGAAAAAAAAGAAACAACATGTATAATCCTGTTTTCCACGTTACTATGGAGGCATTCACTAACCCAAACGGCCTCCCACGGCTCGCTCCTCCTCGCTGCTGTAGGCACCGGTCCTCCACTCCAGACCCTTACTGGTGTGGAGTCCTATCTATTTTGAATTCTGAGTCATTTCCTTTCCCCCTAGTTTTATGCTCTAAAACCTTCCTGTTTCTTTAGAATACACACGCTGAAGCCAATTTCCGTATGGGTCTACCCAGTTTTTAGCCTCCCCTTTTGGCTTTTTCTTTTACTATGAAACAGCTAACTGGGGAAAGGAATGCACTTGCTGATTACCTGCATACAGTGTGGTACTGTTTATCTGTTCGGAGTATTTTCCATATTTATTTAAGTTTCCTAACTCTGTGATCCCCAAATACACATAATATTATTCATTAAATTTTAAAATATTCCTAGGATATCTTTGCCAATCATATTTATTCTCATTTGTGGGAACGGAAGCACAAAGAAAGAGGAATTCCTGATAAAATGGCAATTGAGTTAAAAGATGTAAACTTGAAAGACTGTTTACAAACAAATCCTTTGAAAATAGAATCCCTGATTCAAATGTCAGTTTGTTAAAATTCTAGAAGAGGAAGGGGAAAAAAATTTCAGACCAAGAAAAAATTCTATCTTTGAGCTAACGACTGAGGAATTTGAGCCAATTCTTTTTTTTCTGCATCCACAGGGACTTTTTTTTTGCCTTTTGTCCAAATTGTGACCAGACTGAATCCCAAGAGTTCTCTCTTTTGTTTAAGGGTACTACTTCTGTAAATCCCATTTCCTTACAAGGGCCCCTCACCCCAACAATGTCCTCCTACTTCACTTCAGTTGTTCTCAAAGCCCAGTCCCAGAACCAAGAACATCAGTATTGCCTGGGTAACTTCTTAGCAATGCAAATTATCAGCACACCCCCACCCCAAACCTGAATCAGAAACGGGGTGGGGACGGACGGACGGACGGACGGACACACACACACACACACACACACACACACACACACACCCCCAGCAATCTGTGTTTTAAGAAGCCTTCCATGCTGAAGTTATTGGTAATTATCAGCATCTGACACCCGATATGCCCTGGACTCAGGTATGCTGAAGGGACCACCTGAGTCAAATGCCAAGATGTCTCCTGGGTACTTACCCCCTTTCAAGGTACTAGGCAAAATCTAGAATGAAGGAAACAAAGAGGGAAGCAACAGTGCCAGCCCAATTTCTTTCATAAAGTCAAGTAGAAAGAGGCTAAAAGCAGCTTCTGTGAACACCTGTAAGATGGTTATTTTCCATCTCACTCAATTCCAACCACCCTGCACAATCTTACCTGTTGTAATCAACTCTGGATTGTACGAGTTTACAACAGAATAGGTGAACAAATATTGTGTTTACATCTAAATAAAGGTAAAATAAATTTGTACTCTGCTGAGAGGAGTAAATTTCTCTTTGATGACCCTTGTTAAGGACTTGAGGAAGTTTATAACAAAAACTAAATAGCAATTTTAATTAATAAGTTCAATAAAGACACCCACCATGTAGAGGTTCCTTAAAAAGTATATGAATGCAAGATAAAAGATCTTTAAGCACCTGGGAAAACTGCAAAGCCTCCTAAAGAACACTAGCCTGAATGAAATGAACACATGCAGGTATGCAGCAGGTGCAGTGGGATGAACTGGGAAAAGCAGGGCCTAAGAGTTTAAGCTAGCCTGAGGATTCACTGAACCGGAGAGTCTCAATCTCCACTGCATATTAGAATCAACTATAAAACGTTTCCAAACTACTAACGTCCTGGCCTTACCCTCCTACAATCTGACAATTTCCTAAAATTACCCTAGGGATCTACTGCGTATTTTTTACAAGTTCCCCACGTAATTTGATGTGCAAAATTTACAAAACACTATGTTAATACAACCAGCTTTAAAATTCTGAAATAAATAAATAAATATATTAATAAAAAATATTAATAAAATTCTGAGATGTCAGAGACGTTATCTTAAGCATATGATGCAGGAACTAGGACACTCAAAATGTGAATGCTTGACCCACAGAATAAAATCTCTCTTGATCATTAAGAATAAATTAACCAGGGGCGCCTGGGTGGCTCAGTGAGTTAAACGTCTACATTCGTCTGCATTCGGGTCAGGTCATGATCTCGGGGTCCTGGGATGGAGCTGGTGTCAGGCTCCCTGCTCAGTGGGGAGTCTGCTTCTCCCTCTCCCTCTGCTCCCCCCCCCAAACAAACAAACAATTTTTTTAAAAAAAAGTATAAATAAACCAAATTAACTCCGATCTTACTTTCTTATGGGATTAACATGCCATGCTTGGGCTACATTTTATTAACACTTTGTGATTATTTCATGCTTATACTCAAAGGCAATTTAAGTACAGGGGCGCCTGAGTGGCTCAGTCAGTTAAGCCTCCAACTCTTAGTTTCGGCTCAGGGTCATGAGATCGAGCCCTGTAGCAGGCCCGAAGCCCGGCGTGGAGCCTGCTTAAGATTCTCTCTCTCCCTCTCCTGCTCATGCTTTCTCTCTCTCTAAAATAAATAAATCTTAAAAAAAAAAAAAGAAAAGAAATTACAATTTGCTAATAACTGGAAGGTTTTAAATTAAGTAAAAATGTGGAAATTCCTATAGCCAGAAAGTTACCACAAAACTGGTGTTAATTCTGGCTCTATAATGCGACATAAAGTGTCCAGACAGGTGTCACATTTAAAGTATGCGATGCTTCCATTTTAACTCAAGACACAGAAAGACTCAAAGAGTTGAAAAAACTCCCCTTTTAACCAGCTGTCTTCACATCCTCAAAACGTGTGCAAAATACCTTCCAAGTCACTGAAAACTGCCTCAGAGAGAGAAGCAATACCCAAGTTGACAAGCAGAAAAAAGTGTTTATTTTTTTTTTTTTTAAGTCTGCCCTTTTTTAATCCTTTTTTGTTCATCCCATTGCTTGTCCAATTAGGATGGAATACAAAATATTCACTATTAAAGGACAAAAATTTTTCTAAAAGACCAGATTCCACCTATCTTACAGAAATGTACAATTCAGATAGTGCCCATTGCTCACTCCCTCTCTTCTGTGTGTGTCCCTTTGGCCAGCGAGTCATGACCACCTCCTAAGCACCTCTGATTTCTGCTCCTACTTCTACACTCCACCCTCTACAGTGCCGTCACCCAGGCTCTCCTGGCCTCCTGCCTGCCCCTCACCGTCACCCATCTCACCACCTCCCTCACCCCCACTTCGATCACATTGGGTGACAGAGAAAAACTACTCCACTTAATTCAGTAACCAGGCTCATTTACAATTTAAAGTGTACTCTATCCATTCCTGGGTCTGACAGAGTTTGAAAGTTTACTACCACAGATAAATGCGATAATCTCTAACTGCACAAAAACATTTATAAAACATTAATGAGTAATCTACATGAAAATATTTGCCAATAACACAAAAGATAAAGTTGGTCTACCTTTTACTATTAAATAGCCCTAAAAATATTTTCCAAGATGTTCCCAGCCTACTCCTCACAAAAGGAAAAAAGTTATCAGAAGAATGAAGAGAATAATCATTCCCTCACGCTCTTTACTGGTAAGCGGACCTAACCCATATAATGGGCTTCTTCAGAATTGCTGTGTGTTTTTAAAAAGCACTCTTACCTGCATTCATTATCCTAATTTGAAAAACTGAGAGTAAATATAATTAAGTACAGTAACAAACAAAAAGAAAAAAGAACCTCTGTGAAGTAACTCAATTTTTCCATCACTCTGGACATGAATTTTTAGCAGTTTATTAGTGACTCTCCTTTATTCCGGATGCCTAGTAGGTGCTGGATAGGCACTGGGATACAAAGATCAGTAGATTTGACCCCTACCCTTGAAAAAACTTACCCTCTAAAGAACCCTTTACAGTCTTCCTTAAAGACACTTCCAATATGATGCTTTCCATTTCAAGTTCTAAGAGTAAAAAATACAGAAAGAAGAAAGCAAGACCCCAAAGGCTACAAGCTACGAAATGTGGCAGACAAGTGAGGTAATGGGACACTGTTCACTCTTCTGAATTATCAGGCACGCAAAGATCTGCGATATTTAAGGAACTCCAAGCAGTGGTACCTTCAGAAATGACATTTTAACCATTGTTCAACAAGTCTGAAAGGCAAAAGGGCACACAAGCTAAATTCCCATTGCCTAGTTTTTGAAATGTGTTATTTTGAAGCATTACAACAAGAATGTGGAGACATCTAAAAGAAAATCCTAACCAATCTCACAAGTTCACGTAGGCTCTCCTGGAATGCTTTAAAAATGACAGGTAACACAAATGAAGAGTCATTCAATGTCTGGCCATAATGGACTGGGCACCTAACGATGGCTCCTATTTACTGGAGTTTACAAGGACTCTGAAACTTCCTACACAATATGTCCTTTGATCCTCGGGGTAACACTTCAAGACCGATAAGGTCATTCCAATTCTACAGATAAGGAAACAGAGGTGTGGAGAAGTAACTAACTTTGTGATATACAAGTAAAATGCAAGGAATTTCTAAACCACGTAATCTCACTCCAAGACCCACCAAGATCTCACCCATATGCCTTATAGCCCTTCACTCATGCCTAAGAGCAGGACACACTAAATGAAAATTAAAAGTTGTAAGAAATTTGAATCCCCTGGCTGGCTCAGGTAGAGCATGTGACTCTTGATCTCAGGGTCATGAGTTCAAGCCCCACACCGCGTGTGGAGCCTACTTTAAAAATAATTAAAAAAAAAAAAAAAAAAAAAGGTAGTGTGGAATTTAATCGAAATGTAAAAGGCAAGGCATACCCAGAGGAACTGCTTTGTAAGCCTGTCTGAATATGGCCGCTCAGGCCTGCTGTGAGAGTTCACTACTTATTACCCCCAAAGGAAAGCAACAACTGAAGCCTGAACTACAACAGAGCTTACTTTAAATACGTGTAACAGTAGGCCTGTGGTTTTATCCACCACCTGCATCTGAAGAATATATACACTCCCATAAACCTTCATCAGAAACATCTGATCTGTTGCCATCACCATCAACCCCATGAAAGCAAGCCTAGTAGACCTAGGCAGTAAAATGGAGGCTAGACCTTCTTCCACTGATTTCCATGAGTAGGATAATCACATCACGGCCCACAATTTATCATGACATCTCCTTAGAACAAAAATAATCAGCAAAGCTGCGTCCATTACTAGATAATGGTGATGATGATGGCCCTTCCAATGGTCAGGTATTAGCATTATCCCCACCTTATTTTTTTTTTTTTTTTTTAAGATTTTATTTATTTATTTGACAGAGAGAGACACAGCGAGAGAGGGAACACAAGCAGGGGGAGTGGGAGAGGGAGAAGCAGGCTTCCTGCTGAGCAGGGAGCCCGATGAGGGGCTCGATCCCAGGACCCTGAGACCATGACCTGAGCCGAAGGCAGACGCTTAACGACTGAGCCACCCAGGCACCCCATCCCCACCTTATGAGAGAAAACCGAGGCTAAGAGGTTAAGCATTAGCTAGCGAACAACCAGGGATCATACTACATAGCACTGACATTTAAAACATCATCTTTATTAACTTCTAACAAATCACATCACTAAAACTTTACTTGGAGACAAAGGCCAACGTTTGACGATGTAATACTGGGTGAGGTTTTTTGTCTTAATTACATAACTGCAAGAACAGCTATAAACCATCAAGATAACTGGCAAGGGCAGAAGGAGAAGGCCAGACAGCAGCAGACACACTGGGTGCCTCCCTTGCCAGGGACGTTACACCTCCTGGGAAGCAACACAGTTTGGCACTGATGGACCCCAGGCTCATGACATCACCCAATCCCAGCATGATGACAGCTCCAAGTACCATCACACACCTTCCTCCCATCCCTTCTGGAAACTGCACTTTCTGCTCCAGGCCCATCAGTACTTACCAGCCCTCGTGGAGACCACGCTACTGGTCAACTTCTAGTTGCTCAGCAACAAGCTAGGGTCTGAAAGAGGCCTCTCCACCCATAGAATGCCTGCTTGCAACAAATGGCTGTACATGTCTACGTAGGACAGAAAAGCCAAATCATCACGTTCAAAATAAAGCTCTCAAATATTTCAGGGATCAGGTATACTCCAAAACGCTTTAAGTGACTTGTGACCCAATATTACACACACACACACACACACACACACACACACCAGGCAAAAGACTGCTTTGTCCTGAAGCTACCATTTCAGAGCTATAAAATGAACTGGCAAATTGATGGAGTTAATTCAAAGTTTTCCTAGAAACTCAGACCCTCCCAGCTTCGAACCTCACTGGAGGACTGAAGTAACTCTCACCAAATACAGTTTTGGATCAATCATAAAGATAAGACAGGATACTGGAGCTAGCCTGGGCAATTTTAAGAGCTTTTCAAGGGAGGCCCAACTCTTCACGATAACATTTCAGCAATCACTCACAAACCACCCTCCTCCCCCACTGCAAAAGAAGTTGACTCTTCAAGACAGTTTCTTACGTTGCAAAAGAACCTCTCAAAATCCTCGTCTTTTAATAAGAAAAAAATATTTCCACTTATAAGACATTCTACAAATACAGTCAAATAACAATGTAATAAAAGTTTGCAAAGACTCAGAAGAAGGTAAGGCACTCACATACAAACCACCCCAAATATTTCTGATGAAAACCTTGTTTGCAGATGTAAGCCAAGGTAAGAGTTCTAATCAACCTTAGAAGACAGACTTCATTCGCCACAGGTCTTCTCCCATGGTTTTAAGCCAGTAAAATGAGAATTTCTTATTTATATGCAGAGTCTGCTTTAAAGGAGTAGACCATATAGAAGCTTCGCTTGTGAAATTATAGTCTACCTCAGCTTATACCCTCGTTCTGACACCATTCATGTCATTTCTCCATACACAAAGCAGGAGACGAGAGTTCCCCAGGACCTGTCATCAAATTCTTAGCAAGAATGACAGGTCAGTGTTTTAATGTGCCAAACAAGTCTAATAAATGCACTTAAAGTACCAAATGAGGGAATTACAAAAAAAAAAAAAAAAAGGAACATTAAAGTCCCTGTGGCAGCCTGGACGCTGAATCATACAAAGAGGGGAGGAGGTGGGAGACAAACGAGGAGATTCAGAAATGTGGAACCGCTCTCAATGGTGTCATTCACAGAGTCCCTGAGCAGAGCGTGGTGTTCATCAACAATACAGTTCCCACACTCAGTGGGGCAGGAGGAGAATCCGACACAAGCTGAAGAAGGCTTGCGGAGAAGAAGGAGAGGAGAGAAAAGTTCCACGCTCTAATGGCAGCCAAGCTACGGTCTCTGAGTCCCCTCCTACCACACATTCTGCTGCCATTTCCAGGTCTCAATCCACTCAGTACAAGTGAGCAGAGTAAACCACATCTTGTAAAAGGCGTCTATTGTAGGCAAAAAACATCAGCAATTACATATCTTCAAATAGTATTTTTTATTAAAATAATGGTACTTCCCAAGCATTTTACTTTAATCTTTTTTCTTCTATCACCATGACATCCATCTATTTTCTTCAGGCTCACGGTTTGTATGTAAGTCTTAAAACACGAATTAAAAAAAAGAAACCACACAAATAAAAACTGCAGTTTTGGGGGTGCCTGGGTGGCTCAGTCAGTTAAGCGTCTGCCTTCGGCTCAGGTCATGATCTCGGGTCGGGGTCCTGGGATGGAGCCCCAGATCGGGCTCCCTACTCAGCGGGGGGGTCTGCTTCTTCCTCTCCCATGGCCCTTCCCCCCGCCCCATCTCTCTCTAATTAATAAAATCTTTTTAAAAAAAAAATTGCAATTTTGGGGCACCTGCGTGGCTCAGATGGTTAAGCGTCTGCCTTCCGCTCAGGTCATGATCCCAGGGTTCTGGGATCGAGCCCTGCATCTGGCTCCTGGCTCAGTGGGGAGCCTGCTTCTCCCTCTCCTTCTGCCTCTCCCTCTGCTCATGCTATCTCTGTGTCTCGAATGAATAAATAAAATCTTTAAAAAAAAATTTAAAAAATAAAAATTGCAGTTTTAATACTGGGTCAGTATGAAAGTACTTTAGATTCTAAACATGTTTCTCTAAAGGAAACTGATTAGCTTCAATGATCCAACATTTTGGAAATGTGAAAGTTCTTCTAGCAGACTTGAGAGACCACGAAAAAGTTATTGAACTAAACATCTTCAAGCTCCCAGCACAATATTTAAAAGAAAGATCACCACACCTGATGGGATGCCAGAGCCAGTCAAGGATCTAGTCAAGCAATTATTAAGAGGCTGCGGGGCCAGTGGGCAGGGTGAGGATACTGGGTCACAACTGGGTTCGCAGTCAAATTCAAGAGCTCAAGAAAGGTCCACACAGATAACCAGACTGTTATATACAATGCCACCTCTACCTGCTCCTCCAGGAAAGCAGAGGTCGAAATGGAATGGAGTGGTCTAGGAGGGCTCCCGGAGGAGACAGACCTGGAGCCCTAAAGGAAGTGTGGTATTTGTTTTGGCTGAAGGATTTTACAGGGAATGGAGAAATGGCCCAGATAACAAGATGGCATGTGTGGACAGGAAGGAAGGCTGCGTTGCCAGCACCTCAGCCCAGACAAGGATATGAAAAATAATGGGACAGACCCGCAGCTGCCCTCTATTAATTCCTGAATTTGAGCAAAGGCAAGAATTCATATTGATTGCTAAGATTCCTTTTTTCCCCCCTAACAATTGGCTCTTTATACTTTCATCTGGCCTAGGAAAAGAAAAATCTTTTGTCTAGGAAGCCATAGGTACAGTGCTGCCTCCAAGTGAGAATAAACTATGACCTTTTGTAGCCCCTTCAAGACCTATGATTCATGTTTCATGGAAAATATTGAGAAATATTCCATTAGAAATGAATCTGCTTTCACAGCATATTGTAGGTTTCCTGTGTTTTTCTTCCTTCATTATCACCAAGGACATTCTCATGAAAACAAAATCTTGTTTTTTCCCCAGAGTAACCATATTCTTTATATTGACTTGCTGTGAATTTCCAAACTGCCTTTTCATGGCACCCCAGTGAGCTTCTGCTGTCTAAGGACGTCAGAAACGTCCTATAGAGAACATTAGTAGGCTAACAAATTCGACTGCAAGTAAAGACGGTTGACCTCAAATGGCGTAATTTCAAAGTTTCCAGGAAGACTCCGCAACCAGCTAAACTCCCTACCCCTAATCCCCCACCCCCACCCTTAGCAGCAATCCCTAACCTGCTGAAATAGCAGTGGTGAAATAGCCAAGTTATTAAACTGACCGTTTCAATCGTGGTATAAGCAATGGTTATGACTTCAAAATTTCCAGAAAGGCCACTTCCAACCACCACTCCTCCCACACACCCCCCTCCCCAAAACCACCACCTCCCCACCCGCTGGGTGGGGTTGAAAGAGCACAACTAGAGCTTCATTCTCTTCACTTTAATCTCTAGTACAATGCAAATGCTTCTTTCACAAGTTCCCATTACAATATGATTCAATTTCAGATCTTTTCCTAATAGGCTTTTAAAAGGTAAGCAAGAAGACTGCCTCCCCCATTACCAGTCCTCTCCCACTGGATGCTTCATCTTACAGCAGCTGGAGCTGGAAGCCCCACCGAGAAGCTCAGCCCACCACAACTCTGGGCCCCGTCCTAACTTGGGACAGAAATAATTTAAGGAATTCTAAATCAGTACTCCTGTGTCACACTATCTGCTCTTAGTTCTGGTAACAGGACATCTGTCTTATCCCAAAGACCCAGTCTCTGCAAACCATCTCTACTTGATCTTGGCCATCTGAGTACTCATGCTGGTATCCTGCTCAGAATCCTGTTATTGCAGGAATAGGAACCCACCTTGCTCTTGTCACATGCCCGAAGAGAATGGAGTGCTAATACTGGAGTTCCCTGATGTATACACAGAGCAGGACACATAAAGAGCTCATGCTCTAGAGTCAGAGAGACCAGGGATGAAAACCCAACTCTGCATCTTCTAACTGTGTGAATTTAGGTGTGTAAATGAACCTCCATGGGCC
Source organism: Halichoerus grypus (assembly GCF_964656455.1). NCBI lineage: Eukaryota > Metazoa > Chordata > Mammalia > Carnivora > Phocidae > Halichoerus > Halichoerus grypus. The sequence continues at coordinate 91,761,987 of NC_135712.1, forward strand.
TCAGCCTCATGTTTATCTATCATACCCATTAACTGAGAGAATAGGAAGCACAGCGTAAGAGCTAAATAGGTATTAGGGATGTCAATCACAGCGAAAGGATAATAACGTTACAATTTGTGTTGGAATTTACAAATCTATTCCCTATTCCCACATTCTGTGTTAATATGCTCTACCCACCTGGAGTGAAGCATTCACTAACTTACACTGGAACTCAAAAGAAGGCTTATATGGGGCGGGGTGGGGGGGGGTGCTCAGTGACTGCCTATGATGCAATGGTGACAGTCAGTGGGTCTGGACTCCAGGTCCTTCCAGCTCCTGCAGTTCATCCTGTCGCTGCCCCAGGGCTTCCCAAGCCCTAGCAAACCAATTAGCTCCCTGTTCTGGTCCCTTGCATCCTATCCTGTGTCATTTCAATTAATTGGGCCAGGTACCACCACGCCCCAAATGGAGATAACCATAGCATCTGGGTGTTCAGAAGAGAACAAAGGATAGGAAGGCTGGGGAAGCCAAAGATAAATGGCTCCACAATTCTGCTTTAGTCAAAGGCATTTCTGAAATCACTGGAAGGGGTGTTAATGTCACTTATCTCAAAGTATCATCATGAATAAATACAAAGCTCCCATTGTGAACAGAGTTTTATACTTGCAACATTCCCTGCAGAATTCACCAGTTACTGACATGAACTCAAAAGAAAAAAAAAGTGGGGAGAGGCTAACCTGATGAACACATGCACACACGCACGCACACACACACGCGCGCGCGCGCGCGCGCGCGCGCGCGCGCACACATGCACCCATGCACGCAGAACAATAAAAGCAGGTTGCATAAAAGTGTATTTCATATATGTAGATCTATTCAGCAACTTGCTTTTATGGATTCTATTACACACACTCAGTTGTAGAAGAACATAGTCTACCTGCCAATTAATTCATGGGGCTCCACAATGTTACCATGATCAGAAGCTCAAATGCTTTCTTACTTAACTGAAAATACCAGGTTCATTCTATGTAGGTGAAATGACTTTTTATCTAATTTTTCTATAGCATGATTCTTTTTAAGAGTGGATTTTGAGGTTTTATTTGTTGAAAATATCCATTTATTATAGAACTACAAGTAGGTAGAAGATTCTATATCCCATACTGTTTTAAAATAATTATTTCCTCTCTTCTTTTACCTGAAAGTTTCTTTGTATGATTCATCACCAAAGACTAGATTCAGTTTTTAAATGGCTTAGAACACCAAAGATCAATTTCAGGAACATAATGGTCAGAGAAATGCAATCAGTAAAAATCATTAATAAAACAGTTAAGTCATTTCAGATTATCTAACTGCAATTAAAATTCATTAGGCTTGAATCTTTCAAAATACACTCATTTCTCCAAAAGTAAAAGTTTTTTCCCTAGTTTTTGTACCTATAGGAACAAAATTAAGTAGCAAAACTACAAAGCAGCATGCTCTGCTATTAAAACAAAGCAGTAGAAAAATCACCTTTTTCCATGCAGCTCATTATGAGAAACTAAAAATAAAGGGCATTTCCCTTCATTTATGTATTGGTGAGCAAGTCCAAAAATTAAAACAGGCCTCTGATCAGAGTCTTGGCCAATCAATAACCTAGTATTGAACTCCATTACACGCCAATTTGCCATTTGCCCTATAATCCCAATCACTGCCAAAAAGAGCTACCACCAACAGTGCCCTCCAACACAGCAGTGTTTACAGGCTAACTACAGATCTGGACTGAGCTTCCTATGGGTCAGAGGGCCTAAGTCACTACTTTCCTAAGTGAACGAGAGAGAGGCAGCACTGGATTATACAACCAGGATGTAACTAAAATGCCCTAGGAGCCATACTTAAAGATCTATACCCAAGGAACGTCACCTACCTGGAACTTATTTAGATGACAAGATTCTGGACTCTGAGCTGATGCCGTAATGCAATAAGACATTTAGAGAACTTTCAAGAGAGTATTCTGCATATGGAGGGGCATGAATTATTATGCCCAGAGAGTGGACCATGATGGGCAGTTTTCTAAGATGGCCGCCAGTGATTCCCGCCTGCTGGTGTTCCTACACTGCGCAAATTCCCTTTCTTGAGTGGGTTGGACCTAGTATCGCCCCCTTGCCCTCTAGTTGCTCCTCTGATAAAGCCAGCTGTCTCATGGAGAAGCCATTTAGCAAGGAACTGAGGGAAGCCTCCTGCCAATAGCACACAAAAACCTAAATCCTACCAACAACCCCTCAAGCAAGCCTGGAAACAGACTGACCCTTAGACATGCCTCGCAAGGAGGGCAGCTCTAGCCCACACCTGGATTTGGGGATCTTGAGAGGCCCAGGGCCATGGGACACAGCTAAACTGTGCCTAAAATTCCTGACCCACAAAAACTGTGAGATAATACATGTTGTTGTTATAAGCCCCTAAATTTTGGAGTAATCTGTTAATCAGTAACAAATAGCAGATACTTAATACAGATTTTACCTCAAAAAACATCATCTGGTTAGCATCACAGTATTTATTTGAAACTTTGGAACTAATTTGAAAAAGTTCTTGTTGTTCTCAATTGAACATTTAAAGTCCTTCAAAATCTCAACATTTTCCAAATTCCATAATATATTAAAAGATACTGCAAGCCTTCCCAAGTTAAATTAACTCACTTAAAAGTCAACAGAATACTAGAGGTATTTAACTTTGTCCCTTTATTTATCACAGGCCTACATTAGCATCAAGACCCTATGTTATAGAAAGATTAAAAAGTTTTTTAAAAATCCAAGATAAATTTTACTTCTGGAAAATAAAGACACAAGGAAAAACTTTACTCTTCCTTCAAACAAGAAATAAAACAGAAACTCCTTTGATTAGAAGGCTTACAAGAATTTCCTTACCTTGAATGCACTGAAGTGTTCCATCCTCCGCTCTTATTGTGAAAGTCTCACCTGGATTAACTTGAACAAGAATGACCTGCAAAATAACACATTAATTTCAATTTCATACCAAAGCATCTGGGGTTTCTCTTCAACAGTTTTATTACCTGAATTTATGTACTAGACAGGATGTATGTGGCACAGAATCCCGTATAAACACAAAACTTAGGATCGGTCTTAGACCTGGCTCGGCTCTGAGCAGGGTGAGTACATGCATTTGAATTTAGCTCAGCGAATTCTCCTGCGTTGGTTATGATGCTAGGTACCTAAAAAGCTCAACTTTTTTTTTTACTTTTACAACAATTCCTTTTTTTCTTACACTAATTTAGAAACAAGAAATCGAGAAGAAAGTAGACCAGAAACTCTGCTTATAAAGGAAAATGGCACAGAGAAACGTGGCTCTGGCCAAACACCATGGAGCATATTCTTCCCAAGTGTCCATTACTGACTTTGGTCATATGATTCTACTGTGTAACAAAAGAAGGCAACTGATAAGAAAAATGTTTGGAAAATAAAGTATTTGTATAAGTTCTGGAAATAATAATAAACACTATAAAATAAATGAATAATAATATTATAAACAGGCCTCAAACACTCAAATTTTAAAATCTATTATCTAAATGTCAGTGAACATTAATATTTATTTTAAAAATTTTATTTAACTATGAGAGACAGAGAGCACATGCAAGAGCATACACCAAGTCGGGGAGGCGCAGAGGGAGAGACTCTTTAAGCAGACTCCCCACTGATGCAAGGAACTCCACAAGGCACTCAATCCCACAACCCATGAGATTATGACCCGAGCCGAAACCAAGAGTCGGACACTCAACCGACTGAGCCACCCAGGCACCCCTAATATTTAATATAAGTAGACAACTTCCAAGACTAGACCATGCACAGCAATGGCAAAGTATGTTCTTTTAAGAGCCTCAGTTTTAGATCTCATCTAGTTCCTATAGGTAACAGAAAGAAACATCACTAATTTATATCTAAATATAAATCAAAGGATGTAATCCAAGTTTAAAAACTGTAGTTAAGGGACACCTGGGTGGCTCAGTCGTTAAGCATCTGCCTTCAGCTCAGGTCATGATCCCAGGGTCCTGGGCCCCCTGCTCGGTGGGAAGCCAGTTTCTCCCTCTCCCACTCCCCCTGCTTGTGTTCCCTCTCTCGCTGTGTCTCTGTCAAATAAATAAATAAAATCTTTAAAAAATAATAAAAAAATGGGGCGCCTGGGTGGCTCAGTCGTTAAACGTCTGCCTTCGGTTCAGGTCATGATCCCGGGGTCCTGGGATCAAGCCCCACATTGGGGTCCCTGCTCGGCGGGAAGCCTGCTTCTTCCTCTCCCACTCCCCCTGCTTGCGTTCCCTCTCTGGATGTGTCTCTCTCTGTCAAACAAATAAATAAAATCTTTAAAATAAATAAATAAATAAAAAATAGAAAAATAAAAACTGTAGTTAAAAAAAATCACCATGTGCAAGGTTAACCCTATTAAAATAATGACCGTACATTTCTGGAAATTGGAAGGATGCTGAGTGTCACATTCACCTTAGCATTCTTGGAGCAAGCCTTGTCCCTCCCTGCATCGAAACCATCAAGCATACCGTTCCCTCTACCTGTAATGGTTTCCCTGTCCTTCTTCTCTGCCTGCCACCCACCTTACTCCTTCCCTGAGTGACCAATGCCTATTCACTCTTGTCACCTTAAGAAGTGGCATCTGCTTCTCAGGACAGGTTGGGCCTCCCACTGTATGCTCTAACACAGGCACACGCGCCCACACACCTATACTCCTCCTTCCTAGAATTTACAACTCCAATTAGTTAAGCAGCTATTCTAGGGTCTGTCTTTGCTTCTTTGAGATGGACTCTGTAAGGACAAGATCTGGCATAAAGTCAAGTGCTCAAAACTATACCCGGCCTAGAATAAGTGCTTAATAACTATTTCTACTAAATGAATGAAAGTCGTAAAACACAAGGAAAACCATTGCGAACAACAAAAAACACTGCAAACAAAAATTTTAACTTAGAAATTAAGCTTTCATAATATTCCATTTAAAAGGTCAACTGTTTTTTTAAGGTCAACTTTTTTTACTGTATGTACCGTAATTTCTGTTCTGTAAAAATGTTTGAGATCAAAGCCGTTTCATTTTTAAAACCTAAACCTTTAATATCCATGTATTTTGCTTCTTCTACTAATTCACCACAGGAGACACTGTTGGGATATTAAAATTATTTAAATCAGGAAATGCATTAACTGGAGAAAACAAGATCATTCAGGAAAAAGCCACCCAAGCTTCATCCCTGGTGCTTCTCATTATCTTGAATTATACCGGTGGTTTCAAGGCAATTTATTTTTCCTGTACAGTAACTGTGTCAATAATCTTTCAGTCTTAAGTATTCAAATTCTCACCAATGTAAACACACTGTGCCATTTTAAGAACTCAAAAGGAAATCCCTTCAGATCTCTACAGAGTGATTAAAACATTTCAATTGCTTTCTTGAAACTGAGCTTTTAAAGTCATTCCTAACATGAAAATAGTTTTAACTTTATTTTTACATAAACATAGAACATAACTACAATAGAATAAAAAAAAAAAACACTCCAATAAAGAGAATTATCTGTGTCTTTTAAAAAGTCTTTAGACCAATTCCAACATTACTATAATAGAGCAGAAATCATTTGCTTGTGTTGAAACCTGTGGGGATAAGACCTATAATACAGGCTGGAGAATTAATTAGTTAGAGAGAAAAAAAAAACAATCAAAGGACATCAAGCCTATGCCCCAGATACTCTCTGACAATCCCAAATTCATGTACTCTCTCCTCCACCGCTCTCATAATTGTCACACAGCGTGTCCTGAATGCAGGTCCTGAAAGTACAATTCACCAGTATTATGGAAAGTTCCAGGCAAGAAAAGGGATTTCTGAATTGGGGTACGCTCCAGATTCTGTCACATTACCTGCTCCTCACACTGCATGAAAAGTGTCTATAATGATTCCTTAGCGGTCACAGACACCAGGCCACAATTCCAAGCCTCCAAAAGCCATTTATGCCATCCCCTCTCTGCTTACGGAGGCCAATTCCTGAACCCCACCCTGCTTCTTCAGTGGGGAAAGATGATAGGTAAAGAGCTTTTAAGCATCCTACTAAAATACCTCTCTTCAAATGTTTCGTTCCTGTAATTTTCCCTGCTGCTGGGTTGCTATGGCAACCAGATTATAATCTACCAAGTTACCTCAGAAACCAGGCAAATCTCCTGCGTCCCAATATCAATTTTTCTTAGTAAGAGCAAAAGTCATTATTTGAGCAACCCATATTCATCTTGGCACCGAGTTATTTTTAAAAGAAAGCATTTTATTATACTGAGGTCGACTGACCACCTTGCTGTTTTCACTGTCAATAAAGGAGAGATAACAAAGTTTTGGGACACACACCAGCCCAGTGATCTTGTCCCTGACAACAGACATGAATGAGAAGTCAGAAGCGTGCCTTGCATCACCCAGCCTTGAGGCGCATGAGTCACACCCTGGCAGGCTCCCTGGCGCTTAACCTTTCCTATCATAGCAGCCTGCCCTTCACTCTCTCCCCCCTCTCACCCACTCTGTCTCCCTCCCTCCTTTCTCTCTCTAGCCACAAGGCAGACATAACTGTTACAAGTTCTCATAAATGCAGAACGTAAAACATCCTATCACCGTCCGAACCTCATCATTTTTTGTCCACTCGCTAACCATTTCCTGCTCTTCCAAAGTCAGCATTAAAACAATTCATGCTGCATTCTGTGTCTCGTCAGAGGAAGATTTTAACCACTGATAGATTCTCCTCCAGAGATGCTAAAATGGAACCGTGTTAATCAAATCATAAGAGCATACTTCAGGCTATGCTTGCTTCATCAGATCAGTTTCAAATCTGTTACAGCTAAAGGAACCAAACAACCCAAAATAACCAGAGGCAAGTTTGTCAAAAATTAATGAAAAATAAGTGACCATTCTTCCAAAATCTTAAACAATAAAACAAGAGGTAGGATTGATGTAATTAAGCAAAAGGCTAAAACAGCATCGTGAGAAAGCTTTGCCCAACAAGATTATTGAAACAGGTGTCAACAGATCCTTCCTTAAAGGTATAAATCTAACTAGAGGAGGAAAAGGAAAGCTACTATTGCAATTTAAATTGTGGGTGGCTGATTAACCAGATCAATGGTATCTAAGACCATTCCTGGAGGCAAATTCCTAATTTACGCCTCAAAAAAAAATCCCCAGCCCCCTGACCAAACAGCCACTGCCATGTATGTGCCCATCACTAAAGCTTCTGCTGGGAAAACAGTACTGACTGACCAAAGATGGAACGTAACATTTGCAGTTTTCTTAAAAGTTAAATCCAATAGCCAGACGCTCAAGATACAAACCACGCCAGGAGAGGGGACCCTGTTCCATTTGGGGAGCTTCTTCCACTTGCCACACTCGGTGAGGCTTGTCTTACTCTTAACTGTGTTATGTATAAATGAACACTTCTCACTTGCAGCCAGCATTTAAGATTACCCAACAGATATCTTTAGGGGGAAAAAATGATATAACCTAAAAGCTGCAGAAGAGTTCCACATAAGGAAGGATTCTATCCAAGAATAGATAATTAAGATTTTATTTTATTTGAGAGAGAGTGAGAGAGAGCGAGCGAGCACTGGGGGGGGGGGGGAGAACAGCGGGAGACAGAGAGGGAGAAGCAGGCTCCCCACTGAGCAGGGAGCCTGACTGGGGGCTTAATCTCAGGACTCCAGGATCATGACCTGAGCCAAAGAAAGATGCTTAACGAATGAGCCACCCAGGTGCCCCAAGAATATCTAATAACTTTAAAAAGTGACTTCTGATTATATGAGAGGAATAATAGCACTTTTTTTCTGGACACACACACACACACACACACACACACACACTCCAGATTCCCGAACTCCAGAGAAATCCTGGCAAGCTCCAGTCAGGCCCTCGAAGGCCCAAACCATCCATCAATACACACCTTTGAGACCCTGGTGCCTGGGCTAGAGACCAGAGCTGGTCTCCAGAAAACTGAAAAGTGGGCATCATATGTTTTCTGAGTCCCCTCCCTTTGCTCCAAATCAGGAAAAGGGAGAAGATGAGCTATATATAACCAATAATTATCTTTGTGGTAATAATATACACAAAGAAAATGCCCCAAGATTAAAATGTGGCAGGTAAAATAGAAAGGTACTAGAAGATGATGGGAAGTATTGATTGTCTCATCTGCTCACCTGTCCTACCTGAAGCCTGACTCCAAAGCTGAGAGGAAAAACACACATAAGACCAGGAAGCCTCTAGAAGGACCTGCACACTGGGTCAAGGCACAGGGACACACATGGTATTGAAGCTGTTGCTCTCTTCAACACTGGTAGGACAAAATAGTCTTATTTTGTTTCTTCCTGGGCTTTAGGACTTGTTCAGTTTATTTTTTCTCTCTCTTAAAGATTTTAACACCCAACGCGAGGCTCAAACTCACAACCCTGAGATCAAGAGTCGTACCCTCCACCAACTGAGCCAGACAGGTCCCCCACAGACCTGTTCAGTTTGAAGCAAGGAGCAAAAATACTCCAATGCTTCCAAAATTTTTAGTATTCTGATGTCTTCAGAGAATGGAAGGTTCAAAAGCTGTCGCCCTCAACAGACCATTACATATCTCTTAAACTCAGAATGATGCAGGCTACTTTATCAACTCCTTTCAACAGCTTTTTTTCTACAATGATTATATACACAGCTATTTTTTTTTTTTTTTTAAGATTTGACAGAGAGAGAGATAGCGAGAGCAGGAACACAAGCAGGGGGAGTGGGAGAGGGAGAAGCAGGCTTCCTGCTGAGCAAGGGAGCCCGATGTGGGACTCGATCCCAGGACCCCGGGATCATGACCTGAGCCGAAGGCAGACGCTTAATGACTGAGCCACCCAGGTGCCCCTACACAGCTATTATTAAACACCCCCATGGTCTGCCAGGTAGGTATTATTAACCAGATTATATAGATGGGGAACTGAGGCTTAAAGAGGCTAAGTGACTTGTCTGAAGTCACAAAACTACAAAATGACTGAGTGAGCACTGGAATCCAGCCCCATCTGACCAAAACGCAGGCTCTTCTCTTCTATTACACAGATTCCCCCCTCTGATAGGCATGGGCTTCACAAAGTCAATTCTTTATGAAGGTAACTTTAATAAACAGCTATAAAGAGAGAACTCACTTCACTGGGTCAAGGGCATGTCTCCAAGACATGCTGTGAGGACAAGATCTGTTCTAGGAAATCCAAGCCCACTCCCTGAGCCAGAGTCCATAGCTCCCAATATGACAGTTGGGTGGTAAGGGAACCCTTAACTAACAACCAACAGTGGCTTTTATACCGAGCAAGGTTTATTCTCATAAAGTCCTTGTCAAGTCCTTGAATTCCCCTCGAATCCTAAGACGACCAAGGAGCTAATCATGGACTATCACAATCACTAGATGCCACTTCTTGTGGCCCAACAGTAAGCATAAGAAAAATGAAAGAGGACTTCCGGGACAATGGCATCTATTAGCATCTATGCTTCCCAAAGTCACCCATGATTAAAAACAAAAGACAGGAATGGATTAATAGGTAACCAAGGGAAGAGAAATCAGACAAGCCAAGGAGGACATTTTTATGCACTGAAATCACGCCAGTGCCTGAAAATCTATACATTCTAAAGAGTTCAAGGGGCGCCTGGGTGGCTCAGTTGGTTAAGCGACTGCCTTCGGCTCAGGTCATGATCCTGGAGTCCCGGGATCGAGTCCCGCATCGGGCTCCCTGCTCAGCGGGGAGTCTGCTTCTCCCTCTGACCCTCCTCCCTCTCATGCTCTCTGTCTCTCATTCTCTCTCAAATAAAAAAAAAAAAAAAAAAAAATCTTTAAAAAAAAAAAAAGAGTTCAAAAAGCCCATTTCATGAAACAAGCGTCCTCAGAATTACTATGATATCTCTATTAATTTAGCAAATATCAATGACTGACCAGAATGGGTCACACATTCCTCTAAGCACAGGGAATAGAGCCTTAGATAATACAAAGTTCTGCCCACCTCAGGCTGACAAACAGAACTTACACAGGATGAAGAAGGGTAGTGCGGGGGTAGAGTTTAAACAAAAATAAAACATTTATAGATAGTGGTAAGGGCTATAAAGAGAAAACAATGGCAGCTTGTAAGAAGTCATACATTTCTACTCTAATTGTATACTGCCTTGAATAAAGAGATTCTATTACAAAAAGAGCTGCTGTTTGCTAAGAATAAAAATATAGCCTTAACTTAAATGGAAAAAATGCAAAATGTAATATAGATGGCCAAAACTAGGTTAAAAGCCTCTTTTAAGAGAGCCACAAATGCCAGAGTCTAAGGTTCCAACTACAGGACTTTCAAGATAAAAACCAAGAACATAAAAGACCAAAATTCTATGTAAGCTTAAGTATAGTTTTCCCTGGCTAAAAGTAACAGCTACCAAATACCCTTGTGCATTTGAAGCACCATGACGTTTACTTAAATAATTTTCATTTTATTAAATACATTTTTCACACAGCTCTCAGTACCAAAACTGTAACTCTTCTTCCTTTAGCTGAAAATTATGCTCACTGAGAACAAAATCTGGTTCTTGTCAATACCACTTCAGGGTTAATCCTTGTCAAAAATGTCCATCAGGTGAGATACCACCCCCTTTTACTCCTCAATTCCATCAACGCACCCCATGTTCACAGGCTGGGCTCTGGCCACACTGATGGGGAATGAGCAGTTCAGGCTACTTTTCACCTAGCCAGCCCTACCCTGAATGTGCTTTTTGCACACTGAATCTAAAATGTCTCCTACCATTCAGATCCAGCTACCTCATGTCTAGTTTCGATTGGCTGAGAAAGAGTAACATGATCCACGTTGATGTGGTACTTCATGTCATGCACCTCTGGTTAAGCTATGCATTGAACCTAAACAACTCTACTATCAGAATCTCAAGGCCAGGTCAGTGAAGAAACATTTAACTGCCTATATTCCCAATATTCTAGTATTTTTTAAACCTATTTCAATGTTGGCCATGTCGTTCATTTAACACTGTTCTCCCTAAGACATAATCAAGAAATAATGTGTCCATGAAGAATGTTCTCATGCTTATAAATGACAGGAAATCAGTTCCCACTATTGTGTCATTCAATATTGTACAGCTGACGTTCCTATATCACTATACTTTTTCAATCGTTTAAAATTAACACTACTATTGCCTGGTAGCTTATACCCACCAACATCAAATCAGAAGTGAATACAAATAGGTCATATGCTAGGGTTTGGGAAGGATTTTCCAGAACAGTGAGGACTCCCCCTCCCCACCATTATACAGTATATTTTCACTTATTCAACCCTTGACTTTCCATGCATGAAATTTATTTAAATCAATGCCTAATGCAATTATTGAAGCCTTGATTTTTCAAAAACATTTGCTGAGTAGTTACTGTGTGCCCGGCACTTTATAAAGCACTAGTGATATTAAGATGAGAAAGAGGACATCCTACTCATTTGTGTGTTGGTACAAGGGTAGAAAACACAATGAACTGTAATAAAATATGACTATTTGCTACTAACAGCTATGGAAACTGAAGAAAGCAGTGAGAAATCAGGGAAAGTTACCGTTGGGAATGACATTTAAGGCAGGCGTGAGAGACTGCAAGCGGGTAAGCCAAACAACGACTGCTTGAGTAAACACACAGAGGCCTGGACTGTAGGATGAGTTTAGAATTCCGACGTGGGGGCGCCTGGGTGGCTCAGTCGGTTAAGCATCTGCCTTCAGCTCAAGTCATGATCTCGAGTCCCACATCGGGCTCCCAGCTCAGCGGGGAGCCTGCTTCTCCCTCTGCCTCACCCCACCTCGTGCTCAGGCGCACTCTCTCTCTCGCTCTCTCTCTCTCTCACACACACAAAAGTAAATAAAATCTTAAAAAAACAAAAAGAATCTGACCTGGCCCTAATGGCATACGCCTGGTCCAGAGGGGCAAAGGTGAGACTGCGGAGCAGGGCCGCCTAGGAAAAGCCTCTGTGCGCCCCACTTAGAAGTCTGGACTTTATCCTGTGAGCGGTAATATTTCCCAGGGGAGAAAGCAACATTACTAGAGGACTCTGATAGCAGTGAGTAACTCCAACTGAGGTGGGAGACACTGGGCACACGGAGAGCAGTAGAGAGGTTAATGAAAAATCCACCTGTGACGTAATTCAAAGATTATGCTGTTCAGAGTTTAAGTTTTCAAAAATAACAGTATGGTGAGCCAGGTCACAGGGTCTGCTGCAGACAAGCTCTGCCCTACCTCCTCACCAACACCGAAGGTTCTGAGATTATGGAGGTGTAGTAATGTCTATGGTTCCGCGAGCCAGAACTACTTCATTTTTTCCTATTTCGGGTCACTCTAGTTGTGTTGTCTGTGATTCTGCCGCTTCCATTTCTACCCTGCTACCATCGATAGGCCTCCAGAGTCTGCCCCCATCTTGTGCCTCCTCCTCCTCCTGAACTTTTTCTGGCCTTTATTTCTTCTCTTTGGGTTCTTGGCCTTTACTCTAAAAAGCTAAGCCCAAGAGCCAACCTAGCATTCCTTCCCTTGTTTCTAGTCAACTCCCCAGGCGGTCACAGTGGATTAGGTTGCCCACCTAGCATGTTTTTCATCAGTTTGTGCACCACAAGCAAAGAAGGCCTAGTAGGACTGGTAGGATAGTGGGGAAACAGATATAATTCAGAGTCAAAGGAGAACCATTACTCATTTTCAAGGGTCCAAAGTTAATCATATCCCCAAAACATCTACTTTCTGATTCCTAAATAATTCCATTTCAAACTAGCTAATTCATTTTTTAAATCTTGAAGTTAAAGTTTGCCTTTTATCATATTGTACATACACAAAAAGGTTTGAAGCATAAGTTAAGGACTCAGATTTTTAGACAAAACCATACCACCTACAATGCCATCTTTAAATTAAAAAAAAACAATCTTAAGCATTTTAAAGATTTTTTTAAAAATGAATACTTAATAGCACATATTCCTTCTACATGTTTAAGTATCTTTTCCTGCCATGCTATATGTTGAGATAAAATTAAATGAAGCTCAGGCCAGAGCTGTCTTCTAAATAACATGCAGACTGTAAATACTGAGTAGTTAAGTCACTCTCTGCTAATCCTATTTTAATTTCAATTCATTTCTGACTTCTAGAGTTTAAAAAAAATCAACCAAGATAACCAAGCTGTACAGTGAGAAGAGCAAATCGGACAGGTGGCAGGTGAGTCTGGCTCTGCTCCACAGGGCACTTAACTTTCTCATCCCCGTAGGTGCCCATCTAAAAACAAAAAAAACCCAAAAAAAACCGAAAACGAGCTAATACCTCATATGTGCACTCAAGGGAAAGAACAACCCTAATGCAGCTCTGGTACAAGGCCTCACACATAATATGTGCTCAATAAATATTAATTCTTTTTCTTCAAATTTCTACCAGTGACCAATCTCTAAGAAAAAAAATGGGGCCTCTAAAGAGAGAGTATTAAAAAAAAAAAAAAAGTAGTGCTTTCCTTAAAGGTTCACCTCCCACCTCATTTGCATTCCAGTGTCTGTTCAGCTTCCGTGGATTCAGGCAACAATAGTGACTTTGGAATCCATTCACAGAAGTCCTGAAATCTAAGCCCTTTACATCTACACAAAATGGTCTGAATTACTTGGAAACACCTCTAATTAAGATTATCATAATGAAAGTCAGCAATAAAATGTAATAAAGTAACACCACAGTATGTGGAAATTTCCTACTAACTGCTCAGAACTCCAGAAGACCCTTTTCTGGCCCAAGCTGCCTTCTCAATGCACACAGGAAGAATTAAACTTGGCCAGATTCTCTAAGGAGCATCAGACATTTGCCTTTTTAAACACTTAAGCAAGGAGCTTGAGAGGTTATCCACCATACATTCCAGGAAAACAGAATTATACAGCTGGATACTTAAGACCATTAAAAAGTTTAAAGAAACTGTCCAGACTTGAGGTTTCAAGACAAACAGACTGAAAACGCTCTTCAAAAAGGCAATGCTTTAAGATTTTCCTTTCCAGATCTTAGTACCAGAGCTTTGCAAGCAACTGTTGGAAAGCAGGCGCGCATTTGGACTCTCGGGTCTTGGAATGATGATATCCCTGGGTGCACACACATACCGATTTGTACAAATGAACAGATTATTCCAATTCTTCCCTCACTCTGCACCAAGTCCAAATTCAGGACTGACACACTAGTCTCTGCAGACAACGAAGGAAAAATGTGACAAAGATTTTCCGGCCAGCGCCGCCCCTCTCCTCACCCGCCCTCAGCACACACAAGTACACAGAGGATTCTGTGTGCAGCTCTGATTCGGGGCCCGTTTATGCGCCATGACATCAGTGCAGGATAAGGAGCCAAGTTTAAACTCCATCTGGGACAAATAATGTCCAGGCACACTGTGACTTCTTTTGTTTATATACACTGACTAAATATGTCTTGGTGGTAAATGAACTAACTCTTAAGATTTATTTCCCAAGGCCTCCACAACAATATTCTGCGCCCCTGAAGCAACTCCCGGCCTCCAGTTCTCTTTCCAAGGCTATGCGTAAGTGATTTTTAACAGAACACATGATTCTGAAACATGCAATTAACATCTTGAGGAGAGACAAAGTCCAAGCAGCCCTTCATCAATCTCAAACAAAGAAAACGAGGAACTGGCTAGCGAACGGGTGTGGTGTCATGGCTTATGGTACAAATACTGCAGGACACTTAATTCTGTATTCCCCCTGAGAACAAGCAGCAGCAGAGGTGAGAGATTAAGAACTGCTCACGTAGCCAAGTGGCCATTTTCTTTTCTCTTTGAAGGACAAACTTAGGGTAGTTTTTTTTTCTTGTAATTTTGGCATTACTTGAGACATAATTATAAATTCAGGATGAAAAACAAACAAGCTAATAGGTTCAAGTCTTCCAGTGAGTTTTTAAGATTTCTTCAGACACAAAAACTGTGCCTCTGGGGTGATGTAATTTTTGAATGAAAATGAAAGGCGGGGTTTGGGAGGAAAGGAAGGCAGACCAAAAGGTCATCTCCTAGCTCCCGGGGTGGGCGGGGTCAAGGAACTCCTGCTCACCATGTCTTGGCTCACCGTGTTGGTCCAAAGCTGCTGACCCCAGAGGGAACCACTCCCTCGCTGCTAATCTCAGGGAAAGAACTATTCCCCTAAGGAAAGAAAGGGAGGAGTTCCAGTGACCTGGGCCTCAGATGACTTCACTCCCAACTCCTCCAAACTCAACCCGTGCCTCCAGGCCTCAGACCCCACCACTACCACCACCACCACCACCACCACCACCACCACCTGGTTGGCGATTTTCAGAAGCTCCAGATCCAGAATCACTGCCACCTTCCAGAGCTAATGTGAAGATCATAGAACAGGAAGAGTCTTCGCCATGAACTTTTATAATTTACCATCAGGCAAAACCCAGTCCCCAAATCCCCCAAATCTCTCCTGACTGTTTACCTGAATGAGACAATGAGATACGCCCAACCCAAGCAACTCTACCCTTCCAGGAAGGGAGGTTCTAAATGGACTCAAATCCCAGTCCTGTGATTTGCAAGGTGGAAGTACTTAACCTTTCTTGCCTCCGGTTGTGTGTGTAAGAACGATCACCACCTTACGGGCTGTATGATTACTGGATGAAATGATGTATATAAGTGCTTAGCATCATTCCGAGCACCTCATAAGCCCTTAAACAGTTATTACGCACTCCCTCCACCACAGAGGGAACAAAGAAATCAAAATATCATATAAAAGCCATTCTTTCCAACAACTCAACTTACTGCCCACAAATAACCACTCAACTAAAAGTGGAGACCAAAAGCCTGCTGGTGATCAGCAAGCTTACAGAGTAACATTTAGGTCTCAGGTAAATGCCAAAAACTCAGACACTTAGAATTCTTTCACTGTCAAACATCTGACCTCTAATGAATCTTATACATTGTTAAGGCCCTGAAATTTCTGGAAGAGGCAACCTTACGGAATCTTTTATCCTTGGTGTTGTAATAGAAAATGAGCCACTGCCTCCTTCCCAAGAAACAGCACACACCTGGTGTGGTGTCTCCCTTCAAGTCTCCTTATGGGAGGCTCTTTAAAGTTCCAAGGCCCCTTGAAGAAACATGATGTGCAGGGGCAATCGATAAAAAAATGGGAAAACTCTTCAGTGCCTGACCCTGAGAAAACCACTTTAAAAACGAGAAAAATGGAGACTCTTGAGAACTAAACTTGATGTGAACAACCATCTATTAAAGGATAATGTCCTCCATCACCCAACTCTACCCTCCATGGAGACTCCCTGGGTCTTTAAGACTGGTACTATTCACAGACAAGGCACACATAAGCCTACGGTCTGATTTCCCATCACAATCCCCAAAAGAAAAATATGGATGCCATTCCTTCGTAATTAATATTATATTCGTGTTTTATATTACTTTTATTTTTGCTCTAAAGTCTAAATGACTAAAGTCACCAAATAAATTATAAATAAACAGACATTTTTTAAGGATGCTTTTTATATGGACTTTTTGCGAGGTAATGAGAAGATGGGTCTCAAATAGACCCATTCTGACTATATAAAACAAAAATTAAAATAGCGAAATCAGAAAAGACGTACAAGGTGCACAACTATGGCCAATTCAGCTACCAAACCACATCACTAACCGAATCACACGCTTCAGTGTGTCAAGGTTTCTTTCTCCCATGGACTAGGACAATCCAATACAAAGACCAAAGAAACTTTCATCTGAAGTAGTAATACGGTGCTCGCTTCAGCAGCACATATACTAAAAACTGAAGTAGTAATACGTTTCAGTCAGTGCTACATTTTTCTAACTACTTAGAAAACACAAGAACATTGTAACAACGCCTCTTAAAAATTAAGTCATGTAACGTAACCAGGTAACAAGCACAAGTCCATTTCTCTCCAAATCTAAGGTTTGGCTCACACCATTTAATTACCATTTCTTGAAAATAATAGGAATGGAACCCTGATAACAGCTTTACTGATGGTATTTCTAGTCTCCTTGCCCCCAAAGCTAGACCAGTCTGCTCCAGCTCCGTGCTGTCTCCATTTAACCGCCCAGTTATTTGCAAAGCAGAAACCCTTAACGAAGTAATTCCCTAAATTCAGGCTGTCCATTTTATCCAAATGCACACCTACTCTACTGCAAGGAGTAAGGAATGGACAATAAAGAGTGGATCTAGGAGCGGCAGGGTCAAATTATTCTAATTAATGATCATGCTAAACACACCTGCTGCCCATAAAACACAGTCTCCCCCCCCTCCCCCCCCCAGCAATGATCTGATCTGATGGTCTCCTATTAAGGAAAAAGGCCCAGGGCTGAGAAGCAACACCGATGTCGGAATGAACACTAAAGGGGCATATGAATTCTGGTTTTTTTCTGGAGGCCCACTACAGCTTCAGCTTCAATTTATTCTAAAGGTAGAGCTGGCTGGAAAATTACTAAGAGGCACCTAGTTCTGGCCAATCCCAATTTAAACAGGGAAATAAATGTAGTCTGAAGAAACCCAGAATTATCTCCATACAATACTGTGTGGCTTCAGCAGCTGGCTCCTCGGCAGGCTATTGATTTTTCACACAGGTCTTTGGAACTTAAAGATTCATGTTATTAATTTTATGCCGCTTGCTCACTATTGTCTTGTTTGGAGTGTAACATATATCATTTTTATATGATCCTATTTTTAAAATCAATCATTTGAACAAAGAAAAAAAGAGAGTGAGAGAAAAGTCTGCCAACATGAAAATGGTTATTCAAACATATGTCTTAACACATGTAGATGGAGAACTATCCCATCTTTTCTTCCTGTGTGTCTATGTATTATTTTTACTGCGCTATGAGACATAGCCATGGCTGTCACATCACATTTAACATGACAAATGCACATTATCAAAAGAAAATAGACATGAGAGGCTGGAAAGCCATCATACTTAATCTTATCCAAAGAGAAAGTTAATACAGAAATGGTATTAAATGCCTCATCAAGGTAATACCAGGAAAAGTCTGCTTTTTTAAAAAATTCTATTTCAATAAGCATTTAAAGAAGTCTCAATTCTTGGAGCCTCTAAAACAAGATTATAAACACAAGTACTTGCATCTCTGCCCTTGAAATGCTGATAGCTTGCATCTGTGTTTAACGTCCCTAACTAGTCTGTAAACAGTAAAATCAAGGCACCTTCTTGTTCCTTCTGCCCCTCCTATGCTTTAGTGAGTGCTCAATGTGGCACTGACCGGGGGCTCAAAATTCTGTTCACTGAAAAGCAAAGGCCAAAAAAAAAAAAAAAAAAAAAAACAAACCAATACGTGGGTCCTACCTTGTAAGACGTAAATTGAAACCCTCCCACTGAGCTAGATGAACTGGAGCCCACACCAGTTCATTTCACAAGTCATGAGGAAAAAAACTAGGAGGCTTAAAAATTAAAATCAGTTCCTAAGTATGATACACAAACGAGTGTGCCTGAAAAATCAAACTTTTTTTTTCCCCAAACATTTTTGCTCTATTTGAAACACAAGACGCATGAGCACAAAATGCAGTTTCAAAGGTAAAAATGTTAATTTCCAGGTTCCAACCCCGGGCAGCCATAGAAGGCAGGCAAGTGCAGAAATGGAGTGAAGGGGACAGAGTGGGGACTGAGGAGGACCGTCCCCAGCTGGGGCGGGCTGCTGCCTCTTCTTGCCACCCCACTGCTGCCAAGTGGGAAGACCAGCCCAGTGTTATCAGATCTTCTGGGTTTCTCAGATAAACAGAAAGATCCAGAATTTTAGGTAAATCTTCCAATTTTTAAGGACTGGTACCTAATTATTTTAATAATGATATCAATCATAAAGAGACAGGGAAGAGGAGAAGGCCTGTCTGACAAATATAACAAATGGTCAGTTTTCGAGCCCTGGTTCAGATGAATTAAATTTGTTCATTCCATTCATCCTTCAACCATTCTGAATGAAGGACTGACCGGACACTACCTCAGACGCCAGGCATTGTGTGAAAAACAGACACAGTCCCTGTTCTCGAGTTTACAGTGCAACCACACAGTCAAACGCTGCAATAAGTTGAAAACAATCATAACGTTAAAACCACTGCAGAGTTTTAAATTGCCGTTATTTTGCAGCGCAACTTTGCCACGCCAGTGTTTTTCCTTAATCCTCTCCTTTTTGAAGGCAGCTCAATTTCTACCATTTGAAGGATACGGACTACAGTTTGTCTCTTATTATTACTGCCTTTGGCTAATTAAATTCTGAAGTGTCTCTCAACTCAGACAGCTCAGAGCTGTCATAATTACATGTCGTACGGTGTAATTATTGTGGGTGCCACATATAACAACACCCTCTGATAATACGGCATCAACATTTTCCTTTATGAGACAGATTATGCAGAGGCTATGACTTTTCAGAAGCCTTTGTAGTGAGTGGAACTGGCAGACCTAAGGCAGAGAGGATTGTGAAAATCAGACCACAGACCTGGATAAACTCACACCTTTTTATTTACAGTGAAAAGCGGGCCCTCAGAAGCAGGGGTGGCTGCCTGTGTTGCTGGAAAGTAGTTGGGGTGGGGGGGGCCGGGGGTGGGGGGTGCTCGCTATGTCAGCATCACTATGAGATCACTAATTCTGAGGGACAGACATCAAGGGGTGGACAGCCACACGAGATGCATCAGAGGACCAAAATTTTCACTAACAAGAACATGGACTAGCCAAAGTTCCAGAGAAGAGATGGTAGAACGTGCAGATATGGTTTGGGGTACCACTAACATGAGCTCTCCACAGAATGTACCAGCCCTCCAGAGCAGTCTCACTACATGAGACAGAAACCGATGACATGATCTGCAAAGGGGAGTGAAAGTGCTAGACTTCACTTTGAGTGAGATGTCTGTGCAGGCTCAGCCTCCGCACAGACACTTCGAGCCCTGTCTGTTTTCCTGCCCGCCTCGTCCACTCCCTGATCCACCCCTCCTCCATGCTCCCAGGGCACACGCATCTTCTGCAATCCAAGCGCTTCTCCTGTGGCTCTACATGTGTGTAAATACAGCCTTTTAATTTTGGTGAACCACGCTTTGCTCCCCCACTCGACTGCTCATTCCTCCAGGGCCAGAGCAGGGTCTAGTTCAGCTTTGTGCTGCCAGCACCTATCCGCACCTGGTGTAGTGCGAGCACAGGAGACATGTGACAGGTACTTATTAAAATGGACAAATCGATTACTCAGTCCCTCCTTAAGTTCGGTCGTGCATCCTGCCCTCTCGCTCCTCCTTTCTATCGCAAATCTCGAAGAAAAGACTACGACGATATCCGGACACCCGAGGCCTTTGTAAGTGTGAGTGGTAGACAGAACGTGGACAGCAGTCTGCGGTGACCGTTGTCTTTCAACATTTGCACAAGCCGTACACTCCGCAGACATCCTGGTGCTGAAGAGTCTGCCCAAAGACCAAGCTTCCCCATGCTGAGTTTCCCAAACCAACACTTGACCAAACTTAACTCTTTCCATTTTCTGCCCAAGCCCCAGCCTCTAAATAGGACTCTGTCATAAAAGGAGCTGTTACATAGGGGCATCTGGGTGGCTCAGTCAGTTAAGCAGCTGCCTTCGGCTCAGGTCATAATCCCGGGGTCCTGGGATCGAGCCCCACGTTGGGCTCCTGGCTCAGCGGGGAGCCTGCTTCTCCCTCTCCTTCTGCCTCTTCCCCTGCTCATGCTCTCTCTCTATCTCTGTGTCTCAAATGAATAAATAAAATCTTTAAAAAAAAAAAGGAGCTGTTATATAATGTTGTTCAGCAATAAGAGCTATAGCCTCTACTTTAACTGTTCTCATTTGAGTATCTTTCTTCTTCCCGAGCAAACTTCCCAAGAATGGTTTATTCATTTGTCTACGCTATACTGATTGTAGACTGCTTCCTGGGTCTCCCTGACACGGTGGCTATCAGGATATTTAAAGAGTAAGCCTGCATGGTGAGAGGATTTGAACTACCGAACGCAAGGAGGGAGCCATCAAGGAAAAGTTATTAAGAAGACGTCAACCAGAACAGAAAAGGTCACTGGAATTGGAGGAGAAGCACATTTGAGGTAAAAGACATGCCGATGACGAGCACCATCTGAACATGGAAAGTTTTAATATGTTTAATGTGCTGTCTGGAAATGTGTACTCAAAAGAATGCTCCAGGAAATCTCTGGCTGTGTACTCCGTCTAGGGGAAACAAAGGCTTTCGCAAAGAAGAAACAAAAGGAGGGCAGAAACTCACTCTTGATAAAGTGACGTGCTGGATGCTGATCAAAAGGCACAAAGTCAAGAGAACTGTGGACACGGAGGAGGTACTTTAAACTTCTATCTTTCAGGGCAAGCCTGTTCACATGTTATCCTGAGCCGCTGGGAGAAACAAGTTTTCTGTTTACATTTAAGGAGATCTACTTCCTGAAGAAGAGGCAGTAAGAACACTCATTAGCAATTAATATCCTGCAAGCTTAAAAGGAAAAAAAAAAAAAAAGACATAAGAAATACGACAAACGAAACATTTGCTAGTTGCCCTTTAAGAACAGGAGGACAATGAGGCATCTAAATCTATCCCCACCCCCACTGACCCCCAATGAACATGTATATGAGAAGAGTCACCAACAATACAAGATATAAAGAGGCATACATACCACCCTCCTGTAGGCTGTAAGTATCACATATTAAATTAGCAAATCAGTAATGTCTGTGTTAACACTTTTGTTCTTAACCTAATGGTTTCCTTATTTAAGCACTGGTGACTGCTGTAATTCTTCTTCAGAGATTATTAAAATACCAAACCAATAGAGGAGGGCCTGGGTGGCTCAGTCGGTCCGTTAAGTGTCCGACTCGTGATTTCAGCTCGGGTCATGATCTCGGGGTTGTGGGATCGAACCCTGCATAGGCTCCCTGCTCATGAGGAGCCTGAGTTTCTCTCCCTCTGCCCACCCCAACTTGTGAGCACACGCTCTCTCTCTCTCAAATAACTAATCTTTTAAAAAAATAAAGAATAAAATAAAACACTAAACCAATAGAAAAAGCTGGAAATTGGGCTGATGCTTGCACTTTCATGCTTCAAACTAGCGGTTACATTTCTAAACCTCTAAAACCAAAGACAGTTAAATTTATATACCATAGGTTCTGAAAATGTAGGCACCAATATTCTGATTACTGATGGGCATTGCCATAATTTATATAGCCATACACAAAAACTCAGGTTAGGAAACCTGACAAGAATAGTACGTTGTCAGGCATATTTAGGGAAGCAAACTCTATTTAGCCAGGCTGATCTATTCAGAGGTAAAAGAAATTATAGTGAGAGGAACAGAGATACTTTATTTAGAAAACAATAGTTCAAAATAAAGCTATTCCATTTCACTCCTAGGTAGATATCCAAGAGAAATGAAAATATACATCCACACAAAAATTTGCACACAAATGTTCACAACCGCCTTATTCATAATAGCCAAAGAGTGAAAAGGACCCAAATGTCCATCAACTGATGAATGAATAAACAAAATGTAATATATCCATGTGATGGAGTAGCACTTGCCAGTAATGTATTGATACATGCTATTACATGGATGAACCTTGAAAACATTATGCTCGGTGAAAGAAGCCAGGCGCAAAAGACTGCATATTGCATGATTTCATTTATATGAAATGTCCGGAATGGGCCAATTACCTCCAGAGAGAAAAAGTAGGTTAGTGGTTGCCGAGGAATACAGGGAAGGAAGGACTGGGATGTGACTGCACCAGGGTTTCTTTTTATCATGATTAGAAGGTTCTAAAACTGTGGTCCTAGCTGCACAATTCTGTGAAAATAGCAAATTCCATTGTATACCTTAAATACTATCTCAATAAAGCAAAGCTGTTAAAAGTTGCTTCCGTCCACACTGTGTGTTAACTACTGTTCTTGTTCATTTAGTTGATAATGTATTTTTAAAAATATTCATTCATAATGAGGATGGCTTTTCATTTTAAGTAAAGAATCATCCTTTTCTTGCTACCTCTATAAAATGACAAACCAACATCTGAAACTTAACATGGCTCTGGATAGTGAAAACTAACAGTGTCTCTTATTTAGAGAGCCAGAACAGAGCGGACTACCTTGGCAAGAACTTGTCCCAACTAAGTCCAGAAACCATCAGGACAAAACTCAGGAGGAGGAGGCCTGTGGGGACTGGGGAGCTTTCTCCTAACTGCGGTGGTTCTTTTGCATATACGGAAATGTTTAGAATGTCCTCTGCACAGCTGCGAAGTATTAAGAATGCTGTAAACACACACAAGGTGAGCATCGCCATATACACTCCTAACACAAAGTAGAGGCACAGCCCCATGGCCAGTGGCCAGCTCTTTATAACAGTATCATTTGAGGGGTGGCTCAAATGCTGCCCATCCCTCCCTTAAAATGTCACCCTCAAGGGTCTGCAGACAGTGTCTACCACGTCACGTCCATCATCGAAGTCAACCCTCTATCTCCAAAGTGGCTATGGTGAGCATAAGAAGCCTGGGCAGATGAAGCCAATTTTCTGCAAAAAGGCTAAAACTACAAAGAAGACTGTGCTAGGCTTGAATGTGTTGAGCCCAACTGCAGATCTAAGAGAATGTTGGCTATTAAGAGATGCAAGCAAGGGCAGCTATCTGGCTCAGTCAGGAGAGCATGCTACTCTTGATCTCGGGGTTGTAAGTTCGAGCCCCACGTTGGGTTTAGAGATTGGTTAAAAATAAGAATAAAAAAAAAAGATGCAAGTCTTTTGAATTGGCAGGAGATAGAAGAGAAAGGGCCAAGAGATCCAGTTCTAAGCTTTTTATTTTGTTATATTATGAAGACAATAAAATCTTGAGGTTATGCTCAGAAAAATAATAGTAATAATAATAATAACCAGAAAACATTAGTAGAGATCATATTCTCTGGTGTGTCCTCTGTGTCCTGATCCTTAACACAGATCTCCTGAGCATCACACCACACAGGCTCTTAAGAGCAAGCAGCAAATACCAACAGGTGTCTTAGGCAAGCACTCAAAACTCATGCAGTCCCAGACTTTTGGATCCTGACCTTTGGTCCTTGTTCTTTTTGTTGACCGCCTCCTTTCCTTACCCCCTCCTCTCTGGTATTTTTCCACTGTTTTTGGTTTTGCTTGCTCCTTGAGTCTCTTCACCTTGTGCCTTAACCCAGGTTCCACACACAGGCCCTGAGGATTCTACTATACTTAACTAGGCCAAAACTAAATGTTACAGCCCAAAGGAAAGAGCAGAGGCTTGAGGAAATGAGGGAGACACGGATGGAGACTCTAGGGGCAGAAAGAGGAAGAAAAATGTCCGGCAGAGAGGCTACTGCCTAGGCTGAGCCACAGTGACATAGAGGTAACCTCAAGGCATGATAAATCTTGGGTTGATCCTGCTAAGAGGGAGATTTCAAACACACTCAGCCCACTTACCAAGTATGCCCCATTAAGAGAAATTCAGGGTTATTGCCAATCAATAGCTTGGCCCACATAACCTATAAATATATTAATGTTGTTAACACAGTCATATCTACTAATTAGAAAGACTAAAACATTTCCTTCCAATGAGAATTTTTAGAGTGAGTATAGCCCCAGTTTGAGAAAGCTTGATATTTGACAGTGTATAAAACAAATGAATTAGCAGATTTTCCCATGCCTGGCTTTACAGATAAATAAAATACAGATAAAATAAAAATGTGATTTTATTAATCAAAATTATTAAGCAGCTTCTACTTAGGTAGCTGAGGTAGACATACAGAGCAGTGAAATGCCGCATGGCCTGAGGATGTCCACAGTCTTTTCAGGCTTTGGTCATTTCTAAGTGCAAAAAAGTTTATGTCTAAAGAGAGAATTTGAAAATTCTGTAACTAAGGACTTGGGGTGCTAGAGATCATAAACTACAAAAGGGTGTTCTGTGCAAAGTGAATTACAGCACTGAGGAAGAAATCATCAAAACACAAAAATGGTGCACAGTAACATGGACAGGTGGTCTCGGGTCTCCAAGTACATACTCGAACAGGAATTAGGTGACTGAGTGGAGGCCCAAGATGCCTTCCAAGTTGAGTCATATTTGAATACCTTGGTTTTTTTTGTTTTTAAAGATTTTATTTATTTGAGAGAGAGAGAGCACAAGAGGGGGGAGCAGGAGAGGGAGAAGGAGACTCTCCGCTGAGAAGGGAGCCCAATGCAGGACTCGATCCCGGGACTCCAGGATCATGACCTGAGCCGAAGGCAGTCTCTTTAACCAACTGAGCCACCCAGGCGCCCCACCTTGCTTTTTTTATCCTTTTAATCAGTGAAAAGGAAGACCAGACACTGCACCTTAAACAGTCCCTGGCACTTTGGAGATCTTCCCGTGAGCATGATGAAGAGGGCAAGGGCTACACCCAGAGGGCTGACCAGATGTTACTCCACGTGTTACAGGGCAACTCTGGGCAGGGCACTGACATGATGTGGGTGTTTTTCAAGATTTTACTTACGTATTTATTTGAGGAGAGAGAGAGAGATCGCTCGCACATGTGCCAGCAGGGGGAGGGGCAGAGGGAGAGGGAGAGAAAACCTCAAGCAGACTCCGTGCTGAGCACAGAGCCTCACACGGGGCTCAATCTCATGACCTGAGCCGAAACCAAGAGTCAGTCGCTCAACCGACTGAGCCACCCAGGCACCTTTGATGTGGGTGTTTTCGGAAATTCTCTCAAACGACTGCTGTGTGGTAAATACTTTCTGCTGGGCAAAAAGTAAAAGCAGGGAGACCAGTGAGAGGGACTGTCCTACCCTGGTGAGAGATGCTGGCTTGGAGTCCAGTGGCGGTAGCGGAAATGAAGTAGACATGGCAAATTATGGTCTCAGCACATTTCCCTGAGATGAAGCCAACAGGCCTTGCCGACAGGCTTGGGAGAGGAAGACTAGAAGATGCAAGTGAAGACTCTGGGCTTGAAGAGCAATGGAGCGAAGGAAGCAGAGGCTCTACTTAGAGAACATCTACTGTAAGAAGAGCAGAGACAGGAAGTGGTAACTACACAGTGATGTGGAGTCAAGGGAGAGGATCTTGTTTTGCTGGGTAGTTGTTTGTTTGTGGGTTTGAGGTAAAAGATACTACAGGATGTCTGGTGGAAATGATCCAGCACAGAGAGAGAGAAAGAGATTAAAGAGTCAGGAAGGGAGGTGCCCGTATCAGTGGTGAGAAAGGATGAAATTCATTCAACCAATGAACGTTTACTGAACATCCATTAGATATTCTTTGTTCTTGAAAGGTTCACAGTCTAAAGCACAAGAAAGTAATATAAATAAATTAGGCAGCAAAGTAAGATCCAATAGAGGCAAAGTATGAATGGACTGTGATGGATAAAGGGTGTTCACATACTATGACAGATTGTGGGGAGGGAAAGCAAGCACATACGGACAGCAAATAAATGGCTGATTAACGTATTTGAATTATTGATAGAGTTTGGGCAAAGATTTTTCACGGAATTATTCCCAATTCTACTTTTCATAAGACAAAGACTTTTACCTTTATGCTCCTAAAGAACTGCACAAAGACAAAAGGATATTTATTTAGTAGAAGACTGAGCAAACCCGGTGTTTGCAGTCAATGAAAATCTGTTATCAAAACAGTTCACCTAATAATTTTTTAAAGCTTTACGTAATCATTTAAATTTCTTCCCAAGTGCTACATGAATGAGTTCAGAAATATCTTTTCTATTTTGTGATATTCAGTAATACTGACGGAGAAGTTTTACAGAGAATAAGTACCGTCACTTTCCAAGCAGCAGGCTCTACGTTTGGAAGCCAGGGTGGGTTCTCGTGGACCTGTGCATCTCGCTGAGGTCAGTCACCCCCAGCGTGAGATCAAACCCTGACCCACCCTCTGAGTGTTCTGCTCTGGACAACCAGGCCAACCAGTCAAGCACAATGCAGGACATGAATCAACAGACATTTTATTCCAAAGACTTGTACATATTTTCGAAATGATTCATTTAAAAATCAGACATTTTCCTGATGCTTCAGCAGTTAATACCAACTGAATGAGGTAAGATTTGCTGTTATCAGAAGCCATAATCGGATATTTTTAAAAAATCATATAGCAGTCCTACAGCACAAACACTTACCTCTAGCACTATGAATGTTCACAATCACAGATCTTTGAATCTCAAACTAGAACAATGACCGGGTAAATGGTTTCCACTTAAACAGTTTGACTTAAATGTCCCTCTTACCACACCAACCTGCTGAGCTGCATCCCCATTCACCAAGTGGGGCATCATGGCTACCTCTCCGTTCAGCAATGGCGGTAGTTCCAGAGGGATTTGGTCGGTCATCATCATTGTGACGTACATTCATGGAGAACTGCCCTCAACTGGCTTCCTGCAAAAGAACCACCATTTTTTAAAAAGGACCCAGGACCCCAAACAGTCACCAATAACAACATCAGCAATTTAAGTGCACCATCATGCAATCAGCTGAAAATCAAATTATTTTAATCCTACGTTACTGTGCCAGGCCCCAAGGAGAGGTAAAGCCAAAGCAAGGAAATGGCTTGAACTAGGAGACCACTGACTTGAGTCTCCAAGCAGCCATGTAAACATAACCTCCCAGACCTAGACTTTGTCATTTAAATTTTTCTAAATACATGAATAATAGTAACTACCCTCCTCCAGGGATCTTTCTGGGGCTAAAACGAGACAGTACTGTAAGAAGGTCAAGTGTCAAACAAAAACTGGTGGTATCATTATCTTTAATTACAGAAAATAAGGCCAAAGAGGATGACCTATAAAAACAGGTGTTCCCTTTCGTTAGGATCAAAATACTGTTCATAAGCAGTTAATCCAAGTAAGTTAACAGAGGTTATACTGCAATTGTTGCAATTTCTGACCCTGCCACTAATTTGGTAATTAATCATGTTCTAATTATCTCTCTCTCGTCATTTCCTTGAATTGACTTTAACCTGCTGTGCATTTATGTCCTTATCACTGTGCAGATCTTGAACTTCCCTCTCAGACAGAACCCATGGCACCTTGTGCAGAGTAGGGCTGAAAGGCAGACCACCTTGCTTCCACAGAATAAATGATTTTCATACAACTATTCAAGACAGCACAAAGCCCACTGTCATTCCAAAATGGTACTTGCTACCAAAAACAAGCTTTCCAATTCAACAGTGGGAAAGTAACAACAAATTCCTATTTAAATTGTAACTTGTTCTTTAAGAAGCATTTACATATCCTTCACTTATGCTTAAAAATTTATGGCACATAAAGTTTAATATCATGGGCAAAGAAGACAAAACAAACACACATTTTCAATCCATTCAGAAACAAACGGACATATACATTTATCACTCATAATGACATCCCCCCAAATATCAAGTCAAGGATATCTGATCCCCAATTGGGAATCCCAATATCCAAATCAGGCAAAACAGTGGGACAAATCCTTTAATGATGGTCTCAAATTTGTCTCAGGTGTGACAGAAATAAAATATTTTTCTCATTCTTAACCCCCTCCATTCTGAACATTAAATTTATTTCCCTCTCCCGCAAGCCCACCCAAAAGAAACTCCTTCCCTGGAAGTATCAAATGATGCATAAAAGCCACCCAAGAGACTGTAAACTTCTTTTATTTTAAAAAGGTAAAATTTTACACTGTTCATTATAACCCCATTTGGAGAAACTAATTATTTTAAGCACCAAACAACGAAGTCTTGTCCCAACTAGGGAAGCACATTCTATAATAACAGGTCCTATAATTCAGTGTTAATAGTACCATCATGCTGTTTTATGAGGCAATTACTCAGTTCCTAAGCAAATAAAAGTACAAAACCCAAAGCCCAACAGTTTATCCTGATGAAGGAAACAGATTTTTGCACAGTAAAATTAACTAAGATAATTCCATTGACACTATCATGACATCACTGTTTGATTGAGTAGGTCAAATGAGGGAGAACCGATGTCCATTTCAATTTTATTTCTAATATACTTAATCCTCCTAGTGGATGAGGAAAGGACAGCTACTCTCCCCAGGCTGCTGATATTACACAGGCTTGTTTTTAAGTGGAATGTTTTATTTCACGTTTCTTCCAAATTGCAGGTCAGATAAACAGGGCAGTAATTTACATCAGGGGTCTGAGTATAAAGCCTCTGGGATGAGCAGCACTCTCTTCCAGCTGAAGAGTTCCAAGGCACTCTGCTGGTGAGGCTGTGGTGCAGACTGCAGTGCACATTATGGCTCTGTCTTCTCTCCCTTCCCTGCGAAAGCAGTGAGGGACCAAAGCCCTTTGCCACATGGGCAGTCCCAGCTGTCATCTCAGAGACAAGCCCAAGGATGGAACCTGCTTCTCTTTTCTCACCCCAAGAGGCAGCAGGAGCAAACCGACTTCAGGGCTTGCCCCTAGGTCCCTTCGGCCTCTAGGTCCTTCCATGAGGCCAGAGAAGAGTAAATAATGAATGGGGGCGGGAGGGATGCGCACAGGACTGAGGTCCTTAGGACCTGCTCTGGGCTGTAGCTCCTTATGCTCCATATGGTCCAACCCAGCTGCCTGATTTTTCAGTATTGGGGTTTGAGACTCAAATCCAATTAACCAGTGCTATTTTATTCCTATTTCTCACAGTCTCCTGGGGATAACTGCAGGTACTGGGTAGCAGGAGATATTTGTAATCTGAAACCAAATTCAGGCATTTCTGGTCCCGTCCCTAATACCAAAGAATATCTCAATGCCAACACTGTATCTAACAGTGACAATTCCAATTTAAGAAAACTTCTGGTTGGTGCCCAGTTAAACAATGGCACTTGCTATTAACAGAACAGTCTGAAGCACAAATGCCAGGTCCATAAACTCCAGGCTCTGCAACTGTGGGATAAGGGGACAGACCTAAGGCCTACAAAGGTCCTATAGATGTAGGATGGGAGAGCAGGGGACCCATACAGAGTTACAAAAATACCCAAAGAAACCAAGTCCACTGGCACAAGGAGATAATTATAATTGTATTTGCTTTTGAAAACTGTACAGGCAACTTTGGGTAATGCAGCTATTCTATAAAGAAAAAAGATGCCTGAATCCTTTTTTTTCTCCCCCCTACTACAATAGACTATCTACCTCAGAGATGTATAGTGGCTTTTGCAGATTTTTGGGAGGGGAGCCGGGAAGGGAAGACAGACGGAACCGTACTTAAAAGAAAGTCAACTATGTGACAATCACTCAGACAGCAATCAGTGAGAATTTATAAACATCACACACTCCTAATGTCTAAACTCAACCACACTGTTAATCATGGAGGAAACTGAAGAATGAATAAAGTGAATAAAAGCCACTGTGAACCCTAGCACAGAGCCTCACCTCTCCATAACCGAAGCTGTTGATCCTCTGGTCCTTAGGCCACTGGCCTGCTAAAATCCAAGCCCTGTTTTCTAATCCCGAAGAGTTTTATCAGAAGTAAACCAGACTTTATCCCAAGTTTCAGGTAAAAGATTCATCTAGATGGGGTGGTACATGCAGCCAGCAATATTTAAATTCCCCTTTCTAGGCTCTATGCCCATACATAGAATAGTTTCATTTGCCTGGAATGCAAAAGATATAATGAAAAAAGTAAGTACATTATCTGTAAGCAAGATAATGCCCAGCTATTTAGCAAGGCAAATGCCAGCCAAGTTGTCCCTTAAAATGATCATGGAATACAATTTAGCGTCACAGATGAAGCAATAAATGTGGAAGACATTATCCAAACAGTTAACTTTAAGGAACAAAACTTACTTTATTTGTAATGACTGTGGATAGAAAGGGCACATCTCCCTCATTATAGGGCATGCTGGCCATAACTTAATCTTTTTCTTAGGGATGTGGGGTCATTGTTCCCAACAATCCTGTGTTCAGTCACAAGGTGATGTGTTAAGGACTTACTGAAGCATTCTGACCTTACATATGCGGAGAAATTCACCCCTTCTTTGAGATCTTATATGTAATTGTTGGTTTTTCCCTATTTCTCTTTAGGCAATACTGCAAACCACACCCCCCTCGCATTTCAGGACCATATCCTAAATTTGCTGTCTTACATCTTCCTTGGGCTAAGAAGCCAGATTGCTAGTCATGTACACACACAGAAGAGGAACGGTCCCTGCGGGGTCACTGAAGCTCCCTTATGTGCCTTCAACCATCTTCCTTGATCACTTGCTGATTATCAGCTCTAAGAAAAGCTGAGTGGCCAGATGGGTAACCTCCAGAAAACTGAGCTCTGACTGTTTTTTGTTATAGTCAGAAAGTCTCAGGAGAAACCACCCTGACAAAACACTTATTTTCCTGGTCTGGGTTCCTTCTCCCCTAGACAGATGTGTATCTGAGCTGGCCAAATGGGTACCAGACCTCAGGTATTTTATTCAAGGCTGTGCCACATTCACATTGTCCCCCTTGCAAGGACCCCATTCTTTAGACCACTACCCTTCACACATGAAGAATAAAAATGTGCTGCAAAACTAATACGGATTAAAAAATGGAAAAAAGATGACCCTTGCTACAACGCTTTTTTCTAATCCTCTGAATTTTTTTTTTCCTTCACAGAGCTCCAAGGTTTCGCTCCTTTTCTTCATTGTTCTTACCCATACTTCCATTTCAAAGAATTTGGTAACAACCACAGGCCTTCACCACCTCTCCCCCTAACCACACATCCTAACACTAAAACCACAAGTGCTTCATGCCCAGCCCGTTGTAGTCTTTTGACTGACAGGGGAGGGATGCCACGTGAGCACTTGTGGTTACTCCCCCTCTCCTATGACAGCCGGTCATTCGCCACTTTCATTACCTGCTAGCAAGGCCCAGAATTGAGGGAAGAAGCCCCTCCCCAGCTAAGGGCAGGGGTCGGGGCTGGGCAATCTGAGAAACAAAAGTAACAAATCGTCACTGTTACTTAAGACATTTAACTCCGTCCAAATATGCCCCAAAGCTTTTAAAGAACACCTTACTTTAAAAGAATATTACAAAAGGTCTTCAGTTTTTACATTACTCTAGGCAACTGGCTTATTACTTTTTCCTCTTATGTTGCTTCCCCCACTCTAAAGTCTAAAAAGGTTTTCCATGGTATTTTGGCCCCAGCCTATACCAAGAAACATACTGGCCAAATTCATGAAAAACCTGATTCTGAGGAGAGAACCAGAGATCCATTTCCAAAGGCCAGAGAAAGCAATAATATACTAGGAAGCTTTTCTGACTTGAAAAAACCAAAGCCCTAATCACTGCTGGGAGAGTTCTAAGTTGGTGGACCTGGCCTTCAAAGTAGTAACAAAATGTCCTGGTCCCTCACTCCGTGGGCCAATGACCCAAATTTCCTTACATTAATTCAAGATGTGAATCAGCAGTACAGTACCCAAATTAGTTTCAGATGACAAGAGAAAAAGAAACGTAACAACACCAAAAGGAACAAAGTATAACCATCAGAACGGAAGGAGCCAGCCCAGCTGCAGGAAAAGGGGGGGATAAGTTAAGTCGGGCAGAGGCACCGGCTCCCAAGCTCATTCACCCACCCTCTAATGTGGCTTTGGACTGACTTCTAGACCATCCCAGGGAAGTGTCTAAATAAGCAGATGCAGTAAAGGAACCAATAAGAAGACTGTACACCATCAGTGTTAACTTTCTGCTTCCATTCTGCAATTTAAAATGCACTTTCAGAAACCAAATGGGTTCCCTGATGAAAGGGAAATTGATGGAAACCCATCAATTACAGGAACCTCTTATAAAGCAATTGGGCAAATAAATCCTCTAATAAATATTAATAAATAATCTTCAAAATTCATACCACTAAAGATAACTGTGATTCCATAAAGTTTGATCTTTTCCAATAAAACACAGAGTAACCAATCACATGCACATAATCTAAACAGCATGTAAACACTGGCTTGCAACATGTTTGTTCTACAGCCTGAGAAAAATACCATCATGGGCACAGTGGTAAATCAAAGCCTGAGGGGCGCGTGGGTGGCTCAGTCAGTTAAGCGGCTGCCTTGGGCTCAGGTCATGATCCCAGGGTCCTGGGATCGAGCCCCGCATCGGGCTCCCCGCTCCGTGGGAAGCCTGCTTCTCCCTCTCCCACTCCCCCTGCTTGTGTTCCCTCTCTCGCTGTGTCTCTGTCAAATAAATAAATAAAATCTTTAAAAAAATAAAATAAAATAAAATAAAGTACCAGTTGACTTCTAATAGTGAGAATCTATGGCAGGCCTGGTTTCAGAAAATTGTCATAAACATACCAGAGAAATGTTCTAGCGATTTATGTAACAGTAATAAGAAAAAAAACTTTTTTCCTGTTGCAAAGACAAAACAAGAACAACAAAACAGAACAAAAGAGCAGTAGTCAAAAAAGATAACAGGACAAACTTCTCAATCACAGAAGCCAGGGATTTTGCTTTGCTGGGTTGTGTTTGGGGCAAAGGGGTTTGAGAGGTTACTAAGAAATTACTGTATTCTCTTTTAAAACAATGTAACTATCAGGCAGCTAATGCTGTATGAGTGAGTACAAGTTTCTAAATGGCTTCCAATATAAAACCTAAGTCTAATAAAAATTTATAAAAATTTATTATGACAAATGTTTGTGCAGCTGACTTACACTTGTTTGTGCCATGGCTGTAGTAACAAATAAAAACACAGAAAAGGCAAATTTTGACGGAGAATCATAGAGCATAGAAAAAAAAAAGAAACAACTAGGTTCATGAACCTCCTCTCATACCCACGGCTTTATGCATGTATGCCATCAGTCACAAAGACTAACAATTCCTCATGTGTGGTCTCCCTTTGTAAGCTTTATTAGCAAGATTTAGAAAGACAAAGAGGGAGGGGAAGAGAGCTGGAGAAATGAGGGGAGGGAAGGAAACAAAGTTAGCTGTACACATTCCTACAACTAACGTGATGTCACAGTACCCTTTGCTATTTTATTTTCCTCATCAGAAAAAAACTTTCCTTACTGCTCCGCGCTGGTTTTAAAAGGTAAACCCCTTGACTGGTATTTCAAGACCTAGAAACTCTGAAAATGGTGGTCATTTCTTGCCTTCTGAGCAAGACTAGAAATAGCTTTCTAATAACTATGGAAACGACAAGAGCAACAATAGGGGAAAGAAAGGATTCAAACAAAACAAACACTATACAATCATCTTTACCTCCGAAATGGAGAAAAAACTGCTCATCAACCAACACACATCTGTTTTTGCCACTTCCCTGTGACTACAAGAGCAGAGCTTTGCTTTCCCTTTCCCAGCAACATGAAACCAGTGCCCCCCCCCCCCCCCCCGCCTGGCTCTGCCCATGCAGATTAGCATGTGGCCATTTATGAACCTGGACACAAGAAAGCTGGAGTGGTCCCGAGGGCTTTTTCTTGCACTCACCTCTCCCGTACTCTGTGGGCTGGGACGGTACTTGGGTACAGGCAAACATTCCCCTTTGCTTTTTAATAAATCAAATTAGATTGTGGGTGGGGGAGAGAGGATATGGAGAGGGACTAAGGATTTTTATCAGAAATTTTCACAAGCCCTCCGCAATCAAGAGTTCAAAGGACCAGTGTGTTATGGTAAATAGCCTATAGTAGAGCGACCCCAAGATTGGGTATTGCAGAATCTGAGTTCTAATCCAGGGTTTGCCCATTTACTCTGAACATCATTTCTTCTTTTATAAAATGACAAAAAGTTATAGATTAGCCTTTAAGGTTCCTTTCTGGTCTTAACAGACCATGTGTCAAACACCGCTGCTGACTTAATACAGATTAAACTCAAGCTAGGAGAGGTTTACGCCAAACTCTGAAAACCTAGAGTTACTCTTACTCGTAAAAGTAGAACCTGAGCCTTATGCATAAAAGAGAGGAAGAATCTAAGTAAGATGTTGGAAAAAGAATGTATTGAGCAAATAGTGATGGTAATCACTGTGTTTTTATGCCAATGAAATCTAATTTTACAGCTGAGTTCCACACAGCTGTGGAAGAAAGACTCTTGCCATGGCTTGCCACTTGAATGAAAGAAGGAGTGGTGATAACTGTTCATGCAGAAAAACCTCTTGAGACATGAGCAGTACCTGGAGGTATGCACCCAGCTGGTTGGTTGAGGCACAAATTGTCTGGAATTTGTCTTCTTGTCTGATATGGGTTCATTAGCGAAGTTTAATCACAGTTGTCTAAAAAAGTTCTCAACCTTAAAAACACCCTTGCCTTTTGCCTCCAATTATAAACACAGGATATTTAGGTGCAGTGTTTAAATCCACAAAGAAATCTTGTGAAATCAAGTTTAGATGAAAAACACCACCACCACCACCACCACCACCACCCTGGATTAAAATAAATAATGGTTTATGCAACAAGTAAAAAAGAATTGTCCACGGTGATCTGGGGAACAAGGAGGGGTGCCAAGTAATCTAATGTATATATAGGTCCTGCCTTCAAGAAAACTTAGATGCTTTTGTGGTGTGCTTTTAATTTGCCTCTGCTTAAACGGCAAGACACAGCCATGTCTGAACTCAAAATTACTATACAGAAGGCACTGTTTTCAGTGGGGGGAGGAGTCTATACATCTAAGGATTATATGTAAACATTATAGTAATCTGAGGCTACTTTTATAATTCTCCAGAAATATTGCCTCCATGGCACCCCCCTCCCAAGATACCCCAAATCTTTAAGGAAACCTAAAACCTGAAGGGAAAAAAAAAATTACGTCACTGTATATTTACAAACTCTGGACCTGAGATCCACGTCCATGCCTAAGTAACAACTCGGTTCTGCAAATATTAACTAAAAGGAAAGGGGGCCCCATCTACCAAAAAAGTTTACCAAATGTTTGTTTGCTTTGTTCATTGTTTCTAAATGATGTTTAAAGACGTTTACAGGGGTAATTATAGACATTTCTATTAGAACACCTTGACCCCAGCTACACTCAGCACAATAAATGTGACATCCCAAGGATGACAGTCTAGCACCTACAAGGAAACATTCCGAAGCTATGAGCACTCATCTGTACATATATCCAAGCTAACTGTCCCGCAGACTTTATCCATGGATGAGAATAACTGAAAATACGTATTTTCAATGACATCTGGACTTGTGTGGCTGTTTCTTTAGATCCTTTTCTGTAGGACATTGAAGAAAAGTCTGGAAAACTCCAGTCCAAGAATGGAAAGGTCGTTTCTCAAGCCCCCTCCAGTTTGAGGCCTTGCCACCCCTGCCCCCATCTTCTTCCCAGCTGCAGGAGAAGGTAGGAAGAGATGAGCGGGAAGTCAGAAGACACGTACTCCTTCCCAGAACCAGAATCTCACCCCTCACCCAGCCCTCGGGCACGGCCATCTGCCCGGAACCCCCACAGCGCTGTGTGTGCTCTGGGGTGCCAAGTATTCCTGCACAGGCTCTCCGTGTCTCCGTCTCTTCATCTGTAGTAAGGGCTCCTTAACACAACTTCTAGATTCCCCTTTAAAAGAACCCAATACGTACTATTACTGTTTTTAGATTCGTATCATGAATTAAAGTCCCTTTTGTACAACCACTGAGTACCAAGCAGCCACGCCTAACACCCTTTATTTGGGGGGAAATGTGTGTTATAAGCACCGACTGACTGACTGCTTCTGGAAGAGTGAGAAGAGCTCTGAAGCTCTTCCTTCAGCCGGGTGGGGCAAAGGCACTGGGTGAAGCACCTGCACACTAATGCCCATCCAGCCTCACGCCGTTCACCCGACGTAGGCAGCGTTCCCCTTTTACAGCTGAACGCACCATCGAGTCATCGGCCCAAGGAGACTCAAACAGAAAGTGACCGTAAGGAGTCCTTGCTCTCTTAGCCAGCTGATGATGACATTCAAGAGTCTCACAACCAACACAAAAGTGGAAACGCTGACAAAGAATTCATAGGTCAGTGATTTTAAAAATTCAATAAAACATGATCATGTACATCACTGTTGAGTCGCTGTTGTGCACCTGCAACTAATAGGCTACTGTGTGTCAACTCTCTCTTCCCCCCCTTTTTTTTAAAATTGAACAAGCACATGATACAAAATTCAAAAACTAACTTTCAAAGAAACCTGATAGAAGTACATTTCTCTCCTACCCAGGCCACTGCTCCCCTACACAATGGCAACTCCGAGTTTTTCGTGTACCCTTACCCAGGTGCAGGTTTAACAATTTTTAGGACCTTTTTAAAGTAGCTTAAGAAAGGTTAAGCTAATTGTATCATCATGTAGTCTGGACGGTTAGAAATTAACCTGGGAGGAAAATAAACCCTGCATAAACCAGATTTTAAACTCCCAAAGGGATATCCTCCACGGGGATTTTTAAGGAGAGGTACCATGACTAAATACAAAAGCAAAATTACTTCACAAAGGAAAAACGCAGCTTAGCGAGTTATTGGGGAGGCTGCTAGAACAAGGCCTTTGCTACCAAGGGTTTCAAGATTGTATTATTTTCGATTATCTCAAAAGGACTTAGTTGAAAGATACCTTCTAAAATAGCATCAAACCAAAGGACCAGAACAAAAATTATTATCCATTGTTGGAACAAATATTTATT
Source organism: Halichoerus grypus (assembly GCF_964656455.1). Taxonomy (NCBI): domain Eukaryota; kingdom Metazoa; phylum Chordata; class Mammalia; order Carnivora; family Phocidae; genus Halichoerus; species Halichoerus grypus. The sequence goes on from NC_135712.1 coordinate 91,799,473, forward strand.
GAGTGCCCACTATATGCCAGGCACTGAACTAGAATCCTCGGATTCTAGAAATACAGGCATGGGGTTAAACAGCATTACAGTGAAACGTTATACTCAGTAACGAAAACGAAATCCACACTGGACACTTCTGATGAAACAACACAAAGCCAGCAGACCTCGGTGCTCTATGCAACCTTTCATCTGAGATAAGCTCCAGGGTCTAAATTTGGTTTCCCAGCTGTGGCCTCTTTTCTAGTCTTAAGTGTTCCAGAAGATGAATTTGTCTTCAAAACATGCCCCCTACACCTCAATCTTCATTTCTGATCAGTCAGGAGGATACTAAAATTATTGCTTTCATCAGCTCATAGAGAATTCAACCAGTTTATTTTACAAACTCAGTTTTGTTTACTCATATAGATGTCATCTAACATCCGTTATAAGGAAAACAATCTGCACCCTTAAGATCATTGATGTTTTGTCTGATTTATACTTAAATATGTATTTCAAAGATTTCTGACATTTCATTACTAACTGTGGACGTTGGTTCAAATATATACATATATTTTTAAATATGATTCTTTTCTCCACCTCTGTGGGGAAGGGAGTGGGTGTCAATGAGTGAACATATATGATACACTGAAAATCAGTTTATAAGCATGGTGTTATTGCTTGAAGAATCACTACAGTTGATGACATTCTCATAAGCAGCTTTGTATTTCACTTAATGTGACTGAACACAAAGCAAACACCAGGTGTTTCTTAGAGCTTATAATGTACTGAAACAGAGAATTCACATGAAATGACAAAACTTGCAAAGAAACAAATTAGCAGGTGCAAAGGCTCCTATTAGAGAACATTTACTTACTATCTCAGATTAGCCCATTACTATAAAATTTTAATGAGATAATGTATGAAAACCACATTATTAAATCATCCTAACATTTTTTAAACTATAAAAATGTGGAATTCTTTAGAAAAAAAATTTTCTTCTTTTCAAGAAAAGAAAAAAAAACCTGTCACATACCACAGAGCATTAAGGAGGCTGGTTTTAATAGTTGAAAATAATGACTGGTGTATACACACGGTTTATGTGCAAATGGATGAATCTAAATGCTTGAATGTACGGTGCTTGCCTACATTCTAAACACTCCCTGTCAATAATGAGGACATCATTAATTATACTAATATAATTTGTTAAGAAAATGTGAGGGGCTGCATTCATTTATTTAATGAATACGTATCTAGGTTCTGCTCCGTGCAAGATACCTTTATGCTGAAATCATACAAATTCTAAATCTGAATCTGTTGTTAACGGACTTCAAAATTTTTCCAACAAAATAATTTTAAATTTCAACTCTGACACAAAACCCGTGTTCTCCAATTTTCATACTTCCCCATATGAGAATGCATGAAAGACACACCAGAAAATGTTTCCATTAATGTGACTGAAGAACTCAGAAGCACGGAGAATGAAAAAGACAACATTTTAGGGTTATTAATAGTTATGACTTCACGAACCTCACAAAAGGGTCTTAGGAATGCCCAAGGGTCCCCCGACACCACACTTTGAGAACCAATGAACCAAACTAAGTTGCTTAAAGAAGAAAAATTTAAATTCACTCTCTCGTAGACAAAGATTGCAGTCCCTATTTTATATTCTGTACATCCACAATCCACCTGACAAAATCTGAACAAAAAAACATATTAATGCAAATGAAAAGCTCTCCAAATTCTATCATGGATTTTTCTCTCCAGGACTTTATGTTTCACTCTTTAAAGCACTTTGGTGAAACAAATTCATTTGGTAAGATCTCGAAGGAAGTAGGAGCAGTAGGCTGGAGGGATAAGAAAATGGATGTTGAGGGCCAGGTCCTCCCCCGCGGGGAGGGTCAGCAAAACTAGAGTTCAGGAACAGGGTGGGACCTGACTCCAATAAATCCAGGCCCACTAGATGGGACTCCCATTCAACATCTATGGTCAGACTCATGCCCTGCATTCAAAGCAAGTGATCAACTGGCACCACAATCATAGTGGAGGTGATGGAGTTGCCCAGGTCATGCATCCATGCCAGCATGCCAGCTTAGTTCACTGACAGGCTGGTCTGCTTCACAGGGAGGCTGGAGAGATATATCCTACTGGAAAAATGTTTATTCTTTCATATGGAGAAGGAAAATCTGGGACCACTGAGTTGATGGAGCACCTTGAAGAAATCTCTGGAACTGTGGAAGTAGTTGAAGAATAATGGCCAAGGCAACCATTATGGGTGCGTCTTAAGTCCAGTTTAAAGAAGATAACCATCCTTGTGATCTTGGACTTTACAATGGAGCTGTGAAAATTACCCATGAGTTCCCTCAGTTTTCCTTTGGGGCTTGTGCAATAATGATTGATCTTGATACATTTTTTATGACTGCAAATGAGCTACACTGAAGACTGTTACAGGAGGCCCCTGATATTTGAGGGAGCGATTTCTGTGATTTTTAATATTTAATCTGTTCCCTTTTTAATTTCATTTACCTAACATTATAGATTGCAATAACCCACTTTTGATGGAACCTGTATATTCACAGTTCTCACCTAAGTCCTCATCAAAAATCACTTCTCTAGTATATGGTCAGGTAAGATGCAAGAACAAAGCAGCTGCCTTGAGTTTAGTTTTGTTTTATTAATAAAAGTTTAAATGGTTAAAAAAAAAAAATCAAGTCCAAGGAATAAAGACACAAAAAATTTATGTTGCCGTTCCCAAGTAAGAATCGTACCTACTCTGATCTCTAGACCTTCACTTACTGCTCAATGAGCCCACTCAAAACCCAGAGACAACTTGATCTAGTATTTTCTAGGGTCACTAACTTATTTTCTTTTGCCATTGCCTATTACGTCTTTCATCAAAGAATCCAAAAAAAGTTTTCTGTGGCCTAAGTAGAACTCTTAAAACAAGAAACTCAAGTTTCAAATATAGACAAGTCAGCAAGACAGTGAATTCCTCTCCTAGAGCAACAAATTAGCAAAATTAAAATATGGCACAGCTAACTGATTTGCATTCAACAAACAATACCAGATTAGAGACTTCCCTTTTATTTTTAAAAATAGATTTAACAGGCATATTAATTTTCCACTGGCCACTATAAATAAATGGAACTCCAAAATATCTTTCTTTGCAAGGGCCTTCTGGCCAGTCACTGGTAGCCTGACCCCATGTGGAATGTGTATTTACATTGCCGAGAGGAGGCATTGTGTGCTGGTGGGAAACCACTTCTCACCGACCTCCCATTCAACGGAGGGCTCCACAATAGGTACTCATACAGGAAGCAGGCCTTGCTAAGAGCACCTCTGGTTGTTCCAAAGAGAACTTGTCCAAGGCAGCAGGTCGGTGAGCCACTGTAAATGCCATGTTCACAGGCCCTGACTGCTTACACTTCAGGGTCAACAAAGCTAGTGGCTGGCCACAACCGCTGCCCTGAGTTCTTTGAAACTGTCACAAATTCCATTTCATTTTTCTAGCTAATCTCTCAGGACATCGCTTTGTTTAATATATATATATATATATATAGCCGTAACATTTTTTTCTCAAATACACTGTAAAATACTCCAAGAATCTACTGCTTTTCAAAGTCCTATGAAGTGTTTGTACTGAATATGCAATATAAAATATCAAAACTTCAAAAATTGCTTCATTATCTCCGCTTAAAATTATGCTTCCTTAAATACTGACCTTTTTTTTTTTTTTTTAACTGCAAAGGAAAAAATAATTATTTAATGCCTCACAGAAAAGCACGCATGGTCAACATCTCATCAGTAACGGCTTCTGTACACATACGTGAGGGAATAATGGTGACCACTTATATATGCCATCAAATCCACCAAATGGCTGAAAAATACAGTTTATAGGTTTTGTCAATTCAATACTAAACTACTGAACTACTGCTAACGCTCTTTCCTCCCTACTTAAGTGTGTAAAAAACACAACCTGGTTCTTTCAAAAATGTGTTCATTAAATTCTCAATGCCCCAGTTTCTCAACCTAAAAGAGAGGTAACAGCTGTTTCCTACAGTAATATTTTTAGACCATTAAATAATTTAATGATATTGGGCAAAGGGCAACTCTTCTGGATTGTTTTTCTCATTTCTCTAATTAAAGGACTGAACTCCGTGATCAGCATAATAATCTATCAGTTTGGGCCCAGCAACAAAGAATATCACAATTAACACATACCTGGATTCATTAGAAGTGTAATACTTAAGGAAGCCACCGGAAAAATAAAAGGTATCTGCACCCATGCCAACCATAAATAATACCACTTACTAGCCACAGGAAATCACTTTTACAAAACAGAAGTAAACCAGAAAACCCAGAGGAAATGCTAACAACACAGCGTTTAGTGAAATGTAGCTAGTCAGAACATATATGTAACATCTAACTGTTTAAAAAGACTGAAATGAAAGACTCAAACTGTTAACACTGGTTAACCCCAAATAATGAAATGATGAGTTCGGTATTTTAAAGTATCCTACAATGAGCAACTGTAATTTTTATAATGATAAAAGTTAACTTTTAGAAACATGGTATATTTCCATTTATTTTGCTCCATGTGATGGTTTACATTTTTGTAATGAAAATACTTTCAAACCACTGCCCAACACAAAGTGAAGACCTAAAGGATAAGGGTTTATCCAAGTCTGGCAGAACTGGTTCCCACCATTCAACCTTAACTGTGCGACACAACAATGGAAGAACATCTCCGGTTAAGTAACAGATTTGGTAACATTTACAAAACCAGCCCTCGGGTCATGCTTGCTGCTTAATCCCCAGATTAGGCATGCTCACCAGGACCAACCCAAACAGTTTTTTTTTGTTTTGTTTTTTTTTAAAGGGAGTAGGGAAAAGGCAGGTTCCCCAGCCTTACTTTTTTTAGATAACAAGCCCTCCAAAAAATCCTCTTCCAACTGCCAAAATAAATCAAACCTTCTGGGTGGAGAACTCTCTGTCAATCAAATGAGACTGAGCAAAGATAAACTAATAATAGAAATCTGTTACATACTTACTTAGCTGTGCTAACTATGCTAGTCCTTAACTAGCACAAAGGATTTCCAAAACCCTGGCTCTGAAAAGTACAGGGTGGAGTCAGAGAGCTCCCTCAGGGTTGGCAGGCCTCCTTCTTGGTGGAAAAGTAACTACCCAGTCCTATCTTTGTGGGTTCTCGCCACCGCACCCTCCCTCATGTGAAACCTTCTAAAAATATTTGTCCCATATTTTCATTCCCTCATCCCCATATATTATAACATATAACACATGTTCACTCTAGGATTCTGGAAATACAGAAAAGCAGGAAGAAAAGTTGATTCTTCATAATCCTATCACCAAGAAACCTCCACTGTTAAAATGGTGATGTTTCATTTCAGTTTTCTCTATCCACATGAAATTTATACAGAGGGCTGCAATCTACACAGTACAGAGCAATCTGCCTATTTTTTATTGGATACTTAATGATCATAACGATGACATTGACAACTTAAAAAATAAGCAAGAACTGGTTCCTAAAAACTCAACATTTTCAGAGATGGTAGCAAAATCCTCTTCTAGGGACCTTGGCAGAAAGATAGGGGAGGAGAAACATATTTAACCCATATGCCCAACATGCACCTAACCCAGTGCACGGCCAGACGTATAACTTCTTTCTAGAAGGTATCAGGTCATAATGACATAACACTCTCAGATTGTGTACAAGTATTTAACTAGAATCAGGAAGTGAATGATCCCCAAGAATTACTGTAAATTCAATTCGTTCCCATGTTTATATACATATAAGTTTCTAAAAAGTAGTTTTATTCTACCTCCTAAGAGCTGTAGGATGTTTTAAGTTAACTGTTCGTAACACTCCCTTCACAACTTTGACCCTACCCTCTCAGCAGAATGTATTTACCAGGAATCAAGGTCAATAGCACTATGCCCCGAAACACTTACCCTGAGCATCTAGGTGTAGTGATGCCAGGAAAATTATTAACAGAGACTCAAACTGGCAAACACTCTGATGTGACATAAAATATCTTAGTATTAAGTCTGAACACATGTATCACAGCATAGAAGAGTGAAAAATTGGAAACTATCTCATCCATACAACAGAAGACTAATTTTAAATCCTACAAATGGATCTGTTAACAAAGGAAGATGTTCACAACCCACTGTTTATAGGGAAATAACAACATAAGGGAATCACATGGTAAATAAAAGGTTTATGCCATGGTCTTATTTGTTCAAAACTAGGAATATGTTTATTTTTCACATAGAAAAAAAAAATCAAAGAATATACCCTCAACTGTTCACAGTGATTATGGTGAGAAGGTAGGATGAAGTTTTATCAACATGTTCTGATTTTTTTTTTTTTATGATGCTTTTGTTGGGGGGGGTTATATAGAGAACAAAGAGCATCTTAGGGGTTATCTCACTATATCTGTCAAAGAATCTAATGAAGAATGAGAAACGGATAATGGATATCTGGCCAATGATGATCTTATTATACAAAACACACCTCTATGACTTCCTGATCAGGGCCACTGGTTTTAAGAGGCCCATATTCTAAAGCTCTGCAATAGCTCACAGGTGTGGTTTCTTTCCCCTTCACTCTAGGCACAGCTGGGCAGACCAGCTTGATGCTCAGGACTGTGAACCTCCTAGAAGCTATTTTCGGTTTCCAGATAGATCAGAGAATTCTAAGTCGAAAACGGAACCTTGAAAAGTTCAGTTCTGACTCAGACTTGTACAATATCTAAACATCTCTAACAGACCAGAGGCTTGAAAGTATCACAACCCAATTTTTTTTTTTTTATTACACTATATCCTTCAGTTAGTGATCCCAGGATTTCCTCTCCCAGTCAGTAAAAATACAGTTCTTCGGAATAACAGGATGATAGGAATAGATAAGGTCAGAATTAGACAGAACTGTGTCTGAGTCAGTGAAAAACATAAATTGTTGATTATTTTTAAACCACCATTAAAAGGATTCTTCCTTTGTTGGAAGTAGGTTCTCCCTGACCCTTCCTTTCCATTACCACCACAAGCAATAGCACCCTCATTCAGGAATTAAATCACTTCTAGATTTCTGGAAACCTCTGAAACCAACTTACCCTGCCTACCTTCTCTCTGTAGCCCCCCTTCCATCCATTCTACCTGGCACATGAAGACCATGTAATTCATTTCTGGGACATCACTTGCACTAAGTCACTACTCGCTCAAAACCAGTGATTCTTCCAGCAGAGTCTGGAGAAGCACTCGTAGGAGATGTGGAATGAGCGACTTCATACTGTGGGAGAAGCTGATCCACAGCACTCACCGCTCAGATCAGTGCTTCTCCAAGTATGAAGCAGGAACTCTGTGACCAAATCAAGTGGGGCACTTGCTAAGGAATGTAGCTTCCTTACAAAGGTCTGCAGCAGCATTATTCATAAGTGCCAACCGAGCAGAAACCACCCAAACATCTGTCAACTTTAGAGTAAATAAAATGGAGTACAACCATACATTGGAATATTCTTTGGTGACAAAAAGAAATGAGGTACTGATACATGCTACAACATAAACCTTAAAAATAGTACTTGCCCAGGGGCTTGCCTATGGTTTTGCCATAGTTTGCTTCATCCAGATTACAATTCTCTGCTTCCCCCCCCAAAAAAAAACATTTTTGTGGGTTAAAAAAAAAAAAAATACACTACGTGAAAAAGGCCAGTCGCAAAAGGCCACATATATTATATGATTTCCTTTATACGAAATGTCCAGAAGAGGTGAACTTCTAGAGACAGAAAGTAGATTGGTGGCTGGCTGGGTGCGGGGGTGGAGTCGGGAGTGACAGCGAACTGGTTGGACAAGGTTTCTTTTAGAAGGTACAAAAATGTTCTGGAATCTGATAGTGGCGATGGTTGTATAATCCTGTGAATATGCTTTAGAATATTGAATTTTACATTTTAAATGAGTAAACGTTATGGTATGTGAATTATACCTCAATAAAACTGTTTAAAAATACAGATCCCTCAATTCCACCACAGAGCAGAATCTCTGGAGGGAGGCCTGGATATCTTGCCTCAGAACAAGGGCAGAGGATGCGCATTTTTACTAACCACCCAGAAAAGTCATAAAAGGCGGTGAAGTTAACATGGCCTTAGCTTTTTCCCCAACACCATATATATAGACTTTGTAGATTCCGCACCTCAAAAATGTGTCTCAGGCCTGATACAAGCACTCTAGTCACCCACCCCATATAAATGTATTTCCCACTCTGCCTGCACAACCGTCCCTTCTAACCTGTGACTCTCCAGGGAGCACACAACCACTGAACCTCTGCTCTTGTTATTACTCTCCTCCTCCTGGGAGATCCAACCATTCTGTCCAGGCCTTATCTGCTACTTAAAGCTACCTCAAAATTACTCCAGTTCACGATGACCTCTACTGAGAACCCTTTGGGCATTCATATCCTCAAGTGTGAAACAAGTGTGACTGACTACCAGACTTTCTTCCACATCTGATAGCTTGAGCATCTCTGAGGAGAGACTCCAGAAAAATTCCAGATGAGCAGACTTTCTTCCATTCAATTTCCTTGTTACATCCAAATAATGTGTCTTGTGCAACTTTTCCCCCCTACTTAATTTAATGCATGGATACGTTAAATAACTTGAGCCTTTTTTTTACAGGCTAGAGAAAGCATACCTGTTAAAGGGTCCTCAGGATACCAGGACAGGGTGTGGCATATGGAAAGCGCTCAGCTATGGGAGGAGTTCCTGGATACCTAAGAAGTCACTCCCGTAGCTGCAGGCTCTTCACAGACTTCCTGGGTTTGCTGAGGTATCCATACAGATCTTTTGTGTGGGGAGACCTCTAATTTCCGTACTGCTTCTGTCTCACATAGGGTATTTGCTGTTCTTCTTTTCCAACACTACCAACCAGTATCAAAAACACCTGTAACGTGTTGGTTTTTCTGCCAGTAATGATGGCTTGAAGACAGCATTTCAGAGAAAGTGGTTAAGGTTAGAGGTACACTCCACGGCACAAAATGAACAAAGATAGCTGGCCCATCTTGTGAGCAATCTGCAATCTTATTCTCTGAGGCAGGCTACGGACATTCATTACAGTCCTCTACCCGCCCCCCACCCCCATACAACGCAAGGCCACTAAAATGCCAGAGCGCTTGGGTAATATTACTGGAAGCAACACAGTTCTGAAAATTGCTCTTCAGTGACTACTCTTGTCAAGATGAATAAATACAAATTCCACGTGAAAATGTGTGTCAAAAGACACTGCCTACTACGAAAAGCCAACTTTCTGAAGAAGCTAATAACTTTTGAATCACATGTTATAGGTACAGATATGCATTCTTATATTTCCAGCAACTGTAGTGACAAAGTTAACTTTGTAAAGCTGAACTCCAAGATGCTCCAAAACAAATACACAGGGACACACACACATGCATACACACACACTCTCTCTCTCCCAGACTAGGAAATTACAGAGTGCTCGATATTACAATGCCCATTTCTAAATCTACAAAATAGGGGCGCCTGGGCGCCTGGGTGGCTCAGTCGGTTAAGCGACTGCCTTCGGCTCAGGTCATGATCCCGGAGTCCCTGGATCGAGTCCCACATCGGGCTCCCTGCTCAGCGAGGAGCCTGCTTCTCCCTCTGACCCTCCCCCCTCTCATGTACTCTCTCTCTCTCTCTCTCTCATTCTCGCTCTCTCAAATAAATAAATAAATCTTAAAAAAAAAAAAAAATAGGGGCGCCTGGGTGGCTCAGTTGGTTAAGTGTCTGCCTTTGGCTCAGGTCATGTTCCCAGGGTCCTGCTCAGCGGGGAGCCTGCTTCTCCCTCTCCCTCTGCCTGCCGCTCCCCATGCTTGTGCTCTATCTCGCTCTCTCTCTCCCTGTCAAATTAATAAAATATTTAGGGGCGCCTGGGTGGCTCAGTCATTAAGTGTCTGCCTTCGGCTCGGGTCATGATCCCAGGGTCCTGGGATCGAGACCCACATCGGGCTCCCAGCTCCGCAGGAAGCCTGCTTCTCCCCCTCCCACTCTCCCTGCTTGTGTTCCCTCTCTCGCTGTGTCTCTCTCTGTCAAACAAAATCTTAAAAAAAATAAATAAAATCTTTAAAAAGAATAAATAAATCTACAAAATATCTGACTTCTGTAATTTCTAATATTTTTCAGATGTTTGCAAATTAAGAGAAAATATCCATTTCTTCAGATTGGACTGTCTTTTATACATTTTAATATTATATAGAGTAAAACCTTGGTAATTCAAATTAATTGAGGAAAAGCCATCTAAATATATAAGAAGCAACTGCAACAGCAAATTCAAACGCAGCTAAACCTTTCAACAGCACTGCCAAGTGGAACCCCTACCTGCTCTACTTAACAGATAAGATACACTTGTACCTCTAACAGCTGCTACTTAAAACATATTTTCCCAAGTACTTCAGAAGTTGTATTCTATTCTACTCCTGCTCCCCAGTTCCCCAATCCCAGCCTAATTTTGCTAAATTATTTTTCAAACTCTTCATAGAGAATGAAGAGATGACTGGGATGAAAAAATGAAATTTGCCCACCTTATCTTCAGTACCCAGATCAAACAAGGTAAAGAATGATTTAGTTTTAGTTTTGTGAGCTGGACCCTAAGTAAGGGTATCAATTTATATTCATAACCTTATCCTGCCACACGAGAGAGCAAAGTGATGATAAATACTACCCCGGAGAATCAGGACACCTGGAGTATCCGGATTCTACCAAGAACTCTTTCTCTGCTCCTAGGCACAGACCCTTCTCCAGTCCCCTACCGTGTGTTTGGTGGGAGCCCTAGGGTTCTTCTCACGTGCCCATCCAATTAATTTGGTGCCTGCCTAGAGAACAGTGTTGAGAAAGATTCACTGCACCGGTTCAGTGGTAATGAGAGAAGGCTGCCAAGGCCCTGAGGTTAAGGGGGGGGCGGGGGGGGCGGTGCATGTCACATATTTGCTACCCACTGGTTAGAAAAAGCACCACAGACCCTCCCCACTTAGGTGTTCTCGGCAGATCAAGAACTGCGGGGGCAGAAAAGAGGAGGTACTTTTGGTGCGGGGCGAGAAGCAGCAATAAAGTCGCCCGTCTCCACCTCTAATTCCTTCAACATTTCAAAGACCATATTAATATCTGATCATTCAAAAGTGACTGACTTTTTAAAATGTTAAGCAACGTCTAATAATTAAGATTTCAGATTGGTGGGTGGGAAGATGGATGAAATAGGTCAGGGGATTAAGAGGTACAAACTTCCAATTACAAAATAAGTCGCAGAGATGAAAAGTACAGCATAGGGTATATAGTCAACAAGATTATAAAAACATTTGGTGACAGATGATGACCACACTTATCATGGTGAGCACTGAGTAATGTATAGAATAGTTGAATCATTATGTTGTACACCTAAACTAATATTAAACATTGTTAATTATACTTCAACAAAAAAGGTTTATAACTATAAAAAAAAAACAGATTTAGGATTAAACACACCCACTCAACTCATTTAACAAATCACAACCAGAGCACTCCTACAAATGAATGATATATGTGGAAATCATATGTGTGATTGGAGTCATAACAAGTTCAGTGGACAGATCTGGAAATTCATTCTGTCGGCTGTTCAAACACTTCCCGGGTATCTTACACACCTGGCACTGTGCAGACGCTGGAAATCCGGCTTTGCACACTTGGCTAACTATGTAACTGAGCTACATTCTCAGTAATAATGAATGGTGAGTGAGATTTTCAAACCTCCATGTGCTTGATCTTTCCAAGACAGCCTGATTGGAATCTTCTCTTTTTAGGGTTCCCAAATCCTCTGTCAAAGGTATTACAATATTGCTATGATTGAAATTACGATCTAAAATCATACTGCTGAAGGCTTAATAAAGCTGACATTCAACTTGCGGGTGGTGTATGTTGCCGGCTACCCCCTACCTTCAATCAACTGATGATGACTCAGGACTGACCGGCCCGTGGGAATCCTCCAAACATCTGCAGACAGCTGTACCACATCACACTGTTTCCAACACTCACGGAGGAAATTTCCTCACCCCTAATAAAGTCTGACCGTTTTTTTCCCCAGGGGTTAAGAAAATCCTGTGGTAAAACATCCTGCCCCAAATTCTTTATTATACTCCTAACAACATACATTCTAAAAGATGTTTTTGCATATTCTTGATTAATAAACTTCATTCAGAAATAAGAATAATAAATCATTTGTTCAGAGCTAATTTTTACTTTGCAAAGTCCTACAGAGATTAGTTACTCACTGTGAGTTTAAAAAACTCACAGCACTAAGGGGCGCCTGGCTGGCTCTGTCCATAGAACATGCAACTTTTGATCTCAGGGTACTGAGTTTGAGCCCCATGGTGGGTGTAGAGATTACTTAAAAATAAAAATCTTTAAAAAATAATAACTTAGGGGTGCCTGGGTGGCTCAGTCAGTTAAGAGTCTGCCTTCGGGTCAGGTCATGATCCCAGGGTCCTGGGATTGAGCCCCGCATCAGGCTCCCTGCTCAGTCAGCAGGGAGCCTACTTCTCCCTCTCCCTCTGCTGCTCCCTCTGCTTGTGCGCTCTCTCTCTCTCTCCCCGTCAAATAAGTAAATAAAATCTTAAAAAAATAAAAATTAAGTAACTCACAGCACACTGATAATACTATTTATTCAAAGCGAATTCCATGAAATTCAACACTAAGACAAATCACTTCTCTCCCAATCCCTACTCAGTCCATAAGAAAGCTTATTTCCCTATCACTTAAACCAGAACCCCGAATATTATTTGGCCATTGTCTATATATCTTAAAAGTCTAACTGCTGGATAAATGAGTAAAAATACTACTTTTTTTTATACCTTCTGTACAAGCTAATTGTTTTAAATATCACACATATCCTAAGAGAATGCTGTCAACACAAATAATAAGATCATACTTTTATTTTTTACAAAAAAAGATCAATTACATATCAAAATATACTTATGAAGATGCAGATCTGTGTAATTTGCTGTATGTAGATGATCTTCCCATTTTTTAAAGATTTCACAAGAAATTCTAGCACGGGACACATTGCCTGACACCTCCATGATATGAAGAACGGGATCTGGGTGGCAATCCGAAGATCTGGATTTAATTCAAGTTCTCTTACATATGCCAGCTGTGTGACCTGGGCTTCTCAGAGCCTACGTCTATCTGCAACATGGTGTGGCTGGACGAGGTCATCTCCCATTCCCTCCTAATTCTAAATTCTGTTTAGACAGCAGTCTGCCCAATTTCGGATAAGTCATAAGTAAAGGTCTACTTAGAAGAAATCTTCCCTAGAAAGTACTTTGTTTAGCCACATATCTTTAAAGAAAAATTACAATAGCTGTACAACACTCATTCGGGTCACACCTTGAATGACAAGCATTTTTAGGCTGCTGGCTTTTCCAGGAACAAGATGAGGCAAGCACTTCTCTGGTGCTCAGCTTCTCATTACTTACTCTGAAACTGAGTGGCTGGTTGATGAATGTTAAAAACTTCAAGATCTGAAGGCAGAAGTGGTAGATACTGGACTATCATTTCTTGCTATAGTGAACTGTGTCCTGAAGATCTCTGAATAAGGTCCGCCCTACAACTTCAAATTCTCCTGCAGCCTTCACGTCATGTAAGAAGGTCACAAATACAGAACCGTTTAAATCTTGTAGCCCCTGGCAAATACCAGATTCCAAATCATATTTTTGCATCAGCATTCACTTTTTTCTACCATGAGGGTTTGATTTCCCTTCTAGCATGTTACAACGTACACACATTTCGAAAATCCAACCTCAGCATTTAAAAATTTGCAATGAAATTTTTTTTAACTTTGTTTTTAAATCAGCCGCACCTTCAAGAGTATCTAATCCGTCCCTTATTTTTGAGAGGTCACACCACTGATTAATGGAAGGGTAAGGTTTCTTGCGCCTCTCCAATCACTTCAAATTTCTGAACATATTTTCTACTTAGGGTTTATAAAGGAAACTCAACCAACTTATAAGCTCTTTACCACACCACTCACACATACACCAACTCTTGCTTATCAAATTCCAAACTGTTCATTATCCTCCCGCCTTCCCCTCCCATCCCCGCCCCCCCCCCCCCCCCCGGCCCCCATCAGCCTCTATCTGCAAAGTCCCAAACCAGGGACTTCTCTGAGGCTCTCAGAGAAAACAAGTCTTACCTAAGTTAGTAATAGGAAAGAGCAACAGTGCAAGGAAAAGATGACCGCACCTAATAATGGTACTTTACAATACAGGTAAGTCATGTACCTTAACTAGAAGCACATTACCTAAAAAATAGGGAATCGATACAGATAGATTTGTTTTCTAAACAAGATGACTCTAAATTAGACTCTACGTTCCATCTGGATTCTACACTAAGTTTTAACCATGTCACTGCAAAATATTCCTGGGAGTAGCGTGGAAGAAAAGTAACTGCAAACCCAAGTAAAAGTGAGGGAAACAGATAAATCCATATGGAAACAGGAGCCAACTACATGTTGTATCAGTTTTCAATTTTTTTCCCCTAAATCCATCCAGGTGGGAATTTCCAAAATATATGACATGGAATATTCTGCTTCGTACTTATACATCTTATATGGAAAAACAATTCTATCAACCAAGCTTGAAACCTCTAGATGGAATAGCTAGAGGTTCTGTACTACCAGGCTTCCAAGAACTAATATGCACAGAGAATCTCAACAAGGTCAAACTTTTTTGAACACACAAACTTGTCTCAAAAGCTAGCATACACCAGATAATGCTCTTTGGGTAATACCGCTCTAGCTACCTAATTATTTTCAACTCTCCTAATGCCTAATGAACTTATGTGAAATCTCTATTTTATAGAGTCATGAAATGTTATTAGCACTTTACTTACATTGTTTCTTAGTCCAACTTTTAGGTAGAGTCAAAGAAAATTGGATCCGCTGGTTACCTCCATAATCAAGTAAGCAATTCAGAAGTCTAAAGGACGGACTGTACAATCTTCTTCACCCACATACTAAGAATCAGAATATAAGTCACATTCCCACATTAAACATGATTTGAAACTGTCTAGTTATTCAAATTTCCCCTAGGAATAGTATGCCATTTATTCTATTAAAAGGGATCCAAGGCTCAACTTACAAGTCCTCAAAACAAAAACAAATCTACAACATTCATTTTCCCTGAATGAAGTATCACTTTCCCCAAACAATAAAATGTTTTCTCCATCTTTTGCATTTCAGGCCACCACTACAAACAGAAAAACTGAATCTCTCTAGTGGACAGGAAATGCACAGATGGAGAACATATACCTTTAGGGCCCTTCTAATGCTGTACCTGAGCATTCAACGCGGCCGTGCACTTTCAACATCTGAACCAATTACGCATTAACAGTTCAACAAAGGAAGCATTTTTCCCCAGACTCACATTCCATGCTACCACTTCACAGTCAAAGCACTGAAGCTCATTCCTCTAAGTCTGAGCAGCTCGCTCTTCCCCCTTGCATACCATCCGCAATCACAGCTATAATCATAAAAAGGCTAGACCTAAAAGAGGTGGAGATCTTAGATAATCATTACATCAAGGGGCTGCGCTGTTCAGATGCCTACAGGAGCCAAGGAGGTAACGTCAATGACTAAAGTGGCCTACCTTTCCTTTTTCCCTCTTTTGGAAAACATGGCTAGAGAGAAAGATCTCTTTGTGGTTAGAAATTGAAGAATTAAAGAACGCACATGACGGCAAAAAAACTGACAGCTTCAGCTTCGGGAGTCAATGGAGAGTGGTGGGGACCACTACACACAGGAGCTCAGGGGTTCCTGGGTGGCTCAGTCGGTGAAGCGTGTCTGCTTTCAGATTCCGGGGGGGGGGGGGGGGCCTGCTTTTCCCTCACCCTCTGCCCCTCCCCCCCGCTCGTGCTCTCTCTCGCAAATAAAGTCTTTTAAAATAAACAAAAAACAAAAAAACCAGAGAACTCAGCTCAGCCCTTGCTACCATGCAGGAATGCAGGCTGATACTGCCAGGTTTTCGAGAAAAAAACAGAAATTTCATTTCATGTGAAATCTATTCATTTCTAAGTATTGCTTCCAAATTAAAAAACAAAACAAACAAACACACAGTGCAAGGCCAAAAAAAACAAAATCTGCAGGCTCCATCCTTCTGCCCAGTTTACAAATTCAATCTCATCAAATCAGAGGGAACAACCAATGTCACCTGGACATGTCCAATCAGAGATATCCAGCTTTGGGCTGGACACATAATCTAAGACATGTCTCATCAATTTACAGCACCATCTGCTATATGTATACCACCTGCTGATTCATTTAATCACCAATTTACTGAGCACCTACTGTGAGTTTGAAGCTGTTGCAGACATTGGAAATTCACCAACGCACGGGAGAAAAAAAAAACAAACAAAAACCCTTCTTCTGGAGTTTACATTCTTGAGGAAGGAAACAAGCAATGAACACAATACATAAGTTTTGTAGTGTGTAAGAAAGTGATACTGAATGTTTAAAAACAGAGCAAGGTAAGTGGAATTAAGAGTACTACATATTTAGTTGCATGTGGTACAAAGATTTTGCTGGGGCCAAAATGTTTTCTAAGCAGTTACAAAGCCTAACATGGCTGACCTCTAACTGGGCAAATCATTTTTGTATGCTACAGTTCCCTATCCCTCAAATAAAGATACTGTTACTCGGCCTACTTAACACCCCTTATTATAAGGCAATCTTCAGCTATTATTTGAGAAAACTGAACATATTATAATATTTTAGTGATAGAATAATACTGCCTCTTAAATCTTTCTAGGCATTCAGAAGATCTCTTAAATGGCCCCAGAGCTTATTAGATCCTATCCTTCAGATGCAACAAGTAGCCACTACAACTATTATTAACATTTCCTCTCCCTTCTGATGTTGACTGATCCAAAGGCCACAGAACTATGGCAACCTCTATGAACTTTGACTGGGTAGGGAGAGTGTGATGAAAAGAAGGCTTTTACTTTTTTATACCTCCCTACTGTTTAAATCTTTTTTTTTTTTTTTAATTTCTTTGAGAGAGAAAAAGAGGGAGAGAGAGCACGCAGGGGGAGAGAGAGGCAGGAGGAGAGGCAGGGGGAGAGGCAGGGGAAGAGGGAGAGAGAGAATTTCAAACAAGACTCCACACCCAGCTCGAACTCACGACCTGAGATCATGACCTAAACTGAAACCTGAACTGAAACCAAGATGCTTAACGAACTGAGCCACCCAGGTGCCCCCAATTTAATTTTTTTTAAACAAAATACAAATAATAATAAAACCTAAGGCCACAATGCAGTGAAGAAAAGAGCTAAACCTATTCCTAGGTCCACATGGCTACCACTTTCATTTCACAAAGGATATATGGACTTAACAGTGTAGAAACAAGATGTAATCCCTCACGTTTTGGTTGTGATCATTTAATATGATCTAACCACATCCTGAAGTACCGTAATAAGATGTCAATTTACAGAAGAAATAAAATGAAGTTGTTCATATTTTCCTCCCATTTTCATTCTCCTGATTATCCAGCTGACCATCTTCCCTTATTATGAATTTGCTTCCTAACAGCTACATCATGTCTTTCACTCTCTCTGAAGTTGCTAGTAACGCATTATATTTGATCATCTCTTTCTTACCACACAGAAATGGACAGAAATTACAGGGCACTATTGTTGTGAGACCCACTCCATCAGTCTCTCGTGCTCCTACGCGTCCTGCCAGGTAATCAAAAACGCAAGGCCCCGCCCATTCTGTACCCAGGCTATTTTTCAGTTTCATTTGCAGCGAACAACCTTGACAGGGGGGATGAGGTTTCTCCTCTGGATAAAGAGCAAGTTCACTTGCTGCACAGTTTAAAAAAAAAAAAAAAAAAAAAAAAGCAGTGGATTCCCCCAAGCTTAACGTCCCTCAGCAGAAACACAATCCCCCGCGTGTGCAGCTCCATCTGGACACTCCGTATCACCCCTGTGGGCCCTGGGGACAAGGAGGCACTGATACAGGCAAGCGAATGTTCGGGCTGTTCGGCATGCCTCTGGGGCACGGGACCCCCTTGTCTTCTGCCAGCATGGAGCAAACAGCCACAGCCTAACTATTAGCTTCGGGTTGAATCAAACCCCAGACCCAACAATGCCAAGTCAAGTTGAAGATTCACATATTTACTCATAGATGTCATTCCCGGTAAGCTTATATACAACACTTGCAAACCATCTTGTCCCAAATACAGGCCTAATTTCTTTAGCACTTTAGAACTGAAGTCCACAAACACATACACATATTCCTACATAATAAAGTACCTCCCCATTAGGTTTCAGAAACAGTTAATAAATTCCAATCGAATCCAGCTATCCCTAATCCTTACCTCATCTAAATTAAGTAACCAGAGAGCTACATCTGAATCTGTCCCTGGCATTTCCAATCAAGTCTTCCACCCTGTCTCCCTTGGCACGGGCCATTTCAGAAGACTGCAGAGTAAGTGCTAGGGAAAGAGTTCTAAAAATCCAGATTAAGTCAAAAATCTGTTTACCCGTAAAATAAGCGGGCTGGACCAGAGGGACTCATCTCTTTTTCCAGTTATAACTCTGATGATTCTACATGCAGCCTATACATGGGTGGAACATTCTTTGCTGCTTTGTTCAGTGTTGGAGTGGTTTATGGAGTGTGGTCCTGCTGAAAAGCTGGAGAATGAACTACATGTCCTCTCAAGATACCTCCTGGCCCTATAATCCCATGATGTGCTTATAATGGAATTTGGCTATCCTTATAATTAGAAATGTAACTTGCTGGTCACACATCTGGATCAGATAAATCTGCGCAAATAGCATTTCACCAGAAGCAGAAATGCCAAGCATATAACAGCTGTGCTGTTACATCAGCCTTGCAAATAACAAGGAATACTATTTATCCATAGAAAGTAAATGACTACAACAGACAGGAATAAAGAGGACTTTATTCAAATTATTTGGGGATGGGAGAAACGTTTACAAAAGAAAAAATACATAGTAGTTGGACTTCCTTATTACTTTACAAGACAGGTACAAAAAAATTCCAATACATACTTCATAGGCCAAAACACTTATTTCCTTATTTCCTGCAATCCTAGTTAATGATGAGTTTCTTGTTATTGAACTTCTATAAATGTAATAGGCTCCCCTGACTTGAATGTCAACATATCACATGGAACCATGAACCTAATC
Source organism: Halichoerus grypus (assembly GCF_964656455.1). Taxonomy (NCBI): domain Eukaryota; kingdom Metazoa; phylum Chordata; class Mammalia; order Carnivora; family Phocidae; genus Halichoerus; species Halichoerus grypus. The sequence goes on from NC_135712.1 coordinate 91,818,681, forward strand.
CACAATTAAGTATTATCAAAGTGTCAAATGTACTCTGGGAGTATTCACATTCATAGAAAATAAATGTGTTTCAAGTTAACAATTAATCTCACTCAACCAATGTGCTGGATAATGTGAAACAAGAGGAAATTATTTTCCTAAAAAGAAATAAAAGCTCTTCCTAGCCAATTAGGTAAGCATTAACTACCTTACACTTTGAAGTACATTTCTTAAACCCAAAAACTTAATGTGTTAATCGAATTGCTCTGAGGAATAACTGACAAAACGCACGACTAATGGCAAACAGGTATGAATACAAAATCTGTCACCTATTACTAAACTTACCTACACAGCCATTCAACCTTCTAATTTACAACACTGTTCACAATTTTACTTTCTGCATTTAGAAATATATTCAGACCCTGGGTGATAATGATGTGTCAATGGAGTATCAATCACTTTTAACAAATGTACCGCTCTGGTGAGGGAAGCTGTGTGTGTGGAGGGCAGTGGGTATTTAAGAAATCTCTATACCTTCCTCTCAATTTTGCTGTGAGTCTAAAACTGCTCTAAAAACAAAAAAACAAAACAAAAACCCACAAAAACCTCTAAGAAATATATTCAGTGTATTACAGATTTAAGAAAAATAACTTTTGTATCAAGTCAGTGCCCTATTTTGAAATATATGTATGAAATGAGATCCTAAGTTGTTTTTATGAAGATTTTATTCATTTATTTGGCAGACAGAGAGCACAAGCAGGGGGAGCGGCAGGCAGAGGGAGAGGGAGAAGCAGGCTTCCCGCTGAGCAGGGAGCCCGATGTGGGGCTTGATCCCAGGACCCTGGGATCATGAGCTGAGCTGAAGGCAGATGCTTAACGGACTGAGCCTCCCAGGCGCCCCAATAAAATCCTAAGATTTTAACCTATAAACCACAACTATGGAAAAGCACAATATTAGCATAATTAACTTTACCTCAAATTCTAGACTCAAATCAATTTTTGTGCCATGTAAAGAAAAAACAAAGAGAACAATGATCAGAAAGACAATGAAACAAAAGATAACACAGAAACCATGGTTACATTTCTGATTAATGGAGAAAATAGAGATGACTGGTGAGGTAAAGTAAGACAAGCAAATTTCTTTGGCAGCCAAATGGGGGAATCCAGAAGGTAATCTGACTCTTCACGTTATCTAATATTAACTGAAAACTACTAGTAACAAACCAGTGTCTTTGAATCAGTCCTGAAAGGAATACAGGGATTTAAAAAAAAAAAAAAAAAAAGTTGACTAAATAAATGAATCTTTGGAAAAACAGGGTTCATAAATCACAACCTCCAACTTCTACATATCAATTTTTAAACTAAAACCTTAGACTAATATGACATCCTGATGGTCAGTTAATCAATTTTCAAAAAAGCATTAACCAACTATTTCCAAATACTGAGAAACAACTTAAGTAACTGATTCTAATTCCTAAGGAAGTTGCTATAAGGAAATGAGTTCGCCCTTCAAAAAACCTAACCACCAGATACAGAGACTCTATTAGACACATACATTTTATGCATAATCATGGAGTGTCCTTAACAAACACAATCAACAGGAGATCCCTACTCTAACCGGTTCATCTTTTGGGCCTCTAGGCTTTTTACTAAGTAAATATCAACTTTGAACCCGTGATGGGTTTACCAGCAAACCACATTTAAGTTACAGGCAAGAGCAGAGCCTTCTGGCTTTATGCCAAGATGAAACCTCACATGGGCAGGTTCCCACCCCTTCAAGTTATTGCTAAAAATTCTAAGATTCGGGTGCCTGGGTGGCTCAGTTGGTTAAGCAACTGCCTTCGGCTCAGGTCATGATCCTAGAGTCCTGGGATCGAGTCCCACATCGGGCTCCCTGCTCAGCTGGGAGCCTGCTTCTCCCTCTGACCCTCCCCCCTCTCATGCTCTCTCTCTCTATCTCATTCTCTCTCTCAAATAAATAAATAAAATCTTTAAAAAAAATAAAAAATAAAAAAATAAAAATTCTAAGATTCAACAGGGTGTCTTCAACCTAAAAGGGCAAGAAGTCTCCGGATAAGGTCATAGCTAAACCACACTCAACTTCAATAGTCAATCCATGAGACAGCCAATTGTCTTCCAAAGTCCCAGATGCAAGGCAATTAGTGAAACTGGATAATGCCCCCCCTCCTAATAATCCTTTCAGGTAACTGAATGTCATTAACAACTAGGCCCAAGAGTGAAATATGAACTTTTTATAAGATAAACCTTATTTTTCTGCTGAGTTCTGTTTTCTTGATTTAGGAGTTTAAACAACCTCCTAATTCAATTTTAAAAAAATAGTAACTGGCCTATTTATCAATCTTTTCTCTTTCTCCCCCCTCTATTATTCTAAAGCCATTCCTTTGTTTTAGGACCCCGTTTGTGACTTCAGATTTGAAACCAAGCATTGGAGATTTTGCACAGCCACGTAGCCAGGATCTCAGTTACCGAGGCTGCCAAATCAACAGCCAGTCCAGCAGTGCAAAAATCCAGACTTTTTTTTTTTTTTTAAGAAATAGATTTGCTGCCTCCATGCTTTTCATTTCCAGAAACGATACTTCTCTCACGAAAAGCAGAAGCCCGAAAAACAAGGAGCAGCACTGATTAGAACTCCGCCTTCCCTCACCCAACACCTCACTTTAAAACACGCTCTAAGGTCCTGTCTTCCCTCACTAGAAGCTGAACTTCATCATCTTCAAGGACAGTGACAATTCCCCATATTGTGGCTATCCAGGCATCATTTGCCATCTCCACACATTTTCGTGTGTACAGAATTGAGTGCTAAAGACAGACCTCAACAATGGCAACACAGGAATAATCCCCACACCTCTGCTTTGGTGGTAAAAACGTCCTGAAATGTAAAATTTCTTTCCAACTATCTAAAGACTTTTGTGTCAATAGCCACCCAATTCACTTGCCAGTTTGTTCTTCCTAGTCTCTCCTCCTATTAAGCTAGCAGGAACACTTGGGAGTTGTGGCTCACAAAATCCCACCCAGGGCAAACAAGCAGCTTTGGAGGAAGGCAGAGACTTGCTCTGGATTTAAAAGGCACGAGGACCCTTCTAGATTCCTGCCATGTATACAGATCTATTCTTTTACCCTAGTCAGCGAAGATCCTGAGGCCTCAGCTCAGATTCTAACTGTGTAGCTTCACAGCATGACACTGATAGTACTTAGTATAAGAAATCACGAATTCCTGTTTTTGATGCCCCCCTAATCCTGGAGAGATGCTGATTTATACAAATGTCCATCCCTGCCCTAGCCGTACAACTCCAAGTTTCTATAGGGTGTGGGTTCCATTATCTCAAAGGCTGCTAAAATACCTACATAGGAGTTTGGGCATGTGTTCTTTATCTCCTGAATCAAAGCGTCAACAGACAGTCAAGTAAACACATTCCCATGGCCATCGTGTGACACTCATCACCAGAAAAACTTCCTGTAAAAGGCTGCCTTGGCCAGAAATCTCCAAAACTATTATCTGAATTTCCTCCCTCATTTTAGGGAATGCCCCTCAAACCGATGAGGAGACAGACACCTGGGTGGCAGCAGGCAGAAAGCTAGCATAAAGTGCATTTTGTGCAGATTGCCCTCAAGCAAAGGCGCCCATGTTCTCATCTGCCACAGTCTAAATGCTTCAGTACACTCAAACATTTACCTCAATCTACGGCTCCCAGCGAAGCCAGGATGAAAAGGCAGATTCCTTCATAATCTGAAATTCACCATTTCCACACAAATGAAAGTTACCATTTCCACGCAAATTCCACTTTCTACAGACACTGTGGTATTGGTCAAATGGCACCTCTCCCCTTCTTCTGAGGCAGAGATCTGCATTCTGTTGGACCCGGGCACTGTGCTCACCCTCCCAAACCCCAAAATTCCATTTACGTGACGATATTAAAAAGTAACTATTTTCACATGTTTTAAATGGAGGGGAGGGGCATTTTAAGAATTAGTACAAAGTGTCATTTCACTTTAAAGAATGTCAAGTGGAAGTTCACAGAAAAAGTTTAAAATATGGAATCTAAGTTGGATCTTTGCCTGGATCCTGACTTGGATCTGAAATCTAATTTGGATCCTACAACCAGACAGATTCTCCTTTTCTGTGTATTTTATTTGGGTTACTATTTTTGGCTCCGAGGCATCATTCTCTCTGAAGACAAAAATATGCTGTTTTTTTCCTAAGGTGATTTTAGTACTAGTTGTTTAAATACTTTTTCAGTCCACCTTTGTGAACTTAAATTACTAGGCAACTTAAAAGTATTCCAGTTTCTTTCTTTGAGGAAAAAAAAGTCAAATATTTCAATAGTGGGAGCCCTTCTACATGAGATCACAGAGAAGAATCCATTAATTCTCTCAGACAACCACACGGGAGGCCAAAATCTTTGTCCAGGAAAGGGGGAGAGAGCATTCAACAATTAAGTGTAGTAATGTTCTAGGGCTTTGTTTGTAAGTCCAGCATAAATCTCCACCTGTTGACTTGGACTAGAAAGCTTTGATATATAGGTAGTTCAGAATAAGGTAAAGGAAGAGGCAGGCCTGTGTGAAAAATGCCACCTCATAAAGATTTTCCTGCCCCTAGATCAATGCAATCCCAATCTGAATGAAGAATGTCACATTTAAGGCTTGCTTTCCTTGCTCTTTCATTCTACACATTAGTTTCCTCATGTTATAAATATATTTACATCTCCCATTTAAAAAGAAAAATCCTAATTTGTTAATTTTTTAAATAGAAAGAAGAAATTCTATTTTTAAATTCTAGTTTTATTTAAATGAATATGCAACTTCACCTAAGCACAGATTTTTTTAAGTGCTTCAGATCCCTTAAAATATATTCGACTTAAAACAGACATGATCTTTTTTTTTTTTTTAATCAATCCATTTCCATCTACTTCAAATGTTAAGTCTCCAGTTACTCTCTTGAATAATTCTATTTACCTACGATCATACTGGAGTTGTACTCGGCTTGATCACTCATTTATTTAATTTTGTGTATGCAGATTTTATTTTCTAACGTGACTGCAAACTTTGAAGAACCACACTTTTATTTTGTTCACTTAAACCTCTTCCCCCCAATATATAACTTTATAGACATTTTTTAAAAAATTCAATCTCTAAAACTGGTTTTAACATTGGTCCAAATTTACCCATATCAAAGTCACTCTAGAAACAGTTGTAATTTTTATTTTATTTTTTGTTTTTGTAATTTTATTTTAAAAGTATACTTCATTGTCCTAAAAAGTTAAAGACCCCTCTAGACCTGAAGTCCCCTTGTGACCTGAACAGAATTTACAGGCTTTCATCACATATAATGGAAACTTTCAACCTTCCCTTAACCACCCTGAAACTCAGGAAAAATAATTGAGTATTTTTGTTCTTTGATAATCTTTTTAACTCTAATTTCCACTTAACTTTTTTAATGAATTCAAATAAAGGGAAACTTCATACATACACTGTCCCTAGAAACGGACATTTCATCTTTGCTGAAATGTGTACTCAAGTGGAAAGGCAGGAAGAGCTCACAATTCAGAAGGGAAATACCTAACAAGCATACAATACAGAGCCATAAAAGACCACATGCAACTGAGCACTAAAGCTCTACGGGCAAGGGCCTGGGTAGGACTCATGGTCCTCCTCCTAGCAGCTAGCACAATTCTCTACAACGTACACTCTCTGAGAGCGGAAAGTTTTGTTTTGCTCTCTGCTGTATCCCCAGGCACCAAGAACAGTCCTAACAGTGCTCAGTAAATGTGTGTGGAATAAATACTTGTAAAAAATTATGTAACACACAGTAGACATTAGTAGGAAAGGGGATAGGAAGAACACCTGGCAGTAAATTTTATTTTGAGATATATTTCTCCTGGGCACCATTACTTTTAAGATGGGCACAAACTAAGTGTTTAGGGACAGATGACCGTGATGGTGGGGAGTCAAAATATCCAAAACATACAAGGAAAACTTCAAAATCTAGGGACCTTAAAGCCCGTAAAAGAGAAGAACTAAAGGCAAATAAGCGAACTATAGTTGAATTTGAGTTGAGTTTGAAGAAACAAACTTGTTCTAGGTTGCTATGGAGTGGTGTTTTTTTGAACTAGAGGCCAAGACCCATTCTTGGGTCATATAATCAATTTAGTGGGTCGCTGACTGGCATTCTTTTAAAGAAAATAGAATAGTATAGAACTGCATCACAAAGAATAAAGGCAAGTATTGATTTATGAAACTTTTGATTCAGCTATACATACATAAATATTTTTGTGTATTTACTGGGCTACTGTGTCTCACAGTGTGTCCTGATCAAAATATATGAAAAAACAGTGCAACAGAAAGCCTATCTTAACCATGACAATTTGGGTTCAATATAAAAATGAAAGATGACAAAAAAATATATATTAACTGATTGCTTTTTAAAGTTGAAGACATTCTGTCAATGGATATTCACAGAGATTGAGAACTGGAAGAAATCTTAGTGACCACCTGGTCCAATTCTTTCATTTCACAACTCAAAAACTCACCCTTAGTTACAGGCACACCCGGAACAGGAAGTAGGTCTCCAGGCTCCTAGTACAACTGTCCTGTTAGTAGATCACAATGATCCCAGCACAGGCTGGTGACCATGTGTCACAATGTCATACGGGTGGCCTTGACACCAGTTGGGATAAAGAATTAGATGGCCTCCCTGGTACCTACGATCAAAATTCTTTTATATAAAGCTACAATAAAGTCTGTACTTATCTTTTAACAATCAGATCTATAAATTTTCAGTATAAAAAGGTAATGGGGACTTCATTTGCACATATATCAGTACTTAAAGAACTCAGGACTTCAAACATGATAAAAACCATTAAGGAAAAAAATATAAGCCTCTTCTTTTGAAGTTTGAGAGGACAGAAAGACAAGGAAAAACATTTTTTGACAAAAAAAATATTCGATAACCTTAAATAAACGAAATTCTCGGGGTACCTGGGTGGCTCAGTCGGTTAAGGATCTGCCTTTGGCTCAGGTCATGATATCAGGGTCCTGGAATCGAGTCCCAGGTCGGGCTCCCTGCTCAGTGTGAAGCCTGCATCTTCCTCTGCCTCTGGCCCTCCCCCAAGCCCCCATGCTTGCTCTCTCTCAAATAAATAAAGTCTTAAAAAGAAAAAGAAATTCCATCTTAAGTCACAAAACTTAAAATTTCTAAAATGGGAATGCCCCCTGCCACATTTTCCCCCATAAAGAGAAATTAACTCCCGATCTTTAAGTATGTGCAGCAAAGTAAAAAGGAAGCTTTAATGAGACCTGCTCATCCAATTTCCCGCCAGTCCAGTCCCACCCACATTTTCACCACCCCTCCATTTCCTTTCATAAGAGTTCAAAATGACTTCATAAGAGCAAACCCCTCAGGAAACAACGACTTAACTTCCATGAATAAACATCAATGAACATTTAAAATTATATTAATTCACATTTTTAAGTCACTGTCCAAGTTTTAAAGGCCTGTCTGTCCCTGTACTTTTTTTTTTGGCCCCGGACACAAGATGACACAATTTGGGACAATTTTTCCTTCTTCCTCTTAATTAACTTGATAGGAAGAAACCCACAGGTTCCCCAAATACAGAGAGTGGAGAAGCATGGAATCTTCAATTTTTCTAATGTCTTATTAAAATCAGCAAGTTCAAATACAAGCATACCTCATATGATTGCACTTCACAGATGTTGTTTTTTGATTTTTGTTTTGCCTCAAATTGAAGGACTGTGGCAACCTGGCAACAAACAAGGACACTGGCATCATTTATCCAACAGCATTTGCGCACTTCGTGTCTCTGTGTCCCATTTCCTAATTCTCGCAGCATTCCAAACTTTTTCATTATTATTATTATATTTGCTATGGTCATCTGTGATCAGTGATCTTTGATGTCATTATTATGACTGTTTTGGAGCACCACAAACTGTACCCATATAAAATGGTGAACTTAATCCATAATCCAATGTTGTGTGTATTCTGACTACTCTGCCAACCAGCCATTCCCCCATCTCTTTCCCTCTGCCCAGACCTCCTGACTCTGAGACAGGACAATATTGAAACTAGGCAAATTAATAACCCTACAATGGCCTCAAAGTGTTCCAGTAAAAGGAGGAGTCACAAGTCTTTCAGTAGAAATCAAAAGCTAGAAACGATTAAGCCTGGGGAGGAAAAAATATTGAAAGCCAAGATGGGCCAAAAGCTAAGCCTCTTGCACCAGTTAGCCAAGTTGTGAACGCAAAGGAAAAGTTCTTAAAGGAAACAAAAAGTGCTATTCCAGTGAACACACAAATGATAAGAAAGAGAAACAGCCTTATTGCTGATACAGAGAAACTTTTAGTGGTCTGGATAAAAGATCAAACCAGCCACCACATTCCCTTAAGCCAAAACCTAATGCAGGGCAAGGCCCTAACTCTTGTCAATTCTATGAAGGCTGAGAGAGGTAAAGAAGCTGCAGAAGTAAGTTCAAAGCTAGCAGAGGTTGGTTCGTGAGGTTGGAGGGAAGAAGCCGTCGCTGTAACATAAAAGTACAAGGGGAAGCAGCAGGTGCTGATGTAGAAGCTGCAGCAAGTTCTCCAGAAGATCTAGCTAAGATAATTCATGAAGGTGGCCACACTAAACAACAGATTTTCAGTGTAGACAAAACAGCCTCATATTGGAAGAAGATACCATCTAGGACTTTCTAGGTAGAAAGAAGTCAATGCCTGGCTTCAAAACTTCAAAGGACAGGCTGACTCTCTTGCTAAGGGCTGAGGCAGCTGCTGACTTTCAGTTGAAGCCAATGCTCATGTACCATTCTGAAAATCCTAGGACCTTTAAAGAATTATGCTAAATCTACTCCACCTGTGCTCTATAAAAAGCCTGGATGGCAGGACATCTGTTTACAACATGGTTTACTGAATATCTTAAGCCCACTGTTGAGACCTACTGTGCAGAGAAAAAGATTCCTTTCTGTTCACTGACAATGCGCCTGATCACCCAAGAGCTCTGACGGAAATGTACAATGAGATTAATATTTTTTCACGTCTGTTAAAACAATACGCATTCTGCAGCCCATGAATCAGGAGTAATTCTGACGTTCAAGTCTTATTATGTAAGGACTACATTCCATAAGGCTATAGCTGTCATAGACAGTGATTCTCCTGATTGAACTGGGGAAAGTAAATTGTAATCCTTCTGGAAAGTATTCACCACTCTAGACTCCATTAAAAACATTCATGATTCATGGAAAGAGATCAAAATATCAACATGAGCAGGAATTTTGAAAGAAGTCCATTCCAACCTTCATGGATGACTTTGAGGGGTTCAAGACTGCCAGTGGAGGAAACAACTACAGATGTGGTAGAAACAGCAAGAGAACTAAAGTTAGAAGTGGAGCCTGAAGATGGGACTGAATTGCTGCAAGCTCATGATGAAACTTGAACAGATGAGGGGTTGTTTCTTACGAACGAGCAAAGAAAGTGGTCTCTTAAAATGGAATCTACTCCTGATGAAGATGCTGTGAAGACGGTTGAAATGACAATAAAAAATTTAGAACATTACACAAACTTAGTTGATAATGCAGTGTCTGGGTTAGACAGCACTGACTCCTATTTTGAAAGAAGTTCTGCTATAGATGAAATGCTATCAAACAGCATCAAATGCTACAGAGAAATCATTTGTGAAGGAAGAGTCAACCCATGTGGCAGATTTCATTGCTGTCCTATTTTAAGAATTGCCACAGCCACCCCAACCTTCAGCAAGCACCACCCCAGTCAGTCAGCAGCCAGCAAGATCAAGGCAAGAGCCAACACGAGCAAAAAGATTACAACTTGCTCAAGTTCACATGGTTTAGCTTTTTTTTTTTTGATTAAGGTATGGGCTTTTTTTTCTAGACTTAATGCTACTGCACACTTACCAGACTATTGGATAGTACAAACTTCACTTTTCTATGCACTGGGAAACCAAAAAATTCAATGGATTCACTTCCTTGTGCTATTCACTTTACTCTGGTGGTCTGGAACCAAACTCATAATACCTCCAAGGTAGGCCTGCAGTTGTGACTGGATCATGGTTAAAAACTCTAATTCCATACACAAACACAGTCACACACCCTTTCACACATGCAAGGCAAACTTTTGTTATTGGAAGGAAGCGGGCAGAACAGGGTGAGTAGTTTGACACTGATGACAGCATCAGTTATGTGGGATGTAGGTCTGCAATAAGCTAACTACAGTTCCCAACTGGTAATCAATCATGTGACTGCGGCCACCAGTGGACTTGGGGCCTGCCAAGTTTCAGGTGCCCGATAGTTACGCAATAGCTTCCTCTGCATGGGTCTCAAAACAGACTTTAAATTACCTTATTTTTTTCCAGGCCTTAAAGCATAACTCCTGCTATCAAGTCGCAAACTAAGATACCGGAGACATCCTGCACTATGAAATCAGCCTCAAATAGCAAGAAGGCAAGATTCTCCGGTCGTAAGCAACAAACCTCACTAAAACAAGTAACAACATGCAAAAGCACAAGGTAAAGGGCTGCTCTTAAACAGAACGAATCTATCTTTAAATGAGTCAAGTTTTAACTTTGTGCTGAAAGAGTGCAAGGCTCAACTGTCATTCCGTGTCCGTGGTGTAGGCTGCTGTGTGTGCACAGGCTGAAGGGATGCGTGTAAGCACACACACGTGTATGGTTTCGAAGTCACAGAACACACAGGATCTGTAAACCGAGAACTAGACCTGCATACCGGCCCAGCGGAATCTGGAATCGCTGCACAGCAAGAGGGCCACCCCTGTGGCAGCCTCCACAGTCACCGGCTGCAGCTCAGCACCAATACGCAATCAACTGTATAAAGACCTCCCTCAAGACAGACTCACACACTCCATTAAGTGACTGAAAAAACAGGGCCCATCAACTGTCAATTCATTTGTAAGCAACTATTTCAGTACATCTGCTGCACGGTCATAACCCGATGAAGCCCTCCTCCGGAGTCGTCATCCTGTGATATCGCCCTTGCTTGAGATGCAGCAAGCACTGTCCTAAATTCATAAGGGAAGGCTTGGTTTCCAGGAAGAGAACAGTTCTTAAAGGTCATGTGGTAAGGAAAGCAGGCTGGGGGAAACACAAAAAAAGGTGAATTTTCTTTCCTGGCTAAAATATGGCCGGTTTCTCAGTGGTGAGGATATAAAACAAGTCAGTCCCTACACTTACCTAAGCTGTGCAATCACTCCCCGCCACAAGGCCGACTTAGTTCTAAAGCTTCAGTGAAGAAGGGAACTAGCTACAGAACATACCGTACAGTGACCTGCATGAGCAAAACACGTCCCAAAGGTCTTTAAATGATGCTCACCTAGGGGCGCCTGGGTGGCTCAGTCGTTAAGCGTCTGCCTTCCGCTCAGGTCATGATCCCAGGGTCCTGGGATCGAGCCCCGCATCGGGCTCCCTGCTTCTCCCTCTCCCACTCCCCCTGCTTGTGTTCCCTCTCTTGCGTTGTCTCTCTCTGTCAAATAAATAAATAAAAAATCTTTAAAAAAAAAAAAATGATGCTCACCTGCTCCTTAAATCATCATTAAAAGTGTAAATGGAGACTTTACTGGCAATGGGGCCGTCAGACTAAACATGGGAACTCACAGCTTTTTTTTTTTTTTTAAGATTTTATTTATTTACTTGACAGAGAGAGACACAGCAAGAGAGGGAACACAAGCAGTGGGAGTGGGAGAGGGAGAAGCAAGCTTCCCGCCAAGCAGGGAGCCCAACGCGGGGCTCGATCCCAATGCGGAGCTCGATCCCAGGACCCTGGGACCATGACCTGAGCCAAAGGCAGACACTTAATGACTGAGCCACCCAGGTACCCCATTTATTTTTTTTGAAGATGTTATTCACAGCTATCTTTCATTCTACAAATAAACTATAATTCTCTTTTCACGAAGTCCAATCACTTTCTCGTGATAAGTGGTTTCCCATCCCGAAAGAAGTTTTACCAAGTGGAGAAGTCCAAGTCCACAGTAACTGAATGATCTGCTCCACTTCAAACAGAAGCGAGTGCCGGAGCCAGGAATATGGCCGATTTCACCGACCATCCCATACTTTTTGCCTGAAAGTCCCAATCCACTTTCACATCAGATCCTGACTCTCTACATTCTAACTTTGCTACATTGAGAATGACAAGCAGGAAGTGAGCAAACAAGACCTGTTGAAAACACCCCACAGCCATCCTAATTCCCAAATGTTTGCGGAAACTTCTCCATACAAACCTTTCAAAGCAGAGTTCCAGACCCAGTATTTAATACAGTAGCTGATATAGCACCTGGCTCTAGTACTTCAAGTCCTTCACTTAAATGCTAATGATAACAGTTCAATCCCATAAACAAAGAAAAGGTCTGTTTGAGAACTGCAGACATGTTTAATTATGTCTGCTGAGTGGCTAAGGTCCAAAACCCGCCACCATCTGGAAGCACTGCTTGCCTGCATTTCAGATCCCCACCGTTGCTGATGGAAGCAACCACTCTGGCCCTTTTCATCAACATAAAGAAAAGATTAAAATAATTAGGTTTAAGAGCCTCATAAAGACTTAGATGAAAGCACGTTAGAGGAGGCATCAATACCAGAGTTTATGTGGTCTCATCTGAAATGAAACCTGGCTTCATTACCCATGAGTTTTCTTGCTGTATTTTCATAGATGGGAACTCTGTCAACACAATTCAGCTGTAGAGAAAGATGAAAAGCTCAATGCTTGCTTCTTAAGAGCTGCCTTTGGCCCACAAAGTCCATTTTACTATCTTATCATCATTCCTTGATGTTAAGCTTGACCAAGGAGCTGGACTCTTTACAAGCAAGAACTCCTCTCCAAGGCTGAAAAGCGTAAGGGAACGTCAAAGCAATTTTTGCTCAGCTACGGAGGAATTAACGAGGGGATGCCTCCAGATGTGGTAGGCTGACCATGTCTTATGTTAATGATCAAACAGAAGTTGGTTGTTAGGTATTACTGTTTTAAACATTCAATTATCTGATTTGTAAAAATAGTTTCACTCATTAAAATCATCACTATTCAATGATACAATCACTGACTACCCTAGTGAAGTCAAGATACTGAATCACAAAATGTCAAGAAGTTGTCATTTCCCCAGGAAAACGCAAACTATAAATTCCTCCCAGGTCTCTTGGACTCTAAAACTTCAATGTCCAATCCTGAAGCCACTACAGCTACGTGTGGCTATTAAAATTAAACAGAATTTAAAATGTCACCCCTCAGTCACCTTAGCCATATTTCAAGTGCTCAATGCGATTAGTGTTCATCCTACTGCATAATGCAGATAGGATATCACCATCATTTTGGAAAATTCCATTGGACAGCAGTGTTCTAAAAGGACATGTTCTCATTGACAAAAATGCAAGGCTATGCATACTATGAACTATTAGTATTTCACCTTATAAACCAAGTGAGGCTCTAGGCAGAACTGTTAAGAGCCTACACTCTGGAGTAACTGCTGAATTCTGACAACTTAGTAACTGGGGTTGGGACTACTACTTATTAGCATCCCTGTGCCTCAGTTCCCTATCTATAAGGCAAGGATCATTATAACATCTATCCTTAGAGGACTATGGGAGCAATTAAATGAGTTAGTTAAGTGCTCAGAACAGCAAGTACTAAGCTAATATTTGCTGTTATTATTAAGCCTGACAGTATGCTTCAGAGCCTTAAAAATGCTCATAGTTGTTTCTAGTTAATGAGTATTTTGTTCTTTTTAGTATGTGTGACTGCCTGTAACAGTCTCCACGCTGCCTTGGGACACTTAAGCGAAAAGGTAAGATTCATTAGCCAAAATGTGCCTTTTAAGTTTGACTACCATTCACGAAGTAAGCTCCTCACCTACAAAGAATAAAGATTAATTTTTTATTCTTTATTACGTACAATAAAATTAAAATTTTAATGAACCAATTAATTGATTGTATATAAATTAGGTTAGTTTTCCCAACTTCGGTTAAATTCATAGCATATAAACATTTAAAAATACATACATACACATATAAATAAGGCCCATAAATCCATTTACTTATTCTATAAAACCTGAGAATTCTCCTTAATAAGCACCTACAATTAGCAAGTACAGTCCTTGAATGGAAACCTGCTACTAAAGTTATATCCAACTTACTGAAAATTCCCTACCATTAGAACCTAAATGATTGCATAAGCTTAAGGTACACTATTTAGGCGGTTCAAAATAGCTGGGAAAAATGAAGATTGAAAGCACACAAAACTGACCAACATGAATGGTTCTACACAAGAGTTCAAAAGTTTATGAAACATCTTAATTTTCAATAAGAACAAAAGTTAAGTCTGAAAAATAAGCTAATTTTTAGCACTACCAAGACACACATTTATTTGTTACCGTGAATTTAACTTTTTCCCTGTTTCAGAAACAGTTTGTCAGCCAAAAATCTGAAAAGTGCTGATTAGTTAGAAATTGCATAATCTCAACCACAAACTTATACAGCAAAAATTCCAACGTTTCATTTGTAAAACTTTTCTAAATAAGAAAATAAACTTTGGAAGACCTTATCTGAAAAAAATACTGAAATATGTAAAGATTGAATGATAAGAGGTCTGGGATTTGCTTCAAAATGTTACTGCAGGAAGTGGGAAAGGGACGGGTAAAGTGAAACCAGACTGACCATGAGGTGCTGGTTACTGGGACCAAGACAAGAACATGGGGACCCACTATTATTCTCTACTTTTGAATATGTTTGTTATTTTTCATAGCTGCAACCTAAAAAAACCCAACTCACCTACCTGTAAGGTTCTCTTGCTTAAAGTAAAAGGTAAAGGTTAAAAGTCATAACACATGTTTATTTGGTCCACGGTCAATGGCCAAGTGCTACGATTCTCCTCTATCACCCCCTTGTCAGCCACTATGGGCAGCAGAATTTATGATTATACCAAACAACTGTATGCCCAAAGGAGTGTTAATTCTTTCATGTGACTTGGTTTGGGATTTTGTTTGTCTCTTTCTTCACCAATTCCAGAGAAAGAAAACCACAAGGGAGATTAGCTAACATATTCCAGAAATAGCCAAGAGCCTTATTTTAATATCTTAATTCTTGACTCAAGATGTGCCTTTCTTTTTTTTTTAAGGCTATCAAGAGGCTGCATTCTGTTGATGGATCCCAGTTTAATATTTAAACATCTAAAATTACATAATTATGGTAACCTAAGTGATTTTTAACTCTATTTGTCATTTATAAAGATGTCAAAATATTCTACTAACAGTCTAGGAAAATGTTAGCACAGTAAAAATATTTCCATGTTCCTATCATTAGAAGTGCAGAATCTTTGCACCTACGGATTTTCAGTGAGAGGTTCTTCACTTTTGAGATAATACAATGCACTGGGAAGTGGGGGGGGGGGGGAATCTGGAATCAGGAAATTGCAATTGGAATTATTGCCTGATTCGTCCCCTTATTTGCTGAGGTGTCCTAAGGTGTCCTGAGAAGGTTAGGTTTTCCTATCTGTGAACTGGGACAATCCTCACTTTGTTTACTTCACAGGGTCCTGTGAAAATGACACAATAGATAATACATAGAAAACTGCTTTGCAAATAAAGTGCCGTTTGAATAAAAGGCCATCAGTTTGTGAACAGCTTTAGTAGCCCCTCTAAAAATGGTTTCAAGCTATTACTCTACTGAGAATAGAAAGGGAAAAAAAAAAAAGGGCCAATTCAATGAAGAGGACTAAATGGAATTGTTAGCCAGATTCCACGACTTCCTTCCCAGGGAGGAGGAAACATGAGCCACCTGGCCAGAGCATCTAGGTACTACCCACTGCCAATAGGTGAGGCATCAAGGTACTCTGAGTGGTGAACGGGAAGGGGGTGTGAAGGGCTCAGGAACCGTGGCTGGCCACTTAGGTTAAAGGCCCCTGACAGTAACTTCTAAGATTCACTAATTCTTTGAGGAGCTCAACCTTTGCCTAATAGTGTTAACTGCATTTGCTCACTCGGGCTGCATAAAAGCCAGCAAACATTTTACAAAACATTTTGCTTATTAGCAAAGAAGAATGAATAAATAAATACCAAAGAAATTCTGATTCGATCTCATTAAGATATGCAAAACTAGCCTAACAAGGCCATCTCCTGAGGTTTAATTGTGGTTACCTTCTCAAATTGC
Organism: Halichoerus grypus; assembly: GCF_964656455.1. NCBI lineage: Eukaryota > Metazoa > Chordata > Mammalia > Carnivora > Phocidae > Halichoerus > Halichoerus grypus. Next base: position 91,834,840 of record NC_135712.1, read on the forward strand.
CCATCAAGAAGTTACCAGGTCAAGGAAGTTGACAATGATGTTTCTCAGCAAAAACACAGTAAGTTGACCCAAGTAACTATACAAGCAACAAGACAATACGTAACACAGAAAAGAGTTCAAGAGGAATATGGAGTTTCGGGAGAAGCTGTTATTATGCCCTCTCTTACCCAATACAACTTACCTAAAGACCAGAACTGCCTGGGTTCAAATCCTGACTCCACAACTTGCCAGCCCTCTCAGTGCCACAGTTCATTCATTCACAAAACGGAGAGGGTAAGGTACCTACCTTTGAAGCTGTGATGATGAGGTGAAGAAATGCGCATAAAGCTCTTAAAACAGTGTCCAGCACATAGCAAGGACTCCATCTGTGTTTATTATTATTATTATTAAATTTCCCTACAAAACATTTTTATTCTTGCTATAAATAAGGACTCCTCAGAAAACATTCTGGAGCAAATACCTGCCCAGTGGTTTGGAAGGAGAGAACCACACACTCATTCAAGTAAAATGCTGGAGGGACAGGGGGCCAGAGTGCTGAGAGTACGGGAGCCATGATCAGGAGAGTCAACCACGAATTTCTTATCTTCTTTCATGCTCTTCCTTACTCAGTCGGCATGGCGTCAGCTCTGACGCCTGAGATCTTAAAGGTGAGCCTACAATCCCTCCAGAGGAGCCCAGAGTCTGAGTTCGGTGGGGCAAGAACAGGTAGGAAATGACAGCAGTGTAAAAGGCAGAACAGAAGCCCCTGGAAAGAGCTGTGGGGGCTGTAACGTGGGTTCCACTGGGATGGGCCTGAGCGTTAGGAAATGTGGATTAAAATCCTGGTGGTCGCCCTATGACTGAGGGGCAAATGAGGAGTGGAGGAAGCACTCCAAGCAAAGGCACACAGGCAGATTCCTGAGTGGGAGGCTGAGCGGTGCTCGTGGAGCACATGGGCACAGAGGCAGTGGAAGGAGATGCCCCTGCACATTGCCCACGCTCAGGAGCGTTTGGGTAATACCACAACACACAACCCAAAACAGTGACAATACCACATCCTCTGGGGGGGGGGGGGAACGAGACCTAAAAACAAGTATTTTACCATTCATTCTCAGAGGAAGTCTCTTCAAAACAAACAGGAGGGGGAACCCCTTAAAGTGTATTTAATAAGTCATGAGGGTAAGCAGTAGGGAAGATTACTGGTTTCCCAAGGGCTCTGAAAGAGCTTGTTCTACCTAGACCACAAGTCATTAAGAAACTACAATCTTCTACAGACTCCTAACAGGCCTCAAGTAATTTTTTTTTTTTTATTTAAGAGTGATGACATTCCACTCCCCCGATACAGGCAGACTGCACCAAAAACCCACCCGAGACTGTGTCAGATAAAAAATTCCTGATGTAACCATAGCTCTAGGACTCATGGTAGTTGTCTTTTTTTAACACTAAGAAAATGTACCTTTATTTTATTATCTTTTATAAAATAATAGCACTGATGTGCCATTCATAATTGTAATAATAAAGTAACAGCAACTAAAAGGAAAGCCCCAATCTGGGCTTTTGTGAATGTGGAAAAGCCTCAGAGATCAGATTTACATTGAGCCAGACTAAGCCACCTCCACTCCACTTTGATCCTTCTCATCGAAAAGGTAGAACGACTGCAAAAAGCGCATCAACTAGAACAGGGTGTTCCTGCAGTTTAGGCCCCAATCCCAAAAGAACTCATGAGCTAATTACGGTGCCACAGCAGAGAGAGGGAAAAATAATACTGCCTAAACAGTATCTAAACAGCAGATTTAAAAAGAAGACAAAATTGAGAAGCAGAGTAACAACCTAGAGGACAATTCTGGACGCTCATGGAAGACTGAATCAGAGAGAGAAAAAAAAAAAAAAAACTGCTAACCAGGTCTTGGGTCTGCAGAGAAAAGCACCAATTTAGAAACTAGCCCAGGCCAAGAAGGGACTCGGGAGGAGCTACGGCGCCGGCAAAGAGTGAGCTGGTGTGAGGTCTCGCGCGTGCTTGCTGGCTGCCCCTCCACGCAAGTACTCCAGAAGAGCGACCTCTGTCAAACACCTGGACGATCAACTGAGAGTACGAGAATCAAAATTCTAGATTTTTCTCATTGTTTTCAATGTGCATACCAACATCTTTTTCAAAAGAGATAAAACTCCTTTGTGTGGTATGCAACGGAAGGTCACTTCCCCATGGGTCGCATTTTCTTCGAAGACAGAAATTTTGTTGGTGTTCTTCAGACTCACCGAGTTGCCCAATAACCACAAGAGTAACCGAAAACAGTGTGGGAGCACCAGCCGGGCCTGGAGGCTTAGGTCCTAATCTGGGCCTTGTGACCAAGCTTTACTAAAAGGCTCAGCTTCAACAAGCTCCAGGTTCCCCAGAGGAAAATGAGCTTTATTTCCTGAAGACCGAGGTCACCCCTAACCTGAAAGGGCAGGAAACTTTTAATAAATTTCTCCAAAATTGTATGTGAGCAGGCAGCAAAAGAGAATTATCTAGTTGTTACCTTGGGCAGATTATTCTCTCTCTGAATCTCAGTTTTCTCATCTAGAAAATAGGAATCACATCATTCCCCTTCTAGGACTGACATGAAGGTACATAAGCAAGGTCACATGTGGAACTTACGCTCTAGCGCCCAGTAGAGCAAAGCTTGGGAAGTGTTGGTTAATACCATGACCTCTCCCCTGCTCATCTCCCCAGGCCTCACCTCCCACCCATACTGGAACACCTATACTTCACTGTTACCCTATCAGCCACAGAATCATGGGGAAACATGAGAAGAGATGAAGTAACATCAGCTCCCATCAGAGAAGGGCCAAACGACTAAGGAAAGCCGCTAAGTAACAGTTGTGGGCTAACAGCCAGTTTATCACAGAAGCGCACACAACCCAGATGAAGCTTCTGACCCGCGTTTCCCAAATCAGCTAGAATGGTCTTGATAGATCTCTACATTCCAACTCTTCAAGCATCCTCTGTAAATACTAAATACCAGGGGTACTGAGGCTGACCAAGCAAGTACACAGACCACATATCCCACCTCTGACTCGCCATCACCAAGAACCAAGGTATTCCAAATATTCCATACTCCACTCACTTCCTCAGGGGGAAAAAATAAATAAATCAAAACTTCACAGAGGGACAAAGTAAGAAGTCAATGTTCTAATACAAACATAACAAGCCCAATTCTATCACTGCAATATACTCTTTGACTTCAGTACAAAAATCTTTTCTGACCATCTGGAGCTACTCCAGGCATGAGGCCAAAACTTCACATTTCCTTTTCAAAGTAAATGACAGATCAGTAACTGCCACGTTGCTAATGCACCACCAAAAAGGAGCACCTCATATCCTAGTCAGTGTTCCCTGGACTTTTACACATGTAGTAAAAACAAAGTGCTTCCACATAAATCTGCCTGCCTACCAATACTCCAAACTGAAAAGTGATCATGTCACTTCTGAACAAGGCAGCATTTTTAGGGTGCGATGCTATCACCCTAACTCACAGGCAGGAAGTAGGACCTCCTGCAAGTTTCACTAAAAGCCAGCTCTAAACTAGAATGAAACCTACGTATGTCAGTATTTCAGTTCTCCAGAAATGGCACGTGGAAATCTACTAGATACTTTGAGTCTGTCCCCTGCAGTGACTGAGACATCTATAAGACTGCAATAATGGTGGGGTCATGTAATACACAGGGCAACAGGGGTGAACCCAAGATCACCAGCGATCTACAAAGTTGGTGCAGACTTCTCTTTCAACCCTACTGACCGAACAGTAGGATCACTTTCTTCATTCATCCAGTGAACCAAATGGAGAGCCTACTATGTACCAGGGACACACAATAATGGTGAATGGAAATAGAGCTTCTCAACAGCTCTGCCAAAAACATAAATATGAAAAGTTCAAAGCCAATTTCATGTAATACGCTCAGAATAAGAGCAATGTGAAAGTTCAGAGGCTTAAATTTGGTAATCTTGCCCTAGAGCATCCTGAGCAGAAAGATGTTGACCAGCAATGGCTATGGACTTCCTGCAAATATTTTTTTCCAGATTTCAAAGACATGGCAGTTATCTCAAAAGTCACACTTTCCATTGGGGAACTAGCTTATCCTTTAAGAAAAAACATTTTAAAATTGAACAATCCGAAAATTTGTCTGGCAGCAGGCTGTTTCTTACAGAGAGAAGTTATAAGGAGTTTTACAGCTGAGGAAACTAGCTAAACATCGTTCACAAAATTAAACTGCAGATAGAACACAAATTAGTAGAAAATAGGCAATTATGGGTCTCACTCTTCTGACGAACAAACTCTTCTTTGAGGATGAATTCACAGATTCAGAGTTAAGAGAGCTGGAAAACTCATTAGAGATCATCCCACCCTGATTTTACCCAGCTCCCTTCGTAGAGAAGCTATTTTGTGTGTTTGCCTTCAAAGCATCAAGTAATCATTACCAAATTACTGGTATCTGAGTATCCTGAGCCAATCCAAACGGAACCCTTCTGTCCTGTCCTGAGAACAGGGAAGAAATGGACAATCTTATCAGGAACAGTGGCGAGAGAATTCAGACCCTGGTAAGAAAACAAGGGGAGCAGAAACTGTAGATTGGAATCCTCAGCACAAGAATGCATAAGGAGGATTCTTTGTCCTCAGTCCTTTGACACAGGAGAAAGAGAAGTGAATGCCGACAGAATTACCTTCCCGCCACCCCCCCCCCCAAGGGTTTAACAGGCTCAAGTGGAAATTCCAAGGCAAGTACCACCATCAAAGGAAACTTCTGGGAGGAATGGAGTAGGAGGAGAGGGCATCGACCACTGCAAGATTCTGAACAGGAGGAAGACTTATAAGGAAAAGCAGGACTTTTTGAAGACATTTTGGGGTGACGCAGGTGATTTGGTAAAGTGCAAAGAATAGACTGCAAGCAAGACAAGACCAAGAATGCTACGTACTATGGAACATTTGAAGAAAAATAACAAAAACATCCAAAAATCAAGGCTTGCCTCGGAAGTATTTAATAAGGAAGAAAGGGAGCAAAAGATACAAGCAAAGAAGTAATGGCAATGGATCACTCCAAAGAGAAACCTTAATGATCTAAAGAGAGTACATGTGATTTTGCAGCAATAACTGGTACAATTCTCCTTCAAAGGAGTCACCAATAACTAGTATTTTAAAGAGGGAGGGGCGCCTGGGTGGCTCAGATGGTTAAGCATCTGCCTTGGGCTCAGGTCATGATCCCGAGGTTCTGGGATGGAGCCCCGCATGGGCTCCTTGCTCAGCAGGGAGCCTGCTTCTCCCTCTGCCTCTCTGTCTCTCATGAATAAATAAATAAAATCTTAAAAAAAAAAAGAGGGAAAATATCTTCTGATTCCACCTAAATTCACTTCTCCATTCATTCTCCTCTCATTCTGATCTCTATTAGCGAATAAGTTATTCACTTAATTAAGATTATATTTTCTCTCAGTGATATATGGGCTTCAGGAAATAATAGAAATCAAAATGACGAAGGATGAATGAATGAATGAATGAATGGGCAGATGAGAAAAGTACTTAGGAATACTATACATAAAATCAGCTCTGCTCAAATTGCAAAATGTCAATCATAATGCTCAAAGAATCATCAAACAGTGACAGAAAAATCCCACTTTCAGGAAGAAGAAAAGTAGCAGATGATTGGGGTACTAGAGACAGGTAACAGGCATGGGCATATAGAGGTGGGGAGAGGGAACTGTGCCAACCACAGAACAGAAAAAGAGTAAATTTCCAAATGGCCTGCGAGGGGCAGTGGGGGGAGCAAGTGGGGCCTGACTCTTCGCAGTAATGCCTGCAAAAGCACACTAGCTTCAGGCATCTTTACTGCATTCGTCAGAAACTGTTAAGAAGGAAGTAAAACTACACAAACTTAACCTCCATACCAGCATGAGCATCTCAGGCAACCGTTTTTCTCAGAATCCCTCAACAGGCAGCTATGCTGATACATAAAATAAATCAGGATTTTGCTAAGTGTCCCCCAGTAACCAGGTTCGTGCATCATGCCTAAGTTTGTGGAACAGAAAAGTTAATTCTGGGAAAAAAAGATCAGAGATCTCTTTACTTCTCTGCTCCAACTTAGTCAAGATTGTGTAACTTGTACAAACATAACCACTTCCTGCCCACTGAACAAAGCAATTCATGGCCTGGGCACAGTTTCTAAGAGGATTTAAGGGAAGAAATCAACCTGGCCATGTCTGACTGCAGTTCATTTTAAAGAAACAAAAAACGGGAAAATATAGATATCATTGTTTGGTTGAATAGTGGTCATTCTTTCTTTGCATAAGTTTCCTCCCACAAACAGACTGTAAATGACACACTGGGAAAAGAATTTGCTTCAGAATGGCTGTAACAATATATCTACCATCCATACCTTCAATTCATTATTAAAACATAATGTGCAGACTCTGCCATTTTGGAAGGAAAAAATAAAAACTGATAAACCTTTCCGAGTTCAGAAGCATCAACCATTCATATAGGATGGACTCTACGGAGGAAGAAGTATCTAATCAAAAAGGAAGGAGAGAGAGAAGAGAAAGAAAAGCAACCGTGGCTCCCAGCAACTTCCCAGGACTGGTTCCATGACCTCAGGAGGTCCAGGAACACTGCCCTTGTTTTTTGTACAACAGATTCAACTTTTTTGCTTAAGCTAGTCTGAGGCTTAAATAAACCCAAGACAAATAATTCTTGACTATTATTAACACCAAAAATCTTTCGATCTTCACATACTTTCAGGCATTTCAGTAATTTAATTTTTTTTAAAGATTTTAAAGTCCTCTCCACACCCAAAATGGGGCACAAACCTACAACCCCGCGATCTCAAGAGTCACATGCTCCACTGACTGAGCCAGCCAGGCACCCCACCTCAGTTATTTTATTTTTTTAAAGCAACTTGGGGATTTTTTTTTTTTTTTTTTGGTAAAGATTTTTATTTATTTATTTGAGAGAGAGCATGGAGGGGTGGGGGGGGACAACAAGCCGACTCCCACTGAGCACAGAGCCCACCACATTTCCATCCCAGGACCCTGACATCATGACCTGAGCCGAAGTCAGACACTTAAGCCAACCGAGCCACCCAGGTACCGGCCCCCACCTCAGTTATTTTATTTTTTTAAAAGATTTGTATCCATTTATTTGACAGAGAGAGAGAGATGGTGAGAGAGGGATCACAAGCAGGGGCAGAGGCAGAGGGAGAAGCAGGCTTCCCACTAAGCAGGGAGCCCGATGCGGGGCTTGATCCCAGGACCCCGAGATCATGACCTGAGCCCAAGGCAGACGCTTAACCGACTGAGCCACCCAGGTGCCCCCCACCTCAGTTATTTTAAAGTGAAAATCTCATATACTTCCAAGAATTAAAATTGGAACACAGCTTTAAAATTAATATCAAGCAAGTTTCCTCCTGGTTCAAACACATGGAGTATCAGTGTCAGTGTATTGCTGTGGTTAGGTCATTTATTCAGTAAACACTTACTGAATACTTACTGTTTGCCAGACACTGTATAAAAAGAAAAAGGGGTGCACTTCAGTGGCTCAGTCGGTTGAGCTGCCGACTCTTGATTTCGGTTCAGGTTCAGGTCATGATCTCCCGGTCCTGGGATGAAGCCCTGAGTCAGGCTCCCCGCTGAGTGGGGAGTCTGCTTGTCCCTCTGCCCCTCCCCCTACTCCTGCTCTCCCGCGCGCGCTCGCTCTCTCTCAAATAAATTAAATCTTTTTAAAAAAGAAAAAGGAAAGACATGGTCCCTGCCCTCAAGGAATTTGTTAATGGAGAACACAAAGAGTTATTAGAAGTCTCCCTGCTCCTTTCCTTGCCACACACCTTGACAGTTACTCTAACGCTACTTCTAATTGAACTGAAGGCTCCCTAAGCTTCAGGTCCTTATTCATGCAACCCATCAGTTCCTACAATCTTCTACTTCTAAAGGATAAATGAAAAGTAGGATGTGGGCCACTACGGGTTTTTTTCTCACCACAGTGGGTATCAGCCTCATAACCCAGGGGACACCAAGGAAAGCTTGGGTATGGGTCCAACTCATAAATATGCCTTACCCTCGGTCTTCTACCACCACGAACTCTCACCTGACTCTCACCTGAACACCACCTACAACTGTGAACATAACTACTACCAGCCCTTTACCCCGGAGCAATGGGACTGACTGACATCTAAGAGAGGAATTTATCAATTCTAATTAAGAGCCACTATCTTTCACTTTTTTTTTAAAGATTTTATTTTTATGTAATCTCTAATCCCCATGTGGGGCACAAACTCATAACCCAAGGTCAAGAGTAACACACTCTACTGCCTGAGCCAGCCAGGTGCCCCAACCATCTTTCACTTTTACTTATTCAGAGGTTCACTACAAAATTGAGTCATGAGAATCCTAAGAGAGAACATTTGAGAATCAAGTGTCAACTGGTTCATTATGAGGGTCCTCCCTTCAAGATGTTACACATCAACAAATGTTACACAACAACATTTAATAAGCTATAGTCAATTGAAGCCAAAGACCTCTCTCAGCTAACAGGAACTGAATACCTGGTTAAATCTTCACATTCCTGCAAATTCAAACATGTATTCCCTAAAGCTGAAGGCAGGAAGATATAGATCAAAAGATGCCCAACTGGTTTAAAACATTTCAAAATGAAGATTCTTACTAACCAAATCATTCAAAAGAACAACGCTAGGAAGAAACGCTACATGGCTTCTATTTGTCTAAAAGTTTTAATTCACCGAACTATAGATAAACATCCTTATACGCAATCATCCATTTAGTATCCTGGAAAAAATCTCGTTATGCTAAAGGTTAAGCAAGTTTATATAGGCTATCAGGTGTAATGTTTCCAATGATTACTTTTCCATGGCAAAACACAAACTGCCTTACTGATTAAGGAAAATAAACAATAACGCCTAACTTGTATCTTTGCCCTGATTTCTTGCCAAACTTAAATACACCAGATGTATTTCAAATAAATAGGTTAGACAATCTATAACAAATTCCAGCTAGTCGGTTAATAATCCATAAATAATACATAATCCAAATAGAATACAACCATTTCAAACCTAAATTCCTAATCATGAAAACAATTTTTCAGATCAAAACGTTTGACTCCCACTCTCTGAATATCAGGTGAAATTTCTCAAAGCCCTTAAACTAGTTTTATATGTAAGTTTCAAATTCCCCATGCCATAGCGTGCAATTAGTGTCAGGAGCCCTGAGGAGAACTAATCTCAGAGTTGTCAAAAAAAAAAAAAAAAAACACAACAACAACAACACGGGGGGAGTCTATGGTTCCTGAGACCCTTATTATGGAAAAGGCTAACAGAAAGCTATATTTCTTTTACAAATGAAATATAAATATGGATTTAAAAAATGTCCCCAAGATATGTTCTAGGTCATGTGCTACTGTTAAAATGTAATTTACAAAATACACAGATAAGCTATATACACTACAATTACTAGGAAAGATTTGTTTATTCTTGTACATAATTATAGTGACAAATGAATGAGGAAAATAAACGTCATGAAAAAGTAGTATGTCATGGTTGGTGACAACCAGAAGCAAGCTATTAGGAGCAAAACGGTTACCACTGTAGGCAAACTGCTAAAAGGTTTTAGGAATTAAGACGAAGAGAAAGGGCAACATTCACAAACGCTCCCTTGGTTCACTGTTCTCTTCCTATAAAGATGTTACAAATTCCTTTCTAACAGATCATCTTAGGAAGCAAAGAAAAAGCTCTAGGTACACAGTCAATATAACAAATACAACGACCTTAAGTTATGGTGCTTCAGCTACGGAACACAAGATGTTCTGTTCTACATGACCTACAGATCCATTAAAATAGAATGACTTCTTTTACCTCTAGACATAAAGACTGAAACATCTGCTTCTTCTAGCACTGGCTACTCCTGTGATTTTTAAGCAAGTCCCTTCAACTTAAGATCCTCTTTTCATCACATATTTCTGGGAAAATCCAACAGCTTTTGAATGTCTTAGAAGAATGAATTATATACCCACTGAGAATCTGTAACAGAACATCCCAATAAAGCAAACATCAAAATAGCAATAAAGATCTTTTACCTTGTTCAAAAAAAGATACAGGAGGGGTATCAACTTGCTTAAAAAAAAAAAATCATCTTTTAAAAGATCATCAAAACAAAGACACAAAAGAAGGAGTGGAAAGCAAGTGAGCTGTGAGATTAGGAGGTGTAACTCTGAAAGGCAGTACGATTAGGAGATGCGGGGACAGGCTCACGTATTTTCTCTGTAACGTTAACTAATACCAACTTTCTCTTCTTGTTATTAAGACCACCAAGTAACTGATTGCCTTAATGAATAAACAGACTGTCCTCAACATGAATGTTGCCAGTGAAAAGCAAACCCATCTTCTGGAAAAAAAAAGCTGTGACAAAGCCCTCCTTCAAGCAAATTTCCAACAGCCGGTGGGGGACAGGAGAAACTGGGCAGTCCGCAAGCTGCAGTATGAAGTCTAGAACTGTACCGGTTCTGACAATACTCAAGAAAGGTTTTCTACACACCTAACTTGCAGAAATCCATTCATGATTTCCATGTGAATAAGGGCCAAATGTCCCTACAATAGAGATTAAGAATAGCAAGGTGGTTTGTTTTTTGTTGTTGTTGTTGTTTTTAATGACATTGTTCTTCTCCCAGCCCAACAGTCAACTTCTATGCTGCACTGTAGGATGTTTTTTTTTTCCTCCCTGCAAGTTAGAAAATTTAATTTTCTTCATTTCCAGCCAGGGGCCATTCAAACAAATCTAATGGGTGTAGACAGCATTTCCTGCCTACTCTAAGAAAATAATAGGATTGCCATTATTAACATGGCCCGAGGCATGCACTGAGGTGGGGCAGTGAAGAAACTGACCTTTAATTTTCACCCGTTAGCCTATACTGACGGCCTGTACCGACGGCCTGGATTTTGTTTTTGTTTTTCTAATGAACGTGAAGGTTATTTTCTTCTCCAATGTTAAAGTCTAACACTGGTTCATTCACTCTCATGGAGCAAGACCGGCTCCAATCCCTATTATCCTTTCCATTCAACTGTGTTTATGTCTAGAAAAACCCTGCCAGTAAACAATCCACTAAAACTCGGTTTTGTTTTCTTCTCTTACTTTTTTGGACCTAGACTTCCAATTTTTAAGAAGTTGGTGAGGTTTAGGAACTGCCAAGGCAGAGAAAACTATTGTATTCACTGACACCTCTGCCAAACACTCCGTGTCATTCTAAAGAAATGAGCATCCCAACCATGCTAAGGTGGCTAAGATTTCCAGAAATACTTCAAGATCTTAACCTGCAGTGCACGGTTCCCCAGCAGTGGTGGCTTTATGCCATCACAGAAATGAGGCACACCGTCTGAAGTGGTGACCCAGAGATGAAAGGCAGGTCCTGGGAGCCCCACGGTTTCACCCACTGATGTCAAGGCCTGATCTTCTCTCTTAAAAACGGTTAGAACAACACCCACAAGAAAAGCGAGAGGGAATGGGAGGGAGGGACTCTCCTTTATTACAACTCTCCTTTGATCCTAGACTTTAGGAGAGGAAGCAGAGCTGTCCTATATCTACTTAAAAAGGGACAACCTCTCTTTGAGGGGGCAGGAAGGAAGAAAAATACTGGTAGAAGTAGCACTTGTAATAATTAGTACTGCTTGGCATTCAGACAGGCTTCTTTTTATATATTATTTCATTTTCTGCCCATACTATGTCACTAAGGCAAAGGAGCTCCAAGTACGGCTTTAGGGAGGAGTGGCAAAGCTATCCCTCACACAAGGATATTCAAGGAATCAGTGGCAAGGCCAAGAGAAAAACGATGGCTAATAGTCATATACACTTAAAATAATTGGGAACTTTTTTTTACATAACGATCATCCTGTTAAGAAGTATGTTCAACAGTTACATTGGTCTGTAGTCAGTAAGTAAAATAATAAAATAGCAGCTATCACTTGCTAAGCCCTTGTTCAAAGCTCTGTGCCAAGCCAGAGAGTCCTAAAAATTCCTGTTTAAAAAGCCACTGCAACTGAGTGACTTAACCAAAGTCAGACTTAGAAATCTACACAGTGCGGTCTCAAACTTAGGTCTTCTTCTCCAGAGCACATGGGTTCAGTCATTCCACTACATTACGACGGTTATTACCAAAAATATTAATTCCAAGTTAAACCCATAGTTTCCCATGCCCTCCTAATATAAAAATCATATGGACAATCTGCTTTTATAGACAGCGGCTGATGAATTCCCAAGGATTTCTTTTAAAAGAGGTTTCCTTTTAATCTACCTTACCTTACAATCAAACTTTCTAGAAAATCATTCTATACTTTTTCATGAAAAACGTTATGAAAGTTATTTCTTGAAACTTACTGAAGATACATGAACACAGCAATCTGTGTTAAAAACACTTTAAAAAAAGGTTCTCCGTTCATCTGCCAAGCAGAACATCTGACAGCAGACTAGAACTGTCCCTCTACTGAACTCATGGATGACTCAGTGGAAACTAGAATTTGGAAAACTTGCCATCCCACATGAAATATAAGAGGAACAAACTCGCTCACCTTTGTTGGTGCTACATCCTTCCCAAACCCTGGCCTCCTCTCTTCAGGCTACAATCTCTGCTCCTCACAAAGAGCAAAGAAGGAAAACTTGCAAAACTAGCAAGTTAATGGCAAACACTTGGGACCCAAAATTACTCCAAATGAAATAAAGCTAAGGTAATCTAGTAGAGAAATTTATTTGAATCCTTAATTCTTTCACTTTTGAACCAACTACTATGCCCTGATAGGTTTGAGCAAACTCCTGAGAACACTGAACTAATTGAAGAAAATCAGAAAGTGAAACATAAATAGGAAGTGACAGTCTCCATGTTTAAATTTAATATAACAAGCAAATGGCCAAGTCTACTAAAAAGCTAGGTTTTAAAATTCTTCAGATTCTTACAGGCATCATTAAGATCCAGTTAAAGCTATGGCTCAGTAATCACAAAGGGGGATTAAAATATGGCAAAAGCAAGTAGACCTGGAATAACTGTGTTTCTTCATTAATGAAGAAATTTTATGGTAAATTAAGATATCTGCTGCTAATTAAAGCCTGAAATAAAATATAAGCCTTAAAAGTTGCTACCCGTTTCCTCTCTCCCCCATACCTCTCCCTAAAAAAAAAAAAAAAAAAGAAAAATAGCATTTTAACAATTAAACTTACTTCCTTTCTAAGAGGCTCAAAACTACTGACTGTATAATTTCTTTGAACATGAGTCTACATACATGGGCAGGTTCAGTCTCAACATGAGTCTACATACATGGGCAAGTTGTAGTATCCCTTACCCAAAATTAAGTAAATTTCCACCTTCGGGTGATGGTGGTCAAAGCGTGTAAGGGTTAGACAGAAAGGGGTCCGAGCAGTTTAAAATAAAAACAAGCAAAGAAAATGCCCAAATCCTAAAACTAACACATTCCTTTTTTAATAGACGCTTGAAACTGTTTCTTTACATCTTAAGGGATACAACAGATTTTATTTTATTTTTTTTAAAGATTTTACTTATTTATTTGTCAGAGAGGGAGCACACAAGCAGGGGGAGTGGCAGGCAGAGGGGGAAGCAGGCTCCCCGCTGAGCAAGGAGCCCCACATGGGGCTCGATACCAGGACCCTGGGATCAGGATCTGAGCCAAAGGCAGCCGCTTAACCCACTGAGCCACCCAGGTGTCCCAGACTCTTGTGAGTGATCGCCAGGGTAATCTGCATCTGCAGACCTGCCACCAGCAAGCCTTGAAAGGTCGGAGCAGGCTGAGGCATCCCAGCCCCCAGCTTCCCGAAGAGAAGGACGCTCAGGCAGCCCAGCTCGGAGCAGCACTTCTCCACACGTTTCCCCATTTACAGCCTTCCTCCTGCGCAGAAGAGAAAGAAGGAAAGGAGGTCCTAACAGCCCTCCCCGTTCTGTGGGAACACAATCCCCAGAGTGGTGCAAAGCTCCTTCTGCGCCCAGAAGGGCATTTCCGGGAAGCAGCAGGAACTGGTGAGGTAAGACAGCCTGAGGGCGGCATCTTCATTAGTCTGAGTCCACCCACCCCCACGCAGGGAACGAAAGCAAGTCGGGCCCCACTTCAGAGCCTTGTCCTTAACTCACCTCAGTGAACTCACTTTCTAAAGATGGAGTAGAGAACTAAATGATTTCTAACAAAGGAAGCATTTAGGGTTGCCAGCTCCCCAGGTTTAGCCTGGGCCGTCTGGGAAAGCAACAGGGCTCCTCTGAATCCTGAGGTCACCTTTCATTAACCACAGGAGCTGCTGCTTTGAGCTCAGAGACGAGGCTCCCTCTAGTCACTTCTGTGCTGGTCCCATCTCTGTGGTTGCCTCTGGGACAACCAAACACCAGAAACTATTAGCCTTAAAAGGAGAAAAAGGGTTAGTATTAGGAGTAGCAGGCTCTGCTTTTCCAGGTGCAAATTATAAGCACAGGATCTTGCTCTGTATAAATTAAGTTAAATGAAAGGCTTCGAGGAGACGGATGTAAGATGAACAAAATTGTAGTACCACTCAGTGAAAAACCTCTTGGGAGTTTTTCAAATGTCTGAATAAGGTAAAAACTTCACTACCATTTCCTAAGCGACTGCTCTAGATTTTTTCCATTCACTATATTGAGTTTCTTATATATTACTTTTTACAAAGTATACTTTTATTTTCTGGTTTTTCTCTCATCCCAAGATTAAGTTGCTATTACAGAAAACAATCTAGGAAAATCTCTTGGGAAATGTCCAGAATATTATTTTTCTTTTTAAGATTTTATTTATTTGAGAGAGTGAGCGAGCGAGTGCACACAGCGGGGAGAAGAGAGAAGCGGGGGAGAAGAGAGAAGCGGGCTCCCTACTGAGCAAAGAGCCCACGTGGGGCTTGATCCCAGGACCCCAAAATCATGACCTGAGTCCTAAGCAGATGCTTAACCAACTGAGCCACCCAGGCACCCCTTATTATTGTTTTAAAAACAAATTTTAGGTTTCTGGGCAATAGACGGGTTGAGCACATGGAAGGCCTTCAGCTAATACTTAGCCTTAGAATCCAGCTAGCTAGCTACCTGGGAATACAAATAGACAAGTCTGGAGATACAAATAAGGTATTTCATGGGAACTACTGAGAAGCAGGGTGATGCAGCTGAAAAAAGGTCTGTAATCAGTCTAGGTGATATTTCCAACCTTCTATGCCTTTCTAATCTTCGATTCACTTAACATTTATAGGGCACCTGGTATGGACCAGTTCCTGCTGCACATACTGGAAACACACAGGAAAACAGAAAACAACATCTACCTTCCAGGATTACGTTTATGAATATGGCTGGTGCATGGTAGGTGCTTGACAATTACTGGTCACTATTACTATGTTTTACATCTGACTTGTGGTCAGAATGTTTGTAAGTTTAGTGCACAAATGACAAGTGTCCTACACTCGTTTCTATATAAAACTGCCAAGAGCTGGTTATCATTTTGCCCCAAAGAATATGATGATAAAATCATTTTAATTCCAAACCCTTTTCAGTTCTACCCTAATTCCTAACAGGAGTCCCTCTGGTCTCCTAACGACTCCTTCCACAACTTCTCTCCAGCCATTGGTCAAGGTCAATTTCCCAAACTTGCCTGGATCATATCATTCACCTGAAACACTTTATAAAATAACGACTCCCGGGCGCCTGGGTGGCTCAGTTGGTTAAGCGACTGCCTTCGGCTCAGGTCATGATCCTGGAGTCCCTGGATTGAGTCCCACATCGGGCTCCCTGCTCGGCAGGGAGTCTGCTTCTCCCTCTGACCCTCCCCCCTCTCATGTGTTCTCTCTCATTCTCTCTCTCTCAAATAAATAAATAAAATCTTTAAAAATAAAATAAAATAAAATAAAATAACGACTCCCAAGTGCCACCCCAGACATAATGAATAAGAGCCCCTTGCACCCTCCGCTCCACTCACACTATAATGCTCCAAGAGATTCTGCTCTTGGGACGCTTGGGTGGCTCAGTCGGTTAAGCGGCTGCCTTTGGCCTGGGTCATGATCCCAGAGTCCTGGGATCAAGTCCCACATTGGGCTCCTTGCTCAGCAGGGAGCCTGCTTCTCTCTCTCCCTCTGCTTGTCCTCCCTCTGTCAAATAAATAAAATCTTTAAAAAAAAATAAAAAGATTCTGCTCTTCTCCAGCATACTTTAACTCCACCTTCTGAATAAGGTAAAGCTCCTTACCTTCAAATAGCCGAGGTCACTCTCCTCAGGTTTCTATGATGTGCTCTTTGACCCGTTCTCCATGGCTTAGTTTTACTAAGGTTTTACACTTTGGCCACTAGTCTAGCAGAATCAACTATCTCAGCTGGGCCCCCAACACCTCAGCAAGGCACATTTTGGTTTATTTCCATCCCTTCATATCACCCTTCTAGAATTTCCCTATAAAAGGATTATTTTAAACTACCACAAATCTCTAAAAAATTACCTTTTTCATAAAATAATTGCCGTAATTCCCAAACTGAGTCCAATGGATATGCAAAATATATATAATCAAGGACCACATTTTTAGGGAATACAAATAGAAGCTATTTGTTAAAATTTTCAAAATCAATGAGCAACCTAACAGAGAAATGAAAAAGCCCATTTATTCTCTGGAAAACCTTCATTTCTTTATTTTTTTTTTTTTAAGTAAACTCTCCACCCAGCATGGGGCTTAAACTCACGAACCCAAAATTAAGAGTTGCATGCTCTACTGGCTGAGCTAGCCAAGCGCCCCTTTCATTTCTTTAAAATAGTAATAAATGCAAAGCCAGACTTGCACTGAAGGTGACTCATGCCTTTGTTTTACTTTAAATATTTATTAGATCCCCACTATGAGGGAAAAAAAAAAAAAAACCTTACGAACACTGTTGGAAACACAAAAATGTCCACAACATGGCCCATGCTTCTAAGAGGTCAACTTCAGTAGAAGAAATACTGACAGAGCACCTGAGGAGAGGCACCGCACGAAGTGTAAATGGTACATTCAACCTGGGAATCCATCCATTCAACCATCCAAGGGACATTTACTATGCACTCACCATGAAAGACCCTAAATCAGTTATCATCCTTACATTCAAGTTAGGGGAGCAAGGAGACAACTGGACAACACTGAAAAGGACAAGCATTCTCAAAAGTACAGATAAAGTGCTAGAAGAATTTAAAGAAAATTACAAATGACCTAAAAGGAGGCTCTGGAACATAATGAGGATATGCAAAATGGATAGGACATTCTTTTCTTTTGAGTAGGCCAAAATCAATAAAGAGCACTCTGCAAACATGTTATAATTCTTCATGTCTCTACTACATATAAAGAGATCATGGCTCTCAGTGCCTTTTGATATCAGTTGGTAATGAGAGTGCCTGTGGAGTAATTAGACCACAAAAATGGCCTGCTATGGCATGAATACTATTTACATACACAACAAAGAAAATACAGCATACCCATAGAGAGAGCAGAGTACACACTCACTACCATCATATACCCTTGCAACTTCATACTGTTTTCCAGGAGTTCAGGAATTAAAGAACTGTTATGGACGACAAATGCTTTTTTTTAATTAATTACATACATATATAATTAAAGCAATGTAATTTTCCCTATAACCTATTTGTATATGAACTTAAATCTTTCCACTTGAATTTTTATGATATTTCTAGTATTCCTAACATGTATTTATATCTGATGTTTAAGTTTTATACTTAATCACTTAATGGGAATCCCGCCATCTTTTTACAAGTGACCTACCCAAACTCAACACCAATATCTCAGAAGCAAAAAACAAAAAACAAACCACCAACATTCAGGGTGCAATAACTACCACAAAATTATTAGCTGCTAGGGACAAGTTCATAATGAATAAAACAGAATACTACATGCTTTCTTTCACTCTATCCCTTCCAACAGGGTTTAGTCTAAGGAACTAAAGAATGTTAGCACCTAAACACTTCCAACATTAGTACTAACTGAGATGACTAAGAACGTTTCTGAGTGGAAATGAAACTTTTTCCTAAAGTACTGAAGATGACCAAATGGAATAGAAAATATGACAAGTCTAATTGTACATCCCTGGTTTTTAGATGACTCACAGTAAAAGGACAGAGTACCTTTCCGTGCCTACATAGTCTGTGGATATTAATAAACTACCGGGTTCATCTAAATATTAAAAGGTCTTTTTTTTCCCCTCCAGAGATCTACTACTTTTAAACAGTCTCTTAAATTCAGTCAGTTAATAAAATGAGGACACTCTGATCTCTAAAAATGGCCTGCGGGAATCTCCCTTTAGAATGCAATAGGAGGAGGAAAGAATAAAAGAAAAAAAAAAAACCTACATACCACCAAGGAGGTAGACCAAGGCGGAGCAAATAGAGACAAACTGCGATGGTGTGGAATAAATCTCCTTCAATACTTTTTCTTGTTTATTATTATGGTAAAATATACATAACAAAACATTTATCATTTTGACCATTTTTAAGCATACAATTCAGTGGCATTAAGTACATTCACAGTGTTGTGCAACCATCACCGTGAATCATTTCCAAAACTTCATTATCCCCAACAGAATCTCTATACCCATTAAACGGTAACTCCTAATCCCCTTCCCCCTAGCCCTGGTAATCTCTATTCTACTTTGTGACTATGAATTTACCTCTTCTAAGTACCTCATGTAAGTGGAAACACACAGCATTTGTCCTTTTGTGTCTGCCTTACTTCACGCAGCATAATGTTTCCAAGGTTCATCCATGTTGTAGCATGTGTAGGAATCCCAATCCTTTTTAATGGCTGAATAATATTCCATTGTAAGTATATACCACACTTTACCCATTCATCTGTGAATGGACACTTGGGTTGTTTCCACCTTTCTGATATTATAAATACTGCTGCCATAAACACTGGTGTACAAGTATCTGTTGGAGTCACTGCTTTCAGTTATTTGGGGTACATACCTAAGAATGTAGTTGCTAGGTAATTCTGTATTTAATTTTTAGAGAAAC
The DNA here is from genome assembly GCF_964656455.1 of Halichoerus grypus. Lineage (NCBI taxonomy): Eukaryota > Metazoa > Chordata > Mammalia > Carnivora > Phocidae > Halichoerus > Halichoerus grypus. The sequence continues at coordinate 91,853,859 of NC_135712.1, forward strand.
CACAAAACTTTTTTCCAGCAGCTCTACCTTTTTCGTTCTCAACAGCAAATATAGTAGGGTTCCGAGTCAATGTACTTTTAAGTCTTTTCTGATTCACTAATCCAAAATAATGTTTACCTCTATTACTCTAAATTGGAATAATTTTTCTTAAGAAAAACCACAAAAGAAAAACCAGAAAACAGCAATATCTAAAGACAGTATTTTCCCCCTAAACAACTTAAACAATGGAAGATACAGTTTAAAAAAAAAAAAACACTTCAAAATAGAAAATGAAGCATAATATCCTAAAAATGTATTAAGTATCCCACACATACAACTTATACTGTAAAAACTGGTCAATCTGACCCCTAAAAAGTCATATGCTAGAAAACTTCATTGTCTGAGTAATTGCATGTAAATATACGAATAATTTTAAAGAAATTTACTGTTCTTACCGCTCAGTTCATTCAGCTGCCCGGGAAGGTCCTGCTTTAGTAAAAGCAGAGGAGGAGGGTGCGTAATGGGCTTGTTTAACTACTACTCACGGCTTTCCACACGTTTGCCCAAACAGCGGAGGCAGGGGAGATGGGCAACTGAAAGTAATAATGATGTTCTTAAACCTTTAACACCTGCTCTCACCGAAATCTGCCATCAAGTGCTTACAGGTGATAAAAGAAATTAACAAGTAGCGAAGCAAATGTCAACAGAAAAACTCCAAAACAAATAAACAGGCATAGTTGGAGTCTATTGGTGGGGGTAGGGTGTGATAGATACTTGTTTGTTGTTGTGATTTACTCTGGATACAAAAATAGAGTTCTAACTTTTGCTAGTAAACTGTTCCTAGCATGGGACAGCATTGAGTAAATCAACAATGTCCAAGGGCTCCTGCATTCTATGAAACGCCCCCCAGTAGAACTAGCTTCAACCCCTATTGCAGTTTTACACTGCTTTTAATAAAATGATTTTTCCAAAGTGCTTAAAAGTAGTTTGTTCTCCTAATTTGGAAAATATATTCCCTCTTATGATCTATTTAAACTGCTGTTACAGGAAAACTTTTTCATATAGAATAGTAAACCAAACTTTATCCTAGACTTGCCTGGATAATTGCAAATTCCTAATTAGTTACATCAAGAACAATGGAGTTATTTTTAATAGAGACCCCTCTTTCACCAGTTGTGGAGAAGCTGAGTCCCTTAAGAATAAATTAAATCATGCCATTTCCTGGGATTTTAGAGTCTTCAATTACCTCTCAAATTTACCACATTTGCTCAAGTATAAAGACAATTTTCTAGACAGTTATTTCAACAGAAAGCTTTTCATAATGGAAGACCATGAGTTGGTATTATACTTAGTTTAAGGAAACTTTTCTGATTCGTTGCCTTTATAAAAATCTTCATCTTCCAGAGTCAAAACGGGATGTATCAGAAGCCTTCAATTCGAATATAAATTAAGTTTTAAACATAGCCTGTAAGTGCTCCAATTTTAACATTTCTCAAATTTCAGAAAGGATTAAAGAATTGAAGTTGCCACCACCCTGCCCTAAGAGTTTGGTGGCAGACACCGTTCTCTACACAACATTCCAAAAACATGAGGAAAATAGCCCTGTAAGTTAATAAAAAATGCTTTGCATTTGCCCCAAAAAAGTCTGAATAGAGTAGAATACTCCATTAACGAAGAATCTAGTGTAGAACTCAATAAATGCTTTCCGGGGCAATAAACAAGTGAATGAAATAAAATTAAATACCATCTCACTAAAATCTTCTCCCTCTTGTTATTTAAAACTGACAAGCAGTTGTCAAGATATCAAAGAAACAAAACCTCAGGAGCCAATGCCTGAAACAATAGTGAGTACCGCCAAGGGCATTGAAAATTACAATCCCGGAGTCACCAGAATGCTAAACTTGCATACCTCAACTAGGGGCAAAAAAGAGAAAGATTCAAAGATGGATCCACTTTCAAAATGAGAAATACGCCCACTTGTAGATGGCTAACCACTGGATCTCCCTACCTTACCTGATTTACATTTGGCGGCTTAAAAAACTTCCCGTCCCTCTATCCCCTTGCCCAACCCCCCCATATTTTTGGTCCCCAAGGACTGATCCTAAACAGTTAAACTGCACCATAAACAACTCCCCTCCAGATAAGCTCATGACTAGGGACTAGCCTCTCCTAAGCGCCCAACTACCATCAGGTCATCCTCCCAGTGAGCCTGTGCTTGACTTCTACAGAGACCTGCCTCTGTCTAACCACAACGATTCAAGTATTTTCCGCCTTTTGAAGCACATAACACCATACCATACTTTATATTTTTTAATGATTTATTTATTTATTTTAAAGAGAGAGAAAGCACGCGAGAGTGCGGGAAGGGACGGAGGGAGAGGGAAAGAAAAACTTTAGCAGACTCCTCGCTGAGCACAGAGCCCCATGTGTGGGGCTCCATCTCAAGACTCTTGAGATCTTGACCTGAGCTGAAACCAAGAGTCAGATGCTTAACCGACTGCGCCACCCAGGGGCCCCACCATACTTTATATTTTAAGGCAAAAAAGTATATATATACACACCTATGAATATTTTCCTATATTCAAAGGCGTTCTAAGTAAACTAAAGAATAAAGTTTCTCCTCAAGCACTTAAGTGTATTCCCAACAGCCATACGATGAGAATTAAGGTTTGCTTGAAAATCTTACCACAAAAAACTCTCATTTAATGGACACATAAACTCTCGTTAATGTGAAGAAATGGCAATTATGATTTCTAAAATGGAAACATAGGTAAGCTGCAAAGCTACCTCTACCTGAAAATATTCTTTTCCCCCCATTCTCGGCTGTAATTACTGAAAGCTCAAATAATAGGCTTACTAAGATAATATACAATGACTAAAGCCTTCTGCCTCTATCATTCAGTATTGAAAGTTCCTCTAAAAGACTGCCCTTTCTCCCTTGATCTCAAGAAAAACCCCAAATCAAGCAGACTGTCGTGTCCACGTCAGCAATGCTAGCCAGCTATAAGCTACATCTAAGGAAAAACTTCCCCAAAACATGGAGCTGGGATGACCTACGTACAGTACAATTTTTGAGAGGTCACAAATCAACTATTCTATCAGAAGAGAGAGAAAATGAACACCGCAACCTAGAGCTTTAAGCTTTATTTACTCATCAAAAAGGGGAAAATAAATTATCTTTCACACTGTCCACGTGCAATTTGGAGGTCCCTAAAAATGTGCTAAGTAATGTAACAGAACAGCTATTTTAAACTTTGGAATATAACAGACAATGGAGTTTGCATAAGGCTTTACCAAACACTTTCCAATACACTGACTCATTAATCCCTTGGACAACCATTTGAAAAAAAAAAAAAAGGTATGGATGAGATGTTTTCTCTTTATAATAAAATCAGGAAACCCAAACTGAGAGACGTTCAGAAGTTTATAAAAAAATACACAGTTAAAAAGTAAAGTAAGTCCTTGGCAGAGTAGATACTCTGATTTCAAACTGATGCTCAGAGGCAGCCCTCACCAGACATTTAAGATTTCTAATCTTTGCCCATTATTTGCCCATCTTTCAACATCTTTTGTCTTTTAAAAGATTTTAGTAAGTCTCTTACTTGTATTAAACGCCTTGACGTTCGACAAATGGAACCATGTATCATGAGTTAAATGGTGTTTCCTATGTTGGTCACACTCACGAGAGAACACTATAATCCTATTTATAACCTGGTTCCTTGAAAATAACTATGCTCCCAAGGGTCAGGAATGGGTATGAAAAGGGTGTTTCAGCTATCTCAACAGTGTCATTAACTAATGACTCACCTGTAATTGAATTTACAAGTTTGAAAGAGCTGGAGGCCATGCAATTCATGTTAACACTAAAATAATACAGATCAATTTAAAGCTGATTTACAAGTGTAGGTCTTTCAGGATCAAATAATGCTCTAGTACCAGGATCATGAACTGCAATTAATCCTGGGAAGTACAATAACTATGAAAGACACAAGAGATTCAGATATATTTATACTGAACCTGGAAGTTACTTCTTTAAAAATCCTAATAAGATTACTTTATCATTTGTCTTTTCCTGAAAGTAGTATGCTCCCCCCCCCCCAAAAAGTATTCAGTTACTGGACATTTATAGATAGAATCCAGATAAATGCTTACTTTAACAGGAGCTGGAATTTTCACTATTTCATACAAAATCAAGAAAGTTGTTGAACTCCTTCTATCAGATGAATTCTAAAACACAACAAAGATAAATTGGACTCACTAATCAGAAAACTACTTGACCATTTGCCACCAAGAGTATTCCTGGCTGTTTGTTTCCTCTTAAATATATTCTTCCTAATTCATAGATGAAATATAGTGTTTTATATTTGAATTTATTCTTTGGTAGTAAAGCAATGATTTTAATTCTTCAGATTAATTCTGCAACTACATAAGGAAAAGTGAATGATGGTTTCACATTTTTATTTACCTGACACGAAGTCATATGGAAAGAATCACCCAGTGACTAGGTAAACACAGTTATTAGCAGGTTATTTTTTTTTAACCCCCCCCCGTCAGTGATTTTTCATATTGCCTCCTATTTACACTCCTTTATTACACTAAAATAACCAACAAGCTCTGCCTTTTCAGCAGTTCCTATAAAAGATTATTTCAACCAAACAAGAAAATGTCATTTACATTTTTGTCCATCAATTTAAACTATGTTATTTTAGCATTAAAAAAAAAAATGTGTTTATTTTATCCACTCAAGGTATAAAAGCAAAACTGAGCTATAGCTAAATCCGCACTTAATTCCACTGGAAGGCTGAATCTAAGCATCTTCTGGTGAAGAAAGAACACTGAACTAGATCTAAAAAGCAATACGATCCAGTTAAAAGTGAACATATTTGGGAGTCAGAAAGTTCTACATTGTGATTTCCAATATGGTAACCACTAGCCACAGTAGCAGTTTAAAATAATTAAAAGTAAATACAATTTTTTTAAAAAGGTAAATAAAATGTAAGATGGACTTCCTCAGTTGCACTAGCCACATTTCAAACGCACAAGAGCTAACGTGCCTTGTGGCTACCGTACTGGACAGCAGAGCTAAGGAGCCATTTCTGCCGTCAAAGAAAACCCTGTGGGTAGCAAAGTGATCTTACACAAGTTAGTTTAATTCCTGTGAACCTCAACATCCTTGTCTGTGAAATGTCGATAACATCACGTAAATTTAAAGACTGTTATTACAATTTTAATGAGATAATATATAAAAACTCACAGTATATAGGGCTTAGTACACATTAGATAATTCAAGAAAGAGTAGTTATTAATACAATCATATATTAGACTTTAGCCAATGATAGCAACGCTGGACAAGTCACTTTCCCCCCTGAGCCTCATTCTCCTACACTGAAAAGTTTAAGAAGTTCTTCTGGCTAACGTCTAAGGACACTATCAAATCCTACCATGTTAAATGAAGTGTTAAGCAAAAGGGGCACAATCTCTTACTGAATAAATTACTACCTAGGCTCCTATAGCCTCCTAGCCAATCCCAAGCATTCTTCCAAAAACCCCACAATACTGGCTCTCCAACAGTCCACAGTCTGATGCGGGCTATTTATAAAGTCTGTCTTAAAAGGTTACGGGAATATCCTTCTGAAATTGTATATACTGTAATTAGAAACTACAACCCCTATTCCATGATGGTATCTTGCACTTTTCACATCTCTTTTAAATGAACACTATCCTTACAGATAAGTTTTTCTCTTAGTATTTAAACCAGAACACTTTAAAAGCACATGAGTTTAAACAGAACTTTTTAATGATTTTTTTTTAACCAGCTATGCCTCATTCTTACCCAGTTTGTGGGTGACCCTCGAGTGTCTAAACAAAGTGAGAATTACACCTTCATGGGTGAGATCTCCTTGCAGGGTCAGAAACATGCCCAAAGACTTTACTCTGGTTAACAGCTGCTCCCTGGGAACCAGGAAATTGACTGAACGCTAGGTCTACAAAGCCTGCCTCCAATGAGGGGGAACCAAGGGCCCCCACACAAGGCACAAAACCAGGGCGACTGGCTGCCTTGGGGTATAGGCCTCTTCCCCAGCCTGTTCAGGACCCCAGGGTCACAGCTTTAATTTGAAGAGTGGAAGAGCAACTCAGACAGTGGAGATCAGAACAGAGCGGTGCATTTTTGCCCAAGGCCTGCAGCCTCCAAAAAAAAAAAAAGTGTTATTCCAGAGCAGATTCCTTTTCTTCCGGGTCTGTCTGCTCCCTCTGACTCTTTGCCCACAACCGCCGTGCCTCCCCTTTCCCAATGCCCCACCTCTCTCCACTTTTCAAAAAAAAAAAAAAAAAAAATGTGTCTTATTCCTCTCCCTTAGTTTTCCCTAGCAGGGCCTGGAAACTGGAGGAAATTCAAATCAAATTAGCCGCACATTAAAAAATAAACGGACAAGCAAATCAAAGGGTGCCCACCCAACAAAAGATCTCTCCCGTTCCAAAATATGATTAAGCCTGGGTGTGAGAAGGGGAGGGAGACTAGAAACCGACAGGGATGGAGAGATAAACGTGTGGATTTGGGGCCTCAGCGTCGGCCCATCGCGGCCAAATTCCATTTTTTTTTTTTCAAGGAAATGCTAGGCTGAAGAGAAAATAAAGAGTTGTAACTTTTAAGGAAGTCAGCAAACGGCAATGTCTGGATAATATGTCACTGCTTCCCTTCGTCTGGAATGGCAGGGTGGGAGCTGGGATTCGAAAAGCTCCAACTCCAATCGCGCACTCCTGGAAGCCTCCCCGCCAACGGCGCCGCCAGGCGGCCCAGCCCCGTCTCCCGGGACACCGGGCCCTGGTGCTTGGGCTCCCACGGGGCGCCCGGACCCGGACCTTTGGGAAAGTTCGCGGGCACAGCCCGAGGCCCCACTTTCCTCCCAGGGTGACAGGGCCTTCCCACGCCGGCCGGCCCCCGCCCCGCCGCGGGCACCAGACGGTACGCGCGGCCCCTCCCGGCCGCCTCCGGGAGCGGATTCCGCCGCCCGCCCCACCCCCGGCCCGGGCGCCCCTCGGGGTGACCGACTGACCGGAGCTCCGCTGGCCCACACACCGGGTCGCCCGCTCCTTCCCGCCGCGCCCCGCTCCCCCGCCCGATCTTCCAGCCGCTGGGCTCGCCGAGTCCGGCCGGGGCCGCCGGTTACCGCCCCCAGCCCGGGGGGGGAGCCCGGGGGGCAGGACGGAGAGGGAGGACGTGGCGCGCACGGAGGTGGCCAGCGGCGAGGCGGGGAGTGTCCTGGAGAGGCCCGGCCGGGGACAGGGGGCCGGCACGGCTCCCGGGGCTGCGGGCCCGGACCCTCCCCGCGAGCATCCCGGGGTGCGAGGTCCCGGCCCGCCCCCGCCCGGCGCGGAGAGGCGGCCCCAACTTCCAGCCCCACTTCGCACGCCCGCCCTCCTCCCTCCACCATATGGAAATCTACAGCCTCTGAAAGTGACACGTCGAAGATTCCTCGGCCTCTCCGCCCGCCCTCCCCCTCCCGGGCAGCGTTCCTGCCGCGGAGATTCCGGGAGGGGGAGCGGATTCCTCGGACAGAATCTGCTGGGAAGGATGGGGAGGACGAGAGGGGGAGGGAGAGCCCGGGAGCCACTGCCCAGATTTTTTTTTCATCAAGAAGAATCTACCCGCTTCTTTCCCTCCTCCAAGCCCAGGCAAGCTGGGGGGACGGGCGGGGGACCCGAGCCCAGCAAGATGCGGCCCCAAAGTGGAGGCCAGCCCCTTCCCGGGCCCCGTGTTCCCGGGGTGCCCAGGCGAGCGCGGGGTGCCCCAGGAGTCTGGCGCCAAGTTTTCCCGGGAAGCCCGGCGCGCCAGGAGCGCTCCGGGACAGGATCGCACTACAGCGGACTCGGCGTCCGGCCGGGGCTTTCTAGCGCGCGGGACCCGGCGGCCGAGGCGCGGAGTCCCAGTCCCCTCCAGTCTCCCGATCCTGCACGCCTTACCTTCCCTCGGGCTGAAACGCGGGGCTCCGGGCGCGCCACACACCGGGGTGCCCACGCCTTCTCAGCCGGCAGCCCCGAGGATCCCCGCTGCCCCCTTCGCTGCTCCCGCCGCCGCCGCCGCCGCCGCTCTCCTCCTCCTCCGGCCGCCGCCGCCGCTCAAATAACTACCAGGAGGGTTTGATGGGGGATTCCGCCATGTCAATGATGTCGGGACCACATGGGGATTTGGGGCCCGCCCACTGCCGTAAACTGCAGAGTAAAACCGCCGCCAAAAAAAAAAAATCTCAGATTCGCAGGGCTGTGGGAGCCTCCTTTCTCCCAGGCCTGCACAGCTGAGGAGAAACTCTTTTTGATTCAGCCAGACTAAAGAAGTCTGAGGCTTAGGGGAACTAGCAGCTCCTAAAAAACGAGGGCTGTGCGTTCTGCAAAAGATCGCCAAACACCAATATAAATGCAGTGTTTGCTGAGTAATAATCAGAGCTAAGACTATGACGTTTTTTCATTTACACAGCTAACTTTTTTAAATCCCCACAACCTTGTGAGCTATTTTGTCACTCGCTTGTCTATTTCCCACAGCACTTGTTCATACAACTAACATAGCGTGAACAGATTTTTATGACACCAAAGTCAAAATGTCTATTTCCCCCTTTCGGTACCCAATATGCACTCAGAGGGGCAGAAACTGATCCGTACTCATATCTGTATTTCTGTACTGTCAAACATAGCATCGTGCATAATGTGACTCATTAGATAACTGTTAGGCTTATATTGATTAAACGTAATGCATTCCTGTTGTAGAGGCTCAAAATGGTTAATGGGCTGCCTCCCATCCCACCCCTCCAATTATCCCGGAGGCAAGAAGGCAGAGAAGTTCTCCCACAAAGGCCCCTTCTCTTCTTAGCTCCCCAGGTATCCTAAATAATTACATTCAGCATCAACTATTGGTCACAAAGCAGTACTCAGTAGTGACCAGAGGCAATGCATTACTTTCATTGACCTAAAAAGAACAATCATCTGTCAGATAAAGCGATTGTACATAGTACTGTATTAAAGCCAGAAAAACATACAAGAATACTGAGATGAAAAATGCTTAAGAGCTGTTATAGCACTCAGATCTTAGCTCAGACATGTAGGGAGATGGAACTAGCATCAGAATTGCCTGTTGAAGAAAGGAGGGGGTGCGTGACGGGGAGAAGGAGAAGAAAGAAAGAAGATGTGTCCAGATTTCATGTTAATAATGAGTTTTCTTGAACCTGGCAGAGAACTGAAATTTCAGGGCAAGCAACTAACCTGAGTCTTCTCAATTTCTCTTGCCTACGTTTGCCTCCTTTGCCAAGCCTGTCCTTCTACACTTGAATCTAACCTTCTGCCCTCTGAAGTTTGCCAATTTATCTACTCATTTGGATTCGTCCACATACTTTCTTTTTTTTTTTTAAAGATTTTATTTATTTATTTATTTGAGAGAGAGAGAGAAACAGCATGAGAGGGGATAGGGTCAGAGGGAGAAGCAGGCTCCCCGCCGAGCCGGGAGCCCGATGCGGGACTCGATCCCAGGACTCCGGGATCACGACCTGAGCCGAAGGCAGTCGCTTAACCAACTGAGCCACCCAGGCGCCCACATCCACATACTTTCAATTAATTTATTCAACAAACATATGTAAGGGGTACTTTATTCAAAGCACAATGCTAGGTGGATGCTGGGGATACAAAAATGAACAAGACCCAATCAAGTGGAGGACGTGAACGGTAGCTTCAGAGCAATGTGAGAAGAGCTGAAAAGAATGATGAGCTTCTGGGGAAAAGAGCTATGAGACTGTGGGGAAGGAGAGAGTGATTTTAGCTGGAGCTCAAAGACGAGGAAATTATCTTAGGATAGAGAAGAGGAAGACATAAGGCTCCAGACAAAGTGGAAACATGTACACAAGGACAGAGATGTGCTTTGAAGTCATGAGAGTTCAGCTCGGCTGGAGGGCATGGCTCTGAGGGAAGCTGGAGAAGCTGAGGTGGGAGCTGGGGAGCCACTGCTTTTCCTTTTTTCCCCCTCCCCAGGCAGGACTGTCACCCAGGACTGGAACCATGTTTTAGAAAGAGGGCTTCTCCCGTGTGGAAAGATTTGGTGAAAGAAGCCCGTTAGGACGGAGGGCCCTATTTGCCTGCATTCACTATTATCCCACACAGCTCCAAAATCAAATTTAAATTCCAAAAAGAAAGGAGCTATCTCGCCCCCCCCTTTTTTTTGGTCCTAAATCAGCAAATGCTTGAATCTTATTTCTCTTTGCACACTCCTGTTTCCCCTCCAGATCTCAGTTATTTCTGCCTACTTCTTCCACTAGACTGATTTTGTTCTAGTGAAGAAGAATCAACGTATACAAAAATGCCTTAAAATTTTACATGTATGTTCATATGTATGATCTCAGTGTTTCATTCATCTTCTTATCCTAACACCTTACACCAGTTTTGGCCCAGCACAGAAACCACGATAAATGTTTGCAAAATGAGAGGAAGCATGGTGTAGCGTAAAGAGTATGGAAATTATCATCAGACAAAAGCCAGTGATGTTGGGCAAGTTATTAAAGTTCCCCGAGTCCTCTGTTAAGTAAACATTTAAATAAACATTTATTTGTTAAATGGTGATATTGCCTTCTGTTCAGGTCCTGAGAGTTAAAAAGTCTCAAACACCTGATACTCAGGTGTAAATAAACAGTGGTTCCTCTTTGAATGAATGAATGAAGATGTCTTTCTTGGAGGGATTTGAGAGAACAGAAATTGGAAACTTCAAGGAAAAAGATGGGACCTTTGAGAGGGCTCTCAACTACACGTTGAAGGATTTAAATTTTAATACAATGAGGTTATAGAGGCATGGAGTGATTGAAGTAGGTTTCAAAGCTGACTATTCTGGAAGCAGGATGTAGAACAAGGCCTCTCATCAGAAAGGCATGCCCTGAACCCAGCCTGGGTGGGAGATGATAGACGTAAGCCAGGGTGATGGTCTGCAAACGGGAAGGAGGGCCTCCATATGAGGCAATGAGTCTCACCATATGGTCTTAACAACCCAAATCACCTGCCACCCGAGGTCCTAAATTGTGGAACCATACTCATAACGTTGCTCCAAAAGCAGTTTAGGATTTGCTCAAATACAAAAATTAACATCCAAATGAAGATGCCTGGAAGTTAAGACGTGTAACAAAATATAGACTTGTAAGCCTTTCCTATTGTCCAGGCAATCAATGTAGGCTGAGTGTATTAAAATAAAAAAAAAGATTCAAAGTGATACTTCCTGATTTCAAATACCTTATAACAAAAGAAATGCAACTTTAACATATCAGAAAGCATGAGTTTTAAAACTAGCACTAAAAAAAATCTCAAACCATTAAACCTCTGAATACTTCTCTAAGTCTAAAGTGTTCAAATTTGAACTTCTCAGAGATCACTACAGCCAGTAATACATAGTATCTAGAAGACCTAGCCAGGTTCTCAGTCTCAATATCCTTCCTTCCTTTCTTTGCCCATAACTAGGGTTGCTAGATTCTTGCAGGCAGGCTCAGTCTTGCCTCTAATCTTGAAACCCAATCTTGACCTTAGATAGAGGGCATTAACTCTTTGCATTTACTTCTTGTTCTGATGTCCTGAGCCAGATCTGATACCAGCTTCAATATGAACATTGACAAAAAGCCAATTAATCCTGTTTTGAAGAGCGTTCAGAATTTACTAGAGTACTAACTAGAGGAAAGGACAGCCAGCTCAGGCAACAACACAATCTAAGAGCATCGCTGCAACTATAGTCAAACCCACTTCTCCAGAATAATGCAACCAGTCAGGGTAGTAGCTTCACCTTCTTCACTATTGTTCAAGGCAAGACAAGGGCAAATTGTAGTTCAATATATATAATTATATATATATATAATTTTTTAAAGTCATTTCAAACAAGAATATCCGTCCCACAGTTATCAGAAATTATGCAGGTAGAAGCTGTATGACAGCCAGGGCTCAGAAAATCACAGGGTTGATAGGGAGCAAAAGGTTTTCAGCCTGCTCGTCCTCGCAAAGCACAATCTTTGTTCCCGTGTCCATGACAGCTAAGCACCCAGCCCAGCCCGAACACCACCAGGAAGAGGGAAAGGTTTCTTGCCGAGACAGCCTTTTATCAGCAACTCCAGATCTATACCAAGTCTTCAGACACCTGCCTCCTTGCAACTTTCCCCCAGTGGTCCTGTTTCTGCCCTCTGGAGGCAGACAAAATAATAACAGTGGCCTTCTACATGACTTCCCTGCCAATGAACCGACCATCCTGGTCACATGCTCCCTGAAGACTCTCTTTTCCCTGATAAACATCTCGGATAAGCTGAATCCTCATCTCATCACATGGCTTCCAGATCTCTCTCCATCCTCGTCTTCTGCCATGTCTGGGGGCCTACTTGTTCAACATCTCTGAAAGGTGGGTATCCGTATGCTGTTCATGCTTCAGGCAGCATTGGAACACAAGCCCAGAGTGGTACCCTTTACAGCTTCACTTTGGACAAAATGCTGTGTCATTACAAGGTCATATGGTACTGATTTCCTTAGCTGTCTCCTCATCCTACTAAATCGTGTTTCCTCTTCCATGAAAAGTGGTCAAGCTGGGTGTATTAGGAATGCAATTGATTTCATCTTACTTGATTTTAATTAATGTTAATTGGTTGACTATTTAATTCCATTAAATTTTATTTGTAGGTATTTTTTCTCACATTCCAGCCTACCAGGAACTTCCTGGACATTGAGTCTGTCACCAAACGACGTATGCCAGCTTTGTGACATTGATAAGTATGACAAGCATGCTTTCCATGTTGCCATCCAAGTCACTAATAAAAACGGAAAACAAAACAAGGCCAAGGACTACCACTAGTAATTTTTCCGCAAATGGAGGCAAATTTGAAGCAATGTTTTTTAAAAAGCTATGGATCTGTCCATCCCCCTGACTTACCTGAACTACAGCACCACAGAGGAGCGGGTTGGTCTGATTTTCTTCATAGTCATTGTTACCACTCTTGCCCACTCTCACACCTGATTTACTCCTATGGTCACTTTCTCTTCCTAAGAGATCGAGAGCTCTGTATGATACCTGAGTCTCTTCATAACGACTATGCTAAATACTGTCTTCCCCAAACAAATTCAAAATTTGCCCTGAATAGAAACGCCTGTAGAGACAGATATAGATACAGATCAATATAATATGTCTTTCACAGAGAAAGGAAGTAAAAAAAAAAAAAAATGTCTTTAGCTTAGCTACACGCTTAAGATACAAACCGTTTTGATCAAGGAAAGATTCTGAAATTTGACCAGAAAGCAATGAGTTGAAAACAGAGTAAACTTACTACAAAGGCAACTGTGCCCATTCTGTTTTTGAAGGGCAGGATATTATATTTGAAATCATTTCTAGTCTTTTATGTAGTTACCGCAATATTTCTTTTAGTTCTTGGAAACATACCCTTTGGTATATTATGTGTAATCTCTGTGTCTCAGACCTCACTAGCGAGGGGTTACATTTTGATCACATCAACATTAATAAACACCCTTTCTCTGATTCTGGCAGACACCATTATTGTAAGTTTTCTCAATCCCCTTATGCTCTTCCAGTTCTTTTTTTTTTTTTTTTAAGATTTTATTTATTTATTTGACAGAGAGAGACACAGCGAGAGAGGGAACACAAGCAGGGGGAGTGGGAGAGGGAGAAGCAGGCTTCCCGTGGAGCAGGGAGCCCGATGCGGGGCTCGGTCCCAGGACCCTGGGATCATGACCTGAGCCGAAGGCAGACGCTTAATGACTGAGCTACCCAGGCGCCCCTCTTCCAGTTCTTTCTAGAAGTTTCCTGTGAATTTATGAGCAAGTTCTTCAGCTGGCTTCAGTAACTTGTTCACCCAACCAGGGCAGCTCATATTGTACCTGCCTCTGTGCTGAGCCTCCTGCTGCTGGTAGAATTTGGACAGTCCACCCCAGTTACCCCATAAGGCCAGCACCACAGACTCACTTCCTCTCGCTGGACAAACTCTGTTTTACTGGTCACCAAACCTCTGTTCCTTGGCTCCCAATACCTTATGGTCTATAAATCACAATCTCTTGTTTCCATGAATTGGGCTTTTTTAGATTCCACATACAAATGATATCACACAGTATTTGTCTTTCTCTGTCTGACTTATTTCACTTAACATAATGCCCTCAAGGTCCATCCATGTTGTCTCAAACAGCAAGATTTCCTTATTTCTGATGGTTGAATAATATTCCATTATCTTGATAAAGAAATAGGATTCCTTTATTTGACAATGAGAATAAGGTAATTTATTGAGTTTCCTTTTTTCCTTCGTTGCTAAGAAAGTCAAGATAAATTTTGTTCTCAATTACGGCAATTATCCTTAGCCTGGAATTTCTGGTAAGACCATTCTTCCTCCCGTTTTATTACATACCTCATATTCATTTAATCCTTATTTTAATGAACCTATCTTACGTCTGTTTTATTATATGCTGTTCTATCCTTATGGGAGGTAGGTATATTATTTAGAACTCTTTGGCTTCAAGTGACAGGAAACCAATTCAAACTACATTGAAAGAAAGAAAATATTAGGTTTAGAATGAAACAGCTTATTCTAAACCCAGTTTAAAATTCCTTAACCAGGCACTCACTTTAGCAGCACAGATACTAAAATTGGAACGATAGAGATTAGCATGGCCCCCACACAAGGATGACAGACAAATCCGTGAAGCATTCCATAATAAATAAATAAATAAATAAATAAATAAATAAATAAATAAATAAAAATTTTAAAAACTCCTGAACCAAAATAGTACTAATACAAATAAAAATAACAGTAATCATTTTTTAATTCCATAGCTTATAATGATGGATCAACAAATACATTGTTTATGCTTATTAGGATACATTAACATACTTTCACTTATTTTTCATAGATTAACAACATTTTATGTCCAGCTTTATGATAATTATTCCAAAGAAGATTGAATAAGTTTAAACGTCCTCTCCTTAAAGAATTTGTAACCTAAGTGACAGCAAAAGATTGAGAGAGAAAAAGAGATTTATTTTAAGAAATTGGCTCCTGTGAGTATGAGGGCAGCAGGTAAGGGACCCAGGAAAGAGTTGATGTTGCAGCTTGACTCTGAAAGCAATGTGAAGGCAGACTCTTCCTTTGGATATGTCAGCCATGTTTCCTTTAAGGCCTTCAACTGATTGGATATGGCCCATCCATATTATAAAGAATAATCTGTTTTGCTCAAAGTATACTGATTTAAATGTTAAATCATCTGAAAATTACCTTCACAATGACATCTTGACTGGTGTTTAACCAAATGTCTGGGTACTGAGGCATAGCTAAGTTGGAAAATGTTCATAGAAGCATTCTTCGTAATAACAAAAATGTGGAAAGAATTCAGATATCAGTCAACTGATGAAGTGATAAATAAAATGTGGTATATCCAAACAATGGAATATTATTTGGCAATAAAAAAGAAACAATGTACTGATATACATGGCTATTATATCAATAAGCCTTAAAAGTATTATGCTAAATGAAAGAAGCCAGTTACATAAGCCATATGTTGTATGATTCCATTTATATAAAATGTCTAGAATAGGCAAATATAGAGACAGAAAGTAGATTAGTGGTTGTCTAAGGCTGGCAGGGCTCAGAGAGGTAAAGGGGTGAGTTTCTTTTGGGGGTAATGAGAATGCTCTAAAATTAATTATGCACAACTATGCACAACTCTGTGAATAGATTAAAAACCACTGACTTGTACACTTTAAACCTTTGAAGAAGATACTATCTGAATTAAGCTTTATCAGAGTAAGACACTTTTCAATCATGACACAGAAGAACTTTTTTTCCAAACTCAAATATGCATTAGACTTCACTGCTGTTATTGTATTTTATCCAGTATTTCTCACTGTTTGTGGTGGATTTTCCACATTAGCTTTGTCCACTGCTTCCCCAGAAGTGAAAATCTCTACAACAAATAAATACTTTTATTATTCCCATTTCATAGATGAGAAATCAGAGGCATGGGAAATTTAAGGAATTTTCCTTACATCATACACCTTGACAGTGGCATTTCTAGGATTTAAATCTAATAAAACCTTTAAATCCAGCCATGAGTTCTAATGACAATATTTGGTATTATCCTATTATAATATTGATAAATAACTATGCCCATTTTCTAATGATATGATTTAGTACTAAAATACCAAAGTCTGTGGTAAAGGGAATGAGAGATAATATTAACTTTGCTCTTTAGCTGGTTTCCCTCCTGGCAGCAAAATGTGTGCTGTAGTTCTAGACCTCATACTTCATATCACATCCTCCAGAAGACAGAGTCTTTTCCAGTAGGCCTGGAGAGAAAGCAAGGAAGTGCCTCTTTCCCAGAATCCCTAATAAATGAAATCTAGCACCTCACTGGCTTGAATTAGGTTGTGTGTCAGTCCTTAAACTAATCATGGTGATTTGGGCAAAGGGATATAGTGATTGCTTTTATTTTTTTTTTAAGATTTTTTTATTTATTCATTCGAGACACAGAGATACAGAGAGAGAGAGAGCATGAGCAGGGGGAGAAGCAGAGGGAGGGGGAGAAGCAGGCTCCCCACTGAGCAGGGAGCCCGATGTGGGGCTTGATCCCAGGACTCTGGGATCATGACCTGAGCCGAAGGCAGACACTTAACCATCTGAGCCACCCAGGTGCCCCTGCTTTAATTTTTTTTTAAGATTTTATTTATTTATTTGACAGAGAGGTAGAGAGAGAGCACAAGTAGGCAGAGTGGCAGGCAGAGGGAGAGGGAGAAGTAGTAATTGCTTTTAAACCAGTCTGGCCCGGGATGCCTGGGTGGATCAGTAGGCTAAGTGTTTGCCTTTGGCTCCAGTCATGATCCCAGGGTCCTGGGATGGAGTCCTGCATCAGACTCCCTGTTCAGCGGGGAGCCTGCTTCTCCCTCTCCCGCTGCTCTCTCTCTCTGACAAATAAATAAATAAAATCTTAAAAACAACAACAACAACAACAATCTGGGCCTACCTCTAGAGCTCTGAATAGAGTCAATCCCACCAAAACCAGTGACAAAAATAGGGGAGGCGCCTTCTCAAAAGATATTTGGTGCGGGCACCTGGGTGTGGGTGGCTCAGTCATTAAGCGTCTGCCTTCAGATTAGGTCATGATCCCAGGGTCCTGGGATCAAGCCCCACATCGGACTCCCTGCTCAGCGGGAAGCCTGTTTCTCCCTCTCCCATTCCCCCTGCTTGTGTTCCCTCTCTCGCTGTGTCTCTGTCAAATAAATAAATAAAATCTTAAAAAAAATAAAAATAGAATAGATATTTGGTGAAATATTCCCAGAAGTGGAAGAATGAATGTTTGGTAGCAAAGGACATTAGGGAAGCAGGGAGGATAGGGAGGGCGTTCCAGTAATAGATAAGCAAAGGAAGAGTGAAGTGAACATGATAGAATGTTAAAAAGGGCATGCAGTATATTTTTTATTGTTATAATGCAGGAACATTTTCCATGTAAAGAGCCAAGCTAAACTTTTTTTTCTGATTTTTTTTTCTTTCTAAAGAGAATATATTTTGCTCTAAGACCAAAAATGTGGTTCAGAGCCACAGTCTCTGAGATCACAATCATCTCTCATCCTTGATGTACCACAATCAGACTCCTCTTGGCACTCCATGGAAATGGTTTCTGACTCCTTTTTTTTTTTTTTTTAAGATTTTTTAAAATTTATTTATTTGACAGAGAGATAGCACAAGTAGGCAGAGCAGCAGGCAGAGGGAGGGGAAGAAGCAGGCTCTCTGCTGAGCAGGGAGCCCAATGCGGGGCTCAATCCCAGGACCCTGGGATCATGACCTGAGCTGAAGGCAGACGCTTAACCGACTGAGCCACCCAGGCGCCCCTGGTTTCTGACTCCTAATCAAGGCCTCCCAGAGGTTGAGAGAGGGTCAAGCACTGGAGCCTTAGCCAATGGGGAGCAAGAGCAGAGGATCACCCTCTACAAAGCATTCTCCCCGAGTAGCAGCCTCCGATGAAAGTGGTAGTAGAGGCAGGTGAAAGAAGAGCCCGCGTGTTCATTGTGTTTACAGTGGTGCTGCGATCAGGAGCCAAATGGCAAAAGGGGAGTTAGACTGGGGGACCTTTTTAAAGCAATGATTTCCTCACCAACTAAGGGTGTGGCTCCAGCCCCTGGCTCAGGCTTGTCTTCAGCCCTCTAACCATCTGATGGTAGAAACTAGCTAACTCTGAGCATGTTTTCATCTGCTGGGGATCTGGGTATAGTAAAAATTAAGGGACCGAAAAACAGGTTACAAAAGTTGTGGGATATTTTATATATTTACATTGAACACATAAATGCCTTTTATACTCACAAAGATGCCTGTGTTATGGAGTATGCAACCCCTGCCTTTACTGCGTCCATCCACAACCCCCTTCTCAAAGCTCCCTGGCCTTGACCTCGGTACCTAATGCTACATGTTCTCCTTGTTTTCTCCCCATCTTGGTCTCATTTAATAATTCAATAAATAAACATGTACTGAGGTTCTACTTATCATGCATCAGGCACTGCGCTCCAGATATCGGTAGTGAACAAGACAGATAGTACCCTGACCTCATGGACCAATTTTCCTCGCCTGGCACTCATCACATTCTCTCATAACACTAAGCTGTTCAAGGGCGGAGGGCAGCTCTGCATCCCACAGGGCTTAGCACAGAGCCTATTATAGATGGTTCATAAATACTGATGAATGGAATTGAAATATTTGTATGCCATTATTAACAGCAGGAACCCTTGTGTAGTGTACTTAGTTTAATTTTGTTTATTTGCTAAAACTCATGAACAAAAGGACTAATGCCTTTTTACATCTTGGTTTAAAGTCACTAAAGAGGGGCGCCTGGGTGGCTCAGCCGTTGAGCATCTGCCTTCGACTCAGGTCATGATCCCAGGGTCCTGGGATCGAGCCCTGCATCGGGCTCCCTGCTCACAGGAAGCCTGCTTTTCCCTCTCACACTCCCCCTGCTTGTGTTCTCTCTCTCACTGTCTCTCTCTCTGTCAAATAAATAAATAAAATCTTTAAAAAATAAATAAGTAAATAAATAAAGTTATTAAAGAAATGAAAATGGGTTAATTTGTGGACCATTCAAAGAATTATTAGCACTTACCCATTTGACATTGTGTACATTGTATTGGATTTAAAGATAAAATTCAAATTTGGTACTAAAATTGACATAACTACTAAGGGAAATACTATTCATGGTTTTTTTGTTTATTTATTTATTTAAGTCATCTCTATACCCAACATGGGGCTTGAACTCATGACCCCAGATGAAGAGTCACAAGCTCTTCTGACTGAGCCAGCTAGGTGCCCCACTATTTGTGATTTTTAAGTACAATTTGAAGTAGTATCAAGACTTACTTTATCTTTCCTTAAACTTTTATTAAATATTGTCCTTTAAAATTGTTAAACTTTTTTCTATATAATAATACATCCTCAAAGGAATATGTTCAAACAATATAGAAGTATACAGAATGTTTGTAAAGTTTTCCTTATTTGTGCCCCATGCACACTTCCATATCTTCCCCTCAGAAATAACCATAATAATTATTTTGTGTAAGCTTCCAGAAATTTTTTGTGTGTTGCAAAAATATATAATGTATAATCAATATATTACACAAATGGGACATTACATTATGTCTATTCTTAGAATTAAACAATCTAATTTCTTAACTCCTTCCAAAGCTGTTTCATTCTTATACTTCAATCAATCAGTTCTGTTTCTTTCTTGATGTCACACTCAAAGCCAAATCTATTTTCTAATACATTGTCTGTGGTTCTAACTTGACCTTGTCTCCCCTGATGTTTTGCAATGTATAGGTTGGTTAAAAAATGCAAGAGAGGTTGTTTTGCCTAAAATATCTGAAAAATTGATTTAATTCTTGGTTGTTTATCAGAGAAGTCATAACTTTCATCCCTTATACATCTATACTTCAACTCAACTCCTTCTCCCTCCACTCAATATTCACATCTACATTTCTGTTATATGATTTTACCTTTCATCATATTGTAAGTTTCTTCTAAGCCACATTTTATGAGGTGCCTGACTGGCTCAGTTGGAAGAGTATGTGACTCTTGATCTTGAGGTTGTGAGTTCGAGACCCATGTTGGGTATAGAGATTACTTAATAAATAAATAAGTAAATAAACTATGGGGCACCTGGGTGGCTCAGTCAGTTAAGCGTCCAACTCTTGATTTCAGCTCAGGTCATGATCTCAGCGTCGTGAGATCAAGACCCACATTGGGCTCCTTGCTGGGCATGGAGTCTGCCTAAGATTCTCCTCTCCCTCCTCCTCTGCCCCTCCCCCCACCTCAGGCACACACTCTCTCACACTCTCTCTCTCGTAAAAAAAAAAGGAAATAAACCACTTTTTATTAAATTTCATGAACTTCTTACTGAGTATATCCTGCTAATCCCCACCATTGACCTTGCCATATCTGGGCTCATCAGTCACTTCCATTTTGCATTTGTTCTGTAATTAATACTTTACATTGATTTTAAAGTATTTTGGCAAAGCCATACTAGTTGGCTAATTTCACCCAGAGTAAATAGATATTTATGTTGGGCAACTGAGACTTCTCCCACCATCCATATACCATACTGCCTAAAATTTTACCAATAAAAACTCACTGCTTCAGGCTAAGTATTCCCCTATTTCTGCTATTTTCTCTTAAAATGTAAGTAACCTAAGGAAGTGTAGCACACTGGGAACCAAAACTGAAGTAAGAACATTCATATGATTTCAGGTAAATGAATAGTCCATCAGAAAAATTCTGAGTGGAATAAAAGATAAGAGTTGTAGTTTTGCCTGATGAAGAGGGCACAGGAAAGGGGATGAAGAATACTACTACCTAATTCCCGGTAATCTAAGGTTTGCCTTGTTTTTCACTTAAGATTTTTTGCAGTGAAGTTAGTTTGTCCACTTAGTATTGGCAACGTAAGGTACTCCAATGGCTCTAGGTCTAAGGGAGAGGAAAACTGTCCTTGCTCTCTTTCTTCCTTTCTTGCAACAAATATTTATTGAATGCCTACTTTGTGCCAGTTCTAGGCACTGAAGATACAATGATAAAACAGACGAACATTCTTGTTCTTGTGGAGCTTACATTATAACAAGGAGGAGATAGATAATACATGATAAACATAATGAGTAAGTAAATGATATATATATTAGAAGTTGGTATGTTCTGAAAGAAAAAGTAGAACATGGTAAGAGAAATCAGGTGCCACTGGAATAAAAATGGACAGTTTGCAATTTTCAATAAGAAGATTGATATAGAGTCATTGAGAAGATGCCTTTTGAACAAAGGAGATGGAATTAACTGTGGGGTATCTAGGCAAAGAGTGTTCCAGGCAAGGAGAGAGCCAGTGAAAGACCATAAGGTGGGGATGTGCCTGGCTTGTTTAAGAAATAGCAGGGAGGTCACTGTATTTAGAGTGCAGCAAGCAAGGAATAGAGTAGTAGAAGTCAAGTTGGGGCAAATGGAAGCCAAATGGTGGAGGGTTCTGTAAGCACTACCTGAGTGAAATGGGGAGTTGACACAAGGTTTGGAACGGAGCACAAAATAGCAAGAACTGGGGCACCTGATTGACTCAGTCACTAGAGCATGAGACTCTCAATCTCAGGGTCATGAGTTCAAGCCCCATGTTGGATATAGAGCTTACTTAAAAAAAAAAAAAATGCCAAGAACTGACTTAGGTTTAAAGGGGTCCCTCTGGCTCCTGATTGAGAATAGACAATTGGGAGCAAGAGCAGGAGCAGGGAGACCAGTTAGGAGACTACTGCAGTAGTCTAGGAAGGACGTGCTGGCCGCTTGCACAAGGGTGGTAGATGGAAAGGTGGTAGGATTTCGTTATCTGTCTCAAAGATGAAGCAAACAAGATTTGTTGACAGATTAGATATGGGGGTGTAAAAGAAAGGAAGATAAGGATGAGTCTAACGTTTTTGGTGTAAGCCATTGGCAGAATGATGCCATGAACCAAGACAAGGAGAGCTGTGGGAGGAACAGGATTGGGAAAACAGCAGGAGTTCCGTTTGGGGCATGTTGAGTGTAAGACCCCTATTAGATACACTTATTTCTGAATGTAATTGGTTGTCTGATCTGAGGGAAGCCACTTAACCTCTTGAACCTTCATCTGTAAAGTAAGAAATTTGGACTAGAACTGCAGTCTCTCTAACATTTTTTGATTCTAAGTTTTACTTGGATATGTTGTTTTTTGTGCTAATAAACACAATTATTTGTATGTGTCATCACAGACTACATTTGTTTTTGTAATTTGAAATAGGGTGGTCAAGGTAGGCCTCATTGAAAATGTGACTTGGAAACAAAGGAAATAAAGAAGTTCGCCATGAAGGTATCTAGAAAGGAATGTTCCAGGCAGAGAAAAGCACCATGCAAGGACACTGAGGTAAGAGTAAGCCTGTTCAAACAACTGCTCAGTTTGATAAGGATGGGTTAAATACAAGGCACACACTTGACTGATAAAACTCACAAAGAGAGCAAAATGTCTTTAATGAGGCGTAAAAAAAGACATTAAAAGTTTTAAAGGATTCAAAAGCTAGTGGAACATCAAATAGCTTTTAAAAAAACAACAATTTGATGATCCAAGCATAAATGAATCAGAAACATAAGAATTACTTTTTCCCTTAAATTGCTATAAAAAAATTTCAGACATAAAATTCTTGGCAAATATGCTTTAGATTTTTTTTAACCTATTCTTCCTCTTCAAAAAGAAAAAGTCTAAATTTTCAAGTTGCAGTTTTCATAAACAGTCCCCAATTTAGCAATAATGAAGTAATTTATTTTTTAAAGAAATAAAGCCAATCGAATCAATGAATAGGGTAACTAGAAAAATAATACAAATCACAAAATAATGAACTTTCCAGTTGTATGAAATCTTTTTAGATACAGTTAGGAGTTTAAAAATTACAAGCAAGGGAGATTTCCTCATGAAACAGGCCAAATATTTTCTGGTATTTTCCAGGATTCTTACATTTCCTAAGATTTTTGGTAGGCCAAGTATATTGTTTTTTTTTTTTTTTTCCTACTCCCCTAATCGAAGTCTGTTGATAGCTAACACAAACCTGGCCAAATTGGGAGAGATAGTCCATTAATTTAGATGGAACGTGGCTTCCTGGCTTCCTGGGGCTGAAATAATTGAAATCTAAGTGAGCAAAGAACAGAGAGGGGGGTGGGTCAGGTGAAGGAGTGGCAGGGGTAGTGTGTATGGAATGTGAGTGGAAGATAGTTCTAATGCAGGAAGGTAGATGAGAAGTCTCAGATCGTGGTCCTATGTAACAATAACAACAGAAAACCCTTACAGAGCACTTACTATGGGGTGGGAAATGCATTTTACATGTATATAATAGTATCTTTCATCTTGATAAGTGAAATATACAGCAACTGGTCACAGGATCTTTAATTTGAAATGTATTCAAGCTACCTTCTACCTTCTAATGTTGCAAAGAAGAATTTCACTGCCAGCCTGTTCCCCACCCCCCAGCCCTACCCCCACCGTCTTTAGAGATAATTTATTCATTCTGTCTAGAAGCTTGTAAGATTTTCCTCTTTGGGGAGCCTGGATGGCTCAGTCGGTTGAACGTTGGATTCTTCATTTTGGCTTAAATCATGATCTCTGGGTCATCAGACTGAGCCCCACGTCGGGCTCCTCACTGGACATGGAGCCTGCCTAAGACTCTCTCTCTTCCTCTCCCTCTGCCCCTTCCCTGCTCATTCTCTCTTAAAAAAAAAAAAAAAAAAAAAAAAAAAAAAAAATATATATATATATATATATATATATACACATTTTTTTCCCCTCGTTTATCCCTGGGTAAACAACAGAAAATACTTACAAAGAGTGCTTACTACTTGCCAGGAAATATTCAAAGCATTTCACATATAGTAATACATGTAGTCATCATAGCAACACTTTGAAACTATTACAATCGCTCTCCTTAGTTTACAAGTGGGAAAATTGAGAGCAGTTAAATAACCTACACATAATTGAGCCAGGATAGCTGCTCAAGAGATGAGAACAACGGAGATAAAACAAAATGTAAATACTGTTTTAAAGATACTGTTCTTCATAGAGCGCAGGAAATTTGAAAAGAGAAGTCCTGGCATGTATGACGGGCTGCTTAGATACTAGTCCCCTGATCTGTGCAACCAAGGAAGCTAATTGAAAGAAATTCTCTGGGCCCAATGTAGGAGAGTATCCTGGGGTAGATCACCTCTCTTTCCTTCTACTTAAGAGGAAACGAAATCTTGCCCGTGGCTTGTGTGTCTGCCATGATTTGGGTCCCCATACACCTTTCCACTGTAAAGACTCACATTTTTGTTTGTTTTGTTTTGCTTGCCCTTTTAATACTCTCCCTAGGTTTGGGGAATTCACCGCCCCTCCAGATCTTGCTTCTCTGCACAAGCCACCCAGCTTTTCCAGCTCTGCTTTTCTCAAAAGTAGAAACGACATCAGATGTGAACGGCTGAAGAACTGGAAATGTTTAACCCCAGCAGAGAAGAGAAGATTTTGGTGGGGGAGGCTGGTGAAGGAAGCCATTGATAGAGACCTCTCCAAATATTTGGAGAGCCGGCACATGAAAGAAGGCTGTGGCTTAAAGCAGAAACTGGGGGCGGGTGTGGGGGAGGAGACGTGGGAGGAGAAAGAACAAGATAGCCAAGTGGGTGAGGGAAACAACTCACGCATTCTCCAAAACGATCGCCTTTGATGCAATTTTTCTAAAAATCAACTTTCTTGAGGTATTGGCCTACATACGATAAAAATGCATCCATGAAGTTCATTTTCATGGATTTTAACAAATGAAAACACCCATGTAACTACTGTAATCAAGATACAGGACGTTCCTATCATCCCACAAAGTTCCCTTTTCCTCTGTGTCAGGCTCCCACTCCTGCCCGCGGGCCTAGCCTGCCACCAATCTCATTTTGGTCGCTAAATCTGGAATTTCATATAAATGCTTACATTTTATGTGTGGTTTCTTTCCCTGGGCATGGTTTTGGAGATTCATCGCTGTCATAGCATGTATCAGTTGTTTGTGTGTAGTTATTGCTCAGTGGTGGTCTACTGAATTGATAGACAAAATTTGTTTATCCATTCATCTGCTGGTGGACATCTGGCTTGTTTCCAAATTTTTGTTATCCTTGAAGCTGCTATGACCATTCATGTACAAATGTTTTTGTGGACATCTGTCTTCATTTCACTTGGGTAAACACTTAGGAATGAAATTGTTAGGTTACATGGACCGTGCATATTTCACTTTTTGAGAAACTGTGAAGCTCTTGTCCAAATTGGGTGTGCTATTTTACATTCTTACCAGCAATGTATGAGATCTCCTGTTGCTCCACACCCTTGCCAACACTTAGTATTGTAACTCTTTAAATTGGGGCCCTTCCTGTAGTGGTGGATCATCACAGTTGTCATTTGCACCCCCTTAAGGATTTTGGATGTTGAGCATTTTTTCATGTGGAGGTAGGTACATTTTGAATATGGTATAAGAGTCAAGATGCATTCCTTTGTAACCGGAAATTCAATTGTTCCATCACCGTTTGTTGAAAATACAATTATTTCATTACTGCATTATCTTGGTACGTCTTTGTCAAAAATCAAATGGTCTTTTATGTGTGAGTCTATCTTTGGACTCTTTATTCTGTTCCATTTATCTCTTTGTCTATTCTTATGCTGGCATCATAATCTCGATTAATGTAGCTTTATAGTAAATCTTGAAACAGTATGTCTCTTCCAACTTTGTTCTTCTTTTTCAAAATTGTATTTCCTATTTTAGACTTTTTTGCATCTCCATATAGAATTTATAATCAGCTTAAGAAGACTTAAAAAGTCTTCTGGGGTTTTGATCAGCATTGCATTGAATCTACAGGTAAGTTTGAGAAAAACTGACATCTTAACTGATAAATAATATTGAACATAGTATATCCCTCTAATTCTGGAGGCCTTCTTTAAATTTTCTGAGTAGTCTTTTGTAGTTTTCAGTGTATAAGTCTAGTACATTTTTTGCTAAAATATTCCTGAAGTATGTTTTTGATGCTGTTGCAAATGGTATTTAAAATTTTCACTTTCTAATTGTTTGTTGCTAGTATAACAATTAATCTTTGTATATGGACATTGTTTTCTATAATTTTATTAAACTCATTTTTTAGATTGAGTAGTGTTTTTGGAGATTTCTTAACCTTTTCCATGTACATGATCATGTTCTCTGTGAGTAAATACAGTTTTACTTCTCTCCTTGCAATCTCTATGCCTTTTATTTCTTTTTCTTAATTTACTGATTAGGACTCCCAGGTCAATAATGAATAGACGTGAAAGGAGTAAACATCCTTGCTTCTTACCCAAATTAAGGGAAAAGTGTTCAGTGTTTTCACCATTCAGTGTGATGTCCCCTATGAGGATGTCAGCTATAGAAATGCTCTTTTATCAAGTTGTAAAAGTTTCTGTTTATAGTTTGCTGAGAGTTCTTATTTAGTTACTTATAAAGAATGAGTACTGAATTTTGTCAAATGATTTTCCTGCATCTATTGAGATGATCATATGGTTTTTCTTTTTAAGTCTACTAAAATGATTGACTTTCAGATATTAAGCCAATCCTATTACCACTCCTAATCAAAAAGACAGACAATAGCATGTGTCAGTAAGGATGTATAGAGGATGTAGAGAAAGTGAAACACTCATACATTGCCGAGAAAAATGTAAAATGGTGCAGCCACTTTGGAAAACAGTTTGGCAGTTCCTCAAAAAGTTAAACACGGTGTTACCATATGACCTAACAATTCTACTCTAGATATATACTCAAAAAAATGAAACAATTTATCCACATGAAAACTTGCACATGCATATTCATGACAATATTATTCATAATAGTCCCCAAAGTGGAAACAACTCAAATGTCCATCAACTGATGAATAAACAAAATATGACATATCCATAAATGGAATAATATTCAGCTGTAAAAAGAAATTAAGAACTGATACATGCTACAAACTGAGCATTTTGGATGAGTCTCAAAAGCATCATGCTAACTGAAAGAAGCCAGTCACAATAGGCCACATATTGTATGATCCCATTGATACGACATGCCCCCAGTAGACAAATACATAGAAACAGAAAGCAGGTTAGTGGTTTGCAGGGACAGGGAAGAGACGATTGGGGAGTGACTACTAATGGACACAGGGTTTCTTTTTTTAGGGTGATAAAAATGTCCTGGAATTAGATTGGTTACACAATATTGTAAATATACAAAATTAATAAACACCATTGTACTGTACACTTTAAATGAGTGAATTTTATGGTATACAAATTATATCTCAATTAAAAAATAATAAAACAACTTTACATTCCTGAGATAAACTTCACTTGTATATGACATATTATCATTTTTATATATTGCTGGATTTGATATACTAAAATTTTGTTAAAGGTTTTTGTGCCTATTGACATATAGTCTTTTCTTGTAATGCTTTTGGTTTTAACCTCATCATAATACTGGTTTTGTAAAAACAATTGTGTTGAATTGATATTTAATCTTTTTAAAATATTTAGTAGAATTTACCAGTGAGGGATGCCTGGGTGGCTCAGTTGGTTAAGGGTCTGCCTTCAGCTCAGGTCATGATTCCAGGGTCCTGGGATCAAGTCCCGAATGGGGCTCCTTGCTCAATGGGGAGCCTGCTTCTCCCTCTGCCTGCTGCTCCCCCTGCTTGTGCTCTCTCCCTCTCTCTTTCTGACAAATAAATCTTAAAAAAAAAAAAAAAAAATACTCCACCAGTGAAACCATTTGAACTGGAGTTTGTGAGAAGGTTTTTAACTACAAACTCAATTTCTTTAATAGATACAGAGAATCTATTTTTTTAAAATGAGTTTTGGTAGTTTGTATTTTTCTTTTTTTTAAATTTTATTTATTTTACAGAGAGAGAGAGCACCGGGGTGGAGGGAGAGGCAAAGCAAGGGAGAGAGAGTCTCAAGTGGACTCCACACTGAGCATGGAGTCTGATGCAGGGCTCTATCCCAGGACCCTGAGATCACGACCTGAGCTGAAACCAAGAGTTGGATGCTTAACCAACTGTGCCACCCAGGCACCCCTGTAGTTTGTATTTTTCTAAGAATTTTCCCATTTTGCCTAAGCTGTCAAATTTGTTGGCATGAAGTTGTTCGTAATATTCCCTTTTTATTCTATTGTCTGAGGGATCTCTGATGATATTCCTGTTTTCACTCCAGATATTGATAACTTATGTCTTCTCTGTTTCTTTCATGGTCAATCAGGCTAGAGATTTATCAAGTCTACTGAATCTTTTAAGAGAAACATTTTTTTTGTTCCAGTTTTAGTATATGTGCTGCTGAAGTGAGCACTTAAAGAAATGTTTTTTGATATCATTGATTTCTTCTATACTATTTCAGTGATTTCTGTTCTTAGCTTTATCATTACTTTCACTCTGTTTACTTTGAGTTTAATTACTTCTTTTTCTAGTTTCTCAAATAGAAGCTTAGGTTATTTAATTAGGCATTTAAAGCTATAAATTTCCCTCTGCACACTGCTTTAGCTGCCTCCCCAAAATTTTGATATGTTGTGTTTCATTCTCATTCAGTTCAAAATATATGCTAATTCCCTTGTGATTTCTTCTTTGAGTTATTTAGAAATGTGTTGTTCAATTCCCAAATGTTTGGAAAGTTTCCAAAATTCTTTTTCTTGATGATTTCTAATTTCGTTGTAACTGAGAATATGCACTGCATATTTTCAATACTTTTAAATTTATTGAGACTTCTTTTCAGACCTAGAATACAGCCTCTTTGTAAACATTCCATCCACCCTTGAAAAGAATGTGTATTCTATTATAGTTTGATGACGTGTTTAAGCAGAATGTTAGTGTTCAAGCTATAAATGTTGTTAGTGCTATCTACTTATTCTATCAATTACTGCAAGAGGAGTGTTGAACTCTCCAGCTATAATTATAGATTTGCCTGTTTTTCTCTTCCATTTTATCAATTTTTGCTCTATGTATTTTTTTTTAAGATTTTATTTATTTGTCAGAGAGAGAGAGGGAGAGAGAGAGAGCTCACAAGGAGGGGGAGCAGCAGAGGCAGAAGGAGAAGCAGGCTCCCTGCTGAGCAAGGAGCCTGATGTGGGACTTGATCCTGACTTGAGCCGAAGGCAGATGCTTAACCAACTGAGCCACCCAGGTGTCCCTGTATTTTTTTCTTTTAAGTGTCTCCATGCTAGGGTTTGAACTCATGACCCTGATATTAAGACCTGAGCTGAGATCAAGAGTCGGATGCTTAACTGACTGAGCCACCCAGGTATCCTTGCTTCATGTATTTTGAATCTCTGTTTTTAAGTGCATGAATATTTAAGATTATTATATCTTTCTGACAAATTGATGTCATTATAATTATGAAGTATTCTTTTTTAGCTCTTGTTCTGAATTCTAATTTTATATAAATAGAACAATTTCAACTATCTTTTGATTAGTGTCTGTGTGGTATATTGCTTTATTACATTTATTTCAAATTACCTGTGTCTTTATGTTTAAAATGGGCTTATTGTAGATGGCATATAGTTGGGTCTTGCTAATTTTTATTTTAATTTTTTTTAAGATTTATTTATTCATTTGAGGGAATAAATCAATTTTATTTGTCAAAGAGAGAGAGAGAGACACCACGAGCAGGGGGGCAAAGGGAGAGGGAGAGAGAATCCCAAGCAGACTCTGTGCTGAGCATGGAGCCCTACGAGGGACTCCATCCCACGACCATGAGACCACACCCGAGCTGAAACCAAGAGTCAGAGAGTCGGACGTTCAACCGACTGCACCACCCAGGTACCTCTCTTCTTTTTATATATTTTTAAATGCCAAATATAAATAACATAAAATATTATGGTATTATGTGATAAAATATACATAAAATAAAACTTACCATTTTAGCCATTTTTAAGTATATATTTCAATGGCATGAGCTACATTCACATTGTTGTGTAACTATCACCACTATCCATTTCCAGAATTTTCAAATCAATCCAAACAGAAACCCGGTACCTATTAAACAATAATTCCTCATTCACTCCAACTCCCAGCCCCTGATAACCTTTCACTCTTTTGAGTTCCATCCACCCTTCCTCCCAGTTTGCTCTCTTCCCCTACCTCCTCTAGATTACTTCTAAGGTCCTTTATGATCTGAAGATTCTACTTTTTTTAAATGCCTTTGGACTTAAGAAAAAAAAATCCTGTCTAGGGACGCCTGGGTAGCTCAGTCGTTAAGCGTCTGCCTTCGGCTCAGGTCATGATCCCAGGGTCCTGGGATCGAGCCCCACATCGGGCTCCCTGCTCTGCGGGAAGCCTGCTTCTCTCTCTCCCACTCCCCCTGCTTGTGTTCCCTCTCTCGCTGTGTCTCTCTCTGTCAAATAAATAAATAAAATCTTTAAAAAAAAAAAAATCCTGTCTAAATGATAACTTGCTATTCATAAAGATTAACGGGGTTCTCTAAGTTTGTTTATCTTCATGGTTTTTTCCTCCTATGGAGCTGTACATCCTTTAGAACTTATGCTACTATGCATTTAGTAAAAAGATTTTATAATTACTTTGAAACTCAAAAATCCATAGCTAAAAGCAATTAAGAATTGATCTGAACACAATGACAATAAACTCTATAAAGATTTTTTACTTTCCCCTAAGTGTATCATATTGCCAAAGTTTTTTTGGATTTCTGGTCCTACAGATACCCATCTGGACTTTTTGATTTGCTCAGAGATAGTATGCATTAACTATAAATTCCCTTATTGTACAAGAGGAATCACTCTTCTATACCTGTAAACTAGAAAACAGCAAAAAGAGATTTCCTCCCTCAGTCTTTGTGCTAATCGGTAGTGCTATGGTTTTTGCTATGTTCACAAGCTGATAAACCGGCAGTACATTTTTCACATTGTTTCAGCCCATGTAAATTTTTCTAAATCAATGGTTCCTGCTTGCCAAGCCTCAGTGAATAACACTGACTTTTTCTCAGTCCACAAAGCTTACCACATGGATTACATATATGCATTACTCACACAACACAATCACTGGCCCATATGCCAGAGTGAAATATGATTTTACAGTTGCCTCTAGAGCACATATTTCCAGATTTGGTTCCACATAGAAGGAGACAGATTTGCAGTTTTTATTTTTTTACAGATTCAAACACATTCGCCGCAAGCATAAGTATATGCGCCATAGGCTAGTTCTTTTGTTGTAGGAAACTCTTGCTTCTTTTCAGACAATATGTCACCTATTAAAAAAAAAAAGAGCAACACTGCCCTGTTTGCATTGTTAAAACTTCAACCAGGTCCAAAGGAAAATATGCCTGGGAAATCCTTCACTGATTTGTTTTCGTATAACAGCTGGAGGTGAGGCCCACTGTACTACTCATACCCAGTTGCTGGTGGTCAAGTTGCACATTCAGGAAGTTCATAATTAGGTAGTTACAGCCCCTGAGTTTCCCCTGCAGCACTCTTTACAACTCTCGATTTGTCTTCTTCCTTGTCATTCCAGACAACTAAGGAGGAAGAGGAAGAGGAAGAGGAAGAAGAAGAAGAAGAAGAAGAAGAAAAGAAGAAGAAAGAAGAAGAAGAAAGAAGAAGAAAAAGAAGAAGGAGAAGAAGAAGAAGAAGAAGAAGGAGAAGAAGAAGAAGAAAGAAAAAAAGAGAGAGAGAGAGAGAGACATGAGGGAAAATGGAAATTGAAATACAATTTTAAATAGGGATTCCTCTAAAATAAACCAAGTTGTCTTATGACTGCTGGCTGTCTCTTAAAAAGAAACAAAAACAAACAGCCACAGCATGTGTATATATTAGTGTGTGTATGCGTGTGTAGTTCCCAGAAACATTTAAAAAGGGTTAAAAACAGTTCAGAAAGGTGTTGTTCTCCTTAAAAATTATGCTCTGAAAGGCTCACCTGCACCTGCTTATGTTTTGATTTCGAAGGGTGTGGATTTAAGATCAACTGGTACTACATGGACTTCAAGGATTAAATTTTTCCATTTTATTTTATAAAATTTCATATCATTTTATTAAATTGTATACAATTTCTTATTCTATCTGCCTTTCCCCCCCACCCCCCCGGACTTATTTGATAATTACCACAATGTTGGAATTTGTACCTCAAGTGTTTGTCAATCCCTTATTATTAGCAAGTTTCTTAGTTCTATTTTGGAAGATTTGGCCTTTATTTTTATTATTTTTTAGTAATCTCTACCCCCAGTGTGGGGCTAGAACTGGTGACCCTAAAATCAAGAGTCACATGCTCTACCATCTGAGCCAACCAGGCACCCCTGAAGATCTGTCTTTTAGTGTAAACTTGGGAACAGCAGGGTTTCTTAGGATCTTTAATACTTTATGAGGCAGTTTTAGAGAAAATGGGGAGAGAGAAAACGCTCCATGAGCCGAACTGTGGTGAGGAATATGCATCGTTATTTTCCTAATAATCCTAGCCTACTATTAATTCATTGATCTAACAGAAATAAACAGAGGTTCAAGTTAAGTGCTACATGCTAGTTAAGCAAAATTAAAACCAAATAGAATTCCTCAAAAAGCCAGACATAGAACTACCGTATGATCCAGTAATTTCACTTCTAAATACCCAATAATATTGAAAATAGATATTCATACAAATACTTGGACACAAATTTTCCTAGCATCACTATTTTCAATAGTCCAGAGGTGGAAACAATCCACATGTCCAGCAATGGAAGAATGGATAAGCAAATTGTGGCATATGCATACAATGGGATATTATTCAGCCATAAAAAGGAATGAGGTCCTGATGCATGCTACAACGTGGAGGTACCTTGAAAACATGCTAAGTGAAAGAAACCAGACACAAAAGTCATATATTGTATGATTCCATTTCAATGAAGTATTCAGAAGAGGTAAATCTATAGAGAAAGACTTCAGATTGGTAGTTGCCAGGGGCTGAGGGAAATGGAGATTAAGGAATAACTGCCAAATGGATACAGAGTTTCCTTGTGGGGTGATGAAATGGCTTGCAAGTAGATGGAGGTGGTCGTTACCCAACATTGTGAATCAATTTAATGCCACTGAATTGTTCACTTTAAAATAGTCAATTTTAGGGGAATCTGGCTGGGTCAGTCCATACAGAGTGTGACTCTTGATCTCAGGGTTGTAAGTTCGAGCCCCATGTTGGGTGTAGAGATTACTTAAAAATAATAAAATCTTAAAAAAAAAAGATTAATTTTATGTCGTGTGAATCTCACCTTAATAAAAAAAAAAAGCAAAAGAAAAAAGAGAAAGAAAGAAAAAAGAAAAATACTGCATGTTTTCTCTAAGGTCGCAGTACTTCTTGGAGGATACAAAATTTGATATTCTTAAACAAAGTTGTAGGTAGGACCATAATTTAGCGAAACAATCTAGATGTGCTTTGCTTTTATTCAAAAAGTAATTTAAAAAATGTTAATTCATATATTAAAAATAAAACTTATAAACATGGCAATAATCATTTTCATATATTTTTCTATAAAAATAGGTTCTCATGTGAATTATAGGTGCACTCTGGGCCTCGCTTTCAAATTCTACATCCGATCTTTCTTCAATGTACACGTGAAACCAATATATTATCGAGCTTAATGTAACTTCAACATTTCTCTGTTATTAAGAGTATCTCCTCATGTCAAACAGAACTCTTCCTCCCCCAGAAACCCTTTCTGCCCCTCCTTAATTTCCCTAAAATAAATTGGTAACAGAGGAATTCTAGTACAGTCTCTTCATATGGAATATGAGAGCTTAAAAGTTGAGAAAGGGCCGTAGCATTTCAGATTAAATTATTTTTTTCAAAAACCTACAAATAAAATTGTAGAAAAATAAGAAAATACACATCAGCAAAATAATACAATGGGTGAAGTTAGGCATGAGAGATTCTCTCAGCCCAGGGGAATGTGCACATTCTTTCTGGCTTACAGGTGGAGCTAGACAGGTAGACTGAGTCATCTCTCCTGGAAAACCATAAAATGGGGCACAGCCAGCCTTCCTTCTGCTGCCTTCACAGGTTACTGACAGCCTGCCCGATGTCATCATGTAGGTCCTCACAGGCAGAGACTTCCGGGCAGGCCACCATTCACTGAACTGTCACTGTGTGACATGTTCCAGCAGCTGGAGCTGAGCCTTGATGAGCAGATCACTCAAGACGAAACAGCCAGAGAGAGAGAAGAGCAAGCTGACCGTTCAGAACGGGCTCCCTATGAATTACACTTGCTGGAGGGCGGAGAGCATAACTTAAAATTTGAACAGAAAAGGTAATACAAGTACCTAACAAGATACAAGGGGTACACAGAATAGACTTTCTGGATTTAAAAACAACAAAAAACATGATTTTTAAATTCAAAACCACTGGTGAAGAAAATGGTTAACTGCTGAAATCCAACTGATCGCCTAGAAACTGGATGCAAGAAATATTACAAAGCTCAGAGAAAAAAAAAACAACCCAAAAAGGAAATTATAAGTAGAGAGATGAAAGAGAAGTATCAGAAAATTGACATGAGAATATTTGGAGTCCCAGAAAGAGAAAATAATGCACAAAGGAGAGGACTATTTAAGCAAAACAAAAAGAAGCATACAAAAAAGATTCCTCTGGATTGAAGAAAGGATCCTAAGGTTCAGGCAGGAATGATATTTATGACAATTGATTTATTTATATAGATAGATATGGACATACATACATATTTATCTATATATGTATATATATCATATTTATTTATATATGTATATGTACACACATAAATGGCTAGGCATATTCTGGTAAAACTTTTGGACTCCAAAGATAAAGTGGAAAATCTCATTCTTTCTGTGTAGAAACTTTTAAGTTATTTATAGAAGAAAAAGATTAGACTGTCACTGAAATTCTCCTTTGCAACACTGGAAGCTGAAAGACAATGGAATACATTTTCAACTTAATAATATATCTCACCTGTTAGGGTACAAGAAAGATGTTTGCGGATATGTATGAATTCAGAGAAGTCACACATCTCATTACTCATCTGGGAAAAATACTAGAAAAAGACTTTAATAATAATAATAAAAACCCAAACAAATAAAACACAGACTTGACCAGGAGAGAAAGCTATAGTGAGCAATGAGTTTGTGATATCTACTTTGAAATGAGCGAACGAGGATAGAGGGGGAACGTGTAACATAAGTACTAAATAGAGATCCTAGAAATAGAGAAGTGTACTAAAAAGGAAATTTCTAATAATAATCTTGGATTTAAAGAACTGAATGACCTCAGCAAAACTAAAGAATTGTGAGGAGGGACACAAGGAGGAAGGAAGCACAAATATCACGAAGGCTTTATCTCTTGGGAGGGTAGTGAGGAGGAAATTGCAGTGAACGTTTTCCTCCAGTTGTGTATTGTGGGTGGGGAGTGTTGGTGGGGTAATAAAACTCAGTCAGGGGGGGAAAGTTGGTGTCTTTTTTTTCATGCAATACTAGGGAAATATTGGTTTGATTTTCTATGAGGCCTGGGAAAGGCAAGTAACTATTAACACCACGCAAAAGGAGAGCAAACTCTCAAAGCAGGTGTCATAATATTCATACTGCGGAACATGGAATTTAAGTTTAAAATCTCTAAACATGGGGTGCCTGGGTGGCTCAGTTGGTTAAGTGCCTGCCTTTGGCTCAGGTCATGAACTCAAGGTCCTGGGATCAAGCCCCTCATTGAGCTCCCTGTTCAGTGGGGAGCCTGCTTCTCCCCCTCCCACTCCCCCTGCTTGTGCTCTCTCTCTCTATCAAATAAATAAATAAAATCTCTGAACAGAAAAAAGAGGAACTCTATATAATGATAAAAGTCATAATTTATGAAGAAAATAAAACAGTGCGAAGTTTTTATGCATGAAACATAGCAGCTAAACACATTTAAAAAATATTAGAAATGCAATATAATAGTTTATATAAGCAAGAAGTACTTAAGTCTATGCGTGAAAGACTTGAATATCAGGATTAGCCAGTTCTGATAGACAGAGATAGATAAAGGTAGACAGACAAAGACATAGAGGAATTAAATAATACAGTCATTACGCTTGTTTTATATAGATAGGATCATCTTCGTTATTTGTATTTGTGAATTTGCCCACTCGCTAAAATGCATTTGCAGCCATCAAATCAATATTTGTGGCACTTTTGCATTCACACACATGTGGCAGGGCAGCAAAAAATTTGAGTTGCCTGATGGTCACATTCTCAGCTCAAGTCAAACAAGGTAACACTCTGCCTTCTCGTTTCAGCTCTTGCATTATTAGCAAGTATCTTTTTCCCAGGACATTTAGTGTCATGTTTTTCACACTTTTATGCTTTTTGTTGGTGATTTCACTGTTTAAAATGGCTGCCAAGTATAGCGCTGAAGTGCTGTCTAATGTCCTAAGCACAAGAGAGCCGGAATGTGTCCTTATGGAGAGAATATACATAGTAGATATATTTCATTCAGGCGTGAGTTATTATGCCGTTGGCTGTGAATTCAAACCTAATGAATCACTAATACCTGTTAAATAATCTGTCTTTAAACAGAAACACATATAAAAGAAGTTTATATATTGATTGGTTGATGAAAATGTTGTAACCAGAGGCTCACAGGAGCCTAACCCTGTGTTTCCCCTAGAAGCAATGGTTCAGTGCTCACAGTGACTTTATAGAACATAGTTACTATACTGGGAATAATGAGAATCACCTGTATACAGATTTAGAGAGAACGTTTAAGTTCTTCCAATACAGAATATCCACTTTTTCATATTCCATGGAAGATTTCTAAAAATTATTACGTGTATTTCCTTAAAAAACATGGTTTTCTGATCATAATTCAGTAAATTTAGAAATGAATAAAAGTGATAAAGACACTTCAACTACATTGGAATCGGTAAGTACATATCCTTATTTCTTTTTTTTTTAAGATTTTATTTGAGAGATTGAGAGAGAGAGAACACGCACACATGCACAGAAGACTGGAGGAGGGGCAGAGGGCCAAGCAGACTCCCTGCTGAGTGCAGAGCCCACTGGGCTCGGTCCCAGAACCCTGAGATCATGACCTGAGCCAAAGTCTGACTAACCGACTGAGCCACCCAGGTGCCCCAGTACATATCTATTTCTTTTTCTTTTCTTTTCTCTTTTTTAGAGTGGGAGGGAGGGAGAGAGAGAGAGAGAAAGGGGGGAGGGGCAAAGTGAGAGGGAGAGAATCTTAAGCAGGCTCACCCAGTGAGGAGCCCGGTGCGGAGCTCGATCTCATGACCCTGAGATCATGATCTGAGCCAAAACCAAGAGTCGGATGCTTAACCGACTGAGCCACCCAGGGTCCCCAGAAAGGATGATTTGCTTTAAAAGAAAATTTATTTAGAAGCCAAAATCTGGGTACTTGGTGTGGCTGATTGCTATTGAAATATCACTGCTTTCAGTTTCTCTAAGTGGACAGAGCTAGGAAATACACAGATTAAAATCACAACAATGAGATACCACTTCATATCCACTAAAATGACTGTAATAAGAAGATAGCCAATATCAAATGTTAAAGAGTCTATGGAGAAACTGGAACCCTCATAGATTGATGATGGGAATGCAAAATGGTATAGTTACTAGAGAAAACAGTTTGGCAATATCTAAAAAGATTAAACACAGAGTAACTATAAGACTCAGAAATTCCACTTCTATATAGCCAAGAGAATTGAAAACATGTCCACACAAAAACTTGCACATGAATGTTCATAGCAGCATTGCTCATAATAAGAGCCAAAAAGCAGAAACAATCCAAATGTCAATTAGCTAAAGTGTGAATAAAAACTACAGCGTATCTGTACAACGGAATGTTATTTGGCAATAAAAAGGAATGAAGCACTAATACGTTCTACACCATGGATGAACCTGTGTAGTGAGCTGAATGGCGGCCTCTCCAAAAGATTGTCCTAATCCTTATTTCTGGAACCTGTGAATGTTACCTTATTTGGAAAAAGGGTCTTTGCAGATATAATTCAATTATTGATCTTCCGATGAAGAGAACATCCTTTATGCAAGTGGGCCCTGAATCCAAGACAAGGGACAAGGGTACTTTTAAGAGAAAGGCAGAAAGAGATTTGAAAGACAGAAGAGGAAAAGACACAGACACACACAGAAGGTGATATAAAGACTGAGACGGAGATTGGAGTGATGTGGCCGCAAGCCAAGAATGCCCAGGAATGCTGGCGGCCACCAGAAGCTGTGAGAGCCGAAGCAAGACAATAAATCTCTGTTGTTTGAAGCTACCTGGTTGGTAGTCATTTGTCACAGAAGCCTCAGGAAACTCGTATCACCTCATAACTTTCTTAAACTAAGAAAATGAAGCTAGAAACAACAACAAAAACACATATTGTATGATTCCATTTATACGTATGAAAGTTTCAGAAAAGGCCAATCTGTAGTCAGAAAGATCAGTGGTAGCCAAGGGTTGGGATGAAAGAAAGAATTCACTAAATGGGCAGAGGCAACATTTTGGGGTGATGGAAATGTTCTAGAAATGAATAGTGGTGAGGGATATACAATTATATAAATTCACTAAAAACACTGAATTATATATTTACATTGGTTATTTATGGTATATATGTTATACCTTATAAAAAATGAAAAACTTAGAATTATATGTGACAAGGAAAGCAAAGAACTTACATAAAGAAAACTGTAAAATCATTTTTCTCCCTTTGTGGGTGTGGGAGGCATTGTTAACTAAGATAGGAAATCCTAAAGTATATTTCTATATGTTATATCAATATATATTTATACAAAAAATTAAAAACTTTTATGAGGAAAGATGCCATAAATGATATGAACTGAGAAAATAATATACTTGAAGAAAATTGTCAGCAGGTGAGAAAGCATGAATATTTCTGATAATACAAGGTAATCTTAGGGGCACCTGGGTGGCTCAGTCTGTTAAGCTTCTGCCTCTTGATTTCAGCTCAGGTCATGATCTCAGGGTTGTGGGACTGAACCCAGGGCCTCCGTGCTCAGTGGGGAGTCTGCTTCTCTCCCTTTCCCTCTGCCCCTCCCCCTGCTCTCTCTCTCTTTCAACTAAATAAATAAATCTGAAAAACAAACCAAAAAAAACCCCCCAAATACCCCAAGGTAATCTTAGATGTTAACAAGAAAATGGCAAATAATCCAAAAGAAAATTAGGCAAAGAATATGAAGAGCAAAGACAAATGGTCAATAGATAGGTAGGTAGCTAGGTAGGTAGGTAGGTAGGTAGGTAGATAGATGATAGATAGATAATTAAGGACATGCATAAACTGAAGCATGATGAGAGCATGCAAATTAAAGCATCAATGAGGTATCACTTTCTACTCCATCAAAGTGGGAAAATTATAGAGCAATAATATCTATTGTTGGTGGGACTAAGACTAAGGAAGAATAATCATCTCATATTTCCTGTGGAAATACTGCAAACTGTTATCAGGCCATTGGAAAGCAATTTGGTAACATGCATTAATGTAAGACACAGACACACTTTGACCCATTCTTAGATGTTAATTTCATTGACATAAAGGACCCGCACATGTGAAATATGTACAAGAATGCTTATTTCATAGCCTTGTCCATAGAGGTGACAGATTGGAGGGAAAAAGAAAATGCACCTCAATGGAGGAATCAGTTGGAATAGTCACATTATATCCACAACCACAAAATGTTTTCTAGTCACTGAAAAAGGTAGAGATAGCAAATTAGATATAGAGATACTGGTCAATTTAGAAATTCTTTCAGGTATTACTGCCCAAGAAAAACAAGTTGCAGAGAGGTATATAGATTTTTTTTATAGTTATGTATGAATGCCTATATGTGTATGAATGTGTGTATCTGTTGCATCTTTCCCTTATAAAAACACCATTTCCCATTATTCTTAATAAGTAATACATGAGATGCTTCTTTGAGGCCAGATGAATATCCTGTTCCCCAAATACCTTTCATCCAGTGGATTTTGTATCCTTGCCCAAATAAATTACATTAGGTGGTTGTAAATGAATCTTTTATACTATTTAAAATAAACTTTATTGAAGTACATTGAATCATTTTTAAAACCCTGTTTTTGTTCCCTGGTGAGTTTTGAAGCCTGAATATCTACACAATGGCTTCCTTTCTTTTTGTCTTGGCCTGTGTAGACCCAATGTACATAGGCTTACTTCATGCTTGCTCATTGTCTCTATGACCAAACTGAACACAGCTGATATTTTCTGTTTTCTCTTAGACTATTTGACACCTCCAGAAAAAAAAAAATGTAACATATTAGCCAATGAGACAAGTCAATTATACTTTTGATTTTGGCACCTGCATTAGCAGTATTCATTAGTAAAATTTACCAGAATAAAATTTTATTAATCTAGTCTATTTTTCTGCACTTGACAGTTTCTTTTTTTTTTTTTTTTTTTTAAAGATTTTATTTATTTATTTGAGAGAGAGAATGAGAGAGAGAGAGCATGAGAGGGGGAGGGCCAGAGGGAGAAGTAGACTCCCCGCTGAGCAGGGAACCCGATGTGGGACTCGATCCCGGGACTCCAGGATCATGACCTGAGCCGAAGGCAGTCGCTTAACCAACTGAGCCACCCAGGCGCCCCTTGACAGTTTCTTTTTGAAGTTCTTGCCAAAGCCTCGTTTAGTGATATTACCCACAAGTAGTATTTTTCTGAGTATGACATTCAAAATCTGTCTCTATAAAATAAATTAGGAAATTCACGATACTGCACTTTTTACTGTCAGTTTTTGATGTTAAGTACTTAAATTCTTTGAAAATAAAGTAGACCCTTTTGAGTATAAGCGCCCAGCACAACGGAAATTTCAGTTCAAATTGCTTCATCTGAAATCATTTTTCAAGAGATTTTCCATGTGTATGAAAGAGCTTTAAAGTTTGTTCAAATGATAAGGTTTATGTTTCATTGCTCTATTAAAGACTTACCTGAAAAAAGCAAGTTAACTTTTTGCTTAGAGTGAGAAAAACAGAACCTCAATCCCATGCTATTTTTTTCAAAGAGTTACTTTTGAAGTAAGTACAATCTCCACCCCTTAGTATTTTATCAAATAAAAATACAGAATTAAAAAATAAAATTTTAAATCAGAAAGTTTCATGCAACGTACTCTCTAGTTAGAAGCATTAAGAAATCTCACTGAGGGATTAGGCGAATAACTATTTTAACATCATGAAAAAAATCTTTGATTTTTCTCTAATTTGAACTGAAGGTGATTGTAGGTCCATAGAGTTACATAAAAGCAAACATTTTCATATCCCAGAATGTTGCAGTGGTTCAAATGAGGAAGTCAGCTTCGGAGATTTGAATTCCGGTCCCAGCTCAGCTATGTGGCAATCTCCCCAGGCTATGGCTTGCTGGATTGTAAAATGAGATAGTTGATTAGTGGAAAGATGGTAATCTCTTTTCATGTTAAAAATTCTATACTACTATGGTCAGTGAGGCTTGTGTACATACAAAAATGGCACCACATAATTCACTCATTCCAAAAAAAATATGCGTCGAGCACATGCTACATACGAGGTATTGTTCTAGGCACTGGGAATAAAGACAACCTACCCTCTCAAATGTGGAAGAAGTACAAAGCAAGTTAACATTGCAGGCATCTAATAAATCTTAACTAACATATGTTCTACTCTTTCCACAAATCATACTCTTGCCCCACGATTCCACTGAAACCACTCTTGTCGTCAGTGACCTCCATGTTGCCAAATCTAATCACCAACTCAGTTGTCACCAACTTGTCTGTCTGTAGCATTTGACCCAGCTGATCATTCCCTCCTCCTTGAAGCATTTCCCCCTCTTGGTTACCAGGACACCATTCCACAATTCTGCTATCATAATGGCGCTTCTTTTCAGTTTTCTTTGCTGTTTCTTTCCATCCCTGCTAATCTCTAAGTGTTGGAGGGTTCCCAAATCCACCGTTGGGTGTCTTTTATTCTCTATTTATACTTACTCCCTGGGTGATTTTTGTCTAGTCCTATGGCTTTCACTTCCACTGACAACTTCCAAATTTATATCCTCCGCTCCACTTCTTCCCTGAGCTCCAGAATTACATACCAAGTACCTATTTGACAACTCTACTTGGAATAAAATCCAAATGCCACTCTCCCCCTCGCTCACTCTGAGACTTGGGGAGAGTGCATTTGGGACCAGTATCTGTGATGGGTGAGGATGAAGGAGGCAGCACTGAAAAGTGGGAGCAGCTGAGCTGCTGATGCAGTTACAGCAGAGTCCTCAGCTGATCCCACAGAACGCTCTGGAGCTGGGAGGGATCCTCAGGATTGTTCCAGTCGAGGCAAACGATCTGTACCGCCACAGGAGCCAGTCATCGGACGCAGGCTGCCCTGCCCCAGGAAGGCCATGACCTTGGGCAAGGCAGCTTCCTCCTACAGAGAGCTGTTCCTGGAGAGGACTCAGCTGTGACCGCTCAGCAGCCAATATTCATGGCAGCTGGGGAATGAGTGCCTCACCCGGAAGGGGGATCTGGGTAGTACGGCTTCCGTGACGACCACCCAGGATCTGATAGCATCTCATACCCATCACTTTGTCTCCCTTATGCAGCTTTCTTTTATTCTCAAAGTGCTTACTATGTGTTTTACTTATTGGTTTGCTTGTTGATCCCTACTAGAATAAAACACCATGAGAGCAGAAACTTTCCTCTTTCTTCTTCAAGCCGATATCCCCAGCATCTAGAAACAGTGCCTCGAACAGAATAGGTGCTCAATAAAGATTAGCCAATGAGTAAATAAATGCATCGCATGCATACTATATGCTAGAAACTACTGTGTTGTGGGAGTATGGAAGTGAACAAGACAGGCTCAGTCAACTACCTTCACAGAGCTTGCAATCTAGTAGAAATTGTAGACATATATCGCACAGAGAGATAAAATATGCATATGTATACTCTTTTTAAAAGTGTAATTCAGGTGATGCCTGGGTGGCTCAGTCGGTTAAGGATCTGCCTTCCGCTCAGGTCGTGATCCCAGGGTCCTGGGATGGTGCCCCACATCGAGCTCCTTGCTTAGCAGGGAGTCTGCTTCTCCCTCTGCCTGCCACTCCTCCTGCTTGTGTCCTCTCTGACAAAAAGAAAAAAAAAAGTGTAATTCAGCCAAATGCTATTATCTGGTATTTTACTAATCTATCTAGATTCAGTGCATCGGAGAG
Source organism: Halichoerus grypus (assembly GCF_964656455.1). Taxonomy (NCBI): domain Eukaryota; kingdom Metazoa; phylum Chordata; class Mammalia; order Carnivora; family Phocidae; genus Halichoerus; species Halichoerus grypus. The sequence goes on from NC_135712.1 coordinate 91,897,050, forward strand.
TTCATCATATAAAACTTTTTACTGAATGACAATGTCGACTAAAAAAAGAGTGGAAACTTTAGCTAGACAGTTATGTTGTGCTCCTGCCAATTTTTGAAAAGAAAAGTTAGATCACTGGGACATGTCTTTTGCCCAGCTTAGGAGGAAAGAATAAGGGACAAAATAAGAGCGAGACTAGCTCAGAGAAAATGAATACTTACTTTTAACTGGAATTTTTATTAACCAACATCCTGTTTTCTAAAATGCTGGAGAGCAAGGCTATAATTGTATCTAAATAGATAAGGGGTAAAATGTTCTGTAATGAATGGATAATTTATAGTCACTTTGTACATAGGGATATAATTTTTCCATTACTTTAGCTTTGGGGATGGCTAAAATATAATAAGGACAAGGAAATCACACTTTGGCTTCTATGTCGTTGTTGTGGAATCACAGGTTTATCTTTTTTTTTCTTCTTTTTAAAATTTTACTTATTTAGGGGCATCTGGGTGGCTCAGTCGGTTAAGCGGCTGCCTTTGGCTCAGGTCATGATCCCACGGTCCTGGGATCGAGCCCCGCACACACTTCCCCCTCTCCCACTCCCCCTGCTTGTGTTCCCTCTCTCACTCTCTCTCTAATAAATAAATGAAATCTTTAAAAAAATAAATTTTATTTATTTGAGAGAGCACACGAGCAGGAGCAAATGGAGAGGGAGAGATTCATCTTCTAAAAAGCAGATTATCTCCCTCAAAGTTATGTTTTCTACTTTCTATACACAACCATATTTTATTTCCATTCACAACCAACTAATTTTGCCTAATAGAGTTTTAGCAAGATGAATCCTATTCCCCCATGTGTATTTTATCCCCCCATGTGTATTTTAAAGATTTTATTTATTTATTTATTTATATGAGAGAGAGAGAGAGAAACAGCATGAGAGGGGAGAGGGTCAGAGGAGAAGCAGGCTCCCCGCTGAGCAGGGAGCCTGATGTGGGACTCGATCCCAGGACTCCGGGATCATGACCTGAGCTGAAGGCAGTCGCTTAACCAACTGAGCCACCCAGGCGCCCCCCCATGTGTATTTTATTTTAAATTTGAAAGCCTTTCACTCTGCATTTTCTGTGTGGTAGAGAACATGACAACCAACATTTCAATTCTTGGTTTGTCATAAACAAGATATTTGGCATTTCTAGAATAACTTGTATGGGAAATCTCAAATTGCTCTATATTTATGAGTTCACTAGTCTCTTTGCTTCCTTACACATTGTTGGCACAATGCATGAAATATAACTGGATCTGTGTGAGTTTATGTGCCTACGTTCTGTGCCATCACTTCATCCTAGGAGAAATGTAAGCCTTGAGAAGAATAAGAATTTCTACATTAAAAGTGAAAAAAAAAAGCAAGATTTTTTTAATGCTCATGGATAATAAAACCATTGTGTCTGACTTCAGACAGCTTGATGTGGTCCTCTATTAAAATAAATTTTAGATTTCTGATAAATACCTTAACTGTCAATAATTTATTAATTTGCTGAGCTGTCACCTCTATTCCTGGGTATCTTTTAGAGAAGAGTAGACAACTATTAGCCTGGTGTTGTAGTGTGCAAATCAGTTTAATTACATCATTGCTTTGACGACTGATGGTTAATTAGATGGCAAGGTCCTTACAGCAGGTCTTACAGAGCACAACAAATGTCAGAACTCTACAAATTATCCTTGTTGATAATTAATTAATCCTCTCACAATTGGAGGTGATACTTGAGTACCTCTAAGCACAAAAGGGCTGCTGTAAGCCCTCAATTTTAGACTCAACAATACTTGATAAGAACAGGTGAAGAACCATGGATAGTTAAGTAGTACCGAATCTCACAAAAAGAAGTGACAGGAAATGATCTCTTACCATGAACTCAAATGACTGTCAGGTGTGGCAGAAGTGGCTCTAACCTAATACCTCACCCACCATTGCACCTGTGTCTGCCTCACTCTCTCTGTATCTCTGTCTCCCTTCTGTTCATCTCTCACTATCTCATCCTTCACCTCCTTTCTTTGAGCCTGTCGGCTTCTTCTTTGTTTTGTGCATTTTTCTTCCTTTCCTGATCCCTGGTTGTTCATATCAACTGACTAGAAAGTATAATTTTATGGCTTCTAATATTTTTCCATAAAATTTTTTCTGTTAATTTTATTTTTCAGTTTTAAAAACAGAAGAGTAAAATTCTTTAAATTTCCTTATTTAAAAGCTTTTCAATTATGTGTCGATTTTGACTTTTATGGGCTGGTGTAATTTAAGATGAAAAAAAAAAAAGATTACTTCCTCCAGGTTTGGTTATTCCTCTAAGAATAGAACCTTGCCCATAATATGTGTCCAGTAAGTCATTTTTATTTTCATTTTTTTTTAAGATTTTATTTATTTATGAGAGAGAGAGTGAGCAAGAGAGCACACAAGTGGAGGAGGGGAGGGACAGACACCCCATCGAGCAGGGAGCCTGACACGGGGCTCGATCCCAGGACCCTGAGATCATGACCTGAGCTGAAGGCAGACACTTAACTGACTGTGCCACCCAGGCGCCCCCAGTAAGTGATTTTTAAACGAATGCTCAATATACAAAACTAAATTCTTCCTAGGGTCCTCAATAAGTGCGCTTGTAGCTTATAGCAGCATCCCCCAGACACAGATGGGCATTTAAGACATCAACCTGAGGGGGATGCTTATCTTTTTGCTCATCTATGTGTCAAATCCTTTAGTGATGGCCAGATAGAGTTCGCCTGCAGGAGATTTCTACATGTAACAATTCGTAGAGGAGTATTACAGGGCTATGCACCTTATAGATAAATTAGATTATAAATTAATCTAAATATAGATTATAGAGCTATAATCAGAAATTAGAAATCTTATGAATTTAAGAAATCTTAAATTCTATAATTTAAGAAATCTTATGAACACTCAAAAGCACAGGTTGAGAACTACATATACTTTATCTTACGTTCAGTGAATTCCAGAATAGTGCCTCTCAAACTGTAATGTGGGACAGTTCACCCGGGAGTGTGTGAAGGGGCAGATTCTGGTTCCTTGGTCTGAGGCAGAGCTTGAGATGCTGCATTTCCAGCAAGCTTCCAGGCGGCAGTGCTGTGGCTGGTCGGTAGATCACTCCAGCAGCAAAGGTCTAAAGGTACTAGGACCTTTATCACCCCTCAGTTCCTTCACCCCTTTGTTATCACCCCTTGTGCCTTCACATTAAGGAATTGTTGCTGAGCCTCAGCTAAAAGGTCATCTAGCCTGTCCTGGGGTGTCTGTGTTTGCTGCAAGGCTTTGTTACTGATGACATGGATTCCTCAGGATGGACTTGTTAACGCCGGGAACAGCTGCTGGGTGCTGCTGGGTGCTAATCTGTGCGCCATTCGGACGCCGGTTCTGGTGAATGCATTCTCTGGCGCTTTCATTTTCTTTGTTTTGCTGGGCAGGTAAATGGTGGGGGGAGGGGCAACAAGAATGATTTCTTGCTTTATCTATAAGGTGCACAGCCCTGTAATACTTTCTGCGTGGTATCAATGGCGATTTGGGACATTACCCTCAAATAATACGAGTCTCGTATATGTTATCTCCTTGAATTCTCACAGCAGCTCGGTGATGTAGGCAGTATTGACATTATTGTTTCCATCTTATGGGTGAGAAAGCTAAGATATAGAGTAGCTCAAGAACTCCAACAAGGAACTTCCACAAAGGAAGTAAACAGCAAAACTGGGGTTCACACCCTCATTTGGTGACTGCAAGTCCAGTAGGAAGATGGACCATTCAAGCTCTGGGGGTCTCTCTAGGTCCCTACACATCCACAGATTTCTTTTTCTTTGGTTGTTCCTTCACACGCTACAACACCTGCCTCCTTTTCCAAAGAGTTAGAGCAAGAACAGCTTGAACCTCTTGATGGTCTGTTGACTTCAGTTTAAGAAAGATTATTTCTAGGTTCTAAGAGAACGTGGAAGAATAGAATATATAAATGGAAAATAAAGAGGTGAAATTACAATGAGGATAAATGCTAAGAAGTGGGATTATCATCCTCCCCAGTTTACCTCTTCCTCGTCCTTTTTGTATTCCACTATGGAACGGAAGACAGTTTTGTAAACACTTAGACCCCTGACTTCTTTAGGTAAATTTATTAACCTTTGAGACCTTTCCCCATTTCATTAGGGAATAATTTTTCTTTTTTTTCTTTCTTTCTTTATTTTTGAGAGAGGGCGAGCGAGCACGAGTGGGGGGAGGGGCAGAGGGAGAAGCAGACTCTGCTGAGCAGGTAGCCTGATGTGGGACTTGATCCTAGGACCCTGGGATCATGACCTGAGCCAAAGGCAGACGCTTAACCAACTGAGCTACCCGGGCACCCAGGAAATAATTTTTCTACTGTCATTTGAAGTTTAGAATGCACAATATTGCCCGCATTAATTGACACTAGACAATATGCTTTGGGGTGACTGACTGCACAGGGTGCTGCATTTTCATTTAGTGTTTTCTTTTTAAAAAATTTCAGAGGGAAAGAATCAGGCAATTGCTGTAATTACATTGATTTTTTAAAAGATTTTTTAAATTTTATTTATTTGAGAGACAGAGAGAGTGCTAGAGAGAGAGCACATGAGCAGGGGGAGTGACAGAGAGAGAGAGAGAGGGACAAGCAGACTCCCCACTGAGCAGGGAGCCCCATGCGGGACTCAATCCCAGGACCCTGGGATCATGACCCAAGCCGAAGGCAGACACTTAACCGACTGAGCCACCCAGGTGCCCCTACATTGATGTTTTAGTGGGGGCAAAAATATAACCCACTACAGGGATGTCTGGGTGGCTCAGTCTGTTGAGTGCCTGACTCTTGATTTTGGCTCAGGTTATGACCTCAGGGTGGTGGGATCGAGCCCCATGTCAGGTTCCACAATGAGCATGGAGCCTGCTTGAGATTCTCTCTCTCTCCCTCTCCCTCTGCCCCTTTTTCCGTTCCCCCCCTTAAAAAAAAAAAAAAGTAACCCACTACAAATTGGAAAGTGCAAAAAAAAAAAAAAAGCTTTAGCAAATTTCTCTACAAACTGTTTCTTATAGTTCTCTAGTCTACTCCACGAGCAGCTAGGATGGGGCATAAACTTGTCAGTTAAAGAAATTTTAATATCTTTCATTTTAAAACAGGCTTTTTGGGTAACTCATGCATTTTGGGTAAATATTCATTGTTTCTGGGTACCCTCCCCCAATCCTGGGTCTTCTCTTAATGATCCTGGAGGTGGGGCGCCTGGGTGGCTCAGTTGGTTAAGCGACTGCCTTCGGCTCAGGTCATGATCCTGGAGTCCCTGGATCGAGTCCCGCATCGGGCTCCCTGCTCGGCAGGGAGTCTGCTTCTCCCTCTGACCCACCCCCCTCTCATGTGCTCTCTCTCATTCTCTCTCTCAAATAAATAAATAAAATCTTTAAAAAAAAAAAATGATCCTGGAGGTGAGGCTGGGAGAGGGGGTACTGGTTCTTGAGTTCCCTTAGAGCTGTTGGATTAAAATAGGCCCTTGATGGCTTGGGAATGATGTCCCTTATCCCTCCTGGTCATAGGCATACCTTGCTGACATCTGCTGCTGAAATTTCTGGTTATGAAACTGGTGTGCATTCTCTTGAGTCAGCCAAGATCAAGACTATTGCTGGCGCTGCAGATCCTCTGGTTGCATCCCAGCCAACATGGTTGGGAAAGTCCACTCTTACCCTGGGGCCTCGGCAACCTCTTGGCAGGTCACCGGCTTTCTACTCAGACATCCCCAGCAAGGGTCATGTGGGAAGTACACATGGAAGCCAAGGGAGACCCCAGGGGCACTTCTCTGGCCTTCTGTCCTCAGCTATTTCCAACTGGACTTGGAAATAGCTTGCACTGTGCCATGTTAAAGCTGGGGTTCCGTTAAGGGACTTGAAATCGTCACAGTGTGTATCCAGAGAAGTTAGGAAAGGCCTCCTGCTCTGGAAAACCTCTAAACATATCTGTGGGGCAGGGAGGCGACTAGCCCATATAGAAGCTTTGGGAAAATGAGATAATGACATCCCTCCGGTGAATATACCTTTGGGCCAGGCTGCCAAGCTTGGTGAGTAGAACAAGGCCTGGACAGACATCCTTACTTGGCTACCTGGCAAGGTATCTGTACGCAGCAAGCAAACTGCACAACACTTGTAGTGGCTCTGGAGGAAGAAGCTAGAACCCAAATGTCTGAATGCTTTCTTTTCTTCTCCTTCTCTTATCTTCTCAACTTCTCCCCGAAGAGCTCCCACTTCCCCTTTCTCTTTAGATAGTCACAAACTCCCTTTATGTCATATCCTGAGTTGCCATTCTTATGGCTCATGTTAGAGCCCTATGAACTGAGTCTACTGGGTGTGGTTGTCATATCAAGTCTTGCCATGAACTAAATTACCCCCCAAATTTAGCAATTAAAACAACAAATGTTTATAATCTCACACAGTTTCTGAGAGTCAAGTATCCAAAAGTAGTTTAGCTGGGTGGGTTGTAGTCAAACTACACCCACGACTATTGTCTCTAAAGACTTGCCTGGGACTGGAAGATTCTTTTCCAAGCTCACCCATATGGCTGCTGGAAGGAGGCTTTAGTTCTTCACTCGTGGGCCTTTCAGTACGGCTGCCCATGACATGGCTTTCCTCAGAGTGAGTGACTCCAGATAATCTAATCTCAGGAGTGACATACTATCACTTCTGCCATATTCTACTGGTCACACAGACCAACCCTACTCCAATGTGGGAGAGACAAAAGAAGGGTGTAAATACCAGGAGATAGGGATCAACGGGCGCCATCTTGGAGGCTGGCTACCACATTGCTCTGCCAGTGTTTCTCAATAGGGGCAGCATTGACATGTGGGGTAAGACACTTGTTGATTAGGTAGGACCGTCCCAGGCATTGCTGAACATTTCAGCATTCCTGGCCTTCACCTACTAAATGCTGGCTGCACTTCATAGTCAATGTGACAATCAAAAGTGCCCCTGCAACATCCCTAAGATAAGCAGCATTCACCCCTCATTGACAACTTCTCTAGTATGTGAATCAGGAGGACCTACACTTTGGGAGTTAATTAGAATAAAAACATATCAGTTTATTATTTTCAAAAATATTATAAATGTTGCACTGGCCTCGCCTCACATGGTTTGAAGTGACTGAGGGATTGATAGTCCTCTATCATTGAGGACTATAATTTGAAAGACATTGAATTTGGAGAAAATTCTTGCTTAATCCTGCCTCTACCATTTGTTAGCTGAGGGCCTGGAGCAAGTTCTTAAACCCTCTGAGCCTCACCTGTGAATGGGAAATACCACTACTCATCACACGAGGTGACAGCTAAAGAGAGCAAAGCACCTTTGAACAACACATAGCTCACTCCTTCCAAAGGTGCTAGAGTGTTCCAGTCCCTCTGGTTTGCAATAGGAGTGTCACAGGAACCAGCTAACCCAACAAGCCTATGGAATGGGCCAGGATTCCCTCAACAGGACAATCAATGCAAGCCTGGCTTCGCTCCTTCACAGAGGCCTGAATTCTTCCTAGCTACAAGATGACTGCTGGGTTTTATTTTGGGGAGATACTTGGTTGTCAGCTAAACCCACCACTTGCGTTCTCTGGTCCCTGGCCAAGGCGTGACTCTCTTGGGACAACTGTTTCCTCCCATTTCACTCCTCTGCTCTGGATTTCCTTTTCCTTAACCCTAACTCCCCTGCTCCTCTCCTCCTGAGCATTTCCATTTTCTTTCTGGAAGGTGTTCACACCCACTTTCCACTTCTCCATGAACTGCCTCCACTTTCTGGAAACCTGGCTCACTCCCGAACTTTGTGCTTTCCCTGCAGCATTCTCAAGTTGACTTTTCCTCAAGAGCTTTCAGGCAGAACTCTTCCACCCACAGCTGTCTGCCTTCTTCATGCTCTGGGCTAGGGAGCACTCCTGGAGAAAAATCACACAACTTTCCAGAAGCATATACTCCAAATTTGCTGCTGTGCCACCTGGGCCATCAGCAGGCCCTGGAACTCTTGCTTCCCTGGTCAGCATGTTCCTTCAGCCTCCATAGCATCTATTATAACCCCTTTCCTCCATTCACCTCAGACCTTCCACTCTGCTCCTTTGTCCCTCCGCCTCACCTCAGTCCTCGGAGGATGCTGCCTGCCACTTCACAAAAACATAGAAGCCAGATGAGAATGCCTACAATTTCCCGTCACCCCTCCCATCAACACCTTTGTCCCTTTACCTGTGCCTACCTTCCCCTACCTGAACTCTCTACCTGAACCCAGGCTCTTACTATCTTGGGCTTCTTTGGATGCTTCCCTCCAATAATTAGCCTCTCTTCTATATTTCCATCTTGACATTTTCACTGGCTCCTTCCCATTAACTATCCTCAAGTCTGTTCCATCTTAAAAAAAAACAAAAAGCAAAAACCACTCCCTCCAACTCTTCCCTTCCCTCCCTGCCCCACACTTTCTTCCCGTCCCTCCTCCCTGCCACAGCCCAAGTTCTTGAAATAACTGTTATCATTTTCTGCAATTTCCTCACCTCCCTTTCCTCTCAATTGACTGCAATCTGTTTCTGCCCACACCTCTCCTCAGAAACTGCTCTCACCCAGGTCATAAACTATTTCCATATCACTAAATCTCATGAACAAGTGCTCATTTCTTATCTGACCTGACCTCTGAACATTCGACACTGTCCACCACTCCCTTCTCTGTTGGAAGGCTCTCTTCCCTTGCCTTCCATTCGACCACATTTTCCACCCATAGTGATCTTTCTGAATCTTTCATCATGTCTCTTCCCTCACTCCTACTTAAAATTCTTCATTGACTTTCCTTGTCCACAGGATAGAAAGCTTTTTCATAGTTTGTTCTCTCCCACACAGTGACTTACCACTGCCACCCCCAACTTATCCTTCAACTACACTGAACTATTTGTAGTTCTATCAGGTTGTTTGCTGTATCTTTCTCTGGACTTTTGCACATGTTTTTTCCCTGTGCTTTCCCTCTTGGCAGGTTAACTCTTATTCATCACTTTTTCCATGATGCCTTCTATGGCCTCCTTGTAACAGTTAGATGTTCCTCCCATCTTCTGTCATGTATTGGCCTCCATCATAGTGCTCAGTTTGCTTTAATTGTCCATCTACCCTTAGATGTTAGGGAAGAGACCTTTTCTTCTTTGTGGTTTTAATCCTAGAGTCTAGACAGTGCCTGGTGCATATTAGGAGCTCAATAGTTATTAAGTAAAGGAATAAATAACTCTATTAATGTGTATCACATGAATGGCATATGATGGACACTTATAAAAATTAGTTGAATTTGAACTTTAGGTGAGGGAAACATTAGGGATATAAGAGATGGATTTCAAGGGGATAAAGGACCAAAGGGACTTTCCTCCTCACAGCTCATGTCAAGGCCGGAGAGCCAGATACTCTCCTACTCTTACCCTTTATCTCCTTTGACAAGGGAAAAACACCTGCCCCTTGGAGAAGCCTCTGCTGACCTTGGCATTGCCATTTCAAAGATGATACTGAAAACAAAGGATGAGCCAGGATGGGAGAAATAAGTCTTTTCTGGTTTTCTTTTCATAATTCAGATAGAAGATAAGCACTCAAATGGCAGAGGAGAAAATGCCCCCCAAAAGTGCAGCAGATTTCTGGGCTGAAATTTATTTATTTATTTATTTTTTTTTAAAAGATTTTATTTATTTATTTGAGAGAGAGAGAGAATGAGAGAGACAGCACATGAGAGGGGGGAGGGTCAGAGGGAGAAGCAGACTCCCTGCCGAGCAGGGAGCCCGATGTGGGACTCGATCCAGGGACTCCAGGATCATGACCTGAGCCGAAGGCAGTCGCTCAACCAACTGAGCCACCAGGCGCCCTGGGCTGAAATTTAAGAAATATTTACTGTTTCAAATTTTTAATGTTTATTTAGGTGGGTATCTTGAAACAAACACACTAATTACTTTATCCCGCAAGTTAAAAACAAAACAAAACAAAACAAAGGCAAATCAATGTATTTTCTTTCTTTTTTTTTTTTAAAGATTTCATTTATTTATTTGAGAGAGAGAATGAGAGAGAGAGAGAGAGAGAGAGAGAGCACATGAGAGGGGGGAGGGTCAGAGGGAGAAGCCGACTCCCTGCCGAGCAGGGAGCCCGATGCGGGACTCAATCCCGGGACTCCGGCATCATGGACCTGAGCCGAAGGCAGTTGCTCAACCGACTGAGCCACCCAGGCGCCCCGACAAATCAATGTATTTTCTAATGGCAAGGTCCCACCTGCCCTAGTTATTGAAGGAAAGAGTGTGCAGTTGCTAGTAACACCCACACATAAGTAAATGAAACATGATTATGCAAGAACGTAGGGAACGCCAACTAAAGAACAGCCTGGTGTTAAGAAATAAATAGAAATGACTTCTTCCCTTGTAGCTACATGTACTTTCCCCTTACACCTCAGATCCCCAACAGATTTCATTTCTATCTGGTTTGTCCTCAGATCTGGGGAGGAGAAATCCTGGACTTGGCAGGTGCTGAGCTTGGAACCCACAGCAGTGCTGTTGGTTCAGATGACTCTTGAGACCAGTAACACTTCCAGCCCCAGGGAAACCTCTGTTCCAAATTTTCCCCTCATTCCACAAGGGAGTTCTTTTTGCAAAAGCCTTTGGCTGTTCCTAAAGCTTTCTCGCATTCTGTCTTTTGAAAAGCATTTTGTGGGGTTGGAATGTTGCAGGTTTCCCCCTTCCCCCTTCCCCCAGATGTTTCTGGTTCTCAGGATGTACACCTGTGAACTTGGGGTCACTTGGGAGAAATGTCTGAGTTTTATTTACAGCAGAGAAGAATGCAATCTTCACATGCAAATGTTCAAAATGGTCATTTGGTTCTCAGCAATCAACTGCACGACCTGCTAGGGTAGAGTTTGCAGGGACATGAAAAGAAAATAGTAAGGTAAAATCATCTAATCTTTACATCTATTTTGAGTGCCTACTCTGGCTCACCAGCATGCTTCTAGGTTCTGGGAATATGGCAGTGGAAAGACAAAAGGGAGAAAAAGAAGACAGAGACAAACCTGTTCTAGTTGGGAAAGGAGATAGCGGAAGATGGACAATATAAAAAAATAATAAATCAACAAGTAAATATGTTAGATATAATTGTTCAGAACGCTGAAAGATAAAATTATACCCTGAGAATCCTGCTTTATTGTCATGCAGACCACGTGGTCTCCTTGCTTCAGTGAGAGATAATATATGGGAAGTGTCTAGCATAGTCTCCATAGTAGGTGCTCAATAATATTAGTTCCTGCTCTTTTCCTAGCTTGAGCTACTAATCCACGAAGGTGATTTTGCATACCAAGAATAAGTGTTATAAGGCTTGCTTTTAGCAAAATGCATCGCTTAACTTCAATCTAGAGGGACTTTAGGTACAGCCGTGATGGAATAATTCATATCATCAAAAGTTACTGTTAGTTACTCAATTCATTTTACATCATTTTCATAATAAATATAATGAAGAAGCTACTATTTGTCGAGCATAGCGATAGGCAATAGGAATCCAGAAATTATGAAGCCACCATCCCTGTTCTCAGGAGTGATTACATAGGACAGCAGAAATTCTAAGATAAGGCAGTGTAAGCTAAAGCCCAAGAGACAAAAACAAATAAATTCTCTCAGGGGCCCAAAGAAGGAAAGGTTGTTCTTTACCTTGGGGGAGCAGGGAAGAAGAGCCATCAGGAGGGGCTTCCAAAGGTAAATGACCTCTGAGATGAGCCATACAGAAGTGAACTCAGAGGGAAGGGAGCCAGGAGAGCCGGTGGAGTGGCTAGGGCCCCTGAGCTGTCCAGTTTGCTTCAAACACAGAATGCACAAAGGGCATGGTGCAATATGGGTCCAGAAGGGGGCTGGGGATCACAACATGAGTGTCTTCAATGGCAGGGTGAGGATCAGTGTTTTGCATGGCCGCCACTCTGGCACATTTTGAGATTTTGGAGGTGAGAAATCACATGACCGGCCATGCATCAGATAGCAGGCAGGGAATGGGAAGACCAGTAGGAAGTGACCACGATCAGCCAACTAAGAAGGAAGGAAGATCCCAGGAGGGCAGTAACTGCGGGAATGTACAGAAGGTTGGATCAAGAGATCTGGTGATCCTGCTTTACTGTGTTTGGGGTACCTATCACAATTTGAAATTACCTTGCTCGTATGTTCAGGTGGCTATGGTTTTTGTCCCTTCACCAGATGATAAACCCCATGAGAGCAGGGACCTTGTCTCTCCTCTCGTTCACCGCCTCCCGGTGCCTACAATGGTCCTGGGCCCACAGCAGGGGTTCAATAAACATGTGCTGAGTGACCGCATGACTAGTGTGGAAATAGAACCGATGTGACTTGACAAATGACCGACGTGGGACAGGTGGGAGGCAGAAGCTGTGAGATGCTGTGGGGAGAGTTTCCAGCTCGGAAGAATGTTGAACACATGGCTGAACTGGTTTCCCACATATCAGCTTACTTCCTTGTGCACTTGTGTATCTTTAAGAGATGATTCTTTCCTGCCAGCGACTCTCGTCACTGTTGTTGTTGTTGTCATTGTCCATGTGTTGCTTCTTTTTTTAATAGTTAATCTTTGACTTCCCTTCCAATTTTCTCCCTTTACTGTATACCTTTTGGTTGGAGGTTTGACAAGGAAATTTGTCTTGCGTTTTTTATCAAGACTGTTTTCAAGGGAGCGGGCCCCCTCCCCTTTTCCCTCTTCAAGAGAGGAGGTCCTGATACTGTATTGATAAATTAGCAGGACCCCTGGAGGTGTGTACAGTGAATCAGAAAGATTTATCTGCAATCAGTAAGAAAAGAATCTAGGGCTTGCCTGCCTGCAAATCCCTGCATGTAAAGAAACTTTCTAGTTATGATAAATACTGCTTCCCACAGTTAATTTTTTTTTTAAGAGGTAGTACATTTTCTGAGGTTATTATTACATTAAAAGCAGAGAGGAAAGATGGATTTTCACACCTGATAAGGAAGGAGAGGACAGGTCAAAGAAGAAACCATCACAGAACTGGAAAAAAATGGAAGGGCCTGTGACTTGAGGATGATTTTTGAGGAGGAAATTTGCCGCCTCTAGGAAAATGGGGAATACAAAGGTTTCAAGGGCAAGAATCATGGATCCAGGAATTGGGTAGAAACAATTGGCCCCCATCTGCTGTGAGAAGACACTGTGGCCTTGTTCCACCTGGAGACTGAGCTAAAAGATTCTCCGTAAAGGTGTTGCCTGCATTGTGAGGACCCAGAGAAAGGAAAATACTGGAGGAATGTTCTCATAGAGGCATTTCATGAAAACCAGCCATGGTGGTGGCAGGAATAGCAGTGCTAAGAAGGAAGCTTGAGAAGAAGCAAGCTTACCCAAACCTGAGCAGCAGGAGGTATGTGGAGAAATCAGTGGCGCTGATGGGTATAGCAAGGAGAGTGTATGATCCCTTCCATTCTCACCCTGCACAACTCCAGGGGGTGCCACTCACACATAGCCTATGTAAATGGGGTACATTCCAGGTGGTGGTAGTCACATAGACACTACTCCCTAGCCAGTCCCCTAGCTAGTATTCCTCATTGCACTATTCCAGTCTGCCGCCCCCCGGCCCGGCCCCCCATTCCAGAATGGCACAGCGAGGAGTACTGTCTACTAGGGAGATGAACATCTTGAGTTTTGGTGTTAGGATTCTTTTGGTTGCAAGTCACAGAAACTCAACTCAGACAGCTTAAACAATAGAGGAGGTACACTGGCTCACCCCTGTGCGGATATCCTAGGGATAGAGCTGGTCTCTGTTTCCATCTCTTGGCCTCACCTTCCCCTCTGTGTCAGCATCTTGATCTCCTACTTCTGGGTTTGCCTTATGCTTTGTGTGTGATGCGGGCAGGAAGGGGTGCATGTGTTTGTTGGGAGGGGGTCCATGGGGGGGTGTGTACATATGAGTGATATTTTCTTTGGCAGCCCCCCGCCTCCAGAACCACACGAAAAAAGTAGAGAAAAGTCGTTTCTCCTAGGGAAGGAATATTGTTATCTTTTGGATTACAGAGAATGTGAAGACCACAGATAAAATGTCCATGAACAGGCTGGAATAGAGTTGCTGGTGGGCCACTAATGATCACATCTTTTAAACTGTATGCTAGGGGCACCTGGGTGGCACAGTCAGTTGAGTGTCCGACTCTTGGCTTTGGTTCAGGTCGTGATCTCAGGGTCGAGAGATGCAGCCTGGCACTGGGCCCCTTGCTCAGCGGGGAGTCTGCCTGAGAGTCTCCTTCTCCCTCTGCCCCTCCCCACCTTGCACGCTCTCTCTAAAATAAATTAATACATCTTTAAAAAAAAAAAATTCCTTAAAGCATTTTTTTTCTTCCTTGTTGAAGTAATTCCATTATATTCTTAAAGAAACTCAACATGAAAAATTCTGTTTAAAAAAATCTTTCAAGGTCAATTTACAAATTTAATTAATATGGATTGGTAAGTGGTTATGCAATTCTAGAAATGAATAGTATTGGATCAAGTTGTAACGAGCATTTTATAGAGAAAGTCAATACATGGTGTGTGTTTTCAGTCTTTGTCATCTGGTTCTAGTCTCTGTTTGGCAACAGCATTTTATACGTGGCTCTGTTAGCACAGCCAAAAAACCTTGCATACTTCACAACTTGCCACTCTTCAAAGATTTAGTTAGAGACTGAAGCTTATAGCACATGCTGCTGGATTCAGCTTCTAAAGTGAGAGTCTCATGGGCCTAAAATATCTCTTGTACCCACACATTTCCTGGTAGGCCAAACTTCACCAAATAAACATAGATGACCTCTCATCCATCCAGTCTTCCGGAAAGTTTAGAAATGATGCAACCTCTTGGCAATATGACATGACACATTGCTTTACTTGTGCAGAGTATGAACTTCCTTCAATCTGCGCCATCCGGACAAACAAGCATTTACATTAGCCCTGCCCCGGACTCTGAAACAAATTCTCATCAGCTTTAACGAAACAAGACATTAAATAAATGGCCTTGGCCGGGGGAAGAATGAGTCAACACAAGACAACAGGGGAAGTCTCGCGGTTGCTTCATAGTGACATCCAAGACATTTGAGAAAGTAGAAGCTGGTTTTTCTGTCAAGACCTTGGTTTCCTTTCCTTTCTTCGTCCCCCCCGCATGCAGGAATAACAATGTCTGGAATCAATATAGCGCTCTTCTTCTGAGAGGTTGAGTATTTTCCCACACGTGAAGCTGGCTGGCTTTGCGCCTTCCCTTTGCGGGAGAGTGAGCTGTGAGATTTCCTCCTGCTCCTCGTTTGTCTCTCGACCACTAACCTAGCTCCCAACTCTTTCTCTTCCTGGGATGGCTTATTCTGGTTTCTCTTCTTCAATAAATAGAAACAAACCTTTGGATGTTGATCAGTGTGCTCTGTGCCTCTTTTAACCCTAGGGATTGCTCTGTCTACTTCTTCTGACTCCAAGAGGAGTAGATATGCCCTTACTTGTTTCCCAGCGGGTTTGGTTTTGTTTTGTATTTAAAGATTTTCTCTCCCCTACAATTGCCCCATTGCTCTGTCTTCTCCAGGCCTCACAAATAATCCATGCTCTGAAATGCCACAATGTCACAATTATGGTGCATCACCAGGCACATGTTAGTTAAAGAATTCTGGACAAAGAGGTGATCCCAAACTATTTTACTAATGAGGCCCTTCACACTTCGTTCCCAACATGTTTCTCTGGCCTGTACCCCCCTATAATGCATCCCCTGTGACAGTGTTTCTCAAACTGTACAAAGTGAAGAACCAGCTGTTTTATTTCCCATCTTTCAGGCTTGGCTGTGTGGTCCTACTGTGCAGGGCTAGTGTGCAGCTTGGCTGACAGGCCACTCACCACGAGCGCCTGACTACACCTGGTCCATACCCTGTCCCAGGACAAGAGGACACTGACCACGCAGGGTCAAGTTGCCAGCGTTTCTATAGCTCACTCACTCCTGATTTCTTCCCTTATATGGTCATAGAACATAACAAACACAATATGGCCACTGACCACACTGTGAGTAGCACAGCAATAGGGCTCATGGGATCGGGCCCCGTGCTGGGCTCTGTGCTCAGCAGGAAGAAAAGAAACCTGGTTCTTACCATGTTTTGAAAAAAACTTGGTTTTTATTGCTTTTGAACTTTGACCTCAGGTTTTCCTTCAGCCTGGGTGCCCCTGTTCCCCTACCTTTGCTTGGCCTATCCCTATTTGTCTTTGAAAGCCCACCTTAAAATTTTTTTTGAGAAATAATTCACATATGTTTATCATTTTAATGTGTAAACTTTAGTGGTTCTAGTACATCTACAATTTTTTGTGCAACTGTCATCTCTACCTAATTCTAGAACATTCCTGCCACCCAACAAAAAAGCCCTCTACCCATCAGCAGTCACTACCCACTCCCCACTCCCCCTAGCCACTGATAACCACTACTTTATGTCTCCATGGATTTCCTTCTTCTGGACATTTTGTATCAATGGAATCATATCATATGTAGCCTTTTGTGACTGCCTGTCTCACCTAGTGTAATTTTTTCAAGATTCATCCATGTTGTAGCATTTATCAGTTTTTCATTCCTCTTTATGGCTGAATAATATTCTATTGTATGGATACATAACATTTTGTTTATACTTTCATCAGTTAATGGACATTTGGGTTGTTTCTATTTTTTGGTTATTAAGAATAAAACTGCTAGCAGGCGCCTGGGTGGCTCAGTCAGTTAAGCGTCTGCCTTCGGCTCAGGTCATGATACCGGGATCCTGGGATTGAGCCCCACGTCGGGCTCCCTGCTCGGTGGGGAGTCTGCTTCTCCCTCTGCCCCTGCCTGCCACTCCCCCTGCTTGTGCGCTCTCTCGCTCTGTCAAATAAATAAAATCTTTCTTTTTTTTTTAAAGAATAAAACTGCTAGTAACATGTACTAGTTTTATTGTCGATATGTTTCCATTTCTCTTGGGTATATACCTAGGAACTGAATTGCTGGATTGTATCATATCACTATGTTTGACTTTTTGAGGAAATGTGAAACTAATTTCTCCACATTCTAGACCATACTTTGTTATTTTCTTAAAAAAAAAAATTATAGGGGTGCCTGGGTGGCTCAGTTGGTTAAGCGTCCGACTCTTGATTTTGGATCAGGTCATGATCTCAGGGTGGTGAGATGGAGCCCTGTGTCAGGCTCCATGCTCAGCAGGGAGTCTGCTTAAGATTCTCTCCCTCTGCCCCTCCCCCAGCTCGTGCATGCTCTCTTTCTCTCAAAAATAAGTAAACCTCAAAAAAAAAAATTATAGCTATCCTAGTGGGCACTGTACATATTTTTCTTCTGTGAATTCATCTCTGACTCTTTCTCTTTCCAGAAAGAACCAACACCTTTTTTTTTCTCTCCTCTCACAAGAATGAATAATACAGTAATTATAAGGATAGCTAATTTTGGAGACTTTGTGGTTGCTAGGTATTATGCTATGTGCTTTACATGTGTGAGCTCATTAAATCCTCATATGATCTTCTGTGAAGTTGGTGTTAATAGTTCTATTTTATGTATGAGGAGGGCACAGAGAGAGAGAAAGAGTAAATTGTCCAAAATCTTGCACCAGCAAGAGTGAAAGCTGGAATTTCAATTCCTGGGCATATTTGACCCCAAAGCCAATGCTTTGAACTATGGCTTTTAAAAAAATAGAAGCTATTAATATTAAACTCTTTTATAGGGGCCACCTGGCTGGCTCTGTCGGAGGAGCGTGCAATTCTTGATCTTGGGGTTATGAGTTCAAGTCCCACGATGGGTGTAGAGAATATATACATACATACATACATAGACTTAAAAAAAAAGCAAGGTTTAAAAAAAATAAATTCTCTTCTTTTAGAGCAGGCCCATGCAGTCCAATTAGAACTAGCAATGTGGAATATTATCCCTAGTTTACTCAAGAGTACTTCTACAAAGTCCAGTCAACAGTTCTCATTTTTCCATTCAGGGTCTTTTTTTTTTTTTTTTTAAAGATTTTATTTATTTATTTGACAGAGAGAGAGCACAAGCATGGGGAGTGGCAGGCAGAGGGAGAAGCAGGCTCCCCACTGAGCACAGAGCCTGATGCGGGACTCCATCCCAGGACCCAGGGATCATGACCTGAGCCGAAGGCAGACACTTAACCGACTGAGCCACCCAGGCACCCCTCCATTCAGGGTCTTACAAAATAAAAAGCAAACTGTCCCATTCCAAAAGCTCTCATCATGCCCAGCATCTAAAACCCTGCAGTGTCATCTGTTCATCCCCAGTCATTGACCCATCCTGTCATGCAAATAGAGGTGCTTTTTAATTTCACCTTTGAATTTGATCTTGAAGAATATTCAGAATTCATTGAACACACATTAACATGTCTTTTCCAGTTGACTTGTGCCATAAAGATATTCTGTTCTCTCTACTGATTTTTTCTCTTTTTGGGAAAGAAGAGAATTCAAGATACCACTTCACTGCTAGGAAAATCTTTGTCATTTTTTTTTTTCTTGTGCTTATTTTTCATCACACACAAACCCTAATTATTTTGTTACTGGGTGTCTCCTGGTGGGTGGGTATAGGCTGTACCACTTATTAGAGGTGTGTGTGTATCTATATTTGTATATATAGATATATTTTACAATGATCACAATAATGATATGAGATGTGTTTTACTGTCACCAGTCTATAGTTAAACCAATAAAAGTGTAGAGAGATTAAGAAACTCACCTAAAATCACACCTGTAATAGTAAATCTTGCAGTAAAAGGCCTGTCTAAATTATTTGACCATGAAACCCTCCCCTCCCCACATTTAAAAAAACAACACTTCTATAAATAATTCAAGAGTCTGTGTACTACAGTCTCCCTGCCCCCCATCTTTGTCATCCCTGCAAAGCCTTCCCGGAAGGAGTTAATCACTTCCTCCTCCTTGCTGCCCTGGCCACAGTGTGTCATGGCATTTAGGATGCTGTGTTGTAATTTGCTTGTTTACATACCTGCCTCTTTCTGAGGGCAGGGTCCATGTCTTATTTTCTTTGTGTCTTCAAGTGATACTTAAAATCTAAAAGGGGTTCCATCAATGTTTATTGATTTGAATATCCGTCATGGCCACAGCTGACACATGCACGCTACTCAGAACCCCAGCTGAGGAGAGCAATGCACATCGCTCTGAAACAGGGATGAAGAAAACATCAATTCCCAGTGTCTCCTGGGATAAAAATCCAACATACATGAAGTATCTTTAGTTAAAGGCACTCTATGGGTTAGTGTGGGCTTTGGGGTGGTATGTGTTCTCACCAAATAAATCTGCCAAGATGGCAGAGTCAACTGATTTGAGTGTGTGTCAATAAGGCTTAAAAAAAGATGCTCATATGCCATCTTGCCTTTAAAAAATTCTTTTCTATCCAAAAATGTTTTCTTCTCATGCTTTGATCCAGCAGCAGCAGATTGCTTATTCTGGTTCTGGATAAAGCTGGGGCAAAACTATGTTGGGCTTCCTCCCTTCAGTTCTGTGCTGACAATTCCTTTTATCGTCCATATCCCTCTTCCGTACACTGGTCCATGACCTGATTCCCTTCTCCCCCCGTCAAACTCTGCCTTTTTGTCAGTTTGTTTCTGTATTTGCTATCAAAAAATATTTTGGGGGGTACCTTGCTGGCTCAGTCAGGGAGGATGTGGCTCTTGATCTTGGGGTCATGAGTTCAAGCCCCACAATGGGCACAGAGCTTGCTTTAAGAAAATATTTTAGGTCACCCTTCTCTTTTCATGACACCTATCAGTAGTACATATCTCTGTGAATTAATGCAATATCCCCAAGAAGAAGGACATTCGACAGAGGTCAACTGATGGTCCTCAGATCATATAGGAAGATGACAACTAAACCCAGAATCCAGATTTCCTGATCTGTTTTGCCCTAGTTTTCACTCTCACTGTATGTTTGTTATTGCTAAAGCTTCATGTGTTACCCTTGTCGCCCCTAAAGATTTAGAGAGAGACCTGAAAGGTTTTCTTTTCACAAGACATTAAGGGAATGGAAATTGTGAAGAAAGCTGTGAAGAACCTCCAAGTTCTATTCATTATTTGCCCAAATTGCTAGGTTAAGTACACAGGAAAGGGTAGTAGTCTTCCTACTTCCTGAGAGTGGACTCAGTTCATCTGAAGAGGCCATTCTCTGGCCATCCTTGAGATGCACGCAGCTGGTGACCTCATCTTTCTCTGAGCAAGTGTGGCCATGACTGAAAGGGCAGACACCCCCCAGGGAGCAGGCAGGCAGGCCAGGATGTGGGGAGGGTGATTCAGCAGGTAACAGCAGTTCCTTTCATGCCACCCTGCAGGAACGCCCAAGGGGCTCACCTTCTCAGACAAGCTTCAGAGGCGAGAGACCAAACTCCTAGTTGCCCGTGCTATTTTTCTCAAAGATGAATTTTGTTTCTTCTTTTAGGAGGAAAAGTTGGTATCCTGATCCGCATAAATCAGAAAATTCCTTATGAATTTGATCATGGCAAATGAATTCCTTTTTTTTTTTGTTGTTATGAAAAGGACTAACCAGAAACATCCCAATTTAATTTCAGCTCCTGATAAAATATTGGGGGTGGCAGGTGAAGGACCCCCAGTGCGCAGCAGACTCCGGGGTTCCCAGCACATGTGTGTTGAGGGAGGAGAAGAAAGGAAATTTTTGAAAGAATCTCTTTTTGAACTTCCTGAATCTACTCTGAGTTTAATAAGCGTAAAAATATGTTTTACCAAAACCTAAATATCACTGCTGATCTGAAAGCCTGTAATAAATGAAATTAATTTGAAATGAGTTGATGTCCTTTTCCTTACTGCTGGGCATTTGGATCACAAGAATTGAAATGTTGTTCCTGTGAAGCATATGTTAAAGTGTGTTTTTTCCTCTCGCAGCGAGTATTTTTAGACCGGACATTAACATGCAAATTATATGGATTAAGCTCTCCCCCACCCAACCCCCCCCCAACCTTCATAATAGCCTGTGAAAAAGTCAGACCACAAAGGCACAAAGACGGTCTTATTGCTTTTAACCTTTGAGGAAAGGGGCTGCGTCTACCACTCAGAGTTTACTTGGGTATCAAACTCAAAAACATACCTATGGCTCCAAAAGGCCTCGCCAGATATACACTCCCACATGCATGCCGCGGTGCTCTTTGGACTCTGCTATGGAGACGGCCTGGAAATTAACGACACAGACTGAGAAGGACAAAGAGAGGGGGACAGGGATTTCTGAAATGTCAGGGACTCCCTCCTGGGAGCACTTTCCTAACAACTTGTCAGGGGCTTTCTCTGTTGCACTGAAGCTGGATTTTCCCACAGGTAAACTGGGTATTCAGTGCTTACTACAGATCTCTGCTTTTCTTGGAAGCCCCAGTGTGTGATCTGGAGCCCAAGTGGGGCTCGGGGGTGTCACCCGATGTTGGTTACTTCAGCTTGAAGGCCCTGGACTAGTGCTGGGCGTCGAGGGAGGTGAGGTCTGGTGCTTCCAACAGTTCCTGGGTCCCAGCCTCACCCGTTTCCAAAGGGAGAAATCTGATTCCTGTCATTTCCCTGCTTTAAAACCAACTTCGGACCTTGATTACCCATAGACAAAGTCTAAATGATTTAGTATTGCATGAAGAATCTTAAGAAACTGGTTCCAACCTATGTTTCCTTTCTCCTTTTTTGACACTCATGACTTGTTTGCCCCAAGGACCCTATGTAGTCAGCCATCATAAACCTGGACAAACCTTCCCGGACCCACCTGCCCTACTGACTGCGCCTGGCAAACTTGTCCATGGAACCACACGACTGTTAGCCATTACCCAACTCCCCCGAGACTTACGCAAAATCTTTATTGTGACAACTTATTCCATTAGAGCTTGATGAATTTCTTACATTTCTGAATCTTCTACAAGACTATGAACGCCTTCAAGGCAGGGTCTGTATCCATTTCTCTCTGAATTTCCATCTTCCACACAGGCCCTGGTAAGGGCAGAGTTATTTTGGTGCAAGACATACATATTATACTCTAGTCATATAGAATTTGCTCCTGTCCTGGGGACACACAACTAAGAAGTGGCATGACCCCAGGGAGGGTCTGCTGGCCCTCCCATGTACTCTGCCTGGGATTTCATCTCCGTAGAAGGGTAGAAGTAAAATAAGGTTGAATTTATTTCCTACCTGCAAATAATGTCAAGTCAAATAGGAAGGCAACATTGAAACATTGAAACACGACTGCTGGAGTGGGAGTCAGTCAAATTGGATTCTTGCCCTACTCTGACACTACTTAGTTGTGCAACTTGGGAGAGATCACTTGGCCTCTCTGACCCTCAGTTTCTTCATCTACAAAATTAAGAATTTGTCCAGGGTAATATTACTTTTTTTCTTTTTATTCTTTTTTAAAGATTTTATTCATTTATTTGACAGAGAGCGCACAAGCAGGGGGAGCAGCAGAGGGAGAGGGAGAAGCAGACTCCCTGCTGAGTAAGGAGCCTGATGTGGGGCTCTATCTCAGGACTCTGAGATCATGACCTGAGCCAAAGGCAGACGCTTAACCAACTGAGCCACCCAGGTGTCCCATGGGGTGATGTTATTTTCTAAGGCATATCCATAGTCGCCTATGGGGCAAAAGTCTTCAAGGAGGGGTTGAAGAAAAGGCAAAGTGAAAATGAAGTGGGTGATCCAGTTGTTCACACACAAGGTGATTATGAAAGTGCCCAATACAGGCCTGGTGCAAAGAGTCCCCAAGAGATGAGAGGTTTATTCCTTCCTGATGCCTTTATTTCTACATCCCAGCATACTAGAGAAACCAGTCTTACCCTGTTTGTCCCAGTACCCTGATCTAGAGGTTCATCTCCCTTGAGAAGTTCTTCTTCCCTACCCTGCTACTGTGGGCAACCTTTGAGGAGGTAAGCACAAAGTAGTGGGAGGTGCTTCACAAATGTGGGCCTGTTATGGGTTGAATTGTGTCACCTAAAAAAGATATGTTGAAGTCCTAATCCCTAGTACCCCAGAATGGGACCTTATTTGAAAACAGGGCTATTACAGAGCTAATCAAATTAAAATGAAGCCATTAGGGGTGGGCCCTAATCCAATATGACTGGTGTCTTCATCAAAAGGAGAAATTCGGATGAAGAGACAGACACACAGAAGGAAGATGAGGTGAGGACTCACGGGAGGAAGATGGTTATGTGGCGGGGTTGATATTTGGCAAACACCAGAAGCTAGAAGCAAGGGAAGGTTCTCCCCTGGAACGGTCAGAGAGAGCCTGGCCTTGTCAAAGGCCTTGATTTTGGACTCCTATTCTCCAGAATTGTGAGCCGACACATTTCTGTTGTTCTAAGTCACCCAATTTCTGGCACTTTATTATAGCACCTCTGGGAAACGCATTGAGGATTCAGGCTGAGCGATGTGGGCTGCACAAGGGGGCATGTGTGCGTGCGTGTGTGTGTGTGTGTGTGTGTAGTTGTGTGTGCTGGGAAGGTGCTGCTGGTGCTGGAAGGTACTTCCGTCATGGGCAGGTAGTGGATGAGCCCCTAGGAGACTCAGCCGACCCCATTCATCTAAAATGACTTAAACCCATTAGCAGATACTTCACCTTTCTTCCTCCTTTTTTTGCTCTTCTGTCTTTCTTTGCCTTACTGCAACTCACAAACCCTCCCTCACCTCCTCTCTGCATTGGCTCTTTTAAAAGGGACATTTTATTCTGCTGTTTACTTAGAAATGTTAGTACTACAAAATCTGGCCTGGTTGAAGAGGCCTCCAGTGAGGGAGGGAGACAGGCCTCCTGCTTGGAGGAGATTTGGGGAGGCTCAGTAAAAGGAAGCCAACTAAGGTAAACTTCTTCTCCTTCTTTTTTTTTTTTTTCCAGTCCGTAAATCCTCCTCGTGGAATGGTATAATAGCTGCTGTATAAGAACTCCACTGAAATCCCCCCTCTGGAATCTTCGGGGCGCCTGACCTAACCCTCGCCCTCCGCACGGTGGAGGCCAGAGAGGCCTCCCTCTGTGTCCCTCATCACAGCTTTCCCCTGGATCGGGGCTGGGGCTGCTTGATTTGAATGGAGGATTGTTCACTGGAGCCAGTGACCGGCAGAGCTGCCAGTTCCAACACTTAAAAAATACAGTACTGCTTTTAAAGTAGAGGAGAAGGGCGTTGAAGCAAGGGTGCAGGGGTTCCTTGTCAAATACACTGCCCATCTGTCCCAGCTCTCCTTGGAGGGGAGGGCCGAGGCTTCCCGAGGCAGAGGAACAGTCAGTCCCCCGACCTCCACCTCCAAACCAGCAAGATTGGGCGGGGGGGGGGGGGGGGGGGGGGGGGAAGGAGGCCCGCTTCAGCTCCGAGCTCTCCAACAGACCATTTCCTGGGCCGGTTCGAACTGATAGTTCCTTTCCCATGAGCTCACTCCCGACGCTGGTATTTACAGAGTAACTATGGCTGAGATGTGTGCCACGGACATCTGGTACATGCTCCGAGTTCAGTGCTGGGAAAGAGAGGTCGTTTCCGTGATTGAGATCGCAAAGGCTCTTTCGTACTCCATGAATTGGTCTAGAAATTATACCCATAATTTGTCTACTGAGACGAAATGTAATTATAGGATTAAATATTCATGTTTTAATTATTGGAAAGACATACATTAATGAACGATTATTGAGATATTTTCCCTATAGAGTGAAGTAGGAAAACCTAAAGAGTGAAGCTTCTCTGTACTCGCAATGAAATCATTTCATTGTTCGTTGCAGCAGGAATATTTTTAGAAAAGGACTGAAATTACTCAGTTGCCTGAGTGACTTGACCATCACTGAATAAAACCCTGGCTAGGAAGCCAGACTGCTACTAGTGGTCAGCTTCGAAATTCCCCAGGAGTGTTTGGATACAAAGAAACTAGAGATCCCCTCAAGAGTATCGCTTTTGTTTTCCTGGTGATGGGTAGAGGGCAGAATGGATGGTCTCTGACTATTCTCTGGGATTCAGACAATTCTCTTAAAAAGGAAAACAAAACAAATCGAAGGCATTTTTGTTTCCATGTCCTCATGAAGTGCCAGAAAAGGGACTCTCACGTGGGCAGAACCTACCTTTGCTAAGCCACTGGGAACATCCTTCATGAAATGGATTACATGCAAGCATTAGGAATGGCTCTTCTGACAGTCTTAAGGGCAAAAGAAACAGAATATAGAGATAATAACATCTTGATTTTCTAGGTGAGCTCCAGGGGAGACAGAAGCAACGTTACCATGAGAGAGCAGAAGCCCATCACAAATGGGTCCCATAAAGGCAAAATTACAAGACCACAAACACACCTCATTGAAAAGGAGGTGCATTTTCCTATTGTTCCAAGTATAATGTAGGGGAGGAAGGTGGAGAATAATATTCAAGGCATCTGCAAAGGAAATGAGCCTCCAAATCGCCTTTTTTGGTGCGTTAGTCTGAAAGGACACCTGCCTCATTCACCAAATAAGCAGTTTTTTTCAGCCTTTTTTTTTTTTTTTACAAGATCAAGCCCTGCTGCTCTGAGGAATGAATCAGAGGCATTACATTTACCACAAAAATAACTAATTGAAGGAAGTGATTTACCTCTTTCTTATTTTATCACATTAGAAGGAGCAAAGATTCCAAGTAAGATCGAATTCTTGCCTTATTGATCACGTCTGAATGCTGACCATGTTTTTACAAAAGAAACAATGCTATGTTCTCAAATTCTCAAAATGAGTAGGCCAGAATTACTTAATCAAATCTATAGTAGGAAGTGCAGAGCTGAACAATGCACTAGCTTGTGTGTTTTGACTTCGCTGTCTCCATGGTAATGTGCACGAACAAATTGAAAAATATGAGCGATTTGTCTTTAGGGTGGAACTTGCCAAATCTTATTTAGTCTAATTAGTTTTTAAATTAATGATATTTTAGATGGATAAAATGTTTTCCCAAGAATTCTCATGCAAAAAAATGGTCGTATTTACTGACTTTGGTATAATTAAACGTTCATATTCTTAGAGTAAACCAGTTGTGGAGTGAGAATTACTAACAGTTGCATAAATTAAAGTAGTAAGCATCTCAATAAGGGCTGTGTTGGTAAGAAGCTGAAACAACCGTTAAAAAGTTAAAATTTTAGTTCACCTGATTATTTGGCATCATGGGAATCCCAATTCTTAAAAGATGGAAATATATTTTTAATTAAATATTTATCTTATTTTAAGCAAATCCTACTAGTCACGGAGGCTGTGTCCTCAGGGAATTAACTGGAACACAATGAGGGGCAAAGCCACTGGAATCAAAGGGGTGTTAAAAGTTAACACTCAGAATATCAATGTCCAAGAACTCTCAAACCTGTTCAATCTCGAATATCTAGAAACTGTCTTCGATCAATGGCCAAAGTGAGGTACGTAACCCGCTCGCTGCCATCGTTTAAAGACCATGAGCAAAAGCGTAGAGAAGAGCTCAAGAACGCAGCTGCTGTTCTGGGGGCCAAAACCACAACTGGCCCCAGGAATTGGGTGGAATATGCAGGAGGCACAGGGGACCTCCTTTTGCTCTGTAAGATTAATGTGAAGTTACCTAGAGTTATGGAAGAGAGGTTGGTGAAGAGTCAAAAAAAGAAAAAAAAAGTGAAAAACCTGAGCTTTGAGCGCCTGCAGAGACACAGCCAAAGCCTTCTCTGCAATCGCTGTTAAGTGTCTGAACACAAGGAAGCCAACTGCATGATCCTGCGAGAAGGAGCAACAGACAGTGGGACTGGCATTGTGGGAAAGGAAACAAAGCTGCCCAAAGGAGAGAGAAAAGTCCCTGAGCTTCTTGAAGGTCTTTCACATTTTGTCAGTGAGGAAGGCTGGAGACCTCGTGGAAGAAATATTGTGTGTACTTTACTATGAACACGCGTGCCCCCGCGCGCGTGCACACACACACACACAGAGGAGTTTGTTCTGTAGTGTACTGGCACCATTCTCAGTTAATAGAACTTCATAAGGTTCCAAATTTTAAGATTATATTGTCAAGAATACACAGCTGATCCAGGAGTCTTGGACAATTTTAATCAAGATTCTGCTACTCGGGGCGCCTGGGTGGCTCAGTCGTTAAGCGTCTGCCTTCGGCTCAGGGTCCTGGGATCGAGTCCCACATTGGGCTCCCTGCTCCGTGGGGAGTCTGCTTCCCCCTCGCCCTCTGCCCCTCCCCCTGCTTGTGCTCTTTCTCTCTCTCTCTCTCTCTCAAATAAATAAATAAAATCCTAAAAAAAAATGAAAAAAAAAGAGAAGATTCTGCTACTCAAAGAAGGCAAACAAGCCACACAACCCCTGTTGGGGCACTGTGCCTGAAACAATCCTGCATTGCAGTGTATTTCCTGCCGCTCTGGGCACTGTCGCTGTGGACTCCCGTCCCGGTCAGCTCACAAACCAGGAAGCATTCGTTCAACAGTTCGACTTACCAATACATGTATCAGTAGTGTTTTCTGGACTTCAGAAAAGGCTTTTAAAATCACCATGCTAAATATAAAAACTGAAACTGTAATGCTTCCAGAGGAGAACAGAGAAATTTTTGCAACCTTGGAATTGGCAAAGTTTTCTTAAATACAAGACAGAAAGTGTTACCCATAAAAAAGTAATAAATTGGACTTCATCAAAATGAAAACAGCTCATCAAAAGATACTGTTAAAAAAATAAAAAAGCAAGTCACAGACTAGGAGAAGATATTTACAAATGTATGTCCCACAGAATATATAAAGAACTGATACAATCCAACAATAAAAATAAACTCAATTTTTAAAATGGGCAACCACTTCACAAAGGAAGATGTACAGATGGCCAAAATGGCCATGGAAACATAGTCAATATCATCAGTCATCAAGAACATGTAAATAAAAACCACAAATAATATATCATTTCACACCCATTAGAATAGCTAAATTTTACAAGACTGACTTTACCAAGTGTTGGTGAGGATCTGGAGCAATTGGGACTCTCATACATGCTGGTAGGTAGGTAAAATGGAGCGACCACTTTAAATACAGTCCCACAATTGTAAAACTAAGTGTATGCCTACTCTCTGACCTAATAATTCTATTCCTAGATATTTACCTAAGAGAAATGAAAACAAAAAGATCTGTATAGGAATATTTATAACAGAAAATAAAAGGGGGGAGGCACCTGGCTGGCTCAGTCGGAAGAGCATGTGACTCTTGGTCTCAGGGTCATGGGTTCAAGCCCCATGTTGGGTGTAGAGATTACTTAAATAAAAAAAAGAAAAGAATATTTATAACAGCTTCATTCATAATAGCCTCGAAGTGAAAACAACCCAGGTGTCCATAAACAGAAGAATGGCTAAACAAGTGTGTGGTATATCCATTCAAAGGAATACCACTCGGCCAAAAAAAAAATGGAACAACTCCTTATATATGCAATATAAAGCCATTATGCTGAGTCAAAGAAGCCTTACTCCAAAGAGTACACACGAGAGGATTCCATTTATATAAAGTTCTAGAACAGGCAAAACTAACTTATGATAAAAAATCAGTGGTTGCATACGGTGAACGAAAGTGGGGATTAAGTGGGAAGAGGGAACTCTCTTGGGGGAACTTTCTGGCATGATAGGAATGTTCTATATCTTGGTGAGAGTTTGGGTTATATTTGCCTGAATTCATCTAAAGCACACTTAAGATTGGTGCATGTCACTGTATATAAATTATATCTAAAAAATCTATAAACAAATACTGAACTCTAGTCAGTGAGATACATGCTGAAGTGTTTGAAGTAGACTGAAGTCTGCAACTGACTTTGAAATGCATCAGAAAATATGATGAATAGATGGGTGAATAGAGGAACAGATATGTGATACGGGATAAAGCAAATTAGCAAAATGCTACTTGTAGGATTTAGGGGTTAGGTACTCGGAAATGGTTGTCCATTGTACAGCTCTTTCCACTTTTTCTGTATATTTGAAATTTTTCATTAAAATATGTTGAGAAAAAAATATATACACCTACCCTATGACCCAGCAGTTTCATTACTAGGTACTTGCCCAAAAGAAATGAAAAAAATATGTTCACACAGAGACTAATCCAAGAATATTTACAGCAGCATTCTTTGTAATAGTTCCAAACTAGGAACAACCCAGGTGTCCATCACCAGGAGTACGGGTGTGCAAATTGTGGGTGTACATATACACTGGAGTGGTACTCAGCAGCAAAAAGGAATGAACCACTAATACGTACAGCAAGATGGCTAAATCCCCAAAGCTCTACGTTGAGCCAAAGAAGTTAGAGACAAAACTCAGAAACAGGCAATCAGACAAGGACTGCCTATAAGGGGTAGGAACTGATTGGAAGGGACATGAGACAACTCTCTGGGGTGACAGAATGTTTTATATCATGATTGGGATGATGGATATATGGATGTATACCTTGATCCAAGCTCATTGAATTGTACACTTAAGATCTGCACATTCCTGTATATAAGGTTTACCTACGGTGGGGGGAGGAGGATGGCTAGGGAAGAAAGATCCCAACTTGTAGGCAGCATTGTCTTTCTCTGTGTGACTATAGATGACAAGTTAGAGGCAATCGAGAACTCTGAATAGGAAGGGGCAGAGGTGACAGATTCCATGTCGGGAATCCAACTCTGAATAGTGGGATGGGTCTATTCTTTGAGACGTCCTGAGATAGGAAAAAAGACCCTCTTAATATTTCAAGGTGTTGTAAGATGAGAGAAAATAGTAATATCTTAGTGAATTTGTGGACAATATAGATCTCAGCCCCAGCTTCAATGGTTCAGGACAGGACGAGAGCCACACTGGTACCTTTCCCCTTTGTCTTAGGAAATGTAGAGATTCAGTTCCAGTAGGGAAACTAGCTGTCAGAATTGATGGATGAAAATCATTGCCCTTTAACTCTCCCCAGGCCCTCTCTCCGAGTCTATCTGATACGTAAGGCGAAAGAAGGTGGGCTAGCTGCTTTGTTTTCCAGCCCTCAGCAGGTTGGAAGCAGCAAATTAGAAATGGGGAGGAGACAGTGAAACAGCCAGAGGCCGTCACTCAGACAGCAAGTGCCAGCTCACAGCAAGCACAAAGGATGAAGTGAGGGGAGAAATATAAAAAGCCAACCTAAATACTCAAGCACACAACAGTAAGTGGGGGATCCCCGCAGCTCAATTTATTTAAATACTCCTCAGTGCACTGCAGTGTTTTACGGATCGGTCTAGAGTCTTTCTTAATGTCCTAAAAGAAGAACCAGGAATGTGATGGCATCATTATATTACACATTTTCTAAGGAGTCAGAGAATTGCTATCTTTTCTCAAATTTTTAATGCAATGCAATTAGAATAACATTTAAACATTTTTTGATTAGAGGGATAAACTCTACTTATTAAAAAAAAAAACACTTCTGTAAAATACTTATTCCCTGACAACAATGAACAATACACTTTTTACTTCTTAAGATTAATGAAGGTTGACCCATCAAAATCATACAACGTTGGGTGATAATATCTTGATAAAGAAAAATAGTAACACTTACCTCTGCTACCAAAGCTGAGGTCTTGAACTTTCTCTCTTTGCAGACTTCTGAGTTGGTGAAATGTCATCCCTATTATTCCGTAAGGGCTTTATATATTGAGACACGTCTTGGAATGTCTTTCTTCTGAATGTCAATCATTAGATCAGACCTTGGAAAACTTCTTTAGCAGTTTTGTGAAAAGACGATCCATTTTGTGCTTTTTTTACTGAGTAGTGTGATGGAGCCTGCTCCTACCGAGTCGCGAGAGCCCACTGTGGCATCTCTTCCCAAGACTGAGTTCAGAGACTTCACATTGTCAGCTTGAAAATGGCCACGGTGGGAGTATTTGTACCATGAAATCAACAAACACTATAAATCACAGTTATTTTCTTTTCTTTTCAGGGAGTTGGTTGTTAAACATTTACCAGCACACCACTGGTTATATCTGATGCTTTAGATATGTTGGATGGTCTTAGATTCAATTGCCACCACCTATGGCTCTTTCCTAAATAGGAAATGTAAATTGTTACAGCTGGTCAGTCCTCAGCACAATTGGCAAGGTAGGAAAGCTTGTTTTGTTACATTTTATTGGGGTCCAGACAATCCAGTTGAATTATTAAATTATTTGAGCAATGGTGACAAAATAGATGGAAATGTGCTGAGTATAAAAGAGAAGAAAGTCTGTGGGTCAGTACTGTTATAAAATATGATCCTAATAATCCTTGCTTCAAGAAATCATCTCATTTGTCAGATCCTTATAGGGCTTGGAAGAAATAGACTAATAATGGAAGCAAATATTAGGCTTCATATTTAGATTAGAAGTGGATCACCAGCTTCCACAGAGACAGTTGTCTTTATCAGGGAGTGTATAAGCCCTTCTATTATCTGGATATTTGATGCTCTTGAGATAGGCAAGTTCATTTAAAGCACTCACTCTACCAGTGAGTAATATTTGTGATTGTAGGGAATTCCTAAATGTCATTGCTTACGTAAATCCAACCTGATGACTCTTATAACCTATTTGGGATTTTGAGCTTTGACGTGTGCTGACCTGTAGGCACCTATGTATTTTGACCAGGTTTTATTTCTTTGTAACAACCATGAACCAATGATGAGGGCCAGAGCTGTCATTATAGGGGGAAAATTGTTCAAATAGCTTTTTTCTTACCTCTTTAAAGCTAGAAGAGGACTATTTATATGCTTTCAAAGAGATCGATTGGCTATTCACCCCAGTCTCATATTTGATCCTGAAAAGCAACAGAGAATTTAGGATGAAAAATATCTGTTTATCTAATAAATTCTGACACTTAATGCAGTCAGTTCATCAAATTCTCCAAATAATTCCATCCAAAAACTTGAATGCACAAGTGTTAATATTGAGTGCCCGCTATAAGCAAAGCACTCTGCTGGTCATTACAGAAATATAAAAGGATGGCCGAGATATGGTTCCTGCTTTCAAGACTCTTTAATACATAGTGAAGGATAGACACTTAGCCTGTTATAGTCAATTGTTAATTTACAATTTTTTAAATACAATAAAATATTCAACTCCAAAGTTATGAACAGACTATTTCATGATCAGAAATATTTGAGAAAGTACTGGAATGTCTGCTTCTTAAGGGCAGGAGCTTCTCTATCACGGTTTCAGCTGTGCCCTGTGATTATTTATCAAGTGTATTTGTCCAATGTATCTTGTTGTCCCTTTGTGTTATTTTTATAAACATCCATGATCACTGAGTCTAAAAGTTAATAACTAAAGATCACTCGGTAGCAGGATGTCAAAAAACTACGTTATCTCCTAGTGGTCTATGCTATAAAGTTTTCTAAAGTATTACTTTTTTTTTTTTCATTTTTCAATTTTAGTAGGACACTCAAATTTCATGTGAAGAAAAAAAGAATCAAAATGACTTGTCATCGTGTACAAAATAGCAATTCTACCTTTAAAGTGCTAATCCTATTACTTAAATGTTCTTCATTAAAATAACTTTATGCTTCCCAGGTATTAATAAATATTGAAATATATACAGGAAGAAAGAAATCTGAATTTCATATAAGTGTTTTCATAATTTGCCAACTTCCTCAAATTGGAATTTTATCAGAAAAAATAGAGAACACAGGAAAAAAACTGAAGCCAAAAAAAGGCATATTGAAATCAAGAAAAAAATTGGGTGAATCCCAAAAATGCTCCTTGTGAATGTGCCAAAACATTTTAAAATCTCATATGAGATTTCATTTCCCCTCCAATGTGATTTATTTAACTCTAGCCCAACAAACGGAGCGGCGAACACAGGCACTAAGTCTTTAATGCCACAGCTGACCAGAAGGCAAAGCCATACTCCATTCTCAGGAAATCTTTGCTGTCCCGCTGCCCACCCTCAACACAAACCTCTACCTTCTCACTCCCACCTCCCTCCTATGCTCACCTCCCACCCCTGGCAAACCAAAACAGATTCTCTGGAGGTCAGCCATACTGGGCCATGGCTTTCCGTTCCTTAAGAACTGACAATACACGGGTGCCTGCCGACTCTTGGCTTCGGCCGGGGTCCTGATCTCATGGGTCCTGGGACTGAGCAGGCTCCACGCTCAGCAGGGAGGCGGCTTGGGCTTCTCTCCCTCTGCCCCGCCCCCACTCATGCGCACGCGCACGCGCACTCTCTCAAATAAATAAATCTTAAAAAAAAAATTTACAGTACAGTGAGGCAGTCACTTCGCCGCTCTGGGCCTCGGTTTCCGCATTTGTAAAACAGGTGAAAATATCTGACCTTCCTGACTCACGGTTTTTCTGAGGTTCAATGTCTTGATATGTGAGAAAAAGACACACGAAAACCCTTTGCAAATGTGGTTACTGTTTATTCCAGATTATCTAATTTCCGAACACATTAAAGAAAGTTTAGGTTTACGAAACCACATGATTGCAGGGCCTTTTCCCTTGGCTATATAGGGAAGTTCCAAAATTTCCCTTGTTTCACCCATTTTATTACGTTACTTCATTAAGGGCAAGGTTGAGTGGGTTAGTGGTTAGGTTATGGGACTAGGCATAATACTTCCTGCATTCTTATCTGACTTGGCCATTGTTTTGTTATTGCCTCAGGGAAAATCTTAATGCCTTAATTTGCTGTAAAAACAAATATATATCAGGGATATTTACTTTGAAAAAGGGTTATGAGACTTTGAATGGATTCATTTGAGAGGGCTTTCTACGTGAATCTTGTTCTTTGGAGCCAAATTATATTGTGTAATTCAAAATCAATAGAAAAAGAACCAATTTTAATTGAGTTTTACTTTGTCTTGAGCACTGTGCTTACATTCTCATTCAATCTTTACAAGCTGCAAGGTATATAACATTATGGCCATCCTTACAGATAAGGAAGGGGAGTCTCAAGAATTTACCCAACATCACCAACTATGGGAGATAGGGCCACGATGAAAACTCTCTCCTCTCTAATGTGAAATCCCTACTCACTTTCCTAAACCTCTGCTCCTCACAGTGTGGTCTGTGGAGAAGCAGCAAGGGAACCATCTGGATCTAGTTAGAAATGCAGAATCTCAGGCTTCACCCCTCTGGCTACTAAATGACAATCTGCATTCTAGTAAGATTCCCACATTAAAGTTTGAGACTGTCGCAAGACCACCTGGCCTCTCAAACTGACTGCTGACATAATTGCTTCTCTTCACAGCTGACCTGGTTTCTGGATGAGCCCCTAACACCCACACATACCCCCAAGCCCCCTACACCAGCTCAAGCCCAGGCAAAATTAACCACAGCTTCTCTTTAGATATGGCCCTGGTTTATTCCACCATTATAACCTCCCAGGATTGGTTCATAATTAAATGCATATATGACCTTTTTCTGCGCTATGGTATACACTCTATGAGAGCGGGCTTGGTCTTGTCCATCTCTGTATCCTGTGCACCTGTGACTTAAATTGGGGTTGATTAAATTAATAAATTAGGTGGCACTTCTCTAGTGTCTCAAAATTTTCCCTTTGTTACCTCTTTCCCAAATGTAGCCACCACGCCTGACACTCCTCACTCTGAGAGGCTCAACTATTATCAGTTGAAAGAGCCACTAATAAATCAAGCAGGCTGGGGCCTAACCCACCCCCTGGAGAAAGCCTACTGTTGAGGAATCTCAGTGCCAGGATGTTTTTCCTGTCTTTGCCACTAGGAAGCCTCATGACTTGGCAAGTCCTTTCAATTCCCTGAATTTCCATTTCCCATCAAATCCAGATGAAGTTTGATTTCTAAAGTACAGGGGTTTGTCACCTGTTATGATCTGCTCTTTGCATTTCCATCACCCCCAAACCTTCCAACCCCAGATCTGCTCTTTATCCAAAGCCCTAAACCAAAAGGGGGCGAAAAACAGGGAAGAAGATGAATATGTTTCATAACTGATCTTAAGCTAGAAAAGAAGGAACCTGAGGAAAGTCATTTACTGATGAACTTTTCTGAATCATGACCATTCCCTGTTCTGGCAGCAATTAGACACTACTCCTTGAGTATGCTCCTTTGTGTTTGGTACCTGGATGTCCTCTGCAAAAGATACTGAATTGGCCAGCTGTATGGAAAACCGTGAGCAGTTGTGGAAAAATAGAGAGAGAGAGAGAGAGAGAGACACATGAATATACCCTCAGCTCTCTATAGTAATGCTCTACTACACTGTGTCAATGACACGGTGGTGAGGCCTCTCCAATCTTTGTTATTAATAAGGGTTATAAGAAATTGAAGTTTGCAAATGATTTACTCTCTCTCTCTTTAAAGTATCAGAGTGGATTCAAGTATCCCTGCCACTATCACTAATTTCTATTACCTTTGCTTTTTTGAATGAGAGAAGGAAATGGAGTTATAGAGAGTTCTGAAGGAATATCACATGACCAAGACCTTATCTCTGCCACAGCTGTGAAATCCAGACATGGCCAAAGGGTTGTGTGGTTCAGACTCATGTGAATGTCATTTCTCTTGTGTGTTCTAGGAGTAAAAGTGTTGAGACATGGTGCATTTAGGAATGTTGACATCATAGTTTTGCAGACAGAGATGTTCCTTGTGAGGTTTTCATGACCTGTTGAGGAAAGTAACATGTTTGGAACACAATCCAAGGCTGAACAAAGAGAATGTTTGGTATTTCTTTAAAATGCTTTCCAACAGGGACACGTGGGTGGCTCAGTTGGTTAAGCATCTGCCTTTGGCTCAGGTCATGATCCCAGGGTCCTGATCAGTGGGGAGCCTGCTTCTCCATCTCCTCTGCCCCTCTCCCTTGCTTGTGCTTTCTCTCTCGCTCTCTCTCTTTCTCTCAAATAAATAAATAAAATCTTTTAAAAAATAAAATAAAAGGCTTTCCATTGGTAAAAGAAGATTTGGTAGTTATGGTTTCTCCCACTACCATTAGGAACAGTGGCTTTTAAATTATTTTGATTCTGACATACAATGAGAAATACATTGTCCAAAGTAACCATGGAATATGTGTATTATATAGAGAGAGGTTTATATATAATTATATATTAATATATCCATATGTAATGATTTATATATGAGTGTATATAGAGATGAAACTTAAGTTTCACAAAACCGTGCTTACTTTTACTGTGTTAATAATATTTTTTATTCTATTTCAGTTCCTAAAAAATGCTGAATGCAATCCACTAAATTGATTTCATGACCATTAATGGATTGCAGCTCGAGCTTGAAGATATTGCTTCAGAGATATCCTACTTGTATGGTCGTGAACAGTTGCTTACTGCCAATTAGCTGAAAATGATTGATCTAGTGTCCTAGATTGTTCATGTCTAGTGTTCACAGATATGGGCTAGAGTTCTGGACAACTGACCATGACAGCTGCCTTAGCACTAGATGACTGGTTTGACCATGATTAAATAAAAACACAGCTTTACATTTAGTGGAACTCAATACCTTCTACAAAACATTTAGCCAAGTAGCTGTTGTTAAGGCAGTCAGATCTATTGTCCTACTTTATCCCAAATTTATAAACCACTACGCTATTGTGTTGATCAAGTCACTTGAAAAGAAAACATCATCGAGACAGAATTATAACATCTCAGTGTGCATTCTTATGAATAAGGCAGTGGCTGGAATTTTAGTGTTGTGTTTCTCTAGCATATGTAAAAATCTAATATAAAAGGATATGATTCTCTTCAAACTCTTCTCGTCTATTTTTGCCTCAATGGGAGTCCAAATTGTAGACTAACAGCTTTATCTTTTAAGTCTTAGAAGTTTCAAATTCTACATCATCAAGATGGGTTTTTATGTGTAAAATATTTTTTATTCTACTCCTGAAATGTTTCTATGCTGAAAAAGCTTTTCTAAATTTTTGTCATTTGTGTTAATTCACTACTAGTTCTCAGTGTGATTTTCTTAAACAAAAACAAACAAGAAGAAAGAAAAATGTTGCTTTTCTTTTATTTGAAATGTGCTTCTTTTCTGGAAGTTCCTTTAAAAGCCGCTCTGAGGTATAGGTTCTAGCACCATATACCAGTTCTGACCAGTGGAACCCAGGAGACAACCGCTGCAGAATATTAGAGCGACCTGCGGTAACTTTATATAAATGCAGCAAAGAGCTTTCTAGAGGTAGCTAGGCTACCTAGCTGTTTTGGAGGTGGCACATGGTTTCTGCATTATGGGATGGAAACTGGATTTTGTGATTTTTTTTTTTTAAATCAAGCTGATTTTGGCCTTGGGGAAGAACTGAAGGCAGTGCAGCTGCTTAAGCAGGAATATTTTAGTTGTTTTTTTTTTAAGTTTATTTATTTTTTAGTAATCTCTAAGGGCAATGTGGGGCTCGAACTCATAATGCTTAGATCACGAGTTGCATGCTCTACCGCTCACTCACTCTTCCTTCCTTCCTTCCTTCCAAATTTTATTTTATTTTATTTTAAAGATTTATTTTTTTGACAGAGAGAGACACAGCGAGAGAGGGAACATAAGCAGGGGGAGTGAGAGAGGGAGAAGCAGGCTTCCTGCTGAGCAGGGAGCCCTATGCGGGCCTCGATCCCAGGACCCTGGGATCATGACCTGAGATGAAGGCAGATGCTTAACGACTGAGCCACCCAGGCGCCCCCCAAATTTTATTTTTAAGTAATCTTTACACCCAACACGGGGCTTGAACTCATGACCCCAAGATCAAGTCTCATGCTCCTCTGACTGAGCCAGCCAGGCACCCCAAGACCTGCAACTTATTTTCAAACAAATATGGCCACAAACATGAAAATAAACTAAATATATGGTATATATATGTATATGTATAATGTATATTATATATGTATACATGGATATGTTTATTTATGTTCAAGATTGACAAATCTAGGGGCGCCTGGGTGACTCAGTCGGTTAAGTCTGCCTTGGGCTCAGGTCATGATCCCAGAGTCCTGGGATTGAGTCCAGCATCGGGCTCTCTGCTCAGCGGGGAGCCTGTTTCTCCCTATTCCTCTGTGTGCTGCTCTCCCTGCTTGTGCTCTCTCTCTCTGTCAAATAAATAAATAAAATCTTAAAAAAAAAAAGATTGATAAATCTAAACTAAAGTTGTTATATTAGTTTACAACTTTTCAAGTTTGAAAATTTTCAAAATAAAAAGTGTGTGTGTAGGAGAAACAGTAACAGAGGTGATAATCAGAGCACAGATGTTAAATTTAAAGAGATTATTATTATTATTTAAGATTTTATTTATTTATTTCGGAGAGAGCACAAGCAGGGGGAAGGGCAGAGGGACAGGGAGAAGCAGGCTCCCCACTGAGCAAGGAGCCCGATGTGGGGCTCCATCCCAGGACCCTGGGATCATGACCTGAGCTGAAGGCAGATGCTTAACTGACTGAGCCACCCAGGTGCCCCTAAAGAGATTATCTTTAAATTATATAGTATTAGGTAATGTTATACAGTACCTATTTTAGGGCTTTGACCTTAGGAGGGATTTACCAGTTTTTTGAATAGCTCAGATTAAACTACTTTTCACCACACTGTAAGAACATGTCAAAAATACCTCTAGAGGGTCCAGTTCCTTTCCCACCATCTTGGGGCTGTGTGACTCCAGTATCCACCGTCTCACCCTCGACTGCAGGCTGAGGGAAAGGAAGATGAACTGTCCCCTACATTCTCTGTGCAATGTGCTCCATGGACCAGCAGTGTCTCCATCCCTGGGAGCTTGTTAGAGATGCAGAATATCGCTTTAGCCCCAGACCCACTAAAGCAGAATCTGATTCATATGCACCTGAGTTTTGTCCCTGTTAGAATAAAAATGGGCTAAAGCCATTTACCTGCATTAAATGTCTCCACGATTGCTTATAAGTCAATGTAAGATAAAGAGCCAAAAAGATTTCTTAGGACTTAGTCTTTTTCTTTGCCAACACTTAAAAGAGAAATGTTTTTCTAGTTAAATATAAGTAGCTTATTTCTTCAAAACTTTTTTTAAATTGTGGGTGATAGTGATTTTCCACATGTGAACTAAGTATCTCCCATAATTATTTTGATCATAGTGACAGAACATTTTTATATTATAGGTCATATAAACTAAAGGTTTCTTTAGCCCTGGAAAATACTATTCTAAAATAGAAAATATTGCCAATTAGAATGGTTTAGTTTTAAAAATATAAAACTATGCCGTGGGTTGTAAAAGTTTGCTGAAAGGTCTTCTTGACATTTATAATTCTCTTCCCAGTAGCCCTTTAACTAGAGACAATTTAAAAGTAGTTTGCTGAGAGTTCAAGAGTTTAGAAATGTTTTTTCCTCCCTTTTCTTATTCTGCAGTCTGTGCTACCATGGCTAAGGAAAACGAGAGGAAAAGGGGCCTTCTCCTATCTTCTGCAGTCTCTAGTCTGGGTTGAAACGCAAGGCCTCTGTGGTCTCTGCTTCAGGAAGACGATCAGAGATGCAGATGTATTTGTGACTTGGAGGTTTTCGTGAAGTCCTTGTTAGGATGAAAATTGTGGACCTTCTTCTGGATAAATATGTCCAGTGTAATTATTAAACTTTAAAAATGCCAAAAGGAAAAAAAACCCTAACAATCCTCACATTTGGAGCCTTGCATCTGGAAGCCTCTTTCTCCCCTTAGAAAATATTTGTGGCTCTTTGTTCCTGTCAAGGAGGAAAACGTGCTTGTAAATTTCACCCGAGAGAAGGCATATCTTTGCATCCACCACATCAGGAAGGGATAGATACAATCCCACATACATATGCCAAAGTCTCCAGAAATTTGACCAAAGGCTGGTGGGGGGAGGAGGGGTGGAATTATGCAAGAAAAGCAACCCAGCCTGGCAGAAAATTTCAGCGAGGAAGTTGTCTGTGCCAGCCTTGGTCTCAAAGAAAAATACTCACCCTCTTAAAGCTGCTAAGATGGCAAGGAAGGCAGTGCCTTCATTGGCCATCCAGACCTCCCTGGACAAATGGATGCCTCCAAGAGAAGCCAAAGCAAACGTCCCCTGACACAGTGGACATACGTTTATATGCACAGAGGCCAGTCCTGTGTGTCAGGCAGTTCCTTGCATGTGAAAGGAGCCAGGGAAATCATCCCAAAGCTTCTCTGACCGCCTATTTCTGGATGCCTGAGATTCAACCATTATTGCTTCTTTCCTTTATACTCACCCTAAAGTTTCCTTACAATGTTAACTGACCCTAGGGTAGGGGGGCATTGTAGAATTTCACCCAAAGCTCTTTTCTATCAAAACCTGAGTTCTTGCTCCTAGCACAGGGACCCCTGAGGCATGAATGAGAAAGGGTGATTTTCAAGCAGGTGCATCCTTTGTCCCTGTTGCCCACTCTTCCTTCTTCCTACTTCTTAAGAGGGTTGTGAATTGTTTTTACACAACACAAAGTAATTTACTCTCCAGGTGAGGCGGATGGGAAGAACTGAGATTAGACAGTTTATTCTCTGCGTTGTTTGCTTTCCGACTGTGAGAATGGGCTCGCCTGGAATTCCTTAGAGCTGCCCCACCATGACTGGAATCCAAGACTGTCAAAGTGGTTTCCCCCATTTTGGGGGGCAAAACCACTTCTTGAATGGGGGCGTCTGGATACCAACTGTCGCCTTATCAGTTAGGGACAGAGTCGCACCTGGGGTTTGAGAGCGTGCCAATCACTCTGCATATTTTAAATGCCCTCCCTCGCAACCTCTACAATTATAATACTTTATACTTAAAAGTTTCCTGAGGTGAAACCCTGTACTTCAACCAGAAGTCTCAAGGGAAGCATTTATTGCATTAGTCTTAAAAAACCACTCTTATGATTCATTAAATGTTACCTGGAATATTTAATTCCTGCCATACATAATTTTAACCATCCCTTCAAAACAATTTGTTTTCTTTTTTTTTTTTAAAGATTTTATGTATTTGAGAGAGAAAGCGAGAGAGCGTGAGCGGTGGGGAGGGGCAGAAGGAGAGTCAGACAAGCAGACTCCCTACTGAGTGCAGAGCCCAACATAGGGCTCGATCCCAGGACCCTGAGATCATGACCTGAGCCGAAGGCAGACGCTTAACCAACTGAGCCACCCAGGCGCCCCAAAACAACTTGTTTTCATTACCAGGCTTAATGATCATCTCCTCTTGCCAGAATCACACTGGCCCTTCGAAGGAAATTTTGAATATTACCTCAGCAATATGAAAAAGAGCTCAGCAGTTAAAGGTGAACTGGGGAACCTCTGCTTTGTTGGTTCTGTGTAGCTCAGACTTGGGGTTGAGGCCTGTCCATGTGAGACAGGTGCACACACACACCTCATGAAGTCGTAAGCTGGGAAGTCTGAGTGCACTGATTCATACTTCCTGGCTTGTATTTCAGCTTCTGAGGCTCCTGACCTCAGGTTTCTGCAGTGTGCCAAGCAGGAACAATCTCTGACATCAAGCTGGGAATGGCAGTAGAACATTTGAAAAGCATCTAGGACTCTTGAGAAAACCTCCCTCTGCACTGCGTCTTTGGCCCCATTTGCCTCCTTCAGTCTTCTCTTCCTGTCTCCTGGGACATCTTCCTCCCTCCTGAGGTACCTCCACTGGCCTGTACTGGTCCCCCCCCCGCCCCCGCCTGGCTACCCACACTGTGTCCCATAGTCTTTAGAGACCACTCCCCTTGCCTCAACCGCCTGTCCCTTTCCCTTTCCCCACCCTTGCCCCCAACTCAACTTCTGTTCTAGTTCTTCCTTGCAAGCAATATTATAATAACCAATATTTTTGGCACTTGTGGTTTACAAGTGTAGATAATTATGTTGAGCACAAACAACCCAGTCAGGATGGTATAATTATCTGCGTTGGGTATAAAAACAAATGTAAGGCTCGGGGCGCCTGGGTGGCTCAGTCGTTGAGCGTCTGCCTTCGGCTCAGGTCATGATCCCGGGGTCCTGGGATCGAGCCCCGCATCGGGCTGCCTGCTCAGCGGGAAGCCTGCTTCTCCCTCTCCCACTCGCCCTGCTTGTGTTCCCTCTCTCACTGTCTCTCCCTCTGTCAAACAAATAAAATCTTTAAAAAAAAAAACAAAAACAAATGTAAGGCTCAGAGGGCCAGTGGCTTGTTCCGGCTGCAGAATCATTGATGGATTCCTGTCATTCTGTTCTGCCTGTTGGGCCCCCACCACCAGTCGTGCAGGCTCTGTGAC
This sequence comes from Halichoerus grypus, assembly GCF_964656455.1. NCBI lineage: Eukaryota > Metazoa > Chordata > Mammalia > Carnivora > Phocidae > Halichoerus > Halichoerus grypus. Next base: position 91,939,073 of record NC_135712.1, read on the forward strand.
TACGCAAGCTACGGCATCTTCTCTACATTATGCTACCCAGGCTTCCCAACGTCCAAAAAGACGTGAGAAAGCTTCTTTCTTGGGCTCCATTTTCTGAAGTCCATATATACATGTACTTCATGGATTGTATGAATCCATGATTCACGGATACTTGGATTCATCTAAGTATCGATGTCATCTCACGTTTCTTTATCATCCCATGACAGCCTTACTCCTACTATAGATAATCCAGTATCTCCTCAATCATTTTTAGGCGATTGTATTCCTTAGAGAAGGTAGCTTCTGGGCCAAGGTGAGGGTTTAGATTGGGTGGGGTGAATGGGCCACTTGGGTTCCGACTTTGAACAAGGCCTCACTTTGGGCTCTTCTGTAGGCATAAGGGCAAGAGAGTCTCCTTTATGCAGATGCCTGGGAGGGAGGCGAGGAGAAGGATGGGGAAGGAATCCTGGGACCTTTTTCCAGTCTGAGCATGGAGAATAGGGGCTGGGAGCAGCTGTTGAGGGCCTTGCCTTCCCAAGTAGCTTCCCGAGACTCATGATTCAAGTAATGCTGGATCAGGTCCTGGCTGGAAAGATGTAAGGGAGAAGTGTGGAGAAAGGCATCTCCGAATTTTGATGGAAAGAGCCAGCCTTCTTGCAGAGGGAAACTTAAAGAAGGCCCAGCTCATTTGTACCTTTGAGGGAAGCAGCAGAAAGGGGCATGAAAGCAGCTCTCCCTCAGGAGAGCAGGAGTCGCTCTGAATTCTGGAGGCCTGAGAGGGATACCCAAGAGAGGCATCCCAGACTTCCACAAAAATAACTTGGGGCCTCCTTCAGGTGGGGAAAGGCCTAGGTCTTCCAGCTATATCGGAAGGAGTTATCAATGGTAATATGACAATATGGACCTCTATTATCATCATGAGCCGGCTCTTGGGATGCTGAGGTACAAATATGGAAGAATCTCAACATAAATTCTGGCTAACCTTCCAGTTTTTCATAAACACTATAGCAACTGCACGGTCCCAATTACTGTTTTGGAAAAAAAAAAAAAAGCATTTGCCCTCATAATACAGCAGTTACAGGTAATGTTCCTTGAGAATGACTTCCCATCATAGACTGCCAGCTTTCTCAGCACCCTCAGGCAAATGGTGGAGCAGTGTGTGGGCCAGCCCACCTTCTCCCGCCCCTGGCCTTGTAACCTCTGACAAAGTCCCCTGTGGAACAGAGGCACTTAGGCAGGAGGCGGCACTTGGCTCCTCCTGTAGAGAATTGAGACAAAGAAAATGAGGGGAAAGTGAATTTTCTACTAGTGTATTTCCTCATTCTTTTTCTTCATGGAGGCTGTCTGTTCAGCCCGAAGACATGGCTGTGTGAAAGAGCAGATGCACTGGAGCTCAGCCAACTGGATTGAATTCTTCCCCCGGAAGTACCACAGCGGATGGTGGGCAAGTTTCTTAAACACTGTGGAGGACTGACCAATGGGTAGACAGATGGCTCTAACTGCTGAGGGTAGGGCCACATCCCCGCTAAGAACTCTGGGTTCAGACTCCTCCAGTGTGAATCCCAGCTCTACTCCTGTGTGACCTGGGGCCAAATATTTAACCTCTGTGAACCGTGACTTTCTCACCTGCAAATTGAGGAGTATGTGACTACCTCATAAGGTTGGTATGAGAATGAAATGAGGAAAACATAGACGAAATCCATTGCTCCTGGCACATTTCATGCACTCAATAAATGTCACGTATTCATATTAACTGTGGATGTTTTTGATACACTTGTGTTTATTTCTACCTGCATTATTTTTTAATGAATATTTATCATCCTTTAGTTACAAGTTGTTTTTCTTTCTGAGGATTCTTATCTTAGGCTGATCTAAGACCCCCACTCCTAAACTCATTTTTGACTTAAGGGGTCTCTGCTTTGTGCTTTTTGTGTGAGGACGTCTATTATAGTACTTATCATAGGGCATTTGAATGGTCTTTTTGTCTCTTGCACTAAATTCTGGATTGCTGGGGCACCTGGGTGGCTCAGCCAGTTAAGGGGCCAACTCTTGATTTCGGCTCGGGTCATGATCTCAGGATCCTGGGATCAAGTCCCTGCTGTGGTTGGTCCAGCTCTCCCTCAATGGGTAGTCTGCTTGGGATTCTCTCTCTCCCTCTCCCTTTACCCCCTCCCCCACCCCACGCATGCACTCTCTTCTCTCTCAAATAAATAAACCTTAAAAAAATAAAATTCTGGATTGCTTGAGGGTGGGGGGCTTTGTTCCTGGAACCCAGCACTTAGTAGGCTTTCACCAAATACTTGTTAGATAAGTGTAGAAGTGAATAGACACCCTTATCTAAAAGGAATTTTGATGAATGAGGAGATGGAAGCCTCAGAAACCCTACCTACCGTATATATCAGAATATAAGCGGCCAGGCTGAAGCTGACCTGTGGGCCAAAACAAAGAGGTCTGGTCCATGTTTTCTGCCTCCAGCAGGAGTGGATGACCCCTGAGGCTGTCCTTTCAACCATCAGGTTGATCTGGAAGGTGCTCTCTTGGCCTCAGTCTAGTCTCCAAAGAACAAGTAGCAGCCTTGGGACTGCTTTATAGAAAACGAAGAACTTCCACTGAGGAGCTGTAGCTACCTGAGGAATTGAACTTGACTCCTCCCTCTGCAACTGATTTTAGGCCCAGAGTTTACACCCTCCCCTCTACTCTGTTTCCATAACCCTGGCTTTAGTTCAATTCCTCATCATTTCTTGCCTGAACTCCTGAATCACCAGGCTGACTTATTGGTCTCTTCCATCCCATCCCATTTTCCATAGTGCTTCTGAGGTGAGTGTTCTATAGAATAGATCTGTTCCTATTCCCTCTCTCTCCTTCACCTGTCAGTGTTCAGGGTCTATCCGCTCCCCCACTGCTCCCTGGATAAAGGCTGAAATGCCCCCCTGAGAATCCCTAACCCTTTCCAGGTGGGTCCCTGCTTTCTGCCCATTTTCTGTTTCCCCAGGCCTTTCCCCTCTCCCCTCTTCCTTTTATGTCCAGACATACTAAGCTACAGGATGTTCCAGACCAGGCCCCTCTCCCAAGTCCATGTTTCCATGCCCTCTAGAGAGTAATCCTTGTTTACCACACCCGTCAATTGTTAGATACAAGGCGGTACCCAGATCTTTCCTCCACTATGGCAATAATCATATTGGATTGCAACGAGCTAATTGCTGCATTCATGCATCCAACTTCCATTCATTCATTCATTCTCTTTTTCAATGCTGTTTTAGTGTGCTTACCAGCCGCTCTTCGATGTTAGAGATACAGGTGCCCATAAATAAGCCAGGAAAAAATCCTGCTCTCATGGAATTTGCGTTGTAGCAGAAGAAAATGAACAATAAATATATGAACAATTTGTTTTCCAATAAAAATGTGATACAAATCTTTGAAGGAAATAAATAGGGTGAAATGTTGATTAGCTAATGTTGCGGGTATATGAGTGGGAATCAGGGAAGGCTTCTCTGAGGAAGGTGATATTCGAGTAGAGTCCAGAAGCGTAGTGAGAGGAAAACTATACACCGAACTGGGGAGATGGATCATGAGTCCCCAAGGAAGGACTGAGCTTGGCATGCTGGAGGAAGGAGAGAGGCCACTCTCCCTGGAACACAGCATGAACCCCCAATAGACGGTGTGGTCCTTGAGACCCTGGGCAGAGTCTCATACCTTACTATAATCATAGGCTCTAGGCTGGTACCCAAGATGTGAATAAGTATTTGAATGAGTAAGTATGATGTTGAAGTTATATTTTCTTTGGTATTTCACAACAAAAGCTAAAAAGGTCTTACATTTTTTACAGCTTTTATCCTAGGAACCATAGTGAAATATTCTTTTTCCCCCAGCTTTATTGAGATATAGTTGACATATAATATTGTATAAATTCAAGGGGCGCCTGGGTGGCTCAGTCGTTAAGCGTTTGCCTTCGGCTCAGGTCATGATCTCAGGGTCCTGGGATCGAGCCTCGCATCGGGCTCCCTGCTCTGCGGGAAGCCTGCTTCTCCCTCTCCCCCTCCCCCTGCTTGTGTTCCCTCTCTCGCCGTGTCTCTCTCTGTCAAATAAATAAATAAAAAAATCTTTAAAAAGAAAATATTGTATAAATTCAAGATGTGCAACGTGATGATTTGATATATCAATCCACAGTGAAATGATGACCACAACAAGGTTAGTTAACATATCCACCACCTTACATAGTTATCTTCTTTTTTTTTCTACCCAGTTAGCAAATTTCGAGGATACAATACAATATTGTTAACTATAGTCACCATGCTGTACATTAGATCCTCAGAACTTATTCATGTTATAATTGAAAGTTTGTATGCCTTTGACCAACATCTTCCCATTCCCCCCCAATGTTCAGCAACTACCATTCTGCTGTTTCTAAGAGTTTGACTTTTTAAAATTCCATGTATGAAGAGTACTTTTTAAAATTCCACATATATTAGAGTAATTCAGGAGAAATTCCCATTGAGAATCAAGGAGAAAAAGTAATTATTGAGGAACAAGTCTGAAGACTCTTCCAGGAAGATGCTCAGTGGGGGGGAAATTCTTTAAAATAAAAAATCACAGAATCGGAGGGGGAAGTTGGTTTCTCTTAGAAAAATTTGCTTTGGAAGGAGGGATCCTTCAGGAAATAAAAACATTGGCTGCCGAGGAAATTAAGGAATAAGCAAACCACAAATATTCAAGACCTTGTGAAGCTGGGGGTAGGACTAGGGAGTTCCCGTGAATTTCTATGTAGTAGTGAGTGATGATACAAAATTAATATCTGAATATGGAAAGATCACAAGGATTTTGATTGATTAGAAGACAACTTAAAAAGGATGTGGTTAAGAGATAATAGAGTCAATTATTTTTTTTAATTCACATACTTCACAATGCTTTGTTTGTTTGTTTTAAATCTTTAGGGGCCAAGGGCTTTCCTCACCATTCCCAGGAGGTTTTTGTTTGCTTGTTCCTGTATTTTGGCAATGCATCTATCTATATTGATAAGAAGAACTATCTAACTAGCCAGGTGAGTAGATTGCATTTTAACCCCAGGGTGATTTTGGGGTTTTTTTTGAGGATTTTATTTATTTATTTAACAGAGAGATAGAAGGAGAGCACGGGTAGGCAGAGCAGCAGGCAGAGGGAGAGGAAGAAGCCGGCTCTTGGTGGAGCAGGAAGCCCAACGTGGGGCTCGATCCCAGGACCTTGGGATCCTGACCCAATCGGAGGGCAGCGGCTTAACCGACTGAGCCATCCAGGTGCCCCTCCCCCGCAGGGTGATTTTATCCCCTAGTTGTGCAATACTAGACCAGGTAGCAATCTTCTCTAAAATGAAAACTAACACAGAATAGAGTCCAGAAAAGAAACCACAAACAAACTCCCAAGAATGAGACCAATAATGGCTAACTCAATGGCTTAATAATGTGCTATTTTAAAAAGACCAGACTTATCTTTCTTCACAACGAACTCATGAAAGTAATCTTATCCGACACCAAGATTATGAAACATTTCTTTAGATGGAGGATGTAGCTTTTTTGGAGTATGAGTGCACCAGGAGTCCCAGCTTGAGTTTAAGAAACTTTAGACTTTGGAGGGGAGGGAAGAATGAGTTCGGCGAGGTGGTTGTCACTTAGATTTCACTCCAGGCCCAAGCCCCACTGGAACTGTATCCGAGCTACACACACACACACCCACACACACACACACACACAGAGAGAGAGAGAGAGAGAGAGAGAGAGAGAGAGAGAAGCGTTATTAGAAAGAAAAACCAAGAGGAGCTTTATTTAAAAACAGGACGCCAAGGCAGGAGCAAAACTGGCTGGCTACAAAATGGCAAGAGAGGAATGAACTATTCTTGCCTTCTTCCCAACACAGCACTCTGAAGCTTTAAGCCTTCTGCACGAGGGATCTTGTTACCTGCACTGTGGCAAAAGGCAGTGAGACTCGCAGGCTTGGCAGCACGCAGAGCTTGCCCAGTGGGATGTAGGATGGCACAGCAGGAAGTTCGAGCAACAAAGGCAGACCCCTCTGGGAGCACGTGTAGTATATACACCCGGGGGCATCTAGAAGTCCTTAAGAGCCGCAGGGCAATTGAGGTCCTGCAGAAGGTACCCATGGAAGGTAGGTTAGAGGCCCATAGAATTTGGATTCTTCTTCATGGGACTCCATTAGTACCCTCAGGCTATGGAAGCCTGGGAAAACATGGATTAAATAAAATTCCGCTTTCTGTGTGGGACAGATGTAAGGAGTAATTGAAGTGAAATTAAAGAACAATATGACTTTGTGCAGTGTTCTTCATATCAAAATTGAAGAGTTGGATGGAAAATGCATTGAGATCACAGTCCTGCCACAAGTAATGTATGCTTTTATATGTTTTGACTGAATAAAAAGCAAATCCAAGATGTTACTTGGTGACCTAGGATCTCCAAAAAAACTTGCAAAGCAAATTAATTACAGAATTTATAGTTACAAGTGCATTTTCCCAAGTTCTTCTGGTTTCATGTTTTTTACTCCCAAATCTTGTTAACTTCTAATATACTTGTGATGTGGATTCCTTCTTAATGCAGAACACACTTTAATACTCTTGTTTTTGGCAAGATTTTACACAAACATGTTACTTCCAGAAAGTGACTTAGTAAGAAATGTTAATAGAAACACCTTTATGGTATTCATGGGTGTTTAGTCTTCAAATATGTAGGATCAGATTTTTAAAATCCTGTAATTGCTAAAATTAGCACATTAAAAAACTTAACTTTTATCCTGGGTAGTAAATAAGCACTATGGAATTGCATAGAAGATAAAAGAGAGATGAATATTAATTTAAAATGTCAGTGTTCATTGATTTTTTTTGAATTACAAAAAATAGCATTCTAATTGTAAAATATTTAGAAAAAGTTGAAACACATTAATAAAAAAACAAACCACAAACTCCATAATCCCAACTTGTTGAAGACAACCAGTGTTAATATGGGGCTTCTTTTTTGTATTCTTTTATATGTATTATATATACATTTATAAAACAATATCATACTGTGTAATAGTTTTTATATCCTGCTATATTTTCACCAACTATGTTTTCTTAGCTCTTATTTCTCTAGTGGTTTAAAGCTATAATTACATTTTTTTCTAATAGAATCTTTTTGTTATTAAACATAATTTGAAATATGTTTATCTCTGCTTATCAAGCTTAAGAATATAACTATCTATTAATTATCATTTGTGTAAAATGAGAACTCTTTCAGGCTTTTACTGTCCTTACTGTTTCTCCCCAATTTCGATTGATGTACTCTGGAATTTAGATCTAAATGTTTTTGATTTTTGTTTTGTTTTGTTTTGTTTTGTTTTGTTTTGTTTTGTTTTTGAGGGACAGAGAAAGGGCGAGAGGCCAGGGTGGAGGAGGGGCAGAGGGAGAGAGAGACTCAAGCAGACTCCCCTCTGATAAAGGAGCCCGACATGGGAACTGGATCTCATGACCCTGAGATCATGACCTGAGCCAAAATCAAGAGTTGGACGCTTACCCGACTGAGCCACCCGGGTGCCCTAGATCTAAATTTTTATTGTTATTGTACATTATTAACTTTTCTTTGGAGATTGATTTTTGAAATTTGTTTTGTCTTATAACCATATTAATGACAGTTTTCCAGACATTACTCTAGGTTTACTTAGTTTCCGTTGGTTCCTAACATCTCTTTTTATCATGTTACCCTCATTCTTGAGGTCTTTATCTTGATCCATCTCTAGGCTGGCTGGATCGGATCTCTAAACTTTGAGTGCAATACTTTCTGAGCACTGGCCTGGTCTCCCTACAAATGATCTCTTGACTGAGTGTATCATCCTTTTCCTCCCCAGCTTGGAAGCCAGTCTCCGTTTACTGCTGCTCTTTGGTTCTCTGGAGGAGAAGTGGATGGTTTTTCTTCCCTTGGGGCAGTGATTCTCAACCCTGGCTGTGCATTCAAATCACTGAGGGAGATTTTTTTAAACGTCAATGCCCAGGCTCCATACCAGAGTAATTAAATCAGAATGTTTAAGGATGGAGCCCAGACACTAGTATTTTTTAAAGGCTCACCCAATGATTTTAATACATAGCTGGGGTTGAGAACCACTGCTTAAGAAATAAGCTGTTTTTTTTTTTTTTTTTTTTTTTCCCTGCCTGGATGCTTATAGAGGTTTTTTTCTTCTCCTTAAATCTTGAAATATTCAACAGGATAGGTCTAGGTGTCTGTGTCTCTTCCTTACTGCCTGGTAACCTTTAATTCTATAAACTCAGCAATTTCCCCCAGTTATTCCTTTGAATATTGCTTCTACCGTATCTCTTCTATTTTCTCTTTCTTGGATGCTTAGGACATGTTCACTGTATTTCCAGGATCTCTCCCTTTTCCTTATTTTCTCTCCTCATTTTGTCACTTTTCTCAGTTTGTTTACAAAGCCATCAGGACTGGTTCTGGATCTTTTGGGGGTCATAGACTCTTCTGAGAACTCGATTAAAGTTGGATTCTATTCCCCCCCCCAAAAATGGCCACATCGTAAAGTTACATATCATTTCACAGACCAACTCTTCAGATCTCTGTGATCCCTACATGAAAGCTCCCGTCCCCGTGAGAGCCTCCTTGTCTAAATGAAGTTGTATCCTTGCTCAATATCAAAGAGCAGGGGAGAGAGATAGGCTCAGAAAGTGAGTGTGTGTTCCTGCACACACATGAAGTCCACTTGGCCTGGTGGTACCGCCACCACTCTCGGTTTGCTGGGATGACATTTGTGTAAGTTGCAAGGTTTTCCTCCTCTTCTGACCGGGTGTCCACCTTTATTTTCCAGTCACTTGCTCTCGCCCTGAGTGACTCATCCACTGTAAAATAGCTGGCAGAAATCACTTGGATTTTCTAGCAGGTATTCACCTATCCCCATCTTCGAAGTGTTTACTTAGAAATCTAAGATACAATGGATCAATGAAAAAAGGGAACATCCCTCTCTTTAACACAAGTGTACAACCTCCGTATCCCAATCCTGCGAAGTCACCAACAGGATTAGCTCTTCCTGCTTTCACCTTTTTCACACCATAAATGTTGCTCCATTATGTTCAGGCTTCAAATATGGCAAGGGAGAAAGTGAAGAAAAAATTATTTTCCTTCCTTTCTAGGTGAAGGATATTTTTCTTCTGCCAGATTCTCATAGGAATCTTTATTTTATCTTGAAATTCAGACTTTCACCAGGACGTGTCTATATTTCTTTTCATTTATTATTTTTTTTCCTAGTATCTAGGAAGCTATGTTGATCTGCAGATTAAGTTTTACCTGTAAGGACACCTGGATGGCTCAGTCAGTTGAGCATCTGCCTTCTGCTCAGGTCATGATCCCAGTGTCCTGGGATCAAGTCCCGCGTCAGGCTTCCTTCTCGGCAGGGAGTCTGCTTCTCCCTCTGCTCCCAACTCGTTCTTGCTCTCTCTCGCAAATAAACAAATAAAATCTTTTTTAAAAATTCTACTTTTAGCTTATAAACATTTTCTTTGTTTGTGGCTTTCAATATTGCTCCTCTTCCATTTGTTTAGATCTTTTCTTCAAAACTACCATTATCCACATAGTGGCCCCTCATGGTTAGTGCTCCACATCTGTTTTCTCTCCAAAGGCACATTTCTCTTGTCTGCTTTCCCTTTCTTGTTGCCATGCAAAAATTCAGCAAGCTTGTCGATTGTATTAATGATATGGTTTTCTACATTGTCAGTTCTGCTCTCCACTGCTTCTAATGAAGTACAAAATCTCACAATTGCAGAATTAATTTCAAGATGCTTTTTTCCTTAGTCACCCAGTTCCCTTTTCATTTCTATTTCTTAACTAATGCCCTCCTAAACTCTTTCTGTTCAGTTTATCTTATATCACTTGTTTCCAAATGTACAGCATTTTTTAACAAAGATTTATTTATTTATTTTAGAGAGAGAGAGCATGAGCAGGAGGGGCCGAGGGAGAGGGAGACAGAATCTCCAGCAAACTCTGCGCTGAGTGCGGAGCCCGACTCCGGCCTGGATCTCACGACCCCTGGATCAGGAACCTTGCCGAAACCAAGTCAGACGTTTAACCAATTGCGACATCCAGGTACCCTTTGAGTGTATAGCACTTTTTTAAAAAAATTAAGAGCATAATACAGATGCATCTAAAAATTTTTGTTTTTGAAGTATACATGTTTCTCTGATATGATCCTCCTCTATTGTATGCTGTTTTTTTTTTTTTTTCCTTTATCCTACAAATTCTTCTGTGGGTTATGGCAGAACTAGCATGTTGTCCCTCAATATCTGTTTTGCCTTTATCCTTAGTAATAGAACTCTGCTTTCTAGCTGGGCACCTGGCCCCTGAAATAAAACCCGCATGCCCCAGACTGCCTTGTAACTAGGCATGCTCATAGAATGAGTTCCACCGCTGTGTATAACTTCTGGGTAGTTATACACTTATAGTGTTATAGTTATACACAGTTATACACTAGTATACACTTCCGTGTATAACTTCTCTCCAAATGGAAGGGAAGGTGTCCCTTTGTCGTCTTTTCTCATAGCTAGAATGCAGTGTAATGATTGCAGCTGAAGGTGCCCTCTTGGACAGTGAGGTAAAAACCATGTGCAGATGTGCAGAAAGAAGACTTCTTTTAGGTGATAATTAAATAAATTCTGTCGTCTCTAAGTCAGTATTGCTTTGGGTTGTCTGTGACAGCCAAACCTAGTCCTGCCTGATATGGGACTTTGCTGTTTATTTATATTTAAATAGTGAGAATTCTTTTTAGCTATCTCTACCAGAAACCCGGAAAGGGTTTTTTATTTTTATTATTATTATTTTTACTCTTTCTCTTAAAAATACTTTTAGGGACCTCTTAAGCCTAAAAAGGAGATGTGTGGCTGGTTCCTTAGACAAACAACCTCGGGGAGTCAGGGCCATTTGCAATCCTGGAAAGGAAACTTCATCTCTATCATTCCCTCCCCTTTATAACAGACGTATAACCTACATATCATAAGTTGCATAAATTGTATCGATGCAAATATATGTATTTATCATCCAGATCTAGAAATAGCTTATTTACTACCACCCAGCAGGCTCCCTCCTGCCTCCCTCCCAGTCACAATCCTTGCTCTTCTGACCTCCGTCGCTGTGGACTAGATGAGATTAGACAACTTTGGACATCGTACATGTGCAATCATTTGGTGTGTACCTGTGGCAGCCACCCAGGTGTGTCACTCAGATCACCCTTCAAGAGATGACACACCACATCTCCAGGGGTGTGTGTGAGCTTTTGTTGTTTTTGTTGTTATTTATTAATTTATATCGAAGTATGGTTAACTCTCGGTGTTACATTAATTTCAAGTGTACAATATAGTGATCTGACAAGTCTATATGCTATACTCTGCTCACCACAGTGTAGTGGCCATCTGTCACCGCACAATGCCATTCCAATACCATTGACTATATTCCCTAAGCTGGGCCTTTTATCCTGGTGACACTTCAGCTTTTGAGTTAAGGTCATGTACTTCCTGGGTAACACCAGTCAATGATTGAACATGGTGGTACCTTGGCTTTCCATTTCTGGCTACTGAGAAACCCTTCTTTATGTTGAAGCTCCTCACTCAGCTCGCCGAGATTTTCCCGGAGCCGCACTGAAGGCTGAGGCTCTTTCTACCCAGCTTGTGTCCTTTCTCTTCTAAATGTCAGGTTTGGAGGCTCTCCCTGTCCATTCCTATTTCCAGCAAATCTTTTGTGCTTCTAACTCAGTTTTGGCATCTGCTTCTTGGAGGACACAACTGTCATCCTACTTTTTTGAGTCTGGCTCATTTTGCTCAATATGATGTTGAGAACTCATCCATGTTTTTGCATATAGAAATAGTTTGTTCTTCTTTCATGTGGATATGGATATTCTAAAATACATATACTTATTCTTCTATAGTTGTTGGGCTTCATAAATAAAGCTATGACCATCCTTTTATGGTCATGTATTTCCATAGATACAAGTATTCATTTCTGTAGGTTGTATACCTAAAAGTGGAGTGTTGGGCCCTAGGTATACATATGTTTAGTTTTACTGGACACCGTCAAACATCTTCCTAAAGTGATTTTTTTTAAATCAATTTACACCTATGTCAACAATGTATGAGTGTTCTTATCAATACCAACACTTGGTATTGTTAACCATTTGCTTTCCTGTGACTAATAATGTTTATACTTATTGGTCATTTTCTAAATTGACTGTTAAAGTATTTTACTCATTTTTAGTTTGTTTTCCTGTTTTATTCTTATTGATTGGTGGGAATTCTTTATATAGTGTGGATATGAGTCCTTTGTCAGGTATATGTTTTGCAAATATCTTCTTCCCATCTGTAGCTTGCCTTATTAATTCTCTTAATATTGTCTTTTGACAAATGTAATTTCTTTGTTTTAATGAAGTTCAGTTTTTTAATCTTGTATTTTCTGGATGGTTCTTATGATGTTCTATTTAAGAAATTTTGTCCAGAGATCATGAAGACATAATGTTTTCCTTTAAAAGCTTTATTGGTTTACTTTTCACATTTACGTCTATGATCCATCTCAAAGTAATTCTTATGTACTGTGTGAAGGTGAAGTCAAAATTGAAAAAAAATATGGTTATCTAAATTTCAACTTATAGAATTTCTTCCTCGCATTTGGTGAAAGGGCTGTGCTATTTGACAGATTTTGTGGCGGGCTTCCTATCTAGGGCTTCTAGAGGCACCCCCAAGCTCCCTGCTGGTGGGTGATATAACTACTCAGGCCAAGGTTTCTAGCCCAGTGCCCACTGCATCATCAAGGAATACTGCTGCTAGTGACAGTCTGCTCCTGCGGGGTGGGGGGTGGGGGGGACGGGGGCAGGAGGGGCACTTAGGCCTTGCCTTCACACACAGCTCTGGAGAGGCAGGGAAGGCCTCCAAAGCCTGGGGGAAACCATCCAATAATATAACCATGGCCACCATGCATGAGCTTTCTGCTTGAAGCCTTTACTGTTGTTTGCCACCTTTGCTACTCTCAAACTTGCACAATTTTCCAGAACCAAATCACTGATGTGGTCCCACAGTCAGCTTCTAGGCCTCACCCCTCCAGGTTATGCCACTCCTTTGGTGTTTGGCAAATTGGCCTTGGATGTCTTTTTTAAAGCTGGTCCCAACTGCACAGGCTTTAGAAGAAATTCTTTGAAGTTTCTGGCATTTGTATGGTTTCCTTCCCTAGCTTCCAGTACTGATTTAGGGTTTTGCATATTTTTAAATTTTCTAGGTCATTTTGGATGCGACTGGGAGGCAGGTGGTTCAAATATGTGCCCTCAGTCTCCCATATTTCCCCTGAAATTTAGTAAGATGTTTTTTACTTTTAGTCTTATGAGGATGGTGGAAAAAAACTCTGCATCAGTTCTAAGAGAAAATATAATTATTACTAATAATAAACTATTTATTAATACTGAAAATTAGAATTTACTAGTCATTCATTTACACATCTATTATATATTTCACTCCAGTCTTTTTTTTTCTAGGCACTTTTTGAAAAGTAATTGAGATCTTGCTGTATATCAAATTTATATATTATTTATAAAACTTCTTATTGTACTATGAGCATTTCTCCATGTTACTGATAATTTTTCTTTTATATGTGTATTATAATCTAATTTTAAAATACCTTGTAAATGTGAATGCATATCTGTATTTATTTGTACAGACAAAGGAAAAATTATGGAAAGATATACACTAGACTGTCAACAGTTAGGAGTAAAGATGTTATAGTAGGAAAGGGAGACTATTGCTTTTACTTCATAAACTTCTATATTTTTAAATTGTTACCACAAAATGCTTTTTAAAATAAAAATGTTGTTTCTTTAATTTCTTAATTCAATGAATATATAATATTTTATTACCCACTCCATTATGTTGCTGTTTAAGTAGTTTCTGTTTTCCTTATAATATAAATGTCTCTGTTGTTAAAGCTTCTCTCACACACACACACACACACACACACTACTTAGGATGTGTTTCTGCAAATAGAATTACTCCATAAGAACATTTACAAGCCAAATCATTTTCCAAAATTATGTTTTCACTTTCTATTTCACCTGCAGACCATAAAATAATCCATTTGTTTCAATTATAATTAGGTTTGGCAGTTTATGATAGAAAATAAAAACTAACAGTGGCAAAAACAAATAAAGGAACAAGCGAATAAATAAATAAAGTCACTGTAATAGAAACTTCAAAAAAAATAAAGATATTAAAAGTTAAAAAAAAAACTAAGCTAAACGAAGTGGCTAAAATACCTAAGGTTGACAAAGGTTCATTTATAAGACTCCCAGGGGCACCTGGGTGGCTCAGTCGGTTAAGCGTCTGCCTTCGGCTCAGGTCATGATACCAGGGTCCTGGGATCAGGTCCCCCATTGGGCTCCTTGCTCTGCGGGAAGCCTGCTTCTCCCTCTGCCTGCCACTCCCCCTACTGTGTTCTCTCTCTCTCTCTCTGTGTCAAATAAATAAATAAAATCTTAAAAAAAAAAAAAAAAAAGACTCGTGTTTTGTTAAGTCCAGAGGTAGCAATACAGAATGACATGGTGCTTCATGAAATCATCAAGCACCCAGCTTCTCCACATGTTTCACCGTGGCTGCCATCCTTAGGGGCACAGCATGAGTGGGGGAGCTCTAGTTATTCTATCCCTCTTCCAGGCAGCAGGAAAGAGGAAGAGAGCTGCCCAAAGAGGAAAACTTACTATCTGAGTCTACTTTCCTAAAGGACCCTATTTTGGGGGCACCTGGGTGGCTCAGTTGGTTACAAGTCCGACTCTTGATTTCTGCTCAGGTCATGATCTCAGGGTGGTGGGATCGAGCCCCTTGTCAGGCTCCGTGCTCAGGGGGAGTCTGCAAATAAAAGACTCTATCTGGAAGTCCAGCAATACTTTGACATTTCAATGGCTTTGTTTTCTAATGTAAATGTGAATGTGATATAATGTATAATATAATGTCATGGAAATATGATACAATGTAAATATAGTGTAAATATGGCCACATCTAGCTACAGAGGAGGCTGGAAAATATATCCTTCCATTAGAGCACACTGCTGCCTCAGATAAAATCAGGATTCTGTTACTGGTTTAAACTGTTACTGGTTTAAACTTTTTTGTTGTTGTTAGTGAGGTTTTATATTTATACACATACATGTATGTCCCATGTGGAGTTCCCCAGAATGCACATCCCGGAGATGGAGATTTGTGATGAGGAAAGTTCTTGGGGTCAGTACCTGTGGGGGAGGGGAAAAAAGCAGGACTCGACAGAGAGAGAAGCTGGGCTGAGGGGCAGTCTCACAAATGTCTCAGATGAACCTTAGGGGATTTTGAAGCTGGGCTGTCTCTTCAGAATTGTTCCGAGTTAGAGCAAGGGGAACAGACTTTCATACCTGCACTGACCAATCACTGGATGAAGGATGACTGAGAGAGGGGAGCATGTTCATGGGTAAGGCAACTTTCTTCAGCCAAAGCAATTCCCAAAGCTGGGGGAGTAAGTCCCTCAGTCTAGAAGGGTAATTAGGGTGGGGCAATTTCATTTCCTCTTTGTAATTTGTCTGTTCACTTCCTTCACTTATTATCATAACATTAAATTTAAAAAGCACCATGTAGAACGTCAATGTTCCTTTTATTTAAATATTCCCTGTTTTGATCTGCCCATCAGAACTAGACACTCAGGAACCTTCTACCCAAATTTTACATGTCAACATGAATGCCACATTTGCTTCAAATTTCTGTCTTCTCTTTTTTAAAACAACAAACAAATCTTTGTCCATACAACTAAAGCTCTACCTCCAATTTTTTCCCACTCTCCAGAAATAACTATTATCTTGTTTGTATCCCTTCCATGTATGTTTTTATACTTTTAGTGCAGATAGGTAGCTAATAATAAATTTTTACAACTGAATAGATTATTAACATTTCAAAAAATAAGTAAGTTAATATCTATTTTTTTTTAAGATTTTATTTATTTGAGAGTGAAAGAGAGAGCACAAGCAGGGGGAGCAGCAGAGGGAGAAGGAAAAGCAGACTCCCCGCGGAGCAAGGATTCTGATGTGGGGCTTGATCTCGGGACCCTGAGATCATGACCTGAGCCGAAGGCAGCCGCTTAACCAACTGAGTCACCCAGGCGCCCACTAGTTTAATATCTATTAATGAGGGTTCAAAATAAATAGGAATAGTATTTATAAATATTATGTCTAAATTTTCTTGCAATTTATAACAGAAAGTTTTCTTCATGAAGCTATAACAGTTCAATTCTCATTGTTATCCATGTCCCTGACTCTGTTAGAAAAGATTGAAAATTCTCACTTGGCAAAAGCACCACAGAGAGTGTAGGAAATCACTTTTGAGGTCAATAAACAAATCATATTCAATCTCTTCCACAGTGATTCTTCTCCTCAATCTCAGACCAAGAGGAGTTGAGGCAGAGTGGAATTCTGGGGAGTATGAATCATTCTATATTTGTGAAGAAGCAAGAAGAGAATTCACCATTAAAGTCATCTATACTCAAAAAAATTTCTACAAAGAAAATCTCAGGCCCAGATGGCTTCATGGGTGATTCTTACCAAATGTTTAGAGAAGAATTAGCACAAATACCTTCCCAAACTCTTTCCAAAAACAGAAGAGGAAGGAACATTTCCCAACACATTCCATGAGACCAGTGTTGCCCTGAAACCCAAACTAGACAGAGACGTCACAAGGAAAGAAAACAAAAGATCACTGTCCTTTATGAATACAGATCTTAAAAATTCAACAAAATATTAACAAACTGAATCCAGCAACATATGAAAAGGATTATATGCCATGACCAAGTCAGTTTTATCCCAGGAATGCAAGGTTAGCTCAACATGCGAAAATCAATGACTATAATACAATACATAAATAAAATAAAGGATAAAAACCATGTGATCATCACAATAGATGGAGAAAAAACATTTGAAGGAAACCCCAATGCATTTCATGTTAAAAACACTCAACCAACTAGAAATGAACAGGAACTTCCTCAACCAGATAAAGGGCATCTATCTGCAAAATACCCACAGCTAACAAACACAATAGTGAAAGGCTGAAAACTTTCTTCCTATGATCAGAAACAAGATAAGGATGTCTGCTCTTGCCACTTCTATTCAACATTGTACTTGTGGTTATAGCCAAGGAAATCAAGCAATCGAAGAGAAAAAAATGTACCCAGAGTGGAAAGAAAGAAGTAAAGCTATCTCTATTTGCAGATGACAATGACCTTATCAGAACCTGTGAATTCAAAGTGTCTGTCAGGGTTGGCTTTTTTTTTTTTTTTTAATGTAGTTAGAATAAAGATCAGAGGTAAATAGTTCTTCTGTCTGAGCAGGACTTGTGACTGCAGTGTGTTTGTCACCTGTAAACCTTTAATGACACTGGGTAATAACGTAAAGGTCTATTTTCAGAGTTTATTTCAGAGTAAGTCACTGCAGATTATCAGAACATTTAGAAAGCTTTTTCCATTTAATATGATTTAGACAATATGATCTCTAAGAATTATTATTTCAGAAGTCTGTGTAGGTGTGTATTTACCCAAAGGGCACACAGAGTCAAGATCAGAAGATCCCAAAGAGAATGAGAAGTCGTGTTTCCACTTGACCCTGGCAGAGGGAATCCGAAAATATTGGGAAATGGGTTGGCAAAGGCAATCCTGGATTACTGTTGTTCTAGATAACAATTTTATAATGGTTATTCTAGATGGAATCATTCAGATTTTGAGAACTAAACTTCTGTTGATTATTGTGTCTGGTGGGTTGTTTTGGTTATTGAAACTAATCATAGGTCAAGACATACCATTGTGGCCAGGAGGTTAGGGTTTCTATGAATGAATGGAGATCCTCGCTGTAAGAATTGGAATGTGACCCTTTTCAGGAGGGGGAGGATGTAGAGAGGGGATCCTAAGACAAAAAAGTCAGACCTGGCACTAAAGTAGAACCAATGAGTAGAACTCTGCAAGAGGTTTCCTTTACTTGGACTCTGGAAGCAGTTATATATAGTATTCATGGCTTTATCTTATTTTTTACTTTTGAGTAAGTAATAAACACACTGAATACAAAATACAAGCTACACAAAGGGTACACAGGGAAAGGAAACCTTCCCTTCCCCCTTCACCCATAGACGTTTCCTCTGATCAACCTCAAACCTTGAACAGAGCAGTCTTGTTCAATGGTGCTACGAGGACCTGAGGGTTGAGACAATGAAGAGAAATGTAGCCTTGCAGCCCGACCCCTCCTCCAAAGCCAGGTTGGCAGTGGCAGCATGATTTGGGGTAGGGTGGGAGGGAGACAGCTGTCCAGGAGTTCGGGATAGTGCTGAGCAGCCGGATTAGCAGAAGACCATGGCATGGCTGGGAGGCATCATTGAAAACCTAGTGAAGGGGCAGGTTGCAGCGTGCACTGATGCAAATCTGGTGTGAGGCTCAAAGCCTCTGTCTCCAAATGTACAACTGAAAAGTGACCCCTGGTGGAAAGGGATGGGGTGGGGGGGTGGGGAGGGAATGAGGGGGGAAGGCTCCTTCCTGCTCTGACAAGACCGAAAGGGAGCCAATTGGCAAACAGCCTGCATGTAGATCAAATTGGGAACCGACATGTCCCCCTCCCACAAAACACACACACACACACACACACACGAACAATGAGCACTTTTAAGAGGACAGGGCTACAAAATTGTTTTCTCCCTACAACCTCTGCCTTTCATTGCATCTCTCGGCTTGTCCATTCTTCTTCACCTTCTCTCTGCTGTTTCACCCCCTCCCCTTATTAGACCAACATGTGTACTTTCTTTATTACAGTTTCCTTTCTCTTTACCCCAAGAGGAAAGTAATTTTTTTTTTTTTAAAGATTTTTATTTATTTATTTGTCAGAGAGAGACAGCGAGAGAGGGAACACAAGCAGGGGGAGTGGGAGAGGGAGAAGCAGGCTTCCCGCGGAGCAGGGAGCCCGATGCAGGGCTCGATCCCAGGACACTGGGATCATGACCTGAGCCCAAGGCAGCCGCTTAACTGACTGAGCCACCCAGGCGCCCCCAAGAGGAAAGTAATTTTGATAGAAAGAGAGTTCTCACTTGATTCTCTAATATCATTTTGTGTCTATTCAAGGCAAGTCATTTAACCTTTCTGAACCTTAATTCCCACGTCTGTAAAACTGATGACTACTTTCATATTTCTTAGGCTTGCTGAGTAAAGCAATTATCAAACACTCAGCGATGTAAAAAATAATGTAGAAATTAAGAAATCTGCCAATTCCTGCTTTGAGCATTTTGGGTGCTGCAGGCTGGGAGCTACCAGGCAAGCTCTTGATGTAGGTCCACTGACCTTGGAGAAGACACATTATAGGAGATTCTGCTGGTCTCTCTAGAGGGGTGCGAGTCTACACAAACCTGTCTCTTCTGCAGGGAGAAAGAAGAGAAAATGGGAGACTAAGATCTGTGGCTTGCAGGGGCGGGCC
The DNA here is from genome assembly GCF_964656455.1 of Halichoerus grypus. Classification (NCBI taxonomy): domain Eukaryota; kingdom Metazoa; phylum Chordata; class Mammalia; order Carnivora; family Phocidae; genus Halichoerus; species Halichoerus grypus. The sequence continues at coordinate 91,958,539 of NC_135712.1, forward strand.
ACCAGGAGGACAGGGCTGGGGCCCGGTGGCTGCTGATGGCAGCAGTACTATCTAGAAGCTGAGATTTGGGCTGGCCTCAGTGTGGGGAAGGAAAGGCCAGTCTGGGACTTTGTGCTGAGACAAGAGCTTCATCGGGATCAAATGACTTACAGTAACCTTAGAGCACATTTCCTCTGTGAGGAATAACCATATAAGCTTAAATCCTTATAACCGTGCAAGCCACGTAACCATATAAGGCTAAAGTAAATGAGAAAAAGTTGAAATCAAATGTGTACCTCTGTATATCACAATTTCATGTATAGGTGGGTTTTGTTATTTTCCTTATAGTCCAAATTTGCTACAATAAGAATCTCTATTTATTTATTTATTTATTTATTTTTAAAGATTTTTATTTATTTATTTGACAGAGAGAGACACAGCGAGAGAGGGAACACAAGCAGGGGGAGTGGGAGAGGGAGAAGCAGGCTTCCCGCCGAGCAGGGAGCCCGATGCGGGGCTCGATCCCAGGACCTGGAATCATGACCTGAGCTGAAGGCAGACGCTCTACGACTGAGCCACCCAGGCGCCCCGAGAATCTCTATTTATAGAAGCAGAAAAAAATGAGTTAGAAATAATTTTATAATGGAAGCAATCTAAAGCCCCAAATATAGAAATGGTAATATAATTATGGAACTTTAGGAATTGTTAAAAATAAATAAGATAAAGGGTATAAAAGTCAATATGAAAACATGACTATGATATAATAAGTACTGCAAAAAGCAGGTATATGTATACCCAGTATGATTAAAACTCTGTAATATATATGGGGCGCCTGGGTGGCTCAGTCGTTAAGCGTCTGCCTTCGGCTCAGGTCATGATCCCAGGGTCCTGGGATCGAGCCCCGCATCGGGCTCCCTGCTCGGCAGGAAGCCTGCTTCTCCCTCTCCCACTCCCCCTGCTTGTGTTCTCTCTCTCGCTGTGTCTCTCTCTGTCAAATAAATAAATAAAATCTTTAAAAAAAAAAAAAAAAAAAAAAACTCTGTAATATATAGTATAGATAAACACTAGAAGAAATAATATACAAAAACACTAATAGTTAATGTTTTCTGAAGGTTTTTAAAATCTATGAGCAATTTTAAAACTTTTTTCTAATTTTAACCTTTATTTAAAAAAAGATTTTATTTATTTGAGAGAAAACGAGAGAGTGAGAGAGAGAGAGAGCATGAGCCGGGGGAGGGGCAGAGGGAGAAGCAGGCTTCCCGCTGATCAGGGAGCCCAACACGGGGCTCGATCCCAGGGCCCAGAGATCATGACCTGAGCCGAAGGCAGACGGTTACTGACTGAGCCACACAGCTGCCCCTAATTTTAGCCTTTCTTAAAGGTTGCTTATTACTTCAAAACTTAAAATATTAATAAAAATGATACAACTACTTTTTTTCAGAATTCCCAGGGACCAAGGGCAACTGTGAACAAAACAATAAATCCAGAGTACAAATGCTCAGGAATGTTATGCCCCTGGGGGGGCAGGAGTTGGAGATGGCATCTACCAAGAGGGAGAAGTTCAAGGCCAAGGATGGAGGGTGCAGGGGTTCCTGCTTCCATCCTGGAGCCCATGGGGATGAGGTGGGCTGCGTGATCCAGGAGAATGGGCTGTATCTCACGAATTGGTGGGATTCATGTTGTTCTCCAAATGGTTTTATTTTTTCCTTCACTAAAATCTTGCTCAAACACACTGGCCTCATTTCAGCTTGAAGAGCAACAAGGGAAGATCCCTGTGGCCATGCTTAGGGAGAGCCTTGCTCCCCCAGCTCGAGTGGTACAAAGGACCTGCTGAGAGGAGATGAATCTCACGGAAATGGAGGCAGGAACTCTTGACAGCTTTTTCTCTACTAGTTGGGATAGTGTGAGGAGAGGATCTGGAAGCTTCAGTGCTTTATTTTTGCTCTGGTTGCAGGCATTTCCCATGTGCTGCCAGGCAGCGTGGAGCCACGGGGGAGTAGGAGGCCTAGAGCCGCACGCGAGCCCATAGGTAGCTGTGGTCTGAAGCTGCTAACTTGGCAGGCGCTAAGTGTCCAGCGTTCCTGAGCCGTCTTCAGTTCTGCCCACTTTCAAAGTGCCCAACCTCCTCCATAAAGCCCAGCCACGTCAAGACGAGGTTGAAGATTTGAGATCTCAGTGTCATTCTCAGCAGTGATGGTTTTCACCAGTTGGCCACCAACTTGCTACCGCCTATAGCTCTTTCCGCTACCCCTGCTTCTCCAGTCCTGCTACCACTGCCCGAGTTGTTCCGGGATTTTTCTGTCTACTTACTGCAGTAACTTGGGAATTGATATCCACCCCTCTGTTCTTAGGAGTCCCCCCACCGAACTACCAGAGTGCTGTTTTTAAACAGACCTGACCATGTTACTCCTGTATTTTAACCTTTTGAGGCTCTTCATGGATTACAGGATACAGTCTAAATGTCTTAGTCTGAGATTTAAGACCCTCTACAATTTCTCCCCAGCCGCATTTCCCACGCCATCTTTTACCACTGGCCTTATGTTCAAGCTCCATAATATTACTTTAAGGTTCTTCTTTTCCTAATCCTTTTCTTCCATTTCTCTCTCTCTCTCTCAATCTCTTTTGTCTTTCTCCCCCTTTCATCTCTATTTCTTAAAACAACAGGAACAACAAAAAAACCCATAAACATGGGAAATAAAAATGAAAGAAAAGAAAAACTCACAATCCAACAACCCCAACGCCTAATTACTTTAGTATCATTTGATGGCAATTTATTATTTCTTTATGTGCACACTAATTCTAGATTATAGACTTCTTTTTAGATTATACACATTTTTATTATTACCCATATTGAAGACAAAGACACGTTTCAGAGAAATCATGATGTTTCCTCATTTTTTTTTTTTTTATGTTACTTCACAAATCTCACTTACGGTTTTAATCACAGGTTAGAAAGTATGAGATTTAGTCCTTAAATGCAGAAAAGCAAGATACCTAACTTTCTTTACTTGGCTCTGACTCAGGATATAAATTCTTCCGGGTGTGGCAGAAACGTAATCTCAGTGGATTTGCCATGGCTCTCTTCCTTCTCCTGGGTCGCATCTTTGTTCCAGAGGGCTTGAGCTGGCTCCTCAATTTCATCTCGCCACACTGGCATCTTCTGAGATGTCCATCACCCTGACTGTTCCTTGAGCAGTGTTTAGTGCCATCCATTGAAGGAGTCACTGGAGAGACTCCCATCATAACAACCCATGTGGCCCCTTGGATTTCAAGACTCCTTCTGTGCCACTCGTGGGTGTGGGGCGATCACTCTTGAACTCTCACACCATGGCAGGGCTGGGGAGCTGTGCAGGGGAGGTTCTCAACCATGAAATACGCTGCCGTTTCTTCTCTGGAGCCTTGACTCCTCTCCAGAGCTCGGCCTGTGGCATGAAGGACGGGCCCCTGTCACTGCGACCTAATGGTGTCTCTGTTCTCTCTGCTCCCCCTCCAATTCTCCTTTGCTAATCTTTTTCTAGTCTGGGTCTTTTCTCTTATCCTAAGGAACTCCACTCAAAAATCTGAAGACTCCCTTTCTCTGCTTGATGCTACTGTGACCTTCTCCTGAGACGGTGAAGGTCTAATCAGATGCTTGAGCAGGGGGAGGGGTCAAGGCAGAAAGGAAATACTGAGGAAAATTAATATTTCGAAAAGACTCTTCTGACACAGCATAGATACAATTTTCCTTTCTGCTTTTTAAATTGACTATATGCACATCACATATTATTACCTAGTCTTTAAAATTACAATTCCTAATAACTGTCTAGTACTATGTTGCTTACATTCCACAAGGGTGTAGGATCTGTTGTGTTCCTTTGGTTGTGCAGGCCGCTCAAGCTAGCTCTACTGGGGCTGGCTCCATGGGAGGGGCAATGGGAGAGGGGCTCTGTAGCAAAGCTTTGCGACTCTAGGATCTTCAGCAGCTTCTTACTGCTGCTAGCAATCAGACTTCAGAGATAACATACGTCAGTTAGACACATTTGGTTTCTCTCCCTGTTTATATTAAACAAAGAAGTTCTAACTTAACGGGCTTCCCAGGATCCCGATGCTTTCTGAAAGATCAAATATGCACCTCATGTCCTAATGTAGTTCACAGGTGCGTAGATAACATCAAACACAAGCATTTTGGATATACAGAGAGCTGAAGAAAATAAGTAAAAAAAACTCAGTTTGCCGTGTAAAAATTGTAGTTTGCTGGCCATGATGCAAAATCCAGTACACTAGATATTGAATCCAATTGTTCAAGTTCAAATTTCCCTGGCACTTGATTTTGTTTGCATGTTATAGGACATAGTGCTATGTAATATAACGATACATATAAAATGATCTCAGATGTGGCAAACTTGTTGGAAAGGGGTGAGGAGATCAAGCACATTATTCCAAAGTAGGGTTTGCAAACACAGATTTTTCTGTCTTTGGATTGTGTATTTGGGCTGGTAGAGATTGGGATGTGGGGCAGGACTGAAGTGTCCCCCCACCACCGCAACCCCCACCTCCGGTGTTAGGTACAGGCTTGGAGTATCTGACAGACCTTACTTGCTGTATGATCTCGAGCAATATACTTAACTTCTCTAAATGTTCTTTTTTTTTTTTTTTCCCCATCTGAAATGCTGATAACCGTCCTACCTATTAAGGTTGTTGTAAGGATTAGAGAAAATGTGAAGTGTCTGGCTCATAGTAGGGGTTCAGTAAAGGGTAGCTATTATTAGTATTATTGCCTGCGAAAAGGTCTATGAGCATAAGCAGGATGATTACGAAGGAAAGACGAGGTGAAAAAAAAATGAACACAGACAACAAATCACAGCTTGGATGACTGTCCTCTAGGGAGTTTTTTAAAAGCTGATCATCGCTTGATTTCACGATACTACCCTTCTCAGGACCCCACAAAGTATCCTGTGACACGTTTATTAGTTCAAATGATTTTAGCTGCTTGAGATCTTAGATTTTTGTAACACCCTTTGTGCTACTGAAGGTCATCTGGAGAGTTACAAAATCAAGCCTGAGATTTCCTTCAACATAGTAACAAAAAAGTAAATAAATAAAGTATCCTCTTCCTAATATAAGATAACATCTCATAAATGGCTGGCTTCATACCTTGGCTGACACCAGAGTGTTATTTCAATCCCTTGCCCCTTCCTTCCATCTTGCTCTTCCACACCCCCCAAATAATCCCTAGAAAGGAAAAGCTGTAATTTCACCTCAAAGCAATGGTCTAGGTATATGGATAGGACATTCCAAAGGGTGGAACAGAGCATGTGCTAGAAATAAGAAGGAAAACCAGAGAGTGAGGACCAGCAATCATGGGAGAGTAACTCCAAGAGAAGAGAGAGGAGGGAAACCTTGAAGTGGGTGTGGGAGGTGGTGGGATGTGGTCCTGGGTGTCAGCTCACCCTCTGGACACCCCCAGGGCAGGTGACTTCACTCAGTCTCATTCTCAAAACTTGTTCTCTTGAATGATCGCTCCAAAAGCGTAAGTCACAACTCCTGTATAAATGTTGATGCTAACTCTTAGCTGAGAGTATTCCAGCTACCCTAGGAAACCAGGATTTCTCAGGAAACCTGAGTACCAGGCCCCTGTTCTGCTCTCAACCGTTTGGGAGAGCTCCAGGAAATAATCTCTTTCAACCTCAGTGCCTTCATTCGCATGCTTTTGTTTTGTGTGGCACCTATCAGGTGCCAGGTATTGTGATTCACCCTGATGACAAAACAAAGAACTGCAGAGACAGGGTCTTTGACTTTATGATGTTTATTGTGTAGTGCACATAGACAGAAAACAAATAAACAACTAAATGAATGATTACAAATGATGGTGGGTCCCTCAGGCAAAGAAAGAGCACTCAGGCCAAAGTAGCTTGATAGACAGAGCCCCTGAGGCTGGCAAGTTAGGTGAGTATGAGGACCACCCGAAGAGGGAGCGCCAGGGGGTGGGGGGTAGGGGGAGTAAGGGTGTTGAGGGGGGAGTTGGAGAGGCTGCCCCCGTGGGAGGAGGCTGCAGAGGTGAGCATGTATGGGGGAGCCGGGCCATAAGTTTCACATGAAGAGCAGTGGGAAGAAGCCCCTGGAAGATTTTAAGCAGAGATGAGATGATCTCTGTATGGTTTATGAATATTTTAACATTCCTGTCAGTTTGAAAATTCTATTCTGACTACCCGCTCCTAGTTCTTTGGTCCAAGTAGCCCCTTCAATAGAAGAGAAAATTCTGTAATCTAAAGCGCAGTCCTTATTTTAGACAATCCCTTTCTAGGTATCTGCTGACCTCTCCTGCCAATCTCTGCTCCCATTTGTCTGGAATGTTTACCCCTCTACCATTGGAACAAATCCCTACATTTGAAATTTCTTGGCATTTCCCTACAAATCCCACGTCAAGGTGTATCACCCGTATCATACTGACTTTTGATGAACTATGTTTCAACTTGTCTTTAATTCTCTGTAAACCTAGAATATCACCTGACTGAAGCCTTGAGCCTTAGCTTTCTAAACCACAATGATTCTTCTCCATGAAAATCATTTGCTTTCCCATATCATTTGCTTGAGAACTGTTTGATAAGCTCCTTGTCAAGAAAAAGAGAAGGAATCCAACAAACATTTGTGTTGTGTCCTGCGTCTCCCACAAAGATAAAGTTGTTTTCTCCAAATTATGGCTTCCAAAGACATCCTAAACCCTTTAGGCTTAAGTGTTTTAGGATATCCAGAGAGAGCTCAGCAAACACCACATGGCAGGGAACCATAACCACAATGTCTGCTTTTAAGCAATTTAACTCATGGGTTCTGAGCAAAGAACTGGTCTTTCAAGATTCCATTTCTCACAGAAGTACATGTAATTTCTTCCCCATGCTTAATTTAGTCTGGCAATATATCGCAATAATTGTGCAGCTTTTGTTTTACAGTTTGACTTGAGAAAAGGAGAAGAGATGGCTCGGATACCTTTGGATTTTGTCTGAGTGGTTGGTGCCCAAAGTTGACCTTTTCCCACAGTTGGTAAACAGCTTTAAGATTCAGAATCTCTTCTTTTTGTCTCATTTGCCCGGAGAGCCATAAATGTCAGTCTGGTAACTTCCTCACAAACAGAGCCCATTGGTAAGTCAGTCAGTAAAAGCAGGCAGGACGCGCGCTCCGAATAGGCACGTGAAGACACTTCACTACCTTCTGTCCCGGTGCTGCTGCGAGCACCGCGAGGAGAGCCAGCCTGCCGCGCGCACATGAACTCCGTTTTAAAGCTTCCTCGAAACATATACTTAGCATTCAACTGGAACAGGCAAGTTAGATGAAGGGGCTATTTTCATCAGGTTTTTCTATAGTTTGAACGATTTGGAATTAAGAAGACTGGATTATTAGGTCAGAAATGAGGACAGTTGCAAAACACAGACCATCTTCTTAGGATGGTTGTACTTAGGGCATAGGAGTTAAAAAACACAATTTCTTTCCTTGCCTTTTACACTTATTCCATCTTTTCTAAAAACTCCCATTCTACACTCTACTTTTTCCTGGAGGATTATGACTAAGTTGAAATTATTTTAAGATTTCACTCCCTTCAGAGTTATCTGTCAGGGTTTTTTTTTTCCCCCTAGAATGTTAAGTCCTCCTGGCAAAGCCTCACAATCTGTTTTCCTTGAACCTACAAGAACCTTGTTAACTGTGTGATACGGAGTAAACCAAACATTTGTGTAGTGTCTGTCTGCCTGGGAGATAAAGCTGTTCTTGCAATTAAAGTCCTGGAAGACATCAATAACTCCCTTGCGTTTCAGGGGTTTGAAGAGAGTTGCCTCAAAAAAAAAAAAAAAAAAAAAAAAGACGGTTTTACAAAGTCTTTGGCTTTATGGAGAATTTCACTGTATTGCAGTAAGATACTGAGTATACTTTTGGGCAAACAAATGAAAGAAAAGAGTTGATACAGAAATGAACATGTTAGTAGTATAACAATAAAAATTCTTCAAAATTCATTACCTTTGACCAGGTATTTAAAATGAAAAGCACTGCTTGATCCTGCTTGATTGAATGCCACAATCTCTTCATTTTTCCATTTTAGGTTCTTTTTTTTTTTTAAGATTTTATTTATTTATTTGAGAGAGAGAATGAGATAGAGAGAGCATGAGAAGGGAGAGGGTCAGAGGGAGAAGAAGACGCCCTGCTGAGCAGGAAGCCCGATGCGGGACTCGATCCCGGGACTCCAGGATCATGACCTGAGCCGAAGGCAGTCACCCAACCAACTGAGCCACCCAAGCGCCCTCCATTTTAGGTTCTTGTGTTAAATTTTCCTAAAAAAATGAAAACTGCTAATTCCAATCAATTAATAATTTAAAAGAAACATCCATTTATCATTAAGTTCTTAGGTTTTACCAAAGGTGATGGAAAAGACCAGGCCTAGTTCTGGATTTTAACAGACTACTTTACCAAACAGTACAATCCAAATAGCTAAGCATTCAATTTTAAAGGCTTCTATACTTCCCTGAGTTTTGTTCAGAACTTGTATCCAGGGTTATGCCAGTTTGTAAACTGTCCTCAAAACCACAATGACCCACAAATCCCCTCTGAGGATTGAAATGCTTTGCTTAAGCAGCAAAGGATATATTTTGTGAAAAACTCTTCCATTAAAGAACACAATTATTATAACAGCATGATTTATAAAAAGTAACTTGTCCATTGTTTGGTGAATGCTAGTTTTCTGTTATTCTAGGAATGAGTCTCAGTTTGTTCATTTTCTAGGTTCGAATCCCGCTATATATGGCGTGTGGTGGTGGCGGTCTCCCTCTGTGTGGGTGTGTGGGGGTGGGGAGGTTGGAAGGAATATGACACACTCAAGTCTAAGTGCAACCTGTAAGATAGTCAAACCTGGAAAAGCCAAGCTACTGTTCCTCTAATTTAAACGTCCAGCAAGCTGACTTGACTATTATTTGTAAGTATTACAGAACATGAATCTGAGCACCATGACCACTCTAGCACCTCAACTCATGTTTTGGGTGATTCTTAGGGGAAGCCCTTAATTAAAGGCATTCCCTTCCTTCCTTTTCCCCTTCTCTCCTGTTCTTCCTTGATGTCTACTGGCCAGAATCAGGGAAGGCACTTCAATGTATGCAACTGGTTTCTGGTAAGCTGCAGCCTGCTCTTGGATTTCAAATTAGATCTTCAAACTGATGCTATCAGCATTTTACCTAAATACTTCACTGATATATAATAACTTATTTAAGACAAACAATAAATGGCAAAAAAAATTTGATCACAATCGGAGAGTCTTGGATTTAGTTTCTGCATGAAGTAAGTTGAAGGATCCCCAGAGGTATTTTCTTCTAACAGCATCAGAACCATGTTAGGCATGGGCCAGAAAGACATGCTAGTTGTCGCAAGGGTTCAGTGTCAGGCTTGTTTAGAGCAGCATGAACTAAGGGGCTTTTAAAACTTCTTTGTTGATAGGATTCTGTGGTTCTGAGACCCAGAGCCTTTGAATTCCCCAGAAGCAGCCACAAGAATTTCTAGAGTCTTTTGTAGTGCCCCAGGACAGTTGAAAGTGACCAGTACTCCAATTCCCAAGCAGACTAGGGCTAAAGAGGGAAGGAAGAGAAAGGGGGGGTGAGGAGGATGGAGAAGAGAGGAAAAAGAAGTACCATGGAAATTTGTTTAATATTTAAGGGCCAGAAGAACCATGAGAGATGATGGACTCTGAAAAACAAACTGAGGGTTCTAGAGGGGAGGGGGTTGGGGGGATGGGTTAGCCTGGTGATGGGTATTGAGGAGGGCACGTTCTGCATGGAGCACTGGGTGTTATGCACAAACAATGAATCATGGAACACTATATCTAAAACTAATGATGTAATGTATGGGGATTAACATAACAATAAAAAAATTAAAAAAAAAATATTTAAGGGCCAAAAAGTATGGCATACTTACCTCTGAGCCCTTTCTCCCCTTATATTTTATGTGCATCTGTGTGTGTGCTTGTGAGAGAGAGAGAGAAAGAGGAGAGAGAGAGAGGAGAGAGAGAGAGGAGAGAGAGAAGAGAATTGGTACAGTTGGCTTATATTTTGACCTCCATTTCATTTACTTCACACAGTCATCTTTAAATTCATTTTCCTCAATCACCCCCCCCAAGGCGTGCCCCCCACCCCAATACACTAAGATCCAGTGCTTATCCCGCTTGTCCTCAGAAGACTTCCCTGACCACCCTGGCCCAGGATAGTTTGCCCTCTTGGTCTCTCACTTACTATTTGAACTAGCCGTTTGGCCCCTATCAATGACAGCCTGATGGTGCCACTTATCTCACCTCATGTGTATGTCTTATCTGTCCAATTAGATTCAGAGCTCTTAAGAGCAAGAGCAACTATCTTTTGTTTTTTTCTATTTTATTTTTTTTAAACCGTATCAGACATAGGAGTTTAGCACAGTACTTTACACACAGTAGTGGGTGGTCAATCAATACTTGTTAATTGATTAAAAATCTGGGAAAGGAACATGTTTTGCAAGCCCACCTTTTTGGCCCAAAGAAGATGGAGGTTTAACAATCTTCATGCACAGACATTTTTTCTTTATGGAGAACTGAACTCCTTCAAGGTTTAAATTTATGTGATTTCAGGTTGAGGATAATTCCACTTCTGCTCTGGTCGTAATGCCTTACATTTAATCGGCAAAGATCCACCCTAGTTGTAGTATCCATTTCAAGTTATATATTTTAACGAAAGAGAGGTTTTGAGATCTGTGTTGAGCCGGTTAGAGGGAAAGAAGGAATCAGCGCTGGAGTAGCATTATTTGTGCTTTCATATCCTCCTTCAATATATCAAAGTTTGCTTCTTCAAATTTCTCACGAGAGCACCATTCTTCATGGTAACCAAAGATCTACTAAGGATTGATTTTCCTTTTTTGCTATATTTTTGTCCAGATCATACTGTTCAGCTTAGACTAGAAGTCAGGGAAGTATTTTTTTTTTTTTGTATCCTGGATGGGTTTCAAATAGAGTTTGTCACAACAGGCAGTAATTATGGAGCACTTAATACTTGTAAAGTGCTTACCAATCTTTTACCAGTTTGCCTTTGAAACAGCATTGTTGATGTAGGCTACTTACCTTCTGAATTTCCAGATGGAGAAAGGGCAGAGAGGGTAAGGGGCTTGCCTGAAAGGTAACAGTATGTTACTAGTAGTGCCCCTGTATTAATGCTCCATCATTCCTAAGGGAAAAATGTTATCCGTGTTTCCTTTCTAATTTTGAAGGAAAAGTAATCCCAGAGCTACCCATTATCTGCTGATTCATAGGGTGGTAGAAGTATTCTGTTCGTAGTTGTTATTTGTTAAGAGATCAGAAGGTACGTCAGCAAAATAAAATTGATTAAAGAAATTTTGAGTAACGTAGTGCATGAAGAAAATCATTTTGTGGTATAGAGGGGCATATAAAGCTACAGTAAGACTCTTTCACCCCAGTAGCCAAATAATCAAACCTCAATGTAAAAGCTAACACAAAGCTCTCCTTTGCTAAACACTTTTTAGGCAATATGCCTTCTGTTTTATTTGAGATGATTGTATGCACTGAGAGAAGTAGGAGGATGGGGTCAGACTACTGGTGTTGTGTGGAGGGTATTGGTGAGGTGACTTGCTCTCACTAATCTCAGTTTCTAGAGGCCAACCCCAGGATCCCAACCTATTGACTTATCACTCCTGAATTCAGTAAATGGCCTGGAATGACCTGGAGGCTTAGATATTTTTCTTCTCCGGATCTGTCCAGGTGATTCATAGATGCTTCTTTGCACACAACTGAAGAAATCCATCTTGGGATGCTTTTTGCTCCGAGTAGGCCTCTTGTGCTGTGATTGGTTTCCCTCTTGGGAGATGGACTGCAACTGGAGAGGTGCAACTATTAATGAAATTGATTTTTATCCAAGTTAAATCCTAAAATCTCTGCTCAGCTATGCCTCGTTTTCGGTTTGTTGCTCAGTTGCTTGTGGAGCAAGATTATGTGCTGCTTTTATTTTTATTTTTTAAAAAGATTTTATTATTTGACAGAGAGAAGCACAGCGAGAGAGGGAACACAAGCAGGGGCAGTGGGAGAGGGAGAAGCTGGCTTCCTGCAGAGCAGGGAGCCCAATGTGGGGCTCGATCCCAGGAACCTGGGATCGTGACCTGAGCCGAAGGCAGACGCCTAATGACTGAGCCACCCAGGCGCCCCAGATTATATGCTTCTAACTTAAACATCATCAATGAAGAATTATATTGAGTCCCTGTCAGTATTTAAATTCTTGGCCCACAAGCCCAATAATGCTAAAGAATCCTGCCCTTTTTCAAGTCCACTAGCCAAGAATCACCAGGTTTTAAGGGAATCCCCTCTTTGGTGAGGCTCTGGAAAAGCTGGATAGAGAGTTAACACTTACCCTTCCTCTGCTTCTCTCTACATCAAGAAATGTTTTAGAAGGAAAGAAGTTTGCATACTTAATGAAGTCTTCACAGCTCAGATAGTTTTGGCCTCAACTTTGAAACTATTCATCAAGTGGGTGTTGGGAACCCTGGATATATTTGGAGGAAAAAAGGATCAAATCAGGCAAAGCACAAAGTCATTCAAAAGTTACTTCTAGGGAAGAGAGAACTGTGTTTATTTGAAGCGGCCAGTCTCCTTCATTCTCTGAGGAAAGACTTTTTGGCTACCTTAGTTAAATAGGTTCACAATAATTCTTAGGATTTATGTGGAAGAAAAAATAAAAGTTGTCTTTAGCCCTTCTGATAGCTACATTTATCTTCTGCCTGCATAAAACCCCATCTTTGGAAATATGGCCTTCAATCCCTATTACTATATCAATTAAAGTTTAAGAAACTTCATAATCTTAATATGGACTTACTTTTGATAACTATAATTATCCCCCCCCATCTATACCATTAAGGGCCTACTCAATTAGAGAGGACTTTCCTTTTCCTGGAGATTTAGAGTCAAATGGAAAAGTCACTTTGGAAGTGGCACCCTAAAGCAATGTCACTGTGATAATCCAAGGAGAATGTAACCAAAGAACACATTTCTTTTTCATCTCACTGCTGGCATGTTTATTACCTATTTATGTCACTCTATCTCTGGAAAAAGCTTGACTTTAAAGATGTTTTTCTTTTTTTCAAAGTATGTCATTGGGTTGTGAGGAAGAAACCTGAGAACCTGTCGTGGGGCATTTGGCTATGTGTACACTAATAAAAACTAGCATTTCACCACCTTGTAATAGTTTTTTTTTCACTTACTTTTGTGAAGGGCCCCTAGGATGAAGATTGGTTGGGCTTCTGCATTAATAGCAGAAAATAATAATAGTTGACATTTATTAGGTGAAGACTATATGAGAGGCAGTGAGACCACCACTTTACATGTACTATTCTGTACAACAACCCTATGATAATACTAATACAGAGCCCATGATAATACTAGGGTAGTGTCCTGAGTGAGCAGATGAATGAGACTGAGCTTTGGATGGTTAAGGGAATTGCATATGGTGGCACTGCTCATGGGAAATAGGATTGGAATCAGAACTTGGGCAGTTTTATCCAGAGATGGGCCTTGGCCCTTCCACAGCTGCATCTAGCTGCTCCTTATGGGTCATCATTTGGGAGGTAAGAGAACATTTTCCCGTAGGTAAGAGGCTGTGGTCCACTATTTGCTGAGTACTCCCTCTACGTAGACTAGTAGAACTCATAAACTCAAGAGAAAAAATATTTTCGCAAAATACTGTGGAAGAGAATGGAACCTAATTTATGATAAAGAATATATATTTGCTGGTGGGCCAAAAGGACCAAGAAAGAAGGACAGAGGGTCTTTATTTTGGTGCACAAAAATTATTGTTATCTCCTCAAAGCCTTGAAATTGCTGGTTCGGGAGGAAGGACCAGCCCTCCAATCTCTAGGACTAGTGATAAGGAGGCAAAACTGTTTCTCCCTACTCCTGATCAATAAAATGATTTCAGGAAACCATGAGGAGTTTTCAACAGAGGCTACCACTTTATAGTCAGTGGTTCTGGGACCTCAAGAATAATATAATAACCTTAGGGAAATTGAGATTTGAGAAATAAGTGATGTGTTTAATGGATTAAATTACACCAAGAATCCATGTGCATACATATATTGGATATGTGTGTGTGTGTGTGTGAAAAATGAATCTTGACCCCTGACCTCACACCATGCTGAAAAAGCCATTCCAGATGGATTGTTGAACTAAATGTAAAAGGAAAAACAATAAAGTTTCTAGAAAATAACAGAAAAATATCTTTGTGACTTTGAAGTAGAAAATTATCTCTTAAACAGGGCATAGAAAATGCTAACAATAAAGGAAAATATTGGTGTATTAGATATTGATAAAAGTAAGAGCTCCTGTCATTCAAAAGTCACCATGAAGAGAATAAAAAGGCAAGCCACAAAACAGAAGCATATATTTGCAATGCATAGAACTCAAAAATGACCCAGAGCCAGAATTTTTGAAGAACTTCTAAAAATCAATAAGAAATAAAGCAGACAATCCAGTAGAAAAAAATGCACAAAAGACTGGAACTGAGATGTACAATAAAGGATACTCAAAAGCCGGTAAATATTACTATCCATCAAGGAAACACATACGTGATTTTACTACACTTTAACTAAAATGGCTAAAATTAAGAGGACTGACAATACAAAGAGCTTACAAAGATACAGGATAACACACACTGCTGGTAGAAATGTAAGTTGGTATAATCACTCTAGACAACAGTTTGGCAGTATCTCCTAAAACAGGACATACGTGTATCATATGCCAAATGATTTCACTCCTGCATATGAACATAATAGAAATGCATTCATATGTGTACAAAAGACTTGTTCACAGCAGCATTATTTATAACAGCCAAAAACTGACCATCAACATGAAAATGGAGAAATGAATTGTGGGTATATTCATACAATGTATATTACAGAGCAACAAAAAGGAATGTATTACTGATACATGCAACAAAATGAATGAATCTCATAAATGTAATGCTAAGCAGGAGAAGCTAGACACAAAAGAAAATATACCACAAGATTATATTTATATGAAGTTCACAGACAGGCAAGATTCACTGATGGTCATGGTAATAGAAATGAAGATAGTGACTATGCAGCATAATCTCCCCCACCCTGACTAATACACTACCAAAAATGCCACCTTCTCTCTGAAGCTTTACCTGAGATTCTCCTTCTGCAATGACAAAGGAATATTGCTTGTGTTTTGATTTAAAGTTTATCTCATTCTGCCTTTCTTAATAATTAGCTTTCTTGTTAAATGTCTGCTTTCTTCTTCTATCATCAACTACTTTTTCATCTTATACATACATATACACTACCTCGTTTCAATAAATATACTCAGATAGTGATAAAGAAAACAAGGTTGAGATTATTTAAGGTTACTCCCAATAAATGTTTAAAAATAATCTTTTATGGTAGTATAACATGCATATAAAAAGTGCACTAATCATAAACATACAGACCACTTAATTTTCACAAAGTGAACAATCCCATATAATGAACACATAGATCAAGAAATAACACTTTTTTAGCAGCCTAGTTATGACCTCTGCAAAGGAAACCAAAGCCTAAATCACAAACTATTATGGTCATTTCTCAAAAGCAGGATGGGGCCTCCCAAATCAAATTTGGTTCAGATGTCAAGACTAATAATGCCACACATAAGCAAGATGATATGAGAAGTTTTGTCACATAGTGAGGCTCTCTGGGGGGGAGTAGGGAAGGGAAGTTCTCCCAAACTGGTATAAAAATGGCTTGAGAGAACAAGAAAAGGAGACTAGCCTGAGATTTTAATAATACTTAGAAGGTGGGCCAGGGGAGTGTTCTTTCATTCGAGAAGAGGCTTGCATGGTCTGAACTTCCCATCAAAGAAAGGAGCACCCAGGGGTTTTGTATCAGCTACTGCAGATGTGGGACAAAAGGGAAGAGGGAGGGGTGAGGCTTAAAAGATGTCAGCAGTCCAACATCAAAATATGGAGTCAGACTTTTTATTATGTGAAGACAACCTACATTTATTTCTTGCTCATGTTATTTGTCCATCACGGTTCGAGTGGGAGCTTTGGTCCATGACATCTTTAGACTGTCTGAGCAACAGTTATCTGGGACATTGCCCATTACTTTAGCGAATAAAAAGAAAAAAAAAGAAGAAGAAGAAAGAAAAAATAGCCCATCTCACACTAAATTATATAGCTTCTGTCCAGAAGTGTCATGTGTCATTGTACTTATATTTCACAGGCCAAATTGAGTCACATGACTCTGCCAAATGCAAAGGGTAAGAAGAGTGCAATCTACCATATGTTTGGAAGGGGGAGAACCAAAAATATTTGATGAACCACTCTGTTGTCTACCACAAGTGGATCTTGAAGGATGAGCAGAGTATTGACAGGTGACAAAAGAATACTGCTGAAACTCAAGGAATAAGATGAGCAGAGATGTGGAGGGGTGGGTGGTGTGGCTCAACCAGAGAATGTCTGAAATGAACATATGGGAGATGAGGTTAGAAAGAAGGGTTGAGTTCTGTAATAGAAAAGTCTTGAAAATGAAGTATTTTGGACTTAGAGCATGGGATGGAATGAACAATTTTGAGAGTAGTGAACATGTACTTCTTAGTAAGATGGCTTAGATAAAATAAATAGGAAATTCGGATGTTATTGTAACAGCCCGGGAAGAGTGGATGAAGCCCTGAACCAGAACGGTGGCAGTTGGAATAGGTAAGTGCGGGTTTGGGTCTTTGGAGGTCCAACTGGATATGAGGCAAAAATGAACAGCAGAAATTATTCCATTTTCTTCTGCCCTGAATGACTGGAAGAATGGTGGTAACATTTCATAGGGTACAGAGGACAGCGTGGGGTAAATTAATAAATTTGCTTCTGAAAATACTGAGTTTCTGATGATGGAAGAACATTGCTATAGGCTGAATGTTTGTGTCCTCTCCCAAATTCAGACACTGAAATTCTAATGCCCAGGGTGATGGTATTAGGAGGTGGGGATCTTTGGGAGGTGATTAGGTCATGAGGGTGGAGCCCTCATGAATAAGATCAACACCCTTATCAAAGGGACCTCAGAGAGTGCCTTCACCCCTTCAGCTATGTGAGGACACAGCGAAAAGACAGCTATGAACCAGGAAGCGGGTCTTTGCCAGACACTGAATCTGCTGGTGCCTTGATCTTGGACTTCCCAGCCTCCAGAACTATTGTTTATAGCCACCATGTCTATGGTATTCTGTTACAGTAGCCCGAACAGATGAAGACAGACATCAAAGTGTAGAGGAACACCCCAAAATTATTGTCTAACACCTAATAACAGACAGAAGACTAAACTTAGAGATCCTAAAGTCAACATCAGATAGGAGAAGCTTGAGGCCATGGAACTGAATGAAGGTGCCCCCAGTGAGAGATTATAAAGTTAGAAGAAAAGAAGACTGAAGACCGAACTTTAGAGAACATGTATGCTTAGGGAGCTTGGTGAACATTAGCAGAAGCTAGTAAAGAAAACCAAGAAGAATCTATCAGAGAAAAAGAAGGAGCACAAGCTGCAGGAATAGAGTGAGCCAAGAAAAAGGGGAGTGGCTCAGAGTGTCTAAGGCTGCCAAGAGAACAAGCAGGAGGAGACCAGGAAGATGCCATTGGATTTGACTGTGGAGAGGTGACGAGTGATGTTTGGGAAAACCACTTTAGCAGAGATTAGATGGCGGGAGGATTGTGGCGGGAAAGGGGAATAAGCAAATATAGATTAAGCTTTTGGTAAGTTTGGTATTAAAAAGAAGGTGAGGTATGTATGGGAAGACAGCTTAAGAGAAAGGCAGAGTTTCTGGAAAGCTTAGCTGTAAAACTTGGCATGCCATTTTACACACTGTCTTTAAGGCAAAGATTTTATTTATAAATTATGCCAAAAATCTAACTACAACTCTTGGTAAGTTCTAAAATACATCTCAAGTACCTTACAGGGGTGGCCAGGGAGAATTCCACAAGGGTGGGCACGTGACTCAAGAGGGCCCAGAGAGGATCGGCCCCAGGCCTGTGTCTGAAGAGACCCAGAATTCTTCTGCTAAGTTTGGAGGCTGGCCGAGTGAGCTGGGAGCTGCCAGTGGTCAACTTTTCCATTACACGGGTTCAGCCTGAGAAAGGTGCCAACCAACACTGAGGAAAACAGAGCGAGAGAGACAGAGTCTAGAGGTAGAAGCCTCGCCCCATGTGCCCCCTCTTCTAGCTGTGCCTGAGGCACATTCTAAGTCTGTACTTTTCTGTTCTGTAAGCAAATTAATTCAGCTTTTTGTTAAAACTGCTTTGAGTTGGGTGAGAGAGAGAGTCCGAATACCTAACATCACCTAAAGCCATGTACACACACTCTACTCAAGTACTTTCTACATCACGAGTGGGATTTTAAAGAGATTAACATTTGTTAAAATCTGTGAAGCTGTGATTATGAGAAACTCTGAATAAAATTGAATTTGACATTATCTTTCCTTAGATTTTTCATGGGTTTCACTGTAGGAATAGGAAAAATGTAATAAGATAAACATTAACTTTTCAGTCGTCAGTGTATATGGTTTTCTTTGAGATACAGTTCAGGGAGAGCATATGCATCGGATTATTCTGTTGTTTTCCTCAGATAGAGTCTCTTTAAAAAATAATGACATTATCACCAACCAAAAGGATAATTAATATCTTTGATCTTTTTAAGGGAAAATGTTTCCATCTTTATAACGTAATTGCAAAGTTCCAAAATCTCAAAGAATCTTCTCCCGTACATGTTGCTGTTGCGAGAGCTGGTCTTCCTTATTTGTTTTTCAGATTAGTTCCCTATTGACATCAGATACAGCAGCAAGACCCTCTCTCTTTTGTGTGGTATCAGGCAGTATCAGTTTGAGAGTTGTAAATACCCAAACTCTGTCCTGAAGATTAGCTTTAACTAAATTGCCCTGGGGACAAGAGATGAGGAATTCTTCCTCTACTTGCAGAATTAAAAAAAAAAGTATCTAACTTTCAAAAGGAACAGGAAGCCGCTTGTCCATAATAAATCACCAGCAAGCAAGTGTTCTGCAGAGGAAAAGGTGGATATTAATAGAGGTGGCATTTTTCTTTCAGCAGAAGAGATCTTTCAGTGAATTTGGAACTGACGGCCTTGAAAAACCTAGTCAGCTAAGAATTCGAATGCCACAAACTTGAGAAGAAATGTTACTGTGTTCTATATACTTGAACATGCTTCTTCCTCTAATTGGGAGGTAGTTGCATTCAAATGTCCAAATCATCGACAGCATTTGTAAGCTCCACACACGGGAGCCCACAGTTCACTTTTTGTGTATATGTCAAGGAGTTTGACTAATCCATTTAATCATCAATGGAAAGAAAGCATCAATGAGGATAAAATTGTGGCATGACAAAGAGTTGTTCTCTGGACCCTGCATATAATTAAACAGAAATTTTTCTTAATGCATTATCATATATTAGAAAGAAAAAGGCAATGTCCTGGGGGGTCAGAAGATTAGTTCGTAGGCCTTGCTTTACTGCTGTCAATTTAGAAACATGGTTAAACAAGCTAATCTCTCTGGATCTCAGTTTCCTCAATTGCTATGGGCGGGCGGTGATTGGGGAGGATTCTATCGAGACTTTGGTTGATGTGCCAGTTACTATTGCTATTAACAAATTATCCCAAATTGGCTGGCATAAACCAAAAACCATTTTATTGTGCAAAAGATTCCATGGGTTAGATATTCAGGCTGGGCTCAGCTGGACAATTCTTTTTGCTTCTCGAGGCAATTACTAAGGTCACTCAAAGGCATTCAGCTGGCAGATGAGATGGTCTCAAGGGTTCAAGACAACTTGATTCACATTTTTTTTTTGGCAGAGATGGGCTCAGTCTGTTGACTGGAACATACAGCAAGGTGGCTTCTTCAGCCTGGTGGTCTCAAGGTGGTCAAACTTTTTACACGGTAGCTGGCTTCTCTCCCAGAGTGAGCATATTAAGAGAACCAAGTCGTTTCAACCTAGCCTCGGAAATCACACTCCATCTTCTCCACTGCATTCTGTTCATCACAAGACTGCTCAGGTTCAAGGGCAAAGGCTATAGATCCCACCTTTCAATGAGAGCAATGTCAAAGAATTTTGCAGCTGTGTTTTAAAACCACCACACCTACTTATAAGTTCCCAAATATTATTTCTCATTATTCTTCTCCAACAATGTGTCCATTCCCATATTTCTTTCTTTCCCTTTCTTTCCTCCTTCCTTTCTTTTTTCCCTTCTGTCCTCCTTCCATCCTTCTTTCCATCCATTCATTCATTCGTTCATTCATCAAATATTTCAGTCCCAACTCTGAGTCAGACATACGGAGTAGCCTATAGTAAAATTGAAGGGCAAAACAAACACATGATCCCTGCTTTTGTGGAGCTTACAGTCCAATGAGGGACACATACATTAATCAAATGCAGGTAAGTATGTAATTACAAACTGTGAAGTACTGTGAAGGAAAGGTACAAGGATCTCTGTGGTTCCACAGTAGAGAGACCGGATTCAATCAGGGCGCAGAGGAAGAAATGTTCACTTTGGTATCTAAAGAATGTGTTGGAGTTGGCTAGGTCAAGAGCATCAATACATACCACACAAGACTTCCTCTTGTTGCCCTGTAGCCCCTAAATCTCCTAATTTAGAAGACCCCCCTTTTTTTCTACCCTACTTAATTACTCTTGAGCAGTAGTTCATTATGGAAGTTCCATGTTCAATATCGAGGATGTGTCCAGCCTCCTCTTTGTTCATATCCTTACGAACCTCTACTGACTCCCTACTGTTAGCTGAGTAGAATCAGTAGGTTTAATGCGGCATTGGACATGTTTCATGTGCTGGCTCCATCCTAAGTTCCTGGCCTCCTCTTGCCCTATTCTCTTCGGATACCATGCTCCAGCCATCCCAGGCTACTTGCTATTCCCAGGGCATGCATTAATTTTCATGCCTTTCTGCCTCTGTTCTCACTGAACTCTCTTTCTGAGATGACCTTCCCCTTTGTCTCCACCATTAAAATGTTTTTCATCTTTCTTGCTCCAGGGCCATCTCCACTAGGAGGCTTTCCTAACCTCTGGGCATAATTACTCCATCCGCGAAGTGTTCTCTAGCCCTTTACTGATACTTCTTCTCCATTCTGCTTTGTTAGCTGTTTCCTCACTGCCACTAAATTTTAAGATCCTTGAAGACAGGAATCATTAAGAGATCATGCGTCTGTCCTCCAAAGTGCCTATCACCGTGCCTTTGCCATTGTAAGCACTCAGTAATTGTTTGCAGAATGAATGAATGAATGAATGAATGAATAGGTACCCTTTTAATCAGATGATGAGGGTATAAAGTGCAGAGACCTCTGTAACCATTTTTAGTCAGCGTTTAGCATAGTGGATAGCACTCGATATTTCACTATAAATGAATGTGTCACTTTCCTATGTACGTATTTCAAATATCACTGAACCTATTAAAATGTTTTGCACACAATGCTGGTTACATTTTTAAGCACTTCAGCTGAATCATAAATTCTTTGGGACAGAAATTGTGTCTTTCCAATTGTGTCTTTCCTTTATTTGTGTCTGTTATACTCCCAGATGTTTGTTTTATATATAAATCACTGATATGAAATAAAAGTGTTGATAAACCACTTCCTAAGTTCACAAGTTATTCGGATTCTCCTCACATGTATTATATACACATTGCTGTGCTAACATGTGAATGTGGGTACAAATATAGGTGTACATTAAGACTTTGTGTAAACAGTTTGCCATAGATTTGGATATGCTACGAAGGAAGTGATCTATCCTGAAAAGCAACCATATCTAGTAAGTCTTTGCTATAATTCAGTAATCTTTCAGTAGGTCTCAAGCTTGTCCTTCAGGGTTGCCATTAGACAGGTGTTACCACTGGACTTGTTTGCGTATTGCTTTTTATTAGGTTTGAAGAGGATGATAATGATGACTATCTGTGTAGAGTGGCGTGGCCAAAGGGCTGGAAGGAGAACTGGGTCATAAAGTGCCAGATGATTAGAGCTAGAAGGCGCTAGAAGACAGGTTAAGTCCAGCTCCTTTATTCAACAGATGGGGAAACTGAAACTCAAGTTCATACTCTTGCCTTTGTACTTCACAATGCTCAATTTTGGGGACTCTGACATGAAAAAGGAGACTTCCTGGATTAAGGGAAGCACAAAGTTTATTGACTATTTTTTTCCTCAGAGGGTGTCTTCCGAAGAGTGCTGTTCCGGGACACACCTGTTGGCTCCCAGTCAGAGCTTAGTAAGCACACACTTATTTATACCACAAATGACATCATCCATCCATCTTGGAAGCCACAGTGCTCACCCCCGTTGGTTGTCAGCAGTTTCTAAGATGTCCCCTGATTTCATTGACCTCTGTGTGTCCTGGAGCCTTGACCTCTAAGGCTCCCTGGTGCCAGAATGTCTGCAGCTGCAGGATCAAAGACCCTCAGGGGAAAAATCCACTCCTAACTGAGATGAAATGGAGTGAGTTATTAGGAAAACTAGCTATATGTCCCAGAACCCTTGTTCATCTGGAAAATGCTTGAACTGTATCCCAAATATAAACACCAAGCCCTAAGACCTAAACACAGCACAAGCCAGAGACATAGTCTCCTGCCTTCCAGGCCAGAGCCACATTCCACCTGCCCTCCTAAATGACTGGATGTGCCTGGCACATAATAAATATTTTATAAATAATCTGTGAAATAAATGAATGAAGGAGGTGGCATGTAATTAAACATACAAATATCGCAAAATCGTTAAGCGCAAAAGAACAGGTGAGAAGTTACAAATTTTAAAACAGTAGGTTAGATACTGAAGTGTTAAGTCCTGAGATTGAATCCAAATTCTGTCTCCAGCTTCCTAGCAAGCAGAGCAAAAAGGGCAATGTGGTGGGCTTCACCTAGTTCTCTTTGTGGAAGAGAACACAGCATTACAGGGCATCGCGTATTTTTCTATATCTGAGAGAAATGAGTCCTGTGGGAAAACTTTCTACGACACCAGAGTGTCGTTTGTGTCTTGAGGACATGTGAAGATTCTTCCTTGGTTGGCAGCCAGACTAATTGCTTGCAACAGTTTGGTAATACCCTTCCCAAACGGTGGGTGTCCAAAGTCTTTGCTTAAAGAGAGTAACTCCATTTTGGTTACTGTCCCCTGGCTTCCTGTAACTGCTGTTTCTTCACAATCCTTAGCCAGAACCCTCTGTTTGAAGCTGAACCTCAGAGCATTCTTAAAATATTTTCTAAGCCCTCTTTACTTACAGATGCCCTGCCTCCGCTAGTCTTATAGAGCTGGATGCTAGGATATTTTCGCAGTCTTCTATACTTAGTATGGCTTATAATCCTCGGCCATGTTATCTCAGGCGCCCCCTTAAGAATCCCTTAACAAATAGAGTAACCAGAGTAGAATAAAATCCTTGTTGAGTGATTGATCTGAGACCTGCAGTGCACTCAGCCCCATCCTGCTTTACAGCTCTCTGCTCTGGCTCCCTCCTGGCCAGTCTGTCTGTGCCATTTAGATATTTTCTCCCACTTATGACCAAGCTCCATATTTTTCCTCCTGTTGTTCACTGTGTCTGTAATAGCGTTCATCTCGCTATCAGTGGTCATAAGTCAGATTTGAGCTTATCTCCCTCATGATATTTGCCAAACAAAGCCTGTGAGGGTTTGCGCTTTTTAAATTTGCTTTTAACACTAGCCTGTATTTCTTTTAGTCCCAGAATTTTATTTTATTTATTTATTTTTTTAAAGATTTATTTATTTATTTATTTGAAAGAGAGAGAATGAGAGAGAGAGAGAGAAAGAGAGAGAGCACATGAGAGGGGGGAGGGTCAGAGGGAGAAGCAGACTCACTGCTGGGCAGGGAGCCCGATGCGGGACTCGATCCCGGGACTCCAGGATCATGACCTGAGCCGAAGGCAGTCGCTTAACCAACTGAGCCACCCAGGCGCCCCATAGTCCCAGAATTTTAGAGCTGAAGGACTGTACAATTAATTTTGGCTCTTCTGTTTTATAGATGAGAAAACTAAGACCAAAAAAGGTGAAATGATTTGCTTCTCAGTCCTTAGCCTGGGAAGTATTGAACCCGTGTAGTCTTTATGATGTTTGTCTCCGTATCATCTCTGTTTTGTGAGCTAGGAGATTTCATTTCCTGAGTCATTGCACCTTGTCCACTAGCGGTCACTCCACATGTTCTTAATCAATAATAAGTGAATGAACTAAATGAAATAACATATCATGGTTTATTTTATATTCTACTTCAAGCCCAAAAGAACTAATGAAATTAACAAATAAATACAGAAAGCTGTTCAGTCATTTCGTTCGCTCACGGCAGACTTGATAACAGATGAGTTTTTCCCTTTTTCTATATTCTTCTTATCATTATAGCATATTGATCACAAATACCTTTTTTAAAAAACCCTAATTCCGACAGTTCTTTCTCCTAAAACATGTGTTTTAACTACTATGATTTTCAAGAGCCATTATACACTAAAGGCTCTATCCACATGGGTAAGTTCCCTCTTCTAGGAGGCCAAATGGGCAATGACAGTCTTGCTTATACGAAGCAGATTTATGGAATAGAAAAACAATTCCGTCTTTGCAGAAGCTTCCACAAACAGGAGATGTGAGAAGTGTTCGGAACAAAGAAGGGGTCATCCCTAAAAAATACAGGAAGCTTTGATCTTTCTCCTCGCCTCGAGCAAGGTGAAAGGGTAGAGTCTTCAGCGAGCCTGATCTGTGTATTCAGGTGAAATGACACTTTCAACATGTATGGGCAAGCAGAAGTTTACTCAAATGGTGAAAAATACAGGCCCTAGATATCGTGACTCTACAAATGTGCAGAATGTAAAATAAATTCCTTGTTTTCCTCGTAAGTTTAACTATAGGAAATAATGAGTCCTTAAAAGGGAGTGATTAGATAGTATAAGAGTGCGAATTTGGCAGAGTAATAAAACCCCGGTAATTTCGGACATTTTACATTCTATACTCCTTTCTAGGCATGTTATGCTTCCCAGATTGTAACCACTGGTACTTTGACAGACTTTGGAAACAGTTACTCACTTATGAAGACCCCACACCTCTGAGAGAACACCCAGAGGGTAACGGGGAAAAGGTGTGACAACCATGCTTGTGTTTTGACTCATCCTAAAGAAATGTATTAGGCCTTCAGATATTTGCGAATTTTTCCAAAGATAGTCTGTCACGGCAAGCTCCATCCACTTACAGTGTGATGATTTATAGAAGCACTCCCAATTTGGGGGCACCGCATAAACTGGGCCTCAAAGCATCCCTGACACTAGCCACTCAGCTGCCAAAGAGAGCTTAAATCTGCTTGGCAAACTTAGCGCAGTATCTAGAAACATTGCTTCAGGCGTATAAGCTATCATGGATACCAAGACTTTACATTTCTGAAGTCATAACTGTTTGATTCTTTTGTGGTCGAAACTTCTCCCGTTGACTCTCCTCCGACATAAAAGGGACTTGGTCTGAATGTTGTTTTAAATGGACAAAAGAAGCATCCGGAAGCTTGTTCTCTCGTCCTATCTGCAGTCATGGCTTGGCAGATTCCACGAACTCCCGAGAGGATCCAAGCAGGGTGACGAGCAGAAGAAAGATGACAGAAGGTTCTAAGTCTGGACTCCTCCTTCCGTTGTTTCTGGGACAGACTTGAGGTCTCTAGAAGAGGCATGGTAAGGTAAATCAAGGCAATCAACGCTTAGTCCCAGGCGGCACTCACCAGGCACCCAGCCGCTAGCTCACATAGAGGCAGAAACCCAGGATGGAAACGCAAGGACAGTTTGATGTGGAGTCCCAGGACTGGCGCGAGCCCTCAAATTCGTCTTGCCTTGACAGAGGTCTCTAAATTGGTCTTAATTGCTGGAGGAGTTGTGTCTGCATGTGGAGTCCAGAGCAGTGTCTACATATTGGGGGCGAGGGGTGCCTTTACAGTATTACAGTTGGAGCATGCAATTACTTGGCCAGGCTGAAACCTAGCTCAGAGCTTCTACTCACCAAGCCATGTCCCTCACACAGCCTATGGGGGCTCATTGGCAGTTCCCCCCCCAGAAGGCTCTCAGGAGACTCATTTGCCCAGAATTCAGAATCAGCCAGGTCCTCAAATGTGCACCTCTGGAGACTCCTCTGAAGAGACACCCAGGACTGAAAGCAGAAGACTGATTCATCCTTCAACTTAAACCTGGGTCTGTTACAAGACCATCATCTATCACCGACGTGGGACATTTGTGTGAATCAGAAGAAGGCAGATCCAGTACTGCACCAGCAAGCATGGTTTGGCAATCAGAGAGTGAGCCAGATTTTAATCCCTGCTCTTCGTTTTGGCCAACATGTACAACCATCCCTTGTGGCTCTGCCTATATGTCGCTCTTAATAATAGATCTAGAAACTGTCTTGTGAATGGCAAAATTGTATGTGTTTTGTTTAAAAGCATTAATTGCCTTAACAGTTAAAACATTCCACAGTTTTTTTAACTAAATTCTGGCACACCTTCATTTTAAATATACCAGGACTGCCGTAAAATGTAAGTGGCTTGGGTCTCTCTCTCTCTCTCTCTCTGACCTCTGAGAAGCCAAGGGGCGGGAGGGAGGGAGGCCTGACACCTTCCACTGCAGGGAACCGAGGCTGCCTGTCAGTTCGAATCATTTTCCTGTAGGAAATGTCATTGCATCATTGCATTGTAAGAGAGTGATGTCATAGTGTGGGGCCCTGATCCCACTTCCTGACTTTTAACCTGAATCTTGTAACCTTTTTCAGCTGTCCTGCACCCAGAGAAAATGAAACACATCGAAATGTAAAGGTCAGCGTGTCTCATAAAGGCCTTCGAGGCCCCAGGGTGGGGTTCACTTCTGCACCTATATTAATCATCAAAAAACAGTTTTGTTTGGGTATCACATCCTGGATATGACACGGACCTCATACCTAGGAAAGTAAATGGAAAAGAAATAGTAGTCAGGATGTGTCTGTAATTTCTTGGCAGAAACCCTCCCTTTTTCCTAGATTGGGTTTAATTAGTGGGGACAAGGCTAAATTTAATTAGGATTAGGATTAAATTAGCTTAGTTTTTGTGGTGGTGGTGTTTTTGTTGTTAAACTCTCTGTGAAAATGAAAAATGGTTCCTGAACTGATATTTTAAATCTTACATACGGCATTTTTGTCTCCACGTCTTAGGATTGGTTACAACCCCAGCCTAAATGACATTATTAAGCTATTTCCTGGAATGTCAAGGGCTGAATTTGCCCTGTCAAGAGCGACTCTGTTCTTTCAGGGATTTCAGAGAGCAAGGGCTCGGATTGCATTCTTGCTCTGTTATTATAAGTTTTTGCCTGGCAGGAAACCACTGGGTCTCAGATAATTTGCATATATCCAATGAGAGTGATCCACTGTTCTATGGAGGTTTTCAAGATTGCATGACAACACCGTGGAAGAATCTCATATGGAGAAAGGGGATTTTTCCCCCCTTTCCCTAAGCCCCATTTTAAATAGTTTCCTTCCCACAAGCTGATGTGTCCACATTCAAAGAGTTATAAGTAACCCAGTCTATTTTCCTGCCTTGGCCTCTGTCACTGGTCCAGTAATATCATCAGCCACACAAAACTGGAAACAGGCTGTTCGAAAGTAAAGGTGCCTTATTCCTTCCGGAAGGCCTGTAAAACAGACTTTTTTTGGCATGTGATGGTGCACGGTAACACTTTAGTTCTCCCCGGCAAGGGCATAGTAAAATGTCTGCTCATTTCTTTGTGAAAGCAAGGGCAAGAAATAACCACACATATTTCTTGACAACTGAATATAATTTTTAACATGTTATATATGGGATCCCAGTTAACCTAAAGCACTTGGTCTTAGACCACTTCACTTATGTAGCAGCTTGGGATCTGCAGAACTGTGCACATTGTGCTGAGCACGGAAGTTCTGGGAAGCAATCAGTGCCCCTCACTGGTCCCACAGTCGGTGCCATGGCAGCTGGGAACGCCAACTCTTGATAGAATGTCCAACGGTCACCTGAAACGCTTTCATAACCGAGAGGGATACAAATCAGAAAGCAAAATGGAAGTAAATAAATAAATTGCCAGGGCACTCAGTACTGGGTGGAAATGCTCCAATAAGGTGAAAATGAATTCAGACAGTATACTGATAAAATTTAAATCCCTACTCGTGTAATCACCAGGCCCAGAACTAGACGTCTTGTGCTTCATTAAGTGGCAGATGAATATGCGTTGATTGAAGAGCTGAGGTCTGGGTGGCCCCTAAGGACTTCCAGACACCAATGATTGAGCTGTGTTCCTGGAACATGTCATTTAGCTTCTCTACATATCATAGTTTTCATGGTATGTCTCAAATTTTCATTCTCAAATGAATGGACTCTGTAGAGACTGATATTCAAAGGCATCTAATAAATGTACTGAATTGAATCAATAACACTAGACACTATTTTTGTGCTTAAGTAGTGTTAGATTTTCTGCTGTGTGGTTTACCTCTAGAGTGCCACAGAATTCTCTCAGCAAGCCTGGGAGTTAGCTATCCTCATAAGTTCCATTGGACCAGGGAGGGACTGAAGCTAAACCCACAAGAGGGCCTAAACCCACAAGAGGGCCAGGATTTGAAACCAGGTATTTCTCGTTCTGAAGTCCCACCCACTTTCTGCTACCCTCCACGACTGCTTCTCAGACATGCATCCGAATCACAGCGAGGAGGGCGTCCTGACACAGGCTGTTGGGACCCGACCCCCAAGTTTCCAGTTCATACAAGTTCCTGGGTGATGTTGATGCTGCTGGCATGGGATTCGCATGTGAGAACCCCTGTGCTGTATTTGCAGGCATAGAGACATAGAGACATGTAAGAATATATGACATAGAAGGACGCCTGGGTGGCTCAGGCAGTTGGGCAGATGACTCCTGATTTCCGCTCAGGTCATGATCTCAGGGTCGTGAGATGGAGCCCTGCGTGGGGCTCTGAGCTCAGCAGGGAATCTGCTTGAGGATTCCCTCTCCCTCTCCTTCCCTCATGCTCTTTCTCTCTCAAATAAATTAATAAATCTTAAAAAAAAAAAAGGAATATATGACATTGAGATATAAGAAGCAAATCTCTGGACAGGTTAAGAAAGACCTCTTACTTTTTTTTTTTTTTTTTTTAAAGATTTATGAGTAATCTCTACACTCAATGTGGGGCTTGAACTCACAACCCCGAGATCAAGAGTCGCATGTTCTACTGGCTGAGCCAACTGGGCACCCCAGCTTTACCTTTAAAGCCACACAACAGCTGAATGAGGTTGCCTGTTGGGAATGGTTCAGCAGCCAGGGGCATTTAGATCTTGGGACATTTGATGAGAAGTTGGCCTAGAGGACAGCTAAGGTCCCTTCTAACTATTAAACTGTCACGAGTGCCATAGACAAACTATGGAGAGGCCAGGAGGGAGGGTCATTCTCCCCCTGTAGGAGGCCCTTCTCATCATGGCTACTATTCCATGTTTTAATTGTATTTGAAGATCTACAGTTGCCTTAGTAATGGCAATGAAGAAATGCTGAGAAAAATGGTTCCTTAGTTTAGGTAGTATAGAATTATAGTTTAATGGAACACCACACAGGGACAAGAGGAATTTAAAGAAAACATTCACTCACTGCAAATTTATATTTCAGATTTTATAATTTCTATGACAATGATGATAAAATTTCCAGTTTAAAAATCATAACAGGTAAACCAGAAAAAATGGGGTTAACAATCTAAAAGGGCTACAATGTACAATTATCTCAATTTTTATTTCATAAGAATATAGAGGGAAAAGTTTGAAGATAAAAATTATTTTGCAAATATTTCAAAATAATGGCCACAAATATAACAAATTTAAGAGGATCACTGCTTCAAATTTATTGTCCATTCTTTTGACCCTAGGAAGAAAAAAAATAAAGTAGTGTTTATTTCTACAATTTATCAAAGAAAATAGAGTGTCACTTCTGACATTTAATTTAGCCTTTTTTATGTCACAGGAACCCAATGAAGGATGATTCAAGTAACAGCACCATGGTACCACTTAAGGATTTAAGAGGAATCACCAGAGAGAAAAATATTGGTGATATTGGTGGAGGGGGATGGCAGAAAGATATAAAAAAGAAATAGATGTGTAATAAAATATCTGGCATAAGCATAAAACAATTCAGAAGAACCATTACTTTTGTAGGCAGGGACTGTCTAAGGAAGTGAGGGATTTCTCTGTTGCATATCTTTTTTGGTCATTTGCTATTTTGTTTTGTCTCGTTTGGGTTGGTTTGGGGCTTTTTGAAAATTAACAGAAGGTTAAAGTGTACTTTCTAAAATCTTCAAATGAGAGCCAAGAATTTAAATTTGATTAGAAGGGGAAGAAAGCAAGCATTTCTTGAGCAACTATCAAGTGCCAAGCCCATGTAAGGCTCTTACTAGTCAGTACGCCATTTCATTTGGCAATATGTGAGGTACGTGTTGTCTCTTAGGTGCAAAGAGGTTCAATATTGATTTGCTCAAGGCTGCTCAGATGGTAGGTGATGGAGGAAACAATTATACCTTAAACTGTCTGACTTCAAACGTACCATGGCATATCAAGTTCTCCATGTGTCATAAATAATGCTGAACGCAATGCTTCTTCAATAAGGCACCGTTCCTCAGTATGGAAATTCAAATCAACCTTTTCTCTGTTTCCCTTCCTCGAGATTCCATAACCACAGTAAATTCCCTCATGATGTGTGAATTGTTTTTAAATTTGAAATATTCCTGACATAGACATTTAGGTAAGATTTTAGCTATGGCTAGGAAGCCATAAAAGTGACATTTAGTATTGCAACCTGCCACTCTGCTAGTCTTTTGACCCCCACACTCCCAGTCCCACCTTTTCTGCTCACCTTAGTCAGTCCATATTCTTGGAGAGGAGCTGCACCCACATGAATGTCACGTAAAGGAGCTTGGCTGTATTTTGTGTGTTAACGGGAGCCACAGAAGGATGTAATAAGATAATATTTATTACTTATACTATTAACATAAGATAATAGTTATTCCTTATACTATTACTATCACTCTGCAGGGGAGTAATAAGAGCAGATTTGAACTTGAGAGAGCTCGTTCTAGAGCTTCTGTGGAGGATACTTCTTAAGAAAGACAAGATTGGAGGGGCGCCTGGATGGCTCAGTCGTTAAGCGTCTGCCTTTGGCTCAGGTCATGATCCCAGCGTCCTGGGATCGAGCCCCACATGAGACTCCCTGCTCAGCAGGAAGCCTGCTTCTCCCTCATCCACTCCCCCTGCTTGTGTTCCCTCTCTCACTGTGTCTCTCTCTCTGTCAAATAAATAAATAAAATCTTTAAAAAAACAAAAAAGAAAGACAAGATTGGAAGCAAAGATGTATGAGTGAGAGAAGATGGAGGGCTGAATCAGGGCCACCCTGGTCAGTACAGAGAAAGGGGGGCACAGTGAATAAATATTTAAGAGGTGCAGTTGCCAGGATATGGTGATCAACTCAGGTGTGAGGAGTCAAGGATGACTCTAGTCTTAGGGTCATGAGCTTGTCCTGAGTGTCATGAGTGCTGGCAACTGAGCTGGAGGCACAGGAAGACGAGCAGGTGTTAGGGACAAGGAGATGATCGGCTCCATTATAAACAACTTGAGTTTGATGTGTCTGTGGGACACCCAGGAGAGTGTCCAGAAAATAGTCCGATGTAGAGCTCAATAGAGCAGGAGAATGGACTGGGCTATAAATATGGAAGTGTGAGGTACCAGCCCAAAGGTGATAACCGAGGCCACCAGACTTTAAGGAGTGAACAGAGCAAAGGAGTCTTCAGATAGACTGAGGAGGAAAAGCCTTGGAGAAGGAAGAAAACCAAAGAAAATGGTGTGTGGAAGTCAAAGGGGAGAGGATTTCATGAAGAAAGCGGTCAATAGTTTCAAAGGCTGTGGAGAGGTCAAGGAAAACACAGATTGAAAAGATTCCACTGGGCTTGGCTATGTACAGGTCATTGATTGGCAATCTTTGCCATGGGAACATCAGTAGAAGAAAAGAAGAGATAAGTTGTTAAATATGGCCTCGATTGAAACTGTCTTATAGCCCATGCTCTTCAGCACAAGGTTTATTATGAACTCAAAGCAAGGCTTCATTTATATCTGATGCATGACCAGCTAAAGCCGTAAAGTGTCCTGTGGCAAGCTTCAGTACCTCACTGGCTAGAATCCCAGGCAAGAATCCTCTTGATGCCTTCTATTAGGTTCTTAAAATGGCTTTTTATTAATGATGAGATGTGAAACTGAATTAACCCTAAGTGACAAGAGTGGGAGTCACAGATTAAATCCAATCACTCTGTCTTGTCTCTCATAGTCAAGAAACCCCTTTATATCTCCCTGGGCTCCTTCCTTGTCCCACATGCTAACTGCTACTAAATCTTGGTGATTCTACCTTCTATTTTTTTTTTTTTAAGATTTTATTTATTTATTTTTGCGAGAGAGAGAAAGAGCACGCATGAGAGAGAGCATGAGTAGGGCGGAGGGGCAGAGGGAGAAGCAGACTCCCCGCTGAGCAGGGAGCCCGATGTGGGACTCGATCCAGGACCCTGGGATCATGACCTGAGCCAAAGGCAGATGCTTAAAGATTGAGCCACCCAGGTGCTGCTGATTCAACCTTCTAAATATCTCTCAAATGTACCACCTCTTCTCCATGCTTACTAACACTATCTAATTCAAATTTCATTATTCCTCATCTGGGCTCTTGGTCCTCATGGCCCAGGTGACATTTCCCTCAATTCCTATAAGTCAATGGAGGACCAGACTATGTCTTGTTCATCCTTCTGTCTCTACCTTTAGCCCTTAGCACAGTATCTGGCACATAATATATGCTCAATAAATGTTGAGAGGCAAGTATAAATAATGAATGTTGTATTTAGGGCTTTGGAGCCATATTCCTCAACCCATGACAAGGAGAAAGTCACATACTAGTGAACACAAGATACTCCTCTTGTCAAATAAGTACTAATTACCATCCAGTACCTAGTAATTCTATTGCTTTAAGTAGCAGCTTTCTTTTTCTTTTTTTAAAGATTTTATTAATTTATTTGATAGAGAGAGAGAGCACAAGCAGTGGGAACGGCAGGCAGAGGGAGAAGCAGGCTCCCCGCTGAGTAAGGAGCCCGATGCAAGACTCAAACCCAGGACCCTGGATCATGACCTGAGCCGAAGGCAGACGCTTAACTGACTGAGCCACTCAGGAGCCCCAGCAGCTTTCTTTTTCATCCATGACACTAGATTAGTTATATGAAATAAGAGAAAAAAAATTTGGAACAATGTTTTTGCAAATAAATTGGAGTTTTAAGCTCCATACTTATTTAGAAATATAATGGTAAGTTCTGCAACAACACAGATGGATCTAGAGGGTATAATGCTAAGGGAAATAAGTCAGTCAGAGAAAGACAAATACCATTCAATATAACTCATAAGTTGGATTTAAGAAACAGAAGAAACAAACAAAAAAAAGAGACAAATGAAAAAAACAGACCCTTAAACACAGAACAAACTGGTGGCTACCAGAGGGGAGATGGGTGGGGGAATGGGTGAAGTAGATAAAGGGGAT
The DNA here is from genome assembly GCF_964656455.1 of Halichoerus grypus. Classification (NCBI taxonomy): domain Eukaryota; kingdom Metazoa; phylum Chordata; class Mammalia; order Carnivora; family Phocidae; genus Halichoerus; species Halichoerus grypus. The sequence continues at coordinate 91,992,123 of NC_135712.1, forward strand.
CAAGAGTACAAAGAGTACACTTTCTTGCTGAGCACAGAGAAATGTATAGAATTATTGAATCATTATATCATACACCTAAAATTAATATAACTGTATGTTAATTATACTTGAATAATTAAAAAAGAAAGACAACCAACAAGACAATTCTGGTTGGTTTGATATGAGATTGAATTTTTTTCTTTTTTTTAGAGAGAGTGCAAGTGGGGAAGGGCAAAGGGAGAAGGAGGAAAGAGAGAATCTTAAGCAGGTTCCACGCCCAGTGCAGAGCTCTTTTTGGGGCTTGATCCCAAGACTCTGAGATCATGACCTGAGCCAGAATCAAAAGTGGGATGGTTAACCAACTGAGTCATGCAGGTGTGCCGACAGATTGAATATTGAGCAAAGAAAGTTGTTTTTCTAAAGTGATTAAAGTGATCTGTGTAACAACTCTCATACCCGTCTTGCTTGAGTAATACAATTGGCATATATTACTTCTTGAGCTAGCAGAGTAAAGGCAGTGTGATGTACCCCAGTGACACATGGGCATGGCTTAGGACAAGAAAAGAGCCACTCCTTGCTACAAACAGTCCTCTCTTCTAAATGTTAATCTTCTCCAGTGGAATAAAGTTTTATTTGAAAATCACAGACGGAGAAGCCCCTGGGTGGCTCAGTTGGTTAAGCATCTGACTTGGGCTCAGGTCATGATCTCAGGATCCTGGGATTGAGCCCTGCATTGGGCTCCCTGCTCAGTGAGGCATCTGCTTCTCCCTCACCCTCTGCCCTTCCCCCTGCTTGTGCTCTCTCTCAAATAAATACAATCTAAAAGAAAGAAAGAAAGGGAGGAAAGAAGGAAGAAAGAAAGAAAATCACAGACTGAGACAGAGATGGAAAGGTCTTTGGATGTGCCTGGCCAAGCCCCGTGGTCTTTGAGATGAGGAAGCTCAAATCCACAACTACCGATACGTGCAGGGGTGAACCTCTGCCTTGTCCACAGTCCCTGGCTTGTAGGGCCAGTCTGGGAGGGGAAGTGACCTTGTGTCATTCCTCACCCCTCATGGCCTTCATTGTGTTTTACCCTAATTACTTCGTCTGTGTCTATCTCTTCTTTCCTGGGGGAATGAATCCAGTAACACCCAGTAACAACCACCGCATATTCTCCTGGTTAATTAATACAGTGCAAACTGTCCAACCAACATTGTTATTTTCCTAAATGGTTTTGTGTTCACATATTAGCACCATTATGGCCATTCTGAAATATTCACTAGTATTAATTCAGTTTTCTTTGTTGAAACTGAATTTATATGATTATAGAGAATGGAGGCTTCTGATTTCTACTCAAGTTTCTGCCCTTTTATAAAGCCAAAATTTCTTGTGCGTGTAGTTTTTTTTTTTTTTAAAGATTTTATTTATTTATTTGAGAGAGAGAGAGAGAAGCAGATTCCTCGCTGTGCGGAGAGCCCGATGCGGGACTCGATCCAACGACCCTGAGATCACGACCTGAGCTGAAGGCAGATGCTTAACCCACTGAGCCACCCAGGTGCCCCATAATAATACCATTTTAGATTAAAAGTAAGAAGCAAGGGGAAAAAAAACCCAGTAGGATATTTTATATTAAAAGATTAAACTGACTGAACGTCAAAAGGAAAATATGTTGATGTTCACAATGATTACAAAGTAAAAACTGACAAAAAGCAGTTGCTCTGTTACCTCCTCACCTATTGCTTCTGCTCTGACAAAATATCAAGCTTATTTTCATACATCACAATAGACACTTTGGTCTCATTTCCTCTCTTCGTTAAGTTGCTATCACCCGTGGTGTGGTCTCACTGATTAAATGAAATGAAAATATCCTGGGAAAAAAATAGCTTCCATTTCTAATATATGAGTTAATTTTTGTCTGTGAGAAACATAAGAAAGGCTGTCCACAAAATGCATGCTATGCAAAACGACTTGGAGTCTGTAAAGCTGAAGAAACACTGTGAGGTGTGGGCGAGCAGTGAGGAGCCTGGCCTCCAGACCCTTTGAGACTGGGAGCGAATCCTAACTCCGTCTGACTAACTCAGTGTCGTCATCTGTGAAACGGGGCTGATGAGCTTTGCAAGGTTGTGAGGAAGGAAGGAGGTAAAGCACCTGACAAGTAGTAACTGCCCAATAAATAGCACCTACAATTACCCTGCTCCTACCCAGGCTCATGTCACCACCATTATCATTCCAGATGACCTAATGAGATAAAGGGAATGCTAATGCCCTGAATTGCAATTATTTTCCTAGATTCCGAGTTTCCTGTTGACCACTTCGAAAAGACCACATAAAGGAAATACAGTGGATTCTGACTGTTGTGTGGTCCTGCTTGAGGTTTACTTGAATCTCCCCGAGGGGATTTAGTTCCCAGAAGCACTGGAGAGAACTTGCTAAAGCCCCACATGAGGTTTCAGACCTTTAGGATGAGAGTCATAGATGAATCTGTTTCAAAACACCTTTGTTTTGCTAATGATACAGGGTATATCTGCTAGAAGATTTGGAGCCAGTGCATTTCTGCAAATTTGTCTTTTGTTTGGAGGAAGAGGCTCATCCGCTGATAAATATTCTGTCCTCATATGTTTTTGAACTGTTTAAAGTGTTTACCTCCATCTTTTATGGGAAGTAAATATTTCTCAATTCATTGAAAAAAAAGAAGAAAACCACTGTATCACATGATAAGGGGAAAATATTTTCTTTCCCCTTTCATCAAAAAAAAAAAAAAAAAGGCAAACCCCAAACATAACAATGAATAATGAAAGGAAAACAGACAGAGCCGGAGTCGTTCCATTCCGTGGAGGAGGGACAGAGTAGCTGCAGGAGACAGCTGTGGCACGTCTGGTGTCCCAATTCTTTCCTTTCCCATCACTTTATTACTTACTGGACCAAGAATGTAGACAATTTTGGCTATGGTTGTTTTGCATTTTGCTTTCTCAACTTAATCCTATGCGGTGCTCTTTGCCCCCTGCACTGAGTCCTGAGCTGACAAGGTCACTTCAGCGTGTTGCGTGGAGCCTCGCGTGGGGGGCTCATATTCCTTTTCCAGTTCCCTCTCTTTCCGTCCTGGGTCAGGATGGAAACTTGGAAGGGCTTGCGGTCTTAGCTGGGGCTGCTATCACCAACTACCATAGGCTGGGCGGCTTAACCAATGAACATTTCTCACAGTTCTAGAGGCTGGAAGGCCAAGATCAAGGTGTCTGCGGATTCAGCGTCTGGTGAGAGCCCTCTTCCTATTTGGCAGATGGCCACCTTCTTGCTGTCTCCTTACATGGTGGAGAGAGACAACTCTGTCCTCCTCATCTTCTCATAAGGGCCTCATGGAAGCTAATCCCATCATGGGAGCTCTGCCCTCCTGACCTCACTAAACCTAATTCTCTCCCAAAGGCCCTACCTCCTAATACTATCACAGTGGGGGTTAAGGAATTTTGCAGAGACACAAACATTCAGTCTGTAGCACGCATATAAATTTTTTATCAAAATCATTACATCCTTTATGCCTCTTTCAAGCATTTCTCACTGTGGTTTTGGTTGGGTACCAGCTGACTGCATGCTCACACACCAACACTGTGTGACCTTCAATGAGATGCTATCAGCTGTTAGTGTCTCCCTCCCAAATCCATATGTTAAAGCCCCAATCCCCACTGGGATGGTCTTTGGAGGTGAGTCATTTGGGAGATAATTAGGGTTAAATGATGTCATGAGGATGAGACCCCCATGATGGGATAAGTGCCCTTATAAGAAGAGCACAGAGATCTTCTCTGTCCAGGAGCAGGCACGGGAAGGGCCAAGTGAGCACACAGTGAGGTGACTGTCCACAAGCCAGGAAGAGAGGCCTCACCAAAGACCGACCATATTGGTACCTTGATCTTGAGCTTCCAGCCTCCAGCACTGAGAGAAATAAATGTGTTGGTTAAGCCACCACGTCTATGGTATTTTGTTATAACTGCTTGAGCTGACTGGGATGCAAGATGACTTTAATTTTCCTAAAATGAAAAGACACAGAGAGCAGAGACAAAATGAATGGTGATTCCTAAGGGAGTGTTTGATTTATTTCTGGAAACATGTTTTTGAACTTACAGGAAAATTCTTAGAAGTGAATATTTTCCATCATAATATAGACTATTACAGAGCTGAGGAAAAAATGATTTTGTTCTATAATGCAATACAATTACAATTTCCTCCAAATCTTCCATCAAACTATCACTTTTTTCTTTTTTACAAATTTTCATAGCTCTTGAGTTTCCTGATAGGTGATGGGCATTAAGGAGGGCACTTGAAGTAATGAGCACTGGGTGTTGTATGCAACTGATGAATCACTGAATTCTACCTCTGAAACTAATGATACAGTATATGTTAACTAAATTGAATTTAAATAAAACATTTAAAAAATAAATAAAAAATAAAAATATTACTTATCTCTTTCAGCCTGAAGGGAACCTAACAATATAACAATATGGAGGCTCATTAAATGCAGAATCACCATGTAGAATTCTATATCTTAACAAGTGATCTGCTATTTCTTCTAAGAAAGTTGTGTGTTTTCTAGAATTTTGACAAACAATACATTATTTCACTGCTGGAAATTGTGCCTCATGTAGCTATTTCTACATGGTAACATGGCAACAAAGATTTTTTTTTAAGATTTTACTTATTTATTTTGAGAAAGAGAGAAAGAGAGAGAGAGAGGGAGCACAAGTGGGGGGAGGGGCAGAGGCAGAGGGGGAGAGAGAATCTTAAGCAGACTCCATGTTGAGTGTGGAGCTGATGTGGTGTTCTCTCCCACACCCATGAGATCATGAACTGAGCCGAAATCAAGAGTTAGACACTTAACCGACTGAACCACCAAGGTGCCCCACATAGTAACAAAGGTTTGTGCAAGCTACACGTGCTCCTTGGGGGCAGTGGTGTATTTATTAATACAAAAATTCATATCCCATTATGTCAGCTACTCATCCTTGCTAATGAAACATGATCTGCCACCATCATGGATTACATGGTTTCAAGTCATCCAAAAACGCTCACCGAAGATTTGCTGTTTATTAAATTTATCGAGAACTCTCACCCAAACTACTGTTGCATTTTATGCAGGTGGGAAAATGGAGATTCTGTCCAGAAGTTACACTAAGAGAATCCTGTGCTAGGAAGAGAATTTTCACCAGAATCTCTTGGGGCATGTGTTAAAAATGCATATTCCCTGCCTTCAACCCAGAGTTTCTGCCATAAGAATGGGCCAGGACGGAAGCCAGACATATGGTTTAACAAGAACCATGGGTGATTCTGATGTCATTGATCCACTTTGAGAAACATGTTGTAGTTGTGTTGGGTCCTATACCTAGTTTAGAAATCACACACCAAGAAACTACTCTGAGCAAGATGGGCAAAGGCAAAATTCTGAACTTGGGGAACTTTGCTCTGTTTTCAATTAATATTTTCTCTTTCCAGGCACTTTAGGTGGCCTCACTATTGGGTTTCCAAGAGGCTGACTTACCAAGCTCTGCAGATACTTTTTCATTCTTTTCTCTCTGACTTCCATCCAATGTTAAATCTTGGGTGTCATGCCCAAGATGGCAGCTGGATGTCTGATTCGCTATCCATGCCAAGGGGTTATGGGTAGCCGATGCTTTAATGTGTGGTTTTCCTGGGTTTATATTCCTTTTAACAAAGGGCTCTAGGAAGTTGGGATGGTCCCTACAGGGGGAAATCTCACATTCTAAACTTCTAGATGCACTGGCAGTACGGCACTCCGCTAGCCTCAATTCTCAGGAGGCCTCCTTGCAAAATCAACTCTGTTCCTAAGAATGTACAGGATTTCCTTTGCAGACTTATGTAGAAGTTGAAGAGGACAAGACTGACCACAAAAGGTATCGAGAGTGCCAAGTTCTTGTCTTCTAGCTTTGCTGATTTGTGTTGGTAGGATCAAACTGGAAAAAAAAAATTGGCTAACGTAACCCAAATTCACCTGACCTTAATATAATACTAACTTGAATCGTAAAGCCAGTATAAGAGTTTGTTGTGGGAAATATCTCTCTCCAGGAGGAGGCTGTGCAACTCACAATGGAGTGACCCAGTATCAGACATAGGAATTTGGAATCAGAAATCACTCCCAGTGGTTCTGTTCTAACCCTCCTTGAGGTCAGAACAATGCATCTTGATGATCTAGCAGAAGAGAGAGGGTATAAGGTGGGTGACAAGAGGGCCCAGGATATATCTGGTCTGTTAAGAGAAATAGCTCTGGGTTCTGAATCTGGCCCTACTGTTCATTAACTGTGTGACCTTGGGCAAGTTTCATAAACTCTTTAGCCTCAGTCTGTAAAATGGGAAGAACACTGAGAGTAAACATCCAGTTCGTATTTCTATTACTATCATATTATCAATATTATTCTTAGCCATCTGGGAAAAAGTTAGAAAGCTAAATTTGATGTTGGTATATATCAGCCTCTCTGCTGGGGCAGAAGTAAAAAGGGTGGGAAAATTTTGGTTATAGAAGACACAGTGATAAATAAGAGAGGCAGATTAAGTACTAATATGGCAGACTTCCAATTTTAGCATTCAGGATGGAATAAGAATGGGTTCCCCCTTTCTGGAAACTTACATGTAAGTGTCTCTTCCAGATAAGTCCTGCAGAAAGCTTGATGAATACTGTCAGGGACACACAGAGCATGGCAAAGCTCAGGCACAGGTCGAAGACTTGAAGTGTCAGGTGGTACTCTTCATAGTGTGGTGGGTCCACACAAGCTGATGGGAAGTTTGCATATGGAAAAGGAAAGGCAACTGCATAACCAAGGTAATCGGTTCCTGCTATCCCTGAAAATGAGTAGAAGCAATATGGGCCAAGGAGAGCAGATTCCAAGGCTACTGCAAAATGAAGTGGACATCCCATCATGCTCAGAATCACAAAGGTGAAACTAGTTTCCCACTGAAAATAAAGCAAAAACAAATTGTTACTTTGGGAACTGAATTCTTCAAAAGCTTCTCAGCAATACGAAGAAAGAAGATGTCAGGTATTAATCTCTTTTACTGGGAAGCTAAGGAGAAATGCATTACAACTTTCTCTTTTAGGCCATTTCGTTCTCCTCTTGAATCTACAATATGGGGGAATAACATATCAGCCAACTGGGCCAAAATTGAAATGAATTCCACTCAGCAAACATGTGTTTGTTTTTCTTCTATCATATGTTGACAGCCAGTCTGGGGTGGGAAAAACAAACATGAGTACACAGAATCCTTGCCTTATCCTAGCACCTTGCTAATCAGGGCATGGTCTATGGTCCAGCAGCACTGACATCCCCGGAAGTTTGTTAGAAATGTAGAATCTCACAGGTCACCCAGATCTACTGAATCAGACTTTGCGTTTTAACTAGATTCCCAGGTGATCCACACGTACATTAAAGTTTGAGCCATGGGAAGATCTATGATCAGATCAAGGTAGTCTTTCTATACCATGGGATTACTTGGCTCACACTATTGATATGCAAGATATCATAGACTTTTCACCCTTTTTTGGGGTGGGGGGGGAGAAGTAACAGAGACACTGGAAGGAGATCCCAAACTGAGCAGTTGAACCTTTAAAATACATGCTTAAAAACAGAAGAGCCTATAGATCCATTTATTCAAAATGAAATTCAGGAGCATTAATGTTGTGTTGTCTCCAAACTGGAACACTTATTTACAATAATCACAGGAGCTTGTAGAAAATGTTTGGAGAAGAAATCAGATTAAAATTATTCATTTAAAACCTAGTTTATTACTGAAATCCATCAGAGTAAGGCATCAGTCAGACAGAATTCAATGATAATTGGTAGTCAAGTTCTCTATGTTCCATCTTGTAGAGATTTGACCTTCAAACCTATTCAACCATCCTACTCGATGTCTATATATTTACCAGATATCTCTTGGTCCACTCTTTGTGAGCCAACAGCAGAAGTATACCAGTCATGATGGCCTGTGAGAGGGAGATGGAAAAATAACATCCGTGATAGAATGTACCTCTGGAAAGAGTTCAACCTGTCTCACAGTTTGACAACTTTGTTATGAACTAGAAAGAACAGCAAATGGCTAAATGGGTTTATGACTCAGATCTCCTCCTCATCTGGGATGACAATGAGGCCAAGAAGCCATCAATGTCATATAGACATGATTCATACAAGCTCATTTTTTGATTTTCTGTGTTGCCTTTGCCATCACAATTATAACCTTCACTAGTAAGGTAAGGTGTCACTGGCATAAAAGCTTGGCTTTATAACCCTTGCCGTATGTTTTATTTTGATTCATTGTCTACTATTCATCTTTCTCACAAATTGCTAAAATTACAAGTGGGAGGAACCGGAAAGGAAACATGTCATAGAACCCTGAAATCCTGCCCAGCAACGGCGTTATCTTTTACTTTCTGCTTTTCTTTTGAGATTCTGCAGCCTCAGCCTGCTGGTGGGATGCAAATATGCGATTCCTGTTTCTCAAGTAACAAAGATTATAATTAGAGTGAATGCATGGTGGGACATTAATCGTTCTGGGTGCAGTGGTGTCCAGCTTTTCAAGAGGTTTTTTTTTTTTTTTTTTTTAAGTCTCCTTTGAGGGAAAGAGACCCAAAGTGCAGAATGAAAATAGTTAAAGAGGGAATGGTGTCACCAGAACTGAGCAATATATAATGAAAAAAAAAAAATTCTGGGCTCATCTTTAACTCAGCTCCGAGTCTGATGAAGGAGACCTTTGTGGTCACTGAGCCTGGAAACCACTTATTCCCTACCCATAAATCATTTGTTCCTGGTCAAGGAATGTTTTGAAGTTAAGAGAGAAAACTAGAAAGAGATATGCCTGAAACAAGATATAGAATGAGGGAAGCACTAAAAGTAGTTACAAATTAGGTTTTTAACAGAGAAATAAATATGACTGTATGTATAGCATCAATAAATTTAAGGGGAAAAAAATCAGTTTCTACTAATGCGGTTTTGTGGTATGTTGTTTTTGTAGCTTCTGTGTCCAGCCTGGGTTTTTGTTGTTGTTGTTGTTGTTGGAAGTGGTATTTGGTATTTTTGTTTTGTTTTGTTTTGTTTTTTTGAGATTCAGCTTTTCATTTTCCTGGCATATTTTATTTTGAATGTCCGACTTAGAGAATTTGGGGGGGGCGGCGGGGAGAAGCACACACATGTCCGCTCACACAGAACTTCTCGTGTAGCTAAGTCTGAAATTCCAGACGTGGCATTGCCATACCATAAAACTCCAGTGGAGAAAAACAGAACCATCTGTAGTCAGAGGAGGTTGGCTTGATTCTGCAGGAGGAAAGTTTCCAAGGGAGCCTGTGGAGGTTAAGCCAGCAGCAACAGCAGCACAACAAAACAGGAGAATTATGAAGAGCCACTGAGCACTGATGCTGAGCCTGGGGCCGGTCTTTGCCTTCAGAGGCAAGGCCCTCTCGATTGACACGTCACTCCTCTGAGAGAGAAACACTGGATCAAACAAGAGAAAAGCAAAAGAGACACTCCTCTGCTGGTGTAACTCCAAGCAGATAGCTGGCATTATTAGATGCTTAGATTCCAGGTTGCCTTAACTACTTTAGCACGAACCGTTGCTTTCCTTTCAAAAGTTGAAAAATGCTGCAGGATTGCAGTGGCCTGTTATTTCTGTTGTAGCTGCCAGCTTGAATTTTGCTTTGTTTACACAAAACTTCGAAAAGATCTTTCATGGAGTAGGCTGGTGTATGAATGCCATTCAGTAACTTGTGAAATCCACCCCGTGGACGGTGGTGGCTCAGGAGCAAGCACACCCATCTTTCCTGGTGCTCCTCCCCCAACCCCGTCCGGTGCCTGTGAGCCAGAGGGCGAGGTGTCCCCTGAGTCACAGCCTCCCTCTTCTTGCTTTCTTTTCTTTTTTCTTCTTTTCTTTTTCTAAAAATATTTATGTATTTATGTATTTATTTGAGAGAGAGCACACATACATGTGAGCAGGGGTGGGGGGAGGGTGGACAGAGGGAGAGAGAGTCTCCAGCAGACTCCCCGCTGAGTGCGTAGCCCGGATGCTGGGCTCCATATCACCACCCTGAGATCATGACCTGAGCCCAGAACCAAGAATGTGACACTCAACTGACTGAGCCACCCAGGCACCCGCTTTTCTTTTTAAAAACATTATTACTTAGAGAGGGAGAGGGAAAAGAATGTAAAAGGAAGAGTTTTGCGGGTAGGGAAGAGAAGTCAAGTGGGAAAAGGAAATGGGAGAGGCAGTGTCTGAGAGACAAGAGCTGGGTACAGCGGGGCACTCAGGTTTCAGGAAGGACCAGGAGGAGGTGCTTGGAAGGAAGGCCCCCCTCCTGCACTCTCCTCCCTCAGCTCTTTCTGACAGGCTAGGTTTCTGCTCCACGGGGCAGTTCCTGGGACTTGGGTTTTGCAAGAGAAGCTGCTAACACTCTAATTGCATGGGATAATTGTGAGCCCTCCCACTGAATCTTTAAATTGCCCACGTAAAGAACGCAGTTCCCAGAAGCAGATGAATTGAAGGAAGTGGGGAGCAGTCACAACAGAAATAGAAACTTGTAGAGGAATAATTTTAATATGCCCTAATTTATTCACTTACAAACATCTATTGTGGGTCTACTACGATCAAGGGATGTGATAGGCACTGTGCAGACAGCGTCATAACAATTAACATTTACTGAGTGCTTACTGTATGCCAAGCACGACACTAAACACTTGACATGTGTTAACTCATTTAATCCTTACAATGATGGAGATTTCCTCCTACTTTTTAAACGAGGCACAGAGAGGCTAAATTGGATGAGCAAGCTCACCAAGTAATAATTATAGATATAATGGTTCCAACTTCCACAGGAATTTACAGTCCAGATGTGAAAGTAATGCACTTAGAAGAACGCCCACCAAATGCGGCAAGAAGAGTGAGTGCTTTCCGTGCAACAAGAGTCCAGTGACAAGATACCACTTCTGGGGGAAGGATCGCTGATGAAAGCACCATGGGGGAAACAGGAGCCGAAGCAGGTTTGGAGGGTGGATGTGATTTCAGCGGGAGATGATGGCAGAGGGAAGAGCAGTCTGGGCAGCTCAAGTAACATGTGCAAAGGTGGGAACATAGCAGCCAAGCTGGGGGGGACAGTGAGACAGGCGCCCAGATGGGGGGCGGGGCTGGTTCTGGGCACAAATGAGTAAGAAATCAGGCTTGAAAGCCACATGAGGCCAGGTCGAGAAGGGCCTGGAAATTCAGGCTAACATATCTGAACTTTGGACAATGAAGCAACATTGAAGGTTCTTGAAGAAGGAGCCTTACTGACGCAGCAGAGGTTTAGAAAGATGAGCCTGTCGTCACGTGCATGTTGGGTGGGGATGCAGGGAGGCCTAGGTGTCTCTGTAGGAACTTGGTCTTCAAACTGGAAACAAATTTTTTTTCTTTACTATTATTTTTTTCAAGATTTTACCTTTTTTTAAGTACACCCAGTGTGGGACTCAAACCTACAACCTGAGATCAAGAGTCGCTCACTCCACCGACTGAGCCAGCCAGGCGCCCCCCCCCCCCCAATTTTTTTTTAAACCTCTATCCATAGCAAGAAATATATTTTGCATCATGGCCAAGTTAAATTTTATATCTAACCAAAATCATAATACCGTTATTATGTGTGATACACTCTGATTCTATTCTATTCCATTCTATTCTATTCTATTCTATTCTATTCTATTCTATTCTATTCTATTCTATCCTATCCATGTTTTATAAATGCTGCTAGTTACCCAATAGATTGATTTTATAACTCGTTAATGAATGGGTTCCCACAGTTTGGCTATTGAGGTTATCTAGGCATAAGACCTGGGTGGGGGTGGGAAGTGATAAGGAGTTGAGGGGGAGGTGGTTCACAGTGAGAATGAGAGGAAAGCATGCACAGGGATATGCTTCACAGGAAAAATAAAAGTTAGCTGGCAATGGACTGGATGCGGTGGGGTAGGAGTGGGGCTGAGGGTAGGTTGGTTTAGGGCACTGTTGCCCAGAGCACAGTCCTAGGACCAGCAGCATTGGCATCCCTTGGAAACTTGTGAGACAGGCAGAGTCTCAGGCCTCAGCCCAGATTTACTGAATCGGAGTATACATTCTGACAAGATCCCCAGGTGATTCATATGCACATTACAGTTTGAGAAGCACCAGTTTGGAGGGAAGGATTGAGTCAAAAGTCACCCTAGGGTTTGAAATTGGGTTCAGAACCAGGAAAGTCAGGAGAAGAAATCATTGCTTTTGGTGGTGATATGATTTTGGGGGGAGAAGCCGAGCTTAAAGAAGCTTAGGCTATCTAGGGGCACCTGGGTGGCTCAGTCGGTTAAGCGTCTGCCTTCAGCTCAGGTCATGATCTCGGGATCCTGGGATCGAGCCCCGTGTCAGGCTCCCTGCTCAGCGGGGAGTCTGCTTCTCCCTCTCCCTCTGCCCCCCACCTCTCTCTCTCAAGTAAATAAATAAAAATCTTTAAAAATAATAAAAAAAAGAAATTTAGGCTATCCAAGTGGAAAATTGGCCATCAGGTGTTTGGCAATCATAGGACTGTTGAAGCTGTAAAAGGCTCGAGTGTTGGTATAATCAAGTCCCTTCTGTGACTGAGCAGGGCACTGGGGCCTTTCTCCCAAGTTCCTGTCTCCAGCAGGATTCTGGGTGCAGCACTGCTGCCTGCCATTAAGTCACTGGAGTTGCCAAGCCACGTTCTCCAGGATTCAAGTGGAGCCCAGTCCTTAAGGCACTGAATCTCCTCGCTGCATACTTTCTAGCAGCTGATGCCTTTAAATAACCTAGTTCAGAAATTGTAGGAAATCTGCTTATCATGTCGCTGTCAGAAGAGAGCTAGGAGAGTCTGAGGACCAATATTGGCGAAGAATTTAGAAAGTCTGGAATGAAAGCACTGAACAAATACAAAGTACTGTATCACTTCTAAAATCTTTTAAAGTCTCAAAAGAGATATGGAGCCTTTTGCAAAAGGAAATATCAATATGATTGAAATGTACAAATTGTCTTTCCACCAGAGGAAGATTCACTCTGCAGGCAACTTAAGAAGTGACTGGTAGGGGCACCTGGGTCGCTCAGTTGGTTAAGCGTCTGACTCTTGATTTTGGCTCAGGTTATGATCCCAGGGCTGTGAGATAGAGCATCGGCCCTGAGCTCAGTGGGGTGTCTGCTTGGGATTCTCTCTCTCTCCCTCTGCCCTGCCCTCCATGCCCCTCTCCCTCTCTCAAATAAATAAATAAATCTTTAAAAACAAAACAAACAAACAAACAAACAAAAGTGGTAGAGAAGGTTGTGGAATGAGTCAGAGACCTTTTGAAGTTGACCCCGATCAGATAGAACTGTGGTTCACTAGGAAACTCACCAGAAAAAGAAAAAAATCACATTGTTCCAAACTTAGACATCATTAAAAGAGTGAGCATTCTTATTGCTTTCCTTCTCCTGAGGATTTTTTTCCTACTTTAGTAGAAATACCAGCTTGACTTTTAGTCCTTGCAACCTAATCAGAGTTCAATGGTGTGAAAAATTTTGTACCACCAGAGCATGGGACTCATTCACTTATTCAACCATATTTATTGAACAATATTTATTGAACACTTAGTATGTGACTCACTCTGTTCCAAGTGCTGCAGGTATAGCAGTAAACAAAAAGAAAAAAAATCCCCACCCTTGTATAATATACACTTTTTTGGGAGGGGTATAAACAAACAATGAATAAGTACATTATATAGTATATTAGATGGTAATAAGGGCCATGGGGAAAAGAATAGAACAGGGAATGAGAAATTGGGGACGCCAGGTGTGGGGGAGATTTACAATTTTAAATAGGGTAATGAGGGTAATGAAGGATGGCATCAAGGAGAAAGTGACATGTCTTCAAAGAATTAAAGGAAGTTAGGGAACATGCCATGTGTGGGAAGAGGCTTCAGGCAGAGAACAGACAGTGCAAAGGCCCTGAGGCAAATAACAAACCTTGGAATATTTGAACACAACAAGGGGCCGTGTGATGGCTAAGGAAATGGAATGAGCGAGGGGAAGGGTGGTAGAGATGAGGTCCTGGGAGGTAACAGGATGGGGAAACCCTGCTGCTCATCAGGGAATGGAATGGGAAAGTGAGCGGATGGCAAGAGATTAGGAAGGAAGGGCTGGACAGAGCTTGGGCACTGATGGGATTCAGGACAAGTGGCCCCCAAGTATGCGACTTCAGCATATTGATTATTTTGAATTAAAGTTATTTAGGAAACAACAGGTGCGAGAAGAACACTGACTCTCCTCTCTCCCCCTGAAAGCAGGGAATGAATTCCCCATGTGAAGGGTACCCTCCCTGCACTGGAGGGTAGAAGTTTTCCTCCCTCACAGCACAAACGAAAGGCAAGGTATTAACTAGCATGTGTATAGAGCTTTAAAACTGGTGAAGCCCTTTATTATACAAGCTTTGTTCAAATTTGGTCATTCTCACTGAGCATCTTAGGGTCAGATAGTGTCACACGGACTCTCTTTCTTACCTGCAAAATCCCTCATGTTCTAGGTAAAAGCAATGAAGAACTAGCTGAGTGAAGGTCCTGCTCTTGGCCATATGCCAAGAATGTCAGAATCAGGACGTGAACATAGGCTCCATCTCCTCAGTCTTACCTTTTGGATTCCAATTCCCCATGCTGTCAATCTCGGAATCAAACAGCCACCAAGTATCTGTGCCGGACACAGATCTTGTCATTTCTCTGGGTCTAACTGATAAAACAGATTTTGGTGTAGAACAAACCTTTATTCAATAATTTTTGATCCTAATCAAATCTCAGTATCTGTTGAATGTTCTATGATAGACAGCAGGGATAGACAAAGAATTCAGAAAAAGGGATACAGAGTTGGACTAGAATTGTGGTTTTGTTAAACTTTGGGTCAGTTCTGAAGTCAGAACTAAAAAAAATTAATAGAATAGAAAATATCAGACGTCGTTTCACACAGAAGGCTAAATATTGTTTTGTGAAACTTTTGTTATATAGATTTAGTTATATGTATATATCAAAATCTATCTATTTACCTAGAGAGAATTTTAGGGATGTACTTATGTACATTCTAGGTCCTGATATAAAATGTTTTTCCTAATCTTTGCATTCCAGTAGATGTGTAATAAATATTTCTTTGAATGAACGTATGGCTTCAGGCAGGAGATGGGGTAAAGAGCAGATGAGCAAGACTGGGGAGGTAGATGTAAAAGAATGTATTAGAAAAGAAAAGAAAAAAAGAAAAACACCATCCCACACTTTCCTCATTCAGTTCCATATTCCCACCATTCTGTTTTCTCCCATCTACTCACCATCCTTGAACCCCACTAGATGAAGTTTTTAAAAAATTGAGACCTTGTTTGTTTGTCTGTTTACCATTGTAACTCCAGCATGCAGTAGACTATCAGTACATATTTATTTAATAAGTAGATTAAAATTATATGTTCTAGGGTCTTACTTTTAGGTGATATCCCAGTAAAAGCTGGATTTTTTTTAAGACTTAAAATGTTGCCTCTCTCAAGAGTGGATACATTTTAATAGAAAACTCCTAAAGATCAAAAGGCCTTTAAATCTGAAATTCTCTAGAGTCCAATGGTGAATGTAAGGCATCACAGGAACAATGAGAGAAGGATTTGTTGGAAGCCTCTGTAACTCCCCTTAAACCATACCACCATGGAAGACATCAATTTGCAAGGCTAGATGTGTTCATTCCTTTGACCCAGAGAGCTGGGGTACCAGTCCAACCCTTCCTTTGTGCAGTCATTCAGTCAGCAGACACAGAGCACCTACTTGGTGCCGACTTGTACTTGGCCCGCGCACCCTTTCCTCATGAACTGCAACGTTCGAGAGGTACATCACCCAACTTCTTGAATGACTTTCAGTTCACACAGTTGCATGTGAGGACAAATGTGGGAGAACTAAGATTTGGGGCTTGCGAATCTTGGATCACGTCAACACACCTCAGTGTTTCTAGTGAAAGCATTAGTCTGAAAATTATTTTTGTTTCCCATTTTTACATTATTTTTTATGGTTTACATTTTTTTTCTAAATTCAGATCTCACAAGAGAGGTTCCAATTTCTCAGAATACCAAGGTGACAAGATTAAAATAGCTTTTTAAGAATTTCTTGAACAGCATTTCATTATAGTACAAATGATAAAATGATATTAAGAAAGATCCTACATTTAAGAGGCAACTAATGGAAATCAACTTTCTATGGTAAATTCTAATTTCTGTAGAATTTGGACTTCTCTGTATTGTTGGAAAACCTAAAAAGGACATGTATTCTTTTTCTTCTTTCCCTCCCTTCTTTCCTTATTCTCTCAATATATGTAATAAAATATTTTCCTACCAAAGCTCCATTCCAGATGGGACAAGCAATCCAGACACTCCATCCGGTGAACCAAAGCTTGTAAGAAAAGACAGGGAAGAAAGCGATAACTCCAGAGAATACACTAAGAGCCCCCAGGGAAATGAGAATTCGGCCAGCAGCCTGGTATAGGCTCTGCATTTTCCTCTGTGACCTGGGTCCTCGCTCTCAAAGATGTTTTGTTACCAAAACATGAGGGTATGTCAGGCCTCAGTAAACAGAAGTTTCTTAGAGACAGTAGCCATGACACATGTGGACTGTTGATCTACTTGGAAACAAGCTTCTATTTGTTTCACCAAAGATAATAACATGTAATGAAATAATCCTTGACATAAATTTGATACAATAAATTCTAGTACTAGTTTACTAAGAGAGAGAGTGAGTGAGTGAGAGAGAGAGAGAGAGAGAGAGAAATCGTTCCTTGTTTTGGATTACCGCCTCCATTCCCTTCATTCTGCCCTGTCGTGGGGAGTGCCCACTTCCTGGCTTAATCAGATTCAAAGGCTTGCTGACTGAGCTAATTGTTTCTCAACTCAACCTGCCTAGTGGTTCCAGCATAAAGCCAACATCCTTTGTGCACAATAGATCCACATTCCCAGCACAATTTCCCACAAAACAAAGTAAAAATAAGCACTCTGATCACTTTTCATTACATCTAATTTAAATGATTTAGAGCAAAAACAAGACCTCTCCCCATCTTTCAAAGTTCAATTCTACTACAATTTTTTTTTAATTTTTGGTAAAGATTTTTGACATGGTTTCATTCCCAAAGAAGCATAGGCTTCATTATGGAGTTCTGTCTTGTTTTCATGAGACCAGCTTTACCTTATTTTACTATTAATTCAATTATCAAGTAGAGGACAAAGATGGAAGTGTATGCAGTTGTAAAATAAACTTCGAGGAGTAATTTATTAGTTGAATAAAATACGGATCTCTAATCATTCTTGAATCATAATTCAAATTTTAGATGTTGGGCTTATGTACATTTAAGCAACTGTCAAAGTTTATTTCTTAATTCCTCATGCATTTGAGAAAGTGGTACGTATTTGCTTTTGACTATTAGGACATGTTTTCCTCTACTAAGATAAGATCTTGAAAACACAGACCACTTTCTGAAGCTACCTGAATAATTTTCCTGTTCAATATTAATGCCTTTTCCCTTAAATGAGATGATAAAAATAATTTTTTGGATAGAAATGCAGTGGTTTAGAACACGGATTTTGGCATGAGACAGAGCTAGGATCCATTATCTGCCAGGTATGTGTCCTTGGGCAAAGGCAAGTTACTTACCTTTCTAGGTCTGTTTCTTCATATGGGAATAAAATTAGTGTTTATCTCACCAGGTGGTGATTGAGAAAACGAAATGAGGCAATCCATGTAAAATGCTCAGCACCAAGCTCTGCATAGCGAAGAAGCTTCGTCCTTTCCCTATTGTTACACTGGGCGGCCCATCTTTGAAGTTCTTTCAGCAAAGGACAGAGGCACTGTGGTTACTACTGCTTTTATGCATCATCTCATCGCATCTTACTGTCTCTTA
The DNA here is from genome assembly GCF_964656455.1 of Halichoerus grypus. Lineage (NCBI taxonomy): Eukaryota > Metazoa > Chordata > Mammalia > Carnivora > Phocidae > Halichoerus > Halichoerus grypus. The sequence continues at coordinate 92,010,003 of NC_135712.1, forward strand.
CGCAGCTCCCAAAGGACCCTTCCATGTCCCGTGAGGAGGGAAGCTGCTCTCGGAACCTCTGCTTTTTTTTCTTTCTGTCTTTCTACCTTGAATAGCCATTCCGCCGCGTGACCCCGATTTTGAAGCCATTGCTTTGCTGGATATACAGGACCCAGGAAAGCAGCTCAGGCTTTCTGCTACAGCCATTATTTCCCATCTCCTCTCAACACTGTGGGAGTATATTCTCTCTCTCTCTTTCTTTCTCATGCCACTAGGTAGGTTCCACGAGGGTAGAGGCCTTGCAAGCCTTATGCATCCCCTAGATGTATAAGACGTTGTTGCCAACACCTAGACTTGGGTCTGGCCCAGAGTAGGTACTTAACACACATTTGTTGAATTCATGAATGACTACTCCCGACTTTCCAGCTGGGCACTTGTGGCCCCGAGGCTGTGCCCCCACCCAGAGCTGTGTGTGTCCAGCACGTTGCTCTGTGCCAATGTTAGTGAGTCCCCTCGTGACAGAGGGAAAGGGTCTGGGCTGCAGAAAGACTTGTTTGTGTTAGTATTTGGTTTGGGCTGTTTTGACTTTTTCCTTCACTTTTTATCTCAAGGTTATAGCTACGTGACATGTCAATATACTGTGGGTCAGATCACTCTCCTCTGTTTGCATGTTTGGAAAATAAAGACTGTTGAAATACTCATGTTAAACAGTACAAAGATGGCAAACATAGGAGAATATTTTTTGCTTTAATCTGGGGGGGCTCTTTTAGTGTTTGTAACACTGACAGGCTAACCCTGACATTGCCGGGGTGACTTATGAACCGGAGTGTATTCATGATTAGAAGCGTCCTTGCCCCTTAATGTAACGAAGAGAAGGGACAGAGGTAGAGCTAGGGATTTCTCCGTGGGTGTTTTCCCAGCCGCCCCTTCCCGCAGGAATCTGTCTGCACTCATTTCCTTAAAGCATAGAGATTTTTAGGGAGGGCAGCTACTGGGAAAGAAGAGAAAATATAATTCTGCTTCTGACCAGGGCTTCCTCTCAGCTCGGCCATGTCATCTGTGTTCCCCAGTGTCTGCAGCCAGCAAGGCTCACAGAGCCCCTGCCCCCTCCTGCCCCCCTCCAGGGTTCTCTGCTTCCCCTTTGGCACTGCTGGAAGGTACGTCTGCAATCCTCTGTGAAGGTGGTGGAGTCAGGGTCTTTGCTGGTTGCTTTGCAGACCCTACCTTCCTTCTTATCCAAGGGGGTCCAGCAATCTTTGCTCAGGAAAGAATGGCAGAAGTTGCACCAAACTCTTCAATCCATCTTTGCCACAGAAGAAAGAAAGAAAGAAAGAAAGAAAGAAAGAAAGAAAGAAAGAAAGAAAGAAAGAAGAAAGAAAGAAAGAAAGAAAGAAAGAAAGAAAGAAAGAAAGAAAGAAAGAAAAAGAAAAAGAAGAAGGAAGGAAGGAAGGAAAGAAAGAAAGAAAGAAAGAAAGAATGGGCGCCTGGGTGGCTCAGTTGGTTAAGCGACTGCCTTCAGCTCAGGTCATGATCCTGGAGTCCCGGGATCAAGTCCCGCATCAGGCTCCCTGCTCAGCGGGGGGTCTGCTTCTCCTTCTGACCCTCTTCCCTCTCATGCTCTCTGTCTCTCATTCTCTCTCTCAAATAAATAAATAAAATCTTTAAAAAAAAAAAAAAAAAAAGAAAGAAAGAAAGAAAGAAAGAAAAATAAGAAGGAAGGAAGGAAGGAAAGAAAGAAAGAAAGAAGAAAGAAAGAAAGAAAGGAAGGAAGGAAGGAAGAAAGAAAGAAAGAAAGAAAGAAAGAAAAGAAAGAAATGTAATCAAAAGAGATGGGATATGTCAGTGATGCTGACTGAGGGAGAGAAGCTGATTTGGACACTCTCTACCTCTTTATTTTATTTATTTATTTATTTTTAAAAGATTTTATTTATTTATTTGACACAGAGAGAGAGAGAGAGAGAGAGATCACAAGTAAGCAGAGCGGCAGGCAGAGGGAGAGGGAGAGGCAGACTCCCCGCTGAGCAGGGAGCCCGATGTGGGGCTCCATCCCAGGACCCTGAGATCATGACCTGAGCCAAAGGCAGACGTTTCACTGACTGAGCCACCCAGGCGGCCCTCTGTACCTCTTTAGATATGTTCCTTTACATGTGAGCCCTGGAAATAGCTCTGCATGTGTTACAGTCTCAGGTTTTTTTTTTTTTTTTTTTTAAGTAGGTTTCAAAGTTCCAGAAGGGGTCTGTCTTTGCCAAGATGAAAGAGAATGGAGCTCTAAACAAGAGATGAAATGAAAATGCTTTATTGTCCTAGCAGCTTCAGGTGACTCGCTTCATTTGTTTACGTAGTATAGGGACGTAGCTCCTGTAGCAGAAAGAGCATGAACTTTGACATCAGAAAGACCCGGGTTTAGGACTAAGGATTCCATCTAAGACATAAAAAAGGAATGAAAAATTAGAATATTAACACTCTGCTAACCCCAGTGCAGTAACCGTTTTCAAGCACAACGGAAAATGATAGCTCTACAATGGAAAATATGGAAGTCACCACCTGAACCAAGTGATCAGACTTGATATCACCAACACCAGGACAAAGGGACATCACTGCCTCCTGATAGGATATAAGGACAGCACACACCATCATGTGCATAGTGTTTTTGGCAAACATGTTTAGCCTGAATCTAATCACAAAGAAACAATCAGACAAATTCAGATTACAGGGACACTTTAAAAAGCACTAGCCTGGACTCTTCAAAAATTGTCCATGTCACGAAAGATAATAAAATATTACTGAGATATTTGGGGAAATTTAAATATGGGTTTTATGGGGCACCTGGGTGCCTCAGTCGGTTGATCATCCGACTCTTGATTTCGGCTCAGGTCATGATCTTAGGGCTGTGGGATCGAGCCCGCGCATCGGGTTCTGCGCTCAGCTCGGAGTCTGCTGGAGAGTCTCTCTCCTCCTCTGCCCCTCCCCCTGCTCTCTCTCTCTCAATAAAGTCTTTAAAAAAATAATAAAATAAAAATAAATATGGATTTTATAGTAGATAATCGTGTATCAATGCTGAGTATCTTGGGAGTATGAATGACATGATAATTATATAAGAGAATGTCCTATTGGTGAAACTAGTTAAGTTAGTGTTCTTTATGCTTTTTTCAACTTTTCTATCAGTCTGAAAATTTTAAATTAAAATGCTGGAGAACAAAAGGAAAAACAATAGCTTTGTGAACTGCATAAAACGAAGGGTCTAACTTTTACACAGACATACAGCCACGCTGGCTCAATAATCCCCGAGAATATTGACGCCTGTGGGTCACAGTGTAAGGAGTGCAAGGAAAAGCTGCTCTGTCCCCCCGTTAGCATCAACATGACACCTGTCTTTCTCGAATAGGGACGATGCAACAGGTATGTTAGGTTACACTGTGAAGGTGAACCACTCTTGCAGACACATTGATGGGTATTGTTTATATACTCTTGTCTTTCGAGCTATTCCAATTTCTTTACTGGTTTAAAAACCTTTCTAACGCTCCTTCATAATGCACATTTTCTTCTGCTTTTTACTAGCTGTTCGACTTCAACTTTGAGTGAACCCTCTCTTCTCATAATGGCTTGGGGTTTAAGGAGAGCAAAGTTCAATTTTTATCATCCCGAACTGGGAATTGTCAAATTTAAAGCCTTCCAATCTGCAAGATGTTTGGACCCAAATAGAGATTTGTGCATCAGCTTGTACTTACCTAGTTTAGACGTTATCTGCCTTTTGTATATCTGACCCTCGGATGTGTTTTGCAATCATCTGGAATTTATCAGAATTTTCCCATGTTTTTGCAAAGCAAAACAACTTAAGTGTGTCACCAGCAAACGTGTGCAGCTCGCTGTCAGTTTGCTCTCCCAAGCCCTGCAGCTGCAAGGAAATGCTCTTATTGGCAGACTTGACCTCACCAGGCAGCCTCCCACAGGCTACTGTGGGGATTGTCTGTCTTTTGGGAAGGCTGCTCCTATCTTGTTTAATCACCGACTAGAAGGGCTGCAGATAGAAGTGAGATCGTGACAGCAGCTATGACTGATCGGTGCTCTGGCCACCAAGGAGCGGGGGAAGACACTAAGAAAACAGGAAGAGAGAAACAGTGGGGGTGTCTGGGGAAGAGAGGTGGAGAGAAGATGGAGAGGAAAGAAGAACAACAAGAGAGGAGTCAGAACATAGAGGAAAACATTCCTGAAGCCAAAAACAGCTTCTTGCGTCACTCACAGATCCAAAGCCTGGGTCTGGACAGAGTTGATTCCGGGACAGAGGAGCAATGGAAGCCACGGGCCACTCGTGTGCATTTTACAAAAGATACTTGTAGGGTGGACAAAAGGGAAATGAGTAGAGGGAAAGGGCAAAAAACAAAGCAAAACAAAACAAAAGGGGATGAGAAAGAAGGAGGTCTAAGTATCCTGAAATGTTCTCAGGTTATGCTTGTTTTTAAGTTGCTTCTAGGGACAAACCTTTAAATCCTCTTAAATAGGAAATGTATATTCATTTAGTTCCTTCTCTTGGCATTTTTGAAAAGGAAAGAACCAAACTGTTCAGTGAGAAACTAAACATACTTTTGGATCCAAATATATCCACGTAAAAGGCACAAAAGAGGCAGGAATGGTGAGGATGGGTTCACTAAAGCCCTCTACAGTTGTCATTATTTTTTCCATTTTACAAATGACAAAGCTGAGGTTCTAAGGCGTAAATAGTGAAGGTGATACAGCTAATCAGTGTTGAATCCTGGTTTTGAACCTACAAATGCTTGACTCCAAAGTCTGTAATTTTTGTTTTCCACTATCAGATCAGGACATAGGTGTACTACACCTTTTAAAACATGTATGCATAGATGAAAATTGATCCATGACGTATACCAAATAGGGCTGTACTCACCCAGGACATAATAGGAATGGAGATGATGCTGCATGTGCACAAAGGAAACATTTTTTAGAACTGCTGATTCTACTCCCAGTTACAGAGACAGAGACAGAGAGAGACAGAGACAGAGAGATATTCCTCGCCCTTTCTTTTTATAAAATTAGGACAAATGGGAGAACCACAACCAAAGTTTCATTCCTATGTATTGAAGGAAAACTCTGGACTTTCTATCTAGAGCATTGCTGGTCTAGTTTTCCATTTCTCAGTGCTCCATGTGTGTGCTCTTGACCTTCGTGTGGAGATGGACTATGCCGGTTGTTGCATGCATCGTTCCTGTATGGCTGGCCGAGGGGGCATAGGCTAAAACAAATGAGTAAGATGAGGAGCAGTGGAATGCAGTAGGAAGAGACTCTGGCTGTGTGACCTCGAGTAAATCAAAACCTCTCATAATCTTGGTGTCCTTCTCAGTGACATGTGGAGGTTAGACTAGATAATTTCTCAGATTCCTTCCATATCTCAGATTCCGTGCCTTGAAATAAATCCCCAAGGAGCTAAAGTGCCTGCGTGGCCAAAATGCCTGTCCCCCAGAAGCCTTTATCAGTGAAAGTGTTATCTCCTGGAGGACTGGGAGCCACCATCTGGATCCACCGCTGGCTGGTAGAAGCAATGGCAACGAAGCCGGCGCTGTACGTGGTCTGTTGGCCAAACGGATTCCTGCGGGAGGGATTTCATGTAGAGTTCCTCCACGGAGGCCTCCCTCTGCCCTCCTGGCACACAAATAGGCAGCCAGGAGGCCAGCATGCACCAGCTGGGAGCCGGCGTCCACCAGCTGCTTAGTCAACAGCCTTTGAGTCACAGATTGGTGATCTCAGCCCAGCTCTGGTGGCTGTGTCATAAGATAATTAAAACTTGTCAACCAACACAGCAGAGGCCTGGAAGGGCAAGGACTAAAGGAGCATAGAGCTAAATCACTCTTTTCTAGCTCCTTGAAAAGGGATGCAAAACTGGGAGGGAACTGCTAACATCTGAAGTCATGGAGTGACTAGTGTAGGTGGATGGAGAGGTGAGAATTCAGTGACGATCTGGGCGTGCACAGAACTCAAAGACCAGTCCCCATCCACAGGCTGAGAGTGACCAGTAGGGTTAACCTCTCTAAATCAGGTTGTTTTTTTGTTTTTTGTTTTTTTTTTGAGAGAGAGAGAGAGCACAGGAGGGGTAGGGGCAGGGGGAGAGGGAGAGAGAATCTTAAGTAGGCTCCACACCTGGTGCGGAAGCCCCAATGGGGCTTGATCTCACGACCCTGAGATCATGATCTGAGCCGAAATCGAGTCAGATGCTATACTGACTGAGCCACCCAGGCACCCCTCTAAATCAACTTCTGATTGGCCAGGAAACAAAGTCCTTACTCTATTTTCCAAGCAATGGTTAAAATATTAGGAACCTCAGTTTTCTGTATATTTATAATGCAGGAAAGCAAGGTGAGCTAAAAATGGTACAAGTTGATTCACTCCCTCAATTCATCCAGGTCTCTGCTCAAAAAGCCCCTCATCACAGACCTTTCTCATCAATCTCTTTCCCCCTCCCTCTATTGAGCTTACTCATTGCCACCTGACTTGATTCTTCATCGCTCTTGGCTCATTTGTTTACTGTGTGTCTTCCCAACTAGAATGAAAGCTCCATGAAGTAAGGACTTTGTTTTGTTCACTGCTACATTCCAGAGCCCCAAACAATACCTGGCCTGAAGTAGATGCTTAGGAAACATTGATGAATGAATGAATGGATGGATGGATGGATGAATGAAGCTGCTGATCACAGTTACTAGTTTATCTAGACCATTTTGCTGACAAAGCTAGCTCCTCAGGCCTTCACTTAGAAACAATTAATGTTTTGGTACCTTAAATCTCTCCGTCCCCTCTCCATGAAAATCCACACCGAAACACAAAGGAAATCATCCAGGTTAGCTCGCTCAGCTGTGAGACCGCACTGTAAATACACGTGCGTTGTATGTGAATATATGGGAGAGGCGTGCCCATGCTGGGATTATTCTGGCCTTGCTATATGGGCATGTGACATACCGCCACATGACTCTGTGTTAAATAGAGGAAGACGCAAGGTCACAGACCAACCGTGTGAGTCTAGCCAGAACTTCCGCCTCTGGGGGAAAACTCTAAGGATGATGCCAACTTTTTTAAAGCAGCTCATGTTCACTGGTGATCTGTCTAATAGAATGGCTTTTAAGTATTTCTGTATATTCAAAGTTTTATCTACTGCTTCGTCTGAGTACTTTTCATAGATAACAAGTATTTTCCCCTACTCTCTAGAAAAATGATAGCAAAGATATTAAAATTTTTATTCATGAGGGACGCCTGGGTGGCTCAGTCCGGTAAGCGGTAAGCTTCTGCCTTCGGCTCAGGTCATGATCCCAGGACCCTGGGATCAAGTCCCACATGGGGCTCCCTGCTGAGCTGGGAGTCTGCTTCTCCCTCTGCCCCTCCGCCCACTTGTGTTCTCTCTCTCTTTCTCTCTGGAGCTCTCTCTCAAATAAATAAAATCTTTAAAAAAATTAAAAAATAATAAAATAAAATTTTTATTCACGAGAATCTGATTATACAAACTAATACTCCTATTGTATTTCCACACAGATGATATTGTGATCTTTTCTGAGCTAGGACAACTAAGTGCATCGTTCTGATATAAGGAGTTGGGTAGCCTAGGACAAACATTGCTTACTTTTACCAGATGATGGTATTGTTTTTGTATACAAAGGCCTGCACTTTCCTTTCTCTTTTCAACAATGCAGATGTCCTGCCCTGGTTTTTATTTATTTATATATTTATTTTAAAGGGGGGTGGGGGAGAAAAGGGCATTTCCTGATACTTTCCCATCTCCTTGTCCCAGTACATAAGCCTTTCTGTTACTTTCTCTTGATCCACCCAAAGCTAATTGACATTAAAGATAACAGCTAGGCTACTAGGCAAGCCTCCTTGATCCAACAGACAAGTTCACTAAAAAGCATGTGGGGCAATGAGAATGAAAAGTACACAGTAACGACCCAACTGAAGAATCAGAGAATGGAACGGGACCTGAGAGATCAGCCAGTCCACGCCTGTCATTTCAGACTAATTCCATGGTTAAAATACCCAAAGAGCTGTCTAACTGCAACCTTCACCTATAGTTCAATAAGCCCGCTGCGACTGACGATCTTTCTGCTATATCCACGTTTAGCACTAGGTGTTGCTCTATGCTATTTCTAGACCCGATTTCTTTGCTGCACAACAGAAGCTGAGCCTCCTAATCTGAGTTCCATTCTGCAAATGCTGTTTTTAAGATGAAACCCTGCTAGTATTCGGTATGTTTCCCGGAAGCAGCTTCATTTAAATGGCTCAGGTGTGGCATACTGAATCCGCTGAAACAGCCGCTCTGGAGAGAAGGGGATCGATACATGCCAGGGAAAGGGGACTCCAAAGTCAGTTTTCAAATTGTCCTAATTCAAATATTTACTTAAACTCTGTTTTTATATTATGTGCAACACAAGGGGAATGACATTGTTGCTGTGTGTTTCCTGGAACTGACTGTCTGCTACAAGGCCACAGATAAAGTTTGTTTATAGAAAAACAAAATATGAAAAAGGAAAGTTTAGCACTGTTCTATTTGGGGTTTAATACTCCCACACATCCCAAAGGGGAGAAAGGACAGCTTTCTAGAATCTTGCTTTCCCCATGGCAGCCGAGGACAGAAATGCTTTAACCCCCTCTAGTGACAGATGCATCATTACTTAGATTAGTTCAGTTGTTCAGTTTGAAAGGTAATGCCATAGGGAGAAACAGGTCCTGCTTTAAGAATTTCATTGTTTAGGAAGAGGGCAAATTTTCAATTCACCTTTAAGTTTTAAAGGGAATGAAATTCAGCTATTAAAGATAAATCTTTAACATCATTACTCAGTGGTTTCAACTTGGATAAATATTTTTTTAAAGGTTTTATGTATTTATTTTCGAGAGAGAGAGACAGAGAGAGAGTGCATGTGAGCAGGCGGAAGGGCAGAGGAGGAGGAAGAGAGAATCTGGAGCAGACTCTGCACTGAGCACAGAGCCCGACACGGAGCTCAATCCCACAACAGCGAGATCATGACCTGAACTGAAACCACGAGTCAGAGGCTTAACGAACTGAGCCAACCAGGTGCCCCTCAACTTGGATAAATTTGACATAAACTCAGTATAAATGTTCAAGTTCTACAAGTCCAATGTTATAATCATCTAATACTTAGTTTAAAATCATCATGCATGTAACAAAACAATGTCTAGTACATTGTTGCTAAACATGGGTTTTTTTTTTTTTTCAGTTTTGGTTATTTACCAATAACTATGTGTAATACCAATAATCAGGCAATGATGCTTATAACAGTCCTAGATTTTTAGCAGGAAGGAAAATGGAAGAAGGAAGCCAGAGTGGAAGCATCCTAATCCCATTACTAAGCTTAGCGTAGAGGGAGAGATGTAGCTCACACAAAGTTAGCTGCTAGGATCCATAATATAAACTCTTCAGTCTAGTCCTAAAGAGAGGGTTCCTTCCATTTTTATAGTTCAGGCCTCAGGCTGAAAAAACTAAGTACTTGGCTGAAGTGTGACTTTCTTATAAAATGTTCTTTCACTTTCTCCCCAGCACAAACCAGCCTTTCTTTTCTGAAGATTCTATTTCCTTTACATCCTTTGAGGATAAAACTATGCATTGTGGTTTTTATACCACATTCACTTAGGATATTTCAAAACAGAGTGAATTCCACTTTTTCTCCCAGTTCTCTCTTCACAGAGGTTCGCCTTTCCTCACTCCTGATAGCCTCGATGATGATGTAAAGTAGTATCCCCTAGGATCTTTGCACTTCATTTGTTATGCCCCGTATTAAAGATGGGCAACTTTTCAAAAGGGATAGGTCAGACTCCTGATCCATGTTCTTGTAAATGTGGGGTCAGAGGCGTTTATGTGTTAGGAAAATTGTCTATTTCCATTAAAAGGAAGGGAGAGAAGAATTTTTGAAAGCATCCATTTTGGAAATCATGTTTTTAGTGAGTGGCAGGAAGGCAGAGGCACCATGTGGTAGACGCTGAGGAAGTTTCTGCCATCTTTAGTCAGACCCACTTTTGTATGGACCATTTTTGGTAAGTCTACCGGCATGTGTAGGGGGAAGAAACATAAGAGCTATTAAAATAGATTTGTCATT